>NC_080674.1:20047202-22782125 GCF_030445035.2 Dasypus novemcinctus
CATACCAATCTTCCGGGCCCTCTTGCCCACAGGAACCACGTGGCCGATCAGGCCACAAGGATCCTATGCCCGCTGTACAAGCCCCGCACCGACGCACCATGCGCTCTTAACCGGGCTGCGCCTGCGCAGGCTACCAGCTGCATCATGTCAATGCCCACACCTTGCGCCTCATGTTCCATATCACTCACGAGCAAGCGCGCCAAATTGTTAGGGACTGCCCTTCCTGTGTCATGCTCTTACCCACCCCACACTACGGGGTCAATCCCCGCGGGCTTCTCCCCAATGCTCTTTGGCAAATGGATGTAACCCACATCCGAGACTTCGGGAATCTTAAGTACGTACATGTCACCATTGATACGTTCAGCGGTTTCCTTTATGCGACTCTCCAGATGGGTGAGGCTGGTAAGCACGTAGTCACACATATACTAGCTGCCATGTCCCTCCTGGGCTCCCCGTGCCAGGTTAAGACAGATAATGTCCCTGGTTACACCGGTTGTGTCTTTACTACCTTCTGCCGACGTCTTAACATTACCCACATCACTGGCATCCCATACAACCCCCAGGGCCAAGGCATTGTTGAAAGAGCACACTTATCTCTAAAGCACACTATTCATAAAGTAAAGAATGGGGAGTGGTTCCCCGTCAGGGGATCCCCTCGGAACTTACTAAACCATGCTCTCTTTATTCTAAATTTTCTAACCTTAGACCAGAGTGGCCAGATCAGCCGCTGACCACTTCTGGCATTCTGGTACCATGACACAACACGCCACAGTCCGGTGGAGGGACCCTCTAGATAATTCCTGGCATGGTCCTGACCCTGTCCTTATCTGGGGCAGAGGATCAGTGTGCGTCTACTCCCAAGAACTAGAAACCACGTGGTGGCTACCCGAGAGACTAGTCAAACAAGTTAACCAACCCAGGGAACGGAATCATCCGCCCTGAGGTCTCCCCTTCTGCTTTCTTGCAGGGAAAGGAAGATTATGTTTATGGCGGCCACCCACATCCTGGGGGTCCTGCTCGTGCAGGCCATCTCCTCCTTAGCAAAGTGACCGGTAACTCAAGATTTCTATACCGCCACCTTCACCGTTCATGCCTCCGCCACCAATCCTGCAGCGCACAACGGAAAGATTATTGCCACTCATCATTGTGGAAAGAATGCGGCAGATCTCTGCTCAAGTCATGTTCCTCACTGCTGCCTGACAATATCAGCGCACTTCTGCCCCTGGGTCCGACTATCAAGACGTCACCCGCCCCCGTCGCAGAATCAGCTGTCTAGCGGACAGCTCTCTCCCTTCCCTTTGCCCCTACTCCCCCAACCTTAATAAAAGCAGTGCCTATAGTGTAAGGAAAGCCACCAGCCCGACGTCTCCTTAGCAATATGGCTCCCTCCCAGGCTCATGGACACCAGAATTGTCCTCGGGGTCACTGGGCAAAATGTGTCTCCAGCTGGCAGCCAGAGATGGGTAAGATCTCCTGGGAGACAACCTAAGACAGGCGCAGCTGTACGGCCTAGGTAAAGGTCAGTTAGCAGCCAAAAACAGGTGATAAGGCCCAGAAGGCTGCCAAAAAGGAGAGGTGTAATCCATACAGCTCTCAGGGTGCCGAGGGCAGCCTAGATCAGGCGCTACTGTAAGGCCACAGAGAATTCTGCATTTGTCCATGCACACCCCCTGCGGTCGTGGTCATTGAGGTGCTAGGACGGCTAGCCAACAACGGGCAACTGGGCTGACCCATCAGTCAACCTAAGACAGGGACATGGCCTTTTGCTGCCATGGCTCCCCGATGACGGGTAAGACTGATCACATACTGGGTAAGGCAAATCCCTTACCGGGTGCAGCCTCAACCTAAGACAGGCATGGTCTCCCTCCTTTCTGTTATCACACGAGCCTGTTTCTAATAAAACTAAAAAGGGGGACCTGTTGGGGGCACACCCGCCATTTTGCGGACCGCCCCACACCAGTAGAAAAAATGGCGGGCGGCATGATTCAGCACTGTTTCCCCCTGCTTCCTGCCCTCTCCCCACCCCTTTTTCCCCCGGAGCCCTTTCCAAGCCATATAAGGTCTTGTTCCAGCCCTGACCAATCCCCTTGCAACACGAATGCTTAAGACGCTATATAAGCTTGCTCTGTACAAAAAGAATAAACGGAAGAAGACGACACACCATGGTGCGGCTCTGAGTGGTTCTTCCCCGCCATCTGCCCACTCCCTCTCTCGGGTACCCTGTTGTCCTCGTGGTCTCCGTACACCCACTGGCGGGGCAGGAGAGCACAGGTGGCACCCAGCATGGGGCCCGAGCATAAGGGGTTCAGTGAGGCAGCCCCCGAAAGCTGAGAGTTGCGGAGCAGCAGCCGAGGTAATGCCATCAGCGGTGCCAGGTAAGTAGAGTTGCGGAGCAGCGAGAGTACAGGCAGCAATATGGGGCAGGCACTAAGCGAGCACGACCTTTTTATCCAAGGTTTGAAAGATGCCTTGGTGGCGAGGGGGGTGAAAGTCAAAGATCGGGAGTTGCGATCGTTCTTCATGTTCCTGAAAGAGATCTGTCCGTGGTTCCCTAATGAGGGTACCATAGATGAACGAGTGTGGCGTAGGGTCGGGGATGCCCTACAGGATTTTTACAAGGACCTTGGTCCTGGTCGAGTACCGGTCAGTGCCTTTTTTCACTGGAATGCCATCCAAGACCTCCTGGCAGTCTGTCACTGTAGCAAGGCCACTGCCCGAATTATTGCGTGGGGAGAAGAGGCCCTTCGGGCTGGCTCTCACCCACCCTCGGTGGCCTTGGCTCCCCCCGTGGAGGGCGAGCCCATGTCCCCCACCGCGGACAGTGAACCTGAGACGGCGAAGACTAAAACAAAGAGGTTGGAGGCTTTTGACCGCTCCTCAGAGTGTAGCAAAAGAGGAGGGTCTACTTCGGAGTCTAACTCCAGGGAGTCCGATTCTGAGGGCATATCTGCCCCTCTGCCAACCAACCATTTGTTTCCCCCCGCCCCATGCCCCCTCCGCACCCCCAGAGGATCCCAATTCGGACCTCAGGCTCCGGCTCGCCCAGCCGTGCGACCGCGTGGCTCTGCATTCTCAGGGCCGCCATCTTTCTTCCCGTCTCGTCTCCCCTCCCCCAACAGGGGCCAGTCGGAACCAGTCCTGGCTCCGCACCGCTTTGACCAAGCGGCTCTCCTCTAAGCCTGCCCCCGCTTCTGCCTTCCCGGTAATAGAGGTCACCTCTTTGGAGGACGAGGGCAGCCAAGCTTCAGAGGGCGGCAGCGCCTCCCGTAAATGGGGGCCATTTCATTCCCGCCACCATCTTGCTTTTAAACTAAAAGATCTGAAGGAGCTGAAAACTGCAGCGAGCACCTACAGTCCCACTGCCCCCTATACTCTCTTGGTCTTAGATAGTCTCACCAACAATTAGCTTACTCCCAATGACTGGACTACCCTCACTCATGCGGCCCTGTCGCCCAGTGATGCCCTCTTGTGGAGGGCGGAGTACAAGGATTTTGCAAAGACGCGGCCGCTCGTAACCAAGAAACAGGCCAGAATGACACCCGTGATATGCTCTTGGGGACAGGCGACTATGAGTCTACGTTGGAATGGGCGGAGTATCCGGCCTCCCTATATGACCAAATCCACATGGCCATCTTATAGCCTGGCACAGGCTGCCTACCAAAGGCCAGCCCCTTGCTTCCATCACTTCGGTGCGCCAAAGCCCCGAGGGGCCCTTTTCAGACTATTTCGGTCGCCTGAGAGTAGCGGCCGAGCGCCTGTTTGGCGAGGCCACAGATTGATTTTCTCAAGCAGCTGGCCTTTGAAAATGCTATCCCCGCCTGTCAAGATGCCTTGCGCCCACACAAAACTTCCGAGTCTCTCTCCGGATATATCCGGCTGTGCGCAGACGTCACGCCCGCAAAGCAGCAGGCACAGGTTTTTGCCGCTGCTCTAGAAAACCAGGGGGAGGTGCTTGCAGCTGCTCTTTGCTCCATCTTTGCTGCCAACTTACCTGCTCAAAACTGCCCCCCCGGAGCTGTTTTGGTTGTGGAGCACCTGATCATTTGGTGCGTAGTTGCCTGCGTCGCCCCTCCACCCCCCCATTGGTGCCCCTACCCCTGTGGCAAGAGGGTCCCTCCCTACCAGCCCACCTAATAATTGCCCTAGATGCCACAGGGGTAGGCACTCGGCCAATGAGTGCTGGTCAAAAACGGATGTTGACGGTCACCCACTCCGTCCCCTACAGGGAAACGGGAGGAGGGGCCAGCCCCAGGCCCCACAAACAACCGGGGCAATCCAGGCTTCAAACCTCCATCTTTCCTCCACCTCCAGCGGGCTATCCCCGGGAGCGCAGGATTGGGCCTCTGTACCCCCTCCCACACGGTACTAACGCCTCCTATGGGAGTTGAGCCTCTAGCTATGGGTATCTTCGGTCTTCTGCCATCCGGCTGTGTTGGCCTTATCATCGGTCAAGGATCCTCTGCCCTCTTGGGCCTCTACATTACATCCGGGGTTGTGGACGCTGATTTTACTGGTGAGATCAAGAGTCTGGCCTCTGCTCTGAAGAGTGTCCTTTCCTTCCCTGCCAGCATGCGCATAGCTCAACTTCTTCTGCTCCCCCTAGTGCCTTCTCCCAACTCCTTTGCTGGTTCACATAGAGGCGGTCAGGCTTTAGGCGCCTCTGACGTTTTTTGGGCTCAGACAATCACCCGTTCTAAGCCCACGCTAACCATATGCCTTAATGGCTGTGCATTCAAGGGCCTTATTGATACGGGGGCGGATGTTACCATTCTTCAAAAGATGCAATGGCCCCCTGCGTGGCCACTCACCCGCTCAGCCACTCACAAGGCATTGGACAGTCCTCACCCCCGGAACAGAGTTCCCAACTCATTTCCTGGGAAGATGGCGAGGGACACCGAGGACACATAAAACCTTACATCCTCCCTCACATCCCCTTCAACCTTTGGGGCAGAGACCTCCTCGCTCAACTGGGAACTGTGATCAGGAGCCCTAGTCCGATAGTCACCGCTCAAATGCTAAACCAGGGCTTCAAGCCCGGGAAGGGCCTCAGAAGACCCAATCAGGTGCCCTTGAACCCATCTCTGCTACCCCACACTCTAATCGCGCAGTGTGGGAGGAGGGGCACCCGGCTTGCCTCAGTGGCAAACAGTGCGGCAAGAGGTGACAACGCCTCTGCCCACTGGGCCTAGACAAGGTGACCACGCCTGACTAGGCCTTTGCTGCTAACGGCTGGCCGGCACCGCCCTCCCCCTTCCTATCTCCCGCCTAGCCCAGCTCTCACTTCCCCTCCCCCCTCCCTTAAACCTAATCTCTTAGTATGCTCTTTGCCCAGCAACAGCTTACAACCACCTATCAGCTTAGCAACAGCTTCAGCCTATCAAGAGTTAGCACATACTCTACTGGCCAATCACTAGCCCAATGCCAGAACATTGCCTTATATGGAAACAACATTTGCCCTAGCCAATCAGAACCCGCCACACCACTCCCCAATCCTATAAATCTGCATCTCCCTCCGCAATAAACCAGACTTGTGCCATCAGCCTGTCTCCGCGACTTCTTCCTGGGTCGTGGGCCCTCCACGCCTTCGGAGCCCCCGAGGGAAGCCTCAGCGGCTGTATGAGGCTTTCTTCCCCACACCAGGGACCCCTCTCCTCCCACAACGGGACCCCACTCGTCCCGCAACAGGGACCCTGCTCGTCCCATAACAGGGACCCCGTTTCGTCCCTCAGCACAGGTTTGGGGTATTTTTCCTAGGGGCTGCCGGTTCTCCTGTGCGCCATGTGGATAGGGTTTCCTGGATTTCCTCAAACCCCGTGTGGCTCAGCCAGTGGCCCCTATCTACTGACAAATTGGCCGCTGCCCAACTATTAGTACAGGAACAGCTGGCGGCTGGACACCTTGTGGAGAGTAGCTCCCCCTGGAACACCCCTATATTCGTTATCAAAAAGAAATCAGGAAAATGGCGCCTTTTACAAGATCTCAGAGCAGTTAATAAGACCATGATCCCTATGGGTGCCCTGCAGCCAGGACTCCCTAGCCCTGTAGCTATTCTTCTTGGTTTCTACAAAATCATTATAGATCTAAAGGACTGCTTTTTCACAATCCCCTTGCACCCCGATGACCAGGTGCATTTTGCATTTAGTGTCCCCTCTACCAATTTCAAGGAACCCAGTAGGCGATACCAATGGACTGCTCTACCCCAGGGAATGGCAAACAGTCCTACCCTGTGCCAAAAATTTGTGGCCTCTGCTATCACAGAGACTAGAGACTGCTGGCAGACCTTTTATATCCTCCATTACATGGACGATATCTTAATTGCAGGCGCTGATCACAAGGCTGTCCTTGACTGCTATGGGGATCTGCAGCAAGCCTTGCACAATCACGGCCTTCAAATTGCCCCTGACAAAATACAGCTGCAGGACCCCTATACCTATCTTGGCTTCCACATCACGAGCAATAGAATCACCGTGCGACAGGCCTGCATTAGGCTAGATTCCCTAAAAACTCTTAATGGTTTTCAGAAACTTTTGGGTGACATAAACTGGCTCCAACCCTATCTTAAGTTAACCACTGGACAATTAAAGCCCCTATTTAACATTCTGCAGGGCGACCCGGACCCAAATTCTGCCAGAACCCTTACTCCAGAGGGCCGTCAGGCACTTCTCATGGTAGAGGAAGCCATCCACTCCCATTTTGTCACAAGCATAGACTATAGCAAGCCCTTACTGCTTGTCATCTGTAAAACCGCAACTACGCCCACAGCGGTCTTCTGGCAAACAGCACCCATCATGTGGATCCATCTGCCTGCTTCACCCACCAGAGTGATTTATCCATATCACCAGGCCACCGCCGACCTCATATGGTTAGGTCGAGAGTACAGCTGATGCTATTTCGGAAAGGATCCCAATACCATTTTCCAACCCTACGCTAGAGAGCAAGTTGACTGGCTGCTCCAAACAACCTTATGCTGGCCCATTGCCTGTGCGGCCTATGCTGGCCAAACAGATAATCATTATCCTAATAACAAGCTCTTACAATTTGTCAACTTGCACAGCTTTGTTTTCCCCACCGTTACCTCTCACCAGCCCCTTTCCAGGGCCCCGTCTCTCTTTACTGATGGGTCATCCACGGGTACTGCGGCATATACTTGCAACGGCCAAACTGTCCAACTTCCAACGCATTCTAAGTCTGCGCAAATTGCTGAGCTCTGTGCCATGTTGGCTGTATTTGCCGCCTTCCATGACACCTCCTTCAATCTTTTTACAGACAGCTCATATATAGCCCAGTCTGTTCCTTTGCTTGAGATGGCCACGCACATAAAACCAGTCTCCAAGGCAGCTGAGCTGTTCATCCAGCTGCAATCCGCCATTCGCGTTAGGTCTCTCCCCTTCTTCATTGGACATCTCAGGGCGCATACCAATCTTCCGGGCCCTCTTGCCCACAGGAACCACGTGGCCGATCAGGCCACAAGGATCCTATGCCCCGCTGTACAAGCCCCGCACGACGCACCATGCGCTCTTAACCGGGCTGCGCAGGCTACCAGCTGCATCATGTCAATGCCCACACCTTGCGCCTCATGTTCCATATCACTCACGAGCAAGCGCGCCAAATTGTTAGGGACTGCCCTTCCTGTGTCATGCTCTTACCCACCCCACACTACGGGGTCAATCCCCGCGGGCTTCTCCCCAATGCTCTTTGGCAAATGGATGTAACCCACATCCGAGACTTCGGGAATCTTAAGTACGTACATGTCACCATTGATACGTTCAGCGGTTTCCTTTATGCGACTCTCCAGATGGGTGAGGCTGGTAAGCACGTAGTCACACATATACTAGCTGCCATGTCCCTCCTGGGCTCCCCGTGCCAGGTTAAGACAGATAATGTCCCTGGTTACACCGGTTGTGTCTTTACTACCTTCTGCCGACGTCTTAACATTACCCACATCACTGGCATCCCATACAACCCCCAGGGCCAAGGCATTGTTGAAAGAGCACACTTATCTCTAAAGCACACTATTCATAAAGTAAAGAATGGGGAGTGGTTCCCCGTCAGGGGATCCCCTCGGAACTTACTAAACCATGCTCTCTTTATTCTAAATTTTCTAACCTTAGACCAGAGTGGCCAGATCAGCCGCTGACCACTTCTGGCATTCTGGTACCATGACACAACACGCCACAGTCCGGTGGAGGGACCCTCTAGATAATTCCTGGCATGGTCCTGACCCTGTCCTTATCTGGGGCAGAGGATCAGTGTGCGTCTACTCCCAAGAACTAGAAACCACGTGGTGGCTACCCGAGAGACTAGTCAAACAAGTTAACCAACCCAGGGAACGGAATCATCCGCCCTGAGGTCTCCCCTTCTGCTTTCTTGCAGGGAAAGGAAGATTATGTTTATGGCGGCCACCCACATCCTGGGGGTCCTGCTCGTGCAGGCCATCTCCTCCTTAGCAAAGTGACCGGTAACTCAAGATTTCTATACCGCCACCTTCACCGTTCATGCCTCCGCCACCAATCCTGCAGCGCACAACGGAAAGATTATTGCCACTCATCATTGTGGAAAGAATGCGGCAGATCTCTGCTCAAGTCATGTTCCTCACTGCTGCCTGACAATATCAGCGCACTTCTGCCCCTGGGTCCGACTATCAAGACGTCACCGCCCCCGTCGCAGAATCAGCTGTCTAGCGGACAGCTCTCTCCCTTCCCTTTGCCCCTACTCCCCCAACCTTAATAAAAGCAGTGCCTATAGTGTAAGGAAAGCCACCAGCCCGACGTCTCCTTAGCAATATGGCTCCCTCCCAGGCTCATGGACACCAGAATTGTCCTCGGGGTCACTGGGCAAAATGTGTCTCCAGCTGGCAGCCAGAGATGGGTAAGATCTCCTGGGAGACAACCTAAGACAGGCGCAGCTGTACGGCCTAGGTAAAGGTCAGTTAGCAGCCAAAAACAGGTGATAAGGCCCAGAAGGCTGCCAAAAAGGAGAGGTGTAATCCATACAGCTCTCAGGGTGCCGAGGGCAGCCTAGATCAGGCGCTACTGTAAGGCCACAGAGAATTCTGCATTTGTCCATGCACACCCCCTGCGGTCGTGGTCATTGAGGTGCTAGGACGGCTAGCCAACAACGGGCAACTGGGCTGACCCATCAGTCAACCTAAGACAGGGACATGGCCTTTTGCTGCCATGGCTCCCCGATGACGGGTAAGACTGATCACATACTGGGTAAGGCAAATCCCTTACCGGGTGCAGCCTCAACCTAAGACAGGCATGGTCTCCCTCCTTTCTGTTATCACACGAGCCTGTTTCTAATAAAACTAAAAAGGGGGACCTGTTGGGGGCACACCCGCCATTTTGCGGACCGCCCCACACCAGTAGAAAAAATGGCGGGCGGCATGATTCAGCACTGTTTCCCCCTGCTTCCTGCCCTCTCCCCACCCCTTTTTCCCCCGGAGCCCTTTCCAAGCCATATAAGGTCTTGTTCCAGCCCTGACCAATCCCCTTGCAACACGAATGCTTAAGACGCTATATAAGCTTGCTCTGTACAAAAAGAATAAACGGAAGAAGACGACACACCATGGTGCGGCTCTGAGTGGTTCTTCCCCGCCATCTGCCCACTCCCTCTCTCGGGTACCCTGTTGTCCTCGTGGTCTCCGTACACCCACTGGCGGGGCAGGAGAGCACAGGTGGCACCCAGCATGGGGCCCGAGCATAAGGGGTTCAGTGAGGCAGCCCCCGAAAGCTGAGAGTTGCGGAGCAGCAGCCGAGGTAATGCCATCAGCGGTGCCAGGTAAGTAGAGTTGCGGAGCAGCGAGAGTACAGGCAGCAATATGGGGCAGGCACTAAGCGAGCACGACCTTTTTATCCAAGGTTTGAAAGATGCCTTGGTGGCGAGGGGGGTGAAAGTCAAAGATCGGGAGTTGCGATCGTTCTTCATGTTCCTGAAAGAGATCTGTCCGTGGTTCCCTAATGAGGGTACCATAGATGAACGAGTGTGGCGTAGGGTCGGGGATGCCCTACAGGATTTTTACAAGGACCTTGGTCCTGGTCGAGTACCGGTCAGTGCCTTTTTTCACTGGAATGCCATCCAAGACCTCCTGGCAGTCTGTCACTGTAGCAAGGCCACTGCCCGAATTATTGCGTGGGGAGAAGAGGCCCTTCGGGCTGGCTCTCACCCACCCTCGGTGGCCTTGGCTCCCCCCGTGGAGGGCGAGCCCATGTCCCCCACCGCGGACAGTGAACCTGAGACGGCGAAGACTAAAACAAAGAGGTTGGAGGCTTTTGACCGCTCCTCAGAGTGTAGCAAAAGAGGAGGGTCTACTTCGGAGTCTAACTCCAGGGAGTCCGATTCTGAGGGCATATCTGCCCCTCTGCCAACCAACCATTTGTTTCCCCCCGCCCCATGCCCCCTCCGCACCCCCAGAGGATCCCAATTCGGACCTCAGGCTCCGGCTCGCCCAGCCGTGCGACCGCGTGGCTCTGCATTCTCAGGGCCGCCATCTTTCTTCCCGTCTCGTCTCCCCTCCCCCAACAGGGGCCAGTCGGAACCAGTCCTGGCTCCGCACCGCTTTGACCAAGCGGCTCTCCTCTAAGCCTGCCCCCGCTTCTGCCTTCCCGGTAATAGAGGTCACCTCTTTGGAGGACGAGGGCAGCCAAGCTTCAGAGGGCGGCAGCGCCTCCCGTAAATGGGGGCCATTTCATTCCCGCCACCATCTTGCTTTTAAACTAAAAGATCTGAAGGAGCTGAAAACTGCAGCGAGCACCTACAGTCCCACTGCCCCCTATACTCTCTTGGTCTTAGATAGTCTCACCAACAATTAGCTTACTCCCAATGACTGGACTACCCTCACTCATGCGGCCCTGTCGCCCAGTGATGCCCTCTTGTGGAGGGCGGAGTACAAGGATTTTGCAAAGACGCGGCCGCTCGTAACCAAGAAACAGGCCAGAATGACACCCGTGATATGCTCTTGGGGACAGGCGACTATGAGTCTACGTTGGAATGGGCGGAGTATCCGGCCTCCCTATATGACCAAATCCACATGGCCATCTTATAGCCTGGCACAGGCTGCCTACCAAAGGCCAGCCCCTTGCTTCCATCACTTCGGTGCGCCAAAGCCCCGAGGGGCCCTTTTCAGACTATTTCGGTCGCCTGAGAGTAGCGGCCGAGCGCCTGTTTGGCGAGGCCACAGATTGATTTTCTCAAGCAGCTGGCCTTTGAAAATGCTATCCCCGCCTGTCAAGATGCCTTGCGCCCACACAAAACTTCCGAGTCTCTCTCCGGATATATCCGGCTGTGCGCAGACGTCACGCCCGCAAAGCAGCAGGCACAGGTTTTTGCCGCTGCTCTAGAAAACCAGGGGGAGGTGCTTGCAGCTGCTCTTTGCTCCATCTTTGCTGCCAACTTACCTGCTCAAAACTGCCCCCCCGGAGCTGTTTTGGTTGTGGAGCACCTGATCATTTGGTGCGTAGTTGCCTGCGTCGCCCCTCCACCCCCCCATTGGTGCCCCTACCCCTGTGGCAAGAGGGTCCCTCCCTACCAGCCCACCTAATAATTGCCCTAGATGCCACAGGGGTAGGCACTCGGCCAATGAGTGCTGGTCAAAAACGGATGTTGACGGTCACCCACTCCGTCCCCTACAGGGAAACGGGAGGAGGGGCCAGCCCCAGGCCCCACAAACAACCGGGGCAATCCAGGCTTCAAACCTCCATCTTTCCTCCACCTCCAGCGGGCTATCCCCGGGAGCGCAGGATTGGGCCTCTGTACCCCCTCCCACACGGTACTAACGCCTCCTATGGGAGTTGAGCCTCTAGCTATGGGTATCTTCGGTCTTCTGCCATCCGGCTGTGTTGGCCTTATCATCGGTCAAGGATCCTCTGCCCTCTTGGGCCTCTACATTACATCCGGGGTTGTGGACGCTGATTTTACTGGTGAGATCAAGAGTCTGGCCTCTGCTCTGAAGAGTGTCCTTTCCTTCCCTGCCAGCATGCGCATAGCTCAACTTCTTCTGCTCCCCCTAGTGCCTTCTCCCAACTCCTTTGCTGGTTCACATAGAGGCGGTCAGGCTTTAGGCGCCTCTGACGTTTTTTGGGCTCAGACAATCACCCGTTCTAAGCCCACGCTAACCATATGCCTTAATGGCTGTGCATTCAAGGGCCTTATTGATACGGGGGCGGATGTTACCATTCTTCAAAAGATGCAATGGCCCCCTGCGTGGCCACTCACCCGCTCAGCCACTCACAAGGCATTGGACAGTCCTCACCCCCGGAACAGAGTTCCCAACTCATTTCCTGGGAAGATGGCGAGGGACACCGAGGACACATAAAACCTTACATCCTCCCTCACATCCCCTTCAACCTTTGGGGCAGAGACCTCCTCGCTCAACTGGGAACTGTGATCAGGAGCCCTAGTCCGATAGTCACCGCTCAAATGCTAAACCAGGGCTTCAAGCCCGGGAAGGGCCTCAGAAGACCCAATCAGGTGCCCTTGAACCCATCTCTGCTACCCCACACTCTAATCGCGCAGTGTGGGAGGAGGGGCACCCGGCTTGCCTCAGTGGCAAACAGTGCGGCAAGAGGTGACAACGCCTCTGCCCACTGGGCCTAGACAAGGTGACCACGCCTGACTAGGCCTTTGCTGCTAACGGCTGGCCGGCACCGCCCTCCCCCTTCCTATCTCCCGCCTAGCCCAGCTCTCACTTCCCCTCCCCCCTCCCTTAAACCTAATCTCTTAGTATGCTCTTTGCCCAGCAACAGCTTACAACCACCTATCAGCTTAGCAACAGCTTCAGCCTATCAAGAGTTAGCACATACTCTACTGGCCAATCACTAGCCCAATGCCAGAACATTGCCTTATATGGAAACAACATTTGCCCTAGCCAATCAGAACCCGCCACACCACTCCCCAATCCTATAAATCTGCATCTCCCTCCGCAATAAACCAGACTTGTGCCATCAGCCTGTCTCCGCGACTTCTTCCTGGGTCGTGGGCCCTCCACGCCTTCGGAGCCCCCGAGGGAAGCCTCAGCGGCTGTATGAGGCTTTCTTCCCCACACCAGGGACCCCTCTCCTCCCACAACGGGACCCCACTCGTCCCGCAACAGGGACCCTGCTCGTCCCATAACAGGGACCCCGTTTCGTCCCTCAGCACAGGTTTGGGGTATTTTTCCTAGGGGCTGCCGGTTCTCCTGTGCGCCATGTGGATAGGGTTTCCTGGATTTCCTCAAACCCCGTGTGGCTCAGCCAGTGGCCCCTATCTACTGACAAATTGGCCGCTGCCCAACTATTAGTACAGGAACAGCTGGCGGCTGGACACCTTGTGGAGAGTAGCTCCCCCTGGAACACCCCTATATTCGTTATCAAAAAGAAATCAGGAAAATGGCGCCTTTTACAAGATCTCAGAGCAGTTAATAAGACCATGATCCCTATGGGTGCCCTGCAGCCAGGACTCCCTAGCCCTGTAGCTATTCTTCTTGGTTTCTACAAAATCATTATAGATCTAAAGGACTGCTTTTTCACAATCCCCTTGCACCCCGATGACCAGGTGCATTTTGCATTTAGTGTCCCCTCTACCAATTTCAAGGAACCCAGTAGGCGATACCAATGGACTGCTCTACCCCAGGGAATGGCAAACAGTCCTACCCTGTGCCAAAAATTTGTGGCCTCTGCTATCACAGAGACTAGAGACTGCTGGCAGACCTTTTATATCCTCCATTACATGGACGATATCTTAATTGCAGGCGCTGATCACAAGGCTGTCCTTGACTGCTATGGGGATCTGCAGCAAGCCTTGCACAATCACGGCCTTCAAATTGCCCCTGACAAAATACAGCTGCAGGACCCCTATACCTATCTTGGCTTCCACATCACGAGCAATAGAATCACCGTGCGACAGGCCTGCATTAGGCTAGATTCCCTAAAAACTCTTAATGGTTTTCAGAAACTTTTGGGTGACATAAACTGGCTCCAACCCTATCTTAAGTTAACCACTGGACAATTAAAGCCCCTATTTAACATTCTGCAGGGCGACCCGGACCCAAATTCTGCCAGAACCCTTACTCCAGAGGGCCGTCAGGCACTTCTCATGGTAGAGGAAGCCATCCACTCCCATTTTGTCACAAGCATAGACTATAGCAAGCCCTTACTGCTTGTCATCTGTAAAACCGCAACTACGCCCACAGCGGTCTTCTGGCAAACAGCACCCATCATGTGGATCCATCTGCCTGCTTCACCCACCAGAGTGATTTATCCATATCACCAGGCCACCGCCGACCTCATATGGTTAGGTCGAGAGTACAGCTGATGCTATTTCGGAAAGGATCCCAATACCATTTTCCAACCCTACGCTAGAGAGCAAGTTGACTGGCTGCTCCAAACAACCTTATGCTGGCCCATTGCCTGTGCGGCCTATGCTGGCCAAACAGATAATCATTATCCTAATAACAAGCTCTTACAATTTGTCAACTTGCACAGCTTTGTTTTCCCCACCGTTACCTCTCACCAGCCCCTTTCCAGGGCCCCGTCTCTCTTTACTGATGGGTCATCCACGGGTACTGCGGCATATACTTGCAACGGCCAAACTGTCCAACTTCCAACGCATTCTAAGTCTGCGCAAATTGCTGAGCTCTGTGCCATGTTGGCTGTATTTGCCGCCTTCCATGACACCTCCTTCAATCTTTTTACAGACAGCTCATATATAGCCCAGTCTGTTCCTTTGCTTGAGATGGCCACGCACATAAAACCAGTCTCCAAGGCAGCTGAGCTGTTCATCCAGCTGCAATCCGCCATTCGCGTTAGGTCTCTCCCCTTCTTCATTGGACATCTCAGGGCGCATACCAATCTTCCGGGCCCTCTTGCCCACAGGAACCACGTGGCCGATCAGGCCACAAGGATCCTATGCCCCGCTGTACAAGCCCCGCACGACGCACCATGCGCTCTTAACCGGGCTGCGCAGGCTACCAGCTGCATCATGTCAATGCCCACACCTTGCGCCTCATGTTCCATATCACTCACGAGCAAGCGCGCCAAATTGTTAGGGACTGCCCTTCCTGTGTCATGCTCTTACCCACCCCACACTACGGGGTCAATCCCCGCGGGCTTCTCCCCAATGCTCTTTGGCAAATGGATGTAACCCACATCCGAGACTTCGGGAATCTTAAGTACGTACATGTCACCATTGATACGTTCAGCGGTTTCCTTTATGCGACTCTCCAGATGGGTGAGGCTGGTAAGCACGTAGTCACACATATACTAGCTGCCATGTCCCTCCTGGGCTCCCCGTGCCAGGTTAAGACAGATAATGTCCCTGGTTACACCGGTTGTGTCTTTACTACCTTCTGCCGACGTCTTAACATTACCCACATCACTGGCATCCCATACAACCCCCAGGGCCAAGGCATTGTTGAAAGAGCACACTTATCTCTAAAGCACACTATTCATAAAGTAAAGAATGGGGAGTGGTTCCCCGTCAGGGGATCCCCTCGGAACTTACTAAACCATGCTCTCTTTATTCTAAATTTTCTAACCTTAGACCAGAGTGGCCAGATCAGCCGCTGACCACTTCTGGCATTCTGGTACCATGACACAACACGCCACAGTCCGGTGGAGGGACCCTCTAGATAATTCCTGGCATGGTCCTGACCCTGTCCTTATCTGGGGCAGAGGATCAGTGTGCGTCTACTCCCAAGAACTAGAAACCACGTGGTGGCTACCCGAGAGACTAGTCAAACAAGTTAACCAACCCAGGGAACGGAATCATCCGCCCTGAGGTCTCCCCTTCTGCTTTCTTGCAGGGAAAGGAAGATTATGTTTATGGCGGCCACCCACATCCTGGGGGTCCTGCTCGTGCAGGCCATCTCCTCCTTAGCAAAGTGACCGGTAACTCAAGATTTCTATACCGCCACCTTCACCGTTCATGCCTCCGCCACCAATCCTGCAGCGCACAACGGAAAGATTATTGCCACTCATCATTGTGGAAAGAATGCGGCAGATCTCTGCTCAAGTCATGTTCCTCACTGCTGCCTGACAATATCAGCGCACTTCTGCCCCTGGGTCCGACTATCAAGACGTCACCGCCCCCGTCGCAGAATCAGCTGTCTAGCGGACAGCTCTCTCCCTTCCCTTTGCCCCTACTCCCCCAACCTTAATAAAAGCAGTGCCTATAGTGTAAGGAAAGCCACCAGCCCGACGTCTCCTTAGCAATATGGCTCCCTCCCAGGCTCATGGACACCAGAATTGTCCTCGGGGTCGCTGGGCAAAATGTGTCTCCAGCTGGCAGCCAGAGATGGGTAAGATCTCCTGGGAGACAACCTAAGACAGGCGCAGCTGTACGGCCTAGGTAAAGGTCAGTTAGCAGCCAAAAACAGGTGATAAGGCCCAGAAGGCTGCCAAAAAGGAGAGGTGTAATCCATACAGCTCTCAGGGTGCCGAGGGCAGCCTAGATCAGGCGCTACTGTAAGGCCACAGAGAATTCTGCATTTGTCCATGCACACCCCCTGCGGTCGTGGTCATTGAGGTGCTAGGACGGCTAGCCAACAACGGGCAACTGGGCTGACCCATCAGTCAACCTAAGACAGGGACATGGCCTTTTGCTGCCATGGCTCCCCGATGACGGGTAAGACTGATCACATACTGGGTAAGGCAAATCCCTTACCGGGTGCAGCCTCAACCTAAGACAGGCATGGTCTCCCTCCTTTCTGTTATCACACGAGCCTGTTTCTAATAAAACTAAAAAGGGGGACCTGTTGGGGGCACACCCGCCATTTTGCGGACCGCCCCACACCAGTAGAAAAAATGGCGGGTGGCATGATTCAGCACTGTTTCACCCTGCTTCCTGCCCTCTCCCCACCCCTTTTTCCCCCGGAGCCCTTTCCAAGCCATATAAGGTCTTGTTCCAGCCCTGACCAATCCCCTTGCAACACGAATGCTTAAGATGCTATATAAGCTTGCTCTGTACAAAAAGAATAAATGGAAGAAGACTACACACCATGGTGTGGCTCTGAGTAGTTCTTCCCCGCCATCTGCCCACTCCCTCTCTTGGGTACCCTGTTGTCCTCATGGTCTCTGTACACCCGCTGGTGGGGCAGGAGAGCACAATAGTGAAGCCATCAGAAATCTGAAGGAATTGAAGAAAGACCAGTAGAAGCTCCACAGATTGAAACACCTGTAACCTATAATATACAGGTTAATTTGTGTATCAGCAACAGCACATCTCTGTGAATTAAAACAACTATGTTACTTAGCACATAATCCTATGGTTTGGTTACATGCCTGGTTTTGCCCACTGGGCTGATCTCTTCTAGGAGGATTCATGAGTGTTCCTTCAAATGGCAGGTCAGTAGTGGGAAGGATCAAGATGACATAGGATGGCCCTACTCATATGTCTGGAAGTTGGCAGGTTATTAGCCAGAATGACAGAAGTGCTTGGGACATGAATATCTCATTACCAACAGGTTATAATGGCCTTTATACTCAAAGAGTAGCAAGAGGTGTCAACCCTACTGAGCAAGAAGGAAGTGCTTCTTAGGTCTGTGCTTGTCCAAATGAGGATACACAGTCACCCCAAACTCATAGTGTCAAGAAGGACTCCATCACATGAGAGAAGGAATGGATTCATGATTAGGAGCCACAGAATGGATGACAGAAATCAATCTATTATTTTTTCCTTTTTCTAATTTTTACTATTTCCTTAATACTCTTAGGTATTTACTGACTTATTTTTTAATTTAGATTATCTTAATGTGTCACATGTTGTTTTCCTCCTCAACTATATCATGTTTTAAATATTCTCATTGTATCACAATTAATAATTACACATTTCTTAATTGACATTTTAACCAGTGCAGTGTCACCTCCTGAATTGTCCATTCTTCTTCTATCCATACTTTGCTGCCTGTGTTCTCATACTGGCCAATTTGCAAAGATTTCCTAACGAAAATGCATGTGATATACTTTAGAATGTATAAATGCAATTCTAAATCTCATATGCCATCTATATATTTTTAATAGCAACGTCATTCTCTAGTAAGCTGAATAGTGCCTCCCAAAGGTAGCAGGTCCTAATCCCTGGATCTTAAAAATGTGACCTTTCTTTGGAGAAAGATCTTTGCAGATGTGATTAATCTATAGATTTAAAAATGGGTACATTATCCTAAATTCTCTAAATCTAAAAATGGGCTGTAAACACAAGTTAAGTGTCCTTATGAGAAATAGGAGGAGGGAGATTTAAGAGACAGAAGACATGGTGCAATGTGCACATGAAGTTAGAGATTGGAGTGATGTAGCCACAAGCCAGGGAAGGCTGGCAGCCACCAGATGCTGGAAGAAGAAAGAACTGATTCTGAAACTTCTGAAGGGAGTGCAACAGCACCTTGATTTCAAAACAGCAAAACTGATTTTGAGACAGGGAAACAGATTTCAGACTTCTGGCAATAAGAATGTGAGAGAATACCTTTCTCTTGTTTGAAGTATCAAGTTTGTGGCAATTTGTTTGTTACAGGAGTGATAGAATGAATACACACTCTTTAAAGGAAATCAAAAGAGTTTTTTAGTGCTTTACACTAGAATTTTCTCAGTCCCTTTTGTAAGCACTTTATGTAGTCTTTGCAGATTGTCTTATTTAGTAATGCAAACCTAAAAATGCTATTAGAAATCTGTGTCATCAAAAGATTTGCCTGAAGTAGAAATTTCCAATTCACAGTATAAACATATTATGTAATAGCAATTAATGAGATTTTAAACATGGGATCAGATAGTCTTCCTTATCTTTTTCTCATTTCTCATTTAATACAAGAACTAATTTAAGTTCATAATATTCTGATTTGCCTTTTTTTTTCATGTGTGAAGTACTTTATTAAAATTATATGTATGATAGTGGCACACTGAAAATACCTTAAATATCCAAAAATTCAAATTTACCTATGAAGAATGTTTAAAACAGATTTTTCTTATTGTTAAATTAAAAGTGAAGCTTTAAAATCAATTTTTAATTTAAGTATACATATAAAGAAAACACCTTAACTATAAAGCTAGTATTTGTAGGGTGGAATCATGAATGATTATACTTTCATTTTTGCATTTTCCAGATTTTATATGGACAATTTATATTACTATAAAATTAGGATGAAAATTTAACTTAAAACAAAAAACTTGTAATTAGTTGCAAAGTTTATATAAGACAATCACCACGAAGCCCCATACAGAAAATCCTATCTGTGGCTTCAACAGCCTGGGGCTGAAGTGAAGGGAATTTGACAGTAAAATCTCAATCATCCACACTGAGGTGACCTTAGAACTGGTAATCACTTAATATCCGACAACACCAAAGAGGTCTCTAATATGTTGGAGGAAACTCAATTGGTATTATATGAGAGTGGTTCACAATCATTGCCAGAGAAAAATGGGTCAGAATTATTGCTGATGAAATTACCATACTCTTCCATTTTGAATTAATTTTTTATAAAGTGTGAGATAAGGGTCCCCATTCCTTCATTTGGCTATGGATATTCAGTTCTCCCAGAACCATTTGTTGAATAGATTGTTCTGCCTGAGCTGGCTCGGTTTGACAGACTTCTCAAAATCACTTGACCATAGACTGAGAGTCTGTTTCTGAACCATCAATTTGGTTCCATTGATCTATGTGCCTAGTTCATTCCATTATCATGCCATTTTTACCCCATAGATGGTAATATAATCTAAAATCTGAAAGTGAAAGTCCTCCAATGTTGCTTTTCCTTTTGAAGACTTTTTCTAGCTATTCAGGGCTCCTTACCCTTCCAAATGAATTTGATATTATTTTCTATCAGTTTAAAAAGTGTTGGTGGAATTTTTATTGGGATTGCATTAAATCTGTATATCAATGTGGGTAGAACTGACATCTTAATGATATTTAATCTTCCAATCCATGAGCATGCACTGATTTGCTTTTACAAGGTATCTTGACTTAAATATTTCTATTACCTCAAAGATAATTTCAATTTGCAAAAATAAACAAAAATATGGAATTTATAATTGTGTGCAATGTGCCTCGTGGATACGGTCTGTCCACCATCCTCACAATCTTCCTAGTCTAAATCATAGCTAATATTCATGTTTCAGTAGCTTATGTTTGCCCATCCAAATCAATTCTCCCACTTTCTTCATCTTAATCTTTAAATCTGGGGGCCTTCATCTTAACCTCTACACCTGGATTCTCTTCATCTTAATCTCTACATCTCTACATCTTGTGTCAGTTATATTTGTGGGATCCTATACCCTCTGGCTTCAGATTAAATTGTACCAGAAATCATTATAGAAGGAGATCCAAGAGATGGGAGGCAGAGAATGAAATCAAGGTATTTATACCCTTGTGCGGCGGCTTGCTCAGTCGGTAGAGGTGGGGTCTGGCTGCAGACGAGGGGTCGGTCCAGCTCTGGACGAGGGGTCGGTCCCGCTTGGGACGAGGGGTCGGTCCCACCTGGGACGAGGGGTCGGTCCAGCAGCAGACGAGGGATCGGTCTCACAAGGGGTTGCGCGGTTCGGCTGACGGGGTCGCCTGGCGAAGCCGGCGACGAAGGGGTCGCCCGGCGAAGCCGGCGACGAAGGGGTCGCCCGGAGAAGCCGGCGACGAACTGGGGACAAGGGAGGCCAGGCCCTTGTCGGGGGCTCTCAGGACTGGAGGGCGCACGGCAGAAGAACTACCGCGGAGACAAGGTAAACAAGCAAGTCCACTTTACTGAGGGAGAGGCAACAGTTTTATAGGGGCTGGGGAAGGCTGATTGGTCGAAGCCATGCCCTGTTCTGATTGGTTGCCGGCGAAAGGTCAGTGGGCGGTACTGGACGGGGGAGGGGTGGTGGTTAGGGATTGGCTGTCACTGTTGCTGGGGGAAGGGGCAGGGTTTAGGGATTGGTGGCTGCTGTTGCTGGGGTGGAGGGCAGACTGGATTTTTCCGCCCACGCCTGGCTGTTGCTGCTGTCGGGGGAGGGGAAAAGGGTGGGCTGGATTTTTCCGCCCACACCTGGCTGTTGTTGCTGTCGGGGGAGGGGAAAAGGGCAGACTGGAATTTTCTGCCCTGCGCCTGCGCAGGGAGAAGGAAGAAGAAGGGTGCCGCCCCACAAGGCATCGGGTGGCGCCATCTGGGAGGAGGGGCGGCTGTGGAAGCATGGCTGCTGAGAAGGGGAGACCCGAGGGCACTCTGCGCCCATGCCGAGCTTCCTTCAGGGGTGGCGGTGAGTCCGACCAGCCACCCTATTATGGGGGCAGCGGAATTAGGCCTACCGCGGCCGCTCCCCTGCCAGGCCAGCAAACCACACTTCAGCCCGAGGGGTGACCGCGCACCCTTGCTTCTGTCCTATGAATGTGGCTTGGCCTGGATGGGTCCTTCATTGCAATTCCATTGCTCCTTTCAAAGCACCCTGCTCGGCAAGACTCCCCTTTTATAATTTTTATTAACTCTTCCACACACTACTTCTTCAAATGTAGGGTAGGAGCAGATCTACTACACCCAGCCCCAAGTTCCTATACGTATACCATGAGCATCTTGAGTGGTGTGATTGTACATGTTTAATAAATGATCTTTCAAAAATACCCAATTCACAGTAGTTTCCACATCTATGGTGCAAATATATCCATTATGGCCAGTTTCAATCTACTGATGTGATGTCACTGAAGAAGGAATGAGAAAGAATACTCTCAGTTGTCTCTTGCCAGCCTGTAAGCATCAGTGAAAGGATACTACTGGGTTCCTTACACCTTGTCCACACATGCAAACTAGGCTAATTTTAGCATGTCTTTTATCCTGTGGGATTCTAATTATTACATCTCTTTTACCTGATTTAAAATTCAACCAATTAATTACAGGAAGTGATTAATTTGGTATTGTTGATTTTCAGATAAATATAATTCTGAGAATGTTATTGTATATGTATAAATACATTATTTATTTTAGCCTAAATTATGAATAAACATAAAATCAATATAAAAATTATGATTTGTCCATTACAAGACCACACTTTTCCATTTAGAAAATTCTCCTTGATTTCAGATGGTCCATTTTTGAGAAAAAGTTTATTAAATTCAAGTAATACCATTTTTCACAATTAGCTATACTGGAAATTCACTAAAAGTTTCTATTTATGATATGAGTATACATAAACATATATTTTCATATACAAATCAAGACATATCATAGACCCCTATTTAAGAATTCCACATCTAGATGGTCTTTAAAAATTCTTCAGTTCAAATTTACATGATTCTAAGAACACTGGCATTTGAATCTGGAGCACATAAATATAATTGCATGATGGAATTACCTTAACATAGAAAGATGCTCTCACAAAAAAGGAACATTGCATTTTGTTGTTTTATTGGAAGTGCACTGTGGGTTTTCTACCACTAAGAATTCAACCATAAAGGACAGCTTCAGCATTAGAGTCATATAATTTTGTAACTGGAAGAGGATAATGAAATCACTTGTTTGTAATTATTAAATAAATTAATGTTTAGTCAGCCAAAAGAGTGCTAATGCAAGGTACCAGAAGTGTATTGGATCGTATAAGGGGTATTTATTCAGGGATAGAAACTTACAATCACAAGGCCATAACAAATAAGTTACTTCCTTCACCAAAGTCTTTTGCCACGTGTTGGAGCAGGATGGTTGACGGTCTCTGCAAGGTTTCAGCCTTCCTCTTCCTCTTAAGACTCCATGGTCCCAGCTTCTTCTAATCTCAGCTGTACGCAGGCAAAAGACTTGTCTCTTTCCCTAGGGCCTGTTTCTCTCCAGGCTCAGCTGCAGCTGTAAGCTATCAGGCTCATCTCTCTTCCTGGACCTTCTGCTGTGTCTAATGGAGCCTTCTCTCTTTTCTCATGGATCTGTTTCTCTGTGTATGTACTTCCACACAGGAGTCTGTTTCATCCCCACCAAGGGAATAGGGACTCAATGCTGCATGCCTTAATGATTTGGTGGAATCAAAGCCCTTATCTCAATTTTTAAGTAAAAATGAAACCTCTGAGTTTAACACAATCATAGGAACATACCAGTTTATAAACATAATCAATTATCTTTTTTTGGAATTCATAAATAACATCAAACTGCTGTACCCTCAAAAAATATTTTCAAAAATAATCACCCTATAGATGTTAAGTGTTCATTTAGTCATCTATGCTTTTCAACTCAATAATAGTTACTGTATATACATTAATTTGAATTCTCATAATATATGTTCCAATGACTAATAAATAGCAGACTTCATGAGAGTTTCTTTTTAGTTTGTTTCTTCATTTGTTTGTTAAGTTTTTTGTTTTGTTTTGCTTTGCTTTGTTTTGTTGTTTTTTTAGGTAGTGAAATCTGTCTTGAGTTTGGAGTGGAGTATTTTTTATACAAATAGAATTTCTAAGTCTTAAATTATATGTTGTGTATATGTATTTGTATGTGTTCATTAAGTATGTATTGTAAATGGATCCCTCTGTAATAAATGACTCTGAAGACTATCCAAAGTTTTTAAAAAGAATTTTAAACTATTTTTAGCCTACATATGGCCAACAATTTGTAATATGCAAGAAGGAAAGAGAATGGGAAAGGTGGCATTTCCCTTTCATGTAGCCCCTCACCCCACTTTCAAATACACATGAAGGGAGAAATAGTCACCCACCACTTTCACCTATCTTAGTTCCTTGGACTGCTATAAGAAAGTACATGTACTGGATGGCTTAAAACAATAGGAAATTATTGTCTCTCAGTTCTAGAGGCTAAGAATCTAAAATTTGTAGGGGAGAATCCTTCCTTGACTCTTTCTATCTTCTGGTGGTTTGCTTACAATCCTTTGACTTCAGGCTCTGCCCCAATCATCACATCCATAACACTCCATAATACAAGCTAACCCTCTGACAATTACCACTGATTGCATTTGAGATTATAATTAAATTAATTTTTTTTCAAAGTTTTTCCCCTGATGTTTCAGGTTCATCATTTGATATCACTTCAAATGCAGGGGAAAGTCACTGGCTTGAATGTTTTATTTTATTTTATTTTATATTTTTAATCATACTGATAGATCATAGCTTTGGTAGAGTTGTTATTATTGAAATTGGGAGAATTATATGTGATTCTATTCTGTTAGTCATTTTACTAGCAATGAACTTGTGTGAGAAAAAATCAAGAAGACAGTGATAATAACAAATTTGGGCTATACATAATTATAACTTATTTTATAATATAAACTACTTGAAAAGGTTTTCAGTAAATTGTATTAATTTTTGCGCTGGGAAAACAAAAAAAATAGAGAACATAAGATAGAAAATACCAGGGTTTTTTTCCCCCAGTTAAAAATTTGCACTGAACTATAAAAACAGCTGCCTGCTGTAAAAATAATTTTAAGACACAATGGGCATTTTGAATATGCTAGTACGTTTTTGAACAAAGTAAAGAGAAAATACCACATTGAAGTTCCACTTCTGACCACTAAGAATTTTATGATATAATTTATATTATAATTGCTTAGATTAAATAAAACTTAACTCACTGAGAAAGTTCATTATATATAATTTGACACTTTCTACTTCCTAGCAGTATCTCAAATCCATGCAAATTTTATGGGTATATGAGCAATCTTAATCAAGAGTTGTTTAATTTTCCAGCTAAAAATGGCTAACCATTTTATTTCTAACTTCCTTTTAGAAACTAATTTTTTTTTCCCAGTAAGGTGTCTCCCACAGCAAATGGTAGATAATCTATTCTGCTTAAGCAAGTTTCTCATCACTTAGAATCAAAGGTAGATGTCTGTATTCACCCTTGAAAAGAATAAATTTCTTTCTGCTTGCGTGTGTTAATTTCAAAAAGCAGATAATTAATTGAGGGTATGAATTAATAGTTTTGTCCTCAAATAATATAACACTGAAGGGAGCTCTTAGTCCCATGCCCATGTTCCCAAACCTGATGTATTTTATCCCGGTTCAGGTTCAGATAGCCATTTTTTTTGTCTTTATTTATTTTTTTAATGTTACATTAAAAAAAATATGAGGTCCCCATATACCCTCCACCCTCCTCACCCCACTCCTCCCATAACAACAACCTCCTCCATCATCATGGGACATTCACTGCACTTGGTGAATACATCTCTGAGCACTGCTGCACCACATGGTCAATGGTCCACATTATACTTTACACTTTTAAAGGTAACTGCAACTCCTCCTCACCCAACCCCAACCACGTGGAAGTCTACTTGGTGAGAGACCACCTACTGGCTTTAGGAGTGAATTGTTTAGGAGCAGGAAGGGTAAGAGGAAGAGGGAGTGGGAAAATAGAAACCTCCTTTTTTAAAAAAAATAACACCTATAAGAGTCACTACCTGCACTTATCCTTCTCCTGAAAAAATATTTTTAGGAATTTTTGAGACGACTTTTCTTTGTGTAGACAAGTAACTTTTTATTTAAAGTACCCTAACTTGGGATCTCTCATTTTTATGATCTTTTTCATTAACTTTAAGACCTTGGTGATGGTGCACCAATAGACTACAATAAAAGTCCCAATGACTGTAAACAACCACAACAATCAATGCCTTTCTTTTGGCATTAGTTTTATGTATGATATCCAGTGTGTTTATGTTTTGTCTCTCTGTGGATTTAAGAATAGGCATAGCATCATACTGAAGAAAGAAGATTTGGGGACAGAAACAGAGGCTTTGTTTGCTTTTGGACAAGAAGTGATATCATAATAAACTATATCAAAAGAAAAATGCCAAAACAAATAAAAAATTCTCCAGAATTATTTTCAATTTTTATCAAATGAACTAATAATTCATTACATAGCTATTTAAATTTATAGAAAAAAAATATCTAATCTATAATTACCATGAACTTTATTATTAGTTGCAAAATATTTTCTGTCACATACTTTGGATAATATCTCTTCCTTGATATTTCCCCTTCAATTTGCAAATTTTGAAAATAAGTGCTGAAAACCGTTCTTGTGGTTTTTTCCTGTTCTTTCTTTTTCCTTTTTAACTGAAAAGCACATTTATAGGGAATGGATTAAAAGTCTGAGACCCACTGTGAAACACAACTGTATACGAGAGACATTTGTGTAAGACTGTGGTTTCTAGAAGGGGGAAATAGTTCTAAAGCAAATAAACCACCTGATTATTATGTCTTAAAATACTCCACTTAAGGTCTGTGCCTTAGTACAGGAAAAGAATTGCTGAGAGTATCGATTAAACATTACAGAATATTATAGTTACAGATAGAGTGTGTGTGGCAGTTATTATTTATTATAGTCAGCAATGTAGTTCTATAGCACTTTTTTTTAAAAAAAGTTCATTTTTAAGCATACATCAATCACATATGAAATTAAGAGAACAATAATGTTGTCTTCCTTTCACGCAACTGAATTTCACCATGAAATAATGGCCAACAATAAACCTGTTAGTATGCCTAGTACTAATTACGCAAAGGAATGGAAAATCAGCCACTCTCAGACTAGCATGAATCTCAGTGAGATGAAAGTTGATATTAAAGCTAAAATATACATTACAGAATCAGTCAAACATCTTCTCTCGTGTCCTGTATGTCTTAGGCAAGCCTGTAGTTACATATTTTGGAATAAAATTATGTTTTAATTTGTATTTCAATAATATTTTTATTTATATAAGATACTGTAAGCCTTATTTTGTTTAATGTCAAAAGAGATTAACCCAGGCCAAAAGACAGAATCAG
The DNA here is from genome assembly GCF_030445035.2 of Dasypus novemcinctus. NCBI lineage: Eukaryota > Metazoa > Chordata > Mammalia > Cingulata > Dasypodidae > Dasypus > Dasypus novemcinctus. The sequence goes on from NC_080674.1 coordinate 20,073,876, forward strand.
TAGTGTTACATAATTGACTCTAGTAAATTATCTCAGAATTTAGGTCATAGGCATAAGAGTGTGACTTCAAAGAAGAGACTTACTATATGTAGTTGAGGTACTAGAGGGGCTGAGTTTTAAAACTCTCCCCCTTTTATCATGGCCCAAATAGAATAGATGCTGTCTTGGTGCTATGCCTTTTTGTTAAACTACTTCTGGCTATTTGCTGAATTGCATTTTTACTTTTCTGAAAAAAGTACTTTGAAAAAACCTAATTTAACATACTGGCATATTCCAAAAGCCTCAAATATTGAGGTAAAATATTGAGGTAAGTTAAAAATCTACTTTCCTTAAAACTGATTATTTACTAGAATTGATTTTGAAACATTTTGAAATTTCATGTTCCTTTTTATAATCAATCCTATTGCCTAGAAATTTATAATTCTTTATGCAATTAAGTGCACATTTTTCCAAAATGGTTTTAACTTTAACATTCATAAAATGTTTATGCTGAAATCCAGGCTATTTCATAGGTTGAAAAATTGAGGTTTGGGGTAATTCTAAAAATCAATAAATAAACACATAGAATAAAGGCCTTTGTAAAATAAATACATTAAGTTGATTTAGCATAATCCGTTTTATATAATTTTGATATTATGTAATCTCTAGCCTTTCAAAATTTAGAGAATAAAATAAATGCTACCATATTATAGACAGAAGGCTCAGAACAAGATATCCCATATAAAATGAATAATTAATTTAGTTGAAAAATGGAAAATTTTAAGTCTTTAAATTTGTTGTGGAAATGCAGAGTGAAGTAAACCTCAAGAAATGCCTATATTTATTCCAGGATTTCTTGGATTCTTGATTTTTCTAATGCTTATAAATCTCTTAGATGCAGCTTTAATAGGCTATCCTTCAAAATAATTTGATAATGCAGACTTATTTTTGGTTCTTTTAGGAGATGGGATTTATGGAATACCCTTTGAAAATGCTCTTTTAATTCATTCAGAAGTTCAAAGAAAAATTCAGTGTTGGGTCTGTCTAATCTGTGTTGAATAAAATCTTCTAATTTTATTTATTTATTAGTTTTTTAAACTTAGTTCACAGATAAAGCTACACAATCCAGGCCTTTCGAATGAAACAATCTTCAATTTTTACTCTAAATGATAAACACTTCATTCCACTTTGAAAGTCAGAGACAATATTTGGCCTTTATTACACTCCTCTGGAATGAACTCTTCAAAAACATACAGAATGGTTAGTGATAAATAAAGAAAATTAATGAAGATTGTGGTTTTAGTGTTCTTCTAAGAACACTTCTAAGAAAAAAATAGACTCCTACTCTCAACAACATCCATTTTTATGGCTCTTAAATCATTCAGACAATTTCTAATAAAACAATTCAAACAATAAAGTATTGAACATTAACATTCCTGAATTATGCCAAAGTATTAAGTGAAATATTTTTCATTTAGGGTTTGCCTTACAATTCAAAAAGAAATTTTTAGTAAGCATTTTTTGTATTTTTAAAAATTTTTCTTCTGTGAGTTATCTTCGTTTCACATTTTTTAATGTAGTATATGCATTTTCTTATTGATTTGAATGAGTTTAGGAATTACTATATTTTTAAAATCTTATATTGGGAGCTGGTTTTATTTTGGTTCCTGGGAACATTTGAAAAAAATTTATATTTTTTCTAACAAAGTCAATATCATTTGAGTTATATAGGAACAATAACTTCAGATCTAGTCTGGTTATTTCTTTTGCTGTCTAAGTGGCAAATAGTATTTTCATAAATTACTGGTTTTTACCTATTGCTTAATATGTGCTTCTTTGATAGTGGGTTAGTCAATATGTAAGTTGTATCAGCACTATTGAGAAATTCATTTCATTAATTATTCCCTTTCATTGTTGTTATATAGTCTGGGTCATTTCTCTACTTTGAATCAATATCCAGAATTACTGAATATAATCTAGATAACAAATAGTCATTTGATCTATTGGAATGTGAGCTGTGTTAAAATGGGAATTATGGTAAGACTGATATGCAGAGATCCCCTGCTAACCAGAAACCTTGCTTAATTTCTCTTTGTACTATTCTAATATAATAGAAAGGATCTATGAAAATTATATAGTTGCTGGTGTAATCAATATTTCTGGGTAGTCCAGGAAAACTCTAGGTTATATCAGTTGTAGATCAAATAATCTTATGAATGAGTATCTCCCCTTTCACAAATGTTTCCTTGTTAGAAAAGTTTTGATATCATCCTACTTCATGCTAAAATATTACATTATAATGATGTTACTTTGAGTTATGATGTTATAACATTATAATTAAATAGGAAACCATAATAGTCTATATGGAGAGTGACCTGATCAGGTTTATTCTTTGGAAAGATACCACTGATTACATAGTGGATACTGGATTAAAGTACAGTTGATTGAAGATACAAACAATAATTCTCAAAGAAACTGTTGGGCTATTAATATAATCTCTAAGAATGAAAGATGATAAATTAATAAAAAATTTGACAGAGGAAATGGAAAACTGAAAGACTTAAAAGACATGAAAGAATAGAAAATGAATATAGTAATATTTTAGATTTGGGGATGAATAAAAAAGAGTTGTCAAAGATCACTACCAGATTCTGCTATGAGTCAATGAAATAAGCTAAAAAAAAAAAAAAAAAAGCAGCTGGTATGATAGAAACAGATATGTTGTGAATAAGGTGACTTTTAAATTCCTCTGAGATAGGAAGGCAGAGAAATCAGGCACGTTATGCTTCAGGAAAGAAATCTGAAGAACAGATATAAATTAAGGAGAACCCATGACAAAGGATAAAGAATTCCAATTAGTAAAGCAAACAGAAGAGGGCTGTGGGAAGATTAATGTTTCATGCCAATTTATAATAAAAGTCCTGATTCATTAACTATATATTTATTATCTTTTTTTTTACTGTGTCACACACACACAAATGTTACATTAAAAAGTATAAGAGGTTCCCACATACCCCACACCTCATCCCATCCCTCTCCTCCCACATCAACAAACGATTTCATCATTGTGGCCCATTCATTGCATTTGGTGAATACATTTTGGAGCACTGCTGCACTGCATGGATTATAGTTTACATTCTTCCCCAGTACGTTCAGTGGGTTATGGCAGGATATATAATGTCCAGCATCTGTCCCTACAATATCATTTAGGACAACTCTAAGACCCAAAAATGTCCCCACATGGGTTTAGATCCTACATGACTGATGAATGCAATTCTCCTGCTTGTAGTTGTAGGAACTCTCAGTTCCCTGGTATGGTGGTTGAACATCTTCACCTCCCTGTTAGATGACCTGAGTAAGCCGATGACCCGGAGTGTAGGACTTGCAACTCTGCTGGGGCCAAGGGTCTAGCTGGCACATTGCCAGTCCAGCAATTCAAGTCTTCTGAGTATACACCAACCCCAGTGCTAACCACAGGTTCAGTAAAAGTGACAGAAGAGGCATGCATAGAAAGGTCACATCTGAGTCCAACTCTATCACATTCAGGAGCACAAATTCCAAAGTAGGGCCCACTGACAAGGCACTGAACTCGAGAGCCATCTGCCATAACCATAGAACCTGTGTGTCTCCATAGCCCTCAGGAGCACCAGTACCTGGAGTTGTATCTACTTTGGCTATCTCTGTGATCCTGCTGAGACATGCATATGCACGACACCTCTATTTGAAGTCTCTTAGCCATATTAACTAATTTGTCTTTACCATTTCCCCCTTTTATTCAAGGTCTTTGTCTAGTTGCATCACCAGCTGGTGATTGGTAGTAATCCCTCAACACCAGGAAGGCTCATCCCTGGGAGTCATGTTCCACCCCGGGGGGGGGCGCTGGTGGTGGTAAAGCATTTACTTGCTGAGTTTGGCTTAGAGAATAGCTACATTTGAGCAACATGAAGGCTCTCAGGAGGTAACTCTTTGACACCCTGCACCTCTACATGTAGTTGAAATTTCAGGTACATAGGTGCATACACATAGTCATCAATATCAAGGGCTCATCATTGGACCATCCTTCCTCACTTGTCTTCACCCTTGCACTTGGGGAATTGTTGCTGGTCCACTGGGGAATGTGACAGAGCTCCCCTGGCTAGTAACTCAGCACTCCCTCAGCTGACGTTTGTAACTGTAACTACTATGAAAATACCCAACGAATATCTGAACATTTTTATATACCCTATATGCATGCCCTGGAGAACTCCCTCCCAACCATGTGTCCCCAGCAATAACATGCCACACCAGTGTTCCTCCCCTGATTCTGTGGTCCAAAACTTCTGAAAAAAATGAAGCCTAATATATTGCCAAATTCAATTAGTAGGAAAATAAAATAGTAATGATAGGTTTAAAGATTAGAAAGAGAACACATTCTAATTTTAAAAACTAAAGTTAAAAATAAATTGGGGTATTAAAAAATGAAAAATATCATAAAACTATATTTTTTATGATTTGCCTTTCATCACTGTAATAGGTGTTGCCCTGTATGTACTGTGGCAAGTCAATTTCTTTCATTCCTTCTTCAGTGTCTACATGCATTTTTATATTTTATTTTTTATTTTGTCTTTAAAAAAGTTTTAGATCACAGTAAAGTCACATGTACAATTTAGAGGACTCCTATATATCCAACATCAAACCCTTTCCCTCTTCCCCATCAATGGTCTTTTTACATGTTCATGTTATATTTACTGCTGCTAATGTACAGATATTGAAACTTAGCTACTAAACATGGTTCGATTTTGGTTTACATTATGGTTTATATTTTAGACTGTACAATCTTCTAAATTTTAGTTACATTATGATTTACATTACAGTTTACATTTTAGCCTATACACTTTTATAAATTTTTGGTGAAATTTAATATATCTTATATTCATCATTGTACCATGTTATGGAACACTTCCATTGTCCCCCAGTTATCCTGCTTCTATATATTCTATTCCTCTCTCTCCCTCCCTTCAGGGACCACAGTGATAACCAAGTCTCACTGCTTGAAAGACCAGATTCACAGATACTTGCAACAATGCTGAGGGCTTGACACACTAGACTGCCCATTGGAAGTCACCAATTCTCTCAAGAGACACCATTCCCTGTGTTTGAGAACATCAGGCCTCCCCAGAATTGGGGTACACCTTCACTCTCATTGCATGGGTCTCCACCCAATGATATAACACACTATGACAAGATGAGGACTCACACACTCCCTAGAAGCCTGCCCTTGTGCCATATGCTCCCTATTAAGAACCTTAAACAAGTAATCCTTACTTATTATATTTTTTAAAGTGTTTTCTCAACATTATAGTTTCAACCACATACCCAACAGTCTCCCATGCTCATTAAAATCTTATATGCAGAAAACTACACAACAGTGTTCAAGGAAATCTAAGAAAACTTAAATAAATTGAAAAATATTCCCTGTTTATGGATAGGAAGACTAAATATCATTAAGATGTCTATCCTACCCAAACTGATCTACAGATTTAATGCAATCCAAATAAAAATCAACACAGCATTTTTTAATGAACAAGAAAAACTAACTATGAAATTTATTTGGAAAGGAAAGAGGCCCTGAATAGCCAAAGACATATTGAAAAAGAAAAATGAAATTGTAGGGATCACACTACCTCACTTTAAAACATGCCACAAAGCTGCAGTGGTGAAAACAGCATGATAATGGCACAAGTATACTGACCAAGGAAACAGAATTGAGAACTCTGATATAGATCCTCACATATAGAGTCATCTGAAACTCAACAAGGCCACCAAGTCCATTCCCCTGGGAGAGAATGGCCTCTTCAATAAATGATGCTTGGAGAATTGGATATCCATATGCAAAAGAATGAAAGAGGATTACCATCTCACACCTTATACAAAAATAAACTCAAGATGGATCAAAGACCTACATATAAGAGCCAAGACCATAATGGCCTTGGAAAACAATGTAGAGAAGCATCTACAGGACCTTGTAATAAGAAATGGCTTCATGAACTTCACACCTAAAGCATGAGTAGCAAAAGAATAAATAGATAAATGGGACTCCTCTAAATTTTAGCCTTTTGCACCTGAAAGGAGTTTGTCAATAAAGTGAAAAGACAGCCTACCCAATGGGAGAAAACATTTGGTAACCATATATTTGATAGGAGACTAATATCCTGCATATATAAAGAAATTCTATATCTCAAAAATAAAAAGTCAAACAACCCATTTTAAAAATGGGTAAGAGATTTGAACAGATGCTTCTCCAAAGAAGAAACACAAATGGCTAAAAGCACATGAAAAGATGCTCAAAATCACTAGCTATTAGGGAAATGCTAATCAAAACTACAATGATATACCATCTTACTCCCATTAGATTGGTGGCTATTAAAAAAACTGAAGACTACAAGTGTTGGAGAGGATGTGGAGGAATGGGAACATTCATCCACTCACTGCTGGTGGGAATGCAGAAGGATCCAGCCATTCTGCAGGACAATTTGACAATTCCTCAAAAAATTAGCTATATGTTTGCCATATGATCCAGCAATTCCACTGCTGAGTATATACCCAGAGACTGAAAGTAAGGGCACAAACTGATATATGCACACCAATGTTCATAGCGGCATTATTCACTATTGCCAGAAGTTGGAATCAACCCAAATGTTCATCAACAGATGAATGGGTAAACAAAATATGGTATATACATACATTGGAATACTGCTCAGCTATAAGAAGGAATACAGTACAAACACATGGGATAACACGGATGAATCTTGAGAACTTTATGTTGAATGAAGCAAGCCAGGCATTGAAGGAAAAGTACTACATGACCTCTCTGATATGAATTAAGCAAACCAAACTGTCTCAGAGAGCTAGAGACTGGATGATAGGTTTACAGGAAATTGGAGGGGGGGAGAGGAAGGTTGTGAGCTGACCTGTACATGGGTGAATTCTACAATAAAGTGGAAGTAAGTAGTTGTACAGGGAAGGGATAGGACATGGGCATAGGGATACTATTGGGTGGGGCTTTGCAGGGTTAGATGGTTGTTAACAATTCTTAGCAACAAAAGAGTTGACTGTGAACTCAGAGACAACAATCTTATTGAAGGGTGAAAGCCAGATTGCTATGGCTTGGGGAGTGAATGTCAGGTCTAAAAGAAAAGCAGTGAGTGCACATGATTCTTTCTGACATGCCTAAAATTGATAATATCCAGAGTTTCAGTATCCCAAATAAAGAAAATGGGTAAATTTGGTTTAATTTATTGATGGAATTTTGCTTCACTTATGTGATTGACAAAGAAGATCCAGAGAGAATTCCAAGAAATGTTCTTTAGATTTGTGGGAATACAAACCAAACCAAAACAAAAACACAGCTCCTTGTTTTATATTGGGTTGTGATAGATACACAGCCATAACTGTGGGACTCTAAATGACCACATGCCCTTACCTGCCCATCGTAAACTGGAGGTTATCCAGTCTACTGCATCATACAATTGAACCTGCACATAAGCCCTCTTCATCAGTTGAAGTGGTATAGGTGAGCTTATACTCCTTAATCTTCAGGATCAGGTCCTGAAACACAAATAAGTGACATGAACAAATAGAATTTACTTCTGTTATTTGTTTATTTTTCCTAAACCTATAACTTATGTTATTGAGAATTTTTATTGCCTAGTGAAGAAAATAAAATCAGGACTGGTTTGTAAATGGTTTCCCATGTTATCCTGACACCAACCATGTGTGGAAAGCTAATACAGCCCCATTCCAGGGTGGGTCTGATTGAGTGTGATAAAGGAAAATCCTGCCTGTGGGCAAAATGTAGATCATTGCATCTGGCTGTCTATTTATCTATTTCTATGAAGGAGAGATGGCAGAAATAAGGGTCTAAACTGATTCATTGACAGAGACTTGGAAGGAACAAGATTGGAAACTTCCAATATGAAGAGCAGGGAAGGAGGTGTATGGAGGATACTTTTATGAATGAGCTAAATATGATATTTGCATCCTTTGAGAAAGTTTATAAAAAAGTCAAATACTTTAAAGTGAGCTTTTAATGATAGAAGAGAAGAACTTACCTGCAGATGGTCGGTTTTTTCAGTGGACTAATAATCTATGTGGCCATGTGGCAGAAATGGAACATAGTCATGATCCAACATCTTTGGCTTCTCCTCACTAAGGCTAATATTATTCTTGCCATTGTTAAGTATTCAACCTGCTAACAGTAATCAAAGAACAACCTATTTCTTGGGGAATCAGCTACTCAGTGAGTTGGATTACATTGAAATTTTTCCAAAATGGAAAGAAAGCAGTAGATTCTTAGGCTAGATTTGGATGTCACCCTTACCCCCTATGCTTCAGTATAATCTTCTGTTTGTGAATTCATGTAATATTTAATTTCATACAGCAATTTCATACAGTTTCATGAAAAACTCAGGCAATTCATCTTAGAACAGGAAGAATTCACACAGAATTCAATTTTCTTATCAAATACTCCATAACTCCCAAGAATATAGAATTCATAGATTTTAGGAGAGGAACTTCCTATGGAAGACAAAGTATGGCACCAGCTATGAGACATCTTGTAGGGGCATGATGATTGTGAGAATAAATATACAAATGGAAAAGGGCTAGACAACATACTGTCAAAGAACTCTTATCTAAAATCTCTAGAGTGACTAGCCTAGAAGGCAAAGAAACAAACTCTGCATCAAACAGCACACTAAAGTCAGGACTGAGTAAATAACTGTCAACTTTCATATTCTTTGTGCTAACTCCCAAATCTGGATGAAGCAGAGAAAGCTACATATGGTCTCCAAACCAATCAAATAAGATACCAGACTATTTGTTAACCTACCACTAGCTTCACATCCAAACAACTTCCAGTTAGTACAAAACTAAATCCTCCCTTTTACCTCTTTATCTATATAATGTTTTTCTACTCCCATGGCCAGGTATGAAACTCTGAAAAACACAAGTGATGGAGGATGACTCTTCTGATATAGTATGCATGGCATAAATACTGTCTGTTTATTCTCATTTGTTTATTCTGTTTATTTCCACATTTTTCCTGATGGCCCTACTTAGACATGGTCTACATTCCCAGTCACCATAGACTCCAGCCTGTACACTTAAAAATCACATGGGCATTGTATTTGTCAGCCAATGGGGTGCTGAAGCAAAGAAGCAGAAATATGTTGGCATTTATAAGGAGTATTTATTTTGTTGGTGTAAAAGCTTATTGTTACAAGGCCCTAAAGTGTCCATCTCAAGGTTCCTTTCTCACCAAAGTCAGGTGCCAAGTATATTAGCCAAGTGTACTGATGCAAAATACAAGAAATCTGTTGGCTTTTAAAAAGGGTATTTATTTGGGTTAGAAGCTTACAATTACAAGGTCATAAAGTGTAAATTACTTCCCTCACCAAAGTCTGTTGCCACAAATTGGGGCAAGATGGCTGTCAGTCTCTGCTAGGGTTCAGCTTTCCTCTTCCTCCTAAACCTCCATGGTCCCAGCTCCTTCCATTCTCAGCTGAAGCTAAACTAAGACTTGTTTCTCCCTGAGACTCATTTCTTTCTTGGCTTTCTCAGCTATTCAGGGCTTTGGTCTGTTCAGCTACAAGCTATCATGCAAAAGGTTGACTCTTTCCCTGGGACTACATCATCAAAACACAAACCCTGTCCTCTGCCATGTCATCAAAAATCAAAGCCTAGTCATAATTTAGTCAAGTAAAAGTGAAACCTCTGAATTTAATACATTCTAATATGCCCAGAGAAACAGACCAGTTTATGAACACAATCCAATATCTACTTTTGGAATTCATAAACAATATCAAACTGCTATACCATGTATTGAAGGAAGATGGAAAGTGGTCTCTGCCTGGTCTCTTCTTCCTTTTTCTTCTTATGACTCCATGGTTCCAGCTTCTTCCAATCTCAGCTGTACACTAGCATAAGGTTCATCTCTCTTCCTGGGGCCTCAGGGTCAAAGTTCTCACCTCTTCTGTGTCATGACAAAGTTCTCTCCTCTGGTATCTCTGGAGCACTTTCTCTTTTCTTATGTGTCTTCTACTGTGTGTCTACTTGAGTGAGTGTCCATTTATATAGCTAACCAAGAGTGTAGGGACCTAACCTGAGTTCCACCCTACTTATGTAGCTGAATCAAAGAACTAATGGGTTCATCAAAAACATCTTAACTGAATCTAACAAAATCAAAGGGTATCACACCCAGAGGAATAGACCTGTTTACAAACAGAATCTCTCTTTTTAGAAATCATAAATAATATTAAATGGCCACAGGCACAATGTTCATAGCTTATTGAGTCTGCATGACATGTTAAAATAGCCCCTGTCTGATATCTTCTCTTGTCATGTTGAGTTTCTAGGTTATTTTCTTTTGGGTGCTCAGGTTTCAGTATTGACTCCCATTGTTTAACATCCATATGGAAACAGGTCTGTCCTTTGTACTTTCTTTTGTGCCTGTTTTATGTTGTATTATACAAAAGTACTGTTCTTCATAAGAAAAAAAATGCAGGGTAGAATACAGGCACAGATCCTTTAAACGCCTTATTCAATCTATCCTTAAAGACCAGTGAATGTTTAGCTCTGGCCAGACCAGTTTCCATTTGAACAAACATTGTTATGGGTCATCAATAAAAATGGATACCATCCTCCTTCAGTCTTGATTTTTGTACTGAGAACTTAACTTTGACTGAGACAGAACATTCCCTCTAATTTTCTATTGTATAAGAGGGAAAATGATTAGGTCTGCTTTTAAAGGCAGCAAACAATATACAAGTATCAATTTGACCAACTGTTTATAGCTCACATGGGATGATTTCAAATAAATATAAACAATTTCTCCATGAAACTACTTATATTTTAGACAAAAGGCTAGTATCTTAAATCAGTATTGGTGGGGAGAATTTTTAAATGGAAGTTAAATATAACTTCAATTCATGAGTCACTTTTCTATAATGTAATACTGGAAAATCTCTAAATGCGGGATATGGCAGGAACCAAAATCTCATGAAACCTGTATTAGTCTTCCTTGACTGTCTTCCCAAGATCAGATGTAAGCTATCAGGCAAATGGTTCATCTCTCCCGAGGGCCCCAGGATCAAACATGACAGAGTTCTCTCTCATCCCATATGTCTCCTTTAGTCAGTGTTCATTTATATCAGTCCACCAATAGGATGCGGGCTCAACCTGAATCACACCCTACTGATGTCATCAAACAAAGCCCTTTTCTTAACAGTTAATTTAATCAAAGACATTTCAACTGAATCTAATACAATCAAAAGGTATCATACACAGAGGAATAGATTAATTTTAACATAATCCTTATTTTTGGGAGGATTCATGAAATAATATCAAAATGTCACAAACCCTTTGAATACATTCAGATGGATTTTATCCAGCTTCCACCCTCCATGAGATTTGAATATGTTTTATAGTTATTATCTACCTATTTTTAGGATGGTTGGAAGCATTTCCTTATATTCATATTAAAAACAATTTTATATTTCTAACATGTGGCATACCAACTTTTATGTTGAGTGATTAAGGCATATACTTTATGGAAAAAATAAAATAATTCTGTAAGAGATTACATCTTACTCAAAACTATACTGCTTTTAAAATGCACTATCTTCAGGAAAGATTTAAGGAACCAATAGTGCTATAAATTAAAACAATTATTATTTTCAGATATCCTTGATCTCCCTGACCACTGATATTCCCACTAGCCCTTATGGCCATTTGGTCCACTCCTTTGGAGGCATCTCTATTATTTACCTATAAATTGATAACTGGAAAGTCCATGCTATCATTGAGTTCACCTCTTATAATATACTCTGACTTTACACTCACATACATGGGAAAATATATCACAAAGGACTAATGTAATTTACCTAGTCTTAACACCAAAACGTTAGGCTGTTTCATTATCTTCAATCAGGGAATTTAATCTATTGGAAGAGCACAGAGAAAAAAAAATGCCCTTGAACCATTTTGGAAGAGATCTTACCAAGAACTGTTAACAACAAATTCAGTTCTGAAACACCAGAGTCAAACCTTGGATTCAGGTTTCATAAATAAAGAATCTAAACAGAATTTCTCACAAAGGAAGCCCACTCCAATAGGAAATCTAAAACTGAAGGTTATCAATATCTTCCAGAAACATAGGGTCTTTGGAAATAGACAGCTTCAGAAAAAGCTAGTGACTTTATAGAGTGGGTAGACTCTGTGAAAGATGTCAAGGCATCTTCTATAGATATTTCATTGTCATCTGCCATAATGGCTGTTTTTACTTTTTTTCTTTCCTCTTTATAATAATTTTTAAGTCATAGCGTATTCATTCTAATGCCATTCTCAAATTATCTCAAACAGTAACCACACCCCACAATACTACCAGCTGCTAGATAGGCTATCCGTCATCCATTGTCCAAGATAAAACCTATGGACAATTCTGGTCTCATCACATGAAACAACAGGGGATTATTGCTGATTTCCACTTGGATTTACAAACACAGATACCTTAAGCAATGAACCTAAGAGATTACTCATGTCCTTCTTTCAAAACAAAGGAACTATATAACAGAACCTAGATAATTCTAAATTTCACTTAAACAAACTTTGTTCAATGTGGGTCAAATGACTGCCACCTCAAAGAGACTAATAAGGATGTAAATATTAATATATAATCCAGCTAGAAGAAGACCTTGATGTCTACCTCATGTCATGAACAACTCCTTCCTTCTTGAATCTGCAACTGTGTACTACTTGACTATATTTCCTTGTAGCTAGGATGCCTAGTCGTTTCTTTTCCAGAGGACCCCTAATTTATTTTAGGAAGAGTAATCTAACTTGTCTATACTCAGAGATCCTAGGCTACAGATACTAAGCTCCAAAACTAGACTGCCTTTGATTATTCAGGAACTCTACCTTAGGGAAGCACTGATGCAATGTTTATGTGAACATTCAGAGCAGCATTCCCAATACTGTCCCTTAAATAAATAGAAAAACTATCTTGGAAGAAGTTATGAGCAATACCACTTTCGACCAAGGTGAACTACATCTAGGTGTCAGCTTGTTGACCTATGTCATGTAGGTCAACATGACATATGTTGTATATGTATGTTGCTACGAGAAGTCTATGGCAATGAGTATTTCTTTAGTTACCCATGATTACATCTATGCCTTTGCTAATAATCTTGTAATTTTATCAATGAAACAGACAAAATATAACAGGTTATCAATAACTTTAAGCAAGAAGCTACTTGACTCTCTAAAGTTCATGCACATGGCCTATGAGTTGGACACTTTGGGTTCCACTTTCCAAAGGCATTTCAAAGAGAATCTTTTCTCCTCTTCCTTTCCTTTCTTTTCCCTTCCCTTCTCTTTTCTTCCCTTCTTTTCTCTTCTCTCTTCCTTTTCTTTCTTTTTTTTGTCTTAGTGATCATGACCATCATCTATTGCATTTTATCCAGAGTCTTAAATGCTGCTCGCAGTTACTCTCTCATGAGATGATCCCAATGATGATACAACCAGACAAAGAGAACTTTCAATACATTGATTATGGAGACAACTGTCCAATCTCCACTTGGTGAAGATTGTATTCCCTGAATTGGTCAAACTCTTGCATGTGAGAGAATGACCAAAAGGTGTGACTGAGAGATTTAATATACAAATTGACAATGTCCAGACAATATATGACAAAAATAACTCTGAACCACCTAAGAAACCCAGGGAGTCAAACCACAATTGGTGCAACAACCAGCCCATGGAGACAAACTATACCTCTGAAAAATCAGTTAGAACAATCAAAACATGGTTAATGACTTTCCACTTCCTATTTTCCCCCTTGTTCAACCTTGGACCAAAAAGAAAATGCAAACATGGTCCCCAAAACAATCACATACAGCTCCCCTTCTAGTTCATCCTACTCCATAGATTCTCCGTATCAGTGCCTGGTAATCTATGCATGCCCTAGCTTTTGTGCATTCTCTCTCTTTCTCTTTTAAAATAAAGCTCCCTAACTCCCCTTTCTGCCTTTGTATATCCACAAAATGCAAGTGATAATGGATAACTCCTGAATGTGGCAGGTCCTGAATAATTTCTGTTTTTCTTCTAATTTGGGTTAACTTTTGTGATGGTTAGGCTATTGTGTCAACTCAGCCAGGTAATTGTGCCCAATTGTTTGATCAAGCAAGCACTGGGCTAACTGTAATGCAATGACATTTATGGACTTTAGTCCTCATTGACTTTACTGCAGTGGCAAATCATAGATAGCTGTTACATTTACATCAGTCAGGGAGATTGCCATCAGCAATGAGTGAAGCTTAAACCAATCATTTTTTAATACCTTAAAAGGGGAAATGACTCCAGCATTGAGAAAAAATTTCCCAGCTCGTCTTTGGACAGCCAACGTCTCCCATAACTTGTCAGGAACCTTCATTGGGCTTTCATTGGATCCCCTAGTTGCTGCCTGCCTGTGGAACCTGGACTTGTGCATTTCATGACTGTGTGAGAGACTCTTACAAAATCGCATACTATTGACAGATATCTCCTTTCAATTTTGTTTCCCTAGAGAACCCTGATCTATACACCTTTTTATTTCTATGTGATAGTAAATATTGAAGCATTAAGTCATGAACCTTCTAACAGTATATGATGCCATTTTGACCACAGACAGAATGCACTGAGGCAGTACCCAAACTATGGAAAAGGAAATTATTTATTTCACTATTAAGCTTAGGAATCCATTTTTAAAATTTTAAAATTTAAAATTTTAAAATTTTAAAATTTTGCATGTCACAATTTATATATATATATTCCCCAAAGGAGTTGGTTCAATGGGAGAACCATCAAGAATTCCATTGAACTAGAAGCTGATACTATGACCTGGACAATTTTGTCTCCTCATTCCAGCCAACTCACTATATCTGCTGAGCAGATAGAATGTGATAGTCACAAAGAAATGGGAAATGCATCAGAAAGGATAGAATATGATAGGAACACATGGATTCTTTGAGATACCTCTTTGTATCTTATGTCCATAGTTAAAAGTTAATTGCTTCTCTATTGCTCTCCATGATATAGTTACATATTTCCTCTCCTACCATAAAAATTTAAAGGAAATATAAGAACTAACTGCATTCTGACATAGGAAAACAGTAAATGCAAGTTTGATTCCTGAGAAGAAAACAAACAAGATAAGATACGATAAATTTGATTTTCTGCATGAAGCCCAGACCATGGTGCAGGACATGGAATCCTAAGGAAAGCACAATGGTCTTGCATTCTCTGTAGATGGACAGTATGTGGAGTTGAAAGAAACAGAGGCACCCATATTTTTTGAAGTAAAAGATCAAAGATGAAAGTTCTATGCTGGAAAATAATTGAAGAAATAACCATAGGCATTCTCTTGAATCTTTGACTAAATAAGAATTTGAGCATGTGAGGGATAAGATTCCAAAAGGCTGAAGAACAAAAGCCAAGAAAAGATAAAATACTGGGTAGTCATAAGCTGAAAATTCTTAGAGTATACACATTCCTGAAAGATGATAGAAATCTAACCAATGAAATTGGAAGGTCTCATTGTAAACAAACTACTAAGTTTCCAGAAAAATCATTCCTTAGGAATATGATTAAACTAGATCTATACTAATAAAACTTAAAAATTATATTTATTTATTAAATCTTGGCCCCAGTAGAGCATAAAAGCCAAATGACAATGCCTAAATCATATTCATGGTAAGCTGTTTCCACAATGGCCCACAAATGATCTACTGATTCTGTTATTCACACCCATGTAGTCCAATTTAAGCAAGGTTGGACTGTGCAACCAGTTGCTTATGGTGAAATCAATGAGATGTTAATTCTGAGTCCTTTCATGCATAGTCTTTCTTAGACTATAACAATATATTATATGAAAACTAAAGAAGCAAATCCACATCTGTTAAAAAAAAAAAAGAATGTAGCAATAGTGATGATATGGGGGTCATAAGAAGATTGAAGGCTTTTTTTGCTCAAGCCCCTTGGAGACCTTACTCTGGGAACAAGTAAAAACTTTAACTGACCTAAGAATATTACCAAGGGTTCCTAGACAAATTCTGACCTCAAATCATCTTCTCTGCAAGTTGCCAGATACATAAATAAAATCATATAGGGATTATTAAACCACTCCCCCTTCTGAGTAAACTCAGGTAGCATTTTATGAAGTAGGAAAATCACCCCCACTGAGCCCTACCCACATTCTTAACTCAAAATATTGTCAAATATAATTTTAAAATATATTGTTTTATGACACTAAATTTTGTTACACCAGAACACTCCCTTAGATGATAATCATCCTAATATAATGTTAAATTACAACCCTTCTTCTAACAAGTTTTCACTGTTTTACTATGATGCATGGAATGATATTCAAAGTTTTAAATTGGACACTCAAGACCTTAGAGGATCACCTTTGACTCTATTTCTCCAGTCATTTCATTTCATAGTGTGAACATAGCATGTTACTTGGCAGGTCTCTATGACGTTTTTTACCTGATTTCTTAAACCTAGATATGTATTTAATACTACCAAATTTTTAAAAAATTATGTTATTTTCTCAATAATCAGATTATTGTTAATTCCTATTTAAAATATTTTCCCAAAGTCATTATAGATTTTTCATTTTAATAAACAAAAGTGTGGGGAATTAACATTATTGAAATTTACTTGTCTTTCTACCATTTCATGGATTTTTGATTCCATGAAAGTGGATAATATGACTAATTAATCTCTCTTTTCATCTTGTTCTCATGAACAATATTATTCAATAGATACCAAAACTGAATGAATAAAGGAACAAATTATGAGAGTATCAATGACAGCTTGAAAGGTCTTAGATTTCCAAACTTCTATGTCAAATACCACCTAATGGATTGGCTTAAACAATGGGAATTTATTTGCTCATAATTTTGAAGCTTGGAAAATTATAAAATTGAAGTTAAGCAAGGTAATGCTTACTCTCAAAAGCCCACAAACATTCTAGTAATGGTTGCCAGCATTTCTTGGGGTTCCTTCCTTATAATCTTGCCTTGCATCACAGGGGGATGGCCTCTCCTTTCTTGCCTGGGTTCCTTGACTCCCAGCTTCCATCTTTCCCTGTGGCCTTCTCTCCTTATAAGGCCTCTAGTCATCCAGATTGAGGACTACGATACTGCCCTTGTTGGTCACACCTTAACTATGTCTTCTTTACAATGAATTCACATAGGGACGTGAATTAGGATAAAATTGGGGTACACAATTCAACACAGTTCTTACAAAGAAAACTACCAAGTGGAACACAGGTGGGAAGTGTGAGAGTGTGAAGGAACAGGCCTGGGTCCCAGATGGCCTGAATTTCCATCTAGTGCACCCTAATCAGCTAGCCTACAACCTGCTCCTCCTGAAAGTCTTTGTTTAGAGATAGGTTTGCCACCAAATGGCAGCACTTTATCTACTCCAGCTTGTTCTATGGCCCTCAGTCACCGCTTATCTTAATACAGGCCAAGACGACATGAACAACAAAGAAGGATCAGGAGGGTTCAGGAAAAGAAAGCATGAAAATTTTCCACATAACCATAGGAGAGAAGGGAAGGATGCTAATTCTTCACCTGTGATGTTGGTGTTCAAGTCATTTCAGCAGGAACCCGATGCAAGGCATGACAAATATGAGAGACTTGTGAAACTTAGTTGGGATTTAAGTTGAAAGTAAAAGGACAATTTACCTCCTTCATAGGATTACAAGTGCTCCTGATATGGAAGAAACACTGAATGAATCAGAAATTAAGGTGGATGGTGTCAGACAAAAGATACTGCAGGTAGCCCAAGGCTATCAGGAGAAGACATGCGTCAGTTTCATTGAACCATTACTACAGGACTGCTGGATTATGTGCAGGCTGTCTCTTTCCGGCACTTTATCAAAATACAATCATTAATTAGTATGGATGAAATTAATAAACAATTGATATTTACGAAAGAAGACAAAAGAAAGAAAATGAGACCCTCTCTTCTGATGCACAGGATGAGCGATCTGAAACGTGGTGCCTGAGAGTCGCACCCATTGATTATCTTCTCGGAGTGGCTGATTTAACCGGAGAATTGATGCAGATGTGTATTAACAGGGTGGGGAATGGGAACATTGACACCCCCTTTTAAGTGAGCCACATTTTACATCAGGTTTATAATGGGATTTCACTCATTGGCCACACTGGACCTTATGAGGTTTCTAAGAAGCTATATACCTTGAAGCAAAGTCTGACCAAAATAGAGAATGCTTGTTATGACTTGAAAGTCAGAGGTTCAGAAATCCTAAACCATATGTTGACAGATGTGCTGTTTTCACTTAAAACAGAAATAATTGATCAAGAGGAGAGCATTTCTAAGAATAAGAATTATTCTCTTAAGGACTTTTAAGAGAGACAAATTTGTAAGGTTGTTATTTAGTATTTGATTTGACTTTATTGTGGCTTTTACATAGAAATGTTTTCAGTTGGACTTATTTTAAATTTTATACAAGCTGTAGATAAAATTATCTGAATAAATCATTTCTTTAATTCATAAAAGCGTGCATAAAAATGTTTGCATACACGCCTGTTTTAGATTTAGCTGATTAACCTTCATTTATCTTTGTGATGTGAACATGCTTCAGAGTGCACTTTCTGTCATGCCAATTTTAATTTACTTTGTGTGAATTTTGGAGTGCTATTACTTAGTGGAAGCCATTTATAACTTAAATTGGTGATTTTGTTATATATAGAAAAGATTTCTTAGATGCACATCTTGATTTGAGCTTCCTGTTTAAATGTCTCGGTAATATTGTGCCAAGTATTCAAAATAGGCTTATTCCACAGAACAAGAACTTACAGATTTAATAAACTATCAATCTACTTCGATTTAAGTACAAGCTTATGAGGTATTTTAGTAAGAATTCAAATTATATTCTGGCTAATTTTAGGTAATTTTGCACTCATATGAAACGGTCTTCCAGAAGAACTGACAGGTTATATAAATGTTAGTTCCTCCATTTATTTTTTTGTCTTTTATCATAGCAGACCTGAGAGGGAATTGGAGCTAGCATTGTAGTATGTTCACAAGCATTAAATTATATGCTTGAACACAGAACTGAAAGGCTTTTAATAGTGATTATTTTGCATTTTTTGGAAATTATATTACATTATATTATAGTCATTTGAAGGCTTTTCTATTCTAGCACCTATTAGAAATTACATTTAAAAAATTATAAAGAATTTCTGAAAAATTTGAAATACTAAGTTATCCAAACAGTTATAGCTGTCCAATTGTGGTAATTGATAGTATAAAAAGTTACCAGAGAAAATTTATCTTCTACAATTTAGCAATAAGACTGTTAGTAGTCAACACAGTTGAGAAGAACAATGGTGGTCTCTAGTAAAAATTAGAATTGGAATTTGCCTACTAAAATTAATTATAGATTATTACCTGTGATATGAAACTGACTTGAGCATGACACTTTTGGATGACAACAGACACTTCCATTTGGTTTTGTGAATTTTGAGACTCTAGATAATATATTTAATTTTTGGAAAGATTCACTGTTTGCAAGAGTTGATTCTTTGAAAGTGTGACTTTCCAAAAAAAAAAAATCACCTAAAGATTTTTAAAAAAGTAAACGTGCCTAAAAAACATAAAGAAAACTGCCATGTTTCTTCTCAGTATATATTTTTAAATTTTTGTCCCTAATGAACATTTTTTAATTCTACAAATTAAATAAAATCATTTTTATATTATTAGTAGTAGTATATTGCAAGCCCTTATATGTTTACCTTATTTTACAAATAATTACAATTTTTCCATTTTCATTAAGAATTTTAATTTTTATCTAAGTATATTTAAAAATATTTGTTTGGATTTCCTTAACTGTTTTCCTTGAAAGGTGTATTAACTCAAAATTAAATAAAATTGCTAATTCAGTATAAGCAATCTGATTAAAGGCTAATATGAGCATTTATTTAATTAAACTTTATTCAAGTTGGAATACCAAAATTGTCAAAATTATTAATTGTTTTTTAATAAATTAAACTGTTCTTCATACTGATTTATTGACTTTTTAATCACATGAAGTTCTTTAAATCAGGGAGTAACTATTGCTGTTCTAAAAAGATAAAAAGAAAAAAAAATCATCTAACACAACCTCTCACTTAATATAAAAATAGCTTATTTAATTACCTGAAGAGACCTTGTAAAATTTAGGGCACCAGGCCCACCCCTGAATATAGCTTCACTACCCCATAATGTTTGAAGTTTGGGTAGTTGACCTCAATGCTCTAGGATACAGATAATTGTTTCAAGAATGGTGTTTTGATATCCAGCTACTTTTGTTGTGTGTCTTATAAAATAAAGCAAACAGATTTTCCTTTCAGGCACTTATAATTGGCACTCAGAGAGAATGAGTCAATATATCAGTGAGAATCTGTTTTGAAAGATCAAGTTACTTCAGAATCAGCTATTATTGTGGCTACAGGAAAAATAAACATGCTAAGGAAATCAAATGAGAGCATAGAAAAGGATGAGATATGGAAAAGAGGAGCTGAGATCCATTTTATTCCTTCTTTGTAGATGGAAGAATAGAGAGAGTTACCTTTGTGTAAATTCTGTAATATCTTTCAGGGAGCTATCCCCCATAAATATATAGGTTCTATGATGACTATAAGCAATATTAAGCAAGGGATATTCAGCTAAAAGCATACCATAGATAAGGGTACTCCAACAAATATCATCATTTTATTTTACAAGAGGTTGGTTATTAAACTGTTTACAAGGACATTGGACTGGGTCACCTCATTTCTTTCTTTGGAATTTTCCCCCTCCTCTCCCTCACATTGCACATTCCCCTCCACAAGGAGAGAAAATAAATCTCATAAAACATCTTCTTGAATACTTTCTTCCTATCCTCCAATCTGTTAAAACTTTACCCACCTATATAATAGTTTTAATTGTAGCACATTTGTGGATAGTTTTTTTTTTATATGTAGATTTGGGTAGAAATGGAAATTTGATAAAATATGTGGAATTATTTTAGAGAAGAATATGGCAAAACTGTTATAAGGAACATAATATTATACCACTGTATAATTAGAATATGTCAATTATTGCCATGTGATTTACTAAATATAATTTTATATTGTCAAGAGTATTAAAGAGTGGAATGTAGTAGAAGCAAAATTTCAGTATTTTATTTGATAATTCAAAAATCTTTAATGATATTTTGCAAAGAGTCAAATTTTTAAAAAATTTGCTATAAAATTTTGGTTGGAAAGTAAAAAATTCAGATATCATCAAAAAGAGCACAATAAAATGTTTCATTTTAGCCTCCAGAGAACTGAATCAATTAATTATCTGGTATGATCCTTGAGATCAACTTAAGATTTCTAATTCTTTTCTTTTTTTAATGGGAGAATGGTGAAGGGATTTTTTAAAGTATATTGTCTATATTTTGTTTTAGTATCTAGTTACCAGAATGAAAGAGGTGAAGTTTTAAAATCAATCTCAGCTGACTTGTGAAAGTCCAACAAACCGAAGAGTAGGAGGTCCACTAACAGGGAGGTGAAGGTGGTCAATCAACACACCAGGGAACCAAGAGTGCCTACCTCGCCAAGCAGGAGAATCACATGCATCCACCATGGCTCTAAGCTCCCTCTCGATATAGAGGTGAAGAGGACATCACCAACCCAGTTTCCACAGGATGGAGGAATAAAATATGGATTAGAGTGAACTTACTGGTATTCAACTACAGAACTATTGTGACTAGAATGGAAGAAACTGCTGTTTGGTCTAAAAAAGGGGAAAATGCTCTACCATAGTCAATGGAGGATGAAAGCACCCATTTAGTTAAAGAGAGGGATATTATAGACCCAGAACATAGTATTCAGTTTTTAGATGGCTTTTTTTTAAAAGATTTATTTTTTATTTCTTTCTCTTCCTGCCCCCCCACCCCCAGTTGTCTGCTCTCTGTGTCCATTCACTGTGTGTTCTTCTGTGTCCACTTGTGCCAGTGACACCTGGAATCTGTGTCTCATTTTGATGCATCATCTTCCTGCATCAGCTCTCCGTGTGTGCTGCACCACTCCTGGGCAGGCTGCACTTTTTGTGTTAGGCGACTCTCCTTGCAGGATGCACTCCTTGTGCGTGGGGCTCCCCTACACAGGGAACACCCCTTTGTGGCATGGCACTCCTTGTGTGCATCAGTACTGCATGTTGGCCAGCTCATCTCTTGGGTCAGGAGGCCCTGGGTTTGAACCTTGCACCTCCCATGTGGTAGGCAGATGCCCTACCTTTGGGCCAAATCCGCTTCTCCTTAGTTGGGTTTTTAATTTGAATTGATACATACAGAATATTTAGAACTTGTATTAATGGAAGCATTCTATTTGAAATTTATTTATTTAAGACCATGTATTTCAAATATAATAACATTTAACTACTAAATATTGGTAAGCAACTGTCTGTATGTCTTTAAGAAATTGTAAAAGATATAAATATTTCTTTCACTGGAGTATGATAAAGTATCAGGAAAAACTTCTAAAAAATTAGTGCCAAATTTGAGTCTTGAGTATTAAATAGAAACTAGCAAAATAAGGAAGATGAGGTAGAGGGGATTCATAAAAGGGAATATAGAATATTTACTTACATTCTGGAGATTTCAAAATATTTCCCATAGTTGGACTTCCATCCTGGGGAGGCCTGATATGTTCTCAGACAGAGGGGAGGGTGTCGCTCGAGAGCATGGGCAGCTCCTAATAGGGGAAGACAGACTAGTGTGTCAAGCCCTCAGCATTGTTGCAAGTCTATGAATATTGCCCTTCAGGGAGTGAAGCCTGGTGGTTGTTATGGGCCCTAAGGGGAAAGGGAGAGAGGAATAGAATAGATGGAAGAGGGGATATTTAGGGGGTAATGGAAGTGTTCTGCATGATCATGCAATGATGGATACAGACCAGGTTAAATTTCATTAAAAATTTAAATAATTGTATGGTCTAAAATGTAAATCATAATGTAAACCATTGACCATGGAAGTAGTTATGTTCCAATACTTACATATCAGTTGTAACAAATGTAACATCCACATGTAGAAAGGTTATACATAGGGAAGCGGGAAAAGGGAGAGGATGTTCTGTGTATGGGAGTCCCCTGTGCTCTGTGTGTGACTTTACTTTGACCTAAAACGTCTTTGAAGACAAAATTTAAAAAAGTAAGACACTGGAAGAGAAATGGAAGAAAATGCCTCTGTATATACGGGACAACAAATACATTACAGTGATGAAAGGCAAAAATGTCAAAAAACTGTTTTTAATATTTTTCATTTTTTATTACTCCAATGTTTTTTCACTTTATTTCAGTTTTAGCTTTTCTAAATTATTAGGTATTTTATTTCTTATGTTTAAACCTATCATTATTATTTCATTTTCTTATTAATTGAATTTGGCTATGTTCTTGGCTTCATTTTTTAAGAAGTTTTGGATCACAGAAGGGTTACAACTATGGCAAGGGAGGATCATTGGTGTGGGGTGTCAGTGATGGGAAATACATGGGAGGAAGTTCACCTGGGCATACACATAAGGTATATAAATTTGTTCAAATGTTCATAGGATATTTCCATAGAGGGTAGAAATTCACCCAACGACCAAATGAATATTGAATTCCCATCCTGAGGAGCTCTGCCACTTTCTCTAATGGAACGGCAACAATCCCTCAAGTATGGGGGCAATGACTAGTGAAGAAGAATGGTCCATTGATGGGACATTGATATTGGTGACTATTCTTATGAATTCCAAGGCTTTGCTCTTGAAATTGCAACTTAGCCTAGTGTTGTAGGGTACCTAAGAGTTACCTCCTGAGAGCTTCTATGTTGCTCAAATGTGGCCTCTCTCAAAGTCAAACTTGGCACATAAATATATTACCTTCCCCTCAGTGTGGGACATGACTCCCAGGGATGAACCTCCCTGGCACTGAGGGTGTACTACCAAACACTGACTGGTAATGCAACTGGGAAAAGACCTTGAATAAAAGGTAAAGAAAAATGAGTTTATATGGCTAAGAGACTTCAAAGTCAGTTGAGAGGTTATCAGAGAGGCAATGCTTATGCCCATCTCAGCAGGATATCATAGACTGTCAAAGTATTAGATACTACCCCAAATAGTGGGGTTCCTTAGGGTTGTGGAGGCACTCAGGTCCTACAGCCATAGTAGATAGCCCAGGAGTTTGGTGCCTTGCCAGTGGGCCCCCTACTGTGGAGTTTGTGCTCCTGAGTGTGACAGAGTTGGACTCAAATGTGACTTCTGTACACATGCCTCTTCTGTCCCTTTTATTTGAGCCTATAGTTGGTGCTGGATTTGGTAGGTGTATGCTCAAGAGACTTGAATCTCTGAACTGTTCATGTGCCAGCTAGGTCCTGAGACTCAGTAAAGTTGCAACATCTACTCTCCAGTTCATTGGTCTTGCCCAGGACAAATAACAAGGAGACAAGGATGGACATTCACCACATGAAGGAACTGAAAGAATCTACAACTGCAAGCAAGAGAGTCCCATCCATGCACCATATGGGATTGAAATCCCCTCTTAGAGGTGAAGTAGGCCTCACCATCCCAGAATCCTCAGGATTTGGAAATAAAATCTGGACTAGAGTGCACTTATTGGTATTCTACTATAGAGTTTTTGTAATTCTGGCAATGGAAGAAATTATATCATTGATATGGAGACAATGGCCACTGGATACGCTGAAGTCAGGAAGAAGGGAAAAGAAGTGTAATATGGGGGCATTTTCAGGACTTGGAATTGTCCTGAATGACATTGCAATGACAGATACAGGTCATTATATGTCCTGCCATAACATGCAAAATTGAGTGAGAGAGAG
The DNA here is from genome assembly GCF_030445035.2 of Dasypus novemcinctus. Lineage (NCBI taxonomy): Eukaryota > Metazoa > Chordata > Mammalia > Cingulata > Dasypodidae > Dasypus > Dasypus novemcinctus. The sequence continues at coordinate 20,098,780 of NC_080674.1, forward strand.
TGGAAAGTGCAATGTAAACTATAATCAATGCTTAGTGGCAATGCTCCAAAATGTGTTAATCAATTGCAACGATGGTACTACACTAACGAAAGAAGTTGTTAATGTGGGGGAAAGTGGGCGGTGTGGGGAGTGTGGCATATTGGAATCCCTTAGTTTTTTTATGTAACATTTTATGTAATCTAAGTATCTTTTAAAAAGAAATTAAAAAATTAAAAATATTTCCCATAACTCAAGAGTTGGCTGTAACTAGAGAAAGAAAAATAAAAGGTAGATTAAGGAGACCCTCTAGGTTTTTTATGCCATGATACTATATTTGAATATTATCCTTGTATTTTACTTTTGTACATAGCAGGCTTGTGAGAAGAATGGATTACAGACATGACACTTAATATTTCAGGAATCCGATGAGTATAACTCATCTATGTTCTAAACCAACTCACACATAAAATTCAATTGTTCACAGATGAGGACGTGATATCACCTTTATTATGCTGACTTGATTGATAGATCAGTGAGTTGATTAGTTTCCAGTACTAAACTCTAGAATTGGATAGTCTTACTGAATTCTCACCTAATGCTTGGACCAGAGAATATGACTCTCTTGGGCCAGAGAAAGGCTAAGACTGTCATATAGCTAGGATTAACCAAGACTCAATTTCATCTGCCAGTAAGCCTGCTTCAGAAAGTTTGAGGAATGCTTGAGGTAGGGCTGGCTGATAGTTTATTATCACTAAACTATCAAATAGTTAAGTAATTTCTTCTCACCTTTACTGCCCTCATGGTGTGGGGAAAGCCCAAAGCAGTCAGGCTGAAGAATTTCCCAGCGATATGAAGGACTTGTAAAAATTGAGAAACCAATGTTCTCACCTGTTAGGGCCAAAATTGATTATAAGTTTAGAGTCCAAGAATGGTTAGGGCCAAACTTGGGAACAAAAGTTGAGGGTACAAATTTGAGATACTATTAAGATGTTGCCAAATGGAAGGGAAGTAAATATATCACTATTTGTGACAGTGAAATTTTATCAATATAAGATTTTGTTACTATTATCAATATAAATAATATAATAAGGACAGAATTTAAAATAAAGTTAAATTTTGAAGGCCTTATAGGCTATACAGAAGAGCTTAAATAAGAAATTTTAAATACCTAGAAAGAGATTTCAGAGTCACCACTGTACAGCTTGTAGTTGAAGATATGGAAGTAGATAATGCCATTCAGATAATATCCCCCAGAGACATTTTTTATGTAAAATAGCAGGTGTCTGAGAGATAACCTGAAGGACAACCTATAAAATATGGATGGTGTAGCCATTTGATATTATTAATGAATTCCAAAAAGAAATATTGGATGTTTGTAAACTGATCTTTTCCTCTGAGCATATTAGATTATATTGGATTCATAGGTTTGCTTGATTAAGTAATTATGTAAACCTCTTGTGCCAGTAAGGCATTGAGTCCCCACACTTTGGCGGGTGGAAACCCAGAGATAAAAGGCATAGTAAAGTTCAGAGTTAAGGGGTTTTGATGTTGGAGTTTTGATGTTGGAGTTTTATGCTGGAGCCTTAAGCTGGAGCTTCAGGAAGAGAGGAACCCTGAACCCAGAGAGAAGCAAGACCCTGGAAGGAAGGAACCCAGGAAGCCTGAACCCTCACAGGTGTCAGCAGCCATCTTGCTCCAACATGTGAAAATAGACTGTGGTGAGGGAAGTAACTTATGCTTTATGGCCTGCCTGGTAGCTGCGAACTCTAACCCCCAAAAAATACCTTTTATAAAAACCAACTGATTTTTGGTATTTTGCATCAGCACTCCTTTCTCTGACTAATACAGATGGTAAAAAGCAGATTCCATTAAATATACTGAGAAAGAACATCCACAGAGGAAAGCTGAGAGAGAATGGAGACACCAAAGTCAATGGCATAGACCACTGGGAGAAAAAGAGAAGGTTGAACTGTATCAAATACTACAGAGAATATTAAGATAAGACTTTAAAAGAGATCACTGGGAAATGGACTTGGCCGAGTGGTTAGGGCATCTACCACATGGGAGGTCCACAGTTCAAACCGCAGGCCTCCTTAACCCATGTGGAGCTGGCCCATGTGCAGTGCTGATGCGTGCAAGGAGTGCCCTGCCATGCAGGGGTGTCCCCGCGTAGGGGAGCCCCACGCGCAAGGAGTGCACCCCATAAGGAGAGCCACCCAGTGTGAAAGAAAGTGCAGCCTGCCCAGGAATGGCACCGCACACAGGAAGAGTCGACACAACAAGATGACGCAACTAAAAGAAACACAGATTCCCATGCCGCTGACAACAATAGAAGCAGACAAAGAAGAACATGCAGCGATTAGACACAGAGAACAAACAACTGGGTCAGGGAGAGGGGAGAGAAATAAATAAATAAATAAATCTTAAACAAAGAAAAGAGATCACTGATGATATTAGGGAGCTTATGTGCCCTGGAGTAAGTGATGGGAGTGAAAGCCAGGTTATAATCAGTTGCAGAGCATCTATGCCACAAGAAAGAGGAAATAGCAAATGAAATTCCTTTTAAATATAGGTTGTAAAAAAACTGGAAATAATCAGTATGCCTACAAAATAATTGTTATAATTTATGATTAAAATGATATACAATACAGTTTCAAAACTCATTTTGCTTAAGACTATTTACTAATGTGGAGTTATGTTAAAATTCATTATAAAGGAAAAACAGATAATGTTATATAGAAATATAGTGATACATATATATATATATATTTCATACCCTATGAGAAAAAAGTCTGTAATTGTGTTTGCTCAAAATGTTATTAGGCAACATTCTCTATGAAGAGATTGTGATTGTATTTTCATTCATCCAAATAATTTTATTTTTAAAGCTATGTATGATGAACATGTATTAAATTTTTAAATAAAATTAAATCAAAATAAGGTATGTTTAATTTTGAAGGAGATACTTACAGTCCTTTTCTATTATTAATATTCTTAAAAGAGAAACATAGTCTTATTGAAGTATAATTTACACATTAGTGCTTATTTTGATATGTTATGACAGGTGTGCCAAACTTCCAAAACAGGAAACAGAATGTTTTCATCCAAGAAAAATTTGTTGTGCTGCTTTCCAGTAGATTTCCCAGTCATACCAATGGCAGCTAGTTTCTCATAGCTAGCATCATATGTAAGTTTTAACTATTTTTTGACCTTATATAAGTGGAAAAATATGTTTTTTATTGCTCTGTCTGCCTTCTTTTGTTAATCAAAATATTTTTAGATTCATCCATGTGATTATCTGTTCATATAGTTAATTTATTTTTATTTCTGAGAAATATTCCTATGTAGAAAAATAACAAAATTTGAATAATGATTTTGTTGGTGATGGACATTTGGGTGGTTTCCAATGTTTTACCTTCATTTATAAGGCTACTGTGAATATTCTTATACACGCATTTTGGAAAGGCAAAATATTCTTCAAAGTTGATATAGAATTTTACACTCCTGTCATCAATATATGAAAGTTTCAGGTGCACTCTCTCTTAGACAACACTTTATATTGTAAGTTATTTTGCTTTTAGCCATTATAGTGTTTTTAGTTTTCATTTCACTGAAAACAATAATAATGTTGGGCAAATTTTCAGAGGCTTAATGATTATTTCTTTGTCTTCTTTTTGAAGTGTCTGTCCATGTATAATTTGAGTTGTATATATTTGTATTACAGAAGTGTAGAATTTTTAAAAGTATATTATGAATAAAAGTTCCTTTTGGATGTATAAATTACAATGATGATTTTTCACTGTCTGTAATTGGCCTTTCATGCCCCTTTTTGATGAACAAATACTTTGTTTTTTATTAAATTTAATTGACATTCACTTTTCTTTTAATGTTCCATTGTCCTGTCAAATAATAAACCTACCCCAGATGTCTGAAGACAGCTTTCCCTTTAGTGGCTTTATGGCTTTAACGTCTCTATTTAAGTATATAAGCCATCTTAAATTAATGATTATATTAAGTTAGTGAGAGGTCGAGTTTATTTTTTATAGGACCATAAGCAGTTCTTACACCATTTGTTAAAAAGATCTTTATTCCTTAATTGAATTATCTTGGTTCCATGATACAAAATCAATTTACCATGCATGAAGATTTATAGTTCTACATTCTCAATTTGCTTCCACTTATCTATTTGTTTTGCCAATATCACATTCTTGATTAATTGCACTTTTTAAAAAAATTTTGAAGTCACGTAATATAATTCCTCCAAATTTGTTCTTTTTAGATGGGTGATTGGGGGATGGGAGCTGTTTCAGTTTCCCAGCTGCTGAAGCAAAGCCTGACTGGCTTAAAGAATAGGAATTTATTGACTCATAGTTTTGAGGCTAGACTTGCAAAATCAAGGCAATGCTTTCTCCCAGAAGACTGTGGCATTCTGTGGCTGGCAGCCAATGGTTCTTGATTCTCTACTTTTCTATCACATGACAATGCACATGGCAGCCTTTCCTGGCTTCTCTCTTTTTTCCAAGTTCCATCGACTTTCAGCTTCTGGCTGTTTCTTCTGGCACTCTCTCTCTCTTTGTGACTTTTGCTTTAAGGCCTTCAGTAATAGGACTAAGACCCATCCTCAATCAGTTGGGCTGTACCTTAGCTGAAGGAGCCTCTTCAAAGCATCCCATTTACAAGAGTTCAAAACCACAGGAATGGGTAAAGTCTAGGAACATGTTTTTCTGGGGTATGTAGAACCAAGGTATCTCAGTGTCATTACTTCATTTATTTTAGATTTTTTGCTTTTCCATCAGCTTCAGAATAAGTTACTCAGTTTCTTGAAGGAAAAACAAACACAAATTTTAAAAGAATTTGGCGTTTTGATTGGGAATGCATAGAATTTATGAATCTATCTCATGAGAATTCACATCTTAATAATATTGAATTCTCCAATCAGAGATCATATATTCCCACTTAGTTAGGTCTTCTTCCAGATACTTAAGCTTTATTTTGCAGTTTTCAGTAGAGTCAGTAGTTTCCCATAAGACAGCTTATATTTTTAATATATTTATTTCTAGGTATTGCTGAGAGGAAGCAAGAAAATACTTTAAACAAGGAGATACACTGCTAGTAGACCAAATGCAAACATATCACTGTCAAATGGACTCCAAAGGAGTTTAGCTATTGCTGAGTGTTCATTTTTAAATTCCTGCTGTGTGTAAGATATTTCACTGACTTTTTGTATTACCCTACAACTTAGGCTTTGGTCTGTAACCATGTCTGATAAACATGATTTGACATCCAGGACTTAATCCAGACAGGATCTGATTTATAGCAACTGTCTTTACGACCTGGATGAGCATCCCTTTTGCCCATACCAAGACAATTTAGCAGACAACAAGTTCAGCAAATTTTTCAATACACTGTTCTCCTTTGACTTACCTTCCTCTCTTTTTATGTTAAAACATGAATATAAAATTAACAATATGTGAATATTTGTGAGTAATTATAAGAAAAGAGTCTTCCTAGTCCCACTTTATTTCACATACATTAATTAATTCTACAACAGAAATTGTATATTTTGTTTCATTTTTTTTCCTTTTTCACTTCCTGGTGGTAATTTTTTTTCTGCTTATAAATACAATTATAGTTTAATTTTCATTCTTTATTTTTTGAATAATGTAATGTTCATTGTTTATTTTTCAAATATATCTCAGTATTAAATATTTATATTAAGCAACCACGGTAAAATGGTAATAGATGCACATACATGCAAACAAACAAACAGATATATTACTTCTAATGAAGTCAAATCAATCAGAGGTTATACCTGTGTACAGAAAATTAAGTTTATATATAAAATTTATGACTGTTTAATTTCAGGATATGAAGGTTAACTTTTTTTTTTATGAATGTGAGAGGTGTTTGAGTGAGGTAGCTTTCAAGAAAGTAGCATGAGGAAACTTATTGTTAAAGGATGTAAAATGTAAAAGAGTGGTCGAAATAATGTTTGGGAAGCACAGAGTTTAAGAAGCACTTCAGGGAAGCAGACTTGGCCCAGTGGTTAGGGCATCCGTCTACCACACGGAAGGTCCGCGATTCAAACCCTGGGCCTCCTTGACCCATGTGGATCTGGCCCATGCACAGTGCTGATGCGTGCAAGGAGTGCTATGCCACTCAGGGTGTCTCCCACATAGGGGAGCCCCACGTGCAAGGAGTGCGCCCTCTAAAGAGAGTCATCCAATGCGAAAGAAAGTGCAGCCTGCCCAAGCATGGCACCGCACACATGGAGAGCTGACACCACAAGATGACGCAACAAAAAGAAACACAGATTTCCTGTGCCACTGACAACAACAGAAGCGGACAAAGAAAAATACACAGCAAATAGACACAGAGAAGAGACAACTGGGGTGAGGGCGGGGGGGGGAGGGCAGAGAAATAAATAAATAAATCTTTAAAAAAAAAGCACTTCAAAACTTAAATATGAAATTGTGATGATATTATTATTTAACCTGGTTATTTTGATATTTTCAGAGAAATGGGTACTACTGTATTAACAAAAAAATGAAATTATGTTGCAAAAATAGGAATGGAAATTATTTCTTAAGCAGTGCAATATGATTTTAAGTTTAAAAATTTAATATTATGGTTTGAAAATTAAGTTGAATAAACATTTTACAATTTTAAGAATGCTAAAGGATGTTAACAAAGATAGAAAATATAGAGAAGTAAAGTATGTCCAATAAAATCCTGATAGGAGTTCCCCGAAATGAAATAAGAAAATATGTAGGCATGTGAATAATTGAAGTGCTATGGTAGTCAAAGGTCTCAGAAGTGAAGCATATGAATTTCCAGAATAAAAAGCATAGAAAAAAAAGCTATACTAGAGCATATCATTAGGTAGTTTAGACTAAAGATATAAAAAGTGGGTCTTAAAATCTTACAAAGAAGGTAAAAACGTCATATTTATTTATTTGTTCTTAGAATTTCTTAAAATGTCTTAATACTATTGCTTATCCTGAAAAGGCATTAAAAAAAAAATTTCCTAAAGTGAAAAAGAAATATGAAACCTCTAACCCAGCTAACCATCAATCAAATATAAGGGTAAAATAAAAATATTCTCAAGCATGCAAATCTCAAAAAATTTTACCTCTCATATCTCATTTCTTAGGAAACTTCTGAAGGACGTAATCTACTAAAACAAGTGAGGACAATTTCAAGGAAGATAGTAGAGGGAATTTCAAGGATAAAAGCTCAGCAGAAGGTCTCAAGAGCAGAACAGAATTAATGGAGGTTAGATTGTTTGTAGGAGGGACTGCTCCAGAAACAAAAAGAATGTACTATTATATTCTCTGGTATCTCTGAGTAGATTAACACAATTCTTGGAGAAAGTATTAGTGATCAGTAAATAGGGAAAAATGCAATTTTTAGTATCAAAGACTATAAATTATAGCAAAAATTAATGATAACATACAAATTTGTTCATCTGTAATTATTTCTATATCATTATGAAATTAATGTATTTGAGTACCTATTTTTCAGGCTGAGATTTATGTGATGTGGGTAGTGAGCATAGGAGACCATGAGAAGAAGCAAAATGTTTTTCTTCCATTTTCAGGAGTCAAATGATAATATATAAAATTGAAATAAAATAATTACATAATCATAGTTTTTAGAATACGGAAGTGGAAACCAGAAAAGCTAAAAGAGTTCAAAGTTGGCTTTCCCAAGGATATAACTAATAACATTGTAAAAGAGTCAAAGGGATTACTGTTGGGACTAACTGACAGTTTGTTCTATGAACTATAGTATTTAGGGGATGTGATGGTTTGGAGGTATGTACCTTAGAAAAACATGTTCTTAAACTTAATCCATTTCTGAGAATATGGACACATTGTAAATAAGATCTCTTTAAGATGCTACTTATGTGAAGGTGTATACCAAATGAATCAAGTTGGCCTTTGATTCAGATTGCTGGAGTCCTGTATAAGCAGAGTGAAAGACAGAGAGTGACAATCCAGGAGGAACAGCCTGCAGCTCAAAGCCACCAGAACCCAGAAGAAAAGGGAGAAGCTTCCATGTGCAATGCCATGAGACAGAAAAGCCAAGGACCAATAATCACTGGCAGTCACCCCCAAATGCCACAGACTTCTGGGAGAAAGCATTGCCTTGGTAACACCTTGATTTTGGACTTCTAACCTCAAAACTGTGAGCCAATGCATTACTGTTTTTGAAGCCAATCCATTGCATGGTAATTATTTTAGCTAGGGAACTAAAACAGGTGGGTAGAAAAAGTTTGAATAAAAACACATTAAAAAATACAGACCTGAAATACATGCAAATGATCATTAGGAATACACAAAATATTCCTTTTTTAATAGGAGAGATTGAAATAATCACATGACTAGCAAAATCTCTCTCTCTCTCTCTTTACAAATCAGATACTGTTTTAGGTTTGGAATGACAAGCATGATATTGAGCCATCTATGAAGACTCACACATGGTCCACTGGGGAGCCACTACTGTTCTGGAACCTCTTATTATGTTAGCTGACTGTTTCCATTCTCCAGCCAGCCATGCCTCATTAAAAAACACATTCTGGGTTTATAACACAAAGTCCAGGCAGAACTAGTATATCCTGATAAAATATTTTATAGATAGCTATTACTCTTTCCCCTATAAGATAGTGTATTAGTCAGCCCAAGGGGTGCTGATACAAAATACCAGAAATTGGTTGGTTTCTATATAGGGTGTTTATTTGGGGTAGGAGCTTACAAATACCAGGCCATAAAGCATAAGTTACTACTCTCACGAAAATCTATTTCCACATGTTGGAGCAAGATGGCTGCCAACATCTGCAAGTGTTTAGGCTTCCTGGGTTCCTCCCTTCCTCAGGCTTCTTTTTCCTGGGCTCAGGGTTTCTCTCTTCCTGGGCTGCCTTCTCTTTCCTCTGTGAGTTTACTTCCCAGGCCTCTAACTTAAGGCTTCAGCATCAAACACCAACATCAAAACTCCAACATGAAAAAACCTCAACTCTGTCCCTTGTCATACCTTTTTACCTGTGAGTCCCCACCCACCCACCCGCATTGAGTGGGGACTCAATGCCTTAATGATGTGGCCCAATCAAAGCCCCAATCATAACTCAATCATGCCCACATACAGACCAGACTACAAACACTATCCAGTGTCTATTTTTGGAATTCATATCCATATCAAACTGCTACAGATAGCCTTAATAGGTTTGTAAAAGTTTGAATGAGTTCAGTGAGGTCATTACAAGGAGAACTTGAGGGACTTCAATCCCCTTGGTGTCCCCAACAGTCAGTGTATCATTTCAGACCTGTGGCTAACTCTTTTCCTTTCCAATTCAACCTCTAACTATGATGGTTATTTCCTTATCATATATTTCCTAGATATCTTTTTACAATTTGTCTTTCAATATTTTTTGCAAAAGAATAAACCATGATCACCCCAACAATCACCAGTGTAATTTGATGCAAAACATATTAAACACAAACATATCTCTCCATGAACCTATTGATATAATTATTAGTTCAAATTTACTTTATACTTCATTGTCAAGAGTTATCTGAAGGTTTTTATATGTATTAATAAAATATTTTATTTAAATGTCTGATTTTCTAAGGCCAGCATTGGGGGTTGAATCATGTTACCTAAAAGTAGACGTTCAAGTCCTAATCCCTGACCTATTAGAGCGAGCTCACTTGTAAATGGGAGATTTGAAGACACTATTAAGATGAAGTTCCATTTTATCAAGTCCTTATAAGCAAAAGAAATTTGGACATTGAAGTAGAAGCCAGAGGAGGAGACAGATCACCAGTGTTATACCAAATAACTGTGGCAGAAAATTTTAAATAATGTTTGGCATACCATACATTATTTAAAATTGTAATAACATTCTACACATTTTTTTTTTGTCAAAATAACTTATTTTTCCATGTATTGCAGGTTGTGAGTGCCTGGTTGGGTGGTGACTAGATTCTATATTGGACTTGATAATGAATTCTTGTTTGTGGATATTAATCCAGATATAAGAGTAGAGGTGTTTAATTGGTACAGGCTTACAGCTATCATAATGTAGTTCTAACCAATACTGTCCAGGATGATACAATATTGAACAATTTTTTGTTTTGTCTTGATCAACTGCACTATTGAAGGCATGCTCTCTATTTCTCTGTAGTACCCAGGCCATTAGAGAATAACAATAAAAGAGTTGTTCTCTAGTAATATCCTTCCATATTTTGACCAGGGGATGGCAAACTCTGGCCTGTCAACTGGCTTTGTAAGGGAAGTTTTATTGGAAAAAAGCCATGTCCAGTTTTTTGCCTTTTGTCTATGGCTGCTTTTGTGCTATCACAGCAGGATTGAGTAATTATAACAGTGAGCTTATGCCTTGCAAAACCTAAAATATTTACTGTCTGGTCCTTTGCAATAAAGGAAAGTTTGCTGACCCTAGGCTTAGTTTTTTTGTACTGTTATCATAAACACAATGACTTAGCTTGGGTTTCTAGCACTCCCAGTCACTTTTCTATAAAGATTTTGCATTCCATTGTATTAGAATTCCCAACAGTACTTCTGGCATGAGGGTACAAGACCTCTTATTATTGATGGACGTGTTGTTCTGTTGACTGAGTGATATGTCCAGTTCACTCACGAAACAATTTTCCTCAAACACTGGTTGCCAGCTAAAATCCGCCTCCTGCCAGAGAACACCCAACTTAAGTCTTCATCATCATCATAAAACTTCTTCCAATAATGCTATTTTTCTCTTGATTTATTAGTTTTCCCCCTAAGACCAGATCCTAAAATCCTCAGAAAATATATGGAATGACTGAATGCTGATCAAGCCACCACATGTTATTGCCATTGAGTAGGCGTGGCATGAATATAGCTTGATGCACTGTATGAGTTGACTGTCCCAGGAAACTGACATTTCAATATGTTCTATCTCTAAATACAGCTCTTCCATGCTGTGCCTTAAGGCTTCCCACAAATGGCCTCTCTGGAGGTCCAAAGGGGAGTAACTGTTTGATATGATTATCTTACTGCAACTAACTTCACTTTTACGGTATCAATGTTCACTCTATACTTAAAGGCATTTACACACATTAACATTTGGTGTCTTTAAGAGAGTAATCCAATCTCTGACAATCTGGGTAGGTGACAGCAATCTGATTCTCATTATAGAAAGTCTGCCACCTTAGAAGCCTTGGTTCTCAGCCACATGGTGTGCAGATACTGGGTTGTTCAACAGCTTCCATGATGTACAACTCAGGTATAGCATTTTTTTCAGGTTCCCTGAAAAAAGCAGCTAAAATAGCAAATAAATCCAAAGGCATGAAACAAATTTTAGCAAGTAGGTTGTTGTTGACCATGACTGGTGCATGTTGTACCTTTTCTTCAGATTATCCAGGTCCCCTTTCAGCAAAAAAAAAAAAAAAAGATGAAGTTTTACAAGAGTAAAATTTCTCTTCTTTAGGGGAATCACATAAAGTGGCTACTCCCTGCACTGGTCATATCAGCACTAGATCTGAGAAGGATAGCTTAGAGTATTATCTCCTTTCTTTGAGAAAATCTCCTGAAATTTGCCAAGATTACATCTTAACTTCCTTATAATCCATTTACGAGCTCCTTCTTCATTGTTATGATTTCTCTACATATCCGTTTATTTATCATTGTTACGCATACACTTTCTCCTTTGATGAGGTTCTATGGGTTCTACCATACTGCTTATCCAGAGAGCAAACAGCACCAACAGACTTGCAGGAACCCCATCTTTGCTCCATTCCAGGAGGACAGCATAGTGCTTGAGAGGTAAAGAATCCCAGAGCTGCCCCACCACCTGATACTAGGGTTATGCTCACAGTTATTCCTAATTTTACTCCACAAGGTAAATTTTACTACATAAAGATATGAAGTTGTATATTTTTAGAATACACACTATAAAATATAATATATATAAAATAATATAAATTATAATATAAAATATAATGTTGTGATTTGCATATTGTTCTTCTTCCACTGGAACATGAAATTTAAGTCATGTACCTCAGATATCAAGATAAGCAAAACAAAGAAAAAATATGGAAATGTCATAAGTAATGTCATTACATCAAGCTGCACCATTATTTCCAACTCCCAATCCTAGAAACAATTGAATTTTGTAACAATCTTGTAATAAACTCATTCTTTCCATTATCTCTATGTATTTTTGAGTAGCAAACGTTTTCATTATATACACCAATATTCAATGAGACAACTGCCATGAAGATGATAAAAATGTAATATGTCCTTGCACTATTATGATTCCTTGTCAGTTTTGCATATTAGAAGCACTAAAATTTTTATCTTGATTAGGAGAATTATACATTGTTGAGCTAAACTGACAGGCAATTTGAAATTCTAAGACTTTATATTTTATTTTGTTGCGTCTCTTCCATGAAAAGCAAAGTTGTGTTAGAATACATGGTAGAATAGCACCTCTGTAACTTCTTTTTTTTTTTTTTTTTTTTTTTAAAGATTTATTTATTTATTTAATTTCCCCCCCTCCCCTGGTTGTCTGTTCTTGGTGTCTATTTGTTGCGTCTTGTTTCTTTGTCCGCTTCTGTTGTCGTCAGCGGCACAGGAAGTGTGGGCGGCGCCATTCCTGGGCAGGCTGCACTTTCTTTTCACGCTGGGCGGCTTTCCTCACGGGCGCACTCCTTGCGCGTGGGGCTCCCCCACACGGGGGACACCCTTGCGTGGCACGGCACTCCTTGCGCGCATCAGCGCTGCGCATGGCCAGCTCCACACGGGTCAAGGAGGCCCGGGGTTTGAACCGCGGACCTCCCATATGGTAGACGGACGCCCTAACCGCTGGGCCAAAGTCCGTTTCCCAACCTCTGTAACTTCTAAGGTTCATCTTTAGACCTTTTATAATGCTCTTTCTTTTCTCCACATGGAAGTCACTGTATCCTGATTCTTCTAATCTGGTAAAACCAACATTCCTTGGGTACTACCACAAGGACATTTCATCCATATTATCACAAAATCTTTGAAAATCTAGTCTCTGATGTTTGGCCAAGGATATTTTCCTCATTCAGACAGTATTTTTCATTTTATATGACTTTGATTGATGGAGTAAAACCATCCCTATAATCAAGTATTTTCTTTTTTAAATTTTAGACTTCATAAATTAATTTTAATTTTTTCAGCTAGCAATTGAGCAATGTGGGATCAATTTGACAAGATATTTAGTGTTGTGGACAGTTCTAAAGTTATATCTCCACTCCCCCAAGCATGGATAATGCCCCATTTTCAGTGACAACCCTATTAATATTCTCCCTTTTCACCCCTTTCTTCAAGGTTCATCTAAACAACCCCACTCAGGAAAACTGGTTAATTTTCCCCCTTTCCTTCTTTTTACTTTTTTTTCTTTACTGTTATCTATCTTTGGACAGCACAGATCTTTTCCCCTCATTAAGTCCCAAGTATGGAAACTGAACTAGCAAATATTAGTTGTTTCATTAGGTAAGGTTATTGTGTTAGTTTGACAAAGGGCTGTTACGCAAAGTTTCAAAAACTTTGGATTTTTATAATGGGAATTTATTCATGGTAAAAGCTTATAGTTCCAAGGTCATGAAATGTCCAAATCAAGGCATCAGCAGATGGGAAGCAGTTTGGCTCAAATGATAGAGCATCTGCCTACCACCTAGGAGGTCCAGGGTTCAAACTCAGGGCCTCCTGACCCATGTAGTGAGCTGGCCCATGTGCAGTGCTGATGCGTGCAAGGAGTGCCATGCCATGCAGGGGTTTTCCCTGCATAAGGGATCCCCACATACAAGGAGTGCATCCCACATGGAAAAAAAAAAAGCGCAGCATGCCCAGAAGTGGCACCACACACATACAGAGATGACACAGGCAAAATGGCACAGCGAAAACAGCCACAGATTCCCAGTGCCATTGACAAGAATGTGAGCAGACACAGAAGAACACACAGCAAATGGACACAGAGAGCAGACAATGAGGGGGAAGGGGAGAGAAATAAATAAATAAATCTTTAAAAAAAAAAAGACATCAGCAGAGATGCTTTCTTACCAAAGTCGGCTGCCATATGTGAAATCAAAATGGCTGCCAATCTCTGCTGAGGTCTCTGCTTTCTCCAGAATCTTCCATCTCCTGGAGCTCAGCACTGGGCAACTAGGCACAGTGGTTACCTATTTCCAGGTTTCCCCTCAGTCTCTCAGGGCTACTCTGCCTTTCTGCAGCTATAGATGAACCTGAGTCCTTTCACATGGCAGAATCAAATATAGCAGCTCCCTTTTCCTGTGTGTGTCTCACTCTCTGTGTCTCTATTTTTATCTTACCCAGCAAAAGGACTGAGACTCAACCTGAGTCATGCTTCACTGATGTAGTCTAACAAAAGGGCCTCATAATATCTCAGCCTTCGTGTTGGATCAAATGTTAAAAACTGCTCTTTGACCTTGAATATAAGGGGGAAATGGCAAAGACAAATGAGTTGATATGGCTAAGAGTCTTTTAAAACGAGTTGGGAAGTCATCAGAGGGGTTGTGTTTACGCACACCTCAGCAGGACCCCAGGAAAAGCCAAAGTAGATACAACCCTAGGTACTAGTTCTCCTGAAGGCTACAGAGATCCACAGAGTACATAGTCATGGCAGATGTACTTGGAGCTCTGTGCCATGTCAGAGGGCCCTACTTTGGAATTTGTGCTCCTGGGTGTGATGGAGCTGGATTCAGTTGTGATTTTTCTACACATGCCTCTTCTGTCATTTTTACTGAACCTGTGTTTGGCACTAGGGATGGTCCATACTCAGGAGACTTGAATCTCTGGATTGCCCATGTGCCAGCTGGACCCTGAGCGTCATCAGAGTGGTGATTCCTACTCTCTGGTTCTTTGGTCTTACCCAGGTCAGCCAATAGGGAGGTGAAGATGGTCAATCACCACACCAGGAAATCAAGAGTGCCTAAAACTGTAAGCAGAGGAATTGCATCCATCATCCATGTGGAATCTAAGCCCCCTCTTGATCTAGAGGTGGAGAGGACATCGCCATCCCAGGGTCCACAGAATGGAGGAATAAAATATGGAGTAGAATGAACTTACTGATATTCTACTATAAAACTATTGTGATGAGTAACCGAAGAAATTTTAGCATCGAGGTGGAGAAAGTGGCCACAGTGGTTGCTGAGGGCTGGGAGTAGTAGAAGAGATGTGACGTGGGGGAATTTTTGGGATTTTAAGTTGTCCTTAATGATATTGCAGGGTCAGTTGCTGGACTCTATATATCCTGCCATAACCCACTGAATGTAGTGGGGGAGAGTGCAAACTACAGAGTAAACTATTATCTGTGTAGTGCGGCAGTGCCCCAAAATGTGTTCACCGAGTGCGATGAGTGTGCTGCAATGATGAGGGAGGTTGTTGGTGTGTGAGGAGTGGGGTGGGGGGGTGGGGGATATACAGGAACCTCTTACACTTTTTAGTATAACTTTTTTGTGTGATGTATATATCTTCAAAAAAATACGATTAAAAAAAATGATGTGGTAGGGAGTGGGTTATATGGGAACTTCTTTTTTTTATGTTTTTTAATGTAACATTCCTCATGATCTATTAACTTTAATTTAAAAAACAGTTTTCTGTTGAGAAAAAAATAGGGACTCATACCCATGGAAATGCATTAGTTAGAAAACGTAACCTTCTGCTTTTTGGAATTTATGAAAGAACTTGAAACTGTCACACCTACCTAGAGCAAGGCCACACAAGTCGCTGAAGATAAGGAAGCCCCTTTTATATAAGCACCTATTATATTCTACTACAACGTCATTTTAAATGAGGTGTGGCTCTCTGATAATCAAACTGTCTGTCCAGGGGGATTATTATTGCTCTCAGTGTGGAAGTGCAGACTCCTAACTTTACCCACTGAAACAATTTGTTACATCATTTTTTATCATAAACAATGAACAGTTACCAGGTTTGGTGGGTTTGTGATTTGAGTCATGTACCCCAAAATACACATGTTCAAGTCCTAGCTCCCAGTTTTGTGTGCATGTGGGGAAACCATTTGTAAATAAGATTGTTGAAGATGCTATTAGTTAAGGTAAGTTCAAAATGAAAGAGACTGTACCTTATTCCATTATGGAGAGTCTTCATAACGAGATGGCTAAGTGGGAGGAGGAGAAACTACAGGAGAGATATGGGGACAAATTGCCACGTGAGAGAGGCAGAGCTTGAGCCACCACCAGCATACTACTGACTTTTAAGGAAACATGGTATGCCAATACCTTGATTTTGGTCTTTTAGCCTCCAAAACTGTGAGACAATATTTCCTATTGTTTAAGCCAAATCATTTTGTTGTTTTTGTCATAGAAACCCTGGCAATGTATTAAAGTGGGAATTGGTCATAAATCAAAATAATTCCTCCATTCAGCAGTATCTAGAATTAGTTATGTGTGCTCCTAATCATTTAATCTTAAAATCCATGCCAACAAGGATTAACCAAGCTTCTGCAGAATCTGCCAAATTTGTAACATAATAGTCTTTAGATTATGTGGTCACATGGCCATGCCCCACAACTACTTATATAGTTCTTCAGGTTATCAAGTCTGTCAGGTGGCCTTTGAAGTATGAGAAAGCATTCCAGTGCTAAGAGAACTCAGTCTTCTTTTCTTCCTGTTCTTCAAGATATCACAAGAGCAGCTGACAATGAATAGAAAAAGAATGTTTCTCACATTCCTTCCATTTAATATTCTAAACCTTTCCACTTAGTAAATTATCAGAGATATACGCCCTTCAAGATTCCATTGGTAATAATTTCTCTTTAGCCTGCCTCAATATTTTCACTATTTCATTAAAAAGATACTTAGAGACTAGACAGGAATCACATTCTTTTCATTCTTTTCATTCCCACCATTTTCTTAAATTAAATATTGATCTAGACACTATGATTCATGGGTCTAAAGGACCATTCCATCACTGCCAACAGTTAGTGCACGGGGTGGAATTTTTGTAACCAATTACACAAATCATAGATGTTACACAACGCAAATTTTACTAATGGTATAAAAGCGGAAAAATCAAGGGATAGATAAAACAGTTTTCATGGAGTAGCATGAAATCTGTCAGATATTACTTCCCACATTGTTTGTCTCTTTTTTTTTCTGCATTTCAGAATAATAGTGATATATCTGGAGCCCCTGATCATAAACACAGCCTTTGTAGTGTTGGAACATTTTTATTCCGTACTCCATTAATCACATAGCCTATGTGACTACCCTCCTTTCTCCAACCAGCTATCTAAAATAAGTTTATAAATGCTAGATTTATTTAAGATCTCAGGAGATTGACTATATCTTGATAGAGTCATTTTATAGATTGATACCTCCCTGTCCACTATTAAATTCCATTAGCATGTTTACTAGTAGATCTGGCCAAAATCATTAAAATATTTACCAGAAAGTCCTCTCTAGGTTATTCTTTCCCTCTATTTTCCTGTCTTAGTTTCCTAGGACTGCCTTAAGAATGTATCCCAAACTGGGTCACTGAAAACAAGAGAAATTTATTGTCTCACAATACTGGAAGTAAGAATGCCAAAATCAAGGTGTCGTTTCTTGCTTTGATGTCTCTTGGGAAGAAAACTATTCTAGGTCTCTTCCCTGGCTTCTGGTGGTTTGCACTCCCAAGGCTTCAGCCTCTGCTTCAGTCATCACATGGCACTTTCTCCTTTGTCTCTCTCTGCAGGTCCAAATTTCCTCTTCTTTTAAGGAGACAAGTCATATTGGATTAGAACTCAACCCAATCCTGTGTGATCTCATGTTAATTAATAACATCATCATGGACGCCATTTCCAAATACAGTCACTTTCACAGGATTGGAGTTTAAGACATGAATTTGTCTTTTTGGAGGACGTACTTCAACCCACAACACGTCCCTACCAGGGAGGAAATAGTTTCAGGTTTTTCGGTTTATCCCTTGCTTCCCAAAGACAAATTTTTCTTAGCGAAATGGAATTTAGAAAATAATTTTAAATATTCAGAACATTGATTAAAATGAGTCTAGTTCTTGATCTGTCTCTAATTCATCTCATTCCAAATATAGAAATATTATGTAGTTATTAACGTCATGATCTGTTGGGTTATATGATTTAGATTTTATTTCTGACTCTGACACTGACTTCTTATGTGACCTTGGACAACTTACATAACTTCTCTTCACTTGTTTTATTCATTTGTCAGTTAAGGATATTAATAGCACACAACTTACAAGGTCAATGTGGGCATTAAATGAATCAATGGAAATAAAGCTCTTCAAAGGGTGTACAACTCAATTAAACTTCTTAATAAATACTAGATCTTATTACCTATTATCCACCAGTAACCTAGGCCACCCTGTGTGCCAGTTTAAGTAATCACAACCTTTCCTTGTACCCTGTCCTTTGTCAAGTTCTTCACTTGTTTTCAGCCATATTCTTTGAATATGTGCCTGCTTTGCGCTGTATTTTACCTTAATTTCCCTTAATACTAGAGATCTGTCCCCAAATTTATCAAACCAAACCCTGGAATAATATCAACACCAAACCAAAACATTAAGTTAAATGTGAAACATTGGGTTTCATTTAGTCATTCAATAAGGTTAATTTATATTAGAAATTTTCTGCATTCTTTTACATAGTTTTATATTTGTCCTCACATTACTAAGGAGAAATAGCAAGCAGTTCAGTTTTATATTTAGAAACCTGACTCCTTTCAACTTATTAATTTTGGAAGACTGCCAATCTATATTTCAGATAGGCATTAAATTAATTCACTTGGGTCCTGATTCAGCTGTGTTTGCTCAACCAAATTTTCTGCCTGATGTTCCATTGACTCTGAGGTCAATAAAATCTTTGCATATATAAATCTGATGAGCCAGGTCTTGAATAAGTATCCTGAATTCTTTCTCAGTGAAATCCCTACTATTGAATAGTAAAAGTGGTATTTTATGAGAAATTTCAATTAACTTCTTGAGGAAAGGAGAGATCCATTGAGTAGAACTGTTGAATTAAACAAAAGAAAAACATATTATCCTTTCAAACCCCTTCTCTTAAACTATTAAGTTATAACTAATATTGGAGGAGTTTAATTAAGAATACACCTACCTACAAATTTTACCACTACCAAAATTTTATATTTTAAGTGTCATATATATAACGTGATAAATCATCACTCTTTGCATATTTATCTCTGCTAGATGAATAATAGTAAATCAGATGATTTGCTTGTTGCCCTCTAAAAAAATAAATACTGACATAATTTGCCAAGATATATATATGTGCCTCTACGTCCTATTTCAAGTGTATGTAAATGAGACAGAATATGTTCAAATATGGGTAAATGAAAACTTTTCCAAGATGCTCCATAGCAGCAAGACTGAGGTCATACCTAGAAAGTCATTGTTCTCAATATACCCAAATTTGGTCAGACTCAAAGAATTAATTCCTGGTAGTCTGATTTCGAAATAACAATATCAGCTATTGAACCACAAATAGACAAGAATATTACTATTTAGCATACTGGAATGTAAATGAAAAGAAATTATGTCATGAAAATTCATATTAGCAATAGGAACACTTTATAGGAAGCTAATGACCTAGGCAAAAAGAGATGACTAGTTTTGAGAGATGTACTGGATCCTTTGCATTTCCATAGACAAGTCCTTGGAATTTTACCATTTGCCAATTTATCAGTCAGGGAACAGAAAATAATTGATGTTATGCTAAAAGTATCATTATTAGATGAGGACTTAATCACAAAGAGTCAATATACAAAGGTAGACATGGTACATATTATCAATTAGCTCTTGCAAAACAAGCCACCTAAAAACTTAGAGGCTTAAAACAATAGCCGTTTTTTAGCTCAAAATTGTGCATGTTATAGGGGAAGTGGACATGGATCAAGTAACCGAGCTCCCGCTTATCACATGGGAGGTCCTGGTTCAGCTCTCATGCCTCCTGAAGAGGATGAGCAAAGACGGCAGTCTGGTGTGCTTGCACAGCAAAGATGACACAGCAAAGATTATGCGGAGAGGAAACACAATGAGAGCCAGACACAACAGAGTAGGGAGGGGAGATAGCTCAAGCGATTGAGAGCCTCTCTCCTACATGGGAGGTCCCAGGTTTAGTTCTTGGTGCATCTTAAAGAAAGAAAAAAAACATGCATGTTATAAATAAATGGCAAGATGTTCATGGATGTTTACGGAATGGGAGACTTAATAATTTAAAGCTGTTAATACTACCCAAAGTTATCTATAGATTCACCACAATCCTTATCAAAATTCCAGCAACGTTTCTGGCAGAAATAGAAAAAAATCAATCCTTAAATCAATATAAACTTCAAGGGGCCCTGACTAGCAAAAAAAGAGAGAACACATTTGGAGTACTCACACTTCTTAATTGCAAAATGTACTACAAAGCTAACATAAGTAAGCCAATGTGGTAATGGCATTATGAGAGACAAACAGACAGGTGAAAAAAAATGAAAGTCTGGAAATAGGTCCACATATTTATGGCAAACTGATCTTTGACAAGGAGCCAAGTACATGCATGGGGAAATATAGACTTTTTAAGAAATGGTGATGGGAAAACTGGATAGCCACATGCAAAAGAATGAAGTTGGGTACCCTATTTCACACCATAAAGAACTATTAACACAAAATGGATCAAAGACTAAATATAAGAGGTACAGACTTAAAGTTATTAAAATATGACATCGGGGAAAGTCTTCATGGCCTAGGGTTTGTCAAAAGATTGTTAGATATGAGACCCAAAACACAAACTACAAAAGAAATAATAGATACATTCAACTTCATCGAAATGAAATCTTCTGTCCATCAAGGATATTATCAAGAAAATGAAAAGACAAAAATGAAGGTAGTATCTGGTTATACTTTAGCCCACTAACAAATGCAAACTAATCAATTAAAAAAATGCTATGTTCTATATTAATCAATTAATTTGCTGTACTTTTTATGAAAACTACATAGTAATGGTAAGGGACAACTCTCATAAAGTGAATATAGTGCAAGCACTGTGGAGATATCTCTGTAATGTTTTTCTGTAGATAATGTATTTTTGAACATTCTTATTAACATATGCATATAACAGAATGCAAACTATCTGTTTTCACTTAAAGAAATTATTACAAAATAAACTCACTTTTGTAAATCTCACATATGTCAACAAGTAGAATATAATTTGCACTCAGGTGGTTAATGCAAGACTTTTCTCAATTATTTACTACTTTCTCCTTATCAAAGGAAGGCATTTATCTTGACATCTAAATAAATAGAATAGTTTTTTCAAAAAAATTTTATTACAGAAGTTTTGAACATATAAAACAATCATACATATGTGTGGATTCCCATACAAAAACCCTTCACTAACACAAAACACTGTTGTGGAATATTTGTTAGAAATTATGAGGTAATATCATCAGAATAGTACCACTAACTGAGGCCCATAGCATACATTTGGCATATTTTTTCCATACTTCATTATTATTAACACAGTACATCCTTGTCATTGATATAAGGATATTACAGAATTGCTCTTAACTATCGTCCATAGGTTACATTAACTGTACTTTTCCCATGCTTTTCCACATTCCCACCACTGCAATAGTGACACATGTCCATTCATGTTCACAGAAGGATATTCTTGCATTTGTACTATTAACCACAATTCTTATCCACTTCTGGGTGAATAAGATATTATTCAGTCTCTAGATTATTCTCCAACTTTCTTTCAACTGACATTTACATATCAGTTTTCAGCCACAATCCCATTTATAGACCAGTTGCTTTAGTTCTACCCATTATAATGTGTTACCATCAACCCTATTCATTTCCACACTTTTACAGTCAAGAAATTTAAAACTTCTACATACACTAAACATCCTTTTCAGCCCTCCTCTTATCTCCTAATAAGTTATACTCTAGGTTTTAACCCATGTGTTTATTCTTCTTATTTAGTTAATATTAGTGAGTTCATATAATACATGTCCTTTTGTGACTGGCTTATTTCACTCAGTATGTCTTCAAGATTCATCCATGTTATCATAAGAGTCCCAGTTTCATTTCTTCATACTGCAGCATAATATTCCATCATATGTATATATCACATTGTTTTTTTTAATCCATTTATTGGTTGATGGACACTTGGGTGGTTTCCATCTTTTGGCAATTGTGAATAATGCCACTATGAATACTGGTGTGCAAATGTTTGTTCATATCACCATTTTCAGTTCTTCAGAATATATTTCTTATAGAGGAATTGCTGGATCATATGGCAATTCTATATTTAGCTTCCTTAGGAGACCCCAATCTGTCTTCCACAGAGCCTCACCATTTTACAATCCCACCAGCATGAAGAAGTTTCCCTATTTCTCCACAACCTCTCCAACACTTGTAGTTTTCTGTTGTTTTTTTTTTTAAGAATGGCCATTCTATTAAGTATGAGATGATATCTCATTATTGTTTTGATTTGCATTTCCCTAATAGCTGGTGATTTTGATCATTTCTTTATGTATTTTGATTATTTGTAATTCTTCTTTGGAGAAATGTCTATTTAAATCTTTTGCCCATTTTTTATTGGATTCCTTGCTCTTTTATTTAAGTTGTATTCTTTATATAAAATATAAACCCTTATCATATATGTGGTTTCCAAATATTTTCTCCCATTGAGTGGGCTGCCTTTTTACCTTCTTGACAAAGCCTTTCAAATCACAAAAGTGTTTAAGTTTGAGGAGGCTTCATTTATCCATGCTTTCTTTCATTGCTTGTGCATCAGTATAAAGTTTAAGAATCTACCACCTAGCACCAGAGTTTGAAGATATGTTTTCCTACTTTTCTTCTAGGATCCTTATGGTTCTAGCTTTTATATTTAAGTCTTTAATCCATTTTGAGTTAATTTTGTATAAGGTATGAGATGAGCGTCCTCCTTCTTTCTTTTGGATATGGATGTCTAGTTCTCCCAGACCCATTTGTTGAATATTCCATTCCTGCTGCATGGGCTTAACAACCTTATAAAAAATCACTTGGTCGTAGATGTAATGGTATGTTTCTGTACCATCAATTTGGTTCCATTAACCTGTGTGTCTATATTTATGCCAGTATCACTGTAGTTAGGTAATGTGATTTAAAGTCCGGAAGTGAAAGTCCCCCAACTTTGCTTTTCCTTTTGAAGATTTTCCTTTTCCTCGGTTAAGTTTATTCCTAAATATTTTATTCTTTTAGTCACTATCATAAATGGATTTTTTTTCCCTGACATCTTCCTCAGATTGCATATTAATAGTGTATAGAAATGCCACTGATTTTTGCAGTTTGGTCTTGTATTCTGCTACTCTACTGAAATTGTTTATTAGGTCTGGCAATTTTATTGTAGATTTTTTGGGTCTTCTAGTTATAAGGTCATATAGTCTGTGGATAGCAAATATTTTACTTCTTCTTTACTGATTTTGCAGCCTTTTATTTATTTTTCTTGCTTGGTTGCCCTAGCTAGAACCTCTAGCACTATATTGAACAACCATTTGTCAAAGTTGGCATCCTTGTCTTGTCCCTAATCTCAGTGAGAAAGCGTTCAGTCTTTCACCATGGAGTACAATGTTAGTTGCTATTTTTTTTTCATTTTTGGCTTTTATCATGTTAAGAATGTTTTATTCCATTCCTATATTTGTATTTTTTTAATCAAGAAAGGATGTTGTATTTTGTCAAATGCCTTTTCTGCATCAATCAATAGGATCAAGAGATTTTTCTTCTTTGATTTATTAATGGGACGTATCACACTTATTGGTTTTTTTTTCTTTCTTAAATTTATTTATTTATTTGTTTATTTTAAAGATTTATTTATTTATTTATGTATTCCTCTCCCCTTCCCTACCCCCACCCCGGTTGTCTGTTCTCTGTGTCTATTTGCTGCATCTTCTTTGTCCGCTTCTGTTGTCAGTGGCACAGAAATCTGTGTTTCTTTTTGTTGCATCATCTAGTTGTGTCAGCTCTCCCTGTGTGCGGCATCATACCTGGGCAGGCTGCACTTTCTTTCGTGCTGGGCGGCTCTCCTTACGGGGCACACTCCTTGCACGTGGGGCTCCCTTAAACGGTGGACACCCCTGCGTGGCAGGGCACTCCTTGCATGCATCAGCACTGTGCATGGGCCAGCTCCATCCTGGTCAAGAAGGCCCGGGGTTTGAACTGCGGACCTCCCATGTGGTAGGCGGATGCCCTAACCACTGGGCCAAGTCCGCTGCCTTTATTGGTTTTCTTGTGTTGAACCATGCTTGCATGCTTCATTTAAAACCTGCTCGATCACAATGAATAACTATTTACTGTGTTTTTGGATTTGATTAGCAAATATTTTGTTGAGGATTTTTGCATCCATATTCATTAGGGAAGTGGGTCTGTAAATTTCTTTTTTCATAATATCTTTATCTGGCTTTGTTATGGTAATATTGGCTTCATGGAATGAGTTTGGTAGCATTCCTTCTTTTTCAATTTTTTAGAAGAGCTTGAGTAAGATTGGTATTAAATATACTGTGAATGCTTGGTCGGACCCACGTGTGAAACCACTGGTCCTGGGCTTTCCATTTCGGGGAGTTGTTTCATAACTGTTTCGCAACTCTTCACTTGCGATTGGTTTCTTGAGGTCTTCTATTTCTTCTAGGGACACTGTAGGTTGTTTGTACTTTCCTAGGAATTTTTCCATTTCATGTACATTGTCTAGTTGGCAGACATACAGTTGATAATAATAATCTCTTATGATCTTTTTTACTTTTGTGTCATCAATAGTAATGTCCTTGTTTTCATTTTTTATTTTATTTCTTTGCATATTCTCTTTCTTTCTTTATTAATCAAGCTAAGTGTCTGTTGATTTTATCTTTTCAAAGAACCAGCTTTTGGTTTTGTTAAATTTCTCCATTAATTTTTCGTCCTCAATTTCAGTTATTTCTGCTCTGATATATTATTTCATTCCTTCTGCTTGCTTTGGGAATAGTTTGCTGTTCTTTTCCCAGTTCCCCCAGTTTTGTAGTTACGTCATTGATTTTAGCTCTTCTTTTTTAATGTAAGCATTGAGGACTAGAAATTTCCCTCTCAACACTGCCTTCACTCCACAGGTTTTGATATGCTCAGTTCTTGTTTTCATTTGTCTTGAGATATTTATTGATGTTTTACTTGCAATTTCTTCTTTGATACAGTGATTATTGAAAAGTGTTGTTTAATCTCTATATATTTTTTATTTTCCCTTTTTCTGCCTCTTGTTGATTTCCAATTTTATTCCATTATAATCAGAGAATGTTCTGTATAATTTCAGTCTTGTTGAATTTATTGAGATCTGTTTTGTCACCCAACATATGGTCTATCTTGGGGAAAGATTCATGAGCACTTGTGTAGAATGTATATCCTGCTCTTTTGGGTGTAATGTTCTGTATATTTTTATTAGGTTTAGTTCTTTTATCATATTATTGAAATTCTCTGTTTCTTTATTGATCCCCTGCCTAAATGTTCTATCCAGTGTTGAGAGTGGTATATTGAAGTCCCAACTATTATTGTAGAGACATCTATTTCTCTCTTCAGTTTTGCCAGTGTTTGCTTCATGTACCTGGGGGCATCCTGGTTAGGTGCATAAATATTTATGCTTGCTATTTCTTCCTGTTGGATTGCCCCTTTTATTAATATAGAAAGCCCTTCTATGCCTGTAATAACAGTTTTGCTTTTATAGTCTATTTCATCTGATGTAAGTATAGCTATTCTAGTTTTTGTTTGTTTGTTTGTTTGTTACTGCATGCAGGGAATATATTTTCCCAGTCTTTCACTTTCAATCTATTGACATCCTTGAGTCTAAG
Organism: Dasypus novemcinctus; assembly: GCF_030445035.2. Lineage (NCBI taxonomy): Eukaryota > Metazoa > Chordata > Mammalia > Cingulata > Dasypodidae > Dasypus > Dasypus novemcinctus. Next base: position 20,124,627 of record NC_080674.1, read on the forward strand.
GTGAGTCTCTTGTAGAAAGCATATAGATTGCTCTTATTTTCTTATCTTTTTTTAAAAAGATTTATTTATTTATCTCCCTTCCCCCCCCCCCAAGATGTCTGTTCTCTTTGTCCATTTGTTGTGTCTTCTATGTCCGCTTCTTTTGTTGTCAGTGGCATGGGAATCTGTGTTTCTTTTTGCTGCGTCATCTTGTTGTGTCAGCTCTCCGTGTGGGCAGTGCCATTCTTAGGCCAGCTGCACTTTCTTTGGCGCTGGGCAGCTCTCCTTACAGGGCATACTTCTTACATGTGGGGGTCCCCTATGCGGGGGCACCCCTGCATGGCACGGCACTCCTTGTGCGCATCAGCACTGAGCATGGGCCAGCTCCACATGGGTCAAGGAGCAAGGAGGCCCGGGGTTTGAACTGCAGACCTCCCATGTGGTAGACGGATGCCCTAACCACTGGGCCAAGTCCACTTTCCTTATTTTCTTATCTATTCCAACAGTCTATGTCTTTTGATTGGGGAGTTTACTCCATTAACATTCAATCTTATTACACTAAAGGTCGTTCTTGTTTCACTCATTCTGACCTTTGGGTTTTATCTGTCATATTGTATTTTACCACTCTTTTTATACTTTTAGATACTTTTATTAATATAATCTTCATTACTAGACTTTTCCAAGCCTCTCTCTCCCCTGTCTTTTCTTTTCGGGTTGTAACACTCCCTTTAGCATTTCCTACAAAGCTTGTTTCTTTGTTAAAAACTCTCAGTTTCTGTGTATCTGTGAATTTTTAAAAAATTTTGATACATATCACTCATACATAAACATACATAAACAGTAAGTGTATAATAGTTGTGAACTTACAAAACAAACATATATAACATCTCACCCTACCACCAATAGCTTGCATTGATTTAAACCTTTTTAATTAATAATTAAATAGCATTGGCAAAATATTACTACTAAACAAAGTAATTTTCCCCATACACTTAATTTTGTATGTATGTTTACATATAAATGATATAAAGACTTGCCCTCATTTTTGAAAGACAATCTTGCTGGATATAAATTTCTTGGTGGGAGATTTTCTCTTGCGGTATCACACCACTGTCTTCTTTCTCTTATGGTTTCTGATGAGAAATTGGCACTTAATCTTATTGAGTATCCCTTTTGCAACATTTTTCTCTTGTTGCTCTCAGAATTCTCTTTGCCCTTGGAATTTAAAATTCTGATTAGTACTTGTCTTGGAATTTGTGTATTCAGATTTTATTCAGTACTTGTCTTGGAATTTGTGTATTCAGATTTTATTCAGATGAGAGTAAGTTATATTCTTGGACATAGATATCTATATCCTTTAATAGGGTTGGGAAATTTCCTATGATTATTCCTCCAAATATTCCTTCTGCCCCTTTTCTGTTCCATTCACCTTCTGGGGCTCTCATGACACATATGCTTGCATGCCTCTTGCCATCTTTTATTTCCCTGAGACACCATCTCATTCTTTTTTTCATCTGTTCTTTTGTATGTTCATTTTCAGAACAGAGGCCATGTCTGCGAGTTCATTGGTCCTTTCTTCTGCCTCCTCAAGCCTGCTGTTACATGCCTCCAGTGTACTTTTTTTATTTATTGTCTTTCATTCTGTAAGATCTACTATTTTTCTATTTATGCTTTCAAATTCTTCTTTATGTACACTCACTGTCTTCTTTAATATCCTTAATCTCTTCAGTCATCTGATTGAATTTATTAAGGAGATTTATTTGAACATCCACGATTCATTGTCTCAACTCCTTTTTGTCCTTTGGGAGTTTATTTTGTTCCTTTAACTGGGCCTTACCCTCCTGTATCTTTGTATGGGCTGTAATTTTTTTGCTGGTGTCTTGGGCATCTGTCTTACTAGATGTATTTATTCTGAGTGCAGTTTCCCTCTTTAGTTTAGGTCTTTCTTGCCATGTCTCCCTTGATGTTTGTGTAGTAGGAGCTGAGGATGTGGTTGGTACCATAAGCTGTGGAGACAGAAGCTCCCCACATTGACCCAGGAACTGATGAAGTTTCTCCCACTATTATTGTCTATCAGAGGTAGGGACATAGTCACAGCCTTGTGCAGTAATCCGAGCTGTGCAGTGCAGACCAAGATTGTAGTAGCCCAAAGTGACAGATGAAGCTTCATACCCCTTCCTCCCCTGCCTGAGGCTGGGTTGGAGCTGCAGGTGTAGGCAGCAATCTATACTGTATGTATTCAAAATGACTGCAGTTACCCTGGTAGATTGTTGTAACACCAACCCCCCAACTTCCCTGCCAGAAGTGGGGTTGGCCTTCCTGGAGTGCCCAACAAACTAATCTACATGGGTCAAGTTCACCTGCAGATGCACTGATTGGCTGAGAGTGTACTGCTCCTCTATCTTTTAGGGAGTGGGGATGGGTCCCATCAGTTTAATCTGTTTAGGCCAAAAGTGCCTGCTCTTACCCAGAGAGGTTAAGGCAATACCAGCCCCTTCCTAACCTATTATGGAGGGTAGGGGTGGATCTACAGGTGTCTAACCATTCAGTCCCTATGGTCTGCCTTTGCCCAGAGAAGCTAAAGAAACAGATCTCTTCCTATCCTATTGGGGGGCACTACACATTTCTGAATATCCAATATGTATAGGCTTAAAGTGCCTGCAGTTGCCCAGAGAGGCTGAAGAAACACCAGCACACTCTTATCCTATGGAGGTGGGGGGATGGAGATGGAATTGATGGTGCTCAACAAACCAGTTTGTGAAAGCTAAAAATGCCTACAGTTGCCATAGAAGACAATAAAAGACACCTCCCCTCCAATTCTATTGGAGGGTATGGATGGAGCCCCAGTTAGAGAGTCTGTGCCAGCTGAAAGTGCCTGCAGTTGATCAGAGATGCTAGAGCAGGCCTCTCCAACTCCTTCTCTGCTGGAGGTGGGGCTGGAGCCTAAGGTAGGCCTACAATCTGATGTAGGTGGAAAGAAGCCAGTCCCTTCCAGCACTGTGATTTTCTATCAGCCCTGCTTCCCCTCAAGCTGGGGTCAGAGTTAAAATGGCAGCTATCAGCCTCTTTCTGACTTGGACAGTTTCAAACTTTAAATGTTTTAGTATTGAACTTTAGCCAGGCCAATTTACTAATCAGTATTTGAAACTGGTGCCAAACAATCTCTTCCTCCCTTGTTTTTGGGAAATGGAGTTTCCAACACCAAGCACCAAATAGCTCCTGAAGCACTTGCAGAATCATTGGAGGATGGGCACCAGCCCCTGCAGTGTGGCGTGCTCTACTCATGAATCTTCAGAGCAGATGGGCAGTCTCATAATTCCATTCTTTCAGGGATGTTGCAGGATGCTCTTCTGGTCTCCCACATAGGTGCTTTAGATAACTCTGCTTAGATTACAAACTGCCTTGATGCTTGAAATAACTTACTCAGCCCCCATCTTGCCCCATCCACCCCTTGATCACATTTGTTCCATAGAATAATTTTGATGATTTATTTATTCTTTGAATCTGGCTCCTTTTATTAAACATGATGTGTTTTGAATTTTATCATGCTTTGTGTTTAACTAAATTCATCAATCTCATAATTATATGTATTTTGTTGAGTGAATATAGGGAAGTGTACATCCTATAAATTCACTATTGATAGATATTTGTATTAAATAATTTAACGAGCAGCAATATTTTTTAATAAATAAATTGATGTGAAGAAGAAGACATTCAGAAGCTTGGATATCCCAGGGAAATGTTTATTTCTTGCATGTGACAGGATATCTATGGTCTAGTAGTAATACCACAACTGCCTCATAAAGTCACCAGTGCATCTTATCTGAAAAAACAACATCTATCTTGGTCAGCATCTCTTTTCCTTATGATTCTAGATGAAACTTTCCATCACAGCTTATTTGTGCAAGATTTTTAAAGCAGAAAGGAAAGATGCTTTTATAGCCAGATGTGTGAGAAGATATCAAGTTTCAAGAGTTCTCAAAGGCTCCTCAGAAGAGAATTACCAGCATCAATGTCATGAAATAAGAGAGCTGATTCAACTGTGCGACACCTTAACTGATGTCATCTCATCAAAAGTTCCTATTTATACCTGCAGGGATGGATTGAGACTAAGATTTTGTGGGAAACAAAGCTGCAAGCCACCAAATGCTTTCTATTTTTTTAAAAAGTCAAACTTGGAATCAGAGTTGCTTCTTTTTCATGCCTGAATCCTGGATGATACATTATATAATCCTAATAATCTCTACGTTTGATTTTATGTTTTCATTGATAAAGGAACCTATCCATAATTGATACACTGATTTTATATTACAAAATTACATTTTGTGGTTTTAAATATTTTTATATTTTATTATTTAAATGAGTCTGAAGGATAACAAATTACATCTGAATTCTTTAAAATTGTGGGTTTTTTTGTTAGAAATGATACATGGGTGTTAAATTTGGAGGGTTTTTTAAATCTCTTAGTATAACATTATGAGGTAGAACTTTCTGTGATAATGAAAATGTTCTATATATGTGTTGTCCAAAATGATCATGATTTATTACATGTTATCATGCTCTTGATATGCCTTAGTACTATTGAGTAACTGAATTTTTAAAGTATTTAATTTTATTAAATTTAAACTACATTTAAATTTTATATATTTTATATTTAATGTTATATTTAATATTTTACATTTAAATTTTATATTCATATTTAAATTTTATATTTAAATTTGACAGTGGATAATAGATAATACACTGGACTGTACATTATTAGAATTTTCTTGCCTTAATATTTTAAACAGCTCTTTGAGGTATAAACTGTATGTTTATAAAATGCATAATATGATAAACTTTGGCATTTTTATTTACCTGTGAAATTACCACCAAAATTTACCAAAAAAAGTAAGTATTTATTTCACGCCTCATATTTTCTTCTTACTTCTTTATCAACATCCTTCAAGTCCACAGCTATCTATCCTTACCCCCATCCTCAGGGAACCACTAACCTGCTGTCTGCTACTTTAGGTTAATTCACATTTTCTATAATTTTTAACAATAGATTAAAGAAGTATGTGTTCTTTTTTCTCTCTTATTTTAGCAGTATAATTATTTGGAGATTCATTGATGTTGATGAAAGTATCAATAATTTGTGCCTTTTCATTGCTGAACATAATTATTTAATAATTTGCAAATATCAATATTTATTTACCCATTCACTTTTTGATGGGTATTTGGGTCACTTTCAAGTTTTTGTTAATACAAAAAATAAAATTGTATTATACTTTGTGTCCAGTCTTTCATTTATCCGGGGTAAATATCTAGAAGTGAATTGGCTATATCATATAGTAGGCACATGTTTTGTTTAAATTTTAAAGAAAATGCCATTATTATTTACAAAGTGGTCCTGCCATTTTACATTCCACCCAGCATTGTGTGAGAGTTCCAGTTATTCCAAAACATTGGCAATACATTGTTTTTAGCCATTAAAGTATGCTTGTATTGTTATCTCATTACAGTTTTAATTTGCATTTTCCTAATGATTAATAATGTGAACATCTTCTCTTGGCCTTATATTTTCTATCTGTAGAACTTAGAAGGTAGAGTAAGTTCACCCAGTTTGTGGACTGTTTTTGCATTCTTTTAACACTATTATACTATTATTAAGTGCTACAGTTTTTAATTTGTTGAATTTCAATTTACGACTTTATTTTATTTTATTGATTGCACTTTTTGTTTCTTATCGACTAAACATTTGCCTAACCCAATCTCATAAATATTTATCTTATATGTAATTCTAGGACGTTTATAGTTTTAATGTTCACTTTTAGGTTATGATACATTTAGAGTCTTTTTATGCTGCAAGGTGACGTAAAAGTTGATTTTTTAAAATAAATATTCAATTGTTCCAGAATCACTTGCTGAAACAATCTGTCTTCACTGAATTGCCTTCTCACATTTGTGTGAATCTGTTTATGAATTCTACTCTCCATTTATTATATGTGTGATCTCTGCCAATACCACACTGCCTTGAATTTTGTGGCTATATAATATCTTTGATTAAGGGTAAGTTCTCCAACTCTGATCTTTATCTTCAAAGTTGTTTTAGCTATTCTACAACTAACTTTTGCATTTCCAAGTGCATTGCAGAATTATTAAATCATTATTCATATCTATATTTCTGTGGATCCTAAAATGAATTTTGGAAAGATTGGCATATCCATCATATTGAGGTTTCCACTCCATAAGCCTTGCATGTCTCTCCAATTATTTAAAACTTCTTTACTTTCTATCAGCTGAATTAATGATGCCATGGCCTCCTCAAATACCTAAATCTATCTTTGCAAATCAATGATTTTGCTGAGCTCTACTTGGTTTGCCGGACCTTGTGCTGTGGCCTGAGATTTTCTCTGGGCAGTAAGCTCAGGCAATCATAGGGCTCGCCTTATTTGTTTAAATTCTCTCAGAGCCCACACTCTTTAATTGCCTGATGTCCAACGTCCTGGGAACCATGTTACATATTTGTCTATTTTTTTAATTGAATGTGAATATTAAAAATGTGTTGCTACATTTTAGTGAAGAGAAGAAAATTTACAACTGGTTTAAAAGCAAGCCCCTCACATGACAACATCTCACCACATACAAAAACAATTTTAGTTAGCTTCCACATTTTCTCAATCTTAGCAATGCACAAATTACCATAATTTATCCTATCATTGAACAAAACCTTAAAAATGAGAAGAAACTACTAAGTTGAAAAAAAGGCATAGAAAATGATCAAGATGAAATAAGTATAATGGGGATAAAACTAGAAAAAAATACCCAATAAAATTAGAAACCAATGCAATTAAAATGGAAATAATAGAAATAGAGGCACACAAAAAACTCTTAGATTTTAAAAATGCAACTGCTAAAGACAAAACAACGTGAAAAAAAAAATTAGAAGTTCTGCAGATATAGTGAGAAAACTTTCCGGAACACAGAACCAAATGACAAAGATTAAAAGGAACAGAAAGGAAAAGAGCCATAATCTATCAATGTTGACATTTCAGCAATTGCATAACATGTAATATAGAAGAGAAAAACAAAGAATTTGAAGAGAAGAAGCCTAGCAATGAAATTCTACTGCATTTACTATAACTGCAATGTCTTCGGATGGAAAGGGCCCAATGAATTACCCCATCACCGTTAACTCTTTCCATAAATCATTGTGAAAATTCTGCAGTAACAGGGATAAAGAAAAGATCCTAAAACCTTCCAATGACAAATCACAAGCAAAGCAAGCAAGTGAAGAAACCTAAAAGGAAACTGGAAAAGAATAAGAGTTAGATTTGTCCTAGACTTCATGACATGCATCAAAAAGAAATCTGCTACCATAGCATTAGTTCTTTCAGGTGGTTGTCTTTTTTGGTTGTTTGCCCACTATGATCATTATGCTTCATTTTGTTCCCAAAACAAAACACGCCGTCAATAAATATTTTCCTAAAAAATGTTTAACAGTTAAATCAGAATGAATATTGAAAATGGGCATGAAGTACTGTATTAGAATCATTCTAAGGAGATAACATGGAGGATTGTATTTTAGAAATATGGCTGTACTTCTAGCTCCCTTTCCACATGCTCTATGGCAATGTAGACTTATTGTTACTGTTGTTGTTGTTTTTTCCTCTAAATATTGGAGTGTATTTTTCTACTCTCTTGAATCTGGGTTAACTCTGAGACTGCTTTGACCAATGCATATTGAAAGTGTCAGGTTAGCATAGTTAGCCTACAAGCTAACAGAGAATTTCTGCTTGCTTTTTGAAACCCAGCAGCCATATAAAGTGAAGTTTATTTCACTTAATAGGTTATATTTGGATTTTCTAGTAAATAGCCTCCACTGAGTTCTCATTCAAGAACTAACATCAATCATCAGCGATGTGAATGAGTCATCTTGATGTACTATCCCAATGGATATCCAGATATCTGTTGTCCCAAACACGTCATATACAGTAGAACTGCCTATTTCTTTGTCAACCCATACGTCAAGAAAGAAAATAAAATAGTTGTTTCTTTTTAAACTCATTAAATTTTGTACTTGAAATACTTGAAACAGAAATTTGGTACAGAGAAATGAACAACAAAAACCTAAAATATTTGGCTTTTACTTTGGAACCAGGAAATTAGCAGCAGCAAGAATGGCCTTAGGGAGACTTTGATGGGGGCTAAAATGACACTGGAGATACTGGAAGGATGGTAACATATGTTCTATAGGAGCAGAAATTTATGAGCTTATGAATTGATCTAAGAATATTTTTCAGGTCAACTAATGCTTGTAGATTGTCTGAAAAGATACAGAGAGAAATAAACTAAAGATGGAATCACTCAATGTCATATCAAAATTAAGAGGACAGAGGGAGAATAGGAGAGTTTTACCACCCACCCAAAAGTTTTCAAGGTAATAAATGATGTCTGGGAAAATCTTATATCAAGTAAGCTACCAGTAAAACATGAACTCAGAGTGATTTTCTGATCAAGTTTTTAAGCTGTAAGACTGTAAAAAGATAGCTTGTGTTTCCTCAAAAGCTTTCTCTATTTAGACATATTTATTCTAAGAATCTTAAGGACATGCTTCCTATTTCCCTCTGATAGATGAAAGGATTTCTAAATGATATAAAGTGTATGCCTCATATACTCTCTGGGCTTTCCAGAAGGGCTCATAAGTATTTTAGGAGTTGCCCTATATCACAGTTCACAGCTCAATGAAGAGAAAATCCCATCTTATAAAGCTTTGTGGACTTGACATTTGGCTTAAAAGACTAAACCTCTAAATGCTCTATAGGTAGCAAAAAATATTTTAAGAGAATTGTATTAACAGAAGCACGACCAGTTTAGAATTTGAAAGGACAAAGAGTGATCAATATCAAGAGCCTGCTTCTATTCCACAATCTTGTACGTTTACAAAGCAGGCTGAGAAAGCTACTGAGCTGAAAATATTAGCCATTTCATCAAAAAGTGATTTAGAATGCACAATAATAGCCCAAAGGACAAAACAAAGAGCGATGAGGAAAACTCCCATGAGACAGAACTGAACACTAACCAAGAAACTAGCAATATATACTGAAAATGGTAACAGTGTCTCTATGATGAGCTGGTAACTACTCTGTTTATTCCAATCTCCTCTTTTCAAATGGAAATGTTTATTGACTTTATGTTTTCCTGATACCAAGACAAATGTTAGACAGGGCCAGGCAGATAGTTGTCTCTTTTGTTCATTGATCTCACACACACACAAAGTAAAGGTACCATATGTGAATGAAAGTTTTCCCAAAACTGAACTTGCTTTAGATTTCAAAATTCTGGGCTTCAAACTGATGACACAATAGGGTGAGAGTTGGAAGTCTTTGGAGATGCAGTGAGTATATATTACATGTGAGAGCAAATAAATGTATTTTCTAAGGTGTCCATGTTACAGGTACTTCTTCAATGAGACCTTATTCCTAGCCACATCAGGAGATGGATTCTGTCTCCACCCCTTTGAATCTGCCTGGGACTTCCAATACTTTAAACAATAACTTCTTTGCCAGGACTGAGTGTTGCCTTTATCTGACATTCCTTGTGTAACACAACAGCCATGCTGTGAGAATCCTAAGTCACATAGAGAGACCCCATGTAATGTAAACCTTCAGTATGTCAGTCCTGTTATTGCTCTTAAATATCAACCAGCATCAATTGCCAGCCATGAATGAGCCATTTTGGATATTCCAGTTCAATGACTTATTTATATTGCTGGCGTTAAAAACTCATGATATGAAACAGAGATTAATAAATACTGCTTTTTAAAGAAGGATAGTCAAATCTTGGATACTCTAATAATTTATAAAATTATTTATTTTACTTACTTCATTTTCCTAAATATAATGGGACATTAATGATTACTAGAGTAGCATGAAAAAACTATTTCCGTGCAAACAACATCATCCATATTATAGAGTAGAGGATCTTTTAACACTGAAAATGGCAATGACTGTGTGAGTATAGGGCTAATTGTTGGAAAAAAAGGATACTGGCATCTGAGATTGGTTTCTATTATTTGTTCCAACAAATATGATAATATATACCCAACATCTCCCCTTTTCCCCATATTCCCCTATTAATAACATTTTATATGTGGGTGGTACATTAGCTACAACTGAGGTACAAATATGGAACCATAGCTAACAACCATGGTAAATGGTATACATTATGGTTTGTATTTTAGACCATAAAGTTTTATAAACTTTGATGCAATTCAATATGGCCTGTATCCATCATAGCAAGATCATGTAGAACACTTCCATCTCTCCGAAAATGCCCCCTCTTCCATCTATTTTATTCCTCCCTCCCACTCCACTAGGGACCCACAGCAACCATCAAGCTTCACTCCTTGAAGGAAAAAAAATCATAGTTACTTGCAAAAACACTGAGGGCTTGACACACTCAACTGCCATCTCCTATTTAGGCACTGCCTATGCTCTCAAAAGACTCCTGCCCCTCTCAGAACAAGGCAAGATGCTCATCATGTGGGTCTCACCCACTAATATAACACACTATGGCAAGATGAACACTCACACACCCCCTAAAAGTTTTCCCCAGTATAGTTTGGTGTAATTATGAGACATCTTTATTTCATTCCTTAGGAGACACTTCTTTATATTTCCTACTACTGACCAGTTCTCAGCAACTTTGAACTGATGCAGTATATTAAAACTTATATACACAGCATGCAGAGTGCTTAGGCTTGCTCCTAGTTCTGTCACAAAAACAATCTCACAACTCCAGCTAGTTCTTACATAGATTATAACTTTCAAAATGCAACATCACCAATACTTCCCATCTCTTTTCTTCATGGTATTTGGTTTTATGGCTGCTTCTAATATGGGGATCAGTAGTAAGTATTGTGCTGGTTATCTTCGTTGCAACTCAAAACCTTTTGGGGTGCTTGTTTCTGTTCTGGTCAGCATGAAGAAAGAAGGAAGCAGGAAAAGAATGTGTTCTCTTTTGTTGTTTCACAGAGACAGGGCTACTCTTTTTTTCATGAGACAAGATACAAGTTATCACTGAAGTTTTCACTGACTGTATCTCCATTCACTTTTATGAGGGTTTATTTTGAGACTGTTAAAAATAATATACTCTTTTATTTTTTTAAATATATTTGGATTGCATAAATATTACATAAAAAATATGGGGGGCTCCCATATGCCCTGCTACCTACAACTCACACATTTTCCCACATTAACAACATCCTTCATTAGTGAGCCAAACTCACAAAGTGTCTGCCCTGTCTATAGTGTCTGGTTGTCTCCAGGGCCCTCAGGAGCTATTTGAGGCAATATTTACATTGGCGATCAGTGAGATCCCACTGAGATGTGCATAAGTGTAACCTCGGAGTGACCTCCTAACTCACTTTGAATCTCTTAGTCATTTAAACTCATTTTTCTTTACCCTTTCCCTCTTTTGGTCAAGGTCTTTTTCTAGTTGCATTGCTAGTTAGTGCTGAGTAGTAATCCCTCAATGCCTGGGAGGTTTATCCCCAGGAGTCATGGCCCACACGGTGGGGGGGGGAAGGTAATGCATTTATATGCTGAGTGTGACTTAAAGAGAGGCCACGTTTGAGTAACAGGAGGCCTTCAGGAGGTAACTCAGGCATCCTATAATATTAACTAAGTTTCAACTTCAAAAGTAAAGTTTCATAAATACTGTCAACATTAGTGAGAAGCTGTTGGACTCCCATCCTGGGGAATCTTGCTATATTCTCAAATAGAGGGGTGAGAGTCTCTCTCGAGAAAAGCTAGTCTGTAATAGGGGAGCACAGGTCAGATTGTCCAGCCCTCAGTGTTGTTGCAAGTAGCTATGAATCTTGTCCTTCCATGAGTTAATCTTGATGATTACCATGGGTCCTGGGGGAGGGGGTGGGAGAAATAGAATAGATAAAACATGGGGCATTTTTGAGGCAACAGAACTGTTCTACATGATCTTGCAATGATAATTTGCTTTTTAAACATGACACTGTTAAGAGAGACAATCATTAATGGCATTTTTCTAGATGTTTTAGTGGATCTAGAAGTTTTATTGGAAAGGTAGAGAAATCCTCATTAGGGACTTAGTTACCATTGGAATCCAGACACCCATCTTAAAGAGATTGATTATAATTTGGAAACAGAATCAAACTCCACCAAAACCAGGGTGAATCCTTTCTGTTATGACATAAAACATTGTGGACCCAAAATACTATGCAATTTTGAGGAAAATAAAGAAATCCGTGTAACCCACAAGTAAGTTCATCATACAAAGCAAAACCATTTTGAAAATAAGATCAGAAAAATAAAATGAACACAAATTTTAATGATTAACATACAGTTAGATCAGCCATATGTTCTGCTTTCAGGTTTAGTAAGTATTTGATACAATGCTGAGAGAAAGTGAAAATAAGTTTTGGTTGCTATTTGGTATGTTTTGTCAAATTCAGAAAATCAATGAGAGTAGTTAATATAAAGGCATTAGAAGTTTGAAAGATTAATTTTTCTATCCTAAGTTTATTGACTCAATGAAGAAGGTAAAAAAAGGAAGAACAGTATTTATAGTGTTCAGTCTCCAATTAGATATATTTTTCCCTGATTAAACTTTCACCCATATAATATCATGTGAGAAGAAAGGTAAGGATGATGAAGAAACTGAATAAAATTAAGGTTTAAGTCATCGTCAACCACTAAATTTATATGAATTGTTAAATATTTAATGAATGATATACCTATAATCTTGTATATATTCTTCTCTATGCATTTTTGAGACATGATATCTGACTTTGCAGACCATCCTTAGAACTTTAATTTTTTTAAGTATTACAATGCTATCAACTGTCTACAGTGATTTATATTCATCGTATCAAAGTGAAATATAACTTTTCCAAAAGAAAGGCCTAGAAATAGTCAAGAACTGTCCCCCTTTTTTGAGAAAGCATTTGTTTCTGAAATTCCTTCTTCACTGCACAATAACTGTGCAACAACAGAGCACTCCAAGTTACAGCAATTTTTCTATCTGATCTTGAAATAATTGAGCTCATTAGACTCCAAAATAGACATCTTATGTATGCTATTTTATAAATAAATCATAACTTAGCTGAGGCATCTGATTTATAATAATATACAAATACCAAAATTTCTCCATTTGGTAATGTAAAAAATCTCAGATTTATTAAAAGCACTGAAATGTTTAAATAAAAGAATACAACCTTAATTTACTTCAGCTTTCTATATCGGGTTTCAAATCTTAAGCTATTTATAACTTTGTTTCTTGTTTGTGTGTGTGAGTGTGTGGGTGTGTGTGTAAGGCAAAGAGATAAAGAGAGAGAGAGAAAGAGAAAGGAGAAAGAGAATTGTGTATATGTGTATACATCTTAAATTGGGCTCCCCATTAAGTTGAGCCTGAGACAAGGGTTTGAAGACAAAATGATTGATCCTGGTGGTGATACCAGAAAGCATAAATTGGGTAGCATGAAAGTTAGTGAGACAAGGGAAATACGTCAATTAAAGGTATCTTAACAAGTGGGTGATGGCTGCCTGGGGGCAACTCTGGTTCCACATTCCTGGACACCTCTGAGAGATGGTTAAGAACATCCCTCAAAGTCATTCCCCCACAGGGTGGGATGCCTATTTACCAATGCAAATGCATCATAAATAGAGGAACCCTTAATATCCCATAATTTCTAGCTTGACCTTCAAGCAGCTCAGAGAAAAGCCCCAAGCAGAAGAGGTGCTTGCAGTAAGAAGCCATAGTACAAGGATCAAACAAGTGATTGAGTCAGAACGCCAATAAGTAGTGCTAGAATATATACTTCTGTAATTACACAATCCAATTAAAAGAACTAAATAACATAAAAGATGAATTTCAGAGGACAACAAAGTACATTAAGAAAAATAATAAATTCTGCTTTAATATCTGAACAAAATCAATTTCAGGAAATAATGATAATCATGTGAATGTCACTAATTTAAAAACCTGAATGCAAGGAGGATAAGGAAAAAAGAATGTCAATGTAATATGACCATGTAGCAATCAAAATAGGTGGTTTAGATTAAAGGAAGGAATAAATGCCCAAATGAGAGCAGTTTACAGAAACCAAGTTCATTTGTTGCTTGTACTCTATGCACATAGCTCTTTGGCTGAAGTGCTGTGTCCCATTGCCTTAGCTCCATGACAAATGCAGTTGTCAGCCTCTTGGCAAAGAAAATAAAGCAAATTAAATCAAGACCTGGCTTGTAAAACTTCTACTCAAGAGAGTCACAATCACTTTTGCTCAGATTTCATTGGCAGAAGCAAGACATAGGGCCAAGACTGATGTAAAAGAGGTGGAGATGTATAATCCACTCATAGGAAATGAATAAGAAAATGCAGTGAGAATCAAATATGTAGTGAAATGATAGTACAATCTACAGCTCCTCTCTATATTGAAAAAATGCCTCCAAGTTCTATCCACTAATGCTAGTAATTTAAATGATTTCATGATGCTCTTATTTTAGTTTGCTAGGTTGCTGAAATGCAATATACCAGAAATGGGGTTGGCCTTCGTAATGGGAATGCATTAACTTGCAACTTACAGTTCAAATCGAGGCATCATCAGGTAATTGTTTCTCCTCGAAGCCCAGCTGCCAGCAATCCTGGAATCCTCTCCCTCTTTTTCTGAGTTTATTTGCTCTCAGTTTCTGTAGCTTTCTCTCTCTCTTAGTCTGAATTTCAATCTTTTATAAAGGACTCCAGTAAGAAGACTAAGACCCACCTTTTGTCATGCCTTACTGAAGCAACTTAATCAAAAGATCCCACCTATAACAGGTTCACACTCACAGGAATGGGCCAATTTTCAGAATATGATTTTCTGTTCTACCATAGCTCTCTACATCAGGAATGGGTACGGTTACCTTTTTAGACCTATTGACTACAGCACATACCCACCCTCTTCAAACACAATTAATGGTGGAACAAGAAGAAGATAACTGTCAAAAAACTCACATTTGGAAAGGAAAGCAATAGAAATAAGGCACATATCTGCCACTGCATATCTGGTTTAGAATTCTACTGTGAAACAATGCAAAGACCCCATACTAGGCATGGAGAATATTACTTTATTAGGTCCTGGTTTTGTTGCCTATTCTCCATATACCTTGGCTCCATCCTGAGGCAGGTTAGAGTAGGGAAAGAGGGAAGACTTGAGCCACAACTGGGATCCGGAAGAGAACATGGCCGTGGAACCCTGCTTGGAAGCCCCCGAGGGAAGGCTGCTACTAAGAACAAAGCCAGAAAGACCCTGCCAAGACTCTGACCATTAGGTCCCATTTAGAACTGTTTCTGGGGTCAAGGGGGAACCCCTAATAACTCCAAACAGGCTTCCCTGTGGTCCCAGATAACCTCAAAGAAAAGACCTCATCGTTGGTCCCCTAAGATATAACAAGGTGGAGACTGAAAGGCAACAGTCAGAACTGCAAACAGCAAGGGCCCCTCCCCGACATTAGGAAAGGAAGTGAAAAACAGCTTTAATAAATACAGCCCCCCAACCCCAGGGGTTCGCTCTTTACCTGGAGGTAAGCACATCCAAATCTGGGTGTACACTTCTTCTCTCTCATTTCTCAATAAACTCTCTTTACTGACTTAACTAAAAACATTTTTTTTTTGTTAACATAATCAAGAACCTAGAGGACTCCAGAGTCCTCTGACTTCAATTCTTTGGGAGGTGCTTTTTCCATTTTGCTCTTTGGCAACATCTTATAAAAAGGGCATGAAAAAACTTATCTGGGAACTTTCCAGTTTCTAATGCTGTTTCTTTTGTGTACTGTTGGAGAAAATACGGCGCTTACTGGGACATGGAGACTGAAATGACTATAGACAAAGAAAGACTTATTGAGAAGATTTCCCAATGGAGAGTGTCTGAAGAACAGACTTCAGTCCCCCCCTCCCCCAGCATGGTGGGGATCTGAAGAAAGGCTTCAGCCCACCCCTGGAAGGGAGAGATTTGGATTTATACAGAACTTTCCTAGGCAGGGAAATGATAGTTGGTGGGAGGGGGTTGAGGGTCCGAGTGAAGTGCAGGGACCAACAGGAAGCTCTCGAGGTGAAAATTTTCCCTGAGAGTGACTAGAAGATAGTAGCTTAGGGAGTTATGGTTTCTTGGAATGCTGCAGGAGCAGATGTTTCTTTGTTTTGTAGGAATTTTATCTCCCTCTGATATGTAGGTAGGGAAGGTTTCCATTTCCCTTTATTCCCGTCTCTATGTGGTTTCTTTATTTAACTTGTGGGGAAGTGCCATGCCCTTGGACATGTAGACTTGTTGGGGATGGGGTTAGCCTTTCCCCAGTGCATATTAGGGGAAACTGAACTACAGCTTGTTAGTTATTGCAAACCTCTAACATATAGAATGCAGGGACCCAGCAGTTTCATTGTAGTAGTAGTTGTTGTTGTTATTTTGTTTTAATTTGCTTGCTTGTTTGTTTTACATCTCAAAAAATTCAAATTAGGACTGTATTTTAATTCAGGTTGGTGGGTATTTTGACAGAACAACTCTTAATAATTTTATTGACTTTTTACTGTTGGGTTTCAGTTAGATTCAAGTGTCAATAGCCATATCAACAATTATTTTTGTCCCAGATATCATTCTCTATATTAATTGCTGGAATCATTTAGATATCAAAAGAGAAGCCATACGTTTATTCTCTTTCTCATCAGACATTTTTCACAACTAAAATAAATTTCAGTCTGCTAGTTTCATCTGTTTTAAGTTTTGATAAAGTTTGTGCTGACCATTCCCAAGATCATATTGTTAGTGAAAGAGGCTTAAAATAAGATATATAGCTCAAAGTTTCAACTTTTGTTAGTTGGAGGTAAGGATAAGTTACAAATTTACATCCTTTCAAACCCCTGAATTTCTGAATTCTCTTTCTTACATTGTCTCTCTCCCCTTTGTGTCTTCACTTGCAATCTGACCAAATATTTTATGAAGATCATTTTCATTCTTATAATTCTTTTCGAATTATTAATAAGTTAACTGCTAAGTCACCCTAATGACATTCTCTTTTCAAATCTCTTATTTTAAGCCATCAACTCATTTGATACTTTATTTTCTTTTTCAGTTATTTCAAGTGTCATTGTTTAATGAGGATCACTATGCTTTGAGCTTTTAATAAAAGTTCCTTGTTGCTTTCTATACCAAAAGGCATGTATATATGTTACAGGTAATTTTTTACTGCTCCACCCTAACTGTTATATATCAATTTCTGAGTGAGTCAGTAAAAGCTAGTTTATAGGATAGTTGCACATACTTCAATATTCTCAGCTTGGAACAATAATCTTTTTTTTTTTTTTACCATTGTTGTCCCTATCAATTTGGCATGCAGCTCAACTCAGTGTCATCTTTACTCAGAGAAAGAGTAGCCCTTACCTGGAAGATTCTCAGGTTCACATCAGATTCAGTCTTAAAGCTCCTGATTGAAATAGACAAGATTCCCTTCTACATCATTTCCTGAAGCAAGCTCTGACATGAAGTATGCCATCAATGGAATGGAAAAGCATAAGCATTTCATAGAAAAGGACATACGGCAAGAAAAAAATTGATTATGTGATGAGTAGAATCTTAATTTTACAAGGTCTCATTTCCAAATGTATGTAAGAAGTGGATGTTCATGTGTCTGCAATAATAAACAAATGGATAAAACAGTTAACATTTTTTGGTTAGGTAAACATTGTATATTTTGCTTTAAAGGGAAAGAGAATCAACAAGCTTGGAATCCTCATATGAATCGTTTTGTAGCAAGAACACAATGGGAAAATGACTACAGATTACAAAAAGAAAATGTTTATTGCTTTAATATACCTAGATAAAAAATTATTCATCTTTCAGAATAAAGGAAAAATAATTTCCAATATGGAATAGCTCATGGAATATGCCTGTAATACTTCATAAAGATTTAAAAATTGAATCGAACCAAGTTGTTAAATTCAGGAATAATACATGAAGTACTACTCATGTACTATGAACCAAGTTGTTAAATTCAGGAATAGTACATGAAATACTATTCATGTACTATGAAACCCACAAATGTGAGTAGAGATGAAACCTAGAAATAAATATTCTAAAATACCAAAAAGAAAAAAGAAAACAAGAGATGGGGCACATGGTTGGAGCTGAGGTGAAGGAATGGTGATAGCAAGGTTGTTACATTAGTCAGGGTTTGCTAGGGAAACAAATCCAATGATAGATATCTGTAAATATTATTAGAATTATTATAAGAATTGGCTTACCTGACTGTGGGGGTGCACATGTCCAAAATCAGGAGGGCAATCTCCTATGAAATGTCATTTACCATAGGTATTATTGGAAGCCAATGAAAATTTCCAATGAACTCCCCAGAAAAGCTGGTTAGCTGAAATAGAGTTGGAAATCCTCTCTTCTGATTGCTGAAATCATCTCCTTTTAAAGCCTTCAACTAATTGGATAATATGTCTCACATTGTTGAAGGCAACCTTCTTAGTTTTCAGATGTCATCTGCCATGGATGCAATAAACTTACTGATGCTTTCAGTCCACAGTAACAGTCCAGTTCTCTCTTGACCAAACAATTGCACACGATCATCTGGTTATGTTGACACATAACTCTAACCATCACAGCCTACCTCTTGTCAAATTGGCAGCTATAAACATCACCATTAATCTCTAAATGAAAAAAACACCAGGCATATTTTTCATCTGTCAATACTCAGGTGTTCTGTTACAACCAGAAGTGCATTAAATCTCTCCAGAATATAGTGCAAGTCCCTGAGTAATATTCACTCTTAAACTTGATATCCTATAACTTAAATTCTATGACATGAAACTAATACAACTTATATCATATGGTAAAGGGATAAGAGAGGGAAAAAAAACAAAGGTATTTCCACTATGTACTCACATAAACACACTCATAACAAAACAAAGAAGAAATGTTCATAGCCATTAGTGTCCTCATTACTGTAACTACTCATGTGGTCATACTCATTTATCACTACTTTCTTCCACTACACATTCTATCTACCCTTTACCCTCAGCAAGCACCTATGGTGACTGTGGTTCTTTGCCTCATGGGGTAAACCCAAACCTTAATTCTTGATATTTCTGGGCCACTAGTAGTCCTGCCTGAATTGGATTGTTGCAGTTTTCCATTCATGTTGATTACAGGGCATAGAAAGGAGAGACCAGCAGATGCCGCCATGTGCTTTGCCATGGAGAAGAGTAGGCAAGTATCACCAGTGGCCAGTCTTTGGAAAGAAAGCTTTTTCTTGATGATGCTTTGATTTGGTCATTTTTCTCAGTCTCAAAACTATAAGAATGTAAGCTAATAAATTCCCTTTGTTAAATGCCAACCCATTTTATGTTTTTTTACTTTCAGCAGGCTAGCAAAATAAAACAAATATGGATGGAAAAATATATATTTTTAAAAAGTGTAAGAATTTGATATTCTAGTAATTAATATAATAATTTACATTTAATTCTGGTTGTGAAAGAAGATAATCAATTCCTTGGTGAAACAGAAATGACTGTGTAATTCCAAAATTTAAAGTGGAGTGGAAAAGTGAGAAAGAGAGAAGAGAGAGCTAGAGAAAGAGAGACAGAGACAGAGAGACATCGATAGAGAGTGACAGAGAGAGAGAGCGACAGAGAGAGACAGAGAGAGAGAGAGAAGGGAAGGGAAAGAGTGAGAAGAAAATAAAATGAAACGGACTAGCATTAGAGTAAGGGGAGGAAAAATGAAATAACAAAATATTTTAAATAATAAACATAAAACAAGAGTTCTACCCCAATTATGCAAAACTATTAGCCAATAAGTTTTCAGAACTGATATAGATCACCTAATCACTATAGACTTACTTTCTCAGATGCAGGAATTCTTTTGATATTCCTGTGAATGATTTATGTACTACCTTGCAGTAAATTTAAGAAAACATTGCAGAATGAAGAAATGGTATCAATATTTCACTTGACTTAGTTGGAAACAAGTATTTCCATATATTGTGCACCGACTGAAGGTGGAATTTGCTTTGACTTGGAAAGCATAAAGAAGCCAAACAAACTGGATAAAATATTTTTGACTGATGACCTTAAATGTCATGTGGATATCCTTATCCTGATCTTGTTGACATATGTGGCACAGTGGGGCATACTGCCAAGCAATTACTTTTGGTTAGAGCAAATAACATTTATGCTATTCCTACTTGTAGAATATTGCCAGGATGATCCCTTTCCAGAATTAGTAAAGCTGCCTTTGAGAATTTTATCATCATGAATCGTTTTCAAGAGGGCAAAATTAAAAAAAAAAAACAGTTTTAAAAATTCAGATTATTGATGATTTCACATTTTTAAGTGAGATGTCCAAAACATGCAGTGGGAATTAAGTCATTCTAATTGGTGGTCTTATCTATTTAGAACCTACCAGTACAGTGTCAAACTATTATTTTTATATCATAAATGATAGGCTACATTTTCCTACAAAGGGAAAAATTATATACTTAAAGCCCAAAATATGTAGTTTTATTTTTAATAAGAAACATATCAAAAAGAAAGTTATAATAAATGATTGAAAATATTTAGGTTTTAAAATAGTCAGCAACAATAGTAATATCAATAGTAATATTGTATTCTAAAGCATATTATTATAAGATAGAGGAAATAATGTCCTTGGGAATTAATATTTCAGCATAAGGCATAAGAAATATAAATTAAACTAAAAACGAAGAACCTTATTTCTAAATTCAAATGAGAGCTAGGATTATGAACACCCCAATGTACATTTTTAACCATATTTCCTAGAAAGTTGACTAAGATGCAGAAGCAGTGGCCAACCCAGTGGCTATGAACATATACTTAATAATGAAACTGATGTTTTTTCCACTAAAACAACTAGGGTTCACTGGACACCTGGGGTATTCCAGCTCTGTGTAATAATAAAATGAACCTGGAATATATTACAATAACAAAAAGCATTGTAGATTTCAAAATTATTGGGGACTTTTATCTCAGACTAGACAAATAGTAAATGAAGATAAATAGATTTTGTATATAGTTGTATTCTACCCAGTCACAGCAAAGAATGATGGTAATATGATAGAATGTACTATCCACATTTTTCAATCTCCAGTGGAATAATAGATCTCTCTTTTAACCAACTGAGTTACAACTGTTATTTTTAGGTGTAATAATCTTGGGGTTATGTTTTATAAATTGTCTTTGTCTCTTAAGTACTATATTTATAGATAAAATCATAATGTTGTACTGAATTTTTCCTAAATTAACCAGTGGGGGAGTAGGAAGGGAAGAGGAATAGGCAAAAGGATATCGAACAATATATTAATAATTTATTGAAGTGTAATGAGTATCAAGGGGGTTGTTATACTATTTGCTCTGCTTTTGAATATGTTTGAAATTTACCAAAATAAAAAGTTTTGTTGACACACACACACACACACACACACAAAAGATTATTGTGTCTGTTAAAACCATTTGCAGAAAAGTTTATGGAGAGCATATATTAAAAATAATAACTCATGACCTTGTGTTGCTTATCCCACAAATTCAAGATTATTTAACATTTGAAAATCAGTTTAATTCCCTATGTTGAATAGCAACAGAATAAAGAATACAATCAATAAAACCATTTCAATCATTTCAGAAAAAAAGTCATTTTATGTTTTAACACACGCATTCATGATGAAAACCTCAGCAAATCAGTATAAGGATACTCCTTCAACCTGATAATGGACATCTACTAAAAATATACAACTAATAGAATTCTTAATGATGAAAAACTGAACATGCCCCCATTAAACCTGGGAATAATATCTGTCTTCACTACTTCTATTGAAAGTTGCACTGCAATTTCTAGTTAGTGTTATAAAGCGATATAAATAAATAAAACACATATAGACTGCATATAAAAGAGTAAAAGTCTTTTTCACAGAAGACATTATCTCAAAATTTAGTTTTATTTCTGACTTAATGTTTAATGAATTAATTGAGTGATATTAATTTTATTTATGACCGTGTTTAATGAATTAATTGAGTGATATTAATTTTATTATGTTGTGAGAACGGTATTATGGTTGTGGTTATTGCAAAGAATCATTATGTTTTATAAATATGCACAGATACAATATTTTGCCTGAATTTCACTTTAAAATATTCAAGCTGTAATTTCTGTGGGCTTGGAAACTGTATATGAGGAATAGATGAAACAAGATTGGTTATGAGTAAATAATTATTGATGGCGGTTGATTGTAATGGGGGTTTCTTATAGTACTATGTTTATTATTTGTACAAATGCTTGTGATTTTCTATAATGGGAAATTTAAAAAGTGAGAGAAAAGGAAAACATGTTGACAAAGATGTAGAAGGTAAACAAATACTGTGTCAAAAGTGGCAAAATTAACACAAGGTTAAAAACATTAGGTCAAACTATATTAGCCTCTATTATGAATTGTGTCACCCCACAAAATATGCCAAAGTCTTAACCCAAGTCCTGCTAATATGAACATATTTGTGAATAGGATCATTGGAGAAGTTATTAGTTAACATGAGGCCAAACTGGATTAGGGTGGGCCCTAATCCAATATTACTGGTATCCTCATGACTGGAAGAATTTTGGACACAGACAGAGACAGAGGAAGGGAGAGAGATGGCCATGGGATGAAAGCGGAAATGGCATTATGCCATCACAGGCCAAGGAACACCCTAGACTGAAGCCACTCACCAGAAGCCGAGAAGAGCCATGACATGGTTTCACTCAATTAATTTTCCAGAATTATACTCTTTATCCTTTAAGTCAGTGTATGTTTACACTGAGGCCACCAGTTCACAGAATGAGAAAACAAACAACATTAATAGTTTTCATTATATATGGATATAGACTAATTTCCAATTTTTAAAGATATCTTCTTTATCCTTTTATTGAGTAGTTATTTGCCCTGGTACAGATTCACTGTATGAGAAACAAAAGAAAAAGTAATAGTTCCTTTTATCATGCTTAGGCCCAGTGAGGTGAGGTGAAGAGGCACACCTGGCCCAAATGGTTATAAAGGATTACTGTTTAAGGTTACTATTTCAATATCTGCTGTCAGAAAGAATGGGGTGAGTAGTTTCTGCAAACTTGTGAAAATGGATCTGCCTATGCCAGAGTTTTGAAAGATGCAGTTGCAACAGAAAAGACAAGAATATATGCATATATATATGTAGACAAACATACATATATGTATATTCACACCAATATATATATAAATTACTATATACATATATGTATGATATGTACTTATTTCTATTACCAAGGAATTTAGTATTGCAATATTCTAAACACTATATAAACAACATTTTATTCCTCATGAATCCCCATTAAGTTGTTATTATTATCTCAATACAGTGATGTGGAAACTTAGATTCAGCGAGGAGGGGCTGTAATTTTTCTCACCACTACTAGATAGCAGTTGAACAGAGCTTTGAATGTTTCTGGCCTCCAAAACAAAGTTTGGTATACAACTGTCTACAAATTTTAAGTAAATTGAAAGTAAAGTCTCATGAAAATTTAATTCATTAAAGCAAACCAGAAGATGTAACAATATTTTGTCGATTAAGACCCTTACTCTGTGAATAAAATGGCATGTAGTTGTATGCGTAATTTTGTTATTTGCTGTACACAAAACCATAATTTCATTGGTATTGATCTTAATAAGCATTTTTCTACACAGTTTACAACATAATTACCTAAATAAACCATTTGTCCTATAGCAAGACACTTCAATGATAAACCGATCAAAATCGGTGACCACATCTTTTTTCGTATTTGAATCACAAAAATGCCAAGGGCTGATTCATACCCTATACGTAATTGGTTTCAGCCAAGTGTAAAGCAAAAAATCCACAGCCAGACAAATGTGATAGTAATTGGATGATACCCAACATGTTGTCTGATAAAGTTTTGCTAACAGCTCATTCTGTTTTTTTCTCAGTGCCTGATATTTGTCATAACATTTGCAGCTATTTTTTATAAGCTTTAGAGCAAGTGTAACATAACTTTTTCTAATTTTTTTTAACTAGGAGTGCAACTTTCCATGATGTCTCAGTATTTATGATCTCTGTTCTACATTTAACAATATAATTCATCGATTTTAAACTTGCAGGTGTTCTTTTGTGCTTATTCTGTATAAAATTTCCATTTGTTTATCAGAGGGTAGGAAACAGCACTGCTTTGAAAATGCTTTGAAAATGACATGTGGCTTCAGGTCACTATTTACATGTTGGCCAAGAAAAGGCACTAAGATCTGGATCAAACTGATCTTCAAGTCATCTAAGTTAACTTTCCCCATATTTTCGTAATTGGTTCTCTATTAATTTGCTTCTTTTTTAGATGATTTAGCAACTTCTTTGTAGCCACTGACTTCGTTATTCAAGCAGAAGCTGGAATGGCTCGATTATTTTACATCTATAATTTTATATTCTGTTGAAGTTTATATGTTATTATTCCCATCACTAATTTCATGCTACAGTGAAGCATTATCAAACCCAGATCAGTCTTTGAAAACTGGAATTATAATACAATACTATGATAACTATGAGAAAAGCAAACTCAAAAGAAATATAAACATTAATGCAAAACACACCGTAAGATCTATTAAACTGTCGTTATTTTAAGGCATACTCAGCCTTTGAGAATAACTATGAAAATTATTTAACTTTCATTTCAAATGGGTGAAACATACATAAATAAAAGGTTTTGAGGGGAGGAAGATGGAAGAATAGGTGCAACACGGGGAAATTTCTAGGACATTGGATGCCCTGCATAACATTGTAATGACGGATACAGGACAAAAGGATTATACATTTTGTCAAAACCTATAAAATTGTGCTGGGCAAAATGTAAATTTTAATGTAAACTATAATCTTTGGTTAGTACAAAGCTTCAATATGTGTTCATCAATTGTAACAAATATACCACACTAATGAAAGATGTTATTTTGAGAAAGTAGGGGTGGAGGTGGGATATATGAGAAGTCCCTATATTATTTTATGTAACACTTATGTAATGTAAACTTCCTTTAAAAATAATAAAAAATAAAAAGCTAAAAAACATTTCATTCCATTGGGCTCTAAAATGACAAATCCCTTTCTTACTGCATCACAGATCAGTAGGTACCATATTTCACAATATTTTGAGATCATACATAGTTTGGGTTGAATCCCTATGGAATCTTAAAAGCGTAAGCTTATTCTACCAGACCATGGAAATTGGAAATAGTTACTTACTTTACAAAAGTAGTAAGACTAAAAATTTTAGCAAACTGGGTGGTTATGCTTAGAAGGAAATATTAATAGTCTATTGTAACTGTTCATTTTCAACATCTTAACCACTGAGTTCATATCTTGCTTTAGTGAATGCGAATAATATAACTTAACGGGAATGATATAGCAGTTTTTAACACTGCACATGGGAAACAAAAAACGTACTAACCCAGATATAAGTTAGGTTATATAGGTGATAATATTTATAATTCTGTCTTATGACAAAGACAACTAAACTCTGTTCAATAAGACTGTAAATTTATATCTGAAATGACTAACCTGAGTTGTACATTGAATCTTATAATTTCATCCATGTAATGTCCCAGTATTTGAAAGAAATTAAAGTTGTGCCTTCAGAAAAATTAACTGAGACTTAGAACATATGTCTTCCCACATTAATGACCTGAATTATCAAGAAACAATTTTGGGCAGTCTGTGCTCATGGTAAAATTTATAAGCATTATACATCACCCCAAATTTAGTTGGAACTTTATATTCTATTTGGAAAAACACATTATGTATAAAATGTTCATATGTTATGAATGGATAGTTGTAATTAGCCCAAGACTAAATGGCCTAGAAGGATCAATGCAGATGAAAAAGATAAGGAAATACACACACACACACATATTTCACACACACACAAAATTATTTATCAGTTATATTTAAGTAATATAAAGCATCTTGGAATAGTTTTCAAATTCAGTCTATACATAAAGGATTCAAATATTTATTTTTCATTTTCAAGGTTTTAAAATATATTAAAAGAGAAAGCTAGTTCAGTTTTTAATCATGGAAGTGGGACAAATATTGATGTATTTTAAGTTATAATTAAATTATTTTCAAGAAATGCTCGTATACAATATTGGACATACTTGTTCCTAGGACAACATTGCAAAACAAAACAAAATAAAACAAAAACACATATCCACACATAGAAACACACTAAAAAACTTTTTAAAAAATGTTTAATGGTCTTTTGTGATAACCTCATAATCTCCTCACATACATAGCAGATATTATTAGTTTCACACAAAGATTTTTTTCCTATTTAATTATTGTATTTCTCCCCTGGGTACCTGAACAAAAATTATATATCTCAAAAAATATTTAGGTTTGAAATCACCATTAAAATACATATATTTCTCCTACTAATAATGTTTTATTTTGTTTGGGAAATGATATATAGAAATATTCTCAGAAATATTTTTAAAAATTATGACATTCACTCTTATGATTGTTATTTTTCTATATGGCTGTTCCATTTTATTTATTTATTTTGGCCTGAAGGCTAACTTGTTATTTTTAAAGAGCTTTAGATTACATAAATGTTATACTGAAAATATAGGGGATTTCCATATATTAATACCTTGCTCCCTCCCCCTCCCACACTTTTCTCCATTAACAATATCTTTCATTAGTGTGGTACATTTGTTACAATTGATGGGCACATATTGAAGTATTGCTTCTAATTTACATTATGGTTTACACTTTATACCACACAATTTTATATGTTTGACAAAATGTATAATGGCCTTTATCCGTCATTGCAATGTCATGCAGAACGAAATCAATGTCCTCAAAACGTCCCATGTTACATCTTTTCTTCCCTCTCCCTCCCCTCAGAACCTCTGATGGCCACTGCCTGTATATCAACGTTACAATTTCTTCCACTGCTAGAATAAGAATAAGTCTACTTTAGTACATAGTTGTACCCCCCCCCGGTATTAGTCAGCCAAAGGGGTGCTGATGCTAAAATACCAGAAATCTGCTGCCTTTTATAAAGGGTATTTATTTGGGGTAGAAACTTACAGTTACCAGGTGATAAAGCATATTCTATCATATCTCACAAAAGTCTATTTTCACATGTTGGAGCAAGGTGGCTGCTGATGTCTGCAAGGTTTCATGGGTTCCTCTCTCCCAGGGCTTGTTCCAGGTCCAGCTACTCAGGGCTTTGGTCCCTGCAGCTATAAACTATCAGGTGAATGATTTGTCTCTCTTCCCAGGGCCTCTGCTGTTTTTAAGGAGCAGTCTCTTTTCCTCTGTGTTCTTCTCCTATGTATTTACTTCCTGGGCTCTGACTCAAGATCTCCAAACTCCCTTCTCTGCTGTGCAGTTTCTCTGTGTTCCCCATTCACTAAGGGGGCAGGGATAAAACATTCTACTGATGTGGCCCAATCGAAGCCTGAATCATTATTTAATTAAGTAAAAGTGAAACCTCTGAATCCCATATAACTTAATATACTCAGAGGAACAAACAAAATCCAATATCTATTTTAGGAATTCATAGATAACATCAAACTGTTGTACCCCTTATGTTTGTTCATTCCTCAGTCTTGAGGATTTGGGGATGATGATGCCCATCCTGTTTCTATTAAGAATTACCTTGCTTGCAGTTGTAGATATTCTGTTTTTTGGGTTGGGAATTGTCCATCATTATCCTTTTGGGTGAGTCCAATGAATTCAAGAGTAGGTGGTTTAATCATTTCAAGTACAAAGGGTGTGTGTATATATATATATATAATTTTATTAAATATCACTGAGTTAGTATTTAATAAATATCTTCAATAGTTCCATAGGTTAACAAGAAATTGTTTTTTACTTCCACTGGCACATTTGAGTAAACATCACAAAGTTTATATTTATTACTGATTTATATTCAAGAATTCTATTCTATTCCCAAAGATGAGTTAGTTGGCTGCTTTCGAAGTTGCCCACTTAGTCCTATGTAAATATTAATGAACATTTAAAAGAAAATATAGTTTACAATGAAATGGCTTGCACAAACTATGGTACTTGTGTGATGGGGTTATTTTATAGTATTGGAAAATATCCTAATTATAATTTACTTGATAATGTTAACATCATAGGTAAATGGTGATCATTAAAATCTTTGGGACAATTGAGATGATATTTGGAGGTATAGCATTACTTTATTTTTTTTCCCATATTGTATTTTCTTCTCTCACTTTTGATTTCAGCTGCTGGTCCTGTAATCACTGCAACACCCCAAGTTAAATGCCTGCTTCAGTTCTCCAGTTTCTTGATTTAGGTTTTTTCATTAAAGCACCAGCAGGCCACTGAGCCCACTAGTAGAGCAGTGCAGAAGTGTAACCTTTTCCTATGGAAGAGTAACACCAGGAGTTTGGAAAGAGAAAATGCTGTCTGGGGAATATAAATTCTTGATACTAACAAACAAAAGCATCCTTTGAGGGCAAATCGATGACTTGAAAAATATTGCGAGGAGTAAATTTAAATTGAACAGGTCAGAGACAACAGGGGTAAAGAAAATAGTTTATATAAAAAATGATCAGTGTCCCCAGTGTGGGACATGACTCCTGGGGATGAGCCTCCCTGGCATTGAGGGATTACTACCAAGCATCCACTAGCAATGCAACTGGAAAATAACCTTTACCAAAAAGGGAAAAAGCTGATGACAAATGGGTTTATGTAGCTGAGAGACTTTAAAGTGAGTCAGGATGTCATCTCAGAGTTAAATGCTTATGCACATCCCAGAAGTAATGCTTATGCAAGAGCTCATAGACTGCCAAAGTCAATACTACCCCAAAGAGTGAGGTTCCTGAGGGACCTGCAGGTATCTAGATCCTCTGGTCATGGCAGATAGCTCTGGAATTTGGTGCCTTGCCAGTGGGCCCTAATTTGGGATACATACTCCCTAGTGTGATAGAGTTGGACTCTGTTGTGACTTCTTTACATAGGTCTCTACTATCTCTTGTATTTGAGCCCATAGTTTGTACTGGTGTTGTCAGGTGTATGTCCAACTGACTTGAATCTTTGGGCTGTCAATGTGCCAGCTGGACCCTGAGCCTCAGCGGAGCTGCAACATTACTCTCCAGTTCATTGGACTCACTCAGGACAACTAACAAGGAGGTGAGAATGGACACCAACTATACTAAGAAACCAAGAAAGTCTACAACTGCAACCAATAGAGTCCCATCCATCAACTGTATGAGATCGAGGCCCCCTCTCAATTAGAGGTGGAGTGGGCATCACTTTACCAGAATCCTCAGGAGTGGGGAATAATTATATCATTGCAATCAATTATATCATTGATATGGAGACAAAGAGAGGGAAAAAGAGGTGTAAAATGTGGGCATTTTCAGAACTTAAAATGTCCTGAATGACATTGCAACAACAGTTACAGGCCACTATATATCCTTCCCTAACCTACACATTTGAATGGGAAAGAGTGTAAACTATAATGTAAACTATAATCCATGTTTAGTGGCAGTGCTCCAAATGTGTTCATCAATTGCAATGAATGTACCATACTAATAAAAGAAGTTGTTAATATGGGGAAGGGTGGGAGGTGTGGGGAGTGGGGCAAATGGGAATCTCTTATATTGTTTCATGAAACGTTTTGTGTAATATAAGTGCCTTTAAAAATTTTTTAAAAATAATTTTAAAAATGGACCAGAAGACGCAAATAGTAGAAAGTGATAAGACATAAATTTATCACTCCTTGAAAACAATTGAAAGGCAAATTCTAAGTCCCTGAAGCTAGGAAAGCAGTTCTTTTCTCCAATCCCTGTTAAAAGTGCAAAACAACTCACAGCACCTAAACTTAAGAAACAGAAAGAGATTCCAACTGAAGCCCATACAAAGGTAATACAAGAAAAATATACCAAGAGTAGAGTAAGATATCTATGGAGAGCAAAGACTGGTAAGAAAGGTATGTCCACAAAATGGAAGAAAACTGTAACTGACTATTTAAAAGTGTGATAAAAGTAAGATAGAGAATGAAATTATGAAAAAAGCATAGTTAATCATCATTAGAAGACTTCAACAGTAAGTGATTACAAGAAAGGAAGACATAAGAAGTGACTTAAATCAAGAAAATGATTTATAAAGTAATAATATATATATTAAAAAATAAAAATTTCAGCATATTTCTATTAATTAAATATGACATTTATTCCTAAAACCTGTCAAAAACTGCTCCAGAAGAGAAAGCAAAAGTTTTGAATCACTTATGACTATTTTTTTTTTACTTATGACTATTGATGAAAATTTTAAATAAAATCTAAAGGCACTTTAAAAATAATAAATATAACAAAGCCAAATGTAAGTTAGCCTCAGAATGTGGTTGTAGTTCAATTTCAAAAACTCCATTAATATAGTCCATCACATTATTAGAGTGAAGAAGAAAAGCATGCTCTACAGATACAGGCAAGATATTTAACTAAAGTCATCATCTTTAATGTTAAAATCACTCAATGTAATGCACACAGATATCCTTCAGTCTAATTGACAGATCTTTCTTAACAAGGAAACATTAGGGCCTTTCTGACAAAATTCTAGAAGATGATGAAAGCAGTCGATATAAGTATGTAGGAAAATCCAAAAGAATCAATTAAAATACTACTACACAAAACAAGAAAATTAATCAACCAAAATTCCATAAAATTAATGCTGTCAATATCCAATTGTAATGACTATTTATGATAAACAATATATTAGTCCTTTTCTGATAGCAAAATATAAATAAAACACCAAGGCAAGAATTTCGTATGAAAATTTCAATTGTGAAAGAACACAAATATGTATTTATTTTTTGATTCAGAAATGCAATTGCTGGAAATCTATCTCAAAGACACACTATAATAACAGAAAAAGATGTACGTTCAAGGCCTTTAATATGACTTAACTCTCCATGAGGAGGAGACTGGTTTAATGACCTATGGTACAGCCACATAACTGAATAATATGCAATCTATGAAATGGAATGTGGAGTATCTTCCAAATAGTATTTCTAATGATACACAGGATAAATTATTGAGAAAATAAAAACAATGTGAAATTAAATATGAATGTGGTGCTACTTTTTGTGAGAGACGAATGTCTAAAATGTAAAAAAAAAGTAATAATTACATTTAGAGAGACACAGTATAGGGTGAAAAGACTTTGCTTTGTAAATTTGACTTTGGATCTATACACATAAAGTACACAATTAAAAACAATAAATTTTTAAACAGTCTAAAATTAAGAATCTAATAAATTAATCTAACAATAGGATATTGCTATTTATACAATGCTGAACACAAAATATGAATTTAAAATGCAGTAATTTGACAAACATTCCTAATAGGATATATCTTCACAGAATAAAATATAATAATAATATAGTTGTTTTCAGTAATTATGTTTTTGAAGGTTGTGTCTACACTGTTAATTCTGAAACTATTGCATGAATATTGTGGGATAAAGCAAATGAGCAAATATACAGATATGAGAGATTTATATGTGTGGTGAAAGGGTAATACAGGTGCAAAATTGAAGAAATTAAGTAAAAGTTTGTACCATGAACTTGAATTAGAATTATCAGTGTGAAATCATTATGTATTTTATTGTAGAATAACATAAATTTCCTAATTCTGCCCATGGGAAAGGGGCACTAGTACTCAAATTGTGGATTCTAAATTTTCCAAATCCTCTTTAAAAATATTTTTTTTCTAAGACTTGGAACAGAATTGTCTGAGAAATACCTTAGAGAAAAATATATTCTTATTATATAAAACAAGGAAGCACTGATCGACCACTAGGTCATATCAAAGGGACTTAGTAGCCAAATAAGAAAGATGCTCAGAAGAAAAAGTTTGAAAATAACACATTAAGAATAAAAAGTGCACTGAATTAAAGCACATCAAATATATTCAAATCCATCACTAACATGAAAAAAAAAACCTCATAGCTTAACATAGAAGGAAGTTGGAAAGCCAACTTATGTTTTAAACGCTCATATATAAAAGAAGTGAATTTAACATATATCCTATTTTCTTAAATGAACCTTACCTCCAAGTAACCAAGTAGTTAATGACAGCATTTCTTTTTGTCATAGAGTTATTCCAGCCAATAATGGAGATGGAATGATCTAATTGGAACTTTCTCATTTAAAAGTCTCCAATAATTGCAGCGATTTTGGATTTTGGCAACGAACATCAATATCTTCCAACAGCAAAGAGAAAGATACACATACACACACACACACACATACACACACACACACAGGGTGGGAGAGCAGTTGTAGAAAGGAGGATGGGGAAGGAGGCAGGAAAGTAGGAAGGCAGGAAGGAAGAAAGGGAGCTAGAAAAATGAATGAAACAAGCAGACATGGGGCATTCTGGAAGAATTAAAAACACCATCTATGCAATGACCTTGTCAGATATTAAACCTGAATCTCATCATGTCTCCATTTCTAACTACAACTTTAAGAAATACAGGGGCTAAGAGAAAATATTAAATATAACCAGCAAAATGTAGTCTGTGTACAACTCAATAGTACAATCAATTCAATTTCTTCATTAAAAAATGTCAAGGAGAATTATGAAATGACACTTAAAAGACATTTGACATGTTTGGGCCATCTTTGGATCTGTAAAAATATCTTTGCCCCAATTGGACAGTTTTAGTACTAACTGGATATTTAACAATGTGAAAAGTTTATTGTCAGTTATTTACTAGTAATAATGGTATGTTTTTGTTAGGAAAAAAAATCAGTCCTTATCATTTAGAGATAGATACATACTAAAATATTTACAAATAACATGGTATGATGACTGGAATTTCCTTGAAAATAATAAAGTAGTGAAATGGAATAATTGGGAATTGTATAGATGAAATTATATTTCCATTTGATCATTGAAGTTGGTTCGTGTAGAAATGGACACTAACAAATACTAATATTTCTACTTTTTAAAAATGTTTGATTTTTTTCCATATTATACATTTTAGCATAATTCTTGAGAATTTTAACAATATTATTCTGAAGGGAATATTTAGTTGCAAG
Organism: Dasypus novemcinctus; assembly: GCF_030445035.2. NCBI lineage: Eukaryota > Metazoa > Chordata > Mammalia > Cingulata > Dasypodidae > Dasypus > Dasypus novemcinctus. Next base: position 20,157,757 of record NC_080674.1, read on the forward strand.
ATATAGAATAAATCATTAAAAATTGCCATCACATGAAAAGAATGTGTAATAAATAAGAAGGAAGTGAACTATTATATTTGGAGCAACAAATTTGTGTGGCTCATAAAACTCTGCATATCTTAGTTATTACATAATTACAGGAATGAAATTATTAAATTTAAATACATATTTAGCATGGGATCTAGAGTACTGAAAATTTTCCTGTGAATCAAATGGAAAACCAGAGTTATTAAGTTTGCTCTATGATATGATGTCCCTTTGATTTTCTTGGACTATAGCATGGCATCAGTACAGATGTTGTTCCTGTCTTTTGTTGCATTTTTTTGGTATTTTTGTCTTATGTTTTAAGAACTAGTGGATTTAAAAAGACAGCAGATCAGTGTATCTAGTTATATATAGATTTTTCTTTGAACATTTACATCCATTGAGTAATTTTTGAACACCAGAATCTTGAGAAGATTTTATTCCTGGGAAGTATTCAAATAAACATAATTTATGTTTAAGCTGTCCCCAATAAAATAATTTATCAAAGTGTAATGAAGCAGGAACTTGGTACAATGAAACACTGTAGAGAGTAAATTGTCAATATCTAGCAAATACAATGCACAGATCTCTCAATTTAGTACTTCTAGCTGTAGGTATTTATCCTTTGTGTATATATTTGTTCTTATTATATATGTATAATAAGAAAAAATAAGTACAAGAATGTTCATAGCTACATTATTTGCAATAATAAAAAATTAAATATGATATTACCTACTAATAGGATAAAGATAATTATCTTTGGCCTATCCAAATTAATACTACACAAGAATAAACTTGAATCTATTTATATGTATCAGTAGGTATATATCCATAATTGAATATAAAGTAAATAAATAAATAGTGGGAGCATAGTCACAGGAAGATTCCATTTTCACAGTTTTAAAAACATCAACAATTCTTGAAATTTTACAGATTCCTGCTTATGGGGAAAAAGCATAAAAAATGATGAGAAAAGATGCATCCTAAATAAGCATGGGAAAGCTAGAGTGAAGTGGGGAAAGTGACAGAATCAGGGATAGGCTAAAAGAGAGTTTTTAACAATATCTATAGTATTTCAACAGTTTATTTATACATAGTTTACATAATGTAAGTCTCAAACTGTTTAAAATGTAAAAGTCAATGATTTTTAAATATCATACAAAGTTGTAAAACAAGCACTATAATTTGATTCTAGAAACTTATCACTCCAAAAAGAATAACACAATAACATTAACAATTATAATGTTTTATTGTTAAAAGCAAAAGATATTGAGCAAATGTAGTAAAATATTACAAGCATTTGTTGGCTTCATGGGTGTTACTTCTATTATTCTTTGCGTCATTTGTATATTTAAACAATTTTCTTTAAAATAAACAAATACAACCCCCACTCATTACAAAATATAAATACTCTCCTACCTGAATTTCATGTGGTGGGTTCTATTTTTCTGTTTGAATCCTGATTAACACATCACATGTAATCTTTATTTGCCCAGAATTCTCACCCTTTACATCTCTTGTGTGGGTTGTGATTTGTTAGAACTTGCCCTTTGGTTTTGGATAGAGTTTTTGATATTTGAGTCATGTCTTGTTTGAAATCACTTCCTTTATTTCCTTTTTTAAAAATTGAGAGACGTTATATACTGTAAAAGCAAACCTATTCATTGGTTTTTAGTACACTCATAACTTATTCTGACCATTACCACTATATAACTCTAATATTTTCTCTTTATCAAAATAAACCCCTTATACATTAGCAGTCACTCCCTACCTTCCCCCAGCCTCTGATAATCCTAGTGTACAGTCAATCTCTATAGGTTTGTCTATTCTTGTCATTTCCTATGACTCTAACTCTACAAGGTGGACTTTTTCTATCTAGTTTCTTTACTAAGGACAATGTTTACCAAGTTTATTCATATTGTGATATGTATCAGCACTTCAATCTTTTTTATTGCTTAATAACATTCTTCTGTATGAACATATCACATCTTAAAAGTTAATTTACAAATTGATGGATATTATGGTTGTTTTCACTTTTTAGTTATTATGAATAATGATGCTAAATAGGTTTTTCAATTTTTTGGAGAATATATATTTCATTGATATATATCAGTGAAATATACTGTATCTATATTTACTTTTTTGAGTAACTGTCAAAATGTTTTCCAAGATGAGTGTACCCACTAGCAAAGTATGGGTGTCAAAATTTTGTCATCTCCTCTCCAACACTTTTATTTTTTTGATGATGGAAGGGAAGACTGTCTCTTCAAATCACATGACCTTTTTAATTGGGTTATTTGCCATTTTATTGTTGAAGTGTTAAAAGACATATGCTGTGCATTTTTTCTCCCATTTTATGTGTTGTATTTTCACTTGTTTCGTGGTGTCTGTTGAATTACAAAAGATTCTAAGTCCAAGTATCCATTTTTTTTTCTTGTTTCTTGTGCTTTAGTTGTCATATCCAAGAAACCATTGCCTAATTTAAAGCACTAAGATTTATGCAGTCTTACATTTATTAGTTTTAGCATATAGACTTCAATTCTTGATCCATGTTCAGTTAATTACTGAATTTGTTGTGAAATAAGGTTTCAATTTCATATTTTGTTTGTAGATATAGAGTTGCTTTAGAATTATTTTTTAAGAAGGCTATTCTTTCCTCATTAAATTTTCTTGACACCCTTGTGAAAATTTAATTTACAATAAATGTAAGGATTTATTTAGGAACACTTTATTCTATTCTATTGCTACATATGTCAAATTTTATGCTAACTATACTTTTAATTACTGAAGTTTTGTAGTATGTTTGAAAATCATGAATGGTGTATTGCCCAACTTTATTTCTTTTTCAAGATTGTTGTACCTATTCTATATTCTGCAAGGGTAAAATTCCACATGAATTTAAGAACTAGCTTCTCAATTTCTGCAAAAAAAATGTAGGGAAGATTTAATAGGGATTGTGTTAAAAGTGTAGATAAATTTTGGGAAGATTGTCATCTTTTTAAAAATTATTCTTTTTTTGTTAGTTTTTTGTTAAGATTGTCAGCTTAATAATATTGAGTCTATCAATCTACGCACTCTGGCTTTCGCTCCATTTCTTTAGACTTTAATTTCCTTCAGTGATGTTTGTTTTTGTTTTTGTTTTTTTAGATTTATTTATTTATTTATTTATTTATTTATTTATTTATTTATTCCCCTCCCTGGTTGCCTGTTCTCTGTGTCTATTTGCTGTTTCTTCTTCTTTGTCCGCTTCTGTTATCAGTGGCACAGGAATCTCTGTTTCTTTTGGTTGTGTCAGCTCTCCGTGTGTGCGGTGCCATTCCTGGGCAGGCTGCACTTTCTTTCGTGCTGGGCGGCTCTCCTTACAGGGCGCACCACTTGGGCGTGGGGATCCCCTATGTGGGGGACACCCCTGCGAGGCAGGGCACTCCTTGCGCGCATCAGCACTGCAAATGGGCGAGCTCCACACGGGTCAAGGAGGCCGGAGTTTGAACCGCAGACCTCCCATGTGGTAGATGGAGGTCCTAACCACGGTGCCAAGTCCACTTCCCTTTCAATGAATGATGTTTTGTAGTTTTCAGTGAATAAGTATTATATTTCTTTTGTTTCTTTTTTGCCTAAGTCTTCAATTCCCTTTGGTGAATTATTTGTAAATAAATTTGTGCATTGTTCATTGCTAGTTCCTAGAAATGTAATTGGTTTTTGTGTATTGATTTTGTACCTTGCAATATTGCTGAATTAATTTCCTCTAGTATTTACTTTGATTCCTTAGGATTTTTTATATGGAAGCAATAGTACCTGCAGATAGAGATAATTTTACTTTTTCCTTTCTAAGCTGGAAGCTATTAATTTATTGTTTGTTTGTTTGTTTGTTTAATTGTCCTGGCTAAAACCTCTACTATAACGTTAAATAGAAGCAACAAGTGTGGGCATTCTGTTCCTGTCACTCCATTCTTGCTCCATTAAGGATTCTCTCAGTTTGATTATAATGGGGCCCCATTATGAATCTCTCTGTGTTTATCCTACTTGGAGTTCGCTGAGGTTTTTGTATATGTAGACTAATGGTATTCATCAAATTGGATAAGTTTTCATCCATCGTTTCTTCAAATACTCTTTCTGCCCCTTTCTCTCTCTCCATACTTCTTGGTACTCCCATCATGCTTAATGTTGACATACTTGATGTTGTCCTAATTTTCTCTGAGGCTCTGTTCATTTTTCTCCAGTATTTTTCGTTCTTTTCCACAGATTGATAATTTCAAATGATCTGTCTTGTAGTTTATTCATGCTTTTCTCTGCTAACTCTAATCTCTTTTAGAAAACTTCTAGTGATTTTTAAAAAAAAATTGTGTACATTCTTTTCAACTCTAGAATATTGATTTGTTTTTAAAAAATAATCTCTATCTCTTTATTGATATTCTATATTCTATTTTCTAAGCACTCATTCTCATAATTTCCTCTAGATTTTTTATACATGGTTTCCTTTACTTTTTGAATATATTTAAAATTGCTGACTTAAAATTTTTGTCAATAAATCCAATGATCCAATGTCTGAGTTTCCTCAGAAATAGTTTCTATTGACTATTTTTTTAAAGATTTATTTATTTTTTATTTCTCTTTCCTCCTCCCCTCCCCCGCTTTGTCTGCTCTCTGAGTTCATTCACTGTGCATTCTGTGTCTGCTTGTATTCTTGTCTATTGACTCTTGTTTTGTGTTTTTTTTTCCCAGTACTGGGCCCATACTTCATTGTTTCTTTTTATGACTCATAATGTTTTTATTATTGTTGTTGAAAACCAGTCATTTAAAATAATAAAATGTAGCACCTCTGGAAATCAGGTATCTTTTTGTTGTTATTGCTTCTGTTTGTTTAGTAACTTCTCTGATTCAGTAAGTCCTGTATTCTTTGTTGTGTGGCTCTTGAAGTGTCTATAGAGCTACCTTTGAGGTCAGCTGATGATTGGTCAAAGATTTCCTAAAGTGCCTAGACCCAACGCCTCTCAGCCTTTTCTGAGGGACTCTGTAAACATATTGGCACACACCTTCAACAGTTCATAGATAGTTTACAGATCTGCCTTGGTTTCTCCTTCTTGCCTGAGAAAATTCAAGATCAGTCAGCGATGCAATATTAGGGCCTTCTCAGGTCTTTCCTGAGCATATGCACAGCCGTGCTCAAGGTATAAGTCAGAGCTTTTCAAAAACTGAGAACAATTCCAAAATCCAGCATTTCTTTTGTGTTATTTTTGCTTAGTTTTTTGTTTACCTTCTATTTCTAACTCAGGTAGATACAATGTAATTTTCACTGATAATTTTAGACAAATGCCTAGGGAAAAAGTTGTTTGTAGTAAGTAAGTTCAGGTTTAACACCAAACCCTTTGAGTTGGGGTCTCCAAGAAATTGCCCAACAGATTTGATAATGACAATTTTCTATGGATAGGGTCTTTGAGAAGCTCTAAATCCATTCTGCCCCCCTTGGAGACTACTAGGCTGCGTGGGCATTCAGCAGCTACTGTAATTGGAAGCATTTTCGTTTTCATGGCTACCGCAAGACTGGGAGAAGAGAGATTGGAATAGGGAAAGATAATGCAGCCCCTGGAGGAATGTTGTACCAAATTTCATCTGTTTTTCTAAAAAAAAAAAAATCACACCTCAGATTGTTGTAAGCATTTGTTTAAATCCAGAGTTCTGAAAAAGTTTCTTATTTTTACAATTTTCCCAGTGTTTTGTTGCTTTTGTTAAGGATTGAATGTTTATAGAGCCTTACTTCATGTTTCCCCCCTGATATCACTCTCTTCATTTTCTTTAAAAGAGAAAGATTATATTTTAGCTACTCATGGCTTTTTTGTGACTGGTCTTTTTACCAACATAATTTAATATAGAGATTTTTAATACAGAAGCCATGCATTTTCCTATTTTTTGATTCTGTGCTTCCCTTCCTTCAAACTTTATTATTTTACTTCTTATGATATTCTTTGTTTTTCTAATAACTTAAAACTCAATTTCTATGTTTTTGTTAGCCAAGAGTACATATTAATATAAAATATGTCACTGAGAAAGGTGCAGGCATTGGGTCCTCTGAGAAATGGTGGAAGTATAGGATGTGCTATCAATAGTAGTTAGAAATTTTGACTGAAGGAATGAGATATCTGACTAAATTATTATCCGTGGTCACCTAGAATCAAGTATTCATGAAAGTCAAAGTTTTCAGGGCATTCAGTGACAGTTACATAGAAGATATCATTGAGAAATTGGACACTGAAACCAAAAACGTCATTTTTCCAAGGAACTAAATAGCTTAAGAAAAATAATGAGAGTCTGAAATCCTTATATTCTTGGATGAATGCAGACTAAAGCCCAGGGACTTTCTAGGATAGCTATAAATGAATATATTAATTGTTGCAGCCACAGGGCTTAGAAAGCAGGACATAAAACTTTGTTTTTCATTCCAAGTTTGATTCTAAGGGTTAAAGAATAAGAACATTTAAAGTCACATTCTTGCCCTGAAGTTATTATAATAATCACAGGAATGTAAAGGAAACCTCAGTTTATTGAGGTTACTTTGAATCCTCAAACACCACTGAACTATTGCCTTATCTAATAAGGCTTTTCCTGCATTGTCTATGGATGAAAGAATCTTAACTTCATTGAAAGGGTGAGCCTTTTTCCTTTTTCCCTATAGTCACTATCTATAATCTTTCCCAAGACACAACAACAGTCACATATCTTTACATCCTAAGGATCAATAACAATGCTAAACATGGAGGAAGTCTTAGACAACATGCACTTCCAAAGCTTTGCTAATTGTTTTACAGCAAGTGTGCAAGAATTGATTGTGAACATACATACCAGAATAAATAAGAAAGGACTTAATTTTATATTAGACCCAAATTATTAAATTATCTATGCAATTACCAATAATTGGGTATTTAATTTATAAAAAATGACACTGAGAAAGGTGGAGGCATTGAACTTAATATTCCTTCCTGATTCCTTACATAGAATGATGACAATTCGACAAAGAATTTAAGTATTGAGTATTTTGAACATTTATTCCTATTCCTGGGTGCAGAATATACCTAGTGGTCCACCGATCAGAATGAATTTTGTGGATTTTAGGTGATTAATGAATTTTTGACAAAGTACAAGTTCACAATATCTGATTTGAGTTACTTGATTATTTATTGAGGGTGAGGTTAGAACGGATATCCTAGTAACTAAATAAATCCATTATTTTTATGAACCATAAAATAAAAGGATAATTTAGTAGGAAAAACATTGTTAAATCCCTCAAATTCCCCCTTCTTTCTAAAATAATAAATGTAAATGAATACTACAATACAGGGAAACCAAAGAAATTAGTTCTAACATCTAAGACTTGAAAGATATATGCTATCGATTGAAAAAGTAACATGTACTTTTAACTCTATAGATTTCTTAGCATAAATATATATTAATTCTAGCAGTTAGTACAAACAATAGTCATATCGTTCAAATCACTATAGCTCTTGGTTAAAAAACTTTGGAATTGTTGAACATCTATTATTTTCCATTAAATTAAGCAAAAATATATCAGAATTTATTTATTTCTCATGTGTTACAAAGAAGTACACATTTTCTATTAATCAAATTATTATTTGATTGTACTAGTTTACTAGTGATTTCATAACTTTGTCACAAACTTAGCAGCTTAGAAAACAAAAATTTTCATCAAAATTTTACAATTTAGAGATCCAGTTGGACTCATCATTTTCTGCCTAGAGTGAAAGGTTTCCAAACTTGAGTGGTTTCAAAACTGAGAAGTTTTCCTGTTTTTCATGGCATTGCATTCAACTTCAACACTATTTTTAAGTTTAGGAGATCCAAAGTTGCACTGGTATCTGAGGCAGAAAATGTTGTTGTGGATGCTGTGAGTCTTGTGATACAAGACTCATAACCATAATCTCCAAAGGTTTTATTCTAAAGCTATGTACTCTTTGACAAGGAATTAACCTTATTTTGAGACAAAGATCATGGATTGTTACTCTGACTTTGGTGGAAAATGAATATCTAAACTTTGGTAAATGGTGGCTATTTGACTTTCACACCATATTTTGAAAGAGTATATCCAATACACTTTCATAATATGATGTTAGTATATCTGAAATACTAAGCTAAAAAATAAGCTATGGCCAATGTTTCTAAATGAAGAGTAGGTGTCATATTTGAGAATATGTTGTAGCAAGCCCCGAGTATGAATAGCTTTATTTTCATATTTAATATTTTATTTTTTAAAGGTACTTAGATTATAAAAATGTCACATAAAAAATACAGGTAATTCCCATACATCCCACTTCCCATACCTCCTACAGTTTCCACATTGATGACAACTTTCATTAGTGAGGTATATTCATTGCAATTGATGAAAGCATTTTGAAGCATTGCCCCTAAGCATGGATTAAAGTTTACATTGCAGTTTATACTCTCTCCCACCCAATTCTGTACATTGTGGAAAGATTTATAATGGCCTGTATCTGTCATTGCAAAGTCATTTAGGACAATTCCCAAGTCCCACAAATGCCCCTGCATTACAACTGTTTTTCCCTCTCCCTACTCTGAGAACCTCCAGTGACCACTGCCTCCACATTAATGGTATAATTTCTTCCACTGCTAGAATCACAATAAGTCTATAGTAGAATACCAGTATGTCTACTTTGGTCCATAGTTCATTCTAAAATCTTGGGGATTCTTGGATGGTGATGCTCACTCCACCTCTAATTGAGAAGGGACTGTGATTCCATAGGATAGATGGATGGAACAATCTTGCTTGCAGTTATAGACTTTCATGATTCCTTGGGATGATCGTTATCTATCATCACCTATATCTTAGTTGTCCTGGGTGAGAACAATGAACTGGAGAGTAGGTGTTGTAACTCTGTAGAGATTCTGGGCCCACTTGGCACATAGACAGCCCAAAGATTTAAGTCTCTTGGACATATACCCACCAACTCTGGTATAGGCAGAAACAGAGGGTCAGAAGTGTTGTGTGTAGGGAAACCACAACTGAATCTACCCACTTCTGTCACTCTGAGAAGCATAAATTGCAAAGTAGGGCCTATTGGCAAGACACCATACTCCAGAGCTTCCCACCCTGACTATAGTGTTTGAATGTCTCCAGAGCCCTCAAGAACTCCACTATTTGGAGTAGTTTCTACTCTGGCAGTCAAAAAGATCCTGCTGAGATGTGCATAAGCATAACCTCTGGAAAGATCACCTGACTCACTTTGTAGTCTCTTAGCCATATAAACTCATTTGTTTTTAGCTTTTCTCCCTTTTGGCCAAGGTCATTTTCCAGTTGCATTGCCAGCTGGTGCATGGTAGTAATGCCTCAGTGGCAGGGAGGTTCATCCCCATGAGTCATGTCCCATGCTGGGGGAAATGTAAAGTATTTATATGCTGAGTTTGGCTTAGAGAGAGGCCACATTTGAGCACGATGGAGGCTCTCAGGAGGGAACTCTTAGGCACCCTGTAATACTAGGCTAAGTTTCAATTTCAAGAGTAAAAGTTCATATGAACCGTCATCAATATCAAGGGTCCTTCAATGGACCATCCTCCTTCACTAGTGATTGTTCCTATACTTGGGGGATACTTGCTAATCCATTAAAGGATGTGGAAGAGCTCCTCAGGAATGGAATTTGGTATTTCATGGTTATTGTGTGAATCTCCACCCACCATGACGATTTGAACATATTCATATGCCTTATATGTATGCCCAGGTGAACTTCCTCCCATGTATCCCCTGTCACTGACACCATAAACCAATGATCTTCCTCTGTCACAATTGTAACCCTTATGAGATCCAAAAGTTTTTGAAAATTGAAAATAATAAAATAGCCAATGACAATTAATAACAAAATGAAATAATAATGATAGTTTTTAAAATACAAAATAAAAATATAAAAAATATATTTTTAAATTAAAAAATAAATTTTGAATAAAAATAATGAAAAATATTAGTTTTTTGAGATTTTGCCTTTCTTTACTGTGAGGTCTGTTGTCCTACATGTACAATGGAAAAAAAAATGTACTCTGGCTAAGATGTCACTTTTCTCTTAGCAACTGCATGTGCCTATGATCAGTTGACTGAATGTTGAGACGAATTTTTAGATAAATCTGTAAAAATGCATCTCAGTCTGACAGTGAATTGCCATTTCATTTTCATTTCAGCTTGACCCTGGGAAGGAATTAGAGGACAATGGAAGAGAAAACTTCTCTGAGTATGAACACCTTGAAATCATATTATTTCCATGTTTACTAAAGAAAAGTGATGGCCCAATGTAGAGATTCGGGCTAATTTATTTGTATTTGCTAAACAATTTTAAACTTATCTTGAAAATAATAAAATTGAGGAAATGATGATTCAGATAGTTGGGGAATATTGTTATCTATCAAATTCTTGTTGTGTACATAAAGTGTGTTAACATATAAGTGTCTCATGTTTACCGAACGAATTATTATGCAAGAGATTTTTAATAAATTAGGTACACAACCTACTTCTTGAAACAGCCTAGTATTTACTTATAAGGCTCATAAAAATCAGCCATGCTGATAAGAACATAATAGATGCATATACTTGACAAAATACATTAAACTTCACCAAGCTTGGCTTGATTATCACCAGTCACAAAAAGAGTTAGAAATGACAGATGAGAGTACTGAGTTCCTGACCAGGGGAGCTCTATCACATTTCCCAATGGTATAGCAACAATTCCCCAAGTGCAATGGCAAAGACCAACAAAGATGGATGGTCCAACGATGAGCCCTTGATACTGGTGGTTCCAATTATGAGCCTGTGTGCCTGAAATATGAACGAGGCCTAGAGCTGCAGGGTACCTAAGAGTTACCTCCTGAGAGTCTCTATGTTGCTCAAATGTGGCCACTCTCTAAGCCAAATTCAGCATGTAAATGCATTGCCTTCCCGCCAGTGTGGGATATGACTTCAGGGAATGAGCCTCCCTGGACTGAGGGATTACTACCAAGCACTAGCTGATGATGTAAATAAAAAAGACATGAACAAAGAGGTCAACAAAACTGGCAGAATATCTCAGCCTACATGTGATTTCAGATGTTAAAAACTGCCTTTTGACTTTGGATAAAAAGGGGGAAATGGAAAAGACAAGTGAGTTTATATGGCTATGAGTCTCCAAAAAGAGTCGGGAGGTCATCAGAGGGGTGATGCTTATGCATGCCTCATCAAGGTACCAGAGATAGCCAAAGTAGATGGAAACTCAGATGTTGGTTCTCCTGAAGACTGCAGAGACCCACAGGTTCTATCGTCATGGTAGATGGCTCTGGAGTTCATGGCCATGTCAATTGACCCTTCTTTGGAGTTTGTGTTCCTGAGTGTGATGGAGTTGGACTCAGATATGACCTTTCTACACATGCCTCTTCTGTTGCTTTTACCAGACCTGTAGTTGGTATTTGTTTTGGTATATACTCAGGAGACCTGAATCTCTGAACTGTCCATGTGACAGCCAGGCTTTGGGCCTCAGCAGACTTGCAGCTCCTACCCTCTGGTTTCTTGGACTTACTCTGGCCAGCTGATAGAGAGGTGTAAAGGGTCAACTACCACACCAGGAAGCCAGCAGTGCCTACAGCTGCAAGCAAAAGAATTGCATCCATCATCCATGTGGAATCTAAGCCCCCTCTTGATGTAGAGGGGAACTGGACATAACCATCCCAGGTTCCACAAGATGGAGGAATAGAGTATGGATTAGAGTGGACTTACTGGTGTTTTACTGGGAAATTATTGTGATTAGTAAGGGAAGAAATTGTAGTAGTGATGTGGAGAGGGTGGCCACGGTGGCTGCTGATGGTAGGGAGACAGAAGAGATATGGTGTGGGGGTATTTTCAGGATTTGGAGTTGTCCTAGGTGGTGCTGCAGGGACAGATGATGGACGTTGTGTGTCCTGTCGTGGCCCACTGCATGGACTGGGGGAGAGTGTGGACTACAATGTGGACCACTGTCCATGGGCTGCAGCGGTGCTCCAGAATATTGACCAGGTGCATTGGATGTGCCACAATGATGGAAGAAGTTATTGATGTGGAAGGGGTGGGGCGGTGAGGTGGGGGGTATATAAGGACCTCATATTTTTTGAATGCAATATTTTTTAAAAAAATGAATTAAAAAAAATTAAATTAAAAAATTAAAAAAATAAAAGAAAATAAAGAAGAAAAATTAAATAAATTATAAAACAAAACAAAACAAAAACCTAACCACAAAAAATGACCAAACATGATAGTAGCATGGACTAGGCACTAATGGGATGTTGAATATTCTGAATTCTCCTCATCATGAATGGATCAGAATTTTTTTCTCTAACTCGAGAAGACATTAATAACTAATATATTGTTGTTTTTCCTGCCTGTCATGGAAAAACATCAGTTTTTACAGACTGAAAGAAATGTTTTATATGTTGTCATGGCAACCACCATCACTGGAATTCTTCTGAACTACAATTTCACTTTACAGTAAAATCAACACATTGACTTTGGACTTCTATCTTCCAAAACTTGGAGCCAAGAAATTCCTGTTATTTAAGCCAACCAATGTGTGGTGTTTTTCATAGCAACTCTGGAAAGCTAAGACAGGAAAAAAAATATGATCTTGAGAAGTAAAAGAATGAAACTGAAACGCACACATAACTGCCTTCTAGTGACTTCCAGAAAATGTAACCATAATAGAAAATAATAAATAAATCTATAACAGGTCAATGTATGTAGAAAGCTCTGTATTACTATATATCCACTATATATTCTTGAAAATTATGATGTCAAAATGCATTCATATGCATATTATCAGCTCCAATCCAATTGCTGTTCAGTGTAAAATTATTTCCTGAAAAATACTGTGTATGTTCCACACCAAAATATAAGTATAAAACTTTTATTTTTCTTGAAGCCAGAAAAAAATTGGCTAGGATCCAAGGAATAGAATTAGTAGTTCCTTTTTCATGATTATACTTAATTAACCCATGATTACTACATATCCATTATATAGTTTTGAAAATTATTATGCCAAAATACATTCTTATGTGTATTATCAACTCAAAACCAATAACTGTTCAGTATGAACTTATTTCCTGAAAAATATTGTATACATCCCACACCAAAATATAAATATAAAACTTTTATTTTCCTTGTTGCCAGAAAAAATGAACCAGGATCCAAGGATAGAATTAGTACTTCCTTTTTCATGATCATACTTAATTATCCCATAAATACATTGTTTCCATATGTGTAATTCTGATTTCTGTTATTCAGACCCATAGAATAGAATTCTTCCAATAAGGAGAAAACAAGTTTCCATAGATTGGAAAATAAGCCTGCCAAATATTTATTTGGAGTTTTCTTGCCACTGGAGATCCTGCTCTTTTTAAGGTATTGACTGTTTTTTTAATCAGGAGAGGAAGAAAAATTATATTGCTGCTACACAATCTTATAAAATATAATATTTGGTATTTGAGGGAAGTCTCTATGAAAACTTCTTAAGCTAGTATAAAAAATATATTTAAAAGAGACTTTGTGGGTTAAACACCTTATAAGAATAAAGATTTTGGTTATGATAATGAATTATTCCAGTGATCTGAAATTCTATGATCATATGAATGTAATACATAAATAAGAGAGGAAGATAAAATAAATGAATGCCAAATGACTTGTGACAAGTTAGAGAAAAACCACAGTAGTATCTATCCACACTTTCATCAATACTGATAAAAACATATTTATATAAATGCTTGAAATTTCATCCTCTTATAATTCACTCTCCATTATTTCATATATCCTCCCACCAGGTAGTTAACATTCTATTTATTCTATATTCTGCAGATTATTGAGGTAGAATAAATATCAAAGGTCAAACAGGCATCATAAATCTGTTGGTCTCAGTGTTAGAATGTAATGATTTATATGATTACACAAATGTTGTTGGTGATATGTAAATAATATTACAAGTAAACCATAAATACACTAATAAAGGATATTGTTAATGTGGATAGGGAGTGGGGCCTATGGGAATCCCCAATATTTTTTTGGTATAACATTTATGTAATTTAAAGTATTTTTAACAAAATAAAGAAGTAATAAAAAATAACAAAATGAATACAAGAAAATAAAAAGGAAACCACATCCCAGCTCTTCATGGTTAAAATGCTAAAATCCAGATAAGGATAAAATTTTAAAAATAGAGGGGGGAAAGATGTTTCATGTAAAAACAAGAATAAGAATGACAGCTGACTTCTCATTTAAACCAATGAAGCCCATTGAAGACATTGTAATGAGAAGTGAGGGCAAAAACAAAAGCTGCCAATCTAGAACTCCCTTTACAGAGAAGGTATCTTTCAAAAATGAATGTGAATTGAAATTCTTGGTTCAAATAAAAGAAGTATAGGAATCTTAATTAGGGGATTTATACCTAAGTATATTTCTGAGACTTAAAGTCTTTGAATTATCACTATGCCAGTTGAGCCCTGAAACCCAGAAAACATGTGGCCAAATTCTGCTCTCCAGTTCTTCTAGACTGTGCTGGACAACTAACAAAAAGATGATGATGGACCAGCCCCATCACAAAAGGAAGGAGTATCCTCAATTGAAAGCAAAACAATTTCAATTCATTCCTCTGCCTCCTAATAACTATGTCCTTTCTCAACCTGAAGCAGTCATAGTAGCTATCTTTCCAAATTCCACAAGATTGAAAAATAAACAAAAATAACAGGAGTGAAACTGCTGGCTAAAGCAGTTTTATTGTTTTTGTATACTTTGTCTTGTGTTAGCTGAGTAACAGGTGACATTGATATAAAAAATAAATTTAAAAATATTAAAAAAAACATGAAATAAAAACATTTTTTGAGATGTGTGTGAATTTACTTCCTGAAGATATTTCCCACTAACAATAATAAAGGAAGTTATTAAAACTGAAAGGAAAGTATTCTAGATGGAAATTCACATGCAGATGAAAGAATTGAGAATACCAGAGCTTGAAAATATCTTAATAAATAACACGGTTTTAATATATTATCTTAAAATGACCAATATCAATTGAATAGACTTCATGCCACCCATGCCTTGGTGTTTGCCTAAATCCAAATCATTCATTATGCCCTCCTAAACTGTACAACTTATGCATACCTTCAGCATTACTAGAAGAAATTACTAGATTAAATACCTACAATTACCAGTAATTAGAATAATAAACACTAATTTTCCATAGAACTATTCATGTAGATCTCACTATAAACTTTTGTCATTGCAAGTGTGATGTGATCAACACAGATGATAAAATGGACAGTTTTAGTGTGAAAAACATCTCCACAGAAAGAGAAAATCCACCATAAATATCATAATATTCAATGAGTATGTTGGCAGAACAAAACAATGATAGGAAATATAGTAAAGTAAGAACGGAATATAGGAACAGTCTTAGAAAAGCAGTCATAGATAAAGGATAGGAAAGGAAAGAAATGAATACTAAATCAATAACGAAGAGTGTCACAGATAAAGTGGTTAAAATGGAAAACTAGAAAGGGCACATATGACATTACTATCATTCTAACTATATGTATGACTTTACTGTTAGGTTTTTCAAAATAATAATGGACATTGGGGAAAAAAACATAAAATGAACCAAAAAATGAGTATGAGATCAATAATGAATAGTGTCATGGATAAAGTGGTTAAAAAGGAAAACTAGAAAGGGCACTTATGGTATTAATATCATCCTAACTATATGACTTTATGGAAAAGGCAAACCTAGAGAGACAGTAAAAGTCAGAAATGTCGTGGCCTTTTGAGTCTACTTCCCTGGGTACACTGGAAATGGTCAATACCCACTTTGTGGGTTCTGGGGCATATTTTCATTCAGAAAGCTGTCTCTAGGGGGACCTTAGTACCAAAACAAGCCCTCCAGTGAATAGCAGATAGAGAAAACAAAAGAAGTGTAAAAAACACTTAGAGGTAAATCAAAATAATCAGAACAGGATAACAACCCTGGAGAAGGAAGAGGGGAAGGGAAGCTTTATCCTGGGGATGAAATTAGGGCACAGAATGTAAAATAAAGGGGAAAAAAATTGTTCCATATACTAAGGGCAAAAATTAGATGAATAAGGACTAAAAATACCCGATTAGTTAACAATGAGCTAGTGTAAAGATTTGAATAGGTTGAGCCAAGTGTCAAAAAACAGTATTAGCACAAAGTCATAAACAAGAAAGTCCTAGGCTAAAGAGAAAACCTGAGCCCAGAATAAACACATCAAGAAACCAAATGCCAAGACACCAGCAAAAATTTACAAGCCATACTAAGAAACAGCAAGATATGGCTCAGTTAAAGGAATACATTAAACCACCAGACTAGATACAGGAATTGAGACACCCAATTATGGTGGTCAAACAAAACTCATGGATAAATTCAATGAGTTCGATAAAGAGATTAAGGATATTAAGAAGACTCTGGGTCTTCTAACAAAAATATATGCAGCAGAGACAGGAAATTTGCTTATTTTATTCTTAGAAAAATGCTATTTGACACATATACAACAAATTTCTTTGTCAGTTTTACTGGTTTAATCTGAGGCTTTTCTGAAAATACATGTGAAGAACTCATGTGAGAAGCAAGGCAAGTATTAATTTAAGTTCAACCTGTCAAGTAACATAATCCTGGTGGGAAGATAAAGATGGGACAGTCAGGTGTCCTGACAGATAGCATCTTCTGAATATCTTGAAAGATGTATAGCTAGGTATACATTTGACATAAATAGATCCTGGTTCCTGTGGGTATGTTTTCTGAATAGATAGACGCCCACACAATCTATAGCTAATGAAATATTAAACTTTTCACTTTGGGGAGTCCTGCTATTTTCTCATATAAGATGACAAAATGCTCTGGATTATATAACCCTTGCCTATTAAATAAAACAGGCAAATAAGCCAAGCCCTGGATTTTAAGGCTTATACTAATCAATCTTATTCCTGTAATAATGAAATTAAACCTCAGTTTAATTAGTACCTAAGAGCTGCCTCCTTAAAACCTCCATGTTACTTTCTAAGCAAAATTCTGCAAATAAACTCTGTACCTTTACCCACACAAACTCACCCCCGACATCTGACATGACTCCCAGGGATGAGTCTCCCTGACAAGGGATTATTACCAAGTGTTAATCACCAATACATTTAGGGAAAGACCTTGACCAAAAGGGAGAAATATTAGATAACATAGAATTTTAATGGCTAAGAGATTTCAAAGTGAGAAGGGGGTTCACTCTGGGTCTTACGGAGATCTCAGCCTGACTTCACAAACTGCCACAGGGAACAGAGCCTCATCCAAAGTGCTCCTTTGAGGGCACAAGGTCTCAAGAAATCAGCATTGTTTCAGTGGACTCTATCTGGAAATATAAGTAAATTTATTTCCCAATATAACATAATTATACTCACTTACAAATCTCTTAATCATGATTCTTCTACTACTTTAATCTGAACCTATAATTTTCAATTTACCTGATAACTATATTTTTCAGACTTACAGTCTTCTGATTGTTAATTTGTCAGTTGGGCCCTGAAACCCTGCAGATATGTGGTCATGTGGTCAATTCCTACTCTCCTGTTCTTTGGGCTTGCCCTGGACAACTAGCCAAATGATTAGAATGGACCAGTTCAACCCCAAAATCAAGGAGTATCTCCAAATTCAAGCAAAACAATTCCAACCCTCTATCCCATTATATTAATATCTATATCTCTCAGCCTGAAGCAGTCAGAGCAGATTTCATCCCAAAACACTTAAGATTAAGGAATGAGCAAAAATGGGAGTGGAGGGATGGAGCCACTTACCAAAGCAGATTTATTGTTATTTTAGCTATCTTGTGTGTATTGAATAACTTGTAGCATTGATATGATTAATACAATTAAAGAAAAAAAAAACAGAAACAAAAACAGACACAAAATTACCATTTCACACCCACCGGAATGGCTATTTTAGAAAGAAAGAAAGAAAGAGAGGGAGAAAGAGAGAGAGAAAAAAAGGGAGAAAGGGAGAGAGAGAAAGAAAGGGAGAGAGAGAAAAAGAGAAAGAAAATAAGTGCTGATGAGAATGCAGGGAAAAAGGAAACCTCATACATTGTTAACAAAATGTAAAATGGTGTATCTCCTAAAGAAAACAATTTGGAAATTCCTCAAAATTTAAACAGAATTATCATGTAACACAACAATTCTGCTTCTAAGTGTATATACCAAAAGAATTGAAAACAAGGACTTGAACAAATATTTATTCACTAATATTCATAACAGCATTATTCACAATAGCTACAAGGTGGAAACAACCCAGTGAACAACAAGAGATGAATGGATGTATATTATATATATATATATATATATATATATATATATATATACACACACACACACACAAGTTCCAAATTCCCAACATGACTCTTACTTGTAGCTAATTATCACAGATTAGCTGTATCCTTTATAAATTAAATCCTAAATAATAATAGGACAAAAGATCATGAAAACCATATAGAACTTATTAAATTTAGAGAAGCAATGCATTATTATTAACCACAATCCTCAATTCTCTCTTCCAGGCATGCTTCAATTAGGGAAACAGATTTTATTTCTATCATTATTAAAAAAAAAAAAAGAAAAAAAATTAAAATGCATGCTTTGGATAATTCACTTGATGAAAGAAAGTATATGTCTTTATAAACTCATAAAGGAATGTTTATGATTTTCCCTACTCATTTCATTTTATATAATTGATAATAGATGATTAAATAATAGATAATGAATAATGAGTCATTCAAACACATATTAGGAAAAAGAATATCAGTGCTTTGAGTTCAATAAACATAATATTAGTTTGGGTTGAAATGACCTGATAAAATTTCATAAATAAGAGTGAAATTAAAATTAGTTTTGGGGGCTAAATTTTGCTTGATGTTGAGGAAAAATAATGAGCAAGATATAAATGATCCTAACTGCTCTAGGATCATTTTTGACATAAAGAAACAAATAGATAATTATAATATAGAATCATAATAACTGAGATGTGAGAAACAGAGGTGGTATGGATGCACAGAAAATATGAGCTGGAGTCAGGTTGTAGGGATCAGGTATAGAGAGAATATTTTTTCTCAAACATTTTAAGCTTACTTTGACCTTAAAGAATCAGTAGTGATTAACTGGGCAATGGAGGAAAATAATATTCTAAGGAAATTTTATCACAAATCTATTAAGTGGAAGTGTGAGTTCCTGGCTTGATCAGGAAATTAATTAGGTTGGTTTGGATAGGTGGAAGAATGAAGCAGGGTGGGTGATAAAAGTGGAGCCACAAAGGCAAGCAGGGAGTGGCTTAAGAGAGACCTTGTAAAGCAGGGCAAGATATTTATCTTCAGTATTATAGAGGAAACTAACCTGTTAAGCAGAGAGAAAGCAAAAAGAGGACTGAGGGTTTCCAGAAATTGAGGGTGCACATGAAGATGCGCAGCCACGTGACAGTGGGAACAGCAGGAAATTGTGCAGATCCAAGAAATGCTGTAAAATCTAATTGGCAGAACCTGATGACTCAATAGATATAAGAGTAAGAAAAAGAGTTAAATTGAGATAAAAGTTTGAACTCCATACTCCAATGAAAGACACGTTCATAATTTTGTGAGAATGTGTGTTAATAGGACCTTTTGAAGATGCAATTAAACCTGTGGCCAACCAAATCAAGGTAGGTCAATCCATATGACTGGAAACCTTATAGAAGAGGAGAAACTGGAATCTAGAAGAAAGAGAAGGCCAAAGCCTGTGGAACCTGGAATAGCAAACTGGAAGAGAGATGAGAGAAGAGAGATCACCATTGATGGGAAGCAGAAAGACAAGACACGCATCCCAAGGATTGTGGCCGGCCAGCACCTGAACAGTACACATTCAGAGAAAGCACAGCCTATAGACAACTAGATTGTGGACTTCTAGCCTCCCAAACCATGAGCCAGTAAAGTCCTATCATTTATGTCAATGCATTGTGTGTATGTGTCAGAGCATCCTGGAAAGCTAAGGCATTTGGTTTAAAGTATTGATCAGATAACATGCTTTACTAAAATAGAAAAAAAATAACAGGCAGAGGTGCAGATTTGAGGTAGAAAATCAAAGATTCTTTTTCTGGAGATGTCTGTGCGTTTTTCAATGTCATGTTAGGACATAAGGGACTGAATCATCAGCTATTTTCCTTAAAACAGCTAATAAAACTCAAGAATTTTGGAAACATCTTCCTGGTGATGATAGGTGAAGCTTCCAGAGTAAGTGATATTGCCTATGATTATGTGTAGAAGAAAAGTAGAGACATATAATTTCTATGAAAGTCAGCATTTTATTTGCTAAACAAGAAAGAAGATATGGGTCGGGGGCAGAGATAGAGAATGGGAGTAGAAAAAACTAGAAATGCAGTACCATGAAAGGCAGATGAAATTATATTTCAAGGTAAACATAGCAAGGTCACAATAAAATGTGCCAGTGCTGGCAGTGCTTGAGTAAGCAAAATATCAAAACTGTCCCTCAGATTTAATAAAAGGAGTTAATTAATCTTGGCAAGAGAAATTTCCTTGAAATATTGGCACTGAATCTGGAACTGTGGTCAACTGAGCAGGGAATGAAAAGGAATTAAAGGAGAACAGATAGTGTGCAGCTGTGTAAAGACTATCATGAGAATGATAAAGTGTGGTAATTTGAGAGAGATATAATAGAAGAAATGTTTTCTTTACAGGGGATACAAAAGCACAAAGGATGTATTTCAATACTGGTTTGACATTATCGAAGGAAACGCTTAAGGGATATTTGAGAAGGAAGATAGACGTTTCACGGAATAGGGCAATGAGTTTATTTATTGGAGGTGCTGTGTGTGGCTGGTTTATTATCACTCTATTGATTTAACCGTCTGAACTAGGGTTTCTCAAACTCAGCACTGTTGACATTTCCGGCTAGATATTTCATTGCGGTAAGGAGCTGTCGTGTGAATTACAGGTTTTACAGCTTCCCTGCCACTACCCACTAGATGCCATTAGCACCACACCCAGTTATGACAACCAAAAGTGTCTCCAGGTATTGCAAATAACCTCAAGATGTGTATGTTGTGGTGTTTGTGTGTAAAATTGCCTTCAACAGAGAACCACTGTCCTGGGCTGAAGAATATGTTTCAAACAAGAATTCTAACCAACAATGTATTCTCTCCTTAAAATGCAGTTCTGAGTATGTATTATTTTAATTTTATCAGTTTCTAAATCGGAAAGGAAGGTACTCTGCAAGATATGTATTTCATCCTGGAATGTTTAATACTTGCTTTCTGTAAAGTGGGGAATTTTTGAAAAAGGTAACAGTGCTTTTTATTTGTTACAGCTTGCGACTCACTTCGTAACATTTTATAGTGTGGAAAGTGCAGTTATTCTCTGAAAATCCTAATTTAGAGGTTAGTATTCAAGTTATATATACAGACTTAGGAAAATGGGCTAGGAAATGAAGACCATCTTCTGGGATTTAATATTACCTAAGAAAATGAGACTGGTGTACTTTGGAGGAAAAGAGAATGAAACCCTATAAGTAGCACTTTGGTAGAAATAAGGAATTCAGAGAAAGTTGATACATTAACATTTACAAGTGATGTTTTCCACAAAATATTCACAGTAGTTTTTTTCAAAGGCTACCTGTTTTCAAGTTTTTTGAAAAACAGTTTTCAAAAATTATTTTATATAAATATATAAAAATATATATATATAAAACAGTTTTTATAAAAACTGTTTTTCAAAAATTATTTTTAAAATACTTATTTTTGAAGACATAAAAACCTGCTTCTTTGTTCATTAAGCTCTTTCCAAAGGATTCCTTTAAATCAGGGGTCCTAAATCATTTTGTGTGCTATGTATAACTTTGGCAGTCTCACAAAGCATGTGGACCCCTTCTCAGTGTGCAAAAATTGACTTTCAATCTGTGAAATAAAATATAAATGATTAAAAATTAACCAATTATATTGAAATATAAATAACAAAATGTTTAAATAGGATAGAGTAATATAAATGCTTCCTTATAGATGCATTAAAATCAAGATCTAATGGTAGGTCTATTAATAGTATGATTTCAGAGTGCGGAGAAACATATATACATTACAATATTTGTAATATCTGATATGAAGCATCTGAGTTTCTACTGGTAACTAAGTACAAATTTCTGCTAATGCTTCTAAGAATTTCTCTATATTTATAAATGAAGGAAATAGTAATATTCGGTCACAGGCTAGTTAAAATAAAGGTGTAATTATTTTCCCATACAAGTTCATGAGTTCACTAAATTCTATCCTTTGATTACTGAAATTCATTGGAAGAGCAGTTGCTTTAAAAAAGTATTTCTATGCTTAGAAATTATTTTTTAATGTTTACAATGAGAAGGAAAATTTAGTATCACATCTATAGTTTCTTATGAATACTTTTTATTAATAACTCAAAAAAATAGTATCTTTAGGCATGTTCTGAGTAGACTCAAGAGGTCATCTTTTTACTATACCAAATTATTTACTGTTCCCTAATGGAAACGTTTTCTCATTAGTTGTTCACTTGTACTACAGCAATGGCACTTAGCCACAAAATTAGCTTAAATTTCCTACTTGTGAAAAGGATTATAATCATCCTTGTAATCCCATTGTTTTGTTATCATTTCAACACTTATAACTAATTAATGCTCATTTGCTTAGTCCTCTTTAGTTTTCAGTATCATTGACTTCTATTTCGTATCTGTACAAAAAGTTTATATTAGTCATCAGAATTTATGGTTTCCTCGTTTTGTTAATTCCCTTTCATCAGCATCTTCTCAACTCCTTTTCTAAGGAAGACCCTTTTCTCAAAAATGCTAGGTTGGACAGAGATTAAATATGCACTTAAAGACGTTGTAAACGAAGCAAGGTCAGATTTAATATAGTCTGGACATTAAAATACATTTCGAATTTGCAACAGAACATGACAAAATAAAACATTCCAATTAAATAGGCAGATGTGAAGCTAATTGGATGGATGACTGGAAGAAGGGAAGGAGAAAATTACCACAGAGCATACGTAGAAGCATAAACAACAGGGAAGATATAGCACAATTTCTAAACGTATTTGTCACTGGTATTTATACATTCAAACCATGTTTTATTCCATATAAAGTCAATCCGACTCTATTAATTACTGACAAATATTAGTAATATTTAATTGTCATTTTTGTCTTGCTGTCTAGTTGTTATATCTTGGAGTGCTTGCTGTTTTGCTTATTTTTAAGACATATTACAAGATTATTTACTCCATCATTTCTGAAAAGTGCAGATGCAGTGACAGGGATGAAAGTTTTAATAAGAAGCCTATGACTATGATTGTATTCAAAGTAAAAAAAAATAAACAGATAGAAAATGATTAAATAGACTCATGTAAATGAAATAAATTATTCAGTAGGAAGGAACGCAAAGGACAAGGAATACAGAACATAGAAATACTATGCCAATAATATGCCATTGACAATGATCATCAAGAGGAGTACATGATAAAATGCAAGAAATAGAATAAGAAAAATACAGTATGGACAGATAAGAATCCTAGATATTTACAAAACAAAATAACAAAAGAATTGATTGCCCATTAAGAAGCAGATGAAAGTTTAACATGGCAAAATTGCTCCAGATAGGTAGGTAGGTATTTATTGTAATCAGCAGTTTTCAAGTATTTTGATGGTAAAAATACCATGACTACTAGGGCTCCCCAACAATACTTACAGTCATTATCAAAAAGGCATTTACAAAGGAGGAGAGTTGACTGACTCAACAACTCTTTCATGTAGATGAAATTGGGAAAAGACGAGTAGAAGAAAATATAGCAAGGGATGAATTAGGTATAATTGTTGAAAATCTTTGAAGAACTTATTTCATGGAACCAGACTTCTTCATTTTTGTGATTCTATCCACTTCTATATCTTAGCTGATAGTGGGGACAAAGGGGATTGTTCTTAAGAGATCCGTGTAAACTAAGCTTAGAAGTGGTCAAGTCATTCTGATCCAAATTACAATGACCAGACTCTAGCTACAAGACAACAATCTATTGCCAGCAAGGAAGGGAAATGAATTTTAGCTGAGTGCCCAAGAGAAACGACAAGGGGGTTTTAGTGACACATCATGTTCTTTTCTATATAGTCTCTAACATTCTTTTTAAATTTATGACTGTCAGTAGAGTTGTTTAGGAGATAACTGCAAAAAAAATTCTTCAGCTCTATTTATTTGACTTTGTTTCAACATTTGTTGGTACTAGTTAGTGCTGGGGAACTCATGGACACATTGCGGCCATCTCCCACTCCTCATCGACACTCCTTTTCCTCTCTTACTTGTTTGCATACAGGTATTTGGTACATTTCTATTTTGTAAGAGAGTGCAAGCAGCTAGGAGAGACCACAGGTACCTGGGGGAGACATTAAATTTTAACCAGCCCCAGCTGTTTGCCAAGCACCAAAGTACTCAGAATATCACACTTATAAATCTTTATCTCTAATAAGCATTTGTCTTTCATGGATCCAATTGTCTAACATTATTAGACTATCTCCCATCAGACTACCTAGAGTTTGGGCTTATTTAGATTCAGATATGGTCAGATAAGCATTCATTTTATAGAGTCAGATATGTATTTCTTTCCTTTTGCTCTGATTTCTAGCACAGATTCCTTTCAAGAGACTTTTGGGTATTATTTTTAAAATTTTCTTAAGTAACCCTTGCCCCAGAATCTATAACTATTCTAATTTCTATCATTATGGACGTAAGGATTTGGGGTACCTGCCCAGATGATGATAGAAAATGGCAGAACTGTGACTTAGAATAGAGCCCCATGCATTTGAGATGGCTGCTTGTATTATTACTATTTTCCTGAATATTAGAGCCTCTGAAAACTAGTGTTAGGTTAGAGAACAGAATTTTAAAAATTAGTGGCTTGCTGCACTATTTTTATTCTGAAAGCTGTATGATGAATAGCCCAACAACAATATCTCCTAAATCATTTCCGTGGAGACTGCAGCCAGAGAAAATCACCTCATGCTGTAGTCTCCTCCGCTGCCTCATCTTTCCACACACACATAAACCACTAACCCCCACTACCTTGTCTAGATTCTTTCTTTTTTTTTTTTCAAGCTTTTGGTGCTGATGCATTTGTTTTTGTTTATTTGTTAGTTTGTGTTTTTTTTGCCATTGTTTTGTGTATTTTATAGCAAGTTACTGAATGATTCTTATAAGACTTGAGGTCTGGAATATTTTATAGATTACAGCCTCAGATTACAGTCTGTTGGATGTGACACATTCTTAACCTCCTTTCTACAGTTAAGTATTTGAGTCAATTTTAACTTGGGCATTTGCTTTTCAGTAACACATTTACTCTCCTATAAAGGGAGTTCTGACTGATGCTTAACCTCGGTCAAAGCTTCCTTTTCACAGTACACATACGATTTATCCTTTATTCAATGTACATAATAGAACATGCTCTGGTACATGAATCTCTACCCTTTAAATCGCATTAGCAATATAGGCATCCTTATTCACTGATATCTCAATACTTGTAGTTAACGTGCCACATTTATGTGAAATAAATGCATTTCTGAGCATGAAATTTTGATGACACTCAATTTTCCCATCTATTTATTTTAAATAATGTAGTCATTACCCTCAATCATAAACCTTTATCTGTTCATTTACTTATTCTGTCAGGAATTGATATTATGAATATATATACAATATGTATATATTCGAACATAAGATATAGATATATCCATGTAATATGGTTATGCATATAATATGTATCTCTATCAGTTGCTTTAAAATGGATAGATTAAAAAGATATTGGTCTTGATTTTATTGGGCATTTGAAAATAGTTAAGTCTAAAGAGAAGAGAGAAACTGTGTGTATGAATGTATGTGTGTTCATGTGAGAAAGAGATAGCTGTGGGTGAGAGAGAGGGAGAGGAAAAGGGAGAGAGTAATACAAAAAAAGAAACATTAGAAAAAGAAGATCAATGTTCTTCTATGTAAGTTTAGAAGAACAGAGTAAATCAAACTGTTGGAAAGAGGGAAAGCTTGTTTTTGGAGATGATCCCTGAATTTGCTCTAAGAGATGTATCTAAACTTAATATACAATGCATCTCAAGCTGACAGAGACGTGAAGGCATGGAGAATTCTTTACTCCATGTATCTCATACCTTATGTCATTTCTTTCCTCATTCCCTGTGTATTTCTTTAGACATACATCTAAATATATATAGATGAAGATATATATCTAAAACTAAAACTTAATGTGCCTAAGAAAAACAAATATAATTTTGTATACTTTCCCTTTGTGTATTTTTTAAAGCCTTTCCCCTTCACATTGCTCTGTGTTATATGTTCACTGATTACTATATTTCCTGAAATCTTCATAGATGTGTAGCATTAAAAAAAAAAGCCTTTCATAACCAACTCGTTTATCTCAGATGGATAATTTGGTAATTTATTTAGTAATGGAGACTGATGTGTAGCTTAAAATAATTCTTTAACATCTTTGAAAACTTAGATTTAGGCAAATATTTGCAAATATTCTATGCCATTTTACATTAGTCTGAGCCCACCATATCATTTTAAATAGTAATGTAAATAATATGGGCCCACCATATCCAATGAAATATAAATATGGCATTTTCATGTGATAATTTGAAGATTCATGATAATTAAGGCTATAACTGAATATAAATTCATTTCTCCAGTAGTACAGAAAGATTATTAAATCAATATTTAAAACACATCCTTGTAAATTCTATTAGAAAAAAATGTTGATGATCAAGTCTTAGGGGAAACTAGACTGTTTCTGTCATAAGCAGCTCTGTGGAAACAAATTTGAAATATACACACTTGGTTCTACTGGGACTTTGAATAACTCAACTGAATATCTTAGAAGAAGCCACAAGTGTGTTAAAAAAGGAAACTAATGCATGTAGAAGCCAGACTAATCAAGGAAAACAGTGCTAGGGCATATGTTGTTTTCTTTGTAGGAAAATCCAAATGGGACTCTCTGATGACTGAGACTGAAATTAATTTTATAGGCATTAACATTTGTGAGTTTTCCACACATACAATTAGAGAGCATTTCCCTTGATGGTAAAACAAAGTGTCAGTATCAAGGGGAAAATAAATTGAGACTCACAGCTAGGTCTTTAACTCCTTACAAACAATTGAGTTTACATCAGCCTTGGTTTAAGAGTTCTCACATAGTTTATGAATTTTCCCCTATGAAAAACTGTTGATTAAAATAGCATTAGATATTTTTTTACTGAATGATTAATATTTTAACTTCAAGATATATTAAATTTTACAAAAATTTGCCTTCCATTCTCAACTTTTGGAGCTACTTTGTAAAAGTAAAACATGGATCTATGTTAGAAATCATTTCACATATTTAGGAGACTACAAGAGTAGTTTTCAAAACAAGAAAAAATGAATTTTCTTTTATCGATATTTAATTTCTGTATGTCCTTCTAGTGACAAAAACAAACAAAATCACTGTTGGTTCATGTTTAAAAAATCTATGAAAACCATCTTCTTGAACTTTACAATGGAAACCCTAATACGAAACTTATAATTTGAATCCATCTTAGAGGCATTTATTTTTTAATAAGCGTATATTTGTAACACATTTTATGCTGGAAACTGTGGTACATACTCAAAGACAGTCTCAGGCCACAAAGATCTTGTAATTTAAAATTTACATGGTATTCAATTAATTGGCATAATACATTTCAACAAGACTTATCTCTGTATGCCATGAAATTTAAACCTTACAGTCTATTGTATATTTTGCATTTAGTAACAGAAATCATCATAACTGTCCTTATAGTTTAATTGATTCTGCTGAAGTTTCAAAAAAGGAGTTTAAACAATAATCTAAGGAGTTTAAACAATAATCTAAATATTTGCCTAAACAAGAATCTAATATTTGACTAGATAACATTTATTGCCTTTTAGTATCTGAAAATTCTGAAACATAAAATCTTTTATTTCAGATACCTTATTTAAGCTTCAATTTAGTTTTAGTTTAGTTTTTTTCTCTTTTTGAAGGATACTACTTTCAAGTTTTAATCTGTATTTCCCTGATGCTTTGTACTCACAAAATTATTTTATTCCTACTAGTAAATATTATCTTTCCTGTGAGCATATATAGATGCATGAGACACTCAGTATGGAAAGAACAAAATATTGTAAAAATGGGACCACTAGGTAAAAAAAAATCTGTTGGACGTGAAAATATCAATTGGCAAAACTAACCTAATATATACTTGACATATATTTTCTACTACAAAAGAATAAGTTGTAAAGTCTTATTTCTAAGGAACAGTGGGGAGGGAACCAATCATTGGGAAATAGGTAAAGTTTAAACAAGGAGTCTCTGATGGAGTCAAGCTCAATCTTTACGAAGTGTCAGCAGCCACTCATGGATCAAGGTCACCTCCCTTAATTTGTTTTTTAATATATTATTACATTTATAATATTTTGACTTTCTAATACTCTTAGACTCTTTCATCCATTTTATTTAGATCATTATTTACATTGCCATTACCCTTAATGTTTGCTTGGTGAAAAGGCATACTTTATGTTTCTAATATTTTAATATAGTCTATAAATTTTTGTGGCATATTTATATCAAACCAAAAGGAATCATCATTTCTAGCATCTTTAATTCATTCAATTTAAACACTTTAACTTAGATTTTTCCTAAATATGTTTGGTATTGTTGTGATACATATAATTTGTCTTGTGTTTATATGGTTTTTTTTAAGATTTTATTTATTTCTCTCCCCTTTCCTCTCTGCCCCAGTTGTCTGTTCTCTGTGTCTATTTGCTGAGTCTTCTTCTTTGTCCGCCTCTGTTGTTGTCAGCGGCACGGGAATCTGTTTCTTTTTGTTGTGTCATCTTGTTGTGTCAGCTCTCCATGTGAGCGGTGCCATTCCTGGGCAGGCTGAACTTTATTTCGCACTGGGTGGCTCTCCTTACGGGGCACACTCCTTGTGCGTGGGGCTCCCCTACGTGGGGGACACCCTTGCGTGGCACGGCACTCCTTGCGGGCATTAGCGCGCATCATGTTGTAGACGGACGCCCTAACCACTGGGCCAAGTACGCTTCCCATACATGTTATTATTTAATATGGTCAATGTTTGTTCATGTTCAAAACTAACTTCATATTTATCTTTTTTTTTTTCTCATCATTGGTTCTGCATCTCAGAACTTTATGCCTAAAGAGAAATATTTTGTAATGTCTTTGGTTTAGTTTTATTGCTGGAAACTTTTCTCCAATCTTGCCAATATGCATTTATATATCATTTATATAGAAAAACAAATGACTTAGGATAACTAAGAAAAATGGAAAATAAGACAAAAACTGGAAAGCAAGAAACAAGATAACAACAATTAATATAGTGGAAAAAAATAGAACTGGGCCAATGAAATAGAGTCTCGAGAAAAATCCATAAATATATAGTACACTGTTTCCAATAAAGGAAAAATTGCAACTTAATTAGTAAAAGATGGTCTATTTCAATAAATAATTCTGGGTCATTTGGTTACCAATGACTGTGAGATGCATTTTACCCTCATATGAAAGGTAAAACAAACTTTCTAGACAACGTTGGAGGCATTTATATTCACTGATTCTAGGTAAACAATATTTTCTTAAACCTGAATTTATTGGTTTCTTCTTGCTGCTGTAAAAATTACCATAAGCTATGAAGTCTAAAGGAACACAAATGTAGTATCTTATCGTTTTGGAGGTTGGACATCTTGAAATCAAAGTGTAGGCAGTTTTGCAGTCCTTTTGGATGCTCTGGGGTGATATCTGCTCCTGTGTCTTTTCCATCTTCAGGAGATCATCTGCCTTCATTTATTCCTGGCCACTGTCCTCCTCTTCAAAGATAAGATAAGAACAACTTCAAATCTTTCTCTTTTACTGCCATCTTGACAGGACTATTGTGGTTACAATGGACCCTACCAGATAATTCAGAATAATCTCCCCATTTCAATTTCTTTAACTTAATCACATGAAAATTCCATTTTGCCATGTAAGGTAACATATGCACATATCTTAAACTTTAGGATGGAGACAATACTGGCGTTGCCTTCTAGCTTCCAAAGATTACTTCCTACATGCAAATTGCTTTCACTCCAACCCAATCACTCTGAATGTCTCCACACATTACACATCAACTCATATTCCAAGGTCTAATCTAAATTTCATCAGCTCAAAAGTTTCAAATCTCATCATCTAAATTATTAAACCAAGTGTGGGTAAGGCTGTAGTCTGATCCATTGTTAGACAAAATTATGCTCCTTCATTGAGCTGTGACATTAAAAAATAAGTTCTGCTCCCCAAAACAATGGTGGAACAGATATATGATATAAGTTTATAAGCATTCCCATTCAAAAAGGGAGAAAATGGAAGGTAAAATGGAATTTTGAAGTCTTGCTAGGCAAACATTAGATTTTTAATGTCTGTGAATAATCCTTTCTGGATTTCAGTTCCATCTGCTTGACAGGTGGCTCTATCTTCAGAGTCATACTATCTATTTCATAAAAAGTCGTATACACTGTCTTTATCTGGGTAGTTTTATTAGCCTGTTTTATTACTGTAGACATTTGGGAATATTATATCTTTCTTTAATTTTGTCTTTTCTCTGCTTCTTTTAGTCCAAGCTGGCGGTGTTTCTGCTAGTATAATATTGGCAAGAACTTTGTGGGTCTTACATGAATACCAGACCAGAGAGATTTACTGCATTACATAAGAGGCTTATCCACAGAAAATTTACTGGATAATCTTTTCTTTACTTTTGGCTTCTGATAAGATGGTTGAGGGAATCCATAATTCAAATGTTAAATCTGTTCAAAGATTGTTTTCTGTGACTGACATTCTGATCTTTTGATCCTTCTAGACTCTAGCCAAATGTGGCCTATCTTCTACTTGTTTTATTTGAGAGAACACTTTTCTGACAATTAATCTCCTGGTTTAGCACACTTTGCAATTTGCAGACTGAGAATTTCCCAGATCAAGTGTTGTTTACATTTTAAGATTTGTGCCTTCAATTAGTCTCTTTCCTCACACAGTTTACTATATTCATCAACAAGAAACCAAACTATAACGTCAGCACTTTGAAATTATTCTCAGTTAAATGTATAAGTCCATTACTTACAAGTTCTCTCTCCACATTACTGTAAGACACAATTCAACTAAGTAAGAATTCTACATGACATACAAAGGAGTCTTTTATCCAGTTTCTGATAGCTTCTTCCTCATTTCCTTTTGAGGAACTAACATATTGCTACAGAGACTCTTGCAATCATCTAAATATTCTCTAAGATAATAAAGGTTTTTCTCTACCATACTTCTCACTTTCAATGATATCCTTACTAAGTATATTTCCTTTCATATTTTCACTAACAGTCTGTTTGAGGCCATTTGCCTTAGTTTTCCAGGGCTGCTATAATAAATACGCACAACTGGTTGCTATACAGCAGAACTACATTGTCTCATGGTTTCAGAAGCTGGGAGACCAACATCAATTCTTCAACAGACTATGCTTTCTCCTAGAGTCTATAGTATTTTGGTGCTGGCTTGCCATATTACATAGGGTTCCTTGTCTTCTAGCTATTCCTCTGCCAGAGGAATTCTTCTGGCTGCTATTTCTCATTTTCAGCTTTCTGTCTTTGTCTAGATTTACTCTCAGTTCCACCCTGACAAGACAAAAAAAAAAAAAAAAAAAAAAAAGATTGTCAATCCCTGCCCCAGTTTTTCTTAAGGTGTTCCAAGGAAAATCCAATCAGAAATTAACATATTTTGAAAACTGTATATCTGTTTCCAAGAATTAAAATATTCAAGACAGCTGTAGATTTCCTGTCCATCAAATTATAAACAAATTGAGAGGTAATAAAATAATATCCAATGTAGTGTTGTCTCAGTTTATTAATAAAAGAGTAATATGAGAAACTGAAAAATGAACATTTCAGTTTTTGGTCTCTTCAAGGCCCATGAACCAATGTATCTGAATTTACTTATTCTGTTCTCAGAAATAATATCTCTTTAAATGTCTTCAACTTCTAATCTGTGAGATTAAATTCAAATGTTTCATTTCATAGAAACAGGAATTCCAGAGCCTGAGTTCTAAGGGTCACATAATAGTTTTGTTTGTTTACAGAAGATAATTCTTCTCTAACTAAGGAAACTGAAAATTCCACCTCATAGCCAATTTATTGGATACCTAGGTAAATCTGTGTCATTATATATAGTCTTGAAATTCTTTCAGATCATAAAAATAGCAAAATATATGAAACTGTATCCATTATTTGCATATAAATCCAAAAATTAAAATCATCGACAATATCTAAGTGGCTCTCTTTCAATTTAAAGAGCAAATAGTATATATGTACATGTATTAATAGTTCCTCTTGTTGTATTTGTAAAGATATTGCAAAACATAAAATATCAGTTTGCAACTGATATACTAATTTTGCCTGAATCCTTTGAAAGCATAAAGTCTGGAGCATAAAGTCTGGATTACAAATATTCAAAAGGTCACTGTTAAATCGTTGGTGTTCCCTTGTCTCATTATACTTGTTTTTAAAATAATTGCTAAATATACACTAATTTAATAGCCTTCTATCTCTCCAGAGCCAGATAAAATTTTGATAGCTGTTTCAGTTACAAGGTGGCTTCAGGTGATGTGGTGCTTTGAAGCTATAAGCACCACAGAAAAACATTTTAAACTTAATCTTTTTCTGTGGGCATGAATTCATTGTAAGTAGGACTTGTTGATGAAGTTTTCCAGTTAAGGTGTGGTCCATCTCAATCAGATAGTTCTTAATCCTATTACTGAAATCCTTTATAAGCAGAATGAAATTCAGACCGACAGAAAGCCATGGGAAGCAAGGGGTGAAGGTCAATGGAACTTGGAAGAGAAGAGGCCAGGAGAAGACACCATGTGCCTTGACATGTGACAGAGAAGCATAGGATGGATGATCACTGGCAGCCAGCCCCAGAGGGCCAGTCATCAGGAAGGAAACATCACTTTGATGACTCCTTGATTTGGATGTTTCCCCAGCCTCAAAATCATGAGCTAATGAATTCCCATTGTTTAAGCCAAAGCATTGGATTGTACATGTTTAAGCAGGCAAGAAACCTAAAAAGGATTAGTAAATTTTCCTATTCCAAAGTTGCAGTGCTATTTTTAACTTTTATTAGCTATCAGTCAAACATCTTCTGATTAAATACAAATAATGAAACCTTTCATTTGTTTTTTTTTTTAAGATTTATTTATTTTTTATTTATTTAATTCCCCTCCCCACCCCTCCCCCGGTTGTCTGTTTTCTGTGTCTTTTTGCTGCATCTTGTTTCTCTGTCCGCTTCTGTTCTTGTCAGCGGCACGGGAAGTGTGGGCGGTGCCATTCCTCGGCAGGCTGCTCCCTCCTTCGTGCTGGGCGGCTCTCCTTACGGGTGCACTCCTTGCGCGTGGGGCTCCCCTACGCGGGGGGCACCCCTGCATGGCAGGGCACTCCTTGAGCGCATCAGCACTGCACATGGGCCAGCTCCACACGGGTCAAGGAGGCCCGGGGCTTGAACCCCGGGCCTCCCATGTGGTAGACGGACGCCCTAACCACTGGGCCAAAGTCCGTTTCCCTGAAACCTTTCATTTGGATGCCAATCATGAAATACAGTAACGACTCTGAAGGTCTCTCTCTCTCTCTCTCTCTCTCTCTCTCACACACACATACATAACAATAACATTTCTATAGAATATTTTTACAACATTTCCTGTTAAGCTTATTAGAATGTCTGCTTTCTATTGGGATTATCCTAAATATATAAAACAATAGGGCTAGCCTAAATTTATAACATGAATTGTTGCCATTATATCAAGCAAAAAATGAAACCAAGTTAAATACCATCATATTACTTATTGGAATAGTAACTGGTATAAAAGGAAATCCCTGGATTTAAATGATTTAACAAAACAATAGTATAATAATTGCCCACTTTTCAGTCCTATGAGGTTTTCTAGGTTGTCATTCGGTGTAGGAAGGAGATCTCCTCTATTAGGTTATGGAGACATTGATTTCATCAGGACATGACCAAATTGGTGGTTTCATACTAAGCACTCGGTTGATGGAGTAGTGAACTGACGGAGCAGAGGGAAAATATAGACCTGCATCAAGGGTTAAATGGGGTTAAATGACCAGTTTTTTCTAACAGTATGGATACAAAAAAGGTGTGTTTCTGCTCTAAGCTGAGAGCGATGAAGAGAAGATAGTGGGGACTGGGGAATGTAGTTCTTAATTGGTTAGCCATTTTTCAAGCAAGAAATATATTCTATGAGATCATAATTTTTGGTGGGCAACTAACAACTTTTAATACAATCTGCCCTCTATTCTATAAACATCTTAGCACACTCTTCCTACCCTGCCTCGACCACACTCACGCTCTCTCAAAAGAAATAACCCCGAATTTTTTCTATCTAATCATCGCATTATGCACACATTCCAGATCACAAGGCATACCATTTCCAGAGAGGTTTTTCTGTGATCCAGCAATTTCTGAGCTAAAGTGTAGCCTTCAAAAAGAGGTTAAGTGATAGAACAACTACAGGAAGAAATCAATCAAAAGTAGAATTTTAGAGGACACACAACACTTACTGGCCCATAGAATGGATGAAATTTTATGGATCAGGCATCATACAGATTCTCTGACTTTATAAAGTAGAAAGTCTCTTAATTAGGTAATGATTCTGCTCTGTGATGGGAAATTCCCTGTCCACGGCCCCTGGATCCCAGTAAGGGATTGTTGATTATTTCACTTGATCATAACTCAAGTAAATATTACATGAGTAAATTTATAGAACTCAATTCTTACTTGCTCTAGTTTGAGGATGCATAAGTTAGTTTAATGTTCCCACAAAAATGGTGTTTTTAAAATAGGTGCTTCAATGGCAATTTAACATTCACTCATATACTTGTAGGTCTAATCTATTTGCTTTCAGGTAGTTCCATGTATCTGTAAGCATAGCAAGGTTCTTTTTTGACATAATTACTAAGTCAATTTGTTAACCATCTTGCTCCACAGCCTCACCCTCTTACTAAGAAGCTAATGTGGGCTCTGAAAAAATAAACTTTGATGGAAAAATAACAGCTTAACTCTAAATTTGGGCAGGAATGAGTTCTATTTTCTGAGAATGATGAATAGAACTTGTTGCTCAATATTTTTTTAAAGAATCTTTTCTCGAATTGGGATCTATAACTTTTGATTTTCCAAACTTTTGAGTTTTTGAACTTTGAGAATCTCTCTTCTTTCTTTTAACTCTTGAATCAGATAATTAATTTCTGAGTTCTCCTTTTTCTTGTATAGATATTTCTGGCATAAAGCATCATAATGTGTTCCTGAAAAGCTTAATGCTTTGCAAAGTTGTGCAACAGTTGCAAGAACTGACAAAAGACAGTCATCATTAGGCTAATTAAAATCTATGTGGGGAGAAGATATAGCTCAAGTTGTTGTACACCTGCTTCCCATGTACGAGGTCCCAGGTTCAATCCCTGGTAACTCCTAAAAAAAACCAAATAAATGAAAAAAAGAAAACAACTCTCATTGGGGAGAGTATTTAGCTTGGTGACTGAGCACCTGCTTCCCATGTACAAGGTCCTGATTCAATTCCCAATATCCCCTAAAAAAAAAGTAAAGGAAAAAACCTATGTTGCCTTGTAATCAAAGCAGTTATAATAAAGCAGCATAGCAGCAACAATGACTGCTAATGAAAATCACCAACAAAGACAAAAAATATTTTAAAGTCCAAATTAAGACAGATGTTTATTTTGGTAAATATAAAAGTTTATCTAAAATATATTCATATAGGTATTTTGATAGAAATATGTGCAAGGAAGGATTAAGGGAGCTGATTATGACAAAATATGCAAAGATCAGCACATTCTTTGTGAGAAGCACTTTCAATGCAGACCATGTGGCCAAACTGAATGAAGAGGAAGAAAGTGAGTTGAAGGGTTATCATGTACAACTTCATATTTGTCTGTTATATCAGGCTTGTTAATGTACTGTACAGTCACCTGCTGTTACTAGGTGTTCACAATATTACCATCTTGGGAAATAAAAATTATTATTTAATATGTTTTCTGGATTATACAGCCATCAATCCCTTAGTCACCAATCATATATGGGAGATTTGCATAACAAGAACACCTGTTGTATCAGAACAGATTGGGAAATCATTCAGAACCCAGCAAGTAACTATGAGCAATGTTTACAATGTGTTTTCTATGCTTCCCTTAGCTACAGGCATACTGAGTATTAGAACTGTCTTTTGATTTATTGCAAGAAAGTTTTACCAAATGCACAACAAAGGTCTCTATTTCCAAGACTCTGATAAATGTTCCCTTGCTACCTGCTCTGTTAAGTGTAACCTTTTCTGTTAGCAATCTCTATATTAGGATAGAAAACACAGGCAATGATACCAAACTAAAAAATTTCAGTGGGGAACATAGAAACTAATTTCTTCTCTTTTAAAAAATTCAAAATAGATGTTTACTGCCAATTTGAGTTGGTATGATTTGCTTTTCAAATTCCTTTAGATACTATATTAGTCAGCTGAAGGGGTGCTTATGCGAAATATCAGAAATCTGTTGGCATTTATAAAGGGTAATTATTTGGGGTAGAAGATTACAGTCATAAGGCCCTCAAGAGTCCAACTCAAGGTACCATAAGAGGTACTTTCTTACCCAGAGTCTGTTGCCACGTGTTGATGCAAGGTATCTGACAGTGTGAGTTCAGTGTTCCTCTTCCTCCCAAGGCTCTGTGGTACCAACTTTCTCCCAATCTCAGCCACAGAACAAACCTTGCCTCTCTCCCAGGGGTCATTTCTCTCCAGGTTCAGTTGCTCTGCTTTCTCTACAAGGCCATTTATAAACTGTCAGTCGAATGACTCACCTCTCTTCCTGGGGACAGGGACTCAACATCCTACTGATGTGGCTCAATCAAAGCCTTAATCATTATTTAATCAAGTAAAAGTGAATCCTCTGAATCCAATCCAATCTAATATGCCCAGAGGAATAGACCAGTTTACAAACATTATCCAATATCTATTCTTCGAATTCATAAGCAATATTAAACTGCTATAGGTACCTAAACTGAAGAATGTTCTGCAATCTTTATAAGTATCTTTTTAAAGCATATTTTCATTAAAGAGGTCATGAAATTTACAAAAGAATCATGAATGTCTGTAGAATTCCTATAAAACGCCCTTCCACCAACATAGTACATTGTTGTGGAACATTTGCTATAATTATGAGATCAGAATATTACCACTACCTATGGTCTCTATGGTACAAATGGTATATGTTTCCATATCCCCCTATTATTAACACAGTACATCTTTGACAATAATGCAAGAATATTACAGTATTGCTGTTAACTATAGTCCAGAGTTTACACATCAGTGGCTTTCAAAATTAGCCTGCTGTCCATATTCAGCTTTCAGAGAACAAATAAAAATGGAAAGACATGCTTGTGTTTTTTAAAATTATTTTTTTTATTTTTAAAGACACTTCAGATTACATAATGGTTACATCAGAAATGCAGGGAATACCATATGCCCCACCTCCTCCCATCCCACATTTTCTCCCATTAACAACATCATTCATTGGTGTGGTATTTTTGTTAAAATTGATGAACACATATTGAAGCATTGCTACTAACCATGGACTATTGTTTCCATTGCACCACACAATTTTATAAGTTTTGACAAAATATATAATAACATAATGGCCTTTATCTGTCATTGCATTGTCATACAGGACAATTCCAGGGTCGCCATAGTACACCATGTTACACCTTTTCTTCCCTCTCCCTCCCCTCTGAACCTCTGGTGGCCATGCCTTTATATAAATTCCATTTATATATACTTTATATAAACTTCCATTGCTAGAATAATAAGTCTACTTAAGTCCATAGTCACATTTGCCCCTTATGTTTGTTTGTTACTCAATCTTGATGGTAGATGATGATGCCCACTCTGCTTCTCTTTGAGAGGGGACTTATTGATCCCAAAGGACAAATGAATGAAACTGTCTTGCATGCAGTTGTAGATACTCTCTGTTTTTTGGGATGGAATTGCCCATCTTTATCTTTTTGTTAGCTGTACTTGGTGAGTACAATGAACTGTACTTGGTGAGTACAATGAACTGAAAAGTAGGTGTTACAAGTCTTAGTGAGATTCAGGGATCAACTTGCATAAGAACAGACTGAAGATTTAAGTCTCTGGGACATATATTTAATAAACGTAGTGCTAATTATAGGTTCAAATAAAAGAGACAAATGAGTCACATGTAGGGAAATTGTAAATGAGTCTAACTCTTTTACTTTGGAGAGCAAATATCCCAAAGTAGGGCCCACTAAAAGGGTGCCAAATTCCTAAAATTGTCTGCCCTGCCTATGGTCTCTAGATATCTCTAGAGCCCTCAGGGACTCTGCTATTTGAGGCACTGTTTACTGTGGCAGTCAATGAAATCCTGCTGAGACATGCAAAAGCATAACCACTGGAATGACCTTCTGACTCACTTTCAAAACTCTTAATCATAAACACTCATTTGTAATTAACATTTCCCCCTTTTGGTCAAGGTCTTTTTCCAAATGCATCTATAGCTGGTGTTTGGTAATAATCCTTCCATGCCAGGGAGGTTCATCCCCAGGATTCATGCCCCATCTGGAGGGGGCTAGGGCAGATAGTGCATTTATTTGCTGGGATGGCTTAGAGAAAGGCCACATTTGAGCAACAAGGAGGCTTTCAGGAGGTAAGTCTTAGGCAATATATAATACTAGGCTGTTTCAATTTCTTTTGTTTTCCCAGTAATGTTATTTTATTTATTTTTAATTGTATTTTTGATGATACATAGATCACAAAAAATGTTACATTAAAAAATATAAGAAGTTTCCATATATTCCACACCCACCTCACCCACTCCTCCCATATCAACAACCTCTTTCATCATTGTGGCACATTCATTGCATTTGGTGACTACATTTTGGAGCACTGCTGCACTGCATGGATAATAGTTTGTGTTGTAGTTTACACTCTCCCCCAGTACATTCAGTGGGTTATGGCAGGATAAATAATGTCCAACATCTGTCCCTGCAATATCATTTTGGACAAACCCAAGTCCTGAAAATGCTCCCACATCACATCTCTTCTTCCCTATACCTGCCCTCAGCAACTACTATGGCCACTTTCTCCACATCAATGCTATAATTTCTTCCATTACTAGTCACAATAGTTCTATAGTAGAATATCAGTAAGTCCACTCTAATACATATTTTATTCCTCCATCCTGTGGACACTGCAATGGTGATGTCCACTCTACCTCTTTATTGAGAGGGGCCTTAGATCCCACAAGGTCGATGGATGTGATTCTCCTGCTTATAGTTGTAGGCACTCTTGGTTCCCTAGTGTGGTGGTTGATCATCTTCACCTCCCTGTGAGCTGACCTGGGTAAGACCAATGATCTGGAGAGTAGGAGATGCAACTCTGCTGAAGCTTAGGACCCAGCTGGCACATGGCCAGTTCAGACATTCAAGTGTCCTGAGTATACACACCAACCACAGGTTCAGTAAAAGTGACAGAAGTTCATAAGTACAACCATCAATATCAAAGACCTAGCATAATTGTCTGTCTTCCCTCACTAGGAACTGCCCATTTACTTAGAGGATTCTTGCCACTCCCTTAAAGAATGTAGCAGGACTTCCCAAGATGGGAACTCAATGTTCTTTGGTTATTGTGTGGGTCTCTATCCATTGAGACAATATCCCATGAACACTTGAACAAATGCATATGCCATAGAGGCATGCCCCAAGTGCACTCCTCCCCATACATCCCCCCATTGCCAACAACCCACATCACTGATTCTGCCCTGCCATAGTTGTGACTATGTGATCCAAAACATCCTCCAAATCTATGCCAAAAAATAAATACATAAAAATAAGAATATAAAATAATAAAAAATAAAATACAAAAATAAAAGGAATAAAAAGTAAAGTTAAAAATGAAAAATAAATAAAACACATTTTTTCAATGCTTCTTTTATCATTGTAAGATCTATCTTTTATGTACATTAATATTTTTTTCTGTATATTCCCCAGTGACTTATTTTTTTTTTCTGCTTTATCTTCAAAGAAGCTTTAGGCTACAAAAAAAAAAAAACATAGAGAAAATATAGGGGATTCCCATATATCCAATCCCCTCCCTCTCTCCCTGTCACCCCTATTAATTCTGTTGCAGCGTGTCAGTGGTGGGGGAATATGTGGGATAGAGCGCGCCTGGGACATACATCTGTGAAATATGAAAGTGTTCTTGTCACACTGTGTTATCTCAAAGGGTGGAAACCCACAAAATAAACATCAAAATATTAAGCTCTCATCTTGGGAAGTTCCTGCTATGCTTTCAATTCAAGGGGCAAGAAACTCTTAAGAACATAAGCAGTGCCTAATAAAGGAAAACAGACGAGTATGTCAAGTTCTCAATATTAGTACATGTAACTATGAACCTTATTCTTCAAATACAGTATCTTAGTGGTTACCATAAGTTCTAAGGGGAGAAGGAGGGAGGAATAGAATAGATGAAACATAGGACATCAGATTTATTCTGCATAATCTTGCAATGATGGATACAAGACATTTTAAATTTTGTCAAAACCTATAAAAGTGTGCAGTGAAAAATGTAAACTATAATGTAAACCATTGACCATGGTTAGTAGCAATGCTTCAGTATTTGTACATCAGTTGTTACAAATGTATGACCCACATAAGACACTCACTTTTAAACACTTCAACCTTAAAATCACAGACATTCCTTCTACCGACGTTGATGGGAGCTGTTTACATGGTGCCACCCACAGTTGTGAAGGGCTAGGAAATATCTTTTGCGGGATAATGAATTCTTTAGCCAAATTTTTATATAATAGAAAAAAAATTACAAAATTAGCTGTCTTTCAACAATAATAATTTAGAAATGTTCAGTAGTTATTTTTAGATGACGTGAAACATAAAAAGAACTTATTTTAAACATTAAGGCTAAACAAAATGTTTAAGAGTTCTGATGAAGGTGAAAGTTCATCTGTAAGACGACATAAAAAATTAATTTTTTATTAGTTCTTCCTATTTGATAGCTGTTTAAGTATTTGATCATTTCTCTATTAAGGTGATGTTTAATTTAGGCTGTGTTTAATTTTGGGTATTTCCAAAATTTTTTCAAGAATTGTCCTTGAACTTAGGTCACGTTATAGTCCACAAACAAGCCATAATATATAAAATGAATAGAAATCAAACCATGTGCATTTTTAGAAATTGACATAATTACATTATAAATCAATATTAGAAAGATATCTGAGAAAAGAAAATATATTTTAAAATTAATCAATACTCATATAAATTACCCATGTGTCAAAGAGGAAGTCCCAAAGGAAATTAAATTAATTAAGGAAAAACAAAAGTACCATATATCAGATTTGTGGGATGGAACTAAAGCAGTGCTTAGAGAAAAAATTATAGCATTGAAGGCATATATCCAAAAAGAAAGATCTAAAATTAAATTAAAAACAAATTTGTACCTCAGGAAACTTAGGGAAAAAGAGCAAACTTAACCTAAATCAAACAAATGTAGTCATATAATAATATTAGTACACAAGTTAATGAAGTAGAAAACCAGAAAACCAGAACAAATGTAAACAAAAGCCATTTCTTTGATAACATCAATAAATTAGATAAACTTCTAGCAAGACTATCAAAGAAAAAAAAGAAACACAACAAAAAATACCATTATCAGAAGGGAAAGGACATCACTCTTTATTCCACAGACATTACAAGGAAAATAGGGGAATACTGCAATAAGATTTTTTGCACATAATTTTCATGAAAACAATAAACTTCTTGAAATTCACTAAAAACAAAAACTAAATAGCTCTAAATACATTAAAATAAAATGAATATATAGCTAAAATCCTTCCAAAAAATAACCTCTAGACGTAAAGTTTTCACTGGTCAATTCTACTAAGAATTTAATAAAGAACTATCATCAATTTCATACAATTTCTTCCAGAAATAGAAGAGGAAGGAACACTTCCCAACTAATTTTATTATACCAGCATTGCCTTAATATCCAAAGAAGAGAAACACATTACAAGGGGATAAAATAAATAAACACACAAAAAATCTACTGACCAATAATTCCTATACCCATAGATGCCAAATTTCTTAACAAAATATTAGTAATTTGGATTTGTTATATTGAAAAATAAACAACCAATCTATGTAGCAATCAAGTAGGATCCATCACAAGAATGCAAGCCTGGTTCAAAATTCAAATACTAATTTATGTAAGTAATAATATTACCTTACTGAATTATAAATCATGTTATATCAATAGATGCAGAAAACTCTTCATAAAATTCAACATACGTAAAACCTGTCAGCAACCTAAAAACAGAAGTATATTCCTTAAATAATAAAGAAAATCTGTGAAAAATTTACAGCTAGGATCATAGTAAATGATAAGAAACAGGATTTGTTTCTCTTAAGATCTGGAACAAAGTAACATGTCTTTTC
Source organism: Dasypus novemcinctus (assembly GCF_030445035.2). Taxonomy (NCBI): domain Eukaryota; kingdom Metazoa; phylum Chordata; class Mammalia; order Cingulata; family Dasypodidae; genus Dasypus; species Dasypus novemcinctus. Next base: position 20,200,486 of record NC_080674.1, read on the forward strand.
TTACAATTTCTATTCAATATCATTTCAGAAGTATTATTTAGGGAAATAATGCAAGAAACCAATGTAAAGTTATCTTATTCATATACTACATGATTACCTATGCATAGAATTAAAAAGTGAACCTAAAAAGATCTCAGGATAGAAGTCAAAACACAAAAGGCAATAGTGTTCACATACACTATGGATAAACAAATGGAATTCGAAAACTCCCAAGCAAACAACAACAAATACCATGTAAAGGAGAAATAGATTGTTTTCCCTATAAAACAAATGAAGTACTTGGATATAAAACTAACAGTACATGTGCAGGATCCTTATGTGGAAAACTGTAAAACACTCATGTAGTCAATCAAAGATCTCAATAACTGGAGAAATAGACTATTTCATACATTGGATTGGAATATTTGATGTTAATAGTCACCAATTTGACCTATAGAGTCAACCAAATTCCACTCAAAATTGTAACATATTTTTATTTGAGTTAGCAACAAGGGGATTCTAAAATATTTATATAGAGAAAGTCAAAGAAATAGAGTAGCCAAAACAATTTTGAAAAAGAACACAGAACAAAATGTCAAGACTTACTCTAAAACTAGAGTAATCAAGAAAATATGGTATGACCAAAGAATATACATTTAAATCAACAGGATAAAGTGGAGAAACCATAAATATAACCACAAAAAATATGGTCAATTGATTTTACACAAAAGTCCACAGATAATTCAGTGGATAAATTGTAGTTTTTTCAATAATTGGTACTAGAAAAATTGGATGACCAAATACAAAATATAAACCTTAACACATGCCTTATACCATATAAAAATTAACTAAAAATGGATCATACAATTAAATGTAAAATTGTAAAATATATAATATAGAGTAGAAAATATTTGTGATCTTGAGTTTAGCACTGAGTTTTAAATTACAATCATGATTCATAAAAGAAAATAATAACAAACATTATTTTATCAAAATTAAAATCTTGTAGTCTAAGAAAGACACTCAATACAATGAAATAAGTTATAGAATGATAGAAAGTATTTGCCGGGTGGTGGACTTGGCCCAGTGGTTAGGGCGTCCGCCTACCACATGGGAGGTCCGAGGTTCAAACCCTGGGCCTCCTTGATCAGTGTAGAGCTGGCCCACGCGCAGTGCTGATGCATGCGCAAGGAGTGCCCTGCCATGCAGGGGTGTCCCCTGCGTAGGGGAGCCCCAAGTGCAAGGAGTGTGCCCCTTAAGGAGAGCCGCCCAGCGCGATAGAAAGTGCAGCCTGCCCAGGAATGGTGCCGCACGCACAGAGAGCTGACATAACAAACTGACATAACAAAAAGTGACACAGCAAGGTGATGCAACCAAAAGAAACACAGATTTCCGTGCCGCCAACAACAACAGAAGCGGACAAAGAAGACACAGCAAATAGACACAGAGAACAGACAACCGGGGTGGGAGGGGGGAGGGGAGAGAAATAAATAAAAATAAATCTTAAAAAAAAAAAAGAAAGTATTTGCAAATCTACATATCTATGTGGAACTAAAATATCTAAAGTACTTTTACAACTCAATAATGAGAAAATAAACAACACCAAAAAAATTGACAAAGGATCTGAACAGAAACTTGACCAAAGAAGATATAGAGAAAATGACTTAACTTATGAAAAAGATGTTCAAAAATCTTTTATCAATAAGGAAATGAAAATTAAAAGCTCAATGAGATGTCACTAATCAATTAGCTGAATGGCAAAAATGTAGAAAACTAATAATAGCAAATCCTGATGGTGATGCAGGATAATGGAAACTCTTACCCATCTTGGATGGGAAATCAAAATGGTATAGCTACTGTGGAAGACATATTAGCACTTTCTTATAGCAGTAAACATGGACTTCTACAACTCAGCAATCTCATGCCTAAGTGAAACTTAAAGACTCAGCATGTATGTTGAGGGCAGCTTTACTCATAATTACTGAAAACAAGAAACAACGTGGAAATGGATATATTGCAGTACATCCAATTAATGGAATACTATTTATGTACACAAAAATGACCTATTATTCATATAATATGGCTTAATATTAAATTTATTTTACTGTGTGAAGTATGTCCAGTCTAAAGGTTCTTTGATGATATGAAAATTAGAAAAAAATAGAACAATAAGAATAATAAATAAACTAGTGATTTCCAGGCATTGGGGATAGGAGTGGTTGATTACAAAGAGGATGAACAAGGGAATTTTAAGGTTGAAGAATGTTCTGTAAGTGCAGGGTTGGTGGATAACATGACTCTATGCAATTAACAAAACCCATATAACTGAGCACAATGAAAAGAGAACTTCAATAAATGTACACTAAAATATAAACAGAAAAAAATCAAATCAATCAAAAATTGCATAAGCACACATACATACATACAAATTCAGTCAAGATCTATTCTAGGATAGAATGTAGATTCTTCTGTACATGCATTTCATATGGAAATATTCTTTTGACTAAAAGCTGTAAGGTTAAACACAAAGGGAACATAACAAAAGCACAGGTCTCTAGTAGGTATTTTTTTCTCATGAGGTACAGGTTGCTAATTCTAAAACTGCTTTACATGAATACACATATTAAACAAATTGATAATGGATGCTATGGTGGAAGCCATGTATCTCCTGTCAGAGGAGGAAGTCACATATAAGGAAGTCACAAAGAAAGGCTAGAATAATCCCTATCATACTGGATTATAATTGGAGACATCAGTATAAACTTCATATTTAGCATAATGGAAATACAAGTGGACAGAGACAGAAATTATTATAAATTATGTATGTATTCATTTCCTATTACTGATTTAACAAATACCAAAAATTTAATACCTTAAAAATAAATTTATTATCCTACAATTGTGGAGGTCGGGAGTTGTAAATGAGTCTTGCTGGGCTAAAATCAATGTGACACCATGGCTGTATCAATTCTAGAGGTTCTAGAGAAGGTTCCACTTCTGGCTTTTCCGGCTTCTAGAGGATGCCCACATTCCCTGGTGCCTGGTCCCTTCAGCAATGTCCAGTTAAGTTTTTCTCACTCTGAATCAATTCAGTAATCACTGTCCTGTACCCCTCTTTTATTTTCTAGAGCATTTGTGTTTATATTGTACTCACCCAGATAACTCAGGGTAGTCTCTTCATTGCAAAGCCAGCACTTACCAGACATAACTCTATTTGAAAACTTTCTTCTCTGTTGCCATGTAGCATAACATATTCATACTTTCTGGGTATTCGGATGTAGACAAATTTGTGAGGTCACTATTTTGCCTACCACACACGTGTACATGGGTAAGTGTACATGCACATATGACCTAGCTCTGTCTATGAAAAGGGTAGAAACAATGACGTTCCAGTAAAAATTACATACCTAGTATGCAGATCTTGGTTTCTAAATACCTTTAAAATACCCAACAGTAAAAGCTGAAAAAAAATTTAAGCAAGAAAATATAAAACACAATGCTGAATATAACTCAAAGTCTAAAATAATATACATGAGTCCATAGTGATAGAAATTAAAGATTGATTCAATAAACATAAGGGGACAAGACACATTTTTCTTACAGAAGATCTCAAACAATATGTGTAGATATTCCCTTCAACAGGAGAAGGAACTTAATTTCTCTGACCCTTATTTTGCATTTGAACTAGACAAGAAACTTTCTCTCAAAGAATAAAAAAAAAAGGATAAAACATACTAACTTTACAGTGGAAAAATCTGGCATACATTGCCTTAATCAAAAGATCAAAGTTAAAATAAGGATTGATGTCATGTGTTTATCATGTAATCCACAAGAATATGACATCACAAGGACAATTAATCTCTGTGGTATTCTTTGGGGGAAAAAAACCTAATATGAAACACTTCATGAGAAAACTTTGTATATAGTACAAATAAAGGACAGTCTACAAAATTCTTTATTTGTACTTATCAAAAGTGTTAAGATCATGCAAAACAGACCAAGAAACTGTAGGAGAGCAGAGTTGTATAAGTATACATAACTAAATGCAATGTGGTATCCTGGATCAGATCCTGGAACAGAAAAATTATGTTAATTATAAAATTGTGAATTCTGAAAAAAGTTTGGAATTTAGAATTTAGAGTAAGGCCATACCAGACAATAGTATATTTCAAAAAGTTAAAAAAAACCCACAAAGTATAAATAAATGCAAAAATATGAACAAATCAACAAATAGAATAAAATGTGCATAAAAAACCCAAGTGTATAATATAAGTTTGGGATTGCAATTTTATTTCATTTAAGAAACTGAAGCTTTGTTTAGTTTTTAAAATGGAGGAATTTGACTAGCAACTTTAAAAGCACCAGCATGAAATTTAGTCCAACTTTGATAACTTAGGGTGGGCAAGTTTAAAGACTTAACATAAATTGAACCAAATATCAGAAAAGAGCTCTGGGGAGGAAAAAAAGGCAGAGAAGGAAACTGGCCATTAGAGTAAATTCACCAACATGTTCAGATGCCTAGACATCAGCAAAAATAACAAGCCATACTGGGAAACAGGTAGAGATGGTCCCACCAAAGAAACAAATATTTTGAAGAGATGCAGGATTTATGATAATTAAACAGGGATAATCACGCAACTCTTCTAATTCAATTAAAGAATTGAAAGAAAATCTGACTAAAGAGATAAAGGATATTAAGAAGACATTGGGTAAGCATAAAGAACAATTTAAAAACCTGAAAATAAAGTAACGGACTTTATGGGAATGAAAGGCACAATGAATGAGATTAAAATACATTAGTAGTATATAAGTACAGATTTGAATTGCTTGAAGACAGAATTAGTGAGTTCAAAGACAGAGCATTTGAACTGGAAAAGACAGGAGAACACAAAGAAAAGAGAATGGGAAAATGTAACAGAGTCTCAGGGAACTGAATGACAATGCAAAATGCATACAAACATACACATTATCTGTGTTCCAGAAGAAGAAAATGGAAAAAGGGCAGAAGGAATATTTGAGGAAATAATGACCAAAAACTTGCCATCCCTTATGAAAGATATAAATATCAATATCCAAGAAGGACAATACACCCAAAATAGAATAAATTCTAATAGACCTATATGAAGATAAAGAGAAGTTCTGAAAGCAACAAGAGAAAAGCAAAGCATCACATACAAGGGAACCTTGATAAGATTAAATTCCAACCTCTCATTAGAAACCATTAAGGAGAGAAAAAAGTGGAATGATATATATTTAAGTACTGAAAGAGAAAAATTGCCAGCCAAGAATTCTTTATTCAGCAAAGCTGTCCTTTAAACGTAAGGGTGAGTTCAAAGTCTTTACAGACAAACAAAACCTTATAGAATGAATAGGTTACCAAAAGACCAGAATCACAAGCTTTACTAAAGGGAGTGCTGCAGCCTGAAAGGGATAAAAAAAGGCAAGAGATCATACAACTCAACAATAAAAAGACAAAATGCCCATTTAAAAAATGACAAAAAGGCTTGAAAAGACAATTGTCCAAAGAAAAAGTACAAATGGCAAAAAACATAGGTAAAAATGTTCAACCTCACTAGCAATAAGGGAAATTGAAATCAACACTACAATAAGATATCATTTAACACCTATATGGCTGCTATAAAAAAGTCAGAAAACTTAATGTTGGAGAGAGATAGGAATGCTTGTTCACTGTTTGTGTGAATGTAGAATGGTAGGGCCACTGAGAAGGACTGTTTGGCAGTTTCTCAGGAAGTTGAATATTAACTTTCCATGGGACTCAGCAATACAATTATTATGTTTATGCCCAGAAGAACTGAGAGCAGAGACACGAACAGAAATCTTCCCACGGATATTCATAGTAGCATTATTCATGATAGCCAAAAGTTGGAAACAACCCAGGCATCTATAAACCGATGAATGGATAAACAAATTTTGATGTACACACACACAATGGAATATTATGTAGCAGTAAGGAGAAAAGAAGCCATGAAACATATGACAACATTAATGAACCTGGAGGATATTTTGTTGAGTGAAGCAAGCTAGACACAAAAAGACAAATAGTGTATAATTAGGCTATTATGATGTAAATATACTGTATAAAGTCATGGAGTAAATAATTAGAATATAGACAACCAGTAAATAGAATAAGATTAGGGAATGGAAAGCTGAGGGTTAATCTGTGCAGAACTGGTAAGAAGTTTTTTGTAAAACTTCGGAAATGAATAAAATTGGTGGAAGCATATCATGGTTGCCTGTAATTTTCAGAGCTATTATACAGTATGATAGTAGTTGAATGGGGAAGCCCAAAGTCATACATATTACTAGAAGGAAAGCTAAAAACTAACGTTGGACTGCATAAGATTGTAAAACCTCTTGTCAAATGTGAGTATGGGTGATATTCCATATATAAGATGGTCTTTACAAAATATAAATACAAATATACTAGAGGGAAGGAAAAAGAATACCAGCTATGTGTGACAGGGGATGCATAGAGGGATTGAGAGGTGATGCCTTTTGTTTGTGTGTTGTTTATTATTATTATTGGAATAATGAAAGTACTCTAAGATTGAAGTGATGAATGCGTAAATATATGATTACACCAAATACCACTGATTTTACACTTTGGATGAATTTATGCTTAATTAACATGTATCAATAAAATTGATCCACTAAAAAAAAAAAAGATAAACGGAAAAAACAGTGCCACTTCAGCGGGTATCAGATAGAGGCAGGATGTGCTAACTCCTGCTCTGTTGCTTATTGTATGCTGCTGTATGGTGACCACACCAAAATCTCTCACCACTGGTTTTGGAACATCCACTGAAGCCACATTACTTAGTTGACAGCAAACAGCATAAAAATTATATATTCTTGTGTGCCAAATATAGAAATTAAAAATGATGAGAAGCACAAATTTTAATTTAGGTAAATTCTTGCAACTGTTTTATATGACAGAGAAGGGTAAAATAATTTTATAACATAGACAATGCTGCCAATTCAGTAATAAATATTTAAACTTTCTTTGACAAATTGGCCTACAGATATGACCATACAATGCATGTAAGAAGAAACTAAATGTCAGGTAAGTGTATTAAAATAATTTAAATCCCACTAATAATCAAATTAATTTATGTTAAAACAATGATGTCTACAGATTGGCAAAATTTTAAGGAATACTACTACCCATTCAAAATTACACTGAGAATATATGAGGAAATATCATTCCCTTTATTGCTGTTAGAAGAAATTGGTGCAAATATTCTTGAAGAAAATTCGGGTATAGGCATTGAAAATCATAACATTTAATGCAGATATAGGCATTGAAAATCATAACATTTAATGTAGATCTTCAACCTGGGAATTGATGTTAAGAAAAGTGTTGAGCAGTTTTAGAGAAAACATGATTGATATTGGTTAAGCAAGGCTGTATATTATGCAATTATAAGGAAAATAATTGAGTATTAGGTACTCAAAGGCATGTGGTTGATATGTATGAATGGCTCCTCTATGTAATTAATTTTTTTTTCCAAATGTTTGCTAAATTCTTGTTTCTTCTTTTATACTGAGCTATATTCTCGGTAAGCCAATGATATAGTGACTGTTGATTACAACATGCATAAAACATTTTAACAATGTATAAATTTAAGTGTATTAGTTTTCTGTGGCTGGTTTAACAAATTACCACAAAATTCTTGGCTTAAAGCAATAGAACTTTGCTAATGGCTTGAGGCCAGAAAAGTGCTCAAATCAAGACATCATGAAGGTGATGCTTTTTCCTGCCAGCTGCTTGCAATCCTGAGTTCCTTGGCCACGTGGCAAGGAACATGGCAGTGTCTGCTGGTCTCTCCCTTCTCTTGTGAGTTTCTTTGATTTCATATTATTGCTTCCATAGTTTTCTCTCTGTCTTTCTGAATTTCATTCTCTTATAAAGGACTCCAGTATTAGGATTAAAACCCATCCTGATTGGGGAGGGATACACACTAACCAGAATAATCTCATCAAAAGGTCCTACTTAACAATGGATTTACCCACAGGAATGGATTCTGGGGTGCATACACACAGCTTCAAACCACGATGATTTCACAGAGATATTCCATGATAAAAGCCTCCTTGCAAGGTCATTAACTTAATTGTATCTTCTGACATATGAGTTATTAATATTCACTGGTTTGCCACATGAGGTAATTTTCAGAGGTTACAGCAATCTGGATGAGGGCATATCTATGTGCCACTATTCAGTCCACTGCAACATGCATTTCTTTATTTGCAAGTGAATGGAAACAAATGAATAGAATTTACTTTTAAGAATTGTTGAGGACTGAGTCCTGCTCCCCTCAAAACACATGTTCGAATCCCAATCCCTGGTCCTGTGGGTGTGAATCCATTTGCAGACAGGATCTTTGAGGCTTGTTATTAGTTAAGGTATGCCCAAACTGAATGAGGGTGACCCTAAAAACAAAGGAAATTGGGTACAGAGAGAGAAGCCACAGGAGCCATCGGGCACTGGAAGTCAACTCAGATGAGAAAGGAAAATCTTCTGCCATGCACAATGCCATGTATCGGACAATCCAAGGAATCACAAAGCTTGCTGACCAGTCAAAGCACACCAACCCTGGGAGAAAGCAAGCCTTTTAGCCTTTGAACTTGTGAGCCAGGAAATTCTTGTTGTTAAACCCAACCTATTGCAGGGTAGTTGTTTTAGCAGCTAGGAATGACAGGAATGAATGTATAAACATGGATTTTAATTTGTTGCGTGTGTGTGCTTGACTTCATTCTATTGTGAATTCCATTTAACAAATCATTTAAACTAATCAAATATGCTATTTTGTTGAATTTTGATTAATTGAAGCTATGCCAAAATTAATCTTTTATTATTAGTTTAGGGGACAAATGTTTAATTTTTGACTTCGCTATGAAATCCAGTCTTTTTCCTCTGAACTCACTGAAGAATTAGAAAGCATCATCCACATCTTTTTTAACAACCTCCAGCAGTAATTCTCTACTACTTACTGAGCTATTGTCACAGCTTAAATGAACTCCCTGTATCTTCTTTATATCTGATGCTCTTCTCGGTGTAACATTTTGTCACTTCCCAGAGGCACAGTGCAAGCAATTTATTTTCCTTTGAACTGTTCACTCTAAACGAAGCCAAAAACATGTCACAAGTTGAAGGGAAAGGGCAGGAGGATGCTTGAAAAGTGTGAGGTGAGCCAGGGGGCAATGAAGCAGCGTAAAAGAGCAAAGACTTTGAAGTCAGACACACCATTAGCCGTGGGCCCTTGGGCAGTATACAGAAAACTCGTGAGTTTTAATTTCCACAATGGTAAAATCTGTGCAATTACCCAGGCAATGTACATGGTTGTTATAAAGGGGTTCACAATTTAAATACAGTTCTTCATGTTGGTGACTTAACTATAACAGGCTGGGGTATAGAAGTAACCTAACATAGTGCCTGGCATGAAAGTGAAAAAAAATGTAGTAGTTATCATTTTATTAGTTATGGCATAGATTATTCTTCAGTGTGTCATGCTAGGCAAAATAAAAACAATCTCTTTATTACTTCATGCTATGAATCCATTTTAGAGAGGTCACTCAGGGACCTCAGGGTCCCACTGGATGGCAGCTCTGACTCAGCACAGCTCACAGCATCTTTGCAGCAAATGAGAAAATATGATGACTCATTCTTTGACTTTTAAAATCTGCACCTTAAAATTACATGTATTGTGCCTGATCCCTTTTTGTGGCCAATGCATGCCTAATTTCAAAGAAGATCTAGAAGTACAATTTTATCGTGTTCCTGGGAGGAGAACAAGAGTATTGTTCTCATGATTATTGCCAAGGATATGGATAAAAGGCCTAGAAATTAGAACATAAATTTTCACTAACAAAATTCTAAATTGGTAAAATGTTAGCTGATTTTACCTGGTGCTTGGAAGGTATGCAGCTCTTTCTCCCATGCATTGTCAATGTAAGCATATCTTAGTCCTGTGCCACATGCTCTTTTTGATGGAGCCACCCATTCTTTGGAATCCATCTTCCTTGATTGCCTTGAATGTTCAGTTCTCTCCTGGGCACAAGGAAATATATGGTTTTCCAGAATATCTAGCTTTTTTCATAGTGAGGTTGGGAGTAAAATTCTCTTGTGGATTTCTGCATTCTGAGTAGGTTCAGAATTCTCTGATTTAATTTTATTTGAACTTTTCTTTAATTATGGGCTATAGTCTTCAATTTCCATGTATATCTTAGTTTGCTAAGGCTGGCACAACAAAGTACCATAAACTGGTTGTTGTAACACAAACACATTTTATTTTCTCACAATTCTGGAGGCAAGAAGCCTGAATCAGAGTGTCAGCAGGGCCATGCTTCCTCTGAGCTCTGTGGGTTCTGCAGGGGCTTGTCTGCAATCCGTGGTGTCCTTTGGCTTGTGAATTAACTCTGACTCTGGCTCGGCCTCCATCACATGACTCTCTTCTTTGTCTGTGTCCGTATTTCCTCTTCTTGTACCCATCATCAGAGATTACAGCCCACCCAAATCCAGATTGGCCTCATTTTAATCTACAGCATCTTCAAAGGATCAATTTCACAGGACCAGAGTTCAGGACTTTAGAACTTGAACATATCTTTTAGGGGGACATATTTCAATCCAGAGCAATTGTGCGTGTGTGTATGGGTATTAGTGCTTTGCATGTGCATTTATATGGAGATTGAGAGAGGAGAGAGAGAGAGGAAGAGTAAACATGTAAGGAGATATACGTACTTCCATAATTACAAGTGGGTTTATGTGGCAGTGCTGACATTTGCCTTTTGCCATGGGTAGTTGGCCATTTTGCCATGGCTCTCTTGTAGCTAATATGACAATTATTTGATTTAGCAATCCAGGACTAAAATATTTGAACTAGATACCTAACTGTGGTAAACAGTGTATTTATGTATTTTGTTCTCAGTATAGAAAAAAAATGAAGCAAAGAAAATCAGAGCAGCCTACCTAGTTAGTATCTACAAGTTCCTTACTCAGATCCTCTATTTCAATGTAAGGCATTATTTTCCTAGGTTATATACGCTTGCAAGTTTTTGGGTTTTTTTCAACATTTACACATCTCCTTTATTACCGAACCTTTACTATTTACTAAACATTTGCCAAATACATATTTCTTTTGAGAAAATAAATACATCTCAATTTCAAAATCGAGGCTTCTATTAATTAACTCTTTATACTTAAGCAATTCACTTTTTCTCTGATACTATAAAAATATAACAAACTGACTCATGATACTGCTCTGCAAATGATACAATGAGAAAGAAATCATATTATGATTATGAAATCATAAGGTGTCATTTTCTCTGCCACCATCCTTTGGTCTACTGAAAATTCCCAACTGCTTAATTCTTTTAATCTTTCCATGTTCCAATTATTTCCTTATTCAGCTCTTAGGTTTATCTTTTAAAAACACAGTTCTAATCCTATTATTGCCCTGCTAAAATTTTTTTATGATTTCTCACCTCCTGTCTAACTAAATCCAAATTTCTTATCCTGATGCTTAAAAAATTTTGCAAGATGGTTCTAAAAGCCACCTTTGTCTATACCTTTTCATTTAATCTCTACAGACCCATATACTCTCATAATGTTGAATTTTATGCTACTTCTGGAATATTCCCAAACTAACTTTACCTTCTCCTAGAAGGTTCTAATAGGTTTGTAGCAAAAAGTCAATATTACTTATCTTCAATTAACCAAAAAGGGAAATAGGCAGTATCTTATCTACAATTTTGAGATGCTTCAAAGTTAAAAGTTAAGTAAAGGTATTAGTCAGCTGAAGGGGTCCTGATCAAAGTACCAAAACTCTGTTGGCTTTTATAAAGGATATTTATTTGGGGTAGAAGCCTACAGTTACCAGGTCCTAAAGAGTCTGACTCAAGGTGCCATAAGAGGTACTTTCTCACCCAAAACCTCTTGCAAAGTGTTGATGCAAGATGGCAAGCACTTTCTGAGAGGGTTCAGCCTTCCTCTTTCCTCTTAAGATTCCATGGTCTCAGCTTCTTCTGATCTCAACTCTAGGCTGGCATAAGGCTCATCACTCTCCCCAGGGCTCATTTCTTTCTGGGCTCAGCTATTCTGTTCTCTCCACAAGGTCAGCTCTAGACTATCAGGTTCATCTCTCTTCCCAAGGCCGTGTCTATGGATCACTCTCCCTGCATATCAGCTTCTGTGTTCTCCTTCTCCGTGAACTTACTTCTGTGTAAGAGTCTTTTTTATACCCACTGGGGGGTGGGCACTCAATCCTGCATGCCCTAATGACATGGTCAAATGAAAGCTCTAATCATGTTTTAATAAAGTAAAAATGAAACCTATGAGTCTAATACAATCTAATATGCCCAGTGGAACAAATCAGTTTACAAATACAATCCAATAGCTATTTTTGGAATCCATAAACAATACAAAACTGTTACAGTAAATGATAACATTATTATTATCATCACCATTACTGAGCTAGTATCAATTACTTTAAGTCAAAATAAAGTTAATTTTATTAAGCATTTCTTGTGTGCAAGTAATGATGTTCTGTAAATGATCATTATATCACTAACAGACTAGCAATGATTTTAATGAAGAAAATGTCATGATTCAATGGGTTGAATGTAAACAGCAACCGTTGCATTGTAATTAAAAAAAACATTATGTCCTTAAATATGTTTTAAAAAGAAGATTGGGAGTTATGTAAGTCAATGCAAATAATTTTATGGCAATTAATAGATGAAACATAAATCCTAAAATGAAAGTAAAGCTATGCTGCCATAGAATTTGTCACCAAAAATCCTCTTATATCTTTAACAAATTAAATCTAAGAAACCTCATCTTCCTCTCTTATGCACACCCTAATGAATGCACATCAAGCTCATAAACAACCATTTTGCAAATGTTATCAGAGACCACGTGAAAATATTTAAGCTTGCCAATGCATGCACTGTCGGTTCAAGAATTCCAGAATTTAAACAAAGTATTTTGATAGGGCTGCAAGACTATTAATGCATCTACCAAAGTGAAAAAACTGTTAACTGATAGCATATATTTTCTAATGACATTTATAGTTATGGTAGAAACAAATCTAGATATTATTCTGCAACTAGAGAACATATTTATAATGAGCCAATCATCCATAATTTAAGAGGATGAAACAAGGCACATTTCAAGTGAATGTGGATGCATAATTTAGGAAGGGTAATATCTTCTCTAAAATGTTTCCAAAACTCTATGTAAACTTATAAATGCTGATGTATAAGTATGCCTGTGTGATTCAATAAAGATTCTTGCCCTGAATAAGTTTACCACATGATCATGAATATAAATTAAATATACAAAAGGTGAAATGTTTGTTATGTTAGGACTTTTTGTTTGTTTATTAGAATAGTTAATTTGATATCACTTTAGTATATGTAAATGATACCTGTATGTTTGCACATATGTGTATATATACATATATGGAAATATGTCAGATGTATGCATATATATGTATATGCATATATAATTTCCCTGTAGTTGTTAGTGCTGACTCAGTTTTTTTTTTGATTAGTCTACTAAAGACTAAGGATTCGTCTGAAAAATGCATAATAAAAACATATCCACATATCTTTACACAATCTTCTTTATAGCATTCAGAGAGATGAGATGCCAGTTTACCAGCTAACAAGCCTGATGCTGATTTTCCTCGTTTTCACAATTGCCCCTGGTCAATTATATCAGTAGTAAAGTGGTGATTACCGCATCGGGACCTTTGACAATAAGACCCCTGAGTTTAGATGTTCATGTTAGTCATCCTCCGGACCTCAGTTTTTCTACATATAAAATTAAGCAAATAACAAACTCATAGAGTGTTATGGGGATTAAATGAATTAGTATTAGCAACATGTTTCTCTCAATAACTGGTTCATAGTAGACATTATAGTCTAAATGTTTATTAACATGTGAAATTACTCTTGTTATTTTTCATAGGTGCCAAAAAACAGATTGGTGTTTTTCTTCATGCCAGCCATGTAATTGCATGGGACTAAAAGAAAAAAAACGTTTTCTAACTACTCTGCATGTTCCTTTTTTTGAGCTAGACTTTGATTTCTTATTGTTCCATTTGCAAGTAAAATCTTCCATATATTTAGAGGTGAAGACCTGACTGTTTCTTGCAATATTCAAGCTCCATGTGTAATATGTTTGTTTTGTTCTAAAATCTAAAGCAACTCTAGAGTTACTCATGTGGTTGATGTTTATTTGTACCTTATTCAGTGTTTAAGTACCAAGGTTAGAGAAATGATAAAAAAAGACAAGGTCCATGCTTTCAAGGAGTTTGCATTCTTAACATTCTATATAACCTATCCAATGTGAAGACATTAAATAAATAAAACAACCCTAACATTTCAATAATAGCAGTGTCACCCTGATCTTCTCGCCATTGTTATTTGATAATAAAATTTGAGTTTATTGGGCCAGCATTTATTTTTAATATAAGAAACAACTGACTTTTGCCAATTTTTTTTTCCAAAGTGAATCCTATAAAAATCAACATAGTATTGCCATGACACACAAAAACAAAATACAAGTTAATTAAAAAAAAAGAGTGACACAAATTAAGAATAAGGGGCAATATTAGTAAAAATAGAGTTGCAATTAATGAACACCAATTTATTAAAAGTCAATTTAAAAATACACGTAAGATATTAGGGCAAAAAATACAATAAAGGTGTTAATTGGGGTATTTCATTTTCTTGCCAAATCTGAAGTCCATTATTTTCTATATTTTCAGTTAAGAACATCAGTTTGGGATACCACAATGACAATGAAAACAGAAATGCCAACTACCAGATGAAATGCTTGGGAAAAAAATCCAAATTTTGGGAGACAGAAAGTAGAGGATATGGTGCCTGCTGCTGTAAGATGTGATGAAGCTGCAGGTTAATGTTTATGGAGCAATTCATGCAAACAAGAGACCAGTATACTTCCATTGAAATGCAGAAAAGATAAGGAACAAGGAAAATGAGCCACAGTTTACATTTATCGTTATTATAAGGATTTCATCCCTGCCGGTTCTCCCATCACACTAAAGAAACACTTCTAATGAAGAAGCAATTAACTTGTGCTCAGAACCAGGACCCAGCTATTTGGCCCCTTTTTCTAAGTGGACAAACAAAACATAAAATTGAATGATCCATATAAAAACAATCAATATTTTGTAGAACCAAAACAAAAAAAAAAACTTCAATTATTGAATAGTTGCATATTCAATTATGCAAAAAATTATATAAAAGAGGGAAGGAAGTAAGGAAGAAAGGAAAGAAAGGAAGAGGAAGCATAGGAGTAAGAATCAAAATATTAGGAAAATTTTCAGTAAAAACACTTGATACTGGAAAATAATGGAACAATGCTTTCATAATTTCAAAGATTATTTTCAATCCAGAATAAATTATCAACCTGGATTATTGATTGAATATAAGCATACAGTAAAAACATTTGCTACCATGCAATGTCACAAGCAATATCCTTACCAGATATCTTTTTTAGGAACAGAATTTGCTCCAGCAAAATGAAAGAGTAACTCAAGGAACAGAAAGCTATTAGAATCAGTGAGGTCAGTCTGGGAAAGAAAAGGAAAAAAGCACGTCAGTGCTTTCTATGATAGTGGCCTAAAGGGAAACCCAGCCCAAATTCGATGTGAATATGAGTATATTAGTCAGAGTTCCCCAGAGAAACAAATATTAAGAGATTTATTATAGGAATTGGTTCACATGAATGTGGGGTTTGGCAAGTTCAAACTCAGTAGAAAATCCTACAAGTTGGAAATTCCAGTGAGTGATAATGAATCCCTCCAAGGAAGAGGGCTGATTGAAGTAGAGAAACACCTATTTTGACTTCTGAAATGTTCAGTGCTCCTTGAAGGCCTCCAACTGATTGCATGAGGAGACTTCTCTCATTGCTGAAAGCAGGCTCCTTTGCTGATTGTACTGTTATAAGCAACACATGAAAACAATTAGTTAATGATTTAAATCCATATACAAAATACCCTTACATTAACAATCAGGCTGGTGCTTTCTTGACCAAAGAACCAGACATCAGAACCTAGCAGGCTGACACAAGAATTTAACCATCACAATAGGAATATGAGAAAAGAAAAAGCAGGTTAGAGAAGAACTTGATGAAAATTGCCGGTAAGTCATAGCTCTAAAAAACAAGGTATACTCTATTAAGGAAGTTATTGAGAAAAAACTTTATTTACAATTTCTTTTTAAATTTTTAAACAAATATTTCAAGTGGAAATATTTGTAGAGGAAAAAAAGTTTATGTTTACTCTTTTAGTAGATTGAACATGCCCTCATGTCAGAGGACAGTTCTGATATTAACCCTCTAGAAAGAATAATTACCATCATTCTAGTCATTTTAGTCTCCTAAAATAGGAGGAGGTAATTTAAGTGATATGAATAATAACTATAATATAGAATGATCTCTTTAAACAACCTTGTACTTTGGTATACTACTTCATTTCATACTATTTTGAGATATTGGAATATTTCAGGCAAATTATGGGATGAAAAGTGATAAAGGTGATTACTGATATTTGTAATATTCAGAGGTGACTCTCTGACCTCTAGGGAAGTAAGAACTATAATTTTTAAACTATTGGGAGAAAAATAACAAGGGGAAAAAGAACGTTTCTAAGATCCTGGCCATAAGGAAAAGAAGGCAAATTGTGCATGTTTCTGATATCATTGTTTAGAGAGGTTCTTTGAAATGACTCATTCCAGATCTTACAAACATGAAACTGTAATAGTACAAGGTGAACAGCGTAGTCATAATGGAATGCAGTGATTTTATGTTTAATGGAATATTCTGATTCACATATATTCAAATTGACAAAGTATATTGAAAAACAGATAGGAATCCAGAGATCGGTCCTCAAACATTTCTGGATGTTTCAATACAACATGTTAAGCATATGTCAAATCCAGTCTAGTGATAACTGTTGCTAAGCAATACTTGCTTAGGTTTGTTTCCACTTAATCATCCTACTTACAATATTCTAATGAAAATACATATTGCTTAGAATAAAATTGTCTTTGTAATAAGCATTTTTCTTTCCCTTTACAAAATTTGAAGTCTTTTGTGCCTATACCAGATGAAAATGAATCTAGTATTTTGGAAAGTCTTTGTTATAGCTTAATTGAAAACTACCCACTAATTAGATTCATAATAAGTTCTATTACCTTTTCTTTCAATACCATATCCTAACTAATAGCAACTAGAAAACGAAGTATTTGAGCAAAACCTAATATAAAGTATTTCTAGAGATTCATGTTCGCATTTTCTATAACTTAATAACAAATTAACAGTCAGTAGTGCAAATAGCACCAATTCAATATCTCAGAGCTGCCATGGGCCAGGAGGCCAGGCATGAAATAAATTGGTCTTCTCTTCAGGGTCACCAGAAAGATCAATTTGTTGGTCAGTCCTATGATCCCATCTGTGTCTCAGGGTCCCACTTCAAGTTGGGTGAAGGTGTTGGCTGAATTCAGTGCCGGACAGCCTTACAACTGAAGTCCATATTTTCTTGCAGGCTGTCCAAGTGTTTGCTGTTAGTTCTTTGAACTTATTTCCAGGTCTGAGTCACAATATAGCATTTGTCTTTTCAAAGTCAGCAAAAGGATCATTTGTGCTTCAGATATCTTCATCAGTCCGTGAAAATGAGATTTCACGTAATGTCACCTAACTAAAGAAGTGAAAATCCCAGTATATTCACAGATTCTGTCCACCCTGAAGGGAAATGGATTATACAGGGGGTGTAAATAGGGTGCAGGACTCTTAGGGGTCACCTTAAACGACCTCCTACCACTTTTCAATAAGCACAGTTTAATATCAACGATATTTCATCAATTTAGAGTTGCATTAGTATATTGTTAATGACCACAGTCAGTGATTCTCAAACCTAGTGTTTTATGGAATTGATTGTGAAGCTTTAAAATATAGCAATTTATAGGCTCTATACCAACCAAGCCAGTATTTCTGATCTTTTTGAAAGTTTCTCAGATGAATCACCCATGAAACCAGAATCAAAGGGCAGAAGAAACACTTGAAAATCTACATTAACATAATTTACAGGTTCGCTTAAAGCTTAGGTTTTCTTTTATTGAGTTTCTACCTATCTAGAATTTTAAAGTGATCTTACTGAGACGAATATCCATTCTGACAGAAAAGTAGCACAATTTGAGAACAAATGAAATTATAAATTCTTTGGAAAATATTGAGAAGGAATTTTCTTGAATTTGCTGAAATGTATTAGTTTATATTAAGTGCCAATGGAATAGATAAGGAAGGGTGAATAAGAGGGAAAGGAAAGAAAGTGAACTAAGATATACTGAGCACATCCACATAGTAATTAAGATAATAAATGATTAATTACTAACTTTAACAGATGAGGACATTGAGATATTGAGAACTATCATATCCTACAATTAATACATAGTAGAAGGGTTTATTTAAACTAAGGTCTTTTCTGTTACAAAGCCTGTGGTTCATCATGCTCAAAACAAGCCCTTCCTTAACCTTGACTTAGATGGGATATTCTTTCCTGTTGTTTAAAAAACCCTTGGGTACAATTTGTACTTTAGTGCTCTGTTTCTATCACTAGATGCAATTTTATAAAGGTAAAATCTAATTTTACTCATCTGATATATATTTTATAGTATTAATGAAATGAAGCATTTGGAGTGGATTTAAAACAGTCTGTGTTCATGAATGGAAAGCAAGAGATAAATTTCTAATATTTTTGAAAATATAACATTTTATATTTTCTGAAAATATTAAACTTTATATTTCAGGGAATATAGTAGTTGATATTTCAGCAAATATAACACAGAAATGAAAGCTGTAAAATTGTTGACAGGTTGTTCTTTGAGTTCAGGGAGATGTTATAGCAAAATTTTGTAAATTCAAATCTCATACAAACTGAATGAAATAGTATCTTAAGTCATACTTACATGAAAGTTGGTAATTATTTTTCATATTTAGGCACCCTGCACTGCCTGTAATTTAGTTGATTGATACTTGAACTTGGATGTGTACCATTATTACCAAAGAATCACATCATTAATGACTGCTGTCTCAGAATAAAGGGCATCTAAGGACATTGCATTTGGAATTATCTGAGTCTCTAATAAAATTCTTAAGTGATACCCTTAGTACGGCTTATGTTTTAGTTTCTGAAGTCTGATACTGAGAAATTTTCAGCATGAGATGGGGACTCAAATCTGAGAATAGTTTCTTTTGTTAATTAGAGTAAATATCTATACTTGCTTAAAAGATTATCAGTACTATATAAAGGCATCTAACAAAATTCTTAGTACCTAATAGACACTCCATAAGTGGAAGTTATTTGAGTAATTTAATATTTTATCCATTATAGGATATCTCAAGATCTTGTGGATATTAATTTGTTCTATAACTTATACATTATTTTACAATATTGAGCAGGAATCGAATGTTTTATTTAACTTATTTTATTAAGACATTTGTTTGTGGGTGGCAAATATAAGGAAGATATTAGTATAGTGAAAAATTTATATTGAGTCATACATTATTTTCCCAATGCACTAGCATTTTGCACCATAAAATAACATTAGGTAGAGGCAGAGGACATTAGACAACTAAATGCAGTAAACAACAAAAGAAGAGTTATGTAAATATCCATTTACCTTATGTTCCTCCCACTGTACCTACTTTTGCTTTAGAAGTGATTACTGCATGGATATCCCAAATGTTTGTGCATTTTGAACATTATATTACTATAACTCAGTAATCTAAATCCTTTCCTAATATTCCCTTTTATCAAAGATTTGCACCTGTATTTAAAGGTAAACTCCTTTATGTTTTATGGTGTTTAATTGTTAGGAACTTAATAGATCCTCTTGAATTTTCTAATTTATTTATGGTTGTTTTCCAGTGCTCTGGTTACAAATCTGCATTTATTATTTAATTGTCTGGCCCTAAACTAATTTCCCCCCATAATTTCCATTACTTTTGAGCTAATTTTGCTGATGCAATGTTTATGGAAACATATATATTGCATTATAGCAGAAACATGTCTACATCATTTCTTGTTATATGTTGGGTATATTATTTTCCATAGAAAACATGTAATGACTTTATGATGGAGTAAGTAAAAGAGCAAAACATGTAAAAATTTAACATTTGCATATGTTTTAAAATTTAGAATGAACCTATTCACTTAATAAACATTTTTCAGAGTATAATTTGTGCCAGTCTCTGTATTAAGTGCTGAGATAAGAATTTTTTTAAAAGGTAAATTTAGCCCCTGTTCTTGATAATTTTACATTATATGCAGGGAGGTATCGAAAAGCTAGGAAATTACAATGGAAAACAATAAGGAGACTTCCAAATGGGTAGAGTATATTTAATAAGAAAAAAAGAAAGTGCTATCATGATTTCTCAATTTAAAGTAATAAACACACAGTAGGTAATTTCATCAGGGAAGAAAACTATTATATTGCATTTAATGACTTGCAAATTTTCTATGACATCCAAAAGAATCAAGTTTGGCAATTACAGAGCCAGGAAAATTACTAAATCGCTTCTCAGTGTTGTTGCTATATAGACCCCACACTGTCTCTGCTGAAGTGACAGCATAATTTGCCTCACTCTGACTGGGCATTGGATGTGGTACCACTGCAGTTACAGTCAACAGAATAAATTCAGTGAGGGGAATGTTTCTACATGACACAGGTTACTGAACAGAAGTTTCATGAAGAAGTACTTTATTACAGGATTCTAGATCTTATGTCTGAATCACAGCTAAATATTATCTAAAGACTAAAGTTCTGGTTTCTACTTCAGTCATAAGTTGAAAATTTCCCCCAAACTGAGGAAAAGTGTATATAGTTGCTGGGGGACAAATGATTTTGACATCCATTTAATATTGTCCACGCCGTCGCTGGCCATCCTAACTCTTCTAAATTCGCAAGACAGAAGCAATAACAATAAAGCCATGAGGACAACAATGAGTTTACTCACTAAGAGTTAACTATCCTGAAAAATGATGGTATCCCTATCCTTTGTTCAAAAGAGATACAGCACAAAGCTTCATCATCACAAAATCTAATCAATAACTAGATATTTGGGTGTTGTCCATTAACCTTCTCATTCCCTGTAGCCTCATTTTCATATATTAGAAAATTGCATTGTATAAATATAACAAACAAAACATACATGGGGCAAAAGTAGAAAGGGGGAGTCATGGAGATCCATTAAATACATAAATGCATATTATACAAGTAAGGAATTAATGCTTCCCATAATCATCTCAGCATCCTTCACTCATAACATGGGAGCCATTTTCATCTCTGCATAGTCTTACATTCAGAGGGTTGCTGTTGCCCTCCTTTAACTGTTACTTTTCTGTGGATATGAAAATACATGAGACCATGTATTTTCTTTTTTGTCCAATAAAATGAATCCCAGATTTCACGAATACTCCACAGAAGTAACATATATATCATTAGCTTGGTGTATATGTCTATAATTTATATCAGATAGATGATAGACAGATAGAAAGTGACAGGCAAACAGACAAGTGATAGATACTTAGATGTTTATTTGCTAAAATACTGAGTTGACAGCCTGAGCTTTTAATTCAATGAAAGATATTGCTGTGGTCTTGGTGGTATGATTCCTTCTGAGGAAGCTAAAATTTCTAAACCATAGGATATTAGAATAGAATAAATATGAAGCAAAATATTGTCTTTCATTAGATATACTATTTAGGGAAACCTCCATGAATTCTGGCTTCCAATGAAACAGTGTCACATTCTGCTTCTTGACTCAGAAAATGTGCCAATCATGTAGGACATGGCCTCAGTCTTGCAGGAATTAATTTTATTCTTTTCTGTTTAATAAATCAGCTTTTTGTAGCTCATATAGGTAGTCTAAGATCAACTGATCCAAAGGAAATCATCAATTTCTGTAATTCTCCCATCACCAATATATATTTTGGTCAAAATCAATATTATGTATGAAGTGTACAGTGAATGACATTTTGTAACTATATGGATAACATTAAATACAGATGATAGTAAGACAAAATCTAATTACAATAAGTGTCTGTTTCACCTTCTGTGTAAGATGAGATCCAAAGAAATAAGTTGGCCTCTTCAAGCTAATGGTAAACCAGAGATGTAGTACTAAGGAAGTGGTTAGGTTTGCTAGAGCTGTTGGAAGTATTGTGCAGGACTGATAAGCATATCAGTCTTGCTGAAAAGAAAATTATATCACTGAGCCCATGACAGCAAATCCACTCTGTTTACACCTTCATTTCAAAGGCTTTAAGGTGGCCCAGGTAAAAGACAGACTGACATTCACAGGATGAATTATCCAGTTCAGCCAAATTTTGAAAGCCTCATATGTAACGTTTGGGCAAGAATTCACATTCAGTTATGAAAGGGCATAAATTTAACTCACTTATCCTTTTTTCCTAAAATTGTCTTTTAAACTAATTCCCTAATAATTATTTTTTTAAACTCCTAACTATTGAACAACTCTTTAAATTTCCCCTTCAGTTTTCCTACCAGTGAGAGTAACTAGATAGTTTTTATCCAATAAAATGAAAATTTTTTCCTCTGCAGTTTTTAGTTCCTTAAAAATTGCAATGTAATTATTATGCAAAATAGTTCACTTCCATTTGGTATCAGCAAATATTGCAGAACCATCTTGTAACCAGATTCAAAAAATGTCCTCAGTTAAATGACCATGGCCATAGATAAATACCAAAGAAGCTAAAGGCATGGGGGTTGAGAGATTATCAAGAGTATTTATCAAGAGTAAATAAACAAGAAAAATGGACTATATATTCATTAGTGCTCTGGTTACAAATCTGCATTTACTTTGCTTAATTTTGTCTTCATGGAACTGGCGATGTCATATATAAATATCACTTCAAACTTATTAAAGAAATACTACAAATAATGTACTATTTTATTGCCTGGTGGATAACACTAGATTCATCATGGGAAACTCAGTTCAAATGGTTACCTGGTGTTCTAGTCAGTCATTCAATAATTTCTTCAGCCTGGTTGGATGTCAAGATGTCGGCAGGTCAAGAACAATTTCTCAAAGAACATAACTTTTTTTTTTTCAGTAGAGGATATGGTTTCACCCTAAAATATTGATTTTTAAATTATTCAGGCAGAATTTTCCAAAACAGTGTGAACTATTGAGAACAATTAATAATAAGTGCCTGTATCTCAAAGAAAGATGTCAAAGTAACAGGGAAACTTTAAGGGGACACACCATAACCAATTCTATAAATCCTTGTTATTCATGACTCTTGGCCTATATAAGCAGAGATAAATGATATAGAATGAATAAGAGTAGCAGTAAGAATAACTTTGAAAAAACTTAGAATGCGGTTCATTTCCCCTCCCTCCTCTGTTTAGGGAATGAATGTGGAAACCCTATCAAGTGAAGAGTATATCTGGTCCAAACACAATAAGAAAGTGAGGAAACTATTTTGACATGTGTTTTGCTTTCCAATCATCCAACTTCTTGCAACCTCAGGTCAAAACTCCACTTCTCACTTGAACCCCACAAGTCCCTATCCTAACCATCCAACTTCTGGAGAGCTTCATATCCCACGGTATTAGTTTTACCTCATGGTTTCTGTATAATGACCCTCTTATCACACCTGGGTATTTTCTTACCTTATGAATCATCATTCTCATGACTATTCTGAAAAGGAATCATCTGTGAGAAAGATTCTAAATGAATTATTATGATATTGCTGGAGATTCTATCCTCAAATATTCAGTTTCGTCTTTGTTCAAGTGACTGTGTTTGAGAAATGAATTTGGTCAGGAAAATGAGTGAGAGTTCATTGTCCTTTAGCGAGGCAATCCAAATCTGTGCTACAGTCATTTTTCTTGTTAAACAGATCAAGTATTACCTTGGGGGCTACTCACCCATTTCCAAAGTAACAACCTAATCATCCATTATCCATCATCAAACATATCAACAGTGGTCAGCCCAAATTATGACCACTCCAATCCTGGTGCTTAAAATGGATATCATGCTCACCTTAACTCTGAAGGTTAAGTGCTGTCACTTGCTTCAGAAGCTCCAAAATCTCACATCTCTATTAAAATCACAAAGCCTGTTCCAAATTCACAGATTTTCTACACAGAAAACAAACCACAGTGGCATCTTTTAAAGATACTGTCACTTAGTCATCAATAAACTTATCAATACTGTGGTTAAAGTAATGCCTCTTGGACCTGCTTAAAGGGATATATTTAATGAAAAGGTAACATTATTTCCCTAACTCTTTAGATTTCTACTTCTCTCAGCAAGAAATTTCTGTCCTTTCAACTTCATTTACATGAGGCCACAGTTGTGTACAGATTTCAATTAATCAACCTAGCAAACAATTAGAACATCTGTTTGTGTACTGAGGCAGAAGAGTGTAATCATAATCTCTGGTAAGTGTACGTACCTTATGTCAGATGTCTTAGAAGCAGAGATTGTGAGGGGAACTTATATATATTTGATTTATTAATGGAGTGCTCTTGGGAAAAATCAGAAAGGAAATGAGGGAAACAGAATAAGAAAGATGAAGAAGTTATGAAAAAATGTAATTTCAGGTAAAATTTAGAAGAATTCTAATGTAACCAACTTTTTACCAAGTGATTTGTGGTTCTCCTCAAGTCATTATAGGGGTCAGTCTCTTTCATTTTGCTGACAGGTCAGAATTTCAAGAGCTGCAATAGCTAGATCAGCCTTGGAGAAAGGGTGTCCAGGCTGATTGGTATAGAATTGATCTCTATCACCTGATTATTGCAATCATGAGCACATTGTGCAAGCTATGATGAGGAATTAGATTCCTATCTTAAATCTCTTAGTTCATACATCCTGGCCAATCATCCTGTCCGCCACCTTTTCTGCAGTGCATACTTACTGGCATATATTAGCATGCAATAAGAAGATACCCATAATTTGTATCTTGCCCCATAGATCATTTGATATACTTCTTCCCCAAATATCCATGTCCACAATTTCTGAATCTTGTTCATTCCAGGCTCCTGACCAACCAGTCAAGCCTTTTGTAAAAATGCACATGAAAAAGTGTATATCATTTCTTTCCATGTTCTTTCCACATCAGGTGCATGACAAGGTGTACTACCAAAAGCTCTGGCCACTCTAGAATATATACACTCTACCCAGTGGCTTTTAAGATCATCTCTAAGTGAGCTTGTAGCATGAGTAGGTTGTTTACAGAGTGCACCAACCTACAAAGCTAATTTAAAGTTGAGCCCAGTCCAGCTTTTTTTCACCCTTAGCCTGATAAGAAATATCTGATGAGGCCATAGGTATGGCAGAGGTGTTGGTATAACAGTGATTATTGACATGATCATCTGCACCACCAGTTTATATACCTTGTATGTGTCCACTACCAGATATTCATACATTGCCTTTATCCTATGATGGATTATGTCATGTCTACTCAGCAACCTCATAGTGTAGAGAATCTGAAAGTAAACAGCTTATTATGGGCAACTCAGATCTCAAGCTAATTTGCAACCAATAGTCAGATGCTCAGTTGCTACCAAGGCTCAATAATATGATAGGAGCTGTACTTGAATGTTGTATAGTTTTCTATTGCAAATGGCAAAAGAAACATAGCTTTGCCTTAGAACTGGTCTTTTTTGGCTTGCCAGAAAGTCCTCATGAAAAGCTTTTCTACTATGGTACCTCCATTACTGTGGTATCTAAAGGACCATATTGCTAAAGGGTCACCTTGCTTGTACTCTTGCATTGGACCCCACTCATGATTAACAGGCATTCATGTCACTTGTTAAAAAGGGCTAACAGTATTTCCAAATGTAAAATATGCTTCCTCCAAGCTTAGAAGCCAAACACATGTGCTACCTTTTCAGGGTTAAGAAGTTTAATAGCTGCTACTTTATCTTAGAGAAGATGTCTTTCAATGTCCAAGAATACTAGAATTCTGAAATGTTCTCCAGTATGACAAATCTTTGAAACTATGTCAGGGGTTACCTCTAACCTTCTAGAATGTCTGTGTCTCACAAAGGTTTCCAGAGACTTGGGCATTGAATAACATAGCAGAACCAAAATAGGAGAAAAATGGTGATGTTCTGCAGAATCTCCAGACTTCAGGTCCCTTTAGGCAATATTGTGCCAGAGAGCTGAAGAAATAGGCTAGCAGTAGTGCACCATGTAAATATATACTGCCATCCAAATCAAGTGATTGGAACTTCTTCCTATCCTTTTCCCTGAAAGGGATTGGAAAGAATGTGTAGGAAAGATTAAAAGCCCCATAACAGAACAGCTGCAATTGGGGCTACTTCTGTACTAAGCTTAAAATAGTACACTGTTGCCTTCCATGATTCATGTGACTTTTCAGGGGTAGACTGGTGTATGAGGAGTACCACTATCCCTGAAATCTTTGATGATGGCAATATTCTCTGCTTTTCCACTTAGTTTGTTATTTGCCAGCCCAAATCTACAGGGGACAGCCCCTACTGAGCATTCCTTGTCACACCTTCTGGTATATTTGAAGAATATTGTCAGATAATGAGTTTGCAGGTCTCACATAATAGATTTTTTCCAGCATTTCCAACTCTCTGAGCCCTTGTATTCCTTCTCCTGCACTCTGTGGTGGCACTTCATACAGCTCTGCTTCATTTAATATGGGCCATATTTTTTGTCAAATTTTCAAGGATCACATTACCAATACTGAATCAAGGACACTACCAGGACTTCAAATATTGTATCATTGGACAGAGTCCATTTTTTGCCAAGGTCCTCTTTTTCAGCTGCTTTTTACTCTATCCCCTTTAATCCAGCATCCTTGGATTCCACTCCTAGGCAATCTCTCCAACTTCAACAGCAGCTTCTGTATAAATGGTATCACTCCTTTCTTCCCAGCTCCTACTCCTTCCCAGTTGATGTCTGTGAATAAAACTTAGTTATTGTTGTAAGGGTCACAGAAAAGGGGTAACAAATATTGTCATATGAGCTCTTTGCCTCATCTGAAGTCCTTGCTTAGTCTTTGAGATTGGGAAAAGGATCTTGTCCTTTTATAAGGGGGAGGAGGTTCTTTTCTGAACCCAGAGGATTCAGTCTTCATCACAGCATCAAAACGTGGTGGTTTGAAGCTATATGTGACCCAGAAAAACATGTTCTTAAATTTAATTCATTCCTGTGGATGTGAAAACATTGTAAGGAGGGTCTTTTGATGAGGTCACTTCAGTTAAGGTGTGTCCCAGTTCAGTTAGGATGGGTCTTGATCCTACTACTGGAATCCTTTATAAAAGAAAGAAATTCAGAGAGATAGAAAGCTAGGAAACAAGAAGGTGAAATCAAATAACTGGAAGAGAAGGGAGAGTCCACCAGATGCTGCTATGTGCCTTGCCATGTGACAGAGGAGCGAAGGATTGCTGGCAGCTGGTCTTTGGGAAGAAAGCATTGGCTTGATGATGCCTTGATTTGGACTTTTTTCAGTCCTCAAAATCCTCAGTGAATAAATTCCCCTTCTTTAACTTTACTAATTTATGGTGTTTGCTCTGAGTGACCTTGAAACTACAACACAGGGTAACATCCTTTTCCTATTACGACCTTGATTCTGTCATAGAAGATTTATCTAGGATGAAAATGCAGTCTTCTTCAAAATTTTGCTATTGCTAAGATTATGTTATGAAGCTGGTGTTCAGCACCATCCGTTTTCTGGTTGCAGTTGAGTAATTTTAAGCACTGCCAAAAATATCTCTGACTTCAATCTTTATCATAAATTAATGATTAATTGAATGGAGCCTGTCATATTCTCCCTCAAAGCATCTATAGTGAACTTCAGCAACCATGCAATTCCACAGTCTTTATATTTACTATCTTCACTGTGCCTTTCAAATATCAGAACTACCACATAAGCCAGCGTAACTTTCCACCTCTGTCTCCTTGATGGTTTCCACAGCTGAAAAGTCTTAGCAATTATACTGAAATGGCATGCTGGGGGGCTATCAGTCCTTCATCTTTCATCTGTGATGGCATCTTCACTACCAACCAGCTGGAAGATGACCAGATTCTAGGATCCCAAACAGTGTGTGTTTCTTAGGGTCACTCCTGATATTGACTCTTTTAGGTTAGATCCCTCAGAAGCAGATCCTTGGTTTGGGACTTATGTACATATGATTTATTGAGAGCATTTTAGAAAGAGGAGTCAGTAAAAGAGTGAGGAAAGCAGAATGGGGGGTTAGGAGGGTGAGTATAAAAAAGGATGGGGTAAGATCTTGCTTCAGCCTAATCCTTCCACGAGGTCTGGAGTGAAAATGGTACCACATTTTGTTCTAACTTGAGGCAAAGACCAGAGTTTTACCTCACACTTCACGCTCAGTAATTGACTAAGGCCTGAGGGTTGCAGGGTTGTAACTCTAAGGAAACTCAAAATAACAACATGGTTTATATCGCCCAAGGGCAAAGTTTGAAGATTTTAGCCATCAGCAAAGGCTGTCTGCTGCAGCACTAAAATCAATACTTAGGCTAATCGAAAAGTTTGCCTTTCCTGATGAAGCACATTCAATTCATAATTTTTCCACATATAGTTCAAGTTCTTTGGTATATATATATATATATACGAAAATCTTCTGATTTTTTATTTTTATTTTTTCAATGAGTAAGATACCTTTCTCTGATTTGACTTAGTAATTTGTCCCCAAAGTTATGTTCAGATCTTACTCTTACTTTAGGTCTAGAGAAAATGAGACATTAGGGGGAGGTAACAGCTTCTAAAGGAAGGCAGAAGCAACTACATCAAATAGTTAAAAGGATGAACACACAGAATTGCTTTGGCTGGCAAAATCTGATCAGAGGAGTTTCTGTTTTGAATCCCATGAATCATTTCTTACAATACCTTTACAAATTTCAAGCCTATCTTTACTGAAAAAAAAAAATGACCTAGTTTTAATGTCAGAAATCCAATGAGACTGTGAATTAAACTGATATAATTTGGCAGCCCCAAAGAGCAAATCCTCAGTGTGAGGTTTGGCTGCTATGAACACTGTATCTGAAAGAGATAAGATTCTTTTAGCAGATAGGTAGTTTCTTGGCCTTTGAATGTGTTTTTGAGCTGAGAACCTAGGACTTTTCCTACCATTCTCTTCTTTAGCTTCTCCTGTGTGATTATAACCAGTACAACTCTTTAGTTTGTTTAATTCCTCACGTCCTTCATAATATTCCTTATCAATTGATGTCTAGTTCCCAAAAACTTGCCTTCTTTTTGTACCTTTTCCAAATGCGGTAATCTACTTGTGAAACCCTGCATGTGATGGGATGATAATGCCCACTTTCCTAATAAAAATAAAAGCTTGGTTTTCATTGTCATCTCACCCAAACAGATCCAAGACCAAATCAATTCTCCTTTCTCTTTTCCTTGAGTCTCTTACCTGCAAAACTCCTGGCACTGATTTATTTTTCTTCACTGCAAATGATAAAAACACCTCTACCAGAATTAAGCAGAAAAAAAAAAAAGATTTATTTTCAAATGTTAGTACTCTGTCAAATTCTAGGTAGTCTAGAGAATCAAATTTTGAAGCTAGAAAGTTAAAAAACAAACAGAGACAAATAGCCAAAATGACACTGTGACTTGTTTGGCCGTGATACTTTTCTTTTGTCAGACAGCATGGAAATAAAAATTTGATCATTGACCTTGACCTTAAATCTGAAAATGGATTATCTCTGCTGCTCCCTTATCAGGCTGGAATCTTTTTGTGGCCTAATTTTTCACAATCACTAGCTCCAGATTTAATTTTATCTGATTGGCATAATCAGAAAACTGTCTGGAAAAATTAGTATTTCCTCCTGGTCTTAGAAAATTATGCACTCACAATTTGAAATTTCCCCAATAAGAGGAAGGTGTTCAAAATTGCTCTTTGACCAGAGAGCTTGTTAATAAACAATATGGTGAAAATTTTAATTAGCACTTGGAAGTCCCTATTGTAGATTCCTTGGGCTACTCAAGCAAATTCCTTGGATTGGGCTGTGTTAAACAATAGGAATTCTTTAGCTCACAATTCTGAGGCTAAAAGTGTACAAATCAAGGCATCTTTAAGGCAATGCTTTCTCCCTGAGGAATGGCATTCTGGGGGCTGGCTACAGGCAATCTTTGGTCTTTAGCTTGTCATATGACAAGACAGATGGTGGCATCTCCTGGTCTCTCTTCTGGATTACGTTGATGTGTAGCTTTTGCCTGCTTCCTCTGTATATTTCTCTCTCATTTTGTATGTCATTCCACTTTTAAAGGACTTCAATAAGACTTCAGGATTATGACCCATCCTGATTGGGCTGGGCTAGACATTAACTGATGTAATCTCATCAATAGGTCTTATTTACAATGGGTTCAAACACCCGTGGGAAAGTACTAGGTTTAAAAACAGGTTTTTCTGGGGTCCATACAATACTTCAAACCACCACTGTGGTTGCATGGATCTACCATATGAATATATAAGTCATATGTAAGTAGAAATCTAAGGAAAGGGAGAATGTACAAGGCAAAAGGAATAATATTTAGGAAATGGCAATGAGAAAATATGTCAGAATGGCAGGAACATAGAAGTATAAAGTGAAGTTATGGCTGGGAACTTTGGGGGCGGGTACTAGAGACAAAGGACAAGGCTCAGTAAGAAGGTGGGAATATCATACAAATTCTCATGCATCTTTTGTGAAGGTAATTGGACTGTGTAGCAGTTTGATATGGTTATGAATTCCAAAAATAGATATTGGATTATGTTTGTGATCTGGTAACTGAGTTTTGATTGGGCCACATCATTACTGTTTTGAGTCCCTGACCCTTGGTGAATGGGGACTCAGATAAAAGGCATGGCAAGAGACAGAGTTGAGGGTTCTTAATATTGGAGTTTTGATGTTGGCTTTTGATGCCAAAGTCTTAAGCTGGCACCCCAGAAGTAAGCACATAGAGGAAAGAGAAGCTAGCTCAAGGAAGAAAGGAACCTTGAACCCAGAGAGAAACAAGACCCTGGAAGAGAGGAACCAGGAAGCCTGAACGCTTACAGACATTGGCAGCCACCTTGCTCCAACATGTGAAAATAGACTTTGGTGAGGGAAGTAACTTATGCTTTATGGCCTGGTATCTGTAAGCTCCTACACCAAATAAATACCCTTTATAAAAATCAAATAACTTCTGGTATTTTGCATCAGCAATTCTTTGGATGACTAATACAGATTCTAAGCAAGACTATGAAGGGTCTGAAATTACCTTATGAAGGGCTTCAAATTACCTAATTTCATGGATGTCACAAATTCTTGGTTGCTGATAGAAAATAAGAGATCTCTGGGACATAGATAAAGCACAATTTATTATTCACAGTAATGGAAGCAACAAGAATTGTAAGCATTCCTTTGCCAGTTCACTAAGTCTGAATTCCCTCAGAACTATAAGAAGATGACCAGATGATAGCAACCCACACAGTGTGTTGCATTACAGGAAAAGAACCCTGGCTTTTGCAGTCAAAATCCTTTATATTGTGCAATAAGCTTGCCTGCCTTCACTCTGAAGGGAGTCATTATCTTTATTATACTGGACAGTAAGCATGTCCCCCTTTTTTCTACATATGGAGACAGTAACTTTATCTTCTAAGTCTGATTGTTCTTGAGAAGATAGTACAGAACAAAGGGCAGTCCATGTGTCTGCTAGCAAGATATGCAGAAATGTAAGAGATCCAGGACATTTTATCTTTCAATAGGAAATCATTGAATCTTCCCAAATACTGATAATTGATCAATGACCTCTTTTTTTCACATTTTTCTAGATGTCCTTTGAAATATGTAAAGTGATTTGAAGAAATTTTTGTTGAAGGAAGTGAATGAGATTTCTAAAGAACACACTTAAAGAGAGGAGTGGAGCAATTGTATATGGGGTCAAGAAAGAGGAAAGACAGAACTATGTAGAAATTAGAGTGTAGGGGAAATTATACACATAATATTTTGTATAGACATATGGTTATATGAATGATAATTACACATACTAATATCTCTTTCCCACATATATTATCTTTTTATATACTTGTAGGTAGAAATAGCACAAATGCAAAGAACTATTTTGTATCTAGTTGAAACACACTTATGTACCTATACACACAACACAGAAATGCTAAGTTTATGAAGAGCAAGATTTCATATATATTTATATATATTATATATAATATTTAAAATTCTGTCTTTGGGAAGTGGATGTGGCTCAAGCAATTGGGCTCCCATCTACCATATAGAAGGTCCAAGGTTAGATACCCAGGGCCTCCTGGTAAAGGCAAGCTGGCCCTCATGGTTAGCTTGCCCACACGGAGTGCTGGCCCACACAGAGAGCTGGCACAGCAAGATGACACAACAAAAAGAGACACAGAGGGGAGACAATAAGAGGCAGAGCAGATCAGGGAGCTGAGGTGGCACAAGAGAGATTGCCTCTCTCCCACTCAGAAAGGTCCCAGGATTGGTTTCCAGAGCCACCTACTAAGAATACAAGCAAACACAGAAGAACACACAATGAATGGAACACAGAGAGCAGACAATGGAGGGAGTGGGAGAAATAAATAAATTAATTAAAAAAAAACAATTCTATCTTCATTAGGTAAAAGTTGTTTCAAGGTGGAAAATTAAGATTAGCTACTTTTGAGATAAACACTGTACAGAAAACCTTATGTGGCTGAGAATTGAATTTGCAAGTGAACCATGCATCCTCTACAATTATTCAGCTCTGCCCTGTTCATCAGTTATTTTTTTAATCAAGAAAATAAAATTATAGATGTGCAACATATTTTCAGCATTGTAATATTTTGCTGGGAAAACTGCAATTGTATTTGCTAAGCTAACTATTTACTTTTTGGACCTAGGACCAAGCACTAAACATGCTACTAAAAGTTAAAGTGAGCCATGGAGGGGAAGCAGACTTGGCCCAATGGATAGGGCATCCACCTACCACATGGGAGGTCTGCAGTTCAAAACCCGGACCTTCTTGACTGTGTGGAGCTGGCCCATGTGCAGTGCTGATGCACGCAAGGAGTGCGGTGCCATGCAGGGGTGTCCCCTGCATAGGGGAGCCCCATGCGCAAGGAGTGCGCCCCATAAGGAGAGCCACCCAGCACGAAAGAAAGTGCTGCCTTCCCAGTAATGGTGCCACACACACGGAGAGCTGACACAACAAGATGACACAACAAAAAGAAACACAGATTCCTGGTGCTGCTGATAAGGATAGAAGCGGTCACAGAAGAACACATAGCAAATGGACATAGAAAGAAGACAACAAGGGGAAGGGAAGGGGAGAGAGAGAAATAAAATAAAATAAATAAATAAATAAATCTTTTAAAAAAAGGTGAGCCATGATTTCATCTTTAGGTAAAGAAATAGTTGCTTTCCAAATGTATGATGTTTTATTTTCTCATGATTTCCACAATGTCTGCCTGAAGCTATGGCTATCATTGCTTCTGTTGATACTGGATTCTGCTGCTCACTTCACATGCTTTATTGTTTGTATTAATCATACTCATACTATCTTCCTTCTCTATGGTTTCTCCAAGGACTCATCTTCCATATTAGAAATATAGGTTTTTACAGACTCTACAGACAAGAGGTAAATGTAATGGTCATGCATATATGAGCAAAGAGTCTAGGTCTTCCTTCCTGTCCAAATGAATTTGTGTATTTTGGGAACCTAGGAGGTGGATATTTTTTAATCGGAGGTTTTCTTGTTGTTATTGTTGTTACTGCACCTGCCTTGTTGTCTGGTTTGCTGACAATTGATACATCATACTAGACTCATGAATGATTCAAAAGGGTTCAAAACACAGAGTTATATAGATTATACTGAATTTCTATTTTCCCATTATAAATTCTTGTAGATATATAAACTCTATCCTGCCTACTTTAAATTCCGTTTTATTATAGCATACTAATAATAAGAATTGTATTTGTAAAAGATCATAATGCTGCTAAATTTTATACTTTTTCCTCACTAAATAGTAAAATTGTCCTTAAGGAATATTTATTTTAAATATATAGACCCATTATATTTATAATCCAAAGGAGTGTTTCTGTTCTCTTAATTATATATTATGATAATCCTTGGAGAATTTGGTTGGCTTTTAGAAATAATGTAACATTTTCCTTGTGTTATAGTTCTAAAAATTGTATTTTTTATTATAGTCTATGTTTGTTGGTAGCATGAATAAGACACTTAAAAAATAATACAGTAAATGGTAATATTTGAAAAGATGAATTGTGAAGGGCTCTACTATTAATTTCCAGGATCAAAAATGACAGAGCTTTCTCTCTATTCCCATGTGTTTCCTTGAGAGAGTGTTCATTTATATTGACTCACAAAGGGGACAAGGAATCAACCTGAGCCATGCCTTCTTGGCATGGTCAAGTCAAAACCCTAATCTTAATAGGTAAATTAATCAAGGGAGCCTCAACTGAATCAAATATAATCAAAGGATATCACACCCAGAAGAATAGATTAGTTTACAAACATAATCTTTTTCTTTTTGGGATTCACAAAAATAATCTCATACTGTCACAGTTAGATGTTAAGGAAGCTTTATTTTAAATATTACTGGCTATAATGTATAAGCATGAGGTACATGCTTTCAATCTATAAATAAAGACTTTCTGAGGAAAGTGATCACAAATAATTTTTTTGCCCTAACAGATGATCTTCATGTATTCTAGTGTTTTCAAACTACAACTTCACTGGATTGCTTTCTGCCTGGTCTTTTCTCCTGAACTGGAGGGAACATATGAGAGAACTTGGCCTCCTCAAGTGATGAGGTGACACACAAAGTTAGCCGCTAGTTTACATGATTTAATTTGGACCTGCCTCTTCTTAGGCCAACCACTTCATTGATTTTGTGGTGGCTGACATGGAGTTACTGTATCCCAGAAAAAAAAAAATGCATTCTTAATCTCAATCTATTCTCTTGGGTGTGACTCCATTGTACATGTGTCCTTTTGATGAGGCTACTCTGAGAGTGTCACTCTATTGAATCAGGATGGGCCTTAATCCTATGACTGGACACTTTACAAGCAGAATGAAATTCAAACAGATAAAGAAAAAGCCATGAAAAGCAAGAAGCTGAAGGTCAGTAGACTCTGGAAATGAAGGTCAGGAAAGGTGGCCATGTGCTTTGCCATGCGACAGAAAAATAGAGAACCAAGGATCAAGGGCAGTCATCCCCAGAAGAAAATAGTCTTCAAGAAGAAAGCATTGCCTTGCTGGTATCTTGATTTTGGATCTTTCCTAGCCTCAAATCTCAGGGTCAATAAATTCCTACTGTTTAAGCTTACCCATTACATTATTTTTGTTCTCCTGTTGTAATTTTCTTTCCTTCCTCTCATTTTTTAAGCTGACATACACTAAACTATAGTCAAAAACAAAACACCCCTCTTAACACTTAAATAAGTGTCCTTATATATTTTTCTTAAACTTAAATAACTTTTTCCCTTTAAACACTGGGCCTTAGACAAAAGTGGTTGCTAGAAACTTTTTCTTTCCCATCTCCACTCCACTTACCTGCATGCGTGACTCATCTTAGAAGGGCATCATTGTCAGTTTGGGAAGATTTATCATTCCCAAAATGTTATTTGACACCCCTTAAGGTATTCATTAACCCAGGGGTTTGTATATACTGCATGGAGCCTACAGAAAAACAGAATTCTAAAGGCCCACAAAAGGAATTCCTAAGGATAAAACTAATCAAGTAATATGATCATTGGTTTGGGGTGTCAGTGATGGGGGATGCACGGGAGGGTGTTCAACTGGGGCATATCTTTAAGGCATAGGAATGTGTTCAAGTGTTCATGGAACATTGCCACTGTGGGTGGATATCCACTCAATAACTGAAAGAATATTGAATCCACATCCAGAGGAGCTCTGCTACCGTCTCTAATGAGATAGTAAGAATTCCCTGAGTACAGGGGTGGGACTTAGAGAAGGAGGATGGACCATTGTGATGGGCCCTAGATATTTATGATTATACTTATGAACCTTTCTTTTGAAACTAAAACTTAGCCTAGTATTATATGTTGCTTAAGAATTACCTCCTGAGAGCCTCCTTGCTGCTCAAATGTGGCCTCTATCTAAACCAAACTCAACATATAAATAAGTTACCTTCCCCCCAGTGTGAGCATGCTTCCAGGGATGAGCCTCCCTGGCACAAAGGGATTATTACCAAGTGCCAACTAGTAATGCACCTGGAGAAATACCTTAACCATAAGCAGGAAATGGTAAATACAAATGAATTTTCATGACTAAGAGATTCCAAAGTGAGTTAGGAGGTCATTCCAGAGGTTACACTTACACACACCTCAGCAGGATCTCATTGACTGCCACAGTAAATATTGCCTCAAATAACAGGGCTACTGAGGGTTCTAGTGACATCCAGGAACTACAATCATGACAGACATCTCAGGAGTTTGGTGCCCTGCCAGTGGGCCTTACTTTGGAATTTATGCTTCCCAGTGTGACAGAGTTATACTCATTTGTGGTTTCCCTACACATGACTCTTCTGCCACTTATATTTGAAACAATAGATAGTACTATACTTGATAGGTGTATACCCAAGGGACTTAAATCTTTGGCCCACCCATATGACAATTGGGCTTTGAACCTCAGCAGAGTTGTAACACCTACTCTCCAGTTCACTGGACTCACCCAGGACAACTAACAAGGAGATGATGAGGGACAATGCCCATCCCAAGGAATAGAGAGGGTCTGCAACTGCAAGCAAGATAGTCCCATCCAATGGGATCTAAGCCCCCTCTCAATTAGAAGCAGATTCAGCATCACCATCCCCAAATCCTCAAGACTGAGGAATGAACAATGGACTTAAGTAGACTTACTATTATTCTATTATATATTTGTTATTCTAGTAATGGAAGAACTTTTATCATTTATGTGGAGGCAATGGCAACTGGAGATTCTGAGGGGAGGGAGAGCAAAAAATAGTTGTAATATGAGGGCATTTTTGGGGACATTGCAACAATGGATACAGGTCATTATCTATTTTATAATAACTCACAAAATTGTGTGGGACAGTATAAATTATAATGTAAACTATAATCCACGGTTAATGGCAATGCATCGATATATGTTCAGCAATTGTATCAAATGGACTACACCAATGAATGATGTTGTCAATGTGGGAAGCTGTGGAAAGAGTATAAAGTGGTGCATATTGGAATCTCCTTTACATTACATTAGATTACATTTAATGTAATCTAAAGTATCTTTAAATTTGAAAAAATTTTAACTAAAAAAACATTTTAAGAGCCATTCTATATAGTAGAATCCCCCTTTCTTGGAATCAGTTTTCAGTAAATTAATTTTTAAAAAATTAAGAAATTAAAAGTGTGCTCTTAAAATGATAGTTACTTTAAACATTTCATCTAAGCTTTAAACTAATAATATATATTGATTCATCAATCATATGACAGACATAGATTTCACAGGACAATATCATATATAATTAAGTTAAATAATGATAATAACAAGCACAATTGACACAAACAGGTGTGGAAACAACAAAACTGACTCTTGGCAAGCATACAACCTGTCTAGGGAAAGCGAAAGTATGCAGAAACCAGTGAATGTTGGCTATTAGCAAAAACATCCACTGTGACATTGGCATTAATGAGTATGCTTTAAAGAGAGAATGTGGTATATTAGTTTATGAAGTTGGATAGAGCTTTTACCAAATACTTTAAAACCTATGAATTTAGTGCTAATATGATCAATTTACAGGTTAGTTCTAATAAAGAGATAGCTCCACACAGTATTTTATATGTGTAATTTCAGGTTTAAGATAAATTGAACAGCCACAGGAATATTGCACAAGAAACCATAGTTTAGAGAAGTAAAATTAACTTTGATTTTGAATGATGTATTCGGTTCAATAAATGCTCAAGAACAGATTTAAAAATGTGAAAATCATAATTTAACTCTTTACTATTTTATAATTACGAATGGTACTTATCACTACCTAATATTTTATGTATGGTTTCTGCCTTAGTTTTCCAAAGGGCTGCCAATGCAAAGTATTGAGTTGGCTTTTATAATGGGAATTTTATTTGGGTAAAAGCTTACAGTTTGGGGACCATGAAATGACCAAATGAGTTGCCCTAAATGATATTGTGCAGTCAGATGCTGGACTTTATATATCCTGCCATAATCTACTGAATATACTGGGGGAGAGTGTGAACTATGGGTAAACTAGTATACATGTGGTGCAGCAGTGCTCCAAAATGTGTTCACCAAGTGCGATGAGTGTGTCACAATGATGGGGGAGGTCGCTGGTGTGGGAGGAGTGGGGTGGGGGTGTGGGGAGCAGGGTATGTGGGACCCTCATGTTTGTTATGGTTTTTTAATGTTTTTTAATGTAGTGTTCTTGTGATCTATTAACTTTAATAAAAAATGTAAAAAATAAATAAAAATATATTTTAAAAAAGTGAAGGAGAAATAATCTCTCAGATAATTAAAAAAAATAGATAACATCAGAGATACTTTCTCATCAAAATTAGCTCCTGTTGATCCTAGTCTCCTGGTATGTGGCAAAGAAGACTGCCAATCTCTACCTTCCCTCCAGAATCTCCCCTCTCCCAGAGCTCAGTTGTAGGCAACCAGGCATAGTGCTTTTCTCTTTCCAGACCTCCTCTCATTCTCAGCTGCTCCACTTTCTTCTGGAGTTCAGCTGTGAACTATCAGGGATATGGTACATCCTTCAGCCTGGACTCATCTCCTCAGTCTTGAGAAGGGCCCAGCCACTCGGAGGCTTCATGCTTAAGCTTTGCCTGCTAGTGATCCTTAAGTCCTCCTTTCACATTGCAGGGTCAAAAATGGCAGAGCGCCCTTTTCCTGTGTGTATCTCCATTTATTTCAACACAAGTAAGAGGGCAGAGACTCAACCTGAGTCATGCCTCACTGACATCGTCCACTCAAAAGGATCTCATGCCCACTGGAATGGATTAGTTCAAAAATATAATCTTTCTCTTTTGGGGATTCATAAAATTCAAACTGTCCAGGTTCCTTTTATTTATTTCCCCTTAAAACTATACTTAAGTTCCATTACAGCCATGGAAACTGTATTCCCACTGCCATGAACACTACTTGGCATAAAATAGGCCTCTGATAAATATGTGCTGAATGAATGAATGAAACAGTAGGTTTGAAATATTGTAGTCATAATTCTGAAGAGAATTTTAGCTGATTATATGTATATATGGTTTCTATCA
This sequence comes from Dasypus novemcinctus, assembly GCF_030445035.2. Taxonomy (NCBI): domain Eukaryota; kingdom Metazoa; phylum Chordata; class Mammalia; order Cingulata; family Dasypodidae; genus Dasypus; species Dasypus novemcinctus. Next base: position 20,239,811 of record NC_080674.1, read on the forward strand.
AATGTTCTTTTATTTTCATCACTAAAACTACATTAAAGAGATAAGAATTATAATATTGTTATTATTAAGTTATGAAAATAATCATAGAGATAATAAAGATTGTGTCTTACCTAAATTGTTACAAACCTGAGTAGTGTTGCTGAGTCAACAATGCCCAAGGTATTTTTTTGGTTTGTTTTTATTAAAAATTTTCCAAATGTATACTCTATACTCCTAAGCAGCAAGTTTCCCTTGCCCTAACCCCTTCACTAGTTAAGGTCAAACTTATCTTTTGTCTCTATGAATTTGCCATTTTTAGATCTCTCTAATAAGTGAAATCATACATAATATTTCCTTACATCTCTTGCTTATTTCACTCAGTGAACACAAAGTTCATATGTGTTACACCATGCCTCAGAAATTTTATTCTTTTTTGTGGCCAAATATTATTCCAACGTGTGCATATACCATATTTTGTTCAACCATTCATTTGTTAATGGACACTTGGGTTATCCCACTTTTTGATTATTGTGACTGTTGTGAATATTATCACTGTAAATATTGAATTACATGTATCTGAGTCCCTGTTTTCAATTATTTTAGGTATATACGTAGAAATGGTATATACCTAGGACTTACTGGGTCATATGGTAATTCTGTATTTTACTTTTTGAGGCTCCATCATACTGTTTTCCACAACAATGCAGAAGGGTTCCAATTTCTCTGCCTCTGCTTCAATAGGTTATTTCCATGTTTTAAATAATAGTTGGTTTCAAGTGACATGTATTGTGGCTTTGATTTGCATTTCCTTAATGGCTATTGGTACTAAGCATCTTTTCATATGCATATTGTCCATTTGCATATCTTCTTTCTAAAAAAAATCCTAAACAAATTCTTCACTTTTTAAAAAGATTGTCCTGCTGTTGGGTTATATGTTCTTTATATATTTTGGGTATTAAACTCTTATAAAATATCTGATTTGCAACTATATTCTCCCATCCTTCAAGTTGTTTTTTCACTTTTATCATAAGCCTCTTTGATGCACAGAAGTTTTTCAGTTTTATGAAGTCAAATTTATCTTATTTATTGTGCTGCTCATCTTTTGATGTCGTTATCTAAGAATCCATTGCTGAATCTAAAGTCAAAAAGATCTCCCCTATATTATCTTCTAAGGGTTTTATGGTTTTACCTATTATGTACAAGGACTTTATCCATTTTGAGTTCATTTCTGTACTTGGTGTGATGTACCAGCTCCAATCCTTTGCATGCAGATATCCAGTATTCCTAACACTATTTTTGAAGGGACTGTTCCTTCCCTATTATATGCATTTATCTCCCCTGTCAAAAATCAATTGATCATAGATGTATGAATCTATTTCTGGAGTTTCAGATCTATTCCTTTTGTTGTATATGTCTACCATAATGCCAATACTATACCATTTTGTTTACTGTTGTGTTGTAGTAAAATTTTTAAATCAGAAATTGTGAATCCTTCATATTTATTCTTAATTTTCTTATTTCGTAGGGGAGAAGTCCTTACAACTCCATGTGAATTTTGTGATTGGCTTTTCCATTTCTTCAAATTGGTTGCTGGAATTTTAATTGGTTGCTGAATCTATAGATAGTTTTGGAAAATATTGCTGTCATAACACTATTAAGTCTTCCAATCCATGAACGTAGAATGCCTTGCAATTTATTTAGGACTTTTAAAATTAATTTCAGCAGTAAATTGTATTTCTTAATGTACAAGTCTTTGATATTCTTAGTTAAGTTTGTGCCTAGATATTTTACTCTTTTTGATGCTATTGTAAATTTTAATTATTCTTTTAATTTCCTCTTCAGAGGTCTAATTGCTAGTGAAGAGAAACACAATTGATTTTTCTATGTTGATTTTGTACCCTGCAACTCTGATGAATTTATTTATTAGCTCTAGTACTGTTTTTGTGTATTCCTTTGGATTTTCTTACATACAGGATCATGTCATCTGCAAATAGAAATAATTTTACTTCATCATTTCCAATTGAGATACATTTTGTGGTGGTTTGGAGCTGTGTTGCCCAGAAAAGCATTTTCTTAAACTTAATCCATTGTGTGTGTGTGTGTGTGTGTGTGTGTGTTCACAAATAAGGAGACCCAGGACATATTTGTGCTTTTTGGGTTCTGGAGGTAGCATATTCTACTCTTCAGAACTGTATTAAAGTGCCTATAGAAAATCAGAAACACTTAACAAACTTGAATAAGGCTTTCTGTAACAAGAATATTTGAACACAGTTCAAAGAGCTAGTATGAACCCTAAATTGGAGCTGCTTTCTCCTTCAGACGCTTTGGAGGGAAGCTTCTTAATAACAAATGTAAAGACTTTGGCAATGAGATTATGCTAGTAATTTCAGGTCTCAGGGCTAACATTTTCTGCGGAGGCTGAATGGTACCCATACACAATTAGCAGCCATTTTAGATAGTTACTGACCCATGGTACAGACAGATATTTCACCAAAAGATTCTTCCCTCTTCAACTTGAAAAGTGTACCCAGTAGTTGCTCTTATCTAAATATTTTCCAAATGGTGGACAGACCCAGAAGTTTCTACTGTAAAATGGAAATAGATTATGAAGTCAACTACAAAGCTCTACTCCTAGTACCTTCAGTATAATTTCTAGAAACTCAATCTCTGGCCTCATATGCTGTTTACCTAAATCACTGGCCCACCTTTGATTCCACTTGTGTGTTTTGTCATCTAGTAATAAAATATAGTTCCCTAATAGAACAGTCATCCTTCATAATGACCATAAACTGTAGATAGCTTATGCTATTGGACAATGGGTACCTTGAGCTTCAAGTATTGCTCTTATCTATAGAGAAATTTGCTTGAATTTGACTGATATTCATCTTTGATTCAGCTCAGGGACTATGGATAGTAGCCTGCTTTTATTTTAATTTTTTTGTTGCACTGGTACTAGAATAGTAAAGTCACATCCATGTTGAATAGACTCTAATGGGAACAAATACAGTAACTCTTGCAACTTGATCTTTAAGCTACCTATATGCATGGCCAATAAAAGGGACAATCTTGGAAGAAGTCTTCTGGAATTAAAGAGATGATCAATCAAATTTTGTCATCTCTTCTTCTGTAGACTACTGGGCATGTGCCTGAACACAGCTTGGAAATGAAGGCATCATGAAGGAATAAGACTGAATGATTGATTTCAACGATTTCTTATCCAAGCTCAAAGGTCCATGCTAACCTACTATCACAGTCACTGAATTTTCATTCTGAGATTTAGCTTAGCCCTCTTCTGTCACAAGATGTTTGAATGTAAAATTTACTGACTGAAGATTTTGTATTAGCAGAGTGTAATTATAGCACACTGTTCTAGAAACCTATTGACCATTAGTGACAGCAGGTTACTTCTTATTACCTATAGCAGTTGTCCTAATCCAAACTGTTAAACTGTTTTGGTGATCTTCTCTATACTGCTGTTCCTCTTTCTAGATTCAACTTTCTACCTTATTACATGTGTTATAACTAAGCAATAAAACAGCTTTTATCACTTTATTTGAAAAACAGAAATTTAACTTCTCTTGGTTAAACCTCTTCTGATTATGCTATGCTCAATCGAGTTTCACTAAAGCACTTTTCTGAAAAAAATGAAAAAAGAAGCAATTCTTCCCATAAGGAGAATTACTGCATTTTTTCCCAATAAGTTCCCCTTAAAATTTGTGTTCCAGGGACTAAATGGAATAATATTGGTATGCATATTCACTAAGGATAAATTATTGATCACAAAGTAAGTTATTTTTAAAAGTATATTCCAGATATTGAATACATTTCTGAATTAAACAAAATGGCAGGTCATTTTAAGCATACACAAATATTTCACATTTATGTTTAATAAAATGTTTATTGATGTAATTTAATTTGAGTAAGCACCTTAAAATGTTATATGATCATCTCATTGGAAGTTTAGTAATGTGTCGCTTCACTACTTTGTGAGTTCAAAAGAAATAGTCAAGTTATTTCCCAGCAACCTGACTAAGCCCCTAAATCCCTGTGATTATGTTTTAAAATTACCAGAACTGTTACTTTAGTGATGTAGAAACTTTTGCATATTTACAACATTGGAAGCTCAAATACAACAGCAATAAGTGGGAAAGCTTCTAGTCTAGTTGAATTTAATTGCAATATGGTTCCCATAGTTTAAAGTGAAATAGAAACAATGGTGTAAGAGAAAGGTTGGCTGGGACGTATTATAGAGCTTTTTTACCAGTACTTTTAGTGCCTCATGAAGAGTTCATTCATCTAATCGCCTTTACCTTCTTTCTTTTCTCCTTTTATCTATTTTTTATGCCCTTTGCTCCTAATGTCTAAAGGGCTTTTTAGCAAGAAGAATAAGATACTTGTTTTGATGCTGTTCAAGGAAAAGGGAAGCAAATTTTATTATCCAAGTCCTTTACCCAAGCTTTGAATCACAGATATTCATAAATTTCAATATACCAAAAGAGTGGGTGCAAATAAGCCTGGTCATTCATTCAAAATTCCAGTTTATTTTCCTTTCCTAACTCATTCTGTAAAATACTTAAAAAATAATTAATGCAACAATATTTCAGTTTGCAGGTAAATTCTAAGAATAATTTATTCCATCAGCAAGCGTAAACCTAATCATGTAATTTATTTTTTGAACTTTGAGGATTGTATCAGAAATAAAACTCTTTGCCCCAAATCTTATTTAAAACAAAATGAGTTAATCAATAACCTTAGAGAGAACCAGTTTCAGCTCCTATAGAGCTTGTGAAAATTGCTATTTAACTGGCAGGACAAACTCATATGAATTAGTAAGCCTTCGGCCAATGAAATATTCTAGCTTGAAAAGCACAGTTAGCATTCTAACAGCCTGTTTGTTTTGCCACATTAAAGAAGTTTTTGTTACAGGAAAATATTGAACTGAAGGACAACATCTGAAAGTAGAGCTAACTGTGGGAATTTTTACTGACTGTGGTCAGGGAAATATTTTTACCTGATAACAGAATTGTTGCTGTTTCTCAACCACACACTAATAACCCAGCCTCCTCTTCTCAGTTGTCATCAGCTACAGACCATGTGCTCAGGTTTGTCCCTTGGGCCTTCAGCTCTATGACTGGGGCAACAAGTAGGCAGGGTTTCAGCGCTCTTTTGCCTTGCTTTTATCCTTTCTGAAGATCATTTACTTGCTAACTATTTGGCTCAAATTTAGAAAAAGTAAAGTGCCGATCTTGGATTTTCTGATTGTTTATTGCATTCTGGGGACTTTTCACCTTTCTGTGTCTTCCTTGATGAATTTCCTTCTAATTCAAAGCCAAAAGTATGCACATCCCATATATCTCTCCTGCAGTCACCGTTCCGTATCTCAGTGGGCTCTTTGTCCTTGCCATCCTTTCTTATTGAATGTCATAGGGTAATTCTCCTACATTCACACTGGTGAAAGTTTCCTGGCCACCCTTGCACCCTTGGAGGGATTTCTTATATGGACTGTTATAATTTCAAATCTTTTATTTTTAAACCATGTGCAATGGTCACTCCTATCTTTCTCTTCAAACTGGAAAATGCAAAAACCAGTCTTGACTACCTTCCCATATACAATCATGACAGGTAGAGCCTATGCTCTTCCTTGGTCTTCAGTGAATTTGAACATGTTTTCCCTGTGCCGTTAGCTATTTTCTGAATTGATAGTGTAAGTTCTCTACATGATTTTAGACCAAAATTATCAGCTGGGTGGGATCAGGTACATTAGAGAATACTTATTTCCCAGACGATGCGGATAAGCCCTTAGCTCCTTACTTGTGGTTCCTTGGAGACTCTTGTCACTGTTAATGTGTAAATAGTGACCCTATTATTTTTTTTTTCCCATCATAAATACCTTGCATTTTAATGAAACATTTTTAACAAACTATAAAAGAGTTTCATGAAAGTATTACTACTAATGATAGTCTGTATCTTACACTTGGTATATATATATATATTTTTTAAACAATCCAATTTTTATTTTTTTTATTTTTTTATTTTTTTTATTGACTTTGTAATAATATTACATTGAAAATATATATGTGAGGTCCCATTCAACCCTACCCCCCCACCCCCCTACCCCCCTTCTCCCCCCCCAACAACACTCGTTCCCATCATCATGACACATCCATTGGATTTGGTAAGTACATCTCTGGGCACCTCTGCACCTCATAGACAATGGTTCACATCATGGCCCATACTCTCCTCCATTCCATCCAGTGGGCCCTGTGAGGATTTACAATGTCCGGTGATTGCCTCTGAAGCACCATCCAGGGCAGCTCCATGTCCCAAAGATGCCTCCACCTCTCATCTCTTCCTGCCTTTCCCCATACCCATCGTCCACCATGTCCACTTTTCCCAATCCAATGCCACCTCTTCTATGTGGACATTGGATTGGTTGTGTCCATTGCACCTCTATGTCAAGAGGAGGCTCAGATTCCACATGGATGCTGGATGCAATCCTCCCATTTTCAGTTGTAATCACTCTGGGCTCCATGGTGTGGTGGTTGTCCTTCTTCAACTCCATCTTAGCTGAGTGTGGTAAGTCCAATAGATCAGATTGTAGGTGCTGGAGTCTGTTGAGGCTCAGGACCTGGCTATCACATTGTCAGTCCAGAGATTCAAATCCCCTAAATATATCTTAAACCCCAACATTAACTGCACCTCCAGCACATTAGCATGAAAGTCTTATGAAGGGAGATCCCATCTGAGTCCAGATTCATCACACATAAACACCATTTCCAAAGAGGGGCCATCTACCCTGGTAGTTAACCCCATCGGCCATGACCATAACTCCCATGGGTCTCTTTAGCCCTCAAAGGAACCAATATCTGGGGGTTGTATCTGCTTTATCTGTCTCTCTGACTCTGCTCAGTTGTGCATGAGGGCAATCCTTCTGCCAGCCTCCAGACTCTTTTTTAGAAACTCGTAGCCATATAAACTCATTTCTCCTTTCCATTTCCCCCTTACTTTAGGTCAAACAGCATTTTAAAGTCATGGTATTTTATGTAGACATGGATATTCTGCTGATCCGCATTGAACCTTCCGTATAAGGTCATTTTCCAGTTGCATCATCAGTTGGTAGTTGATAGTGGTCCCTCGTTGCCAGAGAGGCTCATCCCCGGGTGTCATGTCCACGCTGGGGGGAAGGCATTGCATTTACATGCTGAGTTTGGCTTCGAGAGTGGCCACATTTGAGTAACATGAAGGCTGACAGGAGGAAATTCCCAGGCACAATGTTGCTCTAGGCCTTATTTTAGGTTTATCAGCTCACAAGCATAGTCATTAGCATCAGGGGCTCACTGTTGAACCCTCACTCCCTCCTGGTCCCCGCCACTGTACCTGGGAGACTGTTGCTGCTCCCCTAGGGACCACGACAGAGCACCACTGGCCAGGAACCCAGTACCCCCCCTGCTGTGGTTTTTAATTGTTGCCACTATGAGTATATCCAAACATTGCCATGCACCCTGGACATATGTTCTGTACAGCTCCCTGTCAGCCATATATCCCCTGTCATTGGCATCCCATACCAGTATCCCTCCATTGCCATTGTTGAAACACTCTGTGATCCAGAACTCCCCGAAATTTGAAGCCCAATATAATGTCATGGTCCCTTACTAGGGAATGGCATATAGCGATGGGTTTAAAGGATAGATAAAGAACTTGGATAAAGTTAGATAAAGAACTTAGATAAAGAATGTTGACTTGAAAAAATTCCACATCCTATCTTTTTCTTCCCCCCCCCCCCCCCCAATTATTCAGCTTTTCTTCACAGGAGTCCTAGACCACAGCAATGTATATATATAATATACAGCACTCCCACACATCCACCAGAAAACCTTTTCCCTTCCACAGTGATACTCTTATGCCCTATTCATATCATATTTACTTAAAGTGATGTACAGAGTCTGAGACATTAGCTTTCTAACAAGGTGACATCTGTGCTTACATTATGGTGCATACTTTAGGATACACAGTTCTTTACATTTTTAGTTATCTTATGTTTTACATTATGGTTTACATTATCAGTCTGTCATCTCCTATATGTTATGGTGTAATATTACATGTTTTATATCCATCCTTGTGTACTCTCAAGAAACTCCTCTCTTACCCCCTATTTACTTTGGTTCCACACATTTAACGTCCATTTTCCCTTCCACCTTGGTGCCCACAGTGACAGCCAACCAATTATTTTTATACCCACTTTACATTCATTTTACATTCCTTTGCTGAGGTAGAATTCATAGACCATATAATTTGCTCACTTAAAATGTAAATTCAATGGGCTTTTGAATACCCACAGAGTAGTGCCACTGTCACAACAATCAATGTTAGGACATTTTTACTGCCCCCAAAATAAATCCTGTACCTGTTAGCAGTCATTGTCAAATATGGCCCACCTCTTGCCTTGGTGAGCCAAATACTGCCTATTTTCTGTCTGTTTCTATTTCATAGAAATAGAATCAAATAATATGTGGTATTTTTTATGAGTCTTTCATTTAGATGAAAGTTTTCAAGGTTTTTCCATGTTGTAGCATGTAGCAGTACTACTAGTGCTAAATAATATGTAGCTAAATAATTTATTGCTAAATAATATTTCATTTTTTGGATTTAACATAATTGTTCCATTCATCAGTTGGTGTAGATTTGCCTTATTTCTACTTTAAGGTTAGTGTGAACCATGCTTCTGTGAACATATATGTACAAGTTATTTTGTGGGCTTATGTTTTTATTTCTTTTTCATGTATATCTTGGAGTGAGCATTATGTTTTATCATTTAATGAAATCCCATACCATGCTCCAAAAAGGCTGTACAATTTATATACCCACTAGAACATTATGAGGGCTTCAATTTTTCCATGTCCTCTTCAACATTTATATTCTTCTTTGTAAAATTATATTTATTTTTTATTATATCCATCCTAGTGATTGTGTATTTGTATTTATTTGTGGTTTTGATTTGTATTTACCCATGGCAAATGATGTTCAACATCTTTTCAGGTGCTTACTGGCCATTTATATATCATCTTTGAAAAAAAAAAGTTCTCTTTAAATTATTAGACAATTTTAAATTTGGTTATTTTATCTTTTATTATTAAATTGTATGTGAACTTAATATATTCTATCATATGATCAGAAATATTATCTTATGTATGATTTGTACATATTCCCCCAACAGTTTGATAAAATTGTAACAGTTTGATATAACAGTTTGTATATAATTATAACAGTTTGATATAATTGGTGAATTCCAAAAAAAATTATTGGATTATGCTTGTAATCTGATCTACCTGGGCATGACTGAGTTACGATTAGGGCATTGCACACACACCCCTTGGTGGGGACTCACAGATAAAATGCATGGTAAAGAACAGCGTTGGGGATTTCTGATATTTAGAGTTTGATGCTGAAGACCCAGGAAGTCAGCACCAGGAAGGAAGAGAAGCCAGCACCAGGATGAAAGGAATCTTGAACCCAGAGAAAAACAAGCCCTAGGAACATAGGAACCCAGGAAGCCTGAACCCTCTCAGATGTCAGCAGCCATCTTGCTCCAAGTAGACTTTTCTGAGGGAAGTAACTTATGCTTTATGGCCTGGTATCTGTAGGCTCCTATTCCAAGTAAATATCCTTTATAATGCCCAGCAGATTTCTGGTATTTTGCATCAGCACCTTTTTGGCTGACTAATACACCATGAATTACCTCTTCTTTTCTTGATGGTATCATTTCAAACACAAATATTTTAATTTTGATTAAGTTCAATTTATCTTTTTTTGTTGTTGTTGTTACTTGTCCTTTTGGTGTTCCTAGTACTCAATGAAGATTTCTGAGTTTTTTTTTTTCTGCCTTTTGTGTTTCCACAAAAATGTTTCCATTTCTAATCCTGAAGCATCTGAAAGTAAGGGCTATTTTCATTGTCACTGACTGTTCAGGAAGCTTCTGTTTTTGGTTTTTGTAATCTTTGGCTTTCAAGGTCTAAACATATATTTTCTTTGGGAACATCTACTTTACCTGAAACCTGCAGAGAGTTTTAATCTTAAATAAAACAGGGATTAAGACAATACACCTGTCAACTATTTGTGGCCTTTCATATCAGAAGAAAGCAATCATAAGTTTCTTCAAGCATTGAATTCATCATAACAGCTAATACACTTTCCAATGCTGCTAATAAATCACTTTATTATTATCACTTACCACTCCCCACGTTTATGCATTAGATTTTAATATTTTTGTATATCATAATTTCTAATTTTTAAGGGACACCACAAATACTGCATTGATAAACTTGTTTAATAAGATAAACCAGGGAAACGGACTTGGCCCAGTGGTTAGGGGGTCCATCTACCACATGGGAGGTCCGCGGTTCAAACCCCGGACCTCCTTGACCCGTGTGGAGCTGGCCCATGCGCAGTGCTGATGTGCGCAAGGAGTGCCTCCTTGCCGTGCCACGCAGGGGTGTCTCCGCGTAGGGGAGCCCCACGCGCAAAGAGTGCGCCCAGCGGGAAAGAAAGTGCAAGAAAGTGCAGCCTGACCAGGAATGGCGCCGCCCACACTTCCCACAAATGGACACACAGAAGGGGGGGAGGGGATTAAATAAATAAATCTTTAAAAAAAAAGATAAACCAAAGCAGAGGATATTTTCCTCTTGTATGAAGGAGTTTGCCAAAAAGTACCTCATCTGCATCATTATATAAGGATTATTGCAAAATAAGGAAAAGAGAAACCCACTTCTTCCAGACATCACAGTCATTGTCAGCTGAAACTGCAGGACTTTTGTACTACAACTGTGGGAAGGTGCTTGTTTCCTGCATTTTTTTCCAGTGTGTACCTTTTCAACAAACATATTATCCACACCATTGTGTGACCTTTTAGCACCTGATTCCATGTTGAAAACTAGGACTTGGCCATTTGAATAATTATTCCAAGGTCCAGTATGGTTTGTTTCTTCCTTAAAATGAAGCAATCACACATTTTATAATTTTTCCTTTTGAGAGATTTTCTCCAAAAACAAATTCAGGTGGTTCCAGTGCTAATGAACACTGCTGCTGGAAATCAGAAGCTCTAGTGAACTATATTAAACTATAGGCAGAGATTATTAGAAAAATATAATTTGAGTGTTATATGTTCTTTATAACATGACCGATTCTGATATTTAAAAACCAAATTTATATCAGACATTTTCTGACTTTCTTCCTATATCCCATAAATTGTCTATGTGTGTCTTGGAAATGTTTTAATTGCTATGTGTTTTCTGATTAAAGTATTTATTTCCACGGTGCATCCTGGTGCCAGTCCAAAATTTTGTGAATCCAAGAAAAGATGTTCTTTGACCTAATCCACTCCTGTAGGTATAGCTCCCTTTACTTGCATTAGATTCAGTTAAGGGAACTTGATAAGGTCTTTTTTATTAGATCACTTTAGGGCAGTTGATTGAACAACATCAGGGATGACTGACTGGATTAGGTCTCTGCCCTCTTGCTGTGGCCTTCTATAAACTGTGAACTGAAAGCAGAAACACACACAAAGAAAGACAACAGCCATTTCAGCAATGCAATGTGAGAAATAACTCCAGGATCATGTGCAGGCACTGAAAGACAATCCCAAAGAGGCTGAGAGAGGTCCCTGCGGCTGGAGGCTATGTATGCTCTAAATCAGCAGAGTAGAGAGGAACAGAAATAGAGCAGTTCAAAGCTGAAGAGATGAACCCTGCCATGTGCTTGATCTCTCACAGGTGAGTTCAGTGAGAAAGCAGCATGGAGGAGAAGGCAGAGACCCAACCAGAGAGCCACAATTTGCCTCGCCATTGTGGCAGGAGTCCAGGATATAACAGCCAATCTTTGGTGAGAAAACTTCTTTGTTGATGTCTTGATTTGCTCATTTTCATACCTTTGGAATTATTAGCTTTTACACTAATAAATTTCCTTTAAAAAAAGCCTACCCATTTCTGGTGTTTTGCATTGGCAGCTTTAGTAAATTGAAACAATCCCCAAAAGAAAAACTGGAAAGAGAAAAGACAAGAAAAATTCCATATATGATGTCATCAAGGTGTTTAGACATATTACTTAATATGCCATGACTTGATATTCAGTAGTTGATTTAAATATAGCTTAAAAGGAATCATTCTTCCAGTATCTAACTCCATATATATTAAGGTTCTCTGGGGAAACAACTAAAAGGAGATATATGTAAATATTATAATATGTTTCTAAGAATTGTCTCACATGACTGTGAGAAGGGCATGTTCAAGTTCCATAAGGCAGAATGCAAGATAGGGGTACTGACAGATGTTTATGATAAATTCCCCAGGAGAAGCTGGCTGGATAAAGAAGAAGTATCTCTTCTGACTGCTGAAATCATCACTTCTCCTTTTAAAGTCTTCAATGGATTGATTGAGACTTTTCTCATTGTTGAAAACAATCTCTTCAGTTGATTATAGATGTATCAGTAATAGATGCAATCTTCTTACTGATAATTCAAATCCAAAAATATCCTAACTTTTACAATCAAGCCAATTGTTTGCTTGACCAGACAATTGGACACCATAAACTGACCAAATTGACAAATGAACTTAACTATCACAAACTCTAAGATAAGCACTGTACCAACAGAAAGAGCTCTGATTTCATAATTTATTCCTGATTCCCATGCTCAGCTCCTAGAACTTGAGAGTCTTTTCAACTATATGAAAACCTGAATGACATTGGAAGAAGTAAAAGAAGGCATTCCTCTAGTAATGATGGAAGTGATGAATGCACAACTATGTGATTGTAGTTAATACCATTGATTGTATACCTTGGAGGAATTGTATGTATCTATAAAATTGATTTAAAAAAAGAAGGCATTCTAATTGAACTAACCCATTATGCAATGGAAGTCATAGTAATTGGCAGTGATATCTGTGCCTAACCCCCTAAACAAACACCTTTCTAAAAAGTAAATTAATTGTAAGCCTTATAAATGTTGGAGGTCGTCCTTTTGAGGGTCTGATTTTCCTGAAACTAAAAGGAAGATATAGTGGAAAGTGATAGCTGGAATACAATCAGCACACAGAGATAAATGTAAACTAGACCTGAGGTTCATATGGCTGTCAGAGAAAAAGCTATATATTATAAAACAGGCTATTTTGTTTATACTATTAAATATTTATTATCTTCATAATCAATTTAATATTATTTTTCTTTTTGGGGGGAAGAGGAGCCTATAAGAATTATTTAGAAATGAAGAATATATTTTACTAACATTGTTGAACTGGGCTTTGGTTTTCTTACAGCATAAGCCTAAAATAATGGAGCATAACACTAAGAGGTGAAAACCTTCTCCACTGGGAATTTGACAATATAATAGATTTGGTGTCTAAAATACTGCTAAATGCCTGTGATACTCTTTTGAAGCCAAAGGAATGGCTTTTACAGAAACATAAATTAAGTATTGTCTGTTAGCACGTCCATCTGACTTTTGTTATTTGTTGAAAAACAAAAAGGGATATTCCTTTATCCTAATGTAGTCATTGACCATGAGTGCTGTTCTGTTTTTCCCCAATCCTGTACCAGCAGAGCAAGCAACCTAAGATGACTAAGCATTTACTAAGATACCTCTAGCTCTGTCTTAACTTTGAATGAACTGTGTATTGCATGACTTACTAAAATGAAGTACATAATTTTCCTAAACATGAACTCCTAATCTGGGCAGTCAATGATTGTTTACTATAATGTATCTCAGAATCAATGCTAAGAAAACATGGGTTAGCCCTTGGATTAACATCCTGATTAGACAAAATATAACAATGCATATGGTTGTGTAATTGTTGACCAGTTACACCAGAACCAGCCATTTCCAAAGTCCATAAGGGAAGACATTTGTGTAAAAATGTTAGTTTCCTAGGTTGCTTAAGCAAAGATTCCATTAAACAGGTTGGCTTAAACAATGGAAATTATTTTTTCATGGTTTTTAAGACTGGGAAAATGTTCAAAACAGGGCAATACTTTCTCTCCAAAAACTGTGACCTTCTCGGCTGGTGAACCTTGGTTCCTCTGTCAAATGGAAAGCCACAAGAAGGCTTCTCCTGGTCTCTTCCTTCTCTTCTGGGTTCCATTTCAACTTCTTGTTTATTGTGACTCTCTCTCTCTCTCTCTCTCTCTCTCTCTCTCTCCCTCCCTCCCTTTCTCTCTGTCCCTCTCTCTCTCTCTCCCCCCTCTATCTCTGTCTGAATTTCTATTTCTTATAAAGGACTCTGACAATAGGGTTAAAATTCCTTTGGATTGAGGTGGGACACAAGTTAACATCACCAAAATGTATTACTTACAATGGGTTTACACCAATAGGAATGGATTAGATTTAAGAATATGTTTGTTTCTGAATATATACAGCTTCCAAAAAAAACACAAAAAGGCAGCTGAAGGAATTAGAGTAAAGGAAAGTACCTTACACTAATCTTCTCTGTGACAGTTTAATGCTTTTGGTGAATCACAAAAAGGACCATGTTCTTGGAGTTAATCCATTCCTGTGGGTGTGATATCCTTTAGATAGGATCAAATTAACTTTGGGCCCTTTGATTAGAGGACTTTAGTGAGGTGTGACCCTGGGTGGATGTCGGCCCTCTTGCTGGAATTCTATAAAAACAGGAGAAGCATGCAGAGATACACAGAGAAAGTGAGCCACCATTTAATGATGACATGTGAGATAAGACTCCAGGCATAACTACACCCCAGAGGCCAAGCAGGAGAGAGGGTTCTGAAGGCTGAGAGACAAGTTATATACCTGATCACGCATAGCTGAGCTCAGGGAGAAAGGGAGTCTGGAGGAGAAGACAAAGGCCAGCTGCCATTTTGCCTTGCCACATGGCAGGAGTAGAGGACTGTCAGCAGTCAACATTTGGTGAAACAGCATCTCTTCATGATGCCTTGATTTAGACATTTTCACAGACTCAAAACTGTAAAATTTACCCTAACAAATTCCCATTACAAAAGCCAACTGATTTCTAGTATTTCATATTGGAAGAACGTAGCAAACTAAAAACACTTTCTAATGGACTGTAAGAATATTCAGATTAAAAGTTTATAAAGTCACTTATTTAAGAAAGGAACAAAACCTTTTCAGGAATGTGAGCACAGATAAGGAATTAAGGACAGTAACTTCCAATCTCTTCTGCTTCCCTCTCAATCTGTCATACACATTCTTGGGGCAAGGTGCTATATAAAAGTGCAGGTCTTATTTTTTTGCGCATGGATGAATGGTCCTATTGCTTCTTAGACCATGATTTACCTAAGTTAAGTGACAGTCAGCTATTCATGTTAAAGAAAATGTCATGAAGTCATTTTTTTCTCAGTGCTCTTTTGAACAAAGGAAGTACATGGAAGAGCACTGTGCTTTGATTTGGAAAAATGTTAGTTAAGGGTTCTGTGTTTCTGAATGACACGAACCTGAATCCTGGATTTGTCAATGATAATAGGAGTCTGCACTTAATTGGACTAATAGAGGAATAAATTAGATATTGTTTTAGCTTTCTAAGTTTCTCAAAGCAGATACCATGAAATAGGTTGACTTAAATAATGGGGATTTTCTTTCTTTTTTTTTAAGACAAAGATCACACAAAATGTTACATTAAAAAAATAAGGTGTTCCCATATACCCCACTAATGAAAGAAATAATGGGAATTTATTAGTTTACAGTTTGAGACCAAGAATATGCCCAAATGAAGGTTTTACCATGGTAATTCTTTCTTTACGAAGAAGAAATACAAACAATCCTTGACTCTTCTGCCATATGGCAAAGCACGTGACAGTGTCTGCTGTCTCTTTCTTCTCTTCTGGGTTTCATTGCTTTCAGCTTCTAGCTTCTGTAGTTTTCTTTCTTCTTTTTATGTTCATTCCATTTATAAAGGTCTGTAATAGGGCTATGATCCATCCTGAGTGAAGTGGGTCTCAAACTTAACTGAAGTAGCCTCATCAAAAGGCTCTACTTACAATGGGTTTAAACCCACAGGAATGGATTAAATTTAATAAAATGTGTCTCTGGGGTATACACAGCTTCAAACCATTGCAGGTATTATGGGAAAGCATGTATACTATACCTGACAAGTGAAGATATCAATAAACTCTAGCATAGCTTTTATTAACATCACTATATGATAATATATCTTTCCTCATACCATTACTGCCCTGTCAGGGAAATCTTCACTAGTTTGATTTCCCCAAGATGGTTATAGAAGAGATGTAGCTTACTTCTCATTGCAGTGATCACTTCTAAGACTAATTTCTTTCCCAATTAATTTGGGGATTTTTGTTGCTTCCTATCAAAGTAAAGTACTTTTAAAAGTAATGAACTGTGACAAATTCCTACATATTACTAGGTCTTAATAACTCACTAGGAGCATACTTTTTGATCATGCTTTCACAAACTGGAGAAAAAATCAGACCAGATACCAATGCTGCACAATTTTCAATATCTAGGCATTCTTATTATTTCTTTGGGTTATCTTTTCTCGGCTGTATTCTTGCTATTCAAAGTTTTTACAAGTTAGGCAGGAGGTTTCAATGAGCATCCAGTTTTCAGACTAGCTGGTGCAATGTTGGCCCCCATCTGTATATTCTCATGAATATCCATTATATTTCTGAAAGCAAGGGGTATGATACAAAAGAACATATTTTATTAAAATACAGGTGATCAATTTTAGAGTGCTAATAGTTCTTGTCTATGGACAAGTTAAACAGCTTCTCCTTATAAAAAACATTTTGACCAATCATGAAATGCTGCTTGTCTAAAATAAAATGCCAGTGTGGGAAACATTTTCTAAAATCAAAAATTCCACATGGCCACATATAAACCAGATTTCAGATCATGTAATCTCATTTCTATCCAAGTGAGAGGGAAGAGTTGCACAGCAGATGATTTACTCCTTTCTTGCTCTACCTGGGAACAACTGGAGCATGACAATGACCCTTGGCAGTATGTGAAAACTAAACTAACAAAGAATTTAGAGATCATAGACATAATTTCCCACATATGGAACCAAGGTCTATGAGAGAATTGGCGTATTACATCAGTGAGGAGATGAGCTTTGAAGAAATGATTATATTATGTAAAATAAGAAATTATATTCCTACTTCACACTAATACAAAGATCAATGTCAACTGTTTAGGACATAAATCTAAAAAAAATTTTTCATGTTTTTCTTGCAAAATGTATGTGAATATTGTTAGATTTGTTAAAAGGAAGGATAAGACTTGCAAATAAGTGTTAGGTATAAAAAATGAGTGATGCAAATTGATTATGAATTCTAAAGTAAGAAACTTGTGTTGATCAAGTCATAAGGTGAATGAAAAAAAATGTTACTACCTGGGAAAATGTATTCATGATGCAAAAACTAACAAAGGATAGGTATTTATATTATATAAAGAACTACAAATTATAAATATGTACAAATCGTTCTGTGAATTATGAGATTTCTTCTTTAGTTAATGGAAACCAGAAACCAGAATGAGCTGTTGTTTCTCTAATCCTTTCAAGTAATCGCTTACCTGGCCTCTGATACTTTCATCACATTTATGGACTGATCAGCACTTAGATGAAGACTCAAAGGGAAAATATTGCAGGTCTACAGAGCTCTTTCTTTGTGCAGCTCTTCACTCTAGAACCCTTTCTTGCCAAATTTAGTCTTTCTTGCCAACTTGGCCTTTCTGGATTCCTAGCTGTAACGTTTTCAACTCAGGAAGTCTGTCAGACTTTACCTGATTCTTATTCTATGCACCACTATCTGTAAACTTTTTCCAGACTTAAAGTTAGAGCAATCATAGGTCCTATCTTGTTTGCTTCTTGTTTCTAAGGAGTCAATGTCCATTCTTACTTGGTGTCCTACAACTTGAAAAATGTTGTTCTACATATTTTATCTGGTTGTTTTTGTTGTTTCAGGTAAGAATGTAAAGCTAATTCCTCTTAATTTATGTTGGCTAGAACCAGTATATTTTCATATAGAAAATGATGTATTGCTATTTTTATGTTAAGTTCCCTGGAAATATAAACATAAATAATTGATTATCTGAACCAATCTTTACTAGCAGTCTATAAGTCTGTTTGGTCTGAGGCTGTGAAGGTAGCAGTGGGTTTGGGTTCAGTTGTGTGATGGTTAGATTCATTTGTCCACATGGCCAGATAATGGTACCCAGCAGTTTGATTAAGTAAGGCTGGCCTGATTTTTCCTGTGAGGATATTTCATGGACTTAATTCATCAGTAACTTGATTGCATGTATAGCTGATTCCATCTGCAATCACCTGAGGAGATTACTTTCAATAATGAGAGATGTCTCATCCAATTAGTTGAATGCTTTAATAGGAAAAGCAATGATTTCAACAGTCAAAAGAAAGAATTTCTATCTATACTTCATGTAGCCAGTTTCTCTTGGGGGATTAAAAATTACCTTTAGAGTCCCTATCTGAATGTTTGCATTATGGAATTTGGCCTTACCCATCCCCACAGTTGTAGAAAATATTTTATAAAATCTTATAATATTTACAGATATTTCCTTCCTGTTGGTTCTGTTTCCCTAGAGAGCTTTGACTAATACAGGTTGTCGTATTTGACAAATAATAATAGAGTACCCTAAATTTAATTAGAAATTCATATAATTTTAAAATATATTGTGACATAAATATATCTCAAATAATTTTGGGGCATACTCTCAATAAAAAAGGTTTAGTTTATCTGAAATTCAAATTTAACTGGGTGTCTTATATGTTAGCTATCAACCCTAATTGAAAGAGGGAAGACAAAGGACATAATAAGACTGACTTCTGAGTTCTTAAGGGAAACATGAATTAGAGGAAAATGGAAAGATATTTACAAAATGCCAAATATACTTCCAAAGCAGAATATGAAATTCACTGCAGATAGCATTAAAAAGTAAAAAAAAAAAAAAGTAAAGGTGAATAAAGGTATTTCCTGATAAGAAATGAGAGAATTCTTTACCATAAGGCTATACATATGAAGGATGTTGTTAATGTGGGAAAATGTGGGAGGTGGGAGAAGTGGGGCATATGGGAATCTCCTATGTATATTTTTAAATATATTTTTATTTTTTTAAAACATACTTAGTTTACATAAAATGTTATATAGAAAAATATAAAGGATTCTCATATTCCCTGCTTCCCCCATCTACCATTTTCTCCACATTAACAACTTCTCTCATTAGTATGGTACGTTCAGTGCAATTGATGAACACATTTTGTAGCATTCCACTAAATGTGGATTTAGTTTACACTGTGGTTTATCCTCTCTTCCACTTAATTCTGTAGGTCAAGGCAGGATATATAATGGCTTTTATCTTTTGTTACAATGTCAGTCAGGACTATTTCAACTCCCAAAAATGCCCCTCATATTACAACTCTTTTTCTTTCTCCCTACCTTTAGCATCTCCTGTGGCCACTGTTTCCACGTCAATGATCAAATTTCTTCCATTGCTAGAATCAAAATAAGTTTATAGTAGAATACCAGTAAGTCCACTCTGGTTGATATTTTATTTGCAAACCCTGAATTCTGGGATGGTGATACCACTCCACCTCTCTTTGAGAGAGGGCTTTGATCTCATATGGCTGATGAATGGGACTCTCTTACTTGTAGTTGCAGACTCTCAGTTCCTTGGTATGGTGGTTTCCATCCTCTCCTCCTTGTTAGTTGTCCTGGGTGAGTCCCATGAACTAGAGAGTAGATGTTACAATTCTGCTGAGGCTCAGGGCCCATCTGGCATATGACAGTCCAAAGATTCAAGTCTCTTAGACATATGCCTACCAACTCCAGCACCAAATATAGGTTAAAATAGAAGGGACAGAAAAGTTATAGAGAAATCAGAATTGAGTCCAGCTCTTTCACATTTGGAAGTACAAATTCCAAAGTAGGGCTCATAGGCAAGGCACCAGACTCTGGAGCTATCTGCCATACCATAGGACCTAGATGTCTCCAGAGCCCTCAGAAGACCCAACATTTGGTATAGTATCTTCTACTTTGTCTGTCTACGAGATCCTGCTGAGATGTGCATAAGCATTACTTCTAGGATGAAATCCTGACTTACTTTGAAATCTCTTGTCTTTACCTTTCCCCCCTTTTATTCAAAGTCATTTTCCAGTTGCATTGCTCAGTGGTGCTTGGTAGTAATCCCTCAGTGCCAGGGAAGCTTATCCCTGGGAGTCATGTCTCATGCTGGAGGGAAGGTAATGCATTTATATGCTGAGTTTGGCTTAGAGAGAGGCCACATTTGAGCAAAATGGAGGTTCTAAAGAGGTAACTCTTAGACACCCTATAAGACTAGGCTAAGTTACAATTACAAGAGCAAAGACTCATAAGCATAGTCATCAATATCAAAGGCCCATCAATGGACCATCTTTTTTCACTAGTTATTGTCCATATACTTGAGGGATTGTTGCTGTTCCATTAGAGAATATGGCAGAGCTCCCCAGAATGGGATTCAATACTGTTTTGGTTATCTTGTGACTCTCTACCCACTGTGACAATGCCCCATGAACATTTGAACACATTTTTATACCTTATATGTATGTCCAGGGGAACTTCTTCCTATATATCTCCCATCACTGACACACCACACCGATGATCCTCCCCTGCCATAGTTGTAACCTTTCTGTGATCCAAAACTTCAAAAATGAAGCTGAGAATATTGCCAAATATAAGTATTAGGAAAATGAAATAATAATGATAGATTTAAACATAAGAAATAAGGTATGTAATAATTTAGAAAAACTAAAATAAAATAACAAAATTGAAATATTAAAAATTATGAAAATATATTTTAAAATGTTTATATTTTGTCTTTCATTATAATACTATCTGTTGTCCCATATGTACATTGATGATTTCTTCATTTATTTCCCAGTGTCTGTCTTTTTTTCATTTTGTCTTTAAAGAAGTTCTAGGTCACAGTGAAGTCACATACAGAATATAGGGGACTCTCATTTACCCAACATCCCCCCCTTTTCCACCTTCCTGTATTAATAGCCTTTTTATATGCAGATGGTACATTTGTCACAATTGATGTACAAATATTGAAACATAGCTACCAACCACGGTCAATGGTTTACATTATGGTTTACATATTAGACCATACACCATTATAAAATTTTGATGAAATTTAACATGGCCTGTATCCATCATTAAAATATCATGCAGAACACTTCCACTGCCCCCTATATATTATGTTCCATCTATTTATTTCTTCCTTTCCATCCAGTCAGGGCCCATGGCAACCACCAGGTTTACTCCTTGAAGGACAAGATTCATAGTTACTTGCAACAACACTGAGGGCTTGACACACTGTTTGGTCTGTCCTCCCTTATTAGGAATCATATGTTCTCACAAAGTATCTACCCCTCTGTTTGAAAGCATATCAGACAGACCTCCCCAGTATAGGAATCCAACCCCTTCCTGCTCATTTTGTGGGTCTCCACCCACTAATACAACACAGTATGAGAAAATGGTCACTTGCACCTCTTCTGGAAGACAGTCCCAGTTGCACCCTGTCCTGAATGCCTCTGCATCCAACACCTTAAACTAGTAACAATGCCAAAAGAGCTTTCCCAACATTGCATTTTCAACCACTCACCCGCCAATCCCCAGTGTTCATATGCTCTCTCTCCCAACCCTCCCCATAGTTCCTGGGTCTGTCCAACCACCATCCCCACTCTATCCTCCTGTCAAACTTGCACCACCCCACCCAATACAATAATATCACTACACCCCTGCATATTCCTTCACTGCACAAATACTCACTTCCACATTATCATAGATTTCACCCATATGGACATTGGCCTACAACCTTCTCCTTTTCTATTTCTGGTAAACCTATCTTCCAGTCTCTAGTACTTGATTTGCTTGATTCATATCAATTTGCTTGATTCATATCAAGGAAATTATGTAATATTTGTCCTTCAGTGCCTGCTTAAGTTTACTCAATATAAGGTCCTCAAGATTCATCCATGTTATCCTGTGTGTTAGTACTGTATTGCTTCTTATAGTTGAGTAATATTCCATCATAAGTATATACCACATTTTGTCTATCCATTCATCTGGTGAAGGACATTTGGGTTAATTATAACTTTTGGCAATAGTGAATAATGATGCTATGAACTTTGATGTGCAGTTATTTCTTCTGGGAAGATTTCAGTGGAATTACTGGATCATATGGCAGATCTATAGTGAGTTTTTGAGGAACTGCCAAACTGTCCTCCACAATGGCTGAACCATTCTACATTTCCACCAGTAGTGGATGAGAGTTCCCTTTCCTCCATAACCTCTCTGACACTTGTAGTTCTCTTTTTTTAATTAATGTGCATCAGTATAATGGGTGTAAGATGATGACTTATTGTAGTTTGGACTTGCATTTCCCTAACACCGTGTGATATTGACCATCTTTTCATGTGCTTTTTAGCCATTTGTATTTCTTCATTGGAGAAGTGTCTGTTCAAATCTCTTGCTCATATTTTAAATGTGTTGTTTGTCTTTTTGTTTTTGAGACATAGTGCAGCAGTTTAACATGATTATGAATTCCAAAAATAGATATTGGATTATGTTTGTAATCTGGTCCGTACCTGGGCATGATTAAGTTATGATTAGGGCTTTAATTGGGCCATGTCATTAGGTTGTTGAGTCTCCACCCAGTGCTCCAATTTAAAGAGCAATATTTTAAGTCTATCTTGAAAATTTATGGTAGATATATTGCAAAAATGGCTGAGATTCTTTACCCTAAATGTATCTTCTCCTTTGCAATGTAAATGCACACAGCTTCCATCACTAAGTGGAGTCTCTTTTCCTACCACTTGAATCTGGACTAGCCTAGTGAATTGCTTTTTCCAATAAAATAAAGTAAAAGTAATTATGAGTGCCATTTCTTAGACTAAACTTTAAAAACCTTATGTGTTTCTATTCTCTCACTTTGAATCCACTATATCCATGCAAACCATTCCAGGTTAGAATGTTGAAAAACTATAAAAAATAGAAAATATATCCTAGGTAAGACAACCTTATAGAAGTCAATATGTGAAGTAGATATCCCAAATTAGAAGGTCTCAATAATGAACTTTCCAGGTGACTTGCGATACCTGTTGGAACCTGCCCATTTGACCAACATACTCATAATCAATAATAAGTGCTTTCCTTTAAGCTGTTGATTTGCAGGTGGTTTTTATATATTAATATTTAACTGCTAGATACCTATCTGCTGCTTATAACAGACACATCTTATATATAATACTGAAAATGAAAGGTTAGATAAGATGCACAAATACCAACTACAAGAAAGTGGTTTGTCTACATTAATTTCAGAAAATAAAAACAAAAACAACAACAACATATGCCTTTAGGAAGCAGACTTACTATATAAAAGAAAAATATCTCTTAACCCACTAAGGAAACAACCCTCCCAAAAGGATAATGTATTAAATTTGCATGCATACAACATAGCTTCAAAATATATAAAGCAAAATTGATAGTAATGGAAGAATAAATAAATAATTCCACAATTAATACTGTAGATATGGCTGAATAAATGATAGGATAAGATAGATAATCAATGAAGATAGAGAAAAATGAAACAAAATAAATGTGAACTAATTACACTATATGGACTTCAGTAGTGGATTATAGTGTACACATTCTCTTTAAATGCACATGGAATATGTACCATATGTGAGCATATGTGAGTCTATAGAGCATGCCTCATCAAATTTCTAAGATGTAAATTCATTCAGAGCACTATTACTGACCATAGTGAAATTAAATGAGATATCAATGACAAGAACTTTCTAGAAATGTTTCAAATAATTTGAATGAAAGAAGACACTTCTAAATAACACATAGATCAAAGATCTAATCAAAACATAATTAAAATATTTTAAACTGGACATAAATAAAAAAGAAACATTAAAATTTGTGGAATGACTTTAAATACGGACAGAGTGAAATCTGTAGCCTCAAGTGCATATGTGAAAAAAACTAAAAAGACTAAAAATCAATTGCATAAGTATGTTGTTAAAAATTTAGTAAGCTGACTGAAAGAAAATTAAAACTGGAAATAAATATGAAACAACAAGAAAGAATCAGTGAACCAGAAATCAGGACAATTGAAATCAAATAATCAGAAGAACAGACAGAGAAAATAAGAGAAATGACTCAGGGAATTGAGTGACTGCATGAAATGTACTAATGTATATCCATGCACGTCCTAGGAGGAAAGAAGGGAAAAGGACAGAAAAATATTTGAGTAAATAATGGCCCAAAATTTCCCAACTCTTATGAAAGACATCAATAGGCATGGTTAAGAAGTGCAACATATAAACCTCAATAGAAATACTTGCATACATATTCATCAGAATCTCACATAACAAAAATAGAGAATTCTGAGTGCAGCCAGAGAAAAGCAATTAATCACATAAAAGGGATCTTCAAAAAGACTAAATGCTGATTTCTCATCAGAAATGGATTCAAGAAGATAACGATATGATATTTTTAAAGTTTGGAAAGAGAAAAAATGCCAGCCAAAACTATCCAGCAAAATAGTCCTTCAAAAATGAAAGAGAATTGAAAACATTCACACATAAAAAAATTAGAAAATGAGAGTTCCTCAACAAAAGACCTGCCCTATGAAAATTAGTAAAGGGAATTCTGAGGCTGAAAGGGAGAGACAGGAGAGTGGGAATTGGAGTAGTGGGAGGATATAAAGATCCTTAGTAAGTGTAACTAAAGGGTAAATGAAAAACCAAATAGTACTGTATCCTTAATATACAATTCTACTCTTTAGTTCCTATAAAAACCACAATACATTTGAACAGGAAAAATACCTATTTCCTCATAATGGACACACAAAATATAAAAAAGGTCATGTGGGAGAATGACAACATAAATAGTAGAAATGGACAGATATAGGAGCAGAGAATACACATACTATTGAAGCAAAGTAGTATCTTTTCTTATTAGTAAGTTGTATAATACAATCCCTAGGGTACCCACAATGAAAGTATTTTAAAAAAAATTCAGAAATGTAAATGAGAAAGGAATCAGTCAGATATATAGTAAGAGATCAACTATTTCTTTATGCAATAAAGAAAAAAAGATATGACATACATAAAACAATGAAGACGATTACTGAAGAAAGTACTGCCTTTAAAGTAATAACACTGAATATTAATGGATTAAACACCCCAAGCAAAAGTTGCAAATATGGAGAATGGATAAGAAAGCATGAGCCGACTATGTGTTGTTTATAAGAGAATCACTTGGGACCCAAAAACACAAATTGGTTGAGAGTGAAAGGATGGAAAAAGATATTCTAAGCAAATAATAACTAAAAAAAGGTTGGGGTAGCTATGATAATATTGGACAAAACAGACTGTAAGATAAAAGCTGTTGTTAGAGGAAAATAAGAAAACTATATATTAATAAAAGGGAAAAACAAAGAAGAATAAATAATTATATATGCACCCAGCCATGATACCCAAAATGCATGAGGCAAACAATGGCCAAACTAAAGGGAGATAAACACATTTCTATAATAATAGAGACTTCAATATACCATTCTCATCAATAGATAAAACATCTATACATATCAATGAGGAAACAGAGAACTTGAATAACATGATAAATGAACTAGATCTAACAGATGTATATGGATCATTGTGCCCCACACAGGCAGGATATAAGTTCTCAAATGCACATGGATCATTCTGCAGGATTGACCAAAATTTGTGTCACAAAACAAGTCTCAAAAAATCTAAAAAGATGGAAATTTTATGAAGCACCTTCTCTGACCATAATGGAATGAATCTGGAAATCAATAACAGGTGGAGAACTGGAAAATCCACAAATATATGGAAGTTAAATATTACAGATAAAAAAATTCAGTGGATCAAAGAAGAAATTACAACTGAAATAATTAAATATCTTAAGATGAATGAAAACAAGAACGCAGCATATCAAAACTTAAGAGATGCAACAAAAGCCATGTTTAAGAGGGAAATTTATAGCACTAAACACTTACATTAAAAAAGAAAAAAGAGCTAAAATCAAAGACCCAACTGTACACCTGGAGGAAATAGAAAGAAAACATCAAAGTAATCCCAAAGCAAGCAGAAGGAAATAACAAAGATTAGAGCAAAAATAAATGGAATTGGGAATTAAAAGAAAAACAACAAGAGAGAGCATTATTAAAACCAAATTTGGTTCTATAAAATGATCAACTAAATTGGCAAACCCTTAACTTAACTGAGAAAAGATGCAAACAAAAAAATCAGGCATGAGAGAGGAGCATTACTACTGATATCATAGAAATGAGAGGATCATAAGAGGATATTATGAACAAATGTATTTCAACAAATTAAACAATCTAGATGAAATGGACAAATTCTTAGAATCACAGGAAAACCTAAATGGACTCAAGAAGAAATAGAAGATCTTAGACAAATTACAATTTAGGAGATTGAATCAGTAATCAAAAATCTCCCAACAAAGAAAACCCAGGATCAGAAGCCTTCACAGCTGAATTCTACCAAAGATTCCAAGAAGAATTAGTATGCATCCTGCTCAAACTCTTCCAAAAAATTGAAGTTTTAGTTTCCTAGGCTGCTCCAAGCAATACTGTGTAATGGGTCAGATTGAACAATGAGGATTTATAGTGTGGTAGTTTGAGACTATTTTATGAATTCAAGAAGAGAAAGATTATGTTTGTAAACTAATCTATTCCTTTGAGTGATAGCCTTTGATTGTATTAAATTCAGTTAAGGGGCCTTTGATTACATTATCTAAGATTGTTGTAGTGCTTTTTATTTTTCTACATCAGTGAAGGGTGACTCAGGTTAAGTCCACTACCTTTGCTGAGTTTGACATAAACAGACTCACTCAGATTGACAGAAGAGGCCAAAGGAACTTCCATGTAAGAGAAAAGACTCCAGTTTTGCCCACAGCTGAGCTGCAAAAACAGAAACCCTAAGAGACAAGCCATACTCCAGAAGAGAGAGGACTACAGGATCACTTAAGCATGAAGACCCAAGAGACTGGACCCATGGAGCCACTCAAGAAAAGACTATGAGCCCAGAAGGGGAGGTTAATACCTTACAGAGATCATTGGCCATCTTGCTTCACCACGTGGCAACACACTGAAATCAACAGTAGCTGACTTGTGCGAGAAAGCATCTCTACAGATGTCCTGCTTTGGACATTTCATGGTCTTGGAACTATAAGCTTTTACTCCAAATAAACTATTTTTGTAAAAGTCAACATATTTCTGGTACTTGAATGGGCAGCCCTCTGGCAAACGAAGACAATTATCTTAAAGCTTTGAGGCTAAGAATATGTCCAAATCATGGTATCATCAAGGCATGCTTTCTTCCCAGTGAATGGCTGAAAGCAATGCTTGGCTCATCTGCCACATGGCAAGGTACATAGTGGCATCTACTGGTCTCTCTTTCTCTTCCAGGTTTTAATAAGCTTTCACCTTCTTGCTGCCATGGCTTTCTCTCTATCTCTGTCTCTCTTTCTCCCCCCTCTCTGTTTTCTTTCTCTTATAAGACTCCAGTAAATAGGATTAAGACCCATCCTGAATGAATTGAGCCACACCTTAATAGAAGTAGTCTCATCAAAAGTTCCTGCTTACCATCCCAGAATCCTCAGGATTGGGGAATAAAATATGGCCTACAGTGGATTTACTGGTATTCTACTGTAGACTTATTGTAATTCTAGCAGTGGAAGAAATTATATCATTGATGTGGAGACTGTGGCCAGGAAGGGAAAAAGAAGTATAATAAGGTGACATTTTCAGGACTTGGAATTGCCCTGAATGACATTACAGTGAGATACAGGCCATCATTATATCCTGCCATAACCTACAGAATTGAGTGGGAAAGAGTATAAACTACAGTGTAGTCTATAATCGATGCTTAGCGGCAATGCTCCAAAATGTGTTCATCAATTGCAATGAATGCACTACACTAATGAAAGAAGTTGTTGATGTGGGGAAGGGTGGGAGGTGTGGGGAGTGGGGCATATGGGAATCCCCTATATTTTTTTGTATAACATTTTGTGTAATCTAAGTATCTTTTAAAAAAATAAATATATATATATATTTTTACAAAAAAAAAAAAATTCCTGCTTACTATGGGTTCACACCCCCAGGAATGGATTAAATTTAAGAACACATCTTTCTGGGGTACTGTATTAGTCAGCCAAAGGGGTACTAATGCAAAATACCAGAAATTGGTTGGACTTTATAAAGGGTATTTACTTGGGGTAGGAGCTTACAGATACCAGGCCATAAAGTATAAGTTACTTCCCTCACCAAAGTGTATTTTCATGTGTTGGAGCAAGATGGCTGCCAACGTCTGTGAGGGTTCAGGCTTCCTGGGTTCCTCTGGACTCAACTCCTCTGTTTTCTCCACAAGATCAGCTGTAGACTATCAGGTGAACAGCTCTGTCTCTTTCTTCAGGGCTCCAGCTTAAGTCTTCAGCATCAAACTCCAATATCAAAATTCCAACATCAAAAAATCCTTCATCAAAAGCTCCATGTCTTTTATCTGCAATCCCCACCCATCAAGGGGTGGGGACTTAACACCCTAATGAAGTGGCCTAATCAAAGCCCTAATCATAACTCAATCATGCCCAGTAATAGACCAGTTTACAAACATAATCCATTATCTATTTTTGGAATTCATAACTATATCAAACTGTTACAGGTACACCTAGCTATAGATCATCACACTCTATTCTCTAGTCTTCCAAAAGACATGTTCTTGCCATATGCAAATACATGCATTCCATCACAATATCTCAATAGCCAACCATTTCAGTAACAATACTAAGTATAAAATCTCATCAAATTTGTTTATAGATGTGGTTTGTGCAATTCCCCTCTGTCGGTGGACCTGTGATACCTATAGGACAGGTTATCTGCTTCCAGTATAACAAGGAGGGCCAGGCATAAAATAAACATTCCTATTCCTATAGAGAGAAATTGGAAGGAAATTGGAGTAAAAAACAACTCCAAAACCTAGAATGGTATAATCACAATTTCTGAGATTAATATATAGAGCAATGTTTGGTCTCTTCCTTCTCTTCCAGGTTTGAAAGCTTTAAGATTCTTGCTTCTGCAGCTTTCTCTCTCATTGTATTCATTCTGCTTATAAACGACTCCTGTAATAATATTAAGACCCTTTCTGAATGAGGTAGGTGACACCCTAACTGAAGCAACATCATGAAAATATCCTATTTACAATGGGTTCACATCCACAGGAATGGTTTAAATTTAAGAATGAGACTTTCTGGGGTATAGAGAGCTATACAACAGTACACCACCTAACTCATTCTATGAGGCCAACGTTATCCTAATATCAAAGTCAGATACTAAAAAAGAAAAGAAAATTAGAGAACAATTTCTCATATGAATATATGTGCAAACATCCTCAACAAAATACTTGTAAATCAAATCCAACAGCATACTGAAAGAATTGAATTCCATGATCATTTGGGTTTTATCCCAAGAATGCAAGAGTAATCAAAATAAGAAAATCAATTAATGTCATGCACCACATTAACAAAATGAAAGGGAAAAACACATGATAGTCTCTGTTGATAGAGTAAAGACAGTTGACAAAATCCAGCATCCATTCTTGATAAAAAATACTTAGGAAAATAGGAAAGAAGGAAACTTCCTCAGCCTGATAAAGGGTATATATGAAATACCCACAGTTAACATCATATTCAATGTTGAAAGACTGAAAACATTCTCTCTACTCTCCAGTAGAAGACAAGGATGCCCCTTGTCACCACTGCAATTCAACATTGTTCTGGATGTTCTATCCAGACCAGTTAGGCCTGAAAAAAGAAACAAAAGGCATCCAAATTGGAAAGGAAAAAGTAAAACTTTCAGTATTTGCTGATGACATGATCCTATTTATAGAAAGTCCCGACACTAAAATCTACTAGAGCTAATAAACACATTCAGCAAAGTAGTGAGGGTACTAGATCTACTTACATAAATCAGTAGTGTTCATATACACTTATAATGAGCAATATGAGTAGGAAATCAATTTAAAAATCCATTATAACTAAATTAATAAAATATCTAGAATAAATATGCCCAAGTATGCAAAGAACTTATGCATGAAAAACTCCAAAATTTCACTAGAGAAGTCAAAGAAGAACTAATTAAATGGAAGGAATTTCCATGCTCATAGATTGGAAGGCTAAATATTAAGATTTCAGTTCTACCCAAGATGGTTTATGTAATAGATTCAATACAATCCCAATCAAAATTCTAATAGCTTACTTGGCAGAAATGGAAAAGACAATCATGAAATTTATTTGGAAGGATAACTTGCTCCAAAAAGCCAAAACCATCTTGAAAAAGAATTAAGTTGGAGGTCTTACACTTCCACACTATAAAAATTATTACAAAGCTGCAGTGGTCAAAACAGCAAGTTAGTGCCACAAGGACAGGTATATTTACCAACGAGTTAAATTGACAGTTCAGAAATAAAGGCTCACATCTATGGACAACTGATTTTTGACAAGGCTGACAGGTTCATTCCATTAGGAAAGAATAATATCTCCAACAAATGGTATTGGAATAATTGAATGCCCATATGGAAAGGGAAGAAGGAGGACCCCTCTTGCATACCACATACAAAAATTCACATGAAATGTGTCAAAGAACCAACACTATAAAACTCCTAATAGAAAATGTAGGAAAGCTTCTTCAGGATCTTATTAAGCAATGCCTTCTTAGACTTTACATCCAAAGCATGAGTAACAAAAGAGAAAAAAAATAGTTAAATGGGACTTCATCAAAATTAAAAACTTGTATGCATTAAAGGACTTTATTAAAAAGTGAAAATACATCTATTCAATGGAAGAAAATATTTGGAAACCACATTGTCTGTTAAGGATTTAATATCCAGAGTACATACAGAAATTTTACAACTCAGCAATAAAAAGACAAACAACCCAATTAAAAATGGGCAAAAGACTTGAATAGATATTTCTTCAAAGAGGATATGCAGGGAAGCGGACTTGGCCCAGTGGTTAGGGCATCTGTCTACCACATGGGAGGTCCGCTGTTCAAACCCCGGGCCTCCTTGACCAGTGTGGAGCTGGCCCATGCACAGCACTGATGCATTCAAGGAGTGCTGTGCCACACAGGGGTGTCCCCGCTTGGGGGAGCCCATGGGCAAGGAGTGTGCCCCATAAGGAGAGTCACCCAGAGTGAAAGAAAAAGCAGCCTGCCCAGGAATGGTGCCGCACACATGGAGAGCTGACACAACAAGATGACACAACAAAAAGAAACACAGATTCCCATGCCACTGACAACAACAGAATCGGACAAAGAAGAACATGCAGCAAATAGACACAGAGAGCAGACAACCAGGAGGGGAGAGGGGAGGGGAGAAGGGGAAAGAAATAAATAAAATAAATAAATCTTTAAAAAAGAAGAGGATATGCAAATGAATAAAACATAGACACCAAGGTGTTCAACATCATTAGCTATTAGGAGAATGCAAAGCAAAACCACAAGGAGATACCATTTTCACAATTGCCAAAAGATGGAAGGAACCAGATGAAAGGATAAACAAAATGTGGTATGCTCATACAAAGGAATATTATTCAGAACTAGATAGGAATGATGTTCTATTTCATGTGACAACCTGGATAAAACTTGAAGACTTTATGCTGAGTGAAATAAGCCAGATATAAAACAGCAACTATTGTATGATATCGTTGGTGTAAGAAGGTTCAAATAAGCAAACTCGTAGGGCTAGAATCTGGAATGTAGGTTGGGAGGAGCTGGGTTGGAGTTGGGGAATGGGAGTTAGTGCTTTATTTGTACAAAATTCCCCTTTAGGTTGATTATAAGGTTTTTGGAAATGGATGATGGTGTTGGTCACACAATATTGTGAGTGTACTTAACTGTACTGTACTGTAAATGTGAATGTCATCAAGGGTCATATATGTTAGAATAAAATTTAAAAGAAAGAAAATATATGCTATACGTTTTTCCCTAAAAACATAAAAATACAATATATATGTGTTTCTCTGACAAAATAGTGTGGATGTTCAGAAAGAAGAGAAAGAAGAAAAAAAAGATTTGGCCTCAATGTTAGGATTTTTGCTTATCATAGTATTTACAACATGGATATGCTCATGCTTGTCAGGTGTAATATTGCAAATGTAATCCATTGGACTTAATTCTGCATATGACTTTACATTTACTTTTATATATATATATAATGCAAGCTTCCAGAAGATAATACTTTAAAAGAATATATTCACAATGCCTTTAAAAATGTTGATTTATTGATTCCTGTCATACAATTCATATCGTGGGCATTTGATTGACTGCAAGCAACAAGAGGAGCAAGAGTTAATTTCATTTAATATAGAGGAGTCTCATTTTGGTTGAAATCATTGGCTTTTTTGGTGTCTTATGCCATTGTGCTTATTCTTAAAATTCACGAGTCAAATTAATTGGTTGAGTCAGAAAAAATATAGTGGCTGATGATAGGGACATGATATTCAGTTGGATATCTGGATTAAAAGAGGCAACAATATACAAATCATGTTAACCAAGAATACATCCATTAGTGTATTAGAAATATTTATGACAACATAAAATTATACTTCTCCTACTATTCATAGTCTAAGAAAATATTCTGAAATTTGTTAATAAATCAATTTTGTGGAAAAATCAGTGGAAGAATTGTTATTTAATAATTGATTATTTCAGGCCATTCTATGCATTTTCCATCAGCTTTTAATATGAAAATTTCAGACAATTTCAGACTTCAGTTTAATTCCCTTTTCACAAGTACACACTGGAGAACTCTAGGTGACCAATGTAACAATTAAGTCCCCGTTTATGATACTGAGCTAGAATCATTTCACCCTCAAACACAAAAAACGTTTTCTCCAATTTCTTCTCATGCCCTTTAATTATTTTTTGGAGATCTATTCATATTAAAATTGATGACTATTCTGATTTTCAGGTATTTTTGTTGTAAATTATTGTATCTTTTCCTTCCCCTATGACAACTGATTTTGATGACAAAGCCAAATTTGAAGCCACCCTTGTTTTCAATTTTGGGAATAAATAATTACAGTTCTTTTAAATTAGGTTAATTGGTTAAAGATTTTTATCATTTGAAACAGAAATATTCTTTAGTGACAGACAATTTGATTTCAGCATCTGGGGTGTTACAAGTGAAATCTGGAATTATGAGAGACACTTTAGATAGACGCCAGAGACACTTTGCCTGAACGTTTCTGTCATTTCTTGGGAATTTCTCACAATGAATTCCTATTAACTGCTTTTATTTGTTTGTCTCCTTCTCTGCCCTTTTTTCCCTCTTTCCCATGAGGTCACCACTTGCTTTTAAGTTTCTTATGGTTAACCTACTCCTGTAATTCACAAGACCTCTTGTTTTTATTTGGAAGATGATGCTTTATCTCTTTCTTTCTTTACCACTACTATTCTGGTGTTCAACTAAATCTGTAAAGGGGTTTTTCCTACTTCTGAATTCTCCTAAAGCCCACCTAGGTTTCTAAATCCCAATACTCTAATCAATGGATGAATGAAAAAAATCTTTTAAAACTGACAATTTTAGAGGAAAAAATGTAGCCTGTTCAGTTCATAGGAGGTGTTTGACAATTCTCCATTTTCTTTCTAGGTTCTTCTTCCTCCTATATTTCACAGTTGTCAGGGGTATTTTCAGTTTCCTTGCCTCATTGAAAAATACACTCCCCCTTTTTAGTTTGTGGTTGAATGAGTGTGGAGTTAATAAATGTTTCTTTTCTTTTTTCTTTAATGAGATTCTTGTAGGGTCACTTAAATTTTACAATATTTGAATGGATTACTAAGTTTGACTCTCCTTCCTTCTCTCAAACAGGAAATTAATGAACTGTGAAATAGCCAACAGCTATGTTAGCAGAGAAGAAGAAAGACAGTCTCTTGGTAATTAGCAAAATGGATAATCAACTATTTATATGTCTATCAATTAGGACACTACTGGATACAAATTAAACTTTTATTCTAATATTGAATTCAGTTGGAAGTATAAGGTCTCTGGGGAAATTTATAATATTTCATAAGATATATATTTACTTTCACCTTGTCCTCAGATTCAGACTCAAGTATTTTAAATTTCCCTGACTAGTCCTCAACATGCAAAAATAAGATAATTGAGGAAATAACTCCCATTTGTAGAAGGGGAGAGTGGAAAACAATATGACATAGTCACCAGTTCATAGTACCTGCCATATTAGAACATGGATAGCAATACGCCTTTTCCTAGTGAATAAATAACTAAATCCATTTGTAAATCAGACAATTCAACACAGACTAAATTATGTTTTATTTGTATTTTTCTAAGTTTAAAGCTAAAATATTTTGTTTCTATTTTATTTAATATATTTACATTCAGTTAACGTTAGATAATAATAGAGCAAAGATACATGTACCTAATATTTTATTTACAAAACACATGACCATTTATCATATTTTCTTCTGATTTTTTTAAGAAATACAAAGATATTGAAAGGTCCTTTTTACTCTATCTCCAGAAGCAGTCACTACTCTGAAACTTCCTATACTTATTTTTGCACATTTACTACATATGAATATGCCCAAATTTACTTATAAAATTGTGTTTTCAAAATGTATGTACCATGAAGTGTGCTAATTTCACTAAAGATTAATATTTCAAGCATTTTCAGGTTGTGTATATAGATTATCCACTTTAAATATTTTATATTTGAAAATATGTTTTATTTCGATTGATGAGAATGTATGTAGTATCTGGCTAAACAAATGGACTGTCTATGCTTATGGACATGCATATTTATGACCCTTGAATCCACCAAAAGTAGTTTCTTCAGAGTATACCTCTTAAAGGTATACTGGGTTGTTTGCCTAAGGACATTCTACTATCTATATTAATCCTCTTCCAATATTGTCTACATTTGGGTATTTTTTCATATGAAATTTGGTGTTTGTTTGTTTGTACTGAAAAGTGGACCTGAAATGATTTTATTTGGATTTGTAAATATTTAAGTGCTTTATGTTGGTTTTGCTTTTCTATTGGGTCTTGTGACTGTCAGCTTTTACCGCAAATAAATACCCTTTATAAAAGCCAACAGAGCTCTAATACTTATCATCAGCACCCCTTCAGCTGACTAAAACACTGAAAATTCTCTTAAACATGTAAAAATATTTTTAAAAAATTCATGGGGTAAGAGTCTTAATGAGACATGGGCTCATATTTTTAAAGAAAATGGTAAAGTTGAGGGGTGACTTAAGTTTGCATTATGCTAGCTATAAATGTTTTTAATTAAACTTTTTAAATATGTGTTGAATATAAAAAAGCCAACCCACCCCAAAGGAAGTCTCTGAAGGCCTAGGAAAAATTTGCATTATACAAAAATATTTTTTATTGTTAACTATATTGTTATGTAATTATTGATATTACAAAATAAATACATTATTCATTTCCTTTTTCTACCATGGGTGGATATGTGGAGGAACTTGATAAAGTTAATTCTCCTTTATAAAAGTCTTAGTATTTTCATTATTAAGTGAAGAGGTTACATTATGAGACTATAAGAGCTCTTTTATCTCTAAAATGTGATTTTTTGCAGCTCCACTATGATAACTAAAACCAAATCCACATTTGCACACCAATATTCATAGCAGCATTTTTCACAATTGCCAAAAGATGGAAACATGCCATCAACCAATGTATCCATAAACCAATGAGTAGATGAACAAAATGTGGTATATACATATGATGGAATACTATGCTGCAATAAGAAGAAATAAAATTGGGACAAATGTGATAACATGGATGAATCTTAAAGACATTACACTAAGTGAAATAAGCCAGACACAAAGAGCAGATGTCACATGGTCTCACTAATACAAACTAAATATGAAGAATAAACACACAGAGTCAAAAGAGAATAGTTTATTTGAAGATAAGAGGAGGGCCAAGAAGTTGTGTAGATTCTTAATGTATGTAGACATTTTAATTAATTCGATTATGAAAGTGTGGAAATGGATAGAATTGATGGTAACACATTATAGTGAGTATAACTAAGGGAACTGGTCTATCAGTGGGATTGTGGTTGACAAGGGGAATCTAGGGACATAAATGCCAATTGAAAGAAAGATGGAGAATAATCTAGGGACTGAATAATACAGTGAATCCAGAAGTGGATGAGAATTGTGGTTATTCTTACAAATGCAAGAATGTTCCTCTGTGAACTTGAACAGACATACGTCACTATTGCAGGGTGGTGCAAATGTGGAAAAGCATGGGAAAAAATACAATGAATGAAACGTATGGAATATAGTTAACAGCAATACAGCAATATTCTTGCAGCAATGCCAAAGATGTACCATGTTAATAATAGGGGGTGTAGAAGTTTGATATTGTTTATGAATTTCAAAAAAAGATATTGGATTGTTTGTGAACTGCTCTGTTCCTCTAGGCATATTAGATTGGATTGAATTCAGACGTTTCACTTTTACTTGACTAAATAATGATTAACACTTTGTTTGGTCCACAGAAGTAGGATGTTGAGTTCCTGCCCCCTTAGTGGGTAGGGACTCACACAGAAAATGACAGGGTAGAGGAGTTAGTTGGAGTTTGGATCCTGGGAACTTGGAAGTAAGCACACAGAGAAGCAGATATATGACAAAAGAAAGAACGGCTCTGTTAGACATGGCAGAGGCCCCAAAAAGAGAGATAAGCCATTCACCTGTAGTTGACAGCTGGCCTTGTGGAGAGAGCAGAGCAGCTGAGCCCAGAGAGAAATGAGTCCTGGGAGAGAGATAAGACTTGTCCCAACCTGCAGCTTTGATTGGAAGAAGCTGATACCACAGAATCCTGGGAGGAGGAGGAAGACTGAACCCACACAGACATCACCTGCCATCTTGCATCAACAAATGGCAACAGACTTTGGTAAGGGAAGTAGTTTATGCTTTATGGCATGGTAACGTAAGCTTCTATACCAAATAAACACCCTTTGTGAAACCCAACAGAGTTCTGATAATTTGCACCAGCACCCTATTGGCTGACTAATACAGGCGTGTATGAAAAAAATACGCCAAATTTACACCATAGTTGGTGGTAATAGTCTGAGGATATTATCTCATAATCTATAAGAAATGTTTCAAAATGGTTTGGTGCATTGTTGAAGGAGTATTTATGGGAATTCCACACATGTATACTGTTGTTTTGTAAGTTCACAGCTTCCTAATAAAATGTATTAAAAATAATAATATTATCACCACCTGAAATCATTTCGAAAGTCTTTAAACACACACACACAAACCCTAAATCTGAAGATGATTAGTTGATACCTACGTGTGGTAAGATAAAGATTTCACTTCAAATTTCTTTGCATTGCATCTATCCCCAGGGCTCCACCTTTACTAGCTGTAACTATATAAGTTCTCCTGAAGTAGACTTTTTTTTCATGAAAATAGTGACATATTAACATTTATTGTAGAATAGATCCTTGTCATATAAAATGCCAAATTCAAAGAAGCAGCATAAAATAAGATGGTTGTATTTTCCTGGTTCTGAGTTCTGCATCTAATAATATGGGAAAGAAGGAATGACAAGTGACCTGTCATAGAATAGAACTCATTTTACAGAATTTGTAAATGAAGCAGAATATAAGAATGTACCTCATCAGCAAGTTAGCAACTACTTTGCTATTATCACCACTCTTCATCTTTCCGCTGGAATTTTAAATCATAAATAGCACCAAATTCAACTGACTAGAAGTAAAATATCCAAATGTACATTTCCTGGAACATATTCTATTTCAGTATTTTATATGTATTCAGGCAGATTAAAATGGAAATGATGTGAGGCAAAGAAGTCATCATTTATTTCCGTTTCAGTGACTCAGCCATTTATCCTGATATCCACCTGCAGTCTCCACACCTTTTTCTTTTTTTCTTTTTTTCACTTAGGTTCTTACATTTCTTTGTTGTATCATGGAGAAATAGAGTCAATTGGGCTAGCACTTAAGAGGCTGTATTAAATTTTGGAAAAGTACATGGATAGTGATATATAGAATAAGAATGCACATATGAAGAAATGCAAATCTTTTTTTTTCCTTCTCTCAATTAAAACAGACAAATCCCCCAAGTTCAAGGGTATAAATTCAATCTAAGATAAAACAATATTGAATAGATGACAAAGGAGAAGGGGGTTGAGCCAGAGAAGGAACTATGATTAAATTAACTTTGAAACTATGTGTGTGTATGTTATGTGTGTGTTTGTGTGTGTTTAAAGCATTGTACCTGAAGTGAGAAAAGTTAAAATAAGTTAATCTGAAACTTAGAGAAATTTTGATAATTTACATGTAGATTTTTAAGACTATAACTTAAATGATTAATACTTGCCTCTTCTGACATTGAGATATCTCAAATAAAAGTATATTAAATAATGGCAGACACATAAAGCTACCCTAATTCCTCAAATGCTTGTGTTTTATAATATTGTTATCCATATCTCTAAGACATATCTACATTTCAAGCTCAAAAATTAAAAAGCTTATGTAAAATACTTGTTACCCATCATTTACTCACAGACCATTGTTGACATAATTATTCTCTCATCTGTAAATAATTATGCATCCATATATATACACACATATATAAATATAAATTAAAAATACAGATAAAATTCAATTCCCCTTTGTTCACTTTTTCATTTCACTCATTTCCCCTGTTCTCCAGAGGCAAGGAACATGATTCTAATATGTTTTTTCAAATGTGCATTCAAATCTGTGAATTTATAAAATATATAGAGAATTTGCATATGTGTATTTAAATTTCTATTACTGGTAATCTCCATTTTTTTCTGTAGAATCACATATCACCTGCTTGAGTTCAACCCATGCTGATACAGATTTAGCTAGAGATACAGATGTAGCTGTATAGAGACATCCTATAATGTGTCCAATATTTTGATAAATATTTTACTCATCCAGTACTTTCTTTTTTTTTTTTATTGACTTTGTAATAATATTACATTAAAAATATATATGTGAGGTCCCATTCAACCCCACCCCCCCACCCCCCCTCTCCCCCCCCAACAACACTCGTTCCCATCATCATGACACATCCATTGGATTTGGTAAGTACATCTTTGGGCACCTCTGCACCTCATAGACAATGGTCCACATCATGGCCCATACTCTTCTCTATTCCATCCAGTGGGCCCTGTGAGGATCCACGATGTCCGGTGATCACCCCCGAGGCACCATCCAGGGCAGCTCCACATCCCAAATACGCCCCCACCTCTCATTTCTTCCTGCCCTTCCCCATACCCATCGTCCACCATGTCCACTTTTCCCAATCCAATGCCACCTCTTCTATGTGGACATTGGATTGGTTGTGTCCATTGCACCTCTATGTCAAGAGGAGGCTCAGATTCCACATGGATGCTGGCTGCCATCCTCCCATTTTCAGTTGTAATCACTCTAGGCTCCATGGTGTGGTGATTGTCCTTCTTCAACTCCATCTTAGCTGAGTGTGGTAAGTCCAATAAATCAGATTGTAGGTGCTGGAGTCTGTTGAGGCTCAGGACCTGGCTATCACATTATCAGTCCAGAGATTCAAATCCCCTAACTATATCTTAAACCCCAACGTTAACTGCACCTCCAGCAGATTAGTATGAAAGTCTTATGAAGGGAGATCCCATCTGAGTCCAGATTCATCACACATAAACACCATTTCCAGAGAGGGGCCATCTGCCCTGGTAGTAAACCCCATCGGCCATGACCATAACTCTCATGGGTCTCTTTAGCCTTCATAGGAACCAATATCTGGGGGTTGTATCTGCTTTATCTGTCTCTCTGACTCTGCTCAGTTGTGCATGAGGGCAATCCTTCTGCCAGCCTCCAGACTCTTTTTTAGAAACTCGTAGCCATATAAACTCATTTCTCCTTTCCATTTCCCCCTTACTTTAGGTCAAACAGCATTTTAAAGTCATGTTGTTTTATGTAGACATGGATATTCTGCTGATCCGCATTGAACCTTCCATATAAGGTCCTTTTCCAGTTGCATCATCAGTTGGTATTTGATAGTGGTCCCTCGTTGCCAGGGAGGCTCATCCCCGGGTGTCATGTCCCACGCTGGAGGGAAGGCATTGCATTTACATGCTGAGTTTGGCTTCGAGACTGGCCACATTTGAGTAACATGAAGGCTGACAGGAGGAAATTCCCAGGCACAATGTTGCTGTAGGCCTTGTTCTTATTTTAGGTTTATCAGCTCACAAGCATAGTCATTAGCATCAGGGGCTCACTGTTGAACCCTCACTCCCTCCCGGTCCCCGCCGCTGTACCTGGGAGACTATCGCTGCTCCCCTAGGGACCACGACAGAGCACCACTGGCCAGGAACCCAGTACCCCCCCTGCTGTGTTTTTAATTGTTGCCACTATGAGTATATCCAATCATTACCATGCACCCTGGACATATGTTCTGTACAGCTCCCTGTCAGCCATATATCACCTGTCATTGGTATCCCATACCAGTATCCCTCCATTGCCATTGTTGAAACACTCTGTGATCCAGAACTCCCTGAAATTTGAAGCCCAATATAATGTCATGGTCCCTTACTAGGGAATGGCATATAGCGATGGGTTTAAAGGATAGATAAAGAACTTGGATAAAGTTAGATAAAGAACTTAGATAAAGAATATTGACTTGAAAAAATTCCACATCCTATCCTTTCCCCCCCCCCCCCAATTATTCAGCGTTTCTTCGTAGGAGTCCTAGACCACAGCAATGCATATATATAATATACAACACTCCCATACATTCACCACAACACCTTTTGCCTTCCACAGCGATACTCTTACACCCTATTCACATCATATTTACTTAAGGTGATGTACAGAGTCTGAGATATTAGCTTTCTAA
Organism: Dasypus novemcinctus; assembly: GCF_030445035.2. Classification (NCBI taxonomy): domain Eukaryota; kingdom Metazoa; phylum Chordata; class Mammalia; order Cingulata; family Dasypodidae; genus Dasypus; species Dasypus novemcinctus. The sequence continues at coordinate 20,280,798 of NC_080674.1, forward strand.
CATGGTAATATCTGTGCTTATATTATGGTGCATACTTTAGGATACACAGTTCTTTACATTTTTAGTTCTCCTATGTTTTACATTATGGTTTACATTATCAGTCTGTCGTCTCCTATATGTTATGGTGTAATATTACATGTTTTATATCCATCCTTGTGTACTCTCAAGAAACTCCTCCCTTGCCCCCCATTTACTTTGGTTCCACACATTTAACGTCCATTTTCCCTTCCACCTTGGTGCCCACAGTGACAGTCAACCTCCGTTTCCTGAGGAGCCACTTCCAGAGATAGATGGAATAGTGTTTAGGGCCTAACTTGCTCATCTGCCCCAATGCCCTGGGAGCCACCCTTTCTCTCGAGGGATAGAGTTCCCTCTATTTGGTGGCATTAGTCCTCCCCAGGATGTGGGTCCAACCCCACTCTCACTACTTGGGATTCTACCCCATGGTGTCACCCACTCTGGCAGAATGAGCATTTAGACATTCCCCAGGAGCCCGTCCTGCATCAGACCCTCCCCTCCGAGCATTCTAAACAGGTAACCCTCTTTATTATATTTTGATATTATTTTCTCGGCATTTTACTCTCCACCACCTCCTCACCCTCTCCTGTGTTCATATGCTACCCCTCCCTCCCCCCACTTTTGGGCAACATTACCCAACCGTCCCTCCCCAGCCACCCTCAAACCCGTAAAGCCCCAACCAAAGGCAACCCCTTGCCCCCATTTTATCTCTTCTTTGTGTTCATACTTACCACCATCTCGTCTTAAGTTCCACCCCTGCAGACATCGGCTCATATCCTTCCTCCACCCTCCGATTTCCTGTAAGCCTATCGTTCAGTCTCTTGCTATCTAGGGCAGCTTGTTTATTTCATATCATTGAGGTCATGTAGTATTTGTCCTTCAATGTCTGGGTTGCTTCACTCAACATAAGGTTCTCAAGATTCATCCATGTTATCACATGTGTTTGTAGTGTGTTTGTTCTTACAGCCGAGTAGTATTCCATTGTGTGTATATACCACATTTTATTGATCCACTCATCTGTTGATGGGCATTTGGGTTGATTCCAACTTTTGGCAATAGTGAACAATGCTGCTATGAACATTGGTGTACATATATCGGTTTGTGTCCTTGTTTTCAGTTCTGCTGGGTACATACCCAGCAGTGGTATTGCTGGGTCATATGGCAAATCTATGGCTAGTTTTTTGAGAAACCGCCATACTGTCCTCCAGAATGGTTGGATCCTTCTGCATTCCCACCAGCAGTGGATGAGTGTTCCCCTTCCTTCACATCCTCTCCAGCACTTGTATTCTTCTGTTTTTTTCATAGCTGCCAATCTTATGGGTGTAAGATGGTATCTCATTGTAGTTTTGATTTGCATTTCCCTGATAGCTAGAGATTTGGAACATTTTTTCATGTGCTTTCTTGCCATTTGTATTTCTTCTTCGGAGAAGTGTCTGTTTAAGTCTTTTTCCCATTTTTTAAATGGGTTGTTTATCTTTTTATTTTCAAGATATAGGAGTTCTTTATATATGCAAGTTATAAGTTTCTTATCAGATATATGATTGCCAAATATTTTCTCCCACTGTGTGGGCTCCCTTTTTACTTTCTTGACAAACTCCTTTGAGGTGCTGAAGGCTTTAATTTTGAGGAAGTCCCATTTATCTATTAGTTCTTTTGCTGCTCGTGCTTTTGGTGAGATATTCATAAATCCATTTCCTATTACAAGGTCCTGTAGATGTTTCCCTACACTGCTTTCTAAGGTTTTTATGGTCTTGGCTCTTATATTTAGGTCTTTGATCCATCTTGAGTTGATCTTTGTATAAGGTGTGAGATGGTAATCCTCTTTCATTTTTCTACATATGGCTATCCAGTTCTCCAGACACCATTTGTTGAATAGGCCACTGTCTCCCAATTGAGAGGGTTTGGTGGCTTTATCAAATATTATGTGGCTATATATGTGAGATTCTATATCAGAGCTTTCAATTCGATTCCATTGGTCTATGTGTCTCTCCTTATGCCAATACCATGCTGTTTTCACCACCGTAGCTTTATAGTATGTTTTGAAGTCAGGTAGTGTGATTCCTCCAATTTCGTTTTTCTTTTTCAGTATGTCTTTGGCTATTCGGGGTCTCTTTCCTTTCCAAATAAATTTCATAGTTAGTTTTTCTAGTTCCTTAAAGAAGGCTGCGTTGATTTTTATTGGGATTGCATTGAATGTGTAGATCAATTTTGGTAGGATAGACATCTTAATAATGTTCAGTCTTCCTATCCATGAACAAGGAATAGTCTTCCATTTATTTAGGTTTTCTTTGATTTCCTTGAACAATCTTGTATAATTCTCGTTGTATAAGTTCTTTACCTCTTTAGTTAAATTTATTCCTAAGTATTTGATTTTTTTATTTACTATTGTGAATGGTATTTGTTTCTTGATTTCCTCCTGATCTTGCTCATTATTGGTGTACAGAAATGCTACTGATTTTTGCGCATTGATCTTATAACCTGCGACTTTACTAAACTCATTTATGTGTTCTAGAATCTTCGTTGTAGATCTCTCAGGGTTTTCTATGTATAGGATCATGTCATCTGCAAATAATGAAATTTTGACTTCTTCCTTTCCAATTTGAATGCCTTTTATTTCTGGTTCTTGCCTCAGTGCTCAAGCAAGTACTTCTAAGACAATGTTAAATAGGAGCGGAGACAGTGGGCATCCTTGTCTTGTTCCTGAGTTTAGAGGGAAGGAGTCTAGGATTTCTCCATTGTAAACAATATTGGCTTTAGGTTTTTCATATATACTCTTTATCATGTTCAAAAAATTCCCTTGTATTCCAATCTTTTGGAGTGTTTTTATCAAGAAAGGGTGCTGTATTTTGTCAAATGCTTTTTCTGCATCAATAGATATAATCATGTGATTTTTTTCCTTCAATCTGTTTATATGGTGTATTACGTTGATTGATTTTCTTATGTTGAACCATCCTTGCATACCTGGGATGAATCCCACTTGGTCGTGGTGTATAATACGTTTAATGTATTGTTGAATACGATTAGCAAGTATTTTGTTAAGTATTTTTGCGTCTAGGTTCATCAGAGAAATTGGTCTGTAATTTTCCTTTCTTGTGATGTCTTTGTTTGGCTTTGGTACTAGGGTAATGTTGGCATCATAGAAGGAGTTGGGTAATGTTCTTCCCGTTTCGATGTTTTGGAATAGTTTCAGCAGGATTGGTGTCAGTTCTTTCTGGAATGTTTTGTAGAATTCACCTGTGAAGCCATCTGGCCCTGGGCTCTTCTTAGTTGGGAGATTTTTGATAACTGATTCTATCTTTCTGCTTGTGATTGGTTTGTTAAGATCATCAATTTCTTCTTTCGTCAATATGGGCTGCTTATGTGTTTCTAGGAATTTGTCCATTTCCTCTAGATTGTCATTTTTGTTGGAATATAGTTTTTCAAAATATCCTCTTATGATAGTCTTTATTTCTGTTGGGTCAGTGGTGATATCGCCTTTCTCATTTCTTATTTTGTGTATTTGCATCTTCTCTCTTTTTTTCTTTGTTAGTGTTGCTAAAGGCTTGTCAATTTTGTTAATCTTCTCAAAAAACCAGCTCTTGGTCTTGTTTATCTGTTCAAGTGCTTTCTTATTTTCTATTTCATTTAGTTCTGCTCTTATCTTTGTTATTTCCTTCCTTCTTCTTCCTGTTGGGTTACTTTGTTGTTGTTTTTCTAATTCCTTCAAATGTGCAGTTAGTTCTTCGATTTTTGCTCTTTCTTCTTTTTTGATATATGAATTTATGGCTATAAACTTCCCTCTCAGTACTGCTTTTGCTGCATCCCATAAATTTTGGTATGTTGTGTTATCATTATCATTTGTTTCAAGGTAGTCATTGATTTCTTTTGAGATTTCCTCTTTGACCCACTGTTTTTCTAAGAGTGTGCTGTTTAATTTCCAAATCGTGGTGTGAAATCTGGGCTTCTGTCCCTTGCAAATCTCCAGCTTGACTCCACTGTGGTCAGAGATAATGTTTTGTATGATTTCAATCTTTCTGAATTCGTTCAGCCTTTCTTTGTGGCCTAGCATATGATCTATCTTGGAGAATGATCCATGTGCGCTTGAGAAAAATGTATATCCTGCTGTGTTTGGGTGTAGCGATCTATATATGTCTATTAGATCGAGCTCCTCTAATATACTATTCAGATGTTTTGTTTCTTTGGTGATTCTCTTTTGAGATGTTCTGTCCAGAGTTGATAGTGGTGTATTAAAATCCCCCACTATAATTGTAGATGTATCTATTCTTTCACTTAGTTTTTCCAGCATTTGCCTGACGTATTTAGAGGCACCCTTGTTAGGGGCATAGATATTTATGATTGTTCGATCTTCTTGACAGATTTTCCCTTTCACTAAAATGTAGTATCCTTCTTTGTCTCTCACAATTGTTTCACATTTAAAGTCTATTTTGTCTGATATTAATATAGCTACTCCTGCCTTTTTTTGGTTATTGTTAGCTTGTATGATTGTTTTCCAGCCATTCACTTTCAATCTCCATGCGTCTCTGGGTCTAAGATGTGTCTCTTGTAGACAGCATATGGATGGGTTATATTTCCTTATCCAATATCCCAGTCTGAATCTTTTGATAGGTGAGTTTAATCCGTTGACATTCAGTGTTATTACTATCAAGGAATTATTTGTGTTAGCCATATTTTGATTGGATTTGTGTTTGTCATATTTTGTTTATATTTTTTTTTTGGTCTTTTTTGTTGTTGTTGTTGGTCTTATACTCTCCTCCAACTTTGCCTTTCCTGTTTTTTCCTTTCTTCCTGCAGAATTCCCTTTAGAATTTCTTGAAGGGGAGGTTTCTTGTTGGTATACTCTTTCAGTTTCTGTTTGTCTGTGAATATTTTGAACTCTCCATCATGTTTGAATGCTAGTTTAGCTGGATAGAGTATTCTTGGTTGGAAGTTTTTTTCCTTTAGTACCTTGACTATATCATACCACTGTCTTCTTGCCTCCATGGTTTCAGAAGAGAAATCAGCACTTAATCTAATTGAGCTTCCCTTGTATGTGATGGTTTTCTTTTCTCTTGCTGCTTTTAGGATTTTCTCTTTGTCTTGAGCCTTGGATAATTTGATAAGTATATGTCTTGGGGTGGGCCTGTTGGGGTTTATGACTTGTGGAGTGCGCTGTGCTTCTTGGATATGTACATCTGTCTCTTTCAGTAGATTTGGGAAGTTTTCAGCCATTATTTCCTGCAACACTCCTTCTGACCCCTTTCCCTTCTCTTCACCTTCTGGAATGCCTATAATACGTATGTTTGAGCGTTTTGCATTGTCATTCAGGTCCCTAAATCCTAATTGGATTTTTTCTATCTTCTTATTGACCCCTTCTACTATCTGTTTGATTTCTGAGGTACTGTCTTCCACATCACTAATTCTCTGCTCTGTCTCTTCTAGTCTGCTGATATTTGCTGCAAGTGTATTTTTGATTTCTTGAACTGTGGTGTTCATTCCCATCATATCTGTTATGTTTTTGCGTATGTCTGCAATTTCCCCTCCAAGTGATGTCTTCATGTTGTTAACCTCTTTCATTACTGCATCAAATTTGTCGGTGATGAATGTTCTGAGTTCTTTCATTGCTTGTGCCAAGTTTTGCTCCCCTTTGTGCTTATTGGTTTGTTGATTGGATTCAGTCATGTTTTCCTGATTATTGGTTTGGTTTGTAGATTTTTGTTGCTTTCTGGTCATCTCTTTATTTTGACGAATTTAATCAGTTCCTTAGCTTCTTTGTCTGCTTTTGGAGGTTAATTAGTTGTTATTTTTGCATAGGTGTTATATCTTCTCTTTGTCACTTTTTTCTTCTTACTCAAGTTACTTGTTGTTGGTTAAGTTCACTTTAGAAGAAAGTATTAGTGTTGGGAAAAGGCAATTGTGTCAGCAAGGGTAAAGTGTAAAGTGGTATTGGTAATGTATGTTAACAAAGCAAGAATATGAGATCTGGGAGGATGGAGGTTAGATTCATGTAGATTGTATAGAGTTATAGCTGTAGGTAGAGTATCTTTTATGAAGTAGATGACTGAATATAGGCGGAATATGGTATGAACTACAAAGCTATTGTTTTCATGAGAGAAGGAAAAAGAAAAGAAAGGTAATAGTTTCAAGAGTGGATAACAGACAGAAAACAGAACAAAGGTATTAGAAATTAAGAGTTAGACACTTTGTGGATCAAAGAATGGGAGGTGGGGGGTGGAATATAGGAGAGACAGTAGATGACAGTGGTTATCAAGATGCAGGGGAAGAGGGATAGTGTAGGTAGCCTAAATCAGTTCACACAGAAATGAGGCAGTGGAGGATGGGAAAACCCAGCAAATGTGAGGTGTTCCCTGTAGCACGTATTGTGTACTTGAATTAAAATAAAATAAGTGGAAAATGAGGGACAAGAGGGAAAGAGAGAACCGAAAGAAAAAAAAACACTAATTATAATAAGAAAAAAAGAAAGACAAGAAGAAAGGAAGAAAGAAAAAGAGGATAGGCAAGCGGTGGGGAACAGATGGGGGGAGAGAGATACAGGTATACACGTGTCACAATTGCAACACTATCTAAAACAACAACCAAAAAAACCCCTAAATATCTGTATAAAAAAGAAAAAAGGACTTTGGGGGAGACGCTAGGAGAAAAGACTAGGGGATAATGCAATATTAGCAATCAGGGCGTCAAAAAGAGTAAAAAATAAGATAAAGTGAAAATAAAAACAAAACAATATGAACCATTAAAGATAAAACGCAAACGTTGAGGTCCAGGGCACTCAAGGACCCCAGGTAGACCCCAGAGCGTGATGGATTCAGGGGTGGAAAGTCTGAAACACTGAAGACTCAAGAGGTGTGAGTCTGGGGTGTGGACCGCCAGAGTTCAGGGGACCCAGACCTGGCAAGCTCAAATCTGGTCCACAGAAAGCTTAGGAGCCCCGCAGTGCAACACAGCCCTCAGGGATCCCCGTAGCTGGGTGCCAGCCCTGTGGGGGAAGCCAGATCCGCGAATTTTATATTGAATTTCTGATCCCTGAAATTAACCTAACTCCTCAGGGTATCAGCCTTTGGACAGCTCCCTCCCTGTGCTCCCTCGCAACGGCCACTTGAGGGCGCCTCTACACCACGGCCAGTTCAATGACCCAGATCCCAAGCCCCGCCGGGTGGGGTGGGCTTCAGCTGGAAACGCCGAAAACAGACTCTAAGATCCGAATTCCCAAACTTCACAAAATATCCTCCAATCAGCTTCCAGACATGTCCTCCTCCCTCACTGCACCCTACAACAGTCTCCCAATTGTGTCCCCTTATTGTCCAAAATCCAATTCCGTTGCAGATCGGCAGCCGGACCTGTGGGGATGGGGCTCCAGGCGGAAGCACTGCCCCCCCCTGTCCAGCGACCAAAAACGTCCCCCGCTTAACAAGAAAACACCGTCTGTCTCCCCAAATCAATCTGCAAAGGAGTCTTGTCCCAACAATCCCTCACCAGCCAGCCCAGTATCCGCGAATTTCTCAGCACTGCAAAGCCTCTAGTAAAAGGAAAAAAAAAAACAAAAACCCTGGCCGCCGAGGCTCCGGAGCTTCAGGAGCACCCGCTACCGCGGCTCCGCCCACCCAAGGAGGGAACTTCCCGAGCCCAGCTGGGACCTCCGTTTATATATTATAGATGTATCCTCTCTGTTACCTTCCCACCGAATTGACGTCCAGACACCTTCCAACCAGCAAAAATCCCCGAAACAGCGCGGTCTCAAAGAGCCTTCAACGCTGCCCAGCCGCCCCCTGCAGAGACACTACCAGGCAAGCTCACGCAGCCACCATCTTGCCGAAAAGCCCAGTACTTTCTTTAGTTACACTGCTTTCAATAACTTATATATCCTGTTATAATAAACATTTTACATACCTCTTAGTGTGCACATATTAGAGTAATCTCCTGGTCATGGACAGACATCATGAAGCAATGATTAAAGCATGGGCTTTTTTTCCCCTCTTTTTATTACTTTCACTATATTTTGGATTTTTTTGGGGGGTTGATTTCATTAAACACGAGGAGGTGGGGCATTCCATACAACTTTTTCCCAGATTTCAATGTTCTCTTGTTTTAAAATGAGTTTTCAGAGCAGTTTTTGACATGACTAAATTGTTTCTGAGAATTTAGGTTGGTTTATAATGTAATAAAATATTTTTAAAATTTGTATCAATGCCAGCCTTAATAAAAATAAATTACATCATAATAGAAAACTTACATTCACTTTCCATTTTAGTCTTCTACTCAAATATGCATTATTCAAATATACGTTTCATGTGTTTTCATCCTTGTAAAAGCATATCAGAAATGTAATTTATTCACATTCTACCCTCAATTGATAGACCCTAACTTGCTATTGCGTTTTTAAGAACTTTTATACTATCTTTTTTTTAAAGATACATAGATCACACAAAATGTTATATTATAAAATATAAGAGGTTCCCATGTACCCCACTCCCCACACCCCCCATTCCTACCACATGAACTACTTCTTTCATTATTGTTACATTCATTGCATTTGATGAATACATTTTGGAGCTCTGCTACACAGCATGGATTAAAGTTTATGTTGTTGCTATTGCATTTTGCCATCAAGTTCAGTTAAGTGTGTATCTTTTTCTGTCAGTCATCACTGTGTCAATTCATATTTCATGAATTGATTGATGTTAACAGGAATACTTATAAGTTTTAAATAAATTTATATAAAATATCATTTCAAAATGTCTCCAAATTTTATTTATGCTCTATATAACAAACATTATAGCTCTCCTTATTTTGCTATAAGCAGAAGAAAACTAATGAGTAAATGACTACTGGCGATATTTAAATATAATATTACATATAAACATGCATGTTGTGAATATAATGCTAGTGTTTTAAATATAGATAGCAAATCTTCACCTACCAGAGATAATTTTATAAAATATTCTTTTAGTAAAAAAATAGTATTCTGCATTGATTCACCAGTTTCTATAATTTGATTTCAGCTTCATTCATCAATGAGTATAGATAAAATACAAGAAAATAGTTAAGCACATTAATTTTTGGTCTTTATCAGTTTCCTGATACCAAAATTTTAAACAAACCTATAGGTACAATTTAGAAATGCCTCAAGTCAAGTTTAGTGGTATTCCTTTCCTTCAAAACTCACCTAAACATATTATAATTATAAAGATTACAAACACTGTTCTTAGCATGTTAACTTGTGAAGGAATAGAAATTTACCAGTGTCAAGTGTTAGTGTATGGTTTAACCATTTAACTTATTTGGTTGTATATTAACATATTTGAAAACATCAATCAAAAGTCCCAAGAACATACAACCAAAGAGTCATTCTATATAAAGGTATTTTAAATTTATAGACCATTAGCCAAAGGTTTTTTGTTTAATGACTAGGCACTCTAATTAATACAGATTTTAATGTTTGTACCCTTCCAGTTTGTAATGCTTGTATTTGAATTTATTCTTGGGATGGCAGGTCTAAAATTGTCCCTTTTGCTGATTAAATATTTTGGGATTCTTTATCTCAAAGATATTACTGGAATACAAATACAACAGATCAGAAGTACGGAAAAACCCTGATTTTTTTATTTATTTTAGGAATCATGGAGATAAAGTTTGAGAATAAATAGATGTCAGGAAATTAAGAGTTATAGGAACAGGACCTGAGAGACCCTTGAAATGATATTGGACTAAGGTCTACAATTATTTCAAGCACTAGTCCAGTAATAATTTCTTCCATTAGTTTCCCAAGAAAGAAGTATAGACAGTGTGAAATGCTAATTAGTGGTGTACATTACTGGTAAGTTTTAGAATGCTTCACCAAGTCCCATAGAAATGATGATGTTGCAAAATTTTTGCATCAGTGTGTGAGAGTTGTGTCTACATGTGTGTCTACATGCAGACAGGACAAAAGCTGCTCTGTTTTTTTTGTCCTTGTATTAAAATCTAAAAGTTTAGGAATCCAGTGAGACTAAGGCAGTAAGGTAGCCCATAAGAAACTGTATTATATTTTGGCAAAACTGACAAATCACATCATTTCATTGGGATTTAGGAGAACATTTTAAAAATTACCAGTAGTGTACACATTAACTTTGTGAACATAACTAACCACACTGAAGTATATATGTGAATGCGGTGAAAAAGGGAAATTCAATACTGTATATATGCTGCTAGAATAAAAATGTTTTAAAAATATATCATGGGACTGCACAACACAATGAACCCTAAAGTAAACCATGGATTATAGTTAATAGTATAACTGTAAAAATATGCTTTCAATTATAACAATTGTATCACATTAACACAAGCTGAAAATAATGGAGTGGTATATGGGAACACTGTATTTTTTGTAAACACAATTTCTATGATAAGACACACAAACACCCAAGGTAAATTTCTACCTAATGCTTAGACCAGAGTTGATCTCTGAAGCCTGTTTATGGCTTTCCCATGAAACTAGGTGTGATGGTGAATTTCCCTTGTGAGCATGCCTAGGTTTTAGTGTCCAGCTGTTTGGTTGAGCAAATACTGGCCTCATTGATAATTTAAGGCTATTTTTGTGCATTTAAATCATTAGTATGTTGACTGCTTCTATGGCTGCTTGCAACTATAATCATATAATGGGACTGCCTTTAATAATGAGAGAAGTCTCATGTAAGAATTGATAATATCAGTTGTCAGAAGTAAGAATTTCCCTCTCTACTTCAATTTGGCAGCTTCTCCTAGGGAATTCATAAAACACCTTCATTGGAATTCTCACCTGGCAAGCCTGGCCTATAGAACTTGTGCATCACCATCCTATAGTTACATTAGACAATTTTTAAAATAAATTTCATAATTTTTAAATTATTTTAATATATACATTTGTTCTGTTCCCTTGGAGGACACTGAAATATGGATTTGGTATCAGGAATGGTCACAAATCAGAATTTTGATGATGGATGTTTTGACATAATTCTGGGGTTTAGGTACTTAGTTCTCTAATCTGATTAGACTCAAAGTCACTAATGACTCTATTTACAATAATCAAGATGTCACTGATAGTCCATGGTTTGATTTGGCAATAGAGATAAGCAAAATATCACCATTGGATACTGCCACTCAAAAGTTTCTTAGTGAGATTACATTTGATACCTTAAAAGAAATGTGTGGAATTAAAAAAAGTATAATGATGGCTAGTTGCTCCTAAATATACTTGATACAGTTCATAAAGAAATGAAAGAGCTTAGGTATTGACTTCCCAGTTTAAGCACCACATGAGGAATGTGAATGTTTCCATATGTTCCTTGAAAGAAATATTTATTTCCAGACTTGAGTTTTCTGAAAATCAGACCGAAAGTCTTACTATACAACTGGCCAAATTACCACACAAATTTAATTTCCAAACTTGCAGGTGTCTGCTATTAAAGTCAGAGTGTTGATTGGAAAGGCATGGGATCCTGAACTTTGGAATGGGGACATATGGGCTGATAATGATAGTGGTGGGGACATTGAAACCCTAGATTCTGCTTAGTCCTCTTTGCACATCAACCTGTAGTGGTCTGTCATGAAGAATCAGTCATACCATCTCCAGTATCCTGAAGAACGAGCCAGTTGAAGTCCAATCTCCCCTGAAACACCCACTGAACCCACAATCAGCCCTGAGGATCAACAATCCAGCATCCACCTGGAGGGATTAACCATGATGCTCCCAATAAACTAGTAATCAACTCCCTTGAGGAAACATCCTTCTCACCTCTGTCAGAAAAGAGTAATACTAATTATAGTCCTAATTAGGAGAGGAAATAGGACTGCTACTACAAGATGGAGGTAAAGAAGCATTTACCTGGAACACAAGAGGTCCCTTAGGACATTTCTTAGTACCCCCATGCCCTGTGATTAAAACCATTGCAAAACTGCAACAACCTAATCCAGGCAAGACTACTAATGGCCCAGAAATTTCAGAAATGAAGATTTGGGTCACCACATCAGGTAAAGAAAAACAACCAACTGATGAGCCTGCTAAGGGTAAAGGAAATATGAAATGGATAGTGGAAGAAGGTAGCTATAAATATGATCTATGACAGTGAACAGAAACAAGGACTGTAATGATTATAAATATTTTCTTTTAGTTTTGATGAATGTTTATATATATTTATGCATAAAGCAAATATCTTTGTTTTCTTCTCCTCATATCATGTAAGTTGTATGAGCTTTATATCATAGTATTTAAGTTGTAGGATATCAAGTTTAATAGTGAATATAACTCAAGGACTTACTTCTCCCTCTTAGGGAAGAAGAGTTAGTGGATTTCCAATTGTATGCAGGAGAGCTGAATTATCTCAAGTGAAAATATGTCATTTCTGTTTCCTTGGACAGCCCTAACTAATGAACTAGGGGTAGTTCCTTAATATAAGGCATCTCTGCCCTACTTAAAAATTACATCAGCTATACTCATGTCAGGATGCTCCTGCTTTCCCAAATTCCAGAAGAAGAAAAATGCCAAGAAAGCTTAGCATACTAGTTCAAAAACTTTCAACTCCTTTCCTTGTCATATCATAAGCTCTATCTTATCCTATTCTGATACATTAAAATTTCCTTTACTCACACAAATTTGAAGACTGTCTGTAGATTCAGTGGGATGGAGATGAACTTTGGACTCATACCAAGAGGCAGAAAGGAAATATTACCAACCTAATCTCCAGATTGCTTGTACTGTGGACTGATCCCATAGATACACCATTCCTTCTCAGAAAATGTATCTAAATGTCCTGCCATGAATCCTAAAATATATTCTTCTCTGGTATATGTAACAGCTGAATTAATAAACAACACCTCCATTCTTCAGCTTTTGGAAAAATAAATAATAAAACAGGATTAGGAAAATTTTTACAGCTAATAAAGTGAGGAACCTCTCATAAACTAAAACACTTTTTTTTCTACAGATGTTTTCCACTGCCTGCCTGTATTTTGCATGGATTTTAACTTTCCACATACATTATGAGTTGTAGACATCTATGACGATGGTTAATATATCATTAAAACAGTCCTTGATCCTCCAAATACTTACCCATTAAACTAATACAACTATTTATATTTTTTTAAAAAAACACAGAATTCATGCCCACATTGCACATGGCATATTATACCTGCTTAACCTGATATAATGTTCAACTTACTTAATCAAACTCTTTTACCCTTATAGTTTATCTACTTTTTTCATGACAACCATCCATCATTCATTCAGCCATTACACAAAAATTTATTTTCCAAGTGTTGTTCTAGAAACTCTACACGTGTTCTGTTAAGAAAGAGGCAGAAACTAAATGCTCTACAAAGGCAGTTTTATTCAATCAAGTGAGTTTCAGGTTAAAACAAATGATTATAACAACTGAGCAATCACAAAAGAAAGTAATCAATTAAAGGCATAGGAAAGACTGAAAGTACATACAACCACTAACCAAATGAGGGGAAAACTCAACATCTGATCTCTCACATGACTGGGGAACCCCTTTGCAGGCAAGCAGAGTCCTGCTCGGAGCATCCTCTCCTGGGTGAGGCTCCTACTGGCAGCTTGGGGATTTTTGCTTTTAAAGGGTTCAGAACCTCAGAACTCTAATTAGTCTTGCAACTCATGAGGAATGGCCTCATTGAAAGTAACCAAATCCCACTGGCAAAGCACTGAACTCCAGAGTCATCTGTTATGACCACAGCACCTGGGTGTCTCAGTAGTACCAATACCTGAGGTTGAATTTACTAAGCTGTCTCTGAGATGTGTTGTGATGTCCATAAATGCAACTCCTCTGACGACCTCCAGATTCATTTTGAAGTCTCTTAGCCATATAAACTCAGTTGTCTTTACCATTTCCTCCTTTTATTCAAGGATTTTTTCTTGTTGCATCACCAGGTGGTGATTGGTAGTAATCCCTGAACAACAGGGAGGCTCATCCTTGGGAGTCATATCCCACGCTGGGGGGAAGGTAATGCATTTACATGCTGAGTTTGGCTTAGAGAGTGGCCACATTTGAGCAACATGGAGGCTCTCATGAGGTAACTCTCAGGCACCCTGCAGCTCTGGGCCTAGTTGAAATTTCAAGCACACAGGCTCATAAGCATATTCATCCATATCAAGGGCTCACAATTGGGCCACCCTTCACTGGTCTTTGCCATTGCACTTGGGGGGTTGTTTTTTGGTATTTGTGCTCTTGAATGTGATGGAGTTGGACTCAGATGTGACTTCTATAAACATGCCTCTTCTGTCACTTTATTGAACCTGTGGTTGGGACTGGCATTGGTGTGTACTCAAGGGACTTGAATCTCTAGACTGTTCATGTGCCAGTTGGGCCCTGAGCCTCAGCAGAGTTGCAACATTAGACTTACCTAGGCCAGCTAACAGGGAGGTGAGGATGGTCAATCACCACACCAGGGAACTGAGAGAGTCTACAACTGCATGCAGGAGAATCACACCCATCAGCCATGTGGTATCTAAATACTCTCTTGATTTAGAGGTGGAGTGGATATCACCATCTCAGGGTCCTCAGGATGGAGGAACAAAATATGAATTAGAGTGGACTTACTGGTATTCTACTAGAGAACTATTGTGACTCTAGCAATGGAAGAAATTATATCATTGATGTGAAGACAGTAGCCACAGGAGTTTCTGAGGGCAGGAAGAGGGAAGAACAGGTGTGATATGCAGGCATTTTCAGGACGTGGAGTTGTCCTGAATGATATTGCAGGGACAGATGCAGGACATTATATATCCTGCCATAACCCACTGAATGGACTGGAAGAGAGTATAAACTATAATGTAAACTATAATCCATGCTGTGTAACAATGCTCCAAAATGAAATCATCGAATGCAATTAATTTATGCCCCACTGATGAAAAAGGTTGTTGATTTGGGAGGAGTAGGTGGGTAGGGAGTGGGACATATGGGAACCTCTTATATTTTTTAATGTAACATTTTATGTGATCTCTGTATCTTTAAAAAAAAAAGATAATAAAAGATTAAAAAAAAAAAGAAATAACCAAACCCATCCATGGGGGTGGAGGGTGGGACCAGTCCTCCACAGGAGAGATGCAGTGTCTTGAGGGTTCTTTGTTCTATTCTATCCATGGTACACTGAACAGGAACATAAAGGTCTTCAGCTTTTAGTTTTATGGGGAACACAAAGAGGACGTGCAAATGCCACATCTGGTAACTTGTTCCATTTAAACATTTGTTTTTTGGTTAATAGGTGATGGGGTTGCCTGCGTAGCAGCATTACAACATTCTAAAGGACAATGGACAAGTTAGTCATCCACAGCTCTAGGCTAAAACAGAAGACATTATTGAATTGAAAGCTATGAATTCATATTTTTTAATAATAGATTTTTAATAGTACATCAACATGAATAATAAAGACTTATTTAGTTTATGTTCTCAGGTAGTTTATAAATGATTTGTTGTACGAATCATGATTGTAGGGGGAAACACATAACACACCATGTTGTGGATAGAATCATCTACTCAACAAAAGCCATGTTCTTAATCTTAATAAATATTCTTGTGGATGTGAAACATTTGTAGATAGGACCTCTGAGTTTGTTATTATTAGATAAAGTGTGGCCAAATTGAATTATGGTGTGTCTTAATCCCTATGATTGGAAGACTGGTAAGGAGAAGAATTGTAGACATAGACAGAGAAAGCCACAGAATGAAGTTAGAAGTCAGAAAGAGCCACAAGAGGACACTAAGGAAGTAGATGCTATGTGACCAATGCAAAAATGGAAGTCAAGGAATCCCATGGATTGTGCAAGTCAGTGTCAAAACACTATAGCCCGGAGAAATCATGGCCTTGTCAACATCTTGATTTTTGATGCTGTGGCAATTTGAGATTAATTATGATTATTTATGAAACCCCAAAATGTGTGTAAATTGGCCTGTTCCTCTGTGATACCCTTTGTGTGCATTAAATTAAAAGTTTTTAAGTTTACTTATTAAGATCAACTCAGGGCCTTTGATTTAACCACATAAGTGGGGATGACTCAGGTTTGAGTCCCTGCCCCCTTGTTGAACTGACAGAAACAGTATCACTCAAGAAGACACAGAGGAACAAAGAGAGAGAGAACTTTGTCAGTTTTGATCCTGGAGCCATCTGCCTGAGAGTGGCAGCTGAGCAACTGAACAAAGCCTGGAAAGAAATGAGTCCTATGCCAGACTGATACAGGAAGTCCTGAGAGTTGAGCCCTATGCCAGCCTACAGCTGAGATCAGAAGAAGCTGGGCCCATGGAACCTTAAAAGGAAAAAGGCAGAGGTCACCCACCATCTTGCTTCAACTTGTGGCAATGACGTTGGTGAGAAAGCAGCCTTTAGTTGGACTTTTTAGGACCTTATAACTGCAAGTTTTACATCAAATAAATGCCATTTATAAAAGTCAACCGGTGGGAAGTGGATGTGGCTCAATGGATAGCACATCCGCCTACCATATAGGAAGTCCAAGAGTTTGATACCCAGGGCCTCTTGGCTCATATGGTGAGCTGGACCATGTGCAGTACTGCTGTGGGCAAGGAGTGCCAGCCCATGTAAGGGTGCCCCCCATGCAAGGAGTGGCCCCTGCACAAGGAGAGCCACCCTGAATGAAACCACAGCCTGCCCAGGAGTGCTGCCATACACAAGGAGAGCTGATGCAGCAAGATGATGCAACAAAAAGAAACACAGATCCCCAGTGCCCCCTGATGAGAATACAAGCAGACACAGAAGAACACACAGTGAATGGACACGGAGAAGAGAATACAGGGGCAGGGAGGGGAGAGAAATAAATAAACAAATATTTTTTTTAAAAAAATCAACAGGTTTTTGGGAATCAGCACCCCTTTGGCTAACTAATACAAAATTTGGTACCAGGAGAGTGGAGTACAGTCTGAGGCAATTACCAAAACTGCTGGAAGGGTTTAATAAATGGGTAAGGAATCTTTTTTTGAGGAATTGTGAGGTGCTTCATAGAAAAGGCCTAGATTACTTTGAAGAGACTCTTGGACTTAAACAGACACTTCTCCGAAGAAGAAATACAAATGGCAAGAAAGCACATGAAAAAATGTTCCAAATCTCTAGCTATCAGGGAAATGCAAATCAAAACTACAATGAGATACCATCTTACACCCATAAGATTGGCAGCTATGAAAAAAACAGAAGAATACAAGTGCTGGAGAGGATGTGAAGGAAGGGGAACACTCATCCACTGCTGGTGGGAATGCAGAAGGATCCAACCATTCTGGAGGACAGTATGGCGGTTTCTCAAAAAACTAGCCATAGATTTGCCATATGACCCAGCAATACCACTGCTGGGTATATACCCAGCAGAACTGAAAACAAGGACACAAACCGATATATGTACACCAATGTTCATAGCAGCATTGTTCACTATTGCCAAAAGTTGGAATCAACCCAAATGCCCATCAACAGATGAGTGGATCAATAAAATGTGGTATATACACATAATGGAATACTACTCGGCTGTAAGAACAAACACACTACAAACACATGTGATAACATGGATGAATCTTGAGAACCTTATGTTGAGTGAAGCAACCCAGACATTGAAGGACAAATACTACATGACCTCAATGATATGAAATAAACAAGCTGCCCTAGATAGCAAGAGACTGAACGATAGGTTTACAGGAAATCGGAGGGTGGAGGAAGGATATGAGCCGATGTCTGCAGGGGTGGAACTTAAGACGAGATGGTGGTAAGTATGAACACAAAGAAGAGATAAAATGGGGGCAAGGGGTTGCCTTTGGTTGGGGCTTTACGGGTTTGAGGGTGGCTGGGGAGGGACGGTTGGGTAATGTTGCCCAAAAGTGGGGGGAGGGAGGGGTAGCATACGAACACAGGAGAGGGTTAGGAGGTGGTGGAGAGTAAAATGCCGAGAAAATCATATCAAAATATAATAAAGAGGGTTACCTGTTTAGAATGCTCGGAGGGGAGGGTCTGATGCAGGACGGGCTCCTGGGGAATGTCTAAATGCTCATTCTGCCAGAGTGGGTGACACCATGGGGTAGAATCCCAAGTAGTGAGAGTGGGGGTGGACCCACATCCTGGGGAGGACTAATGCCACCAAATAGAGGGAACTCTATCCCTTGAGAGAAAGGGTGGCTCCCAGGGCATTGGGGCAGATGAGCAAGTTAGGCCCTAAACACTATTCCATCTATCTCTGGAAGTGGCTCCTCAGGAAACGGAGGTTGACTGTCACTGTGGGCACCAAGGTGGAAGGGAAAATGGACGTTAAATGTGTGGAACCAAAGTAAATGTGGGGCAAGGGAGGAGTTTCTTGAGAGTACACAAGGATGGATATAAAACATGTAATATTACACCATAACATATAGGAGACGACAGACTGATAATGTAAACCATAATGTAAAACATAGGAGAACTAAAAATGTAAAGAACTGTGTATCCTAAAGTATGCACCATAATGTAAGCACAGATATTACCATGTTAGAAAGCTAATATCTCAGACTCTGTACATCACCTTAAGTAAATATGATGTGAATAGGGTGTAAGAGTATTGCTGTGGAAGGAAAAAGGTGTTGTGGTGGATGTATGGGAGTGCTGTATATTATATATATGCATTGCTGTGGTCTAGGACTCCTACGAAGAAACGCTGAATAATTAGGGGGGGGGGAAAAAAAGGATAGGATGTGGAATTTTTTCAAGTCAACATTCTTTATCTAAGTTCTTTATCTAACTTTATCCAAGTTCTTTATCTATCCTTTAAACCCATCGCTATATGCCATTCCCTAGTAAGGGACCATGACATTATATTGGGCTTCAAATTTCGGGGAGTTCTGGATCACAGAGTGTTTCAACAATGGCAATGGAGGGATACTGGTATGGGATACCAATGACAGGTGATATATGGCTGACAGGGAGCTGTACAGAACATATGTCCAGGGTGCATGGTAATGATTGGATATACTCATAGTGGCAACAATTAAAAACCCAGCAGGGGGGGTACTGGGTTCCTGGCCGGTGGTGCTCTGTCGTGGTCCCTAGGGGAGCAGCGATAGTCTCACAGTTACAGCGGCGGGGACCGGGAGGGAGTGAGGGTTCAACAGTGAGCCCCTGATGCTAATGACTATGCTTGTGAGCTGATAAACCTAAAACAAGAACAAGGCCTAGAGCAACATTGTGCCTGGGAATTTCCTCCTGTCAGCCTTCATGTTACTCAAATGTGGCCAGTCTCGAAGCCAAACTCAGCATGTAAATGCAATGCCTTCCCTCCAGCGTGGGACATGACACCTGGGGATGAGCCTCCCTGGCAACGAGGGACCACTATCAAATACCAACTGATGATGCAACTGGAAAAGGACCTTATATGGAAGGTTCAAATGCGGATCAACAGAATATCCATGTCTACATAAAACAAATGACTTTAAAATGCTGTTTGACCTAAAGTAAGGGGGAAATGGAAAGGAGAAATGAGTTTTTATATGGCTACGAGTTTCTAAAAAAGAGTCAGGAGGCTGGCAGAAGGATTGCCCTCATGCACAACTGAGCAGAGTCAAAGAGACAGATAAAGCAGATACAACCCCCAGATATTGGTTCCTATGAAGGCTAAAGAGACCCATGAGAGTTATGGTCATGGCCGATGGGGTTTACTACCAGGGCAGATGGCCCCTCTCTAGAAATGGTGTTTATGTGTGATGAATCTGGACTCAGATGGGATCTCCCTTCATAAGACTTTCATACTAATCTGCTGGAGGTGCAGTTAACGTTGGGGTTTAAGATATAGTTAGGGGATTTGAATCTCTGGACTGATAATGTGATAGCCAGGTCCTGAGCCTCAACAGACTCCAGCACCTACAATCTGATTTATTGGACTTACCACACTCAGCTAAGATGGAGTTGAAGAAGGACAATCACCACACCATGGAGCCTAGAGTGATTACAACTGAAAATGGGAGGATGGCAGCCAGCATCCATGTGGAATCTGAGCCTCCTCTCGACATAGAGGTGCAATGGACACAACCAATCCAATGTCCACATAGAAGAGGTGGCATTGGATTGGGAAAAGTGGACAGGATGGATGATGGGTATGGGGAAGGGCAGGAAGAGATGAGAGGTGGGGGCGTATTTGGGACGTGGAGCTGCCCTGGATGGCGCCTCGGGGGTGATCACCGGACATCGTGGATCCTCACAGGGCCCACTGGATGGAATGGAGGAGAGTATGGGCCATGATGTGGACCATTGTCTATGAGGTGCAGAGGTGCCCAAAGATGTACTTACCAAATCCAATGGATGTGTCATGATGATGGGAACGAGTGTTGTTGGGGGGGGGGAGAGGGAGGGGTGGGGGGGTGGGGTTGAATGGGACCTTACATATATATTTTTAATGTAATATTATTACAAAGTCAATAAAAAAAAAAAAAGAAAAAAAAAAGAAGAGACTCTTGGTAGGAATATGGAGCCAAAAGTTATTTCTGATAGGACCTTAGAAGAAAAATGTAAAATTATTAGTGGAAACAGGAGGAAAGGTGATCCATGTTTTAAGGTTGCTGAGAACTTAGCAATTCAGAGGGTGGAGTGTAGCAATTTGATATTGAGTTAGATTCTTTAGACCTTCTAACTGTAAGATTCTACCCCAAATAAGTACACTTTATAAAAACCAACCAATTTCTGGTATTTTGCACCAGCACCCCTTTGGTTAATACACTCAGCCTCACATGGTTTCCCTCTTAGAGCTGCTTTTCTTTCCATCTCTTCCTTCTACGACCTTTTAGTCCAGGCTGACAGTGGTTTTGTTCATACAGATCTGATCTCACAAATAGCTTGTTGGTTTAGCATGCAGGAAGCAGGAGTGCAACACATTGCACAGTAAAACTTTCCACAAGTCTTTCCTAGATAACTGCATTTTCAATCCTGACTTAGAAGTTCAAAGTTTAGTTAATTCCTCAAATGCGGCACTATCATCTGGGGGTCTTGAATTCTAGAGACCTGGAATTTCTGGAATCAGTTTCTATTTTCTTTTTGCCCAACAGTTCAGTTCTCAGCTAATCTTTTTCCTCTAACATTTTTCTAGAATCTGCAAAGAGAAGCCAGATTTACAAGGTACTTTGGAAAACTCTTCGGCTAAATGTCTAACCCTATCCTTTTCAAATTATGCCTTCCATAGAACATCAGGAGTTGTATTAGTCAGCCAAAGTGGTCCTGATGCAAAGTATGAAAAATCTGTTGGCTTATGTAAAGGGTATTTATTTGGGTAAGAAATTTACAGTCATCAGGCCATAAAGCATAAGTTACCTGCCTCACCAGTCTGTCACCACGTGTTGGAACAATATGGCTACTAATGTCTGCAAGGATCCAGCCTTCCTCCTCCTCCTAAGGCTCCATGATCCCAGCTTCTTCCAATATCAGCCATAAACTGGGGTAAGTCTGGTATCTCTCCTGGGGCTTGTTTCTCTCTGGGCTCATCTGCTCTGTTCTCTCCACAAGGTTAGCTGTAGACTATCAGGCTCTCTCTCTTCCCCGGACCTCTGCCATGTCTATGGAGCCATCTCTATTCTTTTATGTTCTTCTCCCATATGTTTACTTCCGAGGTCACCAGCATGTAAAATGTCCTACTAACTCCTCTCCCATGTAGTTTTCTCTGTGAGTCACTGCCCACCAAGAGGGCAGGGTTTCAATGCCCTATTGATGTAACCCAATCAAGCCCTAATCATAATTTAATCAAGTAAAAGTGAAACCTCTGAATCCAATATAATCTAATATGCCCAGAGGAACAATCCAGTTTACAAACATAATCCAGTATTTATTTTTGGAATTCATACACAGTATTAAACTGCTACACTCTACCCTCTGAATTCCAAAAAGAAATGATACTATTCAAAAAATCTTAAATCAGTAACAATGCAAATACAAAATCATCACAATCAATTTAAAGTAATACAGTTTGTCTTGGGGCTAAGTCCTGTCTGGCAATAGAACTCTGAAACTTACAAAACCATTGATCTACCTCCAACACACAAGTGGAAAAAGGAAAAACATTTTCATAATCATAAGGAGAAATTGGGAGGGAAATATGAGGTATGGGTTCTGAAACTCACTGATTGAATAAAGCTGCCTTTGCATAGCATTTAGAGATTCTACCTCTGCCTTTAGCAAAACATTGTGGTATAGTGGGCCGGATTCATTAGATATTAAGCTTACATTATTATTAACATTTATTTAGCAAAACATTTTTGCATAGTCAGCAGGATCCAGGTGCAATTACATTATTAGAATGCCTTTTTTTCTCATGCTCTCAGGTAACAGAGGGAGCAGTGATGATGTGGTTGTGGGTTGATAGAACTAAACTGCTGGGAGAATAGAAAAATTTGGCAACATTGTTATTCTCTGTATGGTTTCTGTAGTAATTCTATTTGGGCCTATATCATCAAATTGATAACATTAGTGCTGCTAAAGTTTAGAAATTTTTGAACTGGGCAACTCTATGACAGTAAGAAAAGAAATGATAGCAGCTTTTGTAAGCCTACAAGTAAAAATAGATCACAAAAGAGAGAGCCCATAATGCTTGTGTAAACTGTAAAAAAGTTTGATTGGGATGTAACTTTGAGAATGTGTTAAGTGTTAGTCATTTTTTTTTTATCAGAATTTTTATTAAGATGTAAAAAGGAACTTTCAGTTTTTAATCAATAGCTTACTCCTGAACTTTGAGCCTAAGTGTCCTCCTAAAGAGTAGTAATTCAAAATATATGTGTTAAATGTTTTCTTATAAACTGCTAAACTAGAGCTTAACTGCATTTGTACTGTTTAAATATTCCTAAGTGTTGCTGATTACTAATAAATGTGTTTCCAAGAACAAGATTGCATATTACAGCCATCACAGATTCCAGAAGAAATCTTAAAATCAGTGAAATCAGAGATGTGAAGTGACAGAGGTCTTGGAGACAGTCATACCAATGGAGGAAGAATTATGAGTCAAATGAGTAAGTTTTATGTTTCTGCTGATGTGTCATATCTCTTTTTGTGTTTGTCTGTTTGTTCAGTGTCAGTGTATATTTTGATGCCTCCAGATGGTAATATTAAACTGATAAATGAAAAATTTTAAAAAAGCTCTATTCAAATAGCCAAAACATTAAATAAGTGCTTATATTAATAAATATGTATGGATACTCATGAAACAAATTAGCATTATGAGTGTTAAATTTTCTAAATGATGAAAATTATAAGTTTTGATTAATGAAATGTCTACAAACTTTTTTTAAAAAAATTTTGTTTTTGCCTAAATTGAAAGGAATAGTTTATTTTTCTTCACAGAACAAGATGAGGAATGTGAAACTTAAATGGATATTAAGAGAAGCAAAAGGTTTATAGAAGTGTTGAATAAAATTTCATAAGTTTGTTCAAGGAAGTGTGTTTTGTTCTGAGATAAGATGGATGGTTTTCATAAAATCAGAATGGAAGTATGTAGGGCAAAACTTGAACGTATATGGCAAGTTGTAGAAGGTATTGTGGTAGCAGTAAATAAGGGAATGTAATCTACGAGGGTTTAATTTGTCTTGAGCTGAAGCAACTGTATTCTACGTGGTTATGAATAGTTATAAGAAGTCTGTAGAAGCATTGCTTACATTGAAATATTTAAATGGCTAATTCCAGGAATCCATTATTAAACAGAAACTGAATTAATGATAATAACAAAAAGTAACTTCATAACAGAAAAACCTGTCAGAGACCACCTCAACCTGCATATTAAAATGGT
Organism: Dasypus novemcinctus; assembly: GCF_030445035.2. Classification (NCBI taxonomy): domain Eukaryota; kingdom Metazoa; phylum Chordata; class Mammalia; order Cingulata; family Dasypodidae; genus Dasypus; species Dasypus novemcinctus. The sequence goes on from NC_080674.1 coordinate 20,304,553, forward strand.
ACTAAGAAGAAGTAATCTTGAAATATAGGTTTTCATAAGACAATGGAGAAAAACATTCTTTTCCTTTCCTGCTAAAATAAAATACCTGTTAATTAATGTAATCATGGTAAAGGTATAAAAGTTAAAAGTAAAGTAATAAAATGAATAATTACATTTGATATGTTATAAGTTGAACTGAAAGTGTTTAAAAGTGTTATTAAATTAAAAGGAATTCTTTAACCTCTGTTAATTAAAGTATGAGTAAAGTCTTCATATACATACTTAAAGATTACATAAAATTGCTGGAAATTTAACAATGTTTTGGCATAATATTAGATAAAATATAATGTTGTTAACCATGATTGTATTAGTCAGGCAAAATACCAGAAATTGGTTAGTTTTTATAAAGGGTATTTATTTGGGGTGGGAGCTTACAGATACCAGGTCATAAAAGCATAAGTTACGTGCCTCACCAATGTCTATTTTCACGTGTTGGAGCAAGATGGCTGCCAATGTCTGCGAGGGTTCAGGCTTCCTGGGTTCCTCCCTTCCAGAGTCTTGCTTCTCTACCCTCTGTGAGCTTACTTCCTGGGACTCCAGCTTACAGCTTCAGCATCAAACTCCAACATCAAAACTCCAACATTAAGAACCCCCCAACTGTGTCCTTTGCCATGTCTTTTATCTGTGAGTCCCCACCTACCAAGGGGTGGGAGCTTAATGCCCTACTGGTACAAGAGGTTTACTTTATTACTTAATCAAGTAAACCTCTGAGTCCAATGTTATCTAATTTGCCCAGAGGAAAAAATCAGCTTACAAACATAATCCAATATTTCTTTTTGGAATTCATCAATAATATTAAACTGTTACAATGGTTTCAATTATTTTTTTAAAAAAATAGTATGTATCTCAGAAACAACCTCTCCACCTGGAAATCAAGAAGGTGATGCTTTGGCTCCTGTTTATCTGATTTGCCCAATCTTCTGTGGGTTCAGAAAGAGAGTGGCCACATATGGCTGCCATGGGGGTGCATAACAATAGATTATTATAAGCTAAAGTAACACCACTGTTATATGCAGCAGTCCCAAATATTGCTGGTTTGTTGCAAAAAAAAGTAATATCCAGTTATGTCTCTATCACTTTGTTTTTGAACTTGCTAAGGCTTTCTTTAGTATCTCTTTAGGAAAGTCAAACAAGCTTTATTCGCCTTCATGTGAATAAGTCAACAACAGACTTTTGCAGTGCTTCCCCAGGGCTGTGTACATGACCCAATCATCTGTTATACTGATGATTTTATGTTAACCAATAATTCTTTCTTTCAAAATTAAAAAGAGCATCAGAGACAATGGTATCTTAAGAACCTGCAATGGCCAAGCAATTGGGACAAACTGCAAGGTCCTTGCTGCTCTGTCAAACTCTTAAGTGTTGTTAAAGTATGTTTTCCCACAGCATAAACTCCAAAACAATTAATGACCTTTCTGGGGTGTTGGAATACTGAAATCCTTCACCCCTCTTTTAGCTCAAATATTAAAACCATTGTATGTGTTAATTTTAAAAAAAGGGCATAAGACACCCCCCCCCCCAGCATACTGCTTTTAAAATAATAACACAAAATCAAGTGGTAAGGGGGGTGGATCTTAACTTACCCTGTCAATTGGATGTGGCCAGTACCAGTATTGGCTTTGGGTGGGATTTATGACAGAGGCAACATTCTAAACAAATATTACTTGTTTTTTTTTTCCCTCTTTATTCTTTTTAAATATTACATTAAAAAAATATAAGAGGTCTCCACATACCCCCCACCCCCCTCACCCTACTCTTTCCAAATCAACAACCTCTTTCATCATCATGGGACGTTCATTAAATTTGGTGAATACATTTTGGAGCACTGCTGTACCTCATGGATAATGGTTTACATTGTAGTTTACATTCTCCCCAGTCCATCCAGTGGGCCATGGCAGGGCATACATTGTCCAGCACCTGTCCCTGCAGTACCATGAAGGACAAATCCAAGTCCTGAAAATGCCCCCACATCATATCTCTTCTTCCCTCTCCCTACCCTCAGCAGCTATTGTGGCCACTTTCTCTACATCAATGCTACAATTTCTGCCATTATTAACACAGTGGTTCCATAGTAGAATATCAGTAAGTCCACTCTAATCCATACTCTATTCCTTCATCCTGTGGACCTGGCAATATCAAGAAGGGGCTTAGATTCTACATGGATGATGGATGCAATTCTCCTACTTGCAGTTGTAGGCACTCTTGGCTTCCTGGTGTGGTGGTTGATCTTCTTCACATCCCTGTTTGCTGGCTGGAGTAAGTCCAATAAACCAGAGAGTAGGAGTTGGAAATCTGCTGAAGCTCAGGGCCTGGCTATAACATGGACAGTCCACAGATTCAGGTCTTCTGAGTATATATCAACTCCAGTGCCAACCACAGGTACAGTAAAAATGACAGAGGTTTTAGTCACAATTGTGGAAAGGTGTCAAAGTATAATATAACCCCTTAGGAAAGCATCTAGTTACAACATACCTTGCCCTGTTGCAAGTGGAAGGCTTAACCCAATAGTGTCTGGTCACTGAGGACTACCATCCCTATCCAGGGGGTGGATTGCAGATACAAAAACAAGACATAGATTATGGACTTTTGTGAACAATCCTCTGTAGAGGACAGATCTGTTGAAGAACCTCTGGGATGCCTGCCAGTGGCAACAGGTAACTGTGTGCCATGTCCTTGTTCATTTCTCTAACACCTGTCTTGGGACTGTGTTGAAGATTCAGAGCCATACCATTGAGATCTGAGAAGGAGCAGAGTGACTCCACCGGGAAAAGAAGATCATGGCTACTGAACCCTGTGGCAACAAATCCAGCTGCCTGTTACTTACCAACAGCTCATGAATATCACCCATGAGTGTCCATTGTGCTCACTCTGATGCCTGCAACATTAGTCCTTTCCTGATCTCAGAAGGGCAAGGTATGCTTTTAGTGCTGGACACTGCAACAGGATTCTTGTAAACAGATCCTTACAACAATGGACTAAGTTTAATTCAGTGCTGTGAGCTGTGGCTACAGCTACAGTTAAGGTGCTAACAGCAGGACCTATGCAGGCATTGAGATTACAAGTTAAAGTGCCAGCCTCCTACAGCCCAAAAGTAAGAGGTAATAATAATTAGTTGTTGCCTATGCCTCAAACTATACAAACTGACAGAAAAAAGGTCATTTTGATAACCATACTGGTTGATGCAGCCTTACTTGTTGAGAACCTTAAGTCCATGGAAAATAAGAGTCATCCAAAACTGTTAAAATGTCACCCAAGCCCTGCAGCATACGGCATCTCAGATTACAGATATTCAAACTTTAGCCTATTATCCTAATAGTAATTGGTTTTCCTCTTTAAGCTGGACCTGGAAGAATTTGAAAATGGCGAGCATGGACTTCCAGCAGAAAAGCTTTCCAACATAAACTTGGAGAACACAGAGTGGCTTCTCCTTGCAGCTTATAGCAAAATGCTAGATGAGCAAGAAAAGCCAAGAACTGAACTGATGGATACAAAGAAACCAGAAACTGGCTCCAGAAATTTCAAGCCTCTGGAAATCAAGTCCCCAGAAGACAGAGCCCCATTTGAGGACTTAACTAAACTTGGAACTTGTAAATCCAGATTGAAGATGTAGTTATTTAGGAAAGACTTGTGGAAAGTCTTACTGTCTGATGGATTGGATGTCTGCTTCCTGAATGCTAAACCAAAAAACTTGCTGAGAGAGCTGTATGAACAAACCAATGTTCAACTTGACAAAAAAAAAAAAGGACATTGACATGAAAGATGGAAGGGGAAACAGCTTTAAGAGGAAAACCTTGGCAGCTGAGATCTGGAATTAAGACATCATCTTTGCCCAAGAGAGGGACCCCACCCGTGTGTATAGAGTGTGTAAGTTTGCCCTGGCCTTTGAAAAGCTTGGATGTTCCAGCCTGCTGTTCAGGGAGAGTTTTGCCAAGGTGATAGAGAGGGTGGAGTACATTCCCCAAGTATTGGGGGGAGTGAGGTCAACACCCCATTGCTCTGAGAGGGGTGGGCCTTTCCCCTCAGATTAGGAAACACTTCACTGTTCTGAGGAGATTTGGCTGATTCATACTGATTCTGTGATATTTAGTCTAATGTGGCCAGTTAACTATGCCCAGTTTTCCAGTCAAGCAAGCACTGGGCTATTTGTAAGACAAGGGTTTTTTCATGGACTTTAATCATCAGTGAGTTGGTTGCAGTGATGGTTGATTATATCTACAATCCAGCTGAGGAGATTGCTGCCAGCCATGAAGGATGTCTCATCCAATTATTTGGAAGGCCTTAAAAGGAGAAGTGATTTCAGTCTTCATTGAGAGAATTCCCATATCTACTTCAGATTGCCAGTGTTTCCTGGACAATTCAATAAGGTGTTTCATCTGATTCCCTAGTTTGCAGTCTGCTCTATAAAATTTGGACCTGTGCATCCCCATGTGACATGAAACAATCTTATAAAATCTCATACTATTTACAGATATCTCCTGTTGGTTCTATATCCCTTGCAAACCCTGACTAATACAGACTCTGTGACAGTTTGAAGTTTTTATGAATTCCAAAAAGAAACTTATTATTCTTTTTAACTAATTCATTTCTGTGGGTGTAAAACTTTTTGATTGGACTAAATCAGTGAGCATGACTCAAGTTTAGTTTCCATTCTCTTGTCTGGTCTGATAAAAATAGAGACAGAGAGAGACACACACACAGAGAAAAATGAAGCCACCATATTGATCCTTCCAAGTAAAAGAGAGGACAGAAAAGCAAGTAGTCCTCAGGGTTGAGAGAAGTCCCAGAGTCTGGAACCATCAGAGCACAGAGGCACAGAAAGTGGCCTGTGAGAGGCTGGGCCCAAGGTTGTTGAGATGAGCCTTGCCATATCACTGATAGCTCATAGTGGAACCCAGGAAAAAAGCAGAGCAGCCAAGACTGAGAGAGGAGGCTGGAAAGAGATAAGTCCTATACCTGGATTCTCACAGCTGAACTTCAGGTCCTGGACTCGAAGAGACAGTGGGCCTGGAGGATAAGGCAGAGACTAGGCAGAGCTTGCCTGCCATCTTGTTTCATCATGTGACAGCTGACATTGGTGAGAAAACTTTTCTGATGGTGCCTTGATTTGGGCATTTCACAACCTCAGAACTGTAAGAATTTATCCCAAATAAATCCCCCTTATAAAAGCCAGCATATTTCTGGTTTGCATTGGTAGGCCAGTGGCAAACTAAAATAGACTCCTAGCTTCCAGAGTTGTGAGACATTAAATTCCTGTTTTTTAGGCCAGCCCATTGTGTGGTATTTGTCATAGCATACCTGGAAGACTAAGATATATCTTAAAGTTTTTAACTCAAATTTTTTTAATGGAAGGACTATTTAATGAACAGGTGTTGGCTGGGAAAAGTAAGGTATGAAAACTTGAGAAAGATTTGACAGGTACATTACCTGAGGAAGCACTCAGGAACTAGTCAGAGCAGGAAGTCATTTGTAGTACTTGTATAAAAAGGCAAAATGAGGGAGCAGAGTTTCTGGGTTAGGCATAAAGGGAGAAACTTCCACCTGTCCAAAGGTTGTGGTCACAAAGGATAAGGGTAATAAATATCCAGCCTATTCTTTTTCCAATCTCAGAGATCTTGCTAGTGCCTCTTATTAGCTAACTCTGCACAGAAGCTTGAAGGCAAGAGAAAGCCAAGGTGTGGAAATGCATACAGGTCAACTTTTCAGGACTCTAAGCAGAATAGAGGTCAGCAAATGAATTAGACAAATTAACTGTGGACAATTCAAGGCTTTTGCTAATCAGCATCTATCTACATCTCTTCCTTAAATGAAGAAACTTGTTTCTCTAGCAAAGGGGAGACATAAAATCCATTAGCCACATATCATTGTAAATGGTTTTAATTTTTTTGTTCTCCTACCTAGAAATTAAATTGTAATGTTAATCACCAATATTCCACTTATAAGTTAGCACTGAAAGAAAGAAAAAGAAACAATAAATTACCATAAAATATATTTCTTTGTTCCTGATCATGAGCCCTAAGTGGATAAATATAACTTCCTTCTTCTATTAACTCATACTCTCCTCACCTTCTGCCAATAACTTACTTAGTTGAATTTTACCTTCATGGGATAAAGGATTCTAGGACTTTTAATCTAATATTTAATTTTTGTTTTGATTTCCCAATGGCCATTATTTTTGATATACTGGTAAAAAGGAACACACTAGCACATATATTAGATTACATATACAATCCTCTTTGTCCTCTTGTTACTGTGCAAAAGTAACCACACTTTTATTTGATAATAAGGATCAATCATCCCAAACAACATCATAATCTACTTCTCCTCCTATTGATTTCTTGGCATGTGGAACCTGAAATGGCCAGGGGATAAATTAGGATTGATACGATTGTAATCATAACTGCATTCCCAATGGAAGCATTTCTCCCTTGTATCTGGGAACTCCAAATTCAATAGGAGTTCAAAAATTATAAGATGAGAGAACAAAAATTATTTCAATATACTATTTAATTTGATACAGGCTCTTTGTTCCCTCCAACTTTTCTTCATGAACATTTGTATTCCAGTGATAGGAAAATGGTATCATAGGTTGACTTCTGGTTTTAGAAGTATGTTTTATCTTGTATGAAATCTGCCCAATATAGTGTGTTCTGTCACACTTGGAGCCATTACTCAGCCTTTATAGGCAGTTCTATCATTCTATGAGGTCAATTGCATCTTGGAATTGGGACACATAATAAGGCAAGTGAATACCACACTTATGAATGTAATGCTTCATTTCTTTCATTGAGTTTCTTGTTCTGAGGTAATGTTTTGTGGGATGCTATGTCTGTGAATAAAGTTTTTTATAATTCTATAAATTGTAAGGTTTGCAGAAACTCTGAGGGCATGAATCATAATGGCATGTTGGAGTATATAGTCATTCTTATGTAGCATGGATTACTTACAATGGAAACAGTTTATATAATCATTCTGCTTTCTGTTGGCAAATTTGGTTGGACTCCCCGAGGAATAGTACCATTTTAAAGTAGAGAACATACTATCTGGTATACCTGGCATGATCCTAGTTTATCTTTATTGTTAGGCATAATTATTAATAGGAACTACACTTACTCTCAAAATGTGAAAATTATGTTTCCACCTCATATATTAATGATTCAAGTTGGCTATAGTTATTGGCTAGTCAGCAGCAATAATAGTTACATCACATCTGGTGTGGGTAAGATCAGTCTTACTCAATGAACTCTTGTACAAAGTAATCCATCCTTGCTTTCATGATTACTCTGTACTGAGTGCATTGATTAAAAAAAATTAGTTTGGGAAAGAGATTGACTGGTATTCAGAGTACAGGTTATCATGTCTCCTTGGTAGTCAAGAGTCTTCTTTGCAGAGAATACTACGGTGAAAGTCATCTGGAATATGAATATCTTCATATTTTGCCCATTCAAAAAGGCTCAAACTTTCTTGTTGCTAATCTTTTTCATTATAAGTCTCTGACCATCTGGCCAAGATGTTAGCAATTGCTGATGAATCGATAAGGTCTATAACACAAAGCATCTTTCTTTCTAGTTGTGTTAAGCAAACAACTAGATAAACTAAATGACTCTATTCACGTGTAAGATTCTTATAGGACTATTTTCAAGTACATACCAGGGGAGGGCTTTAACGTATGGGTGCTCAGTTTTTTTATTGACAGCATTTTGTACAAAAAATTTTGTAAATCTGATATAAAAATTTTCTCCTCTCTTATTCAGTGATAGGAACTCATCATTAGTTCATAGAATCAGGTTTAAGAAAAGACAGTAAAGAAATAGGGGGTACCATGAAACTCTTAGTACTTATTCATGCAACTTTTTGTGTTTTCGTGATTTTCTTGGTCCCAATTTCATTCATGGATACTTCTAAATAATTTCATCGATGGAATAATGTATGATGGGCATTTTAAGTTTCAGGTTCATTGTTCATTCTCCAAAAAGCTCAAGAATAAGTTAACGTTTTCTTTTCAAATACATGACTCATAATATAATACCAAGAGATGGCATGGCCTTCCTGTTGAACCTCAGAATTTGGAGTCTGTGATATAATTTTACTTTGGGAAATTTCTGGAATTTCAAAGTGCATTCCTGTCTTCCAGGTATTTTGAGTTTAATTGGGTTTGCTGATAATAAAAGCAAATTTGTCAGTTACTTTATACCACAACTTTAATCTGCTTCAGTGCCCACTCTTTCTTTGGGTACATCTCAAAAACAGTAAGCCTTAAATGGTTACCTAGAAAACATATTAAAACAATACAAGCAAATGAGCAAAATACGCTAATTAAAAGTCCAAGAGCCTGGTCAAAGTATGAGCCCATTTCTTCCTGTGTTGTGGTACAAAGGACAGCAAAATGTCTCCGTTAGAGAAAATGTCCTGACATGCTCCAAAAAGTAGGCTCCAAGAGACTGCATCAATGCATCAGCCTTTTCAACTGTCCTGGAGTTTATTTCACTTTTGTCATTAACGTGTCTTTCTAAGGCACACAGGTTAATTGATATATCCTCATCAGCAGGTTCAATTAGCATAATTTCATCAATGACCAAAGAGGCTTGAAGGGCTATCAATGATCAGGGAGCAAGGGATTTGACATTGTCCAAAGGTAGAATAGTGAAGATATCCTGAAAAGAATCTGTATCCCTTCAAAAGTCAATGATTCAGTTGAAGTCATTGAAAAATTAAATTGTGGATAAAGCTGGATCCCTCAGTTCGGCTGAAAGAACCTCTTTCTTTAGTAATATTTTTTCAGAAGACATTAGGTTTCAATAGTATAAGCCTCATACATCAAATGTCCCAATCCCAAGTCCCTGAGTCCAATTACTTCCTAATCATTGTCTTAATTTAGGCTAAGAGATGTGTGAATGTTGGATGGGAGGAGGAGTGATAGTGCATAATTAAAAGTCTTTGAAACTCTAAAACCTTTAAAATCCACCCTTGGGAGTAATTCTCATCCATATCTGTCTTAAAACTATGCAAGAGAAGAAATTATTTTAAGGTTATCACTAGGCTTGCTAATTTCCTTTATTTCAATTTGGTAAGTAGATCAGGCAGAACTAGCTCTCCTATTTCATAACCTTTTAGTCACCACTACTGCATAAGAGATTGATTGCTATAGCCACTTGGTACCCCAATGCTTTGCTTTCCACAACTACTAAACATTCTTTGATTTTGTACTGTCTTCCCTAAAGGGAGCATGGCCTCCTTTTCAATTGCAAGACTCAGTATCAGAGAACTAGCTCAGGTCTGGAAATTTAAAAGTGGTTTTGATTTTTCAATTGCAATAACTGGGATGGCTGGAAGAGATAAGGGCTGGCCAACTCTTTCTCCATCATGGTCTCTTCGTATTGCTATCTTTGGTTTTCTCACATCATTGTGGTCTTAGGGTAGTCAGAATTCTCACATGACAGCTGCCTTTCCTCCAAATAAGACTTCTAGGGGACCCAGGTTAAGCTCCAACGTTGCATATCATCTATCTTTGAAAGTCACAAAATATAATTTTTGCTGAATTCTGTGACTTAAATGTCACTAAGTCCAGTCTGGCTTCAGTGAGAGGGGAACTGGGTTCTTCCTCTTGATGTGAAGCGCAGCATGTGCCTAGAAAAAAAGAAGAAAAAATTTGGTGGCATTCTTTGGAGATGATCTAACACACCATTCACTAGCTTCCTTCCCTGCTCTGTCATTTCCTCATGCCCATATTAGTGTTTCTTGTGATAATCTCTGGAATAATCACTGGATAATTGCAATTGACTGCTTGAATCATGATCTACATCTGAAGAATCCAAACCAAGACATTTGCAAGATTGCCACTGAGCTGTGGTCCCTACCTTTGGTGAAGTTACTATGCTTCTAGGTAGAAATAGGTAGTTTATGTGTTAAGACAAATCCTGCTTTTTTATTACCTGTTCTCCATAATTCTAATTTTTTCACTTCTCTTCAGGGCAGAAAATGTGAAATGTACATATAATATGTTGTGATTTGAAAATATTGTTTCCACTTTCCATGTTCCAAACCTAACTCTAATTAATTCTTTCCTAATACAATGAATTTACATGTATGATAATGTAAAAAGAATGTAGGTTCAGAGTCACAGAAACTAGTTTGAAATTCTGGTGATGCTACTTGTTAGGCATCTGTACATAAGCTCTCTAAACCACAGTTAACTCAGCTATAAACTGCAACTTAGAACATCTCTCTGATATGACTGCCATGAAGATAAAATATATCACATATACTCTGATAACCACAAAGTTTGGACACAAGAAATTGTTGATATTCTTACAATATATTTTTATATTACAAATTTTTCCATGCCTCACACTAAAAATATGGGCTACCAAAAGTTATTAATAAAGTATAAGACACAAACAAAAATAGAATGACAATATAATTGAAGAAAAATAGTAAAAATTCTGAGACATAATGATGCATAAACTTTTACCTACATGGAAAACATATTATGCTTTATCACAATGCAATATTATGAAGATATTGAATAGATCAATTTTTATTTATTAATATATGAATCTATAAATGTATTAATCTATTTTAATCCTAATGATACTAATCAAGGACTGGGGTATATAACAAGTTGGTTCAGAAGCTGCTGTGTAGATACAAAAATTAAAGACAATATTAGCAATAATAATGAGAGTAAAGAAGGGAACTAGCCCTAAAAGATACAGCTTACTATATTTAGAACTGCAATAAAAACAATATCTTGATAGAAGAATTAATGGTAGAAGATAAAAAATTTTAAAAACACACACAGCTGCAGGTGGAATTTAGTATATGATATGTATATAAGATTTCAAATCAGTAGAGATAAGATGTGGCTTATATAATAAATCATTTTGTAATAAATACTTAAGTAATTAAAATATATATAACAACGGAACCATTCTCATATCTTACACGAAAATAAGGTTAATTTAGATTTATATTTAAATGTGAACATTGAAAATACTGGAAGAAATGTATGATTTTTTAAAAACATATTTTGATTTAAGAAGGGTTTCTTCGCATAACAAAAATTCTATGACAAAAAATTCCAGAAGTTTAAAATAAAGATTGATATATACTCTTATATGAATATAAAATATTCTGCATGACAAAAATCAAACTCATCACTAACAAATCCAAAAGAAAAATAAAAAAATACTAGGGGGAAAATATGTATATCATATGTCACAGAATAAAACACATTAATTCCCTTCAATATCAATAGTATAAAAAGTGAAAAGGTTAGCACACAAAATGAAAACATGCTAAAGATGTGAGCAACCAGTTCTCAGAAAAAGAAATAAAGTATCTCTTCAAACATATGAACAGATCCTCAATCTCAACTATAATGAAAGAAAATTTAAAGAAAATAAATGAATCTTTAAAAAAAATAAGACAACTGGGGGGGTGAGGGGAGAGAAATACATTTTTTAAAATCTTTAAAAAAAAAGAAATGCAGTAAATATATTAAGTGCCTGTTTTTGATCTATTGACAAAGAACAAAAATTTAGCTCACTCTCCTGCTGTTGGTATGAGGAAATAGTGTTCGTTTTAGATTCCTGGCTACTGAAACTAATAGCATACAATTGTTTGGTTCATGGTTTCAGAGCTTAGGAGGTTGGTTCTCTCCTGGGGTCAGTATCTTCTTGCTCGCCAGCAGTCTTTGGGGTTCCTTGGCTTTTCCATCACAGCATTGTACATGGCAGCATCTCCTCCTTTGTTTTCTGGGTTCCATTGACTTCCAGCTTCTAGCTGCTACCCATGGCTTCACCCATGCATGAATTTCATTTTGCTTATAAAAAACTGCAGCAATCCCCATTAAAGCCAAAACTGATTCAGGTGGACACACCTAAACTAAAATAACATAATCAAAAGGTCCTATTTATAACAGGTTCATACCCACAGGAATTAATTAAAAATAGGAATGTGTTTTTTCTGGGACACATAATTCAACACCCCACAGTGCTCAGTGGTGGTTTGAAGCTGAGTGGCCTCCCAGGAAAACACGTTCTTAAATCAGATCCATTTCTGCAGATGAAAACCCACCATAAATAGGGTCTTTTGATGATGTTACTTCAATGTGCAACCCCCCTCATTCAGGATGGACCTTAATTCTGTTACTGAAGTCCTTTATAAATGGAATGAACACAGAGAAAGAGAAAAAGCCACAGAATCAAGACTCCGAAATCTATAAAACCCAGAAGAGACGAGAGTCCAGCAATCGCCACCACGTGCCTTGCCATGTGGCACAGGAACCAAGGATCTACAGTAGCTGGTCTTTGCTAAGAAAGCATCTCTTTGAGAATGCCTTGAATGGGACATTTTCCTTTACTCTACCTGTAAGTGAATACATTCCCAATGTATAGTGGAACCCATTTCATGGTATTGCTTTGAGCAGCCTGGGAAACTAAAACAGTGTTCATTTAAATCATGCTTATTCTTAAACGTTACATTCCAATTTATATAAATTATCCTATAGATATATTCCATTGGGCAAAGAATTACATCAGTATAGAGTATCATTTTAACTATGTTGGTAATAATATTGGATAAAATTTACATTAATTTTTAAAATCATCATAGATTTATAAAATGAAACATAGCAAACAATTATGAAGCAGCAATTTATACTTTCATAAAAAATGCCTTTCAATCTTTTTTGGTACATGGAAAACAACAAGTAAGGGGCATGACAATATATATATATTACAGCAATTTTTATGCAAATAAAAAGTAATAAATACTTGTGGTTCTTCTAGCCTAGGGAAATCGGTGATTGGTGATGTGCATAGGATAGGAATGTGCAATTCATTAACCATTGTTCTACATCATTTGACTTGTGTGCCATATGTTGACATTTCTATTTGAAATGATATTATGACTGCTAATAATGATAATAATAATACTATATGAAGTCCAGAATAGTCTAAATTAAAAGTAGTATCCAAAGAGACAAGTTACAGGAAGTTCATAGAGAACCATTTTAGTGCAATATCATCCTATATTCCCAGACGTCTTCAGTATAGTTTATCAGACTTGGTTTGAGCACCTGATCCAAATTGTCACAGATCCATGGTGTTCTCTCAAAATATCCCATTAGAGATGTTTTCAAATATTCCTTCCAGAAATTTAAAGCAATCAGAGAGACAATGCAAAGAAAGAAGGGACTCGAGGAATGAAAGCAGATTCAGGGAGAGAAACAGAGAAGAGAATGTAGAGTGGGGGCTAAGATGACTGCCATCAGCATTTTGGTCTCAACCTTCAGTTCTTTACAGGGCCAAGATCCTACCTATCCCTCCTTTAGGTGGTGAGGCACTTTCTAGACTGCTGGTCTGGAGACAAATAATCCCCTTCTTTTAAAAAATTACCTCCACCTTATTTGTGTCACTGGCAACCAAATGTATCCTAACGAATATGTATTAATTATACAAATGATTTTTTTTTCCTGCCACTGATGTAAAATGATCCTTACAAGTCAGAGTATTAGAGAGAAATAAGGAATATCAACACTTAAGATGATACAGAATTAAATTTTTACCAATTCATATTTTTTAAAATCTTAGGGCAGCTATCACTCTTTACTATCTCATTTAATTGTGTGTTTTCACTTTGCATACCCTAATTTTTGCTAAGTGATATACTGCTTGTATACAAGATCCATATTCAACTTATAAAAATATTACATATACAATTATTAGTGCATTGCATGTATAAGGATACACACATTAATACTCATATATGTTGACTAAATGAATGAATGTATACATACCTAAATATGTATTCATAAATTTGGATTATTTTACAAGGACAAGTTAAATGCTAGCAGCATATAAATAATCAAGTGTGCTTTCTGCTGTGAATTTGTGTGAATAGATAACAAAATCTGTTAATAATTTTACTTCATGCTAACAAGCCAATATATTCATAGGTTCTTTACCAGAAAATAAACCCTTTCAGAAAAGGTGAATTAGTTATATGATAATTAAGAAACACTTAAGAACTACACGTACAGATTATTGCAAATAAAAATATACTTAGTCATCAAGCATCACTTTATCAATCCAGAGGATGTGATTTACTCACTAGCTCATGGTGCATTACTTCCCAGCTCCTGGCACTCCACCGCTTATGTCTGCCTTGACATAATCGGTATGTTCTTTGCCTTTAAGTGGGACGTGGGAACAAATGGCTCATTTATCTATCCCAAGTGTAATAGTTAAAGGCAATTTTTTCAAAAAAGGATTTTCAAAATTCCCCAGTGCTGCAATGTTCTATAAGAAATATGACAAATGTAGCTGTGAGGTAAGATGAACTGGAAAGAAATTAAGATCAAAGTCACCTCCAAAAAAGTGCAATTCAGGCTATACAAAGGGCTGACTAAGGATTTCTTGAGATTCTGCTGTATTTTGATCCATACAAGGATCTTGGCACAGTTGTAAATCTGTCATTTCTATCCCTTGACCTGTCCTAAAAATGAAATATTGCTTTATTTGATGTAAAATGTCAATGCCACATTTTAATGCCTAAATGAAGCTGAAAAGGGTCAGTCACATGGTAAAACTGCTATAAAATTGAAATTTTACGGTGAAGTTTTCACTTTTGCTTTTCTTAATCTGCTTCAGTTTTTGTTCGCTAAGTTATTTGTGTCTGAATGGAAACCTGCAATGATTGGTATCACCATGTCACATATGAAAATAATATAGCAAAAGGATAAAAATGATGCTAGCATTTTTATGATCCTTTACCTTGACAATTTCAAGTATATTAACCTAGCTGATGTTAAATTTATTACCCTTAGGTCAGAAATGTCTGTATTTTTTTCAAATATAGCTCATATTACTCATTACACTAAACTACCTTTCAGGAAACAGGCCTCTTCATGGAAGTTTCATATCTCATGTGTATTTCTTCATAATGAGCTATTACACTTTTATAATACTTTTTCATGGTTATACTTCTGTGTGACAAAGAGGTCAAAGGTAAAATATAATGTAATGCTTTGCATATTTAAAATGCTTTCAGAAGAAATAACCACAAGAATGTGATAGGTTTCTATGTAAATGGCATTTGCACAATTGTGCTAATCTATTAAAATAATGACTAATGTTTTGTTAGAGGGATTTGGGGGAACATTTTAATTTCAGTAAGTTCAACTGTGCATTGCAACTATGAATGTGTAAAAGTTGCTTGTTTCCTTAAAGCGAAGGCATTGATTTTTGTTTTTGTTTTGTTTTTGTATGGGTTGTGTATGTATGCATATATGCGTGTGCACTTTGACCTTCCCTATCTTTTCTAGAAACCTACCATTTAAGGAATGAAAAAATTCCCTATCTTTTCTAGAAACCTACCATTTAAGGAATGAAAAAATTTGATATAATGACTAACACATTGTTTTAGTTTGTGAAAAACTGCTTGGAGCAATATACCAGAAATTAATTTGATTTTGCAATGAGGATTTAGTAGGTTAAAAGGTTACAGTAGGGAGGCTGTAAAAGTATCCAAGTCAAGACATCATCAAGAGCTGCTTTCTCTCCAAGTTGCAGATGTGGGCCATCAGGCACGTGGTGGTGTCCACTTGTCTCTCCTCTCTTTGGGCCTCATTGCTTTCATCTCTGACTAAAGTGGTTTCCTCTCAACTTCTGTGTTCCTTTGATTTCAGTTTCTCTTGCTGCTTCCGGGTTCCTCTGTTTCTGCAGCTTTTTTCTGTACATGCAATTTTGTATTCCTCTATTTATAAAGGACTCTAGAAATAAAATTAAAACCCACTCTGGGCCATGCAACCTAATCAAAGGCCTTTCACTGAAGTAATTTAATCAAAGGTCCCATCTACAATATGTGTACATACAAAGGAATGGATTAGCTTTAAGATCAGAATTTTCTGGGGTCCACAAAAGTATTAAATGACCACACATGTGAAAAATACACACTATCAATTTTCATAGTGATTTGGAAGATAATAATGAGAGATATATTTTGGCTAAAAATGATACATACAAGTTCACATATATGGTGAGGTACTAGCATTCATATGGGTCCTAAAAAGGTCTGTTTGGAATTTTCCTTTCCCTCCACCTCTTGTCACAGGCCAAACTCCCAGCTTAATACCATCCACTAACACATCATAATATAATAAGCTTTCAAGTGAGAAACAAAATATTGATTTTCAGAGTGATTTAGTAACTAAAATTGGATTAGAAAAATGAGCACCCTGAAGAAAATTTTATAGGAAACATGCTAAAATGTAAATGTTATAAAACAATTTCTTTTTTCTCAACTATCAAGATAAAAAACAATTTTGATAACATGGCATACTTACTTGAAAAACACCATCTGGCAACACATAGAAAGCTGTGGGGGGTAGGAAGTTGGGGTAGGCCCCAAACTGAGTTTCAACAAGACTTCCATGGGATTCTGATTCACGCTGACATTAGAAACCCAATCTTTTACAACATACGTAAGGTTCCTTTCTCTAGCAGGTAACTATCAAAACATGGGACAGGGACCACCAGGCTCAACAATTAATCAGAGCTTGTTAAAAATGTCAGATCACAGACTTCCCTCCAGACCTACTAAATTAGAATCTCTGAAACAGGGTCCCAGTACCTATGTTTAGTCATCTTTTTCAGGTAATTCTTATTCTCTAAAAGGGAACCCTGGAATACGGTCCAGAAACAATTGTTTCTTTAAAGAAATTCTGTCAGGACAAACCAGTAAGGGACTTCAAAAAGTGGGATAAAAAGGAGGAAGGTACAAAGCAAGGCTGCAACTTCAGATGAACTCTCAGGCTCAGGCTGATCCTGAGGAAGACCCCTGGGTAGGAATTATGCTTTCTTGTTAGTCCTTGAAGCATTTTTTACAAGAAGCTGCCCTCCACCATTGCCCCTGCACTGCCCTGGTCTATGTGGTCAGGTGAAGCAGGAAAGAGGATGGAGGAGAAAGCTGCTGTAAATAAAGCACACAGAACTTGAGGCATGAGTGGGCAGTACTGGTGAAAGGAATCCAAGAGGACTCTGCATGACAAAAAAATGTGCTGGACTTGGAGAGAGATTGCATTCAAATCCTGTTTTATGTGACCCTTTAAATACTGAATAAGTTGTATGCTTGTCTGAGCCTGAGTTTCACTTTTGCACCTATAAAATTAGAATAAGAATGCACAGTAGTTTAGAAAACTTAAATAACATAATGAGGTAGACTTGTATGAAACAGTTGGACTGAAATAGACGAAATAATTTTGTTTCCTCTGAAGTCCTCTAAATTATTTATATCTTTTAATGTAATATACCTTGAAAGACGCACTGTTGAAGTAGGTTGAAAATGCTACTTCAAATATAGAAGAGCTTGGTTTAGCCTATTTTTCAGCTTAAAACTACCCCATAATGGTCCATGATGTAAATCTCCATATGTTCATTTGGATTGATAATATATTTTAATTTTTATTTGTGATCAATTAGTATTTTTCCTACTGTGATTAAAATGTAGTCATAGCTTTTGAACTGGCATTTTGAGGAAACCATTACTGGAAATAACAGCACAATAAGAGTACACTGTTTTTTTTCTTGTTCTTCACAGAATGTTTTTTTGTTATCCTCATGAGAGAACATCATGAAACACAGCAGCAAAATCAATGTTTCACGAAAAAAAATGCACTTTTAGTTTCATCAAAGATAATTCTACTCCTCTGAGCATGCAAGAAAAATTGTACGTCTTGATATTACTATTATGTAGCTACAGTACTATAACTCTTACAAAATATTATATACTTTTCCCGTATTCATAGATGATAAAATACATTGTGTTCTTAGATTTGCTGGAAATCATAACATTTTATGATACATGAAATATGTCAGTTTTGAAGTTGTTTGATGATTTCAAAACATTATACTAGGAAGTAAGCTCTCTAAAAGCAAAGCAAAACAAAATAAAACAAATATCTCAAAGCAAAACCTTGTCACAGGTTTGCTCTCCTCTGTTGCAAAACGATAATGTAATATAACCTAATTAATGAAAGTTAATATCTTACACAGCTCAATGTGAAACTGTTGACAAAATAATCATAGGATAGATGCAAAATATGAACAAGTATTAATTTAAGCACTTTAAATTTGTTTTGCAATATAAATAATTTGATATATCATTTTATATCTAATAACAATATGAGAAAATTGAACAATGTGTAAGAGCAGTGTGAGTGACTTTATCACTCATTTATTCTAAGATATTTTATGCATTACATCAATTCTAAGTGAATTAGCCAGTAACAATATAAATGTAGACTTTAGAAATATTAGTCAATAGTGTTTTGCATATCAAACATTTATATATGTACATTGGCATCTGTGGTAAGATTATCTATTTTGTGCTCCTACAAGTCCATTACAAACACCAATTTAGGATTTGCGTAAACATTTATTTGGTCACTTTTGAAAACTGGCCTCCCTTGGTAATCTAATAAACAGCATAATTCAGAGTTATACTTTGAAGTCTTAGAATGAATTGGTACATAATGACTTTATTTCATGCATTATTTAGCAGTTGTTTTTTCTTAATCATAGTGCATAAAGTCATACTGCATTCCTAAAACAAATGAATAATACCTAAAACTCTTTTTATAGGGACAGAGGAATACATGTAGATTCTGTTATTCTTTAATATCAATGTATATTTATATTAGGTTCAAGTCTTCAAAGTTAGGCAACCAAAGATTTTATACAAAAGGAGTCTAGTACAGGATGATTGACTAATAAAAGTTTTCTTCTGTGATATGAATTCAATTTTTCATATTAAATTAGATTTGCAATTATAATATATTATTTATATAGTTTATAAGGCATTTATGTGATTTTCTGAAATTTCACAGTTGTGGTAAAAAAAATCTTTAAAATCAATTTTTCTTTATGTAACTTCTGGCCCCCTCTAAGTTGAATTATATTGTTGGGGTTTTTATTAGTGCATATAACTCTTATTTAAATGATTTTAATAAACTTTGGCATTCCTTAATACACTATTTTCAAAATTCTTCTTCCTCTAGCTACTTTCATGCTCTGTACCATTGTTTTGACACATTGCTATTTATTATTCTTGGAAACTCATCCTTTTCCCCACTCTCCTCTGATATAAGGACAACCTAAAAGTTAAGTATAATATGGTTCTAGAGCTTAAGAAGTTCAATGTCAAGATGATGACAGACACAATTTAAATATACTCTAGGGTGGCAAAAACTGACTAAGTATACATCTTTCCATTTTCCTTCTCTTCGGTATCCATCCAGGAAGACTGTTGGATTACAGGCTTGGGGCTTTTTACGCCCAATGGAGTAAGATCACCAATGATGCATGGCATTTTCCAACCTACATTCTCCCATGAGATCCTTGGCGCACTCTTTCTTTGTAAACTGGAAAGATAAAAATAGAGAATCCGGGGGGAGAACTCTGAGTGGGTCGTGTGTGGTTAAGTGGAATGATCATTTGAAAAGAGCCCTGCTTCCTGAATTACCTTATGGATGGTTCCTTACTTAATACCCATCAGACTATGATATGGGCAAAAAAAAATAAACCTTAATTTGTTAGCTGCTGCAACTTTGGAGTATTTTTGTTTGTTTATTTGTTTGTTTGTACTACTGATGCTGTAATAACCTAACCACAATTGTACTTTTCTTCTTCCTTCCTTATCATCTCACAACTGAAGCATTGCCCCTTCTGCCAAGAAGATGTAATCTTACATTTGTGTACTGCATTGCACCTAACTCTTACCTTTAAAGAGCCTTAGCTCACTATGTAATCCTTCTAGTCTTCTGATCTTGAGTCATCCACTTTGGTATACAAATACACTCAAATCCCTAAAATTCCACATGACTCTACATTCCCTTCCATTTTTAAGCAAAAAATCTTGGAAAATGTTGTCTACCTACTCTGTCTTTATTGCCTCATCTCCATTCACTGCTTTCCCCACCAGTCTGTTCCCATTAGTGCTCACAACCAAATCTGACCTTAGGTATTACTGCATTCATATTTGTCACCCACTCATTTGCGTATGATAACATAGATTACTTGGAACACTCTCCTCTTCATTTTCCATGATTCTTCTCTCTTCATGTCCTCCCTCATGGTTATGGTCTTAATTACAATCACCAGGCACTATCCATCCTCTAGCTCTCAGCTGGAGTATCATGAACCATGTTTTTTTAAAGTTTTCTGTTATCTCCATATAGATTTTTTTTTAAATACAGTGTTTTTATTTTTGTAAAAAATAATATGCCCTGCTCCCAACCCCTCCCACATTTCTGCACATTAACAACATCCTTCATTAGTGTGGTACATTTATTACAGTTGATGAACACATTTTTGATCATTGCCACTAAGTGTGGATTATACTTTACATTGCGGTTTACACTCTCTCCCACACAATTTTGTAAGTTGGGACAAGATATCTAACGGCTTGTATCTGCTATTGCAATGTCATTCAGGACAATTCCCAAGTCCTGAAAATGTCCCTGTCTTATACCTGCTTTCCTCTCTCCCTCCCCTCAGAACCTCCAGTGGCCACTGCCTCCACATCAATGATAAAAGTTCTTACATTGCTAGAATCACAAGTCTATACTAGAATACCAGGAAGTTTAATCTAGTCCATCGTTCATTCCTCAATCCTGAGGATTTGGGGATGGTGATGCCTACTCCACTCTAAGAGGGGCTTAGGTCCCATGGGGCAGATGGATGGAACTTTCTTGCTTGCAGTCGCTGCCTCTGTGTTCCTTGGGTTGGCCATTATCCATCATCATTTCCTTGTTAGTTGCCCTGGGTGATTCCAATGAACTGTAGAGTAGGTGTTGCAACCCTGTTGAAATTCAGAGCCCAGCTGGCACATGGAAAGCCCAAAGATTTAAAAAAGCCCATTGTCCAAATTCCTAGAGAAACATCTCTATGCTGACAGTGTTAGGTTTGTCAACTTGCCGCCGCAAGGGATAAACATACTATGGAAATCATGGCCCTTTCAAAAAGAGAGTTAGGGAAATGTACTTATAGAGATGGGGTAATTAAAGATTTTTAGGAAAGTCCAAGCAAAGAATGGTCATGACTTATAAAATAAGTTGCTGCTGTAACGGTGAAAAATTTAATCTTTGAACATGACTTGTGATGTTTAACTCTTAGAAAAGTTTCTTGCTGACAGTATCTTGGAAGACATAGGACTAAAAAATCGTGATGTGAGAAGTGTTTGAGCTTATATAGTCTCTCATGTACATCATGGCCTCTCTATAACAATTTATCTATCATGTGTTAGGGGACATTTCACAAATTTTGATTTGTTTTAATTTCAGTTTTCCCTTCACAGACCAGCAGGGCCAATTTTCAGCTTATTATTTTATATTTCCATGCTAGTGTCATAAAAGCATTTCACATTAAAAACTTTTTATTTTTTACTTTATTAACTTTTAATTTATCCCCCCTCACCAAGATAGTTCTCTTTGTCTGCTCATTGTTTGCTCACCTTCTCCAGGAGGCACCAGGAACTGAACTGGGATTTCCCACGTGAGAGGTGAATGCCCAAGGCCTGAGCCACACCTGCCTCCTGTGGACCATGGCCTCTGCTGGCCTGTGGCATCTGCTCATTCAGGCATTTTCTCACTGTGGCAGGGTGCAACATCTAGCTCTAATTGCAGCAGGTGTGGCATCTAGCTCTTCTTGTGGTGGATGTGTGAGCCCTCATGTGGTAGAGTGTGGGCATCTAGCTTGTTGCTGTAGGTGTGGGCATCTACTTGTCTTCTTTAGGAGGCACTCAAATCTGAACCCAGGACATCCCATGCAGTAGGCAGATGCCCAACTGGTTAAGCCACATCCGCTTCCCTTCCTATTGTTTTGATTTGTTAGTTGCCTCATTCTCCTAAATATTTTATCAGTCACTCTGTTATTTTAAACTCCAAAATCTATCTCAAATTTGCCCATCTTTCAAATTTCTTTTATTTCTTTTTCCCATGCACAGCAAATACTTATAAAACAGAAAATCACACATGTTACTTTCATATTTAATATATCTCATGCCTTCATTTTACCAGAAATAAAAACCAACTTTCCTTAAGTAGAAAAAGGCTCTAATTACTTGGCAGTAGCCTAGCTTTGTAATCTCACCTCAGGCACTCTGCTTTAGCCCTATGGTTCTTCTTTCAATCCTTTGAAAATGCCAAACTCTTAAATAATGTCTACATTTTTCTACATCATTTCCCTGCTCAACATACTCTCAAAGTCCTCTTAATATGATTGCAAAAACTTTTTGATGGCTGATTCTTTTGCTTTTACAGTTTCACTTAGAGTTCACTTTCTCAGAAAGGACTTGCGTAGACCACATTTTTCATTAGTCAAACACTACCAGTTAGTCTTGAATGTGCTCCCTTAATAAATTATTTTATATCATGTATTCAAATTACAATTATTTACTTGTTTACTTGTAGTTGTATGCATGGGGCAGTTACATTCTCTTCCAAAAATCCTTCTTTATGTGAGCAAGGGATCATGGCTTTTGACTAAATACTGTAAACGTAGTACTTAATATATGTAGCATAAAGTAGGATCTCAAAGAATCGTTCCATGTACAGTAATAGTACTAATGATAAGGCCAACAATATAAGTAACAGGTTATCAATACCAGTTCCTGAGCCTAATAAAGCAATATAATTAGGATCCTACCATAGCCAGGATTTATAAGGTGTATTATATGTCTTCCACTTCATTGCAGGTGATAGTCATAATATGAATTGCCATCTTTCCAACCTCAATTGACTAACCCAAGAGCTAATGTCATATATTTATGGTTGCAGAAGCAAGTTTGTATTTATAATTAAAAATGTCTACATTAGCTGGATTATACTTTGACAAAATATGGTCCTTGAAATAATGAACATTTAAGTCTTTTTATGGGGCTAGGTTGAAATGGGCCCAGTGAGGAGAAACCACACATTTTGAAGCAATAATGAAACCTATCTATCACAGCAAACAATTGTCTCTATTATTAGTCTTTCTCAACTATTATACTTAGATTGTGGATTTAAAAAATAAGTTTTGTTTTATACTTCCTTAATTTCTGCTCTTTATATAGCCTTCTTTAATATTCCCTTTAGTTTAACTCCTTAATTATCCACGGTCGTACTAACTTTCAACATTATTTTCTAATATAAACACCAACCTATAAAGTTCCATCAAATTAAATCCAACAGTTTTATAGACATCGTATTTCTGTTGTTAAATTCTTAGTTTATTCTAATACTGTTATGATCTTTTTAATGACATTATTTATAATTGTGTCAATTTCAAAATATATGGTCTAGTTTTAAATTGTCCTTTTGTTCCTGATATACAAATTATTTGCATTGTGCTAAAGAATGCCCTCTGTATGATGCCATTGTTTGTATTTTTACACAAACATTTTATTATCTAAGACATGTTCAGGTTTTATCATTTTTCATGTATACTTGATAACCTGCCTTACATAAATTTTAGTTTTATAGGTTTTATGAATATTTTGGTTCATTCTTAACCCATAATTTTTCTAATTTTTATGATCATTCAAATGTAAAAGTTTTATCTTTCAATTTTGGGATTTTTAAATTTCCCTACTATAATGAGGGCTATTTCTTAATTTATCCATGTTTGCTTTTCTCTCTAAATTTTAATATAATATTACAATGCTTCTGGTTTGTTTTTATTTTTTATTTTTTGATGAATCAAACATTGAAAAATATAGTTAGGATCACTAGCTTTCATAATAGCTATTGACTCAAAATATATTTTCTCTGTTCATATCTAAGCCAACTTTCTTATGTTAAATAATATATATTCCATTTTTTATCTTTCTTTTAGTATGAATTCCTAGCAATATTATCCATTCATCTTCTGGTTAACTTCCTTTTTCTTAGTTGTGCCTTATTTAAAATACATGCTGAATTTTTTATTTGCCATGATAGTATATTCTCGTACGTACAATTACTATTTGGAACTCTTATAAAATTCTTCTATGCTTTATAAAATTATAGTGTTTCTTGTTCTTATTTGTGGTTGCTTGACATTGTATGTATCCCAGAAAAATATGTTCTTAAATTTAATGCATCACTTTGGGTGTGAAACCATTGTAAGTAGAACTTTTTGGTGCAGGTAACTTCAGTTAATACATGTGTAGTCCTACCCTATCAGGATGAGTCTTAATCCTATTACTTTAGTTCTTTATTAATGGAATAAATACTGAGAATGAGAGAAAGAAAGTTACAGAGAGAACAGCCAGAAGCTGAAATCAATGGAACCTAGAAGATAAGGAAAGGACCATGCAGGAGATGCCCCATGTGCTTTGCTATGTGATAGAGGAGCCAAGGGTCACTGGCAGTGAGCCCCAGAAATCTGGTCTTTGGGAGAAAAGCATAACCTTAATTTGGAATTTCTTTCAGCCTAAATACTGCAACCTAATAAATCTTCATTGTTTAACCTGACCCATTTCATGGTATTTTCTTAAGAAGCCTAGGAAACCAAAACATTTTTTAAAATCTTTTCCTTTTAAAAATGTACTTATCATTATCCATCTTATATTCTATAATTCCACTATCTGGAGTCCTAGTTATTAATTATATTATGGACTGTTTCAGCTCTCCTTTAACATAACTTCTCACCTTTTGTCTTATAATTTTATATTCTGAGCTAATGTTCAGTTGAGTTTTACTTAAAGTTGAATTGAAAGTTGATTCCTCAGATATTTTTTCATTTTTTTTTTATCACAGGTGCTGTGGTTACTAAATACCCATGACTAATTTTAGTTAATTATGCTTTTCCATGTTTGGGGATAATGGGTATTGGGAAAAAAAAAGTTCTTAAATAAGATGGCCAAAGGCTTTGGAATATAAAAGCCTTGCTAATAATCCAAGAGTTCAATAAATACTTGTACTTATGAACCTTATTCCTGCAGTAATGAAACTAAGCCTAATAACAGTTAATGCCTAAGAGTTACTTCCTACAAATCTTCTTGTTACTAAAGTATGGCCTCTATTTAAGCCAAACTCTGCAAATAAACTTACTAACCTAATCCCCAATGTGGAACATAACTCCAAGTAATGTGCCTCCCTGGCACCAAGGGATTATTAACAAGTATGAATCAGCAAGATATTTGGAGAAAGAACTTGATCAAAAGGGGAAAATATTAAACAAAATAGAGGTTTTTTTATGACTAAGACATTTCGAAGTGAAATCAGGAGGTCATTCCAGAGATTATACTTTTGTAGGTCACAGGCAGACTACACAAACGGCCATAGTAAACAAAGCCTCAAACAGAAGTGCTCAGGAGACCACAGGGATGTCCAGACACTGTAAGCAAGCCACAAAACCTCATGAAATTAACAACCACTTGAGGGGCTTTAATATTATATTGTTATACTATGAATATAATAGTTATGCTCATTTGTAAATCCCCTAATCATTATTCTTCTAGTTCTTTTATTTGAAACCATAATTTTCAAATTGCCGGTAAAGTGTATTTCTCAGAGACTTAAAGCTTTTGTATTCTTCCTATGACATTTGAGTCCTGAAATCCAGAACGTATGTGACCAACTCCTACTTTCTAACTGCTTGAGCTTTTCTGAACAACTAACAAAACAACAGTGATGGGCTAGTCCCATCCCCAAAGCAAAGAGTATCTTCAACACTAAGCAAAATAATTCCATTCCTCTGCCACATAGTATCTGTATCCCTTCTGAGCCTGAGGCAGTCAGAGGAGTCATCATTCCAAATCCCTCAAGACTGAGGAATGAACAAGAACAAGGTGAAATGTAAACACTGACAAAAGTAGATTTATTGTAGTCATTACCTTGTGTTAACTGAGCAATTAGTAACACCGATATAAAAATAAAAATTAAAATGAATAAATCCTCAGGATGTTCTTTTTAACTCTTTCTATTATAGCAACATCTAGACAACTCAAAATTTTCCATTTTAACTACTTTCAAGTGTATAATTCAGTGCTACTACTAACTACATCCATTACTCAAGCATTTCATCATCTCACACAGAAATTTTGGCTATACAGGGATCAGGTCAACAAATTTTTTTCTTATTGTTTCCCTTGTTTATGTAGCCTATTACTTTTAGCTCTATGTGGAGGTTATTTTCTTTCCAACTACTGACTTTTGTTAAAATTCAAAGCCTCCTGTCATTCTTTTGGGGTAGCCTTTAAAAATGCTATTCTACATTCTGCTACTAGAAGAAAATTCCTCAAGCACAGATTAAAATTCTATTTCATATACAAATGTTTCCATTCCTTCTTTGTTTCTGGATTTTGATGGTTGCTTTTATTTTAAAATTAGAAAATATATAAACCCATTTTTATTATATTTAATATGTATTTCTCATTATCTTTATGGCAAGAAAGTTTAAAAAAATTTCCCTGGGTAATGAATTTACAGGAATTAAATTTCCCCTATTTATTTTCTACTGTAGAATAGTGAAATAATTGAGAAATGTTAAAGTCAAAATGTTCCAAAAAATTAATTGGAATAACTTTTCTTTCAGTGCCAGAGTTTACCCTGTAACACTTTCGCTAGATAATTATCTGTCATCTACTTCAATACAAGGGACACTTCTTGTTCCATGGCAGAATATAAATGTTTCAGTTTTTCCCACATATTAAGTCTTAATCTTCTTTGCATTGGATCAAACTTCTGGGATGTCAAGAGTTGTGGGGTTTTTTTGTAAGTTTTAAATTTTTTATTTTGAAATACTTTCGAATTTCAAGACAGTTACAAAACATAATATGACTTCCCTCTAGAGAAATCTGACATTCCCTTATGCCCCAGATACCCAAATCCATCAACTTTAGTATACTGCCAAATTTGCCATATCATTATTTCTATCTATTCATGGATCTATCAATCAATATCTATGTTAGATATATATATATATATATCCACTCATCTATCCACCTGTTTGCCTATCAATTTGTCAGCCAGTTTTATGATAAGGATATTCACTTATGTATCCATCTTAAGTGTAGTCATCATAGTCAATAATTTAACCTTGATATAAATCTTAGAGTCTATATTCCTATTTTTTTTTCATATGTCCAATAATGTCCTTTAGAGCCTCACTCTTCCCTTGTTCAATATTGTCTAGGGTCACGTATTGTCTCTAAATGGCATTGCCTCTTTAGTTCCTCTATTTTTTATATGAGAACATAAATACAACATACAATTTCCCATATCAAACACTCCAAAACATACAGTTCAGTGGGATAAATTACTTTTACTATGCTGTGGTACTCTCACCACCATCCATTATTAAAACTTTCCTATCTCCCCCTACTAAGAGCCTATACCTATTCCCTATTTCTGAGACCCCCACCCCTGGCAACCTGCATTTTAATTTCACTATCTTTGATCTTGCATACTTTCTGATACCTTAATTTTAACATCCTACATTTGTAAAAATCTCCTTTGCTTTGATTCCAACTTAGCTTCCATAGTATACGCAAACTGAGTTCCTGTACTCTCTGTCCTCTGACCTATATATAGCTTTTGTCAAAATTTATATATTTACACATTCAGAGCTCAAAATCACAGATTTATCATTACATATGCAATCTCGTTTTAAATCATGAAGGCAGTAAAATTGGATTTCTATAGCAAACATACAATAGGAATGGCCTTTATATTTACCCCTCTCTTTACTGTTTCTGGAGATCTTTATTTCCTCATGAAAGTTCTATCTTTTGTCTATTGTCTTTTATTTAAAACTTGAAGAACTCTCATTATTATTTCTTGTAGGTCTGGTGACAAACTACCTCAGCTTTTGTTTATCTGGGAATGTCTAAATCTCTCCCTCATTTTTAAAAGATAATTTTGTTGGTTATTGAATTCTTGGTTGGCATTTTTTTTTCTATTCCATCACTTTATTTTTTTTTATTGACTTTGTAATAATATTACATTAAAAATATATATATATGTGAGGTCCCATTCAACCCCACCCCCCCACCCCCCCTCTCCCCCCCCCAACAACACTCGTTCCCATCATCATGACACATCCATTGGATTTGGTAAGTACATCTTTGGGCACCTCTGCACCTCATAGACAATGGTCCACATCATGGCCCATACTCTCCTCCATTCCATCCGGTGGGCCCTGTGAGGATTTACAATGTCCGGTGATTACCTCTGAGGCACCATCCAGGGCAGCTCCATG
This sequence comes from Dasypus novemcinctus, assembly GCF_030445035.2. Classification (NCBI taxonomy): domain Eukaryota; kingdom Metazoa; phylum Chordata; class Mammalia; order Cingulata; family Dasypodidae; genus Dasypus; species Dasypus novemcinctus. The sequence goes on from NC_080674.1 coordinate 20,332,815, forward strand.
TCCCAAAGACGCCTCCACCTCTCATCTCTTCCTGCCTTTCCCCATACCCATCGTCCACCATGTCCACTTGTCCCAATCCAATGCCACCTCTTCTATGAATTCCATCACTTTAAATATGCAATCACTATTGCATTCTTGCTTCAAAAGTTTCCAATAAGAAATCACCACATGATTTTTTCAAGGTTCCCTTGTAGATGGCATTTTGCTTTTCTCTTGTAGCTTTCAGAATTGTCTATCTTTGGCATTTGACAGATTGATTATAACATGCTTTGGCATGGGTGTATTTGGGTTTACCCTGCTTGGAGTCAGTTGAGTGCCGTGGGTGTGTAAATTCATGTCTTTCATTAAATCTGGGAAGCTCTCAGCCAGTATTCCTTTGAATATTTTTCTGACCCTTTCTTTCTTCACCTTCTGATATTCCCATTATAAATATTTTGCTATGCTTAATGATGTCCCACAGGTTCCTCTGAATATGTTCACTTTTCTTAATTACTCATTTACCTCCTCAGATTGGATGATTTCAACTATCTTATCTTCAAGTTCAGAGATTTTTTATTCTACCCCTTTCAATCTGTTATTTAATTACTCCAGGGAATTTTTAATTTCTGTTTCTGTGATCTTCAACATTTTTGGTCCCATTTCCTAATTTCTATCTTTCTATTTGTATTCACTTTATGTTCATCTGCCAGTTTCCTAAGTTATCTTATTTCTTTATTCCTTTAACTCTTTGAGCATATTTAGAACCACTTTTTAGTCTTTGCCTCATAAGTCCTAAGTCCTCCAAATTGCTAATTTATAATTATTTATTTTTATCCTTTGCCTGGACATTTATTTATATTTATTTGTATATACTGTAATCTTCTGTTGACACTTGGACATTTTTATGTTTTAATATTTATTTGTCTATGTTGTAATATTTTGTTGACACCTGGACATTTTTATGTTTTAATATGTATTTACTGGAATTTAGAGTCTGAGGCATCTGTTCCTTAAGCTTTTATACAGCTATTTTTATGACAGAACTTTCCTCGAATGCTAGGAGTTAAAAAGAAAAAAAAAGAAAGGAAAAAAGAAAACACCTATTTTAGTTTCCTTGCTGCTAAATCAAATGCTATTCAATGTATTGACTCAACAAAAGGAATTTATTGGCTCTTGGTTTTGAGGCTAGGATGAGTCTAAAATTGATGTGTCAGAAAGGCAATGTTTTCCCCATCAGGTTGTGGTTTCAGGGGCTGGCTGTTGGTGATTCTTAGAGTTCCTTGGATATTCTGTCACGTGGCTATATTTTCTTTTGCTTCTAGTTTACATTGACTTCTAGCTTCTTGTGGCTTTCTCTCTCTTGCCTTCTAAGACCTCCAATAAATGGATCAAGACCCACCCATATTCAGTTTGTCACAAATAACTAAGAAATTCATTCGGAACAGTTATCAGCTCCATGCTGAGCCTATAAGAGTGGGGGAGGAGCCAGGAAGATGCATGGAATCCTACCACTATTAAGTGTACTTCACCTTGATTTATTTTGTTACTTTAAATGTTTTCTGGAGCTATGTAAAAGATGTTTCTACCAGTTCTTGATGGATGTTAGGGATTCTGTAGGAAGATGGACCCATGAAGCCCCTCACTCTGTCATACTGATTGGGTCAGGACTTCTATTGTCTTTATTTTTAATATAAGAAATTCCTTCAAAGTCAAAGTCACCTTTTATATTGCAATCCTATTCATCCAAAACAAATAATATAAAAAATATGTGTCCAAGGTCTTGAACATATAAGGGAAAGGAGCAACAAATCACAAACATTTTGATGCATGCTAGTAAACTTATCACTATAAATTTCTTGTGGAACAAAGACAATTATAAAATAGTTCAGTAGAATAAGAGTGTACAAAACAATAATCAGTACTCTAGAATCATGCTTTAAACATTTACGAAAGTACTTCAAAATAGATCTCACGAATTACAGCATCTTAAGGAAAGCTCAATTAAAAAGAAAATACGAGTCATGAAATTTTGCTAAGATAAGCAAACCAAGACTCAGTTGGAACAGTGAGACTAAAAAACTTCTGAAAATGGAATTTCTCCAAGGAAAACCCCTACAGACAGAAACAGAGAACTGTCAGCAAGAGAGTCATGACAAAAGTTAATTGACATTTAAGAGCACTGAAAAAAATATTTCTAGTATAACTTTAAGTAAGGAATAGAAATGCAAACTAATGCACACTTGTTCCTCTAGAGAGGTACTCTCCATATATAGAGAGGGCTATGTCTTTTAAACTATATTCCCAATTTATACACATTTAGGAATTCATAAAAGATTAATCCCACATATAATACAAAGTGGCAAGAAGATAACAAGGAAAGTATTTCAAAATAGGTATCTCTGTGATTTTTATTTCTCCTTTTAAAGTGAATCTGCAGATATGACCTTGCCTATGGATATTTTTATAGTGTCTGCTTGCTTTTATTCAAGGTTTTGCTCTTAGCTTCCCTGGGATTGATTCAATTCAGAGTAAGTTTCAAAAATGGTTTACACAGTATTTTTAAACATCTATCTGAATGTGATTTGAATTTTTATGTGCTTTATGAGATGCTGAGGATGGTAAGGTAAATTTAAAGTGTTTTTATAGTCAGGGTTATTTATTTTATTTATTTACAAACTATTTATATCGAATATATTCTTCAAGGACTTGATGCATACTTAAGTCATCCCCACTCCGATCCCGCATAGGGGAATAAATATAGAATTTCCTGTAAAATAGAAAAAAGATTTCAAAGTAGGTTGTGAAGACATAAACTCATGTATTCAATTCATCTGATGGTGTTTAGTCATGTTCCCAGGATATTTTTTTTTAATTCAGCTTGTAATAAAAGAATATATGTACCTTGAAATTACTTGCTTTTTATAACACCAGTAAGATCTGAAATTATCTTCCAGTCCTTTTCTGATTTAAGTTCATCTAAAAGAATATAACTTCTTAAAATCAAATTAAATTATTGAACCTTAAAATCATAGCTTATTATACCCTAAATAGTGTAGAAATATTCATATTGATAATAAATGAAAATGTGATTTCACTATTGCTTTAATCTTTATATATTAGCTGCTAACATATTTTTGTTCTAATTGTCCAGTGATGCTCACATTTCAGAATATTATAAATTTATGTCATTGAATGAACATTTATCACTGGGTATTCTGCCAATTATTTTGATTTATAAATTAGGTTAAAGTCATTTTGATAGTCAATATTTATATATTTACCAGCCTATATTCTACTGTAAGTTTATATCTATCAAGTTCATAGTATTAGAGATTCTATGGTCATATAAGTTTGGGAAATCATACATATGTATTTCCTTCTTGAATATTCATAATTAATATTATCATTTTCAAACAATGAGAAACCATGTGGCAAATATACATACATATGTACTTAAAATTATTTCAAAATTTATTTACTGTGGAAAACATTAAAAGCTGAGACCACTAATATTTTCCCAAAATACTTTGTGAAATGGCTCCACATCACATTTTAATTCTTAAATTAATACATAATTAATATAAATGCATATACTAAGTAATATATTATCAATGCATATGCTAAATAATACATTAATACCTATGTACATAAGTTGATACATTCTGACCACATGAAAGCATTTGTACTCAATATAGTGGAAGAGACAAAAATATAAAATCTATCCCTTCATTTACTTAACAAAGAAATCATTTGCATAAGTAGGTGGGAGAGATGTGTCTTATCAAGACATTTTAATTCCAGCCTTCAGGGAGTTTGCAATCTACTTGGCAAGATTTTGTATGAATAACTAAAGCATAAAATATTATTAAAGCACCTGGCAGTTTGGTCTAGACTGTTGTATGTGATCAGAAATTGCATTTTTTATGAGGAAGTTCTGTTTTAGAGACCTGAAGAATGGGTAGAGATCATTAGGAATATTAGCTCTCTAGTAATACTGCATATGTGAAAGGCTGTAGAGTGCAAAATAGAGCATAGTGCATTTGAGGAACTGAAAGAAAACCATCACAGCTGGAAAATATGGATGAAAGGAGAGTTTGGTGCCAGACAAGGAAGGAGAGGGGATGGCATATAAAAGGTCTTAAAGATCAGTTTAAGGATTTGGTGAATTTAATGGCAACTAGGAAGGCAATCAAGTGATTTTAAGCTAAGGATCTGAGTTGATTTTTTTTTTAATTTAAATCACTTTCTTTCTTTACAACAAAAGAATATCTTGACGCGATTAAAGATGGATGTGGGGAGTTTGGTTAGCTAACTGTTGCATTTCATTGAACTAGAGAGTATAATAGATCAGATTTATGTTTCAATGTTGAAATCTATGTTTTAAATAAGAAAATAAAACTATGAATTTAGAAATATTCTTTGGAGATAAGATATATACATGACTTAAAATGTTCTCTTTGAACAACAGATTAATATTTACTGAGAAAAGAAACACTAGATATGAATCAGGTTTCACTGGATTATTTGAATGTTTCATGTTCGTTTACTCAAGTCTATAAGTGTTAAGTAAATTCTTCCAATTGTTTAGTCATAAATAAATTAGATAGCTGGAATTTACCGAGACTCTGTTCTTTCACAACTTAGGTCAAATCCATAACATTATCCTTCTGAAATATCAGGATTCTAAAACTTATTATTTCCTCCACAAATGATATTTTGTCCAAGGCACTATTCTTTTTCACTTAGTATAATCCAATAGCATTCTAACTGTTCTACCCACTTCCTCTTTTGTTCCACTTCAGTCCTAAAGAGGAGCCAGAAATTTATTTTATTAGTACTTAAGTCAAACCTTGTCATTCTTGTACTCAAAACACTCCAATAACTTTCCACCTCAGAGTGAAAGAGAAACCACATACAATATGATTCTACTGATCAAAGCTTACATTACTTCTTTATCTGTATCAATCATTCCATGTCAACCACACTGAACTCCTAGTTATTTCTCAAACATGCCCTCATACATGTGTTTCAAGGACTTTCCACTTGTTTCTTTTGATTGAAATAGTTTTCTTTCAGAGAACACTAAGATGTATTGCTTCAGCTTCTTTATTTTACACAGGGGTGTCTTCCCTGTAGGCCATCTAAAATTTTAAACCTGCGCACACAGCTAATTCTTTTTCCAGCTTTATTTTTGTCTCTATAAAACATTAATAAACAACACTGCATATTTTACCAATTGAATTTTTTTTTGTCTGCTTCATCCTCTAGAATAGAAATTAAATGTTTTTTTGTCCCTGTTTTGTTTTGTTTCACAGTACACATAATAGATGATTAATAAATATTTGTTTAATTGATGAATGGATGGATATGTGGAGATTAAACTGCCTGTAGGTTATCAAAACAAATCTATAAAATGTGCATAGTGATATGGTAGCTTGGTGCTCAGAAGGTAGTCAGAGAAACATGGGGAAAATGCAGTCATCATGGAAAAGTGCTTATGATGTGTGTATGAATGAAATGCTGGTACACGGGGCTCAAAACTAAGATTTAGGAAGAAAAAAGAAAGTCAGATTTGTGTAATATTTTACAAATGAGGGATTAAAAGTAAAAAACAATGCCAAAAAAACTAAATCAAAACAAAAATATAAGAAGAAAGTTCTATTCAGAGTAATTGCTGCTAAATGAAGATTGGGTCATGTTCATTGAATTTTTTTCCTTCTTTATTTTTTTTTTAATGTTACATTCAGAAAATATGAGGACCCCATATACCCCCCAATCCCCTCACCCCACTCCTCCTACATCAACAAACTCTTTCATCATCAAGGCACATTCATTGCATTTGGTGAATACTTTTTGAGCACTGCTGCACCACATGGATAGTGGTTTACACTGTAGTTTACACTCTCCCCCAGTCCACTCAGTGGGCCATGACAGGACATACAATGTCCAGCATCTGTCCCTGCAGTACCACCCAGGACAATTCTATTAGAAAGAAATCTACTGGAAGAAAATAAGGCTTACCCGATTGTGGAGAAGAAAAGAATTTATCCTCAATCATGCAAGAAGGGGCGCACAACCAGAAAACGTGGCTGGCACCCCGATTAAAGAAAAATGATACAATTTATACCCCTAAGCCTAGCACTCAAGCCCTTCCTCTGTTTCTCCATAGATTGGATACTTCAGAAGTTACAGCCTATCGGAGAAAATTTAACTTTCCTGCACAAAAGTTTGTGATTAACCACTTCCCCCATCACATTTCAACCATTTTAGCTTTTACCTGCTCCCCTTTGCCAAATAAGGAATGAATTTAGTGCTGAATTGGTATTGACTTAGCTCTTTCTTGGGCATCTTTTTTACTGCCTATAGGACTGGCTTAAGCTGGTTTCCTTTGTTGCTGTTTAACCCGGAAGTGGGAGACTGAGGCAGTAGGCTGCCAGGTTACATTAATCAATATTTTCTTCCTTTATGTGAAAACTAAACTAAGCTTCATTTCTTACAACTCCAAGTCCTGAAAATGCCCCCACAGAGAGATCACCAAGCTTTAGTCAACAACAACCAAAGAAAGACAGTTATATTAAAATGGAGTATAAATGAGTGATACTTTAGGACAGGGATTCTTAACCAGGGGTCCAAGAGTTTGAATTGAAATTCAAAAAACCATCATTCCTGTGGGGACATGTTGATGTGGGTGTGATATCTTTATTAAATAATGCACAGCATAGTGTTCACTTAGTAAGGGGTCCATGGTTTTCACCAGACTGGTGAAGTAGTCCATGCAAAAAAAAAGGGTTAAGAATCCCTGCTATGTGGACCATTGACCATGAGGTGCAGAGGTGCCCAGAGATGTACTTACCAAATGCAATGGATGTGTCATGATGATGGGAATGAGTGTTGCTGGGGGGGGGGGGGAGGGGAGTGGTGGGGTGGGGGTGGTGGGGTTGAAGGGGTCCTCATATATTTTTTTGTAATGTAATATTTTTTAGGACATGGGTTTTTCAGTTACAGACAAGTCAAGAGAATATTGATAATGGGAAAGAGAGGCATAAAGAGGTGGTGAGATCAGAGATGAAGAATTAATAGCAGACAATCGCGGGAAGATGACAGAGTAGGAAGCCCCAGGAGAGAACAACTGTTAAACAGGCAGGGACAGTCAGAACCACCTATTTCAAAACTCCAGAGTTGCACAGAACACCGTAGGGCATCCAGGGAAGAGGATGAAGGGGCGGGGAAATTATTTGAAGACTACTAAGCTGCTCTCTCTGCCTGGCATTTACAGTGCCCATTCCCCACTCTCTATCAGTAGTGTGGGGTCAAGTCCCTGGCTAGGTCAGTGGAGACAGAAAGGAGCAAAAAATCTTTTCCATTGAACAGTGTAGTCCCAGATTTAAGGGAAGTCATTTTCTCAACCCAAATCAGACAATGGTGGCTAAAGAAACTGTGCTTCCTCAAGGGCGTGGGGGACAGTTGAAGGATTGCATTTGCTCAGCAGGTCAAGAAAGCACAACTGTGGGAAGCCATGGAAGAAACTCCTGACACCTTTGTGATCCCTCCCTAGGGTAGTATGGAAATGGTCTGCAGCTCTGTGTGGGTCCCTGGCCTTGTTCCAGCTAGGAAACAAAATCCTATTTGGCATGCCATCTCTTCCCAGAATTTTCCCTCTAGGTGAAAGCAGCTTGAGACAACAAAAGGAATGTAATAAGCTGTTGAAGTGCACAGCCTCTGGCAATGCAGTCTTGACTGCATTGAATGTGCTGGAGAGGGTGGGTAGCAGTTTGATATTATTTTAAACAGTGCTGGAAAGGGAGTGTAGCAGTTTGATATTATTGAAGAATCCCAAAAAGAAATATTGGATTATGTTTGTAAACCGATCTTTTCGTCTGGGCATATTAGATTATTTTGGATTCATGGGTTTACTTGATTAAATAATTATGTAAACCTCCTGTGCCAGTAGGGCATTGAGTCCCCACCCTTTCGTGGGTAGGGACTCACAGATAAAAGGCATAGCAAAGGACAGATTAGGAGGGTTTTTGATGTTGGAGTCTTGATGCTGGAAACAGAAGCAAGCCCCAGAAAGAGAGAAACCCTAAGCCCAGAAAAAAGAAGTCTGAGGAAAGGATGAACCCTGGAAGCCTGAGCCCTCACAGAGGGCAGCCATTGCTTCAACATGTGTAAACAGACTTTGGTGAGGGAAATAACTTAGGCGTTATGGCCTGTTATCTGTAAGCTCCTACCCCAAATGAATACCTTTTATAAAAACCAATCAACTTCTGGTATTTTACATCAGCACCCCTTTGGCTGACTAAAACAGGGAGCATTCAAAACCTCAACAACAGGGCAACTCCAAAACTATGAACAAGATCGGGATAAGACACAGGTCAAGAAAAGACAGTGAGAACCATACACTCTGCATTTGTCTTGAGCAGACCTTCCTGATAGGAGCACAGAAACTCAAGAAAATCTCTCTCTTTTCCACAGCTGGTTATAAAATCAAGAAACAACTCTCAGGAAAAAAATCCCAGCATTAACCCTTTCAAATCTTTAAGAAGCACAATGTTTTGTTGTACAAAAGATTATAAATCAAACAAAGAAACATGAAATGAGGGTCTACCCAAAAGAAAAGGGGAAAAAATACAGAATCCACCAGTAAAGAACATAATGTGGACATACTGAAAAAAGATTTTTAAAAATGATCCTAAAAATACTCAAAGAGATGAAGGATAATACAGAGAAAGAACAAAAGGATATCATAAAAACAATTAGTGGGGAATATTGGAATCTAAGTAAAGAGAGAAATTTTAAAAGGAATTTTTCCATAGCCTAAAGCTTCTCTGAAATTTGAGTGGAAAAAAATAAGACACTGAGGGAATATACAGAAGAAATTGTAAACATACATAAACATTAATGAATCTTATGGTAAAGAAAGGCACAATTCCAGAAATGTTTTTGGATTTGTTTTTAGGGAGGTTTTGCATTATAGAAATTTTACAACTATGGCAGGGGAGGATCACTGATGCAGAGTGTCAGTGGTGGAGGAAAGTGAGGTGAAGGATGCACCGGGGACATGTCTCTATGAAATATGAATGTGTTCATGTAGTCACAGGGTGTTATCCCAGTGGGTGGAGACCCACACAATAACCAACAAAGTATTAAATGCTTAGCCTACATTTTCTAATAGAGTAGCAAGAATCTCTAGAGTACATAAGCAGTGCCTAGAAAAAGAGGACTGACCAATATGCCAGACCCTTATGGTAATGCCTATACTTAAGAAACTTATTCTTATAAAATTGAAACTTAGCTTAGTAATATATATTGCCTAAGAGTTTTGTCCTGAAAACCTTCTTATTACTCAAATATGACCTCTTTCTAAGGCAAACCCATCATATAAACTCACTTCTTTCCCCCCAGAATTGGACATGACTTCTGGGGATGGACTTTCCTGACACTGAGGGATTATTACCAAGTGCCAACCAGTGATGCATTTGGAAAAAGACCTTGACTGAAAGTGGAAAATATTAAATACAAATGACTTTTTATGGCTAAGAGATTTCTTTATTTCTCTCTCTCTTTTTTTTAAATGTTAAATTCAAAAAATATAAGAGGTCATTATATACCCCACACTCCCCTTACCCCACTACTCCCACATCAACAACCTTTTATATCATTGTGGGACATTCACTGCATTTGATAAATACATTTTGGAAAACTGCTGCACCACATGGATAATAGTTTACATTGTGCTTTACACTCTTTCCCAGTCCACCCAGTAGGCCATGGCAGGACATACAATGTCCAGCATCTGTCCCTGCAGTACCATCCTGGACAACCAAGTGCTGAAAATGCCCCCACATCATATCTCTTCTTCCCTCTCCCTACCCTCAGCAGCTACCATGGCCACTTTCTCCACATCATTGCTACAAATTCTTCCATTACTGATCACAATAGTTCCATAGTAGAATATCAGTAAGTCCAGTCTAATCTATATTCTATTCCTCCATCCTGTGGACCCTGGCATGGTGATATCCACTCCACCTCTATATCAAGAGGGGGCTTAGATTCCACATGGATGATGGATGCAATTCTGCTTGCAGGTGTAGGCACTCATGGCTCCCTGGTGTGGTGGTTGACCTTCTTCAACTCCCTGTTAGCTAGCCAGGGTAAGTCCAGTAAACCAGAGGGTAGGAGTTGTAAGTCTGCTGAGGCTCATGGCCTGGCTGTCACATGGACAATCCAGAGATTCAGGTCTCCTAAGTATACACCAACCCTAGTGCCAACCACAGGTCCAATAAAAGTGACAGAAGAGACATGTGTAGAAAGGTCACATCTGAGTCCAACTCCATTACACTCAGGAACACAAACTCCAAAGTAGGGCCAACTGACATGGCACTGAACTTCAGAGCCATCTGCCAAGATCATAGAGCCTGTGGGTCTCTGTAGCCCTCAGGAGAACCAGTATCTCCTTTGTATCTACTTTGGCTGTCTCTGGGACCCTGCTGAAGTGTGTGGAAACGAGACCTCTCTAATGACCTCCCAACTCTTTTTTGGGGATTCATAGCCATATAAACTCATTTGTCCTTTCTATTTCCCCCTTTTATTGAAGGTCAAAAAGCAGTTTTTAACACATTGTATTACATGTAGGCTGAGAAATTCTGCTGATCTGAGTTGAACATTTTATTCAAGGTCTCTTTCTAATTACATCATCAGCTGATGTTTGATATTAACCCCTTGGTGCCAGGGAGGCTCATCTCTGGGAGTCATGTCCCACACTGGGGGTAAGGTAATGCATTTACATGCTGAGTTTGGTTTAGAGAGTGGCCACATTTGAGCAACATAAAGGTTCTCAGGAGGTAACTCTTAGGCACCCTGCAGCTTTAGGCCTAGTTCATATTTCAGGTGCACAGATTCATAAGCATAGTCATCAGTATCAAAGGCTCATTGTTGAGCCATCCTTCTTTTTGGTCTTTGCTATTGCATCTGGGGAATTGTTGCTGTTCCCCTGGGGAATGTGATAGAGATCCCCTGGCTAGGAACTCAGCACTACTTTTGTTGTTGTTTTTAACTGTAACTGCTATGAAAATATCCAAACATTTTTATGTACCCTGTATACATGCCCTGGAGAACTCCATCCCAACTATGTGCCCCCTATCAATAATATGCCACACCGGTGTTCTTCCATGCCATAATTGAACCTCTCTGTGATCCAAAACTTCTTCAAAAATGAAACCTAATAGATTGTCAAGTTCCATTAATAGTAAAATGGAATATAATGATGGTACAAAGGTTAGATATAGAATATATACTAATTTAGAAAAATTATAGAAAAAATAAATTGGGGCATCAAAAATGAAAAAATTAAAAAGCTTTGTTTTTAACATTTTGCCTTTCATCACTGCAATAGGTGTTGCCCTGTATGTACAGTGGCAAGGCAATTTCTTTAATATTTTCCTCAGTGTCTACATCCTTTCTTTCTTCTTTTTCTAATTATTAAGTTTGTCTTCACAAAAGTTTTAGATCACAGTAATTCACAAACACAATATTGGGTACTCCCACATATTGAACATCACTTTGTCCCTTCCCCAGCAATGATCTTTTTACATGTTCATATTATATTTGCTGCAGCTGGTGTACAGATATTGAAACATAGCTTTCAAATATGGTTCCATTTGGGTTTAAATTATGGTTTATATTTTACACTGTACAATTATCTAAATTTTTAGTTATCTTATGTTTTATATTGTGGTTTACATTTTAGCCTATAGACTTTTATACATTTTTGGTGTAATTTAGCATGTCCTATATCCACCATTACATGATTTTGTGGAACACTTCCATTGCCCCACAGTTAAACTGATTCCATCTATTCAATACCTCTCTCCCTGTCCCCTCAGGACCCACAGTGACAATCAATCTTCATTATGTGAAGGACCATATTCACAGATATTTGCAACAATATTGAGGACTTGTTATACTCGTCTGCCCTAACCCATTAGGAGCCCCCAATTCTCTCAAGAGATACAATTCTCTCTGTTTGAGAACATCAGTCCTCCCCAGGATGTGGTTATACCTTCACTCTCATTGTACGGATCTCCACCCAGTAATATAACCTACTATGACAAAATGAGCACTCACATACTCCCTAGAAGTCTACCCTGTGTCAAAAGGCCCCCCTAAGTATCTTAAACAGGTAACCTTCATTATTATATTTTCTAAAGAGTTTTCTCAACCTTATAGTTTCAACCACATACCTGAAAATCTACTATGTTCAAATGTCCCCCCACCTACTCCCCCAATTTCTAGGGCCATCTGATGCATCCTTCTATTCCCTAAGCCCTCCTCAAGCTCACAAAACCCTACCCAAAGGTATACCTATGCCTGCATTTTATCCCTTCCCTGTACAAATACTTACCTCCAGTTTATCATAGATTTCACCCATGTAGGTGTCCACTCACAACTTCCTCTCCCCCCAAATTCCTTTAAGTCTATCCCCCAGTCTAGTTCGCTGAGACAGCTTGGTTTACTTACTTCATATCAGAGAGGTCAAGTCATATTTGTCCTTCAGTGCCTGGGTTGCTTCACTCAACATAAGGTCCTCAAGATTCATCTATGTTATCTCATGTGTTTGTACAGTATTCATTCTTATAGCTGAGTGGTATTCCATTGTGTATATATATACCAAGTTTTATTTATCCATTCATTTGTTGATGGGCATTTGGGTTGATTCCAACTTTTGGCAATAGTGAACAGTGCTGCTATGAAAATTGGTATGCATATAGTTGGGATGTCATTCCAAAAGTTATGCTTATGCACATCTCAGGAAGATCTCACTGACTATTGCAGTAAGCAATGCACCAAGCAGGGATGCTCCTGGGGCTCTAGAAATATATAGGCACTATAAGCTAGGAACACAACACCAGGAAATTGACAACCCATAAGTGGGACTTACCTTGGAATATATGGTAACCTATTTCCCCATTGTAACAGAGTTAGACTCATTTATAATTTCTTTACATATAGTTATTCTGCCAATTTTATTTAAACCTATAATTAGCAATACACCCATTAAATATATGTCACAGGGTCTTAAGTCTCTGGTCTGTTCATATGCCAATAGAGCCCTCAATCTCAGCAGAGTTGCAGCCAATGCACACTCTCTAGTTCTCCAGACTCGCCCAGGACAACTAACTAAATGATGATGATACAATGTCCATCCCAAAAACAGAGAGTATCTACATTACAAGCAAGTCAGTTCCATCCATCTTCCCCATGGGATTTAAGACCCTTTTCAGATGGAAGTAGAGTGGGCATCACTATCCCCAAATCCTCAAGAATAAGGAATGAACAAACATAAGGGGGGGGAGGAGGTGCAACTATTTACTAAAGTAGACTTATTGTTAATCTAGTAATGGAAGAACTTGTAACATTTAAACAAATACAGTGGTCACCAGAGTTTCTAAGGAGAGGGGTTGGGGTATTAAAGATATTATTAATATGGGAAAATATGAGAGGGGCAAAGGGTGGGTGTATTAGTCAGCCAAAGGGGGTGCTGATATAAAGTACTAGAAATCTTTTGGGCTTTATAAAGGGTATTTATTTGAGGTAGAAGCTTATAGTTACCAGGCCATAAAGTATAAGGTTCTTCCTTCACCAAAGTCTGTTGCCACATGTGGGAGTGAGATGGCTGCCAATGTCTGCAAGAGTTCAGACTCTTTCTTCCTCTTAAAGCTCCATGATCCCAGCTTCTTCAATATCAGCTGGAGGCTAGAATAAGTCTCATCTCTCTCCCAGGGCTTGTTTCTCTATGTGATCAGCTGCTCTGTTCTCTCCATAAGGTCAGCTGTAGGTTATCAGGCTCTCTCTCTTCCCAGGGCCTCTGCCATATCTATGGAGCCATCTCTATTCCTTTGTGCTTTTTTCCTGCATGTTTATTTTCTTGAGTTCCAGCTCAAATACTTAACTAACTCCTTTGACTTTTAGTTTTCTCTTTGAGTTCCACCAAGGGGGCAGGGACTCAAAGTCTTACTTGGCCAAGTCAAAGACTTAATTATAATTTAATTAAGTAAAATTGAACCCTCTGAATCCAATACAATCTAATGTGCCCAGAGGAACAGACCAGTTCACAACATAATCCAGTATCTATTTTTGTAATTCAGAAACAATATCAAAGTGCTACAGGAGGATATATGGGAATCCCCTATATTTTTAGTATAATTTTCTGTAATTTAAAACTTCTTGAGGAAAAGAGGAACCAAACATAAGTATTGGAGTTGAAGTCCTCGGTAAATGAAACAAAAATTCCCAAGAGGGTCTTTAAAGCAGACTGAAACTGGCAGAAAATAAAATCAGCTAACTCAAAGACAAGACACTTGAATTAAGCCAGGTTGAGGAGCAGAAAGAAAAAAGAATTATTAAAAGCAAAAAATAGCCTAAAAGACCTCTAGAACACCATTGAGCATACCAAGATATGTAGTATAGGAAATCCAGAGAGAGAAGAAAGAAAGGGGCCAAAGGAATATTTAAAGATATAATGATGGAAAACTTCCTAATTTATCATCAAACATTAATATGCACATACCAACTGCCCAGAGAACAACAAATAGTATATACATGGAGAAAAATATACATTTCATATACTGATCATACCTATAGAATGCAAAGGAAAAGGAAAGATTTCTGAAAACTGCAAGAAGAAAGCAACACATTATATACAAAAGAATTACAATAAGATTGACTGTTAATTTCTTAACAGAAACCAAAAATGGAGGTTGAAATATTTAAAGTGCTGAGAAGAAACAACTGCCAACCAAGAATTTTATATCCAGTGAGATTTTCTTTCATAAATGAGGGAGAGATGATGACATTCCCAGATAAAAAAAAGCTGAGGGAGTTCATCACCATTAGACCTTCCCACGGCAATGCTGAAGGTAATTATTCAGACTGAAATAAAAGACACTAGACAGTAGTTCAGAGAAGTGTAAAGTTTAATGTAACATTTTTTGTGATCTATGTATTGTTCAAAATAAGATAATAAAGAAAAGAACAAAATTTTAAAAAAAGAAATAAAGAACCTCTGTAAACATAACTATTTAGGTAAATACAAATGTCAATAGTAATTAATTATATATTTTGTTATGTAATTCTTATTTCTTACAGGTGCTAAAAGGGAAATATCTAAGAAGTAATGAAAAATCTACAACTGTGGACAGAAAATGTGCAAAGATATAGTTGGTAACACATAAAAAATGATGGAGGGATGGAGGAGTATAGGAAGAATATTTGTATAAAATTATATTCCACTCAGCATCAAACCAAATAGGATTGCTCTATATTTATAATGTTAAATTTTAACCCCATGGTAACCACAAGGAAAATAGATAAAAAATATATCTAAATAGAAATAAGAAGGCACTCCATATGGTACATCATAAAATTCAAATAATTGTAAAGTAGGCATTAATGAAATAATTGAGAGACAAAATGTAAAAGAATTACAAAGACCAGGTAGTGAAATTGTTGAAGAATATGATGAATTATCAATACTGATTTTAAATGTAAATGGATTAAACTCTCCACTCAAAAGGCAGATATTGGAAGAATGGATAAAAAGGATGGCACAATTATATGCTGCCTACAACAGACTAATTTTCAAAGACACGGGTAGTTTGAAAGTGAAAAGATGAAAAACATATATATACCATTCAAGTAGTAACCAATAGAGAGCTGTGGTAACTATACTAATATTAGATAAAATAAGCATTAAGTCAAAACTGTTATGAGGGGAAAAGATGGACATTACATACAAATAAAGAGTTATAGCCATTGAAAAGATGGAACAATTATAAATATATGTGCACCCAAGAACAGAACCCCAAAATATATTAAGCAAATTTTATTCAACATTAATAATAGTCTGATAAGGTAAAAGAAATATCTACACAATGGGAGAAAATCTTTGGAATTCACATATCTGATAAAGGTTTAACATCCAGTATATATACAGAAAATTTTCAACTTAATAACTAAAAGAAAAACAACCTGATTACAAATTGGTCACAATATTTGAACAGACATCTATTCATAGAAGATATACAAATGACTGGAAAGCATATGAAAAGATTCTGAACATCATTAGCCAAAAGGGAAATGTAATCAAATCCACAATGAGATATAATTTCACACCCATTAGAATGGCTACTATTTAAAAAAAGACTCCAGAAAATTACAAGCATTGGGGAGGATGCAGAGAACTAGGAACACTCAAGCAATGCTTGTGGCAATATAGAATGGCAGCAGCTGAGGAAGACAGTTTGGCAGTTTCTCAGAAAGCTAACTGTAGAATTAATATATGCCACTGCAATCCCACTTCTAGGTATACACACAAGTATGGAAAGTGAGGAACCAAATAGACATTTATATATCAATATTCATAACAGCATTATTCATAATTGGTAAAAAATGGAAGCAACCAAATGTCTGTCAGCTGATGAACAGCTAATCAAAATGTGGGATAAATACAAAATGTAATAATATTCAACCATGAAAAGCAATGAAGTCATGAGACATGTAACAATATGCATGAAACTCAAAGGTATCATATTGAATGAAATATGCCAGATACAAAAGGATAAATATTGTATGTTCTCACTGCTAGGATGTAATTTAAAAAAAACAAAATCATAGTGTCAGAATCTAGAATATAGATCACCAGGGGATGATTGGGGATAAAGAATAGGAAGTTAAGCCTTAAAATGTACAGAGTTCATATTTGGAATGATTGAAGTGTTTTGGTAATGGATGATGATGGCAACACAACATTGTGGATATAATTAACAGTACTGAAATATATATCTGAATGCCATTGAAAGAGGAGATGTTGGGTTATATATATGGTAATAGAATATTTTTTAAATCCATGGACCTGCACTACACACTCAGTGAACCCTAAGTTAAATCACGGACTATAGTTAGAAGTACAATTATAAAATGTGTCTATTTTAACAAATATATCACACCAAAGTAGGGTGTTAATAATAAGAGGTTTAGGGTAAACATTTATTTTTATGCATGCTTGTTCTGTAAATCCATAATTCCTTTAATTAAAAAAATAAAAATAAAATAGAATTAAAAAGAAATATTTATTTTTAAAAATATTTTATAGACAGGATGACTTAAGTAACCTTGATATCAAAATATTATTTTGTTTGTGTTCATCTGCTTTTCCAATGTTTTTGCTCATAAAGGAAAACCAAAGATAATGGAATATGCAATCATATCCTCTTACATTTGACATATTCTAACAGGCATTCCATTCTTTCAGCTAGGGAAATGATTAAATAATTAGTGCCAAATTCTGCCCAGATATACATCATGAACTGATCACTTTCAAAGGATCTCTAAGTAATATGCTTGCTTATTAGAGAAGTAGGTAAATCAGATTACAGGTAGAATTTTTAAAATTCCTATATTGTGTTTTATTACATGAATTAAAATTTAATTTAAATTAATTTAAATATGAGAGGCAGATCTTTATGAAGTTTAAAGACTAATAAATGAAAATGTATAAATTTCTTTATATTTATTGAAATAAAATGAAAATCTTCAAAAATTAGGGAAGTCTAAAGAAAGATAAGTATCCTCATCATTAATCTTATGTTAAACATTATTTTAAGAATAAATATTTACAGGAATTGAATCATTCATTTAAAACTTTCCTCCCATTTTTCTGACAGGTCTGTGCAGCGATATAGATTCTTAATCAATATCACTTCCTTTTGCACAAATCAAACTTTTGACCTAAGAAAGCATAATTCTTTATAACTCTTGACTTGCTTCTATATTTCTCAAGTCATTTTTCCATTACTTTAAAGTGCCATGTAATCACATGCTAATTTTAATTATCATTATTCAGTAGTATAACCTTTAACTCCCCTAGTGATTAAATGAAAGAAAATTCATAAAGGACATAAAGGACAAGCATAAACCCCTGAGTCTCTCAGGCTGGCACCAATATTTTGCACAAAATCATAAAAAGAGTACTTCAGTTTCATCAACTTTCCTGTGCCGTTCTGACTCATAAATATATCTTCTAATTCACACTTCCCGTTTCCATCTGCTATGTTGTAATACCATGGCCCTCTAGCCAAGTGGAGTATTGAACATTTCATTTCTTAAGAATCATGAACTATTCTATTACACAGATAGGAAAAGTAAGGGTTTGTGGTGATTAAGATAGACAATGTTATAAAGAATATCAGTCTACATAATTAAGGGAAAGACTTGGGCTATACATTTCTTTTTCATTATTTTCCTAATACTAGCTTCCTCAGTAAAATTATTTCTAAGAAGACTGCATGGCAGAGCAGAACGATCCCTGACTGTGAATAAAGAAAACTTGAATTCAATTCTCAACTCCTTTCATACTACTTAAATGCAGCTTGTAATTTGATAATGCCCTTTTTATGGTAGTTTGAGGCTTTTATGGATTCTGGAAAAGATCATGTCCTTAGAGTTAATCTATACCTGTGGGTGTGAATCTATTGTAGGTGGGGTCTTTTGATTAGATTACTTCAGTAAGGTGTGTCCCAGGGAGCATCTTAATCCTCATGCTGGAGCCCTTTATAAATGGGATAAATACAGAAAGACAGACAGAAGAAAAGACACAGGAGCTCAGAAAGGAACTCAGCAGCTAAGTAAGAAAGCCATAGTCAGCAGCCACAAGCTGAAAGCAATGGAGCCAGGAGAAGAAAGTAGAAACAGGCAGAAGCCTCCATTTATCTTCCCATGAGACAGAGGAGTCCAGACTCACCTACAGCTGGTTTTTGGGGTGAGATGTCTGCTGATGCCTTGATTTGGGCACTTTCCTTAGCCTCAGACTTTAAGCCTGTAAGCCAATAAACCCCCGTTATAAAATCTGGACATTGTATGTCCTGCCATGACCCACTGGGTGGACTGAAGGAGAGTGTAAACTACAAAGTAAACCACTATCCTAGTGGTGCAGCAGTGCTCCAAAATGTATTCATCAAAGGCAATGAATGTGCCATGATGATGAAAGAGGTTGTTGATGTGGGAGGAATGAGGTGAGGGGGGTGGGAGGTATATAGAGACCTCTTATATTTT
Organism: Dasypus novemcinctus; assembly: GCF_030445035.2. Classification (NCBI taxonomy): domain Eukaryota; kingdom Metazoa; phylum Chordata; class Mammalia; order Cingulata; family Dasypodidae; genus Dasypus; species Dasypus novemcinctus. The sequence continues at coordinate 20,351,904 of NC_080674.1, forward strand.
TTGAATGTAACATTTTTTTTTTAAATAGAGAAAAAAGAAAAAAGAAAACAAGTGAATGAAAAAGAAAAAAAGAAAAAAAAATCCAATATGGGTACACTGCTTTCAGCAGCATTTAGCCAACTAAAATATTTCCCTCTCACCACAAGGTGGTTGTGCATTACAAAACAAATAGTATGACTGGAAATTCCTTGGAAATTTTCAGTGCTATATTCATATTTTGTGAATATCCTTCATTTTAGTTTGTATGTGCATATAAGTTATTTTGCCCTTTTCCTATAATGTAGGGAGAGTTCAACAAACACCAATGAATGTTATTATTAACCTGAAGAAGAAAATGGGAGGACAATCATTGGGTACATTTTGGAGTATACATATGTTAGGGCCCATCAATTCTGAAAAGCGAGCCAAATATGCAAACTTCATGTTCCCAAAAACGTCTCAGTGAAGAAAACGCAGTGCAGTTAGGTAGCAGAGGAACAGGCATTTATCAAAGAAACAGTTCCTGCAAATGTGTGCTGTCCCAGATTTTAGGATATTACAAAGTTCAGTATAAGGAGAATGGGTTGTATTCCAAAATGAATGTTGGGGAAACAACAACAAAGTACAGATTCGTTTGCTGTGAGGGGTATGGATTAATCACCTTGGCTAAGAAAGTGAAGAAGGAATAGAAAAGACAGAATTGATTCATCTAACATATGCATGGATGTGTTGTAAGGACATTTATATAGATAGGTGCCGCAAAGATGAATAATACCTGAGGTGTATGAAAGAAAAGTTTATTTGTACCCACATATCCTAGAACAGAGAAGAGCAAAAGTCTTCACAGAACCAAATGGCGGTAACACGTCAAAAGTGCAGGCACAAACAAGCAGTCAGTGAGCAAAAGTTTATAGTGGAACTGGAGACTATGGGAGAGCTATAGTGGTTGGTTAAGCAAAAGTGTGAATTGAGAAGTACGTATTTAACTTTTGCAGTCAGGCAAGCCCAGGTATGATATGGGGAAGCTATGGGAGAAACAGTTTATCTCTTATAAGCAGATGTCAGGGATATCACTGAGGGCCTTAATAATAGGGGGTGAGATGCTACAGTATCATGACAATGCAAAAGTCCCTTATGTTACTACCAACATTGGAGATGCTGAGCAGCTTGAAGGTGTGTGTGGGAGGGGAGAGATTCCTATTTTTATTTTAATTCCCTTCAAACAATAAACGAAATCAGTATATGAAAAATAGTGGGTGTAGGAGTTTGGATTGTTTATGAATTCCAAAAATGGACACTGATTGTGTTTGTGGACTGGTCTGTTCCTCTGGGCATATTTATTGTATTGGATTTAGAGGTTTCACTTTTACTTGATTGAGTAATGGTTAAGGCTTTGATTGGGTCACGTCAGAAGGATGGGGACTCCCCACCCGGTGGGTGGGGACTCACAGAGAAAACTACACAGCAGAGGAGGGAGTTGGCTTTTTTAATGCTGGAGGCCTAGGAAGTAGATACACAGAGAAGCAGATACATGAGGAAAGAGAGAAGGTTCCATTACACATGGCAGAGGCTGCAGGAAGAGAGACAAGCCATTAACCTGATAGTTTCCAGATGGCCTTATGGAGTGACAGAGCAGCTGAGCCTGGAGAGAAATGAACCTCAGGAGAGAAATGAAACTTATGCCAGCCTACAGCTGATACTGGAAGAAGCTGGGACCATGGAGCCTTAAGGGGAAGAGGAAGGCTAAACCCTGGCAAACATCTTCAGCCATCTTGCCCCAACATGTGGCAACAGACTTTGGTGAAGGAAGTAACTTATGCTTTATGGTCTGGTAACTGTAAGCGTCTACCCTAAATAAATACCCTTTATAAAAACCAACAGAGGGAAATGGACTTGGCCCAGTGGTTAGGGCATCTGTCTACACACGGGAGGTCCATCGTTCAAACCCCGGGCCTCATTGACCCGTGTGATGAGCAGGCCCATGTGCAGTGCTGATGCGGGCAAGGAGTGCCATGCCACGCAGGGGTGTCCCCCGCATAGGGGAGCCCCACGCCCAAGGAGTGCGCCCAGTAAGGAGAGCCGCCCAGCGCGAAAGAAAGTGCAGCCTGTCTAAGAATAGCTCTGCACACACGGATAGTTGACACAGCAAGATGATGCAACAAAAAGAGACACAGATTCCGGTGCCGCTGACAACAACAGAAGCGGACAAAGAAACAAGACGCAGCAAATAGACACAAAGAACAGACAACCGGGTGCAGGGGGAGGGGAGAGAAATAAATAAATACATAAATGTTTTAAAAAAGCCAACAGATTTCTGGTATTTTGCATCAGCAACCCTTTGGCTGACTAATACAGTGGGCAATAGTTAAAAAACACAGAATTTCATTCTCTCTTCTATATTATTATCATTCGATTTGTTACCAGCAATGAAGGGCTGTTAAATAGCTAAGAAACCTGAAAAGTTCCCTCAGACAGTTTAACGCATGAGATATTATAATGAATTCATGAAAGTATATAAACTTCTGTTACCACAGTTGTCCGGTAACACCCTCATTTAACCTTGGGTGCCTCCTGTAACTGAAACATTAATTATCCTCTCTCCCTTGAGCTTGACAGAATGCTGAAAAGGAATAGCTTTGCTTCCACTCCAGGAGGGTTTGGCCTGCACTCCATTCCCACAGTATTTGGTCTAATGAAGGGCTGGGAGAATGCAGAGAGCTTTATCCTAAACTTGCTGTAATGAGCTTAGTTGACTCAGAGGACATATGGTGAAGAGGGTCATACTCTTTCATCCAGCCTGTAGATTACATTACTCTACACTGACCTGGCAGAGAAACTGTGGAACATTACATATTAAGATATTATTATTATTATTACTATTATTATTATTACCACATCTCTTGTTCTTTGTGTACACACCAAGTCACATTCTTTGAGTTAATTAACTCTGGGCAAAACACTTGCCTTTACCAAATAGACTTTAAAAAGTATAAAAATTAATAGCATTGGGTCCTAGTTCTTAGCTATCTATTATCCAATTTAATGTCACATTCTAGGAATTATCCTGAGAAAAACATTTTGATTAGTCCTATGGGTGTATATGTGTGTGTATTTTTCAAAAGAAAACTGAAGGAATCACTCTTAACAGTAGAATACATTCTGCATCTGTAGAAATTCTGGGATATACAATGATCGTTGAAACATCTACAGATCTACAAAAGCAGAAGACTTTTTTCTCTCATATAATGTTCACTGGTATTTTTAGTGGATTATAATCTTTTATCTTGGAATTATTGATATGTATTTGAACTTAATGAAAATGTTCAGAGAAATGAAAGCATAAATAATAATTAAAGTACTGAAAATTGTTTTATTTAATTCCTGCCTTTAATGATACAGCATTTCTAAGCATAGTTAAAAATTTCTTTGTTAGATTGAATATATTTAGAAGTGGTTTAGGTGAATTGCAAAGAGGAAGTACTTAGCTTAAGACTTGGTTTGAAACTTTTCTCTCTGAGCCAGCCACCCAATATTTGTAAAATACATGATAAGAAATTATACTGTAAACACTTTGAAAAATTAAATGAGACTATATACATACAGGATACAATGCGAGCGCCTATATTTTAAATGGATAATTATTGAATGAGTTGAAATGAAAATGAACCCCATTCTATTTAAGAGGGGAGTTTATTCTCACAATTCTGTGTTTAAAAGTATGCTTTATGCATGTGTTAAATGTGCTGAAGGGCTGAAATATTTCCACTGACTCTAGCAAGATTCTCAGCCCTTAATTGTACCTGCTCAGCCCTCATGCTAAACCCAAGTTGACCAACGAACAGCTGCTTAAAGCACAGCTAAGGTTTTGCAGTCCCTGAACAATTAGGGAAACACAGAGTTCTCTGTAACTTCTGAATTTGATCAGCCAAAAATGAACTTGAACTGACCTGCCCAATCTAACACATAAAAGCTTTAGAGTTTCTGCTCCCCAGAAGACCTTTCATCTAAGGTCTTCTCATGCTGCAGTGTTTTTAATAAAGGCTTGAGCTAATGCCTTCCGCACATGTTAATGAGCTCTCTTTTCTCATATTGCCCAGGACAGCATTTTCTTACCTCCCAGGTATAATTTTAACAGTAAATGACTTATATGTAAGATGTCAGTTTCCCTGGGTATCAGGCATAAGGAAATTAAGTCATATGATGTTATTTATGTTTGTTTTGTTAAGTTCACAACTATTATACACTTATTATTTATGTATGTGTATGAGTGATGTATTTCAATAAATTTTAAAAAAAAGAGGAACCCATAAGCTTCCTTACATATTGTAATCCAACTGCAAACTTCCAAAACCATGTGAGGAAAATTGAATTGGTATTGCTTCATTTCACTACAGGAAGCACTACTGAACTCCCTAGTTATTCAATAGACACCCAGAGAGCTTCTGATTCAGTATTTCTCACATTGAACCTGAGCATCCGTATATGTTACATGTTCCCGCATGATGCTGATGCTGCCGTTTCTGGGAACACACTTCAAGAACCACTGCTCTCAAGTAGGTTTTACCACAGAGAAGGCTTGAACTAAGTTACAAGCATTTTACAATTTTCTCCTTTAGTTCTTTTTCACAAAGGCCTTATCTTGGCCCCCTGGCCAGACAAATCAGGCAAAATACCTAATTATGTGCTGTGTTCCTAATCTATATTGGAACATTAGATGAAAAAATGAACACTTTCACAATTGTCTTATAAGGCTAGGTAGGCTGAAAGAAAGAGCAAATATTTTGAATACATGATCATTATCTGTTCAAATTTTAAATTATTTGGCAATATTTTCAGCGATATGATTTTATATATAAGTATCTTAATTTCATGCATAAACCCTTTTTTAGTTGGAAAATTCACTAAATTTTATTTTTAAACCAAAATCAGGTAAATGTTGACAATTTACAAAATAAAACCATATTTTCTTTAGAGAGCACGCTAATGTTTACTTTCTAATGTAAGAGAAAGGTACTTTTAAAAAAATAATATCAAACTATTTATGCCAGTAATTTATTGGATATTAAATCTTTTCCTGATATTTAAATTATTTCTCCATCACTTAATGTAGTTTGTAGTATACATCATTTTTCATTTATATTGCTCTTCATATACATAATTTTATATTTAATAAACAGACAAAAATGCATTTGCTAAATGAGACTAAGTTTTTCTCAATGTATGTGCATATAGCTGCATATTTTTGGTGAGAAACGTTAGTCATATATTTTATATGAGCTTGAGAAGAGGTTCACATTCCTTATGTATTCTTCTTTGTGTTTAAAACTGTATAAATAGACTTTAATCTCATGAACATTTTATAAGACAAACATCTATGAGTTCACTGTTTGGTTTAGCTCTCCTGCCCTCCTGTACACAATATGAATATTCTATTTCCTAATGGATTTCATGGCAAACTTGCTGTCAAGATGTGCAGAAAGCTCACAAACAGATCAACTGTGAAAATCAACTCAATAATTTTTTCTTAAAATATCAGAATTATACAGCGCTCTGAGATCTTATTTTACACATAAGGAGACCAAGTACAGAGAGTTTTGGTGATGTGTTTGTTCAAGACAACAATGCCATAGAAGAACTTCTTCTAGAACCAAGGACCCCTGTCTTAGTGTTTTTGCAAGTCCATTCTATTCCTACTGAGATACCACCAGGTATTTTTTTTTTTTGCCTAAGAAAGAATGTTACGGTTCATTAGTCATCCCTCTGTGCCCTATAATCTTCTAATAAATATGACACATTAATGTTGTATTAGTTGCCTTCAAAAGGACTTTTACAGGAAAAGTAATAAATATGCATAAACTTTTGTAAGAAAAAATATGATATAACTATGATTCTGAAGAGAACAATTGATTTATGTTACAAAATATGAATAAAAATATTTTTATGTTACCAAATTGGAAAGCTTGGTATCATTCTGAATACCTTCTCTCATTAATACAAAAAAATCCAACTCACCATCTGGCATTGACATTCTCCTTCTTGAAGTATGTTTTGAATACATTCACTTAATTTTATCCCCACCTGTGTAATATAGTCTATAATTACATTCACCATGCATGATTGTAATTTTTGTTTAATATCTTCTTGTGTGTGTGGCTCTGTAAAGTTTTTAGAGTAGGATACACCATTATTATCTTTACCACTCTATTGCCAGAACTTAGCATACTTTCTCAAGTACAACAGGGGATGAGTAAGCATTCGTTGAAAAATGGATGACAACATTTTCTCTAGCACTACTCTTCACTAGTCTTAACGTCTCTTTTTGAATGAGCATTCACAAATATCCAGATTCTTCCTAGAGAAATCAACTTGGCCATGTAAATGGACAGTGAAATTGATCATGAGTGACATGTTCATTCTTTGCAGAGTGGGGCTATAAGAGAATGGCATTGTTTGCCATGCGCTGTTCTTTTTTTTTAAGATTTATTTATTTCTCTCCCCTCCCCCCCCCAGTTGTCTGCTCTCTGTGTCCATTTGCTGTGTGTTCTTCTGTGACTGCTTCTATCCTTATCAGCAGCACCAGGAATCTTTGTTTCTTTTTGTTGTGTCATCTTGTTTCATCTCTCCGTGGGTGCGGCACCATTCTTGGGCAGGCTGCACTTTCTCTCGCACTGGGCGGCTCTCCTTACAGGGCACACTCCTTGCGTGTGGGGCTCCCCTACCCGGGGGACACCCCCGTGTGGCTTGGCACTCCTTATGTGCATCAACACTGTGCTTGGGCCAGCTCCACACACGTTGAGGAGGTTCTGGGTTTGAACCTTGAACTCCCACGTGGTACACCCTATCCTCTGGGCCAAGTCCGCTTCTCTATGCTCTATTCTTAGTTCCCATATTGATTGTGTTCCATATTGAAGCTGCTTCATCAGCATGGACATGGGAAGCAAGATGAGGCACATCAACAATGAAAATATAGCATAAGAAATAAAACTTTTAAGCTAGATTTTGGGGATTGTTTGTTACCTCATCATTGCTGACAGAAACACTGGTTAATATATTAACTGGGGTTTACTCTGTAGTCTAATATTATTCTATCCCTACACTATTCAGGATATATCTACATATCTAGTCTATGTTATATATTAACCACAATGTTTTCACATAATAGTCTCCAAAAATAATATAATATTATGTAAATATTTCTGGTCATTTTTATAAAAAAGCCACTCATAATACTAATGATTTTTCCTATGTTCTTAATTTGAAGACAATGCACATTTTAATTAGAAGTCAGTTAACACAAGGAAATACGTTTTTCTCATCCAAGTTTGAAGAGACTTTGAGTTCTATTCATAAATACCCAAAGGGATCTTGAACTATAAATTAAGAACTCCTGATAACATTGAACAAAGAATATCAAGGAACATATATGACTTAGGGGCTATAATCATAACTCTGAAGTTGTTTTCAAAACAAGTCGACAGGATTGTATTTGTTTCATTTATCCATTCTAATGATTTTTAAGAAGACTTCCACTTATATAAAACCATTTTTAAAAACAATGTGATAACAATAATGCCAGAATAACAGATGGGCATTTAAGTAATTTCTTCAGTGTTTTAAAAAAATTGCTTAATTAGAATGATCAAGCATGTTTAATATTTAAAATCTTAAAATAATTCAAAAGAAAATGGGAGTTGAATGTAATGTATTAATTTTTAAAAGTGCATAAATATTAGGGAGACTGATTCAATACTGAGCTTGTGTTTTCACAGTAGTATACTATTCACCTCCATGGCTTACCATACCGTTCTGCTCTTTAAATATCAGAGAGTAGTTTCATTTTATACTTCGGATGTTGCCAGTTAGCAAGGGTGATAAAAATTATTCTTTAAAAAATGCAACATATGGTCACCTTGGAAAAAACACTTCAATATTTGCCTATTTATATACTTATTTATCTAGCTATCTACTACACATACACATGCACTGTCATGTATAAATGCATTAATACATATATACATATATACACATACATAAACACAAGCATACTATACCTGTATATATAGAGTATATCTATGTATATGTGTGTTTGGGTGAGTTAGACCAAAAATCTAATTTTTAAATGTTATCTAAGCTACTAGAAAAAGACTCTTGAAACTGGAGAGATTTTACAGAGAATATTGAGACTATTTTGAATTCTTCTCCATATGTTCTTTTTTATGTTTTGTAAATTGTTTGCTATAGTTTACAAAAGCTAAAATAGCATCGGCTATAAATTTCAGCACTTTTTCTTATTCATCTAATAAAGAGAATATGCTGCTAATTAAATGATGACAAAGCATTTCCCATTAAATTTCTTTTCTTCTGACCATTGGTGTGAGATGATTTATACGAAAGACATGTCAATTCCCATTGTCCTCAATTGCACTGTATGGTGTGTTGTAAGTAAAACTTTTGTAACATAGATTCGTTTACATAAGTGTATTTTCCTTTCTTAGGTTCCAGCAAGCACTTGGTTTGTACTTTGGAAGGAAATAGAAATGAATGATGGTTATTTTTCCAAACACATGGAATTATTCCATTAATGTCAAAGTATATAACATAGAATTGAAAACAAAGAGTTTTCATTTCTATGTTACTCTTCTCTGCTAGAAATATGTAAAAGTCATGTTTAGTTTCATTTACAAATTATATTGTAATGACTCTAATGGCAAGTAGAGGCAAGTAACTTCACTCTTGTGTCAACAATGCAAATAGCTTAATTTTAAAGACAAAAATTTGAACAGCCCTGACAATCTGTATGTACTCAAGCAATGACATCTTTGTCATGACTAAGTCAAGGTATCTTATTGACAGCAACAATAAAATGAAATATAGTCCAAGATACCTGTCTATTTTAGAGATATTAAAACAGAAAAAAAATTTACTTATGCTTTGTTTAAATATAATACATTGTAAAATATAATGATTACAAGGATTTTTAAAATCTATATTTCCCTTAAAAATAGCTTCCAAATAGGTTAGTACAATACTTACAAGAAGTCCCATAATTTAATTTGTCTCGTTTGTCTGTAAGTCAATGAAAGCTGCACTTTCTAGAATTCAAATTCTTTGAACACTACAGTTCTCAAAGAAAACTGATCTGAGGTTATTATTTTAAAAATATTTATCTATTTAGAAGACTAATTCAGACAAAAATACCCCAAAGAAAAGTATGCAATTTTTAGTCCATCCCAAATCATATTAAATTCCTGTTTTCTTTCCTCCATATCACATTTGAGAGTAGGAAATAAAAAGCAACTCTTGTGTAAAAGGATAAAATGATCCCTCTGGTAATTCAGATAGCATTTGAAAGATTGTAAACCAAAAGCAACTCAAGTTCTGTAAATTGCACTAAAATATGTAAATACTTAAAGGAGGAAATATGAACCAATAATGTTGAAATGCAGGAGTAGTCAGAGTTCTATCATTGTTTTTTTTTAAAAAGAAGACAAGGGTAGGATGAATTTTAGATGCAAAATATAATAAATGTGTTCTATAGTCCAATTAAGCATTAATCCCCAGCTTTGCTCCTGAGGAAATGTAAGCTGTTTATAATTCCCGAATACCTTATAAGTAGAGGAATTGGTACTCAATATGGGAAGAATGTGTCCCCAGAGGAAAGGATTTCTACCAGACTAAGGGAATGGAGGAATTAAGACTGAAATAGCAGCTGTCTACTACACCTTAAGTATTGCTGCAAAACACATTCAGTCAGCTCCGTACAAATGAACAAAGACTTTTTAAAAAATTTTCTACTATATTCAATTATCTTTGGGAATTTATGTTTTTGTGTGTGTGTATGTTGTTTTGAATTAATTTCTAAGGTTGAATTTCTAAATAAAAGGAATTCACACTTTTTAAGGCCTTTAATATATATTATCAGTTTTCCTTCTAGAAATGATGGAACAATTTCTTGTCACTTCATCAGTGTTTTAACACGGATTCTATTTTTTGTAATTTTTATGATTCAGTCTAAGGTGTAATAAAGAATTTCAAAACACTGTGGCTTTAACAAGGTAGAAGTTCATTTTTCTCTCATTTAAGAAATGGACGAGCAATCCAGTTTTGGTGAGCCACTCCTGATGTTCCCAATGTGTGGTCTTTCTCTAAGCCAGAGGTTCTTAACAAAGGGGCTGTGAGCTTGAAATGAAAAACAAAACAAAACAAAACAGAAACATTATTCTTGTGAGGACACGCTGGTGTGGGTGTGATAGATTTATTCACTAATATACCATATAGTGTGGACATAATAAGGGATCCATGCTTTTCACCTGACTGGCAAAGGGGTCCATGAAACAGAAAAGTTTAAGAACCACTGCTGTCTATGCCTAAGAGCTCTTGCATTTCCTCCAATTTCCTAGCCAGCAGGAAGAAGCAACGAGGAAATGCAATGAGCAAGTAATTATCTTTTAAGATCAAGATCCGAGGTACTGAAAATATCACTTCTCCTTGCAGTCAGTTGGACAGATATTAGTGATATTGCCACACCCAGCAGTAAGGGACGCTGAAAATTTAGACTCTAGGTGAGTGTTCATATGCTAAAAAGAACTTAGGGACACCATGGTGGCTTGAAGCTGTATATAACCCAGGAAACTTTTTCTTAAATTTAATGCATTCCTGTGAGTGTGAACTCATTGTAAGTAAGACATTTTGAGGAGGTTAAGGTGTGGGTCACCTCAGTCAGGATAGGCCTTAATCCTATTACTAGAGCGTTTTATAAGAGAATGAAATTTTGATAAAGAGAGATAGAAAGTCATAGGAAGTAAGAAGCTGAAATCAGTGAAATCCAGAGAAGAGAGAGACCGGGAGATGTTGCCATGTGCCCTCCCATGTGACTGAGAAATTACTACGTAGTAAAATTGTCACACTGGCATAAAGATTCCCTTTCTTCAGACAGAAGGAGAGAGAAGAAAAAGAGTTTTATAATTCTTTATTTTAATAAAGTATAATAGTCTCAATAGGATATTTTACCTGCCCATTAATATATTTCAATTTTAGAATCATATTATGAATTTTTTTCTTATTTTCTTTTAAATGTTACATTAAAAAAATATGAGGTCCACATATACACCCCACCCCACCCACCCCATCCCTCCCACATCAACCACCTCTTCCATCATGGTGGCACATCCACGGCACATCCAATACATTCTGGAGCACTGCTGCACCACATGGACCGTGGTCCACATTGTAGTCCACACTCTCCCCCAGTCCACCCAGTGGGCCACGGCAGGACACACAATGTCCATCATCCATCCCTGCAGCACCACCCAGGACAACTCCCAATCCTGATAATACCCCCACACCATATCTCTTCTTCCCTCTCTCTACCATCAGCAGCCACCATGGCCACCCTCTCCACATCACTACTACAATTTCTTCCCTTACACAATAGTTCCCATATTATGAATTTAAAATAAAAATGCATTTGAGATTTAGTTTTGGGGTTTTATTAAATATATATTTAATATAGGAAGGGGGATGATATCATAATATTAATGAAACTGCCCATTTTGGAATATACTGCATCCCTTTATATATTCATGCCATTTTTGTATACCTTATAGCTGAATTAATATTATAGAGTAAAAGACTTAAAATTGTAGAGTCAGGTGTTTTAATATTGAATTAAAAAGAATTTTAGAAAGTGAAAAGCAATATACAGATTAGGATTGCTTAGTATATTTCTAGTTTATACATTTCTGTTGATTTAATAAATGCAAGATTTTTTTTCTATTATATCTCTATGTTTAGATACTTCCAATAGAAAGACCTATTGATCAAAAAGTTGTATATCTTCTCTGGAAGATGTAGATTAGGCTCACCTATAGAATACACTCTTTAGCCTCCTTATTTCTGTGAGGGTGATTCATTTCTTAGATGAAGAGCCAATATATGGGGATGACATTTTATCTACGTCTGGGGTGCGCTCACCTACTGAAAACTTAAAAGCCCTCATAGGGTTGATTTAGAGGAGAAGGGCTTTCAGAAATAGATTCATATTAACTTTTTCCAGAGGAGGGAGAAGACAGGGAAATTGGACAAATACTGACTAGGACCCGGGACTCCTCTTAGAAGTTTCTCATTTTCTGTTAACCCACCAGCATCCAGAACACTCAACAGTTGGCCCCACATGACTACCCATGGAAAGCATTTGCCTTATTGGGATAATAGATATGGGTATATTCAAAGTTGAGTGTGCAAATAATAAGATTTTGCTGGACACTTCATCTGATTCAAGAGCTTGAATGAAATGGAGCAAAAAACCTGAACATGTGGCTACCTCTTAGAAAACCTAATGGTAGAAACACAGGTGATTATATATATTTAAGAAAAAAATATAAAGTTGCAATGTCATGGAAGTAAAGAAGCAAAAATATTGTGTGAATACGAACAGGGTCATGAATTATGACAAAAATGTGGCAAAATATAAGTTATTTGGCAAGTGACAGAAAATAGGATAGATACTACTGAAAAACTATTTGTAAACTAGAATATAAGATCTAGGGAATTATCTAAGGTCTTAGAACAAAACATTAAAAAATCAGAGATTAATTATGATTGATGAAAGTAAAAAACATGAAAAGTAGAGTGAAGAATTTATATTTTAAAATAAAAGAATCCCAGAAAGAACAGAGCAACAACTGGAGAAGAAATCATAAAAAGGAATAATTAAAGGCATTTCCCACATATGAAGAATGCATGTTCTCAAGGCGAATATGCTTACTGATCTGGGAAAGATCAAACAGGGAAAAATAAAGGATGAGTTCTGGCTACTATCAAGGGGGCAACTAGCACAAGGTGCCAATTTCGACCCTGGGGATTCTATATAGCAAAGGAAAAACATTGATCTAAGGAACTAATGAGAAACTATAAAGAATCTGTGAAGAAAATGAGTGATTTACAAAAGCAGTGAATGTGTATATGTGTGTGTGTGCAAGAGTGTGTTTATGAGGATGTGGGAAGTGTGACTATTTACAAGTATGTGTGTATGTGTGTGAGAGTGTGTAAGTGTGCATATGTGTGCTTGAGAGAGTGTGTACGTGCATGTTGTATGTGTGAGTGTGTGAGTGTGTCTGTGTACCCTGAAACAAGATGTTTGGGTGGGGTTTAGATGCGTGCATTGAGGAGCTGAGATTAATGAGATGATCAGCAAGAAGACTGATTTTTAGTATTTGCTTTTTCCTATCACCCTTTACTGCACTCTCAAGAAATAATTGTACCGATTAAGCAGTTTGGCCTGCTCCACCTGTATTATAAATAAACTGAACCTGTGTGGAACCCATGACTAATGCCATAGCGGGGAAAAGACAGAAATAAGCCAAGCAAAATTATAACCATAAAAGAGATAAAATTGCATAGGCATAAACAATATAGAGAGAGAACAAAGAAAAAGAGAAACAAAGAAATTCAACAATGCATAAGTCATCTAGAAAGAGGTCAAAGAAAGGTGAAAATATAAAATATTAGAAAATAACTTAACAGGCAGTGGTTAATGAAAAAATCAAATCAAATTCCATTATTCTAGAAAAGGGGAAAAAGAAAAGAAGAAGGATGGAAGGAAGGAAGAAAAAATAACTAAAACATATTTAAGGTTACATTTGAGAAAGTCAGAAAAAAGCAAAATGAAAGGTAAAGTTAATAACTCAAAACAAACCAAAAAATTAAAAAATATAGATGGTAGACAAAGCATATTTAATATGAACAAAACTTAATATTCCTTTAAGGTAGAACAGAAGAAATGGAACAAAAACAAAGCCTGAACATAATAGGAGAGAATTTGCTAAAATGACAGAGGAAATAAGTCAATAAAAGTCATAAAATAACCTAGGAAAATTTGCTCCTGAATATACAAAATTATAACTAAATATAAGTGTCAATTTAAAAAAAAGGTGAGAAAACCAACAGAGGTATGTGATTGCATAAGAAACAAAAAGAAAATTAGTTATGTTTAAATCAGAAATTTGCAAATAATATTTTTAAATGGCTATAGCTGTATAAATTACAAAGGGTAAAATCACAGACATGTACATTACTACATAGTATTTATAAACCCCAAAATATAGCAAATAAAATAACAAATTATACATTTTGTATATATATGTATATTTCTAAATAAATTGTCTGAATAAATACACACACATGCATCAAACACCTTCCAAAATATTTAATTATATTTCAAGTGTCCATAGATACTGACCAAAATTTACTATAGCATAGCATAAGAAGATCCCTGTAATGTTCTATCAAACATTACTATAGGTAAATATATATGTGTATATATATGATTTCACACTCTACACATACCAAGAAATTTAAAATTAGCAGCAAACAGAAAAAAAAAACCCTCCTACTTAAAACTTAAAAATCTTCAAATAGTTTTCTATCTTAGAACAAATGAAGGAATAAATCAACAGGCAGGGAAAATACTGCTAAGAATATAGCACTAAAGTGAATTCTGTACATTAATGCCAAAATGATATATCCAGGGCTTCCTGAATAAGTATAGGTAAATCATACCCCTCACGTCTGCCTTGGTACGATCCCCATCCTCCAGAAAAGAGGTCTTTTTTTTCCTTTCTGTGTTTTACCACACTGGAGCAAGTGCTAAGCACTTCCTTTTTAATACCAGATGAGATACAAAATTGAAACAGGTCAGTTTATACAAAATAAGTGTAAAATAACTTTAAAAGAAGATCGAGTAGAAAACAGCTGATAGCTTCCTAACAGCTAGAATTCATGGGAAATTAAAAAATTTATAAACTGAAAATGTTACTGTATTTGTATAATTTAAATGTTAAACATCATAAAAATGTGCTCATATATTTGCAATCAATATTTAAGTGCTGATATTGAAGTATAAGAGGTGATAAAAGTAAATGGAAAATAGAATCAATAAACTTACATTAAAAGCAATTCAGAAATTTGGAAAAACTAAAAGCATAATAACCCAATTTCTCTAATAGTCTGGAAGAGAGGTCAGGAAACATTTATTTTAAAGAACTAGATAGTTAGTGTTTTTGCCTCTGCAGGCAGGCCACATGGTCTTTGGTCTGAACTTGCTAAGGTTGTCAGAAACCAGTCACAAACTAGATTAGGTTCCTAAGGAGTTTGCTGAATCCTGGCCTAGTTCATCCATATGAGGTGGTAGGAGGAAAAGGGGCAGATAGAATAACTAGAATACATGAAATTAGTTAAAAGTCCTCAAGTTCATTTTTAGTGTCTTTACCCTTACTCTTATTTAGTTCTCAGGAACATTTCAAGATGTTGGCATTATTTTTCATTGTACAAATAAGGATAGTTAGGCTCATTGAAATAGGAAATTTACCCAAGCCCATGGAGTTGTACATCATTAGTAATATTTGAAAGCAGATTGTCTGACACCTCACTAAATGGTTGCTTAAATAACTACGGTGAGTAATTAAAACCTTTGGACAAACCACAATTTATTTATTCAAGAGAGTTTCAGATGTGAAAGGAGGTACTGAACTTCACTTCAAATATATTTAATCCCATAAATCCAAAATTTTATTCAAGAAAAACTATTCATGCTAAAATATTACTTGGTGAAATTATCTGAGAGGAGGAAGTTAATTTTCCCAACTATTAGTTAGCTGTGGAATAAATCTTCTCATGTTTGATAAGCTCCTAAAGGATTTTAGCACTTAAGAAAGATCAAATATTATGAAACTACTACTGGTATAACTTGAAGTTTACACAGCTTTTCTCTCTCAAGAGAAAGATCATTTATATTCATGAACATGTACAAAATAACTAAATTTACTAGTGATTATCCATCCAACAAGATAAATATGTCTTTTTATTTGATATTTAATACAGTGTTTGTACATGGGACAAGGCTTACAGCTCTTGAACACAGCTTTACTTGAAATTGTATTATGGTATCAAATATTTACAACTTTTGAAATATTAACTATTATTGTTTACCGTGCTTTAAGCTAGCATAAGTAACATGCATTTTTTTCATTTAAAACTTATTAGATGTTATTTGATAATGCTAATTTGTTCTATGTGTCCTAATGTTCCATGTGTCACATATATACACACATCTATACATAATTTAATTAAATAGGGTTTCAAGAAGTTAGCTGTGTTATCTCAAAAGGAAGCCTCGAAAACCTGGTTTAAAAGAAGTTCATGCTAAGCCAAGAATGGGGTTAAATCAATGCATGCCCAGGCCTGAAGATGGTTTGTGATGCTGAAAAGAAAATAACTTCAAGTTTGAAATCACTTTTAATGTTTCACTTTTAATGATTATTGAGATACTTTAAATTGCCCTTCCAAATGGACTTGCAGGTTATGCTGGTGTGCAACCAGTAAAATAAAACAATTTCATTATTATTTCATCTCCTCTTCAGACAGCTCTAGGTATCTGAAAGCTTCTCTTATTCTGAGCTGCATTTATCTTGAGGAAATGATTGAACGTGTACACTAATACTATCAATTTAAATTATAGAAATTATTTGCTATCTTCATATATTCAAATACCGCTCTAATGGTCTTTTAAATATTCACTTCTTATCATTAACTTGAGGCTTCTTCTTCTGCTTCATATATAGCAAATAGATACATTTCTTGCAGAATCACTTTGCTTTTACTAAATTCACTTTTAAAATAGAACCCCCTCAGGTGACTACATTATTCCAGATAGTGCCAACAACTGACAATTTGAATATACTGGGCATCTCCCTCAGAAACCTATAAAAACTGGCCATTTCCCCAAGTTTTTAGGCTTTTCTTAAACAACCTTTAAAATAATCTTTGAAATTTATAGGCATGGAAATTTACCAAAAAAAAAAAATCATGTCCAACTATATTTTTTCAATTTCAACAGGCATCCCCAATATTTTCTTAAAGAAAAAGAATAATTTCTAGGAGTGAGGCAGGGACATTTGTTTCTTTTCCATTGACCTACTCCTCAAAATGTACAACAATATTATATAGTGTCTTGATTACTGTGGCTCTATATTAAATGTTGAAATTTCATAGCTTTGGCCTTCCATATTTTTTTTCTTTCACAATTTTTTTATGGATTGTATAGGTCCTTTGCATTTCACATAAAATTTAAAACCACCATATAAATTTCTACCAAAAAAAAAAGTCTGTTGGGATTTTGAATGTGATTGCATTCAATCTTCAAATCAATTTGGGTAGAATTGTCAGTTTGTTGTAATAATATGCCACACAATTCATAAATATAGAATTTCTCTCCGTTTATTCAGATCTTTAATTACATTCATCAATGTTTGTAGTTTTCATTTTACAATTTATTTTGTTAAATGTTTTCCTGTATGTTTTTCTAATTTAAATCCGCATTCATATAATAAGAAACTTTTTATTATAATATTTTAAAATTTATTGAGATTTGTTTTGTAGCCCAGAGTATATTTTACTTTGATAAATATTTAGTGTGCATTTATAACAAAAGTGTACTACTGCCATTGGACCAAATACTTAATAAAAGACAAATTGTAGGACATAGTTGATGGTATTTAAGGTTTTTATACTTTTGTTGATTTTCTGTCTACTTGTACTGTCAATTATTCAGAATGAGGTATTGGAAATCCCCAATATAATTTAGCATTTGTTTATTTTTCTTTTCAATTCTGTCACTTTCATATGGCAGGATATTTGAAATGTTATTTTGTTAAGTTTACTTTATCCTACATTTGCATAACAGTTAGTTTTGCTTAAAGCTCGTAAACAAAATCCTCCCCCCAATAAAGACTTTTGCTTATAAACACATTTTTATCAAATACATTTAAGATTGCAATTGTATTTACCCCAGTAAAATTAACTTGTGACTCTCTGAATCAAAGAAAATCAACGGTTTGTACCCCACCTGAAAGTTGTCATTTAGTTCTAGAAAATATTAAAATGTTCTCGAATATATTGATAAGGTGCTGAGTAATTTTTACACCCAATGATAAAATGAGTTTGTAACATTGGGTTTAACCAATCAAAATATAACTGATATACTGCAAACAAATAGAATACAAGGCATGCCAGAGCAACCATACCCCCCAATTCGCCTATGAGACTAGTCCACCAGACCAAGATGAGTATTGACTTGCAAGTGTGCTCAGCTGATTGAGGACCACCATAAGAGCTCCCCATTGTGAAGACTGGCACAGAGATATCTGTGAGAAGAGACCACTGGATGTGTTGGATGGAAGCAAGCTCCATCAGTACCTGTCTCAGTATTCCTATTGCTAACAGGTGCCTTTCACAGCTATCCCCTCTTGATTCCTCAGAGTTGCCCCTTGTTAAAGGGAACAAATGTGAAAGTTATTGGTAGAATAGAATTTAGAGATTTTTAACAAAAACAAAACAGTAAACTCTTAATATATAGTTAAACCTAAGCAGAAATTCTCATTATCAAGCATTTTTGGTCATATCGGAATAACAGAGACTGGGTTTACCATCCTATATTAAACAACCAACCTCCATACAACCAACCAAACAACATATGTTTGTGCATATGTATTTATGTGTTTATGTGTGTATACTGGTTATTTTCAGATTTTTAATGATTCAGCAGTGAAGGATAGTGTTTCTGGGATCTGGGAGGAGGGAAATAATTCAGATCAATTCTAGGATTACTGAATTTATTGTCTGGAAATTTTCTAACATGCAGTACAGAGAAGTCAAAGAAGTTAGAATATGTGAGGCAGAGTAGTGGAGAAGTAGAAACTGCAGAGAGAGAGGTCTGGACATCTGTGGAGAGGTTTCCTCAGGGCTTGTGCAATGGATGGACACTCAGTGGCTGGGAGAAAGTAAGGAGACTAAGTTAAATCATATTCCTATTCTTAAATATTGGGTGGAAGAGGATCTCACTAACCTTAAAAATGAGTACTAGAAGAAGAGAGTCCAGACTAGGAAGACCTGAGAAACTAATGAATCATGATGCTTAAGGAGCCTATGGAACCTGGGAAAGAAGTCTGAATTAGAAAAGTTGATCAAGAGGCTGCAAAATTAACAAGAACTTCAAGGAACATTAAGTAGAATGTGAAGGAGGAAGAAATGTCCAGGAATGAGCCACTCTGATTATCTCTGAAAAGCAAAATACATGGTTGGAAATGTTTTAAATATTTCAGACAATTATTTTTTTGTTGTTGTCATATCATTTTTTAAATGAATGGTGTTACTTCTCAAAATTTAAAGTGCCAAATTTTAAAGAAGAGAAAAATATTTAGTTTTGTTAATGGATAATTAAAGAAAGAAAGCTGAGCAAATTCTATTGGGAGGGGGTGTTCCTCAAAGTAATAAATCTCTTAAGTTTGGTGATATAAACTCAAGAGGACTTTCTCTGCGATAAATTGGTCATTCATTATCTTCCTTCAGGTTACTAATATACTTTAGTATATTTTGCTTTCAAAGACCTAATTTTAAATTTCATTATACAAAAGTTATTTTGCATATCCTTGAGAATTACTAGTTGTGTGACTTTGTATAAGCCACATTGCTACTCATAGACTCAGCTGGGGCATAATTATAACATATTAAGCTCTCATTTTTAACATGTGTCGAACACTGGTAAACAACAATCCTGGAGTGAACCAGCGGGATGCTAACTTTTCTTAGGTGATTCTCCAGAAGTGAAATAGATGAGAAAATTTTTAGGAAATACTGATAAAACAATGCTTTTCCATTTGAAAGTTTAAAGCAAAAGAATATCTACTAAAAAAATAAAGAATTAAGCATAAAGAACAAATGGAAAATAAGTTATAAATATGCATACAATTTATTGAGTTTTTCTGTTTATAGCTAAGATTTGTATTTATATTTATTTATAAATAGTTTTTTATTTTATTTATGTAAAAAACTAAATACCAATTCCTATCTAAACTAAAGAAGAAAAAATTCTACATTTTTTAAACTTTCAATTTCCTTAAAATAACCCTTTAGCTTTAATTAACTAGTGAAAATCTTTTATTAATACATGATTAAATTCCACATGTTAACTTTAAATCCCAAAGCACCAGATTCCTCAAAATATTTTCTTATCCTGAGATTGTTTCATATTAATATGTTTTAATTTTTTAAAGTTCTTCATTCTAGTTGTCTTTAACACATATTCCTTCACTGAAAATATCCCTTAAATTATTACCTCTGATAATGGAGGATGATGTTATGCATAATAATTAATATTCTAAAATCGCCTAGGAATGTTGGCATTATTTATGGAATCAAAACTTCTTGTGAGAAAGAAATCTAGAGACATGAGCCCTGTACTTTGAATGGCTTTTTCGAGGAAATATCTGCCAAATAGCAAAAAAGGCAGCTAAGGGACTGAAGAGATTTGTAGAGTTCTAAATGTGTCATTTACGTAAGGACAAGGACGCAAAAATGTGGGATCAGAAACTGCCAAGGAAGGGAGATCCCTAGTAAACACCACGTATTTTTGATGTAGTTGAACTGAACAGCACAATCAACTGGATTTGACAGTAAAAGAATATTTCATCCAAAAACAGCACAATACACATTTTTCTCAAGGATACATAGAACATTCACTAAGAAACCAAATCCTGAACCAGAAAATTGCATCTTAAATTTAAAAGTATAAAAATCATACATAATATAATGTTTGACCATGAGAGATTTATACTAGAAAACATTAGAAGGACAGGTGGAAAATCAAATATTTGGAGACTTAATGACCCACTTCTAAATAAAACGTGGTAAAAAAAAAAGTCACAAAAAATTAAAAACTATTTTGAGCCAATTGAAAAATAAAATATAACATCAAAATTTGGGGGATATAGTAAAAGCAAGGTTTAAATGGAAGTATATGCTATTGAATGCATATGGTAGTAAAGAAGGTTCTAAAATCAATAACATCCACCTTAGGGAACTAAAAAAACTAAGAGCAAATTAAATCCAAAGTAAACGGAAGAAAGAAATATAAAAAGAGCAGAAATCTATGAAATTGAAAGTAAGAACACAATAGAGAAAAATAACAGAAGCAAAAGCTCATTCTTTGATAAATATCAACAAAATTGACAAGCCTCTAGCTAGGTTAACAAAGAAGAAAAGAAAGAAAACAGCATTACAACATAAGAAATGAGAGAGGGATTGTCACTACTGATCAATGGACATTAATAGGATAAGGGAATATTATGAGCAACACTATGCCCACAAATTTTATGACTTAGCTGAAATGGACAAATTCCTTCCTAAACTTCATCTACCAAAATTTATACAAAGAGAAAAAGATAATCTGGATGGACCTATGTCTATTAAAGAAATTGAATCATCAATTAATAACTCTCCATAACAGAACCCATCATGCCCACCTGAAACCACTGGTGAGTTATACTAAATGTTTAAAGAAGAAATCATACCAATTCTCTACAATCTGTACCAGAAAAAGAAACAGAGAGAGCACTCATTCCTATTACTAAATTAGATTCACTTGATACCAAAACAGACAAAGAATTTATAAGAAAAGATTATAGACAAACATCTCTTATGAACATATATGTATAAATCCTCTTCAATATGAGCAAATCCAATCCAACAATATATAAAAAGATTTGTATACCACCTCCCAGTGGGATTTATTCCATATATGCAAGGCTGGTTCAATATTTGTAAATCAATTAATATAATCCATCATATCAACTGGCTGAGGTTGAAAAGTCCTGTGATAGATGTAGGCAAAGATTTTGACAAAATTCAACAATCATGATAAAAACATTAAGCAAATAATTAGGAATAAAGGGGACCTTTCTCAACTTGATTAAGTACATTTGCAAAAACCTATAGCCAACATCCTATACAATTGTGAGAAAACAAGTGCTTTTACCATAAGATTTGAAACAAGGTTATAATGCTCCCTTTCACCACTCCTATTTAACAGTGCACTAGAAATCCTAGCTAATGCTATAAGGCAGAAAAGGAAATAAAATGTATACAATACAAGAAAGAAGAAATAAAACATTTCTTGTTTTCCACTTACCTGAACTCAAATAAATTATGAAAGTATCCTTGAAATAATAAATGATTACAGGAAAGTTAAAGGATACAAGGTTAATTTGCAAAGGTCAATTGAAAATATAGGGGATTGTGATATACTCAACACCCTCCCACTTTTCCAATCTCCCCTATTAGCAACATTTTACATGTGGATGTTACATTTGTTACAATTGATGTACATATATTGAAACATTGCTACAACCATAGTCAATGGTTTACATTATGGCTTATGTTTTACTCTGTACACTTTATAGGTTTTGCTGAAATTTGAAACAGCCTTCTCAGTGGCCTCCAGAGTTTCTGAGGGGAGGGAGAGGGAAGAATAGGTGTAATATGGGGGCATTTTTGGGACATTGGAATTGTCCTGCTTGACATTGCAATGATGGAGAATGATCATTATACATTTTGTCGTAATTGGCAAAATTGTGTGGGAGAGTAAACTATAATGTAAACTGTAGTCCATGGATAGTAACAATCCTTCAATATATGTTCATCCATTGTAACAAATGTACCACACTTATGAAGGATGTTGTTAATGTGGGAAAGTGTGGGAGGGGGAAGGGGTGGTGCATATGGAGATCCCCTATATTTTTTATGTAACATTTATGTATATAAACCTTATTTTAAAATTAAAAAAAAATACTTATAAAAAGAAAAAAAAAACATTGATTGCTTTTCTGCATAGCAGCAATGAACAGTTGGAATTTGAAATTAAAATCACAGCACCACTCATCTTCACACTCTCAAAAACTGAAATACTTAGACATAAAATTAATAAAAGATATACAAGATCTATGTGAGGAAAAGTAAAAATCTTTGATGGAAGAAATCAAAGAATATCTAAATATATGGGAAGATATGCCATGTTCATATATAGAAAACATCAATGTCATAAAGATGTCAATTCTTCAAACTTGCTCTATAGATTCAAATTAATCCCAGCAAGTTATTTTGTGGATATCAATAAACTCATGGTAAAGTTTATATTGAAAAATAAAAGACAAGAATAGCTAGTATAATACTGTCCAAGAACAAAATAGGAGTATTGATACTAGTTGACTTCAAGGCTGATTATAAAGCTACATTGAAAAAGACAGTATGGTATTATCAAAAATAGAAAAATGGGTTAATGAAACAATATAGAGAGTCCAGAAATAAACCCACACAAATATAATCAACTGGTCTTTGACAAAAAAGTAAGGTAATTAAGTGGAGAAAATATAGTCATTCAACAAATAGGCCTGGAAAAATTGGACATCTACATAGATCTTACACCTTTCCCAACCATTTGTGCATAAAGGAATACAGATGAGTATAAATAACAAAACTATAAAAATTCGAGAACATCACATTGAAGAAAATCTTCATGACCTTGTGTTTGCCTGTAACTTCTTAGATACAAAACCAGAAGCATAGCCTATGAAAGAAAAATTTGATAAGTTTGTACTTCATCAAAATTTACAACTCTATTCTGTTAAAGAAACTCTTAAGAATCTCATGAAATACGTTGGAACAGTTTGAGATTATTTTTGTGAATCCCAAAAATGGAAAGGTTGTTTGTAAACTAATCTATACTTTTGGTGTCATACCCTTTGATTTTATAGGATTCAGTTGAGGGACCCTTGATTACTTACCTGTAAAGATTAGGGCTTTGATTTGACTATGTATGGCATGATTCAGGTCAAGTCCCCACCTCCTTGGTGAGCCAATATAAATGAACACTCACTCAAGAAGACATGTGAAGAGAGAGAACTCTGTCGTTTTTGATCCTGGGGCCCCAGGCAGATATGAGCCATTCACATGATAGTTTGCAACTGACTTTGGGTAGATAACAGAACAGCTGAGTAGGCCTGAAAAGAAACAAGTCCTATGCCAAGAGAGAGAGGAAACCCTGAGAGCTGAAACCTGACCAGGAGATAGACGAATGGAAGCTTGGAGGTAAAGGAGAGACCAGACAGAGCTCAACAACCATTTGGCTTCAACACATGGCAAATGAACTTCATGGGAAAGTAGCCTTAAGTTGGAGTCTTTAGAGTCTTGTAGCTGTAAGCTTTTATGCCATATAAATACCCTTTACAAAAGCCTACTGATTTCTGGTACTTTGTATCAGCATCCCTTTTGCTGACTAATACATATAATTGCCCATAATAAATGCATGCTAAACTTCTTAGGGTGAAAGGGGTGTGCTATCTGCAATAAAACTCTCTAATGATAACAGAAAATAAAAATAAAGTAATAGAGCAAATGTGACAAAATGTTAACAACAGATGACTCTAAGTAAAGCATATTTGGGAGTTCTTCATATGATATGTGAAATTCTTCTGTAAGTTAGAATTTGTTCAAATTAAAAGTTGTATGTGGAGAAGCCAGTGGGCACTTCACGGCAGTCATCTCTGGTAGAAGATTCTTCAACCAATCATTATGTCAGCTGTCACAGATGGTTCTCTATCTTCATATAATGAAGATCAGGGATCTAAACTTGTCTGAAAAGTTAGAGAGGCACTATTTGTCCCCATTGGGGTGGTACGTTTTGTAGCAATTGTGGTGTATGAATTATACAAACTAAAGAACAGGAGAAACATGAAAATGTCTATTCACCTGCTCCAAATGCCTGTGGAAGCACAAGGCTTTGGTGTGCAAACAATGATGCTTGGTATGAGCTATTCCGTGTATTCAGAATGGTGGGTAAAACCTTAACTTTAGAAGAAGGAAATTCTGGCTTAGCCTCATTGGACACCTCTAACTGAGGTGACACGTATTGGAGTAGTTTCAGACAATAACACGGTATTTTGAATATTGGTTTCCTTTCTTTCAGCCTTGTTTACCTGACAGCCAAATTACTAGTGGCTCGTTCACTGGGGTCATTTAGGGGAGTCAAGTTAGCACAAAAGAAACATGTCACCCAAATTCTCGTGATAATGGTAAAATACCACATTCTTAAACTCTTACATTGAAATTAGTTCTAAAAAAGACAGGCCAACCCTGAAGTACCTCCAGTCACTGCAGAATACCACACTGTTTGGTTGTTAGGTAAGAGGGCTCTTTATCCCCATTTAACTTAATTTTTTTCTGTCTACTTTGTGGACTGGTCTAGTGTTTTGGTTTCTAGGGCTAGTTTTCTTAAAGAACCATTTCAGAAAAGCGCATGGAGTATAACACTGTAGTACCTCCTACAACTGAAAGATGTGCGTGTGTTTAAATCAAACCTAAAATCATGGTAACAGCTGTTTAGAAGTAGTATTTATTTTAGAATCATACTTATAAATAAACATGGGAATAATTTAATTATGAATTCCAGTTTAGCTCTTTTGTAGTTGCAGGATTATATATTTTGCTGTTATTAGAATAATTTTTTTTGGAATGTTACATTCAAAAAATATGAGGTCCCCATATAGCCCCACCCCCTCACCCCACTCCTCCCACATCAACAACCTCTTTCGTCATCGTGGCACATTCATTGCTTTTGGTGAATACATTTGGAGCACTGCTGCACCACATGGATAGCAGTTTATATTGTAGTTTACACTCTCACCCAGTCCACCCAGTGGGCCATGGCAGGACCTAATTTTTAAATGTCATCCTAAAATAGAAGTATGTATTTAAGGTGTTCATGTAAAAGCAAATGCGGACTTTAAATGTGTATAGTACATTTATTTTTTCTGTAAGATTCATAAATGTTAAACAACACATCACTTGTATTGGAAGTGATTAGTGATTTATGAACAAGTTCGTTTGGTCGGACATTATATATGCAAGTGAGGCATACTACAGAATGTTTTGTTGCACTTGTGAAATTCTCTTACCTAACTTACTTTACATACCATGGTGATAAGATGGCAAACATATGGTTATTAAAGTGATTGAACATATCAAAAAAAAGTTGTATGTGTATATGTGTATATATGTAGCATACAGCAAGTCCTTAAAGTGTATGCCCAAATAGTGGGTAAATAGACTGAGTATGTTCCAGTATTTACTCTCTCAAGGAAGAGAGAAAAAGAACAGTTTATATGTAGATTTAATATTTTAATGTTGAAGGTAACTGCTAAAATATGAGTTTATAACAAAATATGTAATAGAGGAAAATGAAATAAAAATAATGAATCAAATATGTAAGAAAGGATAAAAAGTCATGAATTTAAACTAATATAAAACATGTAGCATTTACGGAAAATTTAAGTCCACTATATCAGTAATTATATTAAATGGAAAAAAATTGAACATTTCAATTAAAAGATCAAGGTTTTCTGAATATAAAATATGTTGCTTAAAAGATAGGAGTCCCATCCATCGGCCCTATAGGATCTCAGGCCCTCTCAATTAGAGGTGGAGTGGATATCCCCTTCCCAGAATCCTCAGGATTGGGGAACGAACTATGGACTAAAGCCAACTTACTGGTATTCTACTATAGACTTATTGTGATTCTAGCAATGGAAGAAATTGTATCATTGATATAGAGGCAGGGGCCTCTGAAGGTTGTGAGGGCAGGGAGAGGGAAAAAAGAGGTGTAATATGGGGACATTTTGGGGACTTGGGAGTTGTCCTGAATGACTTTGCAATGACAGATGCAAGCCATTATATATCTTGCCATAACCTACAGAATTGGGTGGGAGAAAGCTTAAACTACAATGTAAACTTTAATTCACACTTAGTGGCAATGCTCCAAAATGTGTTCATTAGTTGCTATGAATGTACCTCACTAATAAAGGATGTTACTAATGTGGGAAAATGTGAAAGGTATGGGGAGTGGGACATATGGGAATCCCTTCTATTTTTTATGTGACATTTGTATAAGTGTTTTTAAAACATTTTTAAAAGATATATTTATAGATAGCTTAAATGTAATGTAAAGATTGAAAATAAAGGATGGAAAAATATCTTAACACTTATAATAGAAAAGAGGAAAGACTGAAAGTCACTGCCCAAATCATCAAATTCTACAACTCTGCTGGACTGAACTTTTTCCCCTATTAACATTCCCAGACTTTCCTTTGTATATTTCTCATTTTGCAGAGGAACATCCTCCCTCAGTTTCCTAATGAAAACCTAGGATTATTTATCCATTGGTTTGCCTTATAAACAGGACTTTGCTGACTGTATTTTCAAGATCTCTTATGTTTATTTTCACATTTTCCCAACCCTTAGCTGTTTCTTTGTCTTTTAATTTTCACTTCTTTCTTTAATTTCTTAAAAATGAATAACAAATGATACAGCTATTTTTTTTCTTTCTTACCAAATATGTAACAATAAATGAAAGAAAATATGCTCAGAGAAGCAGCATATAGATTTGCTATATCTAGAGGATTTCAACTGAAGTATTATAAATAAGATGTAAGAAGAAAATATTTTATTGTATGCTTTTATTTGTATTTTACCCCTTGACTGTTTTATCATATATTTTGTGTGAAAGCCATCATGGAATCATAAAAAAAATGAGAAGTTACTTAATGTACTTCTAGTACTTTGTAAGAGATATTAAGCTACCACAGAAATGGAGCTATGTGAAGGTCAGAACAAACACCTTTCAATTTGAAAATCTATTAATACTTATAGTGCTGGAAGAAACCATTAAATAAAGATATAAAAGTTTTTGAAAATGCCATTTGGTTTAGATGAAACTGCACTGACATACAATTTCAAATGATACATGGATCCTTCTTCAAGAGAAGAATGAGTTGTGAACGAGTTGTGAAATGTCATCATTTGCACAAAAAGTTTTGTAAAATGTTTTCTTTAAAATATTCATTTATTCCATTAAAATTAATTAGCACATCGGACTTTATTTTCTATGCTATAATATTTGATGATTTATCGTTTGTTTATTTCTTTCTTAGTTGAGAAGTATTGTCCTTCATCCTTATTCAACTATATAAAAAAATAGTCTGATTTATTTTTAAGCCAGTTTCAGCTTATGGACAAACATTTGAGAAATAGGCATTTTTACTTTAAATTTCAGAAAATGATCTGTGGTTGGTATGGACAATTATTTGAATTCTCTGATAAACAACTACTTTCTTAGAAAATATTAAACGTGAAATTGCTTGAGTGCCATAAAATCTACTTTAATTAAAGTTTCAGATATTCTTCAATATGATGTGAAACAAACATTTTTGAGTGTCTTTGATGGAAAAGGGGCTTTATAAATACTAAGATGTTTAATCTTCAAAACAACCCTTGTAAATACTATTGCCACCATTACAAAATTTAAACAGATTTAGAGATAATAAGTAAGTTACCAAAGTTCAAACACCTGGTAAATGAAGGAGGCAGAATTTTAAATCCTGCCTCTCTAAAGCCCATGCTGTTTTATGACTCCAGATGATAATAGCTGTATGTGTTGGATTTCTTAAAAGATTTAATTTTGTATTCTTTGCACAATGCTGAGACACAGCATTTATTAAGTGCATACTGAGTATCTGCCCTAAAAATAATCATTATGAAATCCTAGGTGATTTAACAATTTTCCAAATGTATTCTGAGGTAGGTACTATAGCAACTTAACTTTCTTATTTTATTTAATCCTTACATGAACACATAAAAATTAGACATTATTATTTCCCATGAAAAAAAGTGTGGAAAATTTTAGTGTTTTTAAAATTTTAATAGCTAAGTTGTTCAATGAGCAATCTCAGTTCTAGATACTGTGTTAGGACTCAAGGGTATAATTTGTAAATGGTTATGTTCTCTGTCCATATGAATTTTACAGTTGAACAATGATGAAAAACATTTTGAAAGTCACATGAATAAATTTTAATTATAATTTGTGTAAGTACTTTGAAGCAAATATGGTTCATGTTCTGATTGTCATTAATGGGGTGCATACCCTTCCTTAGATATGCCCCAGGTACACCAGTGCTTCTGGTGGACTGGATTAGGACTTTTTCTAGTAGGACTCTCCCACTTCTTTTTCTGAACTGTTACTTCCCCAATGTATTCCAAAACTGCTCAATGCCTAATTCCAATAAGAAGTTCCTTATTCCATAGAATTACTCCCCTGACTGAACTCTGGTACACACATGGTACCAAAACGTCCCTATGGCCTACTCTCAAAGGGAAAAACCTCCCTTAGCAATAGAGAGGTCTGGTGTCACCTCTATAACCAAGTGATTAAACTTGGTACTACTAAAAACAGGGCATCCAAGCATTACAACCTGCCTCACTACGTCACATCACCTATGAACAGGATTGGCTAAATAATTTGACAGGAACAGTGTCAAACCAAAGAGCAGAACCCTTGGTTCAAGAATTAAGAATTTTAGCACAGTGACAGCAGTGTCAAATGCATGGCGAAGTCCTCCTGAGCTTGGGGCCCTGTGCGACCACACAGCTTGCACACCCGTGAAACTGGCCCTGTTATGAAAATTAGAATTTGTGATGAGTGATATTTAACATTTTAAACTTTAAATTTAACAGAGGGAACCAAAATTTCTCTCTTTATACTCTAATGTGTATGGAGCTTTGGAGAAAGATAATACACCTCTGTGACATAAGAGCATAGTTAGGTAATGGAAATGAATTTTCCTAAGTAACAGATGGCTGTAATATCCATTTCATAGTGAATAACCAAATTCTCTGAGCTCAGTATTTAACACTATGTGCTCTCTCTTTCAGAGATTCTTGTGCCTATATAGTCCATTCCAATTTATTGCTTCATAGAAAAAATAGCTCACTAAACCTAGAAAATAATACAAAAGATTATGTCATAGTCAACATTTCCACTTCTGTGACACATGATAATTCTGACATGAAAGTACTACCTTTTAACATTTTCATTATATTTACTTATCAAAACAATTGGCTGCAAAACACTGGTACACAAAGCCCGAACATACTTGAAAACTGAAACTTCTAAATATGGAAGGTATATAATTAATTAGTGTTTATTATTAATAAGGACTATGGCCACCTTATAAAAAATACAATGTAAGGGGAAAATCATAGTCCTTCTCATCAATTTAATTACTCAGCAAATGGAAGGAAATAAATGGAAAAGGTTAAGCGAAGTCTTTTTTTTCACAATAACATACCCCATTGTTATTACATATTTTTGTAAAGTTTTAAGCATCATAGTGCTATCTTTTATGATGCTAAAGTATTATATTCTGTGAAAAATAAATAGAAAACAATCATACCACATATACCTTCAACTGTATGATAAATATATCCTGTGTGAGTAATCATTAATCATTTGTCTCATAAAAATATTTAATGTGCCTTCTTCTGAATATAAATATGAGATTTTATTTTCTCCCTAATTAAGATAGGAATAGAAAAAATATAAGAAATTATTATATTTGAGGACACTGGAGTCATCTAAACAATATATAGAAGCTGTAAGTAAAAACAAGGCATTAATTTCATTAACTAGACAGGTTAGTAAAACTTCTTCACCATAAATTTGACCCATGCCATTTAATAAAAATAAATGAATAGCTTCTTCATGATATTAGAAAATTAGAAACTAAGTTCTTGATGTTTTTCCTTATAGAACCTCATGATCTGATAAAATAATACACACAGCTTGGCAGGTACTTAACTAACATTAAACAGAGGAGAAAGGCGTTAAGTTAAATGCAGTCATGTTGCTACTGCAATATTTAAGAAATCAATATACTGTTTAGAAAAGTAGACTTTGTGCTGCTTTTATACATTCCCATGAAGTGGTCTGACATGAAATATTTTTTTTGTGTGCAAAAGATCAAACACCTGCACAACCCTGAATAAACAGTCACTCCCTACTCCCAAACCTCATCTCTCATCCCTTCTTTCTCATTGAAATATCAGTTCATGTTTTCATTCTCTGTTGCCCACTTGGCTCCAGCTGCAGTGATGTCTCTCTTTCTCTTTTTCACCTTGTCTACCGCTGGCATTTGATTTTGCTCATTCTGTACCCCTAAAATATTTTTCATGAGAATATTCAAATATCTGGCTCCTTTTCACATGTCAGGTCTGACACAGACAATCCCTTTTCAGCCTGAACCTCACCTTCTCCCCACCGCCATCTGACTCTCTTTATTATAGTTCTTTTTCCTTTTCTTTCATGAAATAACCGCAATTATTTATACCTAGATTTGGTTATAAATCATTTTATTACATGAGAGTATGAACCATTTATATCTTATGTAACATAGTACTCCCATATCCTGGTAAATAATAGTTTTGCCCAGATCAAATGCTGAAAAGCAAACTCTACCTGGACAACTTTGCTTTCTGAAATAAGAAAAAAATTCCCTTCCATGGAGGTATTCCTCATATGGTTAGCTAATAACTTGCCTTAGTGATAGTAAGGTAACTGGGTATAAAAATCCACGTAAATCTTATCAACAACACTCTGGAATGGCCTTTTACACTTCCTGGAACCAAGACCATGAAGTAGACACTATGCCAAGTCCCTTCTCTACGATTGCCATTTCATTTTTATTAAAAAAGTGCTGCTACATCTACTACTACCTGCAATGATGATAATCATAAAGAAAATAAAGTTTCAAAGTCAGTGTCATAAATTTCCATTTTCCAGAAGAGTTAAGCAAAATTAAATGTCATAAATAAAGAAAAGAGCACACTTCTTACAATTCAGTCAATTTTTCTCTGATTCTGAAGACCCTCGTCCACTATGTGACTCCTTAAATAGAATCTCCCAAATATCAATATACTTCAATAGACATGATTGAGATGTTTATTCAAGTTACTAAGGAATTATAGTTCAAACTTTAATTACCATAATAAGTTGTCAATTTGCTAAAATTTCGGAGCTCTGGGCCCCAGAAAATAAATATTAGCTTAAAACTCAAGAGGAAGGACACAGCTTATTAATATTTCGAGATGTCCAGGTGAATCTACCATAAGTAATTCTGGAGAAACAAATGTCAGAAAACTAATCTCTTAGAATCCTAAAGTGACCTCCAAATTTCTGAGGTCATGGTGCCTCATTGAGTGTAGCAGAACATGGGAATGCAAGGGCTTAGTTACTCCCCATGATGAGATTACATTATGTGGCAAATGGCGAGGGGATCGTCACTCCCTTGTATGCTATGCCTGTGTTACATAAGATTCTGAGAGGAAGAAAACTGATAGATGCCATGAAGAAGAGCAAATGTCCATACTCTCAGCTAATTATTGAACTGTGGGGGCCTCTGGGAGTGTAACCTCATCTGACATCTATCAGGAAAGGAGGCCTCAATCCCATAAAAGCAAGGAACAAAATTCTGACCTAGAAACAGGACCCAAAGCCTCAAACAAGACAGCAGCTCAATGGATACCTCAATTGCATTCTTGTGAGACCTGTGCCATGGCCAGACTTCTGACCTATAGAAACTGAAACCATAAATGTGTATTGTTTTAAGCCACTATGTTTGTGAAAATGTTTGTGCAGCAACTGGAACCTAGTATAAAACTTCCATGTTTATTTTTTTTCACCATTTTAAATGCAATATTTTAATTAATTGTGCTTGAACTCGGTGCAACACTAAATCCTTGTTTTCAGATTAGAAACTTGTTTCTCTGCTTTCAAAGGAAATGCAATTATTTATTTTCATTAATATCACATTGTTTTCGAAGATAGAGTAAATTTAACATATGGATACTCATCTCTTTCTTGTTAATTTAATTGTGCTATTTGCAAGTGAAGAACTTTTTGCCTCACCGGATAAGTTGTTTACAAAAACCTAGCATGTTTTTGAAACCCTACAATTTTCCAAACAGTAGACAGATAGACTTCAAATAAGTGTGAGGAGTGGCCTAGGTATGCCATCTCTTGTAGGATGTTTAGTGTGAGTCAGAGTCACATATTCAGGTAACTCCAGGGCTTTGTAAAAACATCCACTCAATATTCACAACAGAAGTTGGATCCTAGACTGTGTCAAATTTATCAAGTTTCATACTGTCACACAAAGATTCTTCCTAGTCACTCATACTGGGTGATAGTTTCTCCTTCAAGAATGTGCCTTTCAACAACTTTATGATTATTGAGGAAAATATCCACGTCTAATTCCGTCTTACATCACCATTTTCCTTAGCAGTGCACAATATGGTTGGTTCAAAAAAATCTGAATTAATGAGTAAACTGATCAATTTGTACAAATTGTCGAGTTTTTTTTAATAATTAGATTTTAACTTTGCATTAATCAGAAAAAAAATCCCACAGGATTGATGCATCAACCATATATGTAAATGTAACCATGCATATGTGTAGCCATGTTTATGTATATTTACACACATATAGATATAATTCAATTACCACACTTTCACAACATTTTGACACAATTTTGGCTTTTATTAGCTTGAGCATCTGCATAGCCATTAAACTGCAAATATGTGTTAACCAGGCAGTAGATGAATGTCATTTAACAGTTTTCATTTAAGAAATGAATTGATACAACTAACTCTTTTAAAAGAGCACTATGTCTGTTATGTGCAGAATATATTGCAGGGATTCAGGGTTACTTGGAAAGCTACCACAACTATCCAGGAAAGATATAATGGTATATTGGACCAGAATATTGTTAGGGAAAGTTGTTGAGTATTATTATTTTATGAAAGTTCCAACAGAGTTTTCCTGACATACTGTAGAATAAGAGAAAAATAAAGGATTTGAAATTGACTACAAGATATTCGAGTTGAACTTTAAAAGGATGGATGTGCCATTTTCCTAATAATGTGGGAGAACCAAATTTGGTGGAGTGGAGAGATAAAGGGTTTAGTTTGTGATATTAATTTTAAAACAAATGTTGTATATGCTTACGAGAACACCAAGAAAGAGTACAGTAAAAAGTCTCACATAGAAATATACAAAATTGAGCTTTCAGCCTTAAGAAGGAACGTATAACCATAGAATGGATGAAATTAGCAAAAGATGGGCTAAGGTACATGTGGAAGAATTGGCCTTAGAGAGAGACAAGCACTGTTCACCCATAGCACTAAGAGGGAAAACAATGTTTATGGGCACAGAGGTAGCTCTATGAATGAAAGAATAAGGTGGTGGGAAGTTGAGGAAATTCTCTGTACTTAGTGAAACAAAATGCAAGACAATTAGCTGGACCAAAGAATAGAGAGAAAAATGTTAAAATTTGAAGAAGGTAGTTTCTTGATAGTATGGTTAAAGACATTTGAAATAATTTTCCTTAATTTAAAGTGATAC
The DNA here is from genome assembly GCF_030445035.2 of Dasypus novemcinctus. Lineage (NCBI taxonomy): Eukaryota > Metazoa > Chordata > Mammalia > Cingulata > Dasypodidae > Dasypus > Dasypus novemcinctus. Next base: position 20,386,057 of record NC_080674.1, read on the forward strand.
CAGTTATAATAGTTGCATGTTCTTCACTACTCATGTTCAGTTATACTAAAGAAAAATCCTGAGGGAGCTATTTCAATAAGATCAGTATTTTGCCTGGGAGTTACAATGTAATGAGCAAGAAATAAGTGAAATTGACATTTATGCAAATAAATGTTTACTCAAGCACTGACCATTGAAATCAGACTGTGAGCATCCTACAACATAAGTTTCTTTGCAATTTTCACCTGATAGGCTATGGTTTCCAGAGCAATTCCATAATTTTAAGATATATGAATTAAGAACCAGGCTTTATTGAAGACACTTACAAGTCAGGGGTCAGCAAATAAGACTCAGGTTAGATTTTGGACTTTCATTATAAGCAAAAGTTGAAGGCCGGCGCCACGGTCCTCAATCTGACAGGCAGCATAGGTTTGCTGTCCAAGGAAAGGACCCAGTCCCCTGTTGCTTTGCTTTGCAAATTCAAAACTTCTTCAGGGAAGACAAATATATGAATGAAGTAGCTTGCTGGCTTGATTTAGTGGAAGCTGGTCTGCTTCCATGGACGTAGGAGTCTGTGGGTATTTGGATTTAGGTGTAGCACCTCTTGATTGTGAAAAGAAACCACTAGCCATGTGAGAAACTAAATTTGGGAGTAGTCATTTTTTTCTGGGAGAACCAAAGTCCTCCCTGTACCAGCTGGTTCATTGTTCAGGTAACCTAGATTAATCTCATGGCCCTTTCACATGTCATCCTAAGTAGTGAAGTGAAGTAAGACCATAACATATTTAAAAGATATGAAATAGAAAGATTGATACCATTAAGTAACAATAAATTACTAAATCAAATCCACTGTGACTTAATAGCATCAGTTCAACATTGATTCAAAGGTGATGACATACAAAAAAGAATATAAATAATTAAAAGTAAACTGCTCTACTAATGACTCCTAAAGTGATTTAAACACAAATAGAATTTATTATTTAGATAAAGATGAACTAAATTTTATTAATACCCATGAAAGAAAAGGAAACTGAATGATATCGACAAAAACCAATAACAACAAAATTACAAAGAGAATATTTACTTAGAAAGAAAAAAAATAAAATGTGTAGAGGTGAATGCCTTGGGAAACAAGATGAATAGTTTTTAAAAATCAAGAGTAAATGAAAGACTAGACATAAATGGCAATCAAAATCTCAAGAGACTACTACAAAATGAAATGATGAACAATAAAGCAAGGGATTTGCAAGAAGAAACACTTCCAACAGATCTATTCCTTTTTAATTTCAGAAAGAACCTTTTGATCTTTTTTTATATTCTGCTTTGTGAAATATTTAACTGTATCCTGGGATATAAAGCTGATATTCAAGAGGAGTTAGAATGAAGCACAGTTCTGTTAAATAAATATCAAAGAACAATTATGTTTTCTCTCTCTTCCTCCTTTGTTTTCTTTGCTTTCTTGTCTTTCCTTCCTATCTTCTTTCACCTTTTCTTCATTACCTTTGAAATTTCAATAAGAACTATTATAAGCTTTCCAAGTATTTAGAAATGCTTCTTTGTTACAACATTAGTTGGGGGCTAACTGGTAATGTAGGCTTTTATATTCAATAAAATTACAGAAGAAAATCACTTCGATTATGTTCATAACACCTTTGTTGAAAGATAATTGAATTTAAAAAATGAAACAGTCATTTGAATTGCAAAATATACAAAGAAAGAAAAATTTTCAGAAAAAAATAAAGGCCTTTCCTTCATTCTTTAAAAGCAATAATTTGCTTGGAATTCTGTATACTTTCACTTTTGTGTTTTCCATATTCACGCATCTAAGAAAGTCAATTGATATGTGACTTTATAAAATAGATAAAATAGCATCTGTTTTATAAAAGCACTATTTTTAGACTCAACTACAGCCATGCAATTTAATCTATAATATGCCTAAACTATATGAAATTGTTGTGGGTCATGTGAGTAAAAAGGTACTGTTGATCAATAATCCTGTAACATATAGGCAGTAGTCTATATATTCAAACTTTTATATATAGACTAGTAATGAAATATTATTCAGACACTACCACAAATCAGTATGTCCAAATGTCTACTAAATACTGTTGTGCTGTATACTCTTCTGAATATTTTCCCTATTCAATAAATGACTTTATGTAAGCATAAATTTGGGTATCGTTCTTTCTAATTTTATTTTTAAAGAAGCTTTAGATTACATAAATCTTACATTGAAAATATACGGGATTTCCATCTATTCTCCCCTCTTCCCCTCCCACACTTTCCCACACTAACAGCATCTTTCATTAGAATGGTATATTTGTTACAATTAATGAAAACATATTGGATCATTGCTACCAACCATGATCTATAGTTTACATTATCATTTACACTTTGCACCATGCAACTTTATAGGTTTTGACAAAATGTTTAATTGCTTGTATTTGTCATGGCAATGTCAGGCAGAATAATCCCATGTCCCCAAAATGCCCCACGTTGTGCCTGTTCCTCTGCCCTTCTGCCCTCAGAATCTCTGGTGTATCTGGGTCTCATTCTTAATTCCTTCTTCCTTCAAGCCCCTCATTTAATAAAAACTTGGCTTGTACATTTTCCTCAAAGTTTGCCCAGACTCAATCCAATTCTCCCAACTTCATTGCCTTTAGCTTACTCTAGGCCATCTTCCTTATTTATCTTAAGAGGTAAAAATGTCTTGTTAGCCAGCATTTTTCTAGTCTCAATCACACCCAACCCATTCTCTACATTTTAATATACATGAGGGTTTTTTTTTAAATGTCATCTTTCACTGATACATTTTGATTGCTTTTCATTCCCATACATTATAATCTAATTATTTAATTGACAATTTGTTTTACAAATGCTTCTTAATCTGAGCTCTGCTTGCTTCTCCAACCTGACCATGTTGTTCTTTGCAGAGTTCCTGACAATTGGTAGGTCTATTGTAACAAGAGAGCATGAGAAATCTCATCATTGATATAGATCGTTGATCTGTAATTCAATATCTCCCTTAAATGTTCAACTTTGTCCATTCATTCTGAACATCTGTTCTTTAGTCAGATTCAATTAATATGTAATGACTAATTCCCTTCACACTGTTCTGATTTAAAGGAAAAGCTAAAACAATCATGAGGCAATTCATCAAAAAAGATATACAGATGACCAATAAATACTTGAAATTATCCTCAAGTATCTTTTTTGTCTTTATTTATTATTTTTAATGTTACATTCAAAAATTATGAGGTCCCCATATACCCGCCTCCCTGCCCCCCCACCCCGTTCCTCCCATATCAACAATCATGGGACCTTCATTGCATTTGGTGAATACATTTTGGAGCACTGCTGCACCACATGGATAATGGTTTACATTATAGTTTACACTTTCCTCCAGTCCACCCAGTGGGCCATGGCAGGACATAAAATGTCCAGCAACTGTCCTTGCAATACCACCCAGGGCAACTCCAAGTCCTGAAAATGCCCCCACATCATATCTCAACTATCTTAAACATTAAAACTTCCAATTAACTGGTAAAGAAACCTGATAAAAGTGGAAATACTGGCATATTCTGAGAAGCAGGTAGAATGATCTGTTGGGAAGATTTGAAGAGAAGGATTAGAAATGTTATTCGTTGCTGAGGAGAGACTAACCATTGGTTGAAACTTTTGAAAGGTAATTTAACAGGGTATCATATTAAATGGATATTTCTTAGGTATGTAGGAATTACCCGCAGAAATATTTCTTTTATATAAAATAGAGCATGATTGGTTAGGATATTATTATTTTACAATAGCAAATCTATGCAAAAGTATTACATGATCCTCATTGGCAGATGGAGACTAATTTGCATCCACTTGAATCTTGACTGATTTTAGTGACTTGCTTAACCACCAGAGATGGCACTACCGTGGAGTAGTATATCAAAGAATATTTCTGACACAATCTTTTTCTACAACTAAGCAAATTATTATTACCTGGGTATATTTTAGAAATCACAAAACTAATCTGCTAGAATTTTATTCCAATTTCTCCACCTGTCATCTCTTCTAATAATATAGTTAATAACTAAATATTACTACGTATCTGTCACTTAAAAAATCTTCTCATGAGAACACACTAATTTCACGATTCCTTCCCATCTGTGGAGATCTAGCCCGAGGACGCTGACAAAATAACAGCACTAATTCCCTTGTCCTTCAGTGTTATTTCTCTTCAGATTCTGATCTGATAAGGTAACTAATGATAACCTAACCCTCTCGTTTTTCTTTTCCACTTTCCCAAATCACAGATTTATCTATAGTATGTGACTTATGTCTCAATACACTCAGCAGGGCAACCCAGTAGTAGTGGTGACACTGCTTGAAGGACAAAAGGGAAAGACCACATTGTTTTCTAAAATCTGATGGTAGTTCTCAATATATTTTTAATTGATGAAAATGCCATCCTAGAAGGATGGGGTGGAGGATAAAAAAGAAAATGGCAAAACTTTCTATGAAATAAAAATTAAGTAGAAATCTACTACACACCCCCTTCAATGAAAGTTTGCATGAGCGTATGGGTGAAACTAAACCCAGGAGTCTATACTTTCCTCAGCTGATCTTAGCTCTGGGGTTATTTACTGCTTAATAAACCCTCTTGTGTGTGATAGTCTGTATATATTGATTGTATTCATTATTTTTTCTCCCTTTCAATCGGACTTCTGAACACAAAAGAAGTATGTCATCTGAATCTCAAGCAAGTACAGACAAAGAGCAAAGAATTTGAACACTAGAGAAAGCTAGATGGATTAGACCTTTCAGTAATCTTTAACATGACATGTTTCTACATTTTTAATGACAATTTATATTATTTGTGTGTGTTTTGCTTCATGAGTCAAATTAAAAAATAAAACCTCATTTAAAATGTGATCTTCCTTGTATTTATTCATTCATCAACTCTATCTGGTAATGTTTAATGCCCAATAAAATTATAGATGGAAATTGACATTCTGGATTGTCTTTGCTTGAAAAGTGAACTTCTTGGTTATTTGCTTCACTGTGGGAATGGAAAGTAAATATCTGATATTATACTTGCATAGGCTAAGTTTCAGATAGAATGGTATTCAAAATCCACTCATCAATTATTAAATAATGCACCAAAAGTGGTTAACCAATGTCTGGGCCATAGTCAGTGCTCATTAAAAGGTAACTCTTTATAATGTAATACTTGATGATGATGATGATAATGATTGCTTTTTAATTATTTAAATAAAATATTATTGAAGTATGTCATTTATACATGACCATAAACAATAAATGTATAGTAAAATGTGTGAATTTACAAAGCAAACATGTATATTCTCATACCACACATGCATACATCTTTATATCACCACCATCTTGCATTGTTGTGAAACATTTGCTAAAAACTATGAAAGAGTATCATAAAAATATTACTACTAACTATATACTATACTAACTATAGCCCATGTCTTACATTTGATGTATTTTTTCCTCTGACCCACCAAATCTCTAACACCTTAAATTAGCACTATATATTTGTTATTGTTCAGGAGGAAATATTCTCATATTTGTCCCATTAACCACAGTCCATCATCCACCACTGAATTCCCTTTATTATACAGTCCCATGATTTGTACAACCCATTCAAAGTGTATAGTCAATGGCTCTCATTTTCACCAGAGTTGTGCTTTCAAACTTCAGTCAATTTTAGAACATTTTCATTACTCCAAAAGGAAAAATCCCATGCACATTCTACCCCCCTTTTTTTGTCCCTTAATATTTAAAAAAAAACCTCTTCTTGCAATTGCTGCAAAATACAATATTACTGTTAACTATCTTCCATAAGTTACATTAGTTGTAATTTTCCTGTGTATCACCATATGCTTAGTGCTTTGTAAAAGATCATTTTCCATATATTTATTAACACATTTTTTATTAAAGTTAATAGATCACATAGAGTGTTACATTAAAAAAAAAATAAGAGGTTCCCATATAAATCACTCCCCACCCTCCCACTCCCATCATTTTCATAGATTGTATTTTTTTGAAGATACATACATTACAAAAAAGGTTACATTATAAAAAATATAAAAAGTTTCCGTATACCTCCCATCCTCCTACCCCACTCCTCCCCCATCCACAACCTCCCCCATCATTGTGGCACACTCATCACAATCTGGAAACACACTTTGGAGAACTGCTGCACCACGTGGATAATCGTTTATCCTGTAGTTTACACTTTCCCCCAATACATTCAGTGGGTTATGGCAGGATATATAATGTCCAGCATCTGACCCTGCAATGTCATTTAAGACAACTCCAAGTCCCAAAAATGACCCATAATCACACCTCTTCTTCCCTATTTCTAACTTCAGCACTTTCTCCATGTCAATGATACAATTTCTTCTATTACTCTTCACAATAGTTTTATAGTAGAATATCAATAAGACCACTCTAATCCATATTTTATTCCTCCATTCTGTGGACCCTGGGATGGTGATGTCCACTCCACCTCTATATCAAGAATGGCTTAGATTCCACATGGCTGATGGATACAATTCTCTTGCTTGCAGTTGTAGGCACTCTTGGTTCCCTGGTGTGGTGGTTGACCTCCCTGTTAGCTGACCTGGGTAAGTTCAACATACCAGAGAGTAGGAGTTGCAACTCTTTTGACCTTGAATAAAAGAGGGAAATGGCAAAGAGAAATTAGTTTATATGGCTAAGAGTCTTCAAAAAATAGTCAGGAGGTCATCAGAGGGGTCACACTTTCACACGCCTCAGCAGGACCTAAGATACAGCTTAAGTAGATACAACCCTAGGTACTGGTTCTCCTGAAAGCTATGGAGACCCACAGGGTAGATGGTCATGGCAGATGAATTTTGAGTTCTGTGTCATGTCAATGGACCCTACTTTGGAATTTGTGCTCATGAGAGTGATGGAGCTGGACTCAGATGTGACTTTTCTACACATGCCTCTTCTGTCGCATTTACTGAACCTGTGGTTGGTGCTAGGGATGGTGTATACTCAGGGGACTTGAATCTCTGGACTGCCCAAGAAGAGCATTTTTATCCTTTGGCTTTCCATTGTCATATCTACTATCACAAATTGTTTTACTCTTTAATTTACCCTTCCTAATACTCTTCATTTCTACACTATCCTCCAAACGTCTTGCCTTGTTTTTTTTCCCTTCTAGTCTGCAGCACTCCTTTTGGTATTTCTTATAGTTCTGGTCTTTTACTAACATACTCTCTCAGTTTTTTATGGTCTGTGGACTCACCCTCATTTTGTCCATTTCTCTGTTTTTTTTTTGTGAGATAGCTGAACCCTGCCTGCCTCCTCTGATGCCATCTTCCTGGAATTTTTTGATGATTGCTCTTTTACATTGTTCATCATTGTTTCAGCAATCTTTCCAATTCTGACCCTTTGTTCTCAGTTATAGATTTTATATGCTATTTCTAGTGCAGTTAAGTAAATAAAGACTTTTCTATGGAGTATTTTGTTTTTCACTTACTGCTGGATAACATATTTCGCTTGACTATTTAATGAAGATAAAAATAGTAGCAAGATAGTGATATATTCCATTGTACAACTGGAGTAAAGGGAGAATTCATAATTCATTACTAGCCCTTCAGAAATCCAAGTAATTGGATCTAAACAAGCTGTAGACTAATTTAGAGGGAAAAAAAATTAAACCAACAAATTTATTTTCATGGGGAGTCGATGTAGCTCAATTGGTTGAGCATCTCCTTCCCATTTACAAGGTCCTGGGTTCAATCTCTGGTACCTCCTGAAAAAACAATAAAGCAAAACAAAACAAAATCTACCTCATTATGGGGAGTAGTTGTAGCTCAGTGATTGAGTGCCTGCTTTCCATGTACAAGATTCATGTCCCTCGGTTAAATCTCAAATAGTTACCCCCCCAAAAAAAAACGTTTTTCAATAGTGACATTTACAAGTCACTATGTGACATAAGGTGATGATTTAATTTTAGGAAAAGATGGAGCTGCTAAGATTTTATTAATTATTCATTTTTTAAAATTTAATGGATGTATAAAGTGTAAAAAGAATGCCAGACATACGTTAATATTATTTTTAAGTGTAAGTTTATATTTATAGTAACGATATTGAGGTATTCTTCCTTGAGTTTTACTTCTGGAACCTCTGGATATATGGGTACCTTTAATTGACTGCTAATGCTCAAGCTTTCTCTTATTAAACATATATTATTTTCATGCTGTGAAATTTTTAATTTACTGCAGCTTGGGAGCAAAACTAGGATATGAAGTAATTAAATACAAGATTGCTAATAATCATCCAAAACTTTAAGAGCTTAAACACGGCTTATTAAATATATTTATACAAATAAAAATGAAGTGTGAAGAGATTATGATATCCCTGGTTTCATGTGCATAAAGCTACTAGGTATCAAAGGCTGAGATTAATAAATTTCATTTATTTTCCCATAAATCTGAGGCATTTGGTTCTTAAGATACTTATTAAACTTAACCTTTCATTTATTAAAAATGTGAAATTTTATTATTAATATTGACAATTGGAATTCTTAATCTAATTTAATTTGGGTTTAATTTTAAATGCTTCGTTTTTAAAAACCATCCTTTTAATAACAAAAGTGGCATGATTTTTTAAAATTTCAAATTTCAAACAAAACAAATAAAGTTTATTGAATATCTAAATCATATAGCATCATCCTTACAATCTCACTCCCCAATTCTAATGTAAATAAGTAACTGTTTATTCTCAAATGACCACAGACTATCCATCTTTTTATAATGGCCATTTATTAAGCCACAAAAACTTAAGGATTAGCAAAAACAGAAAGAATATAGATTATATTATTTGACCATTACTTCTAGAAATTAATAACTGAAATATTTTTAAAAATCAGATATAAACTGTTTTAATAATTGCTTTAGCAATTCGGTCAAGGATCAAAGCAAATTCAAAATGGCAGAATACTTGGAAAAAATCAACAATGAAACCTGATGTATTATGTACTTACAGGAACCAAATAAGCACAGACGATTTCAATACTAAATCTCAAAAAAGAAATATTGTGTATCTATGAGAAAAAGAAATTGAAATAATTATTATGTTATGCTATGAATTTAATTCCTTGTTGGTTTATGTGTCTTTGTTTCCAGGCTAATAGGCGAAATAACACAGAAGGGGTCAGCATAAACAGTAAATTTATTGGCTTACAGTCTCGAGACTAGGCTAAGTCCAAAATCGAGGTGTCGGAAAGGTGATGCTTTCTAACCAAACACAGGCAATTCGGGGCTGGCTGCCATCCTTGGCTTTCCCGTCACATGTCCTCTCTTTCCTCTCTTGGATGTATGGATTTCCACCTTCTCACGTCTCCCAGTGGCTTTTTTTCTGTAAGGCCTCCAGTAATAGGATGAAACCCATTCTGATTAAGCTGGCCACATCTTAACTAAAAATAACATCTTCAAAAGGTTATATTACAATGGATTCACTCCAATAGGAATGAACTGAGATTAAGAATACCCACCCCCCCTCCAAGGCACATAACTCAGTCTGCCTTTGCAGGATTTCTTGCATTTAATACATTTCAAAGTGGGGAAAACTTTTCTTGGTATTTCTGTTATTGGTTTTCCCTTTTATTACATTATTATCAGAAAATAGAATTTATAATATGTAAATTATGAAAATTACTTTATAACTTTATATATTGTGCTATTTGACCATTTACTGAAAATCTCTCTTGTATGTCAGAAATATATTTGTTAACAAAACAGCAAAAGCATGTCGATCTTTTTTTGTGTAGTTTACAGTGTGGAGTAACAGGAAATATGTAAAATACATAATAGATAAACATCTGAATAAATAAAATATATGGCATGTTATAAGTATACTCGATTTTTTAAAAAGTTAATTAGAAAGCTGGTAGGGCAATTTGCAATATTGAATAGGATCATCATGCTAGCCCTTTTAGAGAAGATGATACTTGAAGAAGGACTTGAAAGAGGTGAAGGACTAAGCCAAATGGGCGTTAGTTACAGGTGGTGGGAACAGCTAGTGTGAAAGTCTTGGAGTAGGAACATAGCAGGGGACAATGATCCAGTTTACCAGTCCATATAAAGCTTGGAAAGAATGAATGGTGTTTTACGGTGAATTATCACAACTGTCATTCTGTGGTCCCTCTTGTTAAGGATCTGGGTACCCAATTTTATTTAAATTACTGAAGCTATCCAATCAGCAACTGATAAATATTTTTGCTGGTATGTATTTGGCAAGATGTTCTTTTTAGTGCCTACTTCAACAGCCTCTCAGCCAAACAGACACAATACACCTTGACCTGACTATCCATTGTATAACTCAGCAGCCTTGTAGCCTTGGCATAGCACAAAATCTGTGCAGACAAGCTCTTAACCACATTAAACCTTCTCTAGAAGCACAGCCATGTCATTATGTTGAGGGCAAATCCTATGAGAGATTTATTTGGCAAAATCATTCAAGACTTACACATATAGAAAGTGTAAAAGGAGTTCACAGAAAAGGGATGAATCATTGTCCCACATAAGGCACAGGCTTTGCACCTGGCTTGTATTGCTGAAATTTATCTATTTGACATTGTAAAGAAACAGCCATTGAACCTCTGATCAGCCTTGAAACTAAAAGAAAACTAATAAATCAGGCCTTCCAAAGTTCTAGAGGGAACTTTTACAAATTTTGCTTAAGCCCATTTGTGCTGTTACTTGGAAATTGACCTTCCTTGAATGGGATCCCTAAAACAAATGCTCTATTATCTGTCCAAATTGCCATTCTATATGAACTCTCATTAGTGCCACCAGATGTTCCTTACCAACCACCTCTGATAGCTTCTGGAATTTCTTGACCATCTATGATGGCTATAAGTTGCTTATGGACTTCTAATGCTAAAAACTGCCCTCATCAGTCCCACACTATAGGCCATTCATGCTGCAATTGCTGGTTGCATTATTATATTCTCCTGGAACAGAGAACAGATGTTGATCCTGAGCCCTTTATATTGTGATGTCAATCATGCCCTCCATAGTGGAAGCAGCACTTGCAAATTCAGCTCTATCACCAAGACGTCCTTGCTAAAATATAAACTATACCTGTGGCAGAGGGCAAATATTGGCCACCTGACACAACACCTCCATGATGGCATAAGCTCTCCTATCCTCAGTTACTTCTCAGATGCCACAGAGTGATAAATTCAATCTTCTCCCAGACACCTTGGTTACCTAAAGATTTCCTTGAGATAGAATGAGTGAAATGCAACAGGAAATTTAATATTTTTATGGACAGCAAAGTCATATGATGGAGCCCGCTATACAGTTGCTAAGTAGGATGTCCCTGATAAAGGATGGGAACCAGCAGTCAAATTTGAACCAACAGTTCAAATTTCCTGAACTTTACATAGTTATCTTGGCACTGAATGTCCTGGACAATAATCAGATTTATCTGAAAGTTTCAAAGACTCTTAGACCATTGCTAGTATTTTGGCTATGTGGTCTGGCAAATGGCAGCAACATTATTTACTTATTCATGGTTGTCTCCTTTAGGGTAAATAACTATTGGAATATCTTGTGTCACAGATATACAATATAATAAATCAAGTTCAAAATATAAATCAATACCTACATACATGGGGAGCTGATTACCTGAAGTGGTTGAGTGCCTGCTTCCTATGTATTAGGTCCCAGGTTTGTTACCCAGTACCTCCTAAAAACAAAACAAAGCAATGAACGAACAACAACAAAAAATCAACTCTTATTGTGGAACAGATGTAGCTCAGTGGTCGAGTGCCTGCTTCCAGGTATGAGATCCTGGGTTCAATCCCTGGTACACACACACACACACACACACACACACACATCTACATATACTAAAACAACAGTGCAAGACATCATTAAAACATTCCTCGTCCCCTTTCAAGTTTCAGACATTATTGATAGTTACCAAATTATTCATTTCACTTCTCAAAATACACAATGCTGATCTCTCGAGAAGGCATTCACTGGAACTGTTACTTCCCCCACAAGCCTCAGGGCACAGGCTGCATAGAGGACTGTAACAGCTTACTTAAACAAGTTAAAGCCCAATTAAATGAAACATGGGATATTTCAGTCAGCAGTCAACTATTTGCAATGAATTGTAATTAGGTGCCCCACCAGTACCCTTTTCCTTTTGTTCCATATCTTGAGAAGCTGAGGATTGCTTTGGGGTCCTAAAAAGATTTATAATGTTAGTAATAAAACTTCATCTCCTCTTGATGTTAGCATGGCATCATCAGTCTTGAACACAGAAGTAACTTTCTAAGGGGAATTCTTTGTATCACTGAGGGAAGGCTATCTAGGCGAGCTATGGTGGGCCAGGGGAACCTGTAGAACGGACGGGCTTCCTGCTCTCCGCAGGGGCATGGGCGAGTCCCGCCCTCCCTGTCTGGCGAACGGGCCCCCCGCTCTTCGCCGAGGTACGGGCGAGCCACGCCCTCTCGACCGTTCCTGCCTGACCGCCAAGCCCGACCTGCGGCCTCCCCCTCTTCCCCCTCGCCGGGGCCATGCCATCCAACGACCACCGGCCAATCCCCGCCAGCCAACTTTCACATCGCCTAACTCCCACCAGCTCCAACCAACCAACGCCCCACACGCCGCCTCCTGCCTGCCCCGTCCCCTCACCCCACAATATATATTGTCCAGCACTTCCTGAATAAAGCAGACTGCACATTACCACCATTCGCCGTCTCCGCAGCATTCTTCGCACCCGCTGTGCGTCCACCTGACCCCTCACCTCAAACAGCCTGGGCAAAGCCAGAGGAACCCCAATACATCATATCACGTTTGTTGGGTGATTAATAAAATCGGCTGAAGTCATACATGAGGGAAATCTACGAGAATCTGGTTCATTTTCTGTTTCCCAGTGTAGGCTTAGGCAGACCATGTGAGATAGGAAAATTTAACTGAAATCATCCTCTGGCAAATCTACCCAAAGAATGGCAGGATAATAGTTAGCTAGGGCAAAGATGTGTTATTAGAACAAAAGAGACAGTGATCAGAAGGTCTTTGCAAACCACAGAAACTCATCTATTTGGGGTAGTAACCCTGGTCTCTTTTCCTTTACCAGATAATAGAGTAATTATATACCTGTATCATATAATTAACAATAAAGAAATCTGTTCCTTGTGGGGTCATTTTTGTGAAAATAAATTATGTCTAAAACAATGTAGTGTAATTACATGGCTTATTCCTCAAGTTCATAGACCATCATAAATGAGAGATGATTCTGAATAAAGATGATTCTAGAAACTTGAATTCAGTTGATTTTGGGCAGTCTTTCTCTATTTTACCTATTCAATAGTCAACCAGTTTCATTCGGGAATATAATGCTATAAGAGACAACCACGCATTGTGAAAACTTGGGGACTCATGTCTCTTATATCTCAAATTGTTTACTTTATTAGTGATCAATAACAGAAATGAATCCCTTTTATGCATTGTGGAAAAGAAATTAGGATCAAATGTTAAAAATCCATGACATATTATTTATAATACTTACTTTATGCAAATCTAAAACATTATAAACAGACTTGTAGCTGCAAGTTTAGAGGTTCACTTTAAACTTCCTGGTTTTAATAGAAAATTAGATTAGTTTTAATAGAATATTAACTGAGAAACTTACCCAAATGAATTTTTGGCACAACATTAGGAAATGCAGTAATGATCACTTTAAAAAATAGCTATCACTATAAATTCTGTCCTATAGAACTGCAGGTCACATCCCAATCAAGGTAGTGACTATTTTGAAATCATTGCTAGTATGGTATATTATTTTTGAATCAATATTTGTATACTTATTTTATTCTTATTTAAAAAGATTTTAGATGTTTTTCTTTTCTCATGATAGAAATTATTATTTAATTTTGGTTCATATTGAACATATGTTTTCAATTATTCATTATTTCTAGATATATTAAACCAATGATAAATATTGGTTTTACCACATTTATAGATTTTTATTGGGCATAACATAAAGAATAGAGTATATTGAAATAAGCCAAGAACAATAAAAAGGAAAATGTTTAATTTGGCAAGAAAATATATGCCAAAAGTCCAAAACCAGAGGTCATGTTCTTATAATATTACCATCAGTATAGGATAGTTATTGATTTTGCTCCTGTACATACAACAAAATAAATGTTCTTAGAGAATATATCTCATTTATGATTACACAGATAGTGGCAGAGTTGAAAATACCAATATAATTTTTGACCCTAAGATGTCTGACACAATGTCGTGCAGGCTCAACTAAAAATTTCTTGAATCAAGATCCCAATTACTTACAAAAATTTAAATTCATCCTTGATAATTAAACTATGCTTCTAAAGGTTATCTATGAGTCAGACAAGACAGGAATCACAAAGAAGAAATATTTTATAAAGTTTTACTGTGCATGATTTTTTTGTAATTTCATATTCAGTATATTAATCATGCACTTCATTTATTTGCAATCTGTAAATGAGTCCTTAAATATTTCAATGCAACAGTAGCAAGAAATGTAATTAATATTTTCCATATGGATACCAACTTATTCTTCTTGTCAACCTTGGATTAAACAATAAAGTGATGCTTTATTTATAACCTAGGGAAAAATGCCACACTGGTATACTTTTAGCAATGTTTCTTTAACCAACTAGCTGCTAGAAGCTCCGTGGGATGTAATTGAATACAAACTCAATATTATCACTCTTCCCCATACACATATTTTTTTAAAAGATAATGAAACCATCTTAAAGGAATAGCAAGTATGTTCTGGAAAGGAATTTATTGTTTTGTCAAGAACTTGGTGTTCTTCACTTCATAAAGTGATCTAGCATTAACTGAGAGAACAGTGGATGAAAACCTTTATTCAAGAAATGTTCAGAAATATTCCATATTGGAGTTAATTTACAATAAAATCACTTTCAACTTTTTATTACCAAGTAAATACAGACCACACTTTCTTTGTATTAACCTTTCCAGTTAGTACAATGAAATGATATATTGACTAGTAAAATAATTATCCCTAATATTCAATGGATTTACAAATCTCCAGAAGTACTTATGATCACATTAAGAAAATAGTGTCATATAATTTCTGAAGAGCTATGCCACCCTTTGTCATGTGGACCCTCCATATAACCCTGTGAAATATGAGTTCGACATATAGGAATATCTTCAAGGAGTTTCAGACCCATATTGTAAACCGCTGGCAGAGGTGTTCCTAAGAATTGGGACTATAGAGCCAAAGGCAAATTTGCAAAGCTCATTCTAGGTATCTATTTTCCTCTATATTTTTGACCCTCCCATCCATGACCTGAGTGTCTATTTTTATTTTTCTAATATCTTTTTTTAAAATTCTCAAATTGTTTTTCTTCCTAGGCAACTCTTTGTAAACTAAAAATCTCCCATCTAGTACCATAGCAAAGATTTTTATTACTACTCCTCCCCTTTTATCAAAACTCTCATGATTATAAATTCACTTGTGTTATTAATATTTTAATTCTAAAAATCTTTGTTGGTTATCTGCTTCAAGGTGTTACATATTCTTCTTGGTGACGAGGTTAAAAATAAAGCAAAATATGACAAAGAATAACTAAAAACAACAATTTGACAAATGATATAGTCTAGAGCTTGAGAAATATATTAAATAATTAACTAAATGTACATAATTATTGCAATTCTGATAAATTTACAGTGAGCGAGTCAGGATCCTATGCATGGACATAAATTAAGATCTTTGATTAAATTAATTTATCCAAAACCAGATTTTGTTAGCCTAAATAAATCTTTGATGAATTAGGCTGTGCTGCTTTCCTTCCTGCTAAGCAGCATCCTCAATATCAATGATGCTTGTTAGATTACCCATTGAAATGTTTATAAAGAGAACTGTGTGTTGGGCACCGCATTTCCTGGTTACTAACAACTAGTCACAAATGAACTGCTTTTTATGCTAAGGTGCTAATAATGTTGTGAGTGTATTTTAAGTTCCTCTCTATGCATGTTATTTTCAAAGGGTATCTCTCAATCAATGTGCTGTGGTATATAACCTCCCAAAATCTTTCCTTTATTTTCCCACTAGAGCTTTCTGACACAATCCAGACACTATGGGAAAGATTCATTTCAGAGAGAAAACTTAAAAGACCCGCTTATAAAACTATATTTCTCTTAAGCAAACATATTGTCCAGCATACCTTAAATTTAAGTTACTATTAATTATTTTCTAGTCATGAAAAGAGGAGGAGGGTGTTGAGGGAAATTTCCCTCACTTTGTCTCCTTGATCACAGACTATATTTTTGTTGTTATTTATATATGCTCTCAGGTTGGGGAGCCACAGCAATAAAGATAATTGAAAGTGTAATGAAACTAGACACTGGAATAAAAGTGCTGTAAAATGCAAAAGTGTTGTGAATTTGAATTATGAAGTTGCAGATGTTTTTGTTTTGTTTTCATGTGCTTTTCAGTGTAAAATAATATGATCATATGACCATCTTTGAATACAAAGTATTTTCTTACAGCAGATGAAACAAAATTACTTTCCATAAGCCTGAGTTGCACAGTAACCTCCACAAGTAACTATATAATTCAATGAAGTCATTCTTCCAATGAATATTCATTGAGCACCCACTATAACTAAAGTTTGTTCTAGATTTTGAAGAAATATATATGTGAATAAAAAAGGCAAAATTACTTGCCTGAAACATGTATTTCTAGAATGGAAGATAGACAAAAATGATTTAATTTAAAACCATCTTATGCGAGCCAGTGTTAAGTGCTATGAGAACAATGCACAGGAAAGAGAAATGGGAGTTTCAGGGAAAATATTATATGCAAAGGAGTAAAGGTGGTGAGTGAAACAAGCAGTTGTTATCAGGTGAGAATTGTCTATGAGTTGGGATCAGCTAGTGCAAATGCAAAAAAAGGGAACATACTTCATGCTTTCAGACCAAGGCACAGCATTGAAGCCAGTATGGCTAGAGTGAAGTTAGCAAGTAGAAAAGTAGCAGATGATGAGTTTAACAAAGTAATCTAAGGACTTCTTCTTTTAAGGTTCTTATAGACATTTCACTGACACTGATTTTTAGTTTAGTAGGATGGAAAGTATTTGAGGGTTTTGAGCAGGGGAGTGACATGATTTGTCTTAGTTTTAAATTAGAATCATTCTGGAAGCCAAGGCAGACTGAGAGGGAACAATTAGAAGATTACTGCCATATTCTAGCCCAGAGATGGTTGTAGCAAAGGATGGACAATGAGTAAATGATACTTATATACATATACACTCACAATACATACACCCACATACATATATATGGAAGAGCACATAGGATGTGCTGACAAATTAGATAGGGAAAGTAAGAGAATGACAAGACTTAAGAATGACTCCCAGCTTTATAGCAGAAGCAATCAGAAGGCAAGAGTTACAATTTAGTGAGATGGGGAAAGACATTGGAGGAATAAATTATAAAGTGGGCATAGATCAGGCAATCCCTTTTGATTATACTAAGTGTGTGATGCCCAGTAGATGGCAGCTTCAAGTTAGTTCCCAAGAACAAAAACAAAACCAAGTCTAGGAAGATCTTTGCAATGATGTCCCCAGGAAACCTGGTGAAAAGAGCCACAAGAAAACAACTGAGGCAAAGAAGGAGTCTCCAACCAAGGTGAACTGATAAAGAATATCAAGAATTCAGGTTAGGTAAAGAGGGCTCTTCCCCAAAGTGGATGCAGCCAAGAAGAAGTCCTCAAGAAAGGCAGTGGTACTAAAGCCAAGGCAGCAAAACTAGAAGTCCATGAAGGTCTTCCCAAAAGAAGACAAGACCATGAATTTGCTGAGGTCCACAAGAAAAGTAAAGGCTGGGAGTAAAAGGTCCAATGCCTTGGCCAATGGCAAGAATGGTGCTAATTCCCCAGAATAAAAGATGATAGCCATGGCCAAGGTCTCTAAAGGGGAAATGCCGTCTGGCTTGTGGAGGGGTCAAAAACCAAGGAAACCACTCTTTCAAGTGCAAGGGTAGTAATGTGTCCAAGAAACCACATGCAAGCCTAGTCAGCAAAGAAGGAGGTCCCTAGAGGCCTGAGCAGAACTGGGCTGCCTGCAAAGTCCTTGTCATCCAAGGTGCCCAGCGAGAAGACAGACACTGTGAGCTAGGAGCTGGGGTAGAGAGAGACTGAGATTCTGCTTGAGTTCTTTTTTTTTAAGATTTATTTTATTTATTTCTTTCCCCCACCCCCCCCCGCCCATTGTCTCCTCTCTCTGTCCGTTCACTGTGTGGTGTTCTGTGTCCTCTTGCATTCTCAGTGGCACCAGGAATCTGTGTCTCTTTTTGTTGCATCATCTTGCTGAAATCAGTTCTCTGTGTGTGCCATGCCACTCCTGGGCAGGCTGTGATTTTTTTTTCATGCAGGGTGGCTCAGTGAGGGGTGCACTCCTTGCGCGTGGGGCTCCCCCATGCAAGGAACACACCTGTATGGTCTGGCACACTTCATGCGTGGCAGAGCCATGCATGGGCCAACTCACCACATAGGCCAGGAGGCCCTGGGTTTAGACCCTGGATCTCTCATATGGTAAGCAGATGCTCTATCAGTTGAGCCATATCCACTTCCCCTGCTCGAGTTTTTATTCCTCAAGAAACCATCACTCTGGAAAAAAAAAAAAAAAAAAAAAGAAACCATCACTCTATTTCACTGTAAAATATTTAGCAGTAGGACTTATTTCCCCCTCACACAAAAACAAATAAAAGAAGTCAAAGGGACATTTGCTTCTACAGGTTAGGAGTTTAAAGGAGATGCCTACATTGGCGATAATAGATTGGGAGAGTTTGGGATGCTATTTGTGCCCATCCATTACCTCTCATATTTACCATTTCTTTGCACTCTCAACCAACTTCAAACTGCCAGCAGCCTAGATTTTTTTTTGCCTTAGATTCTTTCATGGCTAGAGGTAGAAGTCTAGGCCAGTCAGAATTGATGGGGGAATTCATGATTGGCAGATTGGGTAAAGGCTCTATGTTTCTCATCCCTCTGATCAGACAATCTAAGCATATGACTTATGCTAATTCTCATGGTTCCCCAGAGGAATTTTAAGCTCAAATTTCCATTGATAACTTGTTTAATAACACACTTGTTGGCTTTCTGCCGTTCCCTGACTGACTTCCCTGTTTGTCTATAGGGCTTCTATGATTTTATCCTAGATAAAGTATTTACACTGAAATACTGTTTCAGGATATCTTCCTTGGGGTACAAACACTAATAGAGGCTGTGTCCAGTATATAGCTGGTATTTAATTCTAAAAGACTGGATCAAATAACCAAGAATCGTACGTTGGCATATATTACCACTGTGGACAGAGGATGGGGATATGATCCAAGCCTTTCTTTAATTCATTCATTAATTGATTAATTAATCTTCAGGTCAAGGGCATTGAGTTTTCATATTCTTTAGTTTGCAGGGCTATCATTACTCCTTCCAGGGACAGACTCTAAATGAATTTATTTCTTTTTTATATTCCAATCATTTTTCTCCATTTCATTCCAGTCTATTTATTATATACAATTATTCTTATGCATGCATCTGATGTCTTTTTCATTTCATTTATCTTGTTAAGAGCAGATATGAAAAGTTTTATATGCATGAATTTTAAAGTAATATAAATATAAAACAATGTGAGGTTATGGCACAATTCTGTCTTTTAAAAATAGCAGCATTTAAGTCTTATCCATGTTACTTTGTCTGTACTCACTCAATTAATTCTAAATAACAAGTAAAATTTTTCTTCATTAATGTTTTTATTGATCAAATTATGCTGTGAATGACACCTAGATTACATCGAACTCTCCAGAAACATGAATAACTTTATGTTAGTTATTCTTATCCATGTCTTTTTATGGACTCTGTGAAAATTTCTGTAGTGTACAAACCAAGTAGCAAGGTGATTATAACATATTTTTTAAAATTTTAATTTAATTACTAAGAGTTGCTTGCCAGTATTTCTGAAACTTCATGCTCCTCCACAGTATATAAGGGTTCCCTTAAGCTCACATTCTCATTAACATTAGCTTTAGCAGCTTTAAAACTTTGCCAGTTAAATAAATATAAATTAATACACCATAATGGATTTTTGATGACTTTTTAAAATCATTGTAGACTCACATGCAAATATAAGAAATAGTGCAGAGAAATCCTATATACACTTTATCCAGTTTTCCCCAACACTGGCATTTTGAGAAACTATACCACAATATCACAGACTACTGACATTGATATATTCCACCACCCTTATTTAAAATTTCCTAGTTTGATATATTAATTTGTATGTGTGCATGTGTATATATAGTTATATACAATTTTATCACTTATGTAGGTTCAGTGTTTTGACCAAAGTCTTCATAAAGATACAAATCTGTCCTCCTTTTCTATAATTTTGTCAATTCAAAATTATTATATAAGTACATTCAAACAATATTTTAATTTAATCAAGTATATTCAAAGACAGTACATTTTATTCAGTACAGTACAGTATAGTTTGAAGTTTGTGAATTTCAGAAAAGATCCTGTTCTTTCAACAAATCCATTCTGTCCATGTGGGTCCCTTTGAATGAAATTGTGTTCAGTTGAGGCCCTCCATTAAACCATTTGATTAG
The DNA here is from genome assembly GCF_030445035.2 of Dasypus novemcinctus. Classification (NCBI taxonomy): domain Eukaryota; kingdom Metazoa; phylum Chordata; class Mammalia; order Cingulata; family Dasypodidae; genus Dasypus; species Dasypus novemcinctus. The sequence continues at coordinate 20,406,732 of NC_080674.1, forward strand.
ATCACTTTAGGACTTGTGATTGGACTCTTTCTTCAATGTGTGACCCAAGTTAAGCCTCCCCCTCTTGCTGGGATCTTATATAAGCTGAGAACTGTAAACAAACACACTGAGTGTCGCCATTTTGACCTTGCCATGTATGAGAGAGGGTTAACTGCAGTTGAAGTAAGACAAAAAAGCACCAAGAGAAGACTGAAAGATGTTCCAGAGGACAGAGGCTGGAATCAGTAGGGCAAAGGGGCATAGAAAAAGGTCCCCAAGAGGCTGAAGAGAGGAGCCTTGCCAAGTGCTTGATCACCCACAGCAGACTAGAGGAGGTGAGTCTCAAGGGGAAGCAGGGAACTTGGCAGAGATCAGCCTCCTTTTTGCCTTGATATGTGATAAGGAGACCAAGATCTGACCAGCAGCTAACATTTGGTGAGAAACCATCTCTGATAGTACCTTCATCTGGACATTTCATAGCCTCAGAGCTGTCAGCATTTTGTCATGTATTCATATTTTTTCAGTCACTAAAAAAATATGTTGATCTTGCGAGTTTAATGAATTCACTTATTGGAAGGCATCTTTTTTTTAAATTATTTATTCATTTATTTTAATTACATTAAAAAAAATATGAGGTCCCATTCAACCCCACTGCCCCTGCCCCCCACTTCCCCCACAGCAACACTCTCTCCCATCATCATGACACATCCATTGCACCTGGTAAGTTCATCTCTGAGCATCACTGCACCCCATAGTCAATGGTCCACATCATAGCCCAGACTCTCTCATGTTCCATCCAGTGGGCCCTGGGGGGATCTACAATGTCCCGTAATTGTCCGTGAAGCACTATCCAGGACAACTCCACGTCCCGAAAACGCCTCCACATCTCATCTCTTCCTCCCGTTCCCCACACCCAGCAGCCACCATGGCTACCCTTCCCACACCCATTCCACATTTTCTCTGTGGACATTGGATTGGTTGTGTCCATTGCACACCTACGTCAAGTGAGGGCTTAGATTCCACATGGGTACTGGATGCACTCCTCCCGCTTCCAGTTGTAGACACTCTAGGCTCCATGTTGTGGTGGTTGACCTTCTTCAACTCCATGTTAGCTGAGTGGAGTAAGTCCAATAAATCAAAGTGTAGGAGCTGAAGTCTGTTGAGGCTCTGGGCCTGGGTGTCATATTATCAGTCCAGAGATTCAAATCCTCTACATATATCTCTGCCAATAGGAATGGTTTAATTTCTTCTTTTCCAGTTTTTGTGCCTTTTATTTTCTTGCTTAATTTCAGCAATGAGAGCATTCTAGTAATATGTGTATGTGAGCTGTGAATGGCTTTGTTCCCCATCTTAGGAAAGCATAAAGTCTTTCAACATTGTGTTGTGTAGCAGTTTGATATGGTTTATGAATTCCAATAAAATAGGTACTGAATTTTGTTTGTAAACTGGTCTTCTGTCCAGGCATATTAGATTATATTGGATTCTGAAGTTTCACTTTTCTTTGATTAAATAATCATTAAGGCTTTGATTGGGCCACATCAGTAGGATGTTGGGTCCCCACCTCCTTGGCGGGTGGGGACTCACAGAGAAAATGATGAGGCACAGAAGTTGGAGATTTTAGTGCTGGAGAACCAGGAAGTAAATACACAGAGAAGCAGATACATGAGGAAGGAGATAAGATTCTTTTAGTCATGGCAGAGGCCCTGAGAAGAAAGATGAGCCATTTGCCTGTTAGTTTACAGCTGACCTTGTGGAAAGAACAAAGCAGCTGAGCCAGAAAGAAATGAGCCCTGAGAGAGAGATGAGACTTATCCCAGCCTACAGCTGAGATTGAAATAGCTGAGACCATAGAGCTTTAAGAGGAAGAGGAAGTCCGAATGTCAGCAGACATCTTGTTCCACCAGGTGATAACAGATTTTGGTGAGGGATGTAACTTATGCTTTATGGCCTGGTAACTGAACGTTTCTGTCCTAAATAAATACCCTTTATAAAATCCAACAGATTTCTGGTACTTTGCATCAGCACCTCTTTAGGTGACTAATACATGTTGCTAGCTATTTTTTAATGTAATATTTTGTGTCATCTGTGTATCTTAAAAAAAATAAGATAATTAAAAAAAATGATACTCTTTATCAACCTGACATAGTTCTCCTCTATTACTAACTTGTTGAAATTTTTGTTCATCAATGGGTGTTGGGCTTTTTGCCAATTTCTTTTTCTCTGGCAATTGGCATGATTATGGTGTTTTCCTTTTTAGCTTTTGAATATGGAGAATACCATTTATTAATTTTCAAATGTTGAATCAGCCTTGCATTTAAGGAGTATATTCCATTGAACATGGATTATAATACTTTTTACATAATTTAGGGTTCATCAATACCCATAAGATGCTACTGCTATGTAGTTTTCTTTTCTGGTAATATCTTTGGTGTCAGGGTAACATGGGCTCCCTAGAATGAGTTGGGAAACATGCCCTCCTCTTCTATAATTTGAAAGAGTTTGTGAAGATTTGGAATCAATTCTTCTTTAAATGTATGATAGAATTTACTAGTACAATCATCAGGGTCTCAGCAGCATCAGTTCTGGATGATCAAAAATTGAGGCAATTTCAAACCTGTGACCAGAGTTTGGTGTTCCACACTTGCAAAATCTGCATGCTCAGGTAGCCCTGATGCCAGCAGCACCAAAGAGCTGTTCAGGGAAATTATAAATTAATTGCCTGTTAATGAAGCAATTTATTCCATGCTTAATAATATGTTCAAATGTATTCTACACTTTTATTTCCTTTCTGCATGCTTTATTTCTGCAACCTTTGCTGTAGAATCATCTCTTAACTTGGAAAATAACTTTGTGTGGTTAGTATCCATTTCAATATTTGCAATAATAATTTTTAACATTTCAATTCACTTTACGTGATTGACTCCAATTTTTTTATCCAACAAAAAAAACCTTTCATCTAAATCAGAATCTTCTCCTGTCTTCTTTTTTAAAAAAAATTTCAAAATTGATTTTTTAATTTATCTTATTCATTGGAAATGTTGTAGGTTTACAGAAAAATCATGAGTAAAATGCAGAGTTCCTATATACAACCTTATTATTAAAATCTTGCATTAGTGTGGCACATTTGTTATACTTTATGAAAGAACATTTTTATGATTCTCCCATTAACTATATTCTATGGTTTACATTATGGTTCTCCATTTGTGTCGTACAGTCCTGTTTTGTTTTTTAATTTTTATTCTAGTAACACATATACAATCTAAAATGTCCTTTTTTAACCACATTGAAATTTATAATCTGTGCTCTTACTTATATTTACAATGTTATGCCATCATAACCACTATCTATTACCAAAATATTTTCATCTGTGGAAAGTTTTAGGAGTATGCTTTTTTTCGAATATCTAAAATTTATTGATTCATAACTGTCTATTTTCTTGGGAAAACAACTGCTCCTTTTTATGGAAATTATTTTTATATTATCTATTTATGTATCTTACAAAAACATACTTAACATACAAATACTTAAGAGTCACCTTAACACTTTGCTTTAGTCAAAGGTTTATCTTATATGTCAATATTTGAGCTATTTGTCAATTTTTTGTTTTCTTTGCTTTAATAAAATGTTACTTGAAACCTTTCTTTACTGGAAAGATATTTTTTCTTTACTTCCCAATGTACGGTTGCCTCCAACAATGCCCATTTTTTAATTGAGCTATAATTCACACACTGTAAAATTCACTTCTTTAAAGAATACAGTTCAATCAGTTTTTAAACCCACAAGATAGTGCAACCATTAACACCATCTAATTTCTGAATATTTTTATCACCTCAAAAAGAAGCCTTATGACAATTAGCAATCATGCCTCATTTCTCCTCTTGCCAGTTCCTGGCACACACTAATCTACTCTCTGCCTGTACTGGCTTTCTGTATCTGGATATTTTATATGAACAAAATTATGCAATAAGTGTATATTTTATACCTAGGCTTTTTCACTTAGCATAATGTTTTTAAAGTTCATTCATGTTGTAGCATGCAATGATACTTCATTTTTTTTTCTGGTTAAACAATAAGAATTTATTTTTTCACAGTTTGAGGCTGGGAGAAAGTCCAGATGAAAGTGCCATCAAGACTACTCTTTCTTCCCAAAGATTGTGGCATTCTGGGGCTGACTGCTGTCAATTTTTAGTCCTCACTTTCTCACATTGCAATGCACATGAAGACCTCTCCTGCCTCTCATTTCTTTTCCAGGTTTTTATTTATTTCAGCTTCTGACTGCTTCCTCTGTGTCCTTCTCTCTGTGTGCCTGAATTTCACTGTGCTTATAAAGAAGTCCAGTAAGAAGTTTAACACCTATCCTAATGGAAGTGGGCCACACCTTTTTAATCAGAATAACCTCATCTTCATCAGAAGGCCCTATTTACAATGGGAGTCACATCCACAACAGTGGGTTAAATTTAAGAATATGTTTTCTAGGATACATATGGCTTCAAACCACCAAAGTGATGAATAGTTCGATGGGTTTTGACACATTCTTAGAACCATGTATTCACATAATAATATCAAATAGTTCCTTCAACCCCAAAGATTCCCTGTGCTGACAATTTGTAGTTAAATCTTTTCCCTACCCTCCAGAAGCTCTAATAGCATATTTTCCTGCCACACAGCTCTCTGATAACTTTGAGTCTACTGCTTTGAATGCCCCTTACAATAGGATTGCTTGCATTGTGATTTGAACCTGGTGAAGAGCCATTTCTTATCTGGTCCCCACTTAAAGATGACAACCTTCCATTTTACTGGGCTATTGGTTAGGAGCAATACCCCCAAATGTGGAAATGTTGCCACATTTACTAGTTTTACAGTTGTAAACTACATTACATACAGATGTAATCAATATATTGTTAAGTAAAGATAGAGGGGTGTGTTTGACTCATAAAGGTAGCCCACAAAATTCACCTCTCAATCTCTCTAAGCCTTCCCTGCAATACAAAGCGATTTCCTTTCTGTATTCCTAATTTAGTTTCTATATACTCATATTTTTCTTTTCTTAAACATTATTTTTATAGCTTTATTGATATGTATAAATAAAGCATAAATCCTCAAACTATGTCTCACCTAGCATACATAGCTTCTATTCTTTTTCCTTCTTTCTAGTATAGTTGTATCCATATTTTGCAAAAACTGATTTTATACATGAAATAGCACTCATGTTCGTGTTTTACATGAAGTTTTACTCTTTTACACATTTCCATGTGTCCGTTTTTAACTTTCCTTCTAGTAATATACATGACCTTAGACTTACCTTTTCAAACCACTGTCCTATCCATACATAGCACTGCTAGTTGCAAACACCATGACATGATTTAACCATTTCTATTCATCTTCAAAGATTTACAAACAACCTTTTTAACAATTCTGAACAATTCTGTACCTACCTCATCTTTCCATTCTTTACCTTCCTTCTATTTTCTGGTGACCTATAGTCTAAATATTAACTCCATGGGTTTACACTGTGTATTAGTTCACAATAGCACAATCATACAGTATTTGCCCTTTTGTGTCTAGCTTGCTTCACTCCATATAATGTCCTCCAGGTTCATCCGTGTTGTCGTATGCTTTAGAAATTCATTTTTTCTTACTGCTGCATAATACTCCATCATCTGCATACACCACAATTTGTCCATTCATCAGTTGTTTGGGGCAGCATTGCTCTATATATCTCTGTGGGTCTAATTCATTTATCATGTTATTCAAGTTCTCTGTTTATTTATTCTCTGTTCAGATGTTCTATCCAATATTAAGATGGTGTATTGAAGTCTCCAACAATTATTGTAGAGATATCTCTTTCTCCCTTCAGTTTTGCCAGTGTGTGCCTCATGTAACTTTGGGTATTCAGGTTAGGTGCATAAATATTTATTATAGTCATTTCTTCTTGGTGAATTGCCTCTTTTAGTAATACATAATGATCTTTTCTATCCCTTATAACAATTTTGCATTTGAAATCTATTTTGTCCAATATTAATATTGTTAACTCCAGCTCTTTTGTGGTTAGTATTTACATGGAACACCTTTTTCCAACCTTTCACTTTTAATCTGGTTGTATCCTTACAGGTGAAGCGGATCTCTTTTGACAACATATAGATTGTCCTTTTTTTGTGTGTTTACATTCTATCAGTCTACGTCTTTTGAATGGGGAGTTCAGTCCATTAACATTCAATGTTAATACTGTAAAGGCTTTACTTACTTCATCTATTTTATCCTTCAGCTCTCTTTTGTCACATTCTTCTTTTGTCTCTTGTCTTATCCTTAATTTACCTTCCTAATAATCTTCATATTTAAACTCTTCTCCAATTCTCTTACCCTATTTTTTCCTTCCAGGCTGCAGCAACCCATTTAGTATCTCTTGTAAATCTGGTCTTTGGTAACATATCCTATCAGTTTTTGTTTGTCTGTGAAGATTTTGAACTCAGCCTCATTTTTAAAGGACAGTTTTGCAGGATGCAGAATTCTTGGCTGGCAACTTTTCTCTTTCAATACCTACCTTAAATAAATATACCACTTTCTTCTCACCTCCATGGTTTCTGATGAGAGGTCGGCACTTAATCTTATTGAGTTTCCCTTGTAATGTGATGCTTTGCTTTTCTCTTACTACTTTCAGAATCCTCTTTATCTCTGATATTTGTCATTCTGAATAGTAGTTGTGCCTGGGTAGATCTTTTCAGATTTATTCTATTTGGGGTGTGTTGTCCTACTTTGATATTGGTATTTCTGACCTTCATAAGGGTTGGGAAGTTTATGGTCATTATTTCCTCAAATGATTTTTCTGTTCCTTTTTCATTCCTTTCTCCTTCTGGGACACAATAAGACATATATTTGTGTATTTCACATTGTTATTCAATTCCCTGAGGGCCTGTTCCATTTTTTCCATTCTCTTCTCTTACAGTTCTCCTGTCCTTTCCAGTTAAGATGTTCTGTCTTCAAAATCACTAATCCTGTCTTCAAGTAATTCAAATCTACTCTTATGGGCCTCTGAAGTATTTTTAATCTCATCCATTGAGTCTTTTATTCTCTTAAGGTCTGTTAAATTTCTTTTCAGACTTTAAAATTGTTCTTTATGCTTTCCCAGTGTCTTCTTAACATCCTTTATTTCTTTAGTCATATTTTCTATAAATTTCTTTGAAGTCATTTAGGAGAGTTGTATGATTATCACAGATTGTCTTAAATCCTTTATCTTTTCAGGATATTTGGTTTGTTTCTTAGTATGGCGTGTAATTTTTTGCTGATGTCTAGGCATCTGAGTATGTTGGTAAATTTACTCCGATGACTGATTCTTCTCTCTTGGCTATTTTTTTTTTCACAGCTATTTTTTAATATTTGGTTCAACTTATTCTTAATCTTTAAAACTGCCCAGCTTAAGTTTTCAAAATTGGGCCAGGGACTCACCAATGGGGTGCAGAATTTTCTCCCAGGGGTTGGACATGGAGAGTGCAAGAACAGTTTTTGAAATTTTCCGACCATCCAAGAGATGGTATGCATCAGCACACTTTTTCTCAGAGGTGTTACTGTCTCAGCTTTCCTATGTTCCTTTGTTGAATCTCCAGATTGAAGATTCAGAGCAGGCTCTACTGGCCAAATTCACTGAACAAAAGCACCCCAACCTTCTCTTCCTCCTCCCTTGAAACAACTGATAGGAAGGAAAATGTCTGTTCCTCTCTCAGTTTGCTGCAGTGAGCCAGTGGTTTTACCCAAGCTTAATATCTTTGGAGTTGGGGAGGGGATCCCTTTCTGGCCGCCAACCATGGGAGTTTGGTATCTCATGTTTGTCATTTCTGCTTCTTTATCTCTCTGTCCCTGACCCTCCTGGAAATTGTATAGCACTGATTGGTCTGCCGACTCCCAAAGCAGGTCCCTCAGACAGCTTTTCACTTGTTCTCCGTTGTTTTGTAAAAGCATTCAGCTCTGCCTGTTAGTCCATCACCATCTTCCTACCACATTCATTTTTATTTCTGAATAATTATACCACAATTTGTTTATCCATTCATTAATTGTTGTATATTTAGGTTGTTTCCATACTTTGGGAGGATAGTATGGACTAATGCATCTATGAATATTTGTGTGGACATGTGTTTTCAATTATCTTAAGTAGATACCTAGAAGTATAATTGCTAGGTCTATGAAACCCTTGTTTCACTTTTTTGTTATTTATTTATTTTTATTAGAGAAGTTTCAAGATTACAAAACAATCATGCTTAGCATGGGGAATTACCATATATCACCCATCCACTAACTCCTTGCATTGTTGTAGAACATTTCCTACAGATTATGAAAGAACATCAAAATATTATTGCTAACTATAATCCATAGCTTACATTTCATGTATTTTTTCCATACCTCCCTATTATTAACAGCATTTCCATCATTCACCATGGTAATCACAATGATATACAGTCCCATGCCTTGTACAATTCATCCAAAGTGTACTCTAAGTGGCTTTCAGTTTCATCACAGAGTAATTCTGTCATCATCTCAGAAAATTTTATAACGTTTTACTTAGTTCAATAGAAAAATTCCCATACACCCCTGTTATTTATTTATTTTTTTTCACCCCTGTTATTTAAACTTAGCTTTTATATAGTACCTTCTTTGTCATTGATGCAAAAATGTTAAAATATAGCTGTTAATGATAGCATATAAGTTAACGTGAATTTCATTTTTCCAATGTATCTCCCTGTTCTTACCAGCTTATAATAGTGACGTACATTTGCTCTAGTTCATAGAAAACATTCATGCATTTGTACTACTAGCCATAATCTTCATCCACCATCAAGTTCACTATGTTACACAGTTCCTATTCTCTAGCATTATTTTGATTGACATTTAAGTCCCAAAACTACAGTTTTCAGCTAAAATCACATTTATAAATCAGCATTGTCAGTTAAACTCACTATAATGTTTTACCATCAATTCTATCCATTTCTGCACACTTACAATCAAGCTAATTAAAAATTCCACATACAACTGAGAGGGAAGTTTATAGCCATAAATTCATATATCAAAAAAGAAGAAAGAGCAAAAATTGAAGAACTAACTGCACATTTGAAGGAATTAGAAAAACAACAACAAAGTAACCCAACAGGAAGAAGAAGGAAGGAAATAACAAAGATAAGAGCAGAACTAAATGAAATAGAAAATAAGAAAGCACTTGAACAGATAAACAAGACCAAGAGCTGGTTTTTTGAGAAGATTAACAAAATTGACAAACCTTTAGCAACACTAACAAAGAAAAAAAGAGAGAAGATGCAAATACACAAAATAAGAAATGAGAAAGGCGATATCACCACTGACCCCACAGAAATAAAGACTATCATAAGAGGATATTTTGAAAAACTATATTCCAACAAAAATGACAATCTAGAGGAAATGGACAAATTCCTAGAAACACATAAACAGCCCATATTGACAAAAGAAGAAATTGATGATCTTAACAAACCAATCACAAGCAGAGAGATAGAATCAGTTATTAAAAATCTCCCAACTAAGAAGAGCCCAGGGCCAGATGGCTTCACAGGTGAATTCTATAAAACATTCCGGAAAGAACTGACACCAATCCTGCTGAAACTATTCCAAACCATCGAAACAGAAAGAACATTACCCAACTCCTTCTATGATGCCAACATTACCCTAGTACCAAAGCCAAACAAAGACATCACAAGAAAGGAAAATTACAGACCAATTTCTCTAATGAACCTAGACGCAAAAATACTTAACAAAATACTTGCTAATCGTATTCAACAACACATTAAACGAATTATACACCACGACCAAGTGGGATTCATCCCAGGTATGCAAGGATGGTTCAACATAAGAAAATCAATCAACGTAATACACCATATAAACAGATTGAAGGAAAAAAATCACATGATTATATCTATTGATGCAGAAAAAGCATTTGACAAAATACAGCACCCTTTCTTGATAAAAACACTCCAAATGATTGGAATACAAGGAAATTTTTTGAACATGATAAAGAGTATATATGAAAAACCTAAAGCCAATATTGTTTACAATGGAGAAATCCTAGACTCCTTCCCTCTAAACTCAGGAACAAGACAAGGATGCCCACTGTCACCGCTCCTATTTAACATTGTCTTAGAAGTACTTGCTCGAGCACTGAGGCAAGAACCAGAAATAAAAGGCATTCAAATTGGAAAGGAAGAAGTCAAAATTTCATTATTTGCAGATGACATGATCCTATACATAGAAAACCCTGAGAGATCTACAACGAAGATTCTAGAACTCATAAATGAGTTTAGTAAAGTCGCAGGTTATAAGATCAATGCGCAAAAATCAGTAGCATTTCTGTACACCAATAATGAGCAAGATCAGGAGGAAATCAAGAAACAAATACCATTCACAATAGTAAATAAAAAAATCAAATACTTAGGAATAAATTTAACTAAAGAGGTAAAGAACTTATACACTGAGAACTATACAAGATTGTTCAAGGAAATCAAAGAAGACCTAAATAAATGGAAGACTATTCCTTGTTCATGGATAGGAAGACTGAACATTATTAAGATGTCTATCCTACCAAAATTGATCTACACATTCAATGCAATCCCAATAAAAATCAATGCAGCCTTCTTTAAGGAACTAGAAAAACTAACTATGAAATTTATTTGGAAAGGAAAGAGACCCCGAATAGCCAAAGACATACTGAAAAAGAAAAACGAAATTGGAGGAATCACACTACCTGACTTCAAAACATACTATAAAGCTACGGTGGTGAAAACAGCATGGTATTGGCATAAGGAGAGACATATAGACCAATGGAATCGAATTGAAAGCTCTGATATAGAACCTCACATATACAACCACATAATATTTGATAAAGCCACCAAACCCTCTCAACTGGGAGAGAGTGGCCTATTCAACAAATGGTGTCTGGAGAACTGGATAGCCATATGTAGAAGAATGAAAGAGGATTACCATCTCACACCTTATACAAAGATCAACTCAAGATGGATCAAAGACCTAAATATAAGAGCCAAGACCATAAAAACCTTAGAAAGCAGTGTAGGGAAACATCTACAGGACCTTGTAATAGGTAATGGATTTATGAATATCTCACCAAAAGCACGAGCAGCAAAAGAACTAATAGATAAATGGGACTTCCTCAAAATTAAAGCCTTCTGCACCTCAAAGGAGTTTGTCAAGAAAGTAAAAAGGGAGCCCACACAGTGGGAGAAAATATTTGGCAATCATATATCTGATAAGAAACTTATAACTTGCATATATAAAGAACTCCTACATCTTGAAAATAAAAAGATAAACAATCCATTTAAAAAATGGGAAAAAGACTTAAACAGACACTTCTCCGAAGAAGAAATACAAATGGCAAGAAAGCACATGAAAAAATGTTCCAAATCTCTAGCTATCAGGGAAATGCAAATCAAAACCACAATGAGATACCATCTTACACCCATAAGATTGGCAGCTATGAAAAAAACAGAAGAATACAAGTGCTGGAGAGGATGTGAAGGAAGGGGAACACTCATCCACTGCTGGTGGGAATGCAGAAGGATCCAACCATTCTGGAGAACAGTATGGCGGTTTCTCAAAAAACTAGCCATAGATTTGCCATATGACCCAGCAATACCACTGCTGGGAATATACCCAGCAGAACTGAAAACAAGAACACAAACCAATATATGTACACCAATGTTCATAGCAGCATTGTTCACTATTGCCAAAAGTTGGAATCAACCCAAATGCCCATCAACAGACGAGTGGATCAATAAAATGTGGTATATACACACAATGGAATACTACTCGGCTGTAAGAACAAACACACTACAAACACATGTGATAACATGGATGAATCTTGAGAACCTTATGTTGAGTGAAGCAACCCAGACATTGAAGGACAAATACTACATGACCTCAATGATATGAAATAAACAAGCTGCCCTAGATAGCAAGAGACTGAACGATAGGCTTGCAGGAAATCGGAGGGTGGAGGAAGGATATGAGCCGATGTCTGCAGGGGTGGAATTTAAGAGGAGATGGTGGTAAGTATGAACACAAAGAAGAGATAAAAGGGGGGCAAGGGGTTGCCTTTGCTTGGGGCTTTGCGGGTTTGAGGGTGGCTGGGGAGGGACGGGTGGGTAACGTTGCCCAAAAGTGGGGGGAGGGAGGGGTAGCATACGAACCAGGAGAGGGTCAGGTGTTGGTGGAGAGTAAAATGCCGAGAAAATCATATCAAAATATAATAAAGAGGGTTACCTGTTTAGAATGCTCGGAGGGGAGGGTCTGATGCAGGACGGGCTCCTGGGGAATGTCTAAATGCTCATTCTGCCAGAGTGGGTGACACCATGGGGTAGAAACCCAAGTAGTGAGAGTGGGGGTGGACCCACATCCTGGGGAGGACTAATGCCATCCAATAGAGGGAACTGTATCCCTCGAGAGAAAGGGTGGCTCCCAGGGCATTGGGGCAGTTGAGCAAGTTAGGCCCTGAACACTATTCCATCTATCTCTGGAAGTGGCTCCTCAGGAAACGGAGGTTGGCTATCACTGAGGGCACCAAGGTGGAAGGGAAAATGGACGTTAAATGTGTGGAACCAAAGTAAATGGGGGGTAAGAGAGGAGTTTCCTGAGAGTACACAAGGATGGATATAAAACTTGTAATATTACACCATAACATATAGGAGATGACAGACTGATAATGTAAACCATAATGTAAAACATAGGATAACTAAAAATGTAAAGAACTGTGTATCCTAAAGTATGCACCATAATGTAAACACAGATGTCACCTTGTTAGAAAGCTAATGTCTCAGACTCTGTACATCACTTTAAGTAAATATGATATGAATAGGGCGTAAGAGTATCACTGTGGAAGGGAAAAAGTTTTCTGGTGGATGTGTGGGAGTGCTGTATATTATATATATACATTGCTGTGGTCTAGGACTCCTGTGAAGAAAAGCTGAATAATTAGGGGGGGGGGGGGAAAGAAAAAAATAGGATGTGGAATTTTTTCAAGTCAACATTCTTTATCTAAGTTCTTTATCTAACTTTATCCAAGTTCTTTATCTATCCTTTAAACTCATCGCTATATGCCATTCCCTAGTAAGGGACCATGACATTATATTGGGCTTCAAATTTCGGGGAGTTCTGGATCACAGAGTGTTTCAACAATGGCAATGGAGGGATACTGGTATGGGATACCAATGACAGGTGATATATGACTGACAGGGAGCTGTACAGAACATATGTCCAGGGTGCATGGTAATGTTTGGATATACTCACAGTGGCAACAATTAAAAACCACAGTAGGGGGGGTACTGGGTTCCTGGCCAGTGGTGCTCTGTCGTGGTCCCTAGGGGAGCAGCGACAGTCTCCCAGGTACAGTGGTGGGGACCGGGAGGGAGTGAGGGTTCAACAGTGAGCCCCTGATACTAATGACTATGCTTGTGAGCTGATAAACCCAAAATAATAACAAGGCCTAGAGCAACTTTGTGCCTGGGAATTTCCTTCTGTCGGCCTTCATGTTACTCAAATGTGGCCAGTCTCGAAGCCAAACTCAGCATGTAAATGCAATGCCTTCCCCCCAGCGTGGGACATGACACCCGGGGATGAGCCTCCCTGGCAACGAGGGACCACTATCAACTACCAACTGATGATGCAACTGGAAAATGACCTTATACGGAAGGTTCAATGCGGATCAGCAGAATATCCATGTCTACATAAAATACCATGACTTTAAAATGCTGTTTGACCTAAAGTAAGGGGGAAATGGAAAGGAGAAATGAGTTTATATGGCTACGAGTTTCTAAAAAAGAGTCTGGAGGCTGGCAGAAGGTTTGCCCTCATGCACAACTGAGCAGAGTCAGAGAGACAGATAAAGCAGATACAACCCCCAGATATTGGTTCCTTTGAGGGCTAAAGAGACCCATGGGAGTTATGGTCATGGCCGATGGGGTTAACTACCAGGGCAGATGGCCCCTCTTTGGAAATGGTGTGTATGTGTGATGAATCTGGACTCAGATGGGATCTCCCTTCATAAGACTTTCATGCTAATGTGCTGGAGGTGCAGTTAATGTTGGGGTTTAAGATATATTTAGGGGATTTGAATCTCTGGACTGACAATGTGATAGCCAGATCCTGAGCCTCAACAGACTCCAGCACCTACAATCTGATTTATTGGACTTACCACACTCAGCTAAGATGGAGGTGAAGAAGGACAACCACCACACATGGAGCCTAGAGTGATTACAACTGAAAATGGGAGGATTGCATCCAGCATCCAGGTGGAATCTGAGCCTCCTCTTGACATAAAGGTGCAATGGACACAACCAATCCAGTGTCCACATAGAAGAGATGGCATTGGATTGGGAAAAGTGGACATAATGGACAAAGGGTATGGGGAAAGGCAGGAAGAGATGAGAGGTGGAGGCGTCTTCGGGACATGGAGCTGCCCTGGATGGTGCTTCACCGGACATTGTAAATCCTCACAGGGCCTACATGATGGAATAGAGGAGAGTATGGGCCATGATGTGAACCAATGTATATGAGGTGCAGAGGTGCCCAAAGATGTACTTACCAAATCCAATGGATGTGTCATGATGATGGGAACGAGTGTTGTTGGGGGGGGGAGAGGGGGGGGTGGGGTTGAATGGGACCTCACATATATATTTTTAATGTAATATTATTACAAAGTCAATAAAAAATAAAAAAATTAAAAAAAAAATTCCACATACATTAAGCATCAGTACCCCTTCTCACCCTTCATCCTCTCTCCTGGTATCCTATATGCTAGATTTTAACACCAGGTGTTTATTCTTCATATTTAACTCATATTAGTGAGACAATATGTCATTTTGTGTCTATTTTATTTCAATCAGCATAATGTCCTTGAGGATGAACAAGGTTCATCCATGTTGTCATATGCATCCCAATTTCATTTCTTCTTACAGAAGCATAGAATTCCAACAAATGTATATACCATATTTTCCTCCTTCATTCATGGACACTGGTTATTTCCATCTTTTGGCAATTGTGAATAACGCTGCTATGAACATCAGTGTGCAAATATCTGCTTGAGTCCAAGTTTCAGTTATTATGGATATATTTCTAATAGAGGGATTGCCAGATCATATGATACTTCTATGTTTAACTTCCTGGGGAACTGCCAAACTGTCTTCCACAGAGACTGCTCCATTCTACGTTCCCACCAACAGTGAAGGAGTGTTCTAATTCTCCGTATCCTCTTCAGCACTTGTTGTATCCTGATTTTTGTTGTTTGTTTGTTTCTTTTTGTTTTAAGATTTATTTTATCCATTTATCAACCCCCTTGCTGCTTGCTTGCTGTCTGCTCTCCATGTCCACCCGCTATGTGCTCTTCTGTGTCTGCTTGTCTCCTTTCGTTGCATCATCTTGCTGCATCAGCTTTCCGCAGAGTGTGGGCCAGCTTGCCCTCACAAGGAAGCCCTGGGAAGTGAACCCAGGGCCTTTCATGTGGTAGATGGAGCCCAATAGGTTGAGCCACATCCACTTCCCTGTTTGTTTCTTTTTTACTAATGATCATTCTATAAGGTGCAAAATGGCATCTCATTGTAGTTTTGATTTGCATTTCTCAAATAGCTAGTGATATCAAAATTTTCATGTGCTTTTTGTTCATTTGTATTTCCTTTTTATTTAGAAAAATGTATTTAAGTCCTTTTCTTGTTTTTACATTGGATTGTATGCACTTTTATCATTGAGTTGTATGATCTTTTCATTTAGCATGAAAATTAAGCTTTATCAAATATGTGATTTTGAAATATTTTCTTCCATTGAATAGGTTGCCTTTTCAACTTCTTGACAAAGTCCTTTGAAGCACAAACATTTTTATGTTTTAGGAGGTCCCATTTATCCATTTAACGTTCACTGCTCATGCTTTTGGTGTTAAGGGTTAAGAAACCACTACCTACTACCAGGTTGTAATGATATTTCTCTATATATTTTTCTATTTAGTTTTATGGTTCTATCTTTTATAGTTAGGTCTTTGATATGAGGTGTGAGATAGGGATCCTCTTTCTTTCTTTTGGATATAGATATCCAGTTTTTCGAGCAACATTTATGGAATAGAATTTCTGGTCCATCTGGGTGGGCTTGACAGCATTGCCAAAAATTATTTGACCAAGGAAACAGATGCAACTCGAGTGATTGAGTGCCTGATTCCCATATATGAGGTACTGGGTTCCATGCCTGGTACCTCCTAAAAACAAACAAAAAACAAATGAAAAAAAATCTCTGTTTGGAGAGCAGATGTAACTCACTGGTTGAGTGCCTGTTCCACATGTATGAGATCCTGGTTTAATCCCCAATACATACTTTAAAAAAATCAATTGACCATAGATATGAGTGCCTGTTTTGAATCCATCAGTTAATTTCCATTGGTCTATATATCTATCTTTATGCCAGTACTATATTGCTTTTATGTCTGTAGCTAGGTAATATGATTTAAAGTCAGGAAGTGAGAGTCTTCCAACTTTGTTCTTCCTTTTTAATGTTTTTTTTCTGGCTATTTGGGGCCACTTAAACTTCCAAGTAAATTTGATAATTGTTTTTCCATTTCTTTAAAAAAGGTTGTTGGAATTTTTATTGAGATTGCATTGAATCTGCAAATCAATTTGATTAGAATTGCTATCTAAACAATATTTAGTTTTTATTCTGTATATATACATATATATATAAAGTGATATAATGATTCAAATCAACTCAAGCATAAGAAAGGCAATATATATAGGGAACATGAAATAAGCAAAGGATTATCCAATAAATAGGACTCCAACTGTTATATTACAATCCTTCAAGATATACTTACATATAAAAGTAAGCTCACCAAATTGGGGGAACCTCCAACATCTGGCCCACAAGACTGTGACTAACAGCCAGTCAGAGTCCCAACTGGATGCAATATAAATACTACATGTGCATCTAGTTAGTTTAACAAGTTTATACCGACAATTAGAGTGAGAAATAAGAGTGACATTACAAGTCAAGAGACTAAATCAATATTGAACAGTATCACAGAATGACAGGAAAATAGAAAAGCCTTATACACAAACTTACCAAACAAAATGTTCTGCCAAAAAAGGTTAACAATAATGGAAGCTTAATATCAAAACGTTTATTAAATATGAAGGTGATAGATGCAATTAATAATATTTGAGTCAAAAATAGTACATAGAAATAGCTGATAATTGTTAATTAATATGATTTGTGGCCTGTGAGCTACAAACAGGGGTCCAACTGTTTTGGAAATTCACAAGCCACAAAATGGTTAATAAAATTAATGATAAATGTATATACAAACTCACCAAACTGGGGGACACACCAACATCTGTCATGGCTCTTGACTGGAAAGTCCCAAATCAGTAGCTGATCCCAGAGTGCCAATTGGAAACAACACCTAAGTAGAGTGTCCCCTCAGAGGGTAAGACTTCAAATGCCTGACCAAGGACTGCCCCTTTTATTGAGCACATAATCAGTAAACCTGATACTATAGGTGCCAATTTGTGAGTGCAGTGCATTCCAAGGTTTATGCATCAGTCCTTGAGAAAGTGACCAGTTTCCTCAAGGAAGAACACAATATTCCCCAGAATGCATCATATCTGTTTTTATTATAAAATATTCCCCAAAGTACCCACTGTTGAAGATCTCATCTTTCCACCTGAATTATGAAAAGTGCTGACCAGCAAAACATTGATTTGCTGATTAATTAAGTTTCCTACCTGATGTTTCACTTTTAGACTTGAACAATACTAATTTTTTTCCCAATACAGTTTTTCAATCCATGAACATGGACTATCCTTCCATTTTCAGGTCATCTCTGCTTTCTTTTAGCAATGTTAAAATAATGCTATGGAGTTTTCTGAATACAGATTATTTACTTTCTTGATTAAGTTTATTACTAGCATTTTATTCTTTTAGTCACTATTATAAATGGAGTTCTTCTCATTTCCTCCTCAGACTGATCATTACTAGTGTGTAGAAACACTACCATTTTTTGCATAGTAATCTTGTATTGTACCACTGCTGAACTCATTTATTTGTTCTAGCACCAATGTAGATATTTCAGGACTTTCTAAATATAGGGTCATATCATCTGTGAATGGCAAAAGTTTTACTTCTTCCTTTCCAATTTGTATGCCTTTCATTTCTTTTTCTTGCCTGATGTCTCTAGCTAGAACCTCTAGCACTATTTTGAACAACAGTGGTGAAAGTAGGCATCCTTGTCTTGTTCCCAATATCAATAAGAAAGCTCTTATTTGTTCACCATTTAATGCATTATTAGCTGTAAGTTTTTCATGCATGTTCTTTATCATGTTGAGAAAGTTTCTTCAATTCCTAACTTTCAAAGTGTTTTATCAAGAAAGGATGATGGACTTTGTCAAATGCATTTTACTGTGTCAATTGAGACGATCATGTGATTTTTTCTTCTTCAACTTATTAATGTGCTGTGTTACCCTGATTGATTTTCTTATATTGAACCACACTTGCATGCCTGGGATAAAAAAACCAATTGATTACGATGTATGATCTTTTTACTGTGTTGTTGGATTTGATTAGTGATTATTTTGTTGAGGAATTTGGTATCTCTATTCATTAGAGAAATAGGTCTTTAATTCTATTTTTCCTAATATCTTTATCTGGCTTTGGTATTATGATGACGTTGGCTTCATAGATTGAGTTTGGTAGTGTAGCAGTTTGATATTATTTTTGAATTCCAAAACTGGATTTTGGATTATATTTGTAAATTGGTTTGTTCCTCTGGGCATATTAGATTGTATTGGATTCAGAGGTTTCACTTTTACTTGATTAAATAATGATTGAGACTTTGATTGGGCCACATCAGTAGGATGTTAAGTTCCCACCCCCTTGGTGGGCAGAGACTCATAGAGAAGCAAGTTTGGAGTTTTGGTCCTTGTGCCTAGGAAGTAAACACAAAGAGAAACAGATAAGTGAGAAAAGAACAGGCTCAATTAGATTTGGCAGAAGCCCCATGAAGAGAGATGAACCATTTGCCTGTTAGTCTGAAGCTGGCCTTGTGGAGAGAGCAGAGAAGCTAAGCGCAGATAGAAATGAGACCCAGGAAGAGAGGAATCTAGGAATCCTGAACTCTTGCAGATGTTGTCAACCGTCTCACTCCAACAGACTTTGGTGAGGGAAGTAACATGTTTTTTGGCCTAGTAACTGTGGGTTTCTACCCCAAATAAATACCCTTTATAAAAGCCAACAGATTTTGGTATTTTGCATCAGCACCCCTTTGACTGACAAATACAGAATTAGGTAGTCCTAAAAATTGCAAAAGCATAGTCCTTTTGCAATTACCAAAGTGTTGGAACAGTTTTATAAATGGGTAAGAGGTATTTTTTAGGGGAATTGTGAGATACTTGATAGAAAAGAGCTATAGTGATATGAAGAGACTATTGATAGTAAGATGGACTCTAAAGAGGCTTTTTATGAGGTCTTAGATGTAAATGATGAAAATATAATTGGAAACTGGAGGAAAGGTGATCCATGTTTTAAAGTTGCAGAGAACTTAACAAGATTCACTCCCGATGTTTTATGGAAGGTACAATTTGAAAAGAGTAAGCCTGGGCATTTAAATGAAGAACTCTTGAAAGCAAACCTGGAGAATGTGGCTTGGCTTCTCCTTGCAGCTTATAGTAAAATCTAGATGAGAGAGATAAGCTGAGAACTGAACTGTTGGGCAAAGAAAACAGAAACCGATTCCAGAACTTCTAAGTCTCTGGAAATCAAGATCCCAGACAATATTGCCCAGTTTGAGGACTTAACTAAACCTGGAACTTGTAAATCAGTATTGAAGGTGCAGTTACCTAGGAAAGATTTGTGGAAAGTCTTACTGTCTGATTTCTTGGACCCCTCCTTCTTCATGCTAAACCAACAAGATTTTTAAGAAAGCTGTATGAACTAAACCAGAGCAAGCTTGACTAAAAGGGCATGGAAGGGAGAGATAGAAGGAGAGACAACTTTAAGAGGAAAACCATTTCTTTAAACTGATTGTGATGTGATTCTATACTTAGCATTGTATTTATTTGAGGGTTTCTTTGAATATTGTAATGTCCTTTTGGAATTCAGAGGGTGGAGTGTGGCAGTTTGATATTGCTTATGAATTCCAAAAATAGATATTGGATTATGATTGTAAATTGGTTTGATCCTCTGGACATATTAGATTATATTGGATTCAGAGGTTTCACTTTTATTTGATTAAATAATGATTGAGACTTTGATTGGGTCACATCAGTAAGATATTGAGTCCCCACCTCCTTGGGGGCTCACAGAGCACACCACAGAGAAGGAAGTTTGGAGTTGTGATCCTGGAGCCTGGAAATCAAACATAGAGAAGCAGATATATGAGGAAGGTAAAAAGGTTCAATTGGACACAGCAGAGGCCCCTGGAAAAGAAATGAGCCATTTGTCTGATAGTCTTCAGCTGGCCTTGTGGAGAGAGCAGAATTTCTGAGCCCAGAGAGAAATCCATGAATCCTGTACCCTTGCAGACTTTGGCAGCCATCTTACTTCAACATGTGGCTACAGATTTAGGTGAGGGAATTAATTTATGCTCTATGGCCTGATAACTGTGTGCTTCTACCCCAAATAAATACTCTTTATGAAAGCCAATAGATTTCTGATATTTCACATCAGCACTCTTTTGGCTACTAATATAAGTATCATTCCCTCCTGTCTAATTTTGAAAGAGTTTGAGTAAGATTGGTATTAGATCTTTAAATGATTGATAAAATTCACTTGCGAAGCTGTCTGGTCCAGGGCTTTTCATTATGTGGAGGTTTATGAAGACTGTTTCAATATCTTTACTTGTGATTGGTTTGTTGAGGTTTTCTATTTCTTGAAGGGCTAGGATAGCTTGTTTGTGGCTATCTAGGAATTTGTCCATTTTATTTCTGCCTGATTTGAATTGCGATATAGTTGTTTATGGTATCCTCTTATGATCTCTTCTATTTTTGTGGGGTCTGTAGTAATGTCCCCCCTATCATTTCTGATTTTATTTGCATCTTCTCTCTTTTATCTTTGTCAGTCTAGTTAAAGGTTTTCCAATTTTGTTGATCATCTCAAAGAGCCAACTTTTGTTTTTTATATGCTCTTGTTAATGCTGTTGTTGTTCTCAAATTCATATTTTTCTGCTGTGACCTTTGTTATTTTGTTCATTCTGCTTGCTTTGAGAATATATTGCTGTTCTTTTTCTAGTTCCTTCAGTTGTGTAGTTAGATATTCATTTTATCTCTTTCTTCTCTTATGCTTTTTTTTTTTTTTTTTAACTTTCAGGGATTGATCCCCAGGAATTTGTATGTGTGAAGCAGAGCTGCATCTGCTCCCTGTCTTTCTTCTCTGTTAATGTAAGCATAAGGGCTATAAATTTTTCCCTCAGAAATGCCTTAGCTGCATTCAAAAGTTTTTAATATTTTGTATTCTTGCTTTCATTTGTCTCAAGATATTTACTGATTTCTCTTGCAATTTCTTCTTTGACCCACTGATTATTTAAGAGTGTGTTGTTTAATCTCCATGTATTTGTGAATTTTCTCTTTTTCTACCAAATGTTGATTTCCAGCTTCATTCATTAAAATCAGAGAAAGTGCTTTGTATAATTTTTATCTTTTAAATTTTTAAGATCTGCTTTGTGACCCAACTTATGATCTATCCTGGAGAAGGATCCATGAGATCTTGAGAAAAATGTACATCCTGCTATTTTTGGGTGAAATGTTCTTTATATGTGTATTAGTCAGCAAAAGGGGTGCTGATGCAAAGTACCAGAAATCTGTTGGATTTTATAAAGTGTATTTATTTGAGGTAGAAGCTTACAGTTACCAGGCCATAAAGCATGTTATTCCTTCACCAAAGTCCAAAGTCCATTGCCATGTGTTAGAGCAAGATAGCTGCTGAAGTCGGCAAGGTTCAGCCTTCCTCTTTCTCTTAAGGCCCTGTTGTCCCAGCTTCTCTCAATCTTAGCTGTATGTTGGGATAAATCTCATCTCTCTCTCAGGGATCATTTCTCTCTGGACTCAGCTGCTGTGCTCTCTATAAAGTCAGCTGTAGACTATCAAGTTCTCTCTCTTCCCAGGGTCTCTGCTGTGTATATGGAACTGTGTCTGATTCTCTGTGTTCTTTTCCAGTGTATTTAATTCCCAGGACTCCAGCACCAAAACTCTAACACTCTCTTCTGTCCTGTCATTCTACTGACTTGGCCTAATCAAAGCTCTTGTATTAATTTAATGAAGTAAATATGAAATGTCTGCATTTAATACAATACAAGGGTATCACAAGACCAGAGGTACAGGCCAGTTTACAAACAAAATCAATATTTCTTTTTGGAATTCATCAGTAACAGCAAACTACTACAATGTGTTTATTAGCTTTAGTTTCTTTATCATACTATTCAAGTTCTCTGTTTTCTTATTGATTTTCTGCCAAGTTATTCTATGCAATTATAAGAGTAGTGTATTGAAGTCTTCAAATATTATTGTTGAGACATTTATTTCTCCCTTCAGTTTTGTTTGTGTTTCCACATGTAATTTGGGGCAACCTTGTTAGTTACATATATATTTATGGTTGTTATTTCTTTCTGGTGTTTTTTTCCCCTTCCTTTTCTCAAATAATAGTTTACTTTTAGATCTATTCTATCTGAGATATACAATTATAGCTTTCTCATCTTTTCCTTTTATGTTTTTTTTTTTTTTTTTTTTTTTTGGTTACTATATGTGTGGAATATCTTTTTTCAGGTTTTTGTTTTCAATCTATTTTTATTCTTGGATCTAAGGTGAGTCTCTTATAGACAATATATAGATGGTGCATATTTTCTTATCCGTTCCTCCAGTCTTTGCCTTTTTCAGGGGTTAGTTTAATTGATTAACATTCAATGTTACTACTGTAAAGGCAGTTATTGCTTCACTCATTTTGACCTCTGGGGTTTATCTGTCATATGATGTTTTACCTCTTTTTTTATGCTTATAGTAACTTTTACTGATAATCTTCATTTCCATACTCTCTTCTAAGTCACTCTTTCCTGCCTTTTTTTTTTTTTTTTTTAAGTTGTTATGCTTCCTCTGGTATTTCCTGCAAATCTGGTCCCATTGTGACAAACTCTCGGTTTCTGTTTATCTGTGAATATTCTAAATCAGGCCTCATTTTCAAAAGATAATCTTCCTATATAGAAAATTCTTGACTGGCAGTTTTTCTCTTGCAATGTCTTAAATGTATCATACCACTGCTTTCTTGCCTCCATTGTTTCTGTTGAGAAATCAGCACTGAATCTTATTGGACATTCCTTGCATGTGATGAATGGCTTTCTCTTGCTGTTCTCAGAATTCTCTTTTTGTCTTTGACATTTGACATTCTGATTAGTATGTGTCTCAGTGTTGTTCTCTTCAGATTTATTTGAATTGGGGTATGTCGTGCTTCTTAGAATTTGATATGCATGTTCTTCAATAGGGTTGGGAAATTTTCTACCTTTATTTCTTCAAATATTCTTCTGCCCCTTTTCCTTCTCTTCTCCTTCCTGGACACCCATGCCATATATATTTGCAAGCTTCTTGCTGTCATTTAGTTTCCTGAGACCATGTTCAATTTTTTCCATTCTTTTCTTTATCAGTTATTTTGTATGTTCACTTTCAGAGGTCATTTTTCAAGCTCACCAATGCATTCTTCTGCCTCCTCAAATCTGCTATTATATGATTTAAATGTTTTAAAATTTCATTTATTGTGCCTTTCATTCCTATAAGACCTACTACTTTCCTATATGTGCTTTCAAATTCTTCTTTACACTTATCCAATGTCTTTTTAATATTCTTAATGTCTTTAACCATCTCATTGAATTTATTAAGGAGATTTGTCTGAACATCTATGATTAGTTGTCTCAACTCCTTTATGTCATCTGGAGGCTTTTCTTGTTCCTTTAGCTGGGCTTTATCTGCCTGCTTCTTGGTGTGGATTGTGACTTTTAGTTGTTGTCTTGGCATCTGGCTTACTAGAATATTTGTTCTGGGTGCAGTTTTTCTCTTTAGTTTGGGGCTTTCTGCCCTTTCTCCCTTGCTGGTTGTGCAGTAGGAGCCAACTTTCTCCTTTGCCAGGTAAGGGACAGAGTCACAGCTGTGTGGAATAATCCAAGTCATGTAGGCCTAGACTCTAGTTGCCCTGAGAGACTGACGAAGCTTCTTGCCCCTTTCTCCCCTGCCTGGGGCAGGGATGAGCTACAGGTATGGGCAGCAATCTATGCAGTGGAGGTCCAAGATGACTGCAGTTGCTGATAGACTTCCAATTATTCAATCTGTGCCAGTCAAATGTACCTGCAGTTACCTGGATAGGCTGAGGCAGGGCCTGCCAGCCTCCTCCCTGCCAGAGGTGGGGCTGAAGCCTAGTTTAGGGCTGCAGGCTAATCTGGGAGAAAGAAATCATTTCCTACCATCACTCTGATTTTCAGTCAGCTGGGCTTCCCCTCAGGCTGTGGGCAGTGTCAATATGACAGCTACTGGCCTCTTTCTGACTTGATGGGTTCAAATGTTTGCTATTCTTAGAGATATACTTTAGCCAGCCAAATTTACTAATCAGAAGCTGAAATCAGTTGCCAACTGTCTCTTCCTCCTCTGTTTTGGGGAAAATTAGCATCATATTCCAGCCACAGAATAGCTCCTAGGGTGGCTTGTGCTGCCAAAGTAGGATAAACACTGACCTCTGAGGCTTGTTCAGTAATTTCCCAGAGAGGCTGGCACAGGTTCCCCCAGCTTCCTCCCTGCCAGAGGTGGGGCTGGGGCCTTGGCTAGAGGTACAATCTGACCTGGATGGAAAGAAGCCGTTCCCACCAGCAATGGGATTTTCAATCTGCCCCACTTCCCTGAATGCCAGGTGCAGAGTTAAGATGGTGGCTACCAGCCTCTTTCTGACTTGGGCAGGCTCAAACTTTAGCTGTTCTCAGGATTATACTTTAACCCACCAAATTTACTCATCAGTAGCTGAAGTTGGTGCCCAATCATCTCTTCCTGCCCTGTTTTTGGAAAGTGGAGTTCCCAATTACAGCCATGGAACAGTTCCATGTGGAGAATGGGCACCGGCCTCCAGTGCGTGGTATGCTCTATTCATGAATCTTTTCTGCCAATGAGCAGTCTCCTCCTTCCATTCCTTCAAGGATGCTGCAGATGCTTCTCTGGCTTCCAGGAGCCTCCAAACAGGTGCTTTAACTAGCTTCAGATAGTTCTGAGTGTTTACTAACTGCCCTGTAACAGGAGCTGACTCTAGGAGCTCCTTACTGTGCCACCATCTTCCTGGTTGTCTATTACATTAGCTTTTTTATTTACCATTTATTTAATTTTATCATTATTATTATTTAATTTATCATGTGTTCCCTTGCTGCCCTTCCCTTTGTCTTATTATTATCAAACTTTATTTATTTATGTTATATACCTAACAATTATATTATGCATATATTGTTTTACACAATTGTTTGTTACATGAATTAGAGGAGAAACATAAATGTGCATGTATGTTGATTTTTATTATCACTTCATTATAGTCACTGGAAATAATGTGTGCCATATTTCCCTTAGGCTTAGTTCATTTTTCCTCAATTATTTTTTCTTTCAGACTGCATAATTTCTATTTATATATCTTTAAATTCACTGATTATTTCTTGTTTCAGCACATTTATTTTTCACAATGCTCTGGGGAATAAATTGCTCCATGGTCTGACAAAAATGTTTAAACCCCTTTGCAACAATGGTCTTTGAAGCTGTATCATTATGAAATTATTCATGAATTCCAAAAAATGTTATTATATTTGTAACCTGATCTTTCCCTCTGGGCATGATACTCTTGATTGTATTAAATCTAGAGGTTTTACATTTAAGTGATTAAATCAAGATTAGGGCTTTGATTAGTCCAGGTCATTAGGATAACTCAGGGTTAAGTCCCTGCCCCCTTAATGAGCTGATAGTAACAGACACTCACTCAAGAAGACACACAGAAGATACACAGATGAAGGGAGAGAGAGCTCCATAGGCATGGGGAGGACAGAACTTTGATCCTCCAGCCCCAAGAAGAGAGATGAGCAATTTGCTTGAGAGTTTGCAGTACTGAGAAAGCCCAGAAGAAACAAGCCCTATGCCAGCCTGGAGCTGAGAAAGAGAGGAAGGCCAAACCTTAGCAGAGCTTGGCAACCAGCTTGCTTCATGTGGCAACAGACTTTGGTGAAAAAGTACCTCTTAGGGTACCTTGAGTTGTAGTCTTTAGGGCCTTGTAGCTGTAAGCTTTTACCCTAAACAAATACCCTTTATAAAAGCCAATGTATTTCTTGTACTTTGCAAGAAAATGCACCCTTTGGCTAATACAGAGACCATTATCTCAAGCTTTTTCTGCCCCCCATGAGGGCTCTTTTTAACCAACTTTTCCCTGGATCTGTCTAGTAAACTTTCAGCTTGTCTACGGTTCAGCTTATTGTTTTATAGATGATACTCGCCAAGTTTGAATTGCTTAGCACACATAGCCCATTGTTTCCAAAGGCATTCTTAGGCTTTAACTGTCATAAACCCACTTTACTTGGGGAACTACTGGTATTTCTTTTGTTCTTTGCGGTCTATCTGTCCCCTGGAGAAAACCATGGCTCCACTGTACTGGAGCTGGTGACAGGAAGAGGAGTTCACTTCCTTTTTAGTGACATTCCTACTTTTAAAGCATGTCACTGGGCAAGACTGTAGCCTCTTCACATTTCAGTGTGCCTCTACCTACTTGGGAACTTCCACTCTACAAGTGTGCTACTGTGAGGGTTATTGGGATGTCATTATTCTCAGCTTGCTATAACTATGGAATAACTTTAACCTAAAATGAAGACTGAGTGGAGAAAGAGGGACAATGACTATTATTTCACAAACCTCTGTGACAGGGAAATGTGGGTCAAGAAAGGCTGGCAGCCTGCCTTTCCCAGGAGATATCATATCCTTCAACTGGGAGCTGGTGGGAATAGGAGTCCTGTGTTCTTAGATGCACCCAGCTAAGTTGGAATGCTTCTTTTGATGAGCTGGAGAGAAGTGGGAAAGAAGTGCCATGGTTCTTTCACTATTCTTTCTGAGATATATTAGACTTTTTAATAATAACAAATGGTTTCTTCACTTGCTGTTTGCCTTTAGGACAATTTCCAGAGACTTTAAATGACTGTGTGTGTATTTGTATGTATATAGATGTAGATATAGATACATTTTATGTTTTTTTTTCTGGTGTAGAGGTCTTCAGAAGGGAGTCTAGTGGGCATAAATATTATGGACTAGTGACTACTTCTGTGGAACTCCTCTCAATACCATCCCAGAAATAATCTATTCCAAATTCCCCCAAATTTAATGGAATCATATGTAGCAGATATTTCAGGGAAAAATGAATAAATGGAATTTTAATACTTATCTCTTCTACTTTCCCTATCAGAGATCCTTTAATCCTTAATCAAAATGAAGCACTTTCCTGTACCAAGGGCTTTGCCTTTGGTTTCTCTTCTACCTGAAATCTACAGGGTGCCAAAAAATTCTATAGTTCGTTTCCTCACTTTAAAATGTGGCCTCTTATCACTTAATTTAAAATTGCCCTCATCCTTTCCTCGTTCCTCTTAACCTTTTTCATTGTTCCCATGCATTTTTCTCTTGCTACAGTCTTTATTTATTCATCAATTTAATTATTTATTTACTTATGTACTTATTTATATTTTTAGTATCTGTTTACCTATAAAATGTAAACTCCTAGAGACCAGGAAATCCCTTCATTTTTTAACTTTATTTTAAAAGAAGCTACAGATTACAGAAAGTTACATGATTTTATATTAGGTTTTTATAGACTTTGACAACATGAGTAATAGCCGGTATCCATAACTGCAAGATCAGGCAGAACAATTCCACTGCCCTAAAAATGCCCTATGTTTCACTTATTCTTCCCTCCTCTTCCCCTCATAATCTCTGGTAACCACTACTTATACCAATGTTACAGGTTCTTCTGTTACTACTATAATAATATCTACTTTGGTCCATGTTAACATTTCCCCATTACATTTGTTCATTCCCCAATCTTGAGGTATCTTGGGGTGGTGATGCCTGCTCTGCTTCAGACTGAGAGGGATTAGACATTATGGGGCAGATGCAAGGAACACTTTGGTTTGCAGTTGTAGATGCTCTTCACTTTTTTGGCATGGGTATGTCCATCATCATCATTTAGTTAGTTATCTGGGCAAGTCTAATGGTGAATTGAAGAGTAGGTGTTGCCTGCAACTCTGCTGAGATTCATGGTTCAACTGCCATATAAACAGGCAGAAAATTTAAGTCTCTGGGATATATATTTAATAGGTATCATGCTAATTATATGTTCAAATAAAAGGGGTAGAAGAATCATGTGTAGGGAAGTTATAAATGAGCCTAACTCTGTTATGGTGGGGAAGTAGATTATCATATACTCCAAGGTAAGGACCCATAATGGAGTGTTGATTTCCTGGGGTTGTGTGCCTTACTTACAGGGTCCAGATGTCTCTAGAGCCCTCAGGAGCACCCCATTTGAGACTTTGTTTACCTGGCAGTTGGTGATATCCTCCTAAGTCTTGCATAAGTGTAACATCTGGAATGACTTCCTGACTCCTTTTGAAATCTCTTAGCCATAAAAAAATCTTTTGTATTTATTTTTTCCACTATTGGTCAAAGTCTTTTTCTAAATGCATCACTGTTTGGAGCTTGGTAGCAATCCCCAGTGCCAGGGAGACTCATCCCTGGAAGTCATACCCTATACCGGGGGAAGCTAATGAGATTATATGCTGAATGTGGCATAGTAAAGGGCCACATTTGAGTAACAAGGAGATCTTCAGGAGGTAACTCTTAGGCGATAGATGTTATTAGTCTAAGCTTATATTGTACAAGAATAATGTTCATAAGTACAAGCATTAATATCAAAGGCTTGGCATACTGGTCTGATTTCTTTTATTGGAGACTACCTATGTACTCTAAAGATTCTTGCTACTCTGTTAGACAATGTAGGTCTGCCCAGGATGGGAATTCAATATTTTGTTTGTCACTGTGTGGGTCTCTGCCCACTGAGATAGCACCCAATGACCACATGAACACATTCATATTCCATAGAGGCATGTCCCAGGTGCACTCTTCCCCACACATCTTCCCACCACTGCCACCTGCCATAACTGCCTAAAGAATACTCCCACAACTGTAAAAGGCAATGTGAAAGAAAATAAAACTCACGCACAAAAGAAAAATATGTAAATGTCCAGTAAATATAAGAATTATGACCAGAAAACTAAAAAGAATTGTAAATAAATTTGGTGTTTATGTTCCTGATTTTACTTTTTTTTTTAAAGATTTATTTATTTATCCACCCCCTTGCCACTTGCTTGCTGGCTGCTCTCTGTGTCCATTCACTGAATGTTCTTCTGTGTATGCTTGTCTCCCCTGTGTTTCATCATCTTGCTGCGGCTGCTCTCTGCGGGGGTGGGCTGTCAGCTCTCCATGGGCTTGGGCCAGCTTGCCTTCACAAGGAGGCACTGGGAAGCAAACCCAGAGCCTCCCACATGATAAATGGGAGCTTAATCGGTTGAGCCACATCTGCTTCCTCTGATTTTGCTTTTTAAAAATAGGTATTACTTGACCATACACAAAATTCAAACATTTCAGAAAACATACAATTAAAATTAAATCCCCAATTCCTCTAGTGACCTCTTCAAAGGCAATCATGGGTAGCAGTCTCATTCCGGAGACGGGAGATATTTGTTCATTTAAAAGAACATGCAGGACGGCGGTCTTGGCCCAGTGGTTAGGGCATCCATCTACCACATGGGAGGTCCGCGGTTCAAACCCCGGGCCTCCTTGACCCCTGTAGAGCTGGCCCATGCGCACCGCTGATGCGCGCAAGGACTGCCCTGCCATGCAGGGGTGTGCCCGCATAGGGGTGTCCCCACATAGGGGAGCCCCATGCGCAAGGAGTGCGCCCTGCAAGGAGTGCGCCCCGTAAGGAGAGCCGCCCAGCGCGAAGAAAGTGCAGCCTGTGCAGGAATGGTGCCACACACATGGAGAGCTGACACAACAAGATGACGCAGCAAAAAGAAACACAGATTCCCGTGCCACTGACAACAACAGAAGCGGACAAAGAAGATGCAGCAAATAGACACAGAGAACAGACAATCGGGGTGGGGGGGAAGGGGAGAGAAATAAATAAATAAATCTTAAAAAAAGAAAGAACATTCAAATGCATATTTCCTACACAAAATACTATCCACAATGTTGAAAATCTTGTTTTTTTAAATTTAATCATACACTTAAAGATTAGTCTTTATCAATACATGTAGAACAACATCATTCTATTTAACAGCTGAGTAGTTTTCTATTGAATAGATATGCTATGATTTATTTAATCAATTGCTTATGAGTAAAAAGAATGCTTCTGTTAATCTCTTTCTACTAAATTATAAGTGATAACCTGGTACCTCAGGCATGAGAGACAGTCTGCTCAAAACTTATAAGCCTATTCTCCAGAGCTGAAGTGGCTGAGTTTTTTCACGTATCATCGAACTCTATGGTTTTTTCAGTTACTTAACATTTCTATACCTCAGTTTCTTTATTTGTAATAGCACTTATCTTCTAGGTAGGATTTCAAGATTAAATACCTTAGTATATAAAATATTTATATGCCAGGCATACATATATAAGTTTATATTAATTTTATAATTGTACCATTTCATATACATGTAAACACATGAATATATTCCTAATGAGTAATCCTGTTTGGCTTCTGAAAAATCATTTAGTCTTAGAAGTCATAATTCCTATTTTGGATAATTTACTCCAAATGTTGTGTCCTTTATGTTGCTGTGGTTTCTATTTCCCTTGTCATTTTTTTGTAATATCCTTTAAGAAAAAAGGGAAGATCATACCTCAGTCTACTTCAATCTCATTTACTAAATTTTTAAGGCATAAAATTTATAGAGAACAGAGCTTATATCTTCACAAGTGATTCAGATTCTATCTCTATACCTTAACTAATTTTGAACGATTAAATAACTTTTATCAAAAATATAGCTCATATATGTATGTATGTTCAATATATATTGATTGTGATAAGGTGTGTGATGCAGTGAGTTCTCAAAATGGAAATTAGTTCTGCCACCTCTCTGCTGGATACATTTCCTCTTTCCAACATTTAGCACAATATGTGAAGTTGTATATTATATTCAATGAATAGAACTTGGTAGTGATCAAAGGTCTGTTAGAATATTCATATTTAGATTTACTTTGATGGATTTTCCTATTTCTGCTTGACCACTGCTAATCCAAATAATTATTCCTTTTTTTCTTCGAAACCATTTATCTCCCTCAATAAGAAGAAGGGTATCCTTTTTAAGGGCACTGATGCCAACTCACTCCTTTTCAAGAGGCTTCCATTTCCCACTTAAGTCTGATGTGTTAGCCCTTTCCTAAATGTGGGGAAGAGGCAGAAAGTTACTGCTCTTACCCATAGTGGGAAAGAGCTAAGGCTTTAGTTTAAACACCTCCTCTCATGTTTATTCCATTCTCAACACATTTAGCTGAAACTGAACCTGGTGGACCCTTCGGCATTTATAATTGTAATAGTTGGTTAAGTTAAACCAATTCCATTTTCTAAGCAGAACTGCCTTCTATATGTTTCATTGTTCTTGTGTAAAGAATGTGTTTGTGAAAAAAGGAAGCAGCAGAAGTTATGCAATGAGAAGGGACATAACAGAATCATATAATCTTGACTAACTCTAACATTATGGTGATAGTTCAGTGAAAGAAAATTGCCAAAGAGTTATATTTTATATATGCTATGAGTATTGTGTGAAATAGGATTTATAAAGGAATTAAATAAAGCTTTTGAAAATATAGGGATTTTATTAGATAAAAATAAATTAAATGATTTACTTCAATGATCACATTTCATTTCTTTATTACATCTATTTGATACTGATCAAAACATTCCGTTAAAATTTTTGTAGATGTAAGATTCTTTAATTTTATTGCAATGATGTTCTCTCTAACCATTCCTTTAATTCAAAGAAAATTTAGTCATAAAAAGTTTTCTTTTTAATTTTCATATTCAGGAAATCCTTTTGTTCTTTTATTTGGGGGCTTTTTCATTATTCAGTTTAAAGTCATTTAATATTGTGGTCAAAATAGTCACAGGTTTTGCTGCTGATGTTTGAATGTTCATTCTTCTCATAATTTATAGTTGAAGGGTTCGTGACAGGTTTATTTCTGAAGACCTATCTAAGCAAAGACCTTCTATTCTATACATCATGCTTTAGTCATTTCATTAGTTTTTAAATTTTTATTTTAAGTAAATACAATTCAAAAGACAGCAGTCTTAGAAATAGTATAGTGTATATAGAACATAGCAACTATATTGGACTTAAAATAGGTAATTTCTTTAAGCTTCTAACCAGTTCTGAAAAAAAGTCAAATGGCAGTTAATTCTCATGTTCCTTTAAAAGTATTTAGAAACACACATCTATTTAAATATAGTTAGCTAATTCATTTTAATTATGGTAATAAAATACTTAAAGTGTCATTATGTTATTGCTTCAGGTATATGAATGAACAGAATGTAGATGGATTTCAGAAAGAAGCCCACCAAGTTTAATTCATTAGCAATTTCCAGCACTAATTTATCCTAGCTTTCACTGTGGAGGGTAAAGAGAAACTGTCTTTTCAAATACTTCAAAGAACTCTGGCTGAAGGGGCTCTTTATAGACCCTCATTTTAATGTAACTAAGCACAACTTAGTCAAGTAACATTAGAAAAATACGTAGATCAAGATTACTAAGTACTAATTGACTCCTAAGGGGGGAGTTGAAGTGCCACATTTGGAAGTTTTGTTTTATTCATAATATAGACTGGAGGAAAGAAAGATATATACATATATAGAACAAATCACTGTTCTAATTAATTAACTACTTTAAAATGAATTTTGTCTTTCTAGAAGACTATGTGCAAAGGGAAGTTTATTTGCATATTTCTTGAGAAGTTCTAAAAGTGATAATTCACAAGTCTGATTCATCACAAAAAATTGAAAAGGAATAAGTGTGAGCATATGACACATTATTAATGAAAAACATTTTTCTTTAGTTTAAGTTTTCCTTCTGAGGAAAAAAAGTATGCATTTTATAGATTGTATGGGACCTTTAAAATAATGAGCTCCCCAAGAGGAAGAACTGCTTATTGTTCACTAGCACATCTTCATAAAGCCCAGCATAATGCTTCGACAATAGTAGATACTTGGCAAAGTAATGTTGAGTGAATATAGGAACTGTGGATTATATTAAGGGAAAAAATTCAGTGAGACCACATGTTTTTTGTCAAATGTTACCTGTTTTGCATTTTACTTTCCCACTTAATGTTTTCTTGTAAATTTTTTCTGCCCTGTCTTAATACCACTGTCTAGCATGAAGCTCATATTCTTGATTTATTTTGTAACTAGATCTAATATCCAAGATTTTGAGTGAGAATAGGAGACCTCTGCTTCCTGTTTTAACTCTCAATTCAGCCACAGTTTTGTATAATAAGAAACAGCCTTATAATTTGTTATGGTTGGGAGTTATTTATTGGCATGAAGAAAAAAGAGCAAAGCCTGCCCCCTATATTACTGGTGGATTATAAGAAGAAAATGGAGGAGAGACATAAAATATGCCAGATTTTTTTTTTTTACTTCCATTCAGGTAGGTGACGAGTGTAGAGGTAGGAGACATTTTGGAATCATCAGATGGGAATGGCCCAGTAAGAGAACATCATTGTTAGGGGTATATTTCCTGAAAGTCCCTGGGAGGTGGTTGTGAGATTTGAGCAAAACTTCTATGTATGAACATACATCAGATTTGGGTTAGCATATGTCAGCATGCTTGGCTACCAGCCGGACAGAAAGTTTGTCGCTTCCTTTGCTTGAATTCAATGTAAAGGAGGATCAATTATTCCAAAGACAAATGCAATGACTAAATGTATTGGTCAGGATTCTCCAAGGAAACAGAATCAACAGGATATAAACAGGATGTAAACAGTATGAGATTTTATAAAATTCTCTCACATGACCATGGGATGCACAAACCCAGAATCTGCAGGCAGGTTGCAAACCAGGGACTCTGATGGAAGTCCAAGGAAGGTCCTTTATGAGTTCCTGGGAGACCTTGGCTGTCCAAACACAAGCTAGGATAGCTGAAATCACTTCCCCTTTTAAAGCATTCAACTGATTGGATAAAATGTCATTCATTGCTGACAGCAATCTCCCTGGTTGATCATGGATGTAATCAGCTACCTAGGCAGTAAACTCACTGATAACTAAATTCCATAAATGGCTTTGTGTTACAATTAGTCCAGTGTTTTTCTTGGCCAAACAACTGGGCACAATTACCTGGGTGAGTTGACACATTAGCCTAACCATCACATGCACATAAATGGAGAGGATCTGTGTCTGTTGAAAGGATTTGGGGTCAGAATGAAGAGGTTTTCCTGGGTAAGAGCTTTATGAAAAGAAGTCCCTCAAGCACAGAGATCTACAAAGAGAACCTCAAATAGTGGCCACAATTCTTAAAGTTGCATAGTCAGTCATCTACTCATCGTCAGAAACCAAGATAATCAAGAACATACCCTTTGCTCCTCTGCAACCCAAGATCACATGGGCCACATTCATCTCACATATAAGTGCACAATATCTTGGAGAAAGCTAAGGGAATGGAAAAGATGTTTAACTAAACAAGCATTTACCCTAAGTTATGAGATTAACCAAATAAATTTTATTCAATATTGCTATCAGTGATTTGTTCTAAATTTAGTGTTTTCCCAACCTCTTGGAATGTGGGGATATGGGATGTGAGGACAAAAGGAGCGTTGATTTACTAATATACAAAGTACAAGCTTACTAATATAAGACTATGAGCTTATCCAAACAGTTTTGTAGAGTAACATCTTAGGTAGATGGGAAATTTTATCAACCAGTTGTTATTCTTACCAAAGGACTACCATATACTTACAAATTTCTCCCATGGAGACAAATGAAGAACTCTTGTTACTACATTTAAGATTCATAATCAGGGACATTAAAGAACAGTTGAATTTAATAAAGGATGCCTTGATTAGAGGAACAGAGAAAGGAAATGGCTAGGGTGGATTGGGTGAAAGATGTCACTCAAAAGATGACATTTTTTCAGGGTAATGAGAAGTTTCAAAGTCTAGCTGGTTTAATCAATATACCATTGATCTACTCCAAATTAGTGATTTCTTGTTTCTACACTTTTAATTTCACTATTAAAAGTGCCACAATCCTGAGCTACTTGAACTATAAAAATTCAACCTATAACTTTAATCTTATATATATATTACCCAATAATAATTCTCCTTTGGAAAGTTATTCTTGCCTAACAAAACTAAAAATATTCACTAATAGGTGACTTTTAAATTATTGTTATTATAGTTTAATAGCTACACCTAATATATCAGAAAAATTTACTATGAAAAATATGTTTTCATAAGAATAGAAACTGATTTCCAGAAAAGAAATAGTGAAAGAAGCTTTTCTTTTTTTTCATTTTTTCATCTTGCTTAAAGTTGTAAGAGGTATTTGTTGGTATTCATATTTCTATCAAGATTTTTCAAAACTATGTGCAGATTATAGTTTAAGGTGTCAATCTCTTTTATTAGAATCATGTTTATGATGAAAGATATAAGGATTTTTTTTATTCTAATGCTATTCAAATGGCAATATATTTAATTCCAGGGTTCTTGCTTATTGTTGGGTTGCTTTTTTGAAGTGCAACTTTCTTTATATTCAAAGAGGATAAATTATTTCATGTCATGGCCTTCTTATTGACTGAAGTCTTAACTTCATGATTAAGTCAAGTATACCAATTAAGAGAAATTGTAAAATAGAAACTATTTATGAATATGTTTTTGTCTAGTTCATATATGTACTCATGTATACTCAGAATGGACTCAAGCAAAATTAAGAACATACATTTTTTCAGTAGCATATAGTAAGTTATTATTAACAAAGTATTCAATAATTTGAGTTGTTTCCATTAACTAGAATTTCATTTATAGATTTTATAGTATAATTTTTGCATAGGTGTTAAAACAGAAATGTATAAATATTAAAACAAGTATTTATCAGGCCAAAAGGTGATTGAAGTGTTAACCATCAAGGAAAAGATAGTCCCAACATATTTCAGTGTGTTAGACTGCTGAAATGGAGAGACCATGAAATGGTCAGCTTTTAACAACAGGAATTTATTAACTTACAATATTACAGTTTTGAGGCTAAAAACAATGTCCAAATCAAGACCTCGTCAGGCAATGCTTTATTCCCAAATACAGACTGCCAGGGATTCTGGATTCCTTTGTCACATGACTAGCACATGGCCATGTCTGTTGGTCTTTCACTTCTCTTCCAGGTTTCATTGCTTTCAGCCTCTTGTTTCTCTGGCTTTCACTCTCTTTTCTGAATTTCATTTTCTATAAAGGAGTCCAGTAAGAGGATTAAGACCCCACCCTAAATGAGATGGGTCACATTTTTTTTTTTTAATTTTTTTATTTTTTATTGACTTTGTAATAATATTACATTAAAAATATATATGTGAGGTCCCATTCAACCCCACCCCCCCACCCCCCCTCTCCCCCCCCCCAACAACACTCGTTCCCATCATCATGACACATCCATTGGATTTGGTAAGTACATCTTTGGGCACCTCTGCACCTCATATACATTGGTTCACATCATGTCCCATACTCTCCTCTATTCCATCATGTAGGCCCTGTGAGGATTTACAATGTCCGGTGATTACCTCTGAAGCACCATCCAGGGCAGCTCCATGTCCCGAAGATGCCTCCACCTCTCATCTCTTCCTGCCTTTCCCCATACCCTTTGTCCATTATGTCCACTTTTCCCAATCCAATGCCACCTCTTCTATGTGGACACTGGATTGGTTGTGTCCATTGCACCTTTATGTCAAGAGGAGGCTCAGATTCCACCTGGATGCTGGATGCAATCCTCCCATTTTCAGTTGTAATCACTCTAGGCTCCATGGTGTGGTGGTTGTCCTTCTTCACCTCCATCTTAGCTGAGTGTGGTAAGTCCAATAAATCAGATTGTAGGTGCTGGAGTCTGTTGAGGCTCAGGATCTGGCTATCACATTGTCAGTCCAGAGATTCAAATCCCCTAAATATATCTTAAACCCCAACATTAACTGCACCTCCAGCACATTAGCATGAAAGTCTTATGAAGGGAGATCCCGAGATGGGTCACATTTTAACTTAAATTCTACTCACCAAAAGATGCTATTTATAATGGACCAACACCCACAGGAATGGATTAATTTTGAGAACATACTTTCTTGGGGTCCATACAGCTTCAGACCATCATGTTTCACACTCTAGATCCCCAAAAGACATGTTCTTTCCATATGCAGCATACATTCATTCCATCACAAAATCCTGAAAGTCTTAAATCATTTCAGTAACAATATTAAATACAAAGCCTCATTCAAATCAGGTACAGGTGATGTGTTAAGCAACACAATTCCACTCAGTCTATGGACCTATGAAATTTAGATAACAGGTTATCTGCTTCCAATAGACAATGGAGGGACAGTCATAGAGTAAAAGTTCCCATTTCCATAGGGAGAAATTGGAAGGAAAACACAGGTCACAGATCCAAAACATCTTCAAAACACTGCAGGGCATACATAATCCATTAACTTTCAAGGTTCATCTCAGTTGTAGCATGTATCAGTGCTTCATTTTTTATTTCCAGATAATATTCTACTGTACAGATGTACTATATTTGTTTACCCATTCATTCATTGATTAAACATCAAATTATAGCTACTCTTTGGCTATTGGGTTTATTTAATTTTAGCCTCACCAACTACAGGCTTTAAAAAATATTGTGCCTATATACACTTTTCCCATTTTAACCATTTCAGTATATAATTCAGTGATATTAATTACATTCACAATGATATGCTTCTGTCACCAATATAACCAAAATATTTTCCTTATCCATAATAGAAACTCTGCACCTATTAAGCAATAATTCCCAATTCCCTCTCCCCTAGACAGTGTTTTAATGCATTTTCAAAGGACAGTACTTTCAATGCCTAGACCAAATACAGAAGACAGTGTTGTTTAAATGGTTTTGCAATATGCTTGTCACCTCCTTTCCTCACTACAACATGTTAATAAAATAATTACACTTGGCAAATTATATCAGTTGTAATTTCCATTGAACAAGCCCAGCATGCCATTTAGAATAAATCAACTCCTGGATTGCTTTATTTCTGGAGCATGAAAAAGTTAATTGCTAGGAGTCTTTCCATTTTTGCAAACTATGGAAAACTTGAAAGAAAAAATACAGATGGTTCTGTTAAATACCAAGATAATTTTCTATAAAGTATGCTTTCTCTTTCCAAAATCTTGATCAACTGTCAGTTGTAAAACATATAAGGGCTTCACTAAGTGTAATTACATGACATGCTGCTTCAAAATATTAAAACATATTGTCCCTTGATCTATATATTTTTGTAATAGAATAGTTTCATAACTAGAAAATAAATGTATAAATTCTGATGTATAAATAAAAGTTACTAAGAATTTGGGCTATGAGAATATTTAATGCTCTATTTTTCTATTTGAGTATTTTTTGTTGTCTTTTATCATATAGTTATTGAAAAATTATAATAATGGCTGTTTTATTAGGCATATCCAATAGAAAATCATAGTGTCCTTGCCAGTTAACATTTACCATCTCGTTAAATTTAAATCTTTTTATCATCTTCATAAAACAAATTCTTGAAAAACCTAGTCAATGCTTGCTTGATGTGTTGTGGTAAATGAAGTGGGTCAAATTTTTTAAGTTCAAATACCTCTAGAGAGTCAAATATGCTGTCTCACAACCTATCTACCTTCATTTCCAATTCCATGGGTATTTATTTAAAATTCATTTAGAATCCCACACCATTGGCAGAGAGTCATGAGTATATTCTTCACATAGACAAGATTATGCATAGTTCCACATAGGTTTGTCTCAATATGTTTTCAAGGTAGATATTTTTATATACTTCGAGTTAAAATTTTCCAATCTGCTTTCCCAACAATGTTGTACTAATAGATTTATTCCCATCTAGTTAAGGAGACATCAAGGAAAGGAATGAGTTGAAATTCATATATCATTCACTTTTTAAAATTTTTGAGAAAATTCTATCTGAAAGATATGCTTGGGGATACTAAGAGCCCACAGTTTACATGTGATGCAATATCACTCTACACAATTTAGCTATAACTGAAATAAATTTAAGGCTATATTAGAGGTTGAAGTTGGTTCAGTAAAATATTCTCAAAATAATCGCCCTTGCACACACTCACATATTAAAGATGAAAGTGATATATTGAAAGAAAGGCACTAAGTTTCGATTAATACAAGTGTATTATTTTTTGTTACAATCTAATATTTCTAATCATTATTTAATCTTCTTGAGAAGTATACAATTAATCTGTGGTGGAATTTAGAAAATACCGCTTTTTGTATGAAACTGTTAAGAAGAAAATTTCATTTCCCAACAAGTGGAATGTGCTACCTTTGGTTAATAATGTAAGTTCTATGAATTTCATTTTTCTTATTTCTACTAAAAGTACAAGAGCACAAAAACTCCAGAGTGAATCTTGGAATAAAAATAAATTAGCAATTGCTGCAGAGAACTTGATCCCATACCAATTAGAAGCACGAGCCAGCTTTAAAAAACTCTTATGATTTGGAATTAGTAAGGAGGAGTAGGAACCGACAGCTCGCACTCCAGTGCTACTGTGAATTGCATATGATGTGATCCTAACCTCACTCGGCTATCTTTTGTCTTCACATAGATTTTTAAAATTATCTCCATCCAATTCTATTTTTCCTTTCTGTGTGCGTTTTGTGAGGATGTGGGTTATCTTTTTCTTCCTTGTTCTGTCCAGATTGACTGTATTATTGTATGAAATACCTTTACCATAAACCTTAAAATCAACAGGCTTGAGGTCACAAAAATAATTTTGTAAGCATGTGTAATAATACAATATATGACCCTATATAGAATACAAATAAAAAACGTGCCTATTAAACTGTATTTTAAAATTATATGTAAATCATAATTAGTGAATATTCATCTATGTATAAGTAATATTTTCTCTTTCCTTATCACCAATATAATGCTAGATAAAAATATTTTTCACCAGAAAAAAATGATATATTGCTTAAACTCAACTGACTAAAGAAAAATAACTTTTAATAAAAACATTCATACCTACACAATGTGCATAAATTGGTGTTCACAGCATCAGATTCCTGAAAGGAAAAAGACAGGAATCCTAAAATGGTAAATTAAGAGAGTTTTGAAAGGATCACTTACAAAAGTATGGGCAGGAAGTAGGGACCAACATTGGGTGGTTAAAGTAAACTTGGAAAATGATAGCAGGAAGCCATTAGGACACCTAGGCCTGAAGGATCAAGGGATGCAAGAAATTACCAGACTTTAGAGGGACCTGTAGCTCTGGGACTTGACCATAAATGGGGAACCCAGTCACTACGAATGCCATGGCCTGGTAGGGGTAAGAAGGGGGAATCAATGCCCTGAAATCTCACATCTCAATGTTCAATCTCTTGCTGGTGACTCCCATGGCCCAGTCCAATTGGAAGTAGGAAGACTCAGGCACCTGGTGATGCAGACTGTAGAAGTCAGTTTATTAGAGCACTGGATATTGATCAGAATGGCAAAGGTAAGTGAGGACCTGGAAGGATAAATAGAAATGATCTAATACGTGATCTAAAAATTCACAAGGAAAAGTCAGACTTCTTATGAAAGAGATTAAATGAATGCGGACTTCTTATCAGTAACAAGTGTCTTAGCCTACATACTGTGGGATTAAAAATGAACTAACATTTCAGAGATGTTTCTTAATACCACAGTTAGGAAAATAAACTTGTTAAAGAGAATTACTTCTTAGAAGAGATTATTCCACCAAAGAAATGCTGGAAGAATTAGAATTTCCCAAGATCTTCACAGCCATATGTAACAAGCTGAATTTGACAAAGTAAAATTTAACAGGTATAGATTCTGTTTGCTAAACTGTAAAACCTACCAGCTCAAAGGGCAATATGGTGCTCAGCAGGAGTAAAAGTACAACATTCTTAGGTATCCTACCTGAGGTGAGACTGTCCCTTTGGAAATGACAGAGAGCTGTGAATGTTTGATATGGAACTCAGATCTAGAGTTAGTAGTGATCTATTAAGATATAGTGACCCCTTTATTTTAGGTTCAAAATGATAACCTGAATAGCCACTGCCAGTAATTTAGCTATACATAATTGTAAATGATGACTTATTCCAAATGTTAGTTCTATGAGTCACAAATGCATACATTACAAAATAATCATTTAAACTATATACAGCCTCATTCCACTAGGATTTACTGAAGAACTACCATAAATCAGTCACTATGCTAAAATACAGGAATATATAGATAAATATGTATGGCCAATAACTGCAGGTAAAGATTAACATCTAAAACATATTGAGAAGTTATTTTATATAAATATACCCTTAGCATTTTTGCATATTATATACTCATTATATCTAATATTACTAAAATTCTTATTTTACAGATGGGGAAATTGTCACAGGGAAAAATGTGTTTTGCTCAAGGTTAAGGGCCTAAAGATAAGGTCAGAATTTGAAACCAGCCATCTAGGTTCAAAACCCTTTTTTGAGACATTATATTATGCTATCCTCCATTAGAACTACTTGTAAAATGAAACTAATTAAGAAAAAGAAAATTTTGATATGTTGAACCATAAATCCTTCTCAGAGAATCAAAATTTTAATATGCTTGTTGAAACAGAGTTAGATCTCCCCCAGGTTAACCTTTAATTTTCTATGGTTTTCTCTAGCTCTTCTGTAATACTCAGTGTATTCTGCATTCTCTAATACTCAACCTGGGTGAGTTGAGGGCCATCTCAGTCACCTCCATCCCTGACACAATGGACTCTTTGTTCTTGAGTCCCCTGAGTGAGCATTGAGATGATGGGGGACACAGGCTGATAGGCATCTACAAATTCACAGTCTTGTTGGACATGATTTAATAGGTTTTGTGGATTATTTTAAACAAAGTTCACAAGGTGAATAGGTAAAGTCAATGACTTTGTTGTCTGATATTTGATCCCTTATTATTTGCGTTCAAAAGCAAACAGAACAGTTTCTCAAAAGAAAGTTGCTATTTTTATCGAGTATGCAATTGCTCCAAAAATATGAACTATGAATACTGTCAGAGCTTAGAGACTTCACATTTCATACAGCATAGCATTTTCCATTACTTTTTATATACTTCTTTATTTTTTAAAGATACTTAGATTACATAAGTGTTATATAAAATATATAAGGATTCTCATATGTCCCACTCCCTATCTCTCTCACATTTTCCCACATTAACAACATCATTACATTTGTTACAATTGATGAACACACTTTGGAGCATTGCCATTAGAGCAGTTTGATATAGTTGTCAATTCCAAAAATATTGGATTATGTTTCTAATCTGGCCTATTACTGGGCATGATTGAGTTATGATTAGGACTTTGATTGGGCCACGTCATTAGGGTGTTGATCCCCCACCCTTTGGGGATAAAAGGCATGGCAAAAGACAGAGTTGGAGCCT
The DNA here is from genome assembly GCF_030445035.2 of Dasypus novemcinctus. NCBI lineage: Eukaryota > Metazoa > Chordata > Mammalia > Cingulata > Dasypodidae > Dasypus > Dasypus novemcinctus. Next base: position 20,449,492 of record NC_080674.1, read on the forward strand.
TTGATGAGAGGGTTTTTTTGATATTGGAGTTTTGCCCTGAAGCCTTAAGCTGGAGCCTCAGAAATTAAGCTCACAGAGGAAACAGAAGCAAGCCTCAGGGAGAGAGGAACCCTGAGCTCAGGAAGAAGCAAGCCCTGGGAAGAGAGGAACCCAGGAAGTCTGAACCCTTGCAGATATCGGCAGCCATCTTGCTCCAACACATGAAAATAGACTTTGGTGAGAGAAGTAACTTATGCTTATGGCCTGGTATCTGTAAGCTCCTACCCTAAATAAATACCCTTTATAAGAACCAACCAATTTCTGGTATTTTGCATCAGCACCCCTTTGACTAATACAGCCATTAAGAGTGGATTATGGTCTACATTATAGTTTACACTCTCTCCTGAACAATTTTTGTAAGGTATGACAAGATATACTGTGGCTTACATCTGTCATTACACTGTCATTCAGGACAATTCCCAAGTCCCAAAAATGTCCCCATATTACCCTTTTTTCCTTCTCCCTCCCCTCATAGCATTTTGTCCTTTGAGTAGAATAGGACCCAATTATTTAAAGGCCAAGTGACAGATTTTTTTGAATTGCAGCCAAGACCTTTGAATAATTTCTCTTATTTTGGGTCCCTTTCAAAGATATAAATAGATCAAAGTCACATATCCAAATATTCTAAACATTTTCTTCAAAGTCAAGGAGAAACATCAGCTGTGCTCCATAGTATAGGAGAGTTAAGGAAAAAGTGTAGCATCATATATTTCATATTTGTTGGGCTTCCCAAAAATCGCTTGAAGCTGATATCAGGCTCATGAAATTTCTTGGGATTTATTTCCATTATCTGGCATGGTGTGTCCAACCATGGCAATTAGATTACCTATTTTCTGTTTACCTGTTCTCATACACAAGATGTCATTTATAAAGTGGACTTCAGTAATGTTCCAATGAGACAGGCAACATTAGTCATTACTAAAGCATTGAAAGTGATGTAAACTTAATTCAGAAACTTAAGACTACTGTAACCTATATTTATGCTTCCTTTTGTATAGAAAACAGATGTTCCAAACCAATAGTTGCACAGCAAGTGCCAGAAACTATTAATTTGCCTCATTCAGTAAAGAGATAACAAATGGAAATCCCATAATGTCACAAGGTTTCAGTTCATAGCTTTGGCTGAGAATTGAGAGACTTTAGTTTGTCATTCTCTTTTCTTTAGCTGCCCATTGCTTTCACTCTCTCCAGTATATTTTTTGTCCTTGTGCTGTGTGTCTTGCATAGTGATGGTTGCCACTGATTCTGTAAGCCTTATCTTCAATGAGTTTACTAGAGTATATGGAAGAGAAGAAGGGGGAGTTTTGGGGGCTTTTTGGTGGGTATATAGTATAGGTGAATAAATATTAAATAAATAAGGTAGAGTAAAATATATAAACAGGAGATTATTTTCTATACAACAGAGAATACTGAAGACTGACAGATGGTTGTGTCATCTAATTAAGTCATTTGGCACTGAAAACTAGTTTTTACACTGTCCTGAAATTGTTGACCCAACACTTTAATTCATCCTATAGTTATAGACTTGCAGGTGATACTCATTAGTCAAGGCACCTAAGGATGATATAAGACTGAGCAAATGATTGACCTCTTGCCAATACTGAACATACTGTCAGCAGTTTTCCTCCATTAAGTCCTGTATAAGAGATATGGATCCTCTAAAGTATGTGTGTGTATATGTGTACATTTGTGCATGCTTTCCTTTAGTGATCACAGTGCAAGTGTAGAAGGGGTCACAAATTCACTGTGAAATGCTACCAGTGTAAATTCTGAGCTACTCACAAATCTTGCTTCATTTTGCTTCTTTTGAATGTAACTTACTCTAGTTAACTTAAGCATGAATGAAATTTATTGAGAGTGAATTTTGTTGTCTAAAACATGTAAAATATTATTGAAAACAGGGCTTAGTAAAAATCATGAAAAAATCATGAAGAGCTTAGAAGCGCCAAGAATAGTCTCCTCAGAACCCAGCTGCTGCCTCCTTGGACACTCATTACTTCTTCTCCAGGGGCTACTGTACCTGGAAGTTTGCTACTCTTCTGCTGGTTTCCATTTCCCTTTGTCACTTGCTACTATCCCATGACACTCTCCACTGTGTGGCTTATACAATCAAAAATTTCTTAATGCCATGGTGATTTTGCCTCATTCTTTTAAGATTTAAAGCCCTTGGAAGTGAAGGAGGGGAGATGATTGGTGAGCTTAGAGTCTATACTGTCAAAATTATCTTCAGTTTCTTTAGCAGATGGTTTGGTTGGTTTCCACCTTTCATGACATTTTCCCCAAATTGAAAGGGTAGCCAAACAGCAAATGTCTGATTAACTTATTAAAGAAACTATGAAAAACACACCCTTAGAAAACCAAGATAAAATTAAAAATAGCTCAAATCTTTAAAGAAAACCAATGCCACTATTTGAATGTATTTTATGAATCTCTTTTCATTATTCTTTGTGACAGTTTGAAACTGGGTAACCCTCAGAAAATACTGTTTTTAAAGCTAATCCATACCTGTGCTTGTAAACCTAATGCAGGTCGGACCTTTTGTTTAGTTTCAGTGAAGGGGCATTATTATTGATTAGATCACTTCAGTAGGGCATGACCCAGAGTGGGTCTTAATCCCCTTTTGGAGTCCTTTATAAATAGAGGAATAAAAATTTGCAGACACAGAAGAAAGTTGCATAGGGAGAGTGGAACCCAGAGGCTGAGAGCAAAAGAGCCTAGAAGTTGAGGAAGCTACTTTACCCAGAAGCTGAAAGCAACCAGGCCCAGAAGAGAAGGGCGTGACTAGCAGACAACACCATGTGCTTAATTGTCCACAGCTACTGGTTAGGGAGAAAGTGAAACTGGAGAAGGCAGAGACCAGCAAAGCCACCATTGTGTCCTGCTGTGTGGCTGATCACCCACACCTGAAGACAGGTGAGAAAGTATCTCTGATGCTTCCTTGATTTGGACACTTTCATGGCCTCAGATCTGTAAGCTTGTAACCTAATAAGTTCCCGTTGTAAAAGCCAACCCATTTCTGGTGTATTGTTCCCAGCAGTTTTTAGTAAATTAAAACACCCTTTATGCAATAGTTATTCACGTTTATTCTTTTTTAAAGGCATATGTTCCTTGCTCTCAAAATTTTTTCACCAAAAGTTTCATTTTTCTTGACATTTGGAAAATGTGTATTTCATAGATGATCTGAACAATAACCAAGTGGGGCAAAATGTAGACCCCTGCCTTTGGAACCAAATGAGGCCTTTATGTAACACACAGTATCCATCTGAATAAGTGCAATGATAAAAATGAAAATGAATAATGGTGAGAGATCATATAATTTACACTTTACTAAATACCTGGGACTGTACTAAGAATGTCACATACCTTATATCCATTATAATCTCTAGAACTCTATGATTTGTAATGTTGCAGGCAGCTTAACCAATGAAAATGTAAGCACAGTTGCAGAAGTTCCTATAGGTAGAATCAGGTAGATTGATAACCTGATATTAGTCTGTCAGATTACAATAAGATTCGATTTGTGTGTGAGTATGTATGTATGAATGTTTGTGTGTATCTGCATGGGTTTATGCATATATGTATGTTTTTTATGAGTGTGTATATGTGTGCTTGTATTATGTGTATGTTTGTGTATATTTGTATATGCATGCATATAAATTTACAAATATCTAAGTGTATATGTATTACCCAGTAGCAAATTTGTCTGAACAATTTAATCCTCATGTGCTCAGTGGCATATATCATGAGACATAGAAAAAAAATGTACTGTAGACATAGTCCTCATTTTACAGGGAGACTGAAATGAAATTGCAAGTAAAATGGAATGCTAAGTAAATTAAATAGAACATTATTTCTAAAGGGAAATACAGGGAATAAAACTTTCACTTTTCAGAAAATATTAGAAAATGTATATTTTAATTATGTTATTATTAAGTATGGAAAGAAAAGTTAGGTTAATTTTAAGTCTTGTAAAATAAATACATAAGGAAGGATTTTGTCATTTTTGTCTGTGTGCTAAGTTCTGGTTACACTATTTAAAGCAAAGCTTATGAACTTTGCCATTACTTTATCTGATTTTGCCCCCATCAAAAACATGATGTTACTAGATATTTATTAGTCATTTACAGTGAGTTTCTTGTATTAATACATAGAATGATATTAATGAGGGAAGAATTTTTGGTGTTCATGATAGCATTATGAAAAATTTTTTGGCATTTAAATAATTTAACACTATTAAAAATGTTTTAAATATAACTTAACAGTCAAACTTGCTCCTAACCATCATATTAGAATAAAAGAATTTGATTCCACATGATCTTACTAATTTAGAAAGTGCCAAAATGAACTGAATATCAATGATTAAAATTTAGGTCTGTCATCTAGAATAAGAAAACAAATTTGTCTCATAAAGATACATTAAATCAAATATTTCCTGAATGCTTATTTTCTTTGAGATGCTAATCTAGATACTGAAGAGACTGTGCTAGAGTTCAAAAATTAACAGTTTTTGACCTCAGAGATTTTTCATTATGTAGCAGAAGAAATACAACATCCAAATAAAGAAACAATTAAGCTAATTTCACATGAAAAGTATCATGCTGTAAATGAAATGGAATCTGGGGGTAGGGAGGGAAGAAATGGAATATATAATGAGAATTACTGGTCCTAAGGAGATTAAGAGGCAATCCATTCCATACTAAAACATTGACAGTGACAGTGGCTTAGCAGCAGGAACTCTCTTGTCATATTAAACAAGGAAAGAGGACAAGTGTGGATGGAGTTTCATGAATGAAGGTGAGCGAGTTTATTGAGGAATGGGGAAACCAGATTCCACAGATCATGTAGGCAGGCTACACAGACCCATTTCAAAGGGAAATCTTTGGGAAACTTGGTATAGGCAATTGACAGTTTTAATAAATTACTTTGGATCCTTTGTAAAAAACTTGGGACAGGAGACAGTCAAAAAGGAAAAGCTAATGTCCTGGTTCCTGCATCAGACAATAGAGGCTAGAACCAGATAGAAGAGTAGAAGTGGTGAGATGGTGTCAGAGGATGTTAAAGTTTTAGAGAAGAAATTTCTGATTGTTTTTATGTGATACATGAGAAGGAAAAAAGCACATATGATTTTGAGCTTAGCCAAAGAGAAACCAATATGAAAAAGAGCATAAGAAGAGAAATTTTGAAGTGGAATCTGTATTTTTAGCTTTTTAGCTTTTAAATTTGTAGCCTCCAAAATAGTTAAGTAGACCTATTAAGCATTTGAGTATATAAACCATGGAGAAGTTGTGCTGGAGAATTTTTTTAAAATATATGCATCATATATTTAAAGTCATGGACTAGGCGAGATTATTTAGAAGGCACTTTATAAATTTATAAGAAGTAATGAGTTGAAAGTCTATATTCTACTCACAAATAAACATTTCAGTTAAGTTCACTATTTTGTACAAAGTAATTATGAATCAGTGATTAGTAAATAATCATGTAATGAGTGAAAAAGCATGTATTGATGGTAAATATAATGATAATTTCTTCCTTTCTTCTGTAAGTCATAAGCATTTTTCCTTGTTAAATTTTAGTAAATATGCATTTTAAATCACCCAGGATATTTTACAAATAGTATGGGAAAAAAATATTAAATGTCATTTTGATCCAGGCCAATTTAAATAATTCCTGTAATTGGCCAGAGGAGTTGTTTTGTCATTTATCTCAATCTGACCTGCTATGATACCTGGGGTGATTACTGACATGGACAGAGCCCACCCTGAATGCAAGGGAAGCCTAAGTGAACCAATAGCAGGAGAGCACATACAAATGAAATTTGAATCAGGGTAGGTCTTTATTCATAAGAGTAGAGGCTTTATGAAGAGAAGAAATATGGGCACATTTAGTGGAGAAAGCTACAGAAGAAGCCGGAAGTCAGTGATAATCAGAAGAGCAAGCACAACGAGAGATAGCATTTTCATCAGCATGTTAACAATATTTAATTAACATTATATATTAATATATATTTCTTGAATGTCAAGCAACATGAAAAATGAACATATCACAATGTCCTGGAGTTCTCTGAAGCAACACAATATAAACTAGTATTAGGATGCTCCATCAAGTACTACCTCTGAGCAATATACTTCCTAGGTAAATGTCTGGATGAACAGTCGACAGCCAGTTCAGCTCATGTATTCCTTTATTAAAATGTCTCTGTCTTGACACTGAGGGATGGGATATGTATTTCTACTATGGCATCTCTTAGCCTCCACTATTTACCACATCTATGTGAGATGTAAATTTCAGTTTTAAGAAAGTGAGGGAATGAATCAATTGTTACATCCATATACTCTGCTAGGAAATGCACACTTTTAATTCAGGTAAGTGGCTCTATTCTGAAGTTCCTTACCCAATAAAAAATGTTACTTATTTAAATCCTCTATTTATGATTATATGTATTGTTTTTTGCTTTCCTAAGTCATATAGAAAGAGGACACTTGATATATCTCCATCTATATCTATCTGTAACTATATATTATCTGTATCTATATCATATTTATATCCATGTCTATGTCATTTATATATATAAAGGCTAATTTATATAAAATGGAGAATTTGATGCATTTTAAGCCACAGATAATTACAAAAAGAAAAAGATTTTAAAGGTTAAGGAACAGCCATCTGTTTAACAACCTAGCCATCTGCATAAGATAATTCAAGGCCAGTTAAAAACACAGAGGGTCCTAATTGTCACCCAGAAAGATGTCTCATATGTTAGTCTCTATCTGAATTCAAGGTACAAGGCATAGGCCTTACGTACATTATCATCCATTTTTAAATCAATTTATATTTGCCTTTCTATTTAGAGATGCTTTCCAGTTTATTATAATTAAATTACTGTGAAAAAAATGCACTTGTTTATACAATCACTATGATTAGTAGCAATACTATATCCAAGAACTTGATGAAACTAGTTGTTCACAAAAGTATGTTTTATTTGCATAGTTACATTCTTTTATTTTTCAATTTAAAAAATAAATTAACACAAATGTTAAAAATGTATTCATATGCAGAATTAATTGAATCAGTTGGCCAGCCAAATAATAAAATGTAAGCCTCACATTCATTCCTCCTAATACAAGATGCCAGACAAAACAACTGTACAAAATCCTAGAATCGCAAAACATATATATGCCATATACATTTTGTGTAAATAGATGCACATATATGCGAATTCACCATCTTTACTGAAATTAAACTATATTTTGTATACATTTCTGTGCTTTGCTGTTTTATACCTAAATTATCTTATAAATATTGATATCTGGGCTAGTATAGATTTACCTCATTACTTTTAAATGCAAATATACATGGCATAAATGTACTTTTAAATATTTGTCTTCCATTGCCAGTCTTTAAGTTCCTTTATTATTGATTGAGAAACTGTATGTCTGCATGAAAACTCCCAGATTCACCTGCCTTGTCAAAGACACAAGTTAAACACGCCTATCTACCATGCCTAAGAACGGTATTTCCCCTCTCAGCCTTATAAACATTGCTCATTATCAAATATCAAAAAACACTTAAATTTTAAAGGAAAATAATTTCTTATTTTCATTAATTGTGTTGCTTTCATTAGGACTGTGTTGGAACTTTCATTTAAGTGATGGACAATCTGCAATAAAACTTCTATTAATAAACTGTACACAGATTATTTCTATTGGGATATTTCTCTTTTGCATTGATTTGAATAATGTCTCTCTTCTATTAAGGTGATTAGCTCTTTGAGTGACATATTTATTGCAAATGCTTTACTATTTGTCATTTATCTTTTTCATATCATAAATATTGATTTGTGGAACACACTTCCATGAAAAGGTTTGTGTGTGTGCACATGTGTGTGTTAAATTTAAAGATTTATTTTTATTTAGAGATATCTATTAATCTTTCCTGCTATGATTTATGGATTTTGTGCAGTACCTGAAGAGATTTTTCCCTTCATTTTCCAGGTTAAGAAAAATATTTCACATTTTCTTACAACCTATTTAAGATTTTTCAAACACTAATGCTTAAATATTTGATTCATCTGGCATTTATTTCGCTATAAGCAAGTTTAAGATAAAATTTTCAAAAAATAGCTAGTTAGTATTCACAATATCATTTACTAAACAATTCTTTCTCCATTTATCAGAATGGACAATTATAACTTCCAATGTATTCATATTTGTGTAAGCATTCATTTTTTACATGCTGATTTTCTGAAGTATATCCACATGTGAACATATGTAAACAGTAAGTGTATATTAAAAGTTGTGAACTAACAAAATAAACATGCATAACATCATACAGGGGTCCCATGCATCACTCCTCCACCAACACTTTGCATTGTTGTGAAACTTTGTCACAAACTATGCAAGAGCATCATCAGAATATTACTAATAACAGTAGTCCATATCTTACATTTGGTGTATTTCGCCCCCCAACCTACCCTATTATATTTTTCTAATATATCTTTATTACAAGGTTGTAAAATTGCAGAAATCATACAGATGTGTAGAATTCCCATACAATACCCATTTACCAACACACTACACTGTGGTGAAATATTTGTTTCAGATTATAAGAAAATATTATCAGACTATTACCACAAACTACTGCCCATAGCATACAGTTGGCACACTTTTTCCATACCTACCCATTATCAACAGAGTACATCTTTAGCATTGATGCAAGAATATTACAGAATTGCTATTAATCACAGTCTCTAGGTCACACCAATTTTATTTTTCCCATACTTCTCCACATTCCCACCATCCTGCAATAGTGACAGACATCCACTCTAGCTCATAGAAGGAGATTCTTGAAACTGTAACATCAATGACAATTCTCATCCCCTCTGGGTTCACTGAGTTATTTAGCCCCCACATTATTGTCTAGCTTTCCTTCATTTATATCCCTCGACTACCTTGTTCAGCCACAATCTGATTTATAAACCAGCTGTTTCTCACTATAATGTGTTACTATCAACTCTAGCCATTTCCACATTTTTACAATCAAGTTAATTAAAACTACTCCACACATTAAGCATCAGTAGTTCTTCTCAGCCCTCCTCTTATCTCCTAATAACCTATGTAAACTCCATACATTTATTTCAAATTTAGTTCATATGAATGAGACCATGACATATGTGTCGTTTTGTGTCTGGCTTACTTCACTTAGCATAATGTCTTCAAGGTTTGTCCATGTTATCATGTGTCCCAATTTCATTTCTTCTTACTGTAGCTTAGTATTCAATCATATGTATATGCCACATTTTGTTTATCCATTAATTTGTTGAAGGATATGGGTTATTCCCATCTTTTAGTAATTGTGAGTAATGCTGCTGTGACCATCAGTGTACAGATGTTTGTTCATGTCATAGGTTTCAAATATTCTGGATATATTTCTAGTAGAGGAATTGTTGGATCATATGGCAGTTCTATATTTAGCTTCCTAAGGATCCGCCATACTGTCTTCCACAGTGGCTGCACCATTTTACAATCCCACCAGTGAAGGAGAGTGTTCCTATTTCTTAACATCCTCTCCAGCATTTATTGTTTTCTGTTTTTTTTTTATTTTTTAATAATGGCTATTCTGTGTAGTGTGAGATATCTTATTGTGTTGATTTACATTTCCTTAATAGCTAGTGATATGATAAATTTTTTTCATGCGCTTTTTGGCCATTTGTATTTCCTCTTTGGAGAAAAAGTCTATTTAAATCTTTGGCCCATTTTTAAATTGGATTGCTTGCTCCTTTATTGTTTAGTTGTATAATCTATTTAGATAGAACAGAAATCAAATCCTTATCAGCTGAGAGGTTTCCAATATTATCTCCCATTGAGCGGGCTGCCTTTTTACCTTCTTGACAAACTCCTTTGAATCACAAAAGTGTTTTAAGTTTGAGAAGGTCCCATTTATTCTTGTTTTCTTTTGTGGCTCCTGATTTCAGTGAAGGTTTAAGAATCCAGGTCTTTAAAATGTTTTCCTCATTTTCTTCTAGCAGCTTTCTTTTATAATCTCACTTTTATAATTAGATCTTGGATCCATTTTGAGTTAATTATTGCATAAGGTATGAAATAGGGGTCGTCTTTCTTTCTTTTGGCTATGGATATTCAGTTCTCCCTGCACTGTTTATTGAATAGACTATTCTGACTCAGTTGGGAGGGTTTGACAGGATTGTCAAAAATCACTTGACTGTAGATGAGGGTATATTTCTGAACCATCGGTTTGGTTCCATTGGTCTATGCGTCTATCTTTATGACAATAACATACTGTTTTTACCACTGTAACTAGGTAATATGATTAAAAGTTCAGAAGTGAGATTACTACAACTTTGCTTTTACTTTTGAGGATGTTTCTTACTTTTAAGGGCCTCGTTCCCTTCCAAATAAATTTGATAGTTATGCTTTTCATTTGTTTGAAAAATGCTGGTGGGTTTTTAATCGGGATTGCATGGAATCTATATTACAATTGGGGTAGAATTGACATCTTAATATTTAGTCTTCCAATCCATGAGCATGGAATGTTCTTCCAATTATTTACATCTTTTTAAAATTTCTTTTAACAATGCGTTGTACTTTTCTGAATACCAGTGCTTTACAAACTTAGTTAAGTTTATTCGCAAATATTTGATTCTTTTAGTTGCTATTGTAAATGGAATTTTTTTCTGACCTCCTCCTCAGATTACACATTATGATTGTATGAAAACACCACAGAGTTTTGAGTATTGATCTTGTATCCTGATGCTCTACTGAAAGAATTTATTAGCTCTAGCAGCTTTGTTGTAGATTTTTCAGGATTTCTAGATATAGGATCATATAATTGTGAATAGCAAAAATATTACTTCTTCCTTTCTGATTTTGATACCTTTTATTTCTTTTCCTTACCTGATTGTTCTAGCTAGAACCTACAGCACTATACTAAAGAACAGTGGTGACAGTGGGCATATTTTTCTTTCTCTTGATCTTGGCAGGAAAGCTTTCGGTCTTTTACCATTGATTACAATGTTAGCTGTGGGTTTTTCATATATGGCCTTAATGTTGAGAAAGATTCTTTTGATTCCTATCTTTTGTAGTATTTTTCTCAAGAAAGGATGCTGTATTTTGTCAAATGCCTTTCCTGCGTCAGTCATTAGGATCATATGATTTCTCTCCTTTGACTTATTGATATGGTGTATTATACTGATTGTTTTTCTTTTTTTTTTATAATTCATGAAAGAACATTTTAATAATTGTAGTATCAACTATAGTCCATCATTTACAATAGGGCTCACTGTTTGTTGTACAGTCCTATGTTTTATCTTTTAATTTTTATTCTAGTAACATATAAAGACTTAAAATTTCCCTTTTTAACCACATTCATATAAATAATTCAGTGCTGTTAATTACACTCACAATGTTGTACTATCATTATCATTATCCATTTTCCAAAACTTGACAATAAACCCAAATAGAAATTCTGGACAAATTAAGTTCTGTGTTTTTTTTTAAGTTTATAAAGCCCTTTTTTACCAGTATTTCGTTTCATGCTCAAGGATTTCAGCAGGCTTCTAGTCTCCTCTTAATGGATGAGCTACCTAAAACTTAAACAAAGGCAGCAATTAGCTTGTGGCCACCCAGCTGGAGGGTGGCAGAGTGAGGGTGTGGTCAGGGCAGCCTGACCCTCGGCTCCCTGGTCCTTCCACTGTGCCCTCCAGCCTCACGCCTGTAGGCCTCCAGCCTTGCCATGGAGAGTTAGGAGCTGAACTTAAGCTTCTCCCTGGAGCTCTTTCCAAGAAGATAGGTGGATGTCTGACTCTTCCCAGGAACATCTGGAAGTGCAGCACAGGGCAAGGGCCCAGGGTTGCGGGCCCTGTTGGGAGCCATGCCTCTCGAGCCCAGCTTCTTTCAAGGGGATGCTCATCACTTCGACCTGCCCGGGGCTTGTGGACAGGGACTCACCTTGTGGCTGCTCCTCAGTAGTGTGCAAGGCGACAGACCACGTGGTGGCCGCCCAATCTGGTTTTCTTGTTTTGAACCACCCTTGAATGCCTGGTATAAAACACACTTGATCATGATGAATAATTCTTTCAATGTGTTGTTGGATTCAATTAGCAAATTTTTTTTTTGAGGATTTTGCATTCATAATAATTAGAGAAATGGGCCTGTAATTTTCTTTTTTTATAATTTCTTTATCTGGCTTTGGTATTAGGCTGGTATTGGCTCCATAAAATGAGATTGGTAGTATTCTTTCTTGTTCAATTTTTTTGGAAGAGTTTTAGTAGGGTTGGTGTTAAATCTTTGAATGCTTGATAGAACTCACCTGTGAAATCATCTGGTCCTGGGCTTTTCATTTTGGGGAGTTGCTTGATGACTGTTTCAATCTCTTTACTTGTGATTGTTGTGCTGAGGTCTTCTGTTTTCTAGGTTCAGTGTAAGTTGTTCATATATTCCTAAGAATTTTTCCATTTTGTCTACATTATCTAGTTTTTTGGCATACAATTGTTCATGGTATACTATTAGGATGACTTTTATTTCTGTAGGGTCAGAAGTAATGCCCCATTTTTATTTTTAATTTAATTTATTTGCATCTTCTCAATATTTTGGGTCAGTCTATCTAAGGGTTTGTACTAGTCAGCTGAAGCAATGTACCCGAAATCTGTTGGCTTTTATAAAGGGTATTTATTTGGGGTAGAAGCTTACAGGTACAAGGCCCTAAACGGTACAACTTAAGTTACCATAAAAGGTTCTTTCTCACCAAATGTCTTTTGACATATTTTGAAGCAAGACTGCTGCTGAAACATGAGAGGGTTCAGCTTTCCTCTTTCCTCTTAAGGCTCCATGGTCCTAGCTTTTTCTGATCTCATCTTTAGGCTGGCATAAGCTCATCTCTCAGGTTTTCTCATCTGCTCTGTTATCTTCATAAGGTTAGCTGTAAACTATCAGGAAAATGTCTCATCTCTTCCTGTGGCTTCAATGTCAAAACCAATCTCTCTCCTCTCTCATTTCTTTTTCTGTGTATCTACTTCATTGTGAAAGTCTGTTTTATAGTCAACCAAAGGGGCGGGGACTCAATCTTGCATGCTTTAATGACATGGTTGTTGAATCTAAGCCCTAATCTTGATTTAGTAGAGTAAAAATGGAAACCTCAAAATTTAATACAAAGGGGTATCATGCCCAGAGGAACAGACCAGTTTACAAGCAATCACTTTATCTTTTGGAATTCATAAATAATATCAAACTGCCACACTTCACCCTCTGAATTCCAAAAACATGATTACAATATTCAAGGAAAAAATACACCTTAAATCAGTAGCAATGTTATGTACAAAATCACATCACAATCAGTTTATAGAAATACAATTTGTCTTGGAGCAAAGTGCCATCTGGCTGTAGACCTCTGAAACTTACAAAGCAATTTATCTGCTTCCAATATACAAAGGGACAAAGGGCAAACATTTGCATTACTGTAAGGAGAAATTGGGAGGGAAACATGAGTCACTGGTCCCCTACAGTTCAGTAAACCTGTAGGGCATACTTCTTTAGATTTCAAAGTCTGACAGTCATTCTCAGGATGATGGGTTCTTATACCTGAGGCCTCATGAGAACTGACTTGTATTAGTCAGTCAAAAGGGCTGCTAATGCAAAGTACCAGTAATCTGTTGGCTTTTATAAAGAGTATTTATTTGGGGTAACAAGGCCCTAAAGAGTCCAACTCAAATTAACTTCCTCACCAAACTGTTGCCACGTGTTATAAGATGATGGGCAATGCCTATGAGGGTTCAGCCTTCCTCTTTTCTCTTCAGGCTCTGTGGAACCAGCTTCTTCTATCTCAGCTGTAGGCAGCTCATCTAACTCATCTAACTCCCTGGGGCTAATTTCTTTCCAGGCTTAGCTGCTCTGTTCTATTCACAAGGTCAGTTGTAACTATCGGGCTCACCTTTATTCCTGGGGTCATTGCTGTGTCTAATGAGCTGTCTTTCTTTCTCTGTGTTCTTCTCTGTGTATTTATTTCCCTGTCTTTGGTTGATCATCCATTTATATAGCCCACAAAGGTGGTGGTGGGGGGGGGGAAGCTCAAACTAAGGTTTCCCTTATGGTGTGGTCAAATAAAAGCCCTAATTTTGTTTTAATAAAGTAAAAGTGAAAACTATGAATCTAATACAATCTAAAACACCCTCAGGAACAGGATAGTTTAAAAACACAATCCAATATCTACTTTTGGAATTCATAAGCAATATCAAATTGTGACAATACCCTTTAAATAGACTTGCCCAATGGCCGTTTTCTTGCTTCCACCCTCATCAATCATCTGGGTGGCAACAGAGCGCCAGACATCACCCTCCAAGAATGTTGGAGCAATGGCTCACTTTACCCAATCTTTGGGGAAGAGTTTTAACCCACTTAGGAGAGTGAGGGGGAGGAAACATTTTCCCTAACCTCTGGCCTATAGGCCCACCCCTCTCAGACTAGTGAGTTGGTGACCTGGTCTTCCCTAATTAATGGGGTTGAGGCCCACCTTGCATAGACCTATGGGGTGGTGATCTTACTCTCCCCAGTTCTAGAAGGAGGAGCTCTACCCTTTCTGTAGACTGTGGTGACAAAATTCTCCCTTGACAGCATGCTGAAATACCCACCCTCTTCAAATGCCAGGGCGCACTCACCCTTTCCATACACATGGGTGGGGTTGTCCTCTTGGTCCAAGGAGATACCTTGATTCAAGACCTCAGATTCCATGGTTTGCTTCTTAAAGCTGCTTTCCTTTCTATAGCTCCCCTTCATAGTCCTTTTAGTTCAGGCTGGCAGTGGTTTGTTCATACAGCTCTCACAAAAAGCTTGTTGGTTTAGCTTGCAGGAAGCAGGGATCCAAGCCATCCGACAGTAAGATTTTCCAGATAACTGCATTCCCAATCCTAACTTACAACCCCCATGTTTCTTTACTTCCTCAAATGGGACACTACCTTCTGGAGGCTTGATTTCTAGGGACTTGAAATTTCTGGAATCAGTTTCAGGATTCTTTGTGCCTGTACTTCAGTTATCAGCTTATATCTTTCCTCTAACATTTTGCTATAAGATAGGAGAGACCAGGCTGTGTTTTTCATATTTAGTATGGAAATCTCCCTGGCTAAATGTCCAAGCTCATAGTTTTCAAATTCTGCCTTCAATACAACATCAGGAGTCGATCTTGTTAAGTTCTCTATGACTATAAAGCATGGATCACCTTTCTGCCAGTTTCTAATAATACTTTCAACATTTACTTCTAAGGCCTCATGTCATTGATGATAGATGCATGGGTGGAAGGGAGTTCTCCAGGGCATGCATATAGGGTATACAGATTTGTTCTAATGTTCATTTGATATTGACATAGTTGGTAGAGTTTCACATGACAACTTAAGGAGTCCTGAGTTCCCTGTAATGGGAACTGTCTTACTCCCCAGTGGAGCAACAACAATCCCCAAGTGCAAGGTCAAAGACCAGTGAAGAGGATGGTACAATGACGGGCTTTTGATATTGATGGCTATGCTTATAAGACTGTATACTTGAAATTTCAACTAGGCCTAGAGCTGCAAGGTGCCTAAGAGTTACTTCCTGAGAACCTCCATGTTGCTCAAATGTGGACACTCTCTAAGCCAAACCCAGCATATAAATGCATTACCTTCCCTTCAGTGTGGGGCAATACTCCTGGGGATGAACCTCCCTGGTGTGGAGGGATTATTAGCAAGCATCAGCTGGTGATGCAACTAGAAAAAGACCTTGAATAAAAGGCGGAAATGACAAAGACAAAAGGGTTTATATGGCTAGGAGACTTCAAAATGAGTTGGGAGATCATCAGTGGGGTCGTGCTTATGCACATCTCAGCAGGATCTCAGAGACAGCCAAAGTATAAACAACCCCAGGTAATGGTGCTCCTGAGGGCTATAGAGACACCCAGGTCCTACGGTCATGGCAGATGGCTCTGGAGTTCAGTGCCTTGCCAGTGGGACATACTTTGGGATTTATACTCCTGAGTGTGATTAAGTTGGACTCGGATGTGACCTCTCTACACATGCCTCTTCTGTCACTTTTACTGAACCTGTGATTGGCACTGGAGTTGGTATATGCTCAGGAGACTTGAATCTCTGGCCTGTCCATGTGACAGCTGGGTCCTGAGCCTCAGCAGAGTTGCAACACTGCAACTCTGAGTAATTCATTGGACTTACCCAGGTCAGCTAACAGGGAGGTAAGCATGTTCCACCATCACACGAGGGAAGCAAGAGTCTAATACTGCAAGCAGGAGAATCCCATCCATCAGCCATGTGGGATGTAAGTCCCCTCTTAATTTATAGGTGGAGTGGACATCATCATCCCAGGGTCCTCAGGATGGAGGAATAAAATAGAGATTAGAGTGGACTTACTGGTATTCTACTATAAAATTATTATAACTCTAGCAATGGAATAAACTGTATCATTGATGTGGAGACAGTGGTAACAGGAGTTGCTGAGCACAGGAGAGGGAAGAAGAGGTGTGATATGGGGGCATTTTTGGGAATGGAGTTATCCTGCAGAGACAGATGCAGGATAATATATATCCTGCCATAACCCACTGAATGGACTGGGAGAGAGTGTATACTACATGTAAACTATAATCCATGCTATGTAGCAGTGCTCCAAAATGTATTCATCAAATGTAATGAATGTGCCACACTGATGAAAGAGGTTGTTGATGTGGAGGAGTGGAGTAGGGGGTGGAGTTTATGGGAACCTCTTATATTTTTTAATGTAACATTTTGTGACATCTATGTATCTTTAAAAAAAGAAAATAATAAAATGTCTTTTTAGCATCCATATTACTCTCCACAGTCTCTTCAAAGCAATGTATGTGTTTTCTATCAAGTATCTCACAATTCCTCCAAAAATTACCCCTTGCCCATTTATAAAACCACTCCAGCTTTTTGGTAGTTCCGAAAGCACAACTCCACTCTCCAGTACAAAATTTTGTATTAATCAGCCAAAGGGGTGCTGATGCAAAATACCAGAAACATGTTGGCTTTTATAAAGGGTCTTTATTTGATACAAAGCCCTAAAGAGTCCAACTCAAGGTATCACAACAATTACTTTCTTAGCAAATGTCTGTTGCCATGTGTTGAAGCAAGATAGCTGCTGATATCTGTGAGGGTCCAAGCCTTCTTCTTTCCTCTTAAGGCTCCATAGGCCTAGCTTCTTCTGATCCCTGCTGTAGGCTGTTGTAAGGCTCATCTTTCAGGTCTTCACAGCTACTCTGTTCTCTTCACAAGGTGAGCTGTAAATTATCAGGCAATGTCTTATCTCTCCCTGTGGCTCCAGTGTTAAAACCAAGCTCTCTCCTCTACCATGTCTTTTTCTGTGTATCTACTTGCATGTGAGAGTTTGTTTTATCACCCCACCAAGGGTTGCTCTAATCCTGATTTAATAAGTAAAAGTGAAAACTCTAAATTTAACCCAATCAAAGGGATATCATGCCCAGAAGAACATGCCAGTTTACAAATATAATCAATACATATTTTTTGAATTCCTAAAAAACATCTAACTGCCACAGGCTTTATGAATTTTGTTCATCTCCTCAAAGAACCTATTTATGTTTTTTTAAATACTCTCTTGTTTTTTTTTTGTTTTTTTGTTTTCTGTTCCTAATTTCATTTACCTCTGCTCTGACCTTTGTTATTCATTTCTTCTACTTGCTTTGGGATTAATTTGCTGTTCTTCTTCTAGTTAATTCAGCTTGTTGTTAACTCATTGATTTTAGTTCTTTGTTCTTTTGTAATGTAATAATTGAGGACTGTAAATTTCCCTATCAGCACTGCCTTCACTGGCATCCAATAGTTTCTGATATGTTATGTTCTTGTTTTCACTCATCTCAAGATATTTATTGACTTCTCTCATAATTTCTTCATTGACCCACTGATTATTTAAGAGTGTGTTGTTTAATCTCCATATATTTGTGAATTTTCCATTTTCTGCCTTGTGTTGAGTCCCAACTTTATTCCATTATGATCAGAGAAAGGGTTTTGTTTAATTTTGACCTTGTTGAATTTAATGAGATCTGCTTTTTCACCCAAGATATGGTCTCTCTGGGAGAAAGATCCATAAGCACCTGAAAAGAATGTATATCATGCTGTTTTGTGATGCAATATTCTGTATATGTCTATTAGAGTTAGTCCATTTATCATATTATTCAAGCTCTTTGTTTCTTTATTGGTCCTTTGCCCAGATATTCTATCTAATACTGAGAGTGGTACGTTGAAGTTTCCAACTATTACTATAGAGATATCTATTTCTTCCTTCAGGTTTGCTGGTATTTGCCTCATGTATCTTGGGGCATCCTAGTTAGGTACATATACATCTATGATTATTTCTTCATAGTGAATTGCTTCTTTTATTAAAATAGAATGTCCTTCCTTGTCTCTAAGTAGAAGTAGCTCTACTTATGTTGGATGAAGTAGACTTTAAAAACAGTTTTGCTTTTAAAGTCTATTTCATCTGACATAAGTAGAGCTACTTCAGCTTTTTCTTGTTTATTACATACATGGAATATCTTTTTCTGACCTTTCACTTCCAATCTATTAGTAACCTTGGGTCTAAGGTGAGTCTCTTGCAGACAGCATATAGATGGCTCACATTCTCTTATCAAGTCTGCTAGTCTGTGTCTTTTGATTGGGGTGCTTAATCCATTAACACTCAATGTTATCACTGTAAAAACAGTTCTGATTTCACCCATTTTGACCTTTGGATTTTATCTGTCATATTTTATTTTTACCACTCTTTTGACACTTTCGATTACTGTTACTGGAACAATCATTTCTAGACTCTCTTCCAAGCTTCTCTCTCCTACCTTTTCTTTTCAGGCTGTAACACTTCCTTTAGTATTTTCTGCAAAGATGGTTCCTTTCTTATAAACTCTCTCAGTTTCTGTTTATCTGTGAATATTCTAAACTCACCCTCATTTCTGAAAGACAGTCTTGCCAGATATAAAATTCCTGACTGGCAGTTTTTCTCTTGCAGTGTCTTAAATATGTCATGTCATTGCCTTCTTGTTTTCATGGTTATTGATGAAATTATTGATATTAATCTTATTAGGTATCCCTTATATGACAAGTATCACTTTTCTCTTTATCTCAGAATTCTCTCTTTGTCTTTGGTATGTGATATTCCAATTAGTATGTGTCTTGGAGTTGATCTATTCAGATTTATTTGGAAGGGAGTACATTGTGCTTCTTGGACATGGATATCTATGTCCTTCAATAGGTTTGGGAGACTTTTTACCATCATTTCTTTAAATAACCCTTCCACCCCTTTTCCCTTTTCTTCTTCTCTGGGGCCCCTATGAAATATATGTTTGCATGTCTCTTGCTGTGATTTAGTTCCTTGAGACCCTGTTCACTTTTTTCCATTCTTTTCTTCATCTATTCTTTTGTATGTTCACTTTCAAAGTCTGTCTTCAAATTCACTGATCCTTTCTTCTGCCTCCTCAAATCTCCTGTTATATGCCTGCAGTGTAATTTTAATCTCATTTATTGTATTTTTCCCATAATTCTGGTATTTTTCTATGTATGCTTTCAAGTTCTTCTTTGTACTCACCCATTGTCATCTTCATACCCTTAATCTCTTTAGCTGTGTCACTGAATTTATTAAGGAAATTTATTTGAACATCTATGATTAGTTGTCTCAACTCCTTTATGTCATCTGGAGGTTTATCTTGTTGCTTAACTGGACCATATGTTCCTGTGACTTGGTGTGGATTGTAATTTTTTGTTGGTTTTTTGACATCTGGCATACTAGATTAACTTATTCTGGGTGCAGTTTCTCTCTTAAGTTTAGGACTTTCTTGCCTTTTCTCTCTTGCTGGTTGTATGGTAGGAGTATAGAATGTAGTTGGTGCTATAAGCTGTGGAGGGTGAAACTGCCTGCATTGCCCCAGGAATTGATGAAGCCTCTCCCATCTTTCTCCTGTTCCAGGAGTAGGGACAGAGCTGCAGTCTTGTGTAATCATCTAAGATGTGTAGGAAAGACTGTCTGTAGTTTCCTGGAGAGACTGATGAAGCTTCATGCCCCTTCCTTCCCTGACTGGGCTGGGCTTGGAGCTGCAGGTGTGGGCAGTAATCTCTACCATGTGGGTCCAAAATTGACCATAGTTTCCCAAATAGACTGATGTAGCATTGGCACCTCCTTCCTACTGAGGGTGGAAATAGGCCCTCTGGAGTGCCCAGCCATCTAAACTTTGTGGGCTGAAAACACCTGCAGTTGCCCTGAGAGTTGAGGGAGGATTGTCTTTTCTCCCCTTTAGGGGGTTTGAGTGGAATCACTGATGCCCAAAAATTCAGTCCATGTAGGATGAAAGTATCTGCCATTGCTTGGAGAGGTTGAGTAAACATTCGACTCTATCTTATTGGGTGGTGGGGGTGGATCTACAGTTGCCCAAAAGTTCAGTTCCTGTAGGCCATGAGTACCCACCATTGCCCAGAGAGGCTGAGGAAATACCTGTCCTTGCCTATTTGAGGGTGAGGTGGATCTACAGGTACCCAACACTCCAGGACTTGCAGGCCAGAAGTGCCTGCCATTGTCCAGAAAGGCTGAGGAAAACCATTTCCCTTCCTATCCTACTTAGTGGAAGGGATGGAGCTACAGGTGTCCAACTATTCAGGCTATGTGTGCCAAAAGCACCTGTAGTTACCAAGAGAGCCTGGGGAAACACAGTTCCTTACTTGTCCTATTGGGAGTAAGGGTGGAGCTACAAGTGTTTGTAGGCCAAAGCACCTGCAGTTGCCTGAGAGGCTGAGGAAACACTAGGCCCTCCTACCCTATGGGGTGTTGCAGAAGGTGAAATGGAATAGAAGGGCTCAATAAACCAGTTTGTATGGGCTGGAAGTGCCTGCAGTTGCCCATAGAGGCTGAGGAAACCCATCTCCTCTCCTTTCCTATTGGGCTGTGGGGATAAAGACCCAGGTATCTGATTTCAATCTGTGCTAGCAGGAAGCACCAGCCGTTACCTGGAGCGGTAACTGCTTCCTTCCTGTCAGAGGTGGGACTGGAGCCTAGGTTAGGGCTGTAATTCAGTCTTGGTAGAAAGAAGTCAATCCCTAACTTCACTGTGATTTTCAGTCAGCCCATTGATGCTCATGCCTGGGCCAGAGTTAAAATGGTGGCTACCATCCTCTTTCCAACTTGTACAGACCCAGGCTTTAGCTTTTCTTAGGATTATACTTTAGTCTGCTGAGTTGACTAATCAGTAGTTGAAGTCAGTGGCCATCTGTCTTTTCCTTCTCCATTTTTGGGAAGTGGAACTTTCAGCTCCAGCGATAGGATAGTTCCTGACACTGCTTGCACCATGGGCACTGGCCTCCATGGCATGGAATGCTCTACTCACAAATCTTCTCCACATGTGGGCAGTCTTCAAGGATGTTGCAGGATTATATTCTGGTCTCCTGAGGCCACCAAACTAGTGCTTTAGATACCTCTAGGTAATTAGTAACTGTCCTGTAGGATGAGCTGACTCTTGAAACTCCTTACTCTGCCACCATCTTACTCCTACTCCTCGGGCCCTTTCAACTTTAAATATAATTCCTCAACAATTCTATAACTCCCTTGTTATAAAAAATTCTACTCTGTCTGCCTCCTATTACCATAAAGTTGAGAAAACTGAAATGTGTGCCCATAAGTTACTGAAAAAAAATGTCCATGAGACTATGAGAGGAATACCTTGACAGGCTACTCACCAGTACTGTGTCACATTTCTTCCCAGGGCTGTAGTCTGTTGTGTCCCCCCAGTGTGTTTTTGATCTATATTTCTAACCAAATTTCAAGTGTTTTAATTATTATAATTTTATAAAATATTTTATTATTTGTCAGATAAAGATAGTATTCCTTTTCATACTTACTTCTATTATTATTATTTTCAATTTCATCTGGCTATTCTAACATGCTTATTTTCTAACCAAAATTTAAAATCATTTTGTCATATCCCCCACCAGAAGAAAATTTCCCTGGTTTTTTGAATGACTAGATTTAAAATTCTAGATTATTCTATTCTAAAACATCTTTAAAATGTTTAGATTGTGCAGCCTTCCATTTGTCCTTCTCATTTAATATCATTTAATAGTTCCTTTAATTGAATGTTTAAGTTTAAAAAAATCCCCTTATTGCACATTTCTTAAATATATTTCTAGTGTTTACCTTTCTTTATTTCTTGGAAAATTCCCTTGTTTTTATTTCCCATTGTTTAATCTAATTATTTATTTAATGTAGGATATTAATTTTGGGATATGTGTGCTAGACTCATAATAAATAAGCTTAATGGATTATTTATGTTTGCTGTTAGTTCATAGGTGAAAATGTAGATTTTCAAACAAAGAAGACACATTATCTAAAGTGTTATTCAATAATGATAACTAGGAATTGCAGGTGAAGAGAATAAGAAACATAAGGCCCTTCTTCTCATGAAGCTAACTTTCTAAAAGGAAAGTTAAAACATTAGATATTCAAGGAAGAGCAATTAAATAAGCAATGCATGCTTTGAAATTAAATTTGGGGAACTGGCATTTTAAAAAATATTAAGATATATAGCCTAAGATTAACTGATATGTTTCTCTTTTCTTGACTCTTCCATTACTTTACTCAGTTACATATAACCAAACATATTCTTTTCTCTGAAAACCAACCTTTACTTTCTTGTTTAAGAAATCTCTCAAGACCTCAAGGTATACAAAGATATCCAATTTTATTTTCTAACTAGGATTTTCCAGGTTTGTTGTCCACTTATTATTGTTGGAGACTCATAGCTGTATAAACTCATTTGTCCTTTCCATTTCCCCCTTTTATTCAAGATCAAAAAAGCAATTTTTAACACCTGATATTATATGTAGGTTGAGATATTTTGCTGCTCTGAATTCAGAGCCCTTTTATCCAAGGTCTTTTTCTAGTTACATCACCAGCTGGTACTTGGTTGTAATCCCTCTGTTCCAGGGAGGCTCATCCCCAGGAGTCATGTTCCATGCTGGGGGGAAAGTAATGCATTTACATGCTGAATTTGGCTTAGAGAGTGATCACATTTGAACAACATGGAGGTTTTCAGGAGGTAACTCTAGGCCTAGTTCTTATTTCAGGCACGCAGCCTCATAAACATAGTCATTAGTATCAAGGTCTCATTGTTGGACCATCCTTCTTTATTGGTCTTAAACATTGCACTTAGGGGATTGTTGCTGTCCCATTGGGGAATGTGATAGAGCTCCCCTGGCTAGGAACTCAGCACTCCCTCAGTTGTCGTTTTTAACTGTAATCACATGCCTTGGAGAACTCCCTCCCAACCATGTGCCCCTATCAATAACACCCCACACCAGTGTTCCTCCCCTGCCATAGTTGAACCTCTCTGTAGTCCAAAACTTCTTAAAAAATGAAGCTTAATATATTGCCAGGTTCCGTTAATAGTAAAATGGAATATAGTGATGGGTTTAAAGGTTAGATATGGAATACATACTAATTTAGAAAAATAAATAAAGTAAAAATAAATTGGGGTATCAAAAAATGAAAAAGCTTTGTTTTTGATGTTTTGCCTTTTATCACTGTAGTAAGTGTTGCCCTGTATGTACAGTGGCAAGGCAATTTCTTCCATTTCTTCCTCAGTGTCTACATCATTTTTTTTTCCTTTTTTTTCTAATTATTAAGTTTGCCTCCCCAAAAATTTTAGATCACAGTAATTTATATATACAATATACGGTACTCCCACATATCCAACATCAAACACTTTGTCCCTTCCCCAGCTTGTTGTCATTGCTGTTTTTTTTTTTCCCTTTTTCTTTTTCCCAAAGATTTTTACCCACTTTAAGAGTTGGCCTTTATATGTACAAACATCTATGATATACCATATTCTACATAAATGGTTCTATTGCCATATAAATAAATAAAGAAAATGGGAGGCAAAATCTTTATAAGGAAATGTGTCAAAAGAAAAAAAACAACACAGACATTTAGGAATGCATAGTCATGATTTTTTTAAAATTTTTGCATTATTACAAATTATTTGATGAAGAAATATAGAGGCATATTATAAATGACAGTCTTAGAGGTCTTCATAAAAAAATAAATTCTCAGCTGACAAAGGATGTTTATGATATAGAAATGACAAGGCCCCAGGTAATTAAGACTTACAAATAAGACTAGGTCTTGCCTGTAATTTCAAACTTACTTGAGCATCAGATACCTTTTATGTGGGAAGAATAGCCAGGAAAGAATAATTGGTTCTACTTATAGCAAAAGCAAGTTCAGCGTGTTAAAGTGATTTTTTTTTCTTTTCCCTAACTGTTGTATATTTTATCTCTTCTCAGCTGAGACAAATGAAAAAACAAATCAGAGATTTGACTATCCAGATTCATTAGTTTCCTGAATAGGTGAGAGGGAAAATCCAAACCCTTTTCCCCTGTAATTTCTGTTTTAAAATCCAAATGATTAAAATGGATATATTCCCAAAGTATGTTAAAGTAAATAGGGAAAAGTTGCCTTTATTAAGCTAAATCCTCCTGGAATTAACACAGAAATTTTTATGAAGACACCCCATTTCTCTTAAGATTTAGGAAGCATTTTTGGAAATTTACTATTGCCTAGGGAGCATTTTTAAAAATTGTCATTAAAGGACCTACCCCTGGAGATTATGTTTTAATTGGTCTGCTATAAAGGCCGGCGTCTGTATTTCTGAAAGATACCAATAAACATAGCCAAGGAGAAGAACCTCTGTTCTAATATATCTCCCATTGCTCTAATTTAATTTTGGAAGTCATTAATTTCCTTAGGACTCTAGGGCAATAAAGTCAGCTCTGGATTATCTAAAAAGATATTCCTAATCTCTGATAATGAATAAGTAAAAGATTATTCGTCTTTGGATTTTGAATTTGAGATTGATTTTCAAAGAGGGACCTGTGAAGGAACACAGATACAAAAGCAATCATAGGTTCCATTTGACTTTCTTTCCTGATTCAGCCCTACCGTCAGTTATTAGAACCATACTTTGATGACAAAGAGAGAAAGGAAGCTGTAGATCATTCATAAAAATATTATCAGGGACAAGCCTTATTTAGTGTACTTACTACCTGATGAGTGCCACTTTCCTTCTCATTCTCTGTAAAATGGAAACTGGAAGAATAATCACAGGTCTACTCTCTACAAAGAGATATAATAACCTCCCTGTAGCAGATGCAGTCTTCAGGTGAAGAGTTGGCTACAAAGAAAGTGTTTTAAAAAACCTCAAATTCTGGAAATCATAGAAAAAGAAACACTACCCACAGCATTTGCTGAGAAATCACTACAAGAATATTGTGGAAGATAAGATGTATATTTACTTTTAAAACATGAGAAAATCTTGGAAAACCATGAGGATAATATCTTCCTCTAAACACAATGAAAATGACAATAATGGCCTGAAATCTCTTAATTGTTTATGTGCATGTGGTTGACATTTATTGTTTTTCCTTCCCAGAAACTAAGGTTAATATGAAAATAGAACACATTTAAGGGGATGCTTTTCTTCTTCTGTCCATCCACACTGAGTCCCTAGGGGTTGCCAGTTCTTACTGCAATAACTACATAACCTTGGCCACAGGGAATTGTAAGTGTCGGAGACACATGTTAGCAGGCTGACTTTGTTCCAAGCATCACTAATTTCTAGGTAAGCTCTTACTTATTTTGCAAGTATGCTCTGGCTTATTTTGCAAGTTGGTTTACAATGTACAAAATCTCCACCGTTTGACAACTCTAAGTCGAGCTGCCTATCTGTAAATTTGCAATCCAAAGATTCCTGTACACTCTATTATTAATACTATAATTGCACTGTGGCACTTAATATTTTGTTTGGAAGTATGGAAAAGATATGAGAATGATGACAATGGCTTTGTCATGTATTAGATATAATACTTTTTTTACTTTTTTTATTTTAGGTGCTGCTGGTAATTGAACCCTGAAACTTGTATATGGGAAGCAGGTGCTCAACCACTGAGCCATACCTGCTCACCATAGATGTAAGACTTTAACTAATTTATTTAATTGCTCTAAGGTTGCATGCATGTTCTCATCCCTTAAACAGGAAGTATAATAGGGAGTATTTCCCTTAGGTGTTACTGTGGAGGTTAGGTGGTATTCTGCATATAATGCACAGAGTCTGGCATACAAAAGTCCTGAAAATGTTGGCAATTTAATTATTCACAAATATACTATACTCCTGATTTCATGTATGAGGAAACAATTTTAGAGAAGTTAAAAAAGAAAACGTGCCCAGTTTTCTTAAGGATGAATAAGTGGAGAGAGATTGGAATTTTATTTGAGTAACACAAATCAAAAGTCTGTAATATTTTTATCTTAATTTATGTTACTGAAGTAAGCAGAGCACGCAGACACACAAACATCAATGCATACAAAGTAACCAATCATATGAACATGAACACTTGTTTACACAAATAAGTATATAGAAAATACAAATTAAAAATAAGATTTCTAGCACCCTAAAATAGCTCTTATGCAGCTCCTGTCACAAATACTTTCATACAGTAACTTAGTTTTATCTTCTGTACTTTTATAAATGAAATCATAGAGCATTTATTGTTTGGCATCAAGATCTTTGGCAAGAATTGTCTACTTTGCATGTAGGATTAGTTTGTTCATTTAATTGCTATTTAGTATTATATTGTTCAAATATTCCAAGACAGTTTTATCCATTCTACTTTTTATAAACCTTTATTTTTCCATTTTTGGATACTGCAAATGATGCTTTTGTGAGTATTTATATAAATATTTCTTGATCTTTTCTGCATATGCTTGCATGTAAGAGTAGATTGCTGAGTTGTACGATATGACTAAGATCCACTTTGGTAGAGTGTTGAATGATTTTTCCCACCAGTTTAGTATGTTCATTGCAATTGCTCCATTTCTTCAGCAACATTTTGTATCATCAGTTCTTCTCCCCCAGAAACTCCAAAATTCAGGTGACTGTGGAGTCATATAAAATGGTAAGTTCTATTTTGTTTTTCATATGTTCATTAACATTTAACTGTTCTTGTTTGATGAACTGTTTTTTGAAGTCTCTTGGTCATTTATTTTTCTTTTGGAATGGCCTTTTGTCCTAATTAATTGAAACACGCTCTGCAAAAATTCTTAATATGATAAGGCTATGAGTCCTTTGTCAGCAATATGTACAGGCATACCTCATTTTATTGCACTTTACTTTATTGCATTTCACAGATAATGCGTTTTTTATAAATTGAAAGTTTGTGGTAAACCCTGTGTTGAGAAAGTCTATGGGCACCATTTTTTCCAACAGTATATACTCATGTCATGTGTCTGTATCACATTTTGGTAGTTCTCTCATTATTTCATACATTTCATTATTATTCTATCTGTTATAGTGATCTGTGGTCAGTGCTTTGATGTTGCAATTGAAATTGTTTTGAGGCATTACAAACTGTGACCTTAGAAGACAACAAAATTAATCAATAAATGTTTTTTTTTGTGTGTTCTGACTGTTCCACTAAACCAGTTATTCTTATCCTCTCTCTTTCCTCAGGTCTCATTATTCCCTGAGACACAAAAATATTAAAATTAGACCAATTAATAATCCTACAATGGCCTCTAACTGTTCAAGGAAAGGAAAACTGTATCTCTCTTACTTTAAATAAAAAGCTAATATTATTAAGCTTAACGAGAAATGTTAAAACCTGAGATAGATTGAATGCTAGGTCTGTTATACCAAGTGGTTAGCCAAATCTTGAATGCAAAGGAAAAGTTTTAGAAAGAAATTTAAAATGCTACTCCAGTGAACACACAGATAATAAGAAAGTAAAACAATTTAACTTCTGATATGGATAAAGTTTAATGGTCTGGATAGAAGATGAAACCAGCCACAACATTGCCTTAAACCAAGGCCTAATCCAGAGCAAGGTCCCAACTCTCTTCAATTCTGTGAAGACTAAGAGAGTTGTATAGGTGGAAGAAGAGAAGTTTGATGTTAGCAGGGATTGGTTCATGAAGTTTTACGGAAAGAAGCCATCTTCATAACATAGGAGTGTAAAGTGAAGCAGCAAGTGCTGATATAGAAGCTGCAGCAAGTTATCCGTAAGATCTAGCTAAGATAATTGATGAAGGTGGCTACATGAAAGAAAAGATTTTCATTCTAGATGCCATCTAGGACTTTCATAGCTACAGAGAAAAAAAATTTCTGGTTTAAAATCTTCAAAGGACAGCTGACTCTCTTGTGAGGAGCTAATGTAGCTGATGACTTTAAGTTGAAGCCAATGCACATTATTATTCCAAAAATCCTGAAATGATTAATGAGCCTGAGTATCCTTAAGAATTATACCTTTGCTATATAAATAGCATAGCAAAACCTAGGTGACAGCACCTCTGCTTACAACACGGTTTACTTGAATATTGTAAGACAACTCGATACCTGCTGCTCAGAAACAAAATTTTCTTCAACATATTACTGTTTGACAATAGGCCTTGTCATTCAAGAGTTCTGATGAAGATGTACAATGAGATTAATGTATTTTTCATGCCTCAGGATAAACTAAATTTATAGCCCATGGATCAAGGAGTCATTTCAACTTTTAAATCTTATTATTGAAGAAATGTATTTTACCAGTAGACAGTTGCTATAGATAATGATTCCTTTGATAGATGTGAGCAAAATAAATCAAAAATCTTCTGGGAAGGATTCACCATTCCAGAAGCCATTAAGAATGTTTGTGATTGACAGGAGGAGGTCAAAATATCAATGTTAACTGGAATATGGAAGAAGTTGATCCAACAGACATGGATACCTTTGAGGCATTCAAGGCTTCCATGAAGGAAGTAACTGCAGATGAGGTAGAAATAGCAAGAGAACTAGAATTAGAAGTGGACTCTGAAGATGTAATTAAACTGCTACAATCATGATAGACCTTAAAAATACGAGGAGTTGCTTCTTATGGATAAGCAATAAAGTAGTTTCTTGAAATGAAATCTACTCCTGGTGAAAATGCTATATACATTGTTGAAACAACAACAAATGATTTATAGTATTACATAAACTTAATTGATAAAGCATAGCATTGATATATGGTAATATATGTTCCCCAACTTTGTTCTTCTTTTCTAAGGCCTTATACTGTGGCTCACGATTAGGCCCTTTTTATAAGACTGTGAAACTCTAGATGAAAATAATGAATATTTATTAGAATAATAAAATTTAATTATAAGAACAAAGAACCACGGCATTATTAAATTCCTACCTGTAGCCACTGACAATAATTCAATCACCTCTCAAGCACTAGCTGAGCCAAATGATGCATTTTTCCTTAATTATATCATACAAATGTATACTATAATTAATTTTCTTTAACATCTGATACATCAGAAATCCTATTTTTGAAGAATAAAAGATAACTTTATTTTCTGCTCTTCCTCATCACCATTAACCTCCCAGAATTTGATGTTGAAATGTAAATTCTGCAAGAATTGGAAAAGAATCCCTTTGGGATTCATAATAGGTGCTCAATAAACACTTGTTTAATAAATGAATATATATATTACTAAAATGTTAAATTATTTATTTTCATTTAGTCCCTTAAGTGTATAAGAACTTACCAAAGTGACAACTGTTGGAAACTGAGGCACAGTGGCCTCTCAAGGAGAGACATGCTGTCTCCAGGGCTATGCTTGCAATCTAAGGAATGAGGTAATTAAGAGTTCGGGACAAACAGGGTGAAGCAGTGAAAGGCTGAAAGAAAAGATGAGCAGATAACATTTGTGTAGTAAATAGAACACTTAAACTTTGTACCTTGAGATAAGATTTTTTTAATTCCTTAGACTATGAGTAATGTTGATGGTTAACTGCATGTTGCTGCTTCTACCCATGTGGACTGGAGTATATATAGAGCCCCTTGTGAACAATAAAGTTGTCTGAGGAGTCATTACTTGCAGACCCCCTGATCCCAGCTCTCTCATTCTTGCTCTTGGTTTCCTTCTCCCTTTTCTCTTTCTTTCATTCCCAATACCATTTGGGTCCAAATCTCCAACAGACAACACAGGTGCTGATTTTTCCTATATATTGCCCATATGCACTAGTGCTATTTAATGAAAAATATTCCCAAAAGTGCATGGTTCTTATAGTCATGTAATTTAGAGAGTGCGTGAATGAATGGTTGCCCTTCAGGCTTGTGAAAACATGAATTATTCTCTTTTTCTGTTAAATCTAGTCTGCTAGAGTCAATGAGGAACAGAAGTGAGAAACTTACATTTTAATGTTTATCAACAGTTAGCAAATAAGGAGTAGATCTTAGTTTCAGAGGTATGAAAAGAAAAAAAGCACTCAGACTCATTTTGGCAAGTTCAGACTAGGCAGTATTTCTCAATTATTTCTATGTTCAAAAGTTTAGCATAAATAGCAAACATTTGGTAGGCAAAATGGCTCACAAAGATGTCTACACCCTAATCACTGGAATCTATGAATGTTATCTTATGTGGCAAAAGAATCTTTACAGATGTCTTAAGGTAATGGATCTTAATCACCCTGGATTACCCAAGATTATCCCGGATCATCCTCTACTCTCCAGGTGGGTTCAATGTTATCGTATTAGTCCTTAGAAGGACAAAAATTTCTCTGGCTGGAGACAGGAGTGGTCAGACAGAAGGAGAGAGACTTGACTCACAGTTTCCAGCTTTGAAGATGAAAGACATGAGATTCTGGAAATGAAGGATGAGCCCTGCTGGACATCGAGCAATAGTTCAAGGATCTCATTCCTATGATTGCATGGAATGGAATTCTGCCAACAGCCTGAAGGTAGAAAAGTCTTCCCCTGAACCACTGGAAAAATCCTGTAATACCTCACTTCTCCATATTTAATCTGATTCTAAACTCTTGGAAGGTGTTATGTTCTTTAATTATGAAAATTTCAAGGCATCCTGTAAGAAAAAAGGATTTAATTATTGGGCAAGGTGATATAGGTGGGAATGGAAAATTATACTGGGTGACTCAGTGTGCTCATTTTTCTGCCATCTCAATCTGCATCACCAACCTGGCTTCCAATGATGGTGGTATCCAGCTGCGCTCCCCATTTTGAGACACATACGATATAGCCTTTGAGGACCCTACTGAATGTAACTAAAGATCACTCTCCACATTCCATGTACTACATAGAATCTCAGCTTTCTACTTAACTTATTATTCAGCTCTGCAATGTGTTATCTTACTCCCCCTATCATCTGACCATTTCTTACTCAAAACTCTTCCACCAGAAAACTGTCCTATGTTTGCAGAATCCCAAACAGCATATGGAATTGAATGAATGATGATGTGTTTCCCACTTTGCAAATAAAACAAAACAAACGTGCTGGGTAAAGCTTCTCACTCTTAGGTATTACAAAAATATGATTCTGCATTTACTGTCTTCAAGTACCTATTATAGCATCACAGTAGCAAAAGACACTCAGACTGTACTGCTTTCTTTTCATCTCATTTATTACTGGGAAAGTCTGTCCCAAGAAAGTCTCTTCTTTGACTTCAGAGCTAATGAAGGAAATCGCTTTTATTCCCTTAGAGAAATATATGTGTACATAATGTATATTTCATTGACTGCATGACACTTTTCCACATTTTGCATCTCAAAATTTTAATTCATAAACATTGGTAACAGTTAAAAGAATAGCAAATGCTTCTTGAGTTAACCTCCAGAACTACTTTCCAAGTGGATTAGAATGGCTTTTAGTTTTGTGGTAATATTATTTTACCCCAAGGAAATGTTGTCTCTGACTTGCCTTGTACTTTCCCCGTCTTTAACAAGAATTGTTTACAATATCCTGAAATAGACTGATAGTCTTTTTTTTTTTTAATTACTGGGGAAGTTTTCATTCAGACAGGGATGATTGTTAAACATCGCCTAAATATAATTTGGGTTTGTGGTGTAGGGTGTGCTGGTAATAAAAAAAAAAAAAACAGAGAATACTGAATCTTTAACCATATAAGGAGGAGGAAGAGAAAGCAAAATAACACAACTACTTATGAGTTTAGAAGGAGATGAAAAGCAATGTTGTACTAGAGAAACAAACAAAAAAAAACCCAAGAGTTTCTAATGAAGAGTGTTGAAAATAGGCTGCCTTTGACTATGTTTTGACTGTCCTTCATGATCTCTTTAATGAGAAATTCAATATCAATAATCATTTTTCACTTTCAAGTTAGACACAAAAGTGATGGAATTCTAGAAGTTAGTAATTCAAGAAAATAGAATTAATGCACAAAATAAGTAAAAAGCTATTCTTATCACACTGGCTTCTGAGGACTATAGTTTCTGAAACCAAAATTGACAGGTTAAACAAGGAACAACAGCTTTAAGTTTCTAAAATATGTCATTTACCATAGGGAAGAAAGTAACCCCAAAACACTTTATACAAAAATCTTTAATATAGTAAAATTGTTTAAATATGTCATTTATCCATTAAGCTGTCAGAAAACACTCCCACACATGATGAAATGTCTGCTTTTTGACAGCTGGAGTTGTGTGGGAAGATCTCTGCACAGTAGAGGCTAAAATAAATGCCTTGATATATGGTATTGAGGGTATTTTAGTTAGAAAAAGTGTATTAATGTAAACAGGCTGCACATCTAAAGTTTTTGTGAAAAAAACAATAGCAAACTCTTACATGATTTATTTGTTGAAAGAAAAATCTAAATCAGGATTGTAGGAATTAATACAATTGAATAATTAAATAGCATGGAATTCAAATGGGAAGAGATGGATACAATTTTATTCATTGCTTGACAGAAGGATTTTTTATTTAGGAGAAGACATAATTTTTTTTTAAGATTTATTTATTTATTTTTAATCCCCCCTCCCCCCTTTGCAGCTTGCTTGCTGTCTGCTCTCTGTGTCCATTCACTGTGCATTCTTCTGTGTCTGCTTGTCTCCTTTTGTTGCATAATCTTGCTACACCAGATTTCTGAGGGTGTGGGCCATCAGCTCTCCGCAGGTGCGGGCCAGCTTTCCTTCACAAGGATGCCCCAGGGTGTGAACCCAGGGTCTCCCACATGGTAGACAAAAGCCCAATTGATTGAGCCACAGTCGCTTCCCAGACACTCTTTATTTTAATATACAAAACTACATTTTATTTAAAATAAAGCACAAATAGCTTTTTTCTGTGAATTACATAAAATTCTCTCTGGTACAAATTTACAAAATAGCCATGTTAGTAAAATGGTCCAAAATTAGAGAGCAAATTATATAAACATTTAACCATTACAAATTGTTGTTTCTATGGCCCAAAACACTAATGATAAACAATAGCAAAATCACTGACTCCATCAACACCACTGCAAAGTTATCATTTATTTAATTTGTAATAATGGGTCTGCTCTTAGGTACTTCCCATTTTGGACTGATGATTCTTGCCACAATTTTGCAAGAGAACAATGATTATTGTCATTTAACTGATTGCAGGACTGAAACCAAAAATATTTACAAGTACTTCCAATTGTCACAGAGATTAAAAAAGATGGCTATGAGGTTTGAGGCCAAATACATCTCAGTCCATAATATATTGTCTTTCCACTTAAAAAATAAATTTTCTATCTATATGTTTTGTGCAAGACATTGTTTAGACCTAGAACTTAAAATTTATTTAAGTCCCAGCTTTGAAATAAGTTTTGTTATAGGCTTAAATATTTTGTCTAATTTCCCTGGGCCTCAGTTTTATCACTTATAGACTGAAGAATTTGGTATAAGTTGCCCTCATCTGAAGATATTCTACCCTTTGTTCTAAGTTCCAAGTTTCATAAATTTTCTGCTTTTTCATCAACCATTGAAAAATTATCAAATATTTTGTTGTCACTGAAGGTGCTAACAATTCAGGGTTGAATAGGTCAACCAAATGTCCAGAGTGACCCTCAAGTACATACCAGCAGAATGTATGTCTAGCCCAATTGTCTCATGCTAACCTGAGGAACTCATGGCCACAGAACTTGCCTACATAGAGGAGGCAGGTCACAAAGCTCTCCTATAGAAGGTTGTGGAAGATTAGTGAAATTGTGCTATCTGGGGCAAATGAATGCTAGCCCTATGACACAGACTGAAGTGCCCAGGACTGTGAGAAAACAGTTTATAAAGGAAAAGGGGGCTATCAGAACCATATAAATGAGAGAATTCCAAGGGCCATATGTGAATGACCAAAACAAGATGTAGGAGCAGAAAAGATTATGGAGACCCCTACACTTTGGCCTGGAGCTATTTGCAAAACTCATTGTATGGGTAATCCTTAATGGAGAACACTCCTCACTCAGGTCAACCTGCAAAGACTAACAAAGGTCTTTTCTTTCATCCCCTTTTGTTTTAGTTCACAACTGACCTTTAAGGAAAGCATTTTCATAATACTAGCTTTACAGAAACTGGAGGGACCGATGCTTCAGAGTCTAAATTCCCACAATAATACATTAAAATAAAATAAGAAAATTCCCAAGTTTCAATAAAAGATTACAAAACATACAAAAATCAGGAATTGAAGGTCTAGGGAAAATAGAAAAAGCATTAGAAACTACCAATGAGGAATACAAGACCTGGGACATACTACACAAAATGTTTTTAAAAAATAAAGGTCAAAGAGCTATAGGACAACATGGACAAAGAACCAAAGGAAATAAGCAAAACTATAGAAAAAAAATAAGAAGAAAATATCAAAAGATAGATGGGAATTCTGAAAAGGAACCAAATGGAGTTGAAAACCATTGTAAAAGAAATGAAAACTTCCCTAGAGGGTTTCAACAGTCAATTGGAATTGGTAGACGAAAGAATCAGTGAACTTGAAAATAAACCAATCAAAATCATTCCATGTGAGGAACAGAATGAGGAAAGAATGAAGAAAAGTGAACAGAGACTGAGGATCCTCTGGGACACAATGAAGCAAACCAATATAAGCACAATGGTAGTCAAGAAGGAGAAGAAAGAGAAAAGGGCAAAGATAATATTCTAAGAAATAATGGCTGAAACTTCTCAGATTTCACAAAAGACATGAAGATACACATCCAAAATATCAATGAATTTTAATTAGGGTAAATCCTAATAAACCCATGGCAGAACATATTATAATTAAACCATCTAATGTTGAAGATAAAGTGATTGTTCTGAATGCTGCAAAATAAAAGCAATATATTGTGAACAAGAGAGTCTCAGTAAAATTGCCAATTTCTCATCAGAAACTATGAGATAATAAGGCAGTAGGGTGAGATATTTAAAGTTCTAAAAGCAAAAAAATCTATCAGTCAAAATTTCTATATTCAGTAAGATTGTCTTTCAAAATGAGGGAGAAATTTAGACATTCCCAAATAAAGAAAAGAGGAGGGAGTTTGTCATCATTAGGCCCTAGAAGCAATGGTAAAGATAGTTTCATTTTTGGTTAAAGAGAGAAAGGTCAATAGATGATGGATGGAAACTGTATGAAGAAATAAAAATCTCAGTGTAGATAACAAAAGATGTATATATATATGTGCCAGCAATATTATATTTTTGGTATGTACCCCCACCTTTTACTTCCTACAGGATATAAAAGACAAATGAAGAAAACGCAATGTGAAATCAGTGGTTTTGGATTCACGATGTATAAAAATGCAATTTGTGACAACAACTACATAGTGGTGGGGGTACAGAGAGGTATAGGAAGATAGTTTGTGTATACTTATTGAGGTTAAATTGGTACTAAAGCAAAGAAGACTGTTACAGATTTAATATTTAAATTTAAGCTTCTTGGTATGTACAAAGAAAATATTGGAGACTATGCAAGCTCTGACACAAAAATCAGAGCACAGTTTATTAGAGGTGAGGGACAAAGGGAATGGGGAGTTAATGCAAAATTGGTGTAAGGGTTCTCTTTTGGGAGATTGGGAAGTTTCAGTGATGGGAAGTGGTAAGGGAGCCAGGGCACAGTGAATGTGATTAGTCCCATTGAATATTATGCTTGGGTATGGTTTAGATGGGAAAGTTTATGACCCGTATATATTTCCACCATAAAAAGAGAAAGAAGGAACAACTAGAGACAAAGACAATTAAAGGTAATACATGATCCTAGACAGGACCTAGCAAGGGAGGACAGAAGAGACAAAAAAACACCTTTGGGGACATATGAAAAAAAAAATGGAATACAAACTGTAAGATTTTATTGGTATAAAATGTCTTAAACTTAATAACTGCACTTTAAAATGGGTAAATGATTATCTTGTTCTAATGAAATGTACATGCAGTATTATGTGCTCAATAGTATGATGTATGCAACCTACACTCAAGTGTTCAGAAAGCAGATTGCTAAATAGACAGACAGATGGATAGATGGGTAGGAAAAAGTATTGGTAGATTGTTGGATAGAATAGTACAGCAAATGTGGCAAAATGTTAAAAACTGGTATATCTGGGTATCTGGGGGAAGAGGGGTATGTTGGCTGTTTATGTACAGGTTTGAATTATTTTTGTAACTGTTCTATATGCTTGAAATGATGTCAAAATGAAAAACTTAAAATTAACAACAAAATGATCTTGGGAATATTATCAAAGCTAAAAGTCCTAGAATAAGTGAGTGCTCCTTATATTTTAGGATCAGCAAGAAGAATTGTGTAGCCAGGTTGGAATGCACATCTAGGAGAGTAACCATTTTTCATTTACTCCTGTCTAATCAGTCAAGTCTATACCAACATTTTCTTTCACTTTGATATTGAAATAAGTTCTTCCTGCTTCCACTAGTGTCCCCCTTCAGTTACTTTTCAATGGACTAAAACAGAGGTGTTTTGAACAGTCACATCCATTCCACTATTTAAAATCTTCCAGTGTATTATTGTCATATTCAGAAAAATTACAAACTTCTTATAACATTCTAAAAGCATTTACATATCTATTAGAAGACTTGCCAATGTGTAGATTATTGGTAGTAAGAAAAAGAGAAATTAAGAAGGCTAGATTTTGAGCTGACTGTGTGAATGAGGATGCTATTTATTGAGATATGGAAGACTACATGATACAATTTAGAAGAGGGGATTAGAAATATTACATTTTATCTTGAAACTCTTAGATAGAAATGCACAATCACCATCCAATGGACATAAACAATGGTGCAGAGAAAGACAGTGAATTACATGATCAAAGATTTTATGAAAGAGAAAACTTCCCTGGGAAATAAAAAGGTGAATGCAGCAATGAGAGATAACATGCATGTAATCTGATATATAGTCTTAAAAGCAGGATTACTGAAGTAAAAAATGTTCTGGAAATAGCAATGGATTGTAAAATATTTACATATGCTGTTCCTTGGAATATGGAGAATGAAAACACACATGCCCACTCAAACACATAGACACTCACAGGCACACACAAACAAACAAAGCTGAGAGAACTTTGAGAAAAAGAAGCATTTTCTGAAGGATTGATTTTTAAGTTAATGCAAAACTAATTGCAGTTTTGCATTGTTGGAATTTAGCATTTGATATTGGCATACATTCTTAAATAAATGTGGTTATATTACACATTATTTTCATTGCATTTCTCACTTATGTTTTTTTAATAATGGATTATTACTTGCTGGGTTTTTAAAAATATTTATTTTAGTCTATGGAAATTGTTAGACAAAAAGCAATTAAAACAATTTTTCTTACTTGAGTTCAAAACGGGTTGTAAAGCAGCAGAGACAACTTGTGACATCAACAACACATTTGACCAGGAACTGCTAATGAATGTACAGTGCAATGGTGTTTCAAGTAGTTTTGTAAAGGAGACCAGGGCCTTGAAGATGAGGAGCACAGTGGCCAGCCACCAGTAGTTGACAATAACCAATTGAGAGCAATCATGGAAGCTGATCCTTTTACAACTACATGAGAAGTTGCCAAAGAACTCAATGTCAACCATTCTATGGTGGTTCAGCATTTTAAACAAGTTGGAAAGATTGAAAAACTTGATAAGTGGGTGCTTCATGAGCTGACTGAAAAATTTTTTAAAAATCATCATTTTGAAGTGTCATTTTCTCTTATTCTATATAACAAACCATTTATTGATTGGATTGTGACGTGTGATGAAAAGTGGACTTTATATGATAACCAATGATGATCATCTCAGTGGATGGACTGAGAAGAAGCTCCAAAGCTCTTCCCAAAGCCAAACTTGCACCAAAAATGTCATGGTCACTGTTTGGTGGTCTGCTACTGGTCTGATCCATTACAGCTTTCTGAATCCCAGCAAAACCATTACATCTGAGAAGTGTGCTCAAGCAAATAGATAAGATACACTGAAAACTGCAATGTCTGCAGTCAGCATTGGCCATCAGAAAAGACCCAATTCTAAAACACCCAACTGCATGTTGCACAACCAACACTTCATAAGTTGAATGAATTGGGCTATGAAGTTTTGGCCCATCTGCCATATTCACCTGACTTCTCACCAACGAACTATCACTTCTTCAAGTATCTTGGCGACTTTTTATAGGGAATTCACTTCCACAACCAGCAGGACACAGAAAGTACTTTCTAAGAATTTGTCAAATCCCAAAGCATAGATTTTTTTATGCTACGGGAATAAACAAACTTATTTCTCATTGGCAAAAAATGTGTTGATTGTAATGGTCCCTCTTTTGGTTAATAAAGATGTGTTTGAGTCTAGTATAATGATTTAAGATCCACATTCTAAAACTACAATTCCTCTTGCACCAACCTGATAAGTTTCAACTAAAACAAAGGGGAAGGGTAAAATTCAGAAGAGATGGAGGCAATTACTAGAATTTTAGTTATGAAAGACCTTATGTTTCAAAAGTCAGGAGAACATTATCTTGGGGGGAGGGGAGAGGTTATAAGGGAGGAAGGGAATGGTGGGTTTTAGATTCAGTCAAATGAAGATAGGTAAAACTCTACAAGGAAGAAAATCTACTATATCTGGTAGGCCTGTGATAAATGAGCATAAGTAACCTCACGGTTCCAGTCCTGAGGGACATTTGGGGGAATGTGTTTCCTTAGGAAATTGAGGGGTGGGGTAGGGGATTTTGATAGGCAGGACCCTTAGTGGAGCATATGAAGAACAGATGCATGTCTAAACAAAGTTTCTTTCTATTGTCCCTATTTCCCTTTCATGGTATAAAATGAAAATATCTTCAATTATCTTTCAAGAACCAACAATAAAAGAGCTTTTATGACAACATAGCTGGAAAACATTGAAAAAGGGAATTAACATTGAATTCAACATGCTATTAGATATATAAATAGAATAAATAAAACTTTCAGTGTTAATTGAACCT
This sequence comes from Dasypus novemcinctus, assembly GCF_030445035.2. Classification (NCBI taxonomy): domain Eukaryota; kingdom Metazoa; phylum Chordata; class Mammalia; order Cingulata; family Dasypodidae; genus Dasypus; species Dasypus novemcinctus. Next base: position 20,488,802 of record NC_080674.1, read on the forward strand.
TACAATTTTCTTCATCTCTCTTTTATGAAATATCTGTTACTATAGAAACTTCCTCCATTTGGCCTTATATCTATTTTAATCTTGTCAAGCCCATCCTGAGGTAAAATGATCAACAACATTTAAAAAAAAAAGCATTCAATGAGAATTTTTACAGAGTGACAAAAGAACATCTAATTAAACAGGTATTCTATTTATGGTCATGTTTACATATTATTCTATTTATCTGCAATTAGAAATCAAACTGAGCAGTCAACATTTCTCTGAGTTCAGTGAGCATAATCCTGCTCTTTCCTTTCTCTAAATCACTTAGGATGAAGAATATTCAACAACAATTTAGTTTAATCTAGTAGCTGATTGTTACTCTGTGTGGCAACACATTTTAACATCTAAGTATATAAGTATTTATCTGTTGTAGTTGAAGCTATGTTTGCCCTCCAAAAATACCTGTAAATGTAATCCATTCCTATGGGTGTACTCACTGTAAATACAACTTTTGATGAGGTTATTTCTGTTATGATATGGCACACTTCAATCACGATGGGTCTTAGTCCTATTACTGGAATCTTTTATTAGTGAAATGAAGTTCAGACAAATAGAAAGCCACAGAGAGCAGCCAGAAACTGAGTATCAGCTTGAAAGAGAAGGGAGAGACCAAGAAATGGCACCACATGTCTTGCCTTGTGACAATCTAAGAACCAAGGATCTTCAACAGCCAGCCCCATAACACCAATCTTTAGGAAGAAATACTTGGCTTGATGATGCCTTGATTTGGACTTTTTCCTAACCTTAAAACCATGAGCAAATAAATTCTCATTGTATAACCTTGTCCATTTCATGGTATTTACTGGAGCAATCTAGAAAACTTAGAGTCTGATTACTTCTGTTCAAATTCCAGGTTCATTTACTACCCGGACTAGATATTAATCCCAGCAAGACTTTCATATCTGAAAGTGGGGTTAAGAAAATTCCTACCTAATGAGGGTTTTTTTTTCATTTGATTTATTGGAATAATACATGCAACACATGTAACAAAGCACCTTTGCAAACCATCATCACATGGACATCAAGTATAGGTTAGTAGTGAAAGTCGAGGATGCTGAAACAAATCTCTCTTCTCATCTACTTGCCAACTGGGGCCATTCCCTATACCTCATCTTTCTGGCGCCAATTTCCTCATCAGCAAAATCTGTGTAGTAATAATACCCATATCATAGGCTTGTTGAAAGGGTTAATAAACATAGTACTTATAAATAAATGCATGGAAAATCATGAGAAACCAATAAGTATTACTGCAGATATTATGACACTTACTCAGTATTCTGTAAGATAATTACTGCAAGGGTAAAGATACTTTTACCTACATTGGATCATATACATACATATCTATATATATACACACACATTTGAATAATTTTATCAGTTTTTTGCAAGTCTAATGGACTAAAATCCTCATAGTAAGAATATAAAATAGAGCATAAAGGCTAGAGGGAACCCAAAAATGTATGTCATTGAATCATATTCTAGTTGGAAATATTAGTAGTGTGCAGCAGGCCACTATTTTTAAATTGTCAAATGACACTAAATTGCATATTCTTGATAACACTTCAGAAGACACATAGTCACAGGTAAGATGGAAGCTAAAAATTAGAAATGAGCTGTCAAAGGCTGAATGAAATCCTGAAGGAACAATTTTTAAAATAATGCTTTCTGATGGAAAGTAAGTAACAAAAAGAAATGAGAGGGGAAAAAGCAACAGCCATAAGTTTATAAATAACCACAAAATGATAGAGCATCCCATCAGAAACATTAACATTAGGTAAGTTACCTTATTCACATTTTTAAGAATTTTTCAGAAATAATAGACCAGAAATTGAACATGAAACAGACTTGTGCTATTACTTAACAAGTCCTCATGATAGTTGAACATTTTACAGCCTATGCTTGGATATGGAAAAAAAATAAGAATTGTAAAGTTCACTAGAAAAAAAAAATTCTAACAAATAAGTATCTCACCGACTGACATTTTCTGTTACATACATATTAGAAATGTTTTCTCTATTAGTTTGAACCTTTAATATCTTTATCAAAGATATCTGAGCCCTATAAAACCATATAAAAACAACCAGAATATGTTCTATAATAAATCAGAAAAGCTGTTTGAAAATGTATTAGGAAAGCAGGATGTTTATTAAATTTTTAATTTTCCTCTATGATGGTGGAATGAAAAGGGTGAAATCCTCCTTCATCTCCCATAGAGACAGAGTCCTTAGGTTTGTTTTCTGTTGTTCAGTACTCTATCTTAGCAACTAAAATTGTCAAGACACATAATATAATTGTTTCAATAAATATTTCTTGAAAGAAGGAAGGAAAAATTGAAAGAAAAAGAAAGGAAAGAGAGAGGAAGGAGAAGGAAGGAAGGAAGGAAGGAAGAAAGGAAGGAAGAAAAGGAAGGAAGGAAAGGAGGGAAGGAAGGAAGGAAAGGAGGGAAGTAGGGGTGGGAGGCAGGGAAGGAAGAAGAAAAAGAGAAAGAAAATGGGCATGCTGCTCCTTTAAAAAAGAACAAACACTTTTGTCTAACTTTTTGTAGAGTTGGGGTACACAGTGTTGAGGAGAGAGATCTTGGAATCAAATAGACCTAGATAAAATATTTACTGTGTAATCTCAGGAAAATCACATAACTGATTTAAATTCTCCCCAAATTTCTTCATCACTATAATATGAGTATTGTAAATATATAAGTAACAAGTGCTGTATTATGGCAATGCTTCTTGGATTAAATGAGATAATACTATCACAGGGTCTAGCATAGAGCAAATGCTCAAAATATGTCAGACTGGTTAGGACAAGCATACTTTGCATTTATTTACATGCTTCCAAAATCATCCGAGGAAGCTTGTAATAAAAGCCATAATTTACAATAAAATCCTAGAACACTTATCGCAAAAATCAAATGATAAAAATGGAATTAGGTAAAGAAGACATGTTATTCCAGAAAATCTAGCCTGAGGGGAGTTGCTGGAAATGAGCACAGATCCTTGTGCTTGGTTTCTTGATAACTAAGGCAAGTACAGAAACCTGAAGACTTTTATGAGCCTGATTATCCTATAAAGAATGCTTACAAACCAGCACATAAAGAGTTTTTCATAAAGAAGAAAGGCTGAGTGAAATTTTTATATAAAGATGTAGACACAACAAATTGATAGTGTCCTCAAAAATGCCATGTCAAGATAGATAGGTAGACAATAGTTACAAGACTGTTTCTTGAAAATAAGCAAAGGCCATAATGCTAAAACTGGTTTCTCTGAAATTGTTATGACATGGGGCTAGAGTCATGTCATTATGTAACATTGTGGTGAAAATCTGTGAACCCTTATGTCTCATACATGAGCTAGAACAGAAAGAGATTTTAATATTCCTCATATAAGTAATTAAAATGCTCTTATGTCTCCTCTATCTTAAATGGAAAGCTCCTAAAAACAACTTCAATACCTATTCAATGTCTTTTATATTGTCCTGTACAAAGCTATGTACTGGCTGTTTCTATCACTTCTTTCACTGTTATTTTGCAATACCACAAATTAATGGTAGCACTCACTTTCTCAAACGTGTTATAGAGAAAGCAAGAAAGCAATCCTTTGCCTATCCATCCATGATATCTGCATGAATATTGATAAAAGTAACTGCTTTGCTCTCACAACCATCAGTGCAGAAAAATGGGGGCAAGTGGCCAGTGGCATTCTGTATTAGTCATCCAAAGGGGTACTGATGCAAAATACCAGAAATCTGTTGGCTTTTATAAAGGGTATTTATTTGGGATAGAAGCTTACAGTTACCAGGCCACAAAGCATAACTTATTTCCCTCACCAAAGTCCATTGCCACATGCTGGAGAAATATGGCTGCCAAAGTCTTCCAAGAGTTCAGGTACCTGGGTTCCTCTTCCCTGGGCCTCAGTTCTCTCTGGGCTCAGCTGCTCTGCTCCTCTGTGGGCTTACTTCCTGGGATCTAGCTCAAAAACTCCCAACACCCTTTTCTGTGGTATGGATTCTCTGTGAGCCCTGCCCACCAAGGGGGCAGGAGCTCAATGTCCTACAGATGTGGACCAATTAAAGCTTTAATCATTATTTAACCAAATAAAAGTATAACCTCTGAACCTAATACACTCCAATACTCCCAGAGGAAAAGACCAGTTTACAAACGTAATCCAAGATTTCTTTTGGGGATTCATCAATAATATCAAACAGCAAACACACTTCTAAGGCACTCTGTGGGGATTACACCCCAAAGCATTCATCACACAGAGCAGATCCTGGGACATTTTCATAAGCAGGAAACTTTGTGTTGGTGGACTCTGTAGTTGGTGACTTTACTCTGTCATTTGATCGAAGAGGGAGTGATAATATGTGACCAATGAAGCAGTCAGGAGTACAAATCAGCTGAATACAATTTGCAAAGGTATCCTTTGTAAGTTTCAGCTCCCTGGTTTGCTATCATCACTCAAGTCAATTCCACTGGGAAAATGAAATGCTATTTCCATGATAAAAGCACAAGTACCCAACCATCATCTTCTATTTTGGTTCCAGAGGAAATTATGATTAAAAGATTAACTAAATGTTATAATTTGTTCTGATTTATCACAAAGTAAATTGGGATTATGCTTAGGCAAGACACAGGGAATGATGGCTTTCTAAAGTTTTTAGAGCTCATAGATTACATGAAAATGAAGCAAGATCATTATATGTATGCAGAAAAGAGTTTCTTTTCCCTGGTTCTGAAACTTATTCATACATTCCATGAAAATTTCAATATCTAAATTTAAATGGGAATTAATGTGAAATGAGATTTGGTGAAATATTATTGTTGCTTTATAGTGACAAATGACAGTTACGTGAAATAATTTGTGCATTCAGACTGTATTAATACAGAGATATAAGTAGTTCTTTTATCCTCTTATTTGCAAGTCCTAGGGCTTAGAGATGGTGAGTTTTTTAAAAAAATTGCATTCAGTTGTTAATGATATAGCAGTTTTGGTTTCTTAAACCAAAAATGCCACCTTTGAAAAAATAAGAGGAATAAATATCTGGATTGCTGGTAACCCAAATTCAAATACAAAATATCTGAAATGATCAGATGCCATCAATTATCTGTACAAGAGAGGTCCTGAGATTTTTGGAGTAAACTAGTGCTTCTTCATCTGCATATTTAAAAAAAAACTCTTGTCGGTCAATCTGAAGCTTTAACCAATTTTACCTTCACCTTTGCTGTTGTCAGATATTGTTTCATGTTTCTGAAGGGATAAATCCTAAACAAAGCCTAGGTTCTCCTACAGAGAGGAATGGAGGAATTGATGTTAGGCTAAAAACAAAAAAGTTGTGGAAAAGGTAGAAAGACAAAAATGCCTTTGGAGGAAACAAGTGAAAGGACAAGTCTGACATTTTAAATGGCATAGGATAACAGAGGAAAGATTAAACAGAGGGAACACCATCAATGTCATGAAGAGTATATGACCAAAGGAGCAATTCCAAGGAAATTTTCCCACTGGAAAAAATGGCCAATCAGTAATTAGAGTTCTTATATTTGATAATCCAAGGGCAAAGTGGTGGTTACGTCATCAGCCATAAATCTCTCAAACTTTACTCTGACAAATACGATCCATTGCCATAAAGCAAGGGCTAGGCCAGCTGTTTGTGCCATGGTTACCTCCTTCCCAGGTATCTACACCTCACTATTTGAGTAACGAGCATGAATAATCTATCCTACCAAATTTTCTTAGCCCTATTGGAATATATTCTTTCTTACACAATGCCCCAAGTATTCTTTTATTATGCAGGAAAAGAGTACTGGAAAAACTAATAAAATGGTGTCTTATTTTGTCTGGGCTGCTATAACAAAGTACTACAGAAAGGTTGGCATAAACAATAGAAATTCATTGCCTCACAGTTTCAGGAGGCTAGAAATAAAAATCCCAAGGTGCTAGCAGTGCCATGCTTCCTCTAAAGATTTAGCATTCTGGTGGTGGCTTGAAGGCAATTCATAACTCAATACTGCCTCTGTTACACAGTCTTCTTACTAACCTTTCATCTCCTCCTGACTTTGTCTTAATTCCCTCTACTTACAAGGACACCAGTCATATTGGGATTAAATCCCACCCTAATTCAGTTTGGCTTCACCTTTACTATTATTGTCAAAGATCGTATTTACAAATGAGGTCACATCTACCAGACTGGGGATTAGGAATTTAACATGTCTTTGTGAGGGGCATGGTTCAATAACAAAGGGTTATAGGTAACTCATATTTCCAATTGCTCCTATAGTGTATGTAAGAGAATTGAAAACTCTTCAGATTTCACAAACTGAGAAAGTGGTTGATGACAACCCCTTCAGGGTTAAATAGTTACTTGTAGTCCACCTGATGTGAAAAATATATATTGAAGCTTGAAAAACTGCATTGTGTAATGTGCCAAAAATTTGAACAAAAACAAGTTCAGAAATTAGAGCGATGGAAAGTTAGAACAGAAGGAATGAAAAAGGTGGAACCAGGAAGTGGATGTGGCTCAAGTGTTAGAGCTTCCACCTACCATATAGGAGGAACTGGGTTTGATCCCTGGGGTCTCCTATTGAACAAGAAGCGGAGAAAGCGTGCGCACACGGCAAGCCAGTGCCCGCGTGGTAGGCCGAGTGCCTGTGCGGCAAGCCACATGCCCACATGAGTGCCTGCATGGTGAGCCAAGTCTCCGCACAAGTGAATCATGCAGCAAGATGATGACACAACAAAAGAAAGATGAAGGGGACAGTCAAGGTGAAGTGCAGTAGAAACCAGGAACTGCAGCGGCACAGCTGACAGGGCAACTCTCTCCATATCAGAGGTCCCCAGGATCAAATCCTGGGTGAATCTTAGAGGGGAAAAAAATGAGAAGAGAAGACAAAAAGAGAAATAGATACGGATGACACATCAAATGGACACAGACAGCAAAAACAGCAAGAAGAGGGTGGAAGGAGGGAAATAAATAAATAAATCTTTTAATAAAATATGGAACCAAGGAGAGTTATGCACTAAATGAATAAATATGTTAAGAATAAGAAATATTCAAAAAAGTATATAGACAGAAGTATGGATAGATCCTAGAAAAAAGTATTGCTTGGCTTTGTGTGTATATGTTTTTGTGAAAATATTAAACTACTATTAAAATCTGTGAAGTTACCATCATACATTTTATTCTTAATATCTGTCTACACTGTTGACCCTTTGTGTTATGCCCTTTTATGTTTTGAATAATGAGGGTTCAAGCACAGTCAGGGCACTGTTTAAAATTGTTCCCAATAATGAATTCTCCTTTAACACATCAAGAAACAATGTCAAAAGGTATTGGTAATATAGAGATACAAAAATACTGAAGATCAACCAGGGCACAAAATCTAACATGTGTGAAAAGGATATTAATATTCTACCTATTCCATTCCCAGCTCTTCTCTTCCATTTTATTCTTCAAATATTTTGTCTCCCACATTGCCAATTTAAACAGTAAGATGTACATCTAAATAAATTTAGTCTTAAATCAATGTTCTTTTAAACAGTTACATAAAGCAGCCCACTTGAATGTATTTACTTGAAAATAATAAACTTTTTTCTTTAAAAAAAGGTAAAACTTTACTACTTGAAAACAGACCATATATGAAGTAAAAGACATAAAACTTATAATAGAGTTAAAGCCTACCATGCTGGAATATGAATTTGAATTAACTGTTTCATTTCTGAAAATTAGTATAAAAACTAGAGACTATACACAAAATATTTATTATAATATTATTCACAAAAGCCTAATGTGCAAACACATGAAATGTCCTCTTGAATACATTTCGATGTATCTTTGTGAAAGAATACCATGGAATTATTTTTGAGGCATTCTTATGGTACTTGGTTATGAGTGTTGCGTGGTGAGATAGCACAGATGGTCAGTTGAGGTTTGCTGCTTCCTCTGTAGATGACCTTAACAAATTCTATATCCCCTCTATGCCTCAGTCCCTTCATCTTCAATTGAGGGAGAATAAACTCTTCTTCACCCAGTTATTGGGGGATCTTATGACGCATCAAAAATGCAGCACGAAGCCCAATACACAATAAATACCCACTGCTGGCAGATGGTGGTAATTTATAGTAGTAGTAATGGTAATCATAAAAAATCAGGTTGCCACAGACCACTGAATACCATAATGAATGCTCAGCACACAGTATTACTTGAAAAATGCAGAATGACACAAAAATGGGGGCTTTGCCAAAGTTCAATAAAAAGTTACTTCTTTGTGCCAGACCATATATACATTCTTTAAACTAGAAGGGGAGGAACATCATTTAAGAGCCCAGAAAGAAACCCAGCTGAAAGATTGCAGTGTAGTGGGTAGGCATATTATCCCCTTTATTTTAATTTTTTTCCTTTGCTGAGAAAATGTCAAACGACATGATGGTATTACACTTTTCTCAGCCATCAGTTAGTGATAGCATCTTGTGTGTGCAAATAATTCAGCATCATAGAATGTGGCACACTATTTTTTTTCCCTTAAGACTTTACTAGGAACAAGGCCTTTGTTCACTGTGAAGTGGCTTTTGTAAATGATGCTTTGAGACCTTTTATTACCTCCAATGGGACAAAAGTAATGAACTATTAGAACCATCCAAAATCAACTTTATTACATCACTTGAAGCCATTTCAATGGACATGTCAGTCTTTTTCTTTTCTTTTTTTTCTGGTATAAATAGCAAATAACAAGGAAGCAGCATTTCTAGGGGGAAAGTGAGTTGTTAGAGGCATTTTATAATTATTTCATATTATCTACCTTTCTTAACATGGGTATAATATTTGTTTACCTTGAATGATAGCCACAGTTTTTAATTCTATCTTCTTATGAACAAACATAAATAAATAAATGGCTCTGAATTTATTCAGGGTACCTTTAGGATGATTTAACTGAAGTTCCACTGGGACGGCTGTCTATGTATGTAAACAAACAGACAGAAAAATATGAAATACAGTGGCATTTTTGTAAGATGCAATCCTGAATACATGGCTCACATCAACATTCACGTAGTTCAAGGCATAATTCTAATAAGGTCTGATGGATAGTTCCCTACTTCTGCTGAAGTACTGCAAGCATGTAGCAATAGCATACCAGCTACCTGCAAATTGTTCAGCCTGATGATATAAAAATTAATTTTTGAAAAAATGTTAACTTGTGGATAATTTACATTATTTCAAATTTTATACCTAAAGGCAAATGGGATTGATACTTTATATATTTTAATTGAATTGCTACGTCAATTTCTCATAAAATTCAGCTACACTGCAGATGACCTTCACTAAAAAGAAAAGGAGGAAATGATTAGTAATGACTATCTGGAGGATAGGATTAAATAAGCTACATTTGATATCCTAAAAATGTAGCTTTTCTGGTGTATTCTTAAATCAAATATTTAAAATAAAAAGTTTTTTAAAAAATATTGTTGATTAGGAAGATACAGCTAAATGGAATTTGAGAGTAGTCAAACTGGAATATTCAGTATATTATATTCTGTGATATATATACATACATACATTCATATATATATATATAGACATACAGATAATTAGATGGTAGAGGAGAAAGAGAGATAAATGATATAGGTATAATAAGCTAACAAATAATCAGAGATAAGTGTCTTTTCAATGATGAATTTGGAAGTGGACATCATAATACAGTCAGAATATTAAGTGCTTTGTTGCTAAACATTATCATTTTTACTCAGTATTGTTTGTTTGTGAAATACTATTTGCCCACTGCTTCCAAGTTTCCAAAGTAAATGAGTTAAACCTCTGAATAACGTGATTAGAGTGGATTTCAATGATAATTACATAATTTCAATGTGAAATATTTGATAATTACTGCCATTATTTCATGTGCAGTGATATCATCTTCCTATACAAATTTCTGTAAATGTTTATACATATTAAAGTGTACAAATTATATTTATACCCATACATATGTACAACACAAATATTTCATCCAAAACATAAAAAATCCTTAGACTCTTAGGCTTTTAAATGCGTTTGGTGATAATGTATTTCAACTCTTATTGATTATGTCATAATGAAGAGAAGGCAAAAATATGTACTACAGATGACTTAGGATTTTGAAAGATAGTTGGGAAAATGGCAGGAAGGGACTTATTTGGAAAGAATCAGTCAATTGGGAGGATTCGTTGCTAGAAAAGCTCTCCCTCTCCCTCCCTGGAGCATCACCTGGAGATTGTCATCTAAATGTAGAGTGTCCTACACTTAACCTTGACCTTGACCTTTCTGATGTGATCCTGGATCTTCTTGGAGACATACAAGCGTATACTAATTAATTACAACAGTCTTTCCATGGCATATTTTCACTTGGCTTCTTGGGGACATTCTCATACTATGCTAAATAGATAAATTTATCAGAATGTTTGGAAAACTTCTAGCTAGCACATTGTAAGGCACCAATATTGTAACTAGTTGTAAAATTCCTTGATACTTGGTCAAAGCCCCACAACAAGAAAAAATTCCTCCTCTTCTTTCCATCTTCCTCATAAACTTACTCAGCTCTACTTGTATCATAGTCCTATTCTCAAGTGAATGGCTCCTATTTGCCTTTGCAGTACTCCAAAGCACCATCCTGCTTATACATTGTTGTTCTTCTCCCTCATATTCCCATTTGTTCTATTGCTTTCTCTTCCTCTAATTTTAAATAAACACATGTTCTAACCAGATAAGAAGGATACCTCCTATTAAACTTTGTCATTACTATTGATGCTATTCCTAAAATCTAAATACCTAAAATATATACATCAGCACTATTCTTCCTCAGATCAATGGGATATTAGATGTTACTGCAACATTATTAATTATACTCTCACATTTAATTATTTAATCACAATAGGAAGAAGCCCTAGAAAGAGCTTAATGGGGAAGTTATGGCTTGGGGGTCTCTCAGAAGTTGCTGTCAAGAAATTGGCTACAATGAACTGAAGGTTTGAGCAGGGCTTTCAGATCAGCTTGCAAGTTCACTCAAGTGTGTATTTTTCATATGCTTCTGTTCCTCCCCATGTGTGCCATTCTGTAGGGGGTCTCACCTCAGGATCAATTTATCAGATTGAGAGAGATGCCCCATTGCCTTCAATGACCTAGGTTCTGAGTCAAACAACATCACTTTATTTTTGTCTTACACTATTCATTAGAAGTTAGTTGCTAAATTCAGTCCACAGTCCTCACTAGGGATTGCACAAGAACATGAATACAAAGAGGAAGGGATCAATGGAGCCATCCTAAAGATGGCTACCACACCAGGCATTTTCTTCTATTTAGTCTAGTTATTACATTTTTATATTTCATCTATTTTATGCAAACTTTAGAAACTCTTTTAATATTTATCTATATAAAATTTTTTCTCTTGCTTTAATATATGTGTGCCCTAATCCTTTTTTTCCTCACAACACTGCTCACTAGGGATGCTATTCAATATGGCTGAGAAACTGATAGAGAACAAACTTACCCTTTTCTGATTTCACTGCAAATACCGCAAATGTGTCACTATTATTTTTATCATTGGTTGTTTGGGGGTAGATATCCTTTGTTAATTTACTCTACAGTGAGTTGTTTTTCATTTAGAGTTTATGTTTTAGATGAATAGGTGCCAGATATTTCTAACAACTATTGAAGTGACTATATTGTTTCCTTATAAGTTTACTCATCAAATCTTTCTGAGTACCTATTAAGTGCAAGGTATTCTTTAGATGATTGGGATAAATTAATGAATAAACCTCCATCATTCCACATCATGGGACAAGTCATTTGTCACATTAAATTCTCTTGCTTTTTGTCATCACGTAGGTTCAGTTTATACATTTCTGCATATGGTTTTTAATATATTGAGGCACAATTCTATAGAGGTTCAAAATGATAAATATGCTAAAATTTTTAATATTAACGATTTTTTCTGGATAAAACGAATTTGTATAATCATTTTGATAGCTTTCCAGAGTTTACTATTCTCTTGATCAGTTGCTATAAATTAGTAACTATTTGTACCTTGGTTGGGTAGAACTCATTTAGTGATATCTGTGTGACTCTTCAGCTAACATCATTTTTTGGAGGGTCTATATTTCCTAATTTTTGAAGGACAAATATTAAGAACTTCATTTTTATAAATGTTTCCATTGTATCTACACTTAAACATTTTCTTATAACATATCTCACTGTATATTTAGATGTGCGCAATTAAACTCTAATCCATATTTGTAGTTTTTGGTTTATTAATTGATTCTACTTCCTTCTGTTTTTCTTTTTGTTTTTACTATTTTGGAGATATGTGTGTGTATATATATATATCATATATATTTGTCTTTTTTTGAGTTGAAATTTTACTATAGAAATAGGGGGATAATTGGATAAAAACTATACTCATGTAACATTAAGAAGTCTTTTCTACCCAAACTGATTTACAGATTCAAAGCAATTCCAATAACTATCCCAAAAGTCTTTTGTGCAGAAATCAAAAAGCCAACAATTAAATTTATTTGGAAGGATAAGTGGCCATAAATAGCAAAAAAAAAAAAAAAGATATTAGGAAAGAATGAAGTTGGAATCCTCTCACTTCCAAACTTTAAAAACATATTACTTAGCTACAGAGGCAAAAACAGCATGGCGCTGGCATAAAGACAGACACAATGACCAATGGAACCGAACTGAGAACTCAGAAATAGACCCATAGCTATAGTCAAGTGATTTTTGACAAGGCTGTAAAGCTTTTCCAGCTTGGCCAGAATAATCTATTTAGCAAATGGTGCTGTGGGAAAGAGATATTCATATCCAAAAGAAAGAAAGGGGACCACTGTCTCACACCTTGTACAAAAATTAACTCAAAATGGATCAAGGGCCTAAATATAAAAATGACAAACATAAAACTTCTAGAAGAAAATATAGGAAAACATTTTCAAGATATTGTGGTAGGTGGTAGTTTCTTAAACCTTATACCCAAGCATGAGCAACAAAAGAAAAAATAGATAAATGGGACCTCCTCAAAATTAAATACTTTTGCATCTCAAAGAAAATTGTCCAGAGAGTGAAAAGGCAACCAATTCAAAGGGACAAATATTTGGCAATCACAAATCTGTTAAAGGTTTGATATCTATGATATACAAAAAGATCATACAGTTCAACAATAAAAAAAAAACTACCCTTTTTAAAAAATGGGGAAATGACTTGAGAAGACAATTGTCTAAAGAAGAAATGCAAATGGTAAAGAAACACATGAAAAAAAAGGTCAACATCACTATTGATTAACAAATGCAAATCAAAACTACAATGAGATATCATTCACCTATTAGAATGACTGTTATTGAAAAGTCAGAAAGCTGTAAATGTTGGAGAAGATGTGGAGAGATAGGAAAAATAATTCACTGTTGGTGAGAATGTGGAATGGTGCAGCCACTGTGGAGGTCTGTCTGGCAGTTCCTAAGGAAGTTGAATATAAACTTGCTATGGGACCCAACAATACCATCACTAGGTATATACCCAGAAGAACTGAGAGCAGACACATGAATAGACATCTGCACACTGACGTTCATAGTGGTGTTATTCATGATAGCCAAAAGTTGGAAATAATAAAGGTGCTCATCAGCTGATGAATAAATAAATAAATTGTGGTGTATGCACAGGATAAATATTATGCAGCAGTAAGAAGAAATGAAGTTATGATGCATATGACAACATGGATGAACCTGAGGACATTGTGTTGAGTGAAGCAAGCCAGACACAAATGGACAAATACTGTAGGATTTTGCTATTATGAATTAAATATATTGTGTAAACTCATGGAGTTAATAATTAGAATATAGATCACTGGCAAATAGAAGGCAGATAGAAAACAGAAAACTGATGGTAATCTGTGCAGAACTGGTAAAATGGTTGTTTGTAAATCTTTGGAAATGAATAGAAATGGTGTTTGTAACTAGCAGAACTATTATATGGGTAATAACAGTGGTTGAAAGGGAAATTCTAAGGTCATGTATGTTTTTAGAAGGAAAGCTAGAAATTATAACATGGGACTGTATAAAATAGTAAAGCATCATGCAAAACAGTAATATGGGAGATATTGCATATATAAGACTGTTTTTTTACAAAATATAAATACAAATATACTAGAGAGAAGGAAAAAGAATAGCAGCTATGTATGGCAGGGAAAGCTTGGAGAGATTGAGAGGTGATGAGTTTGATTTGTTTGTTTGTTTATGTTTAATAATATTATTATTGTAATAATGAAAGTGTTCTAAGAATGATTGAAGTGGTGAATGCACAGATATGTGATTGCACTAAATACCATTGATTGTACACTTTGAGTGGATTTATACTTTATTAAGCATAAATTAATAAAATTGATTTGCTAAAAAACTGTTCTCATTTTGCAATCATAAAATTTTATAATGCAAGTAATATCTACACATTTTAATTGGCTTATATGTTTATTAAATCTCCTTTAATTTGTAAATTTTCTTTCCATCTGTAATACAAGTGGACCAAAACCTCAGTTGCTTGTCCTATAGAAGTTCCAACAATCTGGATTTTACTGATTGCATTCCTCTGATATATTTCCAAGTGTTCCTCTCTACTACATTTCTGGTAAATTGTAATTTGATTTTAAAACTTTTTTGATAAATGCAAGTAAGAGTTTTTTATGAAAGGCAAATAGTTGGTTTGTGTTCAGGAGATCCATACCCTCCAGCCAACTCTATTTTGGGCATATGTTCAATTATTAATACTCAATTCCTAGATTGTGATTCATTTGTGTAGCAGTTTGATATGGTTATGAATTCCAAAAATAGATATTGGATTATGTTTGTAATCTGGGCTGTACCTGGACATAATTAAGTTATGATTAGGGCTTTGATTGGGCCACATCATTAGACATCATCACCCCTAATCATCCCTAATCCATCTTGTCCTTGGACAAGCATTAATCTCGTTTCAGTTTTTATAGATTGGCAGATTCTGACATTTCATATAAATGGAATAATGAAAATGAGGTTCTTTATGATTAACTTCTTTCCCTTAGCATAGTGTTTCCAAGATTCATCCCATTGATCTCTAATATTTTTTTCATAAAGTTTTGTTGTTTTAGTCTATTGCTACATTGATACTACTCTGCTGATATCATGCATAATATATGTACAATAATTGTTTGGTTTGATCACTACTTATTGGTTTACCATTTTGGGCAATTTCTAAATTGGTCCCAATTTTCCCCTAGCCTATTTCTTTTTTTCTCACTGTCTAATTTCAAGAATCTTTGTATGAAGTTAACCACAAAGTAGTCAGCAAAATTTCAACATGGTCCATATTAATAAGGATTTATCCAGATAAATAGAACTGACAGGAAGTATATAGGTATGTATATATATAAACATAAATATTAAGAGATCTGTTATAGGAATTGGCTTATGTGGCCATGGTATTAGAAAGTGATTGTAATATTGAATTCCACAAGAGGAAGTACAAGTTGAGAACTTTGGTGAAAGTTAAAATTAACTCCCTAGAGAAACTGGCTGGTGTAAGTACAGATAGAAATTCTTATTGAGTACTGAAATCATCAGTACTCCCTTTAAGGCCTCCAACTGATTGGATGAGGAGATTACTTTTATTGCTGAAGGCAATCTCCTTTCTTGATTGCAGATGTAATCAGCTCTAAATGCGATCAACTGACCAATTATTTAAATCCGCAAAATACCTCACAATAACAATGAGAACAGTGCTGGCTTGATCAAACAACTGGACACCATAACCTAGCCAAGTTGACATGTGAACTTAATCGCTACAATACCCAATTATCCCCTTGGCACCCACAATCATTACCTTAAACCACACTTAATTTCTACATAAAGACAATAACATAAGCATACCTTTGCCTAACATAATTCACTGCTCTGCATACAACTGGAAAAACAAAACTTTTCTCAAAAGAAGAGGCAAGTCCTAGGGAATATTCACTCTTAAACATCTTATCTTGTTATTCAAATATTATGGCATAAAGTTAATACAACTTATGTAATATGATAAGGGGATAAGAAAGGGGAAAAAAACCAAGATATTGTTTCATATATATATATATATGCAAACATTTGGCATAACAAGGAAGAAATACTCAACCATTACAGACCTCATTTGGGAAACTAGTCATATAGTTGTAGCTGGTATTTATAATTACCTTCTTCCGTGACCCATTCCATATTCCCTTTGCCTCTGAAGGAACTCTGCTGGCTGTGGTTCTCTGCCTGATCGTGTGATCAAAACCTTTATTTCTGAATGGTCTGTGCCGTTAGTAGTCCCAACCATGGATTGTGTTGTTGCAATTTTCAGTTGACTTTAATCACAGGGTATGGTAGTACCAAGACACCTTAAGGGATCTCACAAATTCCAGGCAAACTTTTTTTTTAAACTCCATGTTGTAATACCAGTCCTATTTCCCCTTTATAATCAAGATCGAAAACTTCAACTGGTACAGTAAATCCCTTCTTTGCCTGCTCATTCACAGTCATGAGAATCTCAGAATGGTGGGGCAGAAAATTTAACCTCCAGTTCAATAAGATCATTGTGTCTCCTGTTGGAAACACTCCTGCTTTTGATACCAAGACTTCTAGACAAGCAAAGCATAGGCTAGAGGGACAGGAAGCAAAATTTTTCCAGTGGATAAATAAGGGTAATAGTGTAACACTTCATTTCCACCCCTTCATTCCTAGTGCCGTGAATCCTGACTATGGGATAATAGCAACCTAGATTGGACACTGGTTAAAGAATATATGGTCTGTAGAAGAACATTAGCCAGCAGTGTAAAGTACAGCCACCCAGATGGTGCCATAATTGTGTCTTCAAAAAATCATTCCACCATTTTATCAATCCAGCTGTTCCAATATGATGGGGAACATGTAAGACCAGTGAATTATATTAGCATGTGTCCATTCCTGTAATTTCTTTGCTGCAAAGTGTGTTTCTTAATCCAAAGAAATTGTGTGTGGAATACTGTGACAGTGGATAATTTTGTAAATCCATGGATGTTAGTCTTGCAAAAGCATTGCATTCAGAGAAAGCAAACCCATATTCAGAATGCTTTGCTATTCCAGCAAGAACAAAATGCTGTCTCTTCCATGATAGAAGTGGTCCAATGTAAATATACAGGCTTTTCACCAGCAGGTAGCAAACCATGAACCTCTGGTACATCAGAAAAACTATGTGTCTGTCTCTGTTGCTGGTAGATTGAGCTCTCAGCAGTTGTAACCAGATTTTTCATTCTTGCTAATTGGAAGCCCATGTTGCTGAACCCATACATAGCCCTCTCCCTACCACCAGGGACACTTTGTTCATGCAAACATTTTGCAATGACAGGAATGGCTGGAGAAAGAGGCCAAATGGTCTCCACAGAAAAAGTCATCTTGTCAACTTGATTATTAAAACTTACTTTAGAAAATCATCCTCTGTTGAGGATTAATTTGGGGCACAAATATCTTCATATTTTTCATCCATTCAGAAAGGTCTTTCTATATACCTCTCCTCCAGACCTATTTTTTTACAAATTTTCCCATCATGTTCCTTCCAAATCCCTGACCATCCAGCCCATTGCCCACAGCCAATAATTCATTTTGCAAAGGCACTTCAGGATATTTGTCCCTCCAAGCAAAATGAAAATGAATAACCTTGTGCATGCTCAAAGTTTATTCCACTGGAAAGATTTTCTTTACCACTGACTTCAGGGATGTACTAGATGGAGTTTGTGGTGCTTCAGCTATCAACTTTCAAGTCATAGCTACACATTATGCAGAACTATCTGTAAAACAGAACTAAGTTTTCTCATCCTCAATTGAAAGTTATTAGGTAACTTTTCCAAGGCTTTTGCTATGGACTGGGAAAGAGAAGGTGATGTGGCAGGAGTGGGGGCCATGGGCATTTGGACCAATTCCTTATACAAGTTACTTTTGCTTCAGGGCTTGTCTGAGTTGATCTCACCTGTATCACTTATTTTTGAGGATGGAGTACGGCTGTTGATGCCAAACTTTATGGCTTGAAGAATCAGACAATATTCAGTTGTCTTATGGTGACTTTGTGGCCCATGGTTAAGCGTTTTGTTTCTACCAAAGTCCAGTAGCAGGCCAAAATCCTTTTCTCAAAAGGAGAGTAGTTATCAGAGGGATAGCAGGACATTGCTTCGAAATCCTAAGGGTTTGTGCTGTGATTCTCCTATAGGTGCATGTCAAAGGCTCCAAAGAGCATCTTTCTTTGCAACTGAAACTTTCATCATTTTACCTATTGGATCATATGACCCAAGTGGTAGTGCAGCTTGCATGCTATTCAATTCCTGTTAAAGAGCCTCTTCTGTTCCCGTCCCCACGTAAAACCAGTGTCTTTTGGGGGTGACTTGGTAAATGGGCCTGAGTAGCACACCCATATAAGGAATATGTTGCCTCAAAGAAATTCAAAGAGGTCAACTAAACATTGTGTGTCATTTTTGGTTGTAAGAGATGCCAGATGTAAAGCCAGTACTTCATCTCAGAAAGGATTTCTCAACCTATCCCATACCACTGAACACCTAGAAATTTCAATCAGGCAGTATGTCCCTGAATTTTTATTGGATTTATCTCTATCTGGCACACAAATGCTTTACTGATAAGTCTAGAATGGTGGCTACTTGTTGATCAAAATGTCCAACCAGTATAATGTCATCAAATAATGGACCACTTTAATGTTTAATGGAAGTAAAAAGCAATAAAGGTCTTTGCAATAGGTTATAACATAGAGCTGGTGAGTTGACATATCCATGAGGTAAGACAGTGAAGTGTGCTAGTTTTGTTAGCTGAAAGCAAACTATTTCTCCTAGAATTTACTACTAGATATCTAGACAAAAGTATTTGCCAAATGAATAACTGCATATCACATACCTGAGGGAGGGGATTTTCTCAAGCAATGATAACTACATATGGAACAACAGCTGTAATTGTTGTCACCATTTGGATAAGTTTATGATAATCCACTGTCATCCCCCAAGATCCATCTGTTTTATGCACAGGACAAATAGAAGACTTGGATGTGGATGTGGTAGAAATCACTACCCTTGCATATTTCAAACAGTTAATAATTTTTCCTTTAGTAGGTACTAGAGATTGAACCTGAGCTAGTATGGTAGGAAAGGCAAACTGAAAACTACTAGAACTGCATCCACCTAACAAAGTAGTAAACCAAAAGCAATACTGGCATTCTTTGGAGTAACTGCAAAGGTGAACGCCACCATCTCATTGGTTGAATACCTGCTTTGCATGTACAAGGTCCCATGAAATTATGATCACATTGGTCATGAGAAATGTTGAAATTAAATTACAAATAGATACAAAATTTGTTAATAATCTGCTGGCTACAATTTGCCTTTCTAGACATGAAAATAATTTTCATTATTCTTATTATTTTACACAGAATTGAAAAATAGCTCAAAGACAATAAATGTGGAGATAATACAGAAGGGTACAACCAACAAGTCATTCAATAATTTTTTTGCTCATATAAAAAGCTTTCACCATTTGGAAAAGATCAAGAAGTACTTTTCTAAATATTCTATTTGTAGGAATAATAATTCTGAACACTTACATTTTATTCTTTGTTAGTATTCTCCTTCCCCTTTTTATGTTTTCATATATACATTGCATTGAGTGCTTATCTATACTGCAAGGAGTTACTGGATCACTGGAACTCTTTATGCTACTCTGTGTCATAAAAGGAGAGTGGAAAGAGTAACCCTCAGTTCTAACTCTGATAACCAAAATCTAGAGTCTGGGATTGGGACACCTGCACATATGGGTGCCTACCTGTCCACAAGGGAACTACTCCAGGCTCCACTCCATCCGGGGACCAGTTGCTCCAAGGAATAATCTACGTGAGGCCTTTGACTTTCAGGTCAGATCCGACCAGGACAAGTCTGTCAACTATGTGGACCTGAAACACTTTGTCCTGGGACACCTCACTGTGAAGGTGCTGAATGACTCTGTGGAAGTTCAGGGCATATTTTTCTTCCTAATTGGGATAGGAATATGTTAAATAGTGGCATCCCCTTTCCTAATTTCAAGTCAGTTATTCTAAAATCTTGGTTATTTTGTGTTCTAATTTCATTTCAATTGAAATGTACTTCTTTTTTATTCACTTTGAAATGACACAGAGAAAGAGAGAAAGAGAAAACCACACATTTCCACTTCTCCATCTTTTTACCAGTGTTTACCTGGTAGTAAAGATGGTAGCCAATCCCAAATTGCATTCTCTGATGGCTTTTACAAAGCTAATTTTACCACCAGCTTCCTAATTGTCATCCATTGAAGGAATAGTCTGTCTCTCAAAAAATGTGAACAAGTCTCCTTTGGATTGTCAAATGTCTGATTCTTTAGTAGCAATGAAAGTATACTTAGATGATATTGGAGTTGTAGAGTTGGGAACTGTTAGAACTGCAGATAAGAAATATTCTTTCATTTAAAAATAGTAATCTTCATTTTGTTTAATTAACAGGTCTGTGGGATTAACAATTTTGATTGTTCCCAAAGAAGAAAATTCTCCTGTGTTACTTGGAGGAGAGGGAAAATGGTAAACATTGAGATAAAACAGTACCTAATACTTTAGCTACTGATTGTTGGGAGGGGCAGCCTGCATTTTCTTTTGAAACATTTTTTGTAAAGATTTATTTATTTATTTATTTATTTATTTATTTATTTCTCTCCTCTCTCCCCCCCCACCCCAGTTGTCTGTTCTCTGTGTCTATTTGCTGCATCTTCTTTGTCCGCTTCTGTTGTTGTCAGCTGCTCGAGAATCTGTGTTTCTTTTAGTTGCTTCATCTTGTTGCATCAGCTCTCCATGTGGGGGCTGCCATTCTTGGGCAGGCTGTACTTTCTTTTGCGCTGGGTGGCTCGCTGGGTGTTTCTCCTTGTGCGTGGGGCTCCCCTATGTGGGGGACACCCCTGCGTGGCAGGGCACTCTTTGTGCGCATCAGCACTGCGCATGGGCCAGCTCCACACGGGTCAAGGAGGCCTGGGGTATGAACCGTGGACCTCCCATGTGGTAGACGGACACCCTAACCACTGGGCCAAGTCTGCCGCCCTTGAAACATTTTATTCACACTTGAAACATTTTATTCACACACCATACAATCCATCCAAAGCATACAATCAATGACTTTCAGTATAATCTCAGAATTGTTTATGCATAACCACAATCAATTTGAGAACATTCCCACTGCTCCAAAAAGAAAATCCCATACCCTTTATGTCCTGCTATTATTGAGACTTAAGCATTGGTGGAGTATCTTTGTTATAATTTGTGAAAAAATATTAAAATATTACTCTTAGCTATAGTCCATAGACTATGGTTAATTGTGTTAGTCAGCTAAAGAGGTGCTGATGCAAAATACTAGAAATCTGTTGGCTTTTATAAAGGGCACTTATTTGGGCTAGAAGCTTACAGTTACTAGGCCTTAAAGCGTAAGTTATTTGCCTCACCAAAGTCCATTGCCATGTATTGGAGCAAGATGACTGCTGACATCTGCCAGGGTTCAGGCTTCCTTTCCCTCTTAAGGCTCCATGGTCCCAGCTTTTTCCAATATAAGCTGTAGGCTGGGTTAAGTCTTGTCTCTCACCTGGGGCTCATTTCCCTCCAGGCTCAGCTGCTCTGCTGTCTCCAGTTATAAACTGTCAGGCAAACAGCTCGTTTCTCTTCCCAGGGCCTCTGCTATGTCTAATGGAGCCTTCTCTCTTTTCTCACATATCTGTTTCTCTATGTATTTACTTCCTAGAGCTTAAGCATTAAAACTCTAACTCCTTTGCCTTGTCATTTTCTCTCTGATTCCCTACCCACCAAGGGGGCAGGAACAAAACAACCTATTGATATGGCCCAATCAAAGCCTTAATCATAACTTAATCAAGTAAGAGTGAAATCTCTGAATCCAATTCAATCTAATTCACTCAGAAAAGCAGACCAATTTACAAATATATCTATTTTTGGAATTCATAAATAATATGAATTCATAATATTATGAATTTTGGAATTCATAAAAATACCAAATGGCTACATTAATAGTACATATATAAGAATGTTCTTCCATGAACTAGGAAAATGTTATGTCATTATTACAAAGTGCTAATAATAGGTGGTTTAAGGGGAAAAATACAACTAATGCAAACTCTGGGCAACCTGTGCTTTTGAAGATAGCATACAGATAAATGCAATAATCCTCCCTTCTACTGTAGAATTCTACATAATTCTTTTTCTTTATCCCTACTTATTCTAGCCCACAAATTCATTTCTGTCTGTTGCTAGAAGTGCATTTACAGGTTTACACAGTCAACAGATAAAACAGATTTATTCAACAGCACTGTACATTTAAAAAATCCTTTACCAAAATATTTATACTCTATCTGAGAGAAACACTTATAGGAGTTCTTTAAAAAGCTCTGAATCAGAAGTTTCAAAACATTTGTATTAAAACAATAAAATGTTTTATAAGTACAAAGAATAATATCCTAAAAGCTATTTTCAATACACCAAGTAAATATTTTCCAGGATACATAAATATTTTTTAAACAGTGTTCTATGGGAAGTGGACTTGGCCCAGTGGTTAGGGTGTCCGCCTACCACATGGGAGGTCTGCAGTTCAAACCTGGGGCCTCCTTGACCCGTGTGCAGCTGGCCCATGTGCAGTGCTGATGCGCGCAAGGAGTGCCGTGCCACGCAGGGGTGTCCCCTGCATAGGGGAGCCCCAGGCACGAGGAGTGCTCCCGTAAGGAGAGCCGCCCAGCGCGAAAGAAAGTGCAGCCTGCCCAGGAATGGTGCATCATACACGGAGAGCTGATGCAGCAAGATGATGTAACAAACAAGAGACACAGATTCCCGGGCTGCTGACAACAGAAGCGGACAAAATCACGCAGCAAATGGACACAGAGAACACACAACCGGGGGGGGAAGGGGAGAGAAATAAATAAATAAAATAAATCTTTAAAAAAAAGTGTTCTATCTTCCTCATCACTAAAGTAAATACCATGCAATGGGTTCGATTAACAGTAGGAAGTTTTTGGTTCAAGATTTGAGACTAGGGTAGTCCAAAATCAAGGTGTCATCAGGGTGACTTTTTCTCCTAGAAGACTGTGGAGTTCTGGGGCTGAGTGCCAGCATTCTTTGGTCCTTGGTTTTTCTGTCATATGACAATGCACATGGAAGTCTCTGCTGGTTCCTCCTTTTTCTTCTGGGTTACAATAATCTCATGAGGTTTTATTTTTATTCTGTTGAACAGTAACCAAGGTTTATGAGACTTTAATACTTTACACCCTAAATATGCAGTAAAAAAAAAGATAGTTATAATAATAAAAATGCAAGAGAAGTCACAGGTATTTTATTTAACATTTCTTTAGTTTGTTTTCTTCATATGTAAAATGTGATTGGCCCTTGCCATGTGCATGAAATTTATAGACAAAAGAAAATGGGCGTTGGGATATTTTAAGAGCAATACATTGGTGATGAGCCCTAATCTTAACTTGTTTTGTAGAGTGAGAGTAACACAACTTCCTTGAGCATTGTGCTCAAAGTTTTCATGAAATGCATACTAAAAGAGAATAAAATCTGTTTGAGGAAAATTGCAACCGTAAAAATTTGAGGACTCTTACAACATGATGCAAAAAAAAAAAAAAAAAAAACTCTAAGCCTGTTTTTTTGTTAGTTTTTTGGTATTCTAAAATGAGTTCTTAAATTACTTGCATCAAAAGCACCTGCTTTCTTGGTTAAAATGAAAATTCTTCAGTCCCAGCCTAGATGTAGGAAATCAACATTTACCGCAAGGTTGTTAACTTACCTTAAATAATGAGAACCACTTAGGTAAATTCTGGGACTTAAGTTAACTACATTAGTCACTATCCATTGTGGAAAAGAGTTTGATCCAAGATTTTTAAGGATGCACCTGCAACTCTCCCATTTTTTATTTCTGGTCTCAACCTACACTGCCTGCTGAGGCAGACCCTTCAATGTCACTAAGTAATTGTCAGGATAATAGCTGGACCTGCTCCTCCTTACTGAAAGGAAAGGCCAGGCACTCCTGGCCCTGGTGCTCTGGGCATGATATTTCTCTTAGTGACTCTTAGATTCACAGGGAGGGGGAACTTTGCTCACCACTACATTAGTCCTAGTCTTCAGGTGTTAAATTTTCTCCTCTACAGTTCTGTAGTTAATTTTTAAAGGGACATCTTCCTAACCTAAACTCAAGTATCATGTTCAGGCAGGTTACAACCAGGAACTGCAATGAAAGTCCAATGAAAGTTCTTGACAAGTTCTGGGAGACGTTGGCTCTCCAAAGACGAGCTGGGAAATTCTCTCTTAAGGCTGGAATCACTTCCCCTTTTAAGGCGTTCAACTGATTGGGCTAAGCTTCACTTATTGCTGATGGCAATCTCCCTGACTGATGTAATCATAACCAGCTATCTATGATTTACCACTGCAGTAAAGTCAATGGTGACTAAGGGCCATAAATGTCCTTGTATTACAGTTAGCCCAGTGCTTGTTTGACCAAACAACTGGGCACAATTACTTGGCCAAGTTGACACAATAGCCTAACCATCACAAGTGGATATTTTATGTCTTTTGGAAGTTGATGAAATATCAGTTTTTTACAACTAAACCAGGAAAACAGCTATTAGGTCAGCTTAATTAGGTCATCTCTGGTGTAACATGCAAACAATATATAGAAAAATAATAGGGTATTCTCTTATAGTCTGGTAGGCCTTGTGCTCCCCCTGGAATACAGTCTTTATGGTCTTAGTCTTGATAGTCTTCCTTATTCAGTTGTCTGAACTCAAAAGCCTGTGAGAAAAGACCAGAAGTTCCCAGGTTTGGCCAATCAAGTAGGTAAGATTGATATATCAGTCAATGCCTAACTTAGCTATTACTTTAGTTTATTTGTCCTTTCAAAGGCATTTTAATTTTAAAAACAGCTTTCCACCCCATTGACTATTTGGATTCCATGATATCATTATTTCTCAAATCACAAGCTTAACTCTTCTGTTGTTTAAGCTTCAGAAAACCTAAAGTAATGGGCTATCTGGGTGTAGTTGCTGTTGACCATGAAATTTCCAGAAATAATAAAGATAACCTCAAAAAAGCTACATAACTATTAGTTGCTATCCTACTGACTGAGATTGAGCAAGGGAGATGCTCTTTTTGTTTTGTTTTTCCATTGGCTATAGAAGAATTAAATTGAGTTGTACTGTTCAAAACTCACCAGGATGAGTTTTATAAGGTAGTTGTTGTATTGTTATTATTATATTTTGTAACTATTCCCATTAATGCATATTTTAGCCAATTAATTAAATGCTAAGCAACTGGCTTAATTATTCATTAAGAACTGTAAATAACTGAAAAAAAATTGTTCTAAAAATAAGTAAGGAAACTGCTTCTCTGCTTTCTAGACTTTATCAAATTGTTAGAAGTGTTGGTGCTTTCATTAGTTGAAAGAAGTGTTCATGTTTAAATTTTAAGCAGTTTCATCTTTCTATGAGACAAGTCTATAGCATGTAATACCATACATTCCTACACTCTCCCTGAGAAATATTTTGTTTCAAATTGTGTGAATCAATTTTATCATAATAATTATATCATAACTTAAACTCCTGATTATAACATATAAATGTACCAAAGTGTAAAAGGTACACTGTTAAACAAAATGTATGGAAAACATGCTATTTTCTATGCTAATTTTTAAAGTAAAAGCAGCTATATCAAAACAAAATCTTTTATTTTGTGCCTAAGTTTGCTAAAGGCTGCTAATGAAACACATAAAAAAATTTGGTTGGCTTTTATAATGGGAAGTTATTAGGTTAAAACCTTACCATTCTGAGACTGAAAATGTCCAAATGAAGGCATCAGAGATGCTGTCTCACTGAAGGTCAGCTGCTGGTGATCCTGGACCCCTGCCACGTGCCAAGACAATGGTAGTTCTGCCAGTCTAGGTCTTTGCCTTCTCCTCCACACTTACTTTCTCCCAAGCTCAGCTGTGGGCAAACAGCCTACAGCTCATCTCTCCCCTCTCCTCCAGGCCTCTCTTTCATCCTCTCTGGGGCCTCTTTCCTGGTCTCTGTGTGTCACTGATTCTAATCTCAGGTCTCCAGGACCTTTTTCTCAGTTTCTCAAGGTTGCTCTGTCTCAGCTGAATTTTTTTGTGTATGTCTCTATGCTCAGTCCTCCATCAATAAAGGACTCCAGCAAGAAGCCCAAGACCCACCGTGGGCCATGCCTCACCAAAGTAATCCAATCAAGGCCGCCAATAGAAGTGATCCAATCAAGAGTTTCCATCCACAGTAGGCTCACATGCACTTGAATGAGTTCACTTTAAGAACATAATTTTCTGGGGCCTATAAATTACTCAAACCAGCACACTTGGATATTATTAGCTGAGGCATATAGCATGGATTCAAAAAGGAAAGAATTGTTTCTTTCCTTTAATACCAGAACCAGAACTGAGAAACAGCCTGATCCTGTGCTCATCTCTCAACTACTCACATAGGTGGGTGATGGGGTTGGGTTGTTCACTCCTTCATTGAAGGTTGTACTGGAAGTCTGTCATTGAAGGGGAGCAGTTCTTAAGGAAAGATGAAATTATAATTGAAAGGCAGTGAGAGGAAAAAGTTCTGGGCAGGCAGAGATGGTGGTCGTCCTTAGTCAAGTGACTTAACCTCCTGTCTCCTGGCCAATAACTCACACACATTTCACCAAGAATGTAGACTGGCAACTGACACTACCAATGGCTGCAATACTGTATAACTGTAAAGCATAGACACTATATTAAAAATTAGAAGAGACATTTCATATAAAGCAAAAACACTGCTACCTCAGTTAAGCACAGTCATCTGTTTATATCAGATTATTTTTCATTAATAAAGAGGATTAACTCATAAGAAATGCAGAGGAGAAGTCAAAGAGAAATGGCAGAGACAAGTAGTACCCCAGATCATAACTAGAATAGAAACACTTGTGGCACAAAACTGAGATTAAGAAATGTATGATTCTGAACCTAAATGATTATATAGGTACATATTTTATGATAGTATAGTAGCCCAACTTTAACTGTAGAGAGAATAATTTAATAGGACAATAAAAGATTTGCATTTCCTCAGCTATTTAAAGTGCCTTCTGAGTCACCAGGCATCACTGCACTTTGTATTTCCTGAAGGACAGAGCACACACTTGATAAAGGACCTTTGATTCATGAAGCTATTGGCAATATTAATAGTCTGGCTTCAGAAAGAGTCTATCAAATTGAATGAATTGATGGGGCCACTCAGTAATTCATTTGTCCTAACTAATTCAATGTTTTGTTTGTATGTTTTCTCTTATAGGTAGATACGAACATGCTGTTGAGGCCAAAATACTTTCTTTTTTAATATAAAAAGCATACTGTGTATAAAGTGGATACTGCCCATTAAATGATACATTTCTATGGTTTTTAGTTTTAAGACTACTTTGCTTTTGCACTCGTTGACCTTCCATCTCATAGTCACAACATTGCCATGACTAGCAAATGGTCCTTTTTTACTACTATACTCATTGAGGCTATTCCATATGCTTTCTAATGGATGAACATGAAAAAAGTAAGACTAATCTTCTAAATTAGTTTCAGGGATACTGTTCTTGGCATAGAATAGACTTCATGAATCTTTTGTAGCTATTTCGACTCACAATGTAGCAGCTATTGTAGATTTAACTCTCAACCTATCCTATATTTTCTTGACCTTGAACACTTATTAACATTTTATGATTCTGAAATAGCACCTACTCCATAATGGCCATACTCTTTTATGATCTATTATAATAATAGATTACACAATTATTTTATAGGATAATATATTAAAATCCTCTGAATTTTTAAAAGCCTCTGAGCACAGTGAGAATGGGTCTAACAAGGTAAAAGAAATGTCCTAGTTACTTCTGCAGAAACTCTTGCTTGCCTCATCATAAGGGATACCTATCTCAGTAAAATCCATACCATTAAGAAAGAATCCTTCCTCCCCAGTCCATAAGCGGATATGCTTTATGAACAGGGTGATAACATGGGTGATGTGTCTGTGACTACATGGAAACCATTCCTCCTTTTCTGTATTCTAATAATTAACACATTATTGTAACACAAATGTTAAATTTCCTTCATTGTTTTAAATGTAAATTTCATTTGCTAATAAAAAAGCTGCCTAACTACTGGGAAACTCTTCGCCACTTTAGATGCCACCACTAATACTGGATTTCAGTAATCCCTGAGAAATGAGCATAAATCTTAGAGGGAGAAATGATTCTTTCTGGCTTCATGGTTTGGTTTCAGGAGAGTGAGATGAAGTCGGTATGAAGCCATCTATAGAGAAAATGAAGCAATGAAGCTGTTAATCATGTTTGTGGCAAACAGAAATGCAAAGCCTCAAAAATTAGCAGAAGACTTACATCTAAATGAGCATAAAGATGAAATAGATAGAGGTGCATAAAATATTCCAGGGACTTTTTACTATTATGTTCATTAGGGTTTCAGCTTAATGCATGTTTTATTGCCCAGAAATTCATTTCATTTGCATTTTAACTGGGTTTTAGTCAAGTTAATCCTTTCACTTTCCTTGCAAGAAACTATTCCACAACTACAGCAAAATACTGAATGAAGAGAAAGAAATTGAAATAGCTTACTTATATTAAAATTTAAATTTATCATAGATTACTATAATATAGAGGTGTCTCTACTGTGTTCCCTAGATCGCCTATATTCTGCCACATATAATTGCCTTGTATGTTATAGAGTACGCTCTATTAGATCATAAGCAATTTTATTCATTTTTTATTAAAGATTTACTATCAAGTGAGTGTCAGTGAAAATCAAAATCTCACTTTTACAGGCATGAAAAGCCTAAAACGATCATATATTTGGAAGTACCCAATTAATTTTCACAATAAATTTCAATACAATGCCATCCATCCTTTAAACAGTTGTGTGAATAAAAGAGCAGTGCAAGTTGAATTTCAAAAATACCAGCAGTCTGTTCAGTAAGCAGGTTGGCCTAATGGAAAGAGAGGGCTTTTTACTGATTGAATAAAAAGTAAGTTTATTACTGAAGTCTTAATTATTAAAAGCCCCACGAAGAAACAAAATAGTTTTGTCTCTGTAATAGTATATAATTTAAAAAATATATATGATGGTACCATCATAGTAAAATGATGCCTTCAGACAAATAGACATTTTAGCAAATCCCCAAGAACAAGAAAAGTAAGGATAAAGAAAAGTCAATAGGTTAAGACAAAAGAAAAAAAATTATTACTTACTCTGAAATAGTTAACATATTTGTAAAATAACTATTTGAGAACATCTCTCAATTTTCTTTTGATAAATTTTTAATAAATATTGAGTTATAGCTCAAAGAAATCTTAAAATTTATGCTTTCTTCCTCAAAATTAGGAAATAAACTTTCGTGTTTGCTTTCATTTACTTGTCCTATGCTAAACCATTATTTCAAGTTTGAGATGGCCTTACATGATGCGTGTTGACATCAGGTTGTTAATTGTGTGCCTTGCTGCTATTAGTTACTACATTTTTTAAAGTTTCAACTATTTATTAATAATAGTAATTTGGAGGGTGGGAGCCCTGCCTTGATTTCAGGCATATCATTAGCAAAGGATACTGAGCAAACTGATTTGGAATGATTAACAGATGTTAATCAGGTAGCAGCTTTTCAACACTCTTCATTCCGACTGACTAATGCTAGAAAATCAAACCCACATTTAAAATAACCACAGTTGATCAGCTAAGAGTTAGGTGATCATTATGACCAATTTCCTTCCAGCACAAGAATTTCTGGTCCTATGACATAATAACATCTTTCTTGATATAGTTGTAGTCCTTTTGAGAAGTTGATTGAAACATCTATGTACCTAAAAGCAAGTATCTCTAACTTAATTTATGAAATTAAACAAATAGATTTATAATGCAGTTTATAGAAACATCCACTTACTGTTGCTGCAGTGTTAGACAATATGAGTACATTCTTAAGAAGTGGGTATGAGTTTATATAAAATATATATTTTCATATTAATAGAATTGACTTAGTCAGCAAATGAACATTATTGAACTAATTATTATAAAATTCTGATAGAAATTAAGGTTGCAACTACATTAACCTAATTTCAAAGTGAATACATAATAAAATATTTTATCTATGTATCTATTATCTTTATGTATCTATCATTCAACTATTTGTCTGTCCTATTTACAATTCAATAAGTTTAGTATCTACCTTTCATTCTCAAAGTTTGTTTGACCCCAACTCTCTCCTGTTGTCTCACAACTTTCTACAAAATAAAAATATTAACTAATGATATGCTTATGTATTTTATTAAATATGAGTATCAAAGCTAAAATATGTAAAGTTAGAAAAGCATACTTCTTAGGATTTTAGAAAAAGAACAGCAAAACAACCTCCAAAATATACATGTTTTCAAGAAAATATCAAAAATGAATAGAAAGCAAAACATAAAACAAACATACAGTGGAGCATATAAAGAAGGTAAAATCTTGTTCACTGGAATATTAATAAAATGTCCAATATTGATAAGACGAGAAAGAGAAGGTGAGCAACGTTACAAATAACAAATCAGGAATAAAAATATTACCTTTATTAGGGAAGGTACCATTATTCTGAAGATCAAAAGAAAATATAATAAATGAATAATGTTGGTAAATTTGAATATCTATATGAAATGAACACACATCTAAAAAAATTTAAGCTACAAAAACAGGTGAAAGAGGAAGTACAAAGCCTAAATACAGCAATCCTATTAGCATTAAAAAAATTGTGTCAGTAATCGTTAATCAAACTCATGCATATACACACACACACACACACACAGCCTCTGGATGACTCCATCAATTCTCTCAGACATTGAGGTACATGTAATTTCAAACTCTTATAATCATTTAACATATTGGAAAAGAGAAATCATGCCCCATGCCATTTTATAAAGTTAGCAAAAATTTGGTACAAGAAAATAGAGTTTTGGTAATGGATGGTGGTGATGGTGCCACAACATCGTGAATGCAAATTAACAATATCGAAATGTATCTTTGAGAATGGTTAAAATGGGAAATTTTAGGTTGTATATATGTTACCAGAATAAAAATTTAGAAAAAAAGCTGTAGAACTGTACAATACAAAGCGTGAACACTAATGTGAACTATGGGCTCTAGCCAATAGTATAAGTAAAACAATATTATTTGTTTCAATTGTAACCAGTATCCCACATTAATGCAAACTGTTAAGGGAAGTGGATGTGGCTCAATCACTTGCCTACTATGTGGGAGGTCCCAGTTCAGGGGCTGATGCCTCCTAAAAGGAGATGAGCAGATGCTGCCCCCACCACAACAGAGCAGGACACAATCCCCGCCACAAGGAACAAGCAGCAAAGGCAGCAACCTGTGGGAAGCAGATGTGGCTCAGTATGCTGCGCACTCACCTCTCGTGTGGGAGGTCCCATGTTTGGTTCCTGGTGCCTCCTGGAGAAGGAGAACAAATGAACAATGAGCAGACAGATGAGTGAACCATCTGGGGGAAAAGGAAGATAAAAAAAGCAAATTTTTGAAAATACAGGTTCTTTCTGTTAAAAAGTGTTAATAATAGGAAAAACTGCATTTTCAGGTAGGTATATGGGAACCCTCTACCTTCTGCATGATTTTTCTGTAAATTTATAGAAGCTCTAAAAATTATTAAATTACAGTGGAATAACATTCATGAAAATATATCAAAATAAATCCAGAAAAACATTAGCAAATTAAATACATCAATATAGTCAGAGTATAGCACATTATGACAAAATTCACTTTATGCCAGAAATGGTTCATTTAACAATAGCAATAGTAACAGTTATGAATGGATATAACTTGTAGAACTTTTGGATAAAGTTGTAAATTGCATCTTTTTTTACCTTTTAGAAAGGTGTTTAAATTTTTCCTCTTTAATACTTATGGTAAGTATTCTGATTCTTAAAATATTTATGTTTCAGTTATCAAGTATAATTAAATATGGAAACAAAAATATTTCTAATTGAAGTATAATTTGATTATATATTGACATATATATGCTTTAAGTTCTCAATAATTTTATATCATAGTATTTAATAATCATTGCTGAACTTAATGCGTTTCAGTGAATACAATGTATGCAAAAGAAAATGCAATCCAAGAATTGCAATATTTCATAAAATCTGAGACATATTCAAGGAGTTTGTTTTCCTTATATTCTAAAATCTTTCATTTTTAAAAAATAATCACCCTCTAATTATTGTAACTCAAAATATCATTCACATACTTGTCTGCTAAACACATATTACCTAAATTAATCATTATTATTAGCATATCATAAAAAATTAAACAGACTTCTAAAATTCAAACATAATTGTTCATTCCTCATAGAAGAAAAAATTACCTAGTACATATGCAAATTTGAATTAATAGAGAAATATTCACAAGATCTACAGATTGTGTTGGAAGAAGGTAATTTAAGTTTACTAATACGTACCTTATGTTTCCAGTAATAGTCAGAAGCACAAATAATGAAGCTCTCCTAAGGAAGTCATCCTTCCTTAGTCACTTATTGCATAAGTGGGGGTAATTAGGTTTGGCTTTCTGCAGGAAGGTAGATACCTCTAAAATTAATTTGAGATTTGCATTCCTATTCCAACTCCATATATCCATCAATCAAAATGCACTCTTCCTCATTTGGAGAAGGGTATATATAAGTAGTCAATATAAAGAAAAATGGTATCTTCAAGGACACACAACCAAAGCATGAAATGTACTCCACAGCAGTGTTCAGCTACAAATATTAATTACATTGGATGTGTTTATAGCTCAGCTTTTTGCTCACCAAAGAGACTGATAATTGTATAAACAGTATCTATTTAACAATTAACATCACCACTAATTTAATGATAATTAGAAAAAAAAACTCTGGGTACATGTAAGGTTGTATTTCAAAGTTCAAGTCCTTTGAGAATTTATAAACAAAGATAGGTAGGTTATAGGATAAAGGAATAGAAAAAAGGATTGTTAGCAGGAACAAAATGTGAGGACATTAATATCAGAGTTAGATTTAAGTTGAGATTTTAAATTTGTAAATGGTATTAGGAAATTAAAAGCAATAAAGAACAACCAATAAATGATGTGCCAAATCATGTACTATAAAATACACAAAGTACAAAATTTACTAAGAAAAAATGCAATTGTAATGGAACCTATTTTCGTTTATTTTTTACTAAATTAAAACAAGCTCTGTGCACTAATAATGATTGAAGTGATGGATGATCTACTATGTGATTATAGCAAACATTATTGATTGTACACCTTGGATAAATTGTATGCTTTATTAATATGTATCATTAAAATTGATTTAAAAACAATGTTTTTATATTTCTTCATTAATTTTTTTCCAAATGATTTTCAAAATTGGAACTACCACACATAATTCAATGTATGTTGCTATTCTTTTAATACCAAACTTTGAGTACACATCAAGTAAATAAATAAATAAACTTTCCTTAGAAATAGAGCTTTGCCTAAATTACCATTTAACAATTTTTGAAAATTAAATGTACTAATCAGTTTTAGATCCTAACATATTATTAAACCTAGAATACTTAACAGTGTAATTAAAATAAAACTATATTAATTTTAATAGGTTTTCTTGATAAGTCACACAAATGGGCTCAATGTATACTGCTTCATGAAGGCAATACATAAGCACACATAAAACTTAAAGACAAAAATAAAAATAAAACGGAAGACTGAGCTACAGTTGTATTTTGATAATTACTTTTCAAAAGTGTGAAACCGATACAGTCCTGGGAATATTCAGAGTTAAGGTGACTATTTTCTTTGTTACTGAAAAAATCATGCATTATTTTCAAAATGGGCCAGATTTTTATGAGTCCTATCCCAGGTGAAAAAAGTAAAGCAAGTAACTGTTACGTCAAAGGTAATTATATTTTATTGTTATTGTTACAATGCCAATTTCTTTTTAAAGATTTTCAATGAAAAAAAAAAACATACACTTACCCAAATTCTTTTGTCATTCTATTTTATTTATTTCACCCATAGGTAAAATATGGGTAAATATATATATGGAGTTATAATATAAAATGCAATGTGATACATGACCATTTCTATATAATCTTATCAACAGCATACAAAAAGCAAAAGACTAAAACTACTGACTGAATTTTCTCTAGAAAAAAAATAATCTCTTCAAGAAAAGTATAAATGACCTCAAGAATAAATGTATATGTATTTTCAATTAATTACACAAGTTTAAATCTACTATCATATCATGAAGGAGGAACAAAGTAATGACTGAAAAATATTAAGTAATAGATTATTTTTTTCCTGAAGATTTTTATCAATACATTTATATGATCTCACAGATTCTTGATATGGGAGACTATTTCATGTTTAAGAAAGCATGAAAATTTCTTATTATGTGTCCCTTGGTGGAATAAAAATATAAAATCTAATTCTATCTTATAATCAGAGAAAATGACTATTCAGTGATGTTAACCAGTAAAGCAGATATATGGCTTAGAAATTCATATTTTATGTATGTATATATACATATATGTGTGTTTGTATGTGTGTGTATATGTATATATATATATTTTTTTTCCTCATGGCTTCCTGAAACTGAGAAATGCAGGATAGCTGATGATTAGTAGCCTATATGTGGTTATTGTAGGGGGGATAAAAAGGGAATATACACACACATGAAATGACAGTTGCTTCAGAGTGCTTCTAAACCTTACTCGTCCTTATGAATTTATTATGTGCCTAATTCTGCTCTGCCTTTGCACATCTGCATGGAAGAACTTTACAAAGGGAAATGAACTGTAAAAATAAGGAATCTGTATGAATCAAACAAAGGACACCTTGACATTTTGATAATGCTTAGCAAAATTACATATAATCCTCTGATTTTCTCATATAAAATTAATTTCTCTAAACTTAGTGACTAAGTCATTGTATATAATATAATTCCTCAAATTCCAATGAGGAAATAGCCTACTTACTAGTGGGATTTATTAATAACTTTGTTTTCATAGATGATCAACTACAGAAACACACACCAAATTACAATAATTTGGAGAGAATTGATTTTACATTACCAAAAAGACCTCATTAAGAAAATCACTTCAAATTTCTGTCTGTCAGTGTGATGGAGATTTCTAGTGCTCAATTCTCTATTCAGTTGGGTGGACCACACTTTTCAGCCCTCCTGTGGGACATGTGCCAATAAACTATTAGAAGTATGTGTCATTTTCAGAATGAGATACATGTGAGAAAATATGCTTTTTCCAGACTTTCTATTTCTCCACTGTGGTGTCCATGAGTCCTTGTGTTGAGATAAAGAAGCTTCAAGATGGAAGCATTGAATCACTGAAGCACCACATCAAAGACGGCCACCCAGAAAGTTCCAGATTCAATCTGGACTTGGAGCAAGCAAGAAATAAATCTCTGCTGAAATAAGTCACTAATAATTGCTGTTGTGAAATATAACCTGACCTATCTTGACTATTAAAATGGTACAATTCTAGAAGATTTATTTTAGATCCCATTTTATTGAGATGTAATGTATTTCAACAAGTATTCACTTTGTTGCTGAAAGCTTATTGTGCAAAGCATAACCATCACAAAGATCATCCTATTTAATGGACAATGTTTATTACAGAACATCTCGAAAAAAATATGACCAAAACACAAAGTTGTTTTCAGGTCTGTTGCCATAGCTGTACTTACAGAATTCTAATACATGCCAAAACCTTGAATAGAATATCCTTCCTTATTCTTATATTTTATGATGGTTTTTGATCATTAACCACGAAAGACATTTATGGATGGCAGCAGACTAATCTGATGATTTCAGTGTTCCATAGTATTAAAATGCCATGCAATGCGCTATAGATAAACTCACTTAAGAGTCTGTCTGATACATGTTTTGTAACTCTCTATCTCCGTTCCCTGTTATTTGCTCAGCTCCTGAAATCTCATCACCCGTTACTCTTAGCACATCTGTCCTCATAGACAGCACTATTCCTATTCCAACTTTTCTGTACTCATTATTGAGTCTCTAAAGCATAGGATCCCTGATTATTAATCATTAATTTAAAAGTATAAAAATATGATTTAACAGTAACAAGTATGCCTCTGGCAGAGCTATCTTCTTTCCGGAAAATCAGTTAAGCTTGATATAGAATTTTAAAAGTGATTATACTGGGGAAAGGTTTGGTAGAGAGAGCATTTCCAAATTTCCTTTGGATTTTATATGGAGATCATATAGAAGCAAAGCCATCATTCAATGTATGTGCCTCTTTCATGAAAGCGAGGAGGAGGTTGGACTTAAATATAAATGTTATGTTTCCAGTTTTCGAAGAGTCAGTGTTGCATGAATATCGCTTAAAGGGGTCAGTTTGTATTTATTTTTATTACTTGTGTAGAAAGTTTTCCATGACAGTTGCCCTATGACCACCATAACAAAAAGGAAATATGCTTCTTAGAGAGAGAGAGAAAGATTTTCAAGAAAAATTTTATTATTAGTCTTTTTTCAATAGCTTTTGGAACAGACAAAACAACAAAAAAGATCAAGCTGGGCCCTGTAACGAGAGCTGTGTGGCTCCAAAATTAAAGCTTTCGGATGAAACATGGGGTTCACCTACACTAATCAATGTTCCTTGCCCATTTGCATGGAGTTACTGTCTCACTGAAACCTCAGACTCATGGCTCACTGGAGATGGAAAGGCAAAGAAAACAGGTCAGATATGGGGCTAGAAGAACCAACCCATATTGGAGACCCTATCAACACAAGACAAGCCATCTTTTTTTGGACAGGGCAAACAAGATATTCTATACAGTGGACTTCTTGGAATTATGCACCTAGTTATAATTATAAGAATTTAAATTATGCTATAGTTCTTTTTTGGGTCAAACACCTAATCTATGGCTTGGAGTATGGGAGATATCCATTAGTTTAGACTGACCAGGCAAGAGAGAGACACGATGCCAAGAAGTATTGGTGAAAGGGAATCATTTCAATTTCCACAGAAATTGACTAGTTAGGAAACTTTTATAAACAGATACATAGTGCTAATCTAGCAACACTGGATATTTTGATCTTTGAAGTCATAAAATTAATCAGATACTCATACAACTGTAGACAAAAATCCTTAATGTGCTTTTCAGGATTGATTCAAGATTTCTGCTAGATAGGTAAGGCTTGAATGTGTGGTAAAGAGACTTTAGTTTTTGCAGCAACCCATACATCAATCATTCAATCAATAGTAGCTTATAAAAATCTGGGACAGAAACTATTTGGTGTAATAGAGGTACTGTTTAGGCAAAGCAAGTCTTATAACCAATACTAGAATAAAACGCCTAACTGAAAGCTACTAGGGAAGGTTTTTGTTTTGTTTTGTTTTGTTTTGCTTATTTCTTTTTTTACTCTTTTAATAGCAAGGTGCAATTTAGGTAAATTTTGTCAGCACCAAAACAATGCCATGGAGCTAATTAGCTATTCCCACAGTGTTAGGCTTATTTGGTGGCTTGGACTTACTTGTATTCATTATTTTTTCCATCCTCCTCCCTCTACCCCCTGCCCTGTTGGGGTTTTTTGGTTGTCTGTGTCTATTCACTGTGTGATCTTCTGTGTCTATTTCTCTATTTGTCTTCTCTTCTCATTTTTCTCCTCTAGGATTCACTGGGATTTGATCCTAGGCACCTCTGATATGGAGAAAGGTTCCCTGTCACTTGTGCCACCTCAGGTCCTGGTTTCTGTTGTGCCTTGCCTTGACTCTACCTTTCATCTCTCTTTTGTTGCATCATCATCCTGCAGCATGACTCACTTGCATGGCCACTGGCTCATCATGCAGGCACACCTCTTCCAGGAGACCTCAGTGATTGAACCCAGGTCCTCCCATATGGTTGGTGGAAGCCCAATCACTTGAGTTACAACCACTTTCCTATTCAATATTTGTTTATTAATATTTTATATATCATGCTTTATTCTAAAAGGGAATTTAAGGTGACTTGTAAAATCATATTGAATAAAATAAAATGACACATCTGAAATCTTGGAGTGACAAAAGGCATCAAGCAAGCGTTAGGTCAATTTGAGCTAAAAAGATGTTACATAAAGATTAGCCACATTCAATAAATGAAACTTTATTTTAGCTCTCGGATGTCTAAAAATATCTCAGAAATTGAATAATTCATGCAATTCACCATATCCATAAGATAAAAATAAAATTATTTGCCCTATAGCATTATAAGTTTTAAGCTAAATCTCAGAAGTAATTTCCCACAAGTGTCTTCAAGTAGACATGAATAATGTAAGGAACAACGTGCTCAAAAGACATGATAAGAAACGTGTTGATAGATAGTAAATTTGAAGTGGCTTTATTCTATCAAGGACTAGTATTAATCTCAAGGAGAGATAGTATTCAAGCGGAATTGGCATGAACTCAAACAATCAAAATGCATTTGATTCCCTCCTCCCCTCCATTAGGAATAATTAATGAGTAAAATGCTACTTATTTTCCTACCATGCTACTTTCAGCCCCAGATAACATGTTTCCTCTGATTGGAATCCCCTAGATTTATTCACAGTTAAAATATCATCAGTAACTTGAAACCTTTAATACACTGTGGCAAATTTGATGTTGACTTACATTATGGGATAATAAAAGAGTGTGTATGGTTGATCCAAGTTTTTGGAGGCCTGAAGCTTTTGAAGTGTTTTGAAGCATTATGAAAATATATAAAAAAATTTAATGTTTGAAAATTAGGAAAGTCGCGATAATGTGAAAACATTTCTAGGACTCTATCCAAGGCTTTGAAAGAGGCTCATAGAGTGAGGGTACAGCTCAGACCTCACTCGCATCACTCAAAATCTGTCTCTAACATACTACAAATCCTCTTGACATCATTATTTTAAGAAACATCTTCCCCTGCATGAAATTGTGAGGAATACAGTATAAGGGAGAAGTTGGAAAAGTTATTTTAATATTGGGGGCACAAGTAAATGTGTACATTCCTTAAATACTAAAAAACATCTAAATAAACTATGGATGGTAGTTAATATAAAAGTATTAATATTGGTTCACTAATTTTAACAAATATGTCCTATTTAAGTAACATATTAACAATAGAGGAAACTTCAGAGGAGAGGATTAAATGGGAATTTTGTACTATCTGATCAATTTTTTTCTGTAAAAATTTAGGTAAATTTTGTCAGCATCAAAACAATGCCATGGAGTTAATTAAAAAATGAAGTTTATTAATAAAAAATTTAGAACTGTAAAACACAAACAGGGAATCCTAATGTAAACTATGTACTTTGGTAATAGTATAATTACAATACTACTCTTTCTTCTGTTGTAAGAAATACACACACTAATGCAAGATGTTGATGGTAGAAGATGTGGACTCTGTATATTCTGCATGATTTTCTATAAGCCTACAGCTACCATGAAAATTAAAAAGTAAATTGTGCCCCATTAAAAAGACAAATAAAATAAAAATGGCAAAGAATTTGAGTAGATATTTCTATAAAGAAGATGTATGAATGGCCAATAAACACATGAAAAGATGCTCACCGAGATGTTATTAGGGAGATGCAAAGCAAAACCACCATGAGATACTACGTCACACCGTCCACAATGGCTGTAATAAATAAGAGACAATAGCAAGTGTGGACAAGTATGTGGAAAATTTGGAAACCTCAGGTGGAAATTTTAAAAGGTGCAGGCACTTTAGAAACTGTTTGGCAATTCTTCAAAATGTTAAGCCTACAGTTACCATATGCCTTAGCAATATTGTTCCTAATTACCTACCCAAGAGAAATAAAAACATATCTCAGCACAAAAAAAATGCACATAAATATTCATAACAGTATTTTGATCAGAGCAAAATTTGGAAACAAACTGATATCCATTAACTGATAAATTGATTAAAAAGTGTGGTATATCCCTACACTGGAGTCCTTTTCAGCAATAGAACCTATACATGCTTTAGCATGCATGAACATCAAAAACACTGTGCTAAATGGAAGAAGCAGTCACAAAAGATTATGTTTTACGCTTATCTTTATAAGAAATATCCAAAATAAAAAAAACCTATAGAGAAAGAAAGTGCATTCGTGGCTGCCTAGGGTTGATAAGGCTGAGTGGATATAAGGAATTTGTGTGTGTGTGTTTAGGCGTGGTGGTGTGACTGCTAAAATACAGTGATTATTGTACTACTCTGTGAATATACTATGAAACATTGAACGATATACCTTAACAGCTGAACTTTGTTGTATGTCAAAATATCTTAATTGACATCAGTATTATACATCAAATATATAAAAACTTACATTTTTAAAATGTGTTCTTATGCTTCATATTTTATGACAAATGTATTAAAAGAATTGAAATTATTACATAAGGCTTATATTTGTAATTTATGTATTCCTCTTAATGAATTCTTGCCTTTCAGTTAATATTGATTTTTGATTAAGCTTTGATTCTTAATGTCAAAATATTTTCCATTTATTTCATTGCTTGTATTTATCACTATTACTTCACATTCCATTTTTTGATCTGAGTGTTCTCTCAGTTCCTCATAAATAAATTTTAATCTGACAGCAGGCTACCCTTCATGAATGTCCAAGTCAAGCATCTGTTTTCTTTTATGTGTTTTATTAAAATATTCAAATCTATATTTTAAACTACAGTTGATTGATATATTTAAGTCATAATAACTTTTTGAATAAATTTTGCATTTCATTTGTGTAATGGTTTCTCTTCTGAGATCTTGAAAATATATCTAAAATGCTTGAAATGGTTTTGTGCCCATATTGCAAAAATGTGAACAGCTTTATAGTGGGCAGATCATCTCATTATACTGTTTAAAAATCCACGTTGACAGCTAGATGAACTTGAAATAAATTTGTATAAAAATTGCTGGGTATCAAGAGCCTACAAAACTAGGAACTGTGAAGACAACTTTTTCTCTGATGAGATTAAGAGAATGAGCTATTTAGCTCATATTGTACAACTCCTTGGTGTCATGACATTGCGTGAGTCAGAAAACTCAGAAGAATGAGTCAGTAGAAGTATTTCAGGAAGATATTGCTACATCAGGAAGGCATGAAATAACATACAGATACATGCAAGTTACCATGAACTTAAATACTTCTAAACCCAAACTAAATGTGCCCCAAATCATCTTCCCATAGTTCAAACCCAAAATTGACCACAGCCACTCTGAAATTACTCTGTAAGTAAGAACGTGACTGTTAGAAGTCAGGCTTCAAAGATGCAGCATTCTTCAAAAATCATGGTAAAGATTTTATTCCTGCATGTTTTATAAAAACATGCTTTTGTGGACACCCTTCCAGGTTCACTTAACTTCACAGTATATCTACATCAGGAATTTAAAAATGAATATAAAACATGAAAAAGAAAGAAATCTCTATAAGCAGGAGACTAAAATCAATGTAATATGAATATTTTAAAATAATATTTTGAGTAGAGATGAAAGATCATTAGAATAACTCAATTATTTGCTAGGATCCTTTATATTTTGAAATATTTTTATTGACTCAAATAAGAAAAAAAACAGTAGTAGCAATTAAAGTGAAGTAGATGAGAATTTTGAATCTCCTATGAAAACTAAATTTACATATTTAAGTGGATAACCAAAATACTCCACAACAAATATTTTAACAAATATATACTTTAAAATATAAGTAATCTACAGATTACATACTATTTTGGGTACTTATTGCTATACAACAATCACCCTAAAATTTAATGGCTTAAATAAGCAATGTTAAAATATGGCTCATGGCCTTAAACCTGCTTGTGGTCTGACTTGTGTGGCCCCTTAGCAAAGCAGGGCTTTTACCTTTTTAAAGTTTTATAAAGCAAACAAACAAAAAGGAATATGTGACAGAGATCATCTGCGGGCCACATGTAGGTCTTACAGAAATGGTTGCTCATCTCCGACCTAGAACTTCCCCAAGATTTGCTTGCTTGTAGTTTTGCAGTTTGAACAGAGCTTGTCAGGGATGATTCCTCACTGTTTCACATGATTTTGGCTAGAGCAATCCCTAAAGGTCTGGTGATCCAAAATGGGCCTCGTTTGCATGACTGGAAGTCGATTCTTGTTGTTGGCTTGAAAGCTTAGCTGAAGCTGCCAGGGGAAGAACTGGTGACGGGGAATTAATGTGGACAATCACTTTGAAGGGCTTATATATCTGGCCCTCACACTTTCCATTTGCTGATAGGGGCTTCCCAATTTGCTAGATTGAGCTTCCTCAGAGTATGGAGCTTTGAGGTTAAAACGAGAGAAGCCCTAGAGAAGTGATAATAGAAGATGTACATCTCTTAATACTGAGAATCACATATTAGAATCACTTTAACCCCTTTCTACTGATCAAAAGCCATCACTTTGATAGTCAGCTTCAAAGGGGAGGAGAAAGAGAAACCACTTTTAATTCAAGGAGAAGAGAAATGTACCCACCTATTGATGGAAAGAGTCATAAAACTCTTCTTTTAAAATTACTAGATAAGCCTTGAAATATAGATAATATTGCAAAAATTCTAAATTAGGGGTTCTTAACCTTTTTTGTTCCACGGACCCTTTGCCGGTCATATGAAAACCATGAACACCTTACTAAGTCCACACTATACTATGTATTATTTAATAAATATATCACACCTGCACCAACATATCCCCATGAGAAAAACGTGGTTTGTTTTTTTTTTTCATATTTCAATTCAAGCTCACAGACCCCTGGTTAAGACCCCCGGCTCTAAATAATACAGGAGAACTCTAACAAATTTAATAATGTAACTCTAGTCTGATGAAATGATTCAGTACATGTAAAGGGTAATTTAAATTTTATGGTGTTCTGTGAATATCATATAGATTATCAAGACTTTTCCTTGTTTTTGTTCTAAAGAAAGAACAAGAGCTAATATAATATTTAGCATTTGAAAAAAAAAGTATGTTTCAAGAGCTCTCCCATTTATTTTTTTTATTATTAATTGCAATGGAAATGTTAAGACAAAATATTTGGAATTCTAAATTTATAATTATATTCTATGGAGGTACTTTAGTCAAATTTCTAATAATTTGTAGTACAGCTGGCAGAATATATTTTGCAAGAGAAATTTAATCAGGACAATCATAAAAATAAGACAGAAGAATATGGCCATTACACTGATGGAAGGAAATCATTTTTTTTTTTTTAAAGGAATGATCAAAGGCATCAACATTGCAAAGATTTCAGGTTAAAAACAGCAACAATGGGAATTGTGGGTACATGGCATTTTTTAGTAAATAAGGCTCAGCACTCTCACTGAAAAAAACAGAGAAAAAGTCTGAAGCTGCCAGAGGGACCTGCTTTGGGGGTCAGGAGACCAAGAGAGTGCTTCACAACTCCCAGGATTTGAGGGACAGAGTCGAAGAAACCAGAAGTACAAACAGTGAGTTACTAAAGCTCCCGGGTGCTGGGAAGGGCTCCCTTCCCTCACCCCACATAAATACAGCAACAGTAAAAACCAGTGATGCATTGAAGCTGACTGAGAGGAGACCAGAGGTCTTGCTCCCTGCCAGCTGTTACAAAGGAAAAGGGAAGGGGGAGTAAAGGGGCTTTTCTTCAGTGAATTCAGTCAGAGGAGCTCACTTTGAACCTTGCCTCTGGCCAGAGGAAAAGAAAGGAAGACCAAGAGATACACCTCTGTGGAAACGTTCACCATCTGCTGGCCTATCTGGAATTTACATGGACAGAAATTGCTTTTAGAGCTCTCTTTACTCAACCCCTGAGAGAAAGTCTGCAACTCATTAGCGGGTCCTGGGCACTTTTATTAACTTAAGCTGGGCAATTTTAAAGACTTAGGAAAAGTTACATCAAATATTAAAGAGCTGTGAAAAAATAATAACAATAGGCAAGAAAGTGACTATCAATAAATTCACCAACATTTCAGATGCCTAGACATCAGCAAAAAATTATGAGCCATACT
Source organism: Dasypus novemcinctus (assembly GCF_030445035.2). Lineage (NCBI taxonomy): Eukaryota > Metazoa > Chordata > Mammalia > Cingulata > Dasypodidae > Dasypus > Dasypus novemcinctus. The sequence goes on from NC_080674.1 coordinate 20,532,977, forward strand.
ACCAGACAGGAAGAGATGGCCCAAATAAAAAGAAGGAACAAATCAAATATCCTGAAGAGATTCAGGATTTGAGACAATTTTTAATCAGTGATAGCCACACAACTCCCATACATCATTTTAAAAAATTGAAAGGGAATAAGACTAAAGAAAAAAAAGGATATTAAGAAGACACTGGGTGAGCATAAAGAACAATTTGGAAGTCTGCAAAGAAGAGTAACTGACCTTATGGGAATGAAAGACATGGTGGATGAGATTAAAAATACATTTGAACTCCCGAGCATACTTGCAATCCCTACCTTCTGGTTCATTGGACTTACCCCAGCCAGCTAACAGGGAGGTGAAGAAGGTTAAGCACCACACCAGGGAGTTGAGAGTGCCTACAATTGCAAGCAGGAGAATTGCATCTATCAATCCATGTGGAATCTAAGGCCCCTCTCGATATAGAGGTAGAGTGGACATAGCCATCCTAGGGTCCACAGGATGGAGGAATAGAGTATGGATTAGAGTGGACTTACTGATATTCTACTATGGAGATATTGTGATTAGTAATGGAAGGAACCGTAGCATTGATGTGAAGAAAGTGCCCATGGGAGCTGCTGAGGGTAGGGAGAGGAAGAAGAGATATGACGTGGGGGCATTTTCAGGACTTGGAGTTGTCCTGGGTGGTACTGCAGGGACAGATGCTGGACATTGTATGTCCTGCCATGGCCCACTGGGTAGACTGGGGGAGAGTGTAAACTACATTGTAAACCATTATCCATGTGGTGCAGCAGTGCTCCAAAATGTATTCACCAAATGCAATGAATGTGCCATGATGAAGAAAGAGGTGTTGATGTGGGAGGAGTGGAGTAAGGGGGATGGAGGTTATATGGGGACCTCTTATATTTTGTAATGTAATATTAAAAAAATTAAAGAGAGAAAAAATACATTAGAGGTACATAAGAGCAGATTTGAAATGCTCGAAGACAGAATTAGTGATTTTGAAGACAGAACATCTAAACTGAAAAAGACAGGAGAAGAGAATGGAAAAAAAAAATGCAACAGTCTCTCAGGGAATTGAATGACAACAGAAACCATGAAAACATTTGCATTATTAGTGTCCCAGAAGGAGAAGAGAATGGAAAGGGGAATAAAGAATTTTTTGAGGTAATATTTACGGAAATCTTCCAAACTTTAATGAAAGACATAAATATGAATGACCAAGAAGGACAATGCAGCCCAAAGAGAGTAAATATGAATAGACAGACTCTGAGACACCTACTATTCAGAATGACAAGTTTCAGAGATAAAGAGAAGATTTTTGAAAGCAACAAGAGAAGTCAAAGGATCACATACAAGAGAAACTCAATAAGATTAAGTACTGACCTCTCATCAGAAACCATGGAGGAGAGAAGAAAGTAGTATGATGTCATTTAGGTATTGAAAAAGAAAAATTGCCAGACAAGAATTCTGGCTTGCAAATATCCAGCAAAGCTCTCCTTCAAATATGAGGGTGAGTTCAAAGTCTTCACAAAGAAAAACTGATAGAATATGTTACCAAAAGACCAGAATTAACAAGAAATAATAAAGGTAGTGCTGCAGCCTGGGAACAGTCCAGGGCAAGAAACTTGGATAAGAGTGTAGAAATGAAGAAAATTAGAAATAATATATAGTATATATACTATATACTATATCATATTATATACTATAGTATATAGTATGAAGTGTGTAGAAATGAAGAAAATTAGAAATAGTATATAGTATATATTATATACTGTATCAAATTATATACTATAGTATGATATGATAACTGAAAGCCAAAGGTCAAAATGAGTGAAGTAAGTAATGCTTTTACAGTTATAACATTCAATGTTAATGGCTTGAACTCCCCAATCAAAAGACATAGGCTGATAGAAAGAATTTAAAAATATGACCCATCTATATGTTATCTGCAAGAGACTCACCTCAGATGAAAAGACACAACCAGGCTAAAAGTAAAAGGTTGGAAAATGATATGCTATGCAAATAGTAACCAAAAAAAGAGCTATAATAATTGGTATTAGTAGCAATTCTAATATCACAAAAAATAGATTTTAAATGCAACTGTTATAAGGGATGAAGAAGGTCATTATTAATAAAAGGGGCAATTCAACAAGAAGAAATAACTATTCTAAATATTAATGCACCTAACCTCAGTGCCCAAAGATACATGAGGTACACACTGGCAAAGCTGAAGGGAGAAATAGATGTCTCTACCATAATAGCTGGAGACTTCCATTCAGCACTCTCGGTATTGGATAGAACATCTGGACAGAGGATAAATAAAGAAATTGATAAATGATAAATGAACTAGGCCAGACAGACATCTATAGGACATTGCACTCCCAAAAAACAGGATATACATTCTTTGCAAGTGCTCATGGATTCTTCTCCAAGATAGACCATATGTTGGGTCACAAGGCAAGTCTCAATAAATTTAAGAAGACTGAAATTATACAAAACACTTTCTCTGGTCATAATAGAATGAAATTGGAAATTAATAATGGACAGAAAACAGGAAAATTCATAAGTATATGGAGATTGAACAATACATTCTTAAACAACCTGTGGATCAAAGAAGAAATTGCAAGAGAATTTAGCAAATATCTTGAGACAAATGAAAATAAGAACACAACATACCAAAACCTAAGGGACACCACAAAGGCAGTGCTGAGAGGGAAATTTATAGCCCTCAATGCTTACATTTAAAAAGAAGAAAGAACTAAAATTGAAGATCTAACTGCACACCTGAAAGAGTAGAAAATGAGCAGCAAACAAATCCCAAAGCACGCCAAAGGAAAGAAATAGCGAAGATCAGGGCAAAAAGAAATGTAATTGAGAACAAAAATAATAATAGAGAGAATCCACAAAACCAATATGAGGAGGAAATCAGAAAAAAAAAATCCCCTTAATATTAGAGACAAAAACAATCAAATATTTAGGAAAAACAGCTGCATACATAAAGGAACTGTATTAAGAAAACTACAAAACTTTGCTAAAAGAAAATGAAGAAGAAATAAATAAGTGGAGCGACATTCCACGTTCATAGATTGGAAGAATAAATATCACTAAGATGTCAATTCTACCAAAACTGATGAACAGATTCAATGTAATTCCAAAAAAATCCCAACAGCTGCTTTTGCAGAAATTGAAAAGCCAATAATCACATTTATTTGGAAGGGTAAAAAATGTCTTAAAAAAAGAAGAACCAATTTGGAGGACTCTCACTTCCTGACTTTAAAGCATAATACCTAGTTTCAGTGGCAAAAACAGCATGGTACTGGCATAAGGACAGATGGGTTGACCAATGGAACAGAATCAAGAACTCAGAATTGACCCTCAATTCTACAGTCAAGTGATTTTTGACAATGCTGTTAAGCCCACCCAACTGGACCAGAATAGTCTATTCAACAAATGGTGCAGCAACAAGTGGATAGCCATATTTAAAAGAAAGAAAGAAGATCCTTATCTCACACCTTATACAAAAATTAACCAGAATGGATCAACCGATTTAAATATAAAAACAACAACCATAAAAGTCCAGGAAGAAAATAAGGAAACATCAAGGTCTTGTGGTAGGCAGTAGTTTCTTAAACCTTATGCCCAAAGCATGAGAAACAAAAGAAAAAATAGATAAATGGGACCTCCTTAAAACTAAACACTTTTGCACGTCAAAGGACTTTGTCAAAAAAGTGAAAAGGCAGCTGATTCAATGGGAGAAAATATTTGGTAATCACATATCTGATAAGGGATTAATGCCCATGATCTATAAGGAAATCATCCAATTAAAAAGTGGGCAAAAGTCTTGAAAAAACAACTGTCCAAAGAAGAAATACAAATGGTAAAGAAACACATGAAAAAATGTTTAACATCACCAGCAATTAGGGAAATACAAATAAAAACTACAGTGAGATATCATTTCATACCTATTAGACTAGCTGGTATTAAAAAGTAGGAAAACTGTAAATACTGGAGAGGATGTGGGGAGATAGGAACACTTATTCGCTGTTGTTGGGAATGTAGAATGGCACAGCCAACTGTGGAGGTCTGTTTGGCAGTTCCTAACAAAGTTGGGATATAGAGTCACCATGGGATCCTGCAATACCATTGCTAGGTATATACCCAAAAGACCTGAGAGTGGTGACATGAATTATCTGCACACCAATGTTCATAGCAGCATTGTTCATGATAGCCAAAAGTTGGAAACAAACCAGATGTCCATCAACTGATAAATGGGCAAACAAATTGTGGCATATACACACAATGAAAAATAAAGCAGTAGTAAGAAGAAATGAAGTTATGAAACATGACAACATGGATGAACCTGAAGGACATTATGTTGAGTGAAACAAGCCAGACACAAAAGGAAAAATACTGTAGGATTGCCCTATTATGAACTAAATATATTATGTTAAATATAAATATATTATGTGAAATATGAATATGAGTAGAATTGCATACATAAGACCATTTTTCCTTGAAGCTCAATAAATGTAAGTTAATACTACACAGTGTTAATATCAGACAAAAAAAAGACATTATACTAAGTGAAGGAGACCAGGTACAGAGTACTACGTAATTGTATGATTCCATTTATGTAAAATGTAAATATAAATCAATTCATAAAGATAAAATACTAGTTGTTATGTAGGTCTGAGGAAGAAATGCTAAGGAGTTTGGAGTCTTTCTTTTTGGAGTAATGAAATTGCTCTAGAATTTTTAAGATAATGAATGTACAACATTGTGATTATACTGAAAGCCATTGATTATATACTTTGGATAGAAGAGCCAGAAACAGCGACTATGTACAGCGCAGGGAAGCACAGAGAGATTGAGAGGTAAGGAATTTTCTTGTTTGTTTCTTTGTTTTATTGTTTATTATTATTCATATTGACATAATGAAAATACTCTAATAATGATTGAAGTGATGAATGCACAGCTATGTGATTATAACAAATTCCATTGATTGTACATCCTGGAGGAATTGTATGCTTTATTAATATGAATCAATGAAATTGATTTTAAAAATAGCAATAAACATGCAGGAATATAATGGCATGCCATTGGATGGACAATTACAAGCTCCTTAGGTCCTTGGGGAAAGTTTTCCATACAGTGGTGGAAATAGTAAAAATATATTATCCTTGTGGTTCAGTTTATGGGGTAGAGAAGGCAAGAATGCGCTATAGGAAAAGACGGTCAACATCATTAGTTATCAGTAGATTGCAGTTCAAAACCACGATGGATGACTAGAATCTAAAGTCAAATAATAATAAATGTTGATGAGGATCTGGAGAAACATGAACCCTTATAACTGCTATCAAGAACATAAAAGGTGAAATTGCTTTGGAAAACAGTCTGAGAATTCTTCGAAAAATTAAATAAGCACAGAGTTATCACATGACCCCGCAATTTCATTACTAGGCATATACCCAAGAGAAATGAAAACATATATCCAAAAATAAACCTGCACACTACCCATGAGCATACTTGTAAGTGAATATTCATAGCAATACTATTCATAATAGCAAAAAGTTGAAAACAACCCAAATACACATCAATTTATGAATGGATAAATAGAATGTGGTACATCCATACAAAGGAATATTATTTAGTCATTTAAGGAAATGAAGTAATTGGCACACGCTACAACATGGATGAATCTTGAAAACCTTATGATAAGTGGAAAAGCCTGTCACAAAAGGCCATGTATTGTATGATTCTATTTCTGTGAAATCCAGAGGAGGGAAATCTACAGAAACAAATAAACAAAAAATGATTCATTACTAAGGGTTGGAGCAGGGGGAATTTGGTTGAGGGAAATGTTCTAAAACTGACTAGGGAGATGGTTGCATCTATCTGTGAATATATTAAAAAACACTGGTTTGCACTTTTTAAAATAATTGAATTATATGCTATGGACACAGTATTTCAACTAAATTGTTTTTAAAATGTAAGGACAATGAAAGTGAAATGAACTAGGGAGTAGAGTGGTACTCATTTAGCCTGAAAGATTATAAATTGATCCTTGGAAAATTATTAGCCTGTATAATGGCTTGTAGGATGAATGGATTTAAGATTTTGGAACATGGAAAAGGTATGGGGAAAGGAGAAAGATAATTCTAAGCAGATGGGAAAACAAATCTGAGTGATGCACGTAAAATCTTCATTGTATTACATGTGAGAAGATATGAGAGTAATTTGGCCTTCTTGTAACTCTAGGGAATGGAAGAATGCTAGATTTACTACAGACCACGTTATGGGTGATCTTGCAAAACATGTGCTTTACCCAGTAAGAAAGATGGTGTATTAGCTTTAGAATAAGAGTGACTCCAATTATTTTTCCATAAATCACTTTAGTGGCTATGAAGTGAATGGTTTAAGGTGTCCAAGACTGAGTCAGGGAAAAAAAAAAGAATGGACTATAATTTGAAGAAAGATGTAAGGTCCTTTTTAAAATATCTTTGTAAAAGTTAAGGTTTTAAAATTCAGATTTCATTGATACATGTCCCTAGCAAAAATAAATTTTCAGTTTATAGACTTTTCTGCTTTATTTTTAAAAATGTTACATGAAATTTCTCTTCATTGTTAGTAATGGTGATAGTTGATTTAACATTTGGATATATATATTTAAACTCATTACAGAAAATGTTTAAGAAAATTTGAGTTAAGCTTCAAAAATAAGAAAATCACTGTTATTTAACCAGAATGAGTTTGGATGTCTCACCGAATTTTACATTTGAATGAAGTTACAGTTTCTTATTTGCTACTGTTATAAAGTAGAACTCATTTTATGAGATAATGCCCTTTACTTTAAAGTATGCTTTGCATAAATAGGTGATTGAGATTAGAAAGAGAAAGAGAGAGGGAGGGGGCTAAGTGGGGGGGAGAGACAGAGAGAGAAATATCTCTAGGCAGATATAGGTAAAATGTACATACAAAAATAAAATATCATTTAAAATTACTAATGTGTTTGTAATTATGGTTTATTTGAGTGTCAAAAATAATGAAGGATCTGACATAGTGCCACTTACAAACTAACCAGTCAGGCTGTTACAGGTTCATGGATGTTGACAGATGATGCAGAAACCTGGGTCAGAGACAAAGGGTTTATTATTATACTAAAGCAGGAAGCATGCCAGTGTCCCATGTACCCGAAATCCTATGGAGGCAATGCAGATGAGGAATATTGAGGTAATGCAGTAGAGGGGTTCTTACCTCAGGAAACCCTAATTTTTTATAATAAATGCAAGCAAATGTGCACAAACTTTGCCCAGAGGGAAGTCATTATCTTCATTAAACATAAACAATTTTGCTTCAGCTCTGAAGGAAGACAACATCTTTATCATACAAGGCTGTTCATATACAACAGCCATTAAAAGACAATTCAGAAGAAAAGTTTCCCAGGTTTCTGCTCATAAAATATATCAAAATACAAAAGGTCCATGGAAAATTGTCCCCAAACATAGATAATGGCCCTCTCATCCTTCAATTTAAAACACGAAATGTGTGTAAGTGTAAAATATATAAAGCAATTGTTTTCCTTCAAAACCTGCAGAATGGTTACCATATAAAAGTGACTGTGAGATATCTACCTCTATACTAGGCCTCTAGTATTTTTCAATTCTTCTCTTTTTGGTAGAATATCTTTAAAATTCTCTGAAAATGTTCCATAGGTAAATAAATTATTAGCCATAATAACAAATAACCTTGGATTTGTGACACGTGGACTGTGAAGTAAATGAGAATAAATTTTAGTTTAGGATTTTTCTGGATTTCTCAGAGTTCAAAGATTATGTGCAAATGGGTAAATGAGAAGTGGTTTGATGAGTTTTAAGTATGTAAACTATGAATCTGATTTGTAATCTTCATATAGAAACTAGATTGCAAACAATAATGAAATAAATCATAATTTGCAGGCAATTAAAACTATTAACTACATAAACTAATTGAATTGTTGATTAGTGAATAAATATATGTTTCCTTATTTTTTTTCAACTATCTGTAGAATATGTGCTTTAGCAAAAAAAAAGAAAAAATTAAAAAAAGGAAATTGAAGAGCCAAGGAAAACTGTTCTTAAAATTCATCTGGTTCTACACCATTCACAGTAATTCGATCATATAATTTATTATTCAAATCAAAACACTATTGTGAATATAAGAAGATGCTATTATTTATTACATATGACAGCAGGTATAAATCAAGATAATATTGCACAGTCTGAGATGTATTACTACCCTCTTTATGATCCAAAACTTATATCACCATTAATAAAATTCATTTTTTTGTTCTAAATGATGTCTAGAAACAGATATTTTATATCAGTGGTGTTGGGTTCTTATTAAAGAAGTCTGGAAATGACAGGTATTTTTAAGAAGACATCTTCAGCAGATATTGGAGTGTTAGGCGGTTTTGTTAGTGTTTGCTATCTGAGTTCACCCTGTATCTGTTGTAATATCTACCACATGAATGATAAAGGTCTATTTTTGGTTTTGCTAAGCGCTGTGAACTCTGCAGCAATTATCTCATTTAACCTCACCTGATACTGTGTTAGAAGTATCATTATTCTCAAGTTTTATAGATGAAGAAACTGTGCCTAAGCAGACTAGGCAATGTGTTCAAAGCTACACAGGCTGTACAGGGTGCAGCTTGGTTTATATTTCAGCCTGACTGGATTATCTGTATTTTTAGCAGATACTTTATTCTTGTTGTACAAAGTCTTGCTACTCAGCTGTGTGTTTGTGATGGGTAATAACCAAGGGAAAGCACTGACAGTATTAGTGGACTTTTAGTACATGGAAGAAAAAGTGGTGGCCATTTTAATTTGTTCTTTCTGCATGAAACAACTGGTGACAAAGAGGGTCTCAACCATAGATTTTGGTGAATCATTCTGAGCAACGTTTACAAAACTGATTAATTCTTTTCCATATTTTCTGAAATACGGATATTATGACTTAGGTTTTCCAGCTGAGCTATATTTTGATAATAAATGTAGAAAATTTAGGTGGGGATAAATGAATAAATTCTACTCAGGGAATATAAAAGTGAAATCTTTTTGAAATTATCCATCTACTTCCTGCCCCTTCTATTATGCTGATTTATGCCTCAAACTTCAAGAGAAGAGACCATAACATAAAGATATGAACCTGCAAAACTGAGTCAGTTTAAGAATTTTATGCATATTTTCCCAACTCATTAGGAAAATGTCTAAAGAGTTAGTCTTTCAGGCAGTCCTCAAACACTTGAGAAGAAATTGAAATAGAGCCCAGTACCAACATAGGCATCCAGGGGAATAAACTGTGATCATAAGGGAATTCTATCAGTGAGATGAGGAGTTTAAGAAGAAATCTCCTTTTCATTATGGTCTCAAATTAAGGTCTGTTCAAATTTGGGTCCATTAAGGATGCATGACATTTCATTATGGGCCTTAAATTAGGGTTTTACCAAATAATTTAAGAAATAAGCATGGTCCATTTGATCATTAAAGTATAAAATAAAGAGAATCAAGATAAAAGAAAAAAGAAGTTCATTATTCATTCGTTCAATAGCTCATTTTTTAAAAATCACATTGGGTTATAAAGGGATCAAAATGAGCTGACTCTTCTGCAACAAGTAGATGCTACTGACAGCTCCACTGCTGGTCACATAGATAGGAATCTAGTCAGAAATCTAAATTTAAGTATAGTGATTCCAATATAAGAGAGTCTTGATATCACTACATCTATTCAAAAGCAAGTCGATCCATGGAATTGATCTCAATTCCCTAAAACGCCCCCTCCCCCATTAGAAGAAGTAAATTTTTTAACTAGTATAGGGCTATAACTAGCAGGAAGCAGAAAACTTCCTGGTGTTTGTACAGCTTGCACTCAGTCTTATCAAGACACTTCTATCACCATTATCCTTGGAACCAGAAGCCCATTTTTAACCATTTTCTTAATGGTTCATAATCCACAATGATTTCTACCACTCTCTTTTTCATATGACTTTTACCAGTTATAAATATAGCATTTAAAAGTGGCATTTAGTGTTTTCTTTTAACTCAGTAAAAGTCTCATCTGTAGCAAGAATAAAGTTAGTAGATATAAAGGTGGTTATGAGACAGTCTCCACACTGAAACCATTATACTCTTGGAAGGAAAAAAGCTCAATAATTTATAATTTTGAAAATTAAGTGCTATAATAATGCCCTGCTTAAGATTGAGGGAACCTATGAGGAAGCTACCCTATGGAATAAAATGTCCAAGCTGAGTTTAAAGGTGTTTCTTTTTGTTGTTGTTGTTGTTGTTGTTGTTATTCATATAGATGGAGAAACTGATTTTTATTGAAATGTCCTAGCATATATAAGATACAAGTACATGATACTACAATGTAAGCTTTATAATAAAGTAGGGGTCTCTTTTATATAATATGTATCTTAACCATAGAAATTTACCTTACATGCAGTTGACTTTCAATTAATATTTATTGAGTGAAAGAATATTGTGAATTAGAGGAACTGCAATTCATTTGATGCTGGTGGAGGAGAAGTAGCTGGGCTAAAGTTGATCCTGCAGTGCTTAAGGTGCAGTAAGATAACAGAAGGTAGGGTATGATGATACATAGAAAGGTTCTAAATGACCAATACTGTGTTTTCTTAATGGTTGGCTCACTCTGAATTGGTAAACTTGAATATGGAAAGGAAAGTGGAAAGTTAAAGAAAACAGAAATAACACAAAAAAACTGTATTGGATCCTGGTACTTTTCTAGTTTTCAAAAATCTAAAATGTTATTTGAGCTCGAAGGATTATCTCTTGAGCATGCATGGCACTACTTTGATTTTAATTATGTTATTTTGTCTGACATCTTTACTAGGATTAGAGAAAAGAATCTAATCCCATTAGAATCGAATCTAGTCCCATTAGACTCCAATGCTCTTCATAATTTAAATAGGTGCTAGTTCTCATTTAAACAATGGAGTGTCAAACGTGCCATGGCAAGGTATGTGAACTTTGTGCTTAAATTGAAGGAGAGTAATAAAATGATTCTAAGCAGATACTTAGGATAATCAATTTCATATTTCACAACAGAAAATCTAACAACACAGTAAAATATACATTGAGAGAATAAAGATAAAAGAAGAGAAGCACTTATTTTTATTAATTCATTTAATAACTCATTCTTGATCAAACATGTATTGAGCAGTGGAAATATTTGAATATTCTGTGCTAACCACAGGGACTGCAGCTTTGAACAAGACAAAAGCTATTTCTTTCCTTGTAAATTTATAGTCTATAAGGACAGAGAAATATTGAACTAGTTAGAAAAAGTCTAATGAATGCTAAAACAAATGGAAATACAGAAAGCAATGAGAGCCTGATAGAATAATATGAAGACCTCTCTGAAAATATTAAAGAAATGTAGGGTGACATGTAAATTTATGTAGCATCTAAGTAGGTGAAGAGGAAGAAGGGAGAAAAAGGGTATAGCACAAGAAAACTTTAGGAGAGAAACTTAGGATTATTTACAGTGATTTGGAATTCTGTGATATACAAATGTACATTTTAAAATATAGTAAATACTAAATTAATTAGCAAGAATATATGAAATAACCAAGAAAGAGGGCCTTAGACAAAACTTGATAGTCAAAAAACCTCAACATGTAAGGCTAAGAAATAGACATCTACAAAATGGCTCACCATGATAGGAGAAGAAAACAGGAGATCCTAGCCCACAATGACTGAAAATGAGTATTTGAAAGACAAAGTGATCAAAAGTACAGCCTGCTCCTGAGAGGTCAAGTAAGTAAAGTACTTAAAAGCATCCTTTAGTTACTCTTGTTAGGGAGAATATTGCAATAAGAATAGCTTAGGGATCTAAGAGACAGATAAAGTAGATACAGCCCCAGGTATTGGTTCCTTTGAGGGCTAGAGAGACCCACGGGCTCTATGGTCATGGCAGATGGGGTTCACTGCCATGTCAGATGGCCCTTCTTTGGAGCTGGTGTTTCTGCGTGATGAAACTGGACTCAGATGGAATCTCTTTTCATAAGACTTTCATGCTACTTTATTGGAATTATAGTTGGTGTTGGGGTTTAAGATATATTTAGGGGATTTGAATCTCTGGACTGACAATATGATAGCCAGGCCCTGAGCCTCAACAGACTTCAGCTCCTACAATCTGATTTATTGGACTCACCTCACTCAGCTAAGATGGAGTTGAAGAAGGACAACCACCACACCATGGAGCCTAGAGTGCCTACAATTGAAAGCAGGAGGATTGCATCCAGTATCCATGTGGAATCTGAGCCTCCTCTTGACATAGAGATGCCATGGACATAACCAATCCAAGGTCCACAGAGAAAAGGTGGCATTGGAGTGGAGTGGGAAAAGTGGACATGGTGGTTGATATGGGTATGGGGAATGGCAGGAAGAGATGAGATGTGGAGGCACCTTTGGGACTTAGAGTTACCCTGGATGGTGCTGCAGGAGCAATCACCAGACATTGTAAATCCTCCCAGGGCCCACTGGATGGAATGTGGGAGTGTATGGGCCATGATGTGGACCATTGACCATGAGGTGCAGAGATGCCCAGAGAGGTACTTACCAAATGCAATGGATGTATCATGATGATGGGAGTGAGTGTTGCTGGGGGGGGAGTGGTGGGGTGGGGGTGGTGGGGTTGAATGGGACCTCATATTGTTTTTTTAATGTAATATTTTTACAAAATCAATTAAAAAAAAAAGAATAGCTTAGGGAACAAAGATAAAAGATATGAAATTTAAAAAAAAAAACCACCGAAATGGACAAATGGGAGAGAACTTATATGGTAGCACCGGTTGAACTAAGTGGATATCTAAGGCTGGTGATAGAGTGGAAAATATCAAGAATAGTTCCTGGGGTTAGCACTGTTCATCAGCTTGAATGTCATCCACTGTAGCAGGTTGAGTTATATATACCCAGAAAAACATGTCCTTAGACTTAACCTCTTCTTTTGGGTGTGAACCCTTTTAAATAGAACTTTTTGAAGATGTTATTATTATATTTTTTGGTTAAGGTATGACTTACCTAATAGTATGTGTCTTATTTCTATTACTGGAGGGAGGAGTACAACCTGGAAGTTATCAAATAAACCCAAAAGAGAGAAGTCAACACCATCTGCATTTCTATGTGACGGAAAAGCTAAGGATCCAAAGATCACTGGCAGCCAGTTCCTGAATGCCAGAGTCAAGAGAAAGCATTGCCTTGCTGACACATCAATTTTGGATTTTTCCTCACCTTAAAACCATGAGCCAACAAATTCCCATTGTTTAAGCTAACCATTTTGTAGGTTTCTGAACACAGCAGGGAAAGTAAGACATTCATTAAGCCGTAAATTCAGCAGGTAGATAGATACTGACAAAATGGAGGTTAAATTATGTGTTTAGTTCAGAATTTATCAAATTTTACTGGCTGTGGAAAGATTTAGTAGGAGTCAACAAGCAGCATCTTTGAGTAGGGGAAAGAAGAAACATAATTATCTATTTTTTGAAACACTGGAAATTAATCAGTGTAAAAACAGAGCTTTCCTAGATTAAAATTAAAAAACTAAACAGCCACTTTTCTGGGGAACAACAAACATTAAGGAGTGTTTTTTCCTTCTTCTCATTGTGCCAGCCATACTGTGCTAGGATTTTACAAATACTCAAACACACACTGGGGTAGAGCTCTATCTGTATCAGTATATAAATTAAGCCTCTGTGAAAGTAAGCATCTATTGCAAATTGCTTGATCAAAGGTAGAGCTTAGGTTTGAGGACAAATTTTTCTGTTTCTAATGCATAGATTCTAAAGAAGTCTTAATGTTTTCAAGAAAATTGTGATAGAATAATGTTCCCACCGCTGTCACCATAGAGGCCCATGCCCTAATCCCTTGATCCTATATAGTACTTTACATGACAAAATTTTGCATATAGCATTTAGCTTACCTTAAATAAGGAGATTATCCTAAATTATTTGGTCGGGTCCAAGGCAATCATTGGCCATTATGTGTGGAAGAAAGTAGCAGAAGATTCAGTCAGAGAGATGCACAGAAGAGGCACATCTGAAGTATGAGAGGTACTTGACCATTGTGTGTTTTGGAAGTGGAAGCTGAAACCTCAAACTATGGCACGGAGTTGGCTTAGAGAAGCTGGGATGGCCATCAGCTGACAGCCAGCAAGGAAGTGAAAATCTGAGTCCAATAACTTCAAGGAATTTTATATTTTCCTAACAATCTAAATGAGAATCTCCACTAAAGCTGATAGACTATATAGTTAGTACTAGAGTTGATAAGTTTATGTCCAACATACTTAAATCTTGGACTGTCCATGTGCTAGTTGGTCTCTGAATCACAAAAGACTTACAACACCTACCTCCAATTCAACGGACTCACCCAGGACAACTAATAAGGAGTTGATGATGGACAATGACCATCCCAAGGAACAGAGAAAGTCTGCAATTGCAAGCAAGATAATCCCATCCATCAGCCTTATGGGATCTAAGTTCCCTTCTCAATTAGAGGTGGAGAGGGTATCACCATCCCAGAATTATCAGGATTGGAGAATGAATGATGGACTAGAGTAGACTTACTTTTATTCTACTATAGACATATTGTGATTCTATCAATGAAAGAACTGTTGTTGATGTGGAGGCAGTGGCCACTGGAGGTTCTGAGGGGAGGGAGAGGGAAAAATAGGTGTGATATTGGGGCATTTTTGGAACACTGGAATGAAGTTGCAATGACAGATACAGGCCCTTATATATCTTGTCATAACTTCCAAAATTGTGTAGAAGAGAGTGTAAACTATAATCCACACTTATTGGCAGTGCGCCAATAAGTGTTCATCAATTATAACATATGTGCCACACTAGGTCAATATAGGAGAGTGTGGAGGGGTAGGGAGTGGGGCACATGGGAGTCCCCTACATTTTTATGTAATGTTTATGTAATATAAATATCTTTTTAAAAAGCATATTAAAATTTTTTTGAAAAATAAAGCCCAAGGAAAGGAATGCAGCACGGCTGGCAACTTGACTTTAGGCTGGTGAAACCATGTCAGAATTTTAACCCAAGCAAGTAGGAAATAAATTTATGTTGTTGTAAGTCTTTAAGATTGTGTTCATATTTTATGGAAGCAATCATAAACTAATACACTTGTATTTAAGTTATTTTGATGAACAGCATTTTAAACTTGTCCAAGATAGTAGAAAGAGAAAAAAAAATTAAAATATTTATGCTTATGAAACAAATTGGCAAATATTCTATTCTTATTTTTCTTATACCACGTACAAGAGTACAAAATGTGTGATGATGAAAAACTCTGAGAATAATTCATATTTAATATTAATTTTATAGCATATATATTATTGAATTGAAAGAATGTATCATTCTCTCTGTTCCAAAGTTTTAAAGAAAAGCCACAACCGCAGTCTTGATAATCAGGAGAGTACACTTGTTTATGGAATATAGTTTATCATTCTAACAAACTCACTAGAATGAAATAGTGCAGCCGATTCTATTTTCTAGCAATAATATGTTTTTGTTTTACCCCCAGGGTACTGGGCCAATTCGCCTAAGTATAGATTGAAATGAACTTAGGTCCTCAGAATCTTAGACCTATGATAGCAAAGTCATTTTCTGTATATAATATATTGGCCTTTTTCCTTTTTTTCATTTTCTGTTGTTTATATAATTTATATCATGCTTGTTAAAAATAGAGACTACTGGTTACTTTTCATTAGAGAAATAAATCATTGCTGAGAATAAGTTTGTATACAAAATATTTGGCTCATTATAGACTATTTGTCTGAAATCATACCGTGAAATTGAACTATGTGAAGATAGATTAGTTGAAGTTGATCTTCATTGTAACAGTAATAGGACAAGAAATAGCACCAAATGTTAATATTTAAGACTCAGTGTGCTTCCACTGCAGGCTATGAAGTCAACATGATTTAGCTTTCACCTCATTTTTAAAACCACTAAGAACTTCACACAATTTTAAAAGATTAGATTATTCTTCAGTTTGTGGAAACAATAGATCTATTATTTCCAATCTTTATAAGCTCTATTTTTCATTTTTCATTTTTTGGATCTCTTACTTTAAGTGACTCATTTTTTGTATTATAAAGAGCTATCAAAATAATCTCATTTTTTCTTTTAGTTTGTACAATTCAACAGAAGAACCTAATTATATTCATATTCATTTAAAAGGGAATATGATCTGACGTAAATAACATGAAGTGAAGTGAAAGTCAGATTTAATTGAAAAGGCCGAGAAATTTCAATTTTATTTCATCCTATAATTTCCTTAATACTACCAAACATAAGCTTATCAGGTCCCTTGTTCAGAGTAGCATACCACTACGTTAGTAAATTATAATTGATATATTGATGCTACGTTTTATGAGGTTATAATAAAAGTTCATAGCATATGACCTCTCCGCCAAGGAATTTGCCATCAAAATCAAATGAAAAGAGAAAAATTTAAATTGCATTTGCCATCATAGATGATACGCTGTCATAGATTTTAAGTTCTATGTTATTAGGAAAGAAAAAAGACCTATGAAACTAATATTGCTTTGTTGTATATTAGGGAGTTTATCATGATTTTCATATATGGACAAAAATGTAAATTAAATAAAGTAGTTATGAAAGCCACTGTTTTTTTAGTTTTTTGTTGTTTGTTTGTTTGTTTTTCAGCAGAGCTACTGACTTGAGGACCTCAGGTCAACAATCAGATGACATCCAAGCAAACCATTATCCCAGAACATTTATCACAGAACGTTGAAAGGTCTCTCCCCCTGTGATTCTTCTGGGCCACATTTGTATTTTTTTGCATCTTATGATCTCTGGTATTTAGCATAAAGCTAGCTTTATTCTATTTCCACAAAATATATTTTTCTGCAATGCCTCATGCTAGCCCAGTCCAAGTTTTAGGATAGAATTTGGTCCACAGGTTGATCAGGACATGGAGATTATTTGTGTGCCTAGAGATCATGAGCAAGTCATCCCACAATCTTATACACAGTCTTGGATTATCTTTCTTGTTTGGGATTATGAATCCCTTTAGGTTAAGTACTGTTTCGAAATTATGGAATTTTCATGATTGCATCAAGGATCTATGCCCCAGTTCCATCTTCAACCAAAGAAAATAAATCTGTCCATTAACCTTCTAAGAGAGCTCTCTTCAAGAACTTGCACACATCCTGCAGTTCCACCTGCCTCTAGCAGCTGCTCTACCAGGGTAGGTACTCAGTAATTGACTTGTGGAAGTTAGGGGAACAGACAAATAAATGGGGTGGCCATTTTCCTAGACATGTCTCTCATTCCTATTTGCCAACTCTTTCTAATTTTTAAAATGATTTCCCATTTCTACTCCCTTAGTCTACTCCCATCCATTTTATAATGTTATGAATTTGGCCAGATTTATCTTAATTTAAAATATATGCTATTGTTTGTCACATAATTATGCCAGACTTAGATAGCCTAACAGTACATTTCGGTTTGATTTGACCAGTTATAACTAAGGTGAGGTCTCTAAAACCATATAAGTAACTCTGTCTTTAGCTACCACCATTACATTCCAGGTTTCGAAAGGAAGATCACAAATACAATGAGGAAGTAGACTGCAATTTGTGCAAATGATAATGAAGTCCTTTATGACCTCCAGAAATTCACGCTCTACCACCATTAATCCTGAATTTCTCAAAACTTGCATTCCACTACTCATATTTCACCTATCCTAAATCAGTCTAGAGACTCTGGCCTTTTGTTTGACCACCTAAGACATCACCAGCAGCTATCTGCAATGCCCCTTTCTCCTTGAATGACTATTGCTAGTTAAGTAACTCACCAGATTCATCTGAGCCTCAAGGCAGACTAGAGTCATGGGTAGGCAAAGGAAAAACAAAATTTTTAAGAGTGCTAGAAGACAGAGAGGTGAATTATAAGCATATTTCCCAGTAAAGAAATTTCTTGGTAAATAGAGTCTGATGAAAAAAAATTGACATTAAATTAATATAATAAGAGGACTCAGGGAGATTTAGAAACCCATTCCCTAAAAATTATTCTGTTGCCAGTAAAGGAGGAGATGGTAACAGTACAGAACTGAATTAGTGGCCTAGGATCGGGGTCGGCAAACTTTTTCAGCAAAGAGATAGCCTAGACTTTGCAGGCCTCACAATCTCTGCCATGACTATTCAGTAGTGAGGCAAGCAGCTACAGATGAGCAAATAGGGATGACTCTGTCCCAATAAAACATGACAACACGTGTTTTATTCCAGGAAATGAAATACAGAACTAGATGAACAAAAAATGAAGGCCACAAAGCCATGAAAATACTGAAAGAAAACAAAACATAACAGTTTTGGAAGCAGAGCCTAGGAAAACTTACATGCTAATAAAGATTATTCCAGAAAGTGGGAGGAAAAAAGGTAGCTCAAATAGGAGAGAAAAATATTCTTGCCTTGAAGAGATTTAGATTGACTTATATCAGTGACAGTGCAAGTTAGAAAGGAGGATAGAGACACCTTAAACTAAGAAAAGTGGGATAGAGGAATGAAAGTTAAGAATATTGTTTCCAGCAAGTAATCATCTCACAGAGAAAAAATTACATATTTGTGTGATGCAAAGTTTTAAAAATTATTTCAGCAGTATATCTTACTTGGGAAAAATAATCAGAAAGAAGCTATACTCCCCTCTTTCAAATCATGGTTTGATAATCTCCACACAACAGCTAGAGATCATAGAAAGTTCAAAATAAATAATGTCTTTCTTCCAAGTCATACCATTCTCTCCTATTTTACTCAGAATTAAGTCCAGATTCTAAAGCCAGAGAAGTCCCTGCATGGTCGGCTCCTCGGTCATCACTTTGATCTCATCTTTCACCCTGACCTCACCACTCTCTTCCAGCCGGTCTCTGGCATATGTCTCTGACCATGCCTCAGGGTCTTTGAACTTGTCTTTCTTCCTAGAACACTTTTCACTCAGAAAATATGTAAGTGAGCCCTTCACTTCCATCAGGCCTCTCATTAAATATGAAGGTGCCAGAGAGAAGATTTTTTTCCCCCTTCCATTCTCTTGCTTTGTTTTGAATAGTGCCTGAAAAATATGAGAATTTAAGTGGGCAATGCTAGAAAGACTGAGGCTGTGTAATTAATGTTAATTAAAATATTTGTGAGAGAAGAGACATATGTTAAAGTAAAACTGAGTTAAAGCTTAGAGCTAAATATGTTGCATACATTATTTTAGCAAAATATGTGGATTATGGGATATGGGAGTGGGAGAGGAAAAAGAAAAATTAACTTCATTGGAAAATGGATGTTAAGGAAGAGAAAGCACTTTAAGTAGTTCATTTTATGTGGTGGCATGGTGATAGAAAAAGGAGAACAGGGGATGCCCACTTGCCTATTATATGGAAATATACTTCTAATTAATTAATAAGAAAGAAAAATACACAGAAATAGAAAGAGACGTGCATGAAAAATAACCTGTAAATATGGGGATAATAATATAAATATTAAGTTGTTCAAATCAGCCATAAAAAAAGGAAAAAATAACAAGAAGAAACAGAGCAAAACAATAAAGTGAGATTTAAAAAAAAAAAGCTTACATAAGATTTACTTTAATTGTGATTATTAAATCCAATCACTTCCCCTCAAAAAAAATTATATTGGTTAAAACAAAAACAAAAACTCCCAAGTAAATGTTTAAAAGGACTTATATGGTACAAAATTCCGGAGAAAGTTAAAAATAAAAAAAAGTATTGAAGACAGATATTACATCATTTCTAAAGACACACTTCACAAAGAAGAGGTATAGAATAATCATATATGCATAAAGTACACACATGCTAAATATATAAAGGAAACAATAGAAATATAAGAGATAGTAAAGATTATAGTTAGAGTTGCATATTTTAGTGAACTTTCAGAATTTTATAATGGGAATAATCAATTCCTAAATACTGGAAAACCATTGAAAAATAAAATATGTAATTAATCAACTACAATAAAATTGTACATGTTGCTAGACCAAATTTATTTCTAAAGAAAAATGCATATTTTCAAAGATCGAATAGTCTGCATTACAATTTCATTAATTCAAAAAGCAAGTGTTTCCTCAAATCTGATATTTATCCTGAAGCATCAAACATGTACTCAAAACAATGATATACAAAGTAATTTAAAAAAACCTTAAAATTTAAAAATAGGTTATAGTGAAATAAATTACAAAGAATTTCTTTCTTTTAATACCAGGTATAATCAATAATTATGTCAATGAAGAATATTTAATGAACCTAGAAAGTCCTAAATATAAAAGCAAGAATTGTAAAACTACTAGAAGAGAATGTCAGGAAACAATTTCAAGACCTGGTGGTAGGTAGGTGTTTCTTAAACCTTACACAGAAAGCATGAGCATTAAAAGAAAAAAGTGGACAAATGGGACCTCCTCAAACTTGAACACCTTTGTGCTTCAGGGGACTTTGTCAGGAGGGTGAAAAGACAACCCACTCAAGGGAAGAGGGTATTTGGAAACCACTCCAATGGAGGTTTGATTTTCATGCTGTATGGGGAGATCCATCCTGAGTCAACTTTTGTATAAGGATCAAGTTAGGGGTCCTCTTTCCTTTAGATATGGCTATCCCGTTCTCCCAACACCACTTGTTGAAC
Source organism: Dasypus novemcinctus (assembly GCF_030445035.2). Classification (NCBI taxonomy): domain Eukaryota; kingdom Metazoa; phylum Chordata; class Mammalia; order Cingulata; family Dasypodidae; genus Dasypus; species Dasypus novemcinctus. The sequence continues at coordinate 20,553,663 of NC_080674.1, forward strand.
AGACTTAAACCCCAGCTGGGTGGGCTTGACAGCTATGTCAAAATCAATTGAACACAGATGTGAGAGTCTGTTTCTGAACCATCAGCCCAGCTCCATTGGTCTATATGTCTATTTTTTTGGCAACACCACACAGATTTTTAGGTAATATGATTTAAAGTTCAAAAGTAAGAGTCCTTCAACTTTGCTTTTCCTTTTTAAGATACTTCTGGCTATTCAGGGCCCCTTAGCCTTCTAAATAAATTTGATAATTGGATTTTCCATTTCTTTAAAAAGACTATTGGAATTTTTTCAGAGCTGCATTGAACCTGCATATCAATTTGGTGGAATTGCCTTCTTAATTATTTTTAATTCTCCCACTCATGAGCAAGGAATGTTCTTCCACTTATTTAGGTCTTTCTTTGATTTCTCACAGCAATGAATTGTAACCTTCTATATATAAGTACTCTACTTCCTTGGCTAACTTTATTCCTAAATAATTGATTCTTTCAGTCACTATTGCAAATGGAATATTTTTCTTGCTTTCTTCCTCAGATTGCTCATTACTAGTTCATAGAAACACTACTGAGCCCTGCATATCAATTTTATATACTGCGACTCCACAGAATTCATTCATTAGCTTCGTAGCTTTGTTGAAGATTTTAGGGTTTTCTAGGTATAGGACTATATAATCTGCAAACAGCAAAATTTCTACTTCTTGCCTTCAAATGTGTATGCCCTTCACTTCCATTCCCTACCCGATTGCTCCAGCTAGAACATCTAGCACCATATTGAATAACAGCAGAAACAGTGGGCATCCCTGTCTTTCTCCAGATCTCAACAGGAATGCTTTCAATCTTTCATCATTGAGCACAATGCTAACTATGGGTCTCTTATATATGCCTTTCATCATGTTGAGAAAGTTTCCCTCAATTACTATATTTTGGAGTGTTTTCATCAAGAGAGGATACTGGACCTGTCAAGCACCTTTGCCACATCAATTTAGTTGTGATCATGTGAATTTTCTTCCTTGATTTATGTGGTGCATTATGCTGACTGATTTTCTTGTGTTGAACCACCCTTGCATGCCTGGAACAAAACCCATCTGGTCATGATGAACAAACCTTTTAATGAGTACTGTAATTCAGTTAGCAATATTCTGCTGAGGATCTCCACATCTGTATTCATTAGGAAAACATGTCTGTAATTTTCTTTATTTTGTAATATTTTTATCTGATTTTGGCATTACAATGATATTGACCTCAATAAAATGAGCTTGGCAGTGTCCCTTCCTATTCAATTTTTTGGAAGAGTTTGAGTAAAGTTACTATTAAATCCTCTTTGAATTCTTCTTAGAATTTACACATGAAGCCATCTGGTTCTGAGCCACTAATTTGGTGTATGTTCCTAGGAATTTTTCCATTTCTTCTACATTGTCTAGTTTGTTGCCAAACAGTTGTTCATAGTATACTTTATGAACTCTTTTATTTCTGTAAGGTCGGTAGCAATGTCCCCACTTTCATTGCTGATTTTATTTATCTGTATTTTCTCTCCTCTTTTCTTTATCAGTTTAGCCAATTGTAGCAGTTTGATATAGTTATGAATTTCAAAAACAGATATTGGATTATGTTTGTTATCTGGTCTATTGTTGGCATGACTGAGTTATGATTACAGCATGCCAAAGAACAGAGTTGAGGGTTTTCTCATGTTGGAGTTTGATGCTGAAGACTTAAGCTGGAGCCCCAGGAAGTCAGCATGCAGAAGAAAGAGAAGCCAACCCTAGGAAGGAAGGAACTTTGAACCAAAGAAAAGCAAGCCCCAGGAACATAAGAATCCAGGTGCCCGAACCCTCACACACATCCGCAGCCATCTTGCTCCAAATAGAATTTGGTGAGGGAAGTAATTTATGTTTTATAGCATAAGCTTTATCACCTGGTATCTGCAAGCTCCTACCCCAAATAAATATCCTTTGAAAAAAACAACTAATTTCTGGTATTTTGCAACCCTTTGGCTGATTAATACACCAAAGGTTTATCAACCATGCTGTTCTTTCTGAAGAACCAAACTTTGGTCTCATTAATTCTCTGCATCATTGCTGTTGTTGTTGTTTTTTGTTCTAAATCTCATTCTTTTCTGCTCCAGTCTTTGCAACCCCATTCCTTCTTCATGCTTTGGGTATAATCTTTTGGTCCTTTTGCAATACTTCCAGCTGTGTAGTTACAGTGTTGATTTTAGCTCTTTCTTCTTGTTTAATGTAAGCATTAAGGACTATAAATTTCCTCCCAGCACTGCTTTCACTGAATCCCATGGGTTCTGATATGTTGTGTTGTTGTGTTCTCCTTTTCATTTGTCTTAAGATATTTATTGATTTTTCTTGTAATTTCTTCTTTGACCTACTGATTATTTAATAGTATGTTATTTAATCTTCAAGTATTAGTGAATTTTCCCTTTTTCTGCCTGTTGTGGATTTACAGATCTACTTCATATTGATCAAAGAAAATGCTTTGTAGAATTTTGTTCCTTTCAAATTTATTGATATCTGCTTTGTGACCCAACATATGGTCAATCCCAGAGAAAGCTTCATAAGTACTTGAGAACCTGTGTATTCTACTGCCTTGGGGTGCAAAGTTCTGCACATGTCTATTAGGTTTAGTTTGCTTTTCATATTATTTAAGCTCTCTGTTTCTTTACTGATCTTCTGTCAAGATGATCTATCCATGATAAGAGTGGCATATTGAATTCTCCAACTATCATTGTATAGATATCTATTTATTCTTCAGTTCTACCAGTGCTTGCCTCCTGTAACTTGAGGCATCCTGGTTAGCTGCATCATAAAAATTTATGATTGTTATTTCCTCCTGGTGAACTGCCCTTCCCATTAGTATATAATGACCCCCCCCCCCCCTTGTCTCTACAACATCCTTGTTTTTAAAGTCTAATTCATCTGATATAAGTATAGCTACTCCAGCCTTTTTTTTTTTTTCTTTTCTGGTTACTGCATGCATGGAACATCTCTTTCCAGCCCTTCAGTTTCAGTCTGTTTATATACTTTGGTTTAAGGTGAGTCTCTTGTAGGCAATATATAGATGGCTTATATTTTCTTATCTATTCTGCCAGTCTGTGTCACCTGAATGGGGAGTTTAATCCATTTAACATTAAATGTTATTACTGTAAAGGCAATTCTTACTTCAGCAATTTTGATCTTTGGGTTTCTCTTGTTTTCACCATTCTTTATTTACACTTTTAGTTACATTTTCTGATGTAATCTTACTTCCTAAACTTTCTTCCAAGCCTCTCTTTCCCATCTTTTCTTTTTAGTTTGTATTACTCCCTTTAGTATTTTCAGCAAAGCCACTTTCTATGTTCCAGACTCTCTCATTTCCTGTTATAAGTGAATATTCTAAACTTATTCTTATTTTCCAGATATAAGATCTTGCCAGATATAAGATTCTTAGTTGACAGTTTTCACTTGCAGTACCTTAAATATATCATACCACTGCCTTTTTGCCTCCATGGTTTCTGATGAAAAATCAACACTCTATTACTGGGCATTCCTTGTATGTGATGAAACATTTTTCTCTTGTTGCCTTCGGGATTCTCTCTTTTTCTTTGGCTTTTGACACTCTGATTAGTAAGTGTCTGAGAGTAGATATTTTCAGATTTATTTGGATCAGAGTATGTTGTGCTTCTTGGACACACATAACTACATCCTTCAATAGAGCTGAAAAAAATTTTTAACATTATTTCCTAAAATATTCTTTCTGCCCCTTTTCCCTTCTCTTTTCCTTCTGGGACACCTATGACATGAATGTTGCACATCTCTTACCATCATTTAGATCCCTGAGACCCTGTTAAATTTTCTGATTCCTTTCTTTATCTGTTCTTTTGTATATTCACTTTCAGAGGCCCTGTTTTCAAACTCACAGATTCTTTGTTCTGCCTCCTGAAATCTGTTGTAATAATGCCTCCAGTATATTTTTAATTTCATTTATTGTGTCTTTCATTCCCATAAGATCTGTATTATTCTATGTTTGCCTTCAAATTCTTCTTTATGCTCACCCAGTGACTTCTTGATGCCCTTAATCTCTTTAAACATCTCATTGTATTTATTAAAGAGATTTGTTTTAACATCTATGATTAGTTGTCTCAATATACTTTTATGTTACATGGAGCCATAGTTTGTTCTTTTGACTAGGCCATATCTTCCTGTTTCTTGGTTTGAATAGTTTTTTTGTTTGTTTGTTTGTTTTGGTGTCTCAGGACCTGATTTACTAGATATATCTATACTTGGCCACTTTTCTCTTTAGTGTCTGGGTTTTCTATTTGATTGGCTTTGTGCTACAGTCTCTCTTTAATACTTGTTTCAACTTATTTTGGAGCCTTGTAATAGCTTGTGTTTAGCCAATCTAAATTTTTTCAGCTCTTTTTCATCTGTTTCTTGTCCTTTCTTCCTTGCCAAGGATGTTATTGATACCATATGCCATGGAGGCTGAAACCAAGAACAGATGAAGTTTTTCCCACCTTTCTAACCTGTCAGAAGTAGAGATGACACCACATCCATTTGCAGTAATCCAAGTCAAGCAGGACAAGACCATTTGTAGTTGCCCAAAGAGACTGATGAAGTAACATGCCTTTACTTCTGTGTCTGGGCTAGGGATGGAGCCACCAGTATGAGCTTCAAACTCAGCCCTGTGGGTTAAAACTGGTCACAGTTTCCCAGGTAGACTGATGAAGCACTGACCCCCCTCATTCCCTGCCATGGGTGGGTATGGAGCATCCTGTGTACCCAGAAATCTAGTCCATGCAGGCAAAAAATGACTGTAATTGCCGGAGAAGACAAGGGAGCATAAACCCTCCTCCTGCTCTGTCAAGGGTGAGAGTGGAGCGAACATATGTGTCCGATAATCTAGTTTGTGCAACCCAAAAGTGGCTGAAGTTGCCCCGAGAGTGTGAGGGAGAATTGTCCCTCTCTCTGTTCTGTCAGGGGTGGGGATGGATCTACAGGAGTGCTCAACATTCTAGTCTGTGAAAGACAAAAAAGGACTTCAGTTGCCTAGAGAAGTTAGAGAAACCCCACCCCTCTCCTGTCTTGTCAGAGGCTGAGGTACAGCCACAGATGTGTCCAATAATCTAATTTGTGTGGGCTGAAAGTGTCTTGAGTACCTAGAGGCTGAGGGAGCTCTGTCCTTTCTGCCCTGTTAGGGTGGGGATGGGGATGGATTCATATTAGTGCCCAACACTGTAGTTTGTGCAAGCCAAAAGCACCTGCAGTTGCCCAAAGAGGTTGCTGCAGGTACCCCCAGGTTCCTTCCTGCCAGAGATGGGACTGGAGCCTAAGCTAAGGCTGCACTCTCTCATGGGGGAAAAGAAGCCAGTCCCTACCTTCTCTGTGATATTCGGTCAGCTCTGCTTCCCCTCATGCCAGGAGTGGAGTTAAAATGGTGGTCACTGGCCTCTTTCCAAGTTGGAAAGGTTCAAATGCTAGTTGTTCTTAAGATTGGACTTTAGCCAGCTGAATTGACTAATAAATAGCTAAAATAAGTGCCCAACCATCTCTTCCCTTCCCATTTTTGGGAAACAGAGCTCCAACTCTAGCCAGGGAAAAGCTCCTGAAATGTTTTATCCCACAAACAGGAGATAGGCACTGGCCTCCATGGCGTGGAGTACACTACTCAAGAAGCTTCAGTGCAAATGTGCAGTTTCCTACTTCCATTCTTTGAAGGATATAACAGGATGCTTTTCTGGTTTCCTGGGCCGCTCAAAAGGTGATTAAGATAGCTCTAAATGATCACTAACTGCTCTGTAGGACAAGCTCCCTCTTGGAGCTCCTTACTCTGCTGCTTTCTTGCCCCCTCTCTTGTACAGCCAATTATAGATTTATTTTCCCAAGCTCTTCCTTCAGAGAATATAAAAAAATATGCTTGTAAGCTGCCACTTGTAAAGTCTCTCCGCATTTCTTCTCTGAGAATTTTTCAACATATGGAATGTGACCAAAATTCATAATTGTAAAATTGGCAGTGAAGACCATTTTCCTCTGGTGGAAATAATTTTCATTTTAAAAATTTCTTATGGTGTTTTCTCAAAATTCAACTTTGGGCATTAACTGATTTTCTTGAATGATAAGTACTATTAATTGAAAGTAACTGTATAATTTCCAAACCCAAGAGGGACAAACTTTCTCTTTTTTTGGTGATATGATTTATAATTTTACTGTATTTAGAAAGTTCCAATAAAAGAGAAGCAATAAGGAAGATAATTTAAGGGGATTAATAATTTTCCAAATGCCAGAGTCCAAATTATAATCAAGTTTTCATACATTTAGTTAATTAGCACTTGGAAAGAGGGTTAATTTATGTGGAATTTAGAGTGCTCATATTAGGTTAGACACATGTAATTGCCTCGAGTACCTATAATCATCTTGATGCATAATTTGCATGGATCAGGATGAAGCAAAAATGATCTGGGAAAGCGTTATGATTCCAAAAATCTTGTTAAATGTTCATGCTATTGTTCAAGTCCCTTGAAGAGCACTGCAAACTGTTATTTCATTTTTAAGGAACTATTTTTCAATACGATAAAGTAAACTTCTTGCTGTAATTGGTGTCAACATTGCATTAAATACCAGTAATCTACTTGTTATTTATAGAAAGCATTATAGAGATAAAAATAAATTGCTTTTCAGAAAAGTTTAACAAGGTCCTATTATGTTCAAGAAACTGTGGGAAATATAAAGCTCAGTTGTTGCTCTTGAGGAGTGCACATTTAGTTGGTAAGATAAGATTTGTTCAACAATAAATAAGATGTAGGTTAAGACAAAGAGACAATGTCAAGAAAATAGAGATGAGCATAAAGGAGTTTAAATCCTTTAAAACTACTTGGGAGAGTTATGTACTAGCAATGCTTTTCCTGGTCTCCAGTTTTATTTTCAGAAATGGCAGCTAATGTGTTATCACATTCAGAAATTACCAAAGGAGACATTCTAACCTAGATGAGTTCTAGAAGTTTCTATCCAAGGAATGAAGCACATCCTAACATTTTCAGTGGAGCTTCTTCATCGTTGCACTGCATGCACTTCTCTTCATATTCTGTCTTGTCCATTTCTTTCTTCTTGCTGACATTTTAATGAGAACCAAGAAAGTCTTTTAGAAATAGCCAGCTTGTTTCTATTTTTCTATCTTAACTTTAAAAACTTCTTTGGTTTTAAATAATGTTTTTATTTAAAAATAATCCATTTTATAAACTCCATAATTCCAAGTCTCTGCCCTGAAATTAATGGACCTGTGCCTCATTTGTTTCTCCTCAAAATATCTTTTATTTTTCCTTTTTTGAACAACTGGTCTAAAATTTGACTTTCATTTGGACTCTTGCCTACTTCTTCTCAGAGTATTCATCCATTACTACCCACTGTATCCCCTTCTAGCCAGGATTAAAACTTATGTTGCAGTAAATTATGGCAATAAAAACCTCAGAGTAAAATTTAAGCTCTGTTTTTTTTTCCATTAGTTTCATCATTTCAGTGAGCAGAATACAAGAGAAATCAGAAAAGCAAGCAGGCCATACTCAGACATTAATTTTCACATCTCCATCTCCTTTTTCCATGCAGAATTGTAGAAAAGATAAAGCTCTGCTTTAAATGTGGATAGTTTGGTCTTTTTTTCTCCAGAATTTAACATGATCTTGACATCGCTGGGAGCAAGAAGAATTGCCAAGAGAGCAGAGGGATTTCAGGATAATAGCATAGAAAGTCCAGAAGCCTCGGTTTTCTTCTGTTGGGATCATAAACTGAATTGTCCTGTATGATTAGCTTTTCTATGAGACTTCTGGCTTAGTTTTCTAGGGCTGCCTTAACAAGTAGCCAGACTGGCGGACTCAAAGCAGCAGGAAATCATTGTCTCACAGTTGTGGAGACTAGAAATCAAAGTCTGAAATCAAGGTGTTGGAAGGGACATACTGTATCTGATGTCTGGAAGGAAGCCTCTCTTCTGGCTCCTGGAAGGGACAGGCAATGCTTGGCAGTCCTTAGGCTGTGGCATAACACAATCTGCCTCTGTCACCACATGGCCACCTCCCTTCCCTATGTGTCTCTCTGTATCTCCTACTCCCTTTGTATGAGGACACTTCTCACATGGGATGAAGCCCCACCTAGTACACTTTGAACTAACCTTAACTGGTAATATCTTCAAAAACCCTATTTCCATATAAATTCACATTCAAAATATAGAGGGCTAGGATTTGAAGCTTTTACAGGAACATAATTAAATCCTTAATACTCTCCTTCAACCTTAGTATTTTATCTACAAGTCTCCATAAGGCAGATGGATTATCTGTTTCCTTTTCCAGGCTAGATCCAACTAATACACTTAATACAGATGCTTTGCCTTCTGAGACTGGAGCCTTACTCTTGCTCAACTTAATATCTACCATTATGTTTCCTCTCTTTAAAACTAGTTTTTACAAAAAATGGAATGGTATACTGAAGGATGGCCTGAAATGATACAGATTCTCAAATGAATGTGTTCATCTCCAGAAGAAATACTTAGTTAAGAGATAGCAAGTGATGTTTGTCCTTTTCCATCCCCCACTGTGGCAATTTGATATTATTGATGAATTCCAAAATGAAAATATTGATTATGTTTGTAAACTGGTCTGTTCCTCTGGGTGTGTTAGCCTTTGATTGTATTAAATTCAGAGATTTCACTGTTACTTGATTAAATTAAGATCAGGGCTTTGATTCAGCCATATCAGTAGGACTTTGAGTCCCTTGGTGGGTGGAGAATCACAAAGAAAATGACATGGCAGAGGAGAGAGCTTAGGTTTTGATGCGGGAGCCCCGGGGATAGAGCTGAGCTATTTGCCTGATGGTTTACAACTGGTCTTGTGGAGAACAGAGCAGCTGAGCCCAGAAAAGAGACGCGCTCCAGGAAGAGACAAGCTTTATGCCAGTTTACGGCTGAGATCAGAAGAAGCTGGGACAATGGAGATTAAAAGGAGGAGGAAGCAGAGGCACAGGCAGAGCTGGCAGCCATCTTGCTCTAACACATGGCATCAGACTTTGGTGAAAGAAGTAATTTACCATTCATGGCCTTGTGACTGTAATCTTCTACCCCAAATAAATACCCATGATAAAAATCGACAGATTTCTAGTACTTTGCATCAGATTCCTTTTGGCTGACCTATATACTCACTCACACCCCCAGTCAAATAAATCTATCTTGTACCCATGAGCCTCTCTGAGAGAAATTGCTCTCTCCAATTTCCTCTGCAATGGTTTCTTGAGACTTCTGGTGATCCTCAAAAGTAGGAACACTCACCATGCATTTCAGGCTCTTTTTCATAGAGATTCCCTTTCAGATTCAGCTTTAAGATCCTTCACCGTGGGAAGCTGTTCCTGACTCTCAAGATGGATCTATGAGTTCCTCATATATGCTAATACTCATATTTCTTAGGTACTCCTCCACGTTATAACAGCCTTCTTAAATTTCATTGTTACCTGCTAAACTGATTGTAAGATTTATAAATAAAGGCTCCTATTATAAAGCACACCCAGTACAGTGATTAGCATATAGTAGATGATTCGTAAATATTATGTCTTGATAAATGAATAGTTCTACAAAATCAACTATGTAAATTCTGTAGATAATTTTGAAGATAATATAAAGGTGCCAGGGGCACATTTCTTTATGAAATTTGTAGGAAAAATGATGTCCTTATATAGTTGGCCTGATTAATTATATATTACTGAGGTTTTCTGTTTTTAGTTGGATTCTCAGAAGATTAGGGTAGAATATTGGTCCATATTACCGTCTGCCTTTTTTTTGTTCCACCCTTTTATAACGTTCTGCCTTTTCCTTTTTCTTTATAGAATTTCCCCAAATAACTCTATGTTAATTATCTTTCTAGAAATAAATCATGCAAACAAATCACCTGGAATTCATTTTGGTATAAAAGACAGTGTATACATTTATTCAAGTTACATGCAGCCCTTTTGTATATTTCTAATTTTTAATGAATAACAGTTTTCAGTCCATACCTTGATATGTGTTATATATTCAGTATTGACTGCATACTTTTAAACCCCTTTTAAATAACTTTATACATACTTCAGTACGGGTGCAGTAATTATAATCTTGATAGATAATAATTGTATATTCACTCATGTTTAGTCAAAGTCATTGTCCTGTTATTTTTGCACTTGTTCCTCTCTCATTTCCTTGCATTTAGGCCTTGTATTTTAAAACTCTTGGAATAAGGGAAGCAGCTATGACTCAATCAGTTGGGCTCCTGTCTACCATATGGGAGGCCCTGAATTTGCATCCAAGGGCCTCCTTTGAAGGTAAGCTCACCCACACCCCATGCAGAGAGCTGACGGCCTGTGCCCTGCATGGAGAAATGACAGCATGAATGGCTGGTGCAGCAAGATGATGCAACAAAGGGAGACAAGCAGACACAGAAGAACACACAGAGAATGGGCACAGAAAGCAGATAGCAAAACAAGACACAAGGGGGGGAGGAATAAATAAAAAAATTAAACAATAAAAAATAAAAGGTATAGAGAGTTTTCAAAACAACAAAACTCTTGGATTAAGTATTTTACAAATTGCTGCACATTTTTCAGCAATATTAGCTACATGATTACGGTTAGCCTGAAAAATATTTGGTACTGTGACAATGTCTCTAGTAAAAAATTCAGAAAAAGTACAGTGTTTTAGAAAATGTATCTTTTATTTACAGAGTCTCTTTCCTCTTATAAAAAATATGCAATACCTTAATGGTTAAACAACAACAACAACAACAAAACCTTCAGAAAACAATGAATGGTGTTAGAAAAAATAATCATGATATACCAAGATAAAAATAAAATAAAATTAATTAATACTTATATGGGAGTTTTATAATAGCTTCATATTTTCAGTTTTCTGCCATTTACTAAAAGACATTTTAAACATTCTAATTTTTAAATTTTTAAATACTACACTGACATTACATTTTTTATTAAAAATGCCACACTGACATTACAATTATATGGAATTTTAACTATTTTATTTCACTGCAAAGATGCAAATGAGAACATTTGCAGCAAAGATCATAGTACAAAGTAACATTCATGAATGTTAAAGAAAATATTATTTTTTCTAGTTTAGTTAATGTTTTCTTTTCTGAATTTTGGCATATAAGACAGATAAAAGACTTATGCAAATGTGTCCATATTTGAATCAGATATTTATTAGCCACATTAATAAATACTTAAAAGGGTGGGACAATATAAAAGGCAAACAGTAATATGAACCAATATTCTACCCTAATCTTAGAATCCAACTAAAAACAGAAAACCTTAGTAATAAATAATCAGGCCAACTGTATAAGGACATCATTTTTCCTACAAATTTCATAAAGAAATGTGCCCCTGGCACCTTCATATTATCTTCAAAATTATCTACAGAATTTACATAGTTGATTTTGTAGAACTATTCATTTATCAAGACATAATATTTACGAATCATCTACTATATGCTAATCACTGTACTGGGTGTGCTTTATAATAGGGAACACAATCATAGGAGCCTTTATTTACAAAACCTACAATCAATTTAGCAGGTAACATTGAAAGTTAAGAAGGCTGTTATAAAGTGTAGATGTACCGAAGAAATCTCATTAGCATGTATAGTATGAGGGACTCAAATCCATCTTGAGGAGTCAGGAACAGCTTCCCAGGGTGACAGATCTTAAAGCTGAATCTGAAAGGGAATCTCTATGAAAAAGAGCCTGGAAGGCATGGTGAGTGTTCCTAATGTGGGGGATCACCAGAAGTCGGGAGAAACTGCATTGCAGAAAATATTGGAACTAGATGATCATTATCATCCCTAAAAGTTCCAAGACATAATCATGCAAATAAAATTGTCTCTGGTAGAAAAGATAATAACCTAGTAATTAAAGCAGATTGTGTTCAAAAGTGTTGCTTCCTTCGAGAGGCACCTGTTTAGTGGAGAACTATCATTGTGACGGAAGCAGTTGCAGTGCAAGATAGCTAACTTTGAGGATTAACCTAATCAGGAAACTACAAGCAGGAATATAACATGAGAGTTATACTTTGCAGGCTGAACATGGGAGCTGGCTTGTGATAAAAATGGTAACAAGACTCATGTTCTAGTCAAGTGGGTGAATATCTGCTGGCAGCCCAAAGCCTTTCAGTAAATCGGCATTAATAAAACTGCCTCAGGGGTCAAGACCCATTATCTTCATCTTCCTTAAGCCTTGCTGATCATTTTATTACCAAGTTGTCCTACCTCAAAGAAATATGAAACCTGGTTTACAATCAAGAGAAACAATTTGAATCCTAGGTTTGGAAGGTTTTATTAAGATCCCTAAGGTCTATTTCTACTTGGCTACTTCCATGACTTATCAGTTCAATAAAGCCTCTCAACCAAGTATATTTAGCTTTTGGGCATGACTTTGCCTCTTAGAGACAATGTGCCTGGGCAGCTACTTTAACACTGAAAATACACACAGTATAAATACTATATCTCTCTCTCTTTCCATGTGTGTGTGTGTGAATCCACTTTGCTCTTGTTACACAGAATGTATCAAGGTTAACAAGAGAGAAGGATACATATATATATATACACACATATACTGATGAGGTTAAAGGTTACTTGGCCCCTGTGATCCTGGAAAGTAGTACGTTAAGAAATCCTTCCATCATTGGTGTTCTAAAAACAACTTACTGCGAAGAATCACCCTTCCTCATAGACTTAGACTCAAAAATGTCCTTCTTTGCCTGTGACAAAGACACAAACCCTCAAGATTCCCATTCTTCACAGCACATGATCCCTGGGCTGCTTGCACCCACTGATCAACTGGAACAAAATGCTTGATAACCAAACTTTGACGCTTGTCTCTCCTTCTCCCAGGCTGCTGAGAGTTCTTCGATTACTTTTCTCAGCCTGAGCTGTGTGTTGACTCCTTTAAGGGTTCCTTTCAGAGAACAGGCTGGCTTCAGAGGAAAGCATTCTCTGATCTCCCATCTGACCACATCATCCTTTCACCTCACTTCTCAACTTCCTCACTTCTGGTATTTTACTCCTCTCTACATAAGGAAAAAGTGCAAAACAAAACAATAAAACCCTTTTAACCTAACCACTGAGGCATTTGTTGATCTTATGGCTGGAGTGTTCTCCCTATAACAGTAGTTCCTTTTCTTCCTTGCAATAACCTTTTCATATAAAGTCTCTCCTTACCAATACTGGATTTGATTTCCATTTGGTGCCATGACTCTGACAGAGATAGACCTTCACCTAAGGCCACCCACCATCCCCACCCAGGTAAGGGTGCCCTGTGTGTCCTTTTACCTCTCCTCCTATTCTGTAGTCTTAAGCTTCCCTGCTGAGTCCAAATCTCAACCAGGGCTCTGGACATCTTCTCTGTTGAAGCCCATTTTTTAAGGAGAAGCTTTGATCCTTTATGTTTCTTTGTCTCTCCCGTGATATATCCTCTGTTTTCTCCTGGGCCCCAGACACAGGGATGAGTGAGGGGCTCGCTTCCTTTGCATTCTGGACCCTCAAATTTCCTGAGGGATTCTCTCGGGTTTCTGGACTTGGGAATTTTGCAAGAAAATTAATCTAGCATGACTTTTTCTTGGTTTCCTTACAGTTTTCTTTTTTCTTGTCTTAAACATCTGTTAAATCCATGTGTTGGAGATTGATTCATGTTTCACATTGAAAGAATACATTCAAGTCTTAATCTATACTCTGGAGAATGTGAAACCAGGTTTAAATAGGACCTTTAAATGTCATCGGTGTGGACTTATATGTGAATAGCATACTCAAAGATACTTTTTTATATGAGGACATTTTAAATCATTGTAGGCCTTTTCGTATGACTGGAGACCTTATATAGAGGAAATTCAGATATAATCAGTAGAAGCCAAAGTCAGCAGAAATGAGAGGAGCAGACACAAAGAAAGGCACATTTCCATGTAACAGAGACAGAGATGCAAGCCGAGGAGCCCCCAAAATTGTAGCAAACCAGAACCAGAGCAAGTGTTCTAGGAAAAAGAATGGCCTGTCCAGACCTTCGTTTAATTTCAAGACCTCCTAACCTCCAAAACCATAAGCCAATGAATTCCTGTTGTTTAAGCTGACCAATGTGGGGTATTTTTTTTTCACAGCAGCCCTGACAAACTGTGAGTCTGTGGGTATCATTCTGTCAGGTACGTTCCCTCTACTTCCTCACTTTTTTTTTTTTACACAATTATCTGTTTTATTGGAAAGCATGTCTACACTGCATTGAACACCAACACAGTCATGACCAAGAAACCCCCAGTCCTGTCCCGGCAGGCACTGGGTCCTGTGTATGACTTGGGGTGGATTATGATTTTTCACAGTGAGGCGGAAAAAAGGAAAGGACAGGAAAGAAGAAACGGGTTTTACTTCTAACTTCTGCTTGGGAATTTGAATGATGAAACTGAAGGTACTTTAAGCTCTTTTAAACTCCCTTCTCTCACTCAGCTGACTTTCAAATATGAGCCAGGGCTGATGCACCAGTGGGTAGCACAAGGACACACTGTTTAAAACAACAGTCACACGTTTACTGGGAAAAAAAAAGGAGAAGAAAAAGAGGAACAGGCTGTGCTTCCGACTGATCGTTTACTTTTCCTGTTTTATGAACTCTTACAGGTTTACAAGACATCAGAATTGTACAAGCACAATCATGAAAGTGCATTTGCTCAGCATAACACTTTTTGTTCAGGGAAAAGAATTCAGTGGATCTTCAGGAAGAGATGGGTTGAGTTCGATGGTGCTGAACCGGAGCGTACTTATTTTGAACTTTTCTATGACTCCACAGAAATATGTGGTGTGTCGTGAAGATGGGGAATATCTTCTTTTAAACCAAGTCTTTATATCTAGCTGATTCCTTAAAATCAGTATTGTATAATTTTATACCTATCTTTCCCATATCTTTCCTCTGAGACAGAAAGTAAGTGTTGTAAGATGGACAGTTTCTATAAACACTTGAGCCGCTGGCATAATTGGGCATCCAGCAGCCTCTTCACCATCAAGGGCCAAGATCTCCAAATTCCAGACATATGGCAGCAATCTGAGGGTTTTCTGTCTCAAGAGAAGCGAGAAGTCCATTCCCGCTTCTCTGACTCCCCGTCGTCTGAGGCAAGCAAAGGAGGCAGCTAGGAGCAAATCCTTGAGTTACTGCTGAAGCCGGTGGTACGGCAGGCCTAGAGGCTGTCTGGTGACCTTGTTGTGAGAAACAAAATGCCTGCACCAAAGTACAGATATTTCCTGTTTATACATTAAAATGGATGCCTTTAAAAGGATTTATCTGGACCAGCCAAAGACAGCTGTTCATGACGTATAAACCAAGTTTATACTACCTGCTAAGCCATTACAGCCCTGACTCGGTCAATGTCTTCAGTAAGAGAGAAATTTTACTAAACGTAATATAGAACTTCAAAGGCCAATTTGGGAAACATGGCATCTCCCCAAACTGACTCATCTGAGCCTTCTCTGTTCCCATCATCCCCTTCATTTCCTTCCTCCCTTTTACCACCTTACAATTTATCTTCAGTTCCCTTGAAGTAGTTGATCTCCTCTACCCATCTATCCATTCCTGTCAGATCTTCCCCATCCTTCAGGGACTCTCTCAGGGCTCAGAGGTCCAAATGACAACCACTAGAGGCTGAAAAGGAAAACTGGAAACAGACAATGTTTTATCCACTCAGATGGACTTCTGACACACTGAGATGGCTGCTTGGACTTTCCTAAGTCTTCCACTCAAATTTAGTTCATAGCCTGTATCTGAAAGTCTCCTCCACAGTTATTGGCTCCAAAGGGAGGTAAGTCTTGTTTCTCAGTGACACAGGATCTTATTTAACCTAGTGGTCAAGCCTCCTGACAACTCTACATTTTGTATCTCCAAAATGAGACTTTAAAGTCTTTTAAAAGGTAAAATCTTCATTTTGAACCATCTTTGAAAATTCCCAGAGGATCCCTGAAAAATCACAAATGATCTTTAACTTCGTAAAAGAGAGGTGTTAAGAATAATTAATTTTATTTGATATGATATATGTTGTATGGGAATCACTGTCAAATTAGATAAGATGTTTAATATCCTCTTAGTTAAATTTGTATGGGTAAAATGTTTTAAATATAAATTTTTCATAAACTGCATGTAGTTCTTTGTTATGAATCAATATCCTCACTGCCCATATTATGTCCTGATACTTTTTCTCCTGATGTTAGATAATAACAGTCTAGCATTATCATCCATAATATTGGGTATCTTTAAAATATATTAGATGCTATAGAAACAACAAAATTTCCTTGTTAAATTCAGGGTTTTATAATGAAATCTCTTCAGATCTATAACCATTGTCATCTTAAATTAGTCATCCATGGATAGTTCCTTTTTTTTACTGTTTTGTTAACTTGATGCTTCTTTGACAACACTTGCAATCAACTTCAAGCCAGAGTATTTCTTTGCCAATAAATGGGACAATCTCATAGATCCATGGAAAGGACTATGCCAGGAACTCTGGGGTAAGTCTTCTGGTTATTTTGCTTAAATAATTTTGAGACCATATTGCTGGACTGAATGAGGGCTTCCAGAACTCTAGTAGAGAAGTTCATGGTTTCATGAGACTACTGACTCAAGATCAAGCACAAGCTTTAATTACATAGGGATGAATGAACTAACGAAGGATGGTCATGGGTTTTGTGTGGAATATTGGTGATGCTTTAATGTTTCTGAATATAAGGAATTCCTTTTTCTTTTCTCTTAAGCTATATATAACTTATAATATGCTATGCTTTTTCAAACAATAATGAAACATCTTTTTCTCATTGCATGAACCTTCCACATTTCAGAAATTCTTATTGAGTATTCTTATTCACATAGCAATATAATTATTTTTGTAAATTCAATAGGAATATGTATTCCTTATTAATATGACATAATTGAAAGCATTAGTTATATAACCAAGGCTTAGACATGAATGTCATGTTTGAAATGATGTTCAATTAATCAGCTACAACAAGACACTTTTAAGGAACTAATTTCGACTTTAAGGACTCAATGTTTACAAAGCACTCTTTCGGCAATTGGCCTGGTAGCTGGATTACAGATTTAGAAGCTCACAAGGGAGTAAGGAAATTCACTTCCTGGCAGTCACAGGAACCTTAGGATATTTTGTGGGCATTTAAAAGGGACAAATTCACCAAAACTGTAGGTACTGCAGGTGAAATCTGATGTCAGGTTTTTTGTTTGATGTCTTAGCCTCTAGATATCTTAAACAGTTCAACCCAAGATTCCTTATGAAAATTCAAGCACAACAAAATTAAAGATCTATATGATCAATTACCTTTCTTTCAGCAACCATGTAAATAATCAGATTATATCTAAGGATGTCAGTATTATTTCATGAATTTTATGATCAAGAATAATTTTCTCTGAAGTTATCTTTGGTCGAAAGGAAGTGGCTGAAGAAAAATATTGTGCTTCCATAGAAAATTACACTACATTTATATGGATTATCAAATGTGGCTCCTATTCATTGTCTTTGAAATATTTTTTACCTCCTTGTAAACTGCATGGTTTTATTATTTACCCTGTAAATTGTACTGGATCCTGTCATCTTGCACAGATTGTCAATTCTTACCAAATTATTAATTCTTCCAGTTAACTTTAATATGTGGCTACAATCTCTAATCAAACATTTCCAGTTTTTCTCCCAACCTCCTGCTTGATGTCACTGAGAACCAAAACCTGACTGCAAAGATTCTTCTCAGGATTTTAGGTTGCTTATAGGAACTGCAGTAATATAGGATTATGATCCACCTAATTTTATTTTGCTTATTTTAACAGGGTCTTTGAAGATCTTGTTTACAAATGAGTTCACAGGTAGGGGTTACAACTTGAACATGTCTTTATGGGTGTGATGGTTTCTTTAATGTGTAAACTTGGCTAGGTTGTTATTGTGAGGGTATTTTGTGGATTGAAATCATCAGTCCATTTGATTGCTTCTATGGCTGATTACATCTACATTCACCTGAAGAGACTGCCTTTAA
This sequence comes from Dasypus novemcinctus, assembly GCF_030445035.2. Taxonomy (NCBI): domain Eukaryota; kingdom Metazoa; phylum Chordata; class Mammalia; order Cingulata; family Dasypodidae; genus Dasypus; species Dasypus novemcinctus. The sequence continues at coordinate 20,571,713 of NC_080674.1, forward strand.
TGAAGAGAATTCTCATCCGAATGTTTGAAGGCCTTATAGGGACGATTTCAGCAATAAGAATAGTTTCTCTCTTTACTTCAGCCATCCAGCTTCTTCTGGGGAAATTCATTGAAAACTTTTCCAAGTCGTCTTTACCAGATAAACCTGAAATGATCTGCCCTGAGAAATCAGCCATCCAGTCTCCATCTGAAGAGATGAACTCTTCTGTGCCTAGTAAACCTGTAACCACCGCCCCTGAGGAGACAGTCCTCAAACCTGTCTGAAAACATTGCAAATTCCTCTCTTGACCCACCCCACCACCCCTATTTTCTTCCAGCCCTATAACTGCACTGAAGTTCCAATGGTCCCCATGAAGTGAGGTGTAAAGTGTGACCAAAGAGAGGTGTGCTACACCCCAAAAGACTGCATGATTTTTCCAATTTATATAGACAGAAACCAGGGGAATATTGTTGGAATGGATTAAGGAATATAGACTAATGGCGGAAAGAAAACAAAGACTGGGTCAGGCAGAATTTATTGATATAGGACCAACTGAGCAAAGATTCTGGATTTATTGTTTATGCCTGCAGTATTAAAACTGGCACCAACAGTTGGTTTGAGTGGTTGGCTGAAGTATGAACTAAGGCATGGCCTACGTTACCTGAAGTTGAAATGCTAGAACCTCTCGGATATAATTTAGATGAAGTGATCCCAAAACTTAGAGAGATTGGAATGTTAGAGTCAATTTATCATGTAAGACCTGCTCACCAACACAGGAATGTCCAGAGCACACACCCTTTACCAGGACTATGAGGAATAAATTTGTGAGAATAGTTCCATCATCCCTGAAGAGCTATGCGGTCACTCTGCTATGCAGGTCACATATTACTGTGGGAACTGCTGCCACTGAACTTGGATCATTAAACACAATGGGGATAATCAGATTCCGGGTTGACAGGAGGCAAGTGGTAGCACTTAATTGCAATAGAGAGGGTGGGCATGACTACTGTAATGGACAGCAGGGTCAAAGCAGTAATCAGAAGAATCTGATGCACTATGAAATAAATGGACAGTCTACCAAATTCTTACTCAGTATGTGTAAACAGAAAAGTTTGAGATCAGGTGAATTTTAAAAAGCCTAACTTGAATCACAAAAAAATAGAGAGTCATGTCCTTTCAATCAATTCTAAAACATGAGTCAGTTTTAGACACAGAATCCCTTCAGTGAAGGAAAAGCCAGTTCCCCTTTGACAATGACCCTGCTTCAGCGCCAAAAACTTACACAGTTAATCTTCCTCCCAGCCTTACCCAAAGGGATATGCAGCCTTTTCCCAGGGCCACTCTTCATTGAGTAAAAGGAAGTAATCAGCGATTTGAGGGATTATTAGATACTGCTTTGGAAGTGACATTAATTCCTGGAGACTCAGAATATTGCAATGGCAAAAATTCTGTCCAATAAATGTGTGTCTTTGAAAAATATGATTTTTAAAACTGTTAGTATCATGCACTGATTATTATTAGCTGCATTTGATAAATATTACAAACTTAGACTGGCTTTGAGAGAAAGACCTCTTTCTAATTAGAGTTGAAAGAGAACAAGAGTGAATCCATATTGCGTGTGATTAGAATTCAAAGGAAATACTGTGTCTCAATTCTGGCCTTTAAAAGAAGCTCAAATTAAGATAATGTCTTGGAGAAAAAAAACAAATCAAGTAGTGGTCATCATACCCTTTGTTAAAATATCTCACTGGATTAATGTTGCACTTAGAAATTCAATTCAATTCAACATAATGGCTTAGGGAAAGAGAGTAGGATTGTTATCCTATGGAAGCCTGAACAGCAGAAAGTATCTTTATACGGAGGAAAGTATTTAGCTATGGGCACACAGAACTGACTGAAGACAGAAAAAATTCCAAAAATTTTTTGAGGGTGCCATATTTCCTAATCTCTTTCCAGTGTGGATTAAGAAATATTGTGACTCTGCAAGATGAAAAATGACACTTGGCATCCCAAATTGCTATGTACCAGAAACATACTTACAATGCTGCTTAATTCCACAAAATGAATATTATTATTTCTCTTCATGTATCTGGGAAGAGAGATGTAAAAATATTTTCCCCAGGACACAACTAAGAGGGACATCAAAAATACCCCAAGGGAGCTACTGCTAGGAAACAGAGCAGGGCCCTAATCAAGGGATGTTTCCTTTTCCAAGAATAAGGATCTTCCTACACTTGCCTGGTTTTAAAAATTGCTATAAATGAGTGACTGGTGTGTGTCTACCAATTCCTTCATTCCAAACATGATAAATGATTGGGTTTGTCTTGTTACTTTTCCATCACTATTCTGTGTATGTGTGTGTGTGTGTTATGCATGGGTGTGCATGCGTGTGATATAAGGAAGTAGGTCTCTCTGATCCGTTCAATTCACAGAACTTGGGTCAGTGGGACTGTCTCCAAAACTGAAGCAGATTACAAACCTGATTAGAAGAGGCTTCTGGAATTTCTTGGGGTGGAGTGTGATTACAATTGCATGAGAAGGAATTAAATTATTTAAATTAAGAGGATGGAGTGTGGAAGATAATATTATTTGCTTACAATTCTTTGTTTCCCACTACCTTGCCATGTTTCCCTGTGAATCGAGTACACTTTCCTGACTTTGGACTTGACCACATAATTTGGTGTGGTAATGGTATATAAACAGATATATTCCTTTCCAAATATATGCAGAACATTTATAGCACTTGTGTGATTTGTCTCTGCCTCTCTTTGGTCCCTGAATTTAGCCATGAGAATGACAAACACCAAGATTAGGATATAGACGGCTTTTGGCCTGGGCCTAATAAGAACTAAGAGATGAGCAGAGTCCAGAGAGGCGGAGTTCACTTGCATTCCCCAAGAAAATATTATTTAAGGAATTTTTATTGGATCAAGAAATAAGAAATTTTCTTATGATGTTCTTTGGTTATGAGGACCTAGAAGGCGAACTCTATCATCCTTTTCAGCCATTAGTAACCACAGAATGGGAAGAATTCAATTATGAAATACATTTAACATCACAAAGTTTAACAGTGAGTAACAAGTTAGGAACAGAGTGCAGTAGTGGGATAGGAGTTCAGAGGTGGAAGGAATGTTAGGAAAAATTATTACATAAAACTTAGGCTGAAGGGTTAAAATTGGGGAAGCAAAACTTCCTTGGCTTAATGTGAAGCATTACTGAAGGAGAAGCTCTCAAGTGGGGTTAAAAACCTACAAGGTCATACAAATGCAATGTGTTACATTCAAACTGAATGTGGTTGACAAGCAGAGCTAGTATCCTTGAAATGAGCTTCCTCAGATAATAGATAAATACAATTAGCTGTATCCACAAAAGATGACCTCTTAAGAAACAGAGGAAATCACAGACACAAGAAATGATAGAGAGACCTGTAAGAAGTCTTCAGCTGAAGCGGAGAGACTACAAAGAGTAAATTGTCTGGAATGTGATAGGAATAAAACCAGCTTGCTGTAGAATAAATCATAATAGAAAGGTAAGGGAGTACCTAAAAATCTATAAGGAAATGAGTTTGCATACAGGTTAGCATGGCTTAAAAAAGGTAGAAAGTCACCTCAGTGGTCAATTACATTTCCTTGAATTTCATTAGTTTACTTTAATAAATTAAACTTCTATATCTTTTAAATTGTCGTGAGTTTTTAACTATCAAGGTAATGCTGTACTATTCAGAAGAACAGGCCCATGAAAAACATTATACCACAAATATTTTGGAATGAAGATATCTATGCAGATGATGAGCTGTTAAATTTGGAAACTAATCTTTATTTTTCAATGGATTTTATGCTAAAAAGGAAATAAATTTACTACTCAGTAAATTCTTTTAATCTTTGAAAGATATATATGATTAAAATAGTATTTTAAACAGTTTTATTGATATATAATTTACACAATAAAATTGACTTGTTTTAAGGGTAAATCCAACAATTTTATGGTATATGTTCAGAGATATATGGCCATCACCACAATGTAATCATAGAACAATTCTATCATCCCAAAAGAACAAAGCTTCATGCCCATTAATTTTTGTTCCCAGAGTAGCCACTAATTTACATTGTGTTTCTAAGCATTTGTCAATTTTATACATCTATCATACAGTATGTGTTATTTTTTAATAGTTTCATTCACTTAGCTTATGATTTTTAAGGTTCATGCATTTTGTAGAATGTATCACACTTCTGTTCTTTTTATCAACAAATAATATTCTATTGCATGCATGCATCACATTTTCTTTATATATTCAACATGTGATGGATCTGTGAACTGTTTCCATTCTTATGAATAAGGCTACTTTGAATTACTGTGTAGAGTCTTTATATGGACATGGAATTTTATTCCTCTTGGGTAGATACCAAGGAGTAGAATTGCGGGGTCATATGGTAACTCCATGTTGCCTTTAGAAATGCATTTACTGTATGAGTGTTCTTTTCGTAAAACTACAGAGAAACAAAAACATCCATCCTGCAAACAGTAAAATCTGTGGAATTATTTTTCCAAGAAACTTATGAGAGTGAAAATTTTCAGCACACCATAGCAATCATGATATACTTTTGAAATTATAAAAAGAAAAGTAAAGAAAGGAAAAGAAGAGAAATGAAGAGAAGGCAATTTGAAAACTCTGAGTTTGAAATCTGTGATGGTGGCTTCTGCCAAACACATTTTTATCAAAATAGTACTTGTACTTGCTGCAGGTTCTCTGAAAACCTAAATGACAAAATGATCACGTAAGGTAGTAATTTTGTAATTTTTTGGCTGAGTAGCCCTGAGGCTATTGACAACCAACAGTGAGGAAAATTATTTATAAACAGCCACATCATATGCTAGTCCAAAGTTCTGTATTGCCCTCAAACTTTAAAAGTCTTACAAAATATGTTAGTATGGGCATAATATTTCTTTCTTGATCAATTTCTAACTCAATTTAAAAGTTTGTCATTTTTTAAATAAAATGAATCTTATTATATTTTTCACTATTGCTTTTGCATGTTGTTATTTTATTTATGGACCTAAAAGAATCTATTGAGGTAATATGTAAATGAAAGGGCCTAAATATTTTTTCAATATCACTAAACTTGAAAGATTTTCAAGTCAATATATTAAGAAAGGAAACCTAAAAACCTTTTAACTTTATAATTTGTAGTTGTAACCAATGTGGAAATACAATTGTTCTTTAACTACAATCTAAAATATTGGTGGAATAACCACAAATAAAGGCCACTGGGCATAGATACCAGCTACATCAATATATCCATTTATTTTCTCCCATTTTTAAATTTTATTTTATTACTACTATTTCTTCAAAAATGCTTTAGATTACAAAAATGTTAGGTACATTTATTACAATTGATGAACACATATTGAAACATTGCTACTAACCATGGTCTATAACTTACATTATGTTTACACTTTGCACTGCACAATGTTATAGGTTTTGACACAATGTATATGGCCTGTATCCATCATTGCAATGTCATGCAGAGGAATACCAATGTCCCAAAAATGTCCTATGTTACACCTATTCTTCTCTCTTCCTCCCTTCAGCCCCTGTGGTGACCACTGGCTTTATATCAATATTTTAAGTTCTTCCATTACTAGAATAATGAGTCTACTTTAGTCCGTAGTTGCATTCTCCCTTATGTTTGTTCATTTCTCAATCTTGAGGATTTGGGGAGGGTGATGCCCGCTCTTCTTGCAATTGAGAAGGGGCTTAGATCCCTTGGGGCAGTGGGTGGCACTTTCTTGCTTGCAGTTGTAGATTCTCTCCGGGGATGGGCATTATCCATCATCATCCTCTTGTTAGTTGTCATTGGTGAGTCTGGTGAATTAGGGGGTAGGTGTTGGCTGCAACTCTGCTGAGATTCAGGATTCAACTGGTGTGTGAATAGTCAGGACATTGAAGTCTCTGGGACACATATTTAGTGGGTACAGTGCTAATTATAGGTTCCAATAAAAATATAAAAACCATATATAGGAAAATTATAAACGAGTCCAATTCCAATACTCTGGGGGGGGGGGGGTAGGTTATCATATATTCTGAGATAAGGCCCACTGACAGGATGCCAAATTTCTACTGGTGCCTGCCCCTCCTATAGTGTTCTGCTATCTGTAGAGCCCTCAGGAGCGCCCCTGCTTGAAGCACAGTTTACTGAAGCAGTCGGCGGGATCCTCCTATGATTTGCGTATGCATAACGGCTGGAATGACCTCCTGACTCACTTTGAAATCTCTAAGCCATAAAAACTCATTTGCATTTAATAGTTCCCCCTTTTGATCAAGGCCTTTTTCCAAATGCACTGCTAGTTGTCACTTGGCAATAAACCCTTGGAGCCAGGGAGGCTTTGGAAGTCAGGTCCTGCACCAGGGGAGGGGGAGGTAGCAAGTTTATATGACAGGTGGGAAGCAACAAATTTATAAGCTGAGTTTGAGTTAGAAAGAGGCCATATTAGAGCACCAAGGAGGCTTTCAGGAGGTAACTCTTAGTCAACATATAATACTAGACAAAGTTTCAATTTCAGAACAAGGTTCATAAGTACAAGCATCAAGATCAAGGGCCTGGTATATTGATCTGTCTTCCTTTGCTAGGCACTGCCTTGTACTCTAGTGACTCTTGCCACTCTACAGGAGAATGTAGCAGTATTCCACAGGATTGGAATTCAATATTCTTTTGGTTATGATATGGGTCTCCAGCCACCAAGACAACACCCATGACTACTTGAACATACTCACATTCCATAGAGGCATGTCCCAGGTGCACCCTTCCCCATGCATTCCCCCACCAACAATACCCCGCACCAATGATGCTCCCCTGCCACAATTGTAACTCTTCTGCAATCCAAAACCTCCTCAATAACAAAGCCAAAAATAAATAAATAAATGAAAATAATAAAAAATAAATATAAGAAAAAAACTTTTTTGCATTATTTCTTTCATTCCCATAAGATCAGCTATCCTTTGCAGTCCCACTGCTGGGTATATATCCAGAAGAATTGAAAGCAGAGACCCGAACAGATATATGCACACCAAAACTCATAGTGGCTTATTCACTATTGCCAAAAATTGGAATCAACCCAAGTGTCTATCAACAGATGAATGGATAAATATATTGTCCTATATATATAAATGGAATATTACTCAGCTGTAACAAGGAACACAGTATTGACACACAAGACAACATGGATGAATCTTAAAGACCCTATGTTGAGTGAAGCAAGCCAGCCACTAAAGGACAAATACTGCATGACCTCATTGATACGACTTAAGCAAATAGAGCAGACTCACAGAGCTAGAATCTGAAAGTCCGGTTATCAGGAGAGAGAAAGGGAATAAAGTATGGTGAGCTGATGCTCAATATGGGCAAAACTTATGATAAAGTGGAAAGTGAGTTTTCTCCTACCTAAAGCTTCTTTAAAAATGAAGTGAAAAATAAATAACATACTGATCCCTTTATTTTTGAGAGGTAAGATCAAATAACACAAATAGCACAGATCCCTTTATTTTGAAAGGTGACATCTTGTCTTTAAAGTTCATTTTTTCTTTATATAAACCAACTTGAAAAGAAAGGGAATTGAAGGAAAAATTAATGTTTACTTATTTTCTCCTTAATTTAGGTGTTGTGTGATGCATTAAATACAATATCTGGATTTTCAATAAGAATTTGGCAAGTTTGCATTCATTATTATCCCAGCCTGACAGATATATAAGTACTTATGACACAGGAAGATTTTCATCTCTATCTAATACCACAATGTTGTCAAATAATAGAACTGGAACTAGAATCCAGAATGATCTGATTCCAAGCACATATGCTTTTCCCTCCACAACAGTGATTCATCTCAATCAATTTAATTCATGTAGTCAACAAATTTTGTGGCCCTCAAGTACATGCTTTTATGCTAAGTGCCAGGGATGCAAAGTGCAATGCAACAGAGCTTCTGCTAAGAGTTTTCTGGGAAAGGCAGAATTATTATTGCATGTAATTACAAGTACTAATTTTTAGCTATATAAACATGGATTACAGGACATGAATAACTACAAATAGGCTTTGGAGAATGAAGTTTGTAGGACCATTCATTTTGTGAAAAGTGATGCATGATATGAGAATTGTAAGTAGAAGGTAGTCAGACAAAGGGACTCTAGAGGAAAAGCTTGGAAAAAGAAAAGAATGTTCTGTAGAAAGAAAAATGATAGAGAGGTCAGACCTAAAAGGTCACACGTTTTGAAGTAACATGCTGCAAGCGATTAATCTGGAATGGTAGGTCTAGGCCAGGTCGGGTCTATATAGGGCTGAAAAATTTCCACTTTCCCCTGAAGGCCAATTTCCTAGAGGCAAGGGAGAGTAATCCTGTGAAAGGCCAGATGGCAAAATTGAGATTTGTTGCAAGCACTTGAAAACAAAAAGGAAATTGTCCTAATGTTTATGTGATTTTAAGCAAGATATGTGATTTATATTGTACTTTAAAAATAATTAAAATTAGACTAAGAGTTATATTTTTCAAATGGGAGGGTTAAGCTACCAAGAACAATAAATCTGAGTGAAGGAACAAAACTGAGGGCTGAGAAACCATTTAGGGGACAGCCAGGGAAGGCTGTGTCAAAGGTGATGGAGTTGGTGAGGAGGGGATTTGTGCTAAAACCCAGGCCTACAGTGCAGAATCAGGCCAGAGTCCATTAGTAGAGGCATTTGTAGAGATGATGAAGAGAGTAATTGGAGATTTGGATTCATGGGTAAATTACCAAAGCTAGTTTTATCATGAAAGCTCTGCTGAATGAGTTACCAAAACTTTCTTAAATGTTTGTTGCTTTCTCCATTCACTCCTTATGATTTATTCAATCTGTGCCACAGATAATGAACTCTCTATTCTCTTCTGGAAATTTATTTACTACAAACATCTTTATTTCCACATCCAATGCCATGTTCTATCATGTCTACTACAACCTCTCATTTATCCTTGAATAACAAAGCAGGGAAAAATAATCAAAGACTTGAAAAAGAAATTTTATGGACATTTTAATATCATGAATCATATATCACATGTCATATGCCATAGAGTTTGTTCATGGTATATTTTCACTTTTCCTGAGACTTACGCATGAATCATTTCCATTTGTCTCCATGTTTTTTGGTTAATCAATTTTCTCTATTTTTTACTTAATTCCTCTTAGAGAGTTTTAATGCTCAGTGCATTTTTTACAATTACAGAAATATTGCTATTTTTAATCTTGTGATTTTTTCTGTCTTGTTTCTTAACATGAACACACAATACACAAATGAAACCCAAGCCATAAATTAAATGTTTTAACCTAAGATCCATGAGGATGATGATGTGAATATAAGTAAGTGCCTCAAAATTATTTTCTGAGTATATACATTATTTCCTTTTGAAAGAGTCCATAGCGTTAATGAAATTTCCAAAAGGGTTTGTCAATCCATTTTCTGAATCTACTTTGAAGACTGCCAGAAAACCAGTTGGTTTATTTATTCATTCACGTATCTATTTATTTATTTAGAAATTAAATATTCAAATCACATTTAATCACCCTAAAATTATAAAGTATTTCCCTGTAAAAAAAAAAGCCTTAAATATTTTCTTTTATAAAAATAATGATTTTTATATTAGTGACTACTGAATTATTCTAACATGCTTTTTCTTTCTTTTCTCTGTTGTAATCCGGCACTTCTACTCGAATGTCATTGAGATTGCAGCAATTAGACTTCTTTTATTGCAGAACAGATGTGCTAAGTGTTGGGCTCATTCCACATGGGTTGGAATTGAGATATCACAGCTGTTAAAACTTAATTCTGGTTAGGTCAAAAGACCTCATCATTATTAGTACAAAATATCCATAAAACATAATTGAACTTATATTTTTAATTAAATCAAGTTTCTCTTCATTGTATGCATTGTAGATACTACAATTTCATACTGCCACATATGGTAACATGGGCTATAGTGTGGCAATCAATATTCATTTCTATGATCACAATCTGAAGGGTTTTATTTGTATACATGCCAATCATTACTGACTGATTTTTATTATGATACTAAGAGCAGCTGATTGAAAACAGCAGGGAAAAATTATGTTTTTTGCATTACCAACTTATTTCCAGAAAATTGATACTCTGAAGAATTTTCTATATAACCTAATTCTCTGAATGCGTTCCTGCCACCCATAAAATTAGTGTAACATTTCTGTAAACCTATATCAAACCCCACAAATGTTAAACTTTCTAAGTCAGAGAAAAACTTAAAAATTAATTTAGGACATTCATTTCCAATTCACTCAAAAATGATGTTTTGTATGATGAATTCTACAAACAATTGATTTCCATCACCAACAAAAGTAATAGCCAACTGCTTTGAGACAGATCATTCACAAATTAAATATGTTAGAACAATCCAATTTAGTCATTAAGATGGCTAAAATAGTTGAATTGACTTAGTAATTTTTTGGTTATTTCAGTCTTAACCACTGAATCATATCCAGTCTTTCTTGGCTCAATCAATTCTTGACAATTGGCTATTATTATAACTGAAGGGGGAAAATCTGCGTTTATTAAGGATGGGCTCCATTTACCATTCTTGAAAAGTTTTAGCTGTATAGAGCTGAATTAGCATACTAGTTTGTATAATAGAATAGTTTGTATAATAAATTTTTAAAAATTAATCATATTCCCCTAAGGAAAGATAGAATATGTAGCAGGATCAAAAGTACTGTTAATCCACTTGAGTGTAGCATTTGAATTTTCTCTTTTTTATATTTTGATAGTGAAAACATGGGATATATTGTAAGACAGCATGGTTGTCCTTCATGAGATAAACTATTAAAATTGTGGTAAGTTGCTAGGGCATGGCAGTGGGTGAGGCTATAAAAGAATTCTTTGGAAAATGATCTAAAATCCTTACTCTCCCCATTTCACTGCTCCCTTCCAGAACTGAAGGTTATCCCAGATACACTGTACACTGGACATTAATTGTTTTAGGCATTAGTTAGTTTGTACAGTCCCTAAATTCCTCCTCTTTCTGAATATGACCCAAGTAACCTATGGGAGCTTCTCTCTCCCTCATTTTGTGAAGTCATAATCAGTAGGTAATTCTGAGAAGTGAGGGTTTGGGGGATTGTAGATAAATTTAAATCCTTTTCCTACATAACCGTTGGAATATCCAAGGAATGGACATATTTATCCTGAGTTATAGTTTGCTAATAACGGTGACTAATTTTCACCAATACTGGGACCATATCAGAATCTCTTTCATAGATGTTAATTTCATAAATGTTCCTTTGTGAACCAAAATACCCCTTCCTCACTACCACACCATTACCATACTCATATATACAAGCACACATATATAAATAGTTTGAAAACCACTCTTACAATGTTTGGGGACACCCAAAATCTTAGTTTTCATTTATAACATTAATCTATTTCATTGATCAATTTCCAAGAGAATTTAGCGCTCTTTTTATGTTCAATCCTTAGCCGTCTCAAGTACCTAGCACCTATACATTATCCAGGTTGCGGTGGTTTGGTTTTTTTTTTTAATGCTCTAGTTTCATATAGAGATCCTTTCTAACTTTTTTCCCATTTTTTTGCCCTTATCATCAGGGGACAGCCAAACTTGTAGAATACTGGTACCACCTTCTAAAGGCACAACTGAAATGCATGCTCAGAGGAAAACTTCTGAACACTGAGGTGCCTCACTTGAGATCAGCGCACTTACTAAAGAAAGCATCTCTATTTAGTTGTGTGCTGTTAACGGAAAGGATATGTGGGTAAAGGCATCAAGGTCCACATTCCTATCCTATGGGCTCTTATTCCAGAACAGTCTCAATACTGCTTTTGAACTACAATCCTCTGAGAAGCACAAGGCAGAAATAAAGGCCTAAGGATTTTATGAGTGGACCCAGCAACCACCTGTGTGAGAGGAAAGGGGAGAGGGAGCTGGCTAAGCCTGGGAGAGCTCTGTACGTGCTGAGTGAAGAAAAGAAAAGGACAGTTGGGTGGAAGTGTTCTGGATTACCTTTCAATCTAAAGAAGATTCCATATGACCCTCAAGTCAAAGACCACCCTCTCAGGAATTCCTGTTCTCCCTGGACTGGGCCTTTTTAATTATCCCTGCTGCACTGGGCCCTTGGCTGGAAACTGCCCGTGAGAAGTATGGCTTTGGCTAAAATGCAGTGATGGATTTTAAAACTGAGCAGCTGGGACTTTTGTTCTATTATGCTCTCTGCATTTGGACGTCTGCAAAATGCAATCTCACACCAACACAGTGTCTCAGAAATCTAAAAGCAATCCCTGCTCTTGTACTCAGAGTTTTCTCACTTTCTCAAGAATTTTCCTTCTTGATATCTTATTTTAGATCTAATTCTCCCTTTCTACTCTCTCTCTCCCTCCCTTCCCCTATTTCAAGAATATAGATTAATCCTAATATCTTCTAATGACAATAATAACCATACTGCTACTCCTACAAATAAATAATTAAAATGCTCTCTCTTGACACTGACTTGATCCTTTGTCTTCCACTTCATTTCTTTGATTCTCTTCATAGGCGTGTTTCTTAAGAGGATTACCATCCACACTATTTTGACTTCTGGTTCTGCCATCACTGATCCGCCACCACATACTGGGTTCTGCTCTAGTGTGTTTTCAAATATCCTTTTGTCAATGTCTGATTGATGAATCCATTGGCAACTACTCTCTCTTCATCTTATTAAATCTTTTAACAACATTCGATATGTTTAGTCACTCCATTCTTCTTGCATTATCTGTTGGATTCCCTAACACTACAATTTTCAGTTTTCCGCTTATGTGTTCGGTTCATTTTACTTTGCAGACACTTCCTCATGACTAAATTCATTTGAATACTTCTAATATTTGTTTGCTTCTCTTTTATATTATGTACTTAGGTTAAATAAATATATTGCTTTAATCAATGTGTTATGCTGATTTCTAAATTTACCTCTTTAGCCCAGAATTTTATTCTGGGCTCTACTCCAATTTATCCAAATCCCTACGCTACTCAATATCTCCATGTGGATGTGTTTCACCCATTGTAAACTTATGAACTAAACATAAATCTGAATTTCTCTCTCTCAAATATGTTATTTTAAAATGTAACATATATCATAAAATGATACCAGAATTAATATAGTTATTTGAGAAGGAAAAAAAATGTCATTTTACAATACTTTCTTTCCCTTAGACATTATATACTGCCTCAGTCCTTCTTTTTATTTTAAATAATCTGTCCACATTTTAAAATATCTCTTGTCACCACTTCAGTCCCTTTCATATATGGATTATTATTGTATTAATAATATACTCCTAACTCAAAACCATTCTTCCTCTCTTGACCCTTCCAAAATATTCTCCAAATAGTAGACAGAATAATAATTTTGCATTAAAACCAGACAATTTTATTTTCAGCTTAAATGCTTTCTATTGCATTTAGAATAAAATATGGACTGTCTACTTTAGCAGTAAGTTCTATTTGGTCTTGCCCCATTTACCTCTCGAACCTCATCTCAGTAACACTCTCTCTCTCTATTACAGTGAAGACAGTCTTAAGGTAGTCCCATATGCAAACCTTTTCTCATTGCACATTTTTGTCTGCCTCTTACAATCTTCTCCTACATTTTGATTAGGGTGATCACACTCACTCCCAAATTAAATCACTGTGTCCCTTTTTCCTTGGAAATGAACAAGTGTAGATAAATTGTATAATCTATACATCTTTGTAAAGCAAAGCATTCTTATTATGCACATCTCAAAATAAATGCCACTTCATTAGAAACATTGTCTGACAATCCTTTTATAAAGCATTCCTTAATTTTACAGAGTCGTGCCCCTTACCCTGTTCCCTTCAGGCAGATTTTTAAATAGCATACATTTAATTGACTTTAAATCTGACTGGAAGTTCCCAAAATATTTTATATAGTGCTAGGAAGGCAAAAGTTCTGCCACATCATATGTTGCAGATTGAATCATGTCCCCCATAAAGATAAGTGCAAGTCCTAATCCTTGGCACTGTAGGGATGAACTCATTTGTTAATAGGACCTTCATAGAAGCTATTTGGATGAGACAAAATTGAATCAGGATAGATCTTAATTCATATGGTGGAAATCCTTATAAGCAGAGGAAATTTGGACACCATAAGGGAAGAACACAGAAGTAGAAGCCAGAAAAGGAGAGAGAGTAATGTGACAGAGGGAGAGATTGAACCCCACCAAAATGTCAAAGACTTAGGAGCCAACATGGCTTGCCAAGACCATGATTTTGGACTTCCAGCCTCTGAAACTGAGAAACTATAAATTCCTGTTGTTTAAGCCAAACCATTGCATGGCGTTTGTCATAGCAATCCTGATAAACTAGGACACTATGATATACTGCTTTTGTCTTACAACTTTCATCCTTGCCTTTTGGAAGACTGTGTTCAAACTTACTGAACATTTATCACTCCTGTACATATAAACTTGTAATTATAGAAGCAATCATTGGTTAAATTGTCCCTAAACCTTCTTTTCATTCAGAGTTCAACTTTTCCAAGTGGTAGCTTGATTCACAGTTATTGCTGTCCATGTGTTCCATGCAGTCATGTCCTACATGCTAAGAGAATGGGCAAGTTCTTAGAAATAAAGAAATGTGTTCTCTTCAAAGATTGCTTTACCATTGTTTCCTGGATTTTAAACCAAGCCACTGTCGCCCATTTTGTAAGTTTTGATGTTGACACTTTCTTAACATCAGAGATATTAATAGCCACTATTCCTGTTATAGCCTGAAACAACTTGTGGAGGGTAGTTTTCCAGTTATAACACCAGCAATAACAACAAGACACACTTTTGTGAGCTCATTCTTTTATTGCTCACATCCATGTCCACCATCAAGTAGGGCTGCCTCACCACTCCCACTTCCAATAAATTTTAACTCATCCCATCTCTTCCCCTCTTCCCCTGAACCCTACAGGCAACCCTTCTTATGTGAAAGGTTGAAGTGGAATCCCCTTCTTTTATGTTTCTTTGAGAGGCTCTGCTATACCTGTGAATGCTTTTGCCATAAGGGCTAAAATTTTTTTACAAAGCACCTAACTCCACTGGAATGATGACATGGGAACTACCTGACCCAATGCACACATAGGTGGACAATTGACAATTGCTCCATGCTACTGCCTGGACCACAGCACACGAAAATCCTACTAAACAGACGATGCATACAAAGTTCAGAAATAATATAATGTGGAATATGTGCATTTTAGTGTTACTAAAATGAAAGGCAGGTTTCATTTACATTTTTAATGGCTGACTCACTGTCTGAACTGAAGCCTGCATGAGGCTAGGGGTGATGTATTCACCACTTGAACAAAAGGCCTTATAGTACCCGATGCATATCAACTGCTGAATGAAGGTAAAAATGAGTCCACATGGTGGAAAACCAGTAAATAAAATTCAAATTACTTGATTTTATATAATAAACTTTAAAAGCAAAAGTTCTAATTGAAACCATTTCAGCCTTAGGATTTCTGAATTTCTTAGATACATTTGAATTTTGTAATGATAAGGGTTTACAATGAAAATCCAATAGTCGACGAGAAAATACTTGTGTGTGTATATGCATATATATAGTGTGTGTGTGTATATATATACACATATATACATACATATATTTAATCATTATTTTAATAATTTCAACCCTGTTTCTGTCAACAAAACAGTTCAGAAACTTTATGATCAATATTAAATGTTATGAAATAATTTATCGGAGTGCCAAAGGAAAACCCATAAAGCTGCCCCTTTAAAGTACCTCTCTTTGCAGTCCTGGCAGAATTTAGTGATATCATATAAGGAATCAAGAACAGTATGAAGACAATTTTTCCCAGAAATATTTCGTGAATGTTTTGTGATTGCAATACTTTGCTTTCTATTTAAAACACCTATAATCTGTAGGCTGCATTTTTAAAAAACTGACAGTTATAATTTAAAACCTATGAGGACTGGTGAATCCTCACATAAAGATGTGTGTTGTTTTGTGTTTAATGATACATCTTCTCTCACCTCACATCAGAGAAACGGCAGGGTTTTACCCTCACAATGTCACAGCTGTTTCAAATTCTCTTACTTAGTTTCCAGCTTTTATAGCTTGAGCAGCTGTCAGCAGCAATGTCTTTTTCTTTGTTAGGCAGGGAAATGTCTAAACTTATAATTAGACCTCAGTTATGAAAATGTAACTAGTTAATCATAGCTTTCATTAGGGCTTTTTGCATTCCAAAGCGATCTAAGCACAGCCAAGGATGGAAAAGCATACCAAACAAAGCTGTCCTGAATTATTTTCAAGTTTATTTTCTAATTCCATTACAAATGTTCATTTTTACCATCTTATCAGCTGAACTTTTATTTAATACCTTTAAATTATACAGAGCATGTACACCACCTGTAGTGCTATTTCCCAAACTTGATATTCTTCTTGCCTTAAAATTTTTTAATTACATCACCGAGGTATGTATAAACAAAATGATAGTAAAATTCCAGTACCTGAATTCATTTAGGGCAAAGGCTCCACTCATGTATCGGCAGACTGCTTTACTTTTTCCTAGTAGCAGTTATTTAAAGGTACTAACACAACTTTACCCCAACATCATAGAATACAACCTTGGCAGAAGTTGGTTAAAAAGATGGTTACATAAGTCATGCAAAAAAATTCAAATTATCCTTCTTTAGTAGGTTATTATGTACCCTGAGCAGTGGGGGCAGGGAGCAAAATATGTCCTTAATTTTAATCAACTTCTGTGTGTGTGAACCCATTGTAATAGTGTCTTTTGAAAACGTTACAGTTGGTTATGGTGTAGCCAGTTAAATTAGGATGGTCTTAATCATATTACTGGATACCTTATAGAGAAGGTCACAGAGAGAAAGTTACTGAAGAAGCAATGCCTTGATGATGTCTTAATTTTGAACTTGTCCTAGCCTCAAAACCATGAGCAGATAATGTCCCATTGTTTAGCCATTCCTATGAATGGTATTTGTTTTAGTAGCTGGGAAAATAAGATACCTTCAAATTAATGAATTAAATTAAAATGAATTAAATTAAAAGCTTTGTAGATAACTTGTAAACTCCCAAGAATTTGCCTGGAGGTCACAAACTCCTTCTCCTTCCAGAGATTTACCAGGATCTTCTTCTCCTTTATGAGTACCTTAAACCCATTGACATTCTAAGCTTTGTAATTCATCAGTGTTTCCTTTTTTTCATATCAATCTTAGATCTCATAAATCAGGAGCTCAAAAACAATGTTGACTATCCTTAAAACTCCCTTACCCTTTTGACCTTTTGGTGTTTGGTTTTTTGTTTTTGGGTTTTTTTTTTAAAGATTTATTTTTAATTTATTTCTCTCCCCTTCCTCCCCTCCCCCCTCCCCCACTGTGGTCTGCTCTCTGTGTTCATTTGCTATGTGTTCTTCTGTGTCTGTTTGTATTCTTGTCAGCGACACGAGGAATCTGTGTCTCTTTTTTTTGTTGGGTAATCTTGCTGCGTCAGCTCTCTGTGTATGTGTTGCCACTCCTGGGGGGCTGTGCTTTTTTCACACAGGGTGGCTCTCCTTGAAGGATGCACTTCTTGTGCATAGGGCTCCCCTACATGGGGGACACCCCTGCGTGGCATCGCACTTCTTGCGTGCATCAGCACTGCATGTGGGTCAGCTCACCACACAGGCCAGGAGGCCCTGGGTTTTAACCTTGGACCTCCCATATGGTAGGTAGACGCTCTATCAGTTGAGTAAAATCTGCTTCCCATTGGTGTTTGGTTTTTGTTTTTGTTTTTAATTAATTTTGCTGTAAATACCCCAACTTTGGCTGAATCAAACTATCCAGGTAAGAGTTTTGGTGAAAATCTCAAAACAGCACACTAATTCTTCTTACCAAAGTTCTAATCACAAGTCTTAGATGGCTCTCAACAGTAGATGGTCTATTAATTTTCTCAGCTCAAGTGACACTTTGAAATTACTTTTTAAAAAATATTCTATCAGTTTCTAATCACTCCTTCCAAACATAATTGAACAACAGATTTTTGTCTCCTAAAATAAAGATATTATAGTAACAATCAAGAAAAGCTACCCATTCCCATCTTTATTGCATAGATAAACACAAAAGCATACTACAGTTACAATATCATCTGCTCCTTTATTTCTATTCCATTAAGATAGGTGTTGGCAAACTACAGTTTCCTGCCTGCTTGGGCAAACAGAATTTTATTGAAATACAGCCATGCCCATATTTTGCCTAATTATTGGAGCACAGCCATACTGTGACTATATTTGACTATTTTTGATGTGTGCTTTCCCTCTTAAATGGCAAAGTTGAGTAATTGGAACAGAGACCATCTGTCTATTAAAACCTAAAGTATTTAATATCTAACCCTTTAGAGAAATTGAGTGACAAGCTCTGTATGAAAGCAATGAGCTCATTTCTCATATAATGCTAAATATTATGATTTTGGGTTTGAACACTATTTTGAGTTGAATTATGTACCCAATTTAGACATGTTCTTGACCTTGATCTGTATTTCTGTGGTTTTGAACCCATTATAAATAGGAACTCTTTCATACGTTATTTTAGTTAAGATGTGTCCCAGCTGAATGAGGATGGGCCTTTCTCTGAATTACAGGGGTCCTTTTAGAACAGAAGACTCTCAGATATAGGAGAGAAAGCCACAGAGAGGAGCTGGAAGCCAGAAGTTAACACAGTCCAGAAGATAAAGAAGAGATCATCACTATAAGACATAAAAGCCAAGGAAGAAAAGGATTGCTGGCCAGTCAGAATGTTACTGACCCGTGAGGAAGTAAGCCTTCTAGCCAATGCCTGGACATAGATTTCTGGCCACTGAAACCATGATCCAATAAATTCCCATTGTTCAACCCATTGTATAGTATGTGTGATAGGAGCTTAGCAATGCAAAGATAAGACTCCATCATCTTCAATTTTCTCCAAGACTTTTTGAATTAATACACTTATTTTCTATTCAGACCTTTTCTCCAGGTTGTACCCTTCTAGTTGTCTTTTAATTGTGCTCAAATATCTCCTATTAAAAACAGCAACCATCGCAGACAACCAGTGAACAAACCCTTGACTGTATCCTCTGCGGCTAGCATAATTATCTCCTATCCTTTGAAGCCAAAATAGTTCAAGTTGTCTTTATTCCTGAATTTCATGTTATCATTTTTAATTAACTTCTCAGCTCAGTCTATCCTAGCCATAATTTCCATTTTCCTATAGAAACAATCAGTTTTGAAGCTCACCAGTAACCTCCATAACCTTATCCAAGGGTTCTCAAAAGTTAATGATCCATCAGAATACAGTGGAGTGTTTGTTAAACATGGATAGCTGATTTCCACTTCCAGAATTTGATTCAGAAGGTATGGCTGGTCTGGGGCCCAAGGTTTTGCATTTCTAGCAACTCTATTTTCTAACAATTTCTGCCGCTGCTGCTCTGGAGATCACACTTTGAAAGCCAATAGCCTACTGA
Source organism: Dasypus novemcinctus (assembly GCF_030445035.2). Lineage (NCBI taxonomy): Eukaryota > Metazoa > Chordata > Mammalia > Cingulata > Dasypodidae > Dasypus > Dasypus novemcinctus. The sequence goes on from NC_080674.1 coordinate 20,591,246, forward strand.
ATAATTTTAAGCCTACGTATTTGACACTCACAGCAACTTCCTCCTCCTTAAAATATTTTCCTAGGGCCTTTGATACCAACCCAATATTTTCCTCTACCTTTCAGTCTGCTCCTTCTTAGCCTCCTCTACCATCTCATCCTTCTCTACTAGTTTTTAACTTTTGGTGTTTCTTAGAGTAGCACAGTTCATCTTTTTCTCTCTACTGGCTTAAGAGTCTCTAATATCATTCCCCTACAGTACCTTCTTTTATCATCTACACTAAGATATCCCAAATTCATATCCTCAACCCAGGTTTCACTAGTGACATGCAGACCTGAAACATATCCTATTGCTCTCTTCTATTGTCATCCCATATTTGGTATCTCAAACCATCCCAGAATGAATTCATGATATTTCCTGGCTAAAACATGATCTTTTATATTTTTACTAGCTCATAAATATGCAAATGGTCCATGCCAGAATCTAAGAGAAATAGATATTTTAATAGCTTTTTTTCGTATTCAAGCTGTCAGCAAAGTCTGCTGTTTTTATCTCTTAAATTATCTCTTTGATTCCGTCAACTGTTATAACATCTACTTTTGTCAATGTCTATGCATTTTTATTGGATTATTGCAAAAATCTTCTACTTGGTCTGCTTTTGTCTAGTTGACCCCGCTTCTCAAATCTGTCTTACATAAAATTTGTTAGCTCAATTTCTTTAAACAGAAATATTATCTAAATATGACAATTTGAAGTTTTTTTTGTGAATTCCAGAAAAGATTATGCTTTCTAATTAATCCATTCCTGTGTGAGATTCTTTGCATTAAATTCAGTTGAGGCCTTTGATTGGATCACATGATTAGATCAATTTAGGGTTTTTTATTGAGCTAGGTCAGTTCAGCATCACCCAGATTAGGTCTTCACCCTCTTGCTGCTTCTTATAGAAACTGAGAACACACAGAGAGAAAGGCACACAGAAAACGGTGCTCTGACATTTTGACCCAAACATGTGGAAAAGAAGATTCCAGGTTCACCTACAGCTACAGAAAGAGAAGCCCTGAGACACTCAAGGAGATGAGGCACAGGGAGAGATGTCTGATCTCCCACAGGTGAGCTCCAGAAAAAAATAAAGAGACTGGCAAACCCACCATTTGACTCATCATGTGGCAGAACTCCAGGCTCTGCTAACAGCTAGCCTTTGGTGAGAAAGCATTTCTGTTGGTGCATTACCTTGGACATTTTTGAGCCTAGGAAATATAAGCTTTACCCTAAAAAAATTCCCCTTAGGAAAGTCAACCCATTTCTGATACTTTGCATTGGCACACTAAGACACACAAACTTAATTAATAGATAATATGAACTTGGTCATAATCATAAAAAATAATATATCATAATATTAGAATAGGATTAATGGCTAGCACCATGGAATTTGAAGTTAGACCTAGGTTCAATCAATTTCTGCTCTTTATATGCACACACACAGAACACTTAATAGTTAATTAAATAATCTAAAATTGACTGTATAAGCAGGAAATCAAAATAGGAAGAATTACATATTCCAACACATGTGAATTTACTATGAACTTGTCAAAAGGAAATCCAATTGTTACAATTTATAAAAAGGCTTTTCCTTTTTATATATTTGTTAGGTTGTATAAAAGCATTATTTATAAAATATTCTATTACAAAGTCATTCTAAAATTAGCTTTCAATAATCAAACCTGAATATTTCAAATATCAGATATACGTAGGAAAAATAAACCTTATGAAGACATAATTAGTCAAGGTGATTAAAGAAACCATCCATAGTTACATGGATGTAGGTATATTATAAGGATATGAGTCCAAAAACTGTTTTTCTATGCTACCCACAAAGTAAAACTGAACAGTCAAATATTAAGAATAATCTACTTTTACCTAAAATATTCAAGTAAGATAAATAAATTCAAATCCTTGAACCAGCTACTTTAATCTCTCTCTGTTCTCCATTTTCCATAGTATAGTCAGATCTAGAGACGACTGGGTATATGATGGTCAGTCACTCCCATATGTATTAAGAATTCTTATTCAAAAGTGATAATATCCTACAGAGAATAGGAAGTATCAAATGCCTATAACAATAGATGAACAGATCATGAAATGTATATACAAGTGTCAGCACTTTGTGTCTGTGTGTAGAGTATTGTCTAAACTTGTTATTTACATCTTCTCATTGGTTATTTCCAACAAATTTCACGTTTTTTCTTTCTTTTTTTTTTTAATGTACTGGGGCCGGGATTGAACTCAGGACCTCATTATGCAGGAAGCCAGTGCTCAACCACTGAGCCACATTGGTTTTCCAAATTGTACCTTCTTACATTCACTATTGTCATGGATTTAATTATGCTCTCTCCCACAAAAAAAAAAAAAACAAAAACAAAACATGTTTAAGTCCTAAGTCTATGCTACCTGGTTCTGTGGCCATAAACCCATTTATAAATAAGACTTTGAAAATATTATTAATGGTTAAAATATATCCAGGCAGAATGAAAATGGGATGTAATCCAGTTAGGTTAAAGTTCTCATGAGCAAAGAAAATAAGTCACTTCAGAAGCCAGAAGAAGGAGAAGCCATAGAGAGAGGGAGATTGCCATGTGACACCAGGTTGCCATCAGCAGAATGTTACAGGCTTTGGAGAAGGTACATCCTTGCTGACTCCCTGATTTTTAACTTCTAGCCTCAAATACTGTGAGCCAAAAAAGTTCCTGTTCAAGCCAACCAGTGTGTGATGTCATAGTGAGCATGGAAACTGAGACAACTATCCACTCTCCTTATTTATTCCTTTCCGAACCTTGCTGGCCTATCTGTAGTGGTTCTTAGTGTAAGTTCTACACTTTGTTTTAAATAGCAAGGACATCTTTAGCTGTTTATTAAATATTTTCATTCATAACCCAAAACTTAAAATATATGGGATACCATTTGGGAAATGGGATACGGGAGACAAAATAATTAAGTTGGAGCTTGAAAAGTTGGAGATTCATGTTAGAAGTTGTATAAAATTGTGAAAAGTGAAGCCTCCAGATATCAGTGATGTGATTTCAAGAAAGGAAAATAATAGTATGTGTCATGATTATAATTGGTTATTACAAGATAGAGATGAGCACAGGCAAGTATTGGCTAGTTTTGAGCAAAAATTAAAGAAAATAGATTCTAGAGATGGAAGGTCTTATGAGATTGGAATCATTGCCTGCTTTGTCCATTAAAGAGTGTGAGAGAAAACTGAAAAATTCTCTGAGGGACAAAGACTTAGTAAAACTTCTCAACTGCACAACGTGACTTGGCTTTGCAGCTCCCAGTTGTCATACGAGTAAAATCCAGGAATTTCATTATAACGTGCAATAAATACTTTTCATGGTAAGTTTCCTCCTTTCCTTCCCTGTACCTTAACTTCAGGCTTTCCAAACTGCTTTGAGTAAAGTAATCCTATTCACTTCCAAGCCTTTAGACTAGTATTAATTGTTTTTGGAAAATCACCCTTTCAAGCCCTGATTGCCAAGTCATAGTCATTTCTGAGGACTAAAATAGCTGTTTCTTTCTCCTGAAACCATTCCCTAATCACCTATATATGATAAAGAAAATCTTATAGCATTGTATTGTAACGAACCATTATCAAGAAGATCTTTCATACTAGATTCATAGTTCCATAAAGTTTGGCCCTCTGCTTAACCTTTTATTATCAACAGTACCTAGTATATATTAGATATTCAATAAATTTCTACTGAATGAAGGAATTAAAGTAATGTATGTGAAAATTTTTCCCAAAGTATGTTGTTATAATTTTGCTACTCTTTTATAATAAACATTACCAATATTAATTATATTGTGCCATTATTTTAGATTAAGAAGGCTATAAACACTGATAATTATTATTAAAATAAGTAATTGGTTGTAAGAAGCTTCAAATTTCAGAAATGTTATGAGATAAAAATTGTGTTTTGGAATCAAGGTATTATTGTAATGAAGTTTGTCAAAAAAAGGAAGTAAATTGATTCAACAAATATAGGATCTAGTTTTATATGTTAACATTTTAAAATTAATGCAAACAGATCATGTTATCAGAAAATTAAGTACATATGCCAACATTGATATAAAGCATTTCAAATCACTACTATATCCAAGATAGAGAGTTGCTATATTTATAATAATTGATATGCATGTATATATAAAGTCTATATTACATACACTTCATCTTAAGAAAACATTCACATTAAATACCATTTTAAAAATCATCAGCCCTAAAAATCCAGGGACTATATAATATAGTGAATTTGGTGGTAGATGAGGATTGTGGTTAATAATACAAATACAGGAATATTCCTCTACTACAAGGTATTACGAATATGGCAATATATGGGAAAATACAACTAATATAACTTATAGACTATAGTGTACAATAATATTACAATATTTTGTAGCAATGGCAAAGAAGGTACTATACCAATGCTAAAGGTCATAAAAAGAGAATATGGGATCTGGTTTTATGAGATGTGAATATAATGAAGTGTTTTTGTGTTTTGTTTTGTTTTTCATTTTCTTCCTTAACAAGAAGACCCTAGCCATGTCATTTAACCAATCTGTGCTCATTTATTCATCTTTTGGAACACTGGAGAAACAATTGAATTTGTTTTTAGGATTAAAAGATAAATATGCTTGACAGTATTATTTAAAGTAATTTTTCCATAATTTGTTAACTACATTTTGTCTGTTATTTTATTTTTTGAAGTTGAAATGAAGTTTAAAAATAATCAACAGTTGGATATATTCAATTTTAAAATCATATATAATGAACTGTTTGAATTCCAATAGATGACTTTGGCAGATTTTTAGAATGTGCACTAAAGCGTTGTAATACTTTTCCCCAATGAATGATGTGCGCTACTGTTTCATCATAATTGGGGCGATTCTTTAACATAGAGGAGGAAAGTTTTGCAGAAATGCATGTTTGCTGTGAGTAATAATAATTGAGATACTGCTGTGAATTCTCCACAGCAGGAAACAAATCTATTGCAAATCTGGTTCCATACAGTTAGACAATATTTGCTATGATTTTCATGTAAAATTATTTCAATGCCCAGCTGCTTTTTTATTTAATTGTATAATTTGAATCATAATGAATTTTTGCTTCATTTTTCATGAAGAATCAATTCTAAAAGCAGTACTCTGGGGCACCAGCCATAGTGCATACCCTAGCAGTTCTCAAGCTTTCATATGCCACACAGAGTGCAAGCTGAGTGAAAAAAGATAGTACAACTGCAAGATAGGATGACAAAAATCAGATAGTATCTGTATATGATATTCATTTCCAAATGACTCTGAGGAAATAATCATCATTAAACATATGAGGTTATTCATCAGACATATTTTAAGTCTTTATTGTCATTAATTGCGATATTTTCTGGTATCATGAATAGATTTTTAAATCTTTATCTGAAACCTGGGAAATGACTGAATTTAAAATAGGCTAAATTCACTCCTACAATCTAGCTGAACACAGTTTGAGTATTTTTTTCCTTTTCTCCCCCCAAGAAGGTTAATTATTAAACCTTAATTTCCAAGAACATGTGTAATTACAAGAGTTACTAAATTACCAATTCTATATATGAAAATGCTTCCCATTAAATGATAACAGAGACAATGCTTTCGTTTTCTCTTTTGGGGATATTGTCTTACTGAACTGCAGTAACCATTATGGAAGTTGTCTTCATTTGCCACAGAGTTGTCAATGCAAAGTACTAGAATTTTATAATAGGGATTTTATTTAGGGTAAAAGTTTGCAGTTCTAAGGCCATGAAATGTCCAAATCAAGGCATCAGCAGAGATTCTTTCTCACCAATGTCAGCTACTAGTGATCCTGGGGTCCTGCAACATGGCAAAGCAAGATGGCTGTCATTCTCTGCCAAGGTCCCTTGGCCTTTCCCTCAAGAAGCCAATATCTCCCAGCTTTAGGGATTATCTCTTAAGCTTTGAGCTGCTCTATAGGCCCTGCCTTTTGAGGACTTTGTGTTTAATCTTTAGCTGGTAGCCATCCTTGAGTCTTCTTTCACATGGCAGGATCAAAGATGGCAGAATTTCCTTTTCCTGTATCTCTATTTATATTTAAACACGGCAAGAGGGCTGAGACTCAATCTGTGTCATGCCTCATTGACATAATCAATCAAAAGTGTTTCACACCCACAAGAATGGGTTAGTTGAAAAACATAGTCTTTTATTCTTTATTTTTTGGTATTCATAAAAGAAGTTCAAACTGTCACAGAAATCCTGTTAAAAGAATCTTATCTAAAGTCATCTAAGATTGTATAGAATATGTTGAGTGCAGTTCTGCACAGTAAAGAGCTTTACTTTTCTCTAGTCTTTGCCTACCAACGTTCACTGTGACTTACTCTTTCCCCTACTCTTGACTATATCTAGGCAGACTTCTAATCAATCTGCCTGATGATTTTTCACTTAAAAAATCAGTCTAACTTTTGTCCTGTTAAATCTAGGTAAAGCTTCTATCTCACATCCAGTTGAAAGCATCTGTTCTCATTCCTAGCTCAGGGAGCTGCAGAGGAATTTTTCAATATAGTTAATTTTCTAAGTCTTATGTGTGTGTGTGTATGCACACAAATATGCATATGTATATATGTATATATAGATATGTGTGTATATATGTGAATTCATGTATATATGTGTATATAAAAGTATGTGTCTGTGTGTATATGTATGTGTGTGTGTGTGTGTATATATATATACACATTACTTAATTGGCCTAAACTGTTTACCTAAACTCAATGGACTTTCAGAGAAAACACTCTCAGCAAACATCATTTTGTAGGCATAATGATATTTGGTTCATGAGAAATTAACTCATTAAGATACTGCAGACTAGTGTCTTCTCTAATATGTTGACTTCCTATGATATGGTAAAAAGAACATTAATGTATGTGTTTTGATCCTAAGTTTTGGTTTTACCACCTAGAAAATAGCACGTTTGTTGATTTTTTGCCTGCTTGAAATTCCATTTACAATTATTGCCTTTTAAAAGCTATTTGTTCCTATTCAACTTTATTTTAAAATAAACATACATATTTCAGGCACACAGGCTCATAAGCATAGTCATCAGTATCAAGGGCTCATGATTGGACCATCCTCCTTCACTGGTCATTGCCCTTGCACTGGAGGATTGTTGCTGTTCCATTGGGGAATTTGACAGAGCTCTCCTGGCTAGGAACTCAGCATGCCCTCAGTTGTCATTTGTAACTGTAACTACTATGAAAATATACAATGAATATATGAACATTTTTATATACCCTATATACATGCCCTGGGGAAATCCCTCCCAACCATGTGCCCCCCATCAATTAACACCCCACACCAACATTCTTCCCCTTTCTTAGTTGAACCCCTTTGTGGTCCAAAACTTCTTAAAAATGAAGCCTAATATTGCTAAACTCAATTAATAGGAAAATGAAATAGTAATGATAGGTTTAAAGTTTAGAACTATAATGTACACTAATTTAGAAAAATTAAAATAAACTAAAAATAAATTAGAGTATTAAAAAATGAAAAATATCATTAAATTTTGTTGTTGATGTTTTGCATTTGATCACTGTAATAACTTGCCTTGTATGTACAGTGGCAAGGCAATTTCTTTCATTTCCTTCTCAGTGTCTACATGCTTTTTTTTCTGATTTTTCATTTTGTCTTCAAAAACGTTTAGATCAAAGTAAATTTACATAAACAATATAGGGAACTCCCCTATATCCAACATCAAACCCATTTCTCCCTTCCCCAGCAATGATTATTTTACATGTTCATGCTATATTTGCTGCAGCTGATGTACAGATGTTGAAACAAAGCTATCAAACTATGTTCCATTTTGGTTTACATTATGGTTTATATTTTAGACTGTACATACAATCTTCTAAAGTTTTAGTTACATTATGGTTTACTTTATGGTTTACATTTTAGCCTATAGACTACTATATACATTTTTGGTGAAATTGAACATGTCCTATATCTACCCTGCTTCCATCTATTCTATTCCTCTTTCCCCATCTCCTCAGGGACCACAGTGAAAACCAAGCATCACTGCTTGAAGGACCAGATTCACAGATACCTGCAGCAATGCTGAGGGCTTGACATACTAGACTGTCCTCCCCCATTGGGAGCCACCAATTCTCTCAAGAGACACAATTCCCTATATTTGAGAACATCAGACCTCCCCAGGATGTGGGTGCACCTTCTTACTCACTGCATGGGTCTCCAGCCAATGACATAACACATTATGACAAGATTAGCACTCATACCCTCCCTGGAAGCCTGCCCCTGTGCCAGATGCTCCCCCTTAAGCACCTTAAACAGGTAAGTAATCCTCAGCTTCAGAGTGCCTAAGAGTTACCACCTGAGACCCTCTATGTTGCTCAAATGTGGCCACTCTCTAAGCCAAACTCAGCAGGTAAATGCATTACCTTCCCCCCAGCATGGGACATGACTCCCAGGAAAGAGCCTCCCTGGTGCCAAGGGATTACTACCAATCACCAACTGGAGATGTAACTAGAAAAAGACCTTGAATAAAAGAGAGAACTGATAAAGATAAATGAGTTTATATGGCAAAGTGTCTTCAAAAAAGAGTCAGGTGGTCATCAGAGGATTTGAGCTTATGTATTCAGCAGGATCCCAGAGACAGCCAAAGTAGGCACAAATAAGGTACTGGTACTCCTGAGGGCTACGGAGACACACAGGTTCTACGGTCATGGCAGCTGGCTCTGGAGTTCAGCACCTTGTGATTGGGCCCTATTTTGGAATTTGTGCTCCTGAGTGAGATGGAGATGGACTCAGATGTGACCCTTCTACACTTGCCATTCTGTCACCTTTATTGAATGTGGTTGGCACTGGGGTTGTTGTATACCCAGGAAACTTGCATCTCTGGACTGGCTGTGTGCTAGCTGGGCCCTGAGCCTCAGCAGAGTTGCAGCTCCTACTCTCCAGTTCATTGGACTTACTCAGGTCAACTAACAGGGAGGTGAAGATGGTCAACCACCACACCAGGGAACCAAGAGTGCCTATAACTCCAAGTAGGAGAAATGCACCCATCAAACATGTGGGTCTAAGCCCCCTCTTAATATAGCGGTGGAGTGGGCATCACCATCCCAGGGTCCACAGGATGGACGATTAAATATGCATTAGAGTAGACTTTCTTTTATTCTACTATAAAACTATTATGACTAGTAATGGAAGAAACTGTATCATTTATGTGGAGAAAGTGGCAACAGTAGTTGCTGAGGGCAGGGAGAAGGAAGAAATATGTGATATGGGGACATTTTTGGGAATTGAAGTTGTCTTAAATGATACTGCAGGGACAGATGCTGGAAATTATATAGCCTGCCATAACCCACTGAATGTACTGGGAGAGAATGTAAACTACAATGTAAACTATAATCCATGCAGTACAGCAGTGCTCCAAAATGTATTCACCAAATGCAATGAATGTGCCACAATGATGAAGGAGGTTGTTGGTGTGGGAGGAGTGGGGAAGGGAGTAGGGTGTGGGGTATGTCGGAAACTTATATTTTTTAATGTAATTTTTTTTGGTCTATGTATTTTTAAAAATAAACCTACAGTTTATTTTTTCATATTCCTATTAATACATTCCATAGACATGCCTTCTATGTTACTCTGGCAGTTGGGGCACTGGGCTTAGTTTTAAAAACTTCTCATTATTATTTTGCCTTTATTCCTCTATTTGAGTTAAAGTTATTGACATGACCAAAGAACAAAATGTTTTCAACCTCTAGAACTTCTTGAAATTCCTTTCAAGACTCAATAATCCTCCCAGCTTCTGCCCTACTCACAGCGACACTGGTAGAAAACCTCCGATGAACTGTCTCCACCACCTGACTCCCAGAGGTATTATAAGAGATGCACATTTATTTTTTCATAAAGGTGCTCCTGACAATGAATAATGGCAACTAAATTGAAAATGATAATGCAGTCACTTAGTTAAAACCAGGAAACAATGTGACTGACAATGATCATCCTTTAATTAAAGTTTAACATCTAGAGACAAATTTGATGGGAATCAATGCAAGAGAACGTCTTTCCTGATATAATTATCCCACTTTGCTGAAATTGTGTTTATAATCTTGTCTGTTTATATGCCATTAGAATTGCGCAGGATGGTTTTGCTTGAATTCCAATGAGTTCACTTGTTTCTTTTTATTTTTTGTTTTTTAGTTTTATTTTAAACCAAAACCTCTGCATCAGCACCTTGTTCACAATGAACTTCTCTAGCAATAACAGTTTCATTATATACGAAACTATCTGAGTAGTTATTAAAGAATGTACCTATCATTACTTGGCTAACACACAACCAAATTAAATGAAAACTATTGTCATATTCTAATCAGCACACTGTAATTTAAAACAGATAGTGAACAATAAATGTCTGTTATTAAGATGAAACTAGAGAATAAAAATCATTATTCTTGGCTGATAGTTTTGTTCTTTTCTATTTTTAATTTATGTGATCTAAAATATGAACCTACCTTTATGAATATTTTAGATAATAAGATTTTTATAACCAGTCTTGACTATTAGAAAACTTGCAGGCATTCTATTTTCTCCTTTCTATTCAAACTAGAAAAGTATATTTTGCAATTAAAAACCACAGGAGAATACAGTTAAGATTATATCTACTACAATAAAATAAAAGCCAAAAATATCTAGAGGTTGCAGTTCCTTAATGAATTTACACACCAATTCTTAATTAATGGTATACAATGGACATATTTTAAGTCAACATTTTAACACTTTCTGTGTATATATACAATGAAAAGGAAGTGTACAGCTTTATTTGGATGCTACATTAAGAAAAATTATGTGCCATTCTTTTTCTTTTTAGGATTCAAAACAAGGTGTCCACTTCAAAATCTATTGCAGACATTTGGTTTAATTTAAATTGTAAACAATGATTAAAGCAATTGAATTACCACATTTGTGGCTCAGTTTGTGTTCTCTCAACCATGAAAATTAGATTGACTTCTAACGTGAAGACATAGCTATTAAATAAAATTAAACCTAGAATGTCGATCCATTACCTTATACACAAAGTCTATATTAGAGTCTCATTTGAGTTCCTTATTTTTCTATTTCTTAAATGTATTTAAGTAATATTCTTTAAATATACTTTGTTGTAAGTGGAACTTTTGAAACCTTATAATATTTAGATTTGCTAACAACGTTTAGAGTACATTGTATTTTAACTGATATTCTTCCAAGAGGTAGAAATAAAAAATTTCTGTAATTACACACTTAATTTAGTTTATGTGTAATTATCATAATAGGTAAAGTACACAAAATTATAACTTCATGAATAGCCTCTCTATAGCTTATTTCCTAAGATTTCCTCCCTCCTTGGTGATCATTTTTTCTCTTTAATATAAATATTTTGTTTAGGTAAAAACAAATATTTCACAATGTTTTTCAGTAGATGTGAGATATAATAGAGATACAATCCTTTATGGAAGAAGGAAAGAAAAAATTTGAACATTTCTGTCTGGCTTCAGGACACTCCTGAAATCCTAACTCCTGATGCATGAATCCAACAATTGTTTGCTTTCAGACTGTGCTCCTGCTTGAGTTTATCTGCTAAATTTATCAGTCCTCCTTTGGTTTCTTCATCTCTTCCAGAACTGTTTCTTTGTGAGCTCATTATTCCATGTCCCCACCTTTTCCTAATGTCAGAGTCTTCTTTCAATAATTAGTATATTTTCAGTAAGAAAAACTATTTTTAGGAAAAGATAATATTGGAAAATTCTCATTTACATATAATTAAAAGAAAAAGAACGTTTTCAATATGACATTTATGTTGGATATGTAAAGGATGTAGAGATAGAACTTAGTACATACAAAAGACAATATTAAGGTTACTGGAGAAGTTAAGATATGATCGAATATAATTTTGAAATATAGTCTTGACTAAATCTTTCCAACAATAGAGATGGTAACAAAACACTGTGAATTGATTTAACACTAGTGAATCATATGTTTGAATGTTGTTAAAGAGAAAAATTTTAAGTGGTATATATGTTGCTAGAATAAAAGTAAAAAAAGAATAAAACAACCAATCAGAGGATTGTACAATACATACAGTGAACCCTAATGTAAACTATGGACTATACTTAATAGTACAATTATAAAAATATTCTTTCACCAAAAAGGCACCACACTATCACAAAATTTTTAAAATGGGACATATAAATGGAAAATCTATTTTCTGGATGATCTTTCTGTAAGCCATTAACTTCTTAATAAAAATAAATTAATTTTTAAAATGTCAATGGGTGTTCATGGAAAAGGAAACACTGGAATGAATTCAGTCCAAAGATGCTGGACAAATTTTAGATTCAGCACACTTATTTATTTTTTCATTGTAGGATTTCTTAGGTTGATTAATATATCAATGTCCTGTATGAATTTGTAAGAGTGACGTGCATATTTCTCCTGATCTATTTTGCTGATGTACACATTAGACATACATGCACAAACTGACATGCATATTTGGTTATCGAGAATTACATGAAGACCAATATATTATAAAGAAACCTTTAATTAGCACTCTACTGGATAAATATATGTCCAGAGACTTAATTCTTCAGTCTGTTTATGTGCCAAATGAGCCTGAATCTCAGCAGAGTTGCATCACCTACTCTCCTGTTCATTGGACTCACCCAGGACAACTAACAAAGGTATGATAAAGGACAACACCCATCCCAAGGAACAGAAAATGTCTGCAACTACAAGCAGAATAGTTCCATCCATCTGCCCCATAGGATCTAAGCCCTCTCTCAATTAGAAACAGAGTGGGTATCAGTGTCCCCAAATCCTCAAGATTGGGGGAGGAACAATGGACTAAAGCAGATTTATTATTATTCTGTTATAGACTTAATATTCTAACAGTGGAAGATCTTGTATCATTCATATAAAGGGAGTGGCCACCAGAGGTTCTGAGTGTTGGGAGAGGTAAGAATAGGTGTAACATGGGGGCATTTTTGAGACACTGGAACTGTCCTGCATGACATTGCAATGATGGATACAGACCACTACACATTTTGTCAAAACCTATAAAATTATGTGGAGCAAAGCATAAACTATAATGTGAACTATAGTCCATGGTTAATAGTAAGGCTTTAATATGTGTTCATCAATTGTAACAAATGTGCCACACTAATGAAAGATGTTGTTAAAATGGAAAAGTGTAGGAGGGGAAGGGAATGGGGTAAAAGTGTATCCTCTATATTTTTATGTATCATTTATGTAATCTAAAGCATCTTTAAAAAAAATTAACTGAGGTAAGAATGGGGTAAATGTTCTTTAGCAAATAAGTTTGTAAGTAGTAGAGTCAAAATTATGGTAACAAAGAATATGAACTTATTATGTGGAGAAAAGAAATATATGTTTGTACACACTGGCTAATTAACAGAGCAAATGGTATTTGAAGGATCAAAGTCTTAAAAAATAGAAAACTGCAGAAAATGATATCCCGCAGACAGTTTCTCTTATGGCATTTGCCAAATTAGGCACAAAATGGGGTATCAAGAGTCCAGGCCAAGTTCTTCTCTTAATAGGCACAGAAGGCAGCAGAGATTTTTGCTGGAGAATTTCAGTTGGGAGGACTTGGGATGACCTATATCCCAATGAGAAGAGAAGCATAAGGAAATGAGCCTGACGTTTTGCCAGTTTTTCCTTTGCATGTTTGTTAAATTAGTGTTCTGGTTATAAATGAGCACCAAATGCTAGGCAATGAGCCTGTAAAACTCAGAATAAATGTGCTTTCATCAACTTTAACAAATGTTCTACACTGATGCAAAGTGTTAATAATAGGGTGGTTTATGGGAATACTGTATTTTATGCATGCATGTTCTGTAACCCATAGCTTCTCTAATAAAATAAAAATCAGAATGGAATTTTCTGGGTTCCATAGTACTAAAGTATCATCACAAAATTACTAGGCTCTAATAAACAACCCAAGATATCAGTTGGACTCCATGATTACTAGAAGCAGGGCAAACAAGAGGTAGATGAACCTTTATAATATCTAGAAACCAGACATCTACTGAGTTAAATCCTAACTGGGTTAAGTGATTTGCCACAACTCTCTCTACCTAACAGAGAAGAGAGTGAAGGCTCTCTGACAGAAATGGCATCATCCGGAGCATCTATAATCTGTCATACATGTCAGTTTAATTGAAAATTACGAGGCATAATAAGAAATTGATTAAGCAAATTCTCCCCTAAAGGAGCACATGCTCTTGTGAAGAGACATGCAAGTAATCAAGTCATATGAGAGTGTGGAGGAATTGTTGGAAGACAGTGAAGTAGAAAAACTGAGAATCACCCCCTCCACCAGAACAAATACTAATCAGGCAGGAATTGTCTGCATCAGCTATTTTGAAACTCTGCAGTCCAATAGAACACTTGGGAAAAAGGGATGAAAAGACTAGTAAATTACAGTAAATACTTACACTTGTTCTCTCCTCACAGTGGAGTCTGGCCCCTGGTATAGTTTGTTGGTGCCAGAGAAAGACAAATATCCACTCCTCCGATATCTGGGTGGTGAGGCAAAAAGATTGCTGATCACATCTGATTAGTTACTTTGGGTCACTGGGGACCTGGCTCTAAGAGTGGTCATTGTTCCAAACAATATCAGATAAATGTGGCAGCAGGTTCTTAACTCTTTAAGTATGTGTCTCAGAGCAATAGAGGAGAGTTGAAGGACTGCACTGGCTAGGTAGAATCTGAGTCAAGAAAACACAGATTTTGGGAGTCATGGAAGAAGCCCTTCCTGGGCCTTCCCTCATCTCCCCAAGGCATGTTGGAAACTAGCTGATGCAACCCTTTTTGAGCTGCTGACCTTGTTCTATGGTAAAGACCAACTTGGGAAACTGCTCTGGGGCATGCCCCACCCACAAAATTTGTCCTCCAGACAAAAGCAGCTTGCAATAAGAAAAGCAGTACAAAAAGCAATTGCATCTTGCAGTCTTGAGCAAAGGCTTAGCTGCATTGACCATGCAGTTTAAGACCCAGGGAAAGGAGATCTATTTTGGGGATGTAGTGGAGATATTCAAACTTCTGTAAATATGGGAACTTCTAAGGACACTAGCAAGCTCAAGCACAGGACAAGACATAGGCCCAGAAAAGGCAAAGAGGACACTAATCACTGCATTCACCTTGGGCTGACCTTACTGATAAGAAGGCTAACAGCTGATGGAGAACACCAGTAAATGCAAAACAAATTTGCAAATATAGTGACTGACATTTTTGTTTAAATTTGCTTGTCTTTTTCAAGTCCTAACACTCATGAAAATCTATGTTATATCACCAGCTTGCTACAAACTCAAGAAACAGACATCTCAGGAAAAAAATATCAGAGTTAAACTTATAAAATATTAAAATGTACCTTGCGCAACAAAAGTATACAAGATAAATAAATAAATAGAAAATGATGGCCCATCCAAAGGAAGAGGATAAAAACCCAGAAAACATCAATGAAGAAGATCAAACTAACTGTAAACACACCAAACAAAGATTTTTTAAAAAATGATCTTCAATATGCTCAAAAAGATGAAGAAGAATGCAAAGAAAGGACTAAATGATATCAGAAAAACAATGAACAACAATATGAAAACTTTAGTAAAGAGATAGCAATGTTAAAAAAGAGCCAAACAGAAACATTGGGGTTGAAGACCACAATAACTGAAATGATAAATTCCCAGGCGAGTTCTAAGAGCAGATTGGAGCTGACAGAAGAAAGAATCAGTGATCTCAAAGACATGAGTCAGGTGGCTGAGGAGCAAAAAGAAAAAGAAAAAAAAAAGAATTTTTAAAACATCCTAAGATACTTCTGGGATTCTATGTGGCATACTAATATATGAATTATGGGGTTTCAGGAGAAGAAAGAAAGAAAATGCAGAAAGGATATTCTTATACATAATGACAGATAACTTCCTAAACTTCACAAAATATGTAAATATGCACATCCAAGAAGCCCCAGATAACACCAAACATGATATAAATGAAGAGAAGAACACTCCATTATATATTGATCATGCTGGTGAAAGAAAAGGATGGGGAAAGGGTTCTGAAAGCTGCAAATGAAAAGCAATCTGTTATGTACAAGAGAGTCTAAATTAGATTGTCAATTTTTCATCAGAAACCAAGGAAGCAAGAAGGCAGTTGGTTGAGATCTTAAAGTTGTGAAAGAAAATAATTTCCAAATAAGAATTTTATATCCATTGAGACTTTTTCCAAACATGAGTGACAGATTGAGAGTCTCAGATTAAAAAATAAAAAAGCTGAGAGAGTTCATCACCATTAGAACTGTTCCCCAATCCGTGCTAAAGGGATTTATTCAGTCTGAATATTAAGAACACTAGGCAGTGGTTTAAAATGACATAAAGAAATAAAGACCTCAAATAAAGGTAACCATTTGGGCAATTATAAATTCAAGTACTATTTTATGTAACTCCATTTCTTAGTTCTTACAGTTTCTAAAATGGAAATGCATAATAAGAAATGATAAATCTCTGGTTATGGACTTAAACTGTACAAAGATATAACTGGTAACAAGTATTCAACAAGGTGGGGAATGGAGGGGTAATGAAAAGTTTATATGTATACTATCAAAGTCAAATTGAGATCATTCCCAAAATGACTGTTATATATTTACAATGTTGAACTTTAACCCTATTGTAATCACAAGTAAAGTAAATGAAAAAATATAACCAGATGGAAATGAGAAGGGACTGAATATGGTACTAAAAAAAAAGAAAGAAAGTAGGTGTTAATGAAAGAATTGAGGCACAAAGATTGTATAATGCTTATAAACACTAAATAGTAAAATCTCATACAAAAGTCTTGCATTTTCAGTAGTGATCTGAAATGTAAAAGGATTATGCTCTCCAATCAAAAGTCAAAGATTGGCAAAATGGATAAGAAAGTATGATCCCAAGTACCAAGTATATGCTACTTACAAGAAACTCACCATAAATTCAGACATATGTAGTTTGAAACTTAAAGCAAGGGGGAAAAAAAATGTGTGTGTATGTGTGCGTATCATGCAAGTAGTAACCAAAAGAAAATTGGGGTAGCTATACTAATATCAGACAATATAGACTTTAAGTTAAAAAGTCACAAAGGACAATCATCATTATGTACTATTAAAAGGGTCAAATAACAAGAAGATGTAACAATTATAAATATATGTGCATCTGAAAGCCCCAAAATATATGAAAATAATACTGACAGATTTGAAGAGAATAATTGATGATTCTACATTAATAGTAGGAGACTTTAATATACCCATTTCAAAAATAGAACATTTCGACAGAAGATCAATAAGGAAATAAAAACCTTGAACAATACTCTAAGACAAGTAGAGCTAACAGACGTATTTTGGAAACTTCACCCAACAACAAGAGAATACACAATCTTCTCAGGTGCTCATGGATAATTCTCCAGGTTAGACTATATCTTAGGTCACAAAATAAATCTTAATTGATTAATAAATATTGAAATATGATTTATCCTGTCCTACCACAGTGGAATGAAGATAGAAATCAATAACAGAAAATTCATAAATACATGGAAATTAATCAATGTACTCTAACAAGAAAATAGTTGATTAAAGAGAAATTCACATGGGAAATTAGGAAATATTTTGAGGACAATTAAAATGAAAATACAACATACCAAAGGTAACAGGATATATGTTTTGAAGTGAGCATGATTATATAATAAAGTTTGTAATACCATTTTATGCGATCCTTCCCCAGTTGAGCCTTCAAATGAAAACCCAATCCAGGCAACAATTTGGTTGTGGCATTGTGACATTTACAGCAAAACCATACCAAGACTCCCGAGCCACAGAAACTGTGAGATAATAAACATGTTATTTTAAATTACAAAGTTTGTGGTAATATTGTTACAGAGTAATAGAAAATTAATGTAAGTCTTCAGAGACTTGATTGATTTTTTTCTGAAGTAATTATCCTTCAGGATTCTGTGCAAGTCTTTATTGCATATCTTTCCTTATTGAATTTGATTTAATCCATTAGACATGAAAATGAGCCTAAGTGATTTCCCAAGTTCATCTGCTATTCTATTTAAGGTCTTCTTTATTGATTATCAAAGCAGCATGATTTGAACAAAACTATTTTATTTTCTCTTTCAGGTTTTCAAGGATATTTTAAAGATAAACAACTTTTTTTTAAAGAATTCTCAAATCTTGAGCTCAGTATCCCAGAAAAAAAAAATATTCCAAATTTTACCAAAGTGTATTAAAATTTTGGAGTTTGGTTGCAAAATAAATATTCTTTTCTTCTTCTTCCAAATTTATAACATATTGAGAAATAAGGAGGAAGAAACATCCTGAGTAATAGAAAATATCATCTTTAATATTAATTAACCTAATAGAACAGTGTGTGTCTAGATCTCTAGGCAAGCGGTTGCTAAAACCTACACAATCACAAGAAAATAGCAACATATCTGTTCTGCATGTATGAGAGGAGGAGGGCAGTCTACTGAAAGGCTGTCCTAAAGAGTTTGGAGGGATTTAAATTCAGGTTCTTTTCCCAAATTTCTTCTTGGAGAAGATTGTTCCTGGTGGAAATAAAATGTTTCCTTTCCTCTACGTCCCAGTGTATAACCTACATGCATTAAACTTCCTATCTTTTTTAGCCACAATACGATTTCAAAATAAATGTTTAGTGAGTTTTCATAGGTCATAATTAACCACCTATTTTGGTAAATAAAATACTTCATTAACCCTCTAAGCTGTTTCTTTCATATAAGTGTTCTTTCAGATAGATCGTAATGTAACTAGGATCTATTTTTAGTAATAATGTTTGGTAAGGAAATGCTAGGAATTATCAAGTCAGACATTTAAAAAGAACTTTTTAAAAAATTATTCCTATGGTATTTAACTTTGTCTTTTAGAAGTTTATTACAAGTTTCTTATTTTCTTCTTAGGTTATATTTTTCTAAGCTATTTGATTATAAACCATTTTAATGCTTTTTCACTGAAAACATTAAATATTATTTAAACTGCAAAAACATGATATACATAGTAGTATGCAATCTGCAAGACACTTCACAATTTAAGTACAGACTTATAAGAATTAACTAAGAATGTGTCAACATCCAAAATCTTGACAGGATGATATTAAAAGGGAAATTAAACTTTACTTGACAACCTCTATTCACTTATAAATTATAGAAAAGCTAATTTATTTGATTTGATTCAAAATTTGTCGATTTTTCTTATTTGATGTGGACTAACAAATGAAACATATTTAACTCAATATAATTTAAAGAACCAAACAATATTGTGTTTATCAGATGTTATTTACTAGAGCAGTTTAAAGAAGGGGAGAGTCATCAAGAATATATAGGAATATATATTCTTTCAGTCAATTGTTATGAAAAATTATTTTCAATAGGCAAACATTTTGTCTCATAAGTGAAAGTCTGGTTGATACCACCAATGTTTGTTATAGGACAGCAGTCAAAATCAGAAGTTTTCAGAAAGCTGATTTCCTTCCAATAGTGGGTCTTGCAATTTGATGGAGCACAACCAAAATTATCAAAGAATAAAATAAAGTATAATATAATAAAACTAAAATAAAATAGCAAATGCAAAATATATAGAAGGGATAAATATCATATCTATTTTTGCTTCAGTTACATATATTTATCATTTGGATCATAATATAAATAATATTCTTTACTGTTTATTACAGTTAAAAAATTTGAAAACCATAAAGTGATGTGACAAAATCTGCTTTGCTTCAAAAATACAATTTTATCTTTCTTTGCTGTCTTATCCTTTTAATTTATTTCTGCTAGCTTACTATGCTAAAATCCTAATATTTTATTTATTTTTTAAATCCTTTCACTAACTTCTAACAAACATATGTTGAATTGGTGTATCACAATTTCACCTAGGCAAATTTTATTTGTACATGAATAATTGTAGGTTGTTGAATGGGCATTCTTAAGACTTTGTCAAAGATGTACATATATTTAAACATGAATTATATCTGTTGTACTCACTGTAAAAATTACTTTGCTGCAATAGGGAATGTTATATTTCAATAATAAAATCTGTATTTTGTAGTTTATTCTATTACTTCTGTAGTTTCGAATATACATGTTTTGCATGGTTTTGAAAATACACATCTCCCATTCATTGTGATTTAAAATTTTTGTTTGTCACCAGATGCCTAACAACTTTTATGATTAAATATCTTTCGAAATAAGTATGGTCAACATTCTGATGGGGTGGATCCATTATAAGTAAGATCTTTTGAAGATATTGTTTTAAATTAAGGTGTGGACTAACTGAAAGAGGTTGAGTCTTAATCTATAGTATCAGAGTCCTTGATAAGAAGAATGAAATTCAAACATAGAGAGAAAACCATGGGAAGAAGGTGGAAGTCAAATAAATCCAGAAGAAAAAGAAGACATCACCATGTGCATTCTCATGTGACTAAAAACCGAAGGACCAAGTGTCACCAGTGGTAGCCCCAGAACTCCACAATATTTGGGAAGAAAGCATCACCTTGCTGACACCTAAATTTTGGACTTCTAGCCTCAAAACCATCAGCCAATAATTTCCCATTGTTTAAATCAACGCCTTGTATGGTGCTTGTTTTTAGCAGCTGGGTAACTAAAACTATATATATATATTTCCTTATGATACACACACTGATTCCAATTGCCTTTCTTAATAAAATAATTGTTTGCTGCTTGTTTACTTATACTTAATATTTTATGTTTTGAATTATTATGTAATGTTATTTTGGACTCTCTAGTCCTTTTGCTCAACATGCCTAGTTTTTAGGTGCTTCCATTATAATATAATTATATAATAATTATTATTATATTTTGGTAATATTCCCTAATATGTGGAAAATCTAGTCTATGTTTAGTTTTTAAAATCATATTTCTAAATATAAAAATATTTTTCAATTTATTTTTCCCTGTGAATTTTGAAATATTCTACCTGGTTTAAAACTATTAATTAGTTAAACTTGTGTTTCTTTGTTTGTTTTTGGTTAATTATTTCTTTTATCTGCTTTTTTTTTCTATGTTTCCTTCCTTTCTGTTCTCTTTCATGTCTAAAATACTAACTGACTGCTTATAATATTTTACATGATGTGCAGGCAATTTAGATACAGTGATGAACAGATGCAAAGTCCCTTCCACCTAGGAGCTTTTTTCTAATAGAAGAAAAAGACATACATACAGGGAAATGCAAACAATGTGAAGGGTCCCACAAAGGGTATCATCTCCATTCCATGGCTAAACCTAATAGTGCCAAAACCTAGCCTCAGGTATCCCCTGGCTTCAGTTTATTACTTTTTCCCTACTCCTAGCTCTTTTTCAGAGTTGCACTCAAACCACTAAACCCATTTCCTAGGAGAACAGGGAGTACAAGGAAACACTCCCCCCTCCCCCCAGGAGTTCAACTTTAATTTACAATTGACAGATTGGAGATTATGCAATACTGCTGCCCTGGCTGGGGGAGACAACACTGAGATTTAATTTATTCTTATGAATCAGCCTAAGGATGCCCTGCCTTGGCTTCCTCCTTTCTTCTCCTCTTTCTTTTATCCTTCCCAAGTTCCCTTTGGAAGTACTACGTTAATAAATCTCTTTACACACTAAGAGTCATCTCCATTACTGCTTCTGGGAAACTGAGATACAGACAGTGTAAATGTATTTTAAAATTAAATATATATTAAGTTATTTCACTTCCATTTACTAAGTAACTTTTATGGCTTCCCAAGGCATATAGAATATATATTCTATTCATCACAGTTGTCTGTGGTACTTAGATGTTCTACTTGAAACTCACATATTCTGACTCCCCTTCTGCCCTTTCTGCTAACTTCTTACTATATCCCAGGAATTCTGGTATTTTGGAAGTTTTTCAGACACATCAAGCCCTTTCCCAACTCAAGTTCTGTGAAAATGCTTTTCTTTCTGCCTCAAATTCTCCTCATTTCACACCTCGTATAGCATCTCATCCTGAGTACTTCTGGGGTAAATTATATTATTGTTCTCAATTATTTTCTTTCTCCCTGTGAGACTATCATACAGTTCCATCCTTGCTATGCTTCCCTGTAGGCATATATATTTTCAAGCCTACATCAGTATTGGTTGCCTAATTTTCCTTAGGCAAGAAAATAGGAATAGACTTGAAATACACATTTTTTGAGAGGAAGATTTAAGTGAGCTTGATTTCATATATTCTTTGTTTCCTATCTTCTGCCATGTGATACAGTCTGATCCTTCAGCCTGGCTCCTGGAATAAGAAGGCATGTGTAGATGAGCTGAGCCTATTAAAGCATAGCAGGGCCTTTCCAAGTCCAGCAGAGCCAAACCGAACCCAGCAGTATTACAGCCTATTGCTAAATGAGAAACTGTTTTCATTTTGGTAATCCAACAAATTGTTGAGTTGGTTAGTTTCTACAGTGAAACCTGATTAAAACAGAAATTGCTACCAGGAGTAGGATTTGATTATAACATCAAAACTTACAGCATATTGCATTTACTTTGGAGCTAGATGGTGAAATGTGAGGAAAACATTACAGAGGCTGAAAACCTCATAGTAGGTTTTTAGTTGTGGCAACATAATTGTAATAATTTGTACCCAGACATAATTGGGAAGGTAGGTAATAAACTATTAGACATGTACCAGCTTTATATAATAAAGTGCTACCAAAAAAAAGAAAAAATCAGAAAATAATTTGCCTACCTATAAGAAAAGATTAAAAAAATGAAAATAGAGAATCAGGAATTCTAGGGCATGCAGGGTTGAGAAAAATAATTGATTCTTATAAAATATTTGTAAAATATTGAGAAGAACTGTTATCTACAAAGGTCAATTAAGACTAAAATTGAGACTGAGATTCAGAGCAAAGATGGATTCAAAAGAATATCCATTCTGTCCTTTGTTAAGACACTTGCTTACCTTGATGTGATTCCCCAGTAAGTAATTCAGATGCACAAAATGGTTTAGGATAATAAGAACAAGTCCCACAGAAGTCTGATGAGCTCAACAAATATAAAATGAAGTTGAGAGAGGTAGAGAAACAGTTGGGGGAGATTCTCAAGAATCTAAATGGAATCAAAGAGATTTTTAAAAGTCATCAGCACTTTTGAAAAAAAAAATTATTTTCTACCTGCAAGATGTTCAACTGAAATAAAAAATTGCTCAGCTTCCAGAGATGACATATTGTCCAAACTTCAGATGTAGCTATGGAGGTGCCTGCAAAAGGGAGAGCTTCTGAAAGGGCAGAACTCAGAGCCACAGAGAACAATGCGTGTGGTAGTTGCATGGGAAGCAGCATGGACCTAATCAGAGAACATTCCCTGTGCACAGGCTAGGAGCACCTCACGTTAACCCAGTGGTATTCTAGGACTTTTAGGGACCAATAACGGATGTGTGACTACAACTCTTCTCTTTTCCGAATGTGTTTATTTCTGGTTTTCCATATTATTTATGTCATGTTTGAGGAGAGTTAAATTACTTACATTTTTAGTTTTTAGCCATGACCTTTTTAGTTTTTAGACCTGCATCCAGAATTGAGGTCTATCAAAATGCAGTGGATGTCAAGCTTGTGATCATGATTGGATGAGACTCTTTGGAGTTAACTCCCCAAAAAGGACAGGAAGAGTATATTTTGCTTGTGGTACAGAAGTGGATATTTATGACTAAAAAAGCAGTGGTATATTGTATTATTCTCCCATTATCTGATCCTTCCCCTGGAAGAACATTTTACATCCCATATTTGCCATAACCCACTGAGGGTGGATTTTATATACCTGCTCCACTGTCAGGCTTGGACATGTGTCTTCCTCTTCCCAGTGGATTATGAGGTTTTATTTATTTATTTGTTTGTTTGTTTATTTATTTTTAGTTTTTTTTAATAAACCTTTTTAAGTTAAAGTTAATAGATCACATAGAAAGTTGGATTATGGGTTTTTAATATGCCTCTGTGATTATGTCAGGCTTTTTCTCCTGCCTTCTAATATCAGAACACCAGATACCAGAGAAGAGCTGATCCTTTAGCCTGAAAGCCAAAACATAAGATACAAGGCACAAAGCCAATTAGAGCCCATGCAAAGTTGGAGATCCATGCGTGAGAGATAAGTGTTGGTAACTGTAACCCCTGAGACAGTTACTGCAGAGAAAGCATGCTCGCTGACAACCCTAAAGTATAAATTGTTTGGTATCATATTATCTTTTACTCCTTTTAGTTTGTTTGTTTTAGTTGTAGTTCTCACTGAGATTTGTAATTATTTCACTCACTTGTATTTTCTTATTTAAACTGTATTATCCATTAATTTCCCATGTTCAAGGAAAACCTGAATCATTATTTTCTCATTGTGATCCTAAAGTTTAGGAGTTCCTAGTAGATAGTAAATATGTAAAAATTCTTTCACAGTATTACCTCTCATATATGACTGTTTATTATTAATATGCACAACTCAAGTAGGAGGTTAACAGTGTATTAGAGCAACTCTTCAAGGTCAGCACTGCACTTTTTTTAAATGTGTATGTATTTCAATCTTATTTCCACAATTAGTGATCATACCCTTTTATTGCAGTGGTTATGTCTCCTACATCTACTATTATTTGCTTCCACATACCCAGAGAACATTTTAACAGTTTTTTTAAAAAAATGCTTACTTTTTATTCTCTGAAAATAAAGCTTGACCATCTCTCTGATATTGTATGCCTGCAAACATTTTTGTAAGGTTCATTTTTCTCTGGTTTCATCCCCACACTTTCCACTGGTATGGAAGTGAAGCATCTCACTGAAGCGATTATCTACTGACATGAAGAAATATTACATCTATTCTCTGAGGTACTTTCTTCATTGCTTCAGTTGTTTCTGTTCTTTGTCATTCAGTGCCATTCTGAGTCTTTTGGGCTTCCAATCATTCCATTATGGGATTCTGAATACTTCTTTATCTAGGATTTTAACCTCTGTAGAGAAACAAGCCAAGAGAGTAATGGCTGGTTATGTTCTCATGTGACATCAAGCAATCATTTATGGACCGCAGCATTTTTACATTGAATCAAATTGACTTTTTTTTTTGCTTTCATATATTTTACCTAAGGGTGGAAATATAAATGTTTCTCTTTTCAGTAGGAATCACTCAAATACTCTCAAGTTAAACTAGACTTGTTTATACGTAATATCTGAAGAGTAAAATATTTCACCACTCCTGAAAGTTGTATATTTCTTTATAGTTTTTTATCTTTATATTAGTTCATCCAGTCTTCCTAACAACTCTATGAGACAGATACAAGACCAGCATTTTAGACATAAGAAACCAAGAATTACAACATTTAAGTCAGGATTCCAAAATCATATGGTCTATATGTAAAATAGCCATGAAACATTTTAGGGAACCATATATTAAATTGAATATTTTTATAAGTCCACTCTTTAACTCTATTTGTATTTTTTTAGATAAATATTCATGAGAACTATTAAAATTAACTTTTCTTGGTAGAAGAGAAAGAAAATCTTATCATTATAATTAAGAAAATGGAAAATGAATATTTAAAAGTAATTTATCTGAGATAGATGGCATTTCTGTTAAAAAACAAAACAAAACAACTATGAGATGTGCCTCCCTTAGAAAATTGAATTGTCCCTGCCCAGTTGACCATGTTTTTTGTTTAATCACTGAAACATGAATGGTGGTGAAGTATACTACTTTATGCTGAAACTTTTCCAGCCAGCATGGAGATCACTGTCTTCTGTTTCCCCCACCTGTGTGAACATGGATGCTTATGCCTATTTGGAGCCTCATCATCTTGTTTCTTAAATGAGTACAATAAGCTGAGTCCCTGCTGACCTATGATGGGCATGTAGATTGTGGTCAATATAAATTTGTTCATTAGTTTTTGGCTACTAAAATTCAGATATTTCTTTATTATTATAGCATATCTTAAGATACATGCACGTAAATTTTATGATCATCTGATAAGATTCCCTAAAACTTGAATACATCAGTATGAAATTGGGTGTGCTAAATTCAGAAAAGCCCATTTTTCACAGTTTTCTTAAGACATGTCACAGTGCTTGGCACATAAAATATTGAAAAGTAGTTTCATTTTTTACCTATTTAGATTGAAAATGACCACATGTGCTGTTGTAATGCATGGTATTGAATACATAATGTGTTGTATTTTAGGAGATATATAGAGACCTTAAGGATAGTACGACTGGATAAAAATACAGTGATTCATAACATAACCAAATCCCAACTTACGGATCCTTCTTCATACATGTTGGATGCATTTTTGTGAGGGCATTTTCTAATTTGTCATTTTTTAATTTAGAAAACATCTATATCCAATTTTTTTCAAATTAAATATAAAAATTCTTTTAGGAAAATATATCTGATGGATTCTATTTTGTCAAAACACTCACATATACAAAGCTACTTGAAATAAAGTTTATTAAAAAAACATAAAATGTCTTAATTCAGATGTTTAATATATCTATCTGGAGGTGCTAAAGCCTTAAATGTGCATTGTGCATAAATTAGTTGTCAAGTCTTCAATGACTATTAATAATTTAAGTTTTTAATTAAAATAAATTAGTGCCATTCAAAAAATCACAAAGGTTTTCCTAAATCACAAACATGTTCTATAAAATATACATAACTTTTGTTTATTAAATACATCAACATGTCTTTATAAAAGGGTAATCAATCATTTTACCAGTCTTTATCTACACAAATCCTCCCAAATGAGTGTAGTCAATTAAAGAATAATGAGATAAACATTGGCAGGCACCTCAAATGGACAAAATCTATGTTATTTAAAAAGATTTGCAACAATGATGTTAGAAGTTTTATCTCCTACTATTCCTTTAATCATTCACCTGTGGGTATAAGAAACAAATCAATATGATAGATGTGGTCTTCTTGACAGGACGCTAGAGAATACTGAAGATGCAAACATCATCATTAAAACTTGCTTGAATATTAGCAAAGCAGAACTTAATATTAAGGAGCCTTTTGTGGATAAGAAATTAATTTACTATCAAATAGACACCACCTTCTTAGCAAAAAGGCAATTTATAGGAATAAAAAATTGCCACCATAAGCAGGTGCTTCTGAAGTACAACTGAATTGAATTAATATTAAGCACAACGAGGTTAACTCCAGGAGATATTTGAACAACTCTTTTAGCCGCTTGTGACATTAAAAATATTTTCTTAGTCTGTATTTGGGAAAGGTTTTGCCCAAAAAGCAAAGTCTCTCATAAATATTTTGGACTTTCAAATTTCCTTTTTAGCTCCTTTGAGACAGTCTACTAGAAGAATTTTTTTTTATCAATTCCTGCTGCATTTAATGCTAGATTCTGCTAGATTTCTTTTTCTTTTCTTTTTTATGTAATAAATCCCTTTGAAACACTGATGAAAATTTTGATCTTTTCCCCATATAAATGAATATATGCATTCAACTTTTTTCGGGTTCCTTTAGGGAGTTCACGCACACACACACAAACATGAAATATATTAACGTATTCCCGTAGAAGTCTCTGATTTAGTGATTTCAACCTGTTTTTAGAATTGTATGAGTCATGGCTAATAGTTGGTCTGAACTTCTACCCTCAGATCTAGGGACACTTGGAGAAGACTCTGCATTTTCATTCCATCAACAATGATGAACACAACATAGTGAGTTGAACAGAATATGGAATTTAGGCAGTCAGTGTTTACTTGGTTTTCCAAATTGCTCACTGGGACACTCATGGTTGAGGAATCACAGGCAAGCTGGGAAGGATGGTCTTGGCACATGAGCCCAGTGGGGCGACATGAAGAGTCTTTCATATAAAGATGTCAGGGAATGGAGAGGTGTCATCCCTTGCCCAAGCAGCTAGGCAAATACTTCAAAATCATCTGGGAAGCTGTGCTTAACACATTGTGGGACCTCTTAGTATAACTCTTTGTATCTGGTTTCTTTTGCCTTATTTATACCCTCTAAAAGTAACTACATGCTAGTAACATATTGTTCTTTGTGAGTATCTTGGTCTATTCCAAATTTAGGACCAACTGTTACTGTGTTAATGATACTGTAGCAACTTGTAAACATAAGAATACATTCTTTCTCAAGCATGCCTCTTTTGAAGTCACCTACACATATTTTGGAAATTCTTTTTAAATTTTTGTAAGTCCATGCTAATAGCATGGTAGGTGCTTTCTAGTATTTCTGGATTAGTAAAATTAACCTGTACCCCCTATTAATGGTGCCCCTACTAGTTGCTTGTATCATAGTCCATTCTAATGAAAACTGTCCAGTCTGTAGACAAGCTACAATAATGGAAAGAGGCAGGATGGGTTGAAGACTGGAAAAGTCAGGCTCTGTCTTCTAGAAGACTGACTTACTACATGATGGGAATATTTTCTTGCAGGAGAGATGAAGTGGAATGTTCTCCTTAGCAATAGGGGCTAGCATGGCCATTCCAGGTAGGTGCAATCCATAGTTAGGAGAAAGTATACACCTTGCATAGAGCAAGGAGAGGCATGTGTGAGAGAGAACTGAGTAGAAATGTGGGGAGACACTACAATTTTGGTAGAGAAAACTGAGTAGAAATGTGGGGAGATGCTACAATTTTGGTAGAGAAATGCCATGAATCTCATTAAGTGAAATGAGAGAAAAGGGGAGAGGAGGAGAGAGAGCCAGCACAGGTGTTTTGCTTTTACCTATAGGTGCTTTACTCTTCTTAGAGTCTCCTTTCAAACATATGGAACCCTCATTATAAAGCATTTTCTACTTAATATCACCTGCATCAATCCTGATTTCTTGCAATTGAAAAAAAATACCAGAAGACAGAGTTCTTTTATCAAGAATTATTTATGTTGTGGTGTTGGTGCTAATGAGTAAAACTGAGAAGACTGGGTAAATTGTAGCTGAGAAAAAAATCTTTTAATAATGTAGCCTTTATTAAAAAATCAATTTCACTATGATGAACACTATAGCAAGAACCATAAGTCTTTATTTTTTGAAACTGATTCATCTGTTTGTGAATTTTTCTGCTTCCTGTTGAATCCGTGGTTTCATTTATAGGCATAAACTATAGCATTCATTATATTCAATCGTACTTACTTTTTATATGTTGCAATGTCATTTGTTGGTTATTTGTCCACCTTTCTAAATTTATGTTAAATTTCTCAAAGACAGGAAGATCTTACTTTGTTATGTACAGAACTGGTACAGGGTCTAACAACTAGAAGATACAAATAGAATTCATATTTGCTGGAGGACTAAATGATTCATCTTATTTTTAAATTCACAAATACATTTTATATACTTTCTTATTTTGGCAATGGCATTTCAATTGCTTTTTCATAAAAATGGAAAAAATAGTTTATAATTCTTAGATATATGGGTTGAAAAGATGAAATGGAAAGGGTCCACAGACCAGAAGGTTAATTTTGTTTTCCATCACTATGAAACTTTAGCACTTGTACGTACATTTCATCCTCCAATGGATGAAATAATATAAACATATTGTGTGTGTGTATATATATATATATATATATATATATATATATAAAATTCTTTATATTCCTTGAACTTATTTAGCAAACAATAATGGAGCATCTGTCAATTACTTCTTAGTTAAAGACCTTCTGTAACAGCATGTGAACAATATTTTCATAACTAAAACATTCCTCAACTTTAACTACTTTGCTTATATACTCCATGAAGAAATCTAGAAAATGTGATGTTTTGTGTGCAATCAACAATGTCAGGTTAGCTTGAAGGTGACATCTTCCTTGAAGGTGGTATCTCCCTTTTCACTGAGGTAAAAGTTGAAGGAAATAAAAAAAAATGAGATAATTTCAAGTGAAGAATTAGAAATACTTTTGTAGGAGAGTTTGTTGATTGTTATGATATTTTTGTTCATAGGACATTTTTTGCCAGGACAGACAATAAACATATCTTTTGCATAAAAAAATTATTTCTTTATATGATTAAACTGAGATGTGGAAAGCAGTGATCCAAGAAAAAAATTATATTCCATACTAGTAAACTCTAAACTAAAGGAAATGAAGAATAAAAACAAAAAACAAAAAATGGTTCCTAGACAAATTATTCAATAAAGCATCTCTCTGCTTCTTATATCATTTGGATCTTCTCCATTTTCTATTTTTTTATTTTCTATATATTTTAGAGTTGTTAACTGATTTTTTTTCTCTTTCCTTCTTGTTTACCATCCCTTCATGCGTTATTTTATGGTTATACACAAGCACATCTAATATTTGAATATATAATATTACCAAACATTGTATATTCTAAAACCACAGATTGATACCCATGCTTTTAGAGATTAACTCTCCATCTCCACGATCAACGTTAACAACCTAACATCTGTGTTTGATATATTTACTTACATTCCCTTCATTAGGACTAACAGGGAGTACTACAAGTATTTCATAGAACACTAATTATTTAACAGAAAAGGAAACAGATATAGAAAGGATAAGTAAATTGCCCAATGTCAAGCACATAAGTGTTGAATTGAAGAACACATATCCCCCTCAAAAAACACACAGTATGTTGCAGCCCATTTTCATTATAACCCAGTATTTTTGAATTCCTATGAGCAAGATTAATGAATCTAGTGTTTGGTGTATTAATAATTTATTTATATAATGCTAGATGGCTTTCTAAAATGGCTTTAATATTTCATATTTCTTCCCTCTTACCCCATATCCCCAAAAGAGGTCATTATTATTTTCTCATTGTTTGCAATTTCCCTAAGAAAGTTAGTGCATTGTTCCATTAATCTTAGACTTAGGGACATGGTCGATTTTCACCTGCTCATTATATATTAGATGACTTTCATTCTGAATTTCCTTCTCGATTATTTCATTTTCCCTTTGGTTTGTCTATCTTGTTAAAATTTTTTGATCATATACCTCACAAATATATTTTCAATTCATAATTTTTTAAAATTTGTTTTAGATATCTCTCAATATGCATTAAATATGTAGCCTAATGTTTTTCATCTTTCACAGCTCTGAATTTTCTTTAGTAATTAACACCTTTCCCACAACTCAGGACAAGTAAATAGGTATTATTAATTCTAATGCTTTTGAAACTGCCTGTTTGCCACTAACTGCATTAACTCACCTTCAATAAAAACTCCTCTCTTGAATTCTGTGTATCATAATTCTTTTTTATTTCTCATTACATTTACAAAAATTGTAATGATTCCTAAGCTTTATATTGTTCATCTTTGAATGTCTTAAAAACTGCTGTGGAATAAGTTTTAAAGGATAAAAGGTATTATCCACTTAACAATTTTTTAATATGTTTAACTTAGTTTTTTATGACTATCAGCTATTTATCTATTCCACCGACAATGGGCTGTGGTCTTGGTTCAGGTAATTTGTTCTTATAAATAGAATAATGTGGTTATTCTAATTCATTGCTTCTTGTCTGCAATATACATATTCAGCCTTGCTTTATAAAACAAAAACTATTTTTCAAAATTATCTCCCCCCTTCTGTCCGTGCCTTTGACCAGCGCACTAATTTGCTCTACTCTTTAGCTGTTTTCTTTGGTGTTTGTTTGCTTGTTTTTTCTTTTAACCAGTGAGTCCTTCTATCATTTTTAAAAAATATTATATGATTTCCCATATGTCTAATTCTATGTATCTTTATTGGTTTAGCATTACCTTTTTCAAGATATGCATTATATTCATTTTAATATGTTTTTTCCATTTCCTTTATTAACTATCTTTTCTTGAATGTCAGATTTTCTCTGGATTGGATTGGATCACTCTTTTACTGAATTTTCATTATTATTAATTGGAAATTCTTTTTTATTTGTAATAACTTCCGTCCTGTCAGTGGTTATTACTTCTGACTATGGACATCTTTCTCTTCTGACTCTTATGAAGGGAAGTAAAATAACGTAGCTGTTAGTGTGGTCTGCCCTATCACTCTTGAAGATAATTCTTCACTTAGATCACATTACAATAACAACAATACTGGTAATTGTAATTTACAGATCCTCTTTCTTGATTTTTAAATATTTTCCCCTATCCACACTTTGAAATTTAAGTCAAATCTCATTTTCTTCATGCAGCCTTTTCTGATTATGCCAACATAAATTTGTCCCCAAATAGCATATTCACAGAACTTGGTCTCACTCAACTTTTATAGCTTATGACCATTCATAGTTATCAGTTTCTCTACTCCTAATGTTTTGTTTTCCTAATTATTAAAAGTTCCTACCCCAATTAACATTATATCTCAAAAATCCTCATTATAATTCATTTTTGGGTCCTTTTTATTTTTGGTAATTTAATATCATCTATGTAGGCCTGTAAAAACTTTTGCACCACCTTCATGGGTAAACATGGGTGATCTCTGTAGTTACATTTTGATGAAATTCCAATTCATATTTTGGTATGTTGTTCCTTATAAATAACAAGAAAATGTTATCCAGTAGGTCAATATCTATTTATAGAAAAGTTAAATTTGAGGGAAACGTTGGTTCACATACCTTCCTTAGCCTTTTCACATTCAATTCACTAAATATTTATCATCTTACTAACTATGAATTCAGATTAATTACTAAGATACAAGCATATTGAATACTAAATTTTAATTTTGGAATTATTAATATCAATGAAGGAAAGATAATATTAAGGATACATGCAACTAAATATTAAGGATAACTGAAAATGGTTAGTTGAAAGTATAAATTTCCAAATCTTTTTCCATTCTCAATTTGTAAAGTGATATTGCCATGCAGCTATAAAATTAATCTTTTTTAAATTAGTTTCAGACATAGGCAACTTTGCCTTTAAATCAAAAACAATGGATTGATCAAATTTTTTGATGTACTGAATCAATCTTTAAGTCAATGTCATTCAATATTTTAATGAAAATTATCTTTTAAGTATTAGGATATTTTTCCCTCAAATTAGTGTCCTGAAAGTGAGATCTTGCCAGGATATAGTCAGAGTCTGAGGCCTGAAGGGCAGAGGAACTAACTTCTCAACTGTGAATGAATTAATATATAAGTATAAAATAAATGATCATCGATAGATGACTGAAAAAGAATATGTTAGAGTAAAATAATAATAAAAATCAGAATAATTTCAAATCAGTTTTCTATATCAAGATTGTCTTATATAGCACATTCATTCTGTATCTTACTGTGCATATGGTTAGCTGATTTTTTAAAAATTTCCAAATAGATTTTTTTTACTATAAAAATTTTAGTACTTTTTAGTAATTTTAGGAGCTCAGAAGTTGGTAGGAAATGTTTTCATTTTCTGATGCTCTAGTTTCACTTATCTTTAATTTCAGGAATTGATGTAATGGCTTAAAAAATGTCTTATATTTTCCTTTCAGAGACATTAGTTAATATGATTAGTTCATTCACATTTAAGAATTTGTTTCCTCTGTCCTTCAGGCTTCAGAATATATGCCTCATGTATTCCTTTACCATCATACTAGGGAGAAACTCTGCAGCCCTGCTTTTGTATTTTCTCAAGGAATGTGCACTCGTTCCTGATTATATCCTGGCAAGACTTCTGCTAGTCCATGTTCTTTACACCTCTTGCTGATTGGAGAAAAATTATCTCATTCATAGTGAACTCGCCTTTATTATGGGAAGATGGTATCACAACTTTGGACAAATTGACTAGGGTACCATTTTCTTGCCAGCAGGCATGGCCCCAGAGATGTACTTACTAAATGCAATGGATGTGTCATGATGATGGGAGTGAGTGTTGCTGGGGGGGGGGAGGGGTGCGGTGGGGGTGGTGGGGTCGAATGGGACCTCATATTTTTTTAATGTAATATTTTTACAAAATCAATTAAAAAAAATAAAAAACAAAAACAAAAAACAAAAAACAAAACAAAACAAAACAAAAAAACATGGGCTGGAATGTACCACTCATTCACTACTTTGGCCAGGTATTTGTACTTTAGACAATATGGACAAGAAGCCCAGTCATCTAAAATTATTTATTTTATTTCCTTTTAGGAAGACTTTTTGATTGTAGGAAGACAAATTTTACTGTTTATTGTTTCTCCTACTGCTTAGTAGAGTGCCTTGAATCTATTAAGGTGATGAGATATGATTCTTTGCCAACCAAAATAGGACTGGTTGCTTCAGCGTATATCTTAGAAACAGCATTCTGTCAAATTCTCAGCTACAACCAAGAGACTTAAAATGGTGTGGGAGGGGAAGGGGGCAAAAAGAAAGGAAAAATATAAAGAAAAGAAAGGACATATTACTATCCCAGATTGGAAAGTTAGTAGAAATAATCTTTATTCAATAAATTAAAAAGAAACACACATTTCTTCACTTCTTCCATTTTGAACTCACCAGGAATTCTGAAACCATTGTTCGAGATACCTACCGTATATTCAAAATCATCCAACATTGTTTCTCTCTGCTTTTTTATTGGACTTGGCCAATAAGGAACTAAGGTAGGAGATGAGGCCAAGGTGTTCCATGCTCTACTTTCCTCTGTGCCTGTAGTTGACTCTAGCTGACCGTGACTACATCTAAGGTCAAAGAGGTGCTCACATGAATTTTTCCAGAGAGACTGAAGTTATAATTGCACAATGATCAGGAAACTAGTCCCCGCCATCAACAGCAACCAAACTAAGTATCGCTGTTCCACTGCTTGCAACAATCAGTCCAGAAAACTTGCCATCTTTTTTAGCAAAGAGCGCCGTAATTCAAACAGCAACACAAAATAACCAGGACGTGATCAATAACTGATAGCTTCCCTAAGTTTTGCCCCCACTTCCAACTTAGGACCAATGGTATAAAGCCGAATATGCTCCTCTAACCAATAACGTAGGATGCCCTCCTTGTAATCTGTGTGTCTCCAGCTTCCCGATGTCAAGAGCCTCCAGTGAGGCCATGCCCTAAAGTCTTCCTTTTTTCCACTATGACGTTTCCTCATTCCTCTGTCTGTGATTGATTCTCTGCCAAAGAACAGTGGTAGTGGCTCATTTCCTTGCTACAGCAAATTCTGAATAACTAACATTCTCTTGTTCTTATTTGGGTGTTTTCCATTTATTTCATGCTCTTTTGTACCAGTAACAACTCTCTTCCTTCTCCCTTTCAGCATAAAAAAACTTAGTGTCTAAACTGCATAAATAGTGCCTGATTTCTAATATCCATTTCTGAACTATCTGAAATAACATGTAGACATACACACATGACTAAGACTCGGTACATATTCTTAGAAAACTCATGATTATATCAAAATATAATAATAAATATTTTAGTTGTGGTATTTGACAAACAAAAATGCTATTGGATTCCTTCTATTGCTAAACATTGGGTCAAAACAAAACATTGGAGTGAAGAGGGAGAATTTATTTAAAAGCAATTAGAAATTCACTTTGTCTGGTTTTACTCTCCTCCATGGTGTTGTTACACAAATCCTACTTTAATTTCATCTGACATGAAAAGTATTCTGATAACCCAGTGATGCATACACCCTTTTCTCCTTTAAGTAAAAACGAGTGTTCTGTTTTGTAACACATAACCTACTGACTAAGCTTATATATATTTTTTGGTATATGTGATAATTTTACCTCTGACATGGATCCTTGAACAATGCACAACTTTGAAACATTGGTCATTTAAGGTCATTTGTATGATGACCTTAAATATATTCTTTTATTGAACCCATTATAAACTACTTACACTATTTATAAGTGGCCAAATCATGTATAAATGCCAAGTTTGCTTTCAAATTAGATATCCTATATAAGTGGCTCTGAGGTCAACTAAAATAAATGCCAACTCTAAGTCTGGCATTAATGTACATTTTATAGCTTGAATATTTGAAAAGTATTTTGTAATTGCATAGAAATGAGAGTCAACATTTACTCCAAAATTCTAAGCTTCTCTGTTCAAATATTTCCTGACATTCCTCACTTCTTTATAAATATATACTGCACATAATTTCTAGAGTAAGGAAGGCAAGCTAGATATTTGCACTTTTACATATCCATGACCAATATGAGAGCATTAAAATATTTTCTATCTCTAGTGTTAACTTTTTTAGGAGGTAAAAGTCTCATAGGGAAATAAATCCCATTTACCATAGGTTTCACAATATGTGAGTTAAGTTTGTCGATATACTTTATTTCAATTACAAAATATATTTAAGTATTCACTAAATTTATTCATGTTCTTCACTCAAATGCTATTATTTAAAATAATTCTGAGCTCTTTGTACCTAGAGGAACCCACATAAGTGTTGGTGTGTATTTCCATCTTTCCCATTTGTCAGCAAGCTTTCTCCGTTCCTCCATTTTCCAACAACTTATTTTACTAGCTTAAAAATAAAAGTAATAATAATTCTATGCCATGACAAAAATTAATTACTTAAGCAATTTGCTAACTCCTTGATTTTTGTGAGAATCAGTAATCTTACCCTATATTGATATTGTTCTATGTACCCTCTTTGACCCCAATGCAGTCTCATTCTCTTCTAATTGGTCACCTGTTTTGGAGTACCTCTAGGCCATTTGTCTCTTCTCTATAAATTATTTCTCTAAACAATCTCATAAATTTCCATGTTTTATTAGGTTGGTGCAAAAGGAATTATGGTTTTGGACCATGAATTTTCAATCCTTATAACTAGGCTGAAACACATCTTCCTGCAGTTTAAAAATCCATGCTTTGGCATTTAATGAACTCTTGGAAAACATTTTCTGCATCCTGCTGGTCATGGAAGTGTTTTCCCTGCAAAAAGGTGTCGAGATGCTTGAAGACATGGTAGTCGGTTGGCTAGAGGTCAGGTGAATATGGCAGTTGAGGCAATACTTTGTAGCCCAATTCATTCAATTTATGAAGCATTAGTTGCATGACGTGTAGTCAGGCATTGCCATGGAGAATTGGGCCCTTTCTGTTGACCAATCCCAGCTGCAGGCATTGCAGTTTTCTGTGAATCTCAGAATGCATCTCAGCATGCTGAACATACTTCTCAGATGTAGTGGTTTCACTGGGATGCAGAAAGCTGTAGTGGATCACACCGGCAGCAGACCACCAGTGACAATGACCTTTTGGATGCAAGTTTGGCTTTGGGAAGTTCTTTGGACCTTCTTCTTAGTCCAACAACTGAGCTGGTCATCTCCGGCTATCATATAAAATCCACTTTTCATTGCATGTCACAATCTGACTGAGAAATGGCTTGTTGCTGTTGCATAGAATAAAAGAAGACAGCACTTCAAATTGAGGATATTTAAAATATTCGGTCAGCTCATGAAGCACCAACTTATTGAGCTTTTTCACCTTTCCAATTTGCTTCAAATGCGTAATAACCGTAGAATGGTCAACTTTGAGTTCTTTGGTACTTCTTGTGTAGTTTAAGAGGATCAGCTTTGATGATTGCTCTCAATTGGTCATTGTCAACTTCCAAAGGCTAATCACTCTGCTCCTCATCATCAAGGCTCTCATCTTCTTTGCAAAACTTCCTGAACCACCACTGAACTACACGTTTCTTAGCAGTTCCTAGGCCAATGCCTTGTTGATGTTGCAAGTTGCCTCCACTGCTTTATGACTCATTTTTGAGCTCCAATAAGAAAATTGCTTGAATTTGCTTTTTGCCTAACATCATTTCCATAGTCTAAAATTAATATAAAATAAACAGCAAGTATTAAGACATTACCAAAAAAAAAAAACATAAAGAAAGAAATGCACATTAAAATGATGTATAACATAGCCACATTTATCTAAGAATGTATTCAAATATCAAACGGCAACTTTCAACAGTGCAAAACCACAATTACTTTTGCATCAGCCTAATAATTTGCCATTCATTATCAAATGATTCCAAAGTCATACTGCAATATTAACATGTCCTGTGGTTTATAGCAGTGAACATGTAAGAGTAAAGAGCACATGGATTGTAATTAATGATGCCAGAGCTAGCATGTGAAAAATTGCCTGACTCATCACATATTTAAAATTATAGGCAAAGTATTTGAATCTCAATAATACTTAGAAAATGGAATTTATTTTCTAGTATTAATGTGCTTAATAGTGCAACATATGTATTTGTAAATGTACCATATACCTAAGTCTATTAAATATTGGGAGGTTTCCTCAGTCTTGTTAGGTTGATAGTAGCACAATCTTTATTAAACAAAATCCCTTGACTCTACACCCAATTTACACATGAAGAAAGTCAGGGAAAATAGAGTCAGTTTCATTCCTTAACATTTCTCCTTCATGTATATTTGTGATAATATTTTAGGCCATTTTTCGTATTATAATTTGATTAAAAACATTCTCTATTAGTTCACCAGCAGAAGTACATGTTACGAAGACATGTATACTTAAAAAAAAATCCCATTTATTCAACAGACATCAATTGAGACTGAATTATATCCTGATATACTGTGCTAAGCACTGTGATACAAAACTCTGATTAAAAAACTTTGTTCTATAGAAATCTTAGTAACTGGGGATGAGCAATATATAAATAAATATTTATAGCAGTATTTGTTCTATACTAAAATAAGGATGAAAATTCCATACATACATACATACAGTTAAAAGTATTAAATATAAAGTTTGTAGAACAAAACTCCAATAATGAACTCAGGAATTGAGGATTAATATAATTGAAATCATTTCACTAATAATGGGGAATATTCTTCCAGATGTAGTATCAAATAGAGGTTATACTTTGCCTTCAGCCTGAATTAAAACAGCTAGCAGATTATATACATATATATGAAAAAGTGTAAGAGTTTACACTGTGAGTAAATGCTACTGAATCTGTATAGGAATAAAGGTAGCTGACTTAGAAGAGATGCCTCCAAGTTTTCCCAACCAAGGGGTTAGGAAAGTACAAATATTTCAACTTGTCTTAGTTTGAGGAATGCTAAAGTAGAGTGTTATTTGCATTTCTGACCTAATGTAGCCATTGGTAAAGCAGATTTCTATCACTCAAGGAAGATTTCAGCCAAAGAAATTCACATGCTGGCATTTGATAGTTGGCCCACAGAAATGTGAAAGACTAAAGACATGTGAGTAGTATATCCACAGTGCCAGCTATATACACTTTTTATTGGAAAAAAAAAGATCATGTAAGCATTTGCTATCCATTTTATGGAGAAGTTTTGTCAACAGAAAAGTAATATAACAAAGCAATTAACCACTGAAGATTTTTATTAAAATTATTTTAGCCTGAGAATTTAAATTTGCTTTTAACCACTACTGTTTATTTGAAGACATTTTGGTAGATTTCTGTTATCTATTACCAATAGAGTTGATTTCCTGGTCATTGTTATTTGAATCATAACAAACTTGGAGATATTTTTATGCTATATAGAAAAGTCTAGCTAGATTTTTTAAAAATCAAAATTATATCTTTGCTATAGATCTTTATGATAAACACTTTTTGTTCATTTCCTTACTTGTGGATTTTTCACTTCTAATTTATTATAACTATCTTTTTTGCATCAGTTCACTCTCCTTTGGTCTCAAATCACTTCCTTCCATTTGTTGCTCAAGCATTTCAATGTTCATTACAAAGATTAAAATAGAGACAGTGTGAGAACCCAAGAAATAGAAATAATGAGTTGTAAATTAGGTTTTTACATCTTTAATAAAGTGTCTACTTATGATAGTTGAAATTTAAAGAAAAACCAGCAGTTTTTTGGAAATGAAAGCAAGGCAGATGAGGTTTATGTTTTATATAATGTGTATATTTTCCCTTAAAATGAATTATGATTTAAATATAATTTTGCATTATTCAATGTGTCCCAAGAAGTAGAATTTTCATATTCATTAAAAAGTTTCTTTTAGTTAAACTTTAATAATTTAAATTATAAAATATATATATATATATATATATCTGTTGAAGACTTTAGTTGCAACCAATGAAAATTTATTCTGAATAACTTGAGCAGAAAAATAATTGACTAGAAAGATATCAGTGACTTTACAGAAGAAAGGAAAGGCTAGTGGGACAGGTTTAGCAAAGAATATCAGGCAGCTCTGAGTCCTATGCAGGAAAAATCACTCAACAACCCATGAGAAATCTCCACCATAACTTCCGAATTTCTTCATAAACCTCCCAACTTTAAAAAATGCTTCAACTGAGACAAGTAGATCATTTTTAGCAGTCAGACTTCTCCCGAGAAATGGAACAACAGGATACGGGTGTGTGTTTGTATTAACAATAAGCAATTTTACCTGAGCCCTATGATCCTGGAAAACAGCAAAATTTAAGAGATCCACCCACTGAATTCCAGAAAATGGCTTAAGTAAAGCGTGACCTTACTCAGATGATTAGAGAAGACTCGTGCATCCTCTCTTGGCTAACTCTGGCAAGACCAGACACAGAACCCCCATATTCCCATTCATTACCTCATAAATTGTTAGCGGAAATGCTTGGTCCCACTCACCAGTTGGAATTAATTGCTTGTTAAGCTTCTCTCCATCCTTTGGAACACTGAATATTAAAGGGTGCTCTCAAAAATAGGCTGCTTCAGCATAAAATAGTTATATTCAAGTGGCATGCCAACCTTACACTTTACTTCCCTAAATCAAGTTCTTTCCTCCCAATGAAAGAAAAACCCTTTTGCCTAACCCTTGAAACACTTGCGGAACCTTATGGGTGGAGAGGTACTCCCTATTGTAATAGTCCCCTTCCTCTACTGCAGTGATCTTTTTCCCTCTGCAATAATCTCTTTGAGGAAAATGTCTCCTTACCAAGTCCAGATTTTTTTCTTGGTTTTTAAGATTATATAGATACACATAAATACACATACATATATATACACATGTATGTATATATTTATGATATCTATGTATACATCTATAAATTAAGAGACTTATTATAAAGTAAATGGGTAACATGATTTTCAGTGCTGGAATGTCCATATTCCACAGGGCAGATCAGAGTTTGGAAATTCAGGTTCTATGCCAGCAGGGTAACTCAAAACATCATTGTGGAAGAGTCAGGACATTAGCAGACCTGACTGAATTGGATTGCTATAGTTTTCTATGACATTAATCACAGGGCAAAATAATTCAAATTAATGCCCAAAGGGATCTTATATATTCCAGATATACTCTACCTTACCTCCATTATGTAGCAGAAGTCCAATCTCTCCTTGGTAATCAGAATCAATCTCCCCATCCAGTATAGTAACTCACTTCTTTGACTGTTGATTCAGAGACATGAAGAGCCCAAATTGACCAGGTGGCAGTCTTAATATCTAGTTCAATGAAATCATTGTTTTAACTCCTGGTAGAAGCATTTTTCCCTTTGCAGCTAAGTGCTCTAAACCAGCAGGGCATAAAATGGTGAGGACTAGCAGCAGAAGTTTGCTAGTGGATCACTAGGGTTTTTAGTGAATTGTAACATTCATATTTCCATATCTTGATTACTGGATCCTTGAATCCTGACTATGGGAGAGACAGTATCATATACCATATGCTGATTTAGAGTATGTGGAGCATCCTGGGCCCCACTTAGCAAGATATGGCCACTTGCTTGTGCTATAATTAAATTTTATAAGGCCATTCCACATTCTACCGAGCATGCTCTTTCAGGATGCTGGGGAATGTCTCAGTTTCCAGGTTGCTATGACAAATACCATGCAGTGGCTTGGCTAAACAAAAGGAATTTATTGCCTCATAGTTTCAGAGGCTAGAAGGTTTGCTTCTTCCAGAGGTGCTTGGTTCCTTGGATTTCCTATCTCATGGCAATGCCCTCTCCTCTTTCTTCAAGGTTGCATTGACTTTTGGCTTCCTGCTCTAGCCTGTGACTTTTTACCTGTGACCTGTCCTACTACCCCTCTATTATTAAGGTTAGGACTCATCCTGATTCAGTTGAATGCACCTTAAGAATAACATCTTCAAAATGTCCTATTTGCAATGGGATCACACCCACAGGAATGGATTGAGATTAAGAACATGCCCTTTTTTCTAGCATGCAAAACTCAATCTGCCACAGGGAATGTGGTAATAACTTAACAGTGAAATCCATGAGCTCGAGCCCGTTGCCACACTCACTTGTTATGAACTAAGTTCTTTGATTAAAAGCAATGCTGTGTAGAGTACAATGACAGTATGTAGGCATTCTATAAATCCATTGATGGTAGTTTGGGCAGAAGCATTGTGTTAAGGGAAGGGAAATCCTTATTCGGAGTATGTCTTTAATATAGTAAGAACGAAATACTCCCTCTGCATGATGCACTTTTCCCAATGTACTTAATCTGCCACCAGGTAGTTGGCTGATCACTTTGGGGGATGGCACCATATTGGAGACTGAGTGTTGGTCCCTACTGATTGCAGGTTGGGCCCTTAACAGTGGCTATAATCAGGTCATCTTAGTCAATGGAAGTCCATATTGCCGAACCCATGCATAAACTCCAGCTCTGCCACCATGGCCATTGTTTCATGAGCCCATTAGGTAAAGAGAGGAGTTGCTGATGAAAGAGGCATACTGTTAAACACAAATCAGGCCATCCTATCTACTTAATTTTTAAAATACTTCTTTACTGATGTCACTCTTTGAAGGGAGCATTTGTATGGGATGAAAATGCTTTTGTGTCCTTTTGCCCATTCAGAAGGGTCAATTTAAATTCCTTTTTCACAGAATTTGTCACCAAGTTCCAAACATCTTTCTCCCAAGTCCCTGATCAATCTGTCAAATCATTGGCCACAACCTATATATTGGTATATAATTGCATATATGGAAATAGCTTCCAAGAAAAATGAACACTCAAGTACATTGTGACAGATCAAATTTATTTTATGAATCCCAAAAAGAAAAAGATTATGTTCTTGAACTAGTCCATTTTTGTGGGTGTGGGGCTCTTGTAATAGGACCACATCAGTAAGGCATGAATCAGATTGGGTCTCTGCCCTCTTACTGGAGCTTTACATAAACAGAGACACAGAGAGATACACAGAAAAAGGAAGCCACCATTTTTTATCTTGCCATGTGAAGATCACTAGCAACCAAAGCCTAAGCAAAAAGTCCCCAAGAGTCTGGGTCCAAGGAGCAGCTCAAAACTGAAGAGATGAACCATATGTCTGATAGGTGACAGTTGAACTGGAAAAAAAGCACAACAGTTGAGACTAAGAGAGGAGGCCCAGAAAGAGAAAAGCCTTATGCCTCATTGCCCTGGGCTGAGTTCCAGGAGACAGTAGATTCTGTAGGGGAAGGAATGGACCTTGGCAGAGATCTGCTGCCATCTTCACCACATGGTAGTATGCCAGGATCACCAGTAGCTAACTTTATTGAGAAAACATCTCTGTTGGTGCTTCAGTTTAGGGATTTCACAACCTTGGATCTGTACATTTTTACCTTA
The DNA here is from genome assembly GCF_030445035.2 of Dasypus novemcinctus. Taxonomy (NCBI): domain Eukaryota; kingdom Metazoa; phylum Chordata; class Mammalia; order Cingulata; family Dasypodidae; genus Dasypus; species Dasypus novemcinctus. The sequence goes on from NC_080674.1 coordinate 20,634,682, forward strand.
AATAAAATCCCCGTTAAAAAATCCAACCCATTTCTGGTATTTTGCACTAGCAGCACTGTAGCAAACCAATACATACACTATCAAACATTTGTTCACTGGGAAGATTTCACTTCACCATTGTTCTTAAGGGACTTCCCAGAAAAGGGTTATATCGCCACAGAGTACACTTTCATGTGCAACATGCATATCATTCAAAACTATTCATAAGCCAGACCTGAATTTTCTTTTCCTTAGACAACTGGATATACGGAACTCTCCAAGAGGCCGTAGCTGCGGGTTGGGAGAGAGAAGGTAGTGTGGCAAGAGTGGGGCCATAGGCATTTAAGCCACTTCCTTGTGTAAGGTACTTGTGCTTACAGGACCTGCTCAAGACAGATATCATATATATCACTTCCATTTGATTATATCATGCTGCTGTACATACACAACTATATGCCTTGGTGGGATATAGAACATCCAGTTCAAAATGGGCAGCTCATGTCTCATGGTAACTTGGTGACTCTTGGTTAACTTTCAGACTCTGCTAAGGCCCAATAGCAAGCCAAATCTTTCTCTAAAGGAGGGTCTTTATATGCAGAGTGTTTCAGGGCTTTGATCCAAATCCTGAGAGTCTGGCTATGATTCTCCTAGAGAGGCCTGCCAAGGGCTCCAAATAGTATATTTGCAACTGATGATTCACACACCATTGGATTGGCTGGATCATTTGGTCTGAGTATCAGTGCAGTCTTCTCTTGTTTTGGCCTTACTTAATACTAGCAGTTTTTAGGGTCACTCAGTAAATGGTCCTGAGTAGTATACCCAAATGAGAAATATGTTGTCTACTAAGTCCAAAGAAGCCATCTAAGCATTGTGCCTCTTTTTTGTTGTAGGGAGGGCCAGATGCAACCACTTATCCTTCACATCAGAAAAGACATCTATCTTGACATATCCCACATCTAGAAATTTCACTAAGGTAGAAGGCCCTGAAGTTTTGTTGGATTTATTTCCCACCTTTTGATACAACGATATCTTACAGAAAAGTCCCAATTAGTGGCTACTTTTTGCTCACTGATTCTAATCAGCATAATGTCAACAGGGCAATGGACCAGTTGAATGCCTGTACAAGACAAAAACAATAAAGTTGCTTATGGGTAAAATTATGATAGGGCTGAAGAGTTTATAAGCCAATGAGGTTTCACAGTGCAGGTGTATTGTCAACTGAAAAAAATAACTGTTTCTGGTGGTCTTCACTGAATGATATTGAGAAAAAACCTTTTGCCAGATTAATAGCTGCATGTCAGATTACCATGCACCAAAGGATGTGATAATTTGCACTAGCTGTGATAACGCATCTGAAATAAAAGCTGCAGTTGGACTTACCACATGATTAAGTTTACAGTATTCCACTATCATCCTCCAAGATCCATCTGTTTTTTGCACAGGCCAAATAGATGACATGACGTGAGTGAATATGTGGTGGGAATCGCCACCCCTATATCATTCAAGATCTTGATGAAGGCACTAATCTCTGCAATTCCTCCAGGGATGAAGTATTGCTTTTGGTTTACTATTTTGTAAGATAAAGTTATTTCTAGTGTTTTCAACTTGACCTTTCCTAACAAATTAGGCATCAGTCCACAGATCAGATAACCAATATGAGTATTCTGACTGGTGCTGAGGATGTCTACCCAATTATGCATTCTGGAACTGCTGAAATAACCACAAAATGGGTTTTAGTATTTAATTATCCATGTTCATTGGCAGCAGTCCCCACAGTAATTATTTACCTTCAGAGAAAAATTACCACAGAGCTCTTCAAGGAAGCTGCGCCTCCCATTGCAAAGTTATTTTTCACAGTCATGGTGAAAGGTATGTCCTCTGGATATGTATCAGGTGTGTGTGCAAATCTTACAAGACAATTCTTTTCTAATATTCCAATATCCCTAAGTCTTTGGATCTCTTCTTCTACATTATACCAAGGCTGTTCTGGCATCTCAACTTCATTTAGGGTATGTCACCATCTGGTCTATGTTTCAGCCAACCAAAAATGCAGTTAGAATCCTTTCTAAACCCATAGACTTACAACACTGAATCCAAAACTTCTACTTCAGCCAATTCAGCCTGATCCATTCTTTTGTTCCTTCTGCCATTATTCACACCTGCTTTAGATTCATAGGCTGCTGAAACCAAATACCATGAAATGGGTCTGGTGAAAAAGGAGGAATTTATTCATTCACAGTTTTGAGGTCATGAAAATGTCCAAATCAAAGAGATATTTTTTCCCCCAAATATTGGCTGCCAGTGATCCTTGACTTCCCTGTTACATGCTAAGACACAGGATGGCATCCTGCGGTCTTTCCCTTTTCTTCCCAGTTTTGTCACTTTCAGCTTCTTGCTTCCATGGCTGTCTTTCTCTCTTTGAATTTCACTCTCTTATAAAGGGCTCCAATAATAAGATTAAGACCCATCCTGGTTGAGGTGGATCACACCTTATCTGAAATAGGGTGTTCAAAAGGTTCTGAGTACAATGAACTCACACCCATGGAAATGGATTAGATTAAGAACATGTTTCTCTGGGGTACATACAGTTTTAAACCACCACAACACCTTTTGCTGGGGGAGTCACATATTTCAATATGTTTCCATTTCACAGCCAGATTGAAGCATTAGATCTAATAGAATGACATGACCATCCCTTGGACTCTGAATTGGGAACAAATAGCCCCATGCATATCAGGGTGGGAAATCTGCAAAAATTTGCTTGATATATACTTTTTGCCCAGTGTCAAGGTCCTACCCTTAAGGTGTAAAAATATCCCACCCTCTGCTGTACAGGCCTCTTCCATCTCTAAGGCAAAGTGGGCTACATGGAGCTGCCATCCACAGAGTCAAACCCAAGCAGTTTGGGCCTCCCCATGAGACCAGTCATGATGGGATCTTGTCCCCTGATTTTTTGGACTGTGTAAGTAATAAAGTGGTGATTTTCTGAAATTTTCTCTTGAGTCTGAAGCTGTTTTGTCAAGATGCACTATGAAGCAACTTGCTCCACATCCTTAATATCCATTCCCACACATATTCCCCAGATTTCTGTCTGTATAAATTACAGTTCTTTGGAAGGCACACCTTCTCCTGCATAATGCACTTTTCAGAAACTATTGATACTTTAGTCTAACTCTAGGTCTGGAAGCAAATTAGGGGGTAGAGTAGGCTGGCTTCTGAAGAGAATCAATAGTATCTTGCAAATCAATTTCCATTAAAGGAGAATATTATGATCTTTTCTAGCAAAGCAGGATAAAACTCCTCCTATGGGAGTGGAAGAGAAGTTTCCTCAGGAGGCTATTAAAAGTTTGTCCAGCAAAGTTAACTTTTCAAGATGGAAATAGAAGGGCTACTTCTACTGACCAGGAAGACTCAGCTGATTTTAAGTATTCATTATCCCTAGCTTCACCTGAATCTTTCTATATGTCCCTACTTCACTTTTCTGAATCCCTTTCCTTCCTAATCAATCTTCTATGTATACACAGATATTTAATTTAAGGAATTGCTGCATCCAATTGTTGGAGCAGACAAATTTGAAGTTTATAAGGCGGATCAGTTAGAGATGATATTGAAGTGTCTAGTACAAATCAGAAAGAGGCTGGTAGTCACCATCTTAACTCCATGCTTGGCATGAGGGGAAGCAGGGTGGACTGAAAATCACAGTACTGCTAGGGGCCAGCTTCTTTCCATCCAGATCAGATTGCACCTCTAGTATAAGCCCCAGCTCCACCTCTGGAAGGGAGGAAGCTATGGGGACCTGCACCAGCCTCTCCTGGAAAATACAGATCACACTGCAGAGGCTGGTGATCATCCTACTCTGGTGCCACAAGCCACCTAAGGAGGTCTTCTGAGGCTGGTGTTGGAAACCCCATTTCCCAAAATCAGGAGAGGAAAAGATGGTTGGCCACGGTGAGAGTAGAGACCATTTCCTTTCACCCAGATAGGTCTGCAGCCCTAGCCTAAGCTTCAGCCCTACCTCTAGCAGGGAGCAAGCTGGTGGGTCCTGCATCAGCTTATCCAGATAACTGCTGGTAAGTTTGTTTGGCACAGACTGAATAATCAGAAGTCTACTGGGACTGGGACAAATGTGGTCATCTGGGACCCACACTGCATGGATTGCTGCCCTCAACTGCAGCTCCATCCCTGTTCCAGGCAGGGGGGAAAGGGGCATGAAGCTTCATCAGACTCTCTGGGTAACTACACTCTAGGCCTGCACAACTTGGATTTTTCCACATAGCTGTCACTCTGGCAAAGGAGAAAGTTGGGAGAAGCCTCATCAGTCCCTGGGGGAATGAGGGCAACTTGATCCTCCAGAGCTTATAACACCAACTATACCCTTGACTCCTACTGCACACCAGCAAGGGAGAAAGGAGAGGAAGCCCCAAACTAAAGAGAAAAATTGCATGCAAAATAAATACATTAGTAAGCCAGATGCCAAGACACCAACAATAAGTTGCAATCCACTCCAAGAAACAGGAAGATATGGCCCAGTTAAAGGAATAAGATAAGCCTCCAGATGACATAAAGGAGTTGAGAGAACTAATCATAGATGTTCAAACAAATCTCCTTAATAAATTCTATGAGATTGCTAAAGACATTAAGGGTATTAAGAAGACACTGACGAGCACAAAGAAGAATTTGAAAGCATACATAGAAAAACAGCAGATCTTAGGGGAATGAAAGGTGCAATTAGTGAAATTAAAAATACACTGGAATCATATAATAGCAGATTTAAGAAGGCAGAAGAAAGGATTGATTAGGTTGAAAAAATAGCCACTGAAAGTGAACATACAAAAGAACAGATGAAGAAAAAAGTGGAAAAAAAATTGAATAAAGTCTCAGGGAACTAAATGACAGCAAGAAATGTGAAAACCTATGTCATGGGTGTCCCAGAAGAAGAAGAGAAGGGAAAAAGGGCAGAGGAATATTTGAAGAAATAATGGTAGAAAAATTTCCAACCATATTAAAGGACATAGATATCCATGTCCAAGAAGCATAACATACTCCCACCTGAAAAAATCCAAAGAGACCAACTCTGAGACACATACTAATCAGATTGTCAAAAGCCAAAGAGAAAGAGAAAATTCTAAAAGCAGCAAGAGAAAAGCAGTGCATAAAATATAAGGGATACCCAATAAGATCAACTGCTGATTTCTCATTTGAAGCCATGGAGGCAAGAAGACAGTGGTATGATTTATTTAACGTAATGCAAGAGAAAAATTTCCAGCCAAGAATCTTTTATCTTGCAAGACTGCCTTTCAAAAATGAGGGTGAGTTTTGAATGTCCACAGATAAACAGAAACTGAGAGAGTTTGTAACCAAGAGGTCAGCTTTGCAGGAAATACTAAAGGGTATGCCAGAGCCTGAAAAGCAAAGACAGGAGAAAGAGGCCTGGAAGAGAGTCTAGAAAAGAATATTATATCAATAAAAGTAACAAAGTGCCAAAGAGTGGTGAGAACAAAATATGACAGATAAAACCCAAATATTCAGGAATAAACTTAACCATTGATATAAAGCATTTGTATTCAGAAAACTACAACTCGTTGTTAAAAGAATCAAAAAAGGCCTAAATAATTGGAAGAACATTCCATGCTGACAGATTGAAAGACTAAATATCAATTAAGATATCAATTCTACTCATATTGATATATAGATTCAGTGCAATCCTGTTAAAAAATTACACCAGCATTGTGCAAATAAATGGAAAACACAATTATCAAATTTATTTGGGAGAGTTATGTGTCCTGAATAGCAAGAAACATCTTAAAAATAAATGGTGATGTTGGAGGACTCTCATTTCCAGACTTTAAATCATATTACCCAGCTACAGTGGTAAAAACAGCATGGTACTGGCATATCATAAAGACAGACATATAGGCCAATGAAACTGAATTGATGGTTCAGGAAGAGACCCTCACATGCATGGTCAAGTGATTTTTCACTATCCTGTCAAAACCACCTTGGCAGCTCAGGCAAAATAATCCAATCAACAATTGGTGCTGCGAGAATGATAAATGCATAGCCAAACGAAGGAAAAAGGACCCCTATCTCACACTTTATACAAAACTTAAACTGAATCAAAAGCCCAAATACAAAAGCAAGAGCCATAAAGCTTCTAGAAGAAAATGTAGGAACATCTCTTCAAGCCCTGGTGGTAAGTGGTGAATACTTAAAGGAGATAAAAGGAAGACTGAGATGGACTACTGATGTTTAATGTATGAAGAAGTTTTGATTAGTTTACTGTAAAAGTGTGAAAATGTACAGAACTGATGGTAACACACTATAGTGAATAACACCTGATTTATAAGTGGGGGTGTGGTTGAAAATGATAATGTAGTGATGTAAATGCCAACTGACAGAATGTAGAGAATAATCTAGGGACTGAAAAGCATAGCAAATCTAGAGGTGGATGAACTAATGTTCTAGAGCATATGTATATCACTATTGCAGAAAGGTGGGAATGTGGGGAAGCATGGGAAAAATACAGCTGGAGTGACCTATGGACTGTGGTTAACAGTAATGTAATATTCTTACATCTATGTCAAAGATGTACTGTGTTGAAATGGAGGAGTATGGAAAATGTGGGCCAAAAGTACATTACAGACCTGGCAATAATTTGATGACATTATCTCATAATCTGTAACAAATTTTCTACCATGGTATGGCATTGTAATAGAGGGGTGTTGTTTGGGAATTCTGCACATGTGCAATATTGTTTTGTAAGTTTACAACTTCTACCATAAAAATATAATTTAAAAATGATAATAGTATGGGAAAGTACACCAAATGCAATATAGGACCTACAATTAGTAGTAAGATTTTGACAATATGCTTTCATAATTTGTAACAAATGTCTCATGACAATGCAAGGTGTTGGTGGAGGGTTGATGCATGGGACCCCTGTATGATGTTATGCATGTTTGCTTTGTAAGTTCACAACTTTCATTATATACTTATTTTTATATATGTTCATGTGTAAATGATATGATAATAATAACAGGGTGGGCTGGGGAAAAATGCTTTGGTTAGTAATAATATTTTGAGGATGGTTTTAATTGTTAGTTAAAAATGTTTCACAACAATGCATTATATTGGTGGTAGGGTGAAATATGAGATCCCTGTATGATGTTATGTATCCTTGTTTTGTAAGTTCACAAGTATTCCTATACACTTATTGTTTAGGTATGCTAATGTATGAAGTGATATACTTCAATATATTATTTAAAAAAGAAAAAATACTACAAGAAGCTTTATAGTTTGTTTTCTATATAAATAAATGCGTATATATATATTTCAGCCATATCATTTTTCAGAGCTGTACAACAGTTTATCCTATGAATATCCTACAACCCAATTTTTTATAGTTTATAAATTTGAAAATTGAGAAAAAAGTTGTGGTTTTTGTGAAGGAAATTCAAATGTCTGATAAACACATGAAAACATTTAAAAAGGTATACAAAAACAGTTTTGGTTTCATTAAAAAGAAAATATAGCAAATGGAAGATATGGGCTAAAGTATAGTTAGTAGTCCTCCCATGTGGGAAGTAGGCACACAATTGCCAGAGCAACATTTACTCCCCAATAGTAATGTTTTGATGATGATCTTTCATATTCTGTAACAAATGTTTCACAATAATGCAAGGTGTTTGAGAGTCTTATATGATGATATGCAAGTTTTTTTTTGTAAGTTCACAAATGTTACCACACACTTATCATTTATGAACATTCAAGTATGAATAAAATACTTGAATAAAACATTTTTAAATAAAAAAATCAGGGCAGGAAAAAAGACATCAAAAGCAAAAAGAAAAAACAATAAAGAAGACAGACTCAAAGTTGTTTCTTTGAGAACATCAACAATCAACAAACCTTTTGCTAAACTGACAATAGAAAAAAGCAGAGAAGATGCAAATAAATAAAATCAGAAATGAGAGAGGGGACATTATCACTGATGCTGCAAAAATATATGAGATTATAAGAGGAACCTGTGAAAAACTGTATGCCAAAAAACTAGACAATGTGTATGAGTTGGACAAGTTCTTAGAAACACAAGAACAACCAACACTGACCCTAGAAGAAATAAAAGACCTCAGCAAACCTATCATAGTAAAGAAACCTCAACAAAACGATCACTACTAAAGAGATTGAAACAATCATTAAACTCTCACAAAGATGAAAAGCCAAGGACTGAATGGTTTCACAGGTGAATTCTACCAATAATTCAAAGACAGTCTAATAACAATATTGTTCAAGCTCTTCGAAAAAATTTACAGGAAAGAATGCTACTAAACTCATTCTATGGAGCTAACATCACCTTACCACCAAATCCAGAAAAAGAAACTGTAGCAGTTTGATATGGTTTATGAATTCTAAAAATAGATATTGGATTATGTTGTGAACTGCTCTGTTCCTCTGGGCATATTAGATTATAATGAAGTTAGAGGTTTCAATTTTAATTCATTAAATAATTATTAAGACTTTGATTGGACCACATCAGTAGGACATTAAGTCCCAGTTCCCTTGGTGGGTGGGGACTCAGATAAACAATGCCACAGAGAAGGGAAGTTACAGTTTGATATTGGTGCACTGGGAGGGAAATACACAGAGAAGCAGACAGATAAGGGAAGAGAGACGCCTCCATTAGACATGGTAGAGGCCCCGGGAAGAGAGACAAGCCATTCATCTGAGAGTTTACAACTAACCTTGTGGAGATAACAGAGCAGCTGAGCCCAGAAAAGACTGAGCCTAGGGAAAGAGATGAGACTTATCCCAGGCTACAGCAGATATGGAAGAAGCTGGGACCATGAAGCCTTAAGAAGCAGAGGAAACCTCTTCCCTTTCAGATGTAGAGAGCCATCTTGCTCCAACACATGGTAACAGACTTTGATGAGGGAAGTAACTTACACTTTATGGCCTGGTAACTATAAGCTTCTACCCCAAATAAACACTCTTTATAAAAGCCAACAGATTTCTGGTATTTTGCATCAGCACCCCTTTGACTGACTAATACAGACTCTATGAAAAAGAAAATTATAGATCAATATCTCTAATGAATATAGAAGCAGAAATCTTCAAAGAATACTTGCAAATCGAATCCGAAAGCATATTAAAAGAATTATAGACCACAATCCAGTGGATTTTATCCCAGGTATGCAAGGGTTGGTCAATAGAAGAAAATCAATTAATGTAATAAACCACATTAATACATTGAAGAAGAAAAATGACACGATCATCTTGATTGATGCAAAAAAGGTGTTTGGCCAAATGCAGCAGCCTTTCTTGTTAACTCCAAAAAAATTTCCAAAAGTTAAGAATAGAAGGAACCTTTCTCAATGTGGTAAAGTATATATATATAAAACCTACATTACTTTTAGTGGTGCATGACTGAAAGCTTGCTCATTGAGATCAGGAACAATACAAGGATGTCCTCTGTCACCACTGATATTCAGTATTTTGCTATAAGTTCTAGCTAGAGCAAGTAGCTTAGATAAAGAAATAAAAGTCACTGAAATAGGAAAGAAAGAAGTAAAACTTTCACTATTTGCTGATGATATGATCCTATACCTAGAAAATTCTGAAAAATCCACAGTAAAGCTACTAGGACTACTAAACTAGTTTAAAAGGGTGGCTGGATACAAAATAAGTACACAAAAACTGATAGTTTTTCTATACACTACTGATACACAATCTGAGGAGGAAATGAGAAAAAATCCATTTATAATAGCAAGTAAAAGGATCAAATATTTATGAATAAACTTAACCAAGGAGGTAAATAACATGTTACTCAGAAAACTACAAAGCATTGCTAAAAGAAACTGAAGAAGGCTTAAATAAATGGAAGAACATTCCATATTCATAGACTGGAATATTAAGTATCATTAAGATGTTATTCTACCCGAAGTGATTTATAGATTCAATGCAATCCCAATAAAAACTGCAAAAGCCGATTACCAAATTTATTTGGAAGGGTAATAGAATCCAAATAGCCAAAAATATATTTTTAAAAAAAGCAATGAAGTTGGAGGACTCTCACTTCCTGACTTTTAAGCACATTACTTAGCTACAGTGTTAAATGCAGCATGGTATTGGCATAAAGATACACAGATTGACCAATGGAACCAAATCAAGAACTCAGAAATATATCTTCACATCTATGGTCAAGTGATTTTTGACAAGGCTATCAAGCCCTCCCAGGTGGACCAGAATAGTCTATTCAACAAATGGTGTTGGAAGAACTGGATACCCATATCCAAAAAAAAGAATGAGGACCTCTGTCTCACACCTTATATAAAAATTAACTAAAATTCATCAGGGACCTAAATATAAAAGCTACAACCATAAAACACCAAGAAAAAACATAAGAAAATATCTTCATTATCTTGTTCTAGTTGGTAGATTCTTAAACCTTACTCCCAAAGCACGAGCAACAGAAGAAAAACAGATAAAGGGGACCTCCTCAAAATTAAATACTTTTGCACTCCAAAAGAACTTGTCAAAGGGTGAAAAAGCAGCTGCATCAATGTGTGAAAATACGTGGAAATCACATATCCAATAAGGGTTTAATATCCAATATATAAAAGAGATACTACAATTCAATAATAAAAAAGAAACTACATTATTTTAAAAATTGGGCAAAAGACATGAACGATTGTTCAATACCACTAGTGATTAGGGAAATGAAAATCAACACTATAATGGATATCTTTTCATACCTATAGAATGGGTGCTATTAAAAAGTTAGAAATCTACAAGTGTTGGAGAATATATGGAGAGACAGGAACACTTATTCACTGTTGGTGAGAATGTAGAATGGTACAGTCACTGGGGAGGACTGTTTGGCACTTTCCAAGGAAGTTGCATATAGACTTGCCATGGGGCCCGGCAAGACCAATACTCAGTATAAACCCAGAAAAACTGAGAGCAGTGATATGAACAAACATCTGCACACTAATGTTCATAGCAGTGTTATTCATGATTATCAAAGGACAGAAACAAACCTGGTGCCCATAAACCAATTAATGGATAAACAAATTGTAGTTTATATTCACAAAGTAATATTATGTAGCTGTAAGAAGAAATTCAATCATGAAGCATAGGAAAACATGGAAGAACCTGGAGGACATTATGTTGAATGAAGCAAGCCAGATGCAAAAGGACAAATTCTGTTTGATTACACTATTATAACTAAATATACTATGCAAACTCAGAGTTAATAATTAGAACATAGGTCACAAGAAAATAGAATTAGATTAGAGAATGGAAAGCTAAGGGTTAACCTCTGCAGCATTGGTAAAAAGGATGCATATTAATCTTTGGAACTGAATAGAAAACGTGAAAGCTCATCATAGTGTTTTTAACTAGCAGAGCTATTAGATGCGTATGACAGTGGTTGAAAGAGAAAGTCTAAGGACATGACTATTACTAGAAGAAAAGCTAGAAAATGTAACATGTGACTATATAACATAGTGCAACCTCATGTGGAATATGAATATTTGTAATATTGAATATATAAGACTGTTCTTCCAAAATATAAATACATATATACTAGAGAGATGGAAACAGAATAACAGTTATGTATAGCTGCATAGATAAATTGAGAGATGATGAGTTTTTGTTTGTCTGTTTATTGATTATTATTACTATATTATTATATAATAATATTATTACTGGAATAACAAAAATAATATATAATAATACTATTATTATCACTGGAATAACAAAAATGTGTTAATAATGATGATAGAAGTAATAAATGCACAACTATGTTATTATACCAAGTACCATTGATGGTACACTTTGGATGGATCTGTACTTTATTAATATGTATCAATAACATTGTTTAAAAAGAAAAAAAATGAAGGAAACCTAAGTAAAGTATTGACTTTATTTAATTTAAAAAACAGAATAATTTCTAACATATTGGAATGATCCATAAATGCCAAATCTACATGACTAGGAAGGGTATATTATATGTTCAGCTTCTGGTGGACTATTTGTCAGGAGCAGGGGACATGAAAGGAGAGAATTCTGTTCCTATCATACCCAATCCACGTCCCTTAGCTGTTTGCTGGTTTTACCAGTGATCATTGTAGCTATGGGCAACAAAGTTGTTCTGTTGATCTCTTAGAGACTAGCAAACAAGGATGAGGCATTGGGTGTGGACTGTCTTCTGGGACCTGGAGGAGGCCAGGAAGTGGAGTCGAGACAATTGCTCACTCCTCAACTCTATACCTTCTCTAGATCTGTGGACTCATGTGGGAATGCGTCTGGAATAAGTGGGTTAAAGTGAGGGCCCATTGAATGACTGGGCTTTGGCATAGGACTGCAGTCCTGGGAGGAAATAAAAGACAGGAAGTAACTAGCCAGAGATGAGGTACACAGACAGTGACTCATTGATTGTGTGGGGTTTGGATCACACCGTTGACACTCCAGACACCATAGCTGTGGAACAGACTGGTGCTGCACAGGAAATGATGGGGGATGGACTGCATTTAGGGCCCTTCCATGTGGGAGGTCTAAAGAAGCTGGGGCCAACCTGGGAAAGGGCTGGAGTGGACGTGTTGAGAAATAAAAAGCATAACTTTGCAGAAAAAATCTAATAAACCACTCCTTCCCCTTGCTTCTGTAATTCAGCCCATAAAAACATGGCTTTGCAGAAGACTATCAAATGAACCACCCCTGCCCACTGCTTCTGTAATCTAACAAATCACTCCTGCCCCCTGCTTCTGTAGATCAGCCCAGGAAAGCATGACCTTGCACCTGCCTTCTAATTCTGTAACCCTGCTTGCAAAATTTTGCCTAGCAATGCATTAGCCAATGAGCAAAAGCCATGCTAGTCTCACATACAATCCCATATAAACCTATGAAAACTGAAAAACAGGGTTCAAAATTTGGAGATTGACTCTCCTCTGGGCCCAGGCATAATAAATCTGTTCCTCAGTCTTGCCAAGTGCCATTTGAGTTTTTCTGCCACTCAGAACTCCTAGCTTTGTTGCAACATTTGTTTCCCTGGCCAGGAAACCCAACTGAGCAGGCCCTTTGAGCATTTGATTTGAGATTGGTGGGCATGGCCCATGGAGATCTCCACACATGAACAAGCAGTGCCACATGTCCCCTTGCCCTCTTCAGGGAAAGGATTCCTGTGGGCTGCGAACACTGACCTGGCCTGACTCAGTGGAGAGGTGGATTGAACAACATAAGATGCTGGAAAGGTAAGATCCCAGAGGTCTGAGTCCCAGTCAGGTCCATCTCCAGACAGAAGAGGAGACCGATCACCTCCTAAAATCTCAAGATTCAAGATTCCATGATAGGGTATTTCCTTGGCAGGGATTGTGTAACCTCTGAGTGATTGAGCAAATGAATGGGGACTGCAGAGGCTTGCCTCTGCTGATCCAGTTTGTGGCTCCATGACCTGTGCTATGGAATCCAAGTGGGCCCCAACATGCACTCCGCGGTTACATCATATGGCATAATGGCTAATCCAGACTCTACACAGATGCCTTAGCTAAGGTAAGCCTAAGTTCTCATGAGAGATGTGGACAGGTGGGCATCTGAGTGGTATCGTGAGAGGCTCCCCTCCTTTGTTTGTCTTGTAACACCAGTTCAGGAATGGGATCATCACAATCCATCTCACAGTCTTAGATTGTATGTTATAAAACTTCAGGAGGGGTTTTTCTGGGGATTATGGTATCTGTATGTCCCTGAGGACTCTCCAGACTCTGTACAAATTGGAGTGGCCTGAGTTTGGTGTAGATTGGCCCTCAGAAGGAACCCTAGAGGTGGACAAAGTTTGGCAGGCAGTCACTAGGACCCCGGGCCACCCTGACCAGCTTCCCTACAACAATTCCCGGTTAGAAATTGCCCAAACCCTGCCCCCTTAGGTTCAATTTTGTGTTGGAAGAAAGGGTCAAGTAGGGTCCTGATAACTCAAATGCCCGGACCTCAAAAACCTATCATTCTACAAAAATCTCCAGAAGAAGACCCACTACCCCCGCCATATGTTCCAGTCATTCCAAGACATCTCCCTGCGCTGGAGCCTCCACCAGCAGATCTCCCAGAGATTCCTCTACCTTCAGTCTCCCTGGCTCTGCCACCTCCCCCCGAGGGGGATCCTGAGACCCCTTTGGTGAGGAGACTTCAGTCAGCACAGCCTGCATTTCAGATGCCTCCCCGTAAAACACAGGCCCAGCCCACATTGGTGCAGACAGGACAGTCCAACCTGGGAGGCCAATCCTGTTTCATCAGCCTTTCACAACTGTATATCTCATAAACTGGAAGCACCACACCCCTTCATATTCAGAAAAGCCTCAGGCTCTTATGAACCTCATGAAGTCCATTTTCCAAACCCACCGCCCACTTAGGATGATTGCCGCCACCTCCTCCTAACCTTCTTCAATACAAAAGAGAAATACCAGATCCTCACAAAAGCCAGAAAGTAGTTGCAAAAACAGGCTCCTTCAGGTGTCTTGGAGCCAGAGAAATGGGCGCAAGAGGCAGGACCAGAAGCTTAATCAGCCTGGGACTTTAACACAGAACAGGGATGGGCTGCCCTTCAGTGGAATCGAAAAACTCTCCTCAGAGGAATATGGAAAAGTGCGAGGCAGCCCACAGACATGTCCAAAACCACCTGCATCACTCAAAAGCCTGAAGAACCTCCAGGGGATTTTTATGAGCAACTCTGCAAAGCCTTCAGGATCTATACTCCCTTCAACGCAGAAGCCCCAGAAAGCCAGAGAATGGTCAATGCAGCTTTCCTTGCCCAGACAGCACCAGGCATCAAACAAAAACTTCAGAAGCTAAACCGGTTCTCAGAGATAAATATCTCCCAGCTCCTCAAAGTTGCAAACGAAGTTTTCGTCAATCAGGCCAAAACTTCTGAGAGAAAAGCAAAAAAAGCAAATAAAACAGCAGGTCTCCCTATTAGCAGCAGCCTTAAAGAATCCAGCCCTAACCAATCGAGGAAGGCCACCCCAAAAAGGGGAGGGGGGCATACTTCGCCCTGGAACACTCCACTGCTGCCAGTAAAAAGACTAACAGAACCCTTGTGGCCCCTAACCCATACTCCTTAATGGGCCCAATTACTGCTTGGGGCAGCCTGGTTTACTTGTCTGAATTTAAAGGATGCTGTTTTTTGCCTGCAGGTGGCTCCCCAGAGCCAATCCCTATTTGCTTTTAAATGCAGGAATCCCAAAATTCAACGAAAATCTCAATTAACTGGGACTTGACTCCCACAGGGCTTCAAAAACTCCCCCACCCTTTTCAGAGAAGCCCTGGTGGTGAATCTGGCTCCCTAACCACAGGAAAACTTAAATTGTACTCTCCTTCAGTACATAGATAACCTCTTGCTGGCTAGCAAAACAGAAAAAGTGTATGACAGTCTCCTTGACATCCAGGACAGGCCACTCCCTTGCCCAGATCAAACCTTATTCATAGATGGCAGCAGTTTTATCAGAGATGGAGAGAGGCTTGCTTGATACGCAGTCATCATGGCTAAACAAGTAGTGGAAGCAGCTCCCCTACGTAAGTTTTGCTCACTTTGGTCTGCACAGTGAGCAAAACTCTGGGCACTAATTTGAGCCCTACAACTGGCCACCAGGCAAATGGTAAACATTTACACTGACTCTAAGTATGCATTCACTACTGTACATATCCATGGAGCAATTTATAAGGGGAGGGGACTCCTAACTGCAGGGGGGAAAGAAATAAAAAAATAAAGAAGAAATCCTTCAACTACTGGAGGCAGTCTGGAAGCCAAGCAGAATCACCTTCATCCACTGTCCAGGACATCAGAAGGGAATGGATGCAGTTACTAAGAGAAGTACACTAGTAAATGAAACAGCTCAACATGCAGCCAAGAAAGCCCTCAAACTGCAAGCTCCACCACCAGTGCCTCACCTGTCCCTTTATGGGCAACACATTGAAAAACTAAACTATACCCAGGAGGAACAAGAGCGGGCACAGAGAGAAGGAGGGCACCAGACCCCAGAGGGAAACTGGCTACTCCAGGATGGCTGAGTATCTATTTCAAAGGGGGCCATCTACTCCCTTGTCCAACAATACCACCAGCTCACCCACCTGGGAAAGACTGCTTTAGGAGCCCTCCTCAGGAAATATTACTACATTGTCTAGATGACCTCACTATGCATCACTGTTAGCAGCCGAAGCCAAACCTGTGCTAAAAACACCCCCTCCCAAGGTCCCTAGGCCCCAGTTAACATCCAACACACAGGAACTGCCCCTTTTGAAACTTAACAATGGACTTAATAACAGAAGCAGTCCACATACATGCCCAGCTTTTGCATTCTGTTCAGCAATCTTCCCAGGCCAGCCATAGCTCTATTCTGTCCACATACTCACATTGCCCAAGACTGGACCACAGCCTTGCTCAGTCAAATTCAAGTCCAACTGCCAGTAAGCTATGTAGGTGATAAATCCTTGCTACATTGGCAAGACTCCTTCTGAACTGGGCTGGGACTGACCAGCCAAGTCCCAGGGCCTTGCCTTGGGCCACTCTGCCAGCCAGTTAGTGCTGAGCCCCTCTTCTTTGGAGGATGCTGCCTTCCCCTGATGAAGGAGCTGAAGAGTTTCTTTGCCCTCCTACATTTCCACAGCATCCCAGAAAAGGCATGACCCAAATTAGAGGTACCAACACTGGTCAAGTGGTGCCTTCATTCTTCTTTCTTCCAGAAGCCTTAAGTTGAGTCTTCCTTTGGGTCTCCTTCCTTGGATGGTTTCCATCTTGTGCACTCTGATTGCTGGGCTCCTGTGGTTGGGACTTCAGGGCTTGAGTCTGTGGATCATATTGCTGGAGTTTTGCCGATGTATCCCAGCTCAGGACTGCAGGAAGTTGTCAAAGGCACTGCTGGGGGTACAGATCTGGACCCAGGGTCAGGCCAGTTCTGGGACAGGTGATGATGGTGGGAAGGCAGCCCTTGGGCCTGAATGAAGACCAGCAAAGCAGAGCCTGGCAAGCCAGGGTGCCTGCTGAGAGATGGTTCTGAGGCTTGGGTGGGAGGGTTGTTGCAGTTCTTTGTTTTTAAGGCAGCCAAGTGTTTAGATGAAGTCCATCCACATTATCCAGGGTAATCTCCTTCATATAAAGTCAACCTATTCTAAATGCTAATCCCATAAATGAAATACCTCTGTAGCAGATACACCAACAACTGAAAATGATAACCGAGACATGCTGACACGTAAAATTAATCGTCAAAACATTTTCAAACAAAGCTTACAAAAAGCAGGTGCGCATACTTCTGGCTTCATTAGAGTAATAATTTTAACTGGACATATACTTATGATTTGAATTCAGATTGTGTTGTTCCCTGTATTTTCTTCAATTTTTGTTTTTTACTTAAAAGCATTTTTGGAAACAGACTTTAAATGATTAGGGAATCCCCATATGAAATATTCTTATTAAATTGTATTTTGCCTACATATTTCATCAGGAATAAATGATGACAGTCTTCCAAAGCTTTTCTGCCTTTAGTCTGTCAACCAAAAACAGATTACCACCTTTCAAATCTAAAAAAGCATTTACACTTTTTCAAGAGGCAAAGATTTAAATGAATGCCATCATTAATTATGAAATTAAATAATTATTTTGATTCTAATAATAGCAAAATTATAACTGCTAAAAGTACCATTGTGAGTGTGTGTCTAAAACACCACAGATGTCCCTGTAAAGTTGTTTAATCTACCTTTGGCTTATTCCTAATTGTTACTCACATAAATGAAAAAATAAGGAAAATATCAGGATAAGATTCTGCAAATGTGCCTGAGTAACAGCTTCAGAGTAAGAAAATGTTGTAATCCTGTAGGTGGATGTATTACTTTTCTATTGCTGCTATAACAAATTATCCACATGTAGGGTTTAAAACAATGGAAATATGTTATCTTGGAATTCTGGAGGTTATGGATCTCAATGGCCAAAGTCAAGGTGTCAGCAGGAATTTGCTCCTTTCTGAAGGATATAGGGAAACATCTGTTTCTTTACCTTTTGCACCTGCTCAAGACTGCCCACATTGCTTGGCTTGTGCCCTTCCTCCTTCATTTTCAAAGTTTAAGGCAGGGTGGAGTCCTCACTCTGACCACTGTTAACATCTTCACTGACAGACCTTTCTGCCTCCTTTAACTTTCAAGGTCTCTTGTGATTACATTGGGCCCACCCAGGAAACTGAGAATAATCTTTCTATTGCTTTTTGTTTTGTTTTTCATTTTTTAATTTGTTGTTCCTTTTATTTATTATTTATTTGTTTTAATTTTATTGTGATTTTTTATTAATCTCTCTATTTTATGGTTGGGATGGTTAACAATATTAACTTCACCTGTAACCTTAATTCCTCTTTGCCATGTTACCTCCCATATTCATGGGTTTTAAGGATTCAGTAGTGAACACCTTTGGGGGAACATAGTTTTACCTACCATAATGACTTTAAATTGAAAAGCCTTTGTCAAATATTACTACTTTATGATGATACACATTTCTGAACACCGTATGTATGCTATTTGAAAACCACAGACCTTATACTAATTTGACTTTTTAAAAAAGAAATTGGAAATAAAGTTTTGCAAAGAATGCTTCTTAAGTAAAGATGGCAATGAGAAAATGTCACACAAACTTGACCAGACTAGTTAATGGGAAAACAAAGAAAAATGATACATTTGAATTTTGAGAGTGGGGGCGGGGAGAGGAGAATAAGGGTGAAGGAGAAAGAGAATATTATATCTGGAAAATCATTTTTTGATGAAATCTTTTCCTGTGAAAGATAGTTTTACTTTGAAATCTCCCTGAGTTTTTTTGAGAAAGATTTGTTTAAACATGCAATCATTTACAGGGTTCTTTAATGGCCAATTTCCTTTTATTTAAAAGCCATTTTTGTACATTTCTAATTAAAGATAATGACTCTATTGATTTAATATAACTCCCTTCTTTTTCTTGCCTTTTCTCTTTCCTGTCTGTGACACCATCATACCATCATGCTAAAACCAAAAATTTTCTTTATCAAATGTGTTTTCTTTCAAAAGAAAAATCAAATGAAACTATTATCTTACTCTCACTCCCATATTCAAATGAGTTTACTCTATTCCCTTTACATTAAGTTGACTTACATCTGTTTTGTGCTTGTTTGGTTTGGTTTGTTCTTCATATAATGCACTGCCTCTACACTTCTAATACTTTCTTACCTGACCTGATTTAATAAAAATCAAACAATGTGCCTTCTCACTAATAACGACATTCTTTTCTACTGACAAACAGTGGTTTTAAAGCCGCTATAAAAATGCATGATGTTGACTCCACTTAAATGAAATTCCATCCACATATTTGTTCACAAATCCTTTTGCTCCTTCATCACTCCTTTCTTTAGTTTTGGCAAGGGTGGCCCATTCTTCATGGGCTCTTTTGTACTCTAAGTGGTGGCAATGCTTCTCCAAACTTCACCTGACAGGACAGGTTTAATCATCTCTTGCTCTTACTGTGTACCCTCAACTTTTTTTTTTTAAGATTTCAATAAACCAATTATTTATTTCTCTCCCCCTCCCCCACCCCGGTTGTCTGTTCTCTGTGTCTGTTTGCTGCGTCTTCTTTGTCTGCTTCTGTTGTTGTCAGCGGCACGGGAATCTGTGTTTCTTTTTGTTGCGTCATCTTGTTGGGTCAGCTCTCCGTGTGTCGGTGCCATTCCTGGCCAGGCTGAACTTTCTTTCCCACTGGGTGGCTCTCCTTATGGGGCGTACTCCTTGCGCGTGGGGCTCCCCTAAGTGGGGGACACCCCTGAGTGGCACTGCATTCCTTGTGTGCATCAGCACTGCCCATGGGCCAGTTCTACACAGGTCAAAGGGGCCCGGGGTTTGAACTGCAGACCTCCCATGTAGTAGACGGACACCCTAATCACTTCTGTAAGACCTAGACATGTCCTACATTGCCAACATGTTTAATAAAGTCCAATGGGCACAAGTAATCAATGCATTTTGATTCTACTTCCTAAAAGATAGCCTATTAACTCATATTTACAATGTAATCCAAAGGTATTAATTCAGTCATTATAAAGTCAGCTAGAATTCATCAAATTTGGCTCTGATTCTTTGTGCTTCCTCTTACATTTTTTAATACTTACCATATCTATACTCTATTTTTATTTAAAATATTTTATTAGTATCTTTCATTGTCCCAAGACTATGGACTCATAAAATGACTGTGTCTATTTTGCTTGTACTTGCATGCCACTGTTTTTTTAGCTCAGTGTATGGAATGAGAAAAGCCTAAAACATTTAAAGGTTAGGGAAAAGAAAGCAAGGTGATTAATATTTCCTTTTGCATGTTTAATTAGGTTTTGAAGAGGTATAATGAGAGGAGAGATTAGTTACCCTTTTCATTGTTATTGTGTATTTTCTAGATTCTGTTAACCAATATTTCTCAATAAAAGCTACATGAAGATTTCATTTTGAGTTATCTTATACCACAGGAAGGTAATAGAGTCTTGGAAATACATGGATTTGCATTCTGTGATTCCTAGGTTAGAATTTTCCCTTTTTACCTTCTAGTTATAATGATGTTGAATATTGTACTTCATCTTTGGGTGCCCCAAAACAAGCATCTGAGGAGTAAGAGAACTGTTTCTACCATAGAAGCAGTTTGGGGTAAGACTAAGCAAAATAACAGAGCCCATATGTTGAGTTTGTTGCTTCAAGAAAATATTTCTTCCAGGATTTCTACATCTTTCAATATTGGATTCAAATCTTATGTTATTACTTAACCTACTATTTATTTGTGTGGATATTATTGTGGCAGTTTGATATTTTTTATGAATCTCCCCCCAAAAAGGGAAAGATTATGTTAGTAAACTGATCTATTCCTGTGGGTGTGATACCGTTTGATTGTATTAAATTCAAAGGTTTTAAGTGTACTTGATAAATCAATTTAGGACTTTTGATTTGACCACCTCAGCAAGGTGTGACTCAGGTTAAGTCCCCACCCACTTGGTGGGCTGATATAAATGGACACTCACTGAAGAAGACACACAGAAGAGAGAGAGAACTTTGTAAGTTTTGATCCCGGAGCCCCAAGGAGTAATGAGCCATTTGCCTGATAGTTTGCAACTGAGCAGCTGAGCAGCTGAGAAAGTCTAGAAAAAGAAGTCCCCTATGGCACACCAATATAGGAAGCCCTGATAGATGAGCCCTATGCCAGCTTACAGCTAAGGTTGGAAGAAGCTTTGCCCATTGAGTCTTAAGAAGAAGGAAGGAAGGAGAGACCCAATAGAGATTACCCATCATCTTGCTTCAACACATGGCAGTTGACTTTGGTAAGAAAGCAACCTTGAGTTGGTCTCTTTGGGCTCTTGCAACTGAAAGCTTTTACTCCAAATAAATATCCTTTGTGAAAGCCAACAAATTTCTGTACTTTGAATCAGCACCCCTTTGTCTGACTAATGCAGTATTTTTCTATTATCTCTTTTTGTATACCAAAACAAACATTTAAATCTTTATCAACGTGAATTAGACTTTATTTTTAACAAAATGATTTCTTGTTTGTTGACTTTTTTTTTGGCATTTCTCAATTTTTTTTTCCCACTGTGGCTCAAAAAAATTTAATTACAAGTCTTTTTTTGAGGGGTTATTCTTTTGATTTTCTCTCCTTCCCAACTTATTGGTGCCTCCAAACGAACCTGCTTTGATCAGATCTTATATTCAGAGTTCAAGTCTATCATCTCAAAATTATATTAAAACCCAGGTCCCTGCAACACTGTACTGCTAAGACAGGTTCCCAATGAGAGCTTTTTGAACATCACAGGTCAACAAGTTATATATACTTATGAGCTACTCTCATGGAAGTGGACATCTCAATCTTCAATACTCTCTTCACAATGAACAGAGTAGCAAGCAGAGCCTGTCTGAACATATCTATGTCCTGTTACCCAGTGCAGTCAACATCCTCTACAGCATTTAAAGCCCTGGCCATACTAAGAGTTTCTGGATTCAGAGGCATTATAGCTATTATGCCAGCAACCACTGCTGATACCACGTAATTATCTTCTCTTTTCTCTATGCCAGGATGCTTCATTTTAAACTAAATTTTACCTATCCTCTTTCTGTCTTTGTAATGGAGATAGTGGTGGTGGTAGGACACACAGCACAATGGCATGAACAAAGATGTTGCATAATTAATATTATTTATTATTATCATCTCTTTCCAGCCAGATATCTCACAGGGATATCAATTTCACATTTGCACAGATCTAAAAGCAATGTATTTTCTCCTAAATTATATACCTTCTACTGTAAATCTTGTATTTCAGATCAGCATTACCATGAACAGAGCCTACAACCATGTTCAGAATTCCTCCTGCAAAGTGTCATAGTGGTGATGAAGTAAAATGTATAGAAGATCATAATGCTGTAACTTGCTTTATACCAAAATATTTCTTAATTCCTGTAGTAGATTGATATTATTGATGAATTCCAAAAAGAAATACTGGATTAGGTTTGTAAACTGGTCTTTTCCTCTGGGCATATTAGATTATATTGGACTCATAGGTTTACTTGATTAAGTAATTATGTAAACCTCTTGTGCCAGTAGGGCATTGAGTTCCCACCCTTTGATGGGTGGGGACCCACAAGGCATGGCAAAGGACAAAGTTGGAGGGCTTTTGATGTTGGAGTTTTGATGTTGAAGTTTGATGCTGAAGCCTTAAGCTGGAGCCCCAGGAAGTAAGCACACAGAGGAAAGAGAAGCAAGCCCCAGGAAGAGAGGAACCCAGGAAGCCTGAAACCTCGCAGATGTTGGCAGCCATCTTGCTCCAACTGTGAAAACAGACTTTGGTGAGGGAACTAACTTATGCTTTATGGCCTGATATCTGTAAGCTCCTACCCCAAATAAATACCCTATATAAAACCAACCAATTTCTGGTATTTTGCATCAGCACCCCTTTGCCTGACTAATATAATTCCTTATCACTACTACATAATTTATATCTCCTTCATCTCTGTTGTCATAGTGAGTATATTATTTGACAAGGGAAGGCATATATAAACCACATATAGGTATCTCAAAGTAAATAGATAATGAGAACACACTGAAATATTTTGAGGAAGAGAATGTTAGCTAAGACTAAGTATTTTAGAATGTATAAAATACAGCTTGTTATACTTGTCCCTGCTCATGACACTTTTCATTGGTAATCTCTTTTGATGTATCTACATGTTGTTTACATGCATCAGCAAGGTAACCTTGCACTTCAAGTGTTGATATGGACAGCATATCTAATCTGTTTGGAATAGAGTGTTCAATAATAATTGTTTTCCTATTGTTTATCATTGTAAATATGGTGATATATAGTTACATGATAGTATGCATTTATAAACCATGAAGACTCGGAGATTATTGAATTTTTTTTTTCAAATTAATTTTAGTTCAGTTCTATCCTGGTAAGCTTTCTTGTTTTTAGCTTTTTATTATAAAAACATATAAACAATTCAACATTTCCCATTTTAACCACTTTCAAGTGCACAATTCATTGGGTATTAATTACTTTCAAAATATTGTGCTACCATTGCCAACATACTTACCCAAAGTTTTTAATAATCTCTTCATTCTTTAATCAATAAATCCCCATTGTCTGCAGCACCACCAACCCCCATTCTGACTCCTGGTAACCTATAACATATTATCTGTCTCTATGAATTTGCTTATTCTAAGTATTTCATAAAAGTGAAATTACATTTGTCTTTCTGTGCTTATTTTTTTCACTCAACATGTTAACTGTAAATAAAATATTATAGAGTTGAATAATATAGTATTGTATGTATATGCTATGTTTTGTTTATCCATTTACCTGTTAATGGTCATTTGTTTTGCTTCTTCCTTTGGGCTGTTGTGAACAATGATGTTATGAACATTGGTGTTCAAATATCTGTTGAGTTTCTGCTTTCAGTTCTTTGAAGTATATTCCATAAAGTAGGTTTCTTAGTTTGCCACAGTGCTACCAGTGAAAAGTACCAGAAACAGGGTTGGCTTTTATAATGGGAAATTTATTAAGGTAAAAGCTTGCAGTTTTGAGGCTGTGAAATGTCCCAATCAAGGCACCATCAGAAATACTTTCTCAACAAAGTCAGCTATGGGGTACAGCCTTGTGGCTAAAATGCCACCAATCTCTGTTGAGGTTTCTGCCTTCCGCTCCAGAATCTACCATTTCCCAGAGCTCAGCTGTTGACAACCAGACACAGGACTTGTGTCTTACTGGGCCTCCTCTTTCAGTCTCAGCTGCTTTGCTTTGTCCTCAAGTTCAGCTGTGAGTTATCAGACATATCGCTCATTTCTTTATCCTTCATCTACTCCATGGGCCCAGTCTCTTGGGGACTTCATAAATTTCCCTTTTGCTGCTAGTGATCTTCAAGTCCTCCTTTCACAATGCAAGATCAAAAAATGGCAGAGCTCCCTTATCCTGTGTCCTTATCCTGTCTCCATTTATATCAGACCCAGCAAGAGGGTGGAGACCCAAGCTGGGCCATGCCTCACCAAGCTAGTCTAATCAGAAGAAATCTAATCAAGTGATCTAAAGTTAATCTAATGCAATCAACGGGTAACATGCTCACAGGCAAAGATTAGTTTAAGAACATAATACTTTTGGGGTTCACAAATTCAAACTGTCATAGTGGGATTGTCAGGTGATAATGTAATTCTATGTTCAGCTTTCTGGACAACAGCTGCACTGTTTCCCACAGTGGTTGTATGATATTACAATACCATCATGAAAACGGTATGACTTTTTCCTTATTCTCACCAACACTTGTTATTTTCTGTTGTTGTTTTGTTGTTTTGTTCCTTTAATAATTACTTTTCTAGTGGGGGTGTGAAGTGGTATGTCATTGCATTTTTTTCTTCTAAAATTTTATATTTTTTAATTTATTTTTCTCCCCTTCCCTGCCCCGCCCCCAGTTGTCTGCTCTCTGTGTCCATTCACTGTGTTTTCTTCTGTGTCTGCTTATATTCTTGCCAGAAGCACCAGGAATCTGAGTCTCTTTTTGTTGCATAATCTTGCTGCATCAGCTCTCCGTGTGTGTGGCACCACTCATGGGCAGGCTGCACTTTTTTTGCACTGGGCAGCTCTCTTTATAGGGCACACTCCTTGCACATGGGAGTCCCCTACATGGGAGACAACCCTGCATGGCACAGGATTCCTTGCATGCATCAGCACTGAGCATGGGTCAGTTCATTGCACGGACTGAACCCAGGTTTGAACCCTGGACATCCCATGTGGTAGGCAGACACTCTATCTGTTGAGTCAAATCCTCCTCCTTCATTGTGGTTTTGAGTTGTATTTCTCTGATGAACAATGATATTGGGTATCTTATTATGTACTAATTTCCCATTTATATATCTTCTATGTATTTCCAAGTCTTTTCCCCAATTTTTATTTGGGGTAATTTTTTTTTGGGGGGGAGGTTATATTGAGTTGGAACAGTCCTTTATATGTTCTGGATAATAAGTCATTGTTAGATATATAGTTTCTCATATTTTGTAGGGTTTTTTTTTCACTTTCTTAACAATGTCTTTAGACATCCAAAGTTTTAATTTTGAAGTACATTTATCTAATTTTTTCTTTAGTGACTTGTGCTTTAGGTGTCATATCTAGGAAATGATTTCCAAATCCAAGAATATGAAGGTTTCCCCCTTTGTTTTCTTGTAAGAGTTTTATGATTTTAGCTTTTATGTTTAGGGCCTTAGTACATTTATTTTTTTTTTTAATTGACTTTGTAATAATATTACATTAAAAATATATATGTGAGGTCCCATTCAACCCCACTCCCCCCCCCCTCTCCCCCCACCAGCAACACTCGTTCCCATCATCATGACACATCCATTGGATTTGGTAAGTACATCTTTGGGCACCTCTGCACCTCATAGACAATGGTTCACATCATGGCCCATACTCTCCTCCATTCCATCCAGTGGGCCCTGTGAGGATTTACAATGTCCGGTGATTACCTCTGAAGCACCATCCAGGGCAGCTCCATGTCCCAAAGACGCCTCCACCTCTCATCTCTTCCTGCCTTTCCCCATACCCATCGTCCACCATGTCCACTTTTCCCAATCCAATGCCACCTCTTCTATGTGGACATTGGATTGGTTGTGTCCATTGCACCTCTATGTCAAGAGGAGGGTCAGATTCCACATGGATGCTGGATGCAATCCTCCCATTTTCAGTTGTAATCACTCTAGGCTCCATGGTGTGGTGGTTGTCCTTCTTCAACTCCATCTTAGCTGAGTGTGGTAAGTCCAATAGACCAGATTGTAGGTGCTGGAGTCTGTTGAGGCTCAGGACCTGGCTATCACATTGTCAGTCCAGAGATTCAAATCCCCTAAATATATCTTAAACCCCAACATTAACTGCACCTCCAGCACATTAGCATGAAAGTCTTATGAAGGGAGATCCCATTTGAGTCCAGATTCATCACACATAAACACCATTTCCAAAGAGGGGCCATCTGCCCTGGTAGTTAACCCCATCGGCCATGACCATAACTCCCATGGGTCTCTTTAGCCCTCAAAGGAACCAATATCTGGGGTTGTATCTGCTTTATCTGTCTCTCTGACTCTGCTCAGTTGTGCATGAGGGCAATCCTTCTGCCAGCCTCCAGACTCTTTTTTAGAAACTCGTAGCCATATAAACTCATTTCTCCTTTCCATTTCCCCCTTACTTTAGGTCAAACAGCATTTTAAAGTCATGGTATTTTATGTAGACATGGATATTCTGCTGATCCGCATTGAACCTTCCATATAAGGTCATTTTCCAGTTGCATCATCAGTTGGTAGTTGATAGTGGTCCCTCGTTGCCAGGGAGGCTCATCCCCGGGTGTCATGTCCCACGCTGGGGGGAAGGCATTGCATTTACATGCTGAGTTTGGCTTCGAGACTGGCCACATTTGAGTAACATGAAGGCTGACAGGAGGAAATTCCCAGGCACAATGTTGCTCTAGGCCTTGTTCTTATTTTAGGTTTATCAGCTCACAAGCATAGTCATTAGCATCAGGGGCTCACTGTTGAACCCTCACTCCCTCCCGGTCCCCACCACTGTACCTGGGAGACTGTCGCTGCTCCCCTAGGGACCACGACAGAGCACCACTGGCCAGGAACCCAGTACCCCCCCTGCTGTGGTTTTTAATTGTTGCCACTATGAGTATATCCAAACATTACCATGCACCCTGGACATATGTTCTGTACAGCTCCCTGTCAGCCATATATCACCTGTCATTGGTATCCCATACCAGTATCCCTCCATTGCCATTGTTGAAACACTCTGTGATCCAGAACTCCCCGAAGTTTGAAGCCCAATATAATGTCATGGTCCCTTACTAGGGAATGGCATATAGCGATGGGTTTAAAGGATAGATAAAGAACTTGGATAAAGTTAGATAAAGAGCTTAGATAAAGAATGTTGACTTGAAAAAATTCCACATCCTATCTTTTTCTTTCCCCCCCCCCCCCCCCCAATTATTCAGCTTTTCTGCACAGGAGTCCTAGACCACAGCAATGTATATATATAATATACAGCACTCCCACACATCCACCAGAAAACCTTTTCCCTTCCACAGTGATACTCTTACGCCCTATTCATATCATATTTACTTAAAGTGATGTACAGAGTCTGAGACATTAGCTTTCTAACAAGGTGACATCTGTGCTTACATTATGGTGCATACTTTAGGATACACAGTTCTTTACATTCTTAGTTATCCTATGTTTTACATTATGGTTTACATTATCAGTCTGTCATCTCCTATATGTTATGGTGTAATATTGCATGTTTTATATCCATCCTTGTGTACTCTCAAGAAACTCCTCTCTTACCCCCCATTTACTTTGGTTCCACACATTTAACATCCATTTTCCCTTCCACCTTGGTGCCCACAGTGACAGCCAACCTCCGTTTCCTGAGGAGCCACTTCCAGAGATAGATGGAATAGTGTTCAGGGCCTAACTTGCTCAACTGCCCCAATGCCCTGGGAGCCACCCTTTCTCTCGAGGGATACAGTTCCCTCTATTTGATGGCATTAGTCCTCCCCAGGATGTGGGTCCACCCCCACTCTCACTACTTGGGTTTCTACCCCATGGTGTCACCCACTCTGGCAGAATGAGCATTTAGACATTCCCCAGGAGCCCATCCTGCATCAGACCCTCCTCTCCGAGCATTCTAAACAGGTAACCCTCTTTATTATATTTTGATATGATTTTCTCGGCATTTTACTCTCCACCAACACCTGACCCTCTCCTGTGTTCCTTAGTACATTTAGATTTAATTATTGTATATGGTATGAGGTAAGGGTTCGATTTCACTCTTTTGCTTTTTAAAGCTATTATTCAAGATCTAGAAATAACGATTTAGGGATCATCTCTAATATTTGCCCTAAAAATCTGCATTCAGGACTAAAAGTATGACTTCTGTGGCACTTGGTACTGATAGTTTTGTCCATCAAAATATTACAATCCTCAGCAAGGCTCTTAAATATATACATGTATATATTATGCAAATACACACATGCATATATATATATATATCTCTGTGTATGTGTGTAACTAGAATTATTAAGACCATTGGTATTTATTAAGAAAGATGAAGAGGTTATCAGAAATGAAAAATTGGAAGTAGAGAAGAGATTTTTCATAGAAAGCCATGAGAAAACATGCTGTTGTTTTCTGAAACAGCAAGAGGGTGATGTTTTAAATTTTGACTTTTGATAAAATACATACTCACAAAAATCCAAAAGACTGCCAATAAGTTTTGATTTGAAGTAAACTACGTCTAGAATTTTAATGAATTAAAAATCGATCTTCAGGATATATGAGCAACACTTTTTTTTTTTTACATAATGCTTTGTTATATAACTTAAAAATATGAGTTAACATTTACAAGATGACTTAATGAATTCTCAAAAGTTAAGAATTAGCATGTCAAAATTTCCCAAATACTGTAAGAGTCATGGGGGTATAATTCTTTAAATTTGCATAACAGAAGTAAATATTAGAGCTTTTACTTTTTTTATTAAATTTTTACTTGGGATATACAGAAGGGTATACATAAAACAGAAGAATAATTAAATTCTTGTGGTAACTATCAAAATTTTCCACAGTTAAGGCTGCAGTATCCAACAAGGTGGAGACCATTGGTCTGTATCATTTTTGCATAATTGAATGACCTGTTACCTATACTTAGATTAGTTTACAAAATAACATGGTAAAATTGGGTCACAATAATTTAGTTCATGTCTTCTCTCAGGACTGAACCACAAATATTTAAATGTATGAAGTCTAGAGAATGAAAATTATAACATGCATACACACATGCATACACATATACATATAAATGGTTTATATATGTATTTTGAATTTTATACTTTAATGTATGCATCACCTGCACAAATGTAAATACACACATTTTTTAGTTGTTTTTAATGTATATGGATTCAAGAAACAAGGAATTAATACTCCTTTAGCCTGATCAACTGATGATAACTTTGTTCTGAACAAGCAACAAAAATAATCTTGTATTACACAATTTTAATGTAAAGTCTCTTTTTAGAAACGGAGATATAGTTGCTTCAGAATATTGAACTAGGTTTGGGTGGTAATTTAAAAAGCTATCTAAGTGAAGTATGGTTACAACTTTGTAGATAAGATTATTTTTGGTGAAAATTTATTTTACTTCCAGATAATGATGTTAGACAGAAGGAGGAAATTGCTATGATTCTCATCTTTCAGAATAGGTTCATATTGCATTATTTACAATAAATTATTTTGTTAAAATTTCTGTGCACAGCTGCTTCAAGAGAATATTACATGGCTTGAAAGAGCAAAACTGATGACAATTGCCCTATCTATGCATGTAACTATGATCTTCTTTTGTACTAAAAGAAATATCATCTATTTTAAATAGCATCTTCTTGACAATATTAAAATAAATATTTAATATTTCTGTATAGGAAATATAATTATGATTATAAGTTCATTTTTTTATCTGTGTAATTTAATCCACATTTACTTATCTGTAATTTCAAACAACAGGCTCTGAAGGTACACATTTTTCCTACTCTATTACAAATTCTCTGTGTTTCCAGAAACCTACCCTGTTTTTTTTTTGGGGGGGGGGGCCGTGGATGCTTGAAACATCCTGGACCATTGTAAATGGCAGGTTTTGACAGAAGACCATTTAGATTGAGATAGGGAAAGCAGCGTTTTCTTCAAAGATTCATGGGAGACTTGTAGGAGCAATCAAATGTTTGTGTCAAGCACCTCTAATGTGGCTCATCTGTGTGGGCTGTGCACAGTGTTCACAGAAATGAAAAAGGATGAATTTATGCCATTGGTTCTATTTCATACCAACAGTTCTGGCCATAGATGGTATTTAACACTCTGCCAGCGTTGACTGTTTTTGTCCTCTGGTTCCTATTAACTTATTTTTACCACTTCCTTCTCCAAGTTCTCCCACCCTCTCTCCTCCACTTCACTTATCTTCAGGGGTGTCCCTTATTAAGGCTTAGTGAGGGTGGAAGGACACAGAGGATTATTTTTGCTTTTCCTCTTTACTTTTTCCAGTTCTACTGTTAAGACATTATCCCTCTGCTCTGGATCCCCCTGCCTTTCCTTTAACTTTCTCTATGTCCTGTTTTGCCAGTCATTGTCTCTTTATCTTTGTACTTCAACAATTAACATTTTTATTTTCCTAAAGGCAATGATTATGCTAGTCATTGTTTAGGAGAAGATTACCTCTAGGAAGTGAGAAAAAGAAATTCCCAAAATAAACATTTCTTACTAATTAAATAGAAATTCTTCATGGATTTCCAGGTAAACAATTGTATCCCATACAAATGATAAAGCTATTCAAGTAATTTATTTGAAGAAAAATATTTTATATATATATTATATAAATAATTTATGGGATCACTTATTTTTTTCTGCCTTTTCTTTGTATTAATTTTTATAATTTAAATGCATCAAGTATCTACTGTGTGTTAAATCTTGGGGATACCATAATAAAAATGATTACAAAATGGGGTCTACTCCCTAGGAGCTTACTTTTTCAATATAAAAGATTTTAAAAATAATTACATAATTTCAGATAGAGATACACATAATGGAGGAAATGACAGGTTTGTATTATGTAGTCAAGGATTACCTCTTAGATGAGGCCAACTTCGCATTGGAATTTGAAAGCAAGAGAAAGTGGGAAAACTCTTTTCTAGGCAGAGGAAATAGTAACCATATTTTAAGGTAAAAATGAGTTTGACTTGTGTAACGGTTTTTGTAGCACAACAAATCACTCCAAGATGTAGTAGCTTTGAACAGCAACTATTATTTAGCCCATTCTAGGTTGGCAATTAGGTACAAAGTCAGTGGGTGTTTTTTCAGGGTTCACTTATCCATTTGTACTCAGCTAATGATTAGCTTGGCAGCTCTACTTCCGGATGTTGGCTGATAATTGTTTGGAATGTCTTCCATCATCCAGCCAGCTAGCCTGTAGTTTTTTGTTCATGTGTTGAGAACAGATTCCAAGAACAATGAAAGAGAAATCTCTAATGTGCAGTGTTTTCCAAACTTTTGCTTGTTACATGTTTGGTAATGTCCCATTGGTCAAAGTATGCCATACCAAGATTCAATGGATAAGTAAGTAAATTTCAACCTTGAAGAGAGTGTCTGAAACATCTCATTTTAAGAAATTGAATGTAAGACCATGAAGATTTTGTGGTCTTTTTACAATTTACCCTAGCTTGCTTAAAGACCGGAAGTAAGATTGTAGGATAATTGTGATGGGTAATTTTGCATGTCAGTTTCCTAGGTTATGCTGCCCTGTTCTTTGTCAAATTCGGTCCTAAATGTAGATATGGAGTTGGAATTAACATCTACAATTACTTTACATTACGTAAAGAATATTATCCACAGTAATGTAGGTGGGCCTCATCCAATCTGCTTGAAATCTTATTTGCAAAGAAAGGAAGGTTATAGGAGAAAGAAGGAATTCTAACTGCAGTCTATACCCTTTACTCTTTCCTGACTTTCCAGCCTAAGGAATTCAGACTCGACACTACAATATTACTCTTACTGGAATTTTCAGGCTCAGGGCTGCCTTAGGAAATTCCCACTTGCCAGCCCCACAATTGCATGAACCAATTCTTATAAAAAATCTCTATAAATATAAAAATATATATTTATAAATAGATTTATGTATAAAGAGGTGTATATATATATTCATATTTATATATATGTATACACCTATATTTTGATGTTTATTTTGTTTTTCTGAAGATCACTGATACAGATTTTGTTATTGAGAGTAGTTCTAGAAGTATATAATCTTAAAGAAGAATTTTCTGAATTGATTCTGGGGACTTTGGATTGCTTCTTTTATCTGATTAGATTTAAAGACACTAATGCAGGGGTTCTTAAACTTTTTTTTTCCATTGAATCCTTCGCCAGTCTGGTGAAAACCACGGACCCCTTCTCAGAATATAGCCACAGATAGTTTTATGACCCTTAGGGTTCCTTGGACCCCTGGTTAAGAACTCCTGCACTAATGACTCTATATCCAGTAAGGAAGAGAGCGCTGATAGGCCATGGCATGATGAAGCAATGGAAATACACAAAATATCACCATAGGTTAATCCTAATCACATATTATAATATGAGGCAAGATTGTGGGTGACTGTGCATTTAATCTCTTAGAAGTTTTCCATCAAGCTAAGAAGTATGAGATTGAATTTTTGATCATGAATATGCTAGAGAAAATGGTAAAAATAAAGATGAATTTAGGGTTTCAAATTCACAGGCCAAGCACTGCATAAATAACATGAAAATTTCCATGTTTGCCTTAAAAGAAATGATACAAAAATTATTATTTTTATACATCTTAGCCTTCTCTTCATACAATTCTTCTGTTAGAACTACCATAGGTGGACTTATAGAATGCCTTATCTACCATCATGGTTTTCCAATCAGCATTCTTTCTGATCAAGGAATTCAAAGGGAAATGAGTGTGGGTGTGGTCAAGCATTCATAGAATTCACTGGTCTTACCTGGTTCTCCATCATCCTCAAAGAGTTGGCTTAATAAAATGATGGAATGGCCATTTTCAAGACCCAATTATATTGTCCACTACATGGCAATACCTTGCGGGACTAGGACAATGTTATCCAGGAGGCTGTATATGCTTTAAATCAGCATCTAATATATGGCACTGTTTCTCCCACAGCTAAGATTCACAGGTCAGAAATCAAGAGGTGATCCACTAGATATCAAGAAGAAGATACAGTATATCAAGAAGAAGAATAAACATCATCCATTGACTTTGCTTAATTTTCAGGGGAAAATGTTGGTGTGTTTTTTGTTGCATGTATGTATAGATGTATCATGTTAGGCAGAAGTATGACTTTGTTATTGTCTTTATTTGGAAGGTAAGTGTGGATTAAAGTGATGCATATTGGTGACAAGTTGACAAGGCATTGTTTGTGATAGTTAATTTTATGTTTCATGTTGGTTATTTTATGATGCCCCAGTGTTTGGTCAAACTCTATTCTAAATGTTGCTGTGAATGTATTTGTAGCTACACTATTTTAACTTCCAATTACTATGCCCACAGTCACATATGTGCATGTATAACACATATTATTTTACCATGCTTCCACATGAAAAATCAGCAAGAATTAAATTAATCCAATGTGATGATCTCACGGAAATTTACACCAGTTACAGTTGGTATCTGTACTTCTATAAGAAACACAATTGTGCAAAGAAAATGGAGTATATTTCAGATATTTTGAATTTGTAGTAAATTGTGCTGCTAAGCTTTGAATCTTCCAATAATTCCTATAAATGACCAGATATTTCCTGAAACTAGAATCTGTAGTCCAGTACTTGGGTGATATAATCTCTCACTTTAATATAGAAACTGACAACCTTCTACTAGTTTTTGGTGGATTTGTAGAGCACTTACTTGAGATGATTTTCTGCTTTCTGAATTAAACTTGTTATAAATTATCCTTATTAACTATGATCTCTTAGATCATCTACAAATTGCAAACATGTCTCATTTGCAGATATTGCTTTTATTTTAACATACTTACAGTTTACTTTAAGTAGAATTCAAAGTTTGATTGTTCTTCTAGTGATTGAAATTTCATTCTGATGCAAAACCTAAATTTCATCTAGGTCATTATCCTCATAATTAGGAAACAATCTCTTAAAGTGGTGGCTTGAGTCTCCATAATGAGATTTAATGGCATTCATTTAACAAAAAGAGGATGTTTATTGTTGCATTTGATTAATATTGTAGAAAAGATTGATGGGTGTATGTGCATGCATGTATGTATATGTAAATGTGTTCCCCTTCCTGCTAAAGGGAGTAAAAGGAGATTATGGATATGTTCTTCCTTAAAGTTTGACATGACTTGTTAGGCCATTTTTTTGTTGACAAACCAGTTTGAGGAAGTGGGATTTTCTTTTTCAACATGACTCTGGCACAAAGATCCCATGTAGTTTTCCATGTTGTGGTAGAGACTCAATTCTCTTCAGATATTTAATATCTAACATAGTGAATTTACCATTCAACTTTTGGCTCTTCCCCTTTAGTATTTCCCTAGGAGTTTCAGAGATATTAACATTATCACAAACTGAAAAACAGACAAATACCACATTGCTTTCCCCTTTCAGCTTTCTGCTACTCACCTGTTTTCTGTTCGGGAGTTTGGCAATCTTATCATTTAACACTTATTTTTGCATGTCCTCATGGCTTTTGAGTGTCCACAGTCTTCTGAACATCAAAAGTCTTTAGGAGTCACAGATGCTGTCTCAAAATATATTAACTTTAGGATCAATTGAAAGTACCCTACTTGTATGCAAAAATTGCACACAGTGTATTTTTCGCAATCTAAGACAAAACTTCAGGCAGGTGACAGTTGTGATGCATAGACGGGAAACTCAGGAGTGCCAAAATATCATGGCAAAAAATAAAACACACAAACCAAATTTAAAATTGACATTGTGCCTGTATCACCATTAACTTGTGGGAAATTTAATCTCAGGCATTAAGGGAGTTTCTATCCCAATTTTTAATAAAGATCTTAGTGTTCTGACATAAATTTAAAATATAACAGCCAAGAATGTTACTGCCACAATGATCAATATTCAGATCTCCAGAGTACAGACTCTATACCCAGGATGTATTTACTCCACCTCTCCTTTCACCCTTCATGAGTTTATATTATCTTTTTATTCTTTTATTTACTCAAATATTAAATATGACTTAATATTCAAACATGTAAGCAAATATCAAGTTTTAGTTTTAGCTCCCATGAATGCTCAAGCAAATATCATGCAATGGGTCAGCTTTAAAAATGGGAATTTATTAGCTCAGGTTTGTGTCTATGAG
Organism: Dasypus novemcinctus; assembly: GCF_030445035.2. NCBI lineage: Eukaryota > Metazoa > Chordata > Mammalia > Cingulata > Dasypodidae > Dasypus > Dasypus novemcinctus. Next base: position 20,670,111 of record NC_080674.1, read on the forward strand.
AAGGTCCTAATCAAGGTATCATCAAGGCAATGCTTTCTTCCCAAAGGCTAATGTCTAGGGCTGGATGCTGCTCATCCTTGATCCTTGGCTTCTCTGTGACATGGCAATGCACATAATGGAATCTCTTGCTATCTCCACTCTCTTCTGGTTTCCACTGAATTTCAGCCTTATGCTTCCTTTTTCTTCATTGTCAGAATTTCATTCCACTTATAAAGGACTCTAGATCTAAGACCTCGTCAAAAACTCCTACTTACAATGTAGTCGCACCCACAAGAACGGATTAAGTTTAAGAATATACTTTTCTGGAAAGCGGACTTGACTCAGTGGTGAGGGCATCCGTCTACCACATGGGAGGTCCGTGGTTCAGACCCCGGGGCTTCCTTGACTAGTATGGAGCTGGCCCATGCACAGTGCTGATGCGCGCAGGGAGTGCCCTGCCACGCAGGGGTGTCCCCTCGTAGGGGAGCCCCACGTGCAAGAAGTGCTCCACATAAGGAGAGTCACCCAGTGCAAAAGAAAGTGCAGTCTGCCCAGGAATGGCGCCACACACACAGAGAGCTGACACAACAAGATGACACAACAAAAAGAAACACAGATTCCTGTGCCACTGACTACAACAGAAGTGGACAAAGAAGAACATGCAGCAAATAGACACAGAGAACAGACAACTGGGGGTGGGGGGAGAGATAAAATAAAATAAATAAATCTTTTAAAAAAAGAATATACTTTTCTAGTATATTCTTTTTGCTGCAAATAGAGCACTAGTTAAACTTAACTAAATCTCTTTCTTCCTTTTCCTCAAAAGGCTTAGTTCTTTGTCAGGCAACTTCAGCTTTTTGCTTTGGCTTCTTTCTTGGAACGGAGGGCGGTCATGGTTGGAGATCAAACTTGAATTAACATCTAAATAAATTATTCTACCTTAACTGAAAATCGTGAGATCATATTAAGGAAATTAACTACGCTTATAAAACAAGTATGCTTTGGTAAGAAATACCTATTTGCCAGACTAATAAAATTCCCTCAGCTTCTGATAGATCAAATCTGTATAAAACAAAGAAAGGCATGGAGATGAATGATGCATGCATCATGTTTACTTACTACCTGCAAGAACTTGTGATCTAAAAATATACTTAAAATTTCCTTTTCAGTCACAAAAACATTATTAAAAATTGGATCAGATGCAAGCCAGACAAAATACATTCCATTATGTATAAAAAATGTGGGAGGGCTGTGGTTTTCAGAGATAAATTCATATCATTAAATACTTTAATAAATACATGAGTCCTCACCTTCACCGTCAGTGATTCATGCTTCCTGGATTCATGTCCTTATGTAATTCTCACCTCTTGAGTATATAATGGATTTACTGAGTAACGTCTAAAGAATTAGAATATGCAAAACATGACGGGATGCTGTATTTAAGTTTTAAAAAAAGACTTTCTTTCATCTTGAGTGTTCTTTCAGTTTATATGGAAAGAGACAACAGAATAATGGGCCAGAAAGTATATTCAAAAGCATAAATTTTGGTTACTTTCTCAGATTTTAATTACAGAGTTTTTGAGCAAGATGGAAAATATTTTCACCCTAGGCATATTTTAATGAAATGGCAAAACACAAAAAAGAGAAAATTCTAAATTCTAATATCTATTCATTCAAATATTGATGGAAAATTTCAATAAAATGTTGAGGTGTGGGGGATAGAGAGTAGAAAAAGTCTGAAAATATTTTTTATGTGAATTTACATTCCAGTTGGGAAAATCAGGCCATATAATGACAACCAGCTGAGCTAGTTACAATCACTGTAATGAGTTACCATCAGTTCTATCCATTTCCACGCTTTTACAGTCAAGCTGAATGAAACTTCTACATATATTAAACATCCGTACACCTTCTCTGTTCTCATCCTATCTCCTTGTAACCTAAAGTCTAGTTTCTAACTACGTTTGTTTTTCTTTGTATTCAGTTCATATTAGTGATATGATATAATATTTGTCCTTTTTGTATCTGGCTTATTTCACTTAGCATAATGTCCTCATCCATGTTATCATGTGTGACCCAATTTCAGTTGTTAAAGCAGCATAGTATTCCATCATATGTATATACAACCCCTTTTTTATACAGTCATTGGTTGATGGACACTGGGTTGTTTCCATCTTTGGCAATTGTGAATAATGCACATCTGTGTGCCTCAGTCTATTCATGTCTCAGTTTTCAGTTCTTCTGGATATATTCCTAATGGAGGGATTGCTGGATCATACACCAATTCTGTATTTAGCTTCCTGAGGAATCACCTGTCTTCCACAGAATCAGCACCATTCTACACTCTGACAAAAGGTGAAGAACTGTTTCTATTTTTCCACATCCTCATCAGCACTTGTTGTTTGCTGTTTTTTTTAAATAATAACCATCCTATGAGGGATGAGATGATATCTCATTGTAGTTTTGATTTGCATTTCCCTAATAGCTAGTGATGCTGAACATTTTTAATGTGCTTTTTCACTATTTGTATTTCCTCTTGGAAGAGATGTCTATTTAAATATTTTGCCTATTTTTTAATTGGTTGCTTGCTTTTTTATTGCTTAATTTTATGATCACTTTATATAGCATGGAAGTCAAATCCTTGCCAGATATGTGGTTCCCAAATATTTTCTCCAGTTGAGTGGATTGTCTTTTCACTTCCTTGACAAAATCCTTTGAAGCACCAGAGTGTGTAAGTTTGAAGCTTTCTTTTGTCAAATTGTCCCAGCACCATTTGCTGACCCCAGCTAGGTGGGTTTGACAGCTTTGTTAAAAATCACTTGAGGGATGTGACTGTGGCCCAATGGATTCAGCTCCCCTTTAACACATGGGAGGCCCTGGGTTCGCATCCCAGGACCCCTTGTGAAGGCAAGCTGCCCTGCACCTGCGGAGAGCTGACAACCTGCACTCGCAGAGAGCTGATGGCCAGCGCCCACGGAGATCTGACAGCCTGTGCCTGCAGAGAACAGGCACAGCAAGATGACAAGGCAGACACGCAGACACAGGAGAACGTGCAGCGAATGGACACAGAGAGCAGACAACGAGCAAGCCACAGGTTGGGGGGTGACGACAAATTTGTAAAAAATCATTTGATCATATAAGGGAGGGTCCATTTCTAAACTACCAATTTGTTTCTATTCATCTGTATATCTATATGTCAGTACCATGCTGTTTTTACAACAGGAACTAGGTAATATGATTCAAAGTCTGCAAGTAAGAGTCCTCCAATTTTGTTCTTCCTTTTTAAAATGTTTCTGACTACTCAGGGCCCCTTACTCTTCCAAATAAATGTGATAATTGGGTTTCACATTTCCTTAAAAAAGTCTGCAGGATTTTTATGAAGATTGCATTGAATCCGCATATCAATATGGGAAGAATTGATATCTTAATATTTAGTTTTCCCATCAGTGAACATGGAATGTTCTTCCATTTATTTAGGTTGTCTTCAATTTCTTTTACCAATGAATTGTAGTTTTCTGGATACAAGTGCTTTACATCCTTGGTTAAGTTTATTCCTAAATATTTTATTCTTTTTGTCACTACTGTAAATGGAATTTTATTCCTGACTTCTTCCTTAGATTGCTCATTACTAGTATATAGAAACACTACTGACTTCTGCGTATTAATCTTGTATCCTGCCATTTTGCTGAATTCGTTTATTAGCTCTAGTATTTTGCTGTAAATTTTTTTGGTATTTTCTAGGTATAGGATCATATCATCTGTGAACAGCGAAAATTTTGCATCTTCCTTTCCAATTTGGATGATTTTACTTATTTTTCCTGCCTGTTTGCTCTAGCTAGAACATCTAGCACTATATTGAACAACAATAGTGACAGTGGGCATCCTTGTCTTATTCTCAATCTCATTGGGAAACTTGTTTTTCACTATTCAGTACAGTACTAGCTGTGTGTTTTTCATATATGCTCTTTTTCATGTTGAGAAAGTTTCCTTCAATTCCTTCTTTTGGGGAATTTTTATCAAGAAAGGATACTGGATGCAGAGCAGATGTAGCTTGGTGCTTGCACACTTATTTTACATGTATGAGGTACTGAATTCAATCCCTGGTACTGCCTTAAAATAAAAAATCCTGGGTTTGGCAAATGCCATTCCTATGTCAATGGAGATGATTATGTGATTTTTCTTCTTTGCTTTATTAATATGGTATATTATGATGATTATTTTCTTGAGTTGAACTACTCTTGCATGCCTGGTATAAAACCCACTTGATTATGGTGAATAATTCATTCAATGTGTTGTTGAATTTGATTACCAACTATTTTGTTGAGGATGTTTATTATCTGTATTCATTAAGGAAATGGATATGTAATTTTCTTATATACATAATATCTTTATCTGGCTTACTATGAGGGTAATGCTGGCTTAATGTAATGAGTTTGGTAATGTTCCTAGCTATTCAATTTTTTGGAAGAGTTTGAGTAACAGATTCAATGCAATCTTGACAAAAATCCAACAGCCTTTAAAAAAATGTGGAACCCAATTATCACATTTATTTGGAAGAGTAAGGGGTCCTGACTAGCCAGAAATATCTTCAAAAGGAAGAATAAAGTTGGAGGACACAACCTATTGTCTATCCTGAAGAAAATTCCTTAAGCACTTGGGAAGAATATATATCCTGCTGATTTGGGGTACGATGTTCTGTATACATCTATATGGCTTAGCTCATTTATCATATTATTCAAGCTCTCTGTTTCTTAATCGATCCTCTACCCTGATGACCTACATCCATTGATAAGAGTGGTGTATGAAAATCTCAAACTATTATTGTATGGACATCTTTTTCTCCCTTCAGTTTTGCCAGTGTTTGCTTCATGTTATTTGGGACCTCCTGGTTAGGAGCATATACATTTATAACTGCTATTTCTCCTAGATAATTGCCCCTTATGTTAGTATATAATGACCTTCCTTGTTTCTGTTAAGAGCTTTGCTTTTAATGTTTATTTCATCTGACATAAGTATAGCTACTCCAGGATTTTTACTGTTGTTGTTCTTTTGTGGGGTTTTGTTTGTTTGTTTTTGGTTACTGTATACATGGAATATCTTTTCTAGTCTTTCACTTTCAATCTATTTGTACCTTGGGCCTAAGGGGAGTCTCTTGTAAACAGCATATGGATGGATCATATTTCCTTATCCATTCCATCAGTCTCTCTTTTGATTGGTGAGTTACTCTATTAGCATTTAATGTTATTACTGTAAAGGCAGTTCTTATTTCACCCATTTTTATCTTTGGGTTTTATCTGCCATATCTTATTTTAAACACTTTTGTAAAACTTTTCATTATTGTTACTGATAGAATCTTCATTTCTAGGTTGTCTTCCAAGCCTCTTTCTCCTGCCTTTTCTTTTCAGCCTGTAGTACTCTCTTTAGCATTTCCAGCAAAGCCAGTTCTACTTTACAAACTCTCTCATTCTCTGTTTATCTGTGAATATGGTAAACTTACCCTCATTTTTGAAAGACAATCTGTCTGATATAAGATTCTTGGCTAGCAGTTTTTCTTCTGGAGTATCTTAAGTATATCATACCACTCCATTCTTGCCTTCATGGTTTCTGATGAGAAACCAGCACTTACTCTTATTGGGCATTGCTTATATGTAATGAATCACTTTTCCCTGGCTGCTGTCATGATTCTCTCATTATCTTTTTCATTTGACATTATGATTAGCACATGTCTTGGGAGTAGATTTATTCAGATTTATTTGGGTGGGAGTATGTTCTGCTTCTTGAACACAGATATCTATGTCCTTCAATAGAGTTGGGAAAGTTTTTACCATTATTTCTTCAAATATTCCTTCTGCCCCTTTTCCTTTCTCTTCTCCTTTTGGGACACCCATGACATATATGTTTGCATGTCTCTTACAGTCATTTAGTTGCCTGAGACCCTGTTGAATTTTTTTCATTCTTTTCTTTATCTGTTCTTTTGTGTTTGATTTCAGAGGCCCTGTCTTCAAGCTCACTGATTCTTTCTTCTGCTTATTAAAATCTGCTGTTATATGCCTCCAGTGTATTTTTAATTTCATTTATTGAGTCTTTATTTCCCCTAAGATCTGCTATTTTTCTATGTATGCCTTCAAATTCTTCTTTATGCTCACTTAGTGTCTTCTTGTTGTCCTTAAACCCTTTAGCCATCTCATTGAATCTATTAAGGAGATTTGTTTTAAATTCTGTAATCAGTAGTCTCAACTCTTTTATGTCATCTGGAGGTTTAGTTTGTTCTTATTACTGGGCCATATCTTCCTGTTTCTTGGTATGAATTTTAATTTTTTGATGCTGTCTTGGCATCTGATTTACTAGATGTATTTATTCTTGGTCCCTTTTCTCTCTTTAGTCTAGGGTAGGGGTTCTTAACCAGGGATCCATGAACTTTAATTGAAATTCAAAAAAAAAATTATTCATGTGGAGACATGTTGGTGTGGGTGTGATATATTTATTAATAATACACAGTATAGTTCGGATTTAGTAAGGGGTCCATGGTTTTCGCCTGACTGGCAAAGGTGTCCATGGAAAAAAAATGGTTAAGAACCCTTGGTTTAGGGCTTCCTCTTTGACTAGGTTTGTGCTACAGCCCATCTTTGATACTTAATTTGGAATTTATAGTGGCTCATGTTTAACCAATCTGATTTTTTCATCTCTATTTTTGTCTGTTTCCTGCCATTTCTTTCTTGCTGGTTGTGGAATAGGAGCTAAAGAAGTTGTTCGTACTGAAAACCATGGAGGCAGAAGCTTTCTGTGTTGTTCCAGGAACTGCCGAAGCTTCTCTCACCTTTCTCCCTTGCCAGTAATAAGGACAGAGCCACAGCTGTGTGCAGTAATCCAAGCCATACAGGACAAAACCACCTATAGTTGCCCAGAAAGACTGATGAAGCTCCATAGTTCTTTCTATCCTGCCTGGAGTGAAGATGAAGCTACAAGTGTGGGCAGCAAACTAAGTGTGTGGGACAAAATTGACTGCAGTTTCCCAGGTAGACTGATGAAACACTGGTCCCCCTTGTCACCTTTGAAGGCAAGATTGGGACCTCAGATGTGCCCAGAAATCTAGTACATGCAGACCAAAAGTTATGTCAATTGCCATGAAAGGTTGAGGGAGTTACTTTTTCAGGGATGGAACCATAGGCTTGCTCACTGAAAGTCATGCAGGCTGAAAGCAACTGCAGTTGTCTGGAGAGGCTGAGGGCTCACTGTCCCTCCTTCTACCCTGTCTGGGGTAGGGATGGAGCAAGAAATTTGTCCAACAATCCAGTCCATTTCAGCAATAAGTACCTGCAGTTGCCCAGAGAGGCTGGGGAAACCATGCCCCCTCCTGTCCTATGGGAGGGGGAAATGGAGCCACTGATGTGTCCAACAATCCAGTCTGTGACAGCTGAAAGCACCTGCAGTGAAGCTAGTACAGGTACCCCAGCTTCTCCCTGCTAGAGTTGGTGCTGGTGTCTAAGCTAGGGCTGCAATCTGACCTGTGTAGAAAGAAGCTGCTCCCTGCCTTCACTGTGATTTTCGATCAGGCCCACTTCCCTTCATGCCGGAACAGAGTTAAAATGGAGGCTACTGGCCTTTTTCCAAATTGGACAGTTTGAAACGAACTTTAGCTGTTCTTAGGATTGGACTTCAGTCAGCGAAATTTACTCTTCGTTAGCTTAAGTCAGTTTCCGACTGTCTCTTTCTCCCCTGTTTTTTGGGAAATGGAGCTTTTGGCTCCAGCCTGGAATAGCTCCCAAGGTGGCTTGAAATGGCAGTGGGGGGTGAGCTCTGAACTCTACAATATAGAGTGTTCTACTACTGAATCCTCATTGCTGATAGACAGTCTCCTCCTTCTGTTCTTCCAGGGATATAGCAGGATGCTCTTCTCGTCTCCTGGACCACCTAAACAGGTGATTTAGATAGTTCTGGATGATTACTAACTGCTCTTTAGGATGAGCTGACTCTTGGGGCTCTTTACTCTGCAATTTTTCCCCCTCCTTTTACATTATATTTTGAAATAATTATATCACAGGTCAAAATGACGTTTTTACAAGTATTAAGGGACTATTTTTATTACACAGCCAATGAAAATTCCCTGTTTTTCTTAATTAATGATGTAACTTGGTGGATAAAACTCCAAACCCATGACTGAAAACAACAGAATGAACAAATCACTGGACTTATAATGGAAACTACTTCCTTAACCCTAAGAAAATAAAATTGCTCCAAGCCAACAAGTTTTCAGCATGGTGAAATGCTAGAAGCATTAGCTATGAAATCAAGAACAAATAAACTTGCTTACTATCTTCATCCTTAGTTTTCATTTGTGTTTTTTCCCCAATTTAAAGAGCATTATGTAAGAACAAGAAACATGAGCTGTATTGTATAAGGAATATTTGCTTTGAAATAGATTAGCCAACACCAATTAGAAGATATAATGAGGCAAAATATCAGCTTAAAAATGGCAACTGAAAAAAATTCAGATATTGAGGTATAACCCAAATAATAAATGTTAGGTATTTTTATGAAGACAACTCTATAACTCAATGTTAGGGAGAAAAAGTATGCATTTGTGTATGTGTCTATAGAGTCAGAGAGAGAGACAAAATTAAATGAAATATGAGAAAGAGATTGTAAGAGAAGGTTTGTGCAAAAGAGGACAAGGGGGACAGGTGACAAAGGAGTAGTCAGTTAAAAGAAAATCACAATAAAAGTTCAGGATTGGAAAGAAAATCAACAATAAGAGGAGTCATCTTCAGTTCACAGGATTAGAGGAATTTTACATTCTCTTCTCAATAAGATTCTAAGTTTTGCAAATTCTATAAAAATTAAGCATCATTTTTACATAATTCTGTATTCTCCAAGCAATAAAAAAGTTTTAAGACAAAAAAACAAAGTGAGTTTATAAATTGTGCTTAATGCACCAGAGAGGAGTTGTATAAAATCCAAAATGGCATGCACTGAAAAACATGAATAGCTCATTTTATCATTGTCACATAAATTAATTGAAACTAGAAGAGTATGGAAATTCCTAAAATGTGGCATTTACTTAGCTAAACATCTTCAGAGAGGTTTGCAAGATTTTAACCTAGTTGCATAATAATTTACCTGACAAGGCAGAAGTGGAACTGAGTTGGTTCAGGTGGGCGTTCTCAGAACTGAAGACATTATTAGGCATAAATACATATACACAGCTTCTCATTTGGAACATCAGTTGGAATTAATTTGGTTTATGGCTATACTTTAGAGAAATGACACTCTTCACATGAGATTATATACACCGTAATGAGTCTTTGCTGTAATCTAATCCTTTCTAGGAGGGTGTGATTTCCCATTTGGTACATCTGCTGCTTCTGTTTATCAAGATGTATCCTAGATTTTTGTAAACAAGGCAAAACCTCCCTCACTAGGTGAACTTTCAAGAAATCTAAATGAATATTTATAGGTGCATAAATGCTGGGAAGCAAAGGGTATCTTCTCTTCTCTGTAACTTCTCATAAAATGTTTCACACATTAAAATTAGTAGAACCCCTTGAAAATTTCATGAAATAACTCTAAACTAAGAAAATATAGAAATCTAACATTGTCACTGGACAATCCTATTAAACACTGAATTTGAAGTAGGAAGAATCTTATTAACTATAACATTCCAAAACATTCAAAATGCTTTATGTCCGATAATAACATCTAAAGAAGAAAATCCTGGATAAGTGTACTTGAGCTTATCTTCTGTTCTTTTTGATCAGTTTACAGGATTGATTTAGCAGGTTCTGCACATTAAATAAAGTAGTTATATTAACACTTATGAGCAGATCTAATTTACTGGCTTCATAGGAATTGATACTTAATAAAAGAACTATAACAACAAGAAAATAAAATTAGTCAAAAATGCTGACATCTGAGCAAACTTTCAAGGTAAAGGAAAAGGGAAAAATGTGGAGGGAAGATATCAAACAGGAGTCATTTTAGAAATATTGTACTTGAAATACCCATTGGGATTTGCAGGTGGGAAAGTGCAAGTAGGCAATCACAGGCAAGGTATGTGATTCAGTAGAAATATCTGCTTAGAGTTTATGATTTAAAGTCATCCTGCTTATGTTGTTATTTTTCATTTTATATAGTGACTTTGATATAAGTTAATTGAATATATTGTGGGATCAAGATATATATAATTGACAATCTAAAGAAACTACTGATTTAAAGTAACTTGATGAGATTGTTGCCTTTTAAAATGCAAAACCTAAGGAAGAGAAAATGAAAGTTATAATTCTCTATTCTGATAATTTCTAGTACTTCCAAAATTCAAACTTCATTCCATTTATCAGGAGAGAGGCAAGAACTTCTTACAATTTAATTCTTCAGATCCTGTCCAACTTTAAATCTGTTTTTTTAACATGCACATTTGGGCTCTGAGTTCTTTGAAATGCTGCTCTTCTGCAAGTGCCTGCACTGAAAATGATTTCTCTCTCCTTTTTTTCATTCTGCTTCCCTAGAGCAATTGATGCAGGGGAGAGAGAGAGACAAAGTCTTAAGAGTACTGCATGTAGAAGAAACTTAATGAGAAACCACAGGGGGAAGTAGAACTAAAATAGGAGACCGGTACAATTTTTCCCACTGTACTTTGCCCAGGGCAAATATCACTTAATTTCACTAGTGACAAAGTTAATCGACGATGCATTTGATGTGGGGACACAATGATTTAAACAAGCATATTGCCTAAAAGAAAATTGTAGCCATTATTTAAAACAATGGAAAAAAATTTAAATAACTCTCTTAAAGAAACATTATTTTCTGTATATTTAATCCATGGGTCAAAACCAAAAATAATTGAGAGTCTAAGTTGCTGAAGTGGAGATAACAAAGAATGTTTTAGTCACTAAAGGCTGTGGAAATGTCAAACCAAGACATCATCAGAGCTGCTGTCTCACTGAAGGTGGGCTACTGGTGAGCTTGAAGAACTGCCACCAGGCAAGGCACAAGTACAGCTCTGCTGAGGTCTCTACCTTCCCCACAGGTTCACTTTTCCCCTGTGCTCAGCTGTGGGCTATCAGGCACCTGAAAATGTTCGCTTTTCACTCTCCTCTCCTCTGGGCCTCATTACTTCAGCTTCTTGCTCTCCATGGGTTTCCCTCTTAGCCTCTCTGTGTCTCCAGCTTTTTTCCTGTGTGTCTCTGCTTTCAGTCCTCCATTTATAAAGGACTCTAGGAGGAAGACCAAGACCCGCACTGGGTCATGTGTCACTGAAGTAATACAAAGTCCCTCCAGATGAATCCAAGCCAATCAAAGGGTACCATACCCACAAGAATGGACCAGCCCTAATGATAAGATTTTCTGGGCTCCATCCAGGTTCACACTGTGATAAAGCACGTACTAATACATAGGATGTAAGTAATACAGAGAGTTGATAGAAAGTAAAACTAGTCAACTCTTAATTTGTTGTTGTGGGTGAGTGTGGTTGTGTGGGTATGGATATTTATAAAGGGGGAGAAGGGAACATAAATGGAGAATCACCTGTGAATAAACTTTTTAATAAATTCATTTGTTGAACTTTGTTCACAAGTATCTTAATTTCTCATGTATAAAACATCATCTCTCTAACCTCAAGGCAATGGACATGGAAAATCCATAGTGCCTGAGATCCATAATGTCATTATTTATTGATTTTTCCTTCTCATCAGCATAAATAGATCTACTAAATCATGGCTATTGACAATCATGTGTTGCTTCTCTGCTCTCATAGTCTCATGTTTCCCTAACATCTGTAAGAGATGAAATGGTAAGCAAAGAAAGTTGTTCCACTTACTGAAATAGTTTTACCACTAAGTACCATCTCTCAGGGCTCCACTTGGGTTCCTGCCCAATTCTTAATCTAAGAGGCCATTTTAGTAATTTTTGCCCATTTATAATATTATCATATTATGACAATGTCAGGAGGGATTTGATTTCATATGTAACCCTCTCTGGGGCATGGGTGGTCAAATGCTAGTAAATTTTCTTCCAAATGAGAAGAAATGGTTTTTGCTTTTGTTTTTTTGTTGTTGTTGTTGTTATTTTTTAATTTTTTTTATTTTTTAATTTTTTGTCTTTATTCATTTTTTAAATATTACATTCAAAAAATATGAGGTCCCCATATACCCCCCACCCCCCTCACCCCACTACTCCCCCCACAGCAACATTCTCCTCCATCATCATGAGACATTCACTGCATTTGGTGAATACATCTCTGAGCATCGCTGCACCTCATGGTCAATGATTTAAGCTATGAAACCCACTTGATGCTTTTGGTTGCGTACTGCCAAAGACTTCTATTAAGCTGACCTAGGTGCTTCTAAATATTCCTGTGTTTTAAAGACAGGTCATTTACTTAAGATCATAACTTCTCTTATATCTAATATACTAATAAATTTTTTTAAATCAAACTATTTTTTATATTTTATTGCCAATTTCAATTTGCTTCAATGATAATTTATTTTGAACAAGATAAGCCGAATATACACTGTTCCTTTCCATATCTTTACTGAGTGATGAGTAATATACACAATCATTTATGTTTAATGTCCTTCATTTAGGGATCCTCTCTCCTTTTGTTCTTCTCAATGTTTGTAGTTTGGAAAATAATATGTTTTGTACTCCTAAAAGAGTCTGTAATTACCCATCTTAATGAACTTCACAATACAAGAAATAGCTTAGCCTGAAATTTGTTCTTATTTTGGGAACTTTTATGAGGATTCCCTAGAGGAAGTCAGTTATAGGCTTCAAAGTCACACATGCGCCATTATGTACTTCTCAAAAATCGTCTTGATCCTTGCTAAATGGAAACTGATTCTAAAAAATACGCAGAACATTTGAAAAAAAATACAATTTAGGCAAAAAGCTCTTGATACCCTGGTTTCAATCCTAATACAACCAGAATTATCTAAGTATGCCCTGATATGGAAAGAAATAGAATTGGCCTCCCCAACTCTGGGAGATGTTGTAAGAGACTTTGTAAGCAGGAAGTAAAAATTGATGCCTTATGATATGACAGTAAGAATGGAAAACAGCACAAAATAAAGAATGGAAACTTCTAAGCCACCATCTTTGATTCTGTTAATGAGAGATTAAAAAGTCAGCGTGTTTTTGGAAGGGATTGTATTTGTTTGATTGATTTTCCTTTTTTTTTTTATTACAGAATTATGTTTACAGAAAAGTCATTGAATAGAATTCAGAGTTCCCATATACCACCCTATTATTAAAACTGTGCATAGGGTGATATATTTGCTACAATTAATAAAAGACTAATTTTATAATTCTACTGTTAACTATAGTCAATCATTTACAATACAGTTCATCTTGGTATTGTATTGTCTTTTTTTTTTATTCTGGTAATGTATATACAACCAAAAATTTCCCTTTTAACCACATTCACATATTTAATTTAGTGCTTGCATTCACACCGTTGTGCTACCATCACCATCATACATTACCAAACCTTTACTGTCAACACAAATATAAACCCTCTACAGCACAAGCATTAACTCCCCATTCTTTACCCTAAACCAGTATTGGTAATCTATGCAACAGATTCTGACTCTATGCGTTTGCTTATTCTAATTATTTCATATCAGTGAGATCATACAATACTTTTCCTTTTCTAGCTAGCTTATTTCATTCACCATTGTGTCTTCAAGGTTCATTCATGATAAAACATTCCTTTTTATGACTGGAAAATATTCCTTAATATGTATATATCACATTTCATTTTCCATTAATTGGTTGATAGACACTTTGGTTGCTTCCATCTTTTGGCAATTGTGAATAATTCCACCTTGAATAACTGCACAAATATCTATTCGAGTCCCTGATTTCAATTCTTTCGGGTATACCTAGACAGGATTGCCAGGTCATATGATAATTCTATACTTAACTTTGTGAGGGACTGCCAATCTGTCTTTCACAGTGCTGCACTATTTACATTTCCCCAGCAACGAATGAGTGTTCCCACCTCTTCAATACTTGTAATTTTATTTGTGTGTGTGTGTTTTAATAGTAGCATTTCTAGTGGGCATCAAATGGTATCTCACTGTGGTATTGGTTTGCATTTCTGTAACAGTTAATGATGTTGATAATTTTTTCTTGTGCTTTTCAGCCATCTGTATAGCCTCTTTGGAGAAATGTCTATTCAAGTTTTTGCCCATTTTTAACTCTTTTGTTTGTCCTTTTATTGTTGAATTGTAGGATTTCTTTATATATTGTTGCCATTAAACCTTTATTAGATATTTGATTTCCAAATACTTCCTGCCATTGAGTAGGTTGCCTTTTCACTTTCATGATAAATCCTTGACATAGAGAAGTTTTTAATTTTGATGAGGTCTCATTTTCCTATTTTTTCTTTTGTGGCTTGTACTTTGGATATAGAGTCTAAGAACCACTCTATACTATGGGAGTATAATGCAGCCATTAAACATATGTTTATACCTACTGACAGAGGATTTCCTTAATATATTGTAAAGTGAGAACTATAACATGAAAGATCATGAAGATGCTTCCCTGTATTTTCTAGTAGGAGTTTTGTAAATGGTTTCTGAGTTCTTACAAATTCTTAGATAATGGTTAGAATTTATTTTGTTCAACTTAAACAATTTGTACAAAATTAGCTCAATATTTTAAAAGTCTGACATAAAATTTTTGAAAAGTATAGTATTTTTATAGCAATTGAAAAAGTATTTTATAACAATAGAGAATAGCTTAAAAAAGCATAATGGAAAGTTCAAAATTAAATCTTAGTAAAAGGAATTTAATACATGACATGGTGGTTTCCATTTTTATGGGAATAGTAGTCTTGAAGCATTGCAGACAGAGTTATAATCAAGATAATATATTTGAAATTTTACACCATGTAATAAAGAAATAATATTGAATTTTATGAAAGATATAAATATTAAAAAGCAAGAGTAAAAAGAAGTGTTAAATGAATAAATGCTCACACTAAAGAATAGGAAGACATTAAAAACAAGAGAGGAAACCTAGAAACAATAAAATATAGAATATTTGATATGCAATACTTAAGAATTTTTATTTAAAATTATGCCATATTTATAACTTTAAAAAGTTAATGAATACTTAACAGAGATAAATTATACATTTCCATTGTCCAAACCTATGCTAATAATTAATATGGAAAAGACTCAATGTGATAAAAATTGTCAAAGGACATGAATTCATGGAAGAGGATAGCCAAAGGGATTTTGAAAACTGCCAATCGATCTGTGGAAAGAGACTCAGTCTTAAAAGTTGTCAAGGAAATTAAGCAAAAATTACAATTAAATAGACTCATTTGGAGAAACTGAATAAATATAACACCTAGAGATATAAGGAATGTGGTATTCTCATACATTGCTTTTTTGAAGTATGCATTTATATATTTGTTTTTCAAAACAATCCAATAACAACAATTAAAATATACATTATTTAGTAAAATATCCCATTTGATACAATAATCTAGAATAGAAATATAAAATACCATAGTTAATATGATATTTTTCTAGAACTAGAAATTTAGAATTTTTGGGATATCCATGAGTTGAGAATTATTAAATAAATTATGGTGTTTTGGGGGGGAATATTATGCAGCCATTAAACATAAGTTATACCTACTGACAGGATATTCCACAATATATTATAAAGTGAGAAGCATAACATAAGAGAACGTAACACAGAAGGGTTCCATGTTTACTCCCAAACCCCCATATATAGTTTGATGGTTAGGTTCATGTGTCAATTTGACCAGATAATGGTGTCCAGTTGTTTGGTCAAGCAAACACTGGCAAATATACTGTAAGTATATTTCATGGACTTAAATCATCTGTGAGCTGGTTGCATCTATGTAAATAGATGTAAATAGATGTATGAAAGATAACCAAAATTTTAAAAAGCACTGAATGATGTCTTTAAGAAGTAAGGGTTTTATAATAGTACAGCATTACCTCTCAACATTTCATCAGTGCTATAAGGCAATAAAGTACATCACTCACATCAAATATTTAAGGCCTTAAGAGGTCACTAATTAATACCTTGCTGAAAGAACAAATTTTAAATAGAATACAGTGTCACAGGGATAAAACTTTCATAAGGGAAATGTATTGGGAAACAACATGACAGAGCTGGAGAACTGGATAAATACTCTTGTAGAACAGGGAGGGAGCCATAACTGCACACTACGGATAACATAGTAGATTTGCTAGGAATGAAGACATTTTATAGATTTGACAAAATCAAAACCTTTTCTAAGTCATGTGGGTGCATTGTTGGAAACTAGTAGTGGTGGTACCTCAGTCATGACTAATTGTAACTCTCATTTGCATGTCATTTGTAAACTTAGAGTGAGCACAGCATCAAGCTTCTTTCAGATCCCCAGACCTTGCTGGAAGTTTTTTTCTTTTTTACCATCCTCTTCACTACCTTCTCCATTAAGTCTTTGTATTAGTCAGCCAAAAGCTGCTGATACAAAGTACCAGAAATCTATTGGTTTTTATAAAGGGTATTTATTTGGGGTAAAAGTTTATAGTAACAAAACCCTAAAGAGTCCAACACAAGGTTCCAAAAGAGGTACTTTCTCATCCAAATCAGTTGCCACGTTTAAAGTCAGATGGTCTCTCCTTCCTTCTTCCTCTTAAGTCTCCATTGGCCCAGATTCTAGTTTCTTGTGTAGGCTGGAGGGATCATATCTTTCTGGGCCTTCTCAGCTGCTCAGGACTCTGGCTCTTCAGCTGCAAAATACCATGGGAATGGCTCAGCTCTCCCCAGGGCTTTAGCTGTTTGAGCCTTCTCCCTTCTGTCACATGGCAGGACTGAAATGACCAAGTTCTTTCCTCTTCTGTGTCTTCTTCTCTGGGTGTCTTCTTGAGCGAGTGTCCTTTCATAAAGCCCACCAAAGGGGTGGGGGCTTAGCCTGAGTTACACCCTACTGATGTCATCCAATCAAAGTCCTAATCTTAATTTAATCAAAGACATCTCAGCTGAGTCTAATACAATCAAAGAATATCATGCCCAGAGGAGCAGATAAGTTTAAACATAATCTTTCTTTTTGGAATTCATAAATAATCTCAAAGTGACACATCCTTGTATCCAAATGTTTCACTCAGAATTTGGTAAGGTTGTGAGTTTCTGCTAAAAGTCTACCTTTTAATTCTCTTAAGATCTTGGCAATCTGCAGAAGTAAAACCTGTTGTTTCTAACTTCTTTCTGCCTTCTGGTATATATTTATGTTTATGGAAGCATATACCATCTTTTTCTTGATTCCTAATGCTAATATTATGGGTTTTTTCCCCCATAAATTTATGATCATTCAAATAAGAACTTATTTGGAAGAGGGAGTGTGTTAGAGTTCATATTCAATTTTAACCATAAGTCATCCTTTTGAAACTTCTTTGAAGATCTACCTTGTGGATATAACTTCACCTTTTGTAGTGGAATTATATTTTAATTTTCTTTGCACCAATATAGCTTTATATTACCCACAGAGCATCCTATATTCCTTCTATGGCTGAAGCAAAGAATGTGGTAACAAACATTTTTATATTTTAGTTTACTAAAGCTGCTAGCAGCAAGATACCAGGAAAGTCTTGTCTTTTATAATGGGGATTTATTAAGATAAAAGCTTATAATACTGAGGCTGTGAAAACATCCAACTCAAGGCAGATCCTAGACTCCTGCAACATGGCAAGGCAAAATGGTGGATCTGCCGGCTTCACTCTGCTTTTTCCTCCAGGCTCACTTTCTCTCTGCGCTCACCTGTGGGCATTCAAACATTTATTTGCCTTTACTGGGCTTCTCTGCTGATTGCAAACTCCAACTGGCCTCTCCTCAGCTTCAGAGGATTTCTCTGTCTTTCTGCAGCTGTAGGTGATTGTGGAGTCTTCTCTAACATGTCAGGGTAAAACGGTGATTTTCTTTCTCTGTGTGTTTCTGCTTTAAGTTCTGTATATATAAGATCCCAGAAAGAGGACAGGGACCTAACCTAGGTCACACCTCACTGACATTGTCCAATCAAAGGCCCTAAGTTGAGCTCATCAAAAGGTCACCTAACTGAATCAAGAGGTCTCACACACTCACACAAAAGACTGGATTAGTTCCAAGAATATGATATTTTCCAGGATTTACAAAAGCTTCAAACTGTCATATAATTAAGAAAGGGCATGAAGAAGTTAATATCTTTTTCTATTTCTGTTAGTTTAAATTCTTAGATAATCAAATTTTAAAAATGTTTAGAATACTTTTAATATAACAAATGCTGCTTCTTTATCTCTAAAACCTATACTTTATTAAAGAATTATCTAGGATCAGAATGTTTACGGACTATTATATTTGCAATGAATTTAAGCCATCATTAGATACAACTGTTCTCCAAAATCAGTTTTATCTTTTACATCATCCCTGATATTTCAGCATCAGACTTTCCTTTGATATAACACAATTGTCAGGAGGTATGACTTCAAGAAGCATACATTTTTAATGTTAAAGAGCACTTAAAAGTCTTTCTAATGTTGAGATATCAGCTTACTTTTAACTAATGTCCGTGTGTCTGTATTCAAATCTTTGAAGATATTCCAAAATTATTATGTTCTTTTGTTTAAAAACCATTGCATTCTAGTATATTTCAAGTCTTCATGAAGTAAAGCAACTGCTCATGTTTATCTGCTTGTCATAAAAGGCTTTTCTGACTACAATCCTATTCTTGGTTCACATTTCTGTATTAGGTGGTGTGGCAGTTTAATATTGTTTGTGAATTCCCAAAACAGGTATTGGATTATGCTTGTAAACTTGTCTGTCCCTCAGGGCACATTAAATTATATTGGATTCAGAGGTTTCACTTTTACTTGATTAAATTATGATTGAGGTTTTGACTGGGCCACATCAGTAGGATACTGAAACCCCAACAAACCCCTTGATGGGTATAGACTCACAGAGAAACTGCCTTGCAGAGAAGGAAGGGCCCTGGCAAGAGAAATAAAGCCCATCTCCTGATGGTCTACAGCTGGCCTTGTGGAGAAAGCATGGCAGCTGAGCCTGAAGAAAAACCAGCCCTGGGAAGAGAGGAATCTAGAAACACTGGACCATTGCGGACATTGCCCATCATCTTGCTCCCAGACACGGCCCAAAACTTTGAATGAAAAAGAACCTCTTATAGTGCCTTGAATTGCACTTTGTAGGGCCTTGTAACTGTAAGCTTCTTCCCTAAATAAATACCCTTCATAAAAACTAACAGCTTTCTAATATTTTGAATCAGCACCCCTTTGGCTAACTAATACAGATGGTTTTCTTAAACTACAGTATTTAGATTTTCAAATTTAGAGTCTTGATCCATGCATAGTTCTCAAAACAATGTCAGGATTGGGAAGACAAAGAACTCAAACTTAATAAACTAAATAATGCTCCCTCTGGGGAGGAAAAAAAATAAACTGTCTTAATCCCCAGAGCCTATTAATATTCTCTATATGGCCAATGAAAAAGACTTTGCAGAAGTGATTTGATTAAGGAATTTAGAGATGAGGAGATTATCTTTGATTATCTGGGTGGTTCCTAAATGCAGTCACCTATATCTATCTAACAAGGGAACACAGGGGCATTTGACACAGCAAAGAACCCATGTGACAGAGCCAGGAAGAAGCAGAGTTAGGGAAATGAGATGTCACACCATTGGTTTAGAAGGTGTAGGAAGGGGCTGTGCGTAAGGAATACAAGGAATGCAGCTCTAGATGCTACAACAGACAAGGAAACAGATTTTTCTTCCAGATCTTCCAGAAGGAGCCAAACACTGCCAACACTTTGATTTCAGCCTAGTGAAAATGATTGAGGACTTCTGGCCTCTAGAACCATGAGAAAATATGTCACTGTTGTTTTGAACCACCAAGTATGTGGTAATTTGTTACAGCAGCTGTAGGAAACTGATATAGTAAATAAACTTAAAATAGCCAGGTCGGAGACTAAAAGAGCTTTCACCAACCTGAAGGAATTGGTTCACATGGGAAATAGCTAAAAATAGCACTAGTGTATTAAAAATATCAAGTTCAAGTAAATCTGCAATTATCAGTATAAAATTAGGTCAGATACTATTTTGTGGCAAGGTATATTTTTTCATAAAGCTTGAGTTCATATATAGGAAAAGATAGAGCCATTTTCAGATTTGAGTGTAATTTGAATATCGATGCCAGTTGCTAAGGTTTGGGTTAACAGACAATACCCAGACGGAGGTGATTTAGCAAATGCTTACAAAACATATGGAGCCCATAAAGTCAGACTGGGATTCAGAGATGATTCTTTCTCCCAAACTGATACCTGGGGGTCAAACAGAAAATTAGAGCAGTCTCGTTCATAGATACAAACTCAGAATTAACACCACAAAGATATTTACAGATGCATGCCTAAACCCATACGAAGATCTCCACCTACTTGTGAGTCCAAGGTTACCTATTTCCTTCCAAGTATGATAAGGAATTGGCTTAGAACCCTGAGGCTCCGATCATCTAAACTGAAGGCTTCTGGCCCACAACCGATGAAGTTTAGAGAGGGCAACAATAACATCAAGACTCTGAGGCTAAGATTTCTTATGACAGCCCATTAGTGCAGCGAAGGGACATGAGGTTCTTTAGCCCACGTGTCACATTGTTGTAATATCTTCAGTTTGATTTTCCACATCCATTACTCTCAATATGTTTTTCATTCAAATGCTGAATTTTTATACGAAAGGATTCAATTTACATTATGACTCTGATTGTCATCTGTGTTCTTCAAAAATATTTCTGATTCTTTGTCTTAAATATGCATGTCATTTTGCACTTCCATTTCCCTTTGAAATTCCAATTAACTATGGGATTTGTTCAGACCAATGATGTGTCAGCAGAAGTGACTAGTGTAATTTCCGGATTGAAGGGCCACTGTTGAGTTACTGTGATCCCATTTTCCTGTCTATGAAATTACGGACACATGGAATATTAGGTCCCTTGAGAGTCTGTCTTTCAGGAAATTCTAGAGCAGTGTCCCAAGCTACTCTGAAATGGGCATGTGTGAGCAAGAA
Source organism: Dasypus novemcinctus (assembly GCF_030445035.2). NCBI lineage: Eukaryota > Metazoa > Chordata > Mammalia > Cingulata > Dasypodidae > Dasypus > Dasypus novemcinctus. The sequence goes on from NC_080674.1 coordinate 20,691,154, forward strand.
AATAAGAAGTAAAATTTTAATCCATTGAAATGCTGGGTTTCTTTATCATTGCAGGATAACATAAACTATACTGATTAATTCAATTTTTACAAAAATTAATGCTTTGTTTTATTTTGTTTTAACTTTCAGGTTATAATTCTAGCTTAATAAAATATTTTGGTTTGTAATCAGGCAATTATTCATTTTAGCACTTATTCATAGAAAACACCATATTTCCTATGCACATTTTTCTTTTTTCAATCACATTCTATTTAATGGAAGCAGCATAAAGTGTATCACAGGTTTTATTGAAAAACATCCATTGACTATGTTTACACCTTCATCACATTTTTAAAATGAGAAACTTTCAGAAATGCTTTATTGAAATCAGTAGCATCAGGCTTCTTTGAAAGACTCCCATCCGTTTACTTCCTTTAATGAAAACAAACTATTAACTTTTATCAAAGAAGCTTGCTTTTAGTTGGAGAGGAAGGTTTTGTAAAATTGTTTTTTACCTTGTGTCAAAAAAATCAAAGTAAATAATCTCTGATCTTCTCCTCTCCTCTCTCTCTCTCTCTCTCTGTCTCATGCACATACAGACAAACATTCATGCATACATTAATATCAATCAATTCCTATATTTAATCATGACACATAGTAGTCATAAAAAGGAGATGCATCTCAATCTTATTTATTATTTTATACCAGTGAATGGCCTAGAGCCTGGAATGCAAGTAAATGAATACAGTGAGTGAAAAAGAAAGGGAGAAAATTCAATAAATTCAGAAAAAAAGGAGGGTGGAAAGAAGATGAGTAGAGTATGTTCAGCAGCACGTCATTTCACACTTTTTTTAAAAATAGTACTTCATCACTTTCTTTAAGGTTATTTAACTTTGGTTGGATTCAAATTACACTTCTTCTTAAATGATTTTAAAGTATCAGGTGTGGTGTTTTTGGGCACCTGCTACCATGTGGCAAATTACATTTTACAAGTAATTTAATCCTTTCTTATTCAGACACATTCACACAGCTGTGAATGAAGTGAAATTAAAGAAAGACTACACTATCAATTTTTACCCTTATACAAGTTCAAGTATACAACACAAAGGAAATTTGATAAAGGTTTTAAGGCAAATATTAAAAGGACTGCACAATTTTCATGTTGTCATTTGACCTTCAGTATTTTTTAACTTATAAGGAAAGCTGTTACTATCTTCTACATGTACTCATTGTAACATAAGTAATATAATTTGAAAAATCAAATGTTAAAAAAGCAATGTACATTGAATAAATAATTACTTGAAGAAAGAAATGTAATACTAAACATCCAACAATTTAAAGATAGGAAAATTTTCTTTGTTTTAATATTATTTTAAAGACCTGAAGAAGAAAAAGTCTCTTCTTCCAGAAGACATTTAATTCTTCAGCATATATAATGTAGTCTTGAGATACAGGTTAATAATGTGGAACAAACACTTCACTTTATGTACTAAACTGTCAAATTGGACTCATTGGCTGAGGAAAAAACATTATCTTGATCATACAGATAGCAAAATGCAAAAGAATATTGGTTTTCATAACAATATACCTGGGATTTCAAAGCAAAATGAAAGCTAGTCTTTTCTGTAATAAGAAACTACAATATTATATTTACCCAAAAGTGATAATTTCCTGATACTCATAAATTAATGTCCATTTAAATTGTGATATATTAATATAAGTCAAAATGTGTTGTTCTATGGTTTCGAGTAATGTCCAAATACAATTATATAATAATCATTTTAAAAATTTCATTCTTCAAAAAGAAAATTTTAAACTCTAACCATTATAATACAAAATCTTGTATGCAAACCAGAATAAGACTATAATGATGAATTTATTACATATTACAAAAGAAAAGCTGCTATATGCACTATTCTTCAGCATGCTTTTTCACTTAAAATTTACAATTTGGCTCTATTTCCAAGCTGCATAGAGACCTGCCTTACTATTTTCTACAAGTATATAGCAGTTCTTGTTGAGACATGCTATAAAATGTCAGTGTGATTGGTTTTCCTTGTCTCAATTAGTGCTTTTTTTGCAACCACCTTGCTGATATGAAGATTTCTACTTCCCTTTTTTTTTTTAACCGATAATTTTCCAATATAATTTTATACAACCTTAATTTATCATTGGTCATGCCTTTATTTTCAAATTTTCTGTATCAGTTTGTTTTAAGTACTCCCACATACAGGACAAAGAGATCAGCTTTGTTTTGTCATTCAATTTCAACTTGTTTAATAGGTGAAATGAGCACATTTATATTTAGTTATATATGACAGTATAATTAGTCTAAGTTCTTTTTAAAATTTTTTGTTTTTTAAAGTTTTTCCTTTTAACTTTTATTTTGTGACTTGCTTTTTAGTTGTTAACTTTATAATTATGCCTCTATATAATATCTTTATCCATCAGAATTAAACCATCAATGTCAATTACTTTCTATGAGCAAAAATAAATGTTTCACCAACTATATTATACAATTTAACATTTATATTTATAAATATTTTATATTCTGATGTTATAAACTGAATTTTTTAACATTAAGAAATGTCCTTTTGTTTGTAGCTCTGACAGATGCACCAGTCAACAAATATATTTATTTTGCTCTTCCTTTTGTTTGTATTCCCTGTATGATTTCTGTAGAGTCAAATGCTCACACTTCATGTTATATCCTATCTAAAGGTTTATATATTCAGTACTTATATCAATATCCCTCATGAAAACATAGGTGAAAATTCTAAACAGCATTTTACCTAATCAAACCCAACAGAATATGAAATGAATAAAATACCATGGCTAAGTACTGTTTATCCCCGGAATACAAGGTTGGTATAATATTTGAAAGCCAGTCATTGAAATTCTCCATATTAAAAAATATATTTACTTAATATGTTATTAATTTTTTAATAGGTGCAGAAAATGCATTTGAAAAATCTAGCATCCATTCCTGATAAAAACATCTAGAAACTAAGAAAAGAAGGAAATTTCCACAGCCTGATAAAAAGGCATTGCAGCAAAAAACCTATAGGTAATATTACACTTAATGGTAAAAAAGAGCAGGTTTTTAACCTATGATAAGGCAAGGACTGCTTCTCTCACTACATCTGTTCAGCATCATGCTTGAGATTCTAACTAGTGCAACAAACCATGAAATAAAAAAAAGGAAAAAGGAAACGGGCTTTGGCCCAGTGGTTAGGGCGTCCGTCTACCACATGGGAGGTCCGCGGTTCAAACCCTGGGCCTCCTTGACCGGTGTGGAGCTGGCCATGCGCAGTGCTGATGCGCGCAAGGGTGTCCCCTGCGTGGGGGAGCCCCACGCGCAAGGAGTGCGCCCGTGAGGAAAAGCCGCCCAGCGTGAAAAGAAAGAACAGCCTGCCCAGGAATGGCGCCGCCCACACTTCCCATGCGGCTGACGACAACAGAAGCGGACAAAGAAACAAGACGCAGCAAATAGACACCAAGAACAGACAACCAGGGGAGGCGGGGAAATTAAATAAATAAATAAATCTTTAAAAAAAAAAAAAAAAAAAAAAGGAAAAAGCAGCCTGTTAGGAAGGAAGTAGTAAAAATGTTTTGTGCTTGTTTGTTTTTTTATCTGCAGACAACATAACCATTGCCACAGAAAACCTAATGCTATACACAAAAAAAAATGCTATTAGAAATAATGAGTGAATATAGCAAGGCTGCAAGATATGGTATCAAATTAAAAATAATTGTATTATAAATGCTAGCAAAAAGTAATCAAAATCTGAAATAAAAATACAATTTACAATAGTAGAACAAATTGAAATCCTTAGCGATAAATCTAGCAAAATATTAGAAAAACCTGTGCACTAACAATTACAAGATATTCATGAATGAAAATAGTGGCCTAAATAATTGGAATGGTACTCAGTGAAGACTTAATATTTTTATGATATAAATTATGCATTAACTGATCTATAGATTAAGCAAAATAATATACAAATATCCAAGCAATTTTATTTTCCGTTTGCCTTTTTCTTTTTTTTTTTTTTTTTGCATAAATTGAGAAAATGCTCCTAAAATTCACATGGAAAGGCAGAAGACAGATAATTGACAAAACGACCTTGAAAGAGAAGAATGAAGTTGGAGAACATTCCTTAGTTTCACGACGTATTTTTGGCCTAATGATAAACAAATAGATCAAAGGATCAGACTGAAGAGGCCAGAAATAGACTCCCTAGACAACTGTTTTTTGACAAAATTTCCAAGACCATTAAGTAGGGTAAGGATAGTCTTTTCAACACTTATGATGGAACTAGATACCCATTTGCAAAATAATAAACTTTGATCCAGTGTTCACATCATAAGAGTTTACTTAAAATGTACCATAGACATAGAAATGAAACCTAAACTTACATAAAAGCATGAGAAAAGCATTCTGAGTTTGTGTTAGGTAAATGTTTTTTTTTGATAAAACTTCATCAGAAACATGATCCGTAAAAGAACAAATTGATAAATTGGACTTCATAAAAATTTAAAAACTATAGTTTTAAAACAGATCAGCACAAAGTTTATGTGGAGGTATTAGGGATAATAAATAACTTTTGGAGATGATATATATGCTTTCTTTGTCAAGTATGGTTATTCTTTCTCAGATCTTTATGGCAAAACTGATTAAATTCTATACTTTAAATATATGTAGTTTATGCTATATTAATAATACCTCAATAAAGCTATTTCAAAAGTGAGAGTGAAACAAAGACCTTGTCTTATTTCATATTTATCCAAAACTTTTCCGTTCTCAGTAGTCTTAATTTTTTAGCATATTTTTCAATTTTCAATCTGGAATCATATTCTCTTTGCTTGAAAGCTTTCCATCATATTTTAATGGTGTAGTTAAGCTCTTGTAGTAATGAATTCTCTTTTGAAAAATAAAATAATTTTGTCTGACAAGATTTTTCTTTCACCTTACTTTTAATGTCTATAAGTAATTGATAATCTAAACAAAAATAAGTCACCATAAGCCACATATAGAAGTAAATGTAGTTATAAAATAGTGCAAATCCCACATTACATAATTACTTGCTTATTACCTGTCAAATTTCTTAGTCTAAGTGTGAGGTAGAGGGATGGTGAAGTTTATTTGTCAACTTGGCCATGTTATAGTGTCCAGTTGTCTGGTCATGCAAACATTGGCTTCATTGTTACTGTGAGGATATTTTGTGGACTTAAATCATCAGTAAATTGATTGCGTTTATGGCTGATTACATCTTCAATCAGCTGAGAGATTGCCTTCAACACTGTGAGAAGCCTCATCCAATTGGTTGAATGCTTTAAAAGAAGTGATTATTTCAGCAGCCAGAAGGGAGAATTTCCATCTCTGTTTCAGCCTGCCAGCTTCTGGGGAAACCTTGGAAAACCTCCATTGGTGTTCCCAGTTTATGGCTTGACTTATGGAATTTGGACTTGCCCATCCCCGTAGTTGTGTGAGACAACTTTTATAAAGATCTCAAAATATTTACATTTATCTCCTGTCAATTCTCTTTCCGTTGAAAACCCTGACTAATGCAGGTAGTATAATGTTATTTAAGGACAGACTGTAGTAAACTAAAATTGTGTATTTTAAAAGCCAGAACAATCACTAAAAAATAACAGAGGCATTTTAATAACAAACTTATATTATAGATAAAATGGAATGATTAAAACAAAATAATTTAAAAATTGAGAAGAAAAGGGAATAAAGGATGAAAGAACAATTAGGGAAAATAAAATACAAAGAACAAGATAACAGATTTAAACCGAAACATATTGATCCTTATATTAAGCATAAATAGTTTAAATGCTCCAATTAAAGGCAGAGTGAGAGTTTAGATAAAAAAAGCAAACCCAACTATAAATATTGTAAAAAAAAAAAACCTCAAGTATAAATGCATATAGGTTCAAAGTAAAAATATGGAAATAAGTGATATAACTTCAAGAGATCTAACTAGAAAAGAGATTCAAATATTGTTTAGTGCTTTGCATATAATACACAGGATACAGTAATAAAAAATGAAAAATGTAAAATGTGGTTTCCATTTTTAAACAGGAATGTATTTGTGCATATAAGAATAAACATGGAAATCATGACACTAAACAATCAAGAGAAAAAAATTCATTTATTAAGAGATCAAAGGGTTTCTGGTTTCCCTGACAAAATTGAGATCTCTGTGTGAACATTCACTTTATTTATAACCTTGGGCAATGTCCTCATCAGTAAAATGAACATTATAATACATTTGTCACAAACGCAATCCAAGATCTTCGCATAAATTCATTCTTCAACCTGGAACAATATGTTCACAGATAATTGTAGAGTTGAAGTTTCAGCGTTCAAATTTCATTGCAAATATATTGTAATCAGAGAAACTTTTCTACTACGTTACCTATATTGTATACTTTTCCCTCCTCCTTAAATGTTAATCTTTGCACATTACTTTATCACATAACCAAAGAACAAAATATTGCTAATTATTGCCAAGAAAGGTGCTATTCATTTTTTGGAATATGTGTGCTCAGAATTACTTTTCCCATTCCTCATCATTTACAGACCCCTGTAAACCACTACAAAATAAGAGAATTAGATTATATTCAAATCACAGAATGCAATTATATCAGTAATAGGCATTTATGTCTACAAAGGGAGCGGGACCATACCTTTTCTAGGATAACAACAATTATTTTAGGCTAAATATTTACAAATTGTACTGGATATAAACACACATACACACTTTTATGAAAGACTGCTTATTACAAAATGATTCAAATGCACGGGTCTGTTGAATTATTAATTTATACAACTCTAGACACTTCAGATTATGTGATAAAATACTGAAAGTGTGGTATAGTTCATTAGCTGTACATATTTTAGTGCATTATAATATAGAATTTTTTTATAATTTACATTTTTATTTTTTTAAAAGATACTAAAACTACATAAATGGTACCTAAAAAGTTAGGGGGATTGCCATATGCCACACTCCCTACCCCTTACACATTTTCCCAATAATATGGACTGCCAAATATATAAATGGTAAGTTAGGAAATATTAGTTATAAGCCTCATTGATATTAAGAAATAATAGCATTCTATAGAATTAGACAATAATGCAAAATCCAGTTAACTATTACAACAGTTTGGTATTATTTATGTATTCCAAAAATAGATATTGGATTATGTCTGTAAATTGGTTTGTTCCCTTGGGTACATTAGATTGTATTTGGTTCAGAATTTTCACTCTTACTTGATTAAATTATGATTAAAGCTTTGATAGGGCTATATCAGTAGGACATTGAGTCCCCATCACATTGGTGGGCAGGGACTCGCATAGAAAAGGACAAGGTAGAGGAGTTAGTTGGAGTTTTAATGCTGGAGCTGCAGGAAGTAAATACACAAAGAAGCAGATACACGAGGAAAGAGAGAAGGCTCCATTAGACATGGTAGAGGCTTTGGAAAGAGAGGTGAGCTATCCACCTGATAGTCTACATCTGGCCTTGTGGAGAGAGCAGAGTAGATGAGCTCAGCGAGAAACAAGCCCCAGGGGAGAGATGAGACTTATCCCAACCTACAGCTGATATTAGAAGAAACTCCAACTATGGAATCTTAGAGGAAGAGAGAGATTGAACCCCTGCAGCAGCCATCTTGCTCCAACATCTGACAACAGACTTTGGTGAGGGAAGTAACTTAGGCTTTATGGCCTTGTGAATTTAAGTTTCTACCCCCAAATAAATACCCTTTATAAAAACCAATAGATTTCTGTTACTTTGCATTATACCACCTTTGGCTGAAAAATACAACTATATTTAGCAGAATAGTAACACATTTGAAAATTATTTTTTAAAGGAAATAAAGGCCATGCTTTATTTCAGAAATAATGGTGTCATTTGTCTAAGACAAAGTCAATAGAACTGGACAGATTAAACCATAATAATGGTTTGGATAGCTTGCTTTTTGGCCCTGTGGAAGAAAAAATACTCATACTGTTCTGTTTTGGGGTTATTCCTTGGATGGCAATAGCATTTACCAAGATGATCAACATTGAAAGAGAACTAACTTCACCATTGTGAAATATGTTTTTTCTCTCTTTTTTTAAAAAGATTTATTTATTTAGTTCTCCCCTTTCCCCAGTTGTCTGTTCTCTGTGTCTATTTGCTGCGTCTTGTTTCTTTGTCCGCTTCTGTTGTCGTCAGCGGCATGGGAAGTGTGGGCAGCACCATTCCTGGGCAGGCTGCACTTTCTTTCGCGCTGGGCCGCTCTCCTTATAGGGCACACTCCTTGCGTGTGGGGCTCCCCTATGCGGGGGACACCCCTGCGTGGCAGGGCACTCCTTGCGCGCATCAGCACTGCGCATGGGCCAGCTCCACACAGGCCAAGGAGGCCCAGGGTTTGAACCGCAGACCTCCCATGTGGTAGACGGATGCCCTAACCACTGGGCCAAGTCTGTTCCCCGTCTTTTCTCTTTATGACATGAGTGAGATTCACAAATGAAAGATGCATGAAGCAGTTAAAAATATTTGCATGGTGCTCAACGTGGAAGCACTGCACAGCATGCATACATGTTATAATTCTGTGAGTGCTTTAAAGTCATAAGAGTGAACCATAAAATGTGAAGGATTGAAGACAAGGAAAAGAAGGTGAAATCATAATCTTAAGATTGTGTTTGAGGGAAAATAAGGGAAACCAAAAACCACAAAAACAGGAATACTGAGAGATCCCAGGAAAAAGAAACAAATCAAATATGATATTACAACATAAAACAAAGATAAAGGGTAGTTAAGGAAGTCATGCCTAGTGCTTCAAAGTCTTTCATTGATTATATGGATTAAAAGTTGGCATTAAATATATAGAAATGAGAATGCTATGTGTAACCTAAGTTAGTAGTGTTTCAATGCAGTAGTGGAAACAATTGCCAGAGTAGACTGATTTGAGGAATCAGTGGGTGGTGAATAAATGCCATCCTTACAAGTAACTTTCCATTAAAGAAGAAAAGAGAGAGTGATGACTGTTGTGAGAAGCATTGGTGTCTACGACATTTTTATTCCTTTTCAGTTTTATTAAGGAAGAAGAGAAACAGACTGATGGTGGGATTTGGGGAAATGAGGGAGCAACTCAATAAAGTAGAGAAGATGGTATACAGAACAGAAGTTGATTATTCTAAATCCAAGATAGGACTACTTCTGCCACAAAAAAAAAAAAAAAAAAAAAAGAGAAGTGGGCATGGCTGAATGCTAATATAATTGGGGGAGCTTGATTGGAAATTGCCCATTTTATTGGCATAGTGATGGTGGGAGTTCACATATGGACAAGATACTAAGAAAGCATGGAAAAGAAGAAATGACTTCCAACATAAGGAAAGACTTGGTAATGCTGGGACTTGATGTGTTATTAAGAGGTAACAAAGAAGAGTAGAAGTGAGTGTATAGGTGAAAAGGAAGCGTCATTTGAGGATGAGGCAAACACATATATGAATTCAAAGTATCATTTAAATCCAAATAATGTGTAACTAGTTTATTCTCTACTCAATTTTCACTTTCTCAATAGCTATGGTATTAGGGATCATAAGCAGTAAAACAATCAGTTATCAAGAGCACTAAAAATAACCATGTTATTTTTCAGTTTAGCCTCAAGATTTTCCCATCTCAACATTTTACATACTTTGTTATAATCATGTAATTTTTGGCATGGCATAATATATGGATGGATCTATAATTTACAAGTTAATATTTCACCGAGCAAAAAGTAAACAACCTATCTCATCATAAACTTGAGCAGGGCCTCTTCTTTATGCAACTCTTTGTGCTGCTCTCTTATAACCCATTAAGATCCTTTATGGTCAGATAGTGAATTCTCAGCTCTGCTAATTATTGGTTATAAATAAATTCTTTTTTTAAAGATTTATTTTTTTTATTTACTCTCCCTCCCCCCCCAAACGCCCTAAATTTCATTTTTCTAACCTGTAAACTAATATCTACCTGATAAAGCTATTGTCAAGATAAAATGAAAAAAATGCATATTAGAATCATGGCTAAGAATGGAACCTCAAAGAGGTTAATTTCCTTCTCTCTCCATTATAGAAATAAACAGGATTAGACTGTTGTCAAAGAAACACTGCTTAATTTTAATGTTTTAGTATTGAAAATAAAAGCATAGATTAATAAAGAGGGAATATATTGGATAATAAATGGACCCTTTCTATCTTCCTCTGCAATGTTCCACAACTATAATTTCGTTAATGTAATGTAATCAAGTAAATAAAATTAGTGATTTGAAATTTCAGCAATGTAATGCTGTATATGAGAAGCATCAAGGATAACAAGCATTTACTGAAAGTGATGCAGTTTCTTTTTTGGTTAGATTTTAAATAGAATGAGTCTAAATCATCTTTCTACATCCAATGTTGAGTTACATGTATATTTTTAAAAAATCATTTCTTGCTTAAGTAAAACATCCCAAAATGCATTCTATTAAAATGATTAAAGCAACATAAATTATCTGCTCTTCACTAGTTCAGTGCATTTCTTAATGTTTATCTTGGGACTCCTGTGTCAGCTCTTGTTCTTTCTAGCACTATCGTTAGTGGATATCATGCTAAGATTCCTGGCACAAAATATGAAAGAAGAAGGGCTATACAGACTTAGAAGGATCCAGCATTCCAAATATCAGAAGAATACCTGAAAACAACATGTGTTTTGCGTTTGGTAGTACAGAATGTAAAACCTAGACTTAACCAAAACTCTTAAAAGGATATATCATATTTGATATCGTATTTCATTAAATTGTCTCTGAACAAATGTTTCTCTCAAGTTTTCCTTATTTGATAAAGTAAAAACAACCTTAAAAAATTCCTTTGATTATAAGAACTCTTTTTTTTTGAAGGGATTGAACACGGACCTACCTCGTACCTGAGAGGCAGGCTTTCAACCACTGAGCTATACCCGTTCCCCAAGGACAGTTTTATACTTTTAGTTATTCTCTTCTTATACAAGAGATATAACAATTTACTTTATAGGCATCAGGATATGCAGTAGGTAAAAATTCATTTTAAATGTTGATTCTACCATTATCTGTGTAATGTAGACACATCACTTAACATCTTCAAGTTTCTGTTTACTGAACTATAGAGTACTAATATCCAGCTCTCGATGTCATTTTTATTATTAAATATGAAAAATGTTAAATAAAACTTTGCAAATTATGATGGGTTTTACACATATGGTTAATAATACTATTAAAAATAAAGCAATATTCTTCTTTCTATGATGCATGGAGAATATAGGGAAAAAATGTCTTTAAAGCAAAATACAGAAATTCAACCAGTCAGGTAAAGGGACACTGTGGTGGTTAAACTAATGTGTCAACTTGACCAGGTAATTGTGCCCAGTTGTTTCGTCAAGCAAGCACTGGGATAACTGTAATACAAGGATAATTGTAATTTATGGACTTTAGTCACCAGGAACTTTACTGCACAGATACCTAATTACATCTACATCAATCAGGGAGATTACTGTCAGCAATGAGTGACACTTCATCTATTCAGTTAAATGCCTTAAAAGGGGAAGTGACTTCAGCATTCAGAGAGAATTTCCCAGCTCTGTCTTTGGACAGCCAATGTCTCCCAGAAACTCATCAAGACCTTCATCGTACTGGCATTGGAGCCCCTGGTTGCAGCCTGCCTGAGGAACCTGGACTTGTGCATCCCCACAGCCACATGAGAGACTTATAAAATCTCTTGCTATTGACAGATATCTCCTGTTGATTCTGTTTCCCTAGAGAACCCTGACTAATACAGACACCATAAATGGATGATTAGGACCATGTCACAAATATGTGGAGAACATGGATAATAGCAGAAGGATTGGAATATAAAATGCACATCAAGCCATGGTTGCATATAATGGAAGTAGGGTACAAGGCAGGGTTTAGAGTCACTTCATTGCCAGAACCATGGGTTAAAGTGAGAGTGAGTCTAGCAGCAAAACTGAGGGTAAAGAATTGCTTTCCTCACGTAAATTTTAAATTTCCACATTTCTCTGAAAACTGGGGAGGATTTGATAATGAAAGTGAGAGAAAATGGTTTTCAGTTTTGTGAGAAGAATACATATGCAGGGAAAACACTTAAGAAAACAATCGAGTATATAGAGTATTTTTCCTTTAATATTAGAAAAATAAATATTTGCTGATCGAATGTATGTTTTGATTTCTTATAGACTAAATAGAGAATGATAACCCAGGGTATCCCTCACGGGCGATTTTGAACCCATTAGCTTGGATGAACAACAGAAAATGGTGAGGTTATGGTGCCTTTGAGAAATAACTCACTAATGTTGATTCCTTTGTTGCTGGTAAAACAACTTCTTCTGTAGAAAGCTATGCATCCCTGTGTGCAGACATTGAATGTTTTGAGTAAGAATCCAGAGGTTAAGATAATTGAAGACCACTATGGGAAGCCGTCTCTAGGGTGGCTACCAATAATTTATCCTTCCTGATACTCACATATTTGTGTATTCTCCTCTTGAATGTGGACTGGACTTACTGACTTGCTTCTAACAGCACACAGCGGAAATTTGTGCTTGGATGGTTTGCTCTGGGGGAGGCACGTTGCCATGTTGTGGGGGACTCAGAAGCCATGTCATGAAACAGTCTTCTAGAGATGTCCATGTGGCAGGGGACGAAGCCAGCCAGCAACCAAGAGGGTGAGCTTGGAAGTAGATTCTTCCTCTCCAGTTGAGATTTTAGATGACTCCACCGCCATGCCAACAGTTGACCTATAAGCTCATAAGAGGTGACCAGAGAAGCTATGCTTGGGTCCCTGATCCTCAGAAGCTGAGTGCTTTTATTTTTATTCAGTAATTGATAACTGAGAAAGTCATTATTAAAAAAAAAAAAAACTTTTAAAGTGTTAATCCAGTGTCGTAAAGGAGATACTCTGCTGATTTTGTTTCTTGTTATTTATTTTATTTTCATTCCCGAGCTCCCTGATACACAGCAAATGGTGGCTATGGAGAACATGGACAATGTAACGCTGATCTAATTTTTTTTTTTTTATAGAACCAGGAGCTGTGCAGAAGAGTAGTGACTCCTGAGATAAGTAGAAAATTGACCCCTCTAACAGGGTCAGAAGAATTTATTCCACCAGAGGAGATATGGCAAACGACATTTTCTTAGAATAGATCTTAAAATACAAGAAGCATTATATATCTCTTTGCTTATCTTTACAAATTCAGGCTCATTTTAAGATATTCATATTAAAGATCATTACCCACGAACATGTAAAATTTATTGTTAAAAAATTTAAACTCCACAAGTTTAATTTTCTCTTGGTGTCTTTTTCAAAGAATTGACTGAAATACAATTATTAAATGTAATGAAAGTGTAATTCAAGAATATCAATTCCTGTGCAAAATTTGAATTAACTTAGTGTTCTCTCTTAGAACCGTACATTTATGTCACTATCTTCTTTTAACCAATTATCCTTATTTTCAGCATTGGAATTGAAAAATACCACTTTATATGCTTCCTCTCAAAACTGAGGGAAAAAATAGTAAAAAGAAGAAAAGCAAAACTCTACATATCAACTGTTAAAGAATTATAGAATACCAATGTTGGAAAAGAACTTTCCTAGACTGCTTTTGGCAAGAAATAGTTGTTAGATGTCAGTGAGGGATAATTTGGCTTTTCTTGAATACCTATGCTGATCATAATGCCCAAATAAGCAATCTATTCCACATTCATGTTTATATTTCTAGTCATTAGAAAAGTCTTCATAATTTTGAACTAGGGACTTCATCCACATAACTTCCTTATTTTTCTCAGGAGGGCAGTTTACTTTGAGTCTAGTCTCTTTTTCTTATCCCTGGTTTCAGATATTTCAAGGCAACACTCTTTTGCATACTTTTTCAAGACAAACTGAAATACTGGCAATTGAGAGCAATGCTCTATTCAAAGGTTAGGGGAGCAATGGAGACTTACCAAAGACTATCATTTCCTTTTGTCAGCACATTATACTTTCAATAATGCTATGTAGTTTTTAATTGGATATAACATGTTTCTCAACACTTTGCTGATTTACATTAATATTCTTCTCAGTGAAATGTACAAGGTTTGTTTTAAGTGATTCACAATTGAAATAACTTACCATGTTTTTGAACATGGGTAATTTATTTTAAAATCTATGCTCTAAATTTAAGACATATCTATAATAAATAGAATTATGTTACATCCATGTGAAAATTGAAGTTATCTGAGATTATTTTAATCTTAATTTGGTAACCTAATTAACCTATCTCTCCCAGCTTTCAGCCATCAATATTATTATTCAAATTAGAGAATAAAATCTTGAATGATATATATAACGAGACATTTCAGTCACTGTAAATTCAAAATGAGATTCTGTGTTTTTTTTAAATCAAATTTGAATTTTTTATACACCTGGTCTACTTTTCAGTTTAAGGCCTGGGCCTCATACAAAGCTGACAGATTCTTAACTAGGACTGCACTCTGGAAGCATTTCAGAGATTATTTTCAGGTACCTTTCATTGCATCTCTTGCTTCATATGGAGACAAGGACTAGAAATCAAGCAGAATAAAAAATAAAAAATAAAAATCACCAGTCTGTATTCTTGAAAGCAAAGTTATGAGGTTCTAAAAGCACATTAAAAGAAGGAAGCCAGCTTGAGCATCAGTGGGGTCACTATAAAAAGAGTGTGTAAATGGAGTTATTTTACAGAAAAGAGAAATAGCAAAGAGATTAAATAGATTCCTCTCATGAGAGGAATATCAGGAAAATTCTTACTTTTGGGTCATTCCTTGAAACAAGCAATTAGTAATATTATTCTGATTGGTGATAAGCTTTTGTACATTATATATTTAATATGGATTAATCACTTATATACTAAGAATGTCCAAAATGGACATATTATGCCATCTACCATTTTTTGAAACTGTGTGATCTATATTATCTTGTACTTGCTATCAGATTTTACAAACAGAAGACATTTATTTAGGTTGTTTTTATTCCTGAGATGTGAAATGCCATAGATAATGGGATCTTATTTCAAGATGCAAAGCTAAGGCAGGAGAAATGGTAAATGTCATTTAAATTAGAAATTAGTTTTTAAACAAAAGTAATCCTTTAATTTTAAAAATCTGATTATTTCTTGAGTCTCCAGTCATTTCCATTTCATCAATATGCATGATTCTCATATTTATTGGTAAACTGAAATAAATGTAAAAATTGTAGTTCCCAAAACATAACCTATAGAGCATGGATTAATTTTTATGCTTTCCGTATAAGTACACATAATATTTGCAATTTTAAAAATCAGTGTTATTCCTGGGCATGTACCCTGAATACTCCTGTTGAGACACAAATCTCCTTGGGTCTCGTCTTTTGCATCTGAGTATCTTACAAAGAGTTATTGACAGCTTTGTTTCCAGGATATTTTTTTCTAGGATATTTGAATCACAAATTCAGTGAAATTAACCAAAAATGAAGCTTTGGCTTTGTGTTGGTCAAATTATAAACACCTTCCTGAGCTGGCAGTACACTTGGAAAATGCAGTGCTGGGTAATGTACAGAGAAAATGTTTGTTGAGATACAGGATCTGAGAGATTGAGAATGCTTATCTTCAGGGCCCCCACTCCCTCTCAAGTGGCTGAATTGTTTACAAGCCTCATAGTTAAAACTTAAGGTTTTTTTTTTCCCTTGCTGCTTTACCAAAATGGTTAAGTTTGGAAAATAGATACCCTGAGTAATATTTTCTTTGTGCTTTTTAAACCATTTCCCAAAAAATGGGACTAGGATGCTTATTTTAAATATAACATTGTAGTGCATCATGATGATTTGGATATTACTTTTTGTGGATGTGAGATTTACATTTCGTTCTTTGTTCTATTTTCCATCTCCACTTCATGCCTAAGGAATATATGTTACCTAAAATAAATAATGATTTGGAGGGGAAAATGTCATTGTTATTCATCAAAATGTATACTGAACACTCCAGTTGAGAGACAATTCTCCATGGGTCTCTTACATGTGACTATTTTGTGAAAAGACATTGACAAGTTTTGTTCCAGGGTATATTTTTTCAAGGATGTTTGGATAGCATACATCTTGGAACACAGAGGTGGTGGATCCTTCCAAGGCAGAGGGTGGATTTGTTTCAAGAGGAAGATAATAAAGATAAAGGCTCCTGCAAGGGAAGTCAGGGGCACACCATAGCCATCTCTCAGCCCTCGCCTCGCTCCTCTTTCCTTTTCCACTGTGTGCAGATGTTTCAGTAGGTTTCCGTTCTACAACCCTGGGAGACATTAAGTCTAACAGAAGGGCCTGACCTTACCTTAAACCTGAAAAGTGAAACTAGCAGTTCCTGGTGCTTATCAGAGTGAGAATTCTCAGTGGCAGGGCCCCTCCCCCTGCGATTGTATAAATGCTCAGCTCTCAGGTAGGACAGGTGATCTTCCTCTCTGACCTGAAGTGTGGCAGCATACCTGTCCTCCACTTAGCCTGACATGTGTGGTTGGCCTCCTCCACGGAGTGGCCACAATGGAATCTCATGCCCTGCTCTTTGGCCCATTTATGCTTCCAGGCTATTGTAGTGCTTGGGGACTGGCTGCAGGCGATCCTCAGTCCTTGCTCAGGGCAGCATCTCTTCTTTCTCTTCCAGCTTCCCTTGATTCCAGCTTCCTGGCTGCTCCCTGTAGTTTCTCTCCCTTGTGTCCATTCCCTTTGCTTATATGTACTTATTGTAACAAGGTCAACTCTCACTCATTTCAGGTATACCTTAACTAATAACATCTTCAAATGTTATGCTCACAAATTGGTTCACACACACATAGCAAGGGTTGAAACCTGCACAGACCTTTTGTGGGGTTATGATTCAGTCCCCAACACCATATTTACACCTTTGTGATTGTTCCATAATTCTTGGATATTTTTCTTCTTCAAATTTTTTTAAAGTATTTTAATCTTTGATTTGTTATGTGGAATGTTTCTACTAACATATTTTCAAGCTTACTGATTTTTTTCCTCTGCTGCATCCAGTTTATATCCATTTCATCTATCATGCTTTAATTTCTAGAATTTCATAATTTTAAAAAATTTAACAGTTGAATATTGCTCTTCGGGTGAAAATATACATTTACTTAAATTATCCAATTTAATCTTTGCAATCTTGAGGTATAGTATCATATTCAAGTTTCTTATGAGAAAAGAACAAAACTTAAAAATGCACTTAGATATAACTAATAATAGCCAGGGACATAAAGTTAATACTGAGTGTCTTCAGACACCCCAAATCTTGTTTCTCCTGTGCATTGACCTGCTTTTTTTTTAATCAAAATCTTCCATTTCATATAATATATGATTAAATTATCCAATATGCCCCACCATAAAATGGTTCATGGAGCCTTATACAATCTACAGAACATTTTGGAAATATTTAGCACCTTTATCAGAAGCAAGTTCTTTCCAGGAATATTTGGTATTTGTGACAGTTTGAGGCAGTGTTAAAAATAAAGAAAAGAAACTCTTCAAGTTAATACATAGAGAAATATTATTATAATCCAATTAATGTATTTTTAAACAAATGCCAATAAAAATACATCTTAAAATTTGCTCAATGCAACTAAAATAGTAACTGAAAAGACTTTTAAGTCTTAAATGTAAAATTTTAAAAAATAAGAAAATATTAAAGAATATAGAATAAAAGCAACAAATTGACATGCGGATCAGCAGAATATCCCTGTCTACATAAAATAACATGACTTTAAAATGCTGTTTGACCTAATGTACGGGGGAAATGGAAAGGAGAAATGAGTTTATATGGCTACGAGTCTCTAAAAAAAAGTCTGGAGGCTGTCAGAAGGATTGCCCTTATGCACAACTGAGCAGAGTCTAAGAGACAGATAAAGTAGATACAACCCCCAGGTATTGGTTCCTTTGAGGGTTAAAGAGACCCATGGGTGCTATGGTCATGGCAGATGGGGTTAACTGCCATGTCAGATGGCCCTTCTTTGGAGCTGGTGTTTATGCGTGATGAATCTGGACTCAGATGGGATCTCTCTTCATAAGACTTTCATGCTACTGTGCTGGAGTTGTAGTTGGTGTCGGGGTTTAAGATATATTTAGGGGATCTGAATCTCTGGACTGACAATGTGATAGCCAGGCCCTGAGCCTCAACAGACTCCAGCACCTACAATCTGATTTATTGGACTCACCTCACTCAGCTAAGATGCAGTTGAAGAAGGACAACCACCACACCATGGAGCCTAGAGTGCCTACAACTGAAAGCGGGAGGATTGCATCCAGTATCCATGTGGAATCTGAGCCTCCTCTTGACATAGAGGTGCAATGGACACAACCAATCCAATGTCCACAGAGAAAAGGTGGCATTGGAGTGGGAAAAGTGGACATGGTGGCTAATGGGTATGGGGAATGGCAGGAAGAGACGAGATGTGGAGGCGTCTTTGGGACTTGGAGCTGCCCTGGATGGTGCTTCAGGGGCAATCACCGGACATTGTAAATCCTCACAGGGCCCACTGGATGGAATGGGGGAGAGTATGGGCCATGATGTGGACCATTGACCATGAGGTGCAGAGGTGCCCAGAGATGTACTTACCAAATGCAATGGATGTGTCATGATGATGGGAATGAGTGTTGCTGGGGGGGGAGTGGTGGGGTGGGGGTGGTGGGGTTGAATGGGTCCTCATATATTTTTTTAATGTAATATTTTTACAAAATCAATTAAAAAAATAGAGGAAGAATTAACACAGTTGAGCATAAATGTTTGAAAAAGAAAAAAATTAAATATGGAGAAAAATGAGAATGAGAAGTGTAGAAGAAGGAGAAGGTGGTGATGTGCAAATCAAATTTGGTTACTTAAAAGGATTAATACTAACTGTAAAACATGGAGACAAATTTTAAAATATAGGGAATGACTGAAATAAGCATTGTTGGGAATACAAAATGGACAAGGCTATAAATAGAAGTGATATAAGTAGAAATGACTCTTTGGGAGTAAATTGTAAATAGATAAAATAGTTAATTTTTTAGAAATGTACGAATATCCAAACTTTTCCAATAGAACTATGAAACCTCAATTTCCTTGTCATTATTAACGAAATTGAATCTTTTCTATAGCAGTCAATGAAAAACCCATATGCCCTGTCAATTTTATGAAATTATTAAGGCAAAGACAATTCCAATTCTATAAAATTCTTCAGTGAACAGAAAAGAGGAAGAGATTGCCAGCTCACTGGTAAAATCATTGGCTCATATTCTCTTGGTGACTGTTACTGAGTAGTAATTGCATTAAAGGTAAAAGAAAGAAGAGGGAATAATTACAGGGATTTTGCCAGCCATGGCTAAGTGCTTTTATCTGGAATTCTAACCTTTCCTACATTCCTCAGAGCATCTGTCACCCTAGGACTCACTAACCAGAAAGGCATCAGAATGAGTAGCTAACTCTCTCTGCAAGTGATGTTGGCAAATGCTGGAACAGAAGACTTACCTTTGATACATTGCATCTCCAAACACATTTGAGTCTCCTGGCAAGAAGGGAAATGCAAATAATGTAGAGTCAACTATAAAATCTCTACCTCAGTTACCTTGCTAGAAGTCAAATGAAACATTGGAAATATGATGCAGTTGAATTATACCTTCACCAAAGCCTTTGATTTAACAATGGAATAGAAATTAATTTCCATCCTACCCAAGTGGATAACGCCAACACATGGAAGTATAACATTTTCCAGTAGCACCTAGCCTATCACCATTCATTCATTTATTCACTAAGCACATAGCTATTGATTACATGATTACCTTATAAAAATAACAATAGCAGCTGGTAATTTTTAGTGTCTACCTTGGGACAGACACTGTTTTATACATGCTATGTGCTATATATAAGCAAATAATTTGTTATTATATCTATTTGAAGAAGTATAAAATTATTGGCCCGATAATGATTCCCACATGTCTGTACCTGACCTGGTAGTACAGGCATATCTTAGAATTGTCATTTATTTAAAAGTGAATTCAAAAGGAGGGAAACACGACCAGACACCCTATTGGGACCATTTTTTGTTATAGTGAGAGGCTTCATTACTAAGCCTTTGACATCTGCCAAACTGGTTCCTGTTTCAATACATTTTCAACAAGAATTTTTTAAAAACTATGTGCTTGCTTCACAGTTTTTAGTGAAAGATGATGTAATCTCAGTCTTTTAGAAGATTTGTCTACTATGAATTTACATATTAAGTCATTTGTAATTTCTGCCATGGTCTTGCCATCTACAAACCCATAGCAGTTATAGCTGGAGGCATCAGTTTACAAACCTGTGAAAAGAGAATCTCATTTACAGAGTTAACAGTAAATATGTTATAGGTAAAATACTGCTAAATTCTGTAATTCTGAGCAATTGGAAAAAAAAAACTATAAATCTTAAGATATTCTGACCATAGTAAAGTAAGAAAATAAAATATTTCATTTTAGGAGTAAAAATTTAAAAATAAATATATAAACAGTACTAGCTAAATGCTTACTAATTACTTCCTAATAGTGTTTACTGAATGTTTATTATATAACAGGACTGTAATAAACCATTTCATAAATTACTTCCTTTGCATCCATTGTTCTTTTGCCTCTGTGAGTTAATCAAAGTATAGAGAATTTTAATTGCTCTAAGTGACATTAGTAGAAATCTCCTCTGTGCTGTGATTGTTTCCCATGTAGTGTCCACCTATTCAGTTCCTGAATTCTGCTTTCTGAAAGCCAATGCTGGCCAGATTTGCTTAATCCTGGAGGACCATCAGACCTCCAGTTTTCCTAGGGAAATCCCGGAACCTTTCAACATCTCATCCAGTACTGGACCTTCATTGCTGGTTACTAACAAAGAGGTGTGAGCCCCTTTAGTTACTGAGAAACCCAATTTGGGTAATGTACTCAATTCAGTTACAGCAGGGGTTCTTAACCAGGGGTTAAGACCCCTAATGGGGTCTGTGGAAAGATTTCAGGGGCTTGTTAGACCCGACTTTAGTTGAATGTCATAAAATTACATGCTATTCCATTCCGAGAAGGGGTGTTTTGTTTTCACCTGACCGGCAAAGGGATCCGTGGAACAAAAAAGGTTAAGAATCCCTGAGTTAAGGAATATATCTTTATGAAAGAGCCTCTACTTCATCTGCTTAGTTAAGAGATTAGCAAAGAGCTTAGATTTTAAAAATGTAGCCATAAATTAAATGTTTTATTTCCTTCTCTTCCTGTATCTTATTATTATGAGCACAATGGAATTTCTAGGATCAGAAACATAGAACTAGGATTTGGTCTTAAAACATATTCAAATCAAAGTGTTGCCTGACATCTAGTTGTTTGTTTTTTTTTTTTTTGATCAACAATAATATGAAATTTGGTAGTGGGATATCCTCTTAGTACTGGTTGCCATATTCTATAGCATTAAGTTTCCCATCTGACTGAATACTTGTCTGAGTCTAGTCAAACTCAAACATAAATTATCCTCTCTAATCCATGTATGAATATTAATATGTTTCTTACTGCACTTACTATCTATTCCTGATATTTAATCATGGAATATTTCCCAGTCACTGATCACTCCACACATTTATTTAGCTTAAAGCAAAATATTCCCCTGATTTTATCTTTAAAGTCTGCTCTAAATCTTCCTCTTTCAATTTTACATTTACCTGGGTCTTTCCATTTCCATACATTTAGATGATCCACACACTTTATTCCAATCTGTATATAATTTTGGATAAGGGATAAAGTTAGAAGTTACTTCTCTAGTTATATATGACAATTTTATTCACTTTAAATATGCAATTTCCTCCAAGAACTAAGATCTCATCTAACCAACCTGTGTTTTTGCATTGCTCTGCATTTTTCCACAGAATAGCCCTGGACTTCCTCCTACACACAGTTGTCAGGAATTTGGTCCAGGCTCAAGGCCCACTTGGTCCAAGCTCAAGGTCCACACAGATTACAAACCTAATCTCTCTCTGGCCTAGACTATGACTATAATGCTAATGTTAACATGAAGTGCTCCTATTTTTGAACAGCCAATTCCTAAGGTGCCAAGAAATTCATATAGTCTCTTGTGGCAGTTTGATATTATTTATGAATTCCAAAAAGAGATACTGATTATGTTTATAAACTGGTCTGTTCCTCTAGGCAGGATATCCTTTGATTGATTTAAATTCAAAGGCTTGATGTTCAGTGTTAAATCAAGATTAGAGCTTTGACTCTACCACATCATTATGGTGATTCAGTATTAGTCTCAGCCCACTTTGTGGGCTATATAAATGGACACTCAGTCAAGGAGACACAGAGAAGTAGATACACAGAAAAAGACATGGGAGAAGAGAGAACTTGGTTTTGACCCTGGAGTCCTGAGGAGAGATAAGCCATTTTCCATATGAGAAAACTGAGTGAAATAATATGACTAAGGTCAATTATTTATGAATAAAGTCAATATTGAACTCATGTCTGCCTGATTCCAAATCTTATGATGACCAATAAAAAACATCACTGCTGTTTTTATTCATCTTACTTCCATTCATAAATTATAACCAATTACATGGTAACTTTAATTTTATGTGTACTTGAAGATTCTTTACTCTTGACGAGTTGTTTTTGAGATATGCATAGATTTCTTCATAGTGTGTTCATATGAAGAATATGTATTTTAGACATTTTTGAAGCAGGCTAGTAAGATAGGGAATAAATAGATGAATCTGGAACCTGGCAAGAAGTCCATGTGTCATTTGCTACCCCCAAGATGGCTGTTGAAAGACCCTCACGAGAAATCCAATTTGGATAAAGATTTCCTACAGAAGCCAGGAGAAGCCTCTGCTATTCCCCAAGGACTTTATCATTGGGCCCTCCTGGGGTATTGATGGGTGGGGTAAACAATCAAAACAGCAAACAACTGGAACTCCTTGCATGTCATTAGCAAAGGGGCAGAATAATTAATAGTTTAAGAAGTAACTGGAAGACCTCTTTCTCTTGCCTTTGCCCTGCCTTGCTGTCTGTCTTGGTGCCAGTCTGTGTGCCTGTTCCTGCTCTCTGAACCCTGCTTTCGCCTTTTTTCCCCTGCCATAATGGCCACACAAGTAAAACCTGGGCAATTATAATCTATAATGGGAAATTGTAGTCTGTAAATCAGCCCACTTTATCACTCTTTAGCCCCTTCTTCTCTACCTGGGGCCCGTGATCTGTTATTTTTTCCCATTTCTCCTCCTTCCCTACCTTAATAAATTACTACCTCAACTAACCTGACACGTTCTTGAAATTCATTTCTGCAGCATAGTCAAGAACTTAGACAAAATCTGGTTATACTATTGTCCTACATATATTTCAAAAACTTTTCAAGTTAATATAAAATCTAGATAATCTGATGATTTTCATTGTTAGTGAACTAACTCTTGCTCTGTACAAGTTTTTGGAAATAAAGGAACTTTATTCAGAATCAAATAAATCACATTTCTTATAACCTTATTATACTATTTTCATTGAGGACAATATTTTAAGTATTTTTAATGCATTTCAGTCTATTTTAATTTTTTTTTATTATTTGGAGAACCCCATAACAATATTATTTCCAATTTTTATTGATCATTCTTTGATCTTTGTCCCCATGGACAGGCATTAAATTGTACAAATTCTGCACAGAATCTTAAATGGTATTTTCTCTACAGTAAACCATGGATCACATTTACAAGAAATAATTCTGAAAATCAGATGATAACAAATGAAACAGGGGATGAGTTTTCTTCCAATTAGACATGCTCTCAAGTTGGGTGGAATCATGGGATAAATTTGAGCTATCTGGACTCACCCTGATTTCAAGCTTCTCTCCTTTCCCACTACGGCTGATCAAATTAACCTCTTATCTCACTCCTTTGCTATTACAGCAGTGCAACCATAGAATAAGAAGTTTAGATGGTTTTTCTGCCACCATAAGGTGCATTCATGCTTTTCTTTTGAAATGATGTTCTGACAACTGATTTTACATGTCCCTCCTGATGATTTGCCAGGCAAAGTCAAGTCAGCCACTTTCATACCTTCTGGAGAGACAGGTGTATAAATGCGTATCTTCAGGCATCTCTCATGATTAGACAAAGATATATGCAGGAGCTTCCCAGGCTTGCCTTCCAGAGTGGTCTTTATTTTTCAGTATTCCTTCTTCTTATATCAGTCCAATGATGGATACTTAGAAATACAAGCTTTAAAACTCAACAATGCTAACGGGCAATAAAAGGGAGGATAGAAGGGGTATTTTTTTGAGCAATAAAATGTTCTAAAATTGATTGTGGTGATGAATGTACGACTCTGTGATTACACACTATGTACACTATGGAGGGACTGTATGGTGTGTGAATAAGATTGTTTAGAAATATCATTCTGGTATTCATTTTAATATAGGAACTTAGAGGCTCAATTTCCTATTTTTCCTTATTGAACTGAGCCATAATTATTTGCTTAGGGAAAGGTGGAGATCTACTGATAAGTACTCCCTTGGCCCACTCTGTGATATGGTTGAATAGCAGTCCACTCAGGGAGAAGTAATGTGAAGACCCTTCAACCTCTCTTAAGAGTATTCAATCATTCATGCAACAAATATTTATTGAATGTCTACCATATGCCAAGCACACTGTTCAGATCCCTTGGATTACATCAATGAATAAAAGGACAAAAAAGTGACTTTTATCACAAATATTTGCCCTTGTGACTTTTATTTATGACAGGATTGCTGAAATTTAAAACAAAACAGAATCTGAAATTAGCTTACAACACAGAACTTTTATCTCCAGGTATTTCTCAAAGTCTGTATCCTAAAAAATATAACAATTATCAAAAGCTGTGTAGAGAGAACTCATGTTTGTGGAAGAGTGCCTAAATAGGTAGTGAATCAAAACATCAGGGTTAGGTACCACAACCATATCACTTTGCAACTTCCAACTCTCTTACTCCAATCAGAAAAATAAATTTTCCTAAAATATATTTTGACTTTATGGAATTATTCAAAACTGAGTTATTTCAGAAAAAATAATCCTTAACATATTTACTCGGAGATTATTGGGTTAGTTACTCTTATAGGTTGATTTATGTTCCCCCCAAAGGATATGGTCAAGTCTTAACCCCTAGTTAAGGGGTTAAATCATTACTGTGATGTAATCAAGTTAAGATGAGGCCCTACTGAATTGGGATGGGGACCCTAATTCAATATAACTGGTATAGTCATAAGAAGAGCAGCAGATACGAACAAATTCAGAAGTAGAAGGAAGAAGGCCAAGTGAAGTTACAGGCAGAGACTGGAGTTATGCCCCTTCAATCCATGGACCACAAAGGAATGCCAGCCACCACCAGAAACTAGGAAGAGGCAAAGATAAATTCCTTCCCTGGTTTCTTTGGTGGGAGTATAGCTCTGTTGTCACCCTGATTTTAAATTTCTAGCCTCTGGAAATGTGAGGGGATAAAGTAATTGTGGTTTAAGTCACCAAGTTTATGATAATTTGTCATGGCAACACTGGGTGTCTAAGACAGTTACTATCAATGGTGTGTAGTTATAAAGCTGTGAGGAACCAGGCAACCCTTCCTAGTTCTCAGCATTAGGGATATTTGTGACCCTAAAGTAAATATTTGATTTATCAAATGGCAAATGTGAATCACATATGCAATAGTGTTTTATATTATATTTTAGATTTCTTTGGATTTTGGAAACTACAGTTATGTAATCAATTTGACTTTGAACTATTTTACAGCAATCTATTGGTTATTTGCTTACATTTCTAGGGTCTTTCTATTTATGCTTGCTGTATTGTTCCCCATCTGTTCACCTATTTTTATTTTGATACAGTGAATGCACTTTGAATATTGCTTTTACTCTTTTGGAAACGTCAAAAGAAACTGAGGCACCAGTAATAATATGATGGGTTTATTGAAAGAGAAACTGTTGGGGCAGGGAGAGGTCAAACCAAGGGAAGAGTCTCAAAATAATTAGCAAGTTACATTAAGCTTATAAAGATAATTGGGGGTTTCCAATGGGGAAATGACAATGATTGGTTGACATTTTGATACTTTATTATAGAGGAGAACTTACAAAGTGATCACAGATTGGATTTTATATTGTTTCTCTATTTCTGATAGGCTTCTATCTATTGGACTGAAATGAGCTCATTTTCAATTTTGCATAACCTGTAACTTTTGCAGGGTGTGCTGAGGAAGTCGAGGATACCCCTAGCAACCAACTCCCAGCCTTTTACTATCCCCAGTCCTTTTCTATTGTGCGCAGATGTTTCAGTGTGTTTCCATTCCACATCCCAGGGAAGACATTAGGGATAATGGACCAGTCCGACCCTATCTTAAATCCAAAACCAGGAACAAGCAGTTCCAGCTGCTTATCAGGATGGGGCCTGTCAGTGCCAGGGCTTCCTCCTCCTGGGGTTGTATAAATACCTACTCTCTGAACACAGATGTGTCTCCTCTCTCAGATGCAAAGTGAGGAGTGTGCTGCTGCCACCCACAGTCCCTGATCTGGGCAGTTGGCCATCCCAGGAGACTAGCCATGATGGATCTACCTAGCTCTGCTCCTTTGGGCCCTTCATGCTGTAGAAAAAATAAAGCGGTCATTTGCTGAAAGTTGCTGTTGTGCCTGAGCCTGTATTCCCATGACCAAATGTGACATAGCTCACACTATAGAGTGTGTACCATATTTTCAGAAAGCCATCATTTTTATTTTTAACTCTTTAAAAGAGTTCCTGTTACTTCTTGGAAAAGGGGTGCCTTCTGGCAAGCCATGTAAGTAGCCAATTTGTTTTCTTTAACAGAAGTAAGATTTTAATTTATTAAAAATAAATTTAATTTATTAAAATAAATATAATTATTCTAAATAAAATCATAATTGGACCTACAGTATTTAAGAATAATGCACCATGTTTTTAATTCAATAAACAGATGAGTAGGAACTTTTTTAGTTATAAATTATGTCTAATATCTAAATTTTGATATTATATTTTACTTTACAATGACATGCTTTCCCTTACATTCAGAAATTTTTCTGGTTTTATTTATTAATATTTGCTTATAAGGCAGATGTCTTGTATAAAGGATTATGCTAAACCAATATATTTCTGTCCTTCTAAATGAAGAATTTCAGATAGTGCTAGAAAAGCACCTCCAGAACATTCAAGGAATCATTTCTCCAATAGTTTTACCCTCTTCTTTGTCAGTTAGGACCAATGAGATGAACTCCTCTATCACTCAAAGTCTTTCTAACATTCTGTATGAAGGACCAAGGAGTGCTTAAAATGCATCATTTCAGGAAAGGCCTCAAAATATCAACTTCTGACAAGGACACAATAAGTATGTAAGTGACAGCCCTTCATGTTATGCCCAATTTGAATAATATCCAAATAAACTCAAATGGCATAATTACAATTTTATAGATGTGCAATCATTAGATAGGAACATAACCTAAAATATAAAATTCCAACAACTAAACATATTTTATATCTTCTTTTATTTAAATTTACTTTTTTAAACTTGAAAGTAACATACACCTACATGTTCATTGTAAAAATATGAAAAAACAGAGATGTATCTAGAACAAAAGAAAGAGTACCCTTTTTTATCCTCCTCCTTGCATCCATGCAAACAATTTAGGATAAAGCCATATCAAAGTTTTGAGTTTTGACATTTATTTCCTTATACACATTGATATGTGATTGTCCATACATATAATGTCTATATGCACTTGCATACATTTTTTCATAATGCTAATAATGCAGAACAACTAACTGCCTTTTACAAAGAAAAATAAATTTCATTAAGGTTATTCCATGTTAAAATGTATATACATAAAATTACACCCTTATTTCCTTTTGCTAGAATTTCATTTATCAAAATTTATTTAAGATGGATTTTTAAACAACATATGCCTCAGTGTTGTTTTTCTGTTTTTTTTTAATGTTACGTAATCTAAACCAAAATTTAAATTATGTATTTATGATTATCATTGAATTATTTCCCTCAGCTCATTTCATGTTCACCATTCATTGTATGTTTACTACTTAATATACTTTCTTATTGTCACTACTTTCCCCTTTATTTTTATTCTTGGTATAGCTAGCATTTCCTTTAATTTTTTTACTTCCTCTATTTCTAATACATAATATTTACACTTCCATATTTTTAATAAAAATGCAAATTCATTACTATCTGTAACCCTCAAGACAAGATATTTACTAACTTTTAGTTTCCAGTCTCCAAATCACATTTTTTCCTGTATTTAATCAGAATAATTCATTATTGTCTTGGGAAAAATTTAGTGAGTATTGTTCAAACCTAAAAAAGAAACATTATGCAGGAAACGTTGTTAATTAAAAAAAACAACGCTTTACTGGTCAGCACTTTTCATATTTTAGGAGGAATGATGAGAACTAGAACAGTAGACATACTAGGGGATGTTTTGTAACAAATTAGAGCCAATAGGGTGCATTCTGGGGAGTGTTGGGTTCCTCCCTGGGAAGCCTGGCCACTTCCTCAGGAATTGACCCAGTGCTCGCAAGTCGGCATCTATAGTATTGAGTTCATTGATTATGAGCTCAATAAAAGGGACAGTTCCTGGTCAGGCCAGTTGATGTCTCACCGTGGGAGAGGGTGCTCTGCACAGGTGGTGTTTTCAATCAAGTCTCTGATATCAAATGCTGATTCGGGGCTTCCCAGCCATGAGCTGGGTATTGATGAGTTTGCATGTGAGATTGTTCTATTTTCTGTCATTTTTATGATTATGTTCAATATTGGTTTAATCTTTTGACTAGTAATATTATTCTTGTTTCTCACTCTAGTTGTCAGTATAGATTTATTAAATATCCAATCAGGACTCTGGCCGGACGTGGGCCAGGTAAGTTGGTGTGTCCCCCGGTTTGATGAGCCTTTATCTATACGCATGTATATTGTGAGGGATTATGATATTGCAATTGGACCCTTTTTATAAATATTCCTTTGCTTATTTCATGTTCTTTCAATTATTAACAAAGATTTACTAACTATGTATGTATGTGTGTGTGTATGATATGTATATCATAAAGGATTATGATGTAGCAGCTTGGCCCATTTGTAGAAAATCCTTTGCTTATTTTATATCCTCCCAATTATTAATAGAAGTTTAATAAAATAAATAAACATATGTTTGTGTATTGCTTTCTTATGCTTGAGTTAATTAAGTCATCATATCAATCTATGTATGTATAGCAAAGCTTTAGCAAAGCATTTTATTTAGCAGAACACTTATTATATTCCAAAGCTAACTTTATGTTTTGTCACCTTTTCCCAGTTTTTTTCCCTATTATCCTGAGATTGCAGCTCAAAAACTAAACATATTGTTTCTTTAAGTTTACTACAAATATTTTTTATTTTTTAGCAACCATATTTTTTGACATTTTTCCATCTAAAGATCTTTTCTGATTTATTGTTATACTGACTAGATTCTTTTCTACATATTTTTGGTATAATTTCTCACTAAAATAAGTTTTGATGTTTTAGTCCTTCCATATTTGAATTATATTGTTTTTGGCCTTTCTTTTTATGATATAATATAATACCACAAATAACATCTTCATGAGACAGATTTTTTGCTGAGTGGACAAAATAAATCAGAGGGACAGTCTAGAGAGAAGAATTTATTTTATAAGAGAAGAGAACTTTACAAGGTTAGATAATAGAAACAAAATTAATAAATTAAAACAGTATATTCAGAAAGAACTGGAAAAGTCAGCAACATATTACCCAGAAAAATGACAAACAAAGCATAACAAAACAAAGCTCCACAAACTCACAAAGAGAAGAAAAAGAAGAAAAGACAGAAAAGGTAGAACTATTGCTTGTTTTCTACCCTCCTTCAAACACCCTTCCCCCATACAATTTAGGCGAGCCACAAATTCAGCAAGAATTTTCAGGTAAGGCTATGTGTCTATTCCTTACTCCTGGGCGCATGTCGAAGGAATGTTCTCTGTTGAATTATATATTTACATTAATTGCAAGTGATCATTCATTAAAATATTCAGATGAGGAAATAGCAACTTAGAAATATTTAACTATCCCTAACTCATACATCTAACAGCAATCTCTGTTTGGAATGGCATTAAAATAAAGACAAACATTGACTTCTACAAGGTCAGATAATAGTTTCAATCATTAACTTTCTGTCCTTTCTGTAGAAGAAAGACAACATTTGATGGGAGAGTTCTTATGTGCTCAGTAAGATCAGTAGCTACTGAATAGTTGGAAGTTTGGGACAATACTGAAATGAAAGGAAAGCTGTGATATGTGATATAACATCAAATAAAATGTAAAAAAAGGTTGCTTGAAATAACTGCTTTCAAAATATGAGAGACCTCTGGAACTATGCCTCTGGCTTAAAAAATTGCTTGAGGAAAAGCATGGTGATGAAAAATTATAGTCTTCACTGTTTTGGTTCTTTCTAAAGGCAGACTCAGCAGGTTCAAAACTGAAGCAAAGGCATTCTTACCAGAGCTTTCAATCAGAGAATATGCCACAGGTTCTTGGAAGCAGTCCCCTAGTCCCTACACCCTTTCTTCAATGAAAGTCTTTTATCAATGATACAGTTTCTGGGAAGTGTAGGCTGGGGAACATGTATCAGAGGCTTTCAAATGTCAATACACCTGCTATTAAAACTTCAAGACTTACCAGCTACAGACACAACAAAATATATGATAAGGAATGACCATACCATCTTTTTCATGTAGATACGTTGTTATTCTTATTTATTAGTAACTATGTCAAAGTCCATCCAGGCAGATATTTAACTATTCATATAACTGATTACACCCCCACACCCCCAGGCATATGCTCTTCAAGTGGCATGAATAATCATTAAAATTGTGAACTGTGGGGGTGAGAGGCATGGAGAGGGATTTTTTTGGAGGGGGTCCTGATATCTGAGCAGAAGGTATTTTGTATGAGGTCACACTCATCCAGAAAATCTTTTCCTACAAAAGAAGAGATTAAATTATTCCACAATTCAGAAAAGTTCAGAGACAATTCTGAACAAAAGAGAGTGAGGGTAAAAGAATTCAAGATAAGGACACAGCAAAAAAGTATAGTTATTTCCACATAAAAGAGGCACCATGTGTTTTAGAGAACAAACTTGTTAAAATTCCAGCAGGGCTTGTGCTATAGCAAGTGTTACTACAATTCTTTGCATGAGAAAGGGGAGTCAAAATTTCCTGTGACTGAGGCCTAAGACTCTGACATTAAGTTAAAGTGGCCATTCACATAGAGATTGATGCTGAACAAGAAAATCACAAGATACATTGGAAGTTCCTCAATGGTGTACAAAATGGCTAAAAAGTAGAAAAGAACAGGGAAACAGTCAGTATACCTCACTTGTATAATGATTTTGCCAAATTTCTGTATGGAGCATTTGGAAATTAAAATCAAACCAATAATATATATTACTGATACAGAATTACTTTTTTTCTGAGGAAATAATTTGTATATGGTTCTCATTTTAAGATAATGGTTCAGTAGTTATTTCTTGGCATTATAAAGCCCATTTGTTCATCTGTTCCACAAATATTCATTGAACATTTATTAAGTATCTATTTGGAAGCAAGGAGCATGGTACATTCTGTACCAAGCAGACCTTAACTCATCATTTTTTATAATATTCTAGAGGTGCCCAGGGTAGGAAAAGGAAGCAAGCTATATCTGTTAGTGGATGTTGCCTTTAAAAAAATCTTATTCTTGTCATAGTGGGACATACATTTATTTTAAGAGAAAACTGATGGTTTAAAAAGTAGTAGGAGAATTTTCCCTCAGTATATATATTCAATAACTTAACTAAATTTAAGCAATATATATAATGAACTCTGTAAGTGATCTCTTGATACATATTAAATCCTTTAATAACGTCTGGCAAAGAATGCTGTGTTGACATCTTAATATGATTCTAATGCCTCCAGCTTGTTTTCCACAGTGCCAATGTACCAAATAGAAACAAAACATTGCTGCAAGCATAACAGGAGACAAACACAGCCTTCTTAACTAGCTTTGTTGTTTTAAAATGATAAAATGTTTTATTCTCTAACATATAATTAGACTTTTTTTTCTACTTTGTGAAGCTCTGAACAATAACAGGGTCTAAGCATATATGTTTAGTTTTGCCTGTATTGTACAGGAGAATTGTTAAGATAAAAGATCACATTTGGAAAAAGAGGAAGTGCAGAAGTTACAAACATGTTCTTAATGTCAAAACCAAGATCAGTTAAACTGTGGCTAACCCAAGGTCACTCAACTTGAAGAGAGGAAAGTGAGGATTCACGGTGATTAGAAAAGACTCTGGTAAATACAGCACAAGCAAGGGGAAATTTATTGCACTCTAAGTGTGGATAATATGGCAGTCTGAAAGTGGAGAAGAGATGGTGTTCCAATTTCCTAGGCTGCTCAAAAAATACCATGCAGAGAGTCAGCATATATAATTAAATTTAAAGGCTCAGGGTTTTGGTACCCATAAAAAGTCCAAACTAAGACATAGTCAGAGTGACACTTTCTGTCCCAAATACTGCGGTGTCCTAGGGCTGGTTGCCAGGGTTTCGTGGTCCTTGGTTCCTCTGTCACATGGTCACACACATAGCAGCCTCTCCTGGCCTCTCAGTTCCCTTTGGGTTAAAGAATTTCAGAGTCTTGCTTCCCGTGGCTTTCTCTCCTTTCTGTCCGAATTTCATCCCTCTTATGAAGGCCTCCAGTAACAGTATTAAGACGCATTCTGACTGAAGGGAGCCACACCTTAGCTGGAGTAACTTTAGAAGGAGGGCAAAGGAAGTTTATTGAGCTAAAGTTTCATTAATGCGGGAGCAGAACCAAAGAGGTTCCTGCTCACAGGGGTAATCTGCATGGGGGCAGCAGCTTATGTGACTGCCTGAGACAAAGAAGAGGTTGTAGGGGAATGGGAAGAGGTAAGGCGACATGATTTATGGTTATATGTGTGTTTTGTGAGTTGCATGTGCTACCGGGCTGTTTGGGCAGGGTGTGCTTGGGGCACAGTTCATTAACTGGCAAGCAGGATGGGGAGGTAGGTTTGTAGCTATCTGGTGAATGTCAACAGGCCTTGCTGGTGTCAGCCTTTGTTGAAGTTCTTTTTCTCAGGCTGGGGCAGGGGGTTATATAACCACTGCAAAGGATTGTTGCTGTGTTCGCTTGCTTCAGTTAACTTCCATTTCTTCTTTATATGTTCCTGGATAAAATGGAAGCTCAAGCAAATCGAGATGGTGAGTAAACTCATTTATCATTCCAATCTCAAAGGATTAAGTTTAAGAACATGTTTTTCTGGAGTATATACAGGTCCAAGCCACCACAGATATCAAGTCAGATGAAGGGCACATGAATTTTATGAGAGATTGAGATGTGAGATGGCAACCCCTTGGATTCTAGGCATTCCCATGTGGGTTTCTGCTTATCACTTGGATCAGGTCACGTTCTGAAAATGACTGATCATTACAGGATATTTAGCAAAGAAATCTGCTGAAGAGAAGCTATGTTATCCAGGCAGAAACAAAAAATAATCTCTAATTAAAACATTTAGTAAAAGAAATTTGCCATGGACCAGCCATAATAATTTCTGCTCAGTTCACAGAAATGAAGGAGTTACGAGGTAATGGATATGCTTTAAAGTTACCATTTAATTTACTTAGAAATATTTCTGTCATTTTGTACCTACAGACCCTAATTGGTTTGTTATTTGGAATAAGGAAACCATAATGTATCTCTTGCTTTAAGAGTAGGCTCTTAGAGTCCACTCTGACTTACTTATTTTCTTACTGGACAAATGCATCTGAAACAGATGCATCCTGCAGACTGAATCTATGGAAATCCAAATAAGTCTTTTGGAAAATTTAGTTAAATTCAATAAGTTGTTGGTAGAATAACTGATTTGGAATTTACCACTATGAATGTGAGCTCTGATGATTTTGACTAGAATTTTTTCACATAAAGTGTATCCGTTTGAATAAAATCTATTTCAAGGTACTATAAAACTGACTGAGCATTACTTTAAAATCCTGAACATGTATTTTCTTTCCTTCCAAATTTGTACCATTTAGATTTGCATACTTGATAGTCTATAATATAAAACTGAAACATTTTTAAACATCTGGTAGTTTTGTGGATAATTTAGCATATATCCACTGTGGCAGTTTATTTCAAAGTCCTTCCCATTAAATACTGATCATCAAGTACTGTAACTCTGCTTTGAAATGCAAATGAGTTGTGATTATATATCTCTAGTTGTCCATAGGTTTTACTACTATTGTGATAATTACAGTTAATAAAAACATAATTTAAGACTCTTTAGCATTATGGAACTGCTGTTGCCTATATGTAGTGGGTATAAAATGGTTAACCAATAGATCCCCAGTTGCTGGGGCCAGGAGGAATTTATGGCAAATAGACAAGGAAGCCTTTTTTCAGGTTTTATTCAGTTTAAATCTGGCGTCACTTTGTCAAAGACTTTGCAGCCTTTTTGACTCTCACAGCCCCTTGGTAATTCTAACAGTGTTAAGAACTGAGATGTTCTCCAGAGAGGAGTAGTGTGAAGCAGTTCACAACGGAGAGAGAGCAAATCCACTGCGATAAGTTCATTTATATATAGAACAAATATTTTTAAAGGCAATGAGCTAGGGAAAAAGCATTTAAAATACAAACTAAGGAAAAATGGCGAATGGTAGTTTTCTTTAATTAAAGTGGAAGCTGTTTTGCTAAATAAAGTGCTTTGCTAATACTTTGCTATATATATGTATATAGATTGATATGATGACTTATTAACTCAAGCATAAGCAAGCCATACACAGACATGTATTTACTTACTTTGTTAAACTTCTGTTAATAATTGGGAGAATATAAAATAAGTAAAGGATTGTCTACAAGCAGGGGTCCAACTGCTGCACCATAATCCTTTACAATATATAAAGATAAAGGCTCACCAACTTGGAGGACACACCAGCTTACCTGGCCTATGTCCAGCCAGAGTCCCTATTGGATTCAATATAAATATATATGTGCATATCTCATTTAATAAATCTATTCTGACAATTAGAGTGAGAAATAAGAATAACATAATCAGTCAAAAGATTAAATCAGTACTGATCAGAGTCACAAAATGACAGAAAAATATAACAGTCTTACATCCAAACTCACCAACACCCAGCTCACAGCTGGGAAGCCCCGAATCAGCAGCAGATACCAGAGTCTTGACTGAAAACATCAGCTGTGCAAAGCACCCTCGCCCAGGGTGGGACTTCAACTGGCCTGACCAGGGGCTGTCCCTTTAATTGAGCTCATAATCAGTGAACTCGATATTATAGATGCCAACTTGCAAGTCTTATGTCAATTCCTGAGGTAGTGGCCAACCTCCTCAGGAAGGAACACAACACTCCCTGGGCAGTACATTCCATCGTTTATGATCAGTCCCTGAAAAAGCGGCCAGGCTTCCCAGGAAGGAACACAATACTTCCTGGAATGCACCCTATCTGTTCTTATTTGTTACAAAAATCCCCAATGTGCCCATTGTTCTAGTTCTCATCATTCCTCCTGAAATATGAAAAGTGTTGACCAACAAGGCATTGGTTTGCTGATTAATGAAGTTTCCTGCGTAATGTTTCACTTTTAGGATTGAATAATACTCACTATATTTTTCCCAGTACAGAAGGTCTGATACGATGAAAAAACTGTATCAATTTAAATTGCTGGAGCAGTCCTGTGCTTGCAAGATCAGACAAATATGGCTCCAAACAAGGTTGACAAAATCATTCAAGTAATATTTGGAATGGACAGCTGTCACTTAGAGGAATGAATATTGTATGAGTCAGACTTCTCATAAGAAACAGAACCAACACATATATGTGTGTGTGTGTGTGGACATATATATGAGATTTTTTTAAAGAACTGGCTTCTGAAATTGTGGGGGCTGGTAAGTTCAAAATTGGTGAGGCAGGATAGCAGGTTGGAAACTGAGGTAGGATTTTATGCTACAGTCTTGAGGCAGACTTTAGTCTTTGAGAAACCCCAGTTTTTGCCCTTAGGGCCTAAAATTAATTGGATGATGAACACCCATATTTTAGAGGCTAACCTCCTTTACTTAAATTCAACTAGTTGTAAATGTTAATCACATCCAAAAATACCTCCACAGCAACCCCTGTAATTCGTGTTGATTAAATAATTTTGCTAGCCAAGTTGACACATGACACTAACCATCACAATATGGACTGACACCAGAATCACACTGCATATTTCTTGTACTAAGAATACTTATGTGAAATATTGGGTATTAATAGTCTTTATATTGATAAGGAAATAGAAAATTTAAAGATTTATTTTAATTGCCTAAATATCTCAAGTCTAGTAGTAGGTAGAACCAATATTTAAAAACAGTTGTGTATTAATCCAATAACCCACATCTTTCCATTAAACAACACAGAAATTTTCAGACGTGTATGTGTATGGGGACAAAAGAGGTTATATAAATGAATACCTCCCACATTCCCTTATTTTTGTCTTGACTGTGTATCATTCTATTTTATAGATGTAATATAATCTCTCTAACAAGCTCCATGTTGAAATTTTGCTTACCTCTGTATGATTTTTTTTTATTTGGCAAAGCTTTCTGACTACTTTCCTGAAAAATTCTAATTAATAAATGTATTTTACTGTACAGAGACTAAATTCATATTAAACCTGATATTAGTTTTTATGAGGATTCTTTGAATTAACATTAATCATAATGCAGAAAACATTCTATCATTAGGTAGTAGTAATCCCATAAAAGTTTTTGCCTGATACCAAATATCCTACTGCAACATATAAATATTAGAGCATTGAATGCAGTGACTGTACAAGATTATTTTTATAAAAATTGAAGCCTACATATTAAGAACATAGAAGCCATTATCCATATTTTAAATTGTGTTTGCAATTTGTTAAGTAGAGTGCTTATCTATACTTTTTCAAGAATTTGCCACCAGGAGGTAATAGCTTAACATCACGGATGATATAGTCTACTCATTATTATGACCATTATATATCTATTTTCAGTAATTATCTAGGTCCTTTGGCTATGATGTTTACAAAGATATCAGATTATTCAGAAAAAATTATGAGATAGTACAGGGAAATGCAATTAGACTAGAAATCCAAATACCTGGGATTTTCACCCCAGTTGGTTGATGCCAGAAAAATCAAAATGGAAAAAAATAAGTGCTGATAACCAACATTTTCAACCTTTCCTGAATATTGATATACTCCACTGTGACTTTTAAAACATGGCATTATGTAAAAGTGGGATATAATTACTTATGAATGCTGTACTTAAATTATCATCTTTGGCAAAATAGTTCTAAGAGAACTATTTATAGAAAAACATTCTAAGGTATACTTACAAATTGACATAATTTCCTTTGTAAGTAAAATACTTGTCTATGAACTATATATTTTATGTAATGTTGCTAGAAAATATATTGATTCATATGTTTGTCAGGAATGTTATCTCTATGATTGATTTATCTGTTGCATAATCAAAGAAGATATGATTTGATAATTAGGGAGCTTTGTTTTCCTAATCAATTTGCCTACACCTGGAGATAATTAGCTTTAGCTGGACAGATGATTTTGTCTTATGGCATTATGCATGAAATATGCTATAAAATGGCAAGTCTATAAATGTTCATTAGATTTTATTGACATAGATAGTTAATCTGAACAATTTTGTACCCAAAGAGTACACTATTTGTTGGAAGCAAGAAGAAACTATTTTAGAAACAAGCAGAAATCTAAACTCGCAGAATCTAAATCTAGGTTCGTTGTCTAATGATGAACTAATAAAGTGAAGTACATAGCATATGACTCAGTTGACTAATGTATAATTTGAGTTTCTATACACAATATCAAAACATTGGTTATTCATTTTCCAAACCTAAGACTTACAAGACAAATTACTCAAATACATATCTCGACCTTAATACCACTGATATTTGTCCATAAAACCCAAACACTGAAAGTCAAGTCCTTCAAAGCTAGGAATTAACTATGTTTATAGTACCTTTACATATCAATTCATTATATTTCATACTTTTGGACTGAGACCTTGCTCTTTTATCCATCATAAATCTTGTCATTCTCCCCTTATTCACTTAGTGAAATTGTGTTTTATCATTCACTCTCCCAGTATAGCTATTCTTTATGTTCTAGAATCCCTGGGAAGAAGTAATTTATGTTTTTCTGGAGTTTTGTACATATCTTTCTTTTAATGCATTTCAGCAAAACCCACATCTTTCTATTCTTCCTGGGAAGTGTTATAACTATCAAATTTTCTTGTGTGTTCCTCGGCATCCATCTTATTTTGGCTAAACCACTCACCTCAACTTTGATCTTTGGCCTAGTTAATAAGCACCTTTCCAGTCCTGGAACATAAAAACTCCCCCAGAGCTCAAATTCACCACCCACACTATTCAAACACCTCACCCAAAACCCACAGTTGGTCCCAAATGATAAGCTCACAATCCCCACTGCCCTCAGATCCCATTTGTTTTCCTTTTCCATACACGTTTGCTAAAGTCAATCAGTTCTTGATCCTCCTGGAAATCTACTACCTTCTGGTTCTGCTGTGTGCTCCCCACTTGCTGGTTGAGTCACACAAGCCAAGCTTGCTTTCCCCAGACCCTCCTCTCTCTGGGACCTGTGAGTAACACACCATTTCTTCTCATGCACGATGGCTTTGGTTTCCATTGTGTTGCACCTGATCTCCACGATTTAATATACAATTTAACTAATTTGAAAGAGGAACATAAATAAATTCAATTTCTCAAACATTGGCAATTATATATGGCCATGTGATTTAATTCTATTGAATTAAATTTACACAGAAATAATATGAACATGCCTGTCCCATAGGAACTTCTCTTTACTTTTCTGGGATCTTCTTTCCTTCTGCCAAAATGGAATAGAACCAATAAAGGTAACTTTACAACCTTGAATTTAAGATGGCAGTGTGTATGTCAGGCAAAGTCATTGAATAACTGTGTAGAAGAAAGCAATCACTCTGTCAGCTAAAGAAACTGACTTTGGATTATTACAGGTGAAACTACTGTTATGTTTGATTTATTATGTATTTTATGGGCTATTACAGAAACTTGAATTATCCCATACTATAAAAACTTCATTACATCTTATTTTCCTCTGGTATCTCCATGGTGGCATACCTTTATACTCTGTAAAATATTTACTTAATAATAGAATAATCACAGAGTCAGGTGAAGAACGACTGTCTACAACTGGAAATGAAAACGGGCTTTAGAGAATCATTTCATAAAGATGTTTAATTATAATATTGGCAAACGCTAGAGGTATTATTATATAGATATAAATTTGCAATGTGTGTATATTTATCTCTATACCATAGATGGTATTCTATATATCATAATGTTTTATAATTTAAAAATCAATCAGAGGGACTTTAACATTCGAACGGGATATAACAGGTCATGGCAGGCCAATATTTCTGCTATAATACATAGAAAATTATATTATTTATACTGCATGTATATATATACAGGCAATAAAGAGAGTCATAGTATCAACTTTAACTTTAAATGGAGAGCAACAGTTCCAAGGTGAAATACTGATCTTCAGTCACTTTTTTCACAGGAGAAGTCTCAGCCAGTAGAATAAGTCAATTAAAGGAATTAAAGGTTTGAGGATTGAAAGACAAATAAAAATGCCACTTATCAAAACCAGTGTAATTGGAAATCTGGAAAATCTAAAAGCATCTACATAGATTTTGACTTTTAATAAGTGAACTTAACAATGTTGATGGATATAAGATTTGTATGAAAAATCAATCATATTTCTATAAACAGGAACAGATAGAAAACAAAGTAAAATATTGTACTATTTATAATAAAATAAAAAACATCTAATACCTATGGGAAAATACCTAACAAAAGAAATGCAAGATTTCTACGTTGAAAAACTACAAAAGTTTTTGAAAGAAATAAAACATCCCAATAACTGAAGGAATATACCAAGTTTGTGGATTGCAAGATTCAATATTGGAAACATATAAATTCTTCCCAAATAAATATATAGATCTAGCACACGTTCCATCAAAATACCAGCAGACTTTGACTGAAATTTACTATTTGTAGACATAGCTGAATGTTAAAGCATGACCAAACAAGACAAACTAGAATAAAATAGGAAATAAGAAACTACCAGATATCCAGAAATATTATGCTATGTTACTTAAGACAGCATGGCAGTAGTGTAAGCCTAGATTCTCCTGTGAGTAGTGGAATACAACAGAGTATCCAATATATTACTGCACTTACATGAGCACCTGATGTACATCAAAGAAATTACTATAGCGCCATGAAAAAAAAAAAGGTAATGCTTTCAATAATTTTTTCTGGGTCACTGAATATCCACATGACAATGAATCTTGAACCATACCTTATATCATGCACAGATATAAATTCCAGATGTATTGAAAATATAAATATCAGAGGCAAACAAAAAACTTTTAGAAGAAAACATCCTTGTGAACTTGGGGTAGGCAGATTCTAAAAACAAGAAGCAGAAAGCACTATCCCTTATATAAAAAGGAAAAGTTCAATTGGATTAGGATTAGAATTTATTGTGATGATAACATTAGAATAATGAGAATGCAAGACAAAGACTGGAAGATAATATATACAACATATTCATATTTTGAATTTGTAAAGATACACCAAGATAAACCCAAAAGAAGCCAGGCAAAATGTTTGAACAGACCAACACACAAAAAAAAGATGTGAAAATGGACAATAAACATATAAAAAAAGTTGTTTAACTCCATTAGTCTCCAGGGAAGTACAAATTAAACCAATTATTTAATACAACTACATCCTCACCAGAATGGTTAGAAAAAAAGACGGACTTTACCAAGGGTTAACAAGGTTGGAGAGCAGGAGTTCTTAACCTTTTTTGTTCCATGGTCCCCTTTGCCAGTCAGGTGAAAACCACCGATCTAATAAATATATCACATCCACATCAAAACGTCCCCTCAAGAGGTTTTTTGAATTTCAAGTCAAGCTCACTGACTCCTTGTTAAGAACCCCTGTTGTAGAGCTAATGGAATTACCGTGCTGTTGTAGTAAGAGTGTTAATTGGTTTGGAATCTAATTTTAAACATGTGGAAATATAAAAGGTGATGACTAACAAGGCAAACTAGACTCTTTGGAGTGCAATTTAGTATTCTTTACAAAACTGAACATATAAATGCCCTATGACCCATCAGTTCTACTCCTGATATATACCCAACTGAACTAAGTTAATATATTAACAAGAAGACATGCACTAGATTGTTTATACCAGCACTAATTTAATAGTCCTAATCTTCAAACTACGCACATGTCCCCAAAAGCAGAACGGAAATATAAATTATGGTATACTAACAAAACGAAAGTATTATATAACAACTAGCATGATAGGTCTTCAACTACATATGAATAATGATGAGTCTCTCAAACATAATATAAACCAAGTAAATAATAGATGTGGACAGGCACATGCTGCTTAATTCAAGTTATATAAGAAATACACAAATGAACAATCTGTGGGTTAGAAGTCAGAATAATCATTTACCTGGAGAAGTATTGCTTACACAGGATATCAAGGAGGCATTCTGGACTGCTGGTAATGCTATTTATTGATCTGAGTCCTCATTATATGAGTATGCTCAATTTTAAAAATTTAATTCAAGTATATATTGTGATGTATATAATTTTATATGTGCATATTAAAAGTCAATAAAAGTACAAATTATTATGCTAGAATGTCAAATTGAGTTCTCAAAATAATATAGCAAGCAGATGTTATCATTTGATTGTTATAGTTAGATACATTAAATCTTAATATGCCCACACAGGTAATAAGCAGGAAATAAAAATTAAAAGGGAAATATTGTCATTTACTATATATTTATATTTAAAACATATCTCTTCCCATCCCCTTATTTGGAGAATTTGTTTTGTTTTATTTTGTTTTCTAAATGACTGCCGCCTTTAAAATTCCCATTTTTAATTACTCAAATCTTAAAGTTCAATTGTATCTAAAAATCAAGGGAATGTCAAAATATATTTTCTCTTCTTGTAGAGAGATCAGCATTTCACCTAGGTTCTCGAAGGCTGTGTTACTTACCTAGCTTATAAACTAATCATTTAGTCTGCCATGGTGTCATAGATGCTGAAGAAGACATGAGACTCCTGTGTTAGAGATAAAAGACTTTCATAGCAAAGGAAACTTGAGTTTAGGAAACTCTTAATGTTATAAGGGAAATACTAGCAGATGTATTCAAATATTGCCTCCAAAGGAGATTATGTTGTTACACTGTAGAGTAAAATACTCACTTCTGCTCAAGAGAGGCTTTGTCTCTTTCTTCCAGATCTGTTCACTAAAACAACATTCTTGAAAAAAATAATTATAAATAAAATGCAATCATTGCCTCTACCTGCAAGATGAGGAGAAATGCAAGAGATGCAAGGAAAACTGGCTCCCTAAAATTTATCTGATATATAATTGAAATACCAATGAGTTCTACAAAGTATTCAAGGAAGAAAAAAATACACTAATGCTAGACAGATTCTTTTATTCAGCATAAAATGCTGTAAAATTTTACACTTCATTTTCTGAAGCCAGCCTGACAGGGGCATTACAAGAAAGGTAAAATGTAGACCATCTGATTCATGAAGATATGTACACAAATCTGAAATGAAATATGTTCAAAACAAAATTCAATGATATGTAAAAATGTCATTGTATCAGACAATTCATATTCATTCCAGAAAAGCATGTCTGGTTTAACTTTCCAAAAAATCAGTGTTTTTTACCATAATAACATAAGAAAATAGAAACAGTGTGTTTTCTCAAGAAATGCAGAAAGAGCATTTTGATGAATTTTAACATCTATTCCACTCATTGCTAAAGTCAGAGATGGCCAGTGATTCAGAATACAGAAATAGTTTGAGCCCGAACCAATTTAGGAAATAGGAGGGACAAACATTTTTAACTTTTCAGATACAGTGTTTACCACTGATTATTTCATGTTAAAGTATGTCTCAGGAGTAGCTAGCATCCATGTCTTGCTTCCATTTGCTTCTCAATTTGTAGTTTCTGACGTAACTCTATATATAGTATAGGTGAAGTATGATAAAGATTCTTTACATGGGGAAATAGCTAGAAACTGATGATGCAAATTGCAAAAACTTCACTTTTATTAAAATATTTTTAAAAAATTAAATTCCGTCTTCAGGATATTGAATAAAATTGGCTTTATAATAATTATATCCATAATTATATCTAAAATTCTATTTCTTAAGTATAATTTCTAAACATAATTTAATATTCAAAAGAATACTTAAAGAAAAATAACTGAAAACAAATGATTATATGTTTACTTTAACTCATACTCTTTTTGCTAGAATTATATTCAAATTTAATACATTTTGAATACAATTGC
Source organism: Dasypus novemcinctus (assembly GCF_030445035.2). Classification (NCBI taxonomy): domain Eukaryota; kingdom Metazoa; phylum Chordata; class Mammalia; order Cingulata; family Dasypodidae; genus Dasypus; species Dasypus novemcinctus. The sequence goes on from NC_080674.1 coordinate 20,734,752, forward strand.
TTTGTTAACCATTTAGCTCATATAAAATGTGTACAAGTCAAGATCATATTTTGCCTCCTCCTGATTACATGAAACAATAGATTTGGAATGTTCTGATTTTCAGGGCATATTTGTGAAGGAGAAGAAAATTATTTTATTTGTTCACTAGATTTATAAAGAAAATATTTATAGTTATTATAAGTGAAATTATGATTTTTCTCTTGTATTAAGGCCCATAAATGTCACAGATAGGACTGCTGTTTAAATTATCCCATTTCTTATCTCTTGACAACTGGTACAGAATCAGTCTGGGAAAGTCAGTGGTTTCTTGTTGATGGGAAGAACTTCATTTTTTGTATCTGAGTCTTTTATGATGGTTTCATTTACATGGAATGTTTCCACATGGACCTAACAAACTGTAGTTACAGTAATTTAAGTTCTACGTATTGTTCCAGCACAGTTAGTAATAGTGTCTCCCATATGTTCTGAAAAATATCGGGTTCAAATAATTACTTATATGGTTCCCTTAAATAGAAAAGATTATGTCCATACTTTTTTTTTTTAAAGGAGGTACCAGGGATTGAACCCAGGACCTTGTCTTTGGGAAGCAGGAATCAAACACTGAGCTCATCTGCTCCCCAATAAAAGCTGAATTTTTGTTTGTTTTGTTTTGTTTTTAGGAGGTCCGGGCGATCGAAACTGGTACCTGTACACAGGAAGCAGGTACTTAACCATTTGGACCACATCCACTCCCTGTCCATACATTCTTGATCAGCTTTTTCATTCTAGGTGCTTTCCTCTAGATTTGGTTGCTTCTTATGTGTCTATAAATATATAATATAGATATGAAACAATGAAGTTCTTTGCACAGGAATTGACCTATGTGGGTAGGCCTTTAGTGGTTCTATGGGTGATGCAATGGTTTATTTGTTCTGCTATTCTTTCAAAGTTGATCAGTCATTTTTGGGTAGTTCAGACTATGTCCAAAGGCATTGCATAAATATAAGATTATTGTAGTCATTGTCGTTACTTTGAACTATCAATAATTCATCATGATTAGTGTAAATGGCTGCAGAATTTATATGTATTAACCCAACTGAGAAGCAAGCTATTTCCTTATGATCATGTTTTTAATGGCAAATCTCATTGCTGAGGTACATACTGAGCCAGAAGTTTAAATGAGGCAAAAGGCAGCACCATCTCTTTTCATGATGGATTGGCTATCCTGCTTATGAAGTTGGTTTAGGCCTCTGATATTAGTCTTGGTCTATGATCAGAAGTGCCATTTATATTTCCCAATGGAATTTTCTTAGGCTCAGAGAGGTCTCATTATGGGAAAAGAATAATCAGATGATTCAGTCATTTCTTCTTTTTAGTGAGAAAATTTGTCTTCACGAATGCTGAGTAATAGATTAACAATTGTTGTTGGGCATCAGGAGGAAGTCCCCAAGTCCAAAACCCAGAGTTTTCCAATATCTGCCAGACTTGTGGGCAAGTTCTTCAATGAGATGTGCAATTCTTAGTGATATTTTTCATTCCATGGCTCTAAAAGAGATGGGCATCCTGAGACAGGGCTTGTCTCTCTGGACTGTGTCCAAGGATTCTTCCTGCCAAGTTTCCTTGAAAATTGGACACCTGATACAGAGATTTAATTCTCTAGATGTGGCATACACTGTCATTAATATCCAAAAAAATAAATCAAGGTTAAGCTTTCTTTATTTTGTGTTTGGCCATAGAGCCAGAAATGTCTTTAATGATCTGGTATGTGAATGTCTTTGTTGAGTGTAACCCAGATTTACCACAAAATGATCCTTGAGTAGCAGGAAATTTTTGTCTCCATTCAATTTCCATTCCTTCTTTAATAGCTGAAATTTTTTTGCCTCCATTCAATTTCCATTCATCCTTTTCTAACTGATGGACATGAAAAGCCACCCCAGCTTTCCCAGTGGGATGTAATTGCCATAGATGTAATACACAATGTAATTGATCTAATGAAATGTTCTATATCTACAAATTGTTCTATTGCTAGGATGTGGGAATTTATAGAAAGAGAATCTCAACTTTTTATGACTTTTATCTATTCATTCCTTTTATGTTACATCTATTGTGATATCTTACATTATTTTTTGCTAGGGCTGCTATTAAACGTGGACAGACACAGACACACACTGATTGACTTAAACAACAAAAATTTATGGGCTCACAATATCCAAGTTCCTTTCTTACAAGTTATATATCAGGAATATAAGCTCAGAATTAATGCTACAGACTGAGTCCAAGTCACTCCTTTGAACCAAAAATTATCTACTTATTTTTAATTTAATCTTGTAACCAAAGCTGTTCATGGGTAAGAGAGTATATATGTCTTTAAAACATATCTTGTTTACTCAATGGTTTTATGGTTCCATTGTTCAGATGCTCAAAAATTTTATTTTTTTATTTTCAAATTTGCTTACTGTCTTGTATCATCATCTATTGTTTTTATCCTTTTTCATGGGCCTTTTAGATTAACCATATTCATGAAACATTTCCTCACATGTTCTAAATTACTTTTCTTTTTGCTCTAAATTATGAAACATTTCCTTAATGTTATCTTCCAGATAACAGTTTTATGTTAAATCCACATAGATTTTAATATTTGCCTTTTTCAAGTAACCGTGGGATTTCTAATCAGTCATATATATTTAAAATTTTTAAAGCTTTTTTTGCTTTTCCAGATAGCTCCATTTTTTCATAGCAACATGTACTTGGTTAATATTTAAAAGTGCATAGTGCTTAACATACTTTGAATCTCTTTGGAGACCATCTCATTAAAATATATTAATGCTCTTGATGACTTGATAATTTTTGGTTATGCTTAAGTAAGCATTCATGTACATCAATTTTGTCCTTTTTTATGTTTTAATAAGTAGTGATTTTTAGTTGAGAACTAAATTTATTAGTACAGGCAAGTGACAGGATTTTATCTGTCCTTGTGGAAGTCTCACTACAGAATAAGCTCTCATTTTAACAAGAGATTTGCAGTGCAGCCATTTTGAAGTGTAGACTTTGATGTACGATGTGCAGGCAGGGAGCAGAAAGGAAAGTCAGGTGGAGAATCTACAATGCTAGTAAAGGAAGTTTCATTCAATTAGAACAATTCTTCATTTTTAGCCTCCTCCACTGCCCACATGTGTTCGGATGCCAGAAGTCATCTCTACTTTTATCTTTAACTCAATTTAAAAAAGAGTCTTTGCCCTTTATACACTTTGGAAAAGAATTCTCCAAGATTTAATTAAAAGAAATCATTGCCGTGTACTCTACATTCAGTTGACCAGTTATGCCAAACGTAAAACTTAAGCAGTTATTTTTTATTTCCCTTGTTGTCTCTCTTGAGGATTGACTCGTGTCCCCCACAAGACATGCACTGGTCCTCCAACTCCTGGTCTGTGGGCATGAACCCTTTTGCAAACAGGACCTTTGACGGTGTACCCAAACTGAATGAGGGTGAACCTTAATTCAATGTGCCTGAAGTCCTAATAAGCAAAGGAAATTGGGCACAAAAGGGAGAAGCGAAGGGAGACTCTACAGGCTAGAAGTCAATGAAAACTGGAAGAGAAAGGAGAAGATGCTTTCATGTGCATTGTCATATTACAGGAAAGCTAAGGACCGAAGATTTACAATTTACAGTAAAATAAAGTCAAAATAAAGTCAAGCCATCCACCGGACACAACAGCCTTCAGGGAGAAAGCATGACCATGCTGACCTCTGATTTTGGACCTCTCCTAACCTCAAAACCAGCAGCCAATAAATTCCCATTGTTTAAGCCAATCCATTGTAGGGTGTTTGCTTCAGCAGCTGGGAAACTAAAGTCTCATCTTATGGTTTTGTATTCTTGAAACAAGAATTGTATTATTATCTATAACCCTTTGAAAATTCAGAACTAAAAATATTTATTTAAAAGATTTGATAATTTATCCATTGAAATATGTAATCAATAAATACAACATAAAGAAGCAAACCGTCATTTATATTTGTTTCATTCATAATTCTCCCAGATACTATAACATGGAATATTATATGTTGAATTATTCCAATCAAGTAATGAAGGCCAAGTGGTTAGGGGACACACACAAATTGTGCATATGCATGTGGACACACACATAAGGCTTTTCTTTTCTTTCTCTTGAAAATAGAGGCCCAAAATTGCCTTACTCATAAAAAAAAAACTTATAAAAGATTCTTATACGAAAAAAGTAAAGATCAAATTTTTCTTACTGCAGTGCCTCCAAAATCTCCAATATCACAGGACTTGATTAAATTAACAATATAAGTATTCTATGGTCTGAGAGCCCATAAGTAGAAGTAAGTACTTTCCATGAGATAGTTGTTAATTCTGTGTATAACAAAGGAAAATGAGGAACTTTCAAAACTTACGCTTAAAAAATACAAAAGTAAGGTAAGCAAATCAAAGTCCTTTCATGGACTCATATTGGAGCCACCTCTAAAATTTTCCTTTGAAACTAACAATCACATAAGACATGATCTGCACCCTTTATTTGTTTTTATTTATTTAAAGACAAATTATAAATAACCTTGCTCTTCTATTAAAGTATGTGGCAGAGCTCCCCAGGATGTGAATTTGATATTCTTTCTGTTATTGAGTGCATCTCCACCCACTACGACAACGTTCCATGATATGACTATATCATGGAAATTTTTGGAAAGTTTTCTCAAGCATGTCTCATAAATAGTCCAAAACTCTGAAATTAAAGAATTCTGAGAAAACCTGTATATGATACTCCCACTGACATATACAGTCTAATTTCTAAGTGTTCCCATAATCCATTCAGGCTGCTAAATTTGAAACATTGGATAACACCACTTATTACTTCAATAATTCAGGTTCTTAATCTCAGCCTTGACAGCGATTACACAAATGATCATTGGAAATTAATCATTTTCAGTTTTGACCCAAACAATTATCATAGATGTGGAAGAATCAGAAACAATTTATAGCAAAATAAAGTCAAGATTTTGGGAAAGATTCCTTGGACTACGGAAAACACACACTGAATTTTCAAGACTTACATTCAGGAAATTTAATAAAAAGAAAATGTTGGACTTTAATTCAGACATATTCTCAAATCTGGAAAGAGTATGTGAATAAAAGAACTAAAGCTTTTAGATGCGCAACCTTGGTAATACCCATTCTCTTTCCTTATACTGTTGAAACAAATGTTAAAAGAAACACCTTATGTTAAGTCAGATAAAGAATGAGAAAAAAATAACAACGTAATTTTGGGGACATGAACTAACTTAGAGATCACATACTTTGGTCATTGTTTTTAGGGATGGGTAGGCTTATACCCAGAAATATTAGGACGTGTTTTATGCCACATAGATTGTCCTCAGAGATAGAACTTAATTGTTTTTCCTATTTACATTTTAATATTCTTTACATTATTATCATGCCAGTTTGAAATTACTGTTTAATTATTTGGCACGATGCTATCAGTCATAGGCATTTGGTTATATCTATTGTATGGCTGCTCTTTATATTTGGAAACTAAGTCAAATTTCAATTGAATTAGTAATAGAGAAAATATGATCTAGGATGTAAGAATGAGAGTTTTTTTCCAATCCAAGTGCAATTGCAGTACTCGTGTTTTATTTTATTTTGATTTTTCATTCCTGACTTTTATTCTCTTTTAAAATAAAGTAATTTTAAAAATTTCTGCCTACCTCAAAAACTGCTAATCAAAGATATTTTGGTTAGTTGTAGGAGACTAGAAAAATTTTACTGTTTTTTAATAAGAATTTTAGCTATAATAATCAAAAAGCATTTCATGGTATTGAATATACCCTAACCTTGTAAACTGAGTGTATTAGTCAGCCAAAGGGGCACTGATGCAAAATATCAGAAATTGGTTTGTTTTTATAAAGTGTACTTATTTGGGGTAGGAGTTTACAGATACCAGGCCATAAAGCATAAGTTACTTCCCTCACCAAAGTCTATTTTCACATGTTGGAAAAAGGTGACTGCCAATGTCTGCGAGGGTTCAGGCTTCCTGGATTCCTCTCTTCCTGGGGCTTGCTTCTTCCTGGGCTCAGGGTTCCACTCATCCAGAGTCTTGCCTCTCTTTCCCATGTGTGCTTACTTCCCCAGGCTCCAGCTTAAGGCTTCAGCATCAAACTCCAGCATCAAAACTCTAACATCAAAAACCTTCAACTCTGTCCTTTGCCATGCCTTGTATCTGTGAGTCCCCACCCACCAAGGGGCGGGGACTCAATGCCCTAATGATGTGGCCCAATTAAAGCCCTAATCATAACCTAATCACACTCAGGTATAGACCAGATTACAAACATAATCCAATATCTATTTTTGGAATTCATAGCCATATCAAACTGCTACACTTCCCACATCCCTGACTTTTCCCACATCAACAACTTCTTTCATTAGTGTAGCTTTCAAACAGCAAATTGTAGAATTTTGAGAAAAATTGACATACACACACATATGCATACATACACAATTTGACAATATCTCTAATAAATTGAGTTGTATCAAAATTTGCTTCAGAAAGTTCATTTTACAAGCATTCATGGATTAATATCATCACTAGCTCCTCAGAGACCATGCATATATTGACCTCTTTGGGCCAATTTTCTAATTCTGTCATATTTTGAGTGCCTATTGTTCTGTTCTCTAAATGCATATCATAAGCTAATCATGATAAGTGTCTATTTCTAAATGAAAGTAACATGTCGAGGGAACAGAAAAATAAGTGGTTACTGTGGGTCCCCTCCACATACTGTGATGACTTTAAAATTAATTTGAGTATAGGATATGTTCATTATCCTATACAATATAAAAATATAATTATAAAGTATCTTATTGCTCAGTTTTAATTTTTTTTGAAGGTCATTTAGGTTATTATATCATCACCGCTGTTTAAAATCTCTGCCTTAATTGATATGTGATCATATTCTAATAGAAAATGTGGGCACCTTATTTGTGAAAATAGGAAGCCTACATATATGTGCCAACTGGGCCCTGAGCCTCAGCAGAGTTGCAACACCTACTCTCCGGTTCATTGTACTTACCCAGGTCAGCTAACAGGGAGGTGAGGATGGTCAACCACCACACCAGGGAACCAAGAGAGTCTACACCTACAAGCAGGAGAACTCCATCCATCAGCCATGTGGACATAAGCCCCCTCTTGATTTAGAGGTGGAGTGGACATTGCCATTCCAGGGTCCTCAGGATGGAGGAATAAAATATAGACTAAAGTGGACTTACTGGAATTCTACTATAGAATTATTATGACTCTAGCAATGAAGAAATTATATCATTGATGTAGAGACAGTGGCCACTGGAGTTGCTGAAGGCAGGGAGAGGGAAAAAGAGGTGTGTTACGGGGGCATTTTTGGGACTTGGAGTTGTCCTGGGTGATATTGCAGGGACAGATGCAGGACATTATATATCCTGACATAACCTACTGAATGGACTGGGAGAGACTGGAAAATACAATAATATAAACTATAATCCATGCTGTGTAGCCATGCTCTAAAATGCATTCATCAAATGCAACAGATGTACCACACTAATAAAAGACATTATTGACATGGGAAAAGTTGGGGATGTGGGAGGTGGGGCATATGGGAACCCCCTATATGTATTGTGTGATCTGTGTATCTTTTAAAAATAAAAAAAAAATACATTTTAATAATTCATGGAAATGTCTATTTTAAAATGTACACATTATTTCATGTCAATTATGCTTTAATATACTTGCAAATTTTTACTACCTTAAATTTCATTATCTACTTGGAACCAAAGAAACTTAAGTTTCTCATCAATGTTTACCTGGGGAAAAACATAACTGGAAAATCAAATAACAGAACATAACTGAATTTACTTTGGTTCAACATAAATGAACTCTTTGGAATCAAAAGATCTTTGAAGATAAAAACATAAAAACTAAGCCAGCTTGTTTGTCATAAAAAAATATTTCACTCATGGCATCAAATTCTTTTTTACCAAGCTTCAGAAAAAGAGAAAGAGTGGGGATGGGTTCATCTTTTATTTTTTTTTCTCTCTAATTTTTAGGTTTGGGAGATCATCATGTGTTGTTAAGTGGGGAAGAGCATGGCAGCAAGCCACAATCTGTATGTATCCTAAATGAGCAAAATCAGTTTGCTATCCCAAATAAACAAATTGATTTTGTTTCCTGTGGTGACATATAGCCCAAAGAAATATGTTTTTAGGCGTAATCGCTCCTTGTACATAGGACTATTTTATGAGGTTACTTCAGTTAAGCTGGGGTCCCCAACGAAATCAGGAAGGGTCTTAATCCTGTAACTGTCGTCAAGGCCTCCCTGGAAAAAGGTGTGGAGTATCCAGAAGGTGATAGCCAGGGGAACCCTGAAGAAAAGGGAGCGGCCAGGAGACTGCCATCTGCATTACCATGTGAAAAAACCAATGACCAAGGGTCACAACAGCCAGACTCAGAATGCCAGTCTTCTGAGAGAGAGCATCACCTTGATGATAACCTAATTTTAGACTTCAAGTCTCAAAGTCATGAGCGGATAAATTACCCTTATTTAACCCAACCAATTGCATTGTGGTAGCAGCCAAGAAAACAAAAACATTCCTTTAAAGACTTATTTGTCTCATTTATTTAGTGAGACTGTAATAGAGTGTTTTGAGGATACAGAAGTCACGTTCAATATATTTTGGGTTGGAAAAAAAAAACACTTTTTCCTTTTGATCCATGAAGGTGAAATTATCTATATAAAGCTGACAATAGGAAGCTCTTTTAAAGAGTATATCAATATCTGTGACTAAGAAGTGATACTTTGTTTTCCTAATGAGTATGTTAATTTATAGCTGTGCTTTCCAATGTGAAATTTATAGTCCTCAAGCATGACTGTGTAAATTGAAATTAATTAAATGTAAATTTACTTTTTCAGCCATGCAATAGTCACGTGTGCCTCATGGCTATCATATTTGAAAGCACAGATTATAGAAATCATTGACTATTATATTTGGCAACTGATCTGTAGTACACAGCGATAAATTATCACAGCTTTTTCTGTCAATGTAATACATTGTCAAGGGAAGTTCTTAGCATGTTGAATAGACGAAACAGCATTAATTGCTCCACCAACCCAAATAAGTGGAAGTCATAAAGCCTCTCTTCCTATCAAAATAGTGTACACAAATTAATAGTAATAGCACAATGGGAAGAACAAAGTAGTCAACAATTTTGTTAAAAATTATTTAGAAAACAAATTAAGATTTTTACAATTATCTATCAGCCTATAATTAATGTACTATACTTACACCTGAGTTGTTAAATGTCACATTCATTTAGAATCCAGATATAAATTACATTTATTTGATGACTAGTCCATATTTCAGATATGAACAGAATGTCTGAGAGTTCTTATTTATATTTCAGATAATTACTATTTTTGTACTGTACTTGAAAACTATTTGTTATATAAAAGTGTTAATTTATCTCCACAACTCTTGTGTGTACCAAAACTATAAAATTATTACTATCATTTTGTCTTTTTTCTGAACAGACCATCTGTATATTGAACAGCAGCTTCAACTATGAATGTCCTACTCTTGTTCTTAACAGATTCCACAATTTAATACAGAGTATTAACTTACTTTTCAGGGAAGAGTTTTCATCAAGTTACAATTCTCTGTTCTTTGTTCCTAGAAGGTTTTTCCCATGAAAGATGACTGAATTCTTTTGAATTTCATCAAATTCTCTTTATACCACTTTCAAGGTGATCATTCGTGTGTGTGTATGTGTGTGTGGTGTGCATGAGTGGGTCTATATATGAGGCTGGGTGGGTGTTGGGAGATTTTGGTTTTCCTTTAATCATTTCATAGTTTGGTCCTAAGGAATCCAAGATATTGTTGAACTCATGTTATAATTCCTGGTGTCTCTGAAATCACATTAATCTAAACAGAAACTAAGCAGAATTACATAAAGACATTCTAGAACTCCATATTCACCATCACCACAACAGAAGTACAGAAATCAATGGGTGAATAGTTAAAAGCTACATTAGTGACCTATGATATTAAGTGGAAAAAAGTGTGATGCTTGATGACAATTTCTCCTGTGAAATGATAAAGATTAACTACTGCAAATGCTTATTGTCTTATGAACTGCAAAGTGTCTACCCTAAGGTTCACTATTTGCATATTTTTTCTGAATTTTCTAAAAGAAACAGAAGGGAATTATGGCAATAGATATATTTATAAGCCACAAGTTGTTTTGTTAGACATGATTCTTCATTTCCTGTTTCTTTATTTTCTTTTAGTTTGTGGTTTGATACAATTATAACAACTGCAATGTTTTTTTTTTTTGTCTTCTTTTGTTTTTGAGATATAGAACTGGAATAATTGTCCACTAGCCTTTAGAGATTTGTTATGAAATAAGAGTTTGAAAATAAGGGTGTTAAATGCAAAGTAATTTTGTTTCTGGCAACAAGGGAATATGATATCTTTTCAAAAGCCTCTTGGTATAAATCACCTGAACTGTTTGATAAAATGTGAAGACATAGTTTTAAAATGCCCTGCTGAGCAGACAATTATATACAGAAAATCTCTGCAGGTTCCAAATAACGTAAAATAAAGATAAACAAGCTTTCCAGCCAGCAGTGGTCCCATGGGCGCTTGTTGCTTGCTGATGATGCAGAAATTGTGTTTTAATGGGTCATGAGGAGACAGGAGAAAAAAGTTGAAGGGCAGCTGCAAGTTGGGAATTTAGATCACATACCTTCTAATAAATCTGGGACCACCAAAACGATCAAACACAACAATTTTCCTCAAAGAATCTGTAAACACATGCCGACCATAAGAGAGAGTAGAAAAGATCCTGTTTATTTTTTACTGGATTTTAACATGGAAGTTAGAATTCTTCAAGTATAGTCAAACATTATTTAGTTTAAAAATAGTACCTGGTAGATAGGAACTCGAGTATTGGATAAGATAACAACAACAACAAAAATCTGCCCTTAATCTACACGTTCTATTGATTGATTGATTCTTAACAAATCACTTCACATTTAGCAGCTTATTTTAACAACAATAATCTATTTTCCTCACAAATCAGCAGTTGGCTATGGCTGGGTATCAGCTGAGGCAGCTCAAAACTTGGGGTGACTCCATAACAGGCTGAGATCATTTGAAGTTTCACTCGCTTTTATGCCTAGCTGTGAAGTTAGGTGTTGGCTGGGACCTCAACTGGACTGTCAAAAAGAACCCCTATACTTGGCCTCCCATGAAGCAGCTTGACTTCCTCACAGCATGGCAGCCGTGCTCCAAAGCAAGCATTCCAAAAGATCAAGATGGAAATGCATGGCATTTTTATGACCTGGCCTTGGAAATTACAAAGCATAAATCCAGTTTCCGTTTACTGGCTGATTCAGTCATGGAGATCCACCTAGCTTTCAAGAAAGAAGACACATCATAGAATGTGGGGTTTTCTTCATGGATTCTGTCTTTCAGAGATTTTCTCCTATAAAAAACAAATCAGATCCCAACATAGTCCCTGGAGAACATGACAGGTAAATTATTCCACTGAGATTAACGGCATGAAATATTTATTCATAGAAATTAAATGCTTGTCTGTAATATTGACTACTCTTATTTAATATTCCTAAATAAGTAAAATTAAAATATGTAATTCTAAAATAGAAATTGTACATGTGAAATGTAAATTTAGTTAACAAACTGAATATTATCTTAAAGGTTCAAAAAATACAGTTTAATATGTTATTACTTACTCAAAAATTTCCTAATTGTCAATTGTCTAACTTTGAATTTAACTGAAATCTCTTCCTTCAAATTAGATTTTTTTCTCAAAATTATATTCAGATAATTTCTTTTCATTTCTGTATTAAACCTGTAAATATTTGAAAACTTTCACATTCAAGAATAGTAACCTTTATTCTATATAAAATTAGTATTAAAATTCCTTTTTACTCCAGTATGGCATTCATTCTATTTTATATAGGTAAGAAAGAGTGAACAAATCTGAAAATTTTAAATTGTATGTGCTTTTAAAGATCCAAAGGAAAGCAATGGAAACCAGTTGTAGTACTCAGCTTACGGTTTCTTTGACCATCTTTAGGGTTATCAGTTTCTGAAATTCAAAACATCACACACCCTCTGCTAACCATCATGTTTTGTTTATTTTTAATCACAAAAGACTCTGTATATTTTAGGTCTCCAATTAGTCCATAATCCAGTCTACCTTAACTTTTTCCTCCTTTATTACATAAAATGAACTCTTTAATGCATTTCTTGCATTAATTTTCTCTCTCTCCCATCCCTACCTCTAATATTTAGTAACTTCCACTCTCTCTCCTTCTGCTGTGACTCAATTCAAGTCACTAAATACCTCTCCTCTGGTTCCTTTTTTTCTCTCCTTCTCTTTATATTAGACTTTCAAACCGAAATCTCTGAGAAATACAAATATACAATATCTGTACTATGCAATATGTCCATTATAATAGCCTTTCACTGAATGTGACTATTAAGTACTGGAAATGTGACTAGCGCAGTTAGGGAATTAAATTTTTAATTTAATTTAATTTCAATGAGACATACATTACCCTAATATCGAAACCAGATAAAGATATTACAATTAAAAAAACTATATAACAATGCCTCTCATGAATATAGAAGCAAAAATCCTCAACATAGCAAATCTAATCCAACAATGTATAAAAAGTTTATACACCACAACCATATGGGATTTATTTCAGGCATTCAAGATTGAAAAATCAATACTGAAATCCTCTATATCACCCTGGCAAAGAAGGAAAATCATATATCAGTTGATGCAAGAAGGCATTTGACAAAATTCAACAACAATCTGTGACTAAAAACTCTCAGGACACTAGGAACGGTGGGGAATGTCCTGAATTTCCTAAAGAACATCTACAAAATACCTACAGCAAAACGCTCTCAATGTTTCTTCCCTAACATCAGGAGTAAGGCAAACATGCAGAAGAGTTAACACAGCAAGTCTGATATTGCTGTCCTTACAAAGTTCTGCTTGCAAGTTTGGCCCTTGGCTGGAATCTGTTCATGCATGTTTTGTATAGGTTCCTATTATTCCTTAGCTAATAGGCATGGTTGATTATGCCCAAACTGTTTGTGTAAATAATGTGTTTTATGCTGAACATCTCCTTTACTTCTGGGAGCCTGGAAATTTTTATGTGTTAGGCAGAAGCTACACACATTACCAGCCCCAAGGATAAACCTTGGGACTGAGTCTACTTAGCTTTCCTGGTAGAAATGTTTAACACATACCATCATAATTCACTGTTGGAGGAATTAGCACATTCTATGTGTCTCCACTGAGAAGAATCTTGGCAGCTTGTGCCACACCTGCTTTCTTTTGAAGTTCACCCGGGCACCTATTTCCTTTGCCCATTTTGGTTTGTAATCTTTTGCTGCAATAACTAACAGCCATGCATATGATTAGATGCTGAGTTCTGTGAGTAATCTTAGCAAATAAAGCAAGGGGTGGTCTTGGGGACTTCTCTCTCAGTATTCCTTTTCAACATCATACTGGGATTCCTATCTAGTGAAATTGGACAGGAAAGGAAATAAAAATAGAAACATTGCAGAGGAAGGAAAATAACTATTTTACAGATGACATGATTGTCTACATAGATAAGCCCAATTTAAAAAATTTTTAAAACTTCTCTGAATCAATTAGTGAGGATAACAAGGTCACAAGATACAAGAGTAATATAAAAAATTAATTGCTTTCCTATATACAAAAAATATAACAATTTGGAATTTGAAATAAAAATACCATCTCCCACAGCACTAAATAGGAAATACTTAGTTATAAACCTAACAAAATATATACAGTTTCTATAAGCAGAAAACTCTGATGAATGAAATAATGAAGATCTAAATGAATAGAAAGATACTCTATATTGGTGAATTGGGAAGCAATATTTTTAGATGTTGGTTATTCCCATTGTTTTATAGATTCCATACAATCCCAATTAAAATCCCACCAAACTATTTTTTAGATTTCAACAGATTCTATATTTTTACGGAAAGACAAAAGACCTCAAATACCCAACAAATTCTGATGAAGATAACAATTGTTGAACTCCTGCTACCTGATTTTAACACTTAATCAAAAGTTACAGTAATCAAGACAGACATGACAATACAAAAAGTATACACATAGATAAATAGAACAGAATAAACAATCCAGAAATAGACCTACACAGACATAGTCAACTGATCTTTTAAAAAGGATCAAAGACAAATCAATAGACAGAGTATAATTTTGTTTTACAAAGAAAATGGTGCTGGAACATTGAAAGTCCACATACCGAAAAAAGAAAAAAAAAGAACCTAACCACACATCTTAAACCTTGCACAGAAATTAACTGAAGAACAGATCAGCATAACACAGAAACTATAAACATATAAAATGTCTAGAAGACAATGTAAGAGAAAATCTGGTAAACTTGGGTTTGGTAAACTGCACATGAAACACCAAAAGCATGATCCATAAATAAAGTATTTGATAAGTTGGGCTTTCTTAAAATTAAAAACTTTTGCCAAAATAATAATAATAATAATAATAAAATGAAAACAAAACAAACTTCTGTTCTGCAAAACAGATTTAAGGAAATTAAAAGACAAACTTTTACAGAAAGCATAAGAAAAGGGGCTTGAAATGATTTTTCATTAGGAAAAGAAAACAATGGTATAACCCTACAAACCTGTTCGGCCAAAGTACCCTCCAAAGAATCACATTTGTAATTACTGGCAAGGATCCAGGCCAGCCAGAATGCTCATTCATTGCTAGTTGGAATGCAAAATGCCACAGTTACTTTAGAAGATATTTGAACAGTCTGCTACAAAACTAAACATAATCTTTCCATACAATCCTGCAACTGTACCCCTTGTTGTTGTACTAATTGATCTCAAAACTTATGTCTACACAAAACCTGCATTCAAAACTTCATAGCACCTTCATTCATAATTCCCAAAACTGGAAGCAATCAAGATATCCTACAAAAAGGGAAAGGATAAGCAAATTGCATCATATCTAAACAATGGAACATTATTCAGGAATAAAAATAAGTGAGCTTACAAAACCTAAAAAGATGTGGTGAATATGAAGTTATAATGAAATGAAAATCTGACAAGCCTACATATTTTATCATTCCAATTATATGACATTCTGGAAAAGGCAAAACTAGAGAGATAGTAAAAAAGATCAGTGGTTACTAAGGTTTCAAGGGGAAAGGAGAAGGTTTGACTAGCCGTAGCATAGGGTATTTTTCAGAATGGTGAAACTATACTGTAATATACCATAACGTAAATATATGACACGGTACATTTGTCAAAATCCATAAAACTTGCAGCAAAAGAGTGAACCTTAATATATGTTCATTTAAAAATAATTTAGGGAATTGGAGGAATACCTGGATGGAATGCAAACTGAATAAAATAACCTAATTTTGTTATAAATGTATGAAATGAGTGGAGTGGTTGTAGCTTAGTGTTGAGCATGTGTTTTGCATGTATGAGGTCGGGTTCAATCCCCAGTACATCCTAAAAAAAAAAGAAACATAAAATGACCTAATTGAAGGGATGTTGATCTAAGTAACTGTGAAACTGAATAGAGTCCGTAAGACTAAAGCCAAAGCAATGCACATAAATACTTTAATTGGTAAAGCTTTTTTCCACAGGAGTTCAGGTTAATAATTCCAACACTGCTATACTTGTATTGCAATTAAACAATTAAATAGATGTTTGACAATGGAATGAGCCAGTTTTCAAACTTCTGGAGTCAGAGCTTACACATAAACAAAGGAGGGGGCTATAATGGTGTATGTGGTATTGGATTAGATTTGATACATTAGCATGAAATGATAATTACCTTACTATAGATGCAGATAGTTAGTTACTGTTTTGGACATGTATATATATATGGATTAGTATACAAACATATATTCCTATGCTCTGTCAACTAAGAGCCTAAAAGAAATGTCACTTCAGGAGAAGTGAGCACACCAAACGCCCAGATTTTTATTTCCAATACTCTTTCTACAATGAAGGGAATCAGTAATCCTTGGGAAAATAGCAGACTCTAGAACTGATATGGGGTATGTTCAAGAAGGGCCTGGAACATCTCAATGGCCATAACACAAGGAAATGCTCAAAAATTCTCCATGAAACAATAAAGCAACTCACACTGATGGTCAAAAGTGACATAGGAGCCAACTGAAAGAGCTCCCAATGGTCAAAGCTGGGAAAAAAATGAAGAACAAAGTAAACAACTTCAGGTGAAATAATAATCTAAATGAGAAAATAAATATCCATAGGCAAATGCATATAAATAAATGGTCAAATACATGGGGAAGAAGAGATGAACTCTCCCGTGCAAGAGAATTCAAAGTAATTTATGTGGATACTTCACCCTCAAGGATGTGGCATGTAACGCCCTACTCCTGAAGCATGGGATGCACATGGCCACAATATTCCAAATAATACAATATGGAAAGGGGAGAAATGAATAATTTATAGTGCAGAAACCTTATCAACACTATGTCAGCCAGGAGAGCAAGGTCAACACCAACAGTGATAGACTATGATGGTTGTATATACACTTGATATGATGTGATGGAAATGTCATTTTACTTCTCTGGGTTTCTCCCCAAAACCCACAAATCCAGTTAAACCATGATAAAAATAGACAAATTCCAATGCTGGGGCATTCTACAATATATCTAACCAGTATTCCCCATAACCTATCAACGTATGAAAAACATAGAAAGTCTGAGAAATTGTCACAGCCAAGAGAAACCCAAGGAGACATGGCAAATAAAAGTAATATAGTAGTCTAAAGAGGATGCTAGAACAGAAAGAAGGTATAAGGCAAAGTAAGGAAATTTGAATAAAGAAAGGACTTGGTTTAAAAATAGTGTGTCAGTATTGGTTCTTTAGTTATAATAAATAGGCCACATGAGTGTAAGACATTAAAATAGGGGAAGCTGCATGTAGGAAGTATCTTTAATATTTCCACAATTGTTATCTTAATAAAAATATTGTAAAATAAAGTTTATTTAAATAAAAGTAAAGAATCAACTATGAGAACATTCTAGAATTTTTAGAAATGAAAAATACAGTATCATAAACTATAACTCAATGAATGGCTTCCATTGATGATAAGATACAGATGATAAAAGTATTAGTGAACCAAAAGAACGATCTGCAAAAATTATCCACAACGTACTATGGAGAGAACAAATGTGACGATAATATTAAATAATAGTTAAGATATTTGGAAGATCAAATGAGAAGTCCTAAAGTACACCATTCACCAATATTTGAAAAGATAATGGTTGGTACTTTCATATCATTAATGAAAGAAATAAATCCTCAGATTCAAGAAGCATGACAAGTCCCCTATGATTTAATACAAAAATATTCATATTCCAACATATCATATTAAAAATTCAGAACACAACAAAAAGCTTAAATCAGTCATAAAAGAAAGATGTACATACACAAAATTCAATTCAATGGAGAGCTGACACATTCATTTTTATCAGAAATAGAAACCAAAGGCAATGAAATGTTACCTTACAATGTTAAGGTCAATGTGGGGCTCAAATTAGGAAAAAATTTATTATTAAAACTCTTTTTTAAAAATGAGATAAAAATTAAAACATTTTCAGACAAAAAAAAAAACAGAACTTACCATCAACAAAAAATCACGATGGGGCATCTATTCCATAATTATATTTAAGATTCAAGGAATTGTTGGAAAAGAAAATGACCGGCTTGAGGCTCAATCTAAACTGGCATTAGCATTGTGATTGCAGTAAGAAAAACGGTTAATTAACTAATAGTAATATAAATTAATTGATATCCTTGTAACTTAGAATTTTAAAAAGTAGATTTACACCTTGACTATAATAGTGTACAATTGGAAGAAGAATGATTTTCGTCAAAATGTTCTACGATATTTGGTAGCCAATGATGAAAGATAATGATACTAAGATTACATAATCAATTGCCATGCTAAACATTAAATGAAAAGGATAAGGCTATTATTACAACCATAGCAAAAAATAAATAAAAAGGGTGACAAATATATTCAAAGGAAAGCAAGAGAGGATTAAAAACTTATCATGATCATTAAAATAAAAAATTTAGAAAATCTAAAGTCAGATATTCCAAAGATCATATTAGGCCACTCAACAACAGTTCTGTTTAGCCTCCTTTTCCAGAAGCAATGTACTTTCTTAATTTCCTTAAATTTGTCATGGTCATGTCTTATTTTATTCATTAAGATATGAAAGGCAGGAGAAGCACATGATTGTGGAAACAGGGTTTAAAACGGTCATGCCATAAGATTGTGGAAAACCTTTAAGCCTGAGCTCCACAGGGACTCTGATGCAAAGAACCACCAGAGTAAATCACATTCATCATAAATATAAATAAGAACTAAGAGTTTTGCTGTTTTAAGATTTTGAGATTTGAGTTATTACTCTTCCGTAACTGCCATAACCTATCCTTACTGTGTATTTTGAATATAAAATTGGTCAGACTAGACTTAAGAAAATACTTCTCTCCATTATTAATTACAGGAGATACAAAACATAAGGACAGACTAATTTAATATAAAAGATAAAAAATATGTCCCTTAAGAACTCAGGTACTGATGTAGTATGCAATGAGTCAAAATATACTGTATGATATAAATCATTGCTACAATAAGAGTGTTACTATATACTAAGTTGGAACAATAGCTCAAGTGTGTATGCAAAAAGTAGCATAACTTTAAAATTGTTGGACAAAGTTTTACAAAATTTTAAGGAAAGATAACAAATATACCATCAGAGTTGGGGGTACAAACATTAAATATTTGTATGAAAATATAATGAAAATTATATGAATATCTTCTTACTATCAAATTAGAAAATATTTTTAGAAGATTAAAATCTAGAAAAGTGCAATTTTACCAAAATTGGCTGCAGATAAATTAGAATATCTGGATACCCCATAGGCACTGAAAACTTGAGTCAGGAAATAAAAATCTTTTCTACTCTGTCCACCCTTGCCAATATAGGCTTGGCTAATTTTATAGGCGAGATCTATCAAGTTAAAAAATGTTTTCTCCAATCTTATATGAAATATTCCAAAGAAGAGCAATACGGGGAAAGTCCCTTACTCTCATTCTGACCATAGAATAACCTTGACACTATGACCAGAAAATGAGATATGAGAAATTAAAGGAGTAAGCAAGTTTCACTCATGAATGTATATAGAGAAAACTAAGTCAAACTTGTGTCTTTCCTAGAAACTCCAAGTTGTATATACATTTAGAAATTTCTCAATTAACAGAATAGAGGAGAGTGCTGAAGAGGCACTGTTGGTTCCCACCATTCCCCCACCCAGACCCCTTTACATTTCTACCTGCTGAGAGTGCTCTTGGCTGACGTCACCCACGTATCTGGAAGACTCCTGAGAACTCACCTAAGGTAGCAAACTGCTGACTAATAGCAGAGTGTAAAAGCCAAGAAAAAGTGCCTCAGATAGAATCAGTTCTGTAGAATGATTTATCCTCCAGAATGCTCTCCCCAGTGATGGTAAGTTCTGCCAATGATAAAATATGAGCTTTCAAGAAAACAAACAAACAAAAAACTTTAAGGAAAGGTAAATCACAGAATATCTACATTCAATTTATATATAGTACAAAAATATATGTTGGTGAAATTATAATGGAAAAATTCAAAATAGTTCCTACCTGTTGGGGGATAAAAGGCAAAGTGATTGAGAAAACACTCACAAGAAGCTGCAAACATATTATTATTATTTTATATCTTTATTATTCTTTATTCATATATATAAAATAATTATAAAAATGAATATTTCATGAATAAAAATTAAGGTAAACTATCAAGTCTGACTACCTTGAATGATAAACTTTCCATTGAAAGCAGTCTTTTCCTTTCTCTGTAAAGGTTAGGAAACCAATAACTGCACTGCTAAATCAAGTGCCAATCATTTTATAATGTATTAAGTTATCTCATAAGGTGAGAATTTGTACATCTGGTAACTTCAAGATTCAAATTTGAATCTGAGAGTTCTTCTGGGAATCACAGGAGCTCGTATATACTAATACTATATTATTTTACAATAATTAATTTTGAAAACTCAAAGATTAGAAATATTCGAACATCACCTAGTGGTTGGAAAATCTTAAATAGAATAGATGAATTGCAAAATTCAGAAGAATGCATGCTATCCGCCTCAATTTGTATTTTCCTCTCCCCCCTATCCACAACCCAGGAAAATCTGGGCATAATTTTTATTCATATATTATTAATTGTTCCAGGATTTCTGTACTGCTGTTTTACTAGTTCAAAATATGAAAAATTGCAGGGTATTCACGGTTCAAAGTTGAAATAAATTAACCATTTTTTTCCTGGAAACCATTTTAATGTTCTGTGGGATTCAGGGGAAAAAAAAATATGTTGCATAGTAAACTCACATGGGATATATCCAATATTCCTATGGGAATGAAAACCATTGTCATCATTTCTGGGTTTGTGGAAATGTCTTTTTTATTGGGAGCTGTGATTTGAAACCGAAACTAAACATAAACATATTCCTACTTTAATAATTTGGTTTTGATCCCTGGATTTTCTCCCACCATATTATGTTTGATTAACTTTATGTTTGCCCCAATTATTAATGTGAAAATCCAACCAATACAATCTTTCTTAAGAAGAAACCTACACTGAATACTTTTCATATTACAGATTTTTTTTCTTAAGGATATACAGAATGTGACTACAATTACCCATTTTGTCCTAATTTTCTAAAGTATTTTTTGTAATATTTGGATTATATAAAGCATTTTCATTCCTCAAAGATTTTTCTTTTACCATTTTTTTAAATTTTATTGACCAAACTAACATTTATCAGTCCTTGTGCAAACAGTTAGAGATCTATTCTTATTTAAAAATGTGACTGACCAGAGTTAAATTCTTGTCTATATGCTCTGTAATGTTGTCTGAGTATTCTCAGTCTTTCAATACCATCTGAAATATCACCAATTGCAAATATTCTAACTTCCTTCTATCTACCCCTGGTTTTAACCTTCTTGGCATGCTCAACATTTTGCAAACCAATCTTGTTTACTATCCCTACCTCTAGTCAGGTTCTGTTCTACGGTAAATTATATTGTTATAACCTTTATTTGGGGAAATAAAAACTCAGTTCTCTCATTGTTAATTGATTTTTCAAAAACATAAGTATAAACTGGTTAGGCCGTAGGTGTTTTTCCAGAAACTCGTTAATGTAAATCAGTGATAATACATGATAGGGAGTAACATTCTCAGAAAACTGTACAATTTCACTAAAGGTCAGGTATTTTCTATGTCATAATTTTTTGTTTGCATTTTGGGGTAGAGTCCGAATAGCAAAATGAGACAAGTATTTGACAAATTGACAGAGAAAAATAATCTGATGAAGGAGCTACAGGAAGGGTCTTTGAAGAGGTATTGATGTCAATTTATTTGTTGAGACAAAATAAGATTTGGGAGGAATAAAGGAAAAGATGTGGAATTTATGTAGTGATTTGTTGTTTTAGTGAGCAAGAAGGTAAGGCTGCCATTTAATAGAGAGGGGCTACTGCATGGTTGGAATTTAAAGGAAAGAAGACATTTTCTTAAAATGTTCTGTGTTCCCAAGAAGACCTGCCATAACATTCTGGTTTTATAGCCTGGCAGATGAAGAAGTAGATCATAAACAAATCATTATTTATTTCATCAAAGCCTCTTTAAATACTAGCGTACTTCTTTAAGATTGGAGAATAGGCTTAACTGACATAGAAGTGTGCTTGCTTGATTGTGTGAAATATAATATACTTCATGATAATACTAATGAGTTTTATTTGTCTTGAATTTTAGGAGAGTTTATATATTGCCAAAATTTCTTGTTGAAACATTTCAAATAACTTTTCTATAAAAATCGAAAGAATCTTCATTTGTTTCTTTATAGTGATACAATCGAAAGGGATTTTTATTTTATAAGAACTATGTTGAATTTTATCTGAACCCTGTAGTTCTGGAAAACAGTAAAAAATCTTCACCGCACCCATTGTGTTACTGACTCGGAATGCCTTAACTTCTTAGCTTGACTAAATTTAGACAGGCTTCTCCTTGTGTCTGGGCCCTTGGCCGACATTCAGCCTGGCTTCAACAGGAAACTCAGAGGAGAGCATCATGTAACACGCAATCCCTACTGCTTGCCCTCTCTTCCAATCCTCTTCCATCAGCTCATCCCACTTTATAAATTAGCACCTGCCCTCTTCAGTGGAGCTGTGCCTCCCTCCCTCTCCTATTGTTCATAGCTTCTGATCTCCCTCTTTTCTCTCTCTCTCTCTCTCTCTATCATAATAGCATTCTGGTCTTTACTGCATACAGCTGTGACTAAAGTCACCATTGCATGCTTCACATTTTCTAGTGTAGTTTCTCTTTCACAATTAAATGTATCAGAAATGCAGAGAAAGTGAGTAAAGTATAATTCATATTCTAATATAATTCTTTATTATTCTAAACTTAGATTTCCTGTACTAAATTATTGAAGGAAATCTAGTACATATAGTGAAAGAGAGATGATATTTTCCTCTGCCCTCAGCAGGATGAAAAGAAGAATCGAATGAATACTGAAATGATTCTTTTTCATATCTGCTTGGATGGAGAGTACGTTTCTGTGCTTAGCCTGTATTGAAACTTTACAATGCCTTGATTACCTGTAATATGTAACAAAAGTCAAAATTTTCTGAAGCTAGAGATTGGAGAAGGTTGAGAGAGCAATAAAGAAGGCATAATAAAGCTACCCAAATTGTCTGGAACTTTTCTGTTTTCCTTGGTTCACATGCAAAATCATATCTGGTATTCATAAATAATGTACAATATTTGGCTAAAAGAGTATAGGGGATAATACTGGGTTTATTATGATATAAGTAGTTATAGTAAGAGACTCCAGACTCTGTATTTTGAATCCCAGCCTCCCAGACCTATGTTTTTTTTTGTTTTTCCATTAATCAAAGTAGAGATATTTTTTGTTAATATTGTCTGGTTTCACATTTTGGTTCAGGATACTGATTGAGAATCAAGACACCTGAGTTCTAACTTGGTTTTATCAAGACAATGTATCTTAAGAAAGCCTTTCACTTTCCTAAATTAACTCATTCTATCAAATGAAACCTAAACAAGTAAAGACAGGACAGCTGGCTAACTTAAGACCTGACAAGGGAAAGTAAATAATGACAAACGTAAGTGAAGAGGGGGCCAATGGAGTATGTTTCTTTTCATGCATTGGAAATCATATACTGAGGAAAATTTAACTGAATACAAATTAGAAAATATGTAAGGATCACACCTCAACCTAAACTAGAAGATAGGAGTAAAAGAGTTTTAAGTGTAATTTTATTGAAGACTATTATGTGAAGAACATTATGTGGCTAATATTGTTATGTGTTACTGAAAGGAGAAAAAAATCATTCAGGTTATGACACTTGGTAGACTTATTCAATGCTTGTTCTTCTGAAGAATATATATTTTTAAAATTTTTCTTCTAAGTAATGAAAAAATCCATAAAATTATACTTATTTTTTGAAAATTGTCATTACAGATTAAACTTAAAAAATAATGATATTGAATATGCTTTGTAAAGGGTAAAGCACTTCTAATTTGTTATCATGTCAATGGCTTATGAAATGAATCATCAAAGCCATTTAAAATATTTGAAATAAATTTTACATGAGTACAAATGACATTTTCCTCCAGCTATCTTTGGAAAAATGAAAATAGGATGACTTCCAGGAGACTGGAAATATCCAGTGTTGCAAGATCCTCAAAAACAAAACTGAACCACATCATGGGATGGAAACCCAAGCTCACAGGAAAGTGACTGTCACAAGATTTTTCCTGAGTGCAATTTTCTTTTATTACTTTTTGGTGAGCAAAAACATGATTAGTGACACGGGAAGAAAATGTGTTGAAAATAAAAACCCCTGAAGACAACAGGATAACTAGTTCCTATTTCTGAAAACATTTTCTTGAATTAGTTCTAAGAAATACACAAAATATAGAAACATAGATGTTCAAAGGTTGTAAAAAAAAAGATATGTAAATGTAAAGGATGAAAAGGTGAGGAAACAGAATACACAAATGTAGGAATTTCAAATTGTTTACCTGTCATATTAATAATCACTACAACATAATTTTGAATAAAGGTCACTTTTTAAAAATAAATCTGGCTGTAAATTATTATATCGTGAAACACTAGGATATATAATATACTTTTGCTACAAATTATTAAAACTAATTTATTAAAAATAATCAGAATAACTTTAAGTATCAATTAGGTCTTTGGTATTTGGAATTTTTTTGGTTGAGCAATATTTTTGAACATAAAACAATGATTATAGAATGCAGAGTGTTTACCTCTTTTAGAATAAATTGATATAAATTGATATAAATTTTAAAAGTATCTATCTCAATAAATTATTTTTATTTGGATGAATAAAATGATAAAATTATATGACTCCCACAATTAACCTGAAACATATACATTAATTTTGATGTTTTAATTTACCTCTTCAAATTATGATGACATTTTTGTTTATAAAATTCTGTTGTATGTCTGATTGTTTTCCCTTTCCTTTGCTTTATTTTTACAAAAATGCCTAAAGTAGAAAATTTTTAATAATTTCCTGAAAATAATTAAAATGGTTTAATAAACATTGATTTCCTAAGAAAGAGGTGTGGCCAAGGTTACTTTCCTGTTTGGGGGTAGTGAGGGAATCCTCAATGACATTAACTAAATAATAAATTCCACTATATCCTCTAAAATCTAGATCCAACTTCTCTTAACACCTTGTTTCATCATTTTCCTTGTCAATCCTCTGGTTTATATGGAAAAATCTACTTGTGGACATTGTCTTAAACTGCTCCCACTTCATCCCATCTGCAGTCCCAATTTTTTCGCTTCTATCATCTCCATTTTATAGAACAATTCAAATATTGCACAGTGTTGGCACAGTTTTGGTGTGCCCTGTGACTTTCCATAGCATCCTATCTTAGCCCTCTTTAGATTTGCCACTTTTTGCCTTTTATTATAGCTTCCATAATTTTTTATATGCATATCTTAACTCTCAGGTATGACTCTAAATTCATTGATGATAACTGAGCACTCAGACATTTTAAAAAATCTCTCTCATTCCTGGAATTGTGCCGTAAATATATATATATAGTGGGCGTTACTGAAGGGGAGCAGATGTGGCTCACGCAGTTGAATGCCTGTTTCCAGTATAGGAAGTCCCAAGTTCAATCCCTGGCCTGAGTACCTCAAAAAAATAAAAAGTATCTTACTGAATAAATAAATGTCCTAATGTATGGATTTCTATTTGAAACTAGAACATTTGAAATGGTACACTGAAAGTCTGAGTAGATGATTTAGACTAAGAATTTGATGATTTTTAACATAAGGAAAGTTCTTTGATGAAGTTATTAGGGTGACACTAATAGCCCATTTTCTCCTTTCCCAAAGTAT
The DNA here is from genome assembly GCF_030445035.2 of Dasypus novemcinctus. Taxonomy (NCBI): domain Eukaryota; kingdom Metazoa; phylum Chordata; class Mammalia; order Cingulata; family Dasypodidae; genus Dasypus; species Dasypus novemcinctus. Next base: position 20,760,370 of record NC_080674.1, read on the forward strand.
TAGTGTTGGACAATGTCTAAATCATCAGATGAATCCATTGGAATCTATAAATGGCACAAGACCTTGAATACCCATTTGCTACATTCATGTTCACCTAAAAGTTTGTTTTTTTTTTAAATCAATACTAAAATGGGTTTTGATGTCTCTGTAGTGTTAAAGGGCAAAACTTATTCACTGCAGTATATTCCACAAAATGGCTGAATGTAATCATCCCTCTCTAGGCTGAGATTTTTTAAATCTATGCTTCAAAGATAATATTTTCATTTAAAAAATGTATTGGAAACTGAAAAAATGATTGCGTGTCTGTGCTATACATATAAGCAAAACGATGACTAGTTACATATTTAAAGTCTTTTACAGTGCTAAAAATTCTGGGTTGAATACATGTTCCTGTTTCTGCCCAGATTTCTGATGAAACTGTAGGATACTTTGTATCTGAGTCTAAATTTTTAAAAATATTTAACCATCTCACTAAGTCTATTCTCAAATTTATTAATTTTCAATTATCTTGTGCAGTCTCTTTATAAGTGTAAAATGACTCTAATCATAGTCAGCACTGAATATTAGATTGAGGCTGAATACAAGATAAAGGTCAAAGAACATTGCATTACCTTCTAGATAATCTGTCATTTGTTGGGTACCAGAATGTAATACACATCAAATATTTAGATCTGATCAGCATCCAAATCACTGATTTGAATATTCTTTTCACTCTCTTCTGGAAGTATAATTATATATATTATGTACATATGTGTGTGTGCTTAAATGATTGCAATTTATATCAGAATACTTTTTTCTTGTACCAAATTATAACACTACAGCTTAACAGTGAATATAGGGCCTAATTTTAGTGATAATATCCTCTTCAAATCTGTGTCTGTACAGATTATCATAGAAAGAATTTCTGACAATTTGTCTTCAACGATTTCCACAAGAACTACCAAATTCTCAGTGTTTACATTAAGAGTACTTGAACTTATACATTCTGGTAAAAAAAAAAAAAACAACATGGATAAAAATACTGTCAATTCATTCATATATCCTCTAATTTTGTAGTCACCAATTTGAACATGGTCTGTCTATAGAACATGATTTTATTAGAAATAAGTTACCTTGATTTCAAATTTATATTTTATTTATATCTATAAATGCCAGCTAAGGCTTACAAAATATGCTAAGAACCATTAGTGACATTTGATTCCATAGCTGATTGCCTACTGTGAATGCTTATAGAAAATGTGGAGACACTTTGCTTGTTAAACTCTATGAGAACATTCTTTAACACTGATGAACTGGAGTTTGTTTCTTTGTTTTTTTTTTTTAAGTATTGAGTGCTAAAAGACTTCAGTTTATTTGCATATTATTTCTATGTCATCACTGTTCTCTCAATTCAAAGTAGCAGGATGAAAAATATGATACCCATATCATTCTTATAATAATTATATAATTAACTGTTTCAGAGTTCATATAAAAATAAAATTTGGAATGGTCTCATTAACAAAATTTTAAGATACATCAATGTGGAAATTCATCATTTCCAGACTTTAAGAAGCTCTATATTGATTTAATAGCAGGGGTTTAGAAGCAAGACATTATCATTATAATGTGTCCATAAATTAAATGGATCTGGAGTGTTTTGTTCCACAAAATCTGGGAAACATTTTAGTGTTCAGAACTACGCAAAGGACCATGATTTTAATGTAAATGGTCAGAAGCCCGAACACATTTTCAGCCTTGAAACCTTCATCTGTAAAGTTACAGTTGAATCTTAAAAATAACAATAAATAAATAATGATTGTTTAAATCCAAAAGCCCCACCATCTTCCAAAACCTGGTCTTACTGATCCTCTTTGTTTAGAAGAGCCAAAATATCAGGATCCGTTTCCTTTCACAGTTAATGTAGACCATTAGTATAATCAAAGTATGTGTGTGCAGAGGTTATTTCTCAAAGCCCTTGAATGTCTGTTTTGATTTAGCTTTACTCCAGAATGTTCACCATTAAAACATGATAAAGCAGCATATGGAAAGTTAAAATTTTGAAAAAGCTTAAATTACATTTTATTCCTCAGGCTTAAAACATAAATTGAGAATTATTCAAATTAAACTCACCTACTTCCCATATTTCAAAACTGTAATATGATAGCACAAGGCATTTGCAAACAGATGAAAAATTCAAAATTTTGCAAATGAATATAATCAGAAATCAAATGTCATAACTTTAGGGGACACCAGATTGTAATATACTAAAGAGCAATGGTAAAAATAAACTACATTATTCTTACTTCATGGGTTTAAAAATTTTGATTTATAGGAAATACATAGATATGATCATTTTTGGAAAACAGTATCATTGTGCTGGGAATTCTTACTTCAAGTCCAAAAGCAACAACAACAAAAATATTATCTAAAGTTGAAAATAAAAATGCAATAAAATATAAGAAAATGTGCTTGTTTAGGAAAATATTAAAATTAGACTTTTGTATTACATGTTTGCAGTAGCTTCACAATTGAAGGTTTCATGAAATTCTCCCATGATAAAACAATATCGTATGCAAAATGTTTGTAAATATATACTTATAAGCCAATAGAATTAGAAAATTAAAGATTACCTGCAAACCTTTATGTAATAGAGGACTTTACAGTTTGCAAATAATTTTACAGGTGATTATTTCATCCTCACAACAACCCTGTGAGGTAGGCAGGGGAGTGATTGCCATCTCTATTTTGCAGGTTTGGACCCTTAAAATCATAGAGATTTGCGGATGTGGTCAAGGTTAATCAGTGTGAAACTCCTTTTTTCCCTCTTCTATTCCTACACTTTTTCCTATAGATCGCAAACAAGTAAGAGGCCATAGTGAGTGAGAAGGGGAAAGCTTGAACCTGTGTAAGATATAAAGGAAGGCAACCATGAGTCTATGAAATGTATATAAACTAGAGGATAGTCCTTTAGACTACAATGCTATTGAGTGAGGTACATATTTCTGATAACTGCCCATGACATAAATGAGGAAGTGAATCTAAAGAATAAAACAATCAGCAAGATTTATGCCAACTAATTCCAGGTAGAGGAATGATCAAACTTGCTGATTCACATCTACTAAAACTAAAGGAAAGGGAAAGGTTCCCTTATGTTTTGTACAAAGTAAGTTTTTAAGCACTTTTTAAAAATTACATCTTTCCCTGACAAATTAGATAATCTGAGCATATCTTGAACCATTCATTCTATCCAGTTTAAAAAGGGGTGTACTCCAGTTAAAATAAAGACGGGTTAGTGTGATAAAGACCGTAGTCTTGGGACCCCCCAAAAATGTGCACACAGGATGCACAAAAGTTGCATACATTATATTGCAGGCAGCAAATCCCCATGCTCCATCAATTTTGTATGGAGGAAATAAGTGGGGAGGGCAAAGGGAAATGGTACATACAAGTCCATGACAGAGTGGTCTGGTATATTGGAAACATCCCCAGAATTTAAATACAAGACAAGATAATGAGATCTGTCACAATAACAGAGAATGCATCTCAAGAGTCCACTCAGAAAAGTGGAAAGAGAAGTCAAAAATCACCTTCACAATTTTCATTTTTCTGTGTACCACCCCCATAAATTATAGACATTGGTGATGATGAGCTTTTTTTGTTTGTTTAGTTTAGCTTTTGAAAAATAATCACGAAATAGTGAAACAAAATATCATTGTTTGGCTTAATTCAGTTATTCGTAAACAGTACCACAGACTTTATTGAGCAATTGAAAATATACACAAGAAACAATAGCATTTTTCTGTTTTGTTTTGTTTTTTAATTTGACTTTCTTCCAATGACATCACCCAGTTTCATTCATGAAAAGGGCACTTGTTTCTACAGTAGCTGTGTACAGCTTGCTCAGTTCCTAGCACTGTGTTCACACTTGATCCTTGTCCTTTCTGAGGTGGTCTCTCCATTTGCTCAGGAAGCAACTTCTACATGGAATGCCCCCCCCCCCTAAGTTGTTCTTTCAGATTCTATTTCTCCATAGAGTTCGGCTAACTTTTTGAACTCGGGTCCCCAGTCTCCAAGATAGTGATAATCCTGGTCTGACTGCGTCGTGGCGGAGTCCAGGGAGCTGATGGACCCAGCTTCCGACCTCTGACCCTCATAGGCATAGGTCTGAAGGGAGTCGTAAGGGGGGACGCTGGGGTCCAGATCTGCTTCTGCCAGTCTCTGCTTAATAAATTCCTGAACATCTATGCTTTCCAGTGTGGACAGTATCTGGTGCCTGGGAGTGAGCGTCACGTCCGGTCTGATATCTCTGCGGTACTTCAGCTCCTCGGCAGCAGAGGGGTTCCTCAGGGCTGTGATGTCAAAGGCCTCCGTGTCTTCCTCCCCACCCCCTTCGTCGTCATAGGTGACCACGTTCTCCCGCACGTCCTCCTCTGAAATGATCAGGGGCTCTTTTTTGCTGCGCCTCAGGGTGATAAAAAGTACTACAATGGCTGAGGGGGGAAAAAATGGAAAGAGGATGAAGAGTTAGAAAAAATAGAAGGAAATGCTTGGAGACTTGACATCAGCAATACCCCATCCCTGTATGTCATCAGCCACTTTACAGAGTTAGGCTTGCACCATAACACACCTTTGATCAATGCACTCTCCAATGCCCACCTCAAGATATGTTAATACCTCATAGGATGTAAAAATTAATAATTACCTACCAAACATTTGGAATCATTGCTCTTTTCTGGAACACCACAATATTCTCAATTGCCACATGCAGTGGTTTTGAACTGCATCAGCCCCAGAAAATTATATTCTTAAAGCTAATCCATTTCTGTGGATTACTTCCTATTGTAAGTAGGAACTTTGGATGAGGTTACTTCAATTAAGGTGTGGCCCAGGGTGGGTTTTAATCCTCTTGCTGGAGTCTTTTATAAAAGAGTTAAATTCAGGCAAAGTGAGAGATAACCAGGGAAACAAGAAGCTGAGATAAATAAACCAGGAGAGAAGGGAGAGATCAGCACACACCACCATGTGCCTTCCCAAGTGGCAGAAGAGCCAAGGATGGCAGGCAACAATTTTCTTCAGGAAGAAAGCATCACCTTGATGATGCCTTGATTTGGACATTCCCACAGCTTCAAACTGTAAGCTAATAATTCCCATTGTTAAAAGCCAACCGGTTTCATGGTATCTGCTTTCAGTAGCCTAGGAAACTAAATCCCCCTTATGAATTCAGTGCTCTTGACTCATATTTCAGTTCAATCAATTCGTGTTTAAAGTGAGGAAAACAGATAATGGAAAAATAATATGTAACTTTGATCAGAGAAATAAAGGACTGTGTGGGATTATCTTTGGATATTTAATCCTTCAGGGCAGATTCACCACAGACAGTATAGTTTCAGTTTCTGTGAATTAAGAAGGAGCTTGTACCTTAAACCCTTTATTTTTGATGCTTTTAAGGAAACCACAACAGGAATATTTTATATTATTGATTTATTTTCTCCATTATTCTTTAAAATTATTATGTATTAATAATTGCAATTACCTCTCTGGCTGCAAAATATTAATTTATTTGTATACAGCTTTATGTTTCGTAGTAATTTATCCATTTAAAAATATACCTCATATAATTTATTTAATCCTCATGGCACATCTGTGTTCTACTCCAGTCTTCAGATAATGAAACTGAGACTCAGGAAAGATTACATCAAAGACTAGGTCCATAGAACTGGCAGATAGAAGAGCTGGGAACTTAATCTATGACTTCTCATACAAAAGCCAAGAGCATTTCCACTACATCTTCTTCTTTATTACCAAAACTATGAAACAAAGAACCGAGTGGCCAGTTGGACATGCAGCTTAAAGTAACCTTTGTCAAGGACAATTGTCCTTATTAAAACAATAATATCATGACTATGGTAAATTAATAGAAATCTTGTGCATTTTCCTTTAATATTTTTTCAGTATCTTCAATTTTTCTGGTTGATTATTTTAAACATTGCTAAATAGGAAGAATTACTTTGTTCTAAACTGTTATTGAGCCCAGTAATGTTTGTTTCAATTTTATGGACTGTTTTCAGCTAATGTAATAGACTTTATGATGATAGCAATGACGTTTAGTAAAATTGAAAACATGTTTTACAATATAATCAGAGAAGTACACACAAGTGACATGCACATTTGTCAGATTTAGCAATTATCTGAAATTCACATTTAACTGAGTGTTCTGTATTTTATCTGACAATCCTAATAATATGTAAACATAACCAAATTTTTTAAAGCAAACACCATGCTAGCTATACTCTGGTAAAAGAAAAAGCATACCTGGTACTCTTGAAGCTGCTCTTATATTTCTCACCCCTCAAAGGTAACCTCTATGCTAACTTTCATGGTTGTTGTTTCCTTGCTTCTCTTTAGAAATTAACTGCCTATTGATGCATATTTTCATTATTTATTTTATTCACTTTTCCTGTTTTTGTGCTAGCTACCGTACTCTACATGTACTTCTAAGACTTAAAAATATGGAGATGCAGCTAACATGGAGTTGAAGAATGTCAACCACCACACCATGGAGCCTAGAGAGCCTACAACTGAAAGCAGGAGGATTGCATCCAGTATTCATGCGGAATCTAAGCCTCCTCTTGACAGAGATGCGCAATGGACACAACCAATCCAAGGTCCACAGAGAAAATGTGGCATTGGTGTGGGAAAAGTGGCCATGGTGGCTGCTGGGTGCGGGGAATGGGAGGAAGAGATGAGATGTGGAGGCGTTTTCGGGACTTGGAGTTGTCCTGGGTGGTGCTTCGCGGACAATTACGGGACATTGTAGATCCCCCCAGGGCCCACTGGATGGAACGTGGGCTATGATGTGAACCATTGACCATGAGGTGCAGCCATGCCCAGAGATGTACTTACCAAATGCAATGGATGTGTCATGATGATGGGAGAGAGTATTGCTGTGGGGGGAGTGGGGGGTGGGGGTGGTGCGGTTGAATGGGACTTCATACTTTTTGAATGTAATATTTTAAAATAAATTAATAAAAATATAAAAAAATATGGAGATGAAGAGGAATATATTTTGGAATCAGCAGTGGAAAAGTGAATGAGAGAGAGTAATGGAAAGTGGAGGTTACAGGGCACTCTGAAGAATCTAATTTTCCAGAGAAAAAACAAGTGAAACCCTGTAGGAATTAAAACACACACGTACACTTTTAAATAGAAGTCCCATAATCATCCAGGAAAGTGTAGAATAAGAGGATATTGATGAGATAACGGGAAACTCAATGGGGGAGACTAGGGCAGGCACAGGAAACCAAGTTATTGAGCCAGGAATGAAATGGGCAAAGAATGCCCGGGCCAAGAAGGGACTTCTGAGGTGGAGTGTGACCTGCTCCACAAGCCCCATGCTACAGAATGAGAGTTCCCTGTATATGTTACTTATAGTTCAAAGACATTTCCTAACATAGCATTTTAATTTTGAAGAAAAATAAAAAGAAGGCTTTAGCTAAATGCATTATGTGCATTTAACACTTCACTGCTTGTTTAGGGTAAATGTAGCTTACAGCTCTCTAATTCAGTCTCCAACAGCATCTTCAAGTAACTCACTCCACTCTATTCAGAGGGGGTGTCGATTTATCATACACTCTGTTTTTCTGCTCATCCTGATGATTAAATGAGAAGGTTATTCTGTATTAAAATACCTAATTCTACAGACTGTCTAATATATTATAGGAAAAGTCTTACCTTCAACAATAAATCAAGCTACTTTCCATTATGTTGAAATGGTTGGTGGTTAATGTCAAGGGAATTTATGTGCATGCAAAACAGGAAAAATGTGATCAATACTGTTTTAATAAGTATGTAGGTAATTTATACTCTTCATCAACATGTGTGCAATGTTTCAATCCTCGTGTATGCACCATATTTGTCTTATAGAATTTAAGGGATAATACTGGGTTTATTATTAGGAGAGCTTATAATTGCTTATCCCCCTAATTTAAGTATTCCTGATATATCTGATTAAAATATAGCTACTAGGGAAGTTTTGAATTTTGAAGGCCTGCACTTAATTCTTTCCCAGGCATAAGCAGTTACTTACATGTAACCAATGATTTGTAGATTTGAAACTTACGGATTTCATATAAGGGTGGAAGCATAATTAATCTTACCTTCTAAAGCACTTTTCAAGATGAAAGGGGTTGTGGCTTTGAATTTCATTAAGATAGCAGGACAAACCTGGGCATATGGCCTGTTAGTTAAAGGCAAATTCAAATCAATGCGAAGCAGAATATTGAAAGGTGGCTAATAAAGCACCCCTGAGGATGTGTTTTCATTCATGCTTGTTTAGCACTTGTTTCTGGGTAGACAGCACACAGCAGACACCCCATATCAATTATTGTGTAGGTAAACAAAAGAAGGATCTCTGTGAAAGCGTTAACATGGCATTGTGTTAAGTGAATCCTCCCAAAGAGTAATAGCCTTACAAGGAAAATATTTTTTTAATATATTTTTTAAAGTTGCTCATAGTTAATAATGAAACCAACACCTAATTTTACTTAGGCATATTTTTGAATATTTGAAAACCAATCTAAATATTCTAAGCTATCCCTATTCCAACATATATTTTTAAAAGAAGGAGTGAAGATAACAATTACACATGGAGATTAGAGAATGAAATCTTTGTTTAAACATGGCCTGTCAGATGACTTCTCTTCCTTCTCCCATCTACCAAACTATACCAGTGACTCATCTGGAGAAAATATAATATGATAGAATCACAGTGTTGCACAAGAATAAGAGATACAGATTTTAGTGTTATTTGCTTCAAATATAAATGATTTCTGCTATATTTTAAAACAGATTTTGGTTGTATAGCCTCAGTTGACTTTGAATCAACTGCAGTATTTTTGATAGAACTTTGTTTTAGTGAATATTTTATTCTGCTTACTGTTTTTTTTTCTTCTTTTCTTATTCTCTAGTTTGATCAGAATTTAAACAAATGTTATAATGTTATACTATGTTTTTATTTAAGAAAATTAGAATGAATTTGTCTGGTTTTATTCATTTATTTTAATCATAAGGGAATTTAAATTTGTGGAAACATTCTTGTATTTGTTTTTATTATATCATTTTGTTATTCTTTTTATTATGTATGACCCCCAAGAGTCTTTAGCTTTCATAACTTAAGCTATCATATTATTTACATTTGAATACATTAGATATTGACTTCCAAGCAACTACTCCAAAATAACTTGCATAGCAGAATTATTTTTCCTCATATCCCCTGGTTCTTTTTCATATCATCATATGACAGGGCTAATATTGGTGGACTTGAGATGACCAAAGTCAGGGAGATTATTTTGATGAGGTCCTGCGATGCTCTCAGCCACCACCGACCTTGACATATCTTATTGAAACCTTAGTTTTTCAAACCTAGGATAGCATACAAGGTCGTCTGTATAGTTCAAATTACAAAGGGGTTGGAAATTAGCTCTTCATTCATTCTGCCTTCCTTTCTTGATACATCAGTCTCTTCACATGGACTCTACCTTGCTTCCCAGTTACCCAGAAATTTACATCCATCAGTAGGGAGTTATCCAGGTGCTGGACTAAACTTTGGGTCACCTGTTTATGCATAATGTGGACAATGAGAGGTGAGCTGGCAGAGGTCTGATTCAGCTCCTGGCTTACTGGCTTCTTGTGTCAAATATAATTAGAGTCTGCCTTGCCAACTTTTCTGGTCCCTCTTGGAAGGGAAAGAGTGAGGCTGGGAAAGAAAAGGCAGACCTCTGTGAGGGAGGGAGGATTCCAGCTTTCCCCTACACTAGCAGCAAACTCTGAGTGCATCATGAAGATCCTCTAAATTCTTTCCAATCCATCAAATAAAATGGACCTGAAAAAAGTGATCCAGACAGAAATTAACCCAACTCACAACATATAAATCCCTTGTTTAAAGTTTGGGCCCTTTCGTTTTCAAGAGCCATTTTCAGATTATATATACATATATATGCATAGAACGGGTCTGCCCTTACTGTAAAATTAGCAAATCATATGCAAATGATAATACAACATTTTGAAAAATCACAAAGTATTACAGAGAGTTCTAAGACTCTTGTACCTGATACTTTGTTTTCTCAGATTAAGAAATAAAGTCAAGAGACTTAATGGGTCTCCTGAGATCACCTAGCTAATGAGTAATTAGTTGGCAAAGCTAGGGCTGGGTTGTGGTGCCACAATTATCTTCACAAACACAAAACTGACAGTTAAAACATTTTCCAATATTAAAATATTAATTTCACAATTTGTTTAGTTGTTATGGTTGAATGTCATTTCAGAATCATGACAAGTACTAAAATAAATTATTGTTCCCCCGGCATTGCTAATATTATTTTCCTTTAAAATTACCAGTTCACATGTTAACTTCAACTTTTTAAGTTACAAATGAATATATTTCAAATTTTTGACTAAATCATTACTGAATAACCATTAAAAAGCCCCTTATAAGGCCACAAAAATATAAATTACTTTATAACGAATATTTGTTTAAATACAAGCTCAAGATATGATTTTACAATCCTTGAATAAACCTATGAAAATACATTTGAATTTCATTTAAAAATGACAGACTAAAGGAAGCATATAAAATAGCATCTATCCTGAGGGATAGCAAAACATTTAGAAATGTTCTGTTATTTACCCTAAAGGAGAACGAACATCTTCAAAGAATCAATTAAAAAGAAACATTGCTTTAATATAATAATAAAATGTTGTTTTTATAATACACCTCTAAATGCATGAGTATATTAGAACTTTAAGTTACCATTTAACTTTACCTCTCAGTAAACAAAAATGGTTTTATTATGACAAATGAAAACAAAAAACAAAGTTAGCAAACTTAGCCTACTAACACAGTTATTTTTCAGAATAGTGGCTCTGGGAAAGATGTTATATTAAAGTCAGTCACTGAGGTTTTTCTTCTCTCTGACTTCATTTAGAAATCCTAGATGGACCAAGGGTGTTTTTGATTTGTATTATTTTAATTTTGAAAAAATTGAAAAAAGTGGAAAATACGAACATGTAAGAAAATAGCAGTTTCGACCAACAGACAAACAGAAATGTTAACGCCTCATTTTTTCTGTTTTCATTCTCTACTATGCATCATCTGTAAATGACTCTAGTGTGCTGATACAGTTCTTGCTAAGGTGAACCAAATCTCCATGTCACTAAGTACAATTGATAATTTTAAGTGCTCAATTTATTTAACCTCTGAGGAGCTTGTGACAATGTTGAATACTCTGTCCTCTTTGCGATATTTTTTCCTTGACTTCTGCAACATTACACTTACTAGTTTTCTTTCTCCTCAGACATTCCCTTCACTCTCCTCTGCCAGCTCATTATTTTTAACTTTTTTAACCACTTGGGGTTTCTCAAAGCTTAGCCCTTGTCCATCTTCTCTCTCCTTATATTCACTTGCCGTAGTGACTTTAACACAGGGCACTTTGTGGCCACTAGCCACAGCTTGGGGAAGATCAGACTGCACATTCAACAAGAGACAAAAAGTCTTTGATACACAACTCATCTGCATATCTATTTAATATTTTATGGCTCACTTTTCACTTTGCCTAGATTCTCTTGATATTATCCACCTTTCTTACCCTGCACTCTACATAGTCTTAGCTAGGCTTGACCTGAGAAAGACAACTACATTATCTTCCTAACTGATTTGCCAACTCGCTTTCTTGCTGCTATGCAATTTCTTCTCCACGAAGTTCACAGGCATCTTTGGCAAAAGGCAAGTGTTATGATGGGACTCTCTTACTTAAAATGTTTCTTTACACTCCCAGAGCAAATCCCTCTGTCAGCCTGCCCAAGAAGACCCCAAGCTTTCTCATCCCTACCCACCTATCCATCCTCCTTCTCGGCCTCAATCCACCTATACTGTCATGCCCCCAAACAGGTGTTATGACTTTCCCCCAAGAACAAAACAAGAAATATTACTTGTAAGAATAGCGCCATCTCCCCAGAGCGTTCTGTCCTTTCACATACGCACAGTACCAAGAAAGGAGAAAAAGATAAGGCAGCAAAGGGGAAGGGAGAAGGGAGAGGACACACAGGAAAAATAAACATTCCCACACTATAAACCATGACCACTAGATGCGGAAAGATTATTTAAAGTATTTTTATTGTTATAAAAATCAAGATTTACTATCTTGCGTTCAATAGTAATGCCAAAGAGTTTACAGAGATCCCATTTTAAATGTGGTTCTCGTCAGATTTAGAATATTGCCACACATAATGACAAAATGCAGAGAGCGGGTTTTTTTTTTAAATAAAATGAAGGCAAATGTGATCTCAAAATATCATATTGGTTTTAATGAATAGAATCTAATTTAACACAACATCTAGAGGGCAAAATTGTTTAGTTCGCATCTAAAAATTCAGCTACCACTGCTGATGAAATATTTTTGATTAATGCCATAATAGAAATTCCTACAAGGCATCCACTTTTTAATGCAATTTTTACATTCCTTTTAGAATATTCTTGTGTCCTCAGAAATAAATTGTAAAAGCCATTTCGAGATTAAATTTAAAATATTTTAATATTAATTTTTCCTAAAATACAACCTTTCCAAATACCTTTCAGATTCCATTCTCCTTTTACTTTGGCTATTCCAAATCTTTCATCAAATTTGAATCAAATTGTTTCTAGATTCCTCAAAATGACCCTTCCTCTCTCTTAATCCCTCTCCCTCAATCTCAGTGTCAGGTGCATTCAGAACTGCCTTCATACAGCCCTGGGACATCGCATGACTTACCGAGGAGAATGACAACACACAGAAGAATAGCGATTAAGGCTCCTGTACTCAAGCCCGCCGAGGACAGGAAGGCTTCCGCATGGCAGGTCCGCACGCGCCCATCTCTCTCGCATGCACAAACCCTGATGGTGAGGGTGCTGCTGCTGCTGAGAGAGGGGATTCCACCATCAGAGATCATAATGGGGAGATAATACACATCCTGAATAGTTCGACTAAATCGCCTCCGCCTTGTCAGAATGCTGGCTGTGTTATCTATGATAGACATAAGCAAAACAAAACGTACTTAGTCAAGCCGCCATTAAAGAGTCACATTTCCTTTCATGGATAAAAGGGGCACGTATGAGGCATTTTTCTGCTGCTCTTTTTTTTATAATCTCATGAAAGGGTCAAGGGAACATGAAGGGACAAGTATTATATAGAGCAACCAATTTGAAAAAATTTAATTTACCTTTAACAAAAGGAGGAAGCAATAAATATTTTAGGCATGGACATAGAGCCCACAGACTTACTTCAAAGATTATAGATGTTTTAAACTAGCTGTCTCCAAAGTTGCGGGTAAGCCAGTAGGCCCTACCCCAAAACCTGTGACTCTGAATGTGAGAGATAAGGGCAGACATCTGTATTTTAGCAAACTATACCGGTGATGTTAAGGCACAATTAGAGCTTAAGAACCACTTCCTATAGAGACCCCAGGTGAACGGATAAACTTCTTTAGACTCAGCTGTGATGTGAACATTCCCTTATTGTGAACACACTGTGGAAAAGCAATGATAAATAAAAGTTAACTGTGCTTTCTTTCAGTGCTTTTTAAATGCAATGTACTCTGTCAAATGCCTATGTGATGTATTTTGTGCAAAACAAAGAGGCTATTGAAATCCTTACTTTATAAGGGGAGATTATGGATATTATGAATTGTACTCTAAAGATAAATGGCCTGCAGTCAGAGGGTAAGATCACAAAGCTAGTGAATGACGAGCATTCAAATATCACAATCAAGAGCCCTGCTGACAACCACAGCTTCACATTGTTCATGTCCCTGCCAATCCACCAGTCCACCTCCAAGAGTACATAACATCAACAGGAGCACAGAATACAGACTCGTCTCACGATTGTTATCAGCATTCTGGGAAGTTTGTTAGTTTAAAGGCCCCTGTGGGGTACACTTGGATGTGATGCTTAGATTGTCTTCCAGGAGCAACTGGTTACCCCGCAATGGAATCAATGGCTCCTTGCTGCCAGCGGAGAAAATCTGGTCATTTATGCTCAACCCTAGCAAAGCTGAAATGCCAATTTATATCCAGAGCTTCCCCATGAGGTCAGCGGAGGTGGCATTAAAACTGCATGGCAGGAGTTCCACTTCTCTCTGCCCGGCCATTTCTTCACTACCCTTTATCTGTGTTGACCTCAAGGAAAAGCTCCAGTAAACATCTTGTATACTACACACCATTTCAAAGTTTGCTTCCCAGAGAACTCAGTCTGAGACACTACCTATCAGTTATTTACCTCCCTGCTTAAGAGTCTGTTACAAATTGTATTCTTTCCTCATATCAAGTCCTCTTATTCTGAAAACTGAGATTCTGTTTCATATGGGTATATTTATTATAGCCATGATCTAATATCCTACATGTATATTTTCTTGATGCTCCATAATTAACTTAATGCAATAAAAATATTTTTAAAAAATATTCAATTAATGTGTTTTATAAACTATAGGAATATACATATGTGATGATTAATGGAATATAGACATGATTTGTTTACATGAAAATGTTACTGTATGTTTGCCATGTAGATGAGAAATAAATAATCCCAGAAGGAATTGAAAAAAATCTTCTCGCCTGGTAGAAGAACACTCAAAATTGTATCACCTTCATAGCCTGGAGCAAGTGGCAGAACAGTGAAAGAAAAAGTGGGAAAACTTTTTATTTCCAGGAAAGTCATTGCTTAGAGCATTAGGCAAAATTTTACATTTAAATCAGAAATCTAAGATCTGCCCTACTCCAATGTAAAAAATGCAAGATTGATTGCAAGGAGTGTGCAATTAAACTTGATTCAGAGAGCAATGCTGACAGGTATCAAATGTACTGCATAAAGCATGAGCAAACTCCCAGGAAACCTGACCTTGGGGGAATCAGATCTATCAGTTATTAGATGTTAGTTCATGTTTAACATAAACTTGCCTGTATGTAACATTTTAATATAAGGGAAAAGTGTGAGCAAACTATTCAAAGGCACAAAAGTTTTGAGAATCTCGCAGCCAGCCCACCGAAGAAAAGATGTAAGGCACTGGATCTCAGTGAAAAATAATACAGTGTAGAAGGACATAATAAGATGTAGTGGTAGATGAGGACTGCCTTCTAGAGCCCTGGCCTAATATACTTTTCATTGCTAATCTGGAAGCACATTCTCTCTACAAATAATTCTTAGAAATGGAATCAAACACATAATCAGAAAAGAAAAAGAACACCAAAATATATTTCTAGTGCATTTTAAGTTCCTAAATACAAAACTCTCAGACAAGAAGACATAAAATTATCCTTTTATTCCCCCCATTCAACCTTCAACAGTCTGACTTTTGAAAAGAAAAGAGGATTTAGGAAGTAAAGAGCTGCCCACCTAGAAAGGCTTAGCACAGCAGAATAATGAGCTCTTGACAAGGGATATTGTGTACCTCACAAGAATGGCAAAAAAATGTAAAAAAAATGTACTTGGAAGAAGACTCAGTGAACTTGAACAAGAAAACTTTGATTAAAATTAAAGGTGTAAGAACCCATGCACAAACACACATGTATAACAAAACAGAACAGAGTTTTTGCTGAAAATGCAAAATTAGACAACAAGAACAACAATGTATTCTTGAAGTAAAATACATAAAAAGATAAACATGGTATTGTAGAAAGTCTCTTGTAACATTCAAGTGGATAAGAAAAATTAATGTGAACTGAAAAAAGGGAAATCACTGCAGATGGTATATCTGTGAATAAAGAGTACTAATTTTCAATGTTAAATAAAGGACAATCTATAATAATATGCACTTAAACTTGGGTATTAATCCTAACTCACAATATCTTATATGATATTGTAGAACAGTTGGTAGCTAATAAAATGGATTAGAATTCAGGAAAATTTTGAATAACTAAAACAAAAACCTTGAACTAACCAGTAGCTATAAGGATCTCTGAGATTTTTACAATTGTCTGATAATTTGATGAGATCTTTCATATTATATATATATATATCGCTGGGTTGGTACATTTCTAAATTCCACATTTCTACAGGGACAGAAGACAGAAGGCTACAGAAAATGATAATACTTTTATAATTATTGTTATATACTGCTCCTGACTTCCATTCTTCCATACTCTTACAATTTAAATGTAGAAAAGATAGTATCTCATCCTGTTCTCTCTCTCTCTTTTTTTTTTTTTTTTTTTTTTTGTCACCTTGAGGACTAATTGTAACTAGCTGGAGTTTAGATTTCACTTCCATGAATTAGTAGTATATATTTCTTTGTTGAATGTTTAGGGAACTCACTGGATGGAGTCTAATCTTAGTGCTACTTAGTATACTATAATTCAGTTTAAGTTAAAATAAGGCATACTTTTAAAATACATTTGGTGATAAAAGAAAATCTTATATTAAAATCCGAAGTTACCTTATGCCTCAGAAGGTATTAAAACCACGTGTTCTTTGTAACTTTTAAACTATTAGACGTCCATACACTCCCTGCCGTTTCAGCCATTTAACTTCTTTGATCATGCATGCATAGAAATACTTTGGTTTGAAATCTCAAGACTAGCCTAACAGAACATTAACATAATATTGCCTAATGAATCACAGCAGTAGATATGTTTGAGATCCTTAGATATATGTCTCTGATTGGACTTTTTTTTTTTTTATTGTGTCTGAGAAGGAAGCTAGGAAAGTGTCTGTTTAAACCAGACAGATAAATGGGCATGTCTTCATATTGTTCAGAGTTTTATTTTTTAGTCCTCCAGTAGGAATAAGATCTAATCATAATTTAACTACTAGTAGAGTCCATGCATGAAACAAAGCTGCTTTATTTTCCTGCAAACTCCCTTCACATAATAGGTGCTTGTGAAATAATGATTGAAGCTACACTCAGCAGAAACTTGTCTTGTTACAATTGCCTTATTATGTTAGCATATATTTAGAAATTAAAGGCAAAACAAACTAATATATCTTGTACAACTTCAGCAGCATGATTTCCTTACCCTAATTCATGAAGGTTTATTCTTATGCTAACCCATGAATTGTTCTAATCCAGACTCCAGATTCTCCCCATTCATTTAGTTCATTTAAATTTGTAAACATCGTCCTGGTTCCACCTGTCTTTCTTCAAAGACAACAGTGTATCATTCAATTTGTCATTATGTTCTGATTTGCTCCTTAGAATGCCATCCCTGTGACTATTTGCCACACTTCATCTCAATGACCCTTCAATCAACCACCATTGTTGTTTAAGGTTGCTGCCTTCAGATTTATACATAATGCTGGTAAAATAATTATAACCATATTAACTGACTCCACCAAGCATATAAGAGACATAAAATAGGCCCTCAAAGGAGAACAGTAATAAATCCATTAATTTTCATTCCTTATCAGTGTGACAGAGTAGTTATTCTAAGTTTCTTTTGCCATTTCCTTTCAGTCCTGTTCTCCCACCTGCAGTAAGAAAATGTTTTTTCCTGCAAAGAAGAGACCACCTACTCTCAACAATTTTAAAGCCACATTTGAATCTGTTCAGTGTTTCTTTGTTCATAATTATGCCTCTTTGTACAAGGCTCTGCATATCCGAGACTTAAAAAAAGATAATGTAAATATATGTGAAGAATAGCTCATATGGATTTGCACAGGAGTGTTAATTTAGGTGGAGAGGGGGATAAAGAAAAAAAGGAACATTTTGAAATAGAAATCCAACACAGAATACAAAGTAATTCACAAACATATGTTAATATAAAAATTGTAGAAGTAGAGATAAGTTTGGAAAAAATAGAAATATGAACTCCAAGGGGAGCCTTATATGTAGGTAATGGAAAAAATGGAAACAGGAGTTTTACTTGGAGTCACTAAATTTGTTAACACTGAAGAAGTTATGAGGAAATTGTAAGTTTTTAACCTTGGAAAATATTTAAGACTCAATAGAAAATCCTATATATTTTTAACTTTTTGAATTTTTCCCTCCTTTAAGACAAAGGATGGAGAAATTGACCTCTCTAGCATTAGGGAGTTCTAATCAAGGAAAGAATTATAGGAAAAAAAAAAAGGGAAAGAAAGAAGGAAGAGAGGGAGGGAGGAAGGAAGGGAGGGAGGGAGGAAGGAAGGAAAGAAGGAAGAGAGGGAGGGAGGGAGGGAGGGAGGGAGGAAGGAAGGAAGGAAGGAAGGAAGGAAGGAAGGAAGGAAGGAAGGAAGGAAGGAAGGAAGGAAGGAAGGAAGGAAGGAAGGAAGGAAGGAACTTAACCCTACATTCCCACAGAAGAAAAGCAAAACCAAATGACAGAAGATGGTAAAATTAGCAATATTTTTATTCTGTTTCCCACTACATTTTTGGTTTGGGAGTATGAGTCAGCTCTCCTTTTGTTGTCAGTGTGAGGAGGAGTATAAAAAGATGAAAGGAGGTGTGGGCCTGTACACCCATAAAAATATATACATAACAGTCTAAAAAAATCAACAGAGCTTAAATAATTAGGGAGACAATAATAGCACATTTTCTATCTAAAGCTAAAGGCCCATTAAAACAACTGCTACACCAGAAATTCGTATTTTCCCATTTTAGGCTCGAGATGGCACAAAGTCTGTTTAACTTATTGCTAGGCAGGTTTTGAGTCTCCACCACCACATAAAAGCTAATGTTTTCTACTAGGCGTGACTGGATAAAAGTAGCAAGTGAAGAGTCTGAGGTTTGATTGGCAGGGGAAAGCAGAGCTGTAGTGCAGAAAGTGCAATGTGTCCAGGCCCCAGTACTGAGAGTAGGTAAAAGTCTCAGGCAGGCACAGCTACTAGAGGATGTCTGAGACTTGATTTGCAACTGTGTTCTCAGAACGGATTATGTATGTGCTATCCTACTTAGAAAAAGGAGAAATTGCTAAATGGTCTCTTGACACCCTGTGGATAAAAACAGAACTTAAAATGGTTACACTCTGTAGAGAAATTAAGCACATTAGAACACCAGATGTGAGTTCTTGTATGAAGGACAAAAATAAACTATGGGAATATTGACATGTACAAATCTGGGAAAGTCAAAGAAATGCAAAATAATCATAAAAAAAAAATCCCTCCCTTGGTTACCACCATACATCAAATTAAATAACTGCACCTCTTCATGCATGGCCTGCAAAGTATGAAAGGATGTCGAAAGACATGTGTTATCAGCTACAGTAGTCAAATATCTGTCTTCTTAACCTCAAAGGAATATAATTTTAACATTATATATCCAGTCAACAAATCCAAACAGCAATAAGGAAAAACAGTATTTTCCTGTTGCCTCTTAAGTGTTTGTTAAAATAATAAAGCAATTTATAAATGTGACTTTCATTTTTAGAACTAGAATACTGAAAAGAAATAATATAGAAGAGTAATTGAACCAAGAAAAAAAATCAAAATTTTTAAAATACTGCAACAAGGTGAAAATGACACTCTGAATCTATTGTTTATGACTAAAAATCATTGCAAATGTACTGTTTTCTTTGTTTCAGAAAGAACATGTGACTTGTACTCCTTTATTTTTTAAAGAATGAAAGTGTCTAAAAAAGTTGAAATATGTTTTCAGAAGAGAAAGTAAAACCATACATGAATAGTAGATGCTTTTGATAGCAAATCTTATAAAATTATGAGGATTTTCTTATTTGAAAGGCATTAAGTGTGCATTAGAAATCTACAAACAGAAATAGAAGTGTGCACTTAAATCTGTAAGAACAAATGCACCTTACAATTAGAATTAAGCCTAGGAATTAGCCTGACAAATCTCCTTGCAGCACATAAAGCCTAGTCCCTCAAGAGATGGGATAAAGGTCATGAAGCAGAACAGACTTGTCTTGGTAAACTAATGATAATTTTATTTTGGGTGCTTAGGTTATGCTTTTATATTACAAAATAAGTAAGTAAATGTAGTATATGCATTTAAACCTGTTATAAACCTGTATTTATAAATATTCTGGCGTGATGGCTATGGTTGATTTGCTATAGGCATTCAATTATAAAGTTAAAATTAAACAACAGATTTATTATATGTTATAAATTTTAAACTGCAATTTAAAGAAAAGTGATAGTATAAAAAGTATATCTGGAAGAAGTAATATTTCATATTTTCTTATAGTTTCAGAGAAATACAATTTAGAAATGCAGTGTTAAAAATATCTTATGAATTGATTTTTCATTTTAAATATAATAATATTTTACCAATTTATTAGTTACCATTAAAAATTAGATCACTATTAAACACACTGAAACTTTTGTTGCCCACATTTATGTAACTTGAAAATAAGAAACTACACTCATTCTTTAACAAGAGGTTATTAATGCCAATAAAGAAAAATACCAATATATCTTTCATAATTCATATTGCGTACATATACCTATATAATATATAGGGATAAATAGAGTGTGTAAAAACAAGTCCTTTAGTTGTTCCTTCTCGAAATCAACGTCTTTAGCATTTAATAGATAGCAGATCATGACTTTCCAGAAAATTATTGAAGACTTTTGGTAAGCACAATTTTTCTATCCACCATAAAGTAACTATAGGGTCAATAGAAGAATATTTACTTTTATGTTTACAAACAATACTTAATGCTTAATGTTTTTTCAGTAAATAGTGAATTAAAGTGTCACTCTGCCTCTGCTTTGCCACATTTTCTGGCTAGATTCTTCTAACCAATATCCCTGATATTACATTCTCTCATACCTTTGCTGTGTTAATTTAATTTACCTACTGGAAAAGCATTTGTTGGGGATTGAATCATGCCCCTACAAAGACATGTTCGTTTCTGGATCTGTGTTCCTGTGAGTGGAACCTGTTTGTAAATAGCATCTTTTGAAGATGTGGTTATTAGTTAAAGCGTAGCCAGATTGAATCAGGATGGGTCTTAATCCATGTGACTGGAGGCCTTAAAGTGCGGAAATTTGGATGCAGTCAGAGAAAGCCACAGGAAGATGCGAGAACCCAAAAGTCAGCAGAAACCAGAAAAGCAGATACAAGGGGAAAGAGACCCTGCCGTATGACAAAGGGCTATGCCATCAACAAAATTCTACAGTCTCCAGGAGAAAGCATGGCTTTGTCAACATCTTGAATTTGGGCTTCTAATGTTCAAAACCATGGAACAGTAAATCTTTCTTAAAGATAACCCAAAACATATAGTGTTGGTCATAGCAGCTCTGGCATACTAAGACAGTGTTATCTGATCAATTCTGTGTGGTGGATTGCACTAAAGTGATATCATGCTCCACCTCCTTTAACTATTCAAAAATCAGTGATCTCTGTAAACTTATACACATTCAATAGCTTTTTATTGAAAGTTAGAGTTAATATTATTCTTATTTTGCCAACTAGATGGTAAGCTCCTTGAAAACAGGAACTGTGTATTTTAATGCCTCACATTCTCGAGAGTTTAGACCACTGACTTATGCACAGCAGTCAAAACATATCACTTTAAAGATGAAATGGCAGGGAGAAAATCAGTGTTAACTTTAGAACTGACTACAGAATTTCTCCTGAGAAAAAAGTATATATATAATTTTTGGTGTGTATGTGTGTGTATATATGTGGATCTCCAAGAAGGAAGAGGAATGGTTATGAGGATTAGCAATACAGTGTGAGGCTGTAGTGCACAGGCTGGACAGGCAGTGTGAAATGTCAGCTGAAAGGGCAGGACTGCCAAATATGTGTGTATGTGTGTGTGTGTTTAAAAGGCTTTTCATCATTTTTAATTAGGGACCATGAATGCATATATTCTTATTTAAAAGATTCACAGTTCATTTAATATGTCTTTTAAAAAAATATTACTACTAATATAGATTATATCTATACATAAATCTTAATTTATTTTTTATATTTATTCATAAAGTTCTCCTTTTGCACTTTGGCTTTAGCTTTCTTACAACATGAAATCTGATTCAATTTTTTTTCCTCTATTTTTTTTTATTTAATTCTTATTTTCATTTGGCTGGACTAGCTGCAAATATTTCACCAGTGGAATTTTATTAAATTTGATACCCAGTTGCTGTATTTTCAGAGTCATACTGTATTTGAAACCACCTTTATTACATTGTCACACATGAATGGTACCTTAGAAAGAACAGGATTTTTCCTTGTAATTCTTTCAAACATCATTAAAAGAAGATATCTTGACTTTTGCCTTCTAATTTTGTACACAAGTATTTAAAACACCATTCACTGTCTTCACAATTTAAATTCACTGTCTGGAATTTGGCAAAATCATCTCATTTTCTGTTAAGCTAGGAGATTATTACGTGATATATACATATTCTTTCAATTTTAAATGCTAATCTTCTCACACTCAGGTTATCACTTTCTGTTGTTTATTATTTTTCCATTTCTTTGGTTACTTTTCAGTTTTGTTCACTGTGTCCTTTATGACTCATAACATTTCATGTGTGATTTCAATTTCTTTCTATTTTGAGCTTTGCTTATAAATAATAATTGTAATAATTATATTCTAATTATCTCATTTTATAAGAAAAGAAACTGAGACATGTGAACAAGGTATCAGCCATGGTCACACATAGAATTATTAGTAAAACCAGGTTTCAAAAAGAGGCAATCTGTCTCTAGAGTTCCACTCTAAATCATTCTATTCTTCTTCCCTTTTGATCTTCCTGACTCCTAATTCACGTTTTAGTTGAGTCCATTTGAATTTAATCACATTGAATTTTTAAATAGACAATATTTTAATGCCAGCTTAAAATTCTTCATTAGATATTTGTTTGATTTTTCTTTCTGCTTTATTAAATATTCCTCCAATAAATGCTAACTGACCTTTGTCCTTCAACCTACTGGTGCCATTCAATATCCTGTGATCTTCCACTTAGGGAGGCTTTTTTTTTTTCTTTTTTTAATTTTTTTATTCATTTTTAAAAAAATATTACATTAAAAAAATATGAGGTCCCATTCAACCCCACCGCCTCCACCCCACCACTCCCCCCACAGCAACACTCTCTCCCATCATCACGACACATCCATTGCATTTGGTAAGTATATCTCTGGGCATCACTGCACCTCATGCAATGGTCCACATCATAGCCCATACTCTCCCACGTTCCATCCAGTGGGCCCTGGGAGGATCTACAATGTCCCGTAATTGTCCCTGAAGCACCACCCAGGACAACTCCAAGTCCCGAAAACGCCGCCGCATCTCATCTCTTCCTCCCATTCCCCGCACCCAGCAGCCACCATGGCCACTTTTCCCACACCAATGCCACATTTTTTCTGTGGACCTTGGATTGGTTGTGTCCATTGCACATCTATGTCAAGAGGAGGCTTAGATTCCACATGGATACTGGATGCAATCCTCCTGCTTTTGTTGTAGGCACTCAAGGCTTTCTGAGCTATGATTACCAGGACATTATTTATTAACAAAAGTAAAGCCTAAAAAATACCAAAACTTATGTTTAAAGACAAGATGAATAGTGGGGATAAGATTCCAGAGAGGAGAGAAATATAGAATGGTGAACTCGTGGTTGCAAGCTTTCTTTTCCTCTGGAGACATATGAAAATACTGGGAGCAAAAAAAGTGGTTGTGCTTCTAGACTGGGAATTGAGAAGCTGGGAAATATTCTGGAATACTCTGGGCTTATTAAAAAAAATAGGAATTTGAGATACCTCAAATACATGACTGATCTTCCCTAAGGACATGTGTTAAATTGGAAGATGTGCTAGTCAAGAAGCAAAAATGCTAAGTAGAAACCTCCTGAAAGACAAAGCAGAGGCTTTTGCAGTCTCCAGGTGCCGAACAGATAATAAATACAGCTACAGTTAAGGAACAGGGAAGAAGGGCTCCAGTGAACACACAAGTTCTCAGTTGAACACATGCTTTAGGGACAGGGACAAATTAGAGATAAAGCATAAACTAAACTGAAAACATGAAAAAATCCTTGACTTAGATCAGATTCAGATTAAATTAAAGTGATAATCCCCTCTCTAATTGATTAGCAAAAGAAATGCTAAACACAATCTAGATATATACTATCACTTGACTCTTTTACTTTTATATACTATGTCTGACATTCAAAAGAATTTATTAGATACATAAATCCCCTCCCAACACCAATCCCAGGAAATCCACAAAAATAAGAAACCCATATCCAATCCAGATATTAGAATTAGCAGGCAAAGACTATAAAATCATTAAGATCATATATTCAAGAAAATAAAGAAAAGATGGAGAACATAGAACAAAAGTTAGAATATTTCACCAAGGATTTACAACTCTCTGAAAGGATGGAATGAACAACCAAAGCAGTGAGTGTTTGGACTACTTTTTCTTTGTATGGATGTGTCTGCTTTCATAGGACTCTTCCCTCATGTAGCAGGTTTAATGATGGCATCCCAAAAGATATGTCCTCGTCCCAACCTATGAATGTGACCTTATATGGAAAAAGGGACTTTGATGATACAATTAAGTGAAGGATCTTGAGATGAGATCCTCCTGGATTATCTAAGTGAGCCCAAAATCCAATGTCAAATTTTGTTCTAAGAGAAAGAAGAAGAGAAGATATGAAAACACAGAGGAGAAGCCCAAGTAAATATAGAGGAAGAAACTTGATTATGCAGTATCATTCAAAGAATGCCTGGAACCACCAGAAGCTGGAAGTGAAAAAGAGCAGATTTTTCTCTAGGACCCTAGATGGAATACAGCCCTGCCAACACCTTGAATTCAGACATTTGTCTTCCAAAAATGTGAGAACATGCATTTCTCTTATTTTAAGCTATTAGTTTATGGTATTTTAATGGCCAACATAGAGAATTAATACACGTCTTTACACAGATCATTAACTCTATGCCAGTAATACGTTTTCTAACTATACATGCCCAGGGTATATCACAGTGATGACTATTAAAACCTAGGCCCAAAATAAATGTATGTTTTTATCAACAGGAATGGGATATTCTTTCTCCAATAGTCAGATGAATTAGCAGATACTGAATAAATGAAGGAATTGAACATGTGCCAGGAAAGCTGTCATAGAGGTGGGAAAGATCAGGAAAAACATGGGCAATGATCTTAAATTTAATTATTTAGCAAGCAGAGCTGGGTAACATCATCAAGAGTATAAATAAGTAGAGAAGTTCTTTATGGTAGATAACAGGAAATTAGCTACCTGATATGATTCCACATATCAGATACAACAGTACACAACACAACAACACTACAAAGCTATTCAAATCTAGGATAAACAGAATGTGTGTATATATATATGAATGTGTGTGTGTGTATATGTACATATATATATATATATATGAAAAGGTTATAATACAGAGCTGCTTTTAAAATTTCTTATTAAGAATTGGCCCAAGGTAGTATCAAGAAACATGAAGGGTTTGAGATTTTACCATACTTGCATAATGCTAAGTTATCCTGACACAATTTAGTAGATACTGGCAGAAGAAATAGACCAGTGAGTGTGAGTCAGAGACAAAGGACTTAATTACTTTATTATTCAAGGCACAGCAGGAAGCATCAGCTTTTGTTTCACATACATTCCCCTTGTATTTCAAAGTAAACAGGTATACTTTGTACTCCCAGTCAATATGTGTTGCTTCCTAGGAACCCTGAGCTTAGGAAAGCCAGATCTTTTATAATAAGCTGCAAACTGCCAAACTTTGTATAGACAGAGACATTATCTTTTTTATATTCTATGGCAAAAAAAAAAAAAAAATATATATATATATATATATATGTTCTTTGCTCCTGAGAGAGGCACTGTCTTTATGTTCCAAGGCTGATCTTTATACAAAAATCCTAGAAAAGATAGTCTGGAAGAAACTGTAAGTTAGCATCTATGATCGCAAGACATGAAAAAATACATGAGACCCATGGAGAATTGGAGGATTTAAAAATTCCAGGAGGTGTTTGTATTACCATTCATATGGGAAAACTGGTCCATGGGTTTAATTAATGTGCAAAATTTAATGTTCTCTTTCATTAAGAGTGTAAATATATTATTCTTTTCTGGTATGCTTTTATATTTTCAATAACATTGTATTTTACAATGATCAACTTAAACATCATTTATTGCATATTTTCTATGATTGTTTTACCAGTTTAAATTTATTTGATTTGCCAATCTATTCATGTATGTGCATGTGCATATATATATACATATGTAGTCTTATATTATTGAATTGAGATATTTTGATATACTCAATAATTAAATTTAAAAATTCTAGATATAAGAATCTTGTATGAAAAACCTTTCAT
The DNA here is from genome assembly GCF_030445035.2 of Dasypus novemcinctus. Taxonomy (NCBI): domain Eukaryota; kingdom Metazoa; phylum Chordata; class Mammalia; order Cingulata; family Dasypodidae; genus Dasypus; species Dasypus novemcinctus. Next base: position 20,786,609 of record NC_080674.1, read on the forward strand.
CACTAATGTGGGTTTAATGACTATAAAATTTTCCTGTATTTCTAAATGATTACTAAAGATCTTTGGAGGCACACCTATATAGGTTAAATAGCTTGAACTTAATATGACTTTAACTTTAACACAAATTTTCACTGTACTAATATTAAATGAATTTTTTCAAAATATTAAATGTAATAAAATCTTCAGTGGTTTAGAAAAATATTATACAGAAATGTAATTGTGGGTTTCTGGAAATGATTTCAATCTACCAAGGCAGCAAGGTCAATACCTTTACAAGTTATATAATTCTTTGAGATATGGAAAAAACATGATTTTAAACATACTTCAAATATTTAATTACACAAAATATATGTGGAATCACAAGATTGGATATTAAATTGTCAGTAAATGTGTAGTAATAAATGTGATTTTTCATATACAAACACACACAGATATATGCTTTGATTAATAAAACTGACCATAAGACTACTTGAAGAAGGGAGAAATTCAAACCTAATTGATTCATATGCACCTTGTTATGGCCACAGGTACAGTTTAGTATTATCAGGAGGCATTGCTCAACCCAGCATTCTCATTATTATGACAATCTAAAGAAGCTTAGGGACAATGGAGAAAATGTTTCCAACGTGTTCTCATTGAGTGACACGATTTTTTATTGAGTTTGAAAATGCTCCTTCTAGAAGGGCACAGAGAGGATATTAAATGATGACTCCAAAATGTATCACCATTGTTTTCTTTATGTGATTCTCTAGCAATTGTTAAATCCCAGATAATAACATATTCAGACAAACGCAATCAAAGATACTTTGGGGAAAGAGAAAGTTGATACTAATTAGAATACTGTACATATTGAAAGACTTAATGTTTCCCCTAGGTACAAAGAATGACTTTTACATAACCTTGAGCTATCTACCAAATAGGGAATCTAAAACATGTGGGGGGAAAATTATTTAGTAATCATAGACATTCATCATGAAAAAGATAATTCAAAAGTCTCCACAATATTTTGCAATTAACACATTTATCTACCCATATTTTTGAAAAATGTTCATAACAACAAAAGACAATATAACATATCTTGAGAGTCCTGATAATACAGGATGATTTCAAGCATTGCATTTCCTTTCTTAACTGTCCCTAGGACATATTTTCATTTTTCCTAATTTGAATTTTCCTACCTCCTAGCAGTTGCAGCAGCTTTCACAAATATGTTTGTCAGCTAAGATTTCTCTTAAAATTTGCCCAAGAGCATATTACATGTACTTTGCTCGTTTAAAGGGACGCTTCTGAATTCAATGATAGTTATTTGTACATATGGCTCAATTTTAAATACAAACTATTCACAAATCATAACACATTAACATCAAACTGACTTTGAATGCTGATTTGCAAGCTGTTCATAGATACACAAGAATAAAGTAAAACTGTTCAAGCCTATTCAACATTAAGTCAACACAGAAACCACGTAGATAAAAATGTATGCATATATGTTCACCTTCATTGTCCTTTAGAGTGAAGTTTGGGTTTATAGACAGATGTTCATCAAGAAAGAAGTTAAATCTTGGTCCATTGGCAAAATCATCTTTATCAGTAGCACTGATTGTGTGAATAACCTAAAGAAGAGAAAAAATAAATAAATACTGAATAGTAAATTTAATTGGTATATTCCCTTAGCTTTAATTATATTGTATCATTTTGAATAGCTAAAAAAAAAAGGATTTTATAAAACTTCTTTTTCCAGCTTAAATATTTTAGATTCAACTCATAAAAATACTGATTAACTTGTTCTCTTGCATTTGATTTTAAAAAACAAAACTTGATTAAGACACAATTTATAATCATTCATACTTTATTTTATGACATAAACTTCGGAAAAAAATTATCAACTCAGTACCTTGCGGACAAATAGTTATAAGATTTTGTACAAACACCTATTTGCGGAGATGAGAAGCATCATTTGCACAAGTATAAATGCCCCAGTGTTGATGTGCAATGGCCCAAGAGTGAACATCGGTCTCAGTCAGTAAATGTGAAGGAGGCTTAGATTTTTAACTCTCAAGAGACCTTTGAGATCCTGACGTAGTTCCTGTATGTAATAGATGATGAACTTGAGCCCCAGCTAGACTGTGATGTGTGCCAAATATCCAAGGTATTTTAAGAGTCAAAACTGGGTTGCTTGCCACTTCACTTGATAACTTTTAATCTCTAATGGTTGAGAGAAAGCAACTCTAAAATTTGGACTATATGTACACTCAGGAACAGAACACGCTAGGATATATTCATAGAATAGTCTAGGTGACCCAAGAGTAGAACACAGATCCCATTAGCTATGGTCATTTCACTCTTGGAAAATAAATCTCCAAATAAATTAACACAACATTTTCTTCCTTTTAAAATTAGTACCCTAGTGCTTAGATGTTCTTTTTCTGGCCTTTTCATAGAAAAATTGAAAGCAAAGAAAGAGAAAAGAGTCATAAAAGTAGCAATTTTAACTTGTGAAAAATAGTGTCCATTTCAAAAAAATGATATCATTTCATGAACATTTTACTCAATTTCACCCAATTTTGATATGTTTTAAGTGAAATAACCTACCAAAATGTATCACAGTTACAACCTGAATTCTTCTCCTCTTACTGAACTCTGACATTGGTTGGTCAGAGATTGGGAAGAATACAAAAGTACTGAGAAGGAGTGATCTGTGAAAGTAAAATCAGGAAACTATGTGCTTCCACAAAATCTAAGTGAAGAAATTGTTTCAGATATAGAAATGATCAATTCAGAGACCAGATCTTTGGGCGGTCCATGTGCCAACTGGGTCCTGAGCCTCAGTGAAGTTGCAACACCTACTCTCAGTCCATTGGACTCACCCGGACAACTAACACAGAGATGATGGACAACCACCATACTAAGGAACCAAGAGTCTACAACTGCAAGCAAGAGAGTCCTATCCATTAGCCATATGGGTCTGAAGCTGCCTCTCAATTACAGGTGGAGTGGGCATCACCATCTCAGAATCCTCTGGCTTGGGGAATGAACTATCAACTAGAGTAGACTTACTGGTATTCTACTACAGGCTTATTGTGATTCTAACAATGGATGAAATTCTATCATTGATGTGGAGGCAGTGGCCACTGGAGGTGCTGAGGTCAGGGAGAGGAAAAACAGGTGTAATATGGGGGCATTTTCAGGACTTGGGAATTGTCCTGAATGATTGCAAGGACAGATACAGGCCATTATGTACCTTGCCATAACCTACAGTATTGGGAGGGAAAAAGTGTAAACTACAATATAAACTATAATCCATGCTGTGTGGCAGTGCTCCAAAATATGCTCATCAATTGCAAAGAATGTACCACACTAATGAAGGAGTTGGTAATGTGGGCAAATGTGGGCAGTGTGGGAAGCGAGGCATATGGGAATCCCCTATATTTTTTAGGTAACATTTATGTTATTTAAATATCTTTTTAAAATAAAAAATATATTTAAAAAAAGAAATGTATGCGTGTTTAAAGAATAAGAAAGTTAACAGTGTAAAGAGATTGCCTGTCCCAATAAAATTGTATAAATTCATCAAAGCACATATCCTCCAAAAGAATAATGACTCTATCATTTTATCTTTTTACTAGTCTAACAAATGTTTATTGCATCAACTTGAATAACATTCAGTCTTTAAGTTGGATGTATAAAGATGAATAATATTCCATGTACTTTTATGTCGTTTATTAATATATGCAAGGGGCTTTTCTATCATACCTATTTTAGTAAATTTATTCAAAGAACAAACATATAATCAGAGGGGACCTACTATAAGTTTTGAGATAAGTGAGTCTAGAACCCGTTAGTATCTTGATATATTTACCAACTAAAGAATAGCTTCACTTGTTAAACAGGCATCCTAAGAAACTCAAGTGTCTCCAAATACCATGTGTGAAGTCAAGGAAAAATAATTCTTTTATCTCTTAAAAGAGCCATCACTGGAGTATGATTCCACAAAACAGTTCAAATGAAGTAAAAATACAGAGGAATTTGATAACAGAATTTGTTCTTCTTACTTTCTTCATGTTATCTTTGGTTCTCTGAAATTAATACTGATTAAAGAAAGAATTCCTTTTTGATTCTTATATGAAATTCCAAGTCAGGACTCTTATTTGCCTGGTTGATCTGTTGATATCGTGATGAAAAAGAACATACTTGAGGAAAATAAGTTTTGAATGCATGTGTGTGTTTGTGGCGTGTGTTGTTGTATCTATAAAAGGGTGGTGGTGCCTAAGGTTTGTGAAAGTAGTTACCCACCTGTCTTTGGTAAATATTTCTGGCAAATTCTCTCCTCTTCAGTCTTTTCTGAGCAACTATGTAGTGATAAATTTACGGTTCCTAATTTCCAATATGTGGACATATTCCTTTTTGGAAATTTTTAAGGGAGTTACTTTATTATTTGTAAAAAGTGTTGTATTCTATTTTGTTACTGTATTTATCAAAAAAATTGCATCTTCAATTTATTGTGTTAGGCATTTACTCTTTGTTCATTAAATATTCTCTTTTGGATAATATCTCTATACTCATGTCTTCAATATCTATGCTTTTATAAGGTATAATTATTTCCAGATCTTTCTTGTGAACTTCCAAATATCCAGGTGCCTACTCAGCAATGCTGTTTGAATGTCTTCCTGGCACCTCAATTTCTATATGCTTAAACATGAGCTCATGGTCTTTCCCAATTAAGTAGTTATATATTCAGAATCTGGATCCTACCCTTGACATCTTTTCCTCCTGTATTCCCACATATTCGAACACTGAATATTGACTTTTTTTTTCTCCCCTTCCTCCTCCTCCACCCTGCTGTTTTTGCTGTGTCCATTCACTGTGTGATCTTCTGTGTATATTTCTCTTTTTATCTTCTCTTCTCATCTTTCTCCTCTAGGATTCATCAGAATTTGATCCTGGAGACCTCTGATGTGGAGATAGGTTCTCTATCAATTGTGTCATCTCCGTTCCTGGTCTCTGCTGCACTTCCCCTTGACTCTCCCATTCGTCTCTCTTTTGTTACATCATCATCTTACTGTGTGATTCACTTGCAACGGCACTAGCTCACCACACAGGCACTTGGCTGGCTGCATGGGCACTTGGTTCACCAGGCAAGCACTGGCTCGCCACGCAGGCGTTGGCTCACCATGCGGGCTCTCGTCTCACCTCACAGGAATCCTTTCTCTTCTTCTTTCTCACCAGGAGGCCCCAGGGATTGAACCCAGGTTCTCCCATATGGTAGACAGAGACCTTATCACTTGAGACATATCTACTTCCCAGAATATAGACTTTTGATTTCTAAATATCTCCAAAATTTTTACTTCTCTTTCTAGTCTCTCTGCCTCCACAATAGTCTAAATTATCATTAAGTTTCATTTGTAATATATCAATAGTTTTGCAACATATGTTACCTCTTTGGATATCCTAGCTCACTTGTATCCACTGACCCCAATGCAACCTGATTGATCAATGTTCTGAAAGGCGTATCATTTTATTTCATTTCTCACTTAATAATGTCTCACTTTTTTTTTTTTTTTTTTTTGGAGTGGACCAAGAACCTTAAAGTTATCTTTAAAACCCATTACTAACCTTACTGATTACATTAGGGTCTATTACATTCAAAATATTTCCCAACTTCTATTAGATCCTAACAAACATCAACATACCTCATTCAGTTCAAATAAGCTTCACAGCTCAGTGTTTCTAAAAGGAAGTCTTATTTGATGCCCAAGGCAAGACTGGATTTTCTTATACATGCTTTTGTGTCACTTAATATTTCCCATTCATAATGCAACTGCAGTGGCAATTAAACAAATTATTTTGAAATTAGTTGCTTAATATTATCCTTCAGTAAGAAAAGAAAATCTTTAATGGCAAGGACCATGTCTCCTTATTTATTCTGATCCATAGTTTCTTGTATATAGCCTTACTAATTATATTTGCTTGTTTTTATCAAATGCAATGGTTTGGTATGGTTATGAATTCCAAAAATAGATATTGGATTATGTTTGTAACATGGTCTGTACAAGGGCATGATTAAGTTATGATTAGGACTTTGATTTGGGGCACATCATTAGGGTGCTGAGTCCCCACCCCTTGTTAGGTGGGGACGCACAGATAAAAAACATGGCAAAGGACAGAGTTTGAGCATATTTGATGATGGAGTTTTGATGTTGGAATTTGATGCTGAAGCCTTAAGCTAGAGCCTCAGGAAGTAAGCTCACAGACAAAACAGAAGCAAGTCCCAGGAAGAGAGGAACCCTGAACCCAGAGAGAAGCAAGACCCTGGAAATGGGGAACCCAGGCAGCCTGTACCCTCACAGACGTTGGCAGCCCTCTTGTTCCAACACATGAAAATAAACTTCAGTGAGGGAAATAACTTATGCTTTATGGCCTGGTACCTGTATTTTCCTACCCCAAATAAATACCCTTTATAAAGACCAACTAATTTCTGGTAATTTGTATCAGCACCCCTTTGGCTGACTAATACACCAAATATGCTTGAATTTCAAAATTTATTAATTTTACCTATGGCTTTTTCCTTTGTAAATCTACAGAATTTCTTGTAGTTCCTTTCCACATGAAGTAAAATGGTTGGTAGAAACCATTCTAGTTTTCCTATACAAGACATATTGCTCCAGTAATTCTCTTCTTTTATTAATTTTTTCCATTATAAATTTCTGAACTCTGAAGGGTAATGCCAAGCAGCACATAGTTGTATCTTAACCAGACATTGCCCTCCAACTTTGACACTACTTCTCTGCTCCTGTGCATGTCAAATATCTTCAAAACAGTTTTATTGATTTATTGTCCCCATTTACTTTCTTCCCTCTCTATCTTCATGCACTCTAATCAAGCTTTTTTTTCCCCTCCACATCAATTAAACTTGTTTAAAAATCGCAAATGCCCTACACTTTGAGAGCACCAATAGTAAATTCTCAGTTCTCATAGTGCCTAACCTATCGACGTAATTTGAAATTATTGATAACATTCAAATACTTGAAGTACCTTCTTCACTTGGCTTCAAGAAATTCACACTTATAAAATCACCTTCCTCCCCACTGCTCACTCCTCAATCCTTTTCTTTATTTTCCTTCTCATTTTCTAACAATCTAAATGATATAGTTTCACAGGGCTTAAGGCTAACAACCCCAATATATTCCATATGAAGACTCCTTGGTGACATTAGTCAGTATCATGGATTTAAATTCCTTCTGCTACCAGTGACTTCCTCATTTATATGCAAGGCAGGCTTTGCTTGAATTCCAGATGGTCTTGAACTCCACCTCTCTGCAAGCCATCTCCAGCTGAATGTTTTCGAGGAACTTCAAACTTAATGACATCAGAACTAATTTCCTGATTTTTTTCTCCTCTTTTCTGCCTATCTTTTTTCCATCTAACTAAATAACAACTCCATCTTTCTTCTTGCTCAAGATAAAATCTTTGGGGTTATTCTTAAAACCTCTCTCTCTAAAGACCCCTGACCCTATACTTTCAATATAGATCTAAGATCTCACCACTTACCATATCAATTGTTAACAGTCCAATTTGACTTTCCACATAGATTACTGCCATTATCTCTGAAAAGTGTTTCTATCTTGGTCACTCTTCGGGCAATTCTCAGCACAGCAGTATATTTCTTAGATATAACAGTCGAAACATTCCAATGTCTCCTTATTTCATTCCAAGTATCTTGGCAGTGGTTTGTATGGTTTTATATGGTCTGTAACCCAACCATCCCATACACACACCACATTTACGAGTTCACCTGAACCTATTTGCTTTGTTCTCTCTGAACTTTGCTATGCCATTCTCCTAGCTATTTTTCTAATATATCAATATACTCACAGCTAAAGTTCTTACTAGACTTCTTCCTAGAAAGAACTTTCTCCTAATTCTAATATGGATCAGTCTTTTTACAACATTTCCGTTCCTCTCACAATTAATTTTCTCAGCAAACCATCTTTTGTAAAATTTCACACTTATCCCCAGCCCCCCACTGGTATCTTTGCTCTCTTTTCAGCTTCATTATTTCTAAAGAATTTATTTTGAGTGGAAAATTTGCCTATTTGCTTACTATTTGTTTTCTTCTATGAGTTGAATACAGTTAACCTTCGGATAGATGCTATCTCTTTCCTTCATGTTCTCTTCTGATTATATTTTGGGGAATCATTTGCTAGATAACAAAAAGCAGTCTGAGGAATTTCCTCAAGTACATGAAATCTTCAAATGGAGCTCCCAGAGTGCTGCATAAACTTGGAGAGCATATATAGACTCTTTACACATTTGGGTTTTAATGTAAAAACTGAAATTTAAAAAGTGTCATGCACTCAAGGTTAATTTCAGATTTAAATAAATGTATTTAGCAACCAACACGCACTATCACTCGCAGTTACTTTTCTTTCTCATTTTTCTCTCAGAAAATAATTTTCTCACCCTCCTTGTAATTCATTGTGATTCTCCAATTTGCAATCATATTTTCTCTAAAATCTCATAGCATACTGATATACTTGCAAGTTAATTTCTTATCCTAGAATGTATTTTTCTGATGAGAAAGAAGAAGAAAAAATAATTTAAATTAACTGAGCTATTTTAGTCTTTTATCTTTTATTTGGGGCTGTTTTCTTCTCTATTCCTTTCAAAATGAGTTTGTAAAGTGGTTTTCAATGTTCTTAATATTTTCATAAACCCGAACTTATTCTATTTGGTAAACTCTCTGGTATAATTCATATCTTAAGTAAAAGGACCATTTCCATTTTAACAGGTACATTCAAATTGGAAATGAACCAAGAGGTTCCCTTATAGCCTTTTTTCTCCTTACAAAGCTCCCTATCTCATTAACGTAGCAAATGATGAGTTGACTATACATTTTGAAAAAGCCCTATTCATCTTGAACCCTTGTGGAATTATTGGTCATGCATCTATACTTAAATTTTTATCCATATTTCTGAAAAATGTTTCCCAAAACATAGAATGCTTGTCTATTTTTGTCCAGAATTCAAGGATATTCTTTTGCTCTCAAGTGGCTTATTTCAATTTACTCTTTTACTGAGAGCTTTTTCCCTTTTTTGATTTCCCCTCATTAATTCTGCAGCCTTTTATTAGATAAAATGCTCGATAAAATTAACATGTTACGGTTTTGTTGGAGGATTGAAATTTCTGGCACATATCTAAATAATTGCCAGGTCCAAAACCTCAATAATTTCCACCCCTATTTTAGAATTGTGATTTATTTACACAGTGCTCCCTGGGCTTACCATTTGTGCAATTGGTTGGTGATGTATAATCCATAACATTTTATTTTCTCATTCTCATCCCTTGTAACCTCAAGTATATGTTCTGTATCATATACCCACAATATAATTAAAGCATGACATTTTGTATTGTTTTGGGAAGGCTGCCAGAAATATAGTCACATTAGTGTGCCTTTCACAAGCAAATGGGAAAATACATATTGATAGTTGGTATTTATAAATAATTACCAGGAGAAATTTTAAGGATATTCATGACTAAGGATTCATTTATGGCAGAAGCTATTTATTGCCAATTTGTATTTCTTTCATAAAAGAAATGAATCTGTTTGTTTACATTTGTTTTCCATTGTCTAGCTAGAGTGGTTTGCAAGGAAAAACAACTCAGTGTTTCAAATTTGTTCAAATACCATGGTCTTCTATTTACTAAAACGGTCTAATCCTAACTAATATTTTAATTAAAGAGGAAGTTCTAAGGAAGACATAGCATTTTGATTAAATTAATCTATGATTTCACTTTATAATGTAATCTCAAATAGAGTCTGTATAAATGTATTTTGTTAGCTAAACTTTGTTAGCTAAAAGGGACTTGATCTTTGACACAGTGGTTTTAAAATATGTTGACCTAGTTAATTTCATTTTCATGAAAAGTTGTAAGGTTGATAATTGGTTGGAATGAAAATAAAGGCTAGTGTTATATAATAAAATGATTTTATGTGCTTTCTACATGTACTGCTAAAGGAAAATAAAATAATACTGATAGAAAAATCAATATGCATAAGACAAAACACCCTTTTATTTTTGCAGTTCCTATAGTTACATCTAAATGCTTTTGATTTCATTCTACTTTGGGAGCAGTCTTCGGATTTCTAGCATGCATATTTTATTAATATTTTTTTTCATGCAACTTTCTTGAAAGTTTTTTTTTGAAGTAAAAAAACTATATTAACTCAAAGAAATATGTTGTTGCAATTTATATTGGTATCTGAATTGACCTGAACTCTGCTGGTATATGTAGTTAAAACCACTGCCTCCATTAAAAACCATACTTTGTGCCATGCCACATACTGATGTATTTAGATGTATGGCATCCATTAAGAAAATTCCTGTAATTCTAAAAGCAATTGTCACTGAAAAAAAATAATTTCATGCAGCCAGGTAATACAAATACACTTCAGAAAACTTATTTCACAAATTGTTACCTAGTGGTCCATCTTACAAATCTGCATCAAAATATAAAAAGTTTCTCCAGAAGTGCTATACACAAAAGGTTTAAAAAGACAAAATCTGAAGAAGCAAACTGTGGAAGATTCAGACCATTTTCTGCTATAATGAGTTAATGGACAACGCAAATTGACACTGATTTGTTTAAATATGCAGGTTACAAGAAATAACTTAAGAATGGTTTTCCCTTGCCTCCATGAAAAATTTTACATTCATTTTGGTGAAAAAGTTGCAAACAAACACTACAGCAATATAAAATGTCCAGTTTTCTTAGAGTTACATTTAAAGTCCTGCAACTTTAGAGCGATGATGCCTAAATATGAATGTAGTTTAAAGAATGAAACAGAATTAAGCAATAGCTCAATCACAATACATGACAACCCAGGGGTGCTAAGTTTACCAATTACTACTAGAAACCAGCAACATATATATGATTAAAGAGGAACACTACATAAATGGCTAATGGGACCCATCAAAGAAGTAAAGAGGTTGTCTCTGAAAAATGAAAAAGCTAATCATGCAAGGTGAATAAAGTAACACATATTTAAAGGAATTGGATATTTATTTAGTCATATTGATATATGAATTAACCTGAACTCTGCTGGTTAATCTCATGCTTTGAAAGGTCCTGAAATTATGACAATTTTCTTCACTTTTATAGAAGAAGGAACTTGTCAAAATCATATAAAATCATTTATTAGAAGTGTTGCAGAGTGAAGATGGTCAAAGTAGAGGGTAGAGAAGAAGGACCCAGGCTAGTATTGTGAAATTGATCACAAAGTGGACAATATAAGAGGTCAAAAGAAAAATTCATGATCGAAGGGTAATAAGAAAATAGTTCAGTTCAGAAAAATGAGACTAGGATTTTAGATTTAGCATCAGATGTTCATATCCACAGAAAAAGCATCAGTTGATCCGAGAGCTGAATCTAGATACTGTTTGCCAAGATTTTCAGCATCCCACAAAGGTGGCGATGGATTAGTGAGTGTGCATCATTCCCTAGTTCAAGAACATACTTTATCATTGAACCCTTGAAATGACCTTGAAATTTAAAAATGGGGTTATTTATTATTTATTTATTTAAATTAATTTTTATCAAAGGTTATGGTTAATCGGAAAACACCTGATAATGACTGATACAAGCATTCAAATATGCTTTGATTCTTGTCTCTCACCTGTTTCAAGTGATATTTCCAATTGATCAATTCGTAGTCTTTGAGTATCTTATGAACCTAATAAATAGAGATTCAAGGAAGGGAACAGCTAAGTTTATTAATGACTGCTATTTATAGGTGAAGAATGGCAACATGAGAAAGGGAACCCTTCTTTCTAGTTACTATAATTTTTAAAGTAATATTAAATGATACAGTATTTAACTGTCATTTTCTAATGGTGATATACAGATACACAATTATTATATTTACATTGAACTTTTAATTAGCAAATGCATGAATTTCATTCCCTTAGTCTATTACTGTATACATAAGTTCACTTTATTTTTCCAAATATATAACCATGTCATCTAACAATTTTCACATACTTAAATATACTTTAAATATTTGTCCTGTCTTATTACACTAAATAAATCCTGTGGTGAAAATCTATTGTGGTTAATAATCGAGAAATGTGGCATTGATGTGGAAAAAAGTGGCCATGGTGGCTGCTGGGTGCGGGGAAGGGGAGGAAGAGAAGAGATTTGGAGGCATTCTCGGGACTTGGAGTTGTCCTGAGTGGTGCCCCAGGGACAATAGCCGGATGTTGTATGTCCTCCCATGGCCCACTGGATGGAACGTGGGAAAGGGTGGGCTATGGTGTGGAACACGGGACATGGGGTGCAGCGATGCCCGGAGATGTACTCACCAGACGCAATGGATGTGACATGATGATGGGGGAGAGTGTTACTGTGGGGGGAGTGGTGGGTTGGGGACGGTGGGGGCGAATGGGGACCTCATATTTTTTTAATGTAATATCTTTAGATAAAATGAATAAATTGAAAAAAATAATAAATCTACAAAGACAGAAATAGATAAATGGCTATGTAGGGATGAAAAAGATAGTAGGATTGAGAAGTGATTGCCAGGGATTATGGGTATTTTCTTTTTGGAGTAAAAATGTTCCAAAATTGATTGTAGTGATGAATGTAAAACTCTGTGAATATACTAAATGCAATTAATTGCACATTTTGAAAGGACCATATGATATGTGATTATATCTCATTAAAACTGCTTTTTAAATTAAAAATAATATAACAAAAAAAAGAAAGTGGTCTTTGTATAATGTAACACTAAAGTAAACTCTTTGTAGTAGCTTTTATTTATCTTCTTTGTCAGTATAAGGAAATTCCCTTCTTCTACAGTATAGTTATTTTTAATATTACTATTATTACTATTAATCAGCACTGAAGCAATGAATTTTGTAAAATTGTCATAATTATTTTTCTTAAAAATTTAGTAAAATTCACCATTAAAGGCATAAAGATAAGATTTGAGTGAAGGAGTAGTTTCCATTTATAAATATATTATTAAATAAAGAGAAGATAATGAATTTTTATATCTTCTTGGGTCACCTTTGATAAACTTTTCTATGAATTTGTAAATTATATCAATTTTTCAAATTCTGACATAAAATTTTATTTTTAATGCCTGTATTGTCTGTAATCTTCCCCTTATAATTCCTACTATAGTTTATTGTTCTCTTTATTTGCCTCTGTTTCTTTCTCTATCTCTTCTCTATCAGCCTTGACAGGACCTTATATATCTTTTGAAATAATTGAACTTGGCCTTTTTAATCTTTTCTTTTGGCTCCTTTCCACTCCATTGATTTCTATTCCTAAATGTATTGTTCTATCCTTCTATTCCATTTATGTTAAACTCACAGTTATTTGTCTAATTTTTTAAAAAAATATTGATTAGGTTTTTAATTTGCATTGTTTAATCTTCTCCTTGATATGCTTTTAAACTTATAAATTTCTTACAAAGTATGACTGTATCACATCAAAATTTCTATGTGTTATAGCTTCATTATCAATCCACTTAAATATGTATATTTTTAAATTTTATTTTCATTTCTTCATTGATTCATAGAATATTTAGAAAAGTATTTCTTTATTTCCAGTGGAATTATTTTCTAACATAATTAAAACTTATTATCTAACTACATTTTATTGTAATTAAAAAAAAATGAGTTCAATTCTTTGAAAATTAATACAAACCAGTGTGTAGCTCAGTATATAGCAAATTGTTGTTCAATACTTTGTATAAATCTTGAAAAAAAATCATATTCTGAATTTGTAAGGTTCAATGTTCTATATTTGCCAAAAAACAAAGTTGTTTCATTGTGAAGTTCAGTTTTCAAAATCCTTCCTAAAATTTTGTTACTGGAAAATCAGTTACTGGAAAAAGTGTGCTAAGCAACTGTTTTGGTTTCCTAGGATATGCTTAAAACAGTTTCCATGAAATAAGTTTACTTAAAGCAATAGGACTTGATTAAGTTACACTTTGAGGCCAAGAAAATGTTCATCAAGGCATCATCAAGGCAATGCTCTCTTCCTGAAGACCAGTTGTCAGCCATCTTTGACCACTCTGCCAATGGCAAGGCACATGGTGGAGTCTGCTGGCCTCTTTCAGGATTGGCTTTTAAAAATTTTCACCCAGAATAATTCTCTGGAGATTCATCCAGGTTTTGCATGTGGAAAGAACTTATTGTTTTTTTTTGTTTTTTTATTGCTGATTAGTACTCAATGGTATGAGTGTGCTACAATGTATTTAACCATTCATAAATAAAAGGGCATTTAGGTTGTTTTCAGTTCAGAGATAATATGAATTAAACTGCTGTAAACACCTTGGACAGAATTTTCTGGGATCATCAACCTTATTTTTTTTGAGGGTAAGTCCAAGCATGCAATTGATGGATTGCATGGTACTTGATATTTAATTTTTGAAGAAACATCAAAATCTTTTCCACAGTAGTACTATTTTACATCCTCACCGGCAATGACTAAATGATCCAATTTCTCCATATCTCACCACCACTAGGTGTCACTATTTTTTTTCCATTTTAGACTTTCCAATAGGTGTGTAACAATGTCTATTTATAGTTTTAATTTTTTATTTCCATATTGGCTAATGATGTTGAACAATATTTCATATGATAATGGCATTACTGGTCTGTATAATCACTATAAGGATTAACATATGGAACATTTCAATATCTGCAGAAGTTTTCCATCTGGTCATGACCTTGAAAAGCACCTTCTAATCTGAAGTCATTAATCAAATGTAAGTTTGTGTTTAAATTTTTTAAAAAGTGTTCATAACATATTTGGTTTCTATGTCTTATTTCTGTGTTTTATTGAATATATGTACTTGTGTTGAAGCTGTTTGTTCCTTTCTATTGTTTTATACTATCACATTTCATGAATCTACCATAATGTATTTATCTTTATAAATATCTGCATTATTTCTCATTTGTGATTATCTTGAATAATGCCACTCTGAACGTTAGCATACATACATTTTGATGGCCGCAAACTCCCCCTTCATAGATTAGGCCTATTATTATACTTGGCAGATATTAATTAAGAGTGTTCAAAGTGGTTGTAACAATTTACATTCCTGAAGCAATGACTTTTTTAAATGCTATCATATACTGATGGGTCATCAATTTTCTTTCTTTGGCTCAGATATCTCTTTCCTGAATAACATTACTGGCTTCTTACCTGCCATGGAAACTTAAATATGACAAGAGAATGGTAAATTCACATGTCGAAAATTGAACTCATCTCCCCTTTCTCATTCTTTCTAGTGTACTTCTATTTCATACCTCTTTCCCCAACTCTTAGCATAGAATTATATGGATTATTAATGAAGCTTATATTAATGAAATTATTATAACTTCAAGCCCATAATCAATTTATATGTTGATTTATTAGTTCTGGTTAGAGAGAGACATCTAAAGCTGACCAAACCTGTTCTATTCGAAATACCTAAAATGAGAAAATTAAAATTTCTCACAAATTTTACTTTTATAATATTCTGCTAAAATTATGTAGAATGTGTACATCTATTTCTGACATCAAAGAAATTGCATTTAGTAAAAAAAATTATTATATATCTTTATCATAAATATGTTTGGCATTATGATATAGAAAAATATTTAAGGAATGCGAAATGATCATGGTGATATATTGGTAAGTGACTAAAACACGGAATCTGTGTAGCCTTTTAAATATGATTTTCTTCAAATTTTCCTCATTTATATGTTCTAATTTTTATGTGAAATAAACATGAAAATATTTGGAACAAAGGAAAATACAGATGTAGAATTTTTTCTTTTGAGAGGATATTTAAAACACATCAGCTGTAATGACTATAGCAAGCTGCTCTTGATTGCCCCTCATGCACAAGCAATGTTTCACAGTGCAGTGTCGTTTCATCACAAGCTTCAAAATTATTTAAAGTGTTCTTGTAGAAAATACTGTGGATTACCAAAAGAAGCAGAAGAGCCTACCAGATTCAGCTGGAATGAAATCCTATCTACCTTCTAGAGTCTTCTCTGGCAGACAGACTTTTACGGTGGTCCTTCCTTGTATGCATGCCTTTGTGAAATCCCTTACCCTTAGTTTGGGCAGGACCTGGACTCATTTCTAACTTTGTATATAATACATCATATCCAAAGGTGATTATGTCATTCATGTGATATATTAAGTTAAATAAGACTCTTTCTGGCTTTCAGACTCCCTTAGAGAGATTCTTCACCAATCTTAGAGAGATTCTTTCATCAGTCTTGGGGACTGATGAAATAACTAGCCATATTGTGAAGGAACTGCACGGGGTCTCTTGGAACTATAGGCAGCCTTGAGGAAATGCAGAAAATCATGCAATACTCAGGTCTAGAGCTGAAAGGAACTGAATTCTGCCAACAACTGGTTGAGCTTCAAAAAGCTTGGTGAAAACTTGGCCCTGGCTGATCGATTGATTGCAGTCTTGTTAGACTGAGCAAAGGAGCCAGGTAAGCCACGTCCACACTTCTGCCTTACAGGATCCAGGAGCTAATAAATATGGTTTGCTTTAAGAGTTCAGTTTTGGTAAATTGTTGTGAAGCATAGAAGACAAATGCAAATCCCCATCCATTTGCTTTCTATGCCTCACCCTCTCTGGCCTTCCTTCAGAATTGCCATGCACCCTTAAATGGCTGCCATTTTACATGGAGCTTCCGGTCCTGGGTTTAAGTCCTTCTCTCATTCTTTACCCTCCCGTGGCCCTAAAGGTATACACACCACCTGTTTCATTTTGCTAAAACCTAACCATCCACTGGTACTCAAAAACCCTTAATCATCACACATATATCATCTCCTCATACCCTCCAAAATAGACCAATTTATCTTCCACCCTCCCAACCAGAAAAATCAATTCTCTAAGCTTCAGTAGGACAGGAAAGTTTGAGAGCTTGCTGTTGCTGCATCACTTATTACAGGGCTGTGGGCAAAGCATTGAGAATAACTTTATTAGCATGACAAATGCCTGCATGAATAAGTTGAATGTTTTTCTTATATTTGGGATCCAGAGAGAATTTATATTTTATCACTCTAAAAAATTATTTTTTGTACTTAAAAACAAAGCTCTATAAAATCATGTTCACTGCGTACAAATATTTCATTTGGGGATTTTGTGGATTATAACTAAGAATAATAGATATAAAGCAGCTCGTTTTCTTCCATTGAAATTATAGGAAGGAAACAATTAACTTACCTGGCCAGGCTTAGAATGCTCACAGACAACAATATCATATTCCCTGGCAAGTTCAGGGGGATTGTCATTGACATCCAGAACTCTAATTCCCACTGTGACATGGCTCAGCAAACCAGGATTGTCTGCAAAACACACAGGGATGTATTTAGTATTTCCAAGCACACTTTAAATCCTTGGTTTAAAATAAATCTCCTTAATACTGTAGCTTGTCACTAGATCCATATGCTACAGCAGGACTCCTGGCAAAAGATAACTTTATGAAGGCACTCTTTTCTGAAACTCATTTACTTACAGAAAAATGAAAATGAGCACGATGGCATGACATGAATGCTAAAATGGTATTTTGTCATACCAAGGAAATTACATGTTATTCGGGAACTAGAGTGGGAGAAAGGTGTCAGAATTCATTGTATGCTGTCAGAGTCTAAAAGATGAACAATTGGTTTCAGCATTAATCTAAGAAAAGCGCGGCAGTTGGTAAAAAATATTGCATAATCTTTAAAAAGTTCAAGGTTTCAAATCTAAATAAACTCAGAGAAAAATACAAAGCAAAGTTCTTTACACAAAGGATCCTATTCCTCTTACAGGAGAATATTTGCAATGTCAGTTAAGTCACCCTTGGGAAAAGTAAAGAAAAATTTAATTGAGAACATAACACAGTGTTCAGATATAGTCCTGGTAGATATAAAAATATATTCAGTACTTTAAAATATGTATAAAACTCAGTCTTCCATTTTTTGAGATGTTTTTTAGTTCTGGGATGCAATGAAAGGCAAATGTTTGGTTGATTTTCCATATCAAAGTTACAGATGCTGAGTTCAAAGAGGAATATCTAATCTCTTTTGTATTACTCTTGTTTCTGACGTTATCTGAAAAAAATCAAACTTAAAACTTGGACTAATCTGTGAAAAAACAAGATTGGTAAATATTAATATTATGTAAAATTTAGCCAAATTTTAAAGTTGCATTAAAAAAAATAAAAAAAGATACAGCAAATATTACCCTTAATGGTGGAAAGCTAGCAAGATAAGACTTTTAAGGTGGCCCTTAAGTAATTAAGTGCTTATTTGTATAAAGCAAACATAGAAAAATTTTAGAAAACTCTGCAGGCATATAATATATGAATTTAAGGTACATGAAAGATTTCAAGACACAAAATGCACTAATCTTAAAGGAAGCACTTACAAATTCCATTTCATTAAAATATTATATTTTCATTTCCTCTAAACATACCATAATACACGATGGATATATTTGCAAAATCTATAACCAACAAATAACTTGTTTCTGTATATAATACATTATATAATATATATAACAATCTACTGAATCAGTGGGAAAAAAGAGCCAACGCAAAATAAAATGAGCAAAAATATGAACATGCGTTTAACATGTGGAAATATAAATGACAAGCAAATAAAATTGCATAGTTTCATTTATTTCCTTTTCATAAATTCAATCAAAGTGGTAAATTATAGTGAATATGAATTTAATAGTATAATTACACTTGTAATTGTTCCATAAATACCCATGCTTGTTGAGTAGTTTTTCACAAATTAAATTCTTTTCGCCCGTATATTTCTTTTATTTCTAAGAAAAGTTTTCATTATTGGCAATTAAGTTTACAAACCAAAATAATCCATTGCCTTTTAAATTCTTACTCTGGCAGATGATAAAGCATTTTAAATTTAGGCTAAATTTTTTTTAGTAACAAATATATTTGCATCATTTTTGTAAACAGAGACATTAGAAATAAATTTCATAAACAAGTGCTTGAATGAAACTTACAATTTCAGCTTTATATATTTATTTGTTTGCTTTAAAATGATAGATTTTGCTATTTTTATTTGTTTTCAAGTTTATCCATGTGAACATCATATTTAATATTTGGGCAGAAAATTGCAATAAAACAATAAATAATAGAAAGCATGAACTAATATGAGTATATGATTCATTTAGGAAATATTTTAAAATAAAATGATCCCAAACCCTGACTCTATCCATATCCACATATCCACATATGTTGTGCCACTAGAATACCCTTTTTGTCTTCATTCTTCTTTTCCTCTAATCTTGTTTAAATATTAACTGAGAAATAAAATATTATATTCATAATTATTTTCATCATACGTAAGGAAGGATATATATCTGATTAATATGTTATACGTTAGTTAATCTTCAGACATTCCTTTGTGTTTGCCAAATCAAATTGTTTAAAATATGATATTGTGGGAATATCATGTGATGGAAAATTAAACTAACCTCACATATCTTAGACCCTTTCCTCTGTTCATAATAGTGAAAGAAATACGATAGCTCCCTAAAAGGACTGTGGCTTTTGAGACTAACAAAGGCGTTAGATACACATCACCCAAAAATAAATCCATGTATTTGTCCAAATTTTCACCAGTTTGCCAGTATAAAGTTCTACTAAAGACCTGTTCATCATACAAATCCCAGATTGAAATGAATTACTTCAAGTTAATCTTGACTCTTTTGGGGACATTATTTTTCTCAATTACCCATTAAACCTCTAACAGTTCTTTCTCAATGCCTTTAGTACTTATGATAGATTGTCTTCTGTATGCCATCAAAAGACACGTTCTTAATGGCAATTTGCATTCCTGTAGGTGTGAACCCATTTACAAATAGGGCATTTAGAAAATGTTAGGTTTAGTTAAAGAGTGACCCAACTGAATCTGGGTGGGTCTTTATCCATATTACTGGAATCCTTTATACGCACTAAAGCTTTGGACTCCGTGCATATATCAGAGAAGATCAAAGAGGAAGAAGCAGAAAGGCAGCAGAAGCTGTAAAAACAGAAACAAGGACATGGAGATAACCATGTGATGGGGGGCAGGGAAGCAAGCCAAGGATTGAGACAAATCAGCAGTGGAGGACTAAAGAGTTTCAGAGAATGTCAAGCCTTGTGGAGTTCTTGATTTTGGAGTTCTAGTCTTCCAAATGATGAGCCAAAAATTTCCTATTGTTAAACCATCCCTTTGAGAGAGATTTGTCATAGTAAGCTGACAGACTAAGACAGCATTATCATCTGAAAGTAACAAATGTTGGGAGCGTCATGTGTTTATCCACGCCTGTGATCTCAGGGATATACACTGCCTTTGCTCTGTAAATCAAAACTGCAAAGTTAAAATAATTCATCTATGTGTAATTAATTGTACTGGGCTTATTTCAGTATTTGTGATTTATTATAAAATTGAAAAATAGATCTTTTATATCTGTAAAATTGTTCAAAATTAGCCCACTCAATTAAATGAGAGAATCTAGCAAATGTGACATTTTCTAATTTTTTGTAATGATTCAATTTTAACATTTGTTTCCCTTCTCATTTTATCTGTCCAAAATGCCTGTGATCATGGCTGTGCTGTCATTTGAACGTTTATTTAAATCATACTTTTATGCAGCTAGAACCTCACTAACTGAATGGATCATAATATATTAATTTTCTGGGCAAGCAATGTAATCGTAACAAAGATTTTATCATTTATAATCAGAAAGTTAATTAAAACAAAACAACGAATGTTGGAGATAATCAGTAGAAACAATGGTACATATATATTTTAAATGTCTGTATGAAAACATTTGAGCCATGAGCATTTACTAATCCTTATGTATGGAAAAAGCTTTATCTCTGAGAATGTTTCTGCTGCTGCTTGGCATTAATGTCACTGCTCTTGTAAAACCCGAACTCACAACATCATCTATGAGTCTAAATTTGATTTATTCCAAGTGAAGAACTTGAAAAGATGCTTTCAAAACTATCTAAGTACAGCAACAATTCTCATTTTATGAAATTCTCTGAAACTTTACAATTTTCTCCTAAAATGCTAATTATTTGTGGAAAATAACTTTGTCTTACAAAAACTTTCAACTTATCCTACACAGATCCTGACTCCATTTTGCAAATATATCCTATTTCTTTATGTAGTATTTAAATAAATTACATAATTACAATCACATATTTAACAGGCTTGAAAATAAAACTTAAGGAAAAAAAACTTCTATTTTTCCATGAAAAACAATAGATACCAGACTAGCCTGCTACCACAAATGAGTAATCTTGCAAATATGTTTAAAGTTTTCAATGAAAAGATGAATTAATAAATTAACAGGTATAAAATCTCAGGAGGGATATTTAAAAATTTGAAAATAAATAGAATTTTTATAAGATAAAAGTACAATATCTAAATAAAGTATTCACTGGCTGAATATGGCATAATTGCAGAACAGAAATTCTTTTCAGGGACTGTATATACTATAGACCGTATATTTAGCTATTAAAATATCTCAAAGATTCCAAAGTATGAGACTCAAGCATAGTATGCTTTATGATTACAAGAGAAATAAATTACAAATCAATAACAAGAGTTATCTGGAAAATCACCAAATATTTGAAAATGAAGCAATATACTCTAAAATAGGTTATGATTTATAGGACTTTTGAAACACAACATACAAAAATATGTAGGGGGCAATTAAAGCAACACCTAGAAGGAAATATATAATTATAAGTCTCTATATCAGTGATATAAATATTTATTAATACTGGAGAAAGGAGGGAAAAGTAAGCTTAAGTAAATGGAAAGAAGGAAGTAAAAGCAAGCCTGAAAATCAATTAAAAGAAATAGACAAGAGAGGAAATGAATAAACTAATAGTTGCTTCTTTGAAAAAAAAGAAGAAAGAAATGTAAACCCTGGAATGAAGTGATCAAGGGGAAAACAGAGAGGAACAGAAAAATTACCAATAACAGATATAAAAATGGGGTATTTGTACAAATACAACAAATAATAAAATAATAAAGTAAAAATTCAGGTACAA
The DNA here is from genome assembly GCF_030445035.2 of Dasypus novemcinctus. NCBI lineage: Eukaryota > Metazoa > Chordata > Mammalia > Cingulata > Dasypodidae > Dasypus > Dasypus novemcinctus. Next base: position 20,808,697 of record NC_080674.1, read on the forward strand.
CTTTTTTTTCCCACCATGGTGTTTTTGCTGTGTCCATTCACTGTGTGATCTTATGTGTTATTTCTCTTTTTGTTTTCTCTTGTCATATTTCTCCTCTGGGATTCACCAGGAATTGATCCTGATGAGGAGAGAGGTTCCCTGTCACAAGTGTCACCTCAGTTCCTGATTTTTGCTGCACCTAGCCTTGACTCTACCCTTCATTTCTCTTTTGTTGCATCATCATCTTCCTGCATGACTCACTTGTGCAGCCACTGGCTTGCCATGCGGGCACTTGGCTTGCTTCGTGGACATGCTTTCACCAGGGGACTCCAGGGATCAAACCCAGGTCCTCCCATATGGTAAGTGGAAACCCAATCACTTGAGTCACATCCACTTCCCCATGCACAACTTTAAGACCAAGAAACTGACAAACAAAACTAAATTAATATATTCATACAAAGATATAAAATACCCAAACTGCCATGCAAAATCCGAATAGCCCTATATATTTAATTTTTAAGTTAGAAATCTTTTCTACAAACGATAATAAAACAAAAACAAAATTAAAAACAAAAGAACATAAAGCCTCCCATATCAAATGAATTAAGTGGTGAAATTCATTAAACATTTGAGAAGAACATAATATAAATAAAGGAAGAATGAACACAGTAGTTGATCATAGTACCATTACTAAATTCAGGAAAGGACAGAATAAATACACATATGTATTATACATACACACACACACACACACACAAACACACACACATATATATATAAAACCGCTGTTTTTTATTTAAAAAAAAAAAGTACAGCAAACTAACAATAGGAGATTACTAGCCTGAAAAAGTGCATGCACTGAAAACTTACATGTCGCATCTTTCTTAACAGTGAAAGATCGAATGCTATAATACAAGGATTAGACAAAAGGCAGTAATATATATTCTTGTAACTTCTCCTGAATATTGTACTGAAATTCATACTCAACTAGACAGATAAGTAAATAAAATTCATACCAACTTTAAAGTAAGAAACAAATCTACCTTATCCGCAGCTGACATGATCATATTGTAAAAAATCCCGAATAATTTAAACAAAGCTACTACAACTTATAAACGAGTTTAACAATATCACAGATACCAGGTAAATATAAAAAATATAATTGCATTTCTATAACAATAACAAAATTTAAATCCAATTTATAGAGCATGAATGAACATGCAAGCTTTGTGGGATGAAACCTAAAATATTTGCTAAGAGAAAAATTTAAAATACCAAGATAAACAGAAAAAAGTATTGTATATAAAAGACAATATTGTTCAGATGTCAATTCTCCCCAAATTGAAATATAGAATCAATGCAAACCCAAACTACCCCAAATTTCTGACATTGTTGAAGAATTTGATTTGCTAAAACTTAAATGACAAGTAAATATCCTAAGCAGCCCAAACATTTTTGAAAGAGATAAATGTTGCAGAATTCATATTACATGATTCCAAGTCTTACTATGAAGCCATAGTAATCAAGACAATATGGAATTTTTATAAGGTTAGATATCTGGTCAATGGAAGAGCGGAGAGACAATATATTGATACAGTCAATTGTTTTAGGACAAAGTGGCCAAGATAATTTAATGGGGAAACAATAGCATTCATAACAAATAGCATTAGATTCTTTGATAATTCATGCAAGAAAAATTAAACTTTACCCTTACCTCTCAATGTATACAAAACATAACTAAAAATAAACCATAGACATATATATTCAAGCTTTGAACATTTAACAAAAACTAGGGAAATATTTATTGCCTTGTGTTTAGCAAATATTTATTAGAAAAGACACAGAAATCAGGAAACTTAAAAAATAAATTGTACTTTATTAACAAAAAATAACTTTTTTTTCTTTAAAAGTTCTGTAAAGAAACTGTTCATTTATAAAACAAAAAGATAATCCACAGAATGTGAGAAAATATTTACAAAGCACACAACTTTTACGGTTGTACATCCAGAATATATTAAAATACAACAACAAATAATAAAACGAAAAACAACTTCTAAATGTATGCAAAATTTGAACAGAAAATTCACACCAGCAGAAGTAGGTATGGCAAATAAGCACGTGAAACATGAAGATATGTTCAAACTCATGTTTTTAGTGATTTGCAAATTAAATCAACAGTGAGATGTCACTATACATTTACCAGAGTGGGGAAGAGAAAAACTTCTGACAATGTCAAGGATGTGAAGCAACTGCTGTGTTAATGAAAAGTGGTATAACCACTTTAGAAAACAATTTGTCACATTCTTATAAAGTTAAACATACTATATAACCTCACCATACCAACCCTAGGTCTTTATCTAAGATAAATGAATACATGAGACCTCTTAAAATCTGGATGGAGTATCGTCCAAACATTACTTCTAACTACAGCCAATATCTTATATTTGGTATATTTCCCCCCCAACCCACCCGGGTAATGGCACCCTGTATTAGTAGTATATACTTGTTATGGTTCATGAGAGAATGTTCTCATAAGATACTGGTGGTGGGGCCCTGCGTGATGATATACATATGTGTTTTGGAAGTTCACAACTTAATATACTTTTTGTTTAGATGTTCATGTATGAATGATACATTTCAATGGAATAAAGTTTAAAAAGGATCTGGATGGAAAGAGTTATGGCAACTTTTTAATAGCCCAAAACTAGAATCAAGCCATGATTTTAGCAGCTGATTAATAGATAAACAAATTGCAGTACATCTATACAAGTCAATGTTAATTAATTATAGTTAATTGACACAATGATTTGAACAAGTATCAAAAAAATTTTACTACATGAAAAGAGTCAGTCACAAGTCTACATACTATACCATTCATGTGTATGACATTTATAACAGGCAAAACTGTAGGCAAAGATAACAGGCTAGTGGTTTCCAGGGCCTAAAGGGAGGGGAGGGTATCACTTCAAATGGGAACTTTCTGCAGTAATGGAATTATGCCCTATCATTATTATGTCCTATCATTATTATGTCCTATCATTATTATGTCCTATCATTATTAAGGAGGTGTTTGCATAACTGGATGCATTGCTAAAATTCATTGGATTTTATGCTTAAAAAGGCAATTTTACCATGTGAAATATTCCTCAAACATCTTACTAAGAAGAACAAAAGAATGATATAGTCTTTGGAGCAAAGAAATATTACCTCTTTTTACATTACTTGTATTGTGAATATCATTAGATTTTTCTAAACTTTTCAAATACCATGGAAATAAAGGTTTAATAAATATTTGCAGATGATTAAAAAAATTATTTACAGTGTCTTAAAAATTCACAAAATATTTGGGGGTTAATTTAACAAAAGACGTATAACACTTTTAAATGAGAACTACAATATATTACTGAGAGAAATCAAGGAATAATTACACAAGTGGAAAGGTATAATATTGGAATATTCAGCCTTCTTCAGATGAAAATTTCTCCCAAAATAATGTATAGATTTCAATCTACATTCCAATCTAAATTTCAACATTTTAAAAAATAAACTGTCAAGTTGCTTCCAAAAATTTTAAGGAATTGCAACAAATCCAGAAATGTTAAATCAATTTTAAAAATGCAAACGTGGTTGAAAATCTTTTGCTACAGGGTTCACTATGTTCGATATAGGTAGTGTCATCTAGAGAGTGTGCAACTGGCATAAAGATAGACAAATAGATGAATGGAACAGGAGAGAGAGTGTGTCCAAAATACTAACAGAGATAATGGTTAATTGATTTTTTACACAATTGTAAAAACAATTCAATTGAGAAAGGGAGAGTTTTGCAAAAGAAATGGACATTTATATGGGAAATTATCCACCTTGATCCCAATTCTAGATTGGGTTAAATCTAAATGAAAAAGCTAAAAATATCAAACTGCTAGAAAGCTATTAGGAGAAAATATCCAAGACCTTGGATAAGTGATGACAAGATACAGGGACCATGCATCATAACAAAAATACTGATACATTCAAATAATGATAATAATGAATGTCTGCTCTTCAAAATATTCATTTAAGTAAATAAAATAGCAAACCTAAAAATGGGATATATTATATGTAATATGTATTAACATATACTAAAATGTATGTATTATGTGTTTGTGTATTGAGCAAGCATGCTACCATCGTTGGGCAGGCCCAGCACGTTGAGATGAGGCCTCGTCTCCTGCTGGGTGAGTGCTTGGCACGGGTAGATTGTCGCCCCCCTTCTACTCTTGCCCGTAATGGCTGCCTCCTCTATCTTCACCCAGCATCCTATCTCCACCCAGCATCCAGTCTCCATAGGGGCCGCCCTAGGGTAATCGGCCTGCCTCTCCCGCGCCTCACCAGAACCCAACCCACAACTTCCCCTTATCTTCTGCCCCAGCCCCCATATACCCCCCCGCCAGAATGATAACCTCACCTCTGCCCCTTTACCTAGCAACCAATCGGAGGTCGCCTTCAACTTAAGCCAATCCGCACCCCACACGTCGCCCCTTACCCTCGTACCTTACCCCCAACCGTCCCCCAGCCAATCAGCAGTCTCCCCTCACATACATTGCCTTATTTGGCTTAGCCTTGCTACCGCCAGCACCCTAGCCTGTATAAACGCTTGTCTTCCTCAATAAAGCAGACGCGTTGCCACCACTCTCCATCTCCGCAGCATTCTTCGCACCGCTGTGCGTCCGCCCTTGACACCGCCCGCTGTCCGCCGTGCGCCCTCAGTGTATAATATAAATTATATGTGTATATATTTGATGAAGGACTTATATATGGAATATTTTAAAATATTCTCACAACTATTTAGTTAGAAGAAATCAACTAAAGGGGAAGTCACCAATGAGACTGTTCACAGAGGAATGTATGACCAGTAAATGCATGAAAACACTGTACAGCATCATATATCATTAGAGAGATGTAAATTAAAACCACTTAAATTCCACTATACATTGCAATGGAATGGCTAAAATTAGAAGGATTATTATCTCCAAATGACAGGGAGATTATATAGAGCAACCAGGATTCCTACATTTTGTAAAATGTTACAACTACATAAGAAATATAATTTGTCTCTTATAAGGTGAAAACATCCACATGTTCTATGATTGAAACATTAACTCAGATATTAATCAAGAAAAATGGAAACATATTGACACTAACACTTCATACAAATATTTATAGCAGCTTTACCCATAATAGCCCCAAACCTGAAACCATTAATGCCCATAAAATGTAAAACTGATAAATTGTCATAAATTCACATAATGAAATACTATTTATAAATAACAAGGAATAACCTGTTCTAAAGAACAAGGATGAATTCCAAAAATATTGTGTTCAAAAGCAACCCCTAAAATATATACTGTATACCTCAAAACATGTAGACTTCTTTATTCCATTTATATGAAGTTCTAACAATGGCAATATTTAAGGTGAAATAAATCAGAAAATTGTTACCTCAGAGAAGTGAGAAATAAGAGGATCAATTCTGTTAGAGAACACCTTTCTGAGGTTATGGAAATGCTCTATACTTTCATAGGGATATTATATAAGTGTGTAATGCAACAAATAAGAGCTGTACATTTCAGTATGCCAATAATATCTAATTGGCTAATAAGAACTGTAAGTTTTACTGTAACAAATAACATATAACAAGAGCTGTATATTTGAAATGTAACAAGGAACAGCTGTTCATTTCACTATTGTCAATAATATCTAATTAAAATTAAATTGACAAAGGTGAAACGAATGCTCATGCATTCTAAGGAGTATATTACCAATTTGTTAGCACACATTTCATCATTAGTATCAGCAAAGCAAATTTCAGGTGATATAAATCAAAGTTAAGAGAGTGAGTTAAAAGAATATATTTTACAAGTGTTTTGATTGTAAAATTTTTTCTAGAGATCTAAACAATTGCTAGGATTTTTGCCATCATATATAATGACTTATACTACTGTTTCCAACTTTTTCATCTCTGTGCTCATTTCTAGTGGTTTCCAGAGTATAATTTTCTCTTGAATTTCTACAAAGTGATGATTAATAATTATTTTAGCACATATTTCAGTGATGTTTATGACAAGATACTTCATTTATTCCTCATTATAATCCATTATTACAGATGAGAAAAATCATCAGTTAAAAAGGTTAAATAACTTGGCAAGTTCCCACAGTTTGAAATTAACAGAAACTAAATATAATCTGTTTTCCTCTTGATACAATATTCTTAAGTACTATGCATCATTGCCTACTAAGATAATGCAAGGACATTATTTGAGTAATGATATTAATCAATTAGGTATAAATCAATACCCTTGACTTATACTATGGTGCATACAAATGAAAAAGAAGAATATATATGATGAAACAATAAAGAAAACCAGCACAGTCTACATTTTTTAAATCTCCAAAATATGTACTGATTCATGTTCAAGACAGTGGAACACCTTTACAGGAACTTTCATAATCTTACCATTTCAATTTTCAAAGAAGCTGAGCCTGTTAGGACAGTTGGTGTAATTATGGAGTTGAATATGCATATATATTTTAGAGTAGAATTTTTCAGCAATAAGATGAAATGTATTTCTTAAGAGAGATTTAACACACATATTTAACACAAACACATTTCTGTGACAATCATCAATTGCATTCAGGTATTTATTCAAAATACAAGACAGTCTCTTTTTGGAAAACATTCAAAAGAACCTCCTACTCTATATTATATGTGCTTAGTATGTGCCCCCTAGGTACATATATAAACATGTTTTTCACATTTGCAACAGGAAACAAATACAAGATTTTTAATATCAGCCATGTTTATAATATCTGAAGAAAAAAAAGCCTGAAAGCAACCCAAAGACATTAATAGCCACATGCATGAATTAAAATTGATGCATTTTAAGGGATTGTGGGAAGATGGCAAAGAATTAACAGGCAGAGCTGAATGCTCTCACAAAAACAATGCAGAAGAACCAAAAGCTGTCTGAAGGACCGGCTTTGTGGTCAGCAGACCAGGACGGTGCGACACAATTCCAAGGAGGTCAAAGGACAGAGAGAAGAAGCTGAAAAGACAAATGTGAGTTACCAAGCCCCCATGGGAGAAGAGAAGAGCTCCCTACTGGCATCCCCAAAATATTATATTAAGCTGGGCTAAAACCCCTGTCTCACTGTAGCTGACTGAGAGAGGGATAGACATTTTCCTCCCTGTCAGCTGTTTCAAGAGAAAAGGGAAGGGAGGTCGGGGTGCTTTTCTTCAGTGAATTCAGTCAGCAGAGCCCACTTTGAATCTCTGGATCTGGAGATTCAACACAGAAACACAGGAAAACCCAGACTGAAATGCCTCCATGGAAAGATGCATTGGCTGGCACCATCTGCTGGCCAGTCTGGAAACTGCATGGACAAAAACTGCTCATGCTCTTTGTATCCAACCCCTCAGAGAAAATCTACAACCCACTGTGAGTCCTTGGCCCAATTTTGAAAACACAGGCTGGGCAATTTTAAAGACTGAGAATAAGTTGAAGCAAATATCAAAGAAGAGCTGTGGGGAAAAAAATTGGCAAGAGAGATATTAGTCATCAAAGTAAATAGACCAACATATTTAGATGCCTAGATATCAGCAAAAAAAAAATATATATATATATATATACAGGAAGAAATGGTCCAGAAAAAAGAACAAACCAAATATTCTAAAGAAATACAGGATTTAATACAATTAATCTGTGATAATCATGCAACTCTCCTAAATCTCTTCAAAGAGTTTAAAGAAAATGTAACTAAAGAAATAAAGGATATTAAGGAGACACTGGGAGAGCATAAAGAAAATTTGAAAGCCTACAAATAAAAGTAACAATCCTTACGGGAATGAAAGGCACATGAGATTTAAAAATGCATTAGAGGCACATAAGAGAAGATTTGAAATGCTTGAAGACAAAAGTAGTGACCTTGAAGACAGAACATCTGAACTAAAAAAGACAGGAGAACAGAAAAAGAGGTGAATGGAAAAAATGGAACAGAGTCTCAGGGATTTAAATGACAATGCAAAACACACAAACATTCACATACAAGAAGAAGAAGAGAATGAAAAGGCAAGGAAAGAAATATTTGAGGAAATAATGACTAAGAAATTCCCAACCCTTATGAAGGACATAAATATAAATATCCAAGATAAAAAAAGCACCCCAAACAGAATAAATCTGAAGAGACCAACCCCAAAACATCTACTCTTCAGAATGACAAATATCAGAGATAAAGAGAGGTTTCTAAAAACAGCAAGAACCTCTCATCAGAAACCATATAGGAGAGAAGAAAGTGTACGATGTATTTAAGGTACTGTAGCAGTTTGATATTATTGATGAATTCCAAAAAGAAATATTGGGTTATGCTTGTAAACTGATCTTTTCCTCTGGGCATATGATATTATTTTGGATTCATAGGTTTACTTGGTTAAGTAATTTATAAACTACTTGTGCCAGTAGGGCATGAGTCCCCACACTTTAGTGGGTGGGGACTCACAGAAAAAAGGCATGGCAAAGGACAGAGTTAAGGGTTCTTAATGTTGGAGTTTTGATGTTGGAGTTTGATGCAGAAGCCTTAAGCTGGAGCCTCAGGAAGAGAGGCATCCTGAACCCAGGAAGAAGCAAGCTTTGGAAAAAAGGAACATTGAACCCAGAGAGAAGCAAGACCCTGGAAGGGAGGAACCCAGGAAGCCTGGACACTCGCAGCCATCAGCAACCATCTTGCTCCAACACATGAAAATAGACTTTGGTAAGGGGAGTAACTCATGCTTTATGACCTGGTATCTGTAAGCTCTTTCCCGAAATAAATACCCTTTATAAAAACCAACCCATTTCTGGTATTTTGCATTAGTACCCCTTTGGCTGACTAATACAGGTACTGAAAGAGAAAAACTACCAGCCAAGAATTCTGTATCTGGCACAATGTTCTTCAAAAATGAGGGTGAGTACAAGTCTTCACAGAAAAATAAAAACTGATAGACTATGTTACCAAAAGACCAGGTTTGGAAGAGATACCAGAGGGGTGCTGTAGCCTGAGAAGAAAAAACAAGGGTGAGAGATTTGGAGAAGAGTTTAGAAATGAAAATTATTTGGAAGGGTACACTAAAGGATAAGAAGACAGACAATAGAACATTACGACAACAGAGAACTGCAGGACAAAATGGATGAAGCAATTTGAAGTTTTCAAGTAGCCCTTCACATTTATACAATGAACCCTGAAATATGGAAAGAAGACCTTTCTTGGGCAAGAACACTCCAGGAGCAGCAGAAACTGGCCCAGAGGATTAAGAAGTGTGAATCATCAGCAGAGGTAACAGATTTCTCACCAAATTAAATTTCTGACTATGACTTTGAAAGTGATGAGATTGTGGCTGTTTGTGCAGCTATTGCTGAGAAACGGAATACAGCTTCAACAAATGGAACAATGGTTATTGTGACTGTTTCTGGGACTGTAGAGATTGTAACTGATAAGGAAGATGGTGCTCCAGCACCAGATAGCTCACTTTTTATCAAATCCCCATGAAGGGAAATGCATAGCATGAATTATTTGAATCTGTCATTTTTTAAAATTTATTTGAAGTTTAAGATACCAGGACATTTATTATGGAGAAACAGGGCAAAACTCCTGTTGTAAGATACTTTTTTCAGATGAGGCATATAAATCTAAATGGTAGCATTATTGTATAATATTTGGACTATGATTTCATAAGTCATGGTTTAACTTAAGATTAGAATTCTAATCAAAATGTTTTTGATGTACAAATTTAATTTAAACCAAATATATAGACGGGTACATTTTAAAGACACAACTTGAAAAGCAATGTCCTGAATAGTAAATAACTTGGTCAGTGTTATTTTTTAAAAATTGATGCATTTATAAGGAATATAAATATTCATTACATTTATAATGAATATACTTCAGCTGTATCTTTTTTAAAATATATTTTTCAAAGATACTTAGATTACACAAAATGTTACAGAAACAATATAAGGGATTCTCATATGCCCCAATGCCCACACCTTCCACCCTTCCCCACATTAACAATTTCTTTCCTTACTGTGTTACATTCATTGCAATTGATAAACACATTTGGAGTAGTGCCACTAAGTACTTTTAAACATGAATGAATCTTAAAATCATAGAACTGAGAAAAAAAATCTCAGGAAATGCATATAATGTTATCCCATCTATATATATATGTCCAAGAGTCAATAGAGATATAGGTATATTGAAAGATATATATGCTCCCTAGTATGACAGAGTTGGACTCAGTTGTGGTTTCCCTACACATGGCTCTTTTGGCCTTCCTATTTGAACCTATAATTTGTACTAGAGTTGATAGGTGTATGTCTAAGAGATTTAAATCTTCGGGCTGTCCATGTACCTGCTGAGCCCTGAATCTCAATGGATTTGCAACACCTACTCTCCAGATCATTGGACTCACCAAGACAACTAACCTGGAGAAGATGAAGGACAACTACCATTTCAAGGAACCAAGAAAGTCTACAACTGCAAGCAAGAGAGTCCCATCCATCTCCCTATTGATATGGGCTATTTGTGGAGGCTGTGCATCTCTTCATGAATAACCTGGGCTGTTTGTGTCAAACAATAAAAACTGCAGCCCCACCTTTTGGAACCATGCCCTTAATAATTTTGAACTTATATAATTAATTTATTTTAATATTTTACCATGGAGCAAATTTATCTGATGTAATATGCATGTGATACATTTTTGCTCTCTTCTTAAGAGTAACTGCCAACATTACGATTTTGATCAGTTATTATTACTTTATTATGATGATGCTTGTGGTTTGGCTAACCTATCAAATTTGACAATTTGTCATTTTATTACAATGTTGGCTTGTTTGAATGTATGCTCTTGAGTTTTAGAGTACCATTTTAGCCCCTCATTTCAGCTTGATCTTTCACCTTCCTTTGGGATAAATTCGTTTCTTTCTAGTGAATCTTTGCAAAAATGTAAACTTTCTTAAATTTTATTTTTTTGAAAATGTTCCTGTTTCACCATCATATTTAAAATTTGGTTTGACTGGGGAATGAATTCTTGGTGTTATTTTTGCTAAATATTTGGCTTGCATTTTTATTACTTAGAAGTCAACTATCATTCCTATGTTTGTATGTAATCTTTCTTTTATTCAGCTTATTTTTAAGATTTTATTTTTGTCTTTATTTACCAAAATTTTCACAATGATGTATAGAGGTCCCAATGTCTTGTTTATTTTAATGTCTATTACTTTAATTTCCAGAATATAAAGCAAATAAATTTTAGTTTTGTACATGTGAATGTTATCAGATTTATCATACACTTTTACCTCATGTGATAGAAGCCAAGCTTGAACAACTGGCCTAAGGTCACAAAGGAGGTGAGGCCAAGGTCAACTGAAGTGGAATATAAAGTGTCTTTCACATGATTTGGGGAGATACCATTTTTCATTTCTGTCCCTAAATCCTGAATGAAGGTGAAAACATAAGATATGCTTTACCATATCCTTTGTTTGGAAAGATGTGTGTGTGTAGTGTGTATGTGTGTGTGTCTGAGGATGTTTATGTGTCTTTATTCACCCCATATAAGAGTTATATTTTGGAAACTTAATTTTTTTGACCTGACATAGAACAACTTGATATTATTTATGGTTGAGAAGAAATAATATGGCAACAATTGGAATAATAGATTAAAGGATGTAAGAGTTATATCTGAAAGATTATCAGTCTATTTCAATACTCCAAGTAAGGGATGGTTCTTATTTGGACTGGTAAGAAATAGTTAACTTATGTATATATTTTTAAAGATAGAGCACACAAAAGTTTCTGATGAATGTTATTTTGTATATGAGTGGAAGATAGAGGCAAGATGACTCTTAGTGATTTACATACAAGACCTGAAGGCTAGAATCACCCCTAATGAGATGGCTAGAACTGCTGGAGGGACAGATTAGAAAGAAACTGAATTTACGGAAGAAGCTTTACTTGAGGCTTGTTGAGGTTGAAATAACCGGAAATAAATGTATCAGATGGCTCATAGATATGTTAAAGACAATAACCAAACTTCTACAGACTGAAATTGAATACACATAAATATGTCGATAATATAAAAATCTATAAAACACTTACAAGATTGTCTTGGAATAACAAAAGGCAGGTCAAAGGTCTGAAAAGTGGGATATCACACAATTCAAAGGATGGTAAGATGTAGAGAAATTAAGCAGCCCACTGAGAAAAGGAAGCAGTTAAGATTGGAGAGAATCAAGAAAATGCTATGTACTTAAGTCAAATGAAGAAACTGTTTCTTGAGGAAGGAGTTATCAATTGTGTCTATTGCCACTGCTTTGTTGAACAAATGGACTGGTAAGAATCATATTTTGAATTTTGTACTATGAAGGATAAGAACAAACATTTTGGGGATGCAGTGAGGACAAGAAATTTTTAGAATGACTTTAAAAGAACATGGAAGAAGACAAAATGTAGACAGACTGTGAATATAAGCAACTCTTTCAAGTTTTTTAGTAAAGGGACCAGAAACTAGAGTTTCTAGCAAAAACTAGATCAGTGGGAGATTTTTATGTTTTGTTTCTTTGAGTTGACTTTATTTTTATAGGAGATCAAACATGTTTTTAGGACAGGGGAATGGTGCATTAGACAGGTAAAAATGACAGTTCAGGAAAAAGAGAAATAATTGATGGAGCAATATACTAGTGTGAACAAGAAAGGACAAGACGCAGGGCATGCTGGACATGGACAGCTGCATGGAGAATACATTCATGGTAACTTGAAGGATGCCAGATTTATGTGTAGTAATGCTAGTATGTTGGAAGATGTGCTGGCAGAAAAATGTGGAAATAATTTCTGATTATTTCTATTTTATAAGTAATGAATGAAGCAAGTTTATCTGGTATAAGGAAATAAGTGGTATTGGAAATTTGAGAATAGAGGAAAGGTATAATATATATATACCCACACTTATATAGCAGAGCTGTATAAAATTGATTTAACTGTTGGAATTTCTTTTGATTAAATTAACCATTCTAATTTTTCTAGAATTTGATACCAAAATTGGGGTATTGTAATTAACAATCCCTCAAAGGCTATCCACATACTAGAAAAACAAAAAACGCATGCTGTATAGATATCATCAAATGGCCCCCATTATGTAGAAGCTAAGAGGTTTGGATGGTATTGACCACAAGCAAAACTAAAGCGTGGTCCTTAGTGGCATTGAGCACTCAGGATAATCCTATACCTTTTCCACAATATTGAATTCAATAAAGGCATATATGACCAATTAAATATAATTTTTAAAAGGCAGGGTAATGTACACAAGGATGAGTTCAAAAATGTACTAACAGGAATAACATTTTCAAGAGTTCTCTGAAGTGATAATCTCTCTTCCCTGAGATATGAGTGAGGATGAGTATACCCAATTTATGGTGGCACATGCCTTGCTACTGTGTTATTATTCAAGGTTATCCATGAAAAAAAATGAGCTTATAGGCATCGATGTGTATGTAAATATTAACAAATTTATTATCTGATTCAGCTTATGCAAGCAGAGGGATTGGTAAGTCTGAATTCTGTAGGGGAAGCCACAAATTGGGAACTCTGAGAATGGTGATGTTTAAATGCTCAGGAGAATCTGGTCTTTGGAAGGAGAGACAGAAGTTCTTTTTGACATCTGAAATCCTCAGTTGTCTCTTTTAAGACCTCCAACTGACTGGGTTGCTGAGGCCAACCTCTTTTGTTGTCCATACATGCAATGAGCCATAGAGGCAATCAACTGACTGTACATGCAAATCCATCTATGCAATACTCTTTTTGTAAGAGCCCAGCAAGAGTTTGCTTGCCAAATACCTGGGCACCATTGTCTAGACATGTTGGCAAATGAACTTAACTATCACACTATGTTAAAGTTAACATAGAACTTACTTGTTACTATGACAAAACAGTATTAAGACCAAAGGTGATATATAAAGGAACACAGAAATAGAAGATTACATAGCAATGGAGACAAAAGCCTGATCAAAGCAAACCTGAATGCTAATTGAGCTCTCATATCTAAATTACATGAGTTAAAATACCTCTCTTAAATTTTTGGCTAAATTGAGTTGTATTGTTATGGTGATGATGATTACTCATAACTGAAAACACATTAAGTTTGGTAGCTATTACCCAAGATGGCAAAGTTCATCTTCTGGTATTCATGCCTGTGTATTTTCACCTCCACTATTGAATAGGTAGAACATTAAAAAAATAGAATATTGGCTTCTAAGGCTGCATCATAAGGAAGATTGTCATCTCTTTCCTGGGTAACACACTCTGTAGAGACCAGCCACCATATTGTAAAGATAGTCAGGAAGCCCTATGGAGAAATGCTGGAAGGGAAGAGCTAAGACCTCCTGCAAATAACAAGCTATGTGAGGAAGCCATGCTAGAATTTATCATTCAGACCAAGTCAAATTAGATGATTACAGCTCTAGCCAAAATCTTGAAGAGAACTTCATGAATTACCCTGAAACAGAAGCACTAAGCAAAGTTGCTCCCATATCCCTGGCCCACATAAAATGTTTGTGATAATAATGTTTATTAACGTTTTAAATCACTTTATTTTGGAGTAATTTGGTACACAGATATAAGTGACTCCTGCACTGGTACATATATGTAAAACATTTTAAGGAAAGTATGTTATTTTATTGCTTTTGATAATTGGTTAAAGCAATGCTGATTTCTTTGCTTATTATTCCATATATGTGCTAAGGAAGAGTGCCAATTTGTGTGCTAATGAGAAATTTCTAGCGTAAACACATTTGTAGAAGAACTGTATTAAAAACGGCACCTGGACAATAGCAAAATAATTTCTAGAAACTATAGGGACTTAAAACCACCTACTTTATAGTAATGAGTTTTGTATTATAAGACACAGCTGCTAACAAAAATTAATTTTGGGTTAAAAGGCAATAAGGAATATCCAAGGAATATAATAATATCTAAATTTAATTTGCATCACCTCAAGTAAGAAACAGGACTAACTTTAAAGTTTGTGGTTTCTACTCTTTGAATGTTTTTGCATGAGAGTAAAGAAAAACTAGATAAAGTCAATGAATACAGAAAATATTAATTTTGTGTCTGAAGTGAGTTATGTATGTAAGCTGTACAGAGAAAGAGTGAGAGAACAGAAACAAATATCCATATCCATGCACAGAACATGCAATTTTTGTTGTTGTTGTTGCTTTGCTTAATTTGTGAACTCAAATAATAGGAGAACCTTTTGGATTCATCTGAGTATGAATAGAATAGCATCTTTCTCACTTCTCCTTTGAAACTAATATTTCATGCAAGCATTGAATGGGTGATAAAGTTCCATTTTGGTAAAGAGATCACATGGAATACAGTCTGACATTTGGTGCACAGAAGAAGTAGGATATTTTGGATAAAATGAAACTACATAGGTTAGAGAGCATTGAGTTGAATCGTGAAGTTGTTGAATAGGTAAGTTAGGTGGAGAAATGAAAGGGGAAAGAATATTCAATTATTAACAACTTTATAGTAACCAAGTTCTATATGCCAGGAAATTTAATAAGTATAGAGGAATACTATGGTAAGAATAAGTTAGACCTGAAGTCCCCACAGCCTATTAGAGATGGAAAACTATTACAACAAAATGTGATAAGTACTATATTTAAAACATACATAAAGTTATGATGTAGAAGGGAAGGAGCTGCAATGTTTGCTTGAGTGGTTGAGGACTTCACAGATGCAGTATCATTTGAAATAGCTTGGTGCTTGTAAAGAAGAAGAATATGAGAATAGAACATTGAGAGATGAAAAGAATTGTAAAATTATTATTTTTATTTATTTTTTATTTTTGTCTTTATTTATTTTTTAATGTTACATTAAAAAATGAGGTCCCCAAATATCCCTCACCCCCCTCACTCCACTCCTCCCCCCATAACAACAATCTCCTGCATCATCATGAGACATTCATTGCATTTGGTGAATACATCTCTGAGCACCGCTGCACCTCATGGTCAATGGCCCACACCATAGCCCACACTCTCCCACAGTCCACTCAGTGGGCCATGGGAGGACATAAAATGTCTGGTAACTGTCCCTGCAGCACCACCCAGGACAACTCCAAGTCCCAAAAATGCCCCCACATCTCATTTCTTCCTCCTACTCCCTACACCCAGCAGCCACCCATGGCCACTTTCTCCACACCAATGCCACATTTTCTTCGAATATTGAAAGAACATGGCCTTTGTTGGAGAACCGGTACCAAAAGCAAGTTGAATAGTTTTAGAGGAATAATCTAAGAACAAAGAGAGGGGAGACTTATTAAGAATATCTACACAAGTCCTGCATTGTTTTTACTTCATTTCTTAGGTAATCAAGACATATGTGTGTTTGTGTGCATGTGTGTATGTATATGCACACACACCCATGGAATTAGTAGTAAACAGAACTCTAATATAAATAAAATTTGGGTTGAAAATGATAGATTTTAAACCTAACTTCAAATTAGAATCCAACTGTGCATTCCTTCTTATACTTCAGTATGTGATAAAAATCACCTGGAAGAGTTGATAAAATCCAGGCTCTTGGGTCACAATCACAATTGCTGATTCAATACATCTGGGGTGGGGAAAAAAGATCTACATTATTAAGTTTCCAGGGCCACCTTTTGAGAACCACTGCCTTGGAATTCACCACACCAAGGCCCCTTTCCAATAAAATTGGACCTCCATTTATTGGGATGTAGACAGGTACTGCCACTTTTTAGAGACACTCAAATTTATTCATATTTGTAATATGTAGCCAGAGTTGAGTCCCAGATGCTGAGAAAGATCTCTCTGGCAATCATGTGAATTATAAACATATGGTAGAGTTTGAAACAGAATGTGCATGCTAACTTTTGCTCAAACTTCACCTCAGACTATATCATCTATTATCATCTCCATGAAAACTTAACTGATCATCTTAGAGAAATTAAACTATTCTGGTTTAATGTCTCCCTAGTTCCTAAAATCCCTGTTGTCATTGCATGTATCATAATGCAGTTAACTGCTTATCTTGTCTTCTGCACTAGATGCTTGAATTCCTCAAAGGCAAAATTATATCCTTAATGTCCTTAGTTCCTAAAATACCATACTGCTGAGCAAGTATAGCTGCTTAATATACTTTAGGAGAATTAATTAATAAATTCTGTAGAAGAGATAAAAGCCCACCATAATAAAGTACTGGAATGGAAGTTAGAGAAAAAAGAAATTCAAGAAGAAAAAAAATAGATTAATATAGTCAAATGCCTTAAAGAAATGAGAGGAAGATAAGAAACAGAAAATACTGATTGAGTGTGACTATTAGAAGTTACTGATGACAATAAGGACACGTTCTGAAAAGCAATAAGAACAGAGAAATAAGTTATCATAAGCTGAGAATTTAAAGAGGAACTGGAGATGGATAACATTCACATGAAAAATATTGGAGCTATTTATTGAATATCCAGTAATGCCAGCTATTTTACTAGGTAGTAATAGAAAATGAAAAATGAGTCATAGCAGGTAAGTTTGAAAGGAAGTTTATGATCTCTAAGAAGAATATGCACCTACCCCAAATGTTTGCAATATGTTTTAAGATCTATTATAGGCATAAATCTTAAGATGTCACCTCTTGGTTATTCCGAAATACTCTAATCTAGGTACTACTGTGAAGGAATTTTGCAGATATTATTATAGCCCAAAGTCAGTTCACCTTAAAATCTGGAGATCATGAACGGTCCTGTCCTAATGAGGTGAATTTTTTTTTAAGCAGAGAGCTTTCTCCATTGGTAGCAGAAGTAGTAAAAAAGATTCAAAGTATAAGCAAAATTAAGCACACCATTGCTCCTTTGAAGATGATGAGAGCCATGCAAGAAGGAATGCAGAAAAGAGAGGTCTCTAGGAAATCTCCAGGAACAGAAGGCTTCCTTGAGATATCAGCTCAGCAAGCAAATGGGAACCTCAGACCTACTTCCGCAGGGAACAGTACTGTATCAACAGAAATTAGTTTGGAAACCAGTTCTCCAGATCTTCCAGGTAATAGGCCAGCCTTGGTTTTGGCCTTGCAAGGATTTGGTCTTTAGAGAACCCAGTTGAAACTGCCTGGCCTTCTGATGTACGGAAATGTTGTTATAATAGGTGGGTATTATTTTAATCCATTGTGTTTGTGGTTCTTTGTTGCACAGCAAAGGAAAATTAATAGATAGTATCAAATAGCTGTATTATGGCTAACACAGGGGAGAGGTATTATCACATGTAATGAAAATGTTCCACAGGTATCTGGAGGTAAATTACTGTGTCTCAAGCACTGTGCTATGTGATGAAAACTTAACACTTACTAGTTCCCTGAGAAAAAGCAACTATTGAATTTATCTGATTCTTAGTGTCTTCTTTAAATTTTTGAAAATAACCATCTCACAGTTTGCATTAAACACATAAATCATATAATAAACCTAAATAAGTAAAATGCATGACCAATGCTTGAGTTCAATAAACATCGGTATCTCTGAAGAACTATAGTGGAATGAAAAGAGATCTAGGAAAAAGAACGTTTGGATTCAGATTTTGTATGAACCTCAATTTTCTTATCAATACCCTGAGAATAATATCTGCCCTGTCTAGTTCACTGAGACGTTCATTAGCATATATCTGTAAAAGTACATCATAGAAGTGAGAGTTTCCAGTCATTTTCAGTAGTAGCAGTAAAAATCTGATAGCCAAGACATGTTTCTCCCGCCTTCACCTGGATTAGGCAGCCAAATGGCCACTCTAACCTGGACCCACAGAACAAGAGAAAGGGGCAGTTTCCTTGCCTCTGAGGTCCACCTGCATATTCATGGAGCTCGACCTGCAGCTCTGACATTCCAAATGCTCACATTTGGTCCCTGATATAAGACCTATTCACCCAGAGGAAGAGACAATTTTCCTCTGCAAAGAGGTGACCTTCTCTCAGTGCTTTTATAGCTTGGTGCATTGCTTCGTCTGCTCAGAGAGGGCACATTTTCTTACTTGTGTAAAGCCCTAGGAAGGCTTGATAAGAGCTCTGTGTGTGGGTATTTGTGTATTAAAAAATGATATGAGCTGTATATGTATTCAGGCTTGTCTGGCCCAGAAAAACCCCTAGGCTCCGAGAAACCAAAAAATAACCGTATATACATTAAAAAAAAAAAAAAAAAAACCCTCACATTTTCCTGCCAAATCCTCTCCTGGCCCCACCCTGTGTATCCTTATATAAGGGCAACCTGAAAACTCTGCTCAGGGCTCAGTCATTGGCCATAATTCTGCTAGGCCCAGGCAAGTGTTAACAGAACTTCCTTCTCAGAAGAGTCTTGTGTCCTGGCCTTCAGTACTGCTATCTCTGAATCCTCTTCACTGCCACAACAGGTTAAAAGTTCACCCTGAAATATCAACTGCTAAATTCAATTCTGAACAACAGGTTTTTCAGAAACTGTTACAAGACTATTTTTAAAAATCCAATTTGATAACTTATAAGGTGTGTTTCTAAACAAGAGTATGCTAGAAAATTCTTAGATAACTTGGTTGTTGTTCAGGTTAAGGTTTACAAATAATTGTATATGGAAGGGCTCCAAAAAGTATTTAATAGACACTTAGGCCAAATTTCAGTATATGAATGTGCACTTTCCTAAAACAGTGTCCCAACATAGCTATAAAATCTTGACAAGTTCTAAATCTTTATATACACCTGTTTATGATTAGGATTAAATTATATTTTAGTAATGTTCATCTATGAAATTCAGGATTTTACTATTTATTATACTGTTTTACTTAGTAATTAAACATTAACTCAATTCCCATATAAAGTACTAGCAAATAGTAAAATTTATTTTCCCTTGTAAAATCAGGTATTTACTTTGGTAATTATTCATATAATATAGTTATCATGACATATGTAAACTCATACATACTGATAAATGAATTTCTACTTGATACATGTTACTGGGCCAAGGAAGTGAATTAGAAGCAATTTAAAGTATGGTTTCTGACTGAATTACCTCTGGAACTGAACTCAAAGTTGTTTTGAAAGAAGTTCTTACCATCTCTGATTAATAAATAATCACACTCTCTCTGGGGATTTTCCTCTGGAAATCTGTCTCTGAGAAGAACTATTCAGTCTTTCCTGAAGGATTTACTAAAAACCCTCATTATTTTCTTAGCTATATGACTCTTATTTTTTCTACTAATTTTTACTGATTCCTTATTAGTTGACAGCCATTAATTGTCCTTGGGTAACAATGAATATGCGACTGCACAATTAGTCTGGTTATTATGACAACTAAAATTAACCAGAATAATCACAAATGAACTCACTCATGAATTCTTTAAAACACCCATTTAAATGAAGTTAGTGAATGCTTATTTTCAATGAGAATATTATGTTGAAAAAAATAATTTAGTAGAAGCTAATTGAGCCAGTTTTGTAGATGGATATATGAAAAATCCAGGTAGAATAGAAGAGACTGTATTTGCCTAATTATTGATTCATAACAAAGATTAGAGTAGAGAATATTCGTCACAATGAAATACCCGCTCAGATGGCTATATTCAGAAAGTCAGATAATAACATGTTTTGGCAAAGATGTAGAGAAACTGAAAATCTCATGTAATCCTGGTAGAAATATAAAATGGCGAGTCACTTTGGAAAACATTCTGGCATTTTGTTAAATAGTCAAACATAGAGTTACCACATGATCCAACAATTCCACTCCAAGAGAAATGAAAACATATATCCATTCCCTCAAAAACATATACATAAATACTCATAGCAGCATTCTTCATAATAACAAAAGGAAAAACAACTCAAATATCCATTAATGGAAGAATGGATAGAGAAAATATGGTATATCCAAATAATGGAATATTTTTCAGCAATGAAAATTAATGAAACACTGATACATACTACAACATGGATGAATTTTGCAAACATATGCTAAGGGAAAGAAGTGAGTCACAAAGGATTACATACTGTATGGTTCTATTTATTTGCAATTTATTTTGATTGAATGAAATATCCAATATAGTCAAAACTATAGCAACAAAAAGCAGATTTACAGCTGCATAAGGCTGGGGTGGCGAGCATGGTAAGGGTTAGGGATTAAAGGAACATGACTAAGATGTGTAGGGTTTCTTTTTGAGGTAATGAAAATGTTGTAAAATTGATTGTAGTAATGTATGCATGACTTGTGAATATATTAAAAGCTATGGAATGTTACACTTTCAATGGGTGAATTTTGTCTAGTGTATGATTTATATCTCTATGATGTCCTATACTCTCAGTGAGTAGGAACATTATTTCATTTTACATAGAGCTAGTTTCGAGTTGTTGGTATTCTTAATTTCTAACTTTTAAAATATTTTTCTCATGAATATGTTGACATCTTTCCTAAACATATATATAATTTGTTTATACAATTCAAATCTTAGGGAGTTAGGCATTTGGCTTATTTCCTGATATGTAAGGATTGATTTTATCATCATGAAAGTAGATCTATTTTCCTAGAATTTTATTCTGGCTTCATTTGAACATGGTCATATCCATCATTTTAATGTAGTTAATTGATACTTATTTTTGGTAATTGAGTTTATATATTTATGTATTATATATGTATATATATATAAACATATATATATATATATATGTATTAACACTGAAGCAGGCTAAATAGAGAATCAATAGCTGGATGTGAAACACGGCAAGAAGTCCACATAGACATGGATAACCCCAGGATGGCCGTTGCAAGACCCTCAAGAGATTCTGTCATTCAGAATGAGATTTCCTGCTGAAGCCAAGAGAAGCCCTGGATATTCCCCAACAACTTTATTATTGGGCTCTCCTGGGGAATTGATCTGTGGGGTAATCATTCAAAACAGCAAACAGCTGGGACTCCTCCCCTGACATTAGCAAAGGGGCAGAATAATTAAAGGTTTAAAAAGGGAGCACAATGGCTTTTTGTTCTACCACGCCTTTTGACCCGTTCTTGCCTTTTGCGCCCTACTCTTGCCATGTCCTCCCTCCCCTACATGGATCAACATTCAAGAAAACCTGGGCATTTATAATCTATAATGGGCAATTGTATTCTGTAAATTGGTTCTTTTTATCATTTTTCAGCTCCTTCCTCCCTACCTACCTTTAATTATGATCTGTTACTTTCTCTCATTTCTCTTCCTTCCCTACCTTAGTACACTACGGCCTAATCAAATTGTCATGCTCTTGAAATTCATTTCCTGCAGTTTAGCCAAGGATCTAGACAAAATTTGGCTACAATACTAATCTGGATGAAGAGAGGAGCGCCTCTATTCCAGACAGATATCATTCTCTTCTCTTTAAGTACTCCGAATGCTGCCTGTTGAAATTCCAAGAGTAATCCTTTTATTCTAATTCTTATAAATATTCATTGAGCCTTTATCAGGGATGTTATATTGATCAAATCACTCAAGTGCAATGGTAGACTTCTCTTTCTTTTAAGGTGATGCATGTGAGACATCCTTTTGTCTCCTCAATGCTTCCACCAGGCAAAGGCATATGATAAAGCCCAATAGTCAGTGCAGGAATCAAATGCTTGTGATTCAAGAAAGAGGACAAGTTCTGTGATAACAATTTTCCCTCACTATACAAAGATTAAAGTTAGGAAAATG
Source organism: Dasypus novemcinctus (assembly GCF_030445035.2). Classification (NCBI taxonomy): domain Eukaryota; kingdom Metazoa; phylum Chordata; class Mammalia; order Cingulata; family Dasypodidae; genus Dasypus; species Dasypus novemcinctus. Next base: position 20,831,409 of record NC_080674.1, read on the forward strand.
TTTTAAGATTTGTTTACCGGAACTGAAAATGAATAATTGTATATAATAAACTGTGTGTTATGCTGGATACTGGCAATAAAAATTAAAATAGTGAGATCTTGGTTCCCATGGAAATAGCAGTAAACATTTTCATGTAAAGGTGACATATTTTCCTATGAGACATAAAGTTTCATTGGTTTACCAATTTCTGAAGCAGCAACTGTAATGTTGTACCATGGAGTTTCTTCTCTGTCAAGAACTTTTGTAGTCTTAATGATTCCAGTATGGGCATCAATATAGAAAAATCTATCCTCTTCAGCATTGTAGTCGATGAAATATCTACAGAAAAAAAATGACAAATCCTTTTTTACTTGGTGTCATAATGAATAAAATAATACTGAACCAATGGTGGCATAAAATATGTGCAAAGATTTAAATATATTTTTAGTTTCTACATTTTACTCTTTGAAATTTCCTTGACAACTATGATGGTTAGGGTAATGTGTCAACTTGGCCAGGTAATGGTGCCAAGTTGTTTGGTCAAGCAAGCGCTGGACTAATTGTAATACAAAGGCATTTTTGGACCATTGACTTTACTGCAGTGGAAAATCATAGATAGCTGATTACAATTACATGAATCAGGGAGACTGCCATCAGCAATGAGTGACATTTTATCCAATCAGTTGAATGCCTTAAAAGGGGAAGTGATTCCAGCATTGAGTGAGAATTTCCCAGCTCATCTTGGGCAGCCAATGTCTCCCAGAACACATCAAAACCTTCATTGGACTTTCATGGGAGCCCCTGGTTGCAGCCTGCCTGTGGAAGCTGGACTTGTACATCCCCATGGCCATGTGAGAGACTCTGATAAAATCTCTTACTATTGACAGATATCTCTGTTGATTCTGTTTCCCTAGAGAACCCTAATACAACAACTTCATATTTGTTAAGAATTTATGTCAATTATTTTTTTCTAAATTAGTCTTTCATTTTTGAGTAATCCAATTACTAATTAAAATAATTAAATCAAAACAAAATTTTCCACATTCTATGTATAAAACTACATACTAGAAAGTAGTGATTACTAAGACAAAAATAATTGTCTCTGGAAAGTCTATAATATATTGGAAGAAAAATATTTACACCAATAATAAAACTTGACTTTGCTATATGTACAAAAGGATTAGGATATCAGATGTCAGAGATGAATCCTGAAATTTTATTATTTTTGAGTTAGAAGTTAATATAAAAAAGAAAAGGAAACACTTCATTTGATTTACCTTTGAATTTCCATCACTATGTGCAATTGTTTAATCAAAGAATGAGAAAATAAATAAATGGCGGCGGTTTGTATTATTGGTCCCAAAACTTCATCTCTCCTTATGTCATCTAACTTTGCAGAGCTGTCTCATATTGGGTTTGGCCTTTACCTACTTGGCAGCACAATGGGTAAAATTGAGGGCAACTCTTTTCTGGGTCTATGTCTCAAAATACCTTGTATATTTCTCTAGTGCTATGCCATTACCACTAGAAGAACTTGGTTAACCCACTGGTCCTTGTGCAGATATATGGTTGAGTGTACCTGAAATAAGCAGACATGTCAAACAAAGCCGAACCTAGTTCAGAGGAATGTCACCTAAACCACAGACACATAAATTATGGGTATAAATGACTTTCTTTATACCCAGTACTTCTTGGGATTGTGTGTTATTCAGCAATATCTAATAAAATTATGAATAAATAATATAGTGAACAATCATTTTATGTTCTAGACATGGTCTAAACTATTTACAGAACTATTTTATTCAATTCTGTTCTTAAAGCACTTCCCCTTAAAGATCCTCTTAAAGCTCCAATAACTTTTCCTCCTCCTTAACCTCAGTTTCAGTAAAATAAAATGAAAATTAACTGATCATTTGAATAGTGCTAGGTGAAGAACTTTTGAAATAGAGAAAACCAAAGAGAAATGTCCAATTAAAAACTCTAAAAGCATGACATGATCAAAAAGCAAATATAAGTGAATATGGCTACAAAGAATAAATAAAGTGGGTGGCCAGGAGTTAGTTCATGAATGCCCCATAGGGAATGACAAGTAATTTTATTGTTTTGTAAAAACAATGGGAAGAAACTTTAACAAAGGAAATAACAGTTCAAATTATGTTCTGGAAAACTCTGTAATCCATCTACATAGGATCTTGAATTGTAGAGATTCCAAAACTATTCAGAAAAGAAATGACATCCTCTTAGACAGAGATGGAAAAAAGAAGAAAGAAGGAAAGAAGTATATGAAATAATATTATATGAAGACTGTAAGTTATGGCTACTTATTGAATAAATTTTCCTAAGATTGGAGATTGGAGAAATAATGCTTCATTTAATCAGAATAATTGGTTCAAAGAGAATATATTTTCAATATGCAAGATGAGATATTGAGTATTGCCTTCACTGAAAGGAATGATTCTGTTGGAAGAGGGGAATAATCCAAAAGGTAAGACATATGAGAAGGTGAGAAGGATTGTGTACCAGAAGACAGATTTAGGGATTTTTCATTGAAAATAGGAAGGCCATTTACCCATTTTAGCATGAAGAAAATCTAAGAAGCTGGATAAAGGCCTATACAGGATTAGTGATTGTAGTGATGGGAATGTGACAAAACTCTCCCTACTTCTTTGCAACAAGTATGATTATAAGTTCAGTATAAACCCATGTCTCTCACAAGGTATAGGTGTTAACAAGGCATGTAGAAGATTCTGTGAGAGTGTGAAATCTTAAAACTTCCTCTGGCACAAGTGCACAAACATGGGTAAAGATATTAACTGCATCATGTAGAATGAGACTGCAGAGAATCCCCAAAACTATGGTGTTTATTTAGTGAAAACAACATGAAAAATGAAACAGATCATTTGTAACTGTATGATCAAAATGCAGAATTGTCTGTTGTGCATTCAATGTTCTCAAAATCTATATGTTCTTTGAAGAAAGTTCAACACGAAAAAGGAATTTAAACCAAAAAAAAAAAGGCATAAATATAAAGGAAACCTACAATGGCAACATGAACAAATATTTCAAATTAATATGATTAACATGTAAAGAATAGCAGAAATGGGCAAACTCTTAGAAGGAATAGAAAATTTTAATAACCCTATATCCATTAAAGAAATTGAAGCCATGGCCAAAACTTCCTCCAAAAGAAAACTCTAGGCCAAGATGGCTTCACAAAATAAAATCAACCAAGCACTTAAGGAAGAGTTGGTAACCAAATTTAGGGAACCTCTAGAAAATAAGAGACTTGTTTTTCAGTTTAGCATAAATTTATAGCCAAATCCAGAAAAAGACATTGAAAAAAAGAAAACTACAGAAAAACATACATCAACAAAATGCAAAAATACTTTAAAAATTATTTGAATCATATCTAGCAACATATAAAAAGGTTAATACATCACAATTAGCTTAGGTTTCTCCTAAGAAAGTCAGGTTGGTTCAACATTGAGCTATCGAGCAGTATAATTCACCATCTCATCACCTAAGAAAGCAAAAGTATCTGGCAATCATGATAGATGCATAAAGAACTTTTGACAAAATTTAATATTCATTTATGATAAAAATTCTTAGCAAACTAGAAATAGAAGAGAATTTCCTCAACCCCATAGAAGACATCTGTAAAGTAACTATAAACATACACAGTAGTAAAAGACTGAATGCTTCCTCCCTAAAAAACAACAGAAACAAAAGAATCCAACAGAAACAAGGCAAAGTTATGCTCTTGCCACTCTACATCAATACCCAACAGAAGGTCCTAGTGTAATTAGAAAAAATGAAAAGTAAAAAAGTAAAACTGTCACTCTTTACAGAAGACATGATTTTTTTACATAGAAAATCCTAGGGAATCTAGAACAAAGCTACCAGGATTAATAACTGCATTTACCAAGGATATATGTAAATATTTAAATATCAATTGTATTTTCATATATTAGTAACAGAGAGTTGAAACCTGAAATTATAAAAAAAAAAAGACATAGCATCAATATAACACCAGCTAGAGATAAATTCTACAAAATATGTATAAGACCTGTACTTGGTAAACTACAAAATATTGCTGAGAGAATTTAAAGAAGATCTAAATAAAGGGAGAGATATACTATGGCAATAAATCAGAAGATCACCAGCAGCCAGGCCAACAATGCCACATTCTCTGGGAATAAAGTATCTCCTTGAAGATGTCTTGATTTGAACTTTTTCCAGTCTCCAACTGTGTGCAAATAAATGTCCATTGCTTAACCAACCCATTTCATGGGAAATGAATGTTTGAAACCAAGGCAACTAAAACAGATTTTGGTGCTGGGAGAGTGGGGTGCTGCTACAGCAAATACCAAAGAATGTATAAATGGTTTTGGAATTGCACAATTCCAATTGGAGGAATTCTGAGGTACTTAATAGAAAAGGCCTAGATTGCTATGAAGAGGCTATTGGTGGAACTATAGATGCTAATGACTTGCAGTGAGACCTTAGAAGAAAATGATGAATGGGTTATTGGAAAATGGAAGAAAGGTGATCCTTGTTTTAAAGTGGCAGAGAACTCAGAGAAATTGAGTTTTGATTTTGGACAACAGGCAGAACTAGAAAGAAATGCACTTGGATATTTATCTGAGATTTTGAAGTTAAGGATAGAAAGTGCAGCCTGATTTTTCTCTGAAGCTTACAGTAAAATGCAAGAGAACTGACCTATTGGGTACAAAGTAATTGATGGTTTTGAAAATGCTGAGCTTCCAGAAAGCAAATCTCCAGAGAATAGTGTTCCAAGCAAGGGATTAACAGAACATGGAACCAGGATTTAAAATGCAGTTTTCCAGAAAGGATCTATGGAAAGTCTTTCTGTCTCATAGATTAGATCCCTGTGAAATATAAACAAACCTGACAAGTATTTGTGAGCATTGTATGAGTGGAACCATGGTTAGTCTGGACTAAAAGGAACAGAAAAGTGACAATGGAAGGAAGAATGGCTTCAAGGACAGATCCATGAAGATATTACATTGGGCCAAGAGAGTGGGCCCAACTGTGTGTGTGGAAAGGGTGAATCTTCCTTAGAGCTTGTAGATGGCAGGCCTTTCTGTCCCATGGTTCAGGGGTAATGCTGCCACCTCAATGCTGGGAGTTGGTGGGCACTGGACCTTCCATTCACAGAAAGCCTGGCTGCCACCACAGTGCTCAGAGAGGCACTGTGGAGAGTCTAACTGTGACCCCAGTGCTCAGAGAGAGTGGGGCATGTGCCCCAGTGTTCATGAAGAGCTTGGTCACAATTCTTATTCCTGGAGAGGGTTGAACCCAATATCCAGAGAAAGCATGGCCATTGCATAAGTACTTGGAAGGGATTGAGCTGGTGCTTCATCAGATCCAGAGGGCAAAACATCATCTCATAGATAACTCACAGACCTTTAAATCTAATGGAGTATACTCTGCTGGATTTCAAATTTGTTTGGGACTGTTGACCCCTCTTTTCCTTTCAATTTCTCCCTATGCCTGTCTCTCCAATGTATATCAGAAGCATATAACTTGCTCTCTAGGTATCAAAGGTCCACAGACTGAGGGGAACTGTGCCCCAGAAGAGATCACATCCATAACCAATTTTTATGAGAATTTGTAGTTAGCATTGTTTCTGAAATGACAAGATTTTCAGGAGGTTATGTTGGAATAAATGTATTTTGCATGTAGAAAGGAAATGTCTTTTTTGGAGATTAAGAAGGTAGAGTGCAGTGGTTTAATTCTTTATGTATGCCAGAAAAGCATGTTCTTAAATTTAATTCATTCCTGTTGAGTGTGAACACATTGTAAATAAGACCTTTTGATGAGGTTATTCAGTTAAGGTATGGCCTAGCCCAATCAATATAGGTCTTAATACTATTACTGGAGTTCTTTATAAGCAGAGTGAAATTCAGATAGGGAGAGAGAGCTATAGGAGGTAAGAAGTTGAACATCAATCAACCCCAGAAGAGAAGAGAGAATCCAGGAGATTCTAGCATATGCCTTGCCATATGACAAGCAAATATCAAAGATTGCCAGCAGCTATCCCCAGAAAGTCAATGTCTTCAGGAAGAACGTATCTCTTTGATGACACCTTGATTTGGACTTTTCCCCAGTCTCAAGCCATCAGCAAATAAATCCCCATTGTTTAAACCATCCTATTTCATGGCATTTGTTTGAGCAGCCTAAGAAACTAAAACAGATGCCATACTACACTGAAACCATTTTACTTTATTTGCACTAAATCCATACCATGAAGCAAACTTTTGATAATTTCCCTTCCCAAGCAGTCTGATGCTGATGACAAAGGTTGAACTGCTTAAGAGATATAAGCAGTCTTGTCGCAGGAAAAAGATAACCTTCTGTAAAATATAATCAGTTAGCAATCTGGTTAAATATAAAGTTATCACATTTTCAAGAACTGTGTATATTTGAATACTGTAAGAAAAAAAAGATTTTGTATTTGAAAGTTGGAGAACCGAAAATATAAATATATTTCAACTTCAAAATTTCCTACAGCAACTATGAGGGAAGGTCTGATTATTTTACTATTAGCACAACTTTACTGAATATTGACTGTCTCATTTTAGAAATCTGATCACTTCAGAACTATTATACTGGAGGAAAATGCAGGGATCCTCTATTTATGACTTAAGTATGAAAATCTGTAGTTTATCTGAGTGATCTCTTCTCTTTTGAGTAATTGACATGGAGCTTTCTAATGTCAGTGCTAATGTTAGTGGCTGAATACTTTTACGGTAAATATGCACTCAATTTAGATATAGTAAAATAAAACCCATGTTTAAATAGTAGAAAAAAAGTAGATATAATGGTAGACATTCATGCTTAGATTCTGGTTATGTACTTCTTAGTTTTCCAGGCAATCCAGCTCTCTTAGGAAATCTATACTATAAGTGCTTGATATTGGGTAATACTTGGATCCAGAGTCTTATTAATGGACTTGTGATTTAGTTTTGACTCAAGTAGAACTAAATAGTTCGGCTTATTAGCCCTTGGATTTCTGCACAGGTATGAAAACAAATACTCAGAAAAAGGGAATATAGAAATGTGAGAGAAAAGAGACTACTTTAAATCATTTGGGGGGCTTAAATGTAGAATTATGCAATGGTAATTGTATAAAATTTAAAAATTATGTGAACCCACAATGTTTTAAAGCATACAAACAAACAACTAAGAGAAAAATAATCTCAGAGAGATTTTTTTCCCCAAATAATTTTCATGATAAAATCCAATTTGTGTCCATTCATGAACACTCAAAAAATAAACAAAGCAGCTTTTAAAGAACTTGGGCATGAATATTTAAATGTTTTCAAAAGGACAATATTATTTGACATTTTCAGATATATCCAGGAAATATAAAAACAAATAACCATGTTCCAAGGTGACATGAAGTCCTAATTGGATTCCACAGAAAACCTGAGGAACTGAAAATTTTAAATTATTTATTATTTTAGTCCATAGCTATCAAACAAAAACCAGTATTAATTGTTTAACTGGATATGGCATTTAAAGTTATTACTCAAATTTTACTTTCCCCATTAATATTAGCCTTGGATATGTAGAGATGGCATCATCTGAACAGGGAAGAAATAATTCATTTATGAGTTATTTATAAAACGTATTTAGTAAGAGATAATAAAAGCTAACATTTATTGAGCACTTGCAATGTAATAGATAGGGCTTTGAGACTTTGTTAGCTTATTAAATATTCATAATAATCCCATGAGGTACCTTCAATTACTAGCCTCCTTTTATAGATAAGAAAAATAAAACGCAGAGTGAAAGGCATTTTGTCCAGCACCAAAGAGTTAGTTGGTGCAAAATACTATGGTACAATCTAGATCTATTGATTAAAATTTATAAGCTACATTTTTTTAACTAGTGAATTTGTGAGTTTACAAAACAATCAAACATAACATACAGGATTCCCACACATACCACACCACCACCATAACCTTGCATTTATGTGGAACATTTGTTACAAATGATGAAAAAACATTAACATATTACTATTAACTACAGTCCATAGCTTAAATTAGGTGTATTTTATCTATAAACCACTCTATTATTGATATCATGTATAGTGTACATTTGTTATAGGTCATGAAAGAATGTTTTCATCTTTCAGATAACCACAGTCCAACATCCAACACAGATTCACTGTGTTATACATTTCCATGCCTTATACAATCCATCCAATGTGTACACTCAATGGTTCTCAATATCATCACAGAGTTGTGCTATCACCACATTCAATTTTAGAAGAGTCTGATTACTCCAAAAAGAAAAATTTCATTCCTCCTTATACCTGCAATGTTCACCCTTAGCATTGAAAAAGTACTTTCATTGGCGCTTATGTAAAAATGCTACAATATGGCTGTTAATTTTAGTCCATAAGTTGCATTAGTTGTATTTTTCCCATATATCACCATATTCTTTTTTTTTAAAGATTTATTTATTTATTTCTCTCCCCTCCCCCCTCCCGCCCTGGTTGTCTGTTCTCTGTGTCCATTTGCTGTGTCTTTTTTGTCTGCTTCTGTTGTTGTCAGCGGCACGGGAACCTGTGTTTCTTTTTGTTACGTCATCTTGTTGTGTCAGCTCTCCACCTGCGGCACCATTCCTGGGCAGGTTGCACTTTCCTTCATGCTGGGCTGCTCTCCCTACGGGGTGCACTCCCTGTGCGTGGGGCTCCCCCACGTGGGGGACACCCCTGCATGATTTGGCACTCCTTGCATGCATTAGCACTGTGCATGGGCTAGCTCGTATTCTTAACACCTTGTAGTAGTGACATACATTTGTTCTAGTTCATGGAAAAACCTTCTTGTATTTGCCACAATCCTTCTTCATCATTGAAATCACTCCATTATAAAGACCCAAAGATTATCCTCTAACTGTATTCATTTGACTTTATGGCCCTAGAATACCTCTTTCACCCACAATCACAATTTTATATCAGTAGTGTTAGATATATACATTATATTGCATGAACAAAGTCTCTCTCCATATCCAAAAATTTACAATCAACCTAATTAAAAAGTCAACAGACGTTAAGCATTAGTTCCCCCTTTTCAACCCTCAATCTATCTCTTAGTAATTTATACTCTAGATTTTAACTACATGATTTTCTTTACTCATTGTATTCAGTTCAGATTAGTGAGACCATACAATAATTGTCTTTATGTGTCTGGCTTATTTCACTTAACATAATGTCCTCAAGTTTCATTCATTTTGTCATATCATCCCTGCTTCATTTATTCTTACTGCTGAATAATAGTATTCCATCGTATGTATATACCACATTTTGTATATCCATTCATTGGGTAACAGACACTTGGGTCGTTTCTGTCTTTTGACAACTGCGAATAATGCTACCATGAATATCAGTGTGAAAATGTCAATTTGCATTCGTGCTTTCTTCTTCTGTATATTTTCCTAGAAGTTAGAATGCTAGGTCATACAGCAGTATTATATTTAGCTTCCTGAGGAACTACAAAACTGTCTTCCACAAAGGCTGAATTGTTCTAAGTTGCCAACAGTGAAGGAGTGTTCTTAATTTTTCACATTCTCTCTAATACTTGTGATTGTCTGTTTGATTTTTTTAAAAAATAGTGGCCATTAGAACCAGCAAGATGGTGGCGGAGTAAGGCGCTCCTAGAGTCAACTTCTGCTACAGGGCAGTTAGCAACCACTCAGAGCTCTCTGGAGCTACCTGAAGCACCTGTTTGGGGGCTCCGGGAGACCAGAAGAGCAGCCTGCAACATACTCAAAGGAGTGGAAATAGGAATTGCCCACCTGCAGAGAAGACTCCTAAGTAGAGTGTTCCATGCCATGGAGGCCAATGCCCATCCTCTACTGGAGGCACAAGCCGCCTCGGGAGCTGATCCGCGGCTGGAATTGAAAGCTCCACTTCCCCAAAATGGGGAAGGAAGGGACAGTTAGGCACCAATTTCAGCTGTGATGAGGAAATTCAATGGGCTACAGTATGATCCTGAGAGCAGCTAAGGTTTGAGCCTGTCTAGTTCAGAAAGAGCCTGGGAGCCGCCATCTTAACTCCGGGCCTGGTACTAGGAAAGCAGGGTGGACTGAAAATCTCAGTGCTGGTGGGGATGGGCTCCTTCCCATCCAGATCATATTGCAGGTATAGCCTAGGCCTCAGTGCCTGTGGGCACTGCAGTGCCTGGGGGACCTGTGCCAGCCTCCCCGGGAAATTACCAGCGAAGCCGAGGAGGCCAGTTTCTATCCTACTCTGGTGGCACAAGCTGCCTCAGGAGCTGCTCTGTGATGGGAATTGGAAGCTTTATTTCCCAGAAACAGGGGAGGAGGAAATGGTTGGCTGCCAGTTTCAAACACTGTTTGGGAGACTTGGCTGCCTAAGATATAACCCTGGGAACAGCTGGGTTGAGAACCAGCCTAAGTCAGAAAGAGGTCAGTGGCTGCCATTCTGACTTGGCCACCAGCCAGAGGGGAAGCCGGGCTGTCAGTTTCTTTCATGCAGATCATCCTGCAGTCCACTAGGCTTCAGCCCCGCCTCTGGTGGGGAGGAGGCTAAGGAACCCTGCAGCAACCTCTACAGATAACTGCAGGGAACTTTGGCTGCCATAGACTGAAAATCAGAAGTCTACCAGGGCAACTGTGGTCATCTTAGGACCCGCACTGCATAGATGCTGCCCACACCTACAGTTCCAACCCTGCCCCAGCTAGGGGAGAAAGGGATGTGAAGTTTCATCAGTCTCTCTGGGCAACTACAGTCTAGGCCTGCACAAGGATTATTCCACATAGTTATGACTCTGTTCCTACCGCTGGCAAAGGAGAAAGTTGGAAGAAGCTTCATTGGTCCCTGGGGCAATGAGGGCAGCTTGAAACTCCACAGTTTACAGCATCAACTACACACTTGGCTCCTACTGCATAACCAGAAGGGAGAAATGATAGGAAGCCCTAAACTAGAGAGAAAACTATACCCAGTTAAAATACTCTATTAAGTCAGATGCGAAGACACCAACAAAAATTACAAACCACACCAAGAAACAGGAAGCTATGGCCCAGTTAAAGGAACAAGATAAGCCTCCAGATGACATAAAGGAGGTGAGACAACTAATTATAGATGTTCAAACAAATCTCCTTAATAAATGCAATGAGATGGCTAAAGAGATTAAGGATATTAAGAAGACATTGGATGAGCACAAAGAAGAATTTGAAAGCATATATAGAAAAATAGCAGATCTTATAGGAATGAAAGGTGCAATCAATGAAATTAAAAATCATTGGAATCATATTTGATTTGTGGAGATTTGAGGAGATTTGAGGAGGCAGAAGAAAGGATTGGTGAGCTTGAAGAAATGGCCTCTGAAAGTGAACATACAAAAGAACAGACGAAAAGAATGGAAAAAATTGAACAAGTCTCAGGGAACTAAATGACAGATAAAGACGTACAAACATATATGTCATGGGTGTCCCAGAAGGAGAAGAGAAGGGATAAGAGGCAGAAGGAATAATTAAAGAAATAATGGTAGAAAATTTCCCAACCCTATTGAAGAACATAGATATCCCTGTCCAAGAAACACAATGTATTCCAATCCAAAAAAAATCCAAAAAGACCAACAGCAAGACACATGCTCATCAAAATGTCAAAGGCCAAAGACAAAGAGAGAATTCTGAGAGCAGCAAGAGAAAAGCACTGCATAACATAAAAGGGATATCCAATAAGATTAAGTGCTGATTTCTCACCAGAAACTATGGAGTCAAGAAGACAGTGATCTGATAGATTTAAGACACTACAAGAGAAAAACGTCCAATCAAGAATTTTATATCCAGCAAGACTATCTTTCAAAAATGAGGGCAATATTAGAATATTCACAGATAAATAGAAACTGAGAGAATTTCTAAGCAAGAGACCAGATTTTCAGGAAATACTAAAGAGTATGCTAGAGCCTGAAAAGAAAAGACATGAGAGAGAGGCCTGAAAGAGAGTCTAGAAAGGAAGATTATATCAATAAAAGTAACTAAAAGTGTCAAAAGAGTAGTGAAAAGAAAATATGACAGATAAACCTCAAATAGTCAGGAATAAAGTTAACCAATGATGTAAACTTGTATTAAGAAAACCACAACTCAATGTTAAACAAATCAAAAAAGCCCTAAATAACTGGAAGAATGTTCCATTCTCATGGATTGGAAGACTAAATATCATTAAGATGTCAATTCTACTCAAATTGATATACAGATAAAATACTGTTAAAATACTGTTAACATTCCACCAGCATTAAAGAAAAAATTGAAAACACAGTCATTAAATTTATTTGGAAGGGTAGAGTCCTGAAGAGCCACAAACATCATAAAAAGGAAAAGTGAATCCTTATCTCCAGATTTTAAACCATAATACCTACCTATAGTGGTAAAAACAACATGACAGTGGCCTAAAGACAGACACAATTGACCAATGGAACCAAATTTATGGTTTAGTAACAGACCTTCACAGGTATGGTCAAGTGATTGTTGATGAGCCTGTCAGTCACACAGCTTGGACAGAAAATCTATTCAACAAATGGTGCTGAAAAAATTGGACATCCATAGCTGAAAGAAGGAAAGAGGACCCCTATCTTATACCTTATCCAAAAACTAACTCAAAATGGATCTAAAAATAAAAGCAAGAACTATAAAACTTCTAGAAGAAATTATTGGAAAATATCTTCAAGACCTGGTGGCAGGTGGTGGATTCTTAAAGGAGATAAGAGAAGGACTGAGTGGACTACTGATGTTTAGTGTATGTAGAAGTTTTAATTAGCTTAACTGTAAAATTGTGGAAATGTATAGAATGGATGGTACACAGTGAGTAACAGCTAGTTTATAAATGGGGATGTGACTGAAAATGGTAGTCTAGTTATGTAAATGCCGATTGACAGAATGCTTGAGAATAATCTAGGAACTGGATAGCACAGTAAACTAAGAGGTGGATAAGAATTGTGGATGATGGTATAGATGCAAGAGTGTCCGTTGTGAGCTAGATCAAATGTATATCACTACTGCAGGGTGTTGAGAATGTGGAGAAGCATGGGAAAAATACAGCTGGAGTGACCTATGGACTGTAGTTAGTAATAATAATATAATATTCTTGCATCTATGCAAAAGACGTACTGTGTTGATATTGAGGCACTATGGAAAATGTTAGCCAAATGTACACTATGGCAATAATCAGATGATATTATTTTATCTGCAGCAAATGACACACCACATTGTGGTGTTGATGGAGGGGTGTTGTTTGGGAATTCTGCACACGTGCATGATTGTTTTATAAGTTCACAACTTTTGTCATAAAAAATATATTTAAAAAATAATAATATGGTGGGTTGGGGTAAAAATACACCAAATGTAAGATAAGGTCTATGATTAGTATAGTAGTAAGATTTTGACAGTGTTCTTCCATAGTTTGTAACAAACATCTCATGACAATGCAAGGTGTTGGTGGAGGGTTGATGTATGGGACCCCTGTATGATAGGATCCCTGTATGTTTGCTTTGTAAGTTCACAACTTTTAATATACACTTAATTGTTTATGTAAGTTCATATATAAATGACATAAAGATCATAATGATTGGACTGGTTAGGGGAAAATACTTTGTTTAGTAGTAATATTTTGGCAATGTTCTTTAATCATTAGATAAAAAGGTTTAAAAACAATGCAAGTTATTGGTGGTAGGGTGAGATGTTATATATGTTTGTGTGATTTTATATATGTTTGTTTTGTAAGGTCACAACTATTATACATTTATTGTTTATGTATGTCTATGTATGAGTGATATATTTCAATAAATTAAAAAATATATTGGCCATTCTATAAGATGTGATATGATATCTCATTGTAGTTTTGACTTGCGTTTCCCTAATAGATAGTGGTATTGAATATCTCTACATGTGCTTTTTGGTCATTTATATTTTCTCTTCAGAAAAATGTCTATTCAAGTCTTTTGCCTATATTTAATTGTGCTGCTTATCTTTTTTTCATTGAGTTTATAATTTCTTTATATATCGTGGAAATTACACCGTTATCAGATATGTGGCTACAAAATATTTTTCCCTTTGAGTAGGATGCCTTTTCATCTTCTTAACAAAAGTGTTTAATTTTGCACAAACATTTTAAGCACAAAAGTGTTTAATTTGGGGGAGTTCAGATTTACCTATTCTCTTTCTTTCATTGCTTCTACTTTGGGTGTAAGGTTTAAGAAATCTCTTCCTATCACAAGATTCAAGATGCTTCAATACATTTTCTTCGATTTATGGATTTAGCTTTTATATTTAGGTCTTTTATATATTTTGAGTTAATTTTTGTCAGCAGTATATGATAGGGGTACTCTTTATTGCCTTTGAATATGGACATCCAGTTTTCCCAGCACCATTTGTTGAAAAGGTTGTTCTGACACAGCTGGGTGGATTTGACACCCTTCTCAAAATCAATTGACCATAGATGTGAGGGTCTATTTCTGAACTCTATTCAATTCCATTAGTCAATATGTCTATCTTTATGCCATTACAATGTTGTTTTTACCATGTTATTTTTAACAATGAAGCTAAATAAAATTTTTTAAAGTCAGGAAATGAGAGCCCTCCAACATTGTTCTTTTAAAAGATATTTTTGGCTATTTGGGGCCCTTTACCCAACCACTTGGTAACTGGCTTTTCCATTTCCAGAAGGTAGGTTGTTGGAATTTTGATTGGAATTGCATTGAAACTGTAAATCAATTTGGATAAAGTTTATATCCCAAAGATATTTAGGTTTCCAAACCATGAACAAGGAATGTCCTTCCATTTATATAGGTCTTTTATTTCTTTTAGAAGCATTTTGTTGTTTTATGACATAGTTCCTTTATGTTCTCAGTTAAGTTTATTCCTAAATATTTGATTATTTTAATCACCATTGTAAATGGAGTCTTTCTGACTTCTTCCTCAGGTTTATCATTAGCAATATATAGAAATGCTACTGATTTTTGAGTATTAATCTTGTATCCTGGCACTTTGCTGAACTTGTCTATTAGTTCTGGTAGATTTGTTGCATTTTTTCAGTATTGTCTAGATATAGACATCAGCAGCAGAAAAAGTTTTACTTCTTCCTTTTCTATTTGGGTGCCTTTTATTTTTTCATCTAGCCTAATTTCCCTATATGGATGTTCTAGCAAAATATTGAATAACAGAGGAGACAGCAAGCATCCTTGTCTTGTTCCTGATCTCAGCAGGAAAGCTTTCAGACTTTCACCATTTAATACAATGTTATCTGTGGATATCTTAAATAAACCCTTTACTGTGTTGGAGTAGTTTCCTTCTATTACAATCTTCTAGAGTGTTTTTATCAAGAAAGAATGCTGAAGTTTTTCAAATGACTTTTCTGAGTCAATCAAGATGATCATGTGATTTTTCTCCTTTGATTTATTTATGTGGTATATTACATTGATTGATTTTCTTGGGTTGAACCACCTTTGCATACCTGGGATAAAACCCACTTGATCATGGTGTATAATTCTTTCAATTTGTTGCTAGATATGATTTGCAAGCCTTTTGTTCAGGATTTTTGCATCTATATCCATTCAAGAAATTGGTCTGTAATTTTATTTTCTTATCGTATTTTTATCTGGCTTTGCTTTCAGGATGATGCTGGCTTCATAGAATGAGTTTGTTAGCTTTCCTTACTGTTCCATCTTTTAGGTAAGTTTGAGCATGATTGGTATTAAGTCTTCTTTGCACAATATGTAGAATTCACCTTTGAAGCCAGTTTTTCCTGCATTTTTCATTTTTGGAGTGTTTTTTGATGACTGTTTCAATCTCTTTCTTGTGATTTTTTTTTTTTGAGGTCTTCTGTTTCTTCTAATGTCCGTATACACTGTTTATGCATTTCTAGGAATTTGTCCATTTCATCTAAGTCTTCTAATTTGCTTCTGTGCTGTTGGTCATAGTATCCTCTTATGATCTCTTTTATTTCTGTGATGTGTGTAGTATTGCCCTCCCTCTCATTCTGATTTTATTTTCATCTTTCTCCTTTTTCATTTGTTAGTCTAGCAAAGGTTTGTCAATTTTGTTCATCTTTTCAAAGAACCAAATTTTGTGTTTCTTTAAAATTCTCTCTATTGTTTTTTGTTGTTGTTGTCATTCTCAATTTCATTTATTTCTGCTCTAATCTTTGTTATTTCTTTCCTTCTGCCTGCTTTGGGATTAGTTTACTGTTCTTTTTCTAGTTTCTCCAGGATGTGCAGTTAGGTCTTTCTTCTTTTTTAATATAAGTATTTAAGACTATAAATTTCCCTCTCAACACTGTCCTCATTGCATCTCATAGGTTTTTGATATTTTATGTTCTCACTTTCATTTGTTTTGCAATTTAATCTTTGAACCACAGATTAAGAATATGTATTTTTACCTTCATATATTTGTAAACTTCCCCTTTCTTGTCTGTTATTGGTTTCTAACTTCATTCCATTAACACCAGAAAAGTTATTTTTATATAATAATTTCAAACTTTTACATGTTATAGAGACCTGTATTTTTTTTTTCATGCAACACATCATCTAGTTCATAGAAAGGTCCATATGCAGCTGAGAAGAATGTATAAGCTGATAATTTGGGGTGCAATGTTTTATACATGTCTGTTAGGTTTAGTTCATTTATCATATTATTCAAGGTCTCTGTTTCCTTATTGATCCTTGTCCATGTGTTCTATACAAGGATGAGAGAGGTGCATTAAAGTGTACTGAGGTCTCCAACTATTATTATAGAGACGTCTATTTCTCCCTTCACTTTTGCTACTGTTTGCCTCATTTGATTTGGGGCACCCTTGTTAGGTACATACTTATTTATCATTGTTATTTCTTTTTGGTGGATTGTCCCCTTTACAAATATATAAAGCCCTTTATTGTCCCTAATAACAGCTTGACTTTTAAAGTCTATTTTGTCTGATATTAGTATAGCTACTTCATCTTTTTGTTGGGGGAGGCAGATTACTACACCTGTGAAACATCACCTCTCAGCCCTTCACTTTCAATATATCTGTATTCTTGGTTCTAAGGTGAGTCTCTTGAAGACAGCATATAGAAGGCTTATAATTTCTTATCTATTCTGCCAGTATGTGTCTCTTGACTGGGGACATTAAACTATTAACAGTTGTGTGCAATGATGCACTTGATTGGGGACATTAAACCATTAACTGTTGTGTGTGATGATGCACTTTTCTCTTGCTGCTTTCAGAATTCTCTATCTCTGGAATCTAACATTCTGGTTAGTATGTGTCTCAGAATATGTCTACTCATATTTATTCTTTCTCAAGTACAGTGTGCTTCTCGGACATGGGTATGTTTGTCTTTCAGAAGATTTGGGAAATTGTCGACCATTATTTCCTCAAATATTCTTTCTGCCTTCATTTCCTTCTTCTCCCCTTCTGGGACACCCATGTAACTTATGTCTGTGTGCCTCATGCTGTCATTCAGTTATCCAAGGTCCTGCTCAAATGTTTCCATTCCTTTCTCTATCAGTTTTTTCTGCCTGTTCCATTGTGAAAGCCCTGTCTTCTAGGTCACTATTCCTTTCTTCAAATATGTTGTAGTATGCCTTCAGTGTATTTTAAATTTCATTTGTAGAAAAGGCATGCCACACAGCACTTCAGAGATGACATGTATAATGGCTTCATTTTCTAAGAGAATGAATGAATAAATCTATCAAATAATAAGTGTAATGGAAACCTTGTTAAAATTTATATCTAATTAATTATTAATAGTTTTTACTTTTCGTAATACTTTTTACTTTTTAAATAAGTATCTTGGTAGAAATAATCAGGACAATACCAAAACACTGGAAAAAAAGAATGAATAAATTTCAATTAATTTAACTTTTAATTTAAATTCATCATAATATTGCATAGAACTCACAGTACTGGAAAGAATTTAAAGATATAATTATCAGTTTTGTTTTTTTTTGTCATTTTTTTATTCTTTTTTTTTTTTTAATATTACATTAAAAAAATATGAAGTCCCATTCAACCCCCCCCCACAGCAACACTCTCTCCCATCATCATGACACATCCATTGCACCTGGTAAGTATATCTCTGGGCATCGCTGCACCCCATAGTCAATGGTCCACATCATAGCCCACACTCTCCCACATTCCATCCAGTGGGCCCTGGGGGATCTACAATGTCCCGTAATTGTCCATGAAGCACCACCCAGGACAACTCCAAGTCCCGAAAACGCCTCCCCTTCTCATCTCTTCCTCCCATTCTCCACAACGAGCAGCCACCATTGCCACCCTTCCCACACCAATGCCACATTTTCTCTGTGGACCTTGGATTGGTTGTGTCCATTGCACATCTATGTCAAGAGGGGGCTTAGATTCCACATGGATACTGGATGCAATCCTCCTGCTTTCAGTTGTAGGCACTCTAGGCTCCATGGTGTGGTGGTTGACATTCTTCAACTCCATGTTAGCTGAATGGGGTAAGTCCAATAAATCAGAGTGTAGGCGTTGAAGTCTGTTGAGGTTCAGGGCATGGCTATCATATTGTCAGTCCAAAGATTCAAATCCCCTAAATATATCTTAAACCCCAACACCAACTACAATTCCAGTAAAGTAGCATGAAAGTCTTGTGAAAAGAGATCCCATCTGAGTCCAGTTCCATCACGCAGAAACACCAGCTCCAAAGAAGGGCCAACTGACATGGCAGTAAAGCCCATCTGCCATGACCATAGAACCCGTGGGTCTCTTTAGCTCTCAAAAGAACCAGTACCTGGGTTGTATCTACTTTATCTGTCTCTGAGACTCTGCTCAGGTGTGCATAAGTGCAATCCTTCTGACAACCGCCAGACTCTTTTTTAGACTCATAGCCATATAAACTCATTTCTCCTTTCCATTTCCCCCTTACATTAGGTCAAACAGCATTTTAAAGTCATGTTATTATATGTAAACAGGGATATTCTGCTGATCCGCGTTGAACCTTTAATTCAAGGTCATTTTCTAGTTGCATTTTCATATTTGGTAGTGATTCCTCAGTGCCAGGGAGGCTCATCCCCAGGTGTCATGTCCCATGCTGGGGGGAATGCACTGCATCTACATGCTGAGTTTGGCTTCGAGACTGGCCACATTTGAGTAACATGAAGGCTGTCAAAAGGAAACTCCCAGGCACAATGCTGCTCTAGGCCTTGTTCTTATTTCAGGCATATAGGCTCACAAGCATAGTCATTAGTATCAGGAGCCCACTGTTGGACCCTCATTCCTTCCTGGTTCTTACCGTTGAACCTGGGGGACTGCCACTGCTCCCCTAGGAACCACGACAGAGCCCCCCCGGCCAGTAATTCAGTTACCCCCAGCTGTTGTTTTTAATTGTTTCCACTATGAGTATATCCAAACATTACCATGTACCGTGGACATATGCCCTGTATAACTCCCTGTCAACCATATATAGCCTGTCAATAACATCCCATACCAGTATTCCTCCGCCGCCATTGTTGAACCACTCTGTGATCCAAAACTTCCTGTAAAGCGAATCCCAATATAATGTCTGGTTCCCTTACTAGTAAAATGGGATATAACAATGAGTTTAAAGGTTAGATCTAGAGTACGTATTGATTTGGAAAAATTTCTACATCCTATTTTTTTCTTTTCTTTTTTCCTAATTATTGAGCTTCTCTTCACAGAGTCTTAGATCACAGTAATTCATATATACAATATACAGTATACCCACACATCCACCATAAAACCTTTTCCCTTCCACAGCAATAATCTTTTAACTTATTCATATAATATTTCCTGAAACTGATGTACAGACTCCGAAACAATAGCTTTCAAACAAGGTGACATCTGTGCTTACAATGTGGTCCATACTTTAGAATATACAGTTTTCTAAATTTTTTAGTTATCCTATGTTTTACATTATGGTTTACATTATTAGTCTGTCATCCCTTATATGTTTTTGGTGTAATATTACAAGTTTTATATTCATCCTCATGTACTCTCGCAAAACTCCTCTCTTGCCCCCTCATTTACCTTGGTTCCATCCATTCAACATCCATTTTTTAAAGCCCTTTTTTTAAGACTAGCGGTCAATTCTAAGGGAAAAAACTCTCATTCCATTGTTCATCTAGTTAAACACATTAAGCCATTCTACAAGCACATGTGCCCAAAAAGGCTAGGAAGGAAATGGGAGGTAGATACAAAGCTCACTCTAATATGATGACTATGTCATACCATTTTAATCCTTCCACTACTATCTGTTAACCATAAATTTTATGAAATAAATATCAAAATAGCATCTCTACTCATTGCTACTCAGGAAGTTGTATGTTCACAATCAATAAGATGTGCCCCTACAAGGTATTGGTAGTCTCTTAGATTTGGATTAGAGGAAGGGCAATTAAAATTGTGGCAGCTCAAATTTATCCAGTCATTTTTAAATGCCTTCTAGTTATTGCAGTCCCAAAAGGAAACCTTTCCAGTTTCACACTGGCAGATAAATGGGGCCACTCACACCTCATTCAGTGTGTAATCTTTTATTTCAGATTTGCCATGGTAACTAAATCTAGATTATAATTTCTTATTTCTACAATCACTCTCTGCTTTGCCATACAAAATACACAACATTTCATACATCATATTTTTGAAAAGGGAAAAGAAAACACATTATATTGAAATATGGTGAAAATTCATCATTCAAATTAGTATTTGATGGACCAACACAGAAGCCAAGAAGTTATGGCCATCGCAAAACTCCATCTCTATAATGATTATCTTTGTTCAATCTTTTTTCTTTCATAGAAGCCACTTCAAACAAATTACCCAGTTCCTCACTTCGATTATGTAGGCAAAGGATGAAGGTAATCATTAGCCATGTTAAAATACTTTGGAAAAGGTTGTTTTTTTAATTCATTCTATATCAAAATTTCAGTTCCCCAAGACAATTATTATTTTCATTATATTATGACCATTTCACCAAGAGAAATTAATTTAAAACTCATATAATGGAAATCTCTTTTTTTTTCCATTAATTTACATGGAGAACTATCAGTTGATTTAAAAGTCTAGGTGGTTGCTTTCAGTTGTCACATTTAGATAGTTTCTGGTTCAGTATGTGAGTAGTAAAACAGATTTCTTTGTGATTTTGGCCCAACATAGTTTTGTGGGTTTTTTAATAAGGTTTACTGACTATGATTAGTAACTGGGATAAAGTTTAATCCATACACATCCTGTGGGAAATTACAGCAACTAGGCCTCTTACTTGGCTTAATAAAGAATCACACATCTGCAGTACAGCTCAGATTCATTAAAAAATTTAAGGTTCCCTTAGTTCACTTTAAAGAAGTAAATTAATAATTGATTAAATAATTGATTTAATAATTGATAAAGAAGTAATTCATCCAGAAAATAATCTTTCTTAAAAAAAAATAAAATCTTTGGATCATTTAGTACCTAAAATACAGTGTTTTGCATTTAATAAAATGAATAGCACATAGCAAATACATAGTTTGGAAAGATTTTACTTCCTGAACTAAAATCTTTAATCAATAGAACAAACCTATCTAAATAAATGAAATCTCTATATAACCAAATGCAATGAACGTGCCACAATGATGAGGGAGGTTGTTGATGTGGGAGGATTGGGGGTATGGGGGGTGGGGTATGTGGGAACCTCTTATATTTTTTAATGTAACTTTTATTTGTGATTTATGTATCTTTAAAAAAGACATTAACAGAAAAATGGAATATAGTGGTGGCTTTAAAGGTTAGGTATAGAATACATACTAATTTAGAAAAATTAAAGTAGAAATAAATTGGGGTATCAAAAAATGACAAAATGAAAAAGCTTAGTTTTGATGCTTTGCCTTTCATCACTGCAAAAGGTGTTGCCCTATATGTAAAGTGACAAGGCAATTTCTTTCATTTCTTCCTCAGTGTCTATATCTTTTCTTTTTCTTTTTTCTAATTATTAAGTTCGTCTCCACAAAAGTTTTAGATCATAGTAATATACATATACAATGTAGGGTACTCCCACATATCCACCATTCTCCAAAAAAAAAGTCAGGAGGTCATCAGAGGGGTCACGCTTACGCATACCCAGCAGGGTCCCAGAGTAGATATAACCCCAGGCACTGGTTCTCCTGAGGGCTACAGAAACCCACAGGTTCTTTGGTCATGGCAAATGGCTCTGGAGTTCAGTGCCATGTCAGTTGACCCTACTTTGGAGTTGTGTTCCTGAGTGTGATGGAGTTGAATTCAGATGTGACCTTTCTACACATGCCTCCACTGTTACTTTTACCCAACCTGTGATTGGTGTTGGGGTTGGTGTATACTCAGGAGACTTGAATCTCTGGACTGTTCATGTGACAGCTACGCGCTGAGCCTCAGCACACTTGCAACTCCTCTGGTTTATTGGACTTACCCTGGCCAGCTAACAGGAAGGTGAAGAAGGTCAACCACCACACCAGGGAGCCAAGAGTTCCTACAACTGCAAGCAGGAGAATCGCATCCATCATCCATGTGGAATCTAAGTCCCCTCTCAATATAGAGGTGAAGTGGACATAACCATCACATGGCCCACAAGATGGAAGAATAGAGTATGGATTAGAGTGGATTTACTGATATTCTACTGTGGAACTATTGTGATTAGTAATGGAAGAAATTGTAGCATTGATGTGGAGAAAGTGGCCATGGTAGCTGCTGAGGGTAGGGAGAGGGAAGAAGAGATATGATGTGGGGCATTTTCAGGAATTGGAGTTGCCCTTGGTGGTATTGCAGGGACAGATGCCGGACATTGTATGTATTGTCATGGTCCACTGGGTGGACTGGTGGAGAGTTTAACTACAATGTAAACCATTATCCATGTGGTGCAGCAGTGTTCCAAAATGTATTCACCAAATGCAATGAATGTACCTTGATGATGAAAGAGGTTGTTGTGGGAGGAGTGGGGTGAGGGGGGATTTGGGAACCTCATATTTTTTTAATGTAACATTTTAAAAAAATAAAGAAAAAAAAACTGGAAAAAAAGAAGTTAATAGAAAAAATACATAATTAAAAAAAAAAACCCAAGTATGCTTCTCTCCATTATTTATGCCTATAAGTAACTAACATAACAGAATTTCAATAATTCTGATTTCTAGAAATGGTTTGGAACCATTTTTGTGTCTCTTCATTTCTTTGCAAAATTCATAGAAAACACAAAACTATTTGGATATTAATCTCTTGTCAGGAGACCAGGCAGGTATCACTAAGTTGTGGTTTATGTATTTATTCTAAGTAAAATTTCCTCCCAGAAACCAGTTTATTCTCCTGGAAGTCAGAAGTGTGATCTGGATAGTCAGTTCTAGATGGTCATGTGGCATCAATAGATAAATTGAGCCAGAAACTGAAAAAATGATGGTCTTCTATATCTCTATTGAAGCATTATGACCATATTCATTTCCAGTGTCTACAATTAATTAGTTGGGTGACTTGGGGCCAGTCAAGCAGGCTTCCTAGGTGACAAACATGTCATCTGTAAAATTATTGGGTTGTCTAAGAAATCTTTAGGTCCTCTTCAACATTCAAATGCCATGGATTCATGTCATTTAACGATAATTGTATTAATCAATCCATGTTTGCCAATAATGGCCATAAATAATAAGATATAAGATACAGTGAGAAAACATGGATTATCAACAGACTTCTGGTCCTAAACAAGAGACTGCTTGCTTTCTATCTCTGTGATCTCACTAAATAAAATTTTCCTAACACCAAGATCAAAACAGACACTAAGCTTCTCTTCCATCTCCTGTGCTACTAAAGACACTGATGCAGTTCTGAGAAAGGGACATTAGCGTTTTCTGAGTCTGGACTAATTAGATTATTTTAGATTTTCAGTTAGATAAACTTTTATATGTAAGTTTGATCTACATAATAAAAATGCATTGGTATCAGATGATGTTTTTAACCTGCGAAATTTGAAACACATTTTCTTATTTATTGCTCATCTTTCTTTTCAAAGGTTCATACCCTGCATTCAAACCCTCTTAATGATTGTTTTATTCTTCCTTCAACTTGACTATATGACATTGTCATTATTTTGATATGTCTCTAGTATTTTTTTGCTTTTATAACATTCAAAATTACTGTGGGTACCTTACATCCCATCTCATCCTGAACCTTTTTGAAAATTTCAGATCATTATAATAAAATCAAACATACCAATAAGGAAACTGTGATACTAATACTGGAAGCATTTGCTCACTGAGGTCACAACAAAACTCAAAATGGGATGAGTAAACACTTTTCTTTGTAATCATTTTTTAAAAAGACATCTTCTGTCAGTTTTTTTTTTTTTTTTACTCTGGCAAATATTTCCAAACTGATCACAATTTGTTGTCTTTTTAATGTTAGACACAAATGGGCTATAATTTTATCAATGGTGTCATGGGATTATTTAATTGAAACTTTTATATAATATATTTAATATTTACTTCTGATTATTAAAATTATGGTGCAAGAAAATATTGAAAATTTTAAGAAGAATCAAATATTTGTATACATTTGGATGAGAAATCAAAGAGTAGAGAAAAGAGAAAGGAAGTAAATATTTGGATACATTTAGATGAGAAATCATAGAAAAGAGAAAAGAAGTAAAGATGAGTTCATGTATTTTCTCATATGTATTCAATTAATAAATCTCTTCATCCTATGAAATAATCAACTATGAGTCTACAATTATTTTCTTTTTCTTGTACCAAATCGAGTGACAATATGTAAAGATTGTATAATTTAGAACAGTTTTGTTTTGGAAATGCTAGAATTAAAGTCAGACTCTACTATTTTCCGTGGCCCAGTTCCACAGTGTCTGAAGTGGATCCATAGAAACAGTAGACCCCAGCACCGGCATTTTATTCATGCCTTCTGCACATTTAAAACCTTCATCTGTTTTCTAATTTGTAATACCTGAATTTTATAAGTGCACATTTGAATTAATTTCTTTATTACCAGTCGAATTATATGAGAGGCAGCACATTGTGGGTTTAAAAACATATATTTGGTATAAAACAAATAGGGTTTGAAGTCAGCATCTGTCACTTGTTCACTACATAATCTTGGCCAAAATACTTAACGCTCTGAGCCTTGGTTTCTTTATCTGGAGAATGGAACCAATAACACAGCCCTTTTCCAAGGTTACTATAGGGGTTCATGGCAAATTATATAAAGTCCTTATACAGCAAGCACTGCTTCGCTTACTGTTTTTAATAGTCAAGTGATCTAAAATCACATTGGCAAAAAGCTCTTCCTTCTCAGGACCAATATGATTGCTCAATAGCTAACCTGGAAAGTTTCTGAATTCCATTTGCAGTATGACAGCTAGTAAGCATAGCTTATATAAAGCAAAGGATACTTCATTGCAGGGAAACAGCCTGACCCTGATTTTATTTTCTAAAAGGTGATGATTACACTGCTGCAAATTGCACATTTATGTTTTTGCTTGGGAAAACAAAAAACAAAAAACAAGACATGGTATGCTCTTAGAAATCTGAAGAGTCTTACAAATAGTTCAGAACATTGAATACAAAAGTAGGAAGCTTTCCACAAATGCCTGTAGGACTCAACTCCCTTTCCTTACCAATTCTACAAACGTGGAATTAATTGTATTTCAGGGCACATGTAATGTACATCTTTTCAATGTGCTTTTCCTTAATTAGTACAAACATTTGGTCCCTGAGAAAGGTGGAAGTATAAGGCTTGCTTTTGTGTTTGTTAATGTTTGGTGTTTTTTTATTCACTCTTTGTACCTAGAGGCCCTTGTGAATGACACATTTTTTATTAAAATCAAGAATAAATATTATGTAAATTATGTCCCTAAATAGCAACTACGGAGTCTAATTATTTTAAGGCAGCCTTTGCAGGATTCGTTTTAGTTGTCTAACAAAAGCAAGGCAGAAAGAATATGAATATATTAATGGTTGATTCCTCTCAATATTAAATTTGAGAAAATGTATTCTACATGTATGCAACAGAGTAGGGTTAAATTAAATGCTCCTAATAATATGGGGCATATATTGAGATAATATAATATAATGGGACAATATTTTATATAAATTATTTGTTTCATAACATGAAATGTGTCATGTTGAAATATTCACACAACTATGCAAGTTTATGTGACGTACATACTGGTATATATTCCCAAATTATCTTTATATATTTTTTTCCCCTTGAGTATAAACAACATTGTAGTTTCACCAATCTACCATGCAGTTGGTTTAACTCTGTGAGGGTTTCTCAACCACAGAATTATTGACATTTTAGACCAGATAATTCTAAGTTGTGGAGGTTGACCTGTAGATTGTAGGATGTTTAGCAGCATCCATGGTCTCTACCTCCTAGATGCCAGTAACGACAACCAAAATGTTCCAGACATTCCACATGTCCCCTCAGGTGTAATTTTGCCCCTGTTCTATGTGGAAGCACTGCTCTGTGTGGAAGGGGTGTTTAGGTACATGTTAGGGTGCATAAGGATTACTGGAAGAATTTCGAACTTGACTGCTTTCTTGTCCTTTGGTCTAATTTTGGGCACATGTAATCCATCCTTCACATTTTGAATTTGTGTTTTGAAATGCAAATCTTCTTGTCATTGTTTGGATCATAATCACCCAGGACTCTTTGTTTCTCTTCTCTTCCCCCTTGGCATTGCTGCCAGGATAAATTTCAAAGATCTCTGCACCTCATGGAGCCTCTTTGAGATCTCTCTCTAGCTTATTCCTCTAACCTCAAGAATTTCCATTCCCCTATATTGGAAAGGCAACCACAGACATGTGTTAAGGGCCATTGTCCAGACTTCTCCTACCCCTACATCCTTCCCTGGGGAAGTTGCATACAAAGGCTAAGGAGCCTTCCAGGGACCTCCGGCTACCTCACTTGCTCTTCTATTCTGTACCCTGAGGCAGAGGGGAGGGGAGGACAAATAGTGTTGGGAGGCTTTGGTCATTCCACACTAGTGTGGGGATGGGAATTTACTGACACCCTCTGGGTCATTTCCCATGGTTTCATGTTTTCAGCAGCGGCAACATCACCACCCTGGTGGGGAAAAGGACATTACTGACCTGATAAAGGATCTTCTGCCTGTGGGGGTCCTCTGCTCCTACATCTTGCCTGTAATAGTCTGGTGTGGCCAGTGAAAAAGGCCAGTGGAGTGTGGCGGCTGACTATGGACCATTAGAGCTGCAAGGCACAAATGCCCCCTTTTGCACCCACAGTCTCAGACATGGTGCTATTTGCATATTGGCCTCATCCAGATATCTACTGGCACCCCTCTGTCAGAAGACAAGGAAAGCATGTGCTTTCCACTGGGAAACAGAGAAGGAACAGATTCAGCAGGAGGTAAATTTCAATCTCCCTGCCTCTAGAACCTTTAGACTCTGGTTCTCCATTTGAGCTTAGATTTCCATCACCCAGATCCACAACTACTGGTCTCTGGAAGGTGAAGAAAAGCAACAAATTCACAAACCCCTGAGTTTCTGGACCAAAAAGTTCCCAGGCAAAGTACATACAAGGGATACCTTGGAAAAACAGTTTTGTCACCCATTCAGGTGCCCAGATGGCATGTCCTCTGTGACCAAGGACCCAACTTTACTGCACAATTCACTCAATATCGGGTTAAGAACCATGGAATTGGATATACCTGCCAAGTCACGTATCACACACAACCAGCCAGCATTTGGGAAAGCTTTAATGGCTGCTTGAAAAATGAGCTTCAATATGTACACCCTGACAATTGTCTTACTGGATGGACTTTTACTTTACTTAGGCCCTCTGGAAGCTGAATTCAGTAGATCCCAAGAAAGGATCCATGGCTTTATCCTGGTTCCTAGCCCAGGGAATGGACATGGTTGGAGGAAAAAGTCAGGCTTGTCTGAACATCTGCCCATACACACATCAAGATAAGGATTTGCCTTAGAAAGGAGACCAAAGGCACCCTATTTGGGACTCTCCTTTTCAGCCACTGTCAGGGTATCATCCCACTTTTTACTCCATTATGCCTCCGCACAATTCCTAGGATGGTAGAAGGTTAGGGCTGCCAGGAAGAGGGGTGGGATGACAGAAGCAGGTCTAGAAGAGCTTAACACACATGGGATGAGAATCTAGTGGGTGGGACCATGGTACCTGACACATACAGCAGGTTAATGTGTGGTGCCTAAACCTGGTTGGGTCACCAGTCCCCTTGGGAAAAGTCCATGGGACACTTTGAGAAGTCCTGACAAATTCCATCTATCTGGAAGGGGTGGAAGTGAGCCAGAAGATATGGGTGAGGCACTCAGATCAATGGGAACAAGGTGAATTTATAGCTCGGGGGAAAGGGAAGACAGACTGGTGGGCTTAGAAGGAAAAATGTTATTGCAAATAGTCTAAGGGAAGTGTCTTCCATGGAAAGTGGCTGCAAAACTGCCCTGTCAGAACTAGTTACTGCTCCCTTCTCCTTTTTCCAACAGATCTAACTCAGCAGTGCACTGGAAGGAAGACAACTTCATCCAGCTGACCTGAGCCATTGTGACCACAGGGAACTTGGCCAATGGTCGAATTTGCCATTTGATCCCTCAGTCTCTCTCTTCTCTTTGCCAAGACCAGATTGACAAACAAGGAACTGCTCTTCCCTGCCCCATGTTTTGACTGACACCAGGAAGTCCCTGTGACAAGGATCATGACACAGCTGTGGGCTGTGCATTCTTCTGCAACCTATCAAGATGCAAACACTGATAGGCTGCAGAAGAACCTAGGTGAATGGCTTAGTCATCTTTTCAGTTTGTTCACCAGTGAACATATGGCATGCAATCTGCCAGCCACCTTGCCTGGCTGAGTTCAGAGCACAAGCCTTTTAGAGTCACTAAAAACCATTAGACCCTCTAACTAAAGTCACATCTGATAATCACATAGCTTCAGACTTCCTCCCAGCCCAGCACGGAGGCATATATGCTATTGCTAACACCCCCTGCCATTCATGGGTTAATACCTCAGGAGAGGATGAACAGGAATTAACTGAAATCCAAGGGCAAGCTCACTGACTGCAAACTGTACAGTTTTTATGTGGGGCCTTTTCAGCTATCTCCAAGGGGGTGAGGGAGAATGGATTTCTTCAGTCAGGCCTGATCAGCCTACTTGGAGTAATGGTATACATAAGGAAAGTCTTCCTAATGTGTTGGAGTTGCCAGTGTTCCCAAACCTTTACCGTCAATATTGGCCAAGGGGAGGGGCCCGCAGGCCTGACCCATCTGTCTCCACTTCAGAGTTGGGAGATGAACTTAGGTTATAGGAGATAAATAAAAGGGAGAAGGCTGGGCCTGGTCTAATGAAGCAATCAGAGACATCTATTAAGAGGTCATTGCCTAATCCTCACCTACCCACTTCCTTCTCTGGAGAAGTCACAAACACACACTAAGCAACCCTCCTTTTTTCCCCTAACCCCACCTCCTCCTTTTCTGTTATGTGCTGTTCCATAATCTGGGGGAGATGGTAAGAGTAATGAACCCGGAAATGAAACAAGCGACCCCATATGCTTATCAGAACAGGAATTCTCAGTGTCAGCATCCCTTCCCCTGAGGGAGATAAAAACCAGACACAAACAGTACATAAACTAGTCTCTCTTTGGTGCAAAGTGGAGTGTGCAGAACTGCCATCTATCGACCCCAAACCAGAGCAGTTGTCAGCCACCCAGGAGAAAAGCCACAACGGGACTTCTTCCCCTGCTCTTTTGGACTCGCTGTACCATGTAAGTGACAAGGCAGTTAATTACTTTTTCTAAGATCTTTATTCTGTCCAAGTAATAAAGGGATTATTTCTGAAAGTTTCTAGTGTACCTGTATTAGTCAGCCGAAGGGGGGCTGATGCAAAATACCAGAAATCTGCTGTGTGTTATAAAGGGTATTTAATTGGGGTAGGAGCTTACAGTTACCAGGCCATAAAGCATAAGTTACTTCCCTCACAAAAGTCTAGTTCCACATGTTGGAGCAAGATGGCTTCTGACGTCTGTGAGGGTTCAGGCTTTCTGGGCCCTCTGGGTTCAGCTCCTGTTTTCTCCACAAGGTCAGCTGTAGACTATGAGGCTCTCTAAGCTTTGCCCCTTTCCACAAGGTCAGCTGTAGACTACCAGGTGAACAGCTCTGTCTCTTTCCTCAGGGCTCCAGCTTAAGACTTCAGCAACAAACTCCGACATCAAAACTCCAACATTAAGAACCCTCAACTCTGTTCTTTGTCATGCCTTTTATCTGGTGGGTGGGGACTCAGAGCCCTAATCATAACTCAGTCATGCTCAGGTATAGATCAGATTATAATCCAGTATTTCTTTTTGGAATTCATCAATAATATCAAACTGCTACAGTACCCTAAACTGTGTTCCCATGATGCACACACAGGAAACGTAAGCTTCTCATTTTTAAAAAAAGCTACAAATTCCCTCCTCCTCTTTACACATGTTTAAACCTCACCTTAGTTATAAGCTTCAGTTCACTCTCTTTTAACCCATTCCTGCCAGTAGACATTGGACCACTTGTTCTGTATATATCTCCGTCAGACTGTGAACACCCATAGGACGCTGTGATATGGGTCTCACAGGCATTTTTTTCAAGTCTTTCTCTCCATCAGATTTCTTGTTGCTCTGGGGTTTATGTGTATCTGCCCACATGTATGTGTGCATGGAGTGTTCATTCCTGTATTATGTAGGCTATTATAATAAAATATTGCATGTTATATAGTAATACAAAACATGACAGGTACTTAAAATAACATTTGTTAAAAAAAGAAATACTACTCCCATTTTAATTAAACTTACAGAATACCTTATGAATATCAAACTTTAATTTTCAAATGAAAGTTATACCAATATTTGTCAAATCTTTCATATCACAGTAACAACCTGGAATATCTTTATTTCCCAACGGCTTTGGCCACATTTTATAAAGAATGAGCTCACAGCAAACACCTTTTATCTGTAGACTAGAGATATTGTTAAGATTCTAAAGTGTCATTGAAATATGGCATTTTTAAGTGCTGAAGTGTAGTGGACTTTTCTCTGTTGGAAACTTCTCCCATCACTTAATTAAAGATTCATTTCTAAAACTTAATGTATGAACAATATTCGGTAAACTTTGCCTATCTGCTTCTCCAAGCAATATCTAACTCTTGCTCTCAGCCTGAGAGTGGGTTTATCAAATAGCAAGTTACCATTTCTGCATTCCTAGATATATCAGGGTTGTTGAATAAACACATTTGTGCACAGAAAATAGTTTATTTTCATGCATGACTGCTATGGGCATTTTTAAACTGGAGCAATTATGCTTGCAGAAAAGGAAATTGAGAGTCTTTACAAATAGCGCTTGGATAGCCAGGAAAATGTTTAGCATATTAGCTTTTGTCAAAATGGATGAAAACTAAAGAGAATGGGAATAAGGACCTTGAAGGCACTAAGCGAACTCATTTCTTTAAAGATTTCAAACTTTCTAGGGTTTAAGGATTACCAAGGGTATAAATGCAGGGTAATGAATGAGTCTTATACATTTATGCCATCCTTTGCTTTCCTCATAAATCAGACACACACGCAAAATCACTCTGGATTTATGTTTCAGGAGCATAGTGATCTTTACTTCATGAAATACTATTATAAAATACTAAAATACTATTCATATTATTCATTGAACACTTAGTGTGTGCCTGGTAGTGTGTTATGTACTTTATTCCAATAAACATAATTCTATAAATATGCTGATGCATATTTATTCGTTCTTCGTATATTAAGAATTTGAAGCTTATCAGGGTTGACTGGCCGTGCAAGTTCACAAAGCTGGTAAACAGAGATGCCAGAAATACATTACTGCCATGCCTATCTTCAGAGACTGGTCTCTAAATCAACACTCTACACTACTGCATGCAAGTTAGCATTTATTAAGGGCTGCTAGGTGCTGGACTCTCTGCTAGGTGCTTTATGCAAATTGCTTCTTACAACTGCAAAACAATTCTGAGATAGATATTATTTTCAACCTTTACAGATAAGGGTAGCTGGTTTTTCTAAAGTCACAACACTACTGGGATAGAACCAAAAGCCAGTTAAAGATGTGTATTATTACCAAATCCTGGCTCTTTACAATCTATCTTCCTATCACTAAGGTTCCAAAGATTCTCTAGGTTGTGTTTAAATTTTTCTATCAAAAAAATCCTATCAATTATGCTCACATCCACAAAATAAAGTGGGAAAATATAACTATATGGGCAAGAACATTTTCATGAAGATTGCTGTATATACTCTTGATTTGACAAAAACCCATTATATTTGAATTATATTAATAGGAAAATGACATGGAAATAAAATCTTGTAAAAGTATTTCATTCATCTTATATTAATGTGAGAGGCAACACATATATATAAAGTTTGAGGTATACTATACCTTACTAGGCTATTAGCACTGTCAGGATCTTGTGCTAAAACTGTGCCAACAACTGTTCCAATCTTGGCATTTTCATAGACTTCCATGATATAGGAAGGCATGGAAAATAGCGGTGGTTCATCTACATCCCCGACGATGATCTTCAGCATTGTAGCATCTTTAAAAGGACCCAAGTGAGAAAAGCGAAAATCAAGATGTGTATTTGCTCCTTCTATGTTGAGGGTATAAGACTTCTTTTTCTCATAGTTCAGTGGCTATAGGGAAAAAAAAAAAAAGATTTCCAAAATTGGTTATGGTTTTTCATTACTTTCCAATCAAGCATTTTTGTTTTGAGAAAAAATTACATGTAGAGATTTAATTCATTCTATATTAGTTTAAAAACAAACAAGGAGATGCATCTTAACAATGTTCATAAAGTTATTATCTAAAGCAGAAATCCTGGAAATGCAAGTCTGAATCAATTGTGGTTTAGTCCAGTAATAATTTCGGTGAAACATGAGGTATAAAAAGATATCCCCTACACACAAGCAGCTTTTGTGGAATGCTCACTGTTGCTTCCTTCTAGTAACTTCTTTCATCTCATCTTCAACCTGAAACTTTTAAATCTTAAAACATTAGCTATCAATTCCCCAAATTTAAAAAATAAGTTAGAACTCCACTTTAATGTTTAAAAAGTCATCTTATATTAATGATTTTAGTCTATCATAAGCTAATTTTCATCTTATTGGTTTTTAACTTGGTATCTTATTTTTAAATCTGATGATTTTTAAAAGTTTTAATTGAACAATATTTTCTTTTACTTTTAGCAAAGTAAACACAGATTTTGAAGATCATTTTTGTTAGCTTTGGGTGAATATATTTATTTTCACTCAAATATATATGCTGTTTTTGTTTCTTTGTTTTGCTTTTAATTTCCTTTATATTATTGCCTTGACAAGTTTAAAATTTCTTTCACCTGCTTTTAGCTTACAATATTTTTGTTTGAGTCTATGTTAATATTTTCTTGTAAGCTTTTTAGTGTTTTTCTTTTTAGATTATCCAATCAGTATTTGTCTTCTCTTTATAATGATGTCAGTGACCATGAATTGGACTTAGCATATGATAGTGAATAAGGTTAGCCTGGTGCTTTGCCCCAGGTAGCATATAGGATATAAAGTAGTGAAGAGACGTTTGCAGTTTGTGCTATAAAACATTCTAGGTGTTACAGAAATAAATAAGAATACAAAATTCGGTTTTACATGTGAAAAGCTAGGTAATGTTTCCAAAAGGAAGTGCTGTCTTATAGAGGAAGTGTATGTTTAGAAAATGTTAAACCTTGTTACTTGAGTGTGGAGCAGTAGAATATTTTTAAGAAAAAGCAGAATATGAAGACACAGAGGAAAAGAGTATATGATGTTTCCAAAGAAGTAAACCGCTTTTAGTGTTTCTGGAGCATGTAGGAATGGAAAAGAATGTGGTGGAAAATCAAATAACACTAAAATTATACAGATAACACAAGTTTTCTACTGTTAATGCATGCTTTTCATATATCCATTATAAAATAAAGCCATAGACTGACTGATAATGGGAATTCATTTGTTATTTGTGGGAGAATGCTGAGTGCTGGTGTGCTAGTAAATGATCTCTGGAGGAAAAGAAAGAAAAAAAAAACCTCTGATTTTTAGCATTTGCAAATTTCCCTGGTGAAAATACTCCCACAATGGTAATTTCAGCTATGACCAACATGACTTCACTGAATGTAGAGATGGGAAGTTTTACCCATATTAGGCTTTGTGAGTCCTAATGAGGTATCTCCAGAACACAGCTGGAACTTTTTTCTGTAGAGCTGATCTTTTCAATATAAGTCTAACTGTGGACAGAATTTCCATGGTGAGGTTAGTGTAGGTGATCCAGAAAACAACCTGCTATTAGGAGCATAGGACAGTTTCAATGGCGCTGGTCTTCCTGAGAAGTATCTCGGGAAGAACAGAGATTTTTCAACCCTGTTTCTATCACTGATTTTTTATGGTCCTGCTTCAATATTGCAGCCTTTTTCTTGGGACCAAGGAGAAGGTAAATAGTAAGAGAGTGAGCCTAATTAGATTTTATGAACAGAATGATCCATCCTACTTCTGGCTGTTTCCCTTATTTCTTCTGAATTGCCTTGGAAAATTAGCATTCCCAGATGTTGGAGATTGCATTGAAATAAACATTGTCATTTCATTTTAAAACCAGTCTTTATTAACCTGGGAAACTTCTCAGACCATAGAAACATGAGCGAGGTTGGCCTACTATAATACATCACACATTTTTATAAGAGAAAACAGAAAAATCTTCGAAACTAGGAGTCTCAGAAGTTGACCGCCTGCAAATTATATGTATTTATATATGGTACATACATATATGTATTTTAGATTTATATATTTTAAAGTGTTAATTGGTACTGTAGCTTATATTTTGGGAAGCCATTTCTTTCTGAGGGAACTGAAACCAGAAATAAGTATCAAAGTAACAGTCAAGCATCCTGTCTTGGGAGTTAAACAGCACTTAATTTTACCTAAATATTGCCCTTTTTCTTTCTTTGACTCCTCACTCCTCATATTAGTGAGACTCTGCCTTTGACCCTTTCATCAATAAATCTCATCCCACTTTCAATAACCTCTTCAAATATAGAGCACATGTACTGCTTACTAGAAATTTTGTGAAAGGATACAGTCTATCCTGGTTGAAATTGAGCATGGATTGTCAGAATCAGGGCATGTTACCATTCGTTTCAGTTCAATGTCTGCGTTTGTTTTAGAGTCAACAGGTTCCATATGGCAGCTTTGTAATGACTAAGTTTCTTCTGATTAAGTAGGGTGTCTGGGACCTTACACACAATTTGTTTACCTTTGTAGGAATGACTAGCATTCCTTTATTGCAATAACACTGCATTTCAAAGCATCGATTTTCATCTACTCATTGTTAGCGGTTTTACATCTTTCGGACTTTCAGTGAAATTTTCAGACATAATTTTGGCCACCTCTAGCCCTATCAGATATTATTATCAAGCTGTGTATCCAATATGACAATTTTTCTGGTTTTTGGCAGACTCCTTGGCAAACTATATGTCATTTGTCTTAACATTAGCCTACCTACTGCTAAGGTGCCGGCTGTTTATGTGGACACATGGCTTCCTGTTTATTATCATCTTATGCATATTTAACCACCCCAAGGCAGGGCTAATCATTTTGAGGGACTTGGTTGCCAGGGTTGGCAGATGGATGGAGAGGGACCCATCTGGAGCCACTAAAGAATGAGTGGATCATTTCAGGTTGGGGCATGAATTTAGAAACAGATGAATTAATGCAAATGGAAATATTTTAGCAACCTCATTTATGAGAAGAATCTGGTAGTGAATTGTAAGTATAGTAAAACTGTGGGGAATTTACACCCATATATTTTATTCTTAGAGACTGCAATATTAAGTATAAAATATAATAATTCCTTGTTTTATTTTTCTACCTATAAAATATACAGAGATAGGATTAGAATTAGAATTATTACAATTATCATTTTTCTTATTACTGTTTGTAGCCCAGGCAAAGCTGCCCAAATATTCAACTTCCGCACATTTTAAACAGGTCTTCCAAAATTCCCTAGGGTTTGTTTTACCTAATAATAGTCTATCAAAAAAACATACCAAAAACCTGAAACCTATTCATCTCACCCCCACATTTGATGAGAAGATATTAGAGGAACCAAAAAACAAAAACAAAAACATAAAAAAAGAAATAAAATTCAACAGTGTAATTTAATTAACACTGAAAAAAACATGAAATGGCCACTTCAGAGTTTATAAAACACAAAAAATATATTTTCCTGCCTCAAAACAAAATAAAACATAAAGGAAAAATCCATAATTAGAAAAGATGGTATGAACTTGAAGAGTTGGGAGCTGGAGATTATTCACGAGGCATGAGGAAAAGACATTATAATGTCAGCAATCATACTTTTAGCTGTTTCTGACTGGATTCTGTTAATCACTCATATTGAACAACAGATTAAAACCCTCAAGGTGAAGAAAGAATTGAGGCTCCTTTCTAGAGCCACTTGAAGACTCTTGTTAAAACAGTCTCCAGTTCTTAATAATTTACTAGCTCGATATTGCCTCAGCAAGATGTTTGAAAGGGGTGATTACTTGGATGCAGTTTATCTCATTTTACAAAATTTCTCAGCCATGGCAAGTTTTGCTATTTGGAAAACTTCAAGTCTGGAACATTGGTACAGTGTTTAATATAGGAACTATATAAGCATGAGACAAAGTTGTCAGATTTAGCAAATTAAAATACAAGATGTCCCAGTAAATTTGAATTTAGGATAAAGAAAGTCAATAGTCAATTTAGTATTAGAATATATCAATTATTTTATGGGGCATGTCATTTATCTGAAATTTATAATTAACTGGGTGTCCTATATTTTATTTGGCAACTCTAATTATGATACAATCATGAAGATGGTGGTTGGTAAATGTTCTTAATAAGGAAGAGAGAAACTGACAGTACATAAAGCACATGGACGTGTATTGGTAACTCACCATTTAAAACTTTTAAATTGTTTTTTACCATTGGAAATTGTTGATACTCAACACTGTATAACATATACAAAAGATAAGTATATATGATTCAGTCTAGCATAAATTGTTCTTCTAACACTGAACTATTTAAATATTCATGGAATACCACCATTTGTGATGTCATATTTGTTTACTAAAATGCTGCTTGTAATGGTTGTGTGGGTCCTGATGAATAAGGCTGTGTAATTTTTGTATCAACTTATTAGATATTTGTGTTAATGCTATATTTACTTTATATAAAAGTGCAGTGGAAGTTTTCTTTCTTTTTAGTGCCCTGGAATGGTTTAAATAGGTTTGAAATGATCTACTCTTTTTGTAATATATTGTTTTTATTAGAGAGTTTGTAGGTTTACAAAAAAAAAAGCAGAAAACACAAAATTTTCATATACCCCTTATAATTCATACTTTGTATTACTCTGGTGCCTTTGTTACAAGTGATGAAATAATATTATTAAAATCATACTATTCACTGTAATCCCTAGCTACATTAGGGTTCACTGTGCTGTACAGCCCTATATTTTGTTTTGTTTTAAATTTTTATTCTTTTACTGTATACAATACCTAAAATTTTCCCATTCTAGCCACATTAAAATATAAAATTCAGTGGTGTTAATTATATTCACAAAGTTGTGCTGTTATCACTGCCATCCATTACTAAAATTTTTTTATTACCTCAAACAGAAATTCTGTACCAATTTAACATTAACTCCCAATTCCCACTTCAACTTTGGAACCTGGTAAACTGTACTCCAGTTACTAAATTCTATGAATTTGTTTATCTAATTATGTTATGTCTATGAGATC
This sequence comes from Dasypus novemcinctus, assembly GCF_030445035.2. Lineage (NCBI taxonomy): Eukaryota > Metazoa > Chordata > Mammalia > Cingulata > Dasypodidae > Dasypus > Dasypus novemcinctus. The sequence continues at coordinate 20,869,219 of NC_080674.1, forward strand.
ATACAGTATTTTTCCTTTTGTGTCTGATTTATTTTACTCAAAATGATATCTTCAAGGCTCATCCAGGTTGTCTGATATGTCAGAAATTCATGTTTTTACAGCTGAAAAATATTCTAATGTGTATATATAAAGAAAGACTGTTTCAGAGCTAATCAATTCCTGTGGGTGTGAAACCCTTTGATTACATTAGATTCAGTTAAGGGGCCTTGATTACATCAATGATTTAATTGCTTTTGATTAAACTATGTCAGTTAGGTGTGACTCAGGGTAGATCTCTACCCTCTTGCTTGGAGGCTTATACTAATGGAGACAAAGAAAAGAGACACAAGAAAAGAGAGCTATGCCATTTTGATCCTCCCAAGTGAGAAAGAGAACTCATCAAGGATCACTAGCCTCCAAGAGGTTGAGTTCATGGAGCAACTCAAGGCTGTAGAGATGCTTGATTGCCCACAGTGGAGCTCCAGTAGAAACTAGAGAGTGTAATGGCAGACTGCTATCTTGCCTCACCACGTGGCAGGACAACAGGATAACTAGTTGCTGACTTTGGTGAGAAAGCATCTTGGCTAATGCCTTTAACTGGGACATTTCACAGCCTTGGAATTATAAGTTTGTACCCTTAATAAATCTCCCAATATAAAAGCCAAATTATTTCTGATATTTTTGCATTGGCAACATCTGGCAAACAAAGAAAAGATCCTTCTCATTTCTTTATGTATATATTTTTCATAACGTTTTTGTAGTTACCATGGGGCTAAAATTTAGCATCCTAAATCTATTAAAAATTATGTTTAATGGTACCAGATGCTATAGTTAGAATTTGGTGAGTCCAAACAAAGAAGGATTGTGTTTTTGAACTAATCTATTTCTGTGGGTTGTGAGAATTTTTGGGTGGACTATGTCGGTGAGGTATGAGCCAGCTTGAATCTCTGTCCTCTTATTGGGCCCAATGTAAATGGGGACACAGAGAAATAGGCACACAGAGGAGAAAGGGAGCCACCATATTGATCCTCCCATGTGAGAGAGGGCTGCAGGAAGCAGAGAAGCCCCAAATGCTGAGATAAGTCCCAGAGTCTGGAACCAACAGAGCACACAGAGGTAGAAAAAGAGGGCCTCTGAGAGGCTGGGCCCATGAAGTAGCTCAAAACTGAAGAGATGAACCATATGCCTGATAGCTCACAGCTGAACTCAGGAAGAAGGTTGAGCAGCTGAGACCAGGAGAGGAAGCCTCACTGCCCACAGCTGAGCTCCGGGAGATGCTACATGCTGGAGGCAAAGGCAGAGACCTCAGCAGAGATTGGCAGCTGTCTTTGACACATGACAGGACTCCAGAATCAATAGCAGCTGACTTTGGGTGAGAAAGCATTTCTACTGATGCCTTGATTTGGTTATTTTGTGGTCTTGGAATTGTAAGCTTTTACCTCAGATAAATTTCCTTTATAAAAGCCAACCTATTTCTGGTAGTTTGCATCAGCAGCCCTTTGGCAAACTAAGACACCAACTAAACTTCAATAACATATTCATATACTATTTCTATCTTCCTTACCCCTACCTTTTTGTTGTACTTGTAACAAATTATATCTTTATATATTGTATGTCTAAAACCATGGATTTATCATTACTTTTATATATTTGCATCTTATAATATGCATTTAGAATATGTAGGAAGTAGAAAGTGGGGCTGCATACCAAAAAGTAAAACACAATAGTACTGGCATTTATAATTACACAAGTGGTTATCTTTAGTGGAGGTCTTTATTTCTTTATGCCACTTCAAACCACTGTTCAGAGTTGTGGTGGGTTGGAGCTGTAAGTACTAAAGAAAACCATGTTCTTAAATTCAATCTATTCCTGTGAGTGTGAACCCATTTTAAGTAAGACCATTTGATGAGGTTATTTTCAGTTAAAGTGTGGCCCACCTCAGTCAGGATGGGTCTTAATCCTATTACTGAATGAAATTCAGACACACAGAGAGAGAAAGACTCAGAAGGAGCAGCCAGGAGCTAAATATCAATGGAACCTGGAAGAGAAGGGAGAGACCTGGAGATGCCACTATGTGCTTTGACATGGGACAAGCTAAGGACCAAGGATCACTGGCAGTCAGCTCAGAAATGCCAGTCTTCAGGAAGGAAGCATCACCTTGATTATGTCTTGATTTGGACTTTCTCTTAGACTTAAAACCTTAAGCAAATAAATTCCAATAGTTTTGTTTTGCTTTTCAGCTTAGTCAGTGGGAATTTATTTCCTTACATAAATCCCCCTTGTTTAACCCAATCCATTTCATTGTATTTGCTTGAGCAGCCAAAGTAACTAAGACTAACCATACATATAATTCTTGATTCACAATTATTTTCTTTTACATTTCCATCTTTCTACCATCTTGCCTCCATGTTTTCTGATGAGAGTTCTACACTTAATCTTTTGGAACTCCCTTGTACAGAGCATGTTGCTTTTCTCTTGCAGTTTTCAGGACTGTCTCTTTTACCTTGGCATTCAATAGTTTGTGCTGTGTCCAGGCATGGCTGTCTGTGAGTTTATTTTGTTTGTGGTTTGTTGGGCTTCTTGAATGTGCATATTCATGTCTTTCAGTAAATTTGGGAAGTTTTTTGCCATTTTTTCTTTGGTATTACTTCTTCCCCTTTCTCACTTTCTTCTGCTGGGACTCACTAATATGTATATTGATATGCTATGTTGGTAGTGCCCCAAGGGTCTCTTATGCTTGGTTTGTTTTTCTAAGGTATTTTTTTCCTTCTATTCCTCAGTCTGAATTATTTCAATTTTGTTGTCTTTCAGTTCACTGATTCTTTCTGTGCCAATCTGTGGTTGAAATTCTAGGGAACTTTTCATTTTCATATCAGTTATTGTGGTCTTCAACTTCTGTATTACTGTTAAGGTTCCTTTTTTGTTTATTTGTTATGGTTTTTTTTTTTTTTGGTTCTTTTTAAAAATTTTTATCTCTTTTTTGAGGTTGTGATATTGCTCATTCATTGATTTCTTGATATCCTTTAGTTTATCTCTGTGTTTTCCTATATCCCCTTAAACATTTTGAGGATCATGTTTTTAAACTTATTGTGTGGTACATCCAAAGTCTGATTTTCTTTATTGATGGTTTCTGTGTTTTTATCTCGTTCATTTGTATGGGACATCATTTCTTGTTTCTTTGCTTTTCTTGTAATCTTTTGTTGCATACTGTACATTTTAATATTTTAAATACTCTGGTATTTATTTTATGAGTTTTCTGTTTCCTAAATTTGTATTCAGCTAGTGAAATGACAAAGATTTCCTTGAATGCCAGGAGTTAACAAAACAAACAAGCAGATATAAAAACAAACAAATAAACAAACAAACAAAAAACCTTTCCCACTCATTGCAAATTGGCTTTGGTTGGGTGGTGCCCTCCCTCAGAGTTTATCCCTCCTTTCAAGAGGATCAGTCTGGGAAAAAAATAAAGTGGAAGGTCAACTCCATGATCTCTGAACCTGCATATTGTCCTAGGCTTGTGTTTACTCATGGTCTTAGAAATTATCCCATTTACAGGAGATTGTGCGGTCACCCCACAGGCTGAAGTGTGGTTTGCTGGCCTGGCGGGGGAGCAGCCGCGGCAGGCCAAGCTGCTGCCCCCATAATAGGGTGGCTGGTCGGACTCATCGCCACCCCTGAAGGAAGCTCGGCATGGGCGCAGAGTGCCCTCGGGTCTCCCCTTCTCGGCAGCCATGCTTCCGCGGCCGCCCCTCCTCCCAGATAGCGCCACACGATGCCTTCTTTCTCCCTGCACAGGCGCAGGGCAGAAAATTCCAGTCTGCCCTTTTCCCCTCCCCCGACAACAGCAACAGCCAGGCGTGGGCGGAAAAATCCAGTCTGCCCTTTTCCCTCCCCCCGGCAGCAGCAACAGCCAGGCGTGGGCGGGAAACTCAAGTCTGCCCTCTACCCCAGCAACAGCAGCCACCAATCCCTAAACCCTGCCCCTTCCCCCAGCAACAGCAACAGCCAATCCCTAATCACCACCTCTCCCCCGTCCAGTACCTCCCACTGACCTTTCGCCGGCAACCAATCAGAACAGGGCGTGGCTTCGACCAATCAGCCTTCCCCAGCCCCTATAAAACTGTTGCCTCTCCCTCAATAAAGTGGACTTGCGTGTTTACCTTGTCTCCGCGGTAGTTCTTCTGCCGTGCGCCCTCCAGTCCTGAGAGCCCCCGACAAGGGCCTGGCCTCCCTTGTCCCCAGTTCGTCGCCTGCTTCTCCGGGCGACCCCTTCGTCGCCTGCTTCTACGGGCGACCCCTTCATCACCGGCTTCGCCGGGCGACACCGTCAGCCGAAACACGCAACCCCTGTGAGACCGATCCCTCGTCTGCTGCCGGACCGACCCCTCGTCCCAAGCGGGACCGACCCCTCATCCAGAGCTGGACCGACCCCTTGTCCGCAGCCAGACCCCTCCTCTACCGACCGAGCAAGCCGCCGCAGTTGGCGCCCAATGTGGGGCAAAGCAACCCCACCACAGCACAACGTGGGGCAGGGCAACCCCACCACAGCCTCACTCCATAACCTGGCGGCCCCCCCCTTCTCACCGTGGGGCTTCTCTCGTGCAACATTGCTGTTACCTGAGCCTTGGCTACCTCATATGATCCACGGCGGTCTGGGAGAATCGCTGGATGGCTTTCTCCTTCCATGTCAGGGGCTTATACCGACCCACTATGATTAAGAGGAGCCTTGGATTTCTCGGGAGCGCGCGCTTGCACGTCTGAAGTAACCCTACCACAGCCCTACACCCTCCTCTCTTCTCACCCCTATCTTTTCGCTCTGCATTGCTGCTCCTGAACCTTGGTGACCTCATATGATCCACGGCGGTCTGGGAGAATCACTGGATGGCTTTCTCCTTCCATGTCGGGGGCTTATACCGACCCGCTATGATTAAGAGGCGCCAATAAAACTCTCAGGAGCGCGTGCCTGAGCACCTCCACCCCTGCCTTCACCTCTGCCTCCTCCCCTCTGTGCTTGCTCCCCTTTGCCTTGCTCCACTGCTCGTCATTCCGCCCTCCCCTCGTCGGGGCCTTCTCTTGGCCCGCGACCACCGTCAGAGCCCCACCGGCTCCGACCCCTCGTCTCACCGTGCACCTCGGCTCCCATCGCCGCACTCTCAAGGTAAGGGCCCCTTTTCTTATCGGCTCCAAAAGGCCATTAGCGATGGGTAACATCCTATCTGCTAAGCAAGCCCCACAAGTTCGGGCCCTCGCCGGTCTCCTAGACACTCACCGGTGTAAGATCTCTTTGAAACAGCCCCAAGTCTTCTGTAACCGCGGCCCCCATGCCGCCATTGCTCTCAAGCAGCTCCAGCCCCGCTAAACGGCCCACAACCCGCTTTCCCAGGCCCACGGCCTGCTTTGTAGCATCTAATAACATTTCTGCTTTTGCCTCCCCAGTCCTCCTGTCTCGACCTCACTCCTCTTCTCAGCCATCCAAAGTGTCCTTTCTTGTCCCCCGCCCCCCTCCTTTTTTGTTTGAACCCCCATTGCGTTGCAGATTGGGCCGCCCCATGTCGGCCCGCCCCATTAACATCGGCCTCTCTCGCGCCCGTGGAGACTTTGGCCTTCTTATTGCCTTCGCCTACGTCTCCACCACTCCCAACGCTGCCGCCACCACCATCGCTGGTGCCCTGACGCGACTTGTCCTCACCGCTGCGATCCTCCAGACCATCACACAGTCTGCCTCTACCGTTCTTCGCCGCCAAGAAGAGATCAACTACCTGTAACGCGCTGTCATTCGGGACTCTTAACAACAGATGGATCTTATAGCCGCCAAGATCAACAAGAATTGGACATTGGCCACCCTTGCTTGCAACGGCAAGATACCACCCCCTAAATTGTACATTTATATCCCCGTCATACTCACCTCCCTCTTCAGCCCCGCTTCCCTCATTGCTTACTGCCTCTTGGGCCTCGGCTACTTGTTGCTGCTGCCATCCTGGCCCTTATTTGAAAAGAAGGGGGAAATGCGGTCACCCCTCGGGCTGAAGTGTGGTTTGCTGGCCTGGCGGGGGAGCAGCCGCGGCAGGCCAAGCCGCTGCCCCCATAATAGGGTGGCTGGTCAGACTCATCGCCACCCCTGAAGGAAGCTCGGCATGGGTGCAGAGTGCCCTCGGGTCTCCCCTTCTCGGCAGCCATGCTTCCGCGGCCGCCCCTCCTCCTGGATGGCGCCACACGATGCCTGTGGGGTGGCACCCTTCTTCTTCTTTCTCCCTGCGCAGGCGCAGGGCGGAAAATTCCAGTCTGCCCTTTTCCCCTCCCCCGACAGCAGCAACAGCCAGGTGTGGGCGGAAAAATCCAGTCTGCCCTTTTCCCTCCCCCCGACAGCAGCAACAGCCAGGCGTGGGCGGGAAACTCAAGTCTGCCCTCTACCCCAGCAACAGCAGCCACCAATCCCTAAACCCTGCCCCTTCCCCCAGCAACAGCAACAGCCAATCCCTAATCACCACCTCTCCCCCGTCCAGTACCTCCCACTGACCTTTCGCCGGCAACCAATCAGAACAGGGCGTGGCTTCGACCAATCAGCCTTCCCCAGCCCCTATAAAACTGTTGCCTCTCCCTCAATAAAGTGGACTTGCGTGTTTACCTTGTCTCCGCGGTAGTTCTTCTGCCGTGCGCCCTCCAGTCCTGAGAGCCCCCAACAAGGGCCTGGCCTCCCTTGTCCCCAGTTCGTCGCCTGCTTCTCCGGGCGACCCCTTCGTCGCCTGCTTCTCCGGGCGACCCCTTCATCGCCGGCTTTGCCGGGCGACCCCGTCAGCCGAACCGTGCAACCCCTTGTGAGACCGATCCCTCGTCTGCTGCCGGACCGACCCCTCGTCCCAAGCGGGACCGACCCCTCGTCCAGAGCTGGACCGACCCCTCGTCCGCAGCCAGACCCCACCTCTACCGACCAAGCAAGCCGCCGCAGTTTGAAAGCCCCTTCTACACCCTATGAAATAGACTTTCTTCCCTTTCCATGTACTCTATTGTATGATTTAATGCAGGTAATCCTTTGCCTCAAGCCTCTTTGACTTAATTGTTTCTTACAATGCTTCAGCTATCCACAAGGGCCTCTGCCTGCTGTGGAAGTTCAGGAATGGGAGAGAAGAGTTTCCTGGTTCAGTCACTCAGGCTGCCACTTGCTAAATCGGCACGGACAAACAAATATCTTAATATTCACATAACTGTTACTCTGCTTTCTCCAGAACAGAGCCAGGTTCCCATAATGGGAGTGTAGACTGGCACCACACCAGTGAGAGTAGAATGCGCAAGTCAGCAAAGATGCCATTAGTTTCTACTATCATTTTTAAAACATTGTTTTCTTGATTCAATACTCACCAAGTTACTACAATACATTGTTTTCCAGAGTTTTAAGGAAGATGACTCTGCGGTTCAAAGATTCTGTGGGTAAGTGATGCCCTGGAACATCTTGCATTGCCATATTTAATTATCTGCTCTTGAAGGTTTTATAGAATTCCCTTCTGAATCATTGGATCTGATTAGCATAGGGAGTTAGATTATTTCCTGTACAATTTTCTCAGTTATTTCTATAAATGGTTGTTTATAAGTATTTTTCATATCTTTGAACTTGATTTTGAAATTTGTACCCAAAATTGTAATTTACAGGAAATTTATTTATGTAGAATTAAGAAAGTATTGTCTTACATTTCTTTTAATGTTCCTCAGTTACTTCTTTTCCGTATTTTTGCCGTTTCTTAACAAAATTAGATAAAGTTTATTTAGTATATTGTATTCCTTCCAAAGAAAAAGGGTTTAAAATTTTATGCATTAAATTGCTTTCTAATATTTAATGTCTCCTTTTGGCTTTATTAATTTTTTCTACTTTTATTTTAGTTTGTTCTCCCTTTCTAATTTTTAAATTATATATTCATTTAATAAATTTTATTCTTTATTTTCTCTCTTTGATACATTTAAGAGTAGTTATTTTCTCTCAGGAATAATCTACCCTCATCCCCTAACTTTCTGTGTATTCATTTTAATTATCATTTTCTAGAAATTTTGCAATTTCATTGTGTATTTGATCTATGAATTAAACATTGTTGAAGAAAAAATCTCTTTTAAAATTTTCAGGATGCAGAAAATTTGTATTCTGATATTTGAATTAATTTTTAGTTGCATTGTATCAGGATGTGGCATTCAATCTGAACTATTTGGCTTATTGGCATTTATTAGAATCTTATTTGAAGCCTAATACATGCTCAATTTTACTAAATTATCTATAGACACTTGAACTAAAAGATGTATGTAGAATACAAGTTTTTAAAATATCTGCTCTGTTTTGTACTGAAATCAGTAAAATATAGTCTTTTACCAGTTTATTTCTATAAATAACTCCTTCTATGTACTGTAATTTCTGCTTTGAGAATGCTGTTTCCATGTAATGTACTGCATGAATATTGATAAAAACTGTATATACATTGTGAATTATTCCCTTTAGGATTGTAAAGTGCTGTTCATTTCTTTGTATAATTTTTGTTTGAATTTCATTATATCAGTTTTTTAAATCACACCTAATACTTTCCTTTTTATCTTGCAATCTTTATATTTTCATATTAATTTCTTTGTGTTAGAAATGTTTCTGATTTTGTTGTATGGTGTACTACTGATATTTCTGTTACTTAGAAATGTTTCCACATTTTTGCTCTAATGATTATTTTATGATTATAAATTTAGGTAAATTATTTAGTTAACATTTCATTTAATAATAGTTAAGTCCTTATACAATATAATAGTTAAAAGAGTGTTTCTCATGCCTCTTCTGTCACTTTTACTGAACCTGTGGTTGGCACTGAGGTTGGTGTATGCCCAGGAGACTTGTATCTCTGGACTTGTCCACATGCCAGCCAGGCCTTGAGCCTCAGCAGAGTTGCAACTCCTACTCTCCAGTTTGTTGGACTTACCCAGGTCAGCTAACAAGGAAGTGAGAATGGTCAAACACCACACCAAGGAACCAAGAAAGTCTACAACTGCAAGCAGGAGAATCCCATCCATCAGCCATGTGGAATCTAAGCCCCCCTCTCAATTTAGAGGTGGAGTGGGCATTGCCATCCCAGGGTCTTCAGGATGGAGGAATAAAATATGGATCAGAGTGGACTTACTGGTATTCTATTACAGAATTATTGTGACTCTAGCAGTGGAAGAAATAATATCATTGATGCGGAGACAGTGGCCATGGGAGTTGCTAAAGGCAGGAAGAGGGAAAAAGAGGTGTGATGGGGGCATTTTGAGGACTTGGAGTTGTCCTGAGTGATACTGCAGGAATAGATGCAGGATATTACAAATCCTGCCATTACCCAGTGAATGGACTGGGAGAGAGTGTAAACTACAACATAAACTAAACCCCAGGCTGTGTAGCAGTGCTCCAAAATGTATTCATCAAATGCAATGAATGTACCACACTAATGAAAGTTGTTGATGTGGGAGGAGTGGGGGTGTGGGGAGTAGGGTTTATGGGAACCTCTTACATTCTTCAATGTAACATTTTGTGTGATCCATGTATCTTTAAAAAAAAGATAATAAAATGGGGGGGGGAGGAACCTGTTTCTATCTCCTCCGCCTTCCTTCCATATTCATAAGTAGCCTTACTTTTTAGTTCTTATCTTTATACTAAGTATACTTCTACATTTAATATTTGATTGATTTATGCTATTTGATATTCTTTAACTCCCAACTATTACTAATGGGAAACAACCAATGAGATTATTTCATATCGCATCTTGTTGCTTTTTTATTTTAGGAAGCATCATTTTTACATTTTCAGGGCACATAATTCCATTCTGGTTCATTACTTTGATTGTTAATTTGTTTAATTATAGTCAGTGCCCTTGCTTGTCTTTTTCCTTTTGTACCCATAACTATTTCTTGAATAGATGACATATTTTCCAAGACAATATTCCCTCATTTTTGAATGAAGGACAACATGACTGGATATAAAACTCTTGGCCCTGTAATTTCTTTTCTCGACTTTCTGGCAAATATTAAAAATTTTTAAATGTGCTCCATGCATGTTTACAAGTATTCTTAATGCAAACATTTACCCTCTGCCATCTTTGAAAAATTAGTTCTCTTGTATCTGTTAGCTCATAAAAAATTAAGTAAGCTAAACATGTTAGCATTTGACATCCTGTATTATAACAATGTTTCATGTTTCTCACTTCATCCAAAGAAAAATAATATTATAGGAATCATCTTCATATTTGCAATATCTGGCATAATTCCTGGTACATGGAGTGTGACTAAAATCTCTTCCTCAGTTCCAATAATAGCTCTGTTTAGGCTACAGAAAAGTGCTATTTTCTGCTTTATATTTAAAGGATGAAAAATTCCATACTACTTTAAATATAAAGAGCTAGAACCTACATGTGCCCTAAATACTTAACATATATTGACTCCTTTAAACCATGGCTCCTATGTGAAGTAAGAAATTTGCCCAGAGACAACAGCCAGTAGTGGAATACTTGGAGACTGATTTCAGGCAGTGGGACTCAATGGTTGTGCCCTTAAGCATTATGCTATACTGCCTGAAATCTATTAGCAAATCAATCCTACAGTAAAATATTCCAGTTTAATGACTGAAAAATGAAAAGATCTGTCTTGGAATATGGTGTCCTTGATGTGGGCTATGGGTGGCAGGCTCTTTGTCTCTTCAGAGATTACCTAAACTGTGACTTGTGGCTGTGGGATGATGAAAGGCTGCAGTCCTGCCCTTGGTGAGCAGGAGACAGTTTAACAATGCAAGGTCTATAAACTTTAAGTATTCAGGGGAAATGCAAAGAAAATATGCTAAAAGCTTATCGAATGCCTGAGGTCCATGCTAAAAGCTTACTAAGATGTGGAAATCTATGCTAATTCAAGCCTATTGAGAACTGAAACAAAAGGACCATTTGGCCTTTCCTCTCTGTATAAAAGGGACTAAAAATTCTTGTTCGGGGCTCGGGATTCAAACAGAAAGTTCCCGAGTCTGGCCAGCCGTCAATAAACCATTTTTCCTTCTCAAAATCATTCCTGAGTCCTAGCCTCTCTATACTCAAGTAATTGAACTGCTCTCAAATTCTACAACATCCTGACTATCAAAAAGATAGCCCCATGCAAAATCTTTCCAAATATTTACTCTTAGATTGAAAATAATTCATAATTTCTTTAATTATGGCTTCTAGATCTCCAAGACCCCTCATAAATTTTTAAATTCATAGACTCAGAAAACAAGAATATAAAATACTTTTTCATAAAAAGCCTTTACTTCCTTGTCCCTTGTTAGAAGTGCTTATTTCTCTGGCAATGAGCCTTCTCTGACGTTCCTTTAACTATTGCTCAATATCCTGGTGAAGCTTACTGCCAATGAGTTGACTCTGATTTTAATCTTAAACTGTATTTTCTTAATTTTATCCTATTACTCTCAGTAATTGCTTTTACATACCATTGCTCTTCACTTTATATTTTATAACTTCTAAAATGATTCCTTCTCTCTTTCATATTAACACATTTCATATTACTGTAGATAGTTATCTTCCTTCCCATCAATCATTTTCCAGCCAGCTCTGCATATTTAAGACTGTTTAATTGTTTCTCATCAGTCATTTCTACTATTTCCTAAATCACACTAGTATATTCTTTCTCTGAAATAATATAACAATCATGATTAGAAGGATATTGAAAACAGCATTTAGCCAAGATGCCCTATTAGTCTATTTTTCTTGGAGTTCAAAGAGGTTCTAAAATTTTGTTTTCCTATATAATAAGAGAAGCAACTCCTTATCACCATTCCTTTTTCTATTTCTCAGCTGCATCATCATCCAGGTTTTCAGGTAAATGAATAAGAGAATGTGAGATTTGAGACTAACATTTTCATACATGAAAAATGTCATTTCAGTTATGCAAAAAATGGCAAAACTCCTGGAATAGTGGCTGTGACATTATTATTGCTTTCTTTTAAAAATGTGCAGTTTTTTGGTGTTATTGTGTCAAAATATAAAAAAAAAGGCATACATTTAAATAAGGTTTCTTCTGCTAGCCTTTCTTATTATTCATGATTTGTTGTCTTTGACTGAGCAGGCTGATCTGGACAGCAAATTTTCTCTAGAGAGTAGGACACATGTATAAACTTTCTTATTATATTATTTCTCTATACATGCAAGAGTGAAGCTCATTCAGTGCATATATTTCCAACGTATCAATTCAAAGAAATATTACACGTCTCCATATTACCATTTCAACACTAAGAAAATAAATGCAAATATCTTTCATTTCAAATTATTAATATATATAATATATAATTTATTGTTATCTGTATCAAAATTCTCAGTATATTATGCATATAATTTAATATACATGTAATTTAAATATTTTCTATACGGGTGCAGACACATAAAAACTACACAGCACCCCATGGATATGCATAGCTTAACTTACCAAGATGTTTCATTTGATTATTAGTTTCCAACTAGTGCAATAAATTATATTGAGGGACTATATCTGCTCACAGTAGTCAATTACCCTGCAAGAAGGCTTTAAATAATCTATCACTCTATAAGCTCATGGCTAAGCCTATAGACAAACAGTAAGAACAAAAGTTGTCCAATAGTTCTCCTCTGCCAAAAGTTATTAGAAATTGAATTAAAACATGAACTCTTCTCTCTTTAGCATCTGGATAAGTGGAGGAATTTATTTCCAGACATTAGAACCTTATAATAAAACTGCAAACAGAAGCTTTAGTAGGATTTGTGAGACCAAAAATAAAAAAAGTACTAATGAATGTTTATTTTTTTGTAAATAGGTCATTAGAATTAGAAATTACCATGTCTCATTTATTTCTTCCTATATACAAAGTATGCTCATGTGTTTTCTTGCGTGCATTTGCAATGGATGGGAATTCATTTTCTATTGCTCTTTGTGGTTCACAAGCAAAAACCTTAAAAGCCAATGGCAAACAATATTCTTATTCTTACACTCAATAAAAGCTAAAGGAATGACAAAGAACAATCCAAAAATCACCATCCACTAATAGGCCAAAAGAGTGATTATGTGGAATACAACTATTTTGGTTGTAGTTGTGATATAGGCTATGGGTGGGGTCTGTTCCTCTCTTCATAGATAACCTGAGCTGTATGTGTCAAACAGTGAGAGCTGTAGTCCTGCCCTTGGTAACCATGGCAACAACTCCAGTCCTGGAAGAACAATTAGACAATGTAAACTCTATAAACTTTAAATATTCAGGGAAATGCAAACCAAATGTGTTAAAAGCTTACATGGAATGTATGAAGTTCATGCTAAAAGCTTACCTAGAATGTATAAGGTTCATGCTAAAAGCTAACCTAGAATGTGGTGGTTACATGTTAATTCAAACTTATTGGACGCTGAAACAAAGGACCATTTAACTCTTCCTCTGTATGAAAGGAACTCGAAAATCTTAATCAGGGCTTGGGTTTTTAACAGAAAGGTCCTGAGCCTGGCAAGTCGTAAATAAATTCTCTTTTCCTTCCCAAAATTATTACTGAGTCCTGACCTTTCCATATGCAAATAATTGAACCTCTCTCTCGATGTCTACAACATCTGGGGGCTCTCCTGGGATTTGCAAATGAAGGCCTGAGAAGGTAGCATTTCACTACCCCTTCCAAATCCCTGAGGAAGTTTGAGGTCTCAGGTGAACCCCAAATCTGGATGCCCCTGGACTACATTTAGTCCAGAAAAGATATGGGCTTCACCAGAATCCTCCTGATGAAAATCAGGGGCAACAGAAGGTCTGGAAAAATTCTGGGAAAGAAAAAAGACTCCAAACACAGAAAAAGGCAAGACTTCCCGGGGAGCATAGTGTCAGGAAAACCCTAGCTTTAATTGTTAGGAAGGAAAGTCTGATCAACTTCCAGGAGACACCATTACCTCCAGAAATTCAGGGGGAAACCATTCTCTCATGGTCTGAAAGAATCGAAAATAGGGAAAAAATGTCTGGTGTTTGGGTCTGCCTAACTGCATTGTTAGTATCTAGTTCTGGTCTTGTCTCCACTGAGGTAGTGAAGGCTTGATTATAACTGGAAAGGATGTTTATAGGTTCGGGTCCTAACATTCTGAAAATTGGTCTGGATTTAGAAAATCTTTCTAGTGAAGCTTGGTCTGGGTGTAAAAATTAAACAGTAAAAAGATTTAGCCAGAGTCTTTTGTTTTGGTGCTGAATTGCAGATACATTCACTTTGTAAACAGCCAGGGTAAATAGAAAATCCTGCTAAATTTTAGTATTGAAAGTTCTCTCTTTCTAAACTTTGTAATGGTTGCAGGGACAGCCATGTCTGGAAAATAAAAATTGTGAGTCAGATTAATAGGCTTTGTGCTTCTGTCTGTGTCTGTCCAGTGCTGGTGTTAAACTGTGTAATTATGTAAAGTGGTGAACTTAGTTAGCCTGGAACCCTCCCTTGCCATTAGCAAAGGAGTGAAATGATTGTAATTTATAAGGTAAAATCATGGAGTCTGAATGTTGGCACAAGCTCTGCTGTCTCATCTCTGAGTCCACCCCATTTGCCAGGGCTCAGGGATTTTCCGTGTCTGCACTGTGCACCCAAGTTTATTAAAATTGGCCCCAGTCAGAATGGCTGATGAAACTGGTAACTTAAATTCTAGCTGTGCTGGGGAGGGGGGGTGTCCTGGGAAAGCATGGAGCCTAAAAGGTTCTTTACAAGCTACTTTAGCAGCCTGAAACTTGCCACCATTACCTCTCCCTCTCCTCCCTTTAGGAAGATACATAGCAAAAGTGGAGAGCTGGGAAGATAGGGGAATGGCTAGCCCCTTTCCAGTGAGTCCCCGCCTTCTATTCATAAGGCACATTCCTATCTAATCACACCCTACTGCCTGAAAGTGGGGGGGTGAAGGGGATGCAGAGCAGGATCAGGATAAATGCAATAAAAATTTCTTCCCTAAGGCCAAAATAAATTTGCATAATTAACTTCTGCCCAGGTTCTGCTTTTCTGAATCTCTCTCTCTCTTTACATCTATGAAAAAAATACTTTGAAATATTTTAAAGCTGAAAAACTGGTAAAGTACCTTTATTTAAAGGAAGGAGGCTATTGCTTGAGACAATAAACCTCATATCTCTTGATAGCCCTTTTAATGGTTTGGCTGAAAACTATCAACAGTAAAGGTCATAAAAGTACGAAAAAAAAAAAAAAAAAAGAGAGAGAAAAGATAAACCCAATTCAGCTTGACAACTGTCATGACTAAATTTAATCAGCCCATCTCCCAATGCCCCAGAAATGCTAAAGATATGGAATTCTTCTGTTTTGATCTATGCCTAACTTTGTATATTCAACTTTAAAATCTGTGTTTGGCTTTTGTCAGTTTGCTTGTGCCTAAGAAATTGTGGAAAATGTAACTTAAAAATGAATCTTTAAATGCCAATGCTACCTTGCTGTTGAATTAAATATAGAGCTTGCAGATAAATTTGTCCAGCTTTAGAAATACAGGGAAGCTCACAGGATTGTTACTAATAAAGTTCTTGTAACTTAATTAATAAGGGTATCCAATTCATCTTCAAGTAAAAACATGCTAAAAACTAAGAATTAAAATCACTGTATAAGTGCCTTTATATGTATATAAATTTATAACTAAAGCTATTAAAACAGAGCAAATGTGGCCTGGATTTTGGCTATTGTAATAATAATATTGAATTAATTTGCCTCTATTTATGGCTACTTTGGGTTTATCTAGTGTTTCTGTGATAGTGGTAGTTATTACTTAAACTTATCCTGTAGTTATTTTATAACTAATTTCACCCCTAGTCTTCAACTATTATAACAGTAATTATAAACTGAATTTGCATTTGCCTTTACTTACAATTCCCACAAGTCTGGCCCACCCCTTAACAATTCAACTTAATGATTAAACTTTAAATACTTATAGTTAAATTAAAAATGAAAGGGGTTTATGCATATCACTTTTGTGTCATTATAAATATTTTTGGTCTTCTCATGTCCATTTTACTCTTTAAAGAAAAAGCTGCCTTTTTCCTTGACCTTTCCAAAGGATATAAATTAATTCTAATTGGCCATTTCCACCAGGAATCAGAAATAACTATTGCCACATTTTCCAAAAGTAAGCAATACTCTTCCCAATATGCCAGGCCTTACTAAGCATCCCCTCCCCCCTCCCCCCTCCCCCTTTGCTCAGGCTGTCTCAAAGAAAAAGAAAATGAGTAAAAGCTACCCAGTTTCTTTCCAGTCTAAACAAAAGCCCAAATGCTTGCCAAGTTCCCTCCAAACAGCAATGGAACTAGGAAAGTCAGTGAGGGAACTATATTTTAATTAACCAGCTAAGAAAAAGGTTTTAAATAACTAAATAGTGTTTCTGTATCAAACTATTCACATCTGCCTATTCGCTCAAATTGGTAAAGTTAAATATGCAGTTATATTGTTGTAGAAGTTGAGAGAGGTTCAATTATTTGTGTGTAGAAAGGCCAGGACTCAGGAATGATTCTGAAAAGGAAAAATGATTTATTGACAGCCCCTGAACTCAGGAACTTTCTGTTTCAAACCCAAGTCCTGAATAAGAATTTTGAGTTCCTTTTATACAGAGAGGAAGGGTCAAATTGTTCTTTGTTTCAGTGCTCAATAGGCTTGAATTAGCACATATTGTCCACATCTGTAGGTAAGCTTTTAGCATGGACCTTATATATTCTAGATAAGCTTTTAGCACATTTGGTTTGCATTTTCCTTGAATATTTAAAGTTTATAGAGTTTGCATTGCTAAACTGTTTCCTGCGACTGAAGTCGTTGCCATGGTCACCAAGGGCAGGACTGCAGACTCTTACCGACCCACACCCACAAGTCACAGACAGCTTAGGTTATCTACAAAGAGATGAAGAGCCTCCCACCCATGGCCCACATCAATATGAGTAATATATATTTAATAATTGTTTTATATTCCATAGCCTAAAAGTTAATATGCTATTAAAATTATTCACAGTTTTAGAATATCAAAAACAAAATTTTAAGCCCCTGTAAAAAAGGAAAACAACATTCTTTGTTTAATCAATAACAATTTCAACGTGTTTAGCTTAAGAATTATCTCTTGGGTTTATAGAATACCAAGTTAATAATTTAACATTATATGTGTTAAATCTTTAAAGTAATAAAAAGTGTAAGCATGTGTTTAATGAAATTAAATTAAATATAGAACTGCTCTCTCTTAAATGCATAAATTAAATTCCATTAGTCATGAATTGTAATGTAAAATAAACTTGCCAATCTATAATAGTGGTCAATTATAAAAAGTTCGTAAAAGCATCTTCCAAACTGAAGCATTTAAATGGTCCTAGTTCTAGAAAAAAACATTATTAACTGAAAAACCTGGATTAATATTAATAACAAGAAGTAACTTCATAGTAATGAAACCTGTCTAAAAATCAGCACAAGGTGCATTTTTAAGTAATGATAATAAAAGGCTACCTTCATTCTGCTAGAAATCTTCCATTTTCATTTTAACAATGAAAAATCGTTTTTTCCTCTACTACTAAGGTAAAATGCCTGATAATATGTTCGTGGTAAAAGTGTAAAAATAAACAAAGTCATTTAATATGTGATGTGTTGCATTAAAAATGCCTAAAAATATATAAAATCAAGGGAAACATTGTCAAACTCTCTTGTGTATTCAAACCAGACCTTGAATACATTGCAGGTTGCCTCTCCATATGAGTTATTGGTTAATTTGGTCACTGACCTTTAAAACAATAAAATTATGACTACTTTTCTGGTTGTGCTCGTGAAGTGGATGGGAATTACTTTGCAGTTTCGAGCTCCTGCAGCAGCCAATAGTGGCTAAGGACAGCCAAATGTTCAATGAATATCGTCTTTAAACTGGCACTGCTTCATAGTGCCAGAGAGCACTATGCACCAGGCTGGTAAAATTTACTCCCTAGTTTCTCTCTAGGATCAACAGTACTGCAGCTTCTGTGAAGAACA
This sequence comes from Dasypus novemcinctus, assembly GCF_030445035.2. Lineage (NCBI taxonomy): Eukaryota > Metazoa > Chordata > Mammalia > Cingulata > Dasypodidae > Dasypus > Dasypus novemcinctus. The sequence goes on from NC_080674.1 coordinate 20,887,176, forward strand.
TATGAAGTGGAGCAACACCAGAATACTGTAAGTAGAACTTAAACACAATTGACATTATGGCCTGCTCCCATGGAGAGATAGAGATAAAATGTAAAGTATTACAAACCTGAAACTTAAAACTATTAATTGCAACTCAAAGTCCTTATGCATTAAGTCATACATTAATTAAGTGCTGTACCTTTATCCTGTTCTAAATATATGCCTGATAATTATAATGTTATCTTTTTTACTCTTAATCACGTACAAAAATACATTAGACATGTTAAATTCCTGGTAAACTTCATTTTCTAAATAGTTAATGAACATGTCTATAAAATAAAATAGCCATCCTAGCTAGAAACAATGGGGCCACCAATGGCTTACAGGTAACTGGTTAATTAATATCAGGCTCAGACACCCTACTACTTTACTATACTCTACTGTATTAACAAAACAAGGCTTGCTTACTAGCAGTGGGTCATTGATTAAACAGTCAAAATTACCAGATGTTATTCAATTAAAACCAAAATGTAAAAAAATTTTATTCTGTAGTTCTGATCACTCCCATAGCTAAAAGAATTTCAACTTGGTGCACTAATCCTGAATAAAACCAACTGCCCAAGAAGGTGCCAGTTCACCAGGAACACCTGATGAAGCACATAAGTGCCAATCATTAAATAGCCTGAAATGTTCAAATGTTCAAAACAAAGCTAAGTTCTTAATACTATTATCTATTATATTATCTCTCTGAACATAAAATAACTTAAAATACATATATATGTATATATACTGTTCCCCACCAACTTTTTGAATGGTGCCACCTTTGCAGGCACCTATCTCTGTAATTCAGTGTCCTCTTTTAACAAACAGGTATTCCAAAATTCTAATTAAATTTGTTTCTTTCAGAATGAACATCTTATTAGTCATATGAAACTTCATCCAACTTCATACAGAATGACAGATCCATCTTCCTCCAGTCAAAATAAATAACAAAGCTTTTACACCTTGTTAGGTAAGGACTATAACGCATGGCCAGCAGGAAGTAGTTATAGAAAAGAGATCATCTCCCTTCAGCACCCCTTTAAGATTAAAGGTGTAGAAGCTCCAAGGGTAAAATAAAATTAATAGACAGATCTGGAGCCTGGCAAGAAATCCACGTATGCACCAGTAACCCCCAGAATGGCTGGTAAGGAGGGCCCCACCCCCAGGATTCTGCTGTCCAGGACAAAACCTTCTTATGGAAACAGGATAAACCCTGGATGTTACCCAGGAACTTTGTCTTTAAACCTTTGCTGAAAATTAATAGTAAGTGGGATAATCAATCAAAACAACGAACAGCCACCCACCTCATAATTCCCATGATAATTATGCCAAAGTTTAGCAAGTTAAGCTGGTATAAAGGGGGGAATGATATAGGCTATGGGTGGGGGCTGTTCTTCTCTTTGTAGATAACCTGAGCTGTGTGTGTCAAACCGTGAGAGCTGTAGCCCTGCCCTTGGTAACCACAGCAACATCTCCAGTCCTGGAAGAATAATTAAACAATGTAAACTCTATAAACTTTAAATATTCAGGGAAAATGCAAATGTGTTAAAAGCTTACATGGAATGTATGAAGCTCATGCTAAAAGTTTACCTAGAATGTATAAGGTTCATGCTGAAAGCTTACCTAGGATGTGGGAGTTATGTGTTAATTCAAACTTAGTGAACACTGAAACAAAGGACCATTTAACTCTTCCTCTGCATAAAAGGAATTCAGAAATCTTAATCGGGGCTTGGGATTTGAACAGAAAGAACCCGAGCCTGGCCGGTCATAAATAAAGTCTCTTTCCTTCCCAAAATTATTACTGAGTCCTGGCCTTTCCATATGCAAATAATTGAACCTCTCTCAAAATCTACAACAGTTAACTCCAAGGATTAATTTGTTTTTTAATGTTTTTATAATTTATTATAATTGTGATTCATAACAAATAATTTGTTATGTGAAATGGAGAATTCAATGATTAATGTAAAATGATCCTGTATACATGGTGGGATATGGTAATATATATATATTTCAAAATAATTAACTTTTAGTATATATAGGAATACACTTGTAGTACACATAAATAAATATTTATGGGAATTATTAGTACATTCACAGTGAATTAATTAGAATAAGATCTTTACACTTTAACAGGATTAGCAGATTTATGAGGGATATGCATTGTTATGGATTCTGCTGTGGGATATTAAAGAAATGCATGTTTTAATATGGGGAAAAGAAAGTAATATCTAAAGAATAACTTTTACTGAAATACATTTTGAAGTTTTAGACTACAAGGCCAATTGTTAACTTGAGTTTTGAAGAAAGAAAAGGAACTTATCTTGGAGAAGAAGGAAGGGAACATAGATTGCCCAAACAAACGAATGACAGCATGTGTATGTCATATTATACATGCAAGATATTTTGTTCTTGTTATGATCCAGGTTATTTAAATAACAAAGTAATAAAGACAACAAAATATCCACATTTATTGTTCTGTGAAGTATAACTAAATTTTAATACAAATGGAGGAAGAAAGAAAGGAAAACAAGAAGAAAAATATAGGCCATAATAGGGAGATTAAATTTTATCATTGTAATTATCAGCCAGGTGCAGTTCAGAGAGCCATTTTACCTTTTTTAAAATCCATTTTTCATAGTTACCTTGTGAAGTGATTAAATAAGAAAACTGAAGCTTCAAAGACTTGAGATAATGTCATAGATCTCTTAAGTGGAAAGATTTATATTTCGTATGACACTAAAGATCATATTTTTCTACGACCTTTCATTAACATGAAGGTTATGTTTAAGATTTTTAAAAGTTAATTCAAAGGTATCATATGTATAATTTAATAAGCTTGAAGAAGGTAAATGACACTCCATATGGTATTTGCCAAAAGTCAGGGGAGCAGAGTATCAGTGAAGTTTTGAAGTAAAAAGATTTTGAGCAATTGCTGTGAAAGGATATAGGGCTACAAGAAGAGAGGATGAAGGAGACTGTTAAGAAGAAAGCACATCCCTAGCTCTAGGGGGTTATGTAAAAGGAATCAATGAATGGATTCGGATTCATCCGTATCTTTTTTCCCCTTCTATCCAGTTATCCTCCATTAAACAATGAATGAAAGTTATCAAAATATGTTTACAATGTACCACATCATGAACCAGTGAATTCAACTAGGCAATTTCCAGATGAAGAAATGATATGGACAGGAATGTGCATTTGCACCTGCTAGCTGATTTACAGAGAAAGCAATGCTAATTTTGATTTCTGAGAAGATTAGCTGCTCTGTCTTGCTGGTAAGCTGCCTTAGAGATTAAATAAGGAAAAGGCTTTTAAAGATGATTTTATCCATCTTCTTCTACCTGAATCAGTACCTCTTGATGTTTAAAAGTCACTGAAGTATGTAATTTACCTTTTGAATTCCAGTTATTTCCAACATAATACACACAGCAATTAAATAACTCTGAGGTTCAAAATCATAATCAGGAGGAACAAAAACTTAGAGTTATATAAACATTAATATACCTTAGAAAGAGTCTGGACTACAGTGAAAAATAAGGTCAGGAAAACATCATAGGTATCTTTAACACATTAAAGTAAATCTCATTTTAAACACACACATTATATTTGTATCCGTATGTATATGCATGTCTGTGTAATATAAAATGAAGTGTCTTAATTAAATATCTATATATTTGTATGTAATTAAGTCTATGTGATGGCTTGATGCTGGATGGACCCTAAAAAATCATGTTCTTAGGGTTAATTCATTCCTGTGGGGGTTAAACTATTGTAGATTGATCTTCCTTTTGATTAGATTACTTCAGTAGAACATGACCCAAGGTGGAACCTCTTACTGGAGTCCTTTCAAAACATGATGAATATGGAGAGAAGGAGGCACAGAGACACAGAGAAAAGCCACCAAAGCTGAGAGAGAAACCCATGTAAGCTGAGAGAGGAAGCCATGGAAACCAGGAAGATGGAGGCCATGAGACCAGGAGGGGAAGGGAGATAATGGCCACCTGCCTTCCCAATTGACAGACCAGTCCAGGATTGCCAACAGCCAACCTTTGGGGAGAGAACCTCTCGTGTGCCTTTGTATGGATATTTTCATGGTCTCAGCTGTAAGCTTTTAAGCTAAAAGCCAATCCATTTCTGGTATATTGTTTTTGCCAGCTTTTGGTAAAATAAAATATATGCATACACATATATCATTTTACTTTATTTTTTCATAGACAACATGAAATTAATTGCAGTAATGCAGGATGGTAATATCTCTCATTGTCCTCAATTCCACAGTATAAACTTGTCTCACATCATTTTTTATTCAAACATTTACCCCTCCTTCACTTTTTGCAAATATAAGAATGACAAGAATGTTAATAAATAGGAACCTGCTACCCTTCCCCTAAGTAATCACAAATTTAAGTTTACCTTTCCTGTCCTATTTTCTCAGTGAAATAGACATACTATAGTAGGGTGTTTATCCTCACCTGTGATCAAGACCTATTTAGGCTATTGCTACCTTCAGTGGATATTTTGAATGAATTTTCCTCTCTCCAGTATCCTCAATTTCTTTGTCTCTATTGAGGTTTACCTTTCTGAAGAAGAACATGTTTCAGTCCTCTAACTTATAGCTAAAATATTTATTCCATCATGTTCTCATCTCTTTGTTTCATACTCTTTTCTTCCATTTTACTACAAAGCATTACCCAAAACAATGGTGGGCTTTTCCTCTCCCTCATACTTTCTTATTTCTCATTTTCTCTTTACTCACAGTAATTTGTTTCTCTGCCTGTTGTAGAAAAGAATAAATGTATATGTTTCCATCCGAGTATGTAAATGCCCCAGTGTGCAGATGCTGAAGACAGACTCCTCAGTTCAGTTTTCTGTAACTACTTCATACTTGAGCATGATTATTTTTCTCTCTGAGATTTAGTTTCTTCAGCTATAATATGCTGATGTTAATAGTACTTACCTCATCATGTAATAGTAGTATTTAAATGAGTGATAGCACATGTACCAAGTCAAGTGAAACTTAGGAAAATTTCTTAAAACTGGCCTGGTACAGAGGAAACATTCAACAAATATTAGCTGCTGTTACTATTATTGGGAAGATGACATTGTTTATGATGATAATGATGAAAATTGACTCTCTATTGTCACATTTTTGACCCAGGGTTGGTAATCCCAGAAGAGAAATATTACACTGAGAAAACATACTAGGTGAAAATACTAATTTTTACATGTATCAGTTTTGACTTCTGCTCTGTTTGATAAGTGGTTATACAATTTGCATTCTCCCTTTTGTAGTATTCAAAAGACAAGTCATTCCTCAGTTTTAAAATCAATATAAAATTTTAATTTGGGGGAGAAAAAGTAATGTGATTTTATATAGTACAAATAGAAAAATATACAGAACAGATTATACATAGATTAGATGTTAGATATTAGAGAGATGATAGATAATAGATAGATAGATAGATAGATAGATAGATAGATAGATAGATAGATAGATAGATAGATAGAGATTTGCTTCAATATCTACACAGTAGCATATTAGAATAAAACTTCTTAGCCTGTGGTCTGAACACATTCTCTGGTAGAATCATCTGGATTACTTGACAGAAAGGAAAATTCCTACGTTCCATGACAGTCTTACTGAATCAACATTAATGACATAAAATCTAGGGATCTCAATATTACCAGATTTTCTAGCTGAAATCTTTGACCACTTAAAAATGGAGATACTGCATTAAGTGTTGCATTTAAATCCTTCTTTGCTAATTATCTGCATTCTGTTTCATCTTTACTAGGACAAGAGCATTCTGCACTCTTAAAGGCAGAGAATAATGGGTTTGGTCCCCATGACAGATTATTAGAAATATAATGAATAGGGGAGAAAGTTAACGGTTTCATTAAGATCTAGCTTGATGTCTCCATGATCATCAGGCAAAATCCTGTCTCCTAATAAGTGCAAGCTAATATGGTGAGGATTTTTACTTAGTTAGAAAAGTCTCTTATTGTTGTTACTTAGATAAATACAACCTAGAGTAATGAAAATAGTAGTGGTGTTCATTATAAATCTCAGTTCTCTGAAAACCCTAAATACTGTCACATGTACCTTATAAATAAGTGTTTTGAAACCCAAACTATGAGTTAGCCATTTTCTTAATAATGCACAGGTTTATTTGGAGAAAAGTGGAAGAAAACATATTCAGCAGGAGAAGGCAAAGAAAAGAAAGAAAATCGAATCATGCAAAATCTATTACAATGTCTGGAAGTAAAATGAGGTTCCAGCAGGGGGACATGGGGTTAGAATACAGAATATAAACCCTTTGCCAAAAGAGCAAAATAGAAATTAGAAGAGAACAAAGAACTATGAAGAGAATGCTAAATTTTGGCAGGGACCTGATCAAACACATTTGGAGAGCCAAATCTCTCTAGGTTGTTTTTTTCATTAATTCAAGATTTCAAGTAGTTTCATGAAATGATCAGTTCTCTTTCAGTTGAATTGTAGCACTAATTAAACCTTAATATAACTATAAAATAACCTTTAATATAATTCAAGAGGTTTGTTTCTTCAATGTTATTAAAATGGATTCAATTTCTATGGTATTTAAGTTAGCATATTCTTTTTATATGCCTCCCATGATATACTTTGTTCCAATTTTGATTTTGAAAAGATCTTAACATTTTGGTTACTCTCTTTTATAATATATCTTGGTTTTTGTTCATCAGTTTATAGTTTTTGAAATACATCTATTCAAATATTTTTGATAAAAAATTAAAGGACCCTTAGTTCTAATGTAATTTGCAGGTAGGATTCTATTTTAATTGATCAATATCTGCAATGCTGCCTAGGCCATCCTCTGTTGATACTGCTGAATCACCTAGTTTTATTTTGATAACAGTTAATTCCTGGATATCACTGGATACTTCAGGAGAAATAAAAATGAACTATAATATAAAAAATGGGCACACACATCCATGTTGTATTCTACATTAGATCTTCCCACCTAGCATATTATATTTCCTGAAAGAAGATTCAAAGGGTCAGATACACAATTAAAATGAAATTACATGTTGAAGGTAACTATTTTATCTCATTAAAATGACCTGACATTTTAGATTATTCATACCTCTGCCAAATTTCTATTCATGGACAGATGGGCGAGTTGCCTGAATCATAAAAAGCCTGTTCTTTTTACCTTCGTCAAAGAAAGTATCCCTTCTCTGGTTTCTTTGTCGGTAGAGATGGAGAATATTCCCAAACCATCACCATTTATGATGGAGTATGTCATGTCAGCATTTGAGCCAGTGTCTGCATCATTTGCCTTGATTTTTCCAACAGCTGAACCAACTTGAGCTGACTCAGGAACATACAGCTGATAGTGCTCTGGAAAATATATTATATTAAACTTAATTAATCATGATAATAACCATAAGAATGATAATCTCACAAGAAAGCTATGTTAAAATGTTTAAACTAAATATTCAAATTATATTACACATCATAAAAAACTTTTCCTCTATCAGATTTCACAATATTAGTGCATTATTTAATAATGAAAAATACTAGTCATTTCATTTTTAAAATATATTTAAAATATTATAACTGAAAAGAACATGTAGATATCTGAATATAAAGCATTGTATTGACTATAAGCCCATGAGCAGAAAGGAAATTGTTAACAGAGATCAATTCAATTTTGCTTTCTTAAACTGAGAAAAAAAAACTGAATTACTTAAATAGTAATGTAATCCCCAATGTATTTCTCCTTCTGTACAGTATATGAAAATTAAAACATAAATGAGTGGAAAACTAACCTAGAATCTAAATGAAAAACAAAGGCATAAAGGACATTGCCTATGATGTGAATATACATTAGTGCTATGATCAATAGACTTAAGTTTAGTGAAATTATATATCAGCCATGACAAAGAGAGAGAACAATTTTTCTATATTTATCATTTATTTCCCATCAGCTTCTAAAAAGTATTTGAAGTGGTTTTGCAATGAAGTCATAAAATGATACTAAATATAAATAAACCAATAAACAAGTTGAAAGTTGCCAATGTTAATATAATGGTCACATAGGATGATGCAGTATTTGTGAATTAGCATTAATATTGACTTTATATCTTGTATAGCAACAACAGTAAGACATTATTGATTCTATAAATCTTATTGTGTGATATGCAAAAAGAACTATTTTCCATAATCTATCCTGATACTAAATGCTGACTAGAACTTACAAAAACTTATGTAATAAATGTTAACAAACACAATAAACATGCCTGTATGAATTGTTTCTTGACAAGTTGGATACATCTTTCTTAAATCAATTTATTACAGAAAATCTCAAAGAACAATAAAAACCAGAACCTTGAATTAAATGTAATTTGACAAAAAAGTTTCATAAAGACTAAATTAATAAATTCATACTTTATGCAAAGATGTAAGTAGATTATATTTAAGCAAATGCAGAGGCTCCTTGATAATAATTTCTCTCAGTCAGTCTTTTGTTAATTGTTGTATTATTTTTTTAAAAAGTTAATAACTGGTGAGTTGTCTACATATTTTTATTGGCATCTAAAGGTAAAATTGTATATTTTAAAAAGCAGATATGTAGATATCAAGGATTGAATGTTTGCCTGTGTGCTTGTATGTATTCAACAAAGCCTTTCTCTTATTTCTCTTCCATACTCATTAGAGACAAAACACACACGTCCTGGAAAGGGCAGGATGCAAAGCTTCACAGGACTCTACCTCTCTTCTTACACTTGACTAGTGAAGGAATTAGTAGCTGACTCAGATTGTTCTAAAAAGAGTTCTTCTCCAACAATGTTTTAACTGGAGCCAGGAAAGAGCTTTGGTCTCTATTAGTGGCAAAACTATAAAATGCTGAAAGGGGCTTCTGAGAATAACCACATTTCCAAAGTTCACATAGAAGAACCCAATCTAAGGTCTTAAGAGTCTGCACCAGAAAGAAATCTTAATAGTGGGTACAGGTCTTGAAAATATTCTTATGTTCCTGGTAGGGCACATTTTAAAAAGGACACAATATTCTACAACATATAGACATATAAAATAAATTAATATAAATATTCTAAAATGTTTTCTGGGACACAGAGGCCCGGGGACTCAATTTCCTGGTTGCTGTGGTTTACAAGGCCCAGGTAGACCAGGCCTTCCCAGAGTTCTGTTAGCCATCCAAAGTGTTTTTAGGTAGTGAAATCGAGTGTTATGGCACTACCAACTAACCAAACAGACAAAAAACTCCTATGAAATAGAGAAATATAAATAAGCTGCATAATTATTATGGTGGTGGTATTACCAAAGAGGTTGCTAAAAGCTGTACAAGTGGGTTATGAAAATTTCATGCTCCTGGAAATATTTAGATTGAGTCTTACAAAACTCAACCAAGCCTAAAAAAAAGATCATGTTTAGAAGGAAAACTGACCCTTGTTAATTCATTCAGTCCTTGTCATCCTGGGATTCTTTGGGGGATGTTTGGAGAAATAAAACAAATGAACAGCCAACAAAAACCTATCATAACTTTATTCTTGGAAGTTTCTCTATGACTTTTCATTTGATAAATTTCAAGCATCCAAAAACAGTAAAATAATACAATGAATACAATTTTGTGTGGTCAAGTCTTAACATGTTGATGTATTTGTTCCAAATCTTATTTTATAAAGAAATGCATAGTTTTAGACACAGCTGATTTCCCAGATGATCTACTTGCCATAATCAAATCCTCAGCTCACCCTTCCAGATTCATAATCACTCACTTGCATGTCTTTATAATTTTGCTCTACATATCTAAATACATATTTAGATAGTACAGGTTTTTATATTTTATATTTATATGTGTGTGATACATTCTTTCCACCTTGTTTTTTTCCTCCACTCAAAATAAGTGTATTGAGATATATAAAAAATGATACATGTAATTCTAGTTCATTTTTAACCACAGTATAGTATCCCATTGTATGAGTTCCACAATTTATCCATGTTTCTGCTTTGGCTACTTTAAATAACACTGGAATGAATATTATTTTACATATTTACTGCTGCCCATGTAGGAGAGTTTACCTAGGCTATAACCATAAGAAAGGCCTTGCCTAGATTTTCAGGAAACTCTTCTTTCCCTGGTTCTATAACCACCTTCCTGAAAGCTGCATCTTAATTGCCTTACAAACTTACTGTCTGTTTTCACCTTAAAAGTTAGTATTGGCCATAACCATGCCTCTAATTTTTTCCTTATATACAAACTTGAGTGAAATATATTTATTTCTGCAATTTCAACCTGTTAAACTTTGGTTCCCCATTTAGCATTCACAACTAATCTCTGCTGAATACTTGTTATATGTTTTCAAATGAATGCTGGACATTTACAACTAGATATCTTGAAATAAAAATAAAATAAAAACAATTTGGAAAAATTTTAATGTGGACCAAGGCAGGTATAAACAAAAGAATTGTTTAATATTTAGAAAAAAATAAAAGAGTAAAATGGGACATAGAAAACTGAGTGAATCAAACATGCACATTTAACTTATTAGAAATCTTCCCCTACTTACTGATATAAAACTCTACTACTATATTAAAAAAAAACATAAACAGAGAATTAAGCTTTAAAAATATTAATTGGTCATGAAAATAAAGACATTATGACCCAATTCAAAAGAATAATTCTACAAGTGGTAGCTATTCTATAAAGTATAAAATAAAAACTAAAATAACCTGATATTCATAAAGAATTTCCAAAAAAATTATTCTAATAGATAAAACGTTTAATGCCAAATATTCAAAGTGTTTCCTAAGCACTAGGAAATAGTTGGATATAAGATTTATTTATAAATCAAAAGTAGCTGGATATTTTTTAAAGACTTACTAAGGAATGGATGTTCTAAAAGAACAATAAAATATTCAAATCCCAAGAACATAGTCATGGGACATCTCAAAAAATATGGTAAAAATATCAGCAATTTGTAAAGTAAAACCTCTGAGAATAAATATGACAATGATGATATTCTGGTAAAATAATTGAAGGACTGATAGAGAGGAAATGGGATAAATGGAGATATTACAGTAATTAGAAATGAATTTTATGAGGTATGTATGCCTCTGATGGTAGACACCCAATAAAACTAAAAAAAAAAAAAAAAGCGTGTCATAATTTAAATAATCTCAAAGAAACCAGAACTGATGAAAGAGGAGTCATTCTAGAATAAATACTGTATTCTACAGAGCCTGGTATGTACTTATTTCTTAAATATTTGTGTGTTAAGAGTAATAAAATATGTACTTTTTTGTGGACTGAATTTTGTCCCTCAAAACAATATGCTGAAGTTCTAATCCACTGTACCTCAGAATTTGAACTTATTCAGAAATGAGTACCAACAAATGGAATTAGACAATTTAAAAGAGGCCATGCTAGAATAGATTGGGCCCCTAATCCAAAATGACTAGTGTTTTATAAATGAACAATTTTTGAAAATGCCAGATGGACTGATAGGAGAATAGCAGAAGCAGAAATGTGAAGATGCATGTAACAAATTATTTCCTACAGACTTCAAAGAGGCATCTTTTAAAAATAAAATCCTATTCATTTGTGTTTTAAAAGCACTGATTTTTCTTTTATAATTCTTGAGTATGTAAAGCAGTCATGTCATTGCCTTACATATACCTATGTTTTTATGAAAAGGATAACAATTATCCTTCATGATTCTGCTGGCCTAATTTACTAACAGCAAAGTAACACCCATGATGTATACAAGGTAGAAAAGAACAGTCCCAGTTATTGTTTAATAGTTATTTATTATGGAAGGCTATTCCATTTCAACTGTGCAGTGGTGAAGAGTTACTAAAACAGAAAGGTAAAAGATAAGGTAAGGTAAAGTAAGATAAGGTAAGCATGTTTCTTGATAAACAAATTTTTGCTTACTTGAGGTCTGAATTAGGTGCCTATATGATATAAAATTTTGTGATCTCAAAAGCCCTGCCAACAAACTGAAGTGTATATATATTTTACCTCCATATGGTGTGGGGAAGTGAGAATATCGTTTGGTAAAGGAGAAAAACATGATTAGCTAGCTATCTTTTTACTCTTAAGTATGATCTTGCAATTAAAATTTTAGGATTAACATCATGAGTTGTCAAGTTATGGATAGACTGAGTCTTGAATCTTTTTTTTTTTTTTGGCAAGCTATGAATTTTTCCTTCAAAATGTTTTTTATTTCTTTTTAAGTATTATTTATATTTCTGAGTTTTCTATCTTCTCACCCCTATGAAATATCATCTTTGATATTGTATACAGATATTTTTCCATTTTTACCTCTGTTTACATTCTATATTTTATATTAGGTTGGTGCAAAAGTAATTGTGGTTTTTCATTGTTGAAATTTGCCATTTGATATTGGCACACATTCTTAAGTAAAAGTGGTTACATTATACATCATTTTAATGTGCAGTTTTTGCTTTATGGGTTTTTTTGCTAATGATTTATTACTTCCTGTTTATTTTATATTTATTTTATATTATGGAAATAGTGTTAAGCTCAAAGTAAATTTGAGCAATTTTCTTATTTGAGTTCAAAATGGGTCATAAAGCAGCAGAGAAAACTTACAACTCTACAACACATTTGGCCCAGGAATTGCTAACAAACATATGGTGCAGTGGTGGTTCGATAAGTTTTGCAAAGGAGATGAGAGCCTTGACGCTGAGGAGCATAGTCGCGGGCCATCGGAAGCTGACGACCAGTTGAGAGCAATCATTGAAGCTGATCCTCTTAAACTAAAGGAGAAGTTACCAACAAACCATTATATGTTGACCATTATATGGTCGTTTGGCATTTGGAGCAAATTGCAATGGTGAAAAAGCTCAATAATTGGGTGCCTCACAAGCTTACTGAAAATTTAAAAAATCATTGTTTTTAAATGTCATCTTCTTTTATTCTATGCAACAACAATGAACCATTTCTCAATCAGATTGTGTTGTGTGACGAAAAGTGGATTTTTTATGACAACCGATGAGGACCAGCTCAGTGGCTGGACCAAAAAGAAGCTCCCAAGCACTTCCCAAAGCCAAGCTTGCACCAAAAAAAAATCATGGTCACTGTTTATGGTCTGATGCCGTCTGATCCACTACAGCTTTCTGAATCCCAGTGAAACCATTTCATCTGAGAAGTGTGCTCAGCAAATCAGTAAGATGCACCAAAAACTGCAAGGTCTCAGCCATCACTGTTCAACAGAAAGGGCCCAATTCTTCTATGACAATGCCTGGCTGCACATCGCACAACCAACACTTCAGCTTCAAAAGTTGAATGAATTGGAATATGAAGTTTTGCCTCATGTACTATATTCACCTGACCTCTCACCAAACGACTACCACTTCTTCAAGCATCTCGACAACTTTTTGCAGGGAAAATGCTTCCACACCAGCAGGATGCAGAAAACACTTTCCAAGAGTTCAATGAATCCCAAGGCATGGACTTTTATGCTACTGGAATAAACAAACTTATTTCTCATTGGCAAAAATGTGTTGATTGTAATGGTTCTTATTTTGATTACAATAGATGTGTTTGAGCCTAGTTATAATGATTTTAAAATTCACCACCTGAAACCGCAATTCCTTTTGCACCAACCTAATATTTCCATTTTTACTACTGTTTACATTCTATATTTTACATTTGCATTTGCTTTTTAAAAATTTTCTTTCCTTTTGTTTTCTTTTTAGGAGGTACCAAGGATTGAACCTGGGACCTCATACATGTAAAGCTGGTGCTCAACAACTGAGCTACACCGGCTCCACTAAAGACTGATCTTAATTAAGCATTTTTAGTTTTCTGTAAGTCCTGTTTAATTTCCTAGATCTCTTTTTACACATCATTGAGGTGACTGTGTTTTATGATTATTATTACTATTTCAACAAAATTATATTTATTTCTAAAAATTCCAGCTTTCTTTTCCTATTATATTGAAGATAATCTGAACTATTTCTATCCTATTAAAAATGATGAATAGTTGTCTAAGGTTTTTTTTGTGTATTTATAATTGGTTATTTTCTCAGATTTCTGGGGAATCTTAGACTTTTCTCTCTAGATAATATAGTAATTTTAAAGGCTCGTAAGTTTTCTGATTTTTGTGGCACAAAATGTTTTTACAACATACTAATATCATAAGTTTATAGTGTATTAAATATTTATATGTTTATTTTATTACATTTAAGTGTAATAGGCATGTATAATGCATATATATGTATCTATAAATCACTATTGTATTTAGTATATCTAAATCAGACAATGATTTGCCTCTGTTTATATATTTTGTACAGAAATATTTAACGTTTATGTAGTACAATTTATCAATCATTTTATTTATGTTTCATGCTATTGTTTATTTTGTCTTTTCCTCTCCAAAAGTCACTGAATAATCTTTTATACTTTCTTTTAAAGTGTGAAGAGCAGATAAAGCTTTCATCAATCTGGTAAGCACTCATGATGCCAATTTGTCTATTTTCATATGGATGGCCAATGCTATCAGTGCCTCTCAATCCTAATATATTTTTACCTGTAATGCCAGCTCGGACATATGCCCTGACCCAGCATATATACATAGGTCTGCTCTACAAAGTCTATTTGTTTAATATGAAAGGGTTTTGATTTATGGTTTATCCATCCCTCCCTAAGTGGTTTTTTTTTTTAATGTTCTTAATTATTTATGAATTTGTCATTTTCCTTATGTATTTTTCTGGCCATCCTATATTTTTCATTCATTCAACAAATGACCCATACTTTGTGCCAGTATAATTGCTGGTACTGGGGATACAATAAACAAAACAAAACAAAAAATGCTCCATCCCTGTAAAGATCAATCCCGCAAAAGAGAGAAAATGGGCAAGATATGTAAATAAAATATATAATGCATTACACATTGATGAATACTAAGGAGAAAATACTTAAAAAGGTTTATTAATCAGCTAAGTATATGTTAATTGCCTACACATATACCTCAGTAGCTTACAACAAAACATTTAATAATTCTTCCTCATGTTACATGAGCGCTGTGAGTAAGCTACATGTTATCAGCACTGGCTCTGATAGAAGTGATTTTCATTCAACAATATTGGCTAAAAATCTAGTCATTAGGAGAGCATGAGCATGAACACAGAAGCAAACCACTGAAATGCATTTAATGCTCCTCCTCAAACAAAGTTTAGGGAATATGTGCTTACTTTTCCTCTGCCAGACTACAGTCATTGATAAAGCCCGAAGTTGAAATAGCAAGGAAATGAATTTCAGGAAAGCATGACAAGAGAGAGAAAATGAACAAATAATTGTGAACAAAAAATGCAGTCTATCCATAGCCCACTCACCCTTAACAAATGCCTGTGTCTGTCTTGCAGGCAAAATTCATTCTCTCGCTCCCTGACACCCCCCATTGTCTTTAAATCATGCTGTGGGTCTTGATTTTCAAGAACTTGTGATGTACTTCATATCAGTATGAGGCTGTTTTGATCCAGAGACTTCTGAATTAGTAGGACAAGTTACTTTACCACCATAAATACAACCTATACTTGGGTTTGGGCAAGGAAAAAATAATAAAAATAAATGACTCCACTTGGAAAAGGAAAGAATGTCAATTGGTTCATAATAATTCAGAAATCATGCTGTGTAAGTGCTTCTTTCTGACTCTAAGGTTGTGAGACTGTCTTAATTGGAGAATATTTTACATTTGTCCCTTTTAGTTCTGGAAATGGTGACATTTCTGATTTCTTTCTCTTTACTTTTATCTCTATTAGAAAATCAATGACTGCTTTTTTACTAAGCTAATCTCTTTCTTGTAGTAGCTTATAAAATACAACTAAAAGAATCTATTCACATAACAATCATCTTTCTTAAGGCTGCTTCACCAAGAGCCATGAGTTCATTTCACACATTTTCTGCCTACGAAGTTATCCCAGCCAAACTTTTTACCATAATAAACATGGTCAATTTTAGTATTCTATGACATTTACTTTACTGATTACTGCCTCAAACAAATTCCACATATTTGGAACATACTCTATGAGAAGTTTGCTTTCAGAGACAAGAGAGAGAGAGAAAGAATATAGAATGACTAACCACTTTGTATAATAATCAACTTTTGTATCCACCATCATTGATACCCTGCATCCATGATCCTCCCCTGCCACAGCTGTAATCGTTCTGTGATCCAAAATTTCTTAAAAAATGAAGCCAATAAAATAGCCAAACACAACCAGTAAGAAAATGAAATAATAATGATAGTTTTAGATATAAGAAATAAAATACAAAAATAACCTTTTAAAAAATTTTGGAATAATAAAAAATGATGAAAAAATATTAAAAAAATTTTTTTGAAAGTTTTGCCTTTCTTCACTGTAAGATTGATGTGGGGTACTAGTGATGGTGGATACATGGGAGGAAGCTCACCTGGGCATATACATAAGGCATATAAATGTGTTCAAATGTTCATGGGGCAGTGTCATGGTGGGTGGAGATTCACACAATAACTGAAGGAATGTTGAGTTCCCATCCTAGGGAGTGCTGCTACATTCTCTAATAGAACACCATGAATCCCCTGAGTATAGGGCCAATGCCTGGTGAAGGAGGATGGTCCATTGATGGGCTCTTGATATTGATGACTGTGCTTATGAAACTTTACTCTAGAAATGGAAACTTAGCTTGGTATTGTAGGGTGCCTAAGGGTTGCCCCCAGGAGCCTCCTTGTTGCTTAAATGTGGCCTTACTCTAAACCAAACTCAGTATATAAATTACCTTTCCCCCAGCATGGGATGTGACCTCCAGGGATAAACCTCCCTGGCACTGAGGTACTACTACCAAGAACCAACTAGCAATGCACCTGGATAAAAGACCTTGACCAAAAGGGGGAAAAGGTAAAGACAAATGAGTTTATATGGCTAGGAGATTTTGATGTGAGTCAGGAGGTCATTCCAGAGGTTACAACTCAGCAGGATTTGTACAACTCAGCAGGATCTCATTGACTGCCAAAGTAGATACTACCCCAGATAGCAGGGTATATCCTGAGGTCTCTGGAGACATCCAGATATTATAGTCAGGTCAGAGAGCTCAGGAGTTTGGTGCCTTGCCAGTGGGTCATGCCTTGGAGTTTATGCTCCCCAGGGTGGCAGAAGTGGACTCCCTACACATGGTTTCCCTACACATGGCTCTTCTGTTCTTCTATTTGAATCTATAATTAGTACTAGAGTTGGGAGTTGTAAGTCCAGGAGACTTAAATCTTTGGGTTGTCCATGTGCCAGCTGGGCCCCAAATCTCAACGGAGTTACCAAACCTACTCTCCAGTTCATTGGACTCACCCAGGACAACTGACAAGAAGTGATGATGGACAACTACCATACTAAGGAACCAAGAAAGAGTACAACTGAAAACAAGAGAGTCCCATCCATTGGCCCTAATGGATTGCAGCCCTGTCCCATTTAGAGATGGAGTGATCATCACCATTCCAGAATCCTCAGGATTGGGGAATGAACTATGGACTAAAGAAGAGTTACTGGTATTCTACTATAGACTTAGTGTGATTCTAGCAATGGAAGAAATTATATCATTGATGTGGAGGCATTGGTCACTGAGGGAACCTCAGGGAGAAAACAGTTGTAATAGGGGAGCATTTTCAGGACTTGGGGATTGTCCTGAATGACATTACAATGACAGATACAGGCCACTATAAATCTTGCCATAACCTACAGAATTGGGAGGGAGAGAGTGTAAGCTACAACGTAAACTTTAATCCATGCTCACTTAAACTTTAATCCATGCTTATGGCAATGCTCCAAAATGTGTTCATCAATTGCAGTCAATGTACCACACTAATGAAGGATGTTGTTAATGTGGGAAAATATGGGAGGAGTGGGGAGTGGGGCATATGAGAATCCCCTACATTTTTTATGTAACATTTATGTAGCCTAAGTATCTTTAAAAAAAAAAATAGATATAGTATGGTGGCATTTTTGGTACATTGAAATTGTCCTGAATGATATTGAAGTGATAGATACAGTTCATTATATATCTCGTCTTAACTTACAAAAATATGTGGGATAGAGTTTAAACTACAATGTAAACTATAATCCACACTTAGTGGCAATGCTCCAATATGTGTTCATTAGTTGTAACAAATTACCACACTAATAAAGGACGTTGTTATATGTGGGAAAATGTGGGAGGAGTAGGCAGTAGGTATGCGAATCCCCTACATTTTTTAATGTAATATTTATGTAATCTAAATATCTTTGTTTAAAAATTAAAGAAAAAGAACCATGATAACTCAAAAAAATTTTTAATTGTCAGTTTTTGTTTAAGTAACAAATAATTACTGTATCTCAATGATTTACAACCATTAAGATTAGTGCTTGCTGTCACTTTATGAGAGCTCCAGTTGGCTGGGACTTAGCAAAACCATGCAAACTCATGATAGTTTCTTCTCAGATGTGGTGTAAACTATGACTTTTCACATACCATTAAAAAAAGCTAAGATCAAATTCCACAGGGGATATAACAGCACTTCAGCAAAGTATAGGAAGGGCAGGGAGGATGTAAATAATAGTGAACAAATGATTAAATCTACCGTAACAGATCAGAGAGACATCAAGTACTTGGAGATTAGTGTTTGAATCTAGAGAGTGGATGGTCAGGGAAGGCCTCAACAGGATGCCTTTCTTTTGACAAAGCAGCTCGCAAAAGCAAATAAAATTTTGTTCCATACAAGATTCTGTTAGGAAGTAAAACAAATGAGAATCAATATTGTGTAACGATTGCCACCTTCTGACATGGAGATATTTAGTATTTTTCCAGTGAGGTTTTATGTATGGTAATTTCTCATTCTTTATATTTTAAAGTATATTTATCTCATTCTTATTCTGGAATGCTAATTTAGCAGGTTAAAGACTTCTTGAGTAATAGTTTATAGTTTTTCCTTCAAATCATATTCAAAAAAGTATGCTGTTACTTAATCATTTTTCATGAAAAGTTCATGTTGTGTCAAATAGTTTTCTTGTTTGGTTTTGCAGTTCTTGAAACTTCACCATAAACTACTGGAGTGATAAAAATTTTCCAGCCTGTTTGGAACTTTTAGTTATTTATCTTAGGATTCATGTATGTCCTCATGCTTGAAAACTCTTAGCCAATTTATACATTTTTGTCTTTTGAATATTGCATAACCATTCTATTGATTTCTGTATTGGTCTGTCAAAAGGCTGCTGATGCAAAATGCCAAAAATCTCTTGCCTTTTATAAAAGACATTTACCTTGGGTAAAATCTTACAGTTGCCAGGCCATAAAAAAGAATCAAACTAAAGGCATCATCAGAGATGCTTTCTCACCAAAGTCAGCTACCATCGATGCTGGTATGTAGCCATGTGGTGAAGCAAGATGGCTGCCAATCTCTGCCCAGGTTTCTCCTTTGCCTCTGGGCTTCCTCTTTCATGCACAGCTGCTCCACTTATTCCCTATTTCAGGGAATAGGGTGGCATAGGGTTTATCTTTTTGAGTTCCTATAGCAGTCTCAGCTGTTCTGCTCTCTTCCCAAGGTCAGCTGTGAACTATCAGATAAATGGCATATCTCTTCCCAGGGCCTCAGCTGTTTTAGCCTTCTCCCTTTTGTCATAGGGCAGGATAAAAAATGACAGAGTTCTCTGTTCCTGTGTCTGCCTGACTGAGTATTCCCTGAGTAAGAAGGGGACTGGGACTCAACCTGAGTTATGCCCACTGAAGTAGTCAAATCGAAAGCCCCTCTTTTAACATGTAATCTAACCAATGACACCTCAGGTGAATTTAATGCAAAGTATATCACACCCAGAATAATAGATTAGTTTACAAACATAACCTGAATATAAAAATTTTCATATTTTTGGCGATTCATAAAGTAATCTCAAACTGCCATAATACTTTCATCTGAAAATCCTATTATTGTACATTTAAAATTTTTCATAGGGCAAATTATGTAATCACTAATTTCTTTAAAAAACATTTCACCTCCCTGATGCATTCTAGCTAAGTTCCTCAGATGTGTCTTGTTTACTTAGCCTGCATTCAGCTGTGTCTATTTCCCTAACTACATCATTTGTTTGCGTTATTAGTATCTGCACTGGGGCTTCCACTGTTTGATGGATGGAATTTTTACATTTTCTGTTTCACATTGCTTGCTTTGTGCCAGGCATGAAACTTCAGTAACCTCCCTAGTAAGGACCTGAAATCATCCCCATCTCTTTACCTGGACTAGTTATCCAAGAACCCAAGCTTTAGTACCTCTGTCTGGTTTTAAACTCTCTCTGGGCTTCCATAACCTTAGCTTGCAATTTACTGCTTGTTGCACAGGTGTTGCCAAAACACTACAACATGAAAATATAAATTGAAGTTTACTGGAGGAATACATAACTATATGAGTAACAGAGTACCTCTAGGCTGCTGAACTCTTATTATTTCAAAGTATAGAGTTTAGACTGGGCAGAGGATAACTACACAGCTACAGCGGAGAGGAATCCTGAATCCCATAATATTCTGCATTTTTGAGGGCTTGGGTAACAGGAAGAACATATGAAACAGTCCAATAATGAAAACTTCCCCTGATAAGGAGGCTGTGATGGTTAATTTCACATGCCAACTTGGCTAGGTTATAGTATCCAGTTGTTTAGTCAAGCAAGCACTGACTTGGGTTTTACTATGGACAACTACATTCTCCTAGGAAATTCATCACCATCGTTATTGAGTTTCCAACTTAAGACCTGCCATATGTGATTTGGATTTACCATCCCCCACAATCATTTGAGCTAATTCCCCAATTCCTATAATAAATATATTAATATTTACATATAAATACACACATATATCTTTCAGTTCTGTTTCTCTATAGAATACTGACTAAGAAGACTTGGTAGCACGAGTTGTACAGGATTCTACAAAGCTCTGTTAAAGTATCAAATACACTCTCACCAAGAGCCTTGTCTCTTATAGATCTTCAAGTAGCAATATTCATTGGTGAAATTTTGTCTATTTCTATTGCCAATTCATGTATAGGCTATCAGTGCTTTCTTGACCATGGAAAATATTCATTAATGGTTTTTAATCTAATAAAATTATAAAATCAATTGCAAAATCCCAGAAGAAATTTAAAAATTTCTTCTTTAATATTCAATTTCTCATGTACAACTCCTGCTACCAAAATCTGTGTGCCTTAAAAGAATATCTTATTTCTTGTACCCAGAGATTTCTGAAATTGGTTGCAATATTTCATTGTACAGGTGGCTGGATTACAATGTAAATTGAATTCCCAACATGGCAGGGTACTGGCTATTAAAATGAGGGCAGTTTTGGGGATGAAATGGGATTCTGAAAATTGGAATGAGGACATATGGGCTATGATGATAGCGGGAACACTGAAACCCTAGATTCTGCTGAGTATTCTTTACCACCTATAACTGTCTGCTCTGAGGAATCAGCTATCGCACATCCATCTGGAGAAATTAAACTTGTTGTGCATGATAAACTTCTCATAAGGAAACAAACTTCACACCAACTTCTGAAGTAGTTAAGCCTGTTTCATAAGGCAAAATTGTAATGGAATACCATGAGGTATTTGACTTGCAAAAGACAGCTAGTTCCTCTCTGACTCATCCCCTCTACCTCTCTTTTCTTTAAGACCAATAACTAATAGTCCCCAAAAGGTAAGGAACAAAGTGCAAACACTGATGTGGTGTACTACACTCCAAACGAACTGCATAGTTTTTCCAATTTAGATGGACAGAAATCAGAGAAATATGTGTGGTAATGATATTAAGGATGTGGAATAATGGTAGAATGAATGAAAGACAGATCAGGCTAAATTTATTGATATGGGCCTACTAAGTTGTTATTTTAGATTCCATGCTGTAGCTTGAAGGGTAACAAAGTGTTGTAACAATTTCTTCAGTTCGTCAGTTGAAACATGGACCAAAAGATGGTCACACTGAAAGAAGTGGAAATGGCAGAACTTCCTTGGTACAATGTAAATCAAGGAATGAAATGACTTAGACATATTGGAATGTGAGAGTGGATTTATCATGTAAGACCTGCTCAGTCACACCAGCAATATCCAAATGATACATTTTCAGTAAGTGTGAGGAATAAATTTGTGAGGGTTGCTCCATGATTCCTGAATAGCGCTGTGGCCACTCTTCTCTGTATGTCAGATATTACTGTGGAAACTGCTGTCACTGAACTGGAATACTTAAATGTAGAGGAGATGATCAGATTCCAAGTTGGCAGAAGCCAAGGAGTGGCACTTGATCACCAAAGACAAGGTGGGTGTAGCTCCCAAGCATTGGCTAGTTAATCATGGGGCACCTAGAAGTGAAATATTTGGGCATTCTATTCAATACTTACTTGATCTGTATAGGCAGATGAGTTCTATTTCAAGTGAATAAAAATCTAATTTGAATCTCACAAACAAGAGTTTTGTCCCCTGAACAAATTCTCAGATTTGAAACAATTTATAAACCCAGAAACTCTTGAATGAAGAATAGGCTTGATCCACTTTGTGAAGTACCAAGCTAAATCGCCAGAAATGTATACTGTTCATCTTCCTTCTAGCCTTTCCCACAGGTACTACAGCCTTTTCCCAGGATGGTTGTCAATGGGAAAAAAGGGAATGATCAGATATTTGGGGATTTATTAGACACTGGCTCTGAAGTTATATTGATTTCAGGAGAGTCAAAATGTCACTGTGATATGCCAGTCAGAGTAAGCAATTATGAAGGTCATGTGATCAATGGTGTTTTAGCTCATGTCCCTCTCACAGTGGGTCGCTGAACCCATTCAATGGTTAATTCCCCAGGGACTTACTTGGAAGAAATATGATTGGAAAATTGATGACAAAGAGGTCTGGTTGATTGTTACATGCTTAGATTTTCAAGTGGGCCTCCCTCCCAAAAAAAGGAATATTTTTGTGTCACCTGTGAACACACACCACTGGGCCTCTTTCCCCAGTCATTTCCATCATTGCCCAATGGACTAATGAACAAAGTGTCCATGATGTTAGACATGGAGGTTTAGACCTAGGTTCGGCAACATTGACTTCCACTTATCAAGGCTGACTTTGCTGCAGTCACTGTTGAGTGCTCAGTTTACTAGCAGCGGAGATCAATACTCAGTCCCTTATATGACACCATTACTTGAGACGGTCAGCCTACTACCTGGTGGCAGGTTGATTACATTAGACCTCTTCCATCATGGGAAGGGGCAACATTTTGTACTTACTATAATAGACACATATTCCAGATATAGATTTGTCTTCCCTGAACACAATGCTTCTATCAAAACTCCTACCTGTGGACTTACAGAATTTCTCATCCATTATCATGGTGTTGGTCACAGTGTTGCTTCTGACTGAAGAATCCACTTTACAGCAAATGAAATATAGGAATGGGCACATGATCATCAAAGGCAGTTGGATTGATAAAATGGTGGAATGGCCTTTTGAAGCCTCATTTATGGCACCAACTGGGTAGCAATACCTTAGAGGATTTTGGCAATGTTCTCCAAGAGGCTCTGTATGCTTTAAATACGGTCCCAATTTATGGTGCTGCTTCTTCCATAGCCATGATCCATGTGTCCAGGAATTGAGGGGATGGAAATGGTGTGGCACCAGACACTATTATCCTTAGTGATCCAATATTTAAGTTTTTGCTTTCTGTCCCTGTAAACTTATGCTCTGCTGCTTCAGAGATATTAGTACTAAAAGGAACTTCTACCAGGAGACATATTTCTTTGAGCCAGAAATTATATCTCTCACCTGGCAACTTTGGATTCTCTGTGCTTCTGAACCAACAAGCAAAGAAGGGAATTTTTGTACTGGCAGAGGTGATTGATCCTTATTATCAAGGAGAAAGAGAACTGCTACTACACAATGGAGGTAAAGAAGAGTATGCCTGTAATACAGGAGATCCCGTAGGACATCTCTTAGTACTGCCATGCCTGGGATTAAAGTCAATTGGAAACCATAGCAACCTAATCCAGGCAGGACTATCAATGGACTGGACTCTTCAAGCATGAAGGTTTATGTTACTCCACCAGGTAAAGAAACACAACAAGCTCAGGTACTAGCTTAGGGTATATAGAATGGATAATGGAATAAATATAGCTATAGCTATAAATATGCGCTATGACCACATGGCCAGTTATAAAAATGAGGACTGTACTAGTTGCCGGTATTCTTTTTTTTATGTTTAATTAGTTCATTCCTTTTTTATAAATGCATTGAAATATATCACTCATACATAAACATACATAAACAATAAGTGTGTAATAGTTGTGAACTTATAAAACAAATATATATAACATTCAACAAAAATATATAACATCTCACCGTACCACCAATAACTTGCATCGTTTTTAAACCTTTTTAACTAATGATTAAAGAGCATTGTCAAAATATTACTACTAAACAAAGTAGTTTTCCTCTAACCAATCTGATTGTTATTATCTTTATATCTTTATATATAAACATACATAAACAATTAAATGTATAGTTAATGTTGTGAACTTACAAAGCAAACACACATGACATCATACAGGGGTCCCATACATCAACCCTCCACCAACACCTTGCATTGTCATGAGACGTTTGTTACAAACTATGAAAGAACACTGTCAAAATCTTACTATTAATCATAGTCCTTATCTTACATTTGGTGTGTTTCTCCCCCAACCCACCATATTATTATTTTTTAGATATATTTTTTTATGACAGAAGTCATAAACTTATAAAACAATCATGCGCATGTGAAGAATTCCCAAACAACACTCCTCCATCAACACACCACAATGTGGTGTGTCATTTGCTACAGATAAAATAATATCATCTGAATGTTACAAGGTCCAGGTGTGAGATAGGGGTCCTCTTTCCTTCTTTCTGCTATGGATGTCCAATTTTTTCAGCACCATTCATTGAATGGATTGTTCTGCCTGAGCTGTGAGTTTGACAACATTCACTTGACCATACCTGTGAGGGTCTGTTTCTGAACCATAAGTTTGGTTCCATTGATCAATTGTGTCTGTCTTTAGGCCAGTTCCATGTTGTTTTTCCCACTATAGGTAGGTATTCTGATTTAAAGTCTGGAGATGAGGGTTCTCTTTGCCTTTTTATGATGTTTTTGGCTATTCAGGACTCTTTATCCTTCCAAATAAATTTAATGATAGTGTTTTCAAATTTTCTTTAATGATGGTGATATTTTTATCAGGATTGCATTAAATCTGTATATCAATTTGAGTAGAATTGACATCTTAATGCTATTTAGTCTTCCAATACATGAGAATGGAATGTTCTTCCAGTTATTTAGGGGGTTAGGGATTTTTTATTTGTTTTAACATTGAGTTGCAGTTTTCTGAATACAAGTGCTTTACATCATTGGTTAACTTTATTCCTGACTATTTGAATTTTATCTGTCATATTTTATTTTTACCACTCTTTTGACACTGTTATTTACTCTTATTGATATAATCCTCATTTCTAGACTCTCTTCCAGGCCTTTCTCTTCTGACTTTTCTTAACAGGCTCTAGCACACCCTTTAGTATTTCCTGAAATTCTGGTCTCTTTCTTAGATATTCTCTCAGTTTCTGTTTATCTGTGAATATTCTAATTTCACCCTCATTTTTGAAAGACAGTCTTGCTGGATATAAGAGTCTTGGCTGGAAGTTTTTCGCTTGTAGTGTCTTAAATATATCAGAAGACTGTCTTCTTGCCTCCATGGTTTCTGGTGAGAAATCAGCACTTAATCTTATTGGACATCCTTTATATGTTATGCAGTGTTTTCTCTTGATGCTATCAGAATTCTCTCTTCATCTTTGGCCTTTGACATTCTGATTAGCATGTGTCTTGGAGCTCGTCTATTTGGATTTTTTTGGATGGGAGTACGTTGTGCTTCTTGGGCAGGAATATCTATGTCCTTCAATAGGGTTGGAAAATTTTCTACCATTATTTCTTTAACTATTCCTTCTGCCCCTTTTCCCATCTCTTCTCCTTCTGGGACACCCATGACATGTATGTTTGCATGCTTTTTTGCTGTCATTTAGTTCCCTGAGACCTTGTTCAATTTTTTCCATTCTTTTCTTCATCTGTCCTTTTGTATGTTCACATCCAGAGGCCATTTCTTCAAGCTCACCAATCCTTTCTTCTGCCTCCTCAAATCTGCTATTATATGATTCCAATGTATTTTTTTAATTCCATTGATTGCACCTTTCATTCCCATAAGATCTGCTATTTTTCTATGTATGCTTTCAAATTCTTCTTTGTGTTCATCCAATGTCTTCTTACTATCCTTAATCTCTTTAGCCATCTCATTGCATTTACTAAGGAGATTTGTTTGAACATCTATAATTAGTTGTCTCATCTCCTTTATGTCATCTGGAGGCTTATCTTGTTCCTTTAACTGGGCCATAGCTTCCTGTTTCTTGGTGTGGTTTGTTATTTTTGTTGGTGTCTTTGCATCTGGCTTAACTAGAGTATTTTAACTGGGTGCAGTTTTTCTCTTTAATTCAGGGCTTCCTATCACTTCTCCCTTGCTGGTTGTGCAGATAAAACCAAGCATGTAGTTGCCGCTGTAAGCTGTAGAGGCTCAAGCTGCTCTCATTGCACCAGGGATGAATGAAGCTTCTTCCAACTTTCTCCTTTGCCTGGGGCAGGGACAGAGTCAGAGCTGTGTGGAATAATCCATGTGCAGGCCTAGACTGTAGTTGCCCAGAGAGACTGATGAAGCTTCACATCCCTTTCTCTACTGCCTGGGGCAGGGATGGAGCTGCAGGTGTGGGCAGCAATCTATGCAGTGGGGTCCAAAATGACCGCAGTTGCCCTGGTAGACTTCTGGTTTTCAATCTATGGCTGCCAAAGTTACCTGCAGTTACCTATATAGGCTGGAACAGGGCTCCTCAGCCTCCTCCCCGCCAGAGTCAGGACTGAAGCCTAGGCAGCCCGCAGGGTGACCTGCATGAAAGAAACTGGTTCCTGCTGACACTGAGAGTTTCAGTCAGCCCGGCTTCTCCTCAGGCTGGGGGCAGAGACAGAATGAAGACTCCTGGCCTCTTTCTGACTTGGGCTTGTTCTCACCTCAGCTGTTATCAGGGTTATCTCTTAGCCAGGCAAGTCTCCCAATCAGTAGCCAAAATTAGCAGCCAACTGTCTCCTCCTCCCCTCTTTCTAGGAAATGAAGCTTCCAATCCCTGTCACAGAATAGCTCCTGGGGCAGCTAGTGCTGTCAGAGTAAGATAGTAACCAGCCTCTGCGGCTTGGCTGGAATTTCCCAGAGAGGCTGACGCAGGTGCCTAAAGCTTCCTCCCTCCTGGAGGTGGCACTGGGGCCTAGGCTAGAGCTGCAATATGACCTGGATGGGAAGAAGCAGGTCCCGACCAGCACTGGGATTCTCAGTCCGCCCCGCTTCCCCTCGTGCCAGGCGCAGAGTTAAGATGGCAGCTCCCGGCCACTTTCTGACCTGGACAGGCTTAAACTTTAGCTGTTCTCAGGATCATACCATAGCCCACTGAGTTTCTAATCAACAGCTGAAATTGGTGCCCAACCGTCTCTTCCTACCCCATTTTTTGGAAGTGGAGCTTTCAATTCCAGCCGCGGATCAGCTCCCGAGGTGGCTTGTGCCTCCGTGGCATGGAGCGCTCTACTTAAAAGTCTTCTCTGCAGATGGGCAGTCTCCTCCTTCCACTCCCCCAAGGACATTGCAGGATGCTCGTCTGTTCTGGAGCCCCCAAACAGGTGCTTCAGCTAGCTCCAGAGAGCTCTGGGTGTTTGCTAATTGTCCTGTAGCAGGAGCTGACCCTAGGAGCTCCTTACTTCGCCACCATCTTGCTGGTTCTCCAGTTGCCAGTATTTTTTCTTGTTTTATTATAAATATGCTAGTCTATATTCATAAAGCAAATATCAGGTTTATTCCCTCTTCAATTCCTTTATCATATAACATAAGCAGTATTAACTTTACATCATAGTATTTAAATTACAGTATATCATTTAAGAGTGAATTTCCTGTTGTACACTGCACAGGTGAATTATGTTAGATGAAAGTATCACTTATATATTGTCTTTATTCAGAGATTAATTATGCTTCAAGGAGATGCATATGGGTGCTAAGTGGACAGGATTCGGCCTATGATGATTAATTAATATTTAAAACTTGTCTAGGTTATTGTGTCCAGTTGTTTAGTCCAGTAAGTAACTAGCCTTATTTTTACTGTGAGGGCATTTCATGGATTTAAATCACCTACAAATAAAAAAAGGAAAATGCCTTCATCCAATCAGTTGATGGCCACAAATGAAGAACTGATGATTTCAATAGTCAGAATTTATTTCTCTACTCTGGATAGCCAGCTTCTCCTGTTGAATTCATCTTCATCTTCATTGAGCTAATAACTTGTGACTTGCCCTATCAAACTTGGCCCTGTCAATCCCCATTGTCATGTAAGCAATTCCTATAATAAATCTCTTAGTATTTGCATCTCTCTCGCTCCATCCATCTATATCTATGTATCTATGTATCTAACGATGTATCTATCTATCTTCTATCTATCATCTATCTATCATCTCCTCCTGTCAGTTCTGTTTCTCTGGACAATGCTTACTACTACATCGACCGCATTAAAAAGAGAATCCTCTGGAGCTCAGCAGTTTTTGCCACCTTATATTCTCTTGAGCTGCTCAAATCTGCTGAGTCAGTTATTCCCTAAACTGCTAAAATCAATCTCCAGAGCTGTTCAGATAAGTCTCTCCTCACGCCTCTAAATTTAACTTACTTTTTCATGTTAGAAATTAAATTATTGTCACAGCGAAATATCAATAAACATATGCAACTCAATTTATTTGCATATCTTCTTTCGAAAAAAAGAAATAATAAACATAAAACCTTGTACATTCTTAAGGATTATTAGATACTTTCTGGGGAAAAAATAGAAACTTTGTGAAAATAAAAATTTTCCCAATGAAAGAAATTTCTATTGAATGAACATTTATTACAAAATTTACAGCTTTCTTGATTCCATAAATTATTTCAGAAGGAGAATTTTCACTTACTTTGAAAGGATTAATATATTGCCACACTTAGATTTAAAAATGTTAAATATATACTTGTGAACATCTAGCACTGGGACTTTTCTTCAGAATAGGAAAAGGGAAGGAGAGACACAAAAGCTGAAAATTCATCATGATGGGGAAAATAAGAAAATAATATTTTTGCTCCATTTTTCATTGTGCAATGCTTGTTAAGATGTGAAGTGGGAGAATGTGCATTGCTGAAATTTGGCAACAAAAAGTATTTTTTGTACGTTAGTACATTTTTTCTTGATTACTTGAAATTTATATATGAATAATGTATAAGTTGCATTCTAACTCATTAGCAAGTGGTTTCTTTGTATCATCAAATATTGATAGATTTATCAATTTTGGTTTTAAGTCTACATAGATAAAGTCCTTATTATTTCAAATTTTTCTTTTCTCAATGCACATAATTTTACAAGCCATATGTAATCATTTTTATATCATTCCTTAGACTTTATCATAAAATGCTAAGGATTCACTGAAGTACATTTAAGAAGAAAGATGTGATGGGAATAATAAAAGAGTATTTGGCTCATTAGAGCTTGTCCCATTTAATATACATTTTTCTCAAGGCAGTATTGATTCTAATTGCCTTTTAAAAGACCTTGTGCCTTTGCTTCAGCAACTTCAGCAGGTGAGTAAGAATAAGTCATTCCCTGATATTAACCCCAAGTCTCAGCCTAAAAAAGCTGTAATCAAGTTGATAATTGTATTTATTCAGACTACTTAATATTTTGCATGAATAGTGTTTGCTTGAGAAATGAGTAGCTATTTAAGCTGTATATCATTACATACTCTAGGTGAAAAATAATTGATGGACATATACCTGGTTAGATAACGTAGTGTTGACATTATCTTTATTGATAAAACTGACTAGAGTCATCTCTACTTTACTTTATGTAGATGCAATTTACATTTAAAATGAGACCCTCAAATAAAAATTAATTAATTAAAAAAACACAAGTAAATTGCTAAGATTTTCCCACATCTAAGAGGCTTGTCTTGAATATTGATCACTAAGCATTGTGTTAGGTTGTGCTTGAGATATTTTTTAAAACATGAATAAAGAAAGAACAAATACTAGAATTATTTGAATGCCACATATAAAAGGGGCAATTGTCATGGATCAGATTTTTACTGTTTTCAGGAATACTTTAAAAATTTGTTTACCTAACACATTATGTATTACTATGTGTAAACATGCAATACAGTAAAGGTGATTAATCTGTAAAAGAAATTTTCTTAAAAAACTAGTCACTGTTTCATAATCTCCCACATTTAAACATAAACATGACTCACAAAGGGGAGGAATAAACATGGAAAACTCATAAATGTTAATCAAAAATCAGTACTATTGGTTTTGTTACTTTTCTGTGTAGAATTATAAATCTATGTGTAAAGACTAACCAATAGCTATCAAATAATTTCTAAGAAATTTATGTCTATTTTATTAAATATGTATATATTTAAAGCAAAGTAACTGAAGGAAGAAAGGATCAATTTCTAGATTTGCCATGTCAGGCAGCCAATAGATTTTACAAATCAGAAAACTGTTGCATTGTTTATGACTGATAAATTTCTGAATAGGAAACCTCAAGATTATTTCAAAATAGTCACCTTAAAATTCAGGAAATCCACAGTCTTGTTTATACATAGCTAGCTACTACCTTGGTTAAAAAAAATGCTAAACAGGATATGTACCTTCATAGAAAAAAATTATTATGATAGAACATCCATTTGTCTTTATGTTATATACTAAGTCTCATAATATGATAAAGAGATTTTGTCTTAATGAAACTGAATGAAAAAAATTACGACAGATCAATAACTTGGCTGTTTTAGAATTACAGCTTTATTTCAAAATTCATACTTTCTATTCAGTCATGTAGATTATCAAAGTAATATATGTATAACTATGTTCTGTGATCTTTCAATGTAAATATAACTAAAATAGCCTTTCGAATCCGGACATGATGGAGTGGATTGTATCTAACTAAATTTCTCATAGGAAACAACTATAAAATCTATGCAATATCCATAAAACAACTGTTTCAAGCCACTTAAGAGCAATCAATCCAGGACGGCCTTGAGAGAAGGATCTGGTAAGATACTTGAGAAAAAGCATAATAAGGTGAGAATAATATTCACAATGACTTTTCCATTGAAGGCATTTGTTAATATGCAGTGTTAGGGGGGAAAGTGTAACTGTAAATCATAGAGATTGTAGATACAGAGATTGGAGTTTAAAGCTAGCACAGCAGCTGAAACATAAGAGCAAAAGGCCATAGAAGAAGGAACTTAAGAGAAATGAGCCCAAAAATAATAATTCAATTTTCATTGGGGTAATTATAGATACACACCTGCTTTTACACATGTGAAGAGTCCACAAAACCAAGAGAAAATAAAACTAGGAGGCAAAAGAGCTAAGTAGAGTATTCAGCATCCATGGAGGAGAGGGAAGTCAGAAATTTGTAAACACTTGAAACTTGCAGTTGAGACTTGCAGTTCATGTGTTGACCTGGCGAGGTTATGGTGTCAAGTTGTTAGGTCAATCAAATACCAACTTGATTGTTACTATGAGGGTATTTCATAGATTTAAATCATAGGCAGCTGATTCTATCTTTGTTGGATTACATTTATAATCAACAAAGGAGATTGCCTTTAGCAGTGAGAGAACTCATGGAAACCTTCATAGGAAGAGCTTCTAACTTGCAGCCTGTCCTACAGAATTTGGACTTGCCAACCCCCTCATTTTGTAATAAATCTCATAATATTTACAGGTATACATATATTCTGTCAGTTCTGTTTCTTGGAGAAACTAACACAAGACTAGAGACAGATTAGATTTAGGAGAAAGACCTACTTCCTAGAAGTAAAGTCAGAAATGAAATAAGCCATTTCTAACAAAACCTAACTGATTACAGTAGTCCATATTCCAAAGCACAAACCTTTTTGAAGGAAGATGATGTTATCAGGAACCTCCACATTTGTTCATACATAATGTCAGAATTCAGTAGAAATTTCCAAGGAATGCTTAAAAAGGAAAGATGTCAAAATCGAAGATGGAGCAATTGGATAAAATAGCCCAGATAAGACTTTGGCCTTGGAGTTTTTAGATACAGGTTTTTTAAAAACTCTAATTAATATGCTTAAGAAGGCAAAGTAAAAAAAGGCAGAAAATCTGAGCAGATACCAATAATCTGTATTTAATGCATCAAATGAAAATATCAATGCTAAATTATATAATTTATATATTTAACAGATGAGTTAATTGCAGAATAAACACAGCAGGGATGAGAATTAGTATGCCAGATATAGTATTAGTATTCTGGATGTTGTCAATATAGCCCATCCTGGTTAAGGAAGAGAGAGAGATTTAATAAAAAAATATTAATGATTAATGTTACACAGTTAGAACATCTAATGTGCATGCCATTGGCACTGCAGTAAGGTAGGTGAGAGAAAAAATAAAGCACTATCTGCATAAATACTGATGAAGAGTATCACAAAACTAACAAAAGAAGTTTCAAAAACCTCTTCAACAGAAAGATATCAAATGATACAGATGTGTAGGTACTTCATAAACTGCTAAAAACCGAATACAAAGAAAATATCTAAAAAGAAGAAAGTTCCACTAAACTTCAAATAAACTTCTTTATAATAAAGTAACAGTTGATTTTTCAACAGCCAAGGTAAAAGATAAATTGCATTAATTAATTATTGACAGGGAGAAAGCCCTCCAAACTAAAACAGCCTTTAAACCTGAAGGGGGAGCAGATGTGGCTTAGTGGCTGAGGTTTGGCTTGCCATATATGAGGCTCCAGGTTCAAGCCACAGCCCCAGCACCTAAAAAAAAAAAAAAAAAAAAAAAAAACACCAAAAACAAAAGACGGCAAAATAATAAATCTGTAATTAAACAAAAACTGAAAGAATACATTGCAGTCAACTATAAAAAATCTAATGGGACTATTTTTAAACATTTTGCATTTTCTTTAGAAAGAAATGGTTCTAGAAAGAAATACAGAAGAAAAGAAAATAACACCAGAAAAGATAAATTATTATTAACTTTTAAAATACTATTTAGTGTTAAAAAAAGAAGTAATAATTAGTGACATATAAGGCTTAATATATAAGGACATATAGATAGATGACAAAATTAGAACAAAAAGCTAAAAGCTACAAAAGTTTTTCCATTCCTTAGTAAGCAGTAGAAATACTAATGAATAATAAAACGAAGGGCAAATATTAAAGGAAACTAAAAGAACTTAAAATTAAAAAGTTAGTGGGCAGAAAATACAGGGAATAAAATTCTTGACTATTTTAATGGTAAGAAAGGGGAAAAAAGGAAAGAAATAAAAAATTAAAAGGTATAAATAGCAAGATGGTATACTTAAATATCAATATATCAGTAATTACATTAATTATAAGTGTAGTAAATTCAACAAATTTTGAAACCAAATTAAAACAAAACAACACCAAACAAATTTATGTATGTTATTTATAAGAAACTTCTTCTTAAAATTAAGGAAAATAAAGGTGGGAAGTAAAAGGATGAAAAACATACATTGCTAACAATAAACAAAACAAAAAGGAAATGAAAAAACACAATGTAGCTATATTAATATCAAAGTAGACTTTAAGGTCTGAAGCATTCATAAAGTTAAAAAGAAATGTTTCACAATGGAATATTTTTAATGCAATTGGAAGATATCAAAGCCTTCAATCTTTGTGCAACCAGTAATGTTTTAAAACTAAACATTTAAAAATTAAGAGAAAAGAAAAGAAGAAATATACATCCAGCATTACAGCGGGAGACAATGACATATATTACTCAATAGGTGACAAACAAAAATGGCACAATGAACAAACTTGAAGTAATTTATACCTATACAACACTAAACACGCAGCTGCAGAATATACTTCACTTTCAAGTGCATACGAACACTTACCAAAACCAAGCATATGCTGACATGTACAGAAATTCTCAACAAATGTCAAAAAATTGAAACAATCCAATGTTTGTACACTGGAGAAAAATAGCAAAATAACTCAACTTGTTGGTAATTAAAAAAACACACTTTGCAATTGATGGATCAAAAATAAGCTTTTTTTTTTGCTGTTTCATAAACAATATTAATGGAGACTATACAGCATATACTATCTAGATTGGCTTTCATGAAAAGTTTAGTAATCTATTAAAAACCATGGTCCTTCTCTTAAAATACTTTTGTATCAATAATATCACATCAATGTTAATAATATCTTCATCAGTGATATTTTCCTTTTCACTAACATTAAAACTTACCCAAATCAATATGCATGTGATTTTTACTAATTTTATGGGAAATACTGCCATCTGCTGACCTTTTAGGACTTGATGCTTTCAATATCTAGTTGCACAATATCAACTCTAGTCATAAGTGGGCTTAAGTGGTTGGCCGAGTAAAAGTTTTGCAATCATTTCATGTTTTTGAGGAAGTCTTGTTAAATAATCAATTTCTACTGTTTAATGATGATTATTTGATATGTGGTTTTATTCTTTTCCCAACTAGCCTATTTACTGCATGAAGACAAATCTCAAAATTTGTCATTCCATTAGTGTTCTGAAAGTTTTCTTCATGATTTTTATGTAAATTACTGAATCTTAAGTGTATATTCCTTATAAAGAATAATAGATATCAGTGAATTTTTACTTACATAAGAATAATTTGTGTAACAACCGTACCATAAAACACAGTTAAATAAGATAAGGGATTAAAATACTCTTAAGTGGCAGAACAGTCCTTTCAGAAAAGGACGAATGTTGAGGAATTTTACGTCCTGAGATATTTTTCTTTGAGGGACAACTGGGCATCAATTGTGGCCTTTGTATAGGTGATCCAACTCAAGCTGTGACTGGTCTAAATTGTTCCTTTCCAGTGTCTTACTAGTGGTTGGCTCCCTTTCCTAAAAATTTTCAGCCTTGAATTTTGACTTCAAGCTTCCTACTACCACCTTAAAATAATTATCAAACTGTAACTCTATTGCTTTCTTGATCTATTGCTTCCCAAGCAATCTCATTGTCCCTGGTGTATATGAGTGTGTTTGCATGTGTGTGTGAGTGAGTGTGTGTATGTGTTTGTTGGCGTGATTGTCTTTAGTTTCTGAGTCTGTTTATATCAAGTTTGATATGAAATCCTTACCAAATTTATACCATGGTATATTTCATTTTTCCATAATTGATACTATTTACCTTTTAACTCTGAGATAATCTTCTACTTTTTTCATTACAGAAGTTACAGATTTACAGAAAAATAATTGTCTTCCTTTTCATCTTTCTTACATTCTTGTATCTTTCTGTATTTAGCTATTTGATATGGTTAGCCTTTTGGATGATAATTATGTCTTGCATATATTTAAGAGCCTTTAGAAATGTGTGTCATGTATTATGACAACCTCTGTTTTATATACGAAGAAACTAAATGCAAAAGAAATTTAAGAAACTTGTCCTAAGTTACATAGGCAGTAAGTGACCAGGCTAGGCATCTACTCAGGTCTTTCTCACTGCAGAATTAAATTCTTAATTGCACTCAATGTCATTTTATCTCATCATATGAACCATATTTGTACACTTTATTTTTAAATGAGAAAAGGAAGAAGTAATAGAAGAATATACCTCTCCCCAGTAGGGAAACTAAATGTCTTCTTTATATTTTATTGCCTTTCCTACATCTTTTTAAATTCCTAACACAACTAGGTATATACCTGCCAACCCTCAATGAAGGCAATGATTCAAAGCACAATCAACTTGAAAACTTGAGCCTTCCTTACCCGATTCCCATTTAGAATGTTCAACGACATGGTTCATCTACAATGATGAGAAGTAATTTGAAGACCAGTAAGTGGAGTTGCTAAAATAATGTTATCTTGCTCTGAGGCCATTTTAGCTTCCATAAAAGTCTATAAGAACCAAAACACAATGATGATGATAATGATGATGATGATGATGATGATAGTTTTGTCATCAACCACCAAAATGCATGTCACTGTACAGACAGAAGAAGAGAATTGTTGAATTTGAATTGGGAATGTTATAATCCCTGGAATTTGTCCAAAGTAAATAACTAAACATTTTGGGGTTCCCTTTAAGAATTTATGTAGGGGGAATTATAAGGTTAGAGCAATATAAAACCTTGATTTTTTTTTTTTTTAAAGATTTATTTTTATTTACTTAATTCCCCTCCCCTCCCCTGGTTGTCTGTTTTCTGTGTCCTTTTGCTGCGTCTTGTTTCTTTGTCCTCTTCTGTTGTCGTCAGCGGCACAGGAAGTGTGAGCGGCGCCATTCCTGGGCAGGCTGCTCCCTCCTTCGCGCTGGGCGGCTCTCCTTATGGGTGCACTCCTTGGGCGTGGGACTCCCCTACGCGGGGGACACCCCTGTGTGGCAGGGCACTCCTTGCGTGCATCAGTACTGTGCATGGGCCAGCTCCACACGGGTCAAGGAGGCCCGGGGCTTGAACCGCGGGCCTCCCATGTGGTAGACGGACGCCCTAACCAGTGGGCCAAAGTCCGTTTCCCAAAACCTTGATTTTTATATTGATTTTCTTATCACTTATTTGCTATTTACATTTTTATAACATTGTTTATTTCTAGGATTGACTTAAGTTGTTCAAGAACTATCTCCCAGGAAGATGAAATGAATCTTTCTTTAACATTAAAACTACCAGCATGGTGCTGATATTAACCTACACAATATTTTCTGAATAAGGAGGCTTACATTCCAGAGGTACATTTCCCTACTCAAAATTCCATGAGCCATAACATCCACTGATATTTGCATAGACAATTACTTACGTAACTCACGGTAATGTTCCCTTGTTTACTTTCTGCTCAAAGACGAGCTATTTGTAAGCTTAAAATAGAAGGAAGAAAGACACTTTTTCCTCACATTCAAAAATATACATTGTACATGTCAAGACACCATTAAAATCAGATTGGAGGAGATGTTGAAAGCTTGTTGCTTATGAATGGAATCTCCCATCGAATCAATATCACCTGAAAATCATTCTATTGGCCCACACATTATTTTAAAATTTAACATTAGTAAACATTTAAAATCAGGATATTTCATTTCAATATACAGCATTCTAATGCTTTTAAGATAGTCACAAGGTCTGGCTATAGTTGGTCCCAATAATGACCCATAGGCATGGACTTCTGTTGGACAGTGCTTGTCCTCTTAGCTGGGCACACACTGTCCAGTGTCTATTCTCCCCTACCACCTCCCTGGCACTAACTGGCAGCCTTTTTCAGCCAGTCAATTTACTAGTCTTGATTCCTAGGCCACTGAGTTTGCAACTCACTAGACGCAAGGCTTTATAAAGCAAATTATCAGGTCTAGTTCAGTCTCTAGTCTCAAACTTTCACCAAGAGCTTATTTATTTGAATAAAGATATAGTGCTAATGGCTATAAAATGTTGATTTGCTTTCTCAGGTCATAGTATATTAACAGAAAAAAAGTAAAAGAAAAATGATTTGGGGGAATACTTTTGCAAGGTTACACTTGTGGTGGTGGGAGGGGATGCTGATTTTAGAGTTCAATCCCGGTAATGGTATAAGAAAGATGGCTTTCACAGACAAGTGAAGAGAGAAAGAAATCAGAAGGAGAACTGTAAAAAACTCACATCTCAAGGGAAACAGCTAGATTACTATATCATTTTGATGAATGGATATGATCATATCTAATTTAAATGGTATATGGATATATACAAGTCATGCAGCTTTGCAATTGCAAGATCTCATAATAATTTTTTTCTCAAAGTAGATTATATTATTTTTACAGCATTTTGATAAATTATAATGCATATTGATAACTAAAGAATACCTTGTTGCAAACTACTTTTGTTATGGTGACACCAAATCAGTCCAAAAGCAACAGCTTGTTTTGAGCAATGGGAATACAAAATATCTTAAGCACGCTAGTGTTAGGTTCTGGAAGTGCTGTGCATCGACTTAAAACTTTAGCACATCTGCACAGTGTTTCTAATACGATTAACTGCCTTCAATCATTCTGCTCATAATTGTAAGCTTAAACTCAGTTGCATCTGGCAGTGTTTCTTATCACATGTTTGTTAGCTTTGAACCTCAGTTTCCTCATCTTATAAAATAAAACTGATCTCATAGTGATGCATGTACAATACATATTATGTGGATTAAGTGATAAAATAGCTACAAATTGCCCTCTGATTTGTAAATTGATTTCAAGTTTAACTAGATTTTATAATTCAATTTAAATATGGTCTTATCTATGACTTATACTTTTCATTCAAAAATATTTTCTTCATAGTGCAAAGGCCACCAGGTTGAACCAGGTCACAAATAAGAATATCATCAACAAAACCAATATTTTTAAGAGGTTCTGTCTAACTATGAACTTGGCTTGTATGCTTTTAACAATGGTAATTTGACATTACTGAAATTCAACCCATTTACCCATTCATTTAATATTTAATAATAGCTTATCAAGTGTTGGGCACTGGGCTGAATAAACACTTGCGGTTACAAAGATAATTCCATAGTGTTTTCATTAGAGTAGCAGAGACACTGTCGAGATGTGCACCTACAGAAATAAGCTTAACCTGAGCTCATGGAGAAGGACCATGCAACAGGAAACAAGGATTAATTAACTCTCTGTTAATTCTGCCTCAGAGAAACTTATAACAGGACTGCTAAATAGGGGAGTGAGCATATGGGAAGTTCTACGTTGAAGAAAGAATGAGCAAAGTGTTATTATGCTTCACAAGACAGGCAGTGTCCCATTTTGGCTAGACCTGGAATACAGTGACAATGGGATTAAGGGATAAAGCTTGGAAAGGTAAATCACACTGACCTGTTACACAAACCTTTATTGACATATCATGGATTTTATTCTACTACATTTTTAAGCATGATCTATGAGATGGATGTAGAAGAAAGCTATCATAGAGGATTTTTATGGGAATTAACGATTGTCCTATAAAATGTCAGCACAATATTTGCCATATTATAAGCACTCAAAATACTTTAATCATTTCTTTTACTGTCTTGCTTATGTCATAAGCACCATCTCCTTCCAAACTCACAGTAGTGATATTTCTGCATCCTCTCCCCCACCCCCCACCAACAGATCATGGCCTTGGTTTTGCTCTCCCCCTTCTCAAAGTTCCTATTCTAATCTGAGGTCTGATATTGAATTAGCTGTAAAACACTGTTAGATAATGTGTGAGGATGTGGATGTGTTCATAACATGAAGACTTTGTTAAAAATTTCAGTCAAGGAGTATAGATGCAATAATTTTACTTGAGTAGATTCCCTATATCACATTGAATTATTAATAACTCCATGGATACCATAATAATACATAACTTCTTTAGCAAATGTAGGGTGGTCCTTACTTCATAACACTACACCAGTTTTACTATTTAACTGTGATGTCAATTGAAACTTAAACTCTCACCACAAGGTCTATTATCTACCAGGTTCAGGAGGCAATATGCAGAGTTACTTCTTCAGTTTTATGTATAAATGAGTGACCATATAATAAAGAAATGAAATAAAACTATAATAATCCCATTTGGAACACAGCAGCATAGGCGCATATATTCCATGGTGACCAATTAAAATATTAGGAAACATGAAGCATGTACGTACTCTGCGGAAACCGTGGTGGGTTGTCGTTGACATCAGTCAGTGTGATGTTGACAGTCGTAGATCCCGAGAGTCCTCCAACTTGTCCAGCCATGTCTTTGGCTTGAATGACCACTGAGTAGTGTTCTCTGGCTTCTCTATCCATGTTATGTAAGGCAGTTCTAATAACTCCTGTAATACATATTTTTTAAACAAAATACAGCATAAGTAGACTTTAAATGAGAAGGCACTTAGATATATTTACTTTGATGTTTTAGGAACTATCTTTTCAAATAACATACTTTGGGAAAGAGAGAAACACTTCTGAGAGAACAAACACCTTAACAGTATAACTAGCACTCTTCTTAAGATGCCTCAAGGAAACATTTATTTACAACCACATGTCCCGAAGTATTCCATTACGGGAAAATAAGATACCCGTCTCTCTTCTTTGGCTGGGATGGACAGCCCCTAGAGGGTTGCCCTGGGTTCAGGCTTGCTTCCTTTTGCTGGTATGCTAAACATTTTGCAACTTCGGTTCCTCAGAAGTGTCAGCTGAGATGGTCACATTGATTTGAGCAGAGGTTAAATACCCTCTTCACAGAACAATTTGCATAGCTTCCAGACAGGGTGGTAAAAGATTTGATGATGGAAAACGGAATCATGTGGCACTCAAGCAAAATCTATATGCAGGAGGCATTTTTAAACGTATCAATAATAAAAAGCTCACTATTTTTTGTCAAGAAAAACAACTAGGTCTACATATTTATAAGCAAAATAAAGTCACATTATCTTGTAGGGTGGAAGTATACATTTAATGCACTTTTTCATGAATGAATAATTGAATAAGTACATATACAAAAAATGTGCACATACATGCACACATACATATGTAAATTAAATAGTTTGGCCAATAGAACCTTAAATTTGAAAAGGATAACCTCTTTTGTATGGGCTCAAGTTTACCCAGAGCATATTGAGTAGTGCCTTAAAATCAAAGCTTTTCTTCATGTAGATGAGAGAGAGTATAAATCCTATACTCATACCTCCAAACACTGGTAATCTAGAAATCTCCTTTTTAATTTTAATAAACGTAATTAGCTCATGCCACCTTTGAAAAAAGACATCAACGACTTCAATCAAGCACACATTAGATTAGATAGCATTCAATTTATAGGATAATATTCATTATAACACATGCTAAATTTGTAAATGCTATAGATTTTACTATATGGATTTTACAGACAGTACCTGTAACTGAGTTTGTGTCTTTAAGTTAAAAAACAAAACAAAACAAAACAGCCCTTTAAAAATGGAGAACCTTAGTCAACCAATTGTTTTGAATATATAAAACCAAACAACTTTTTTTTTTCTTCACTGAGTTACTTGGCTATGTAATGACCTTGAGAGGAGAGGCCCAGGAGGCAGGAGGGGAGATCCCACAATTTTCAAGCATAGTGAATGTATAATTGAGGGAGTTGATGGAAACTTTCCTGAAGCTAAAGAGAAGTCAAAATTATTCCTCTCAAAAGAAATTATAATAATATGGAAATAAATATTCATCCAATTCATGCATATGAAAAAGCCTCAAGCAGTTTTACTAAAAAGAACAATGTTTTATCACATATAATTAACTTAAGAATTGAGCTGAAGCAGAAATGAACATGCAAAGAATTGTTTTTTTGCCAGGAATATATATTTTCTAGTATTGGAAAGAAAAAAAGTTGCCTTTCCTAAGTAAAATATATTATACATGGGATTTGCCTCTGGTGGGTAGAAGTATGAGATTGTTGAGAAGGAAAATGTTTTACAATAAAATCATTAAAATGCTGTTTTGCAGAATATTGATTGGTAAAATCAATCACTGCAGAATAAATGGCAGACACATCTTTTGTAAAATTTGAATATTAGTCATTCAAGAGAATTGGAGAAGAGATGTGAGCACAAATTTTATAGTGTCAACTTCAGCAATTTGATTGCAGTGCCATTATCTTCCTTCTTTTGATAATACAGCTACTTTCTGTGCAACATGGGAAGAAACTAGCCAGGCAAATTTACTCAAGGAAAGGAAAACAAAATATCCAGAATTGAAACATACTTCTCAGAAATGACTTTCTAAGGATCTGTTTCAACTCACATCTCTTTTAGGATGGTCCAGCTGCATGTGTTTAGCTATGACATCCTCTGGTGGCACACAGGAAACTGCTGAGCATTATAGTCATATTGCCATAGCAACATAATCCCAGGATAAAATAACCCTTCCTAACATGCAGCCCAGATGCCTGCTAGCGGAGTGGCCCAGAGCACAGACGATACATGGTAACATTTTTAAAGCTGAGAGGGAACTCTTTAGAAGAAAAGATGTTAGTTGCTTTTAAAAGAAGATGCCTTTCCTGGTTCAGATTGTGTTCTATATCATTGAACTGGTTATTAAGATGAAAAAAAATAGTGTAAAATACTTTCAAATTTTGCATTTTAAGCAATAATGATTATTTGAAGCAGAAGGGTAATAAGTTTTCTAATGGGCATTAACATCTCTTGGACATGAACACATGATTCTTCTGAATATTCCTGGTCCTTGATCCCTCTCCCTGGGCAGACAATTTTTGACCAAGCTCCAAGTACCACAGTTACCATGTTCTGCTCACACCCAGCAGTTCCTATTGAGAATTTTTTTTTTTTTTTGTAAAAGCATCTCCATGATGGTAAACGTTTACATGGCTATTCAGGCATTATTAAAATATTCTTGTCAATATTCTTACATTATAAATTGATCAGAAAGTATGAACAATGTTGAAAAAAGTTAAGGAAATTTGATAAACCACTTTTTATATCTTCCCAATATTTTGAGAAGTAAAAAAATTAGTTGAAGAGTAATTCAATCTTACTTTGCATTCTCAATGCTTATCATAGTAGCTGGACTCTTTGATAGCATAGATTTTACATTTTGGGTAAATAAAATACTCTTGAGGGAAGCAGGTATAGTTCAGTGGTTGAGTACATGCTTCCCATGTACCAGGTCCCAGGTTCAATCACCAGTACTTCCTAAAAAGTGTTACTTAAAAAAAAAAAATATTGAATATATATAGACACACACGCACATGTACATATATATATATACACACACACTTGATTTTTGTCACACATATTTACCAGGAAGTTATACTTGGCAATAAAATAACATTAAGTAGTATGAATTTCTTTTTTCAATCAAAGGAGAAAATGGATTAAGTATGAAGCAAACTATACAAAGTGACCTCATGTGCTGATTTTCCCAGTACATTTTCAGATTATGCCTCTTCTGGCTTAATTATTAACATATTCCCTTATACCTTCAATAGTGTACCAGTTTGGATCGTCAATTATAGTCACCCTTATTATTAGAATATTACTAGGACGGATATACATCTGACTGTGGCTTTCAAATATGACCATGTGTAAAGACCACCTTGATATCTCCTTAAAGTGAAAATTTATTCAGTCCCCAGAGATTGTTATTTAGTGATCCTGGGTGGGCCTAGGCTACCTGTATCTTCAACTGTTTACCACAGGTGATTCCAGCACAAATGGATCAAGACAACATTTAGAAAACCACATAAATACAAAGACAAAATTCTACTATTATGTACTTGTACATTTTTATACTTTTCACCTCCATCTTTGATCTGCCTAGTAAATACATACACATATGGCAATATACATATTTATGGAACTATTGTGCAATGATAACATTTATTTTACATGACTGAAATCTAATTTCATGTACAAAGTTAGGATAAACTACTAAATTCATACAATTCAAATAGGAAGTGATGATTTGCTTATTTGTTTGCCTTTTTCTTCCTTCACCAATGAACCCAGTAATAGTAAGCTATTGTTTTCCAAATAAATGTAAGAAAATCATACAGTGTAGAATTTTCATTTCTTATATTTTTAAATAAAAAAATATAGACTGGCTAAATAAATCACCATGGAATTAGTGCATTTTTCATTTGTTTAAAAATAAAGGAAACCATCCTCTTTTTGATGCATGCTAGGTGAGTGGTTATGACATATCACGAATGTTTATAAAATTTGCTTCACTATCTTTGTTTACTTTCAAATATTTAACAGGAATTATTGCCTTCTATTCTTCTGTGATGCTGTGGTGAATCAACAGAATGTGGTTGTCTACGTATCATTTTCTTTTGTCTCTTATTACTTTTCTGGTAAAAGATTGTAAGTGCCCCACTGCCTGCAAATTACCTTCTGACTACAGCTTCCCAATCACCTTGATATGTAGGGGCTTGTGACTGGGAATTACTCTCTGCTGAATACAAGTTCATAACATTGAAAACTCATCTGTGGTTATAAACATTACTCTTTGAGCCTGACTCACTGGCCTACCATATGTTTATGCTCCCTAACAAGTGATATTTATGTAGCAGGAGATCCTCCAAAGTGTTTTCTTGCATTTTTACCTACTAAAAATAATCTAAGATTCATGAGATAATTCCACAGAAGACTACAAAATAAACCTTTCTAATAAGCTAGAAAAAAGAAACAATTGTGCACATTCAAATTCCTACAAAACCTGCCTGTGTACAAACATATACTTATAAGAGAAAGTGCCAAGTTTCCTTCCTCGCCCAATCTGCACATATGTACTTTTTCTCAATTGCTTATTTTGTTTCTTAATTTGCTCAATTGCTTTGTCATTCATTTAATGTTTATTATATCTATTACAGAAAATGTGCTGGTTCCCAGTGTATCTCTAATTGGGCATATGGAACAGGTAATAAACGAATCACTTGGAGTGCCAATTATCATGCATATTTAAGGACCCCATCTCAGACCTACTGAATCAGAATCTGAGGAGTGGGGTACAGGCACCAGTAATTGGGACAAGCTCCCCCAATGATTCTCACAAATAGTCAAGTTTGAGATATCTCACCTGGAGTTGAGAATGCATGATATGTGGCTTCCATGAGCTCATATTTTCTTGGAGGGATGGTTTAATTAAAATAATTGATATGAATACTTAGATGTTTTAAAGATGATCATATGTTTCATTAACTATTTTCTAAATGACGGCACTAATCACCTTGG
Source organism: Dasypus novemcinctus (assembly GCF_030445035.2). NCBI lineage: Eukaryota > Metazoa > Chordata > Mammalia > Cingulata > Dasypodidae > Dasypus > Dasypus novemcinctus. The sequence continues at coordinate 20,932,036 of NC_080674.1, forward strand.
AGTAACAGTTCAGCTTTCCATCTGCTTGATTGTTATTAGGTTGGTGCAAAAGGAATTGCGGTTTCAGATGTTGAATTTTAAATCATTATAGCTAGGCTTAAACACATCTTTATTAATCAAAATAGGAACCATTACAATCAACACATTTTGGCAATGAAAAATAAGTTTGCTCTTTCCTGTAACATAAAAATCCATGCTTTGGGATTCGACAAACTCTTGGAAAGCATTTTCGGCATCCTGCTGGTTGTAGAAGCATTTTCCCTGCAAAAAGTTGGCAAGATGCTTGAAGTCAGTTGGTGAGAGATCAGGTGAATAAGGGGGATGAGGCAAAACTTTGTAGTCCCATTCGTTCAACTTGGAAGCGTTGGTTGTACATTGTGCGGTTGGGCATTGGCATGAAGAATTGGACCTGTCTGTTAACCAACACTGGCTGTAGGCACTGCAAGTTTTCAGTGTATCTCAGCAATTTCCTGAGCATACTTCTCAGATATAATGGTTTTGCCAGAATTCAGAAAGCTATAGTGGATCAGACCAGCAGCAGACCATGGAACAGTGGTACAAACTTGGCTTTGGGAAGTGCTTTGGAGCTTCTTCTTGGTCCAACCTGTTGTCGTATAAAATTGTTTTTGCACAGAATAAGAGAAGATGACACTTCAAAATGGCATTATTTTTTTTTTATTTTTGGTTAGCCCATGAGACATCCACTTATAGAGCTTTTTCACCTTTCAGTTTTGCTTCAAATGCTGAATGACCATAGAATGATCGACATTGAGTTCTTCGGCAAGTTCTCATGTAGTTTAGAGGATCAGCTTCGATGATTGCTCTCAATTGGTCGTTGTCAACTTCCAGTGGCTGGCCACTACGCTCCTCATCTTCGAGACTCTTGTCTTCTTTGAAAAACTTCTTGAACTACCACTGCACTCACTATATGTTCCTTAGCAGTTCCTGGGCCAAATGGTTTGTTGATGTTGTGTGTTGTTTCTTTTGCTTTACAACCCCTTTGGTACTCAAATAAGAAAATCACTTGAATTTGCATTTTGTCTAACATAATTTCCTTAGTTTAAAATAAATATAAAATAAACAGCAAGTAATAAGTCATTAGCAAAATACATAAAGTAAGAAATGCACATTAAAATGATGTATAACATAACCACATTTATTTAAGAATGTATGGCACTATCAAATGGCAAATTTCAACAATGCAAAATCACAATTCCTTTGCACCAACCTAATAGCAATTTAGCCACCTAATGCATTCTTTATGTCAGATTTTGAAGTGTTATTTTGAGACTGTCAAATATTTAGCATATTTTATGCTACATATATTCAATTTCTTGTCTGAATTTTTCTACTGACTTTATAAAGATAGCAGGACTTCCATAACTCTTTCCTGCATTGAAAAAAATTAGGCATCAAATCTATACATATCCATAAGCAACAAAGTTCTAGAAACCTGTTTTCTTCATTTGTCATCACCAATTTCACATGTGCTAAATGTATTTCTGCTCTGTATAAAATATGGGATGTATGCAAGTATAACTCAGGTCTATGGCAATAGATTGTTATGAATAGAGTGTTGCCTGGTGGGGGGAAAGATTTCCAAGTCTGAAAAGTTAAGTAATACAAATATATATTTTATTAAACGACCAAGAAAACCTAACATAGTTCAGAGGTCTTGGTGAAAAAAGTGGACAAGCATGACCAAAGAGTATCTCAGGGTAGAGATGCAGAAGGAGAGGTAGAGAAGAAAAATCTCCATTGGAAGGCACTGGACTTGAAAAAAGGGGCAGCTTTGAAATGCACATGGTCATATAGATCAGAGAAGAGACACATTTGAAAAATGTCAATGGGAAAATGGTTGAGATTAGGTACTTAGTGATTATAGCGCTCTTTGATCAATTTTATGTTTTGTTCAATGACTGAAGGGCAAATAGTGCTTTTGCCACCCATGTGGAGAGATGAGATTGACTAAATTTCACCACTTGTCAATAGTTGTTACTGGCTGGGGCTGAGAGGATTCCCGGCTATCTTGGTGGCTACATGTATCATATTTGAGACTAAGTTTCCAGCGTACAATGGATTAAACTTCAGATATGTTTTGCTATAACGTGTATTTTATTTTTAAAGTGAAATCTAAATTAGATATTTCATGAGATGCTGGCATCACGACATTAAGTATCTTTGTCTATATCCATATCTGCATAGATATAGATACAGATATAGATATATGTACAGCTTAAAGATAAGTCTCATGGAATTAACAAACATAAATTCATGAAGGTAAATGTTTTTATAAACATTTTTATGCTTTAGTAGAAAGATGCAATTTTTCCTTCTTGACTTTTTTCATATTTTACCATTAAAATTGATGGCGACATTTTTATTTCTGCTGAGGGAAAAAGGAAAGACAATTCACATGTTTGTGTATGGACTGTGCAAGCTCTTCTTACTTTATCTCAGAGGCACTAGCTCAAGGAATCAGACCCTTGAATCTTGTGGAGTTTACCGGAGAGATGTAGGCTATTTTTAGATTTTAAAATCAGGGGAAAGTGAGAGGAAAACCATAAATGAGGGAGGGAGAAATACTGGAAGACATGAAAGCGGTCATTGTGGCCACAGACTTGGGGGCATAAATCAGGCAGATTCAAAGTATGTGGTTGTGTCGATACATCATTAAAGACACTTCCGACAAAATGTTTTATTTCCCTTTTCCTCATTTTTGCATTCTGTTTGAATTTTAATTTTAATTTAACTTTATTTTTATTTCTGTTTATAGCATTTCATTATGTTCTATAATTTCATGGTAGCAGCCAGCAACCATGTGCATCTAATGAGCCTTTTTATGCTCCCAATCACCTCCTTCTTCTTTTATCCCTTCCTGTGTTGATAGAACATATAGAATTAGATTGGCATGTATGCATTCATGAAATAATTTACATATATTTTCATCAGAATAGGTATGTTTGTGGAACAAAACAAAAAATAAAAGAAGCAACTGTGCGATCTTTCTCCAAATGTATCTCTCCTGTTGGATATTAGAATCTCAAATAGATTTTGAGAGGATGGATGCACAATGGCAATCAGTTTCAGAAACAGTCTCTGACTCTCTTGGCCTGGGGTGGGGAGGGGGGTGGGGTTGGATTATATTAGTATTGGAATCAAAGCTCTCCAATATGGTGAGGTTCCTTTAATAGATGCTGGCAAGGTGGTGGATAATTCTGTGTAACTGAAGCCCTGACTCCAAAAGCAGGAGCTAAGAATTTAGTCTTTCATGCAGTAGAAACACAGTAAGGAACTTAGAAAATGAAGTTTCATCTTATTCCAGGTGCCCATTAGCTCTTCATGGTATTCTCTGCAGGAAATCAAATAACAATACCACCATTTGTGCCATCTGGGTAACATGCCCATGGCTTCATGGATTAACAAAGCCATCTACAATTTCTTTACACTGAGCACATCAAGCATTTGGGTCCTTACAATGTGGACCACTGCCCATGTGGTGCAGCGGTGCTCCAGAATGTATTCGCCAGGTGCAGTGGATGTGCCGCTATGATAGAGGAGGTTGTTGATGTGGGACGGGTGGGGTGGGTGGGGTGGGGGTATATGGGGACCTCATATTTCTTTAATGTAACATTTAAAAGAAAATAAAGAAGAAGAAGAAGAAGAAGAAGAAAAGTCTGGGTCCATTGTGTTGCCCTCTCAAATCTGGGCTGGACTATTACTACTTTGACCCAGGCAGTTGAGTGAAGTGCCATTATAAGAATCCTTGCATTGGACTTAAGAGAACTGGAAGCTTTTCCCTTGATATCTAAGAGCCCTGAGCTCCTGTGTAAGTAGTCCCTCTACGCAGCCAGAAAGACCACATGGAGATACCCAGGGTTAGCATGGAGGGGATGAAAAATCCAGATTAGTTCAGTACCCTAGGGTTTCCCACAAAGTCACCAGGCATATGAGTTGAACCATCTTTGACCTTCTATGCCAGCCCAGCTTTCAGGTGAATACTGTTAGGCAATTGCAGTCAATGCCATGTATGCAAACAAATCAATCAGACAAGCATTGCTCAAATCCCTGACTTCTAAACTTGTGGTTTTCAAAAGTTTGAGTTTAAAGAATACTTAATAGGGATATTGCAAAAACCATTTGGGATATTTGGTATTGGGACAACTATATTTAAAATGATATAATGAAGGAAAAATGTTAAAACATTGCTTTATAAAAGTATACATACCCCAATGACCTTCTGCTATTAATAATGATCTACTTGATAATATAGTCCATCAGTAAATAAAAGTTGATAATGTCTTCAAGAATACCAATTTGCCTATTGTGTCAGGGCTTTCCTAATTTTAAAAAGAAATTTTTATGTTCCCTTTATACTGTGATTTTATTTATAATACATTATGACATACTCAATCAGAAAAACATTGCCATTTCAAAAAATCTGCTTGTCATGTTATGTGTGCTGTAAATATGTTATGCTTGTATATATATGTGAATATGTATACATATGTGTATATATTATATATGCATATATGTCATATGTAGCAAATATGCAATACTAAAGAAAACCCAGATATTCATTCCCTAAAATTATCTTTAGGATTTCATAGGTATGCATATGCATATATTTTATTTTATTTGACAGATAATTTAAAGTTGGAACCTTAACACACTTGTGAAGAATTCATGTGACTATTGAGTTTTTGAGACTAAGTATTGAAATATTGTCAAAGTGGTTGTAGACTCTTCAAGGAGTCACATAAGAAAAGTGCAGATGTAATTGAAGAATGTAGGAAAGTAATTCCAAGGCTTTCAAGAATGTTCATACTCTCTTATATTGTCTTTGATCTTTTAAATGTACATCTAAAGTGAAAACATTACAACATTAATAATTTAACCATGACAGTAACTGTCTTTTCCTGGAAACCGTAAAATGATAAGAGATGAACATCCTTGAGGGTTTTTTTTTTTTGATAATATACTGATTATTTATGCTTGACTGTTAATTCAATTTAGGTGTCTTATTTGTCATTAATATTTAGATAGATTTATTATTAACGAACAGTTAATAGATTCTCATGTCATTACCTCTCTGGTATCACTGAGAAACTATATGGTGAGATCAGGTGTACAGAGAAATTATGAACATCCTTTGCAAGCTCAAATGCAGATCACACAAGGTAACAGGAGAGTCACATAGGTTAATGAAAGGTTAAAGTTTTTATAGAAAGCATCTGTACATGGAAAAGAGGTTTACTCATGCGTTAAAGCTTTAGCTGTTCAGGCGCTTCAGTGATTCAGATGTTGCCTTAGAAACAACAATATGTTGGGTTCATTTTTAGCACTTACTGGATGCAAATTAGGCAGGAAGCTATGTAATAATCTAATGCCCTATTTAACTACATGCAAAATGGTAATAGGAGAATACTCTGTATAGAAGGTCACTATTCTAATTTAAATGACACTCTTAGAACATTTGAGGGCCTGTTGAAATAGGTGGATGCAAAATCCTTTGTGGTACACGTTTGTCATGATTAATAATTAATTGATAACTTGGGATATGGAAGTTCAACCCAATACTATAAGAACTGATTTTTTTGTCCTTTGGTAAGAAACTGAATAGAAATCCATTAACACTAGAAAGATGAGCCTGGAAGGATAAATATTTCATTATTTGTAGAGTAGTGATTTAAATCAGGATCCCAATATTTTTTAAGGAAAACAGTCCTTGGAAAGAAAAAACAATCTAAGGAACAAATGCTGAATACCAGTTTTATTCTAGGAAGCTATACATTTTATCATGTTTTCTTAACATTTGACTTCATAGAAAAAGATATTGATCGTGGGTTAAATTGTACCATGGAAAAGGAAGGAATGCTTGGAAACTGATAAAAATGCAATTGCTATGATTACTGAGAATTTTGGATACTGAAATGTGTTGCTCAAAAAAGTAATTTATATTTAAATAAACAGATTTATTAAGAACCTACACAGTTGTAGGAAAATAAAAAAGGTTGTTCTATTGCATTTTGGAACAGAGATATAAACTACCAGATAGTAAAATCAGACAGATGAGACAGAAAGTTTAGGCTGAATGCTAACTTTTACTTTATTTCCTGTTACAGTAATATGAGATAATAAAGTATTGAACTAGGGAAAGCTAATAGGCATAGAAGTTCCCAGCTTCCTTCTTATTAATATATGCATTATGACTGATATAAATACATCTTCAATCTTCACGTGAAACATGCTGTAGTACCCACCACCCAAAACAGAAAAGCAAACAGTCCCTCAATTTCTGTAATTCTTATAGCCAAACTTGTGAGGGAGTTGTCTATATCCAATATGAAGCAAATATTGAGGTGGATATTTGGGTATAGGCTATTAGGAATCAAAACCTGTTAAGGGAAGGAGGAGATCACACCAATGGACAGAGGAAGAGGCTAAATTGTATGATATACTAGGAGATAGAAAGGCAGTGGAGAGTGGTGAACCAATGCTTAATCTAGGAAGAATCTATGGTATGGTGGATGGGGGAAGTTTGGCAGTGGATGGGGATGATGGGGTGCAGCAACGTGAATGGTGTGTGAATGTGAGTGTGGTAGGGGAACTGGGAGGAGGGCTAGAGAAAGGATGAGGTGAACTCTGGGGAGGTAGAGGACTGTGGTAGAGAATACAATTGTGGGAGTGTTCCTTCGGCAGCTCTGCCAGGGAAGGGTTCACTGGTGTAGGTTGTCCCGGGGGGGGGTAGATCTGTGGGGAAGGGTGCACATGGTGCCTGCCTCTCCGCAATAGGAATGTGTTCATGTGGTCATAGGGTGTATTCTCAGTGGGTGAAGACCCATACAATAACGAATGAAATATTAAATTCCCATCCTGAGGAGTCTTGCTACATTCTCTAATAGAGTGGCAAGACTTTCTAGAGTACATAAACAGTGTCTAATAAAAGGACACAGAGCGATAAACCAAGCCCTCAATATGTATGCTTGTACTTATGAATCTTATTCTTGTAAAATTGAAACTTAGCTTAATAATACCTATTGCTTAAGAGTTGCCTCCTAAAAACCTCCTTGTTACTCAAATGTGTCTGTCTCTATGCCAAACTCAGCAAGTAAACTTACTACCTTCCCTCCAGGCATGGGACATGACTTCTGGGTATGAGCTTCCCTGACACAGAGGGATTATTACCAAGCAACAACCAGTGATGCACTTGGAAAGACACCTCGACCAAAAGGAGGAAACATTAAATACAAAACAATTCTCATGGCTAAGTTATTTCAAAGTGAGTCAGGAATTCATTCCAGAGGTTACACTTACACATATCTCAGGTAGATGTCACTAACTGCCACAGTTAATAAATCCTCAAACAGCGACACTCTTGAGGGCTCTAGAGACTTCAGGACACTATAGATAAGGCACACAACCCCATGAAATCAGCACCCCACTAGTGGGCCTTATCGCAGAATATATGATAAACTATTTCCCCAATGTAACAGAGACTCATTTATAATTCCCCATGATTGATTCTTCTATCCCTTTTATTTGAAACTAAAATTAGCACTACAAATATCAAATATATGTCCCAGAGCCTTAAATCTTCAGTCTTTTCATATGCCAGCTGAGACCTGGATCTCAGCAGAGTTGCAGTCATCACCTACTCTCCTGTTCATTGGACTCACCCAGGACAACTAACAAGATGATGATGGACAACCCCCATCCCCAAGAGCAGAGTATCTACAACTTAAGCAAAACAGTTCTTTCTATCTGCCCCATAAGGTCTAAGCCCACTCTCAATCTGAAGCAGAGTGGGCATAACGATCCCCAAATCCTCAAGATTGAGGAATAAACAAACCTAACTGGGGAATGCAACCATGGACCAAAACAGATTTATTTGATTATTGCCATCATAGTAACTCACTTATAAATTTTGACAACTGTTTGTTTCTTTCCACTAGAAGAAGAGCCCCAGTAGATGAAGGAATTGGGTTTGTTGTGATCTAACTGCTGTTTCCTAATAGCCCAAAACAATCCCTGACCCATAGTAGTCACTTTGAATTAAAAGAGTACTACAAAATCCACAGACATGCATCCTAGAAACCAGTTTATTTAAGAATATAAATAGATTTTTTATAAAACAAATGAAGTTAATAATTTTAATCTACTCTTTATGAATATTAAGTTAAAAATATCAGCAGCACCAAGAAAAATAAAGGTATATTGAATATGCAAGTTTGTTCTCTGAGTCTGTTTTAGAGAAGTTCTTTCAATTAAAATGTGGGAGTTAGCCAGACCAAAAAAGAACTTGTGAAGGCAGCTCAAGAAAAGAACACAAAATGTAGGAAAGAAAGAGAGATGTAAAAAAGCTGAATGTTGCAGAAAGGATAGAGAAAGCCCTTTGTGTGTGTGGTCTGAGGGATTAAGGATTGAGAGGTTAAGCAAAGGTAAAATCATGAACCATGGCCTTAAATCCTTTTTTCCTGAAAAAGAAAGAGCCACTTATTCTGTTTATTCACAGGCATATAGAAAAAAAATCAATGTCGTCATGAAGTGTACATTCTAGGTAAGGCAGATAAAAATAGCAAGATAAATAACTGTATTATATGTCACAGATTTAGGGGACAAATGAAGTATTTTGTTTGGGATTGCAGTTTTAAATAGGATTGTAACAGCAGTGTGTAGGAATCAGCTGGCAGTGATCATTAAACTTTTAAGAATTTTGCAAGTTGATGGTAAATACAACATTGCTAAAAATTAAATGATATAAACTTGCAACTCAATAATATTAAAAACAAAGGTAGGGGAGCAGATGTACCGCAAGTGGTTGAGTGCCTACTTCCTATGTATGATGTTCTGGGTTCAATCTCTGGTACCTCCTAAAAACAAAACCAACAAGTGAAAAAAACACCTCTCATTGGGGAACAGATGTTGTTTATTGGTTGAGCACCCACTTCCCATGTATGAGGTCCTGGGGTCATACCCTGGTACCTCCTAAAAAAACAATCAAAAAAGGTAATAATTACTAATTATTTTACTATATTTTACTACGATCTATGCTCTTGATATTATCTCAATTTATGGTTTATTGTATTTGTATGGTGGAAACATAATAGACTGGTTTGCTCCCACTCAACTTTTTCCAAATAGATGTTCAGTAGTATCACCTTAGGAGCTTGGAATCAGTCATGATAGTAGTATTTTCACAAATCTAAATCAGCAAATGCTATTGAATTTTGGTTTGATTTATCATTTTGTTGATTTTCTAGACTTAAAGTAATGGGGAAAACATTAATAAAGCAGGTTAAATGTACAAAAGTCATGTCTGTAGTATTGTGAATAACACAAAAAGTTGATTAAATTCTGAAACTTATTTTTCAATTCAGAAAAATGTGGGTAATACAACTGATGAACAAATGAAGTTCAGACATCCATCTTTTGGATTCTCATGAATGTAGATGAATCAACCAATATCCTTGCTAGAATGCATTCCTTTGTCAATGAAATCAACATCTTTGTTGGGTCAGATAGCAATCAAGTATTTACATTGCAGTTGAATTTTGTCAAATAACTGTTGAATTGCAGCTTGGGTACAGATACAATAGTTTGGCAAAAAAAATCAATGCAGTCATTTTGTCTGAATTAATTGGTTATATGAAATTTACAATAAAATATACAGCATATTAAAATTGTTTGTAAATTGGGTAGTGCATATCCTTTATATCAATAAAATTTATGGTAAACGTATGTTCTTATATACACACAAACTGTCACCAGCACTCCACTGGCTGTTAAGGATAAATAGATTTGAAAGAAGTAGGAGAAAAGAGTTCCAGGCAAAAAGAGTCAAATGTTCAAATTACCTATGGGATAAGCTTTTCATCTTGTTTGAGAAAAATCAAGTGGCCGGCATACCCGATACAAAAGGAAAAGAAAAGGAGATGAGATCAGAATGAAAATGGTGGGTCATTTCATATGGGAGTGTGTATTATTGTAGTGTTATTGACTTTGGCCGTGAGGTGAGAAATCATTAGAAGGTGTTGAGCAAAGGAGTACCTGAATCAGACATATTTTTACATGTTTGCTGTGGCTTCTGGTTTGGGAGCAGACTGTGGGGACTAAGAGTGCACAAGGAGACAGATGATTACAATAAAGTTAGTTGCAATATTAGGGAGACCATATGGTCAGATCAAGGATATATTTTGAAGATAGGATTTTCTGATGAATTAGTAGTGTGGTGTGAGAGAAAAAATAGGAGTAGCATATGATCCAAGGCTTTTGGACTGGGCTACAGAACACCATAAGAAATGTTTGAGGAAGGAAGTAGAGATTAGTTCAGTTTTGGGCTGGTCTGTTTGACATGTAGTCTTAGACACCTCGCCAGAGTTCAGTTGGCATATAATATATTGGTGCTTTAAAGGAACAGTCTGAACTAGAGAGTTAACTATAATCACCATAAAAAGATTTACAAAGGAGTGAATGTGTAGAAGAAGAGCAAATATTGAACATTAGCACAAGCCATTGTTAGGATACTGGGAAACAGGCGGAAGCCACATCATTGGTGGCCATTGAGAGAGGAAGAAAACCAAACCAGGAGAGTATGGTATGTAAGAAGCCATGGGAAGAAAAGTATTTCAAGGAAGAGAAATTGATCCAGGGTGCCTAATTCTGCTTCTAAGCAAGGTCCGCTGTGACCTGAGAATGTGCAGAATGAATTGAAGTCAGTGACAATGTAACAGGAGACATGGCAGCTTAACCTCAATGTAACAGTAAATATGAAATGATGAGAAACGTATGCGAGACATTTTGGAGCACATTTTTTGTGACAAGAAGACTGAATGGCAGAGCTATGTAAGATAAAGATAGTGATTTAAATGGCACTCAAGAACTGGGTCTATGGGGAACCCCTCTTCACACTGGAAGTAGAAAAGAAATACCACACACACAAAACAGTGAATAGTGAATAGAGTGAGTTAAGTCATACCTATATTAATTTTTAAGTACCTTAGAGATAACTGAATGAAAAAAGATTGTTCAGTAATTGAACACATAGCACTTAATTGTCAGGTCCAGGATGATGAGCCAAGATAATAAGGATGTGGATGGAGAGTAACTTGCTTTCTGAAGAGATGGACACTTACTTATTACAAGTTAATGGTCTAAATCACTCTCCATTGAATCCTCATTTCTTGAATCATACACTCAAAGTTTACCAATCAGGGCAGAAAAGAGATCTTTAAAAAAACAAGTAAAATATAATATCTATCTAATCTAAATGAATATATATTTTTAAAAACTGATTATTTTGACTGAATTTGACAGCACTTTGTTTCTATTTGTATATGACTATTGGTTGGAGAGAACTGGCTAAATTACTCCTTTATGTTGGCAAGATTTAAACCAAACGGATGATAATGCAAAATTCTCAGGAACTTTAGAACTACATAGAGATCATTTTGAGATACTTAGAAAAGTATACAGAATGTCCCAGAAGTAAAAGAGAGGAAAAAAAGTTGAAGAAGAAACCTAATTTGAAACAGGTATAGAAATTTTGGATGTATGGAGCTACTGCTTTAAAGTGCCCTTTCACCCCCTCTCTTCTGCCACTCCTTTATCAATGTGGCCCTTCTTTAGTAGATCTGCATCCTAAAAGATGTCTTCCTGCTAGGACTGTTGCATAAATTCTGCCCTAAAGCATCTTTGTATTTTTAATGTTCTTTTTACATTCCCGGAAGTAGCATGTGTAGGAATCCATTGTTTTGTTGATTTTGTTTTTGTTGTTTCATTATTTATTTATTTGGTTTATTAAGAGACATAGTATTTTGTGAGTTGATCCAGGATCCTATAATTTGGGAGTGACTGCTTTCTAATCTCATGTCAAGTTCTGCCTTCACAATTCATTAGTCAGTCCATTCTTTTCTATTTAAGTTTCTGAGTAAGAGTACCAGGCAGAAGCAAAAGCAGGCAACAAGGGCACTCTGTGAAGGAAATAGAACAAATACTGCATTAATGAAAGCAATGTAATGCAGACTTGATGTAAAGATCTGGTTCCCCAGACATATCAGAGAATTCATTTCATAGACTTATTTAAAACTGGAAGAACAAGTTATATCAGAGAACAAGAGACTAAACTTACAGGATTATGGAACAAGGATTGAACTAGGAAGGGATTTAACATGGCAAATAATGGCTGAGGAAGAAGGACAAAATGAGGCATTGATTTAGCTATTTAGAGACATCCTCTATTAAAATAAGCCCAGAAATCATATCACTTTTGTTGATTTAGCTCCTTTCATTGCTTGTTCTAACTCTGTTCCCTCTTGGAGTTCCAGAGAACCTATAAATGTCTTTTCACAGATTCGAGCACCATTTATCAAAGTTATTGCATGAGCTGGCAAGGCAAGAGTTTAGGCATCTTGCTCCATGGTATTTCCCTTTCATAAACAACTCTAAAAGGAATTAATAAAGAGAGAACCCAAAATATGAGACTAGGTAAGTGATAAGTCTGAAATATTCCATGCATGTAGATAACTGTCAACATCGAAAAGATGTATCAAAGGGGATTTTGACTTTTTCTTGGTTAATTTATAAGCAGCAGTATGCAACATAAATCTTTTCTATTTTACTCTCTCATTATGTTATTTGAGTTCTAAATCGATTCTTAATTCATCATTTTTCTTTGATTCTGTAATAGTAGTTTGAGAATACATTTTTATTTCTTAATCTCTCCTGTATGGCAGCTCTGGCACGGGCACTGTCCCAAGTCACTTCTGAAACTCTGAATCTATTGTCAAGTTCTAGGCTGGGTCAAGAAATCATACAATATACCACAAAAGCAGTAAGGGCTTGTTGAGGGCTTATGACGATTCTTCATAAGATACTTATATTTTATTTTAAAGAATACATGACTAGCTAATATTATATTTTTGAACTACGGAAAGATATATTTAACTCTTATTCAATAATTGTACTGAGAATTCAGAGATAGTATCTCATGATATTAATATCATTAGAATTTATACTTTAATGAGTTACTTAAAAATGTATATATATTATTCCCCTTTATTATTTTGAAGGATTTACTGTCTCTTTTACTATTGTAATTACCCTATTTTGTCATTAATTACATGCTTTTGCCACTGAGATTTTCTCTTGGCATCATTAGTAGGTTAATTTGCATAAATGAAATACTTTAGCCATAAGTTACAGTTAAAATTTTTCCAGTTTTCAGCCAACTTCCTGCCTTCAACTTTTGAAGCAGGCTAGTAAGACAGGGAATTAGTAGACGGATCTGGAACCTGGCAGAGAGTCCACGTGGACATCAGTAACCCCCAAGACCCCCACCCCCAAGGCTCTGCTGTCCAGATCAAAGACTTCTTCTGGAGGAAAGGAAAAGCCCTGGATGTTCCCTAACCACTTTATCATTGGGCCCTCATAGGGACTTGATGGGTGGGGTAATCAGCAAACAACTGAAACCCCTCCCCTACCATTAGCAAAGGGGTGGAATAATTAATAGTTTATAAAGCAGACCGTGAGGTCTGAGCTCGTGCTTTGCTCTCTGGCTTCTGGACCTCCTCCTGTACTGCTCTCTCCATTTTTCTTCTGCCACGTGGTCACGCAAGTAAAACCCAGGGATTTATAACCTATAATGGGTAATGGCAGCCTGTAAATCAGCCCGCTTTATCACTTTTCACGCTCTTCCTCTCTACCTGGAACCCCTGATCTGTTATTTTCTCCCATTTCTCTTCCCTCCCTACCTAAAATAAATTGCTGGCCTAACTCACCGGGCATGCTCTTGAAATTTATTTCTGCAGTGTAGCCAGGAAGCTAAATAAAATCTGGTAACACTTTGGCTCCCCCCACTTCCTTGAACCATTTTTCTCAACCCTGGAAACATTTTAGTTGGGTAATGTGAAATTGCACGACTTAATTCATGAAAACATTTAGAATGCTTAATATAGTTACCATCTGCTTAAAAAAAATAATGTGCATTTCTGTTTTTCTCTTTTCTTCAGAAATAGGCAACTTTATATCTGTTTTCCTAAAGCAAATAAGCTTCACAGTTCCTGAACTGATCTCTCATTCTCCACCCCCACCAGTGAATTTAGTATGGTGAGCTATTTGTTTTGTTTGCATCAGCGATATCTCCACCTGTAGTTCTAGGGGCTTGCATTTTGATGACAGCAATTCCAATTAGAAAGGCATTTCTAACCGTGTTTCCCACAGGTTGATTGAAATTCCCTCAACCAAAAGTACAGTTATTTTCTCTTTGTTCTTTCTGATTTTCTTCCTGCAGTTTCTAATGCCTTCATTCTATTCCCAGTGCCCAGGACTAATCCTCTTCTCTCTCGCATATTTTTCTGCCATCCAACTATATCATCAAGGTTTTATGAAGTATTGTCATGTACCTTATTTGTTTATCTCTATGTATGTGTGCAAATACACAGTTACTCAGTGCCTTCTAAATGCCAAGCATTATGTTAGATGTTTGTGTTTGTTTTAACATGGATTTTATTTACTCATCTTCTGACCCAGGTTCTTAATTTCAGAAACCTGAGTTCATAGAACACTTTAAAGTCTATAGTTATCCCTCTCTTTCCTCTCTAACTTGGAAGCAGTTGTTTTGATGAATGTTCTGGGTTGCTTCCGTCCCCCTCTGTGTTCCGTAGGTAAGGGTCTTTTACAGCAGCAGGGCTCTCATGCCAGGACAGACATGGTCCCATTGAGTATACTCTTCCTCTGCATGATGGTGGGCTGCAAAAATTTCTCTGAGGCTGGGCTAAATAGAGAATACGATGTAGAGTTGTGAGCAGTGGGCATTCCAGTGTATTCCCTCACACTGCATTATTTGACCTCTGGTGTGATTACCTAACTCCTTGCCATACAGAAAGAAAATAAAATTCTTATAAGCTCTGATCCCAGTGATGCCTCTGTAGACCATTTGTTATATGTTGCTTTCAAAGTTTACATTTCAGTCCTCCCATCTAAAAGAATTAATAATGAAGTAAAGATATTGGCCTAATCTCTATATGACAACAGATATTAAGCACAGCCTATTTCCTCTAATTGCATTTTGCATGTTAAAAAGACAAAATTCTAACAAATCAGAAATCACCAAAATAATTCAGTTACTTCATTTAATGAAGTCATTAATTCAGTGAACGTTGATTGCATTATTACATGTGTTAAGTGCTCAGAATACAAATGGCTACAGAAAACAATCTTATGCCACCTTAGGCCCACAGATTAAAAAGCATGATTTTTTACATTATATAACCAAGTTAGTTAAGTCAGGATAATTATATATATATACATACACACACATAAATTACTAATATATGTGTGTGTATTTAGGGAATAAGGCACAGATGGGAGAAACTTCTCTCCTAATGAATGTTTTATATTACCTTTTTGAAAAGAAAAAGTTTTAGACTCCAGTGGAAATGAGTGAAAAGACCCTGGTTGTAATTATCCTGATACATTAACTTTGTACCTGTATTTTAGAAACATTGGCAATCAAATAATCATCAGGAAACTCAGTGATCAAAATGCAGCCAAATTTCTTTTTCCCTGTAGGTAAGCTTATAATGGCATGCATGTGTTTAATTTAAGGGGAAAATCTCCTATTATTCTCTCATGTTATATTATACTAAACTATTTCTGCAGAATTGTTTAAAATGTGAAGGAAAAGTCTAGTAAACAGCTATATTTTAATACTGAACAATGGTGATATTTGAGCAAGATGGTACTCGCTTTTCTTTCCATCTGTACACTAGAAACAGGGCAGTATAGAGATAGGGCAGTGACAGAGAAAATGGACTCTGCAGACAGATTGCTGGTGTCCAAATTCGACTCTCACCCTTTAGTTGTATAGTCATAAAGCAGTTACTTCATTATGCCTCATTTCCTCCTTTAGAAAAGATTAAGTCACAGGGTAAAGTACTTAGACATTGCCTTGAGAAGTGTAAGCAAAAATTAGCATTATTCTTATTGTGCTTATTGTTTTGACAGGATAACCAGATATTATGATCAACTTGGTGGGAAATATTTCACCCCAAAAATGCTTGGACATACATTGCTCCCACAATTATGATAGTGTTTTAAGGTTTACAAAGCGTGGTAACATAAACAACTTAATTTTCCATTCAAAATACCCTTGTAAGCTGACAGAACAAGATTTTTATACATTATCTTAATTTACTGATGAGGACATAGACACAAAAGACCAAACAACTTGCCGAGATTAGCAAAGATGTGTTCAGTGATTTTCCACTGAATATTGATGAAAGGTTTTTTTCCTTTTTTTCCCAGAGCAAATGAATGAATGTAGTATGTTCCTTACTTTGAGGAAGCTGCCCACCTAACTACAATTGCTTATGAGATCACTATATACTTTATTACCGGCATCTTTTTTAACGTAAGCATGTAAGGCATGCCTATTTATGCCTGATCACTTGGTAATGTTCCTTAAATTACATATAAATTTTGCATATATAAATACATTTGGGCACTCTAAAAAGAGTCTTCTCATGGTTTAATTTTCAATCAGTGACACTGCTAATTTGATTGTTCTGATATTTTTTCATAACCGCTCCTGGAAGAAAAAAGATCATTTTGCAAACTTTTCAAAATAAAGGTCTTTACCTCTGGAAGCTGCCTTTGACTGTTGGAAACATATACAGTAATGTGAAGCTAAATTTTACAAATAAGTGACTAAGATAAGTGAATAAGTTATATTTGCACATGCAAAAAAAACCCAAAATGAAACCATACAAAACATGGGGATAGACTTTTTATTTTATTTATTTACTTATTTATTTTTTGCAATACAAACTGTCTTTTCACATGTTTTGAAAGGAGAGTTCAAAGTTATGTTTAACAAGTACAGTCTAACACGGCTGTACTGCGTATAATTCTCCAATGTAATTGCCTTGAAGAGTAACGATCACTTTTATGTGCTTTGGCAGAGGAAAAATAGACATTTCCATTAATTTCTAGTCAAACTGTATATTTATCATAGATGGTGGCAGCAAAGGAAAGTTTCCTAGAAGTAAGGAAGTATTTTTCTCTTAGTAAAGTACCAATGAATTGTGAAGTATTACCTACAAAACCACTATTTGCTGAAATAGACTTAGCTCAATCGATGATTTTCAATTACAAAGTTAAAAAGACCTGCCCTGATTTTTATACAGTCTGATTCACAAAGGGCAATAAATACTTTAGGAAGGGATTATAAACTGGATTCACAAGTATACCTTCTTGTTGAGCTCAATTCCGAAATATTAATAACCTCTTCAATGTTTCAGAGAATAAGCACACAAAAAGTTTGAACAAAAGATACAACCGTATTTTATTTTTATGCAAATAATCTTGCAGCTAGAATGTTTACTTTCTATGTTTTGTAAATGTTTAGTTCACATGCATTATCTTCAGTACATGAAGTTTATTTGTTTTAATATTTAATTGCTTACTTTAAAAGTTGACTAATAATTTTCAGATACACTGCTACTTCTAATTCTCAAAATTTGTTATCAATGTAAATTAAATCCAAAGTATTTGATTTCATAAATAAAGACAAAAATATTTATAAAATTATGGAAACATCATAGTCACTTAGAAAAAGTAACTCTGGACTTTATTCATTGCTTCTTACATTGCCTGTCAAAATTTTCTCATGTTATGTTTACAGCTACTAACAAGGTAGTAAAAAAATATCATTCAGATATTTAAAAACAAGAAAAAACAATCTGAAGTCATGACAATCTATATCCTTAATTCTGCAATCCTATTATCATTTTGCAAACATGAGCTTCATTTTGCATCTTATTTTTATAATCATAGATTTTCCTACCATATGCAATATGATTCTTCTTTTTAGCAGAAAAACAATTTTAAATACTACCTCCATTCTTTCAAAACAGAAAGAGAAACCGATGAAAGAACATCTCTACCTCATTTCTAGTAGAGTTTTGCTCCTCTGGTGAAAATTCAAGTAGAGATTTTGGAAATTTACAAATAGCAGGAGAATATTATTTTTCCTGTTTATAACTGGACATATTAATATTACTTCCCATTTACCAATTCTGACCATTTATTTAATACTACACCTTTTCCTCTACTAGGTCCCTCACACCAGATAATATGTCTTGCTCTAATTTTTCTTTTGATTCCATAGCAAGATTCACCTTCCAACTTTCTTACTAATGTTATGATTTATTACGCTTTTTCTTATCTTTTTGCTAGTATTCCCTCCATCACCTCCCATGTCTAGAAAGTAAGCTGCATATGTTGGTAGATATGATTGTTTGGTTTGCTGATATATCCCAAGCATCTAGAAAAAATGTCTCACATATAACAAGCAGTCAACGTTTGTCAAATGAAAGAATAATTGAACAAATGACAAGATGTTCCTTAATGATATGCATAGCATAATAGCCAGAAGCACGTTTTCTCTAAAATTTCTCAAGATATTTGATATTCAAAGCTATGATGCTTGGAATCACACATCAAGCCCACCTGGGAGGTAGTTGGAAATGCAGACCTTAGGCCTCACCCCAGCCTCTCTCAGAATCTTCATTTTAATACAATCCCCTAGTTCCCTGAAGACCATCTAATAATGAGATCACAACCCTTCTTATTATGTACTGCATAAGAATAGTCTGCTTGTTCCTCTTTAACCTTCTTTCACTGGGAGAAATTCCCCTCTATTTCCTCTCCTACCAATACTACAAATAAGACGGTAATTGCATATAGACCAAACATTTCTTTAGTGTGTGTAAGTCTTCACAAATATGTTGCAGAGACTAGAAACCTTCAAACAGTGTCTCACTTGACTGAGAAGAGACAATTAACCAAGATGTACACAGCTTCTATATTTAAGTGTAACTTTTTTATTTTATTTTTTTTTAATAATGAAGAATTACTGGCTATGGTTTTTGGAAAAGGGAAAGTTGAACAAACTGCTCACTTATAAACCAACTGAAATTATCAAAGATATATATTAATAGGGGAAAATTTACTCAACATTTTAAATGTGCCATTCAAGCACCATTAGCTTCCAGTCATTTACCTTTAGAAAAAGAGCTGATGGGAAATTCCTAGGGATGAAGCACAAACTCTGTCCTCACATTGTAACATGTGCCATGAGGAATACATTGACACCACCTTAGCTTTTCTTCACCACCAAGCCCTGAGCAGGGACTATCAAAGAGGTGAAAGGAATGTTGTATTAGTCAGCCAAAGGGGTGCTGATGCAAAATACCAGAAATCTGTTGACTTTTGTAAGGGGTATTTATTTGGGATAGAAGCTTACAGTTATCAGGCCATAAAGCATATGTTGCTTCCTTCACCAACGACTATTGTCACATGTTGGGGCAAGATGGCTGCCAATGTCTGCCAGGTTCAGGCTTCCCATTTTCCTCTCTTCCTGGGGCTTGCTTTTCTCCTGGCTCAGCTCCTTTGTTATTTCTACAAGTCCAGCTGTAGTCTATCAGATGAATGGCTTGTTCTCTTCCTGGGCCTTTTCTCTTTCCTCATGACCAAGCTCCTCTGTGTGCTTACTTCCTGGGGCTCCAGCTCAAAAACTCAAACTAACTCTTCTGCTGTGTCATTTCTCTGTGAGTCCCCAACCACCAAGGGGGTAGGAATGTAATATCCTACTGATGTGACCCAATCAAACCCTTAATCATTATTTAATCAAGTAAAGTTCTGAATCCAATATAATCTAACATTCCTAGAGGACGAGATCAATTTACAAACTTAATCCAATATTTCTTTTTGGAATTCATCAGTAATACCAAACTGCTACAAATGGGTTCAAATCTGTTCCTTGAGTTGTGTATCTTAAGTTTTTCTGAAGCATCTATGTCTGGAATCCAGGATCCAGCAAGGCACCAGTAAACAGAAAGCATATAATCCATTATGACTCTTGTTCCTCTCCCTGATAGAGTGGGGTTCTTTTCTGTTTTTCTGAGTCATAGCCAGGAAGAAGTTTATAAAAAAAATTACCAAATGGAACTTGTGATAAACCAGACACTAAAATGCTGACCCTCTATATATGGATCTTACCAAACCATAGGGAAAAAAAGAAAAAGAAAAGGGTGAGTGTTTCTTCTGCTGGGGCTTGCTATGGCCCCAGCAGTCTCTTTGCTCCTCAGGCTGCTGAACCTCTGAAATGGTATGCCCAATAACAGCAAAACAGCTTTCAACTTCTGATCTGGGCAAGGAGTTCTGACAGCCTTCAGATGAATAGTGTGCAGGCCCAAAAAGTGGGCCTGCCTCCTGAGGCAGTCTCAGACTAGCCTGGCGTACTGGCTAAGAGTCCAGTCTCCAGAAGAAGAATGCCCAGATTTGTATCAGATTCATTCACTTAATCCTTTGTGAACTTGGTTAAATTACTCCACATCCTTGTCATTCAGTTTCCTGATCTGTAAAATAAGAGTATAACAGTAACTTCTCCATAATATTATTGGGAAGTTTCAAAATAAATTAGACAGAGGCGACTATCCATGACCAGTTCCTGTCAGTCCCAAGTAACAAGATCAAAACCTGAGAGGGGTTGCCTTTTCCCAAAACTCTTGCTGCACTAGGAGGTAGAGCCTTAATGCCAGACATTCTGAAATGGTCGTTGTAGGAAAGAATTTTCCAATGGAAACAGCCCAAATAAGACAAGGCAGCTTAGCTCTCCAATGAGAAAATCTCCTGGCTTGCTTCAGAGGTTGCCCGCCATAAGATTATCCTTCTGCCCGCTTTTTGAAACTTACCACTTTTGAATTTGCTTGCCCAATTTGTAAATCATTCATTGCTCGAATAAACTTTAACAGAATTTTTAATTGTCTCAGTTTTTCTTTTACAGAGGGAAAAATGAGATGAGACTTAGAAAATACTTAGAAGTGTGTGCCTGCATATAACTACCCAGCAAATGTTAGCTGTGGTTGTCTTTTTTAGACAAGTAAGTGATCATTTATATGCAGACAAAGCAGTTTATGAAAAGAGATGATGGATCTATCTGAACATTACGTAGAGTACTTAGAAATGACCTCTATGATAATTAGTATTTGAGGAGAGATTGAAGGAAGGAAAGGAGCCCTGTGATCATCTAAATAAAATCATTTCAGCAGTAGTGAAAGTAAATGCAAACTTTACAAAGCTGGAGAGAGCTTAGGGGAGCCCAAGAATATTAGGAGTCCATGTGAACTAGAGAAGAATGAATGGGAGAAAGGTAAGAGGAGAATGGAGAGGTATAGAGAACTAAATATAGAAGGTACTACGACCCTAGAAAGGGCACTGGCTTCTATTTTGCAGGGAGCATTGGGTGATTTTATGCAGAGGAGGCATGTACTACCAGTTTAAGCTAAGCTCTTGCTTAACTAGTAGTGATTTCTTGCTTGCACATTCTTGGATTTAGGTCAACTGCAACTTTATGTGTCATTTTATTCTAAGACCCAGGCTGATGAAGTATGCCTCATGGTAGAAGGAAAGAGCAGAAGAGATGGAAGAACTTCTGCTAGATATTTGCCTGTGTCACTAAAATTCACATGCTATTGCCCCAAAAGTCTTATGACCAAACCTGACAATGGAGTAAGGAAGTACACTCACCCTCCTGGGAGTCTTAAAGCAATGGGTATGGATGCACAATGACCTTAGCAAAAGGAAAGAGGAGATGAAAGGAAACACTAATACCATCTATTGAAATTAGCATGATAGGCATAGGTTTTAAAAGGACCCTTCAGTAGTTGTTCAGTGGAGCATACAATATATGGAAACAGAAATGGAAGCAGAGAGAAAAGAAAAGAAGATATTGAGATCTTTTATGTGAGATGATAATGTCTTTAAGATAGGAGACATAGAGATGGAAAGAAGTAACTTGATTGAGATGCATGCTTAAGGTAGAGTTGATGAGATTTGCTGGTTGATGTGTTGTAAATTCTGAAGAGAAAGGAAAAAAGCAAAAAAAAAAAAAAGAAAAATGGGAGGTTTCTGTTGCTGTAGTTTTTTTTAATTTTTTGCCTTAGCATCTTGAAGAATGGTCTTGCCATTTAATGTGTTGGAGAAGACCGGGAAGTAAATTTTTAAAATAGCCCATATCATAAAGAAATTGCATTTTAAAAACACAAAAGACATCACAGAGTGTAAATTAATTAAGTTAAAACATTAGAAGCAATAAACTTCAGTATCAACACTGAACAATTCAAATCTAATCAGTGATAAAGAATAATTAGCTGAGGCTTTCTCATAATGTAGAGTTAAAAAGAGTCAAGGAAAGACTAAAAGAAAAACACTGACACAGAGGACAGATTTCAGTCTGATAAGAGGCAACAGAGTCTATAAAAATGATAATATATAACAAAAGCAATGTTCAATAACAGAAGAGGAGGAGGAAATGGTGGTGGAGAAAGAAGAGAAGAAGGGAGAAGATAGAGGAGGAAATTTGACCTAAAAATAGTAGATTTTCAGATCAAAGACTTAAGCTATGAGTGAGAAAAATAATAAAAGGGAATAGTATGTAAATATATTCATGCAAGATATTGTTTTATTTAAAGTGTCAAGGTTAATCAAAGATTTGGGTATATTTACAACCTACAAACTATCTCCCCGTTGTCTCAGAAGATAAAGATAGAGGAGTTATGACCCTCACTGACATCCTTAACTAAGGAGCAAGAAATGCAATATCTGAGTCCTTTGGGTTATTAGGAACTGATGCAATTTAAGGAAGAATTTTGTAGTGCACCCTGGAGGCCAACCCCAAGCACCCAGAGGCAGTTTAGAAGCAGCAGTCTCCTCTCTGCAGCAGTACTTAGCATGGGGAACAGGGCTGGTAGAATTGGAGGGTCAATGTGCCTGAAAACCTGGGTCGGCTCTGCCAAACAGCAGATTGATGACTTGCACTTTCTCTTCCATTGTATTCCCTATGACTACTTTTGTACTGATGGAGAAACTCTATAGAGGAGACGGTAGGGTTCATCTATCACTTTTCAAACTCTACTGTAGAATTCTAATTTTACTTATCAGTAAGAGAAAGTATTATAAGAAAAAGAAAAAAATAGAGAAACTAATACTTCTGGAAGGCTTACAGTCTACATTTGTAATTGAAAATATTTGAAACCCATAAACACTCAAAAACGTGATCAATGGGGGAGTGGATATAGGCACCTGCTTCCCATGTATGAAGTCCTGGGTTCAATCCCCAGGACTTCTTGAAAAAAAGAAAAACTGAACTATGCAGGGAGAAAAAAAAAGATGTGGTTCTCAGATTCTAGAAGGAGATCTAAATACATCCCAGGCAAATGCCTTGGGCATTTAGTTAATGTCTTAATTATAAAGAGAGTCTGATTAGATGAACTGGAATATCTGAGTACTCAATCAATTTATACATTTTGTTTATTTCTTTATTTGTTTGTTTTCAAATTCAACTTCTAAATCAAATACCAGGCTCTTGGAAAATAACTCTAATCTTTTCATTCTTTTACCCCTAGGCTAATCTAGTATGTTCTCATCTTTTTGTATAAGAAATTACTTAGTCTTTGATGAGAGATTTTTTAATATCTGGTGTCAATTTTCTTTCAGTCATTTAAATTATGAACCAAGGAAAACAGTACTTGATTTTGAACAAGCATTACAACACTTTTATTTTTTCTGATTTCAAATGTTCTCCTTTTTACTCTTACTGTCCACAAATACATTAATTTTGTAGATGGAGGGAGGTTTTACTCAAATTAGAAAAAAAGATAACTTGTGTATAATTATTTGAATATAATGAAAATACTTGCTTTATGTTTTAACCTGGTTATGTTATCTTGGGTGATACAAGTGTAGTTTTATCTGAGAAGCTAAATAAAGAATTCAGGGTGAATTACTTCTCATCCCCCAGATAATTCTCTACATCTACAGATTTCCTCAAGTGTTTTCAGTTAAGGCAGAGAGAAGCTCTGCAAATCACTTGTTCTGACCTAAACATTAAAAAAAGATATAAACATTAAATTCTAATACTAAATCAGCTTTTTGGACGTCTTTAGGAGAGTATATAAAATCCTTTGTTTTACAATGTATGTGCCATCTTAAAACAGAAACAGACTTCAGACTAAGATGGACTAAACATTATTTGATTGCTATTCTTATTAAGGAACTAAACACACAGGGACTTATTATTTTATAAACACACATGTAGGTGTAATAAGCAAAAACATATGAAAGGAAAAGATACCTGTTCAGCTTTGTTTGTGTCATTGTCACATGCCTTATCATTCTGAGGTCATAATATTTTAGTTTCATGTGGGCTAGATATTTTGAGTTTGTTTCTACACTTAAAGATTTCCAAGCAATGTCTCAAAATATTTACTAATTTTTATCTATTCACTGGTTTTTATTTTACACATTTTAACAGTTTATCTTATAGGGTTGCATTCCAACTGCATTAGATTCCATCAAAATGCTATTAAATATAACAGCAATTGTGAATTTACAAAAGAACAAAATGGTCAAAACAATGAAATATAATATTAGACTTCAAAAGCTGATTTTCTTCCAAGATTATCATTAAAAAATCTCTTACAAATATTCATGCATTTCTGCCAAAGATGTATTGTGTTGACAATGGGGGAGTATGGAAAAGCTATACCAAATATATGCAAAGGATCATGGTAATAGTCTGCTGGTAATAGTCTCAAGATATTATCTCATAATCTGTTACAAATGTTCCACCATGGTCTGTTGAATTGGGGAAGGGGTGTTGTATGGGAATTCTACATGTGTGTGATTGTTTTATCAGTTCACAACTTCTGTAATGAAAATAGATATAAAAAATAATAATAGGGTATACTGGGGGAAAAATACACTAAATATAAGATAGGGACTATCGCTAGTAGTAATAGTTTGACAATGCTCTTGCACAGTTTGCAACAAATTTTTCATAACAATGCAAGATGTTGGTGATGGGGTGGTATGTGGGACCCTTGTATAATGATATGTTTCTTTTGTAAGTTCACAACACTTACTATACACGTATTGTTTATGTATGTTCTTATATGAATGATATATTTCAATAAAATTTTTAAAAATATCTTACCTTTCCATATCAATATTGGCGTTTGAATAAAATGCATTACTTTCTTTGCTAAATACTTTATAATAGACAGAAGTCCAACACTGAATGGCTAAAATTGTTTCCCAAAATTGCCAGGGTATATAAAAATATGTATATTTTTAAACCTTGTTTTATAAAATGACTCTAGGAATTTCAGAATTCTCACATTTTCCTGTAGTCATACCAAGTAATGGTAGATGCTGATGAGTAGGTGCCACTTTTCATCTAATCAAATTATATGTCCAAGTGCAAATATGTCTGAATGACTAACCATTGCTCTTGATTTATGGCCCAGCTAAAGAAGAAAATTAAACCTTTTTTTTCTTGTTATTGTGATTTTTCCTATTGACTCCATTGCCTGATAATAAAAAATACACTAATGTAAATTATAATAACTATAGCAAATGCATACAATATTTATGGACTATGAGATAATAAATGTTTGTTGTTGGTGGGGACAAAAAACATCTAACCATGTTTAGTTGGGAGTTGATTTTCATTCAGCACACTTAGAAAATTCCTCTTCCCCCCAAAAAATTGGACTTAAAATATCTCACTTCAAGGGAAAATGGATATAGTAGCCAAAATACTAAAATGAGAGATACAAAGAGTAACAACACACAGCAGCCTTTGTTACCTGAGCTTCTGGTGAGCAACATATTTAGTTTTACATTGTCCCAGTCAAGGTTTTTTCTATAAATTGATATGATTTAGTAATTAAGACAAATTAAATAGCCACAACTAATATTAATAATAAGAGCCACTAATATGAATAATAAGAGCCAAACATCCCATGGTATATAGTTTAAAATAATGGACATGAAGACAAAATAAAGAGAATACCCATAACCTGAAACAAAATTAATCTCCAACAACAAACATGCAAAGCATGTTTCCCTTGTGCTCATCCATGCAGAAGTTCTCTGTGCCACGTTCTTGTTCACATGGACCTTACACTCAATTAGGGAAAAGAGAAACGAACTACCACATATTTCCTAAAAAGCCCTGTAGGTGGGTAATCTCTCAATTACTAGTGAGGAATAATAGAAGAAATTGCTCTTTTTAAATGGTCTTACACAAAATATCCAACTTACAAAGTATTGCATTTTCATTTCAAGTTCAATAATTCTCAAGATATTTTGGTAATATAGATCAAGTTCAAGAGTTACAGAATTTATCTGGGAATTATAACATATATGATCATTTGAACTTATGTTCACTATTACTGTTAATATTCTGATGCATTTAGTGAGCTCTTGATAAAAAATATTATATATTAATTTTGAATTTTAATGTATTTTTCTAACATAATTACCTAGTTTTAATTTGGTAAATTAGACTTGCTCTAAATTCATAAAGCATATATAAACTTCTCATGATATTCATGTGGATCCACAGGGTAAGGAACTTAAGGAAGTTGTGGTTTACACATAGCACCTCTTTTGCCTTATCCCCATAGAATATTTTTCCTACATAAATGTGGAATGAATTACTAAATGAAGGAAATACTTCCAATAAAATAATGTAGGAACAAAGATGCCAGAAAATTTCTCTGGATTATTTTAAAAAGTATTTCAATACAAATTGCTTGTCAATTTCTCTGGATCGAGATGTAATTCTACAAAATTAGTGAAAATATCAAGACAACAGTTAAAAAGACCTGCTCCTCAGTCCCAACATAATAACTGCCTAGACATTAACATATTCCATTAAAAGTAGCAGCATAATAACTCCAGGTCTGCCAAGGAAACTCTTAAGGAATATGGGAGAAGTTTAACTAGAGACAGGATTTCATCTGAAGGAATTTCCAAAATGGAAATTCTGTTAGTCACATTAAAATTAAAAGATCACACTTCCCTTAATGTACTACAAGGAGCCCTTTGAGCTCCTTGTACTCAACTCAAAGTACCATTTGGGGTTTCTGTTTTTATTTACTGAGCTAAAACTGTAATAAAAAGGTATATATGCATAACTTCTTTAAAACCACAATTTCTCTCATAATAAAATAAAAGCAAACAATAAAAAAACCCAGAGATAATAAAAAACAAGAAGTATGGGTCTAAAAGATAATTTATGAAACCTCGATGTAACTGCAAGTACTTCAGAGCCCCAGTTAGCTCCCTGCCTTACTCTTGTCAGCTCTGTGAATTTGCCTAAACACTCCAAGAATAGTGCCCTCATTTAGAGAATGGGAAAAATAATCATAAAGTACCACTTATTTTTTCAGATTTGATTACATTCTATTATGTAAAGTTGTTTGCAAAGTTCCTGACATCTAGTATGTGCTTAATAAATCACTAGTATTGCTATCATATTATTATTTTAATTAAGATCTCGCAGAATAAAAGGTAGCATTTTATTTGGTAGCTATGGTTTATCATAATTTTCATTGCTTAAATTTGTCTATCTTTTTTACTATTTTTATTATGTCACATTTACTTCAACAATTTGTGAAGCCTAATTAGATACATATAAACATTTTCCTTTAAAAATTATGTTTCCCTGGCAAATTCTACGTTATTTGCATTGTCTGTTTAACTTATTACTTCCTTTATGACTGCTGCTATGACAGACCCTTGCTATGACAGAACTTAGCAAAAGGTTTATGCAGCAGAGCAGAGGGCATTAGCTCAGAGATGGTTGAGTAAGAGAGGGGAAGTTTCCAAAGAAGTGACTTTGTTGAAGTGCCCCTGAGAGGAGTCTGAAGAGGACATTGGAACTGTCATTTTACAAAGAGACCTACAAGCATCATATGTTTGAGGAAATGTTGGAACAGAGTTTACGTGGGTGTGGAATGACACAGGTCCTGACAGGTAAGTCAGAGACCAATTAGAAAGGGCCTGATAAGTGCACTGAAAGGTTTGACTTTTATTCTGAAAGTGCTAGGGTGGAGGGTGGTGTGAGTGAGAGTGACGATTGGAGTTGGCGAAGCAGAATAAAATGATCAGATTCTGAGTTTTGAAATCCCAGTCTGGAGGAAGTATGGCACATAGACTACAGAATTCTTGGCCCATAGGTAAGAAATCTCTTCAAGGATCACAGGGACATGATGCGGGCCTGGGATAAGAGAGGCATCTAGAAAAGCAAGGAGGGCACAAATTGTGACTATAATTAAGAGTAGAAATAAACTTTCTTTAAATTTAAATAAAAAGATGCATTACTTTACAAGGAGAGTGTTTAATATTGTAATGGATTCATAATGGAAGTTGAAAAATCTTTGGGGAGCAGATGTTGCTCAGTGTTTGAGCACTGGCTTCCCATACAGGAGGTCCTAGGTTCTGTCTCTAGTCCCAGCACCTGAAAAAAAGCAACAACGAAAACACTTTGGAAGGTTAATTGTTTTATAAATGACATGGCTTTGGGCTTAGCTTTTCACCAGAACCCAATCTACTTTTACTCACATCAACTTTTTAAATCTGCTTTGTAGTCTCATACTTTTTCTGCTCCAGGGTAAACTTCAGAATGATCTCAGAGCTTTTTCAGACTATCCAAATAATATATATTATAAGTAGCTTTTATGTTTAGAATGAAATGTCCCAAACCAGGGCGATGATCATTCAGCAACAATTCAGTCCAGTATAATAGTTAAGTTGTATTTAATGTAAAGCTTCTCCTTTCCAAGCTCAAGGCATTGGAAGTTGGAAGGCTTCAGTAGGGCATGGATTGGTTAGTTTCATCTTATTCTACCATTTTTTTTTCCATTCTGTAGCCAACTGGCTGAAGGAAGGGGAGAATTTGCCTAAGATATCTTAGTTATACATGGCATGATAAGCTGTAATCTTGAGTTGGTGTCCTCTTCATGGTTGATGCACTCTTATTAGAGCTTTCTCAGGAACCATTTTTGTGGATTCTTGTGACATTCCCCAAATGGGACCTGCAACTGCAGTCGCCTCCATACAGATGATACCTCAACACTTTTCTATGGCACTTAGGAATTCTCCCTCATTCTTTTGGTCAGGGCTGCCCAATGCTCCTCTTATTAGGGGTAATTTAATCTTCAAAGAAGTCCCCTTGGACAGGCCCCAAAGTCATTGGTAAAGCACATTCGTCTTGTTGGAAGTAAAGCACTGGCTTTCTTTGCTCTGCCACTTTAACCAAGGCATGTGTAGCCTCTCCAAACAGTTGCTAATGTTCCTAAGCTCGGATGAGCATATGATGCACTCTTAGTATGAGTGCCTTGGAACCATACATAATTCCATCCAAAGTATGCAATCAATGGTATTTGGCACAATCACATATTTGTTCACTCATCACTTCAATCATTATTAGAGCATTTCCATTATTCAAATAATAATAAAAATAGCAAACAAAGCAAAAATAAAAAAATTAAAAAACCTCGACACCTCTCAATCTCTCTATGCTTCCCCTGCCACACATAGCTGCTTTTCTGTTTCCCATCTTTCTAGTTTAATTGTGTTTATATTTTGTAAAAAGTCTTAAATATGCAACATTACATTATGCAATGTGTTTGAAACTACAAAATGTAAATTATATATACATATATGGAATCTTATGTATACATACATGTTTGTGCACATGGACAATGCACATGAATATGTATGTATATGCATATAGTTTTCAATATATATTAATGCAATATAAATACATGCATGTATATTATATATTCACTTTATATGTGCATAACTATATATGCATATGTACATGTTTGTGTAAGGTACACTGTATGAAATTGACAAGATATAAATATTATCAACTTAAGCAGAATTCCATTTAGAATAATTTTTCAACATAAACACCTGAATTTTTGTATTGTAGATATTAAAACCTGCGGTCACCAGTCGGGCTGAAGTGTGGTTTGCTGGCCTGGCGGGGGAGCAGCCGCAGTAGGCCAAGCCGCTGCCCCCATAATAGGGTGGCTGGTCGGACTCACCGCCACCCCTGAAAGGAACTCGGCATGGGCGCAGAGTGTCCTCGGGTCTCCCCTTCTCGGCAGCCATGCTTCCGCGGCCGCCCCTCCTCCCAGATGGCGCCACCCGATGCCAGTGGGGCAGCACCCTTCTTCTTCTTTCTCCCTGCGCAGGCGCAGGGCGGAAAATTCCAGTCTGCCCTTTTCCCCTCCCCCGACAGCAGCAACAGCCAGGTGTGGGCGGAAAAATCCAGCCCGCCCTTTTCCCCTCCCCCGACAGCAGCAACAGCCAGGTGTGGGCGGAAAAATCCAGCCCGCCCTTTTCCCTTCCCCCGACAGCAGCAACAGCCAGGCGTGGGAGGGAAATTCAAGTCTGCCCTCCACCCCAGCAACAGCAGCCACCAATCCCTAAACCCTGCCCCTTCCCCCAGCAACAGCGACAGCCAATCCCTAACCACCACCCCTCCCCCGTCCAGTACCGCCCACTGACCTTTCGCCGGCAACCAATCAGAACAGGGCATGGCTTCGACCAATCAGCCTTCCCCAGCCCCTATAAAACTGTTGCCTCTCCCTCAGTAAAGTGGACTTGCGTGTTTACCTTGTCTCCACGGTAGTTCTTCTGCCGTGCGCCCTCCAGTCCTGAGAGCCCCCGACAAGGGCCTGGCCTCCCTTGTCCCCAGTTCGTCGCCTGCTTCTCCGGGCGACCCCTTCGTCGCCTGTTTCTCCGGGCGACCCCTTCGTCGCCGGCTTCGCCGGGCGACCCCGTCAGCCGAACCGCGCAACCCCTTGTGAGACCGATCCCTCGTCTGCCGCCGGACCGACCCCTCGTCCCAGGTGGGACCGACCCCTCGTCCCAAGCGGGACCGACCCCTCGTCCAGAGCTGGACCGACCCCTCGTCCGCAGCCAGACCCCACCTCTACCGACCGAGCAAGCCGCCGCAAAAACCAACGCTTTAAATATATAAATAAGGGACAGAATTTCTTTCAAAATAATGTTTTTCTCAGAACTTTTTTATTCAATATTTGTTGACCAAACAAACACTTTAACATTGCTTCTTAATATATTTGCTAATTTTTAAATTCTGTTGTTAAATTTATGTCTATTTTTTCTTCCTCACATTTCTTGTAAACCAAGTCTCTGTTCATTACCTACATATAAGCAATGGCAGTTGGAAGTATCGTATTAATTAATAGTCACATTGGATATCCCCTCTCAAATTTTCCTCCTGCTTATTTGATATAAACCTTTCAAGCAGCAAGGGAAAGTGACAACAAACCTCAGAGGTAAGCTATGTGATTGAGAGAATCAGTTATCCTGGTGTCACTGAAAGCAAAATCAATTCATGTGTTCTGTCATCCTTAGAAAGTACTCTCTAACATGCTGGCAGCAATAAATTTTACAGGATTTCCCCAAAGTCAATTGCTCCTTCTATTTGAGATTAAGATGAAAGCAAATTGATTCTTCCCATACATAGAGGAAGTATGAGAGAAGAGATACTTTTAGTCTAGTGACTTTTTCTATTATTCTGACAGATTTCTCCTGGCTCACTAATGTAAAGTCCTTAGTAATTGAAATTTCTAGCTGTGAAATATACTCAGGCATATCTAACATGAAAGTAATTTCCTTTATAGTTACCCCTTCCAAGCAAGTAAGCAGGAGATTTATTCCTAAGCAACTTATGTCTAAGCACATTATACAAAAAATATTAGGTGGTTCTTTCTAATCTTTTAACTGGAAATACTACCAGCATACCATGCTTAAATTGATTTACTATATGTTTCAACCTTTAATCATTGTTTTTGTTTTTTCTTGAATCAAATTTGAAAATTCTGTAACCATTACAAATATTTTAGTAAGTTATTCCTTAAAATATACTTTCTTCATTTATGTATAATATATATAGAATTTTTAATTTAAACTAAAACCATTGCAAACATCCATAGATGGATTATGCTGTCATTTTAACAAGTTCTGCTGAGGCTGACTATAAGGAAAGGGTGGGTATAGGGATGCCGTTTTTATTGTCCTTTTGGGCACCATAGATAGACAGGCGAATTTTAAAATACTATTGTAATTGAATTAGAATTTACTAAGGGTATATAACTTTATAAAATGTTATTTGGAAGTAGCCAAAGGCTACAAAAAGAAAAGAAACAAGCATGCAAACAAAAAAGAAATCGATGAAATATTGCAAAACATTTCTGTTGATACCTATGTATGCATGAGCAGCATTACTGGGATATTTCTACAGAAGAGAATAATTGGATTTTACTTCCATAATGTGATTGAGACTGATACACGCTAGGTTAGGTTCCAAGAAAATAATAAAATATCTAAATTAAAGATAGATGAAAATGTACTCAGTGTATGTTTGTGTTTGTGGTTTTATTAGTGGAGGGGCATCCATTTATTCACACAACTACAAGTTAGTTGGACTGAGATGATTATGATAATGGGAACACAAACATCATGGTATTGGGGTGCAAAGCAGGGAACAATTAAACATTTGGTGGAAATGTACTGGCCTTGGCTCTCGGAGTATAAGTAATATATCAAAGTCAAAGAATTAATTATTTAATTTTGTGTAAGATATATATGAAGCTTGATCACAATTTATTTAATAAAACCTGTCATCCTTCATGCCATCAGTATTCAGTGTGCAATCTATCCTGATCAAAATCTCCTTGTATATCTGCAAACTTTTCACTTTGCATAGTATGGATGTAATAGCCCATATCAGAAATTGGAATTGGCTCATATTTTTAAAAAATTACTCTATAGCTTTATATAAAGAATTAAAATTATACAATTCTTTCAATTATTTTCTTTAAAATCTAAGTAGATTATAATTTGAAGAAGAAATTGGGGCATTTTGTGGAAAGGCCAAATAATTGTCATTGTGATATCAGTATAGGTGCTCTAAGTTAACTTTTTTTACTTTTACAATTTAATAATAAAATTAACTTAAAAAAATCAAACTCAGAATCAAGTGGTTTTTTTTTTTGTCATTGTTATTCTCTTATAGGTATGGAAATAAAAGAAATGTAAAAGCAACAACTGTTCCATCACATGCACACACACACATACACAAAGGAAAGAAAAGAAAATTCTTTATTCTAGAAAACTAGAACGTAAACAAGACTGAAGTGAAAGATAACATAAAATAAGAGTATGTTTAAAAATCCTGGTGCCTTTGTGAGGAAATGTAATTGAACAAGGAAAATTAAAAACTTAGATATGATCTTTTAATATCTTAAATTTATTAAAAAATTACTTGGTATGATGCGCCCAAAAGGAAAAAATATATATATAAGTTTTCTAGTAACATTAACTCTCCAAATAAAATGTAGTAACATAAATCCAAAAAGGGAAACTTGGTAACCTGAATGCCTTGATAGATATGCCTCATAAGATATTCCTATACTATCAAAAATAATGTTGTTTTTAGAAAGGTCTTCAAAATACACTTTGAAATTTATAGTAAAATGCTGAATCTGATCAATTAGTTATTTCATAAATATGTTTTGGTACTTGCTTTTACTGGTAACCCATGGTGCCTGAAGAGATTTAAAGATTTTCATTCTTTTAAAGGTTGAGAGGTTGAAAATCATAAAATATGTTTTTATTAATAGAAGAATGCTGAGTCAGCTTTAAATGTATTTTTTTTTCCCCAACTGAAATAAAAAGTGTCATTGATTTCAATATAAGCATCTTTTCTTCAGCAAAACCGGGCTTTGAAAACAAGCTGAAAATCATTAACAATTCTCCTCACTCTGGGAAGCTGGTGTTCCTTGGACTAGGTGAGGAATAGCAATTTCCTCTGTGAGATTGTGCTTACTCTAATCTTAACACAATGTTTGCAGGTAGCCCTGAGGAGCTGCGTACCAGCTAGCTGAGATTTTGAGCAGAAGTGCCTCCTACCTCGTACAATTCTTATCACTGGCGTAAGCGTCCTACAGGGACACTCCCAATATAGCAAGGGAGTGGAGGGGCAGTAGTGGCTGAGTTGTTTTCTGTCTAGAATTTTGCCTATTTGATTTCTAAAACATTTCTTTCTTTCAATATAAAAACCACTATTGCCAATATTTCTAAACTCACAAAAAATTATTTCCCCACAACAAAGTTCTTTCTTTGCTGTTCTTTTATTCAATTATCTTCTACTGAAATTTAACATCCTCATTCGCATTACATATATATATGATCCTTTTTGTTTGGGGCATAGGAGCTTAAGGGACCATGTGCTTCCCACTGAGCAATGGCAGTATAAATATGTCATGTCAACACTTATGTAACTCTTGTATTACACTTTGTGCTATGTCAAAAGCTTACTACAACATTGGCCTGTGGATATACAGCTTAAAATACTGCGTTGGACTTATGATCTATAGGTCCCTGGGCAAATTTCTTAATAAGACTTTGCTTTCTCAACTCTTAAAGAGGAATTACTGTATTGCCCTTGCAAGACTTCAGTAAAATTTCTTTAGGAAAAATATGCACAATGTCTTGGAAATAGTCCAGAATATAGGAGGCATCCATAATCGTAGTTATTAATACTTTTAACTATCCAATTGCTGGTAGAAGCAGTAATGAAGGAGGAGTAAATCCCTATTTCATTTATTTGTTAATGATGAGCTTCTTTAATACAAAATACCTTAAGGTCTATGTTTCAAAAAATAAAGCTCATATTTTCAGGTCAAGTCCAACTATTACTCTAAATTCTATAATTTAGTGACAAAAGAGACTGTTAGCACAATCAGGAGAATTACTTGGTGGAAAAACATAGTAGTGCCTATCTTAGTGCTTGCTAAATTTTTTTAAAGTAAAGTATTTCTGAATCAAAAACTCTGTGGTGCAATGGACTATCAAAATAATTAAATTACTGTGTCTAAATACATTAAATTAATAACGGACAGGAAAACCCTTGTCAATTTGATCAGTATGAGAGGGAACTATATCTGCTGTATCAATTCCTGATGTTTTAAACACTGTTGAATAATATGACAATCTATTACCATACACACACTGAGACATACCAAATTTCTTAATTCTTACTGTTGATGTCAATGTTCTTTTAGTATCATTTGAGAATATTATGACAGAACGGCAACCTACAAGGCTATCATTTTTAACCCTTGCTCTGCCAACTTGGGTACAGATAAATATTGGTTTTCAAATTTTTGAGTGTGTGATTTTAATGCCACTGAAAATGTAATTGAGTTTTCTAGCTTCCACTTAGGATATAGAAAGTTGGATATGGAATTGCTGTCACCCAAACAAAATCAGCCATAACAACAGAACCTGGATTATCTAAAAAACCATAACTTTTCTAGAACTCTTCAGAGACCTATTGTTGCAAGTGAACCTATAAATTGAAATGGAAGAAAAGACTAAAAACATCTAAAAAGAAGAGAGATGCAAGTAATGCCTCTGAAGGGGCAGAGTGCAGAAGAAATACAGGTACATTATACTTGCAAGTAAGAAAAACATAGGTAACATTTTTATTAAATGGCTAAATGCCAGTCTGGGATGTGCGGGAACCTAAATCATCTGAAAACCACCCCCATGAGGGGATTTCACATCCACTCAAATGCTCTTTCCACGGATCTTCACTAGGTATTTCCAGGGAAGAATGGGCTGGCTATCAAGGAGGATATAGAAGACCTGACCAATTCTAGCAACGAACCTGACCTCCTCTGTAGACCACTCCACCAAATAACAGCAAGATACACACTCTTATAGAGTGCACATGGAAAATTCATGCAGTCCATACTGCTGGGTCATAAAGCAAAATATAGCAAATTTACAAGAATTGAAATCATATTAAGTATGCCCTCTGATCAAAACAACATTAAGACAGAAATCATTAACAGATCTCTGAGAAACTTAGAAATACATGGAAATTGAAAAATACATTTCTAAATATGGGTACAAGAAGTGGCCACAAGAGAAATTAGAAAATTAGTTTGAATGGAATTAAAATTTAAAATACAACATTAATAAAAGGGGGGTATATGATATATGCAACTATATCAGTGCATACAAAGGAAGGTATACCATTAAATGATTATATGAGAGAGAGAGAGAATTTCAAATCAACAAAATAAGATTTTACCTAATGACTAGAACTATAAACAAAAAAAAGGTACAAAATTTAAACAAACATTTCACCAAAAATACACGGTAGTCAAAAAAAGTTCTTGAAAAGTTACTGAACATCATTAATATTTAAGAAACAAAAATTAAAACTACAGTGGAACACCATTATCCATTAGAATGGCTAAAATAAAATTATTTTTAAAACACGCCAATACCAATTGCTGCCAAAGATGCAAAGCAATTGGAACTCTCATACATTACTGGTTAGAATACAAGACAGTACAATTACTTTAGAAGATAGCATGGTAGTCAGTTATAAAATTAAATGTATACCAAACATATAATTTAGCAAACCCAGACTTAGATATTTACCCAAGGAAAACTTAACTTCATAAAAAATACAGTACTTAGGGAAATGGACTTGACCCAGTGGTTAGGGCGCCGTCTACCACATGGGAGGTCCGTGGTTCAAACCCCAGGCCTCCCTGACCCATGTGGAGCTGGCCCATGCGCAGTTTTGATGTGAGCAAGGAGCGCCACGCACGACTGTCCCCCGCGTAGGGGACCCCCACGTGCAAGGAGTGCACCCCGCAAGGAGAGCCACCCAGAAAAGTGCAGCCTGCCTAAGAATGGCACCACCCACACGGAGAGCTGACACAACAAGATGATGCAACAGAAAGAGACACAGATTCCTGTGCTGCTGACAACAGAAGCGGACAAAGAAACAAGACGCAGCCAATAGACACAGAGAACAGACAACCGGGGTTGGGGGAGGAGGGGAGAGAAACAAATAAATAAATAAATCTTTAAAAAAAAATACAGTACTTATAAAAATGGATGTTCACAAAAAAACCTGTACATGAATGTTTAGAGCACATCTATTCATAATTGTCAGAAAACACAAATATTCTTAAACTGGTAAATAGATGAACAATCTATCATACATCCACATATTATTGCTCAGAATACCACCCAGCAATAAAACAGGAACGAATTACTGGTACAGACAACAATGTGGATGAGTCTCAAGTATCGTACGCTAGTCGGAAGCCATACTCATAAGACTGCCTATTATATGATTTCATTCATATGGTTGTGGAAAGAAGACAAAACAATGTGGATAGACAACAGATGACTGACTGCCATGGTCTATAGGTGAGAGGAGTGATAATTATCCATATGGGAATTCTGGGGAAGATGGTACTATTTCATTGTTGAGCATTGGTGACTACATGACTATGTATTTTTCAAAACCTTTAGAACAGTTCACCAAAAAGGCTGAATTCTACCATATATAATTATATCTTACTAAAAATTTAATTAAGATACATTACTATTACCACATCTTGAACCATCCATTACTCAGTTTGTCTGTTCTGAACAGCTTGCACAGAGGTGCAGAAACTGTTCCAGACACAAAAATATACAGTGTTTTTCACTAGGTACAAATACATAAAGTATCTAATATGGGTAAAATATGGAGACTAATTAAATAAAACTGGATAAATAGAAGAATCTCCTTAGTAAAGAATTTGAAATAAAGTGTAAACAGTATATCAGGTCTTATTTTATACCCAAAACACTGTGTTTCTGAAACCTTAACTACTTGAAAATACAACAAATTTGTTTCATATTTTAAGACATTTATAAACCTGACCCCAATTATCAGAATTCCACATTTATGTACTTTAGATTATTGCAATTCAACTCTGTAAAATACATTGCACCACTTAAATTTGATCCTTTGTTCATAGTACAGTAGTTGAATATGATTGAATTTTTAGGACAAGATATTGATATGAGTGTTAATTGATAACTTATTAATTAAATGATAAAATAGTTTCTTTATGTTAAATGTTTTCATGAAAAATTGCAAAATATCAATAAAAAAGAATATTTGAACAGTCTTAAAATTTAGGTGCTTATTGAATACACACACACACACACACACACACACATATATATATATATATATATGAATATATATATTCCTACTCTGGCAAATATATATATACTACAGGATATTTCCCAGAGTATGAATCCATATAAATATAATTCATCTGTTCATCTGTAGATAACTTTTTCTTACAATAAATTCAATACATATAGCATATATACTGTTGTACTATATGTATGTGTGTATATTACATGTATATGGATTACAAGGAAAAGGAAGAGGTCAGAGATAAATACATGGAAATTTTATGAAGTTTTGGATATGGAAAATAATTGTAGAAAGCAGAAGTCTAAGATGGTCACCTTGACCTTTGTCCCCTAGGTTTAAATTATTTTACATGAAAAAGATTTTTCAAGTACAATTAAGGTTACTAATAATTTGACCTTCCGATGAAGAGATTGCAGCTGAGACTAATTAATTACATGAGTCCTTTAAAAGCAGCGTGTTTTCTCTGATTGGTAGCTATAGAAGAATTCAGAGGGCTATTCTTCTGCTGGATTTGAAGACAGAGGAGACCATCTTCAGGCAGAAAAGATCTCAGAGCAGCCTTTCAGAGCTGTAAGCCAGCCCTGGCTGACAGTCATCAAGAAAAGGGGAACCTCAGTTCTACAATTTCAAAGAACTGGATTCTTCCAACAATCTGAATGAACCTCAACACAGATTCTTCCCTACAGCCTCTGGATAAGAGCTCAGCCTGGCAGATAAAAGATTTCAGCTATGTAAAATCCTAAACAGAGAACCCAGACTTCCGGTCTATCAGATCTATGGGATTCATTCTGACATGGGTATTGTTTTAAGACATATTTTTGTAGTAATTTGTTACACAGCAATAGAAAACTAATACAGGAATGATGAACAGAAAGAGGAGACTGAAGATGGCAAGCATATTGACTACATAAACATCTATTAGGCTTTGAAAGAAAAGTTGCTATTACAGTTACACAATTATTTGAATGAACTTGTATGCACATTCTATATTTTAAATTTCTTTGTACAATTTATTTTCTAATAATAGACCAAACATCCTAGACACCTTTATTTTATATTCATAATAGGATTGAAGTTCTTGGATGAATTTATTTCTTGAGATACTTTCATAAAATAGAATATTTGTGTTAGATTTTAATATTCTTTACTTTGTTTAAAATGAAAAAGTATAATATATTATAGTTGTTCAAGGTAATTGGTATACCAGAAGCTATTTACTTTTAAAATAAGATAATAATACTTTTTTAAAAATTTTATTTTCCTTTCAACAAAATTGGTGAGAGAATAGATTAAAATAGTGGTTAGTTAAACATGGCTCAAATGCAAAGTCTGATGTTGATAGTTATTTATTTTTAAACCCTACCTTGTAAATTCGAATTAAAACTAGAATAAAACACATAAAATAGCCTGTCCTTTCTCTTTAAAAAGTGGACCAATGTTTGGAGGACAAAAATCTTATCAGTAAAAGGTAGCAATAAAATCATTTTAGGAGTCTGATTCATACATATCAATGTTCCGAATGGGATGGTGTCTTAGTTTTGCTATACAGTGATCACAAATACATACAATGGGTTGGTTTAACAACAGGAATGTACTAGCTCATGATTTTGAGGCTAGAAGGTTTGCTTCTTCCTGGGTCAGTAATAGCGTACAGATTCTCTGGCAATCCTTGACTTCCTTGGCTTTCCCATCACGTGGCAAAGACCTCTCCTTTCTTTTCCAGATTCTAATGACCTCTGACACTGACTTCTCTCTGTGGCTTTCTCTCTCTGTCTAGATTTCTTCTGCTTATAAAGGATTCCAGTAATCCAATTAAAACATTCTCTCATTCAGTTGAGAAACAACTTATCTAAAAAGAACATTTCCAAGAGGTTTTATTTACAATGGGTTCATACCTATAGCAATGTAGACTAAGAACATATATTTGGGGGTACATAAGTCTACCTATTCCAGATTTCCCCTGTGCTCTCTGCCTTGAGTCGGTGGGTGCCCATAGTGTTTGCCCCATACCCCTCAAAAGCTGGAGGTGGAATTAAGGGCTTGACAATAGCAAAAACCCAGAGCAAGGGAAGATAGAAGAAATCAGGCTTTTCACTTGCTTTGCCCAAGGAGAATAAAATAAATTTGTGACAAGTGCCTTTCAGCTCAAATACAGATGTGTTAAGACTTCCATTCCTATCAGGAGACATACAATCCAGGGGATTTAATAAAATGCTGTGGTCACTTTGGCTTTTTTCTTTGCATGATGTTTTCCCAACTCTTGACATCTTGATTTTTTTTTTAACATACTACATATTTATAGGATGTTTTAAATGCCATGCAAGGACACATGTTGATTGAAAGATTATCTTTTACACATGAAAATATATACAATTACACTGAATATTCAAGATGATGTCTACTGCATCATTAGAATTTATCTTGATATGATGACATTTACTTCAAGCTAGCATATGCTACTGATATGCACAGCAGTACAGGAAATGCCATATAGATATTTTGAGAGAAAGAAAAAAGAACAAATGGATCATGTAGTCTCCCAGAGTTGTTTCTTACTGTGCATAATAGAGGTAAATATCATTGCCCAAAAATTCTTTCTGTGACTTTATGCTTCAATGCCTTAAATCTGTACTTTATCACATGCAAAGTACATAATTGTATGGTTTGCATTAGCTACACATTTTAGTTCTAGTACCATGGGGTCCCCTATCCTGTTTTAAACAATACATAAAATGTCTTTCCTGTTTATCATTTCCTTCTTTCCTAAGGAACTCACAATAGTGTGATGAAGAGAAAACCCTACCAATATATCTGATCTATTTTTCTCTACTTATGCATTAATTATGAGATTTTGTCTTTCC
Organism: Dasypus novemcinctus; assembly: GCF_030445035.2. Lineage (NCBI taxonomy): Eukaryota > Metazoa > Chordata > Mammalia > Cingulata > Dasypodidae > Dasypus > Dasypus novemcinctus. The sequence continues at coordinate 20,972,881 of NC_080674.1, forward strand.
CATGGCCTGTCTAGTGTGCAACATTGATGCAAAAATATGAGCAAGTAAACAATGTATAGCAAAAATGAAACTGGAGCACATTGTTCCCATGCCTTCATTTCTACAACAAATACAATATATGTACATGAAAATAATAAGTAGGTAGGCTTATCTTACTGGAATAAATTTAGAAACAAGGCAAAAATAAGCAAAGAAGATTGGGAAAATTGTTTTAAAAAATTATTAAGAGAATGGATGTTTCTACCATAATTTCCTATTTTGTTGAAATATATGAGAAAAGGTCCTCTAAAACCCCGAGAAGCTAAAAATTATACTAGAGTAGTCATCTAACAGGTTTCTTTGCCAGATTAATTTAAGAATTATAATAATAAAACTGTGCATTAAAGTTAACAAAATTAGTGCTTTCAAAAATATTTTCCTTAATATTGCTAATGGGCATTTTTGGAACATTTTAAATAATGACTGACATTTACAAGAGGAACAAGCCTTTACAGAGGGAAAAAATGGGTTTATCTCCATACAAAATTATAATGTAAACCTTGATTTTTGTAGTAACATTTTAATATACAAAATCTGTACTGATGCTGTTTTTACAGATAAGCATGGACCTGATCATCCCTTATGCTTTCAAATTTTATAAGAATGACCATATGATTTTAAATATATGGAAATTGAATGAATGGGTCATTTGATTTTGGATGTCTATCCACTTACATCTTCAATTCTTAGACTGCTAGATAGCTTAGAGGCAGTTTTATGCAAAGACTCTCTTAAATTTGAATTTCCCAAGTGCATTTTAAAACATATCCTGAGAGCTAGACTCTGAAGAAAAAAGAAAGAGATTGTGGTAGATTGAATTATATGTCCTAAAAAAATGTTACCTTAACCTGGATTCCTGTTTTGTAAAGAGGACCTTTGAAGAGCTATTATCAGTTAAAGTGATGACTCATTTGTGACTAGCGTCTTCTAAAATCCTAATTAAGCGTGGTCAGTCTGAATCAGTGTGGCCCTTAATCCCCATGCCTGTACTCCTTTACAGCAGAAGGGTTTAGATGCAGGGAGTCAGACAAAACCACACAGGAGGAAATCAAGGACATGAGCATGTGAAGGAAGACTGCTATTAACAGATGGCTACCAACCTGGGGGAAAACGTAGCTTTGCCGAGAACTTGATTTGGGATGTTTGTCTGAAATTCAGACAAAGATAGAGAAAGCCACCAGAATCAAGAAGTTAAGGTCAACAGAAGCTGAAAGAGATGGGAGGAGCCAGGAGAGGCCCCCAAGTACGTTTGTACATGAGAGAAACACCAAGGACCCAGGATCACAGGAAGCAGGCCCCAGGATGCCAGTTGCTGGGAAGAAGGCGTAGCCTTGATGAGGCCTTGATTTGGACTTCTCCTTTCCTCCAAACCAAGGCCAATAAGCTCTCATTGTTTAAGCCAACCATACTATGCATTTACAATAACAATGAGGAAACTTAAACACTTGTTAAACCCCAATTCCCAATTTATTTGACCATTGAACACTTTCATTTTGAGGAATTTAGTAATATTTCACAAGAAATGCTTTGGAAATGCCACCCTGTATCACTGTATGCAACTCTCCCTTTCTGGGGGATGATTTCTTTTCACCCTACAGAAAAGGAACTGGAAAACTGAAAAACAAAACAAAACAGATACTGCAGTATCTTAATTTATACATGTAATTTAGAAGAGTAAAATACGACATCTAAAATAAAGAAATAAATTACAATCAGTGTTGGGAAACAGATGTAGCTCAAGTGGGTGAGCACCTGCTTCCCAGGTACAAGGTCCCAAGCTGATCCCTGGTACCTTCTAAAAACAAATGAAAAAACCAACTCTCATTGGGAAGTGGATATAGCTCAGTGGTTTGCATGTGCTTCCCATGTATGAGGTCCTGGGTTCAATGCCCTGTGCCTCCTAAATCAAAAGTAAAAATAGAAACAAAACAAAAAATTACAGTGTATAGACAACTTTGTTTTTAGAGACTAATTCTGCAAAATGATAGATAATTATGCTATTGTATAGTAGACTATTATATTAAAAGGAAGCAAGAATTTCAAAGAAATACAGTGATCACTATCAAGGAGCATGGATTCAGTAACAGTCATGGCAAGGTGATCTAATTAGAATAAATCATGGAAACTTAAAAAAAAGCAGTGGCCTTGATATTAACAGTGCAGCTGACATGATCACTCATACTAACCTTTGACCAAAATACAGACATCTGTTCCAGATAAAGTAATAATTAGGGACACTGCAGATACTCCTAATCTTCAATGATCAAACTTTCTGTTGGAAAAATTAGTGTGAAACTCGAGTTGATTCCTGACAGCAGTTAGAAGGGCTTCAGAGGACTCATCAGCCCTTCAAAGTTTATTATATTTGCAATTAATATGCATAAATGATAACTAAATGTGCATACTCTGCAAAACTGAGAACTATTCCAGGTTTGTTAAATTAAAATTCAATAAATGGTTTTTAAAAAAACTTTACCTGAAAGGATGAAAATGAATGTGAAATTCAAACTTGGGTATAAAGAAATCAGCTGCACTCTCAAATTGCCACAGGCCCCAATGTATGTGCAAAGACTTTTAGGATATTCAGTTAAATATACATTCAAAGTGAGTCTCTTCTATGATGTAGCCATCAAAAATATTAATGCCATCTCAGGTTGCACTGAAATACCCTAACATTTACTGAAAGGATCCTATGCATAAGGAACTATGTCATGCTCTTCACTGTATTAAAATCAGTTAATTCTCTAAACAAACTTTAATGTTGGTAACTAAAGCCTAGAGAATTTCATTAATTTTTCCTTGAGGGCAAAGACCATGTCGATCTTTCTTTTTTTTTTTCTTTTAATGCCTATATTGCTACATATAGAAGAGATGACAAACTGAGAGAATTGGGTATTTCATAAATATTTTTTAATGTATTAATGAATTGAGGAAATCCAGACATGAGCAAAAAGACTTTACACAGGCTAGACTGCAATCATGATATTTAGAAACTTTTAGAACTTTTCCATTAAAATAAATCTCAACAGATTTCTAAGGGCAAACATTTTTTAAAAAAGAGAAAATCTTAGCACTACATTATCTTCCATCAGGACTGTTGCATGAAGAATTTACATGAATTTTTGTTATGGTAAGTACTACATATCTCATGCTATAAAGTATGAAATCATATATTATGAAATTATATAAACAATCTCAAACTTACATGAAGAATTGTCTAGATTCTTAATTGTTAGAATCATTTTATATTCTGGAATATAAAGAATTTTCCATCCAAGTAACAAACTGGAGAATAAATTTTCAAATAATCAGAATATATCTATGACTTATTGCCTACAAAGATTGAACATTAAAATGAATAATATTCACATGGTTGCTTGCTATGTGTTCAATATACGTTTGCAGAATAAGTGCCTCAAGGACATCTGGTAGCTTAAGAAATAGTTCTTTTTATCAACTACTTTTACTTGAGTTGGTTGGGAAAGTTTAGCATATATGAATACATTTGAGAATAAATTCAGTATCACTTATTTAAACATTACAAGTTTTCATAAAAAAGACAGGTTGTTTTGATCTTGAATTTCAGAAGCTTACACAATTGGTAGTTTATGGATAGATAGAGAGAATGAGTCAGGACATTAACATTAAACAGGGGTATCCATCTGGAAATGGAAATTATTTGCAAGTGGAAATGGGGAATTAGATAAGGGAACAATGAAGAAGTTGATTGAACAAAAAAGAAGTGTGGTTATACAACAAAGAGAATAATGAATTTGGTGGCAACAGTGGAAGAGATGTCTTGATACTACAGGACTGCAGAATGTAAATGTCCAATAAGATTTTGTGGCACAGAATGTGAGCAATGAATTAGTACGAGAAATAAATCTTTATGCATGATGAAATGAGGAAAAAAATGTCTGAATTTATACTGATCTTTTTTCAGACTGATGAGAAAATCCAAATAAGATGCAATTGTTGCCTTTTAACAAAACTAGAACAAAGAGTATTTTTGTAGACATTTTACAGGAAAAATGATAAGTTTTGATGACCAGTCTTAGACAATGAAGGGAAGGAAACAATCAAATATATCTACCAATGTTTGCCCTGGGATAACAGAAGAAACATACTGCCCCATCCAGTGATGAACATGTGACTAGAAAATAATTTCAGGTGGAAGTTATGGCTGTTCTATTTGAACATGTTGAATTTGTGGTAAGGAAAAGATTTAAGAAAGTTGTTTTGTAAGCAGATAGAAATAGCTCCAGGTCAATTCTCCAAAAATCAATTCAGCTCAAACCAATCTTCCAAAAGCAAATTGATTTTTGGCAAAATGTTCTGCATCCAAAGAGAACGCTAATATTTCAATGTCACAGAAGCTGGAGTAAGATGGGGAAAGAAATATAAGAAGTGAATGCAAAAAACATAGGAAAGAGGAAGAAAAGAGCTGATAGAGGATCATTATATTAAATGAAAGAGTTATTCGCGACCTTGTCTAAGTTTCTATTGGAGTATAGGAGAAAATATGCATAGAAAGTGAAAAATATGTCAAAGGACTGAATCACAGCTTAAGTGAAAGAAATAGTCTAAAGTAAACCTCTAAATTTTAAAGTATGGTAAAAATCAACATTCAAATGTTGTCTTTATGTTGAAATCAACTTTAGTAAATTTTGAAATTAAATGCCAATTTCTTAATCTTCTGTGCTTGAGCAAAATATATTTTCATTTTCCAACTAACAATTAAGATTCTATTAAGAAAATCTTTTTATCCCCCAAAACTGTATTTATATTTGACAGCAATAAAGAAATGCTATAATGTAAAGGCCAAGTTATAAATGTGGTATAACAATAAGTTATATTTTATGCTGATTCATTTATTTCTCTATATTTCACTCATACACAAAAGCATAAAAGTTATCTCACTATATAAAATTCAATGAATTAAAGACTCCATACTTTACTATACTAAGATCAATTTGTTTGATGATAAACATATTTAATATGTAATCAGTTAATTCTTAGTTTGTGTATTTTATTTCCCTAAATTCAGAAGACCATATTTCAAAATTTCAAAATCTAATCCTTTCCTGAGATTCATAATCATTATGATTGTATGAAGCCAAACTATTTATAATCTATTAAATGAATCAACTTCTTAGTCAATGAAGCAACACGTGGTGAATTATGTTTGGACTTTGGAGTCATATAGTCCCATGTTTGAGTCCCAAAAACAAATTTACTAATTCAATGATTTCGGACAAGTTGCTAAATCTATCTCAACCTCATTTTCTTCATTAAATATAAACCACATAAATTGTTAAGCAAAGTAGGCATTCACTAAACATATTTATTTTTGTTTTTAAATGTTAATTTTGTTCTTAGGGACATTTTTTTTTTTCTGATAAGGGAAGGGAAGGTGGGTAGAGAAGCCTATGTCAAGACTATTCCGAAGAAGCTTAGAAGAAAGAAAAGAGGGTGTTTGTGTGTGTGTATGTACGAACATACAGGCCTACATGATAGACGACAGATGAGAGTTAGAATGATAGATAGATGAATAGAAAGATAGATAAACTTTTTCTAATCATGAGTGACAGAAACTCAGGAGTAACTCTCAAAATGGATAAACAGACTAACTATTTCCAGTTTAAACAACTAGACAAAATTATACATATATTTATATTATCCTATTAATTGGTCCAAATATCTTTTTACTCAATATTGTATTTAATGAATTTTAATCAACTTAATCTTTTCAGACTGATGAATGATTTTATTAATCTTATTTCACGGTTTAATTTGATAATTTTTCTTATTTTCATGTGGTTGACATATCAAAGAAGCATCCTTACAAGTGCAGTTTGCTGTAGGAATTCATTTACTATTCTAGAACACAATATAGCTGTACTTCTTACTCTGCAATTAGACATGCAAATGTGCACAATATTAAAAAAGTTAGAATATGTTTTTAAAAATTCAGTTTTACCAATGAAAATTAAGCAAGTCAAAAATTACAAAATTTTTCTCTATTTTCTTCCAAAATTATGGAGGATATATTGATTTTTTTCAAATGACAACAAAGTTTTTTCAAGGTAAAAATATCAATTCACAAATTCAAGAAGGGATAAATTATCTGAAATGACTGCTTGGGTCATTATAAATTAAAAATCTTTCTATGCAATTACATTTTATTTTTACTATGTATTTTGCTTGAGAAAATATGAAGATTTATACGCTATGCATTTGTGGTATTTAAATGCACTTGTGAAAGCATTTTGCATATATATTATTATAATCTTTTCAGCCTGACTTTCAAATTGACATAAAGTCCTCATTAATATTCTATTAGCATGTATGACTCACATTAGCACAAAAAAAATAAATAAGATGATAATGACCAAGCATTTAGTTTGAGTGTTTCTCTATTCTTTTAAGGTATTAAACCACCATAATCAAAGGCCTGTTATAGTAATTTAAAATGTAAATTCTACCCATTTAATTAGCGAGATAACTGTCAGAAATGGCAGCAGAGAATTACTGACTTAGTATTATATAAAATAATAAGATTTATCAGCTTAACTCCGTTTCAAATAAAATAAGTGACAGTCAAAAGAGCTCAGTGTGGTGGTATAAAAGGTATGTGAGTGAAACCTTTTTCAATAATTGAAAATAGTCTTGTAAGGAATGATATTTTTTAATTAATTTTCAAAAATAAGAAACAAAGGTGTCGGCAAGGTGCACTGTTGCTGTGTTCTCCAGAGGATGGCATTTGAGCTATAAAAACATTCATATGATTGGGAGTACTTGTTTCCCTGTCTTAGCACTCCATCTATATAACATATATTTTAATACCAATTTTTCAAACCAATTCATTCTGCTGGGCTGAATGATACTTGCTTGTGAGATCATGTTTAAATAAAGAATAAAATAACATACCAAAACCTTAAATCCTAAATAAGTTTCCTTTCCAACTCTGCCCTATATCCACCATGACTTCAATGTGACATGAATTTTTTGTTTATAAAGACCTTCACAGCCCAATAATTAAAACAACTTAGTGTGTGAAAACATAGTTATTAATGGCCAATTTGCCATTAAAGAAAAGGAGACAAAAGACACGTACTCCTGGAAAATGCAATCCCTTAACAAAGGAAGACGTCAATGAAAGAACCTGAGATCTGAGGTTGTAGGATAACAAGTGCCAGTGAAATGGCAGAAATGATTTCATCTGATCAGCAGATATTTACAGTGTTGTGCCCTAAGCCAGGAATTGTACAAGTACAGCAAATGGCAATGGTTAACAACAACAATAGAAACAGAAACACCTAAAGAATCATTTCCTATTTTAGGAAATTGTAATGTCTGATGGGAGTTGGAATGGAGAACCACGTTTACATTTTAACAAGGCTCTCGGTGGTTCAGCTGCTGGCCCAGGGGCCAGCCATATTTTGAGAAGCACCAGAACAGCAACATGAGCCATATGGAAGTCACATTTGGAGTGAAGTGTGAAGAATGAATGGAGGTAAAATAGGGAAAGGAAGGGAGGGGCAGATTGCCCTTTAGATCAAAGGAATAATATGCATGGAGAAAGTTCTGAACACAGACTAGCAAGGAAGGACAAAAAAAGAGGCTCATATCTGTGAACTCCTAGAAGACAATGCCTTTCAAAAAAAATTGCTATGACAGTTTGAAGTTTTGTGAATCCCAGAAAAAGATCATTTTCTCAGAACTAATCCACTCTTGTAGGTATAGGGCCCTTTGTATTAGATTCTGTTGAGGAACTTTTGATTAGATCCACTAATGAGATCACTTTAGGGACTTTGATTGAACTATTCAGTGAGGGGTGACACAGGTTGGGTCTCCACCTTCTGCTATAAACACAGAAAAAGACCACTGCCATTTTGATTCTACCATTTGAAAGAGAACTCCTCATTCAGCTGCAGCTGAGAGAGAGGCCAAGTGAAACCTCCAGAGGCTGAGAGAGAGGCTGTGCCTGGGATGGGTGGAGCACGGGAGCACAGAGTAAGCCTTTGAGAGAGGCTAGGCCCAAGGAGCAGCTCAATACTGAAGGGACAAGCCCTGCCATGTGTGTGACTGCCCACAGCTGAGCTGGGCAGGGGTGGGGGCAGGACACGGAACAGACAAAGCTGAAGTGAGGAGGCCCACAAGCCTGATGGCCCACAGCTGAGCTCGAGGAGATGCGCCTGGCGGGCAAAGCAGGCACCTTGACAGAGACTGGCAACTATTTTGCTGCCAGGATGATGCCCTGATTCCGACATTTTCACAGCCTTGGTACTGAAAGATTTTACTCAAATAAACTCCCTTTTTAAAAACTGACCCATTTCTGATATATTGCATTGACAGCTTTAGCAAACTAAAACAATTGCTATGCATTTTTCAAATAGAATGTGGAAATGATTCTATGACTTAAAGCAATGAAAATAGCAGTGCAAATGAGTTCAACTCTCCCTGAGCAAGAGCAATTTATACTAATGAGAACAGGAAATCACAGTAAATAACTGATATACCTGCAAAGATTTTAAGCAATATAAGCATTTGTTATAAGCGAGGGCAGGGAATGGAAGCCAGAGTTTTAGTCAGCAAACCAGAGGATGGCCGGTTGTGCTGCTAGAGACTGAGACACATCACGAAGGGGCTTCTGTGCCATGCAGGACAAATCAAACTTTTATCTTGAAAGGTCTAGAGAACATTGTAAGCAGAACAGGGTATGGTCAGATTTACCTTTAAAAGATAAGGCTATTTCTCCGCTTCTGCGTAATCGACCCTGTGTGGGAATGAAGAAGTCTCGGTGTGGAGATAGAAATATTTATAATAAGAGATTCAAATGCCTCTTGAAGTTCATTCCAGGATCTCTGCTTTATAGGTATGATGGAATGCAGGGAGCCCCACCTGGTGACCAGATCAGTTAAGGGATTTACAACACTATAGGACAAAATAAATAAATTAATGTAATATTAATGGACATAAAGAGGAGTTGGCAGAATAAAAATGTATCGTATGGAAATGGATGTGGCTCAAGCATTTGGGTGCCTGCCTACCACATGTGAGGTCCTGGGTTCGGTTCCCGGTGCCTCCTAGAGAAGATGAGCAAGACAGCATGCTAACCTGACGGGCTAGCGTGGCTGGCTGGTGCACCAAGATGATGCAACGAGATAACATAAGATAACGCAACAAGGAGACGCAACAAGAAGACACAATGAAGAAACACAATGAGAGACAGAGCAAAGCAGGGAACAGAGGTGGCTCAAGTGGTTGAGTGCCTCTCTCCTACATAGGAGGCCCAGGGTTCAGTTCCTGGTGCCTCCTAAAGAGATGATGAGCAGATACAGAGACCACACAATGAATAGACAGGGAGCACAAACATTGAGGGGGCAGGGAGAGAAATAACTAAATAATAAATCTTTTTAAAAAAAATACATTGCAATGGCTAGATAAGCATTCCATGGTGATAGACTAAAATAAAAGTAGATGAAATAAAAGGAACGTTTTCGAAGACTGTCAAGTTTAGCTAAGCCAGATAAATGAGTCATGAGAAAGGGAAATAAAGGAAAGGAAACATTGGTATTCTGTTTATTAGTTCAGGTTAGTGCATGCCATAGTTAGCAGGGCTTTTATATATTTAGGGAGAGGTACAGGGCAAACAGATAAATACATCACTCTGGAATTCAGCAGGGGTTGTAGGCAGTGGATAAGGATTTGGGTGGAAAAAAAGGAAGTTATGTTCTTTAAGTAATTTATCAAAGTGAGACGAGGGTAAAGGTCAAGAACTGAGCAGTCAGTTAAATAAAAAACTCATGAGAATTTATATGCTCTTAGGTCAGAACCTTCTGTATTACTGTTTCATTAAATCTGAGAGTAGAGAGTTAAACAGATTCAGCAACTCCAGTTAGAGCTGAAAGTAATTTTAAAACTTAAACACAAAAAAATTGTAATGTATCCAATTCTTACTTTCTAAATATTTCAATTAAATACACAATAGCAGTTGCCTTGCTTAGTTTCTTAGAAGAGCACTTTTAATTGTCTAATAATTTGAGGTTGATATTAATTTTGCTGTGATTTCCACATGTGACCTCTCAGTGCCTTGTTCAGAATTTTAAAAGTGATAAAAGGTTATCTGATGAAAAACGCTGATTCTTATTTTCTTTTTGTTAGATCATATCATTTTGATATGGGAATTTGTTGAGTAGAATAATAATAGTAAATTGATTTAAATTTAATTTACTCAATTTCCAGCTTTGTCTGCATTTTATAACTAGAAAAAATATGATTGATGAAATGGATGGACTAGACCACAAAAACAGAGAAGTACAAACAAGCGGTCGGTGAGCTTAAATTGAAATCCAAAAATACATTATTCTTACGGGGACATGTTGGTGCAGGTATGATGTATTTATTAGATAATATACAGTATATATGGATTTAGTAAGGAGTCCATGGTTTTCACTTGACTGTCAAAGGGGTCTGTGGAGCAAAATATGTTAAGAACCCCTGCAGAGAAGGAACTTAAACTGTGAAGAGAACAACGGCAAAAGGGCCAGTGAAATAATTAATTTTGGAACTTAAATGTTTGTACATAGAACGGGACACAGCTCCATTCAGAAGACAGGCCAAGAACATTACTTGAGATGACTCTTGTAATCTATGCGGGATGAATTCTTTAAATCACCAGACAGTTACCACCTGTGATGGATAAATGAATGATGACCATTAGGGGAAATTAAAGGATATTTTGCAATTAGGCACATACAGATATTTTATTATGATTTCATAGTATAGACTTGGTCTTCCTCCCACAAATGCTAAACCACATGCTCTGTTTGGGAGGATCGAGATGCATAAAATAATTTTATTACCTCAGTGGCTGGAGCTGTGTCCAGGAAGGCACTGTAGAACCTGACTACAACTATTTCCTCCTGAAATAGGTAAATCAATTATTTCGGCTGACTTATTTGATATAACAGCAACATGGCCTAATGTTTACGGACCAACTAGCAGACCTGCCACTCATGACCTGTGTGAACTTAGGTAACTTATTTCACTTCTGTGCTCCAGTTTACTCATTGATAAATTCCAGATATTCTTACAGCATTGGTAGAGTTTCTGTGAGAAAGAAATTAAATCATGTAGTCAAGTACCTTGTAAACAATATCTCCTTTTATTAATGGTACTGAATGACTTCTCTAAAGTTGGCTTACAGATGCCTTTAGTGCTGAAAAGGTTGTGAAATTACTTTAACAATAAGTCATAATTCTTCATTTTCTCTGAAATCATTGATACATGCTCACCGTTTTCCCCTATGATTCCATACGCATTCTAAATGTTAATTATTGACCAAGTAATTTAGTGCACTTTTTCCATGCTGTTTAGAGGTGTTGATCCCCATAATAAAGTTGTCTTAATTCTGGAGAGCTCATGAAAAGAACTGATTCCACATGAACAGTGATGTGGGTCAAAAAAGTGATAGAATAATATAGGTATTATCTGAGAGAGGGCTAAGTAAAGTAACTGTATGGAATATTTTGTCAATAAATATATTGAACAACAAAAAGATAAATTTATTGGGGGTGAGGATAGTCAGTGATAATTTTTAATAGTGGTATTGTTTTTCATCAGCTAGGACAGGTTTTAAATGCCCAGACTTTTATCATACAAATCCTATCGTTGTAGACAATAATAAAACAAAGAGCTCTCAACACAGTTATTTTCAGAAACGACTTTACTTAAGACACACATTCTTTGTGATGTGATTAACTGAGAAATTTCCTTAAGTGATGCCTATCTGCATTCAACCAAGAACAAGTAATCATTTGTTTCACTTAACAGCAAGCAATATTTTGTCACTTTAATGATTTGAGACATTGAATAAACAAGAACTGAACCACACAGAGTTGTGCTTTCATTATGTTATGCTCTTTTCTCTTTGTTTAGCTTCTCATTAGACTGCCAGGAATTACTGTGAACTGAAAGCTTGTGATCATGTCAGGCTAAATATCATTGCAAAGTAAATCATTTAAGGAAAGCGCAATCGTTCTTAGCTTTATGAAATATTTAAAAGCCACAATTGTCCTTTAAAACAGTTATTTATGTGTTTGTAAGCTATTTGTTTTGGCAATTAAAGCTAGATTTCAGTGACAAGACCAGATGATTATAATTTAAAGATGTACTTCTAGTTACTATCCAGAATTTCAGGGGTCTTAAGACTCTCTTAATCAATATCTAAACTAAGGTAAATCAGAATATTTTGGTGAAGAATTAAAATTGAGCAGATTGTCATTCAGCAAATGTAGTTTAGAAAGTCTCCAAAATAATAAAAAATATATACCTAGATAAGGCTCCAAAAGATAATTTGTGAGACAGCAAAAACTTAAATTTGGAGGATACTTAACCTTTAGCTCTACATGATTTTCTGATATGCAAATCCCGCTTTAACATCACAAAAATGAGAAATAGTTTTGCTACCTCCATGCAGTCCCCTGTTCCTAGACACTGCTAATAGACAGACACCATATTCTTATCTTTGAGGCAATATTTTAAAAAATAAAGATTATCTGCTCTTCCTAAGTTGGTTTACAAAAGTGGGGGTTGGAAAAGTTGCAGTTGGTGAATTATTGCCAAGTGATGGAAGCAGGTTCTCTGAGTCAGATGGAAATGCATAACATCTGATGTGGATGCCGGTGGCGCAAAGCAAATGCAGTTGATGTTGCAGGGGGATGTTTGAAGTGTGCTGTGGTTGTGTTCATTTGTGTTTTCAGCTGGGTGCGTTCTCTGGGCTTCTAGACAAAACAGCACATGACCAAACACAAATTTTGCATTGTGAAGAATTTATACCCTAATACATCAATTTCAGTGAAATAAATTTGAGTTTTCAAAATAAGCATTTTAGGAGAACTTAACTGTATTTCAAATTCACTACATCTTTCCCTCCTACTTTGTTAGTGAGAAGACATGATTACAACAAGGGATATCACAAAATACTTTCCCTCTCACAACTACCATGCCAAGGAATTGCCTTGGGCTGGTGATATAGGATTTGTGGAGGCAGGTGGGGGATATTTAAAAACCCCCTAAATGATAAATAAAATCTAGTATGCCAACATGGTGGTGTCCATGCAAATCACCACGTCAGCAAAACCAAAAACCCTGAGCTAAATTCATTTCCTATAAATGCCAGGCTTGCACAGTTAACCAAATTTAAGTACAGCCAATCAGTAATCGTGGGCTAACTTCCTCATTCTTATGCCAGCTAATTGTCTCATTCCTGAGTAGCCAACTGCTCTACTTTTTGTAAGAACCCCCCAGTAAGTAAAATGGAAATTTAATTTCAGCCAACCAGAACATTTCCCTACTTATTCCCCAAGTGCCTTATATGAGCTTCTCCTTTCCAATGCTTTGGTGTGGCTTCCTTCTACTTTCAGAATGGGATGCTGCCCTGTTCATGACTTGTGCAATAAAGCTGAGATCCTTAATTGCATGAAAAGTTTTTCTTTTATCATAGCGATGAATGGAGGAAAATAAATTTTATGGTTTTGCTGTGTCAGAAATTAGGTGATTTTAAGGAAGATGCTATTATGACTATATATTCCAATTTATTTGAAAAAAATTCAACAAGTATTTCCATTCCAACTCAAGTATGTCACTCAACATAGAAGGGAAGGTGATTAATTATTAGAAAAAACATAAATATAAAATGCTTTAAATATAATTTGGTTAAGGGAGGGGAATGTATGTGGGATGGGGAGGAGGAATCGATTAGCTGGCCTTAAGTACTGCAAACTCAGTTTATATCTAGATATCTGGACTACAGAGACCCTCATTTAACATCTATATAAAGTTCTTGGAAACTATAAAGAACAGTCAGAAAAGGAAAGAAAAAGGAGCATTGGTAAAATAGCATCTGAATAGTCTTTAAAGGTTACAGATCATTTTTGGTAACTGTATAAGAAAATCTTTTGAAACTAAAGAGGTAAAAAATACAATTATTTCATTAACAATCTTCTTCCTCTTTCTTAACTTCTTCTTAAAGCATAGTTTTAAATTTCAAACAATAAATATTGTTAGAATTTGTGAGAAAGAATTTACATCAACTTCAAGTTCTGCAGAGTTAGAAATAAATATGTTAAAACTATTAAAATGTGTAAAATAATTCAAGTTCAATGTTCTTGGAAATTCTGATAACTCATTATTTCAGTAAACTAGAAAATTTTATTGTGCTGTATATCTTTTAGTCAAAATTTTCCATGCCTCACGGAATGTAAAACTTGTTTTTACATTTTCCCAAATTGTTACTCATAGTTTGCCTCCAAAATTCAGCTTTGTGACTGATTCAAATATAAATTAGATGATCCCCCTAGGAAATATTACCAGGAGACTTGAGGCTAAGCAACCTGGGTCATGTTCCATTCAAAATTTTGCCTACTCTATCTGATGGTATGAAAATTTTTCACTACTTTCTTTCACACCCAATACACCCAACTGCATGCACATGCACATCCTTACACACAAAGACATACAGACACACAAACATAACCACAGTCTCCTAGGATGCAAAAGAATTCCAAAGCCATACAGCTCCAGTACATGTTAAACTCTGTTCTCAGTAACAATGACTGAAAATTACAGAGAGGTAACCAAAAGCCTACTTAGGAAACTGATATAATATTTTAAATGAGTATCAATGACAGATAATGATGTCCACGACTATTCACCTCCAATGGCTTTGCAGATTTGCAATTTACATGGTGCCAAGAAAATAAGAGAATTATTTTTAACGTATTTTAATTCAGAATTATAAATTAAATGAAGGCAAAAATAGAAACTTTGATATTAATAGGTATTTAATATTTCTGAGTATACATATATTTTCACTAGCTTAACTATCATATTTCTATAGTGTCCAGTAAATAGATTTTTAAATTAATTTATAATTAAGCTCCATGTAGGGATGGGAGTGGGAAGTTGTAATCTTCATCTTGTATTCCTACAGTCTACGACAGTCTTTGGCATTTTGTAGATTTTAATGAAAGTTTGTAGAATAAATGAGTTAACAAAGGAAACTATGTAAGAAGGGTGCATAATGTGATAAGAAAAGAAAGTTCATGTCATGCTTTAGGAAGAGCATCCAAAATGGAAATAATATAAAGAGGAAAGAAGACCTTGCTATAGTTTCATAATTGTGCCTAATAGGTAAAACAGTCTCTGGAACAGAGTGGAGGGAAGGAAATCACATTGAATGAAGGAAGTAAAAGGTTAGCCTTTTATTTCACTTGATTGTTTGTGGAACAGTACAATTCCTCTTCCCTGGTGCAAGATGGTGTGCATGTGTGTGTGAAAGAGAGAGGAAATAGATTATCGTCTCTATCCATGTAAGAAAAAAATGCAACAATTTGCTGAATGGACACACTCCTAATTGTTTTCTTCTGTTTTGACCTTCTATTCCCAAACAAGTAATTGATTTATTGAACAAGTGTACATTAGTGGCATAGATGGCAGTTGTGATTTTTCTTTTCTACAAAGGCCAATATTGAAAATTCTCACTCTCTCACTGACTATAATTATGCAATAGGTCTTGAATATTAAATATCAACTTGCTATCAGAAAGAAACCAATTCTATGATCAGGGATCTGCTTATCCAACAGAAACAACTTAGCCATTTAATGGGCAATTTCGAACACAATAAAAGAGCTAAAAATCTTTAGATTTTTTTTTGCCTGATACATAATCAGTTACAAAAATAATCATGAATTTGTAATTAATTTTCCCAAGTTCACTGGTGAAAAGGCACACAGGCTTCTCCTTTACACATGAGTTCGTATGTTGCAATCAGCATCCTGGGGTGGCTGCAATCAGCAATAGGTAGGTGCTCTCAGAGCTGACACTTCAGATAGCTTCAACTGGAGGAACCCAAGTTAGAATTTATCACAACCGCTGTGACAGCAACCAAAAAACCAAATGTTGTTTCCTAATGTGTGTGAGTTGAATACATAACTTTCAGGAGTGAGTTTATCTTCAAAATTGGTACTCATCAGAAGAAATATAACTTCAAATATAAATGTCAAAATAGGATTACTTGTACTACTCTTGCTTACTACCAAATAAGGTTAAATTCTCCCAAACTTATTTACTTATAATTTACATCGCAACATTTCTTTATTTTAATTAAAGTATGTTCATAATTATACCTCTTGATATATATAGTTTTGTGCCTGTGTGTATGTGTGTTGAATGTTCACAACTATCCTGAAAGGAATTAAGGGCAGGGATTTTTATTCCCATTTTATGGAGGACAAAAGCAAAGCTGAGCATCAAATTGATTTAGTTGAGACCACATAGGGAGAATGTGAGAATGTGGTAGAACAAAAAGTCAGTGCTGTCAGAATCTGGGTCTAACACACTTTCTTTCATAAATGTGAAAGTTTACCAGAGATGAATTTTTTTTCCCTCAAAATCAGGTTTGGATTTCAAAGAGAATGAAAATGACATGTCTCATTCACAGTTAACTGTCCCTTTAAAATGGGGACCTGAAAGCAAGCAAGACACCACAATTTCTATTGGAAATGGGAGATTTTTACTAATTAACATGGGTTTAAATATGTCCCATGGAAATGAACACTTGATTACTAAAAGCAAACCAATTGATTTATTCCATGGATTTCAAAAATTAGACCATTTGTGAGTGTTTCAGTAAACTGTAATGGATTATTCATTCTTGGGGTAACCATATTCCTTATACCATATATACATATATATATATATATATATATATTTGGGGGGAAAAGTAAGCTTAATTTCCCTATATTGTTGTCATGATCTAAAAATACTTTAAAGTCTGTGACTGTCACAATTTCATGGATTTAATTAAGTTTTAATAAAGAGCAGTAGCTAAAGTATACATTCCTTTTTCATCTTGGTGGAGCTTTCATATAAATAAATTCACCAAAAATCTTCTTATACATTGTATCCTAATTTTGAGGCTAGAAATAAATTCTCGGTAAACCTAGAAGTAATTGTAAGAGTCTGTAAGTTTTACTGGCAAAAATATGCCATAGATGATATAGGGTACTGTGTAATCAACAAAATCTTTAGAGACAGAGAAGACTGAATTTGTCCAAATGCAGTCAATGCTGAAAACATTTATCACTTGAATCCTTCAAACAATTTTATTGTATATAAAAAATTACAGGAGCCATACAATTATTTTCAATAGGACTGAATGCATTTTCTACTTAGAAGAGTAGTTATTTCAAAGATCAAACACACTTGTCCTATTTCACTGGACAAATATGATAGAAGTTTTCAGGTGAATAATAGTGAAGGCCTGTTTGGAAGTTTCGTTTCAGTTGGCCTGGAAAGGTTTTAAAGTCTGAGAAAGAAGGTGTTGTTGTCAGCAACTTAGGCGCTAATTTTATTTCATTAAAGAGCAAGATAACACTTCACAGAGATTCTTTCACATAGAGGGCAAGCAACATATACTGGCTGAACGAATCAGTTGAAATGAATCTTATATTGGCTAACTTATCTTTACATTAATTATAGAAGTAAGCGGATGCTCCAGTTGAACCACATAATATAATTCTGGTAAAAAATTGTCCAGGGAAGTAAAAAATCTCTATTCTCTTAAGTTGGAAAAACATGATTGCCACACATATGAGCAAATAGTTAGCAGGTGATTGTCTTACTTTTTAAATACCAAAGGAAATGAAAACAAATGACTTACTTGGAATGAGAATAATTAGCTATAGATCAATCTCAGTTGCATATTTCACATAATTTATGTTAATAGGACAATATTAAGCTGATATACTGTTTAAATTGTACTTTTAAATCCAAAATTATATATTAAATATGAATTCATTTTGACTGTAGGATTATCATAAGTGATTTATATTTGAATCCTTACAGTATAATTCTAAGAATTCTTTTTTGTAGTAAGATCACTAGCAAGACTGTAAAAAGGGAATCATTTTAATGCAAGATAATTTTCAAAATTCTGAAGGTATCTCCTCACAATATAATAGATCTTCATTAAAAAAGTGACAATGTTATGATTGAATACTTTCAAATAAAGGCCCTAGATTTTGAACAAAGCAAGAAAACATAAGGAGGAAAGTTCAACATTCTAGAATAAGAGAATGCAGTTTTGTCAAATCACAAGAAGAAAAATTGAGTATCTTTAATCCTAATGATCCCAGTGACAGGCATGGTAATAAAGAGGCTTTATGGAGATAAGAAAACAGTCACGTGGACAGCCTTGGCTGTATTCCATGACTTTCCATGGAGAGAAAGTTGAGTCAGTCCATCTAAGTTTTCACTGTGCCTGTTCAGTGATCTGTCTCTGTCTTCCTCAGATGAGCATAGGCCCCATCTAGGGAAGAAGTGTCTAGTCTTGCCTGCTCAGGGTTTCTTGGTTAGTGTGGCCTTATGAAAATCTACATGGAATCTTCCTTCTGTCCCTGGCAAATGAGAACATTTTTAAATATTGTAAAGCTGCAGCTTCTCAACCTCAGAAAAATTTCACCAATGTCCGTTTCTCTATGCCTGTCTTACTAAAATCAGGGTCTCCTTTCTCAGTCTACAATCAGCTAAATTCATTTTGGAGCCAGGAATTATAGACTATACAATTATAAGTGGATCACTCTACTTGCCAAAAATAGCGGAGCATAGCACTAGCTGGGCCACAATCAGCATTTCCTCTATTCTGAAATGACATCTGAGCTATAGTATAAGGGGATTTTTATCCTAACATAGAAACATTTAAGTGATCAGGGTTTTAATTGGTTAATTCAATATGTATTCATTGTGGATGCATATGTAGGCATATTCAATTATATTCACTCTATTCATCTCTTAGCACCATCATATTTTGTTCTGGGTTATGTATCCTCATCCACGTTCCCTAGCGGCCTATAATAGATATGTGAAAGGTTAAATGATTCCATAATTTACTTGAAAAGGTAAGTGAGAACTGGATTTATACTATAGGGTACAGATTTCAAGTCTAGTGCTCTTTGTGCTATGGAGTACAGCGCATATTCTGAAGATATGTCTTCATCCCAAAGGAAATAGTCACTTTTTTAAAGATGTCATTTAATGAAATCTTATAATCTTCTTCCTCTGAAAGTATCACTGTCCAGTTTTACTTTCTGAAAGAACCTGTTTCAATTTTTTGCATAGTTATTTTCTTATTCTTCATCAAAATTATTTTGTTTGATAGTATAGCATCCTGCGCAACTCATCCTCTAAATGGTAGGTGCAAACCAAGCTCCATTGTTTTCTAAGAACACCTGGGCTATATTTTCATGGTACAAACAACAGCAATATGTTCAATGGTACATGTCTAGACAATTGAAAAGTACATCAAAGGCAAGAAAAAGTCTTAACAAGATGAGAAACTTTAAATTAAGGCAAAATAGATTTTAAAATTATTTACCTTAATGCAGTCAGAGGGTATGGTGAAATGAAAGCAAAATAGGATATTTCCCCTCACGAAAAATTACAGTATATTCATATAGATAATATACAGATATAAATAATACATTAGCCAATATGGGTATATAAATAATGATTGTAAACTAAACATCAGAGACTAGCTGGGGTATCTTGAATATATTAACTTGAATCTCCACAATAATCATATAAAGTGCTTATTGGTTTTCCTGTTTTACAATGATGAAACAGATACACAGACAGTATAATTACTTTTTCAAAATCACACCATTAACTCTTTCCACAGGGCCATGCTCATTTTATAGCATAAATAAGATTATTGCAGGTCATTATATGATTAAGTCCATAATAAATATAATTTTAATAAATGAATTATGAGAATGGTTATTGAGAAGGGGGTAATGAAAGAAACTGAAAAGAAAATATTTAAATATTTTAAAAACTTTAGCTTCCATGTTCAATAAATTCTTTCCTTTTGGGCATTGTATTCTCCTATGTCCCACTTTCCAATACTTCCCTCTTTGCCAGTTGAAAAATCACCATGTTCAATATTCCTGTAGAGAATGTGCTGCAAATGTGAATATTGGACAATGTCAAATCAACACAGTTTAAGAAATACAGATATATGTAAAGTATTTTTTTAAGATTTATTTATTTATTTATTTCTCTCCCGCCCCCCACCCCCCGGTTGTCTGTTCTCTGTGTCTTTTTGCTGCGTCTTCTTTGTCCACTTCTGTTGTTGTCAGCGGCACGGGAATCTGTATTTCTTTTTGTTTCGTCGCCTTGCTGTGTCAACTCTCCGTGTGTGTGGCGCCATTCCTGGGCAGGCTGCACTTTCTTTCGTGCTGGGCAGCTCTCCTTACTGGTGCACTCCTTGCGCGTGGGGCTCCCCTACACCCCTGCGTGGCAGGGCACTCCTTGCGTGCATCAGCACTGTGCATGGGCCAGCTCCACACAGGTCAAGGAGGCCCGGGGTTTGAACTGCAGACCTCCCATGTAGTAGACGGACGCCCTAACCACTGGGCCAAGCCGCCGCCCTATGTAAAGTATTGATACAACAATGATATTGGATAGAGGAAGATTAATTGTAGAGAGCCAATCTTTATCCTTTAGTACTTCTACTTGCCTGACTCTTAAGTAAACTTGGAGAAGCCCAAGGTGTTAAGACTCTTGACTGTGCTTACATAAAATCATCAAGTGCCTTAAAAAGGGGGGGTGGGGTGGAGGGAGTGTCCCTTTGTGTTTACATCTCTATCAATCAGCTACATCAATCAGTCAATCAAGCATTCACCAGGATAGACTGTTTCAGAAATGTTTGGCAGGGCTGAGAGGGATGTGAAAAACAACAGACTATTTTGACAGCCATAAAGCAGCTCTTCATTTAGATTTCAGTAAGTGATGATTGAGAGGGAACTGAGCCTTTTGAGTATGTGGAGGCTGTCAGTACAAAATACCATAAAAGCTCAGTTAACAGAGGAAATGCTACATATGAGGTAACATAAATATTCAAAAAATTGGTGCATGAATAAATGAATAAATGCTGCAAAAACGTGGAACAAATGTCAAATTGAGGCCATTACGGGCTTACAACTCTGATATATATATAATGACATAACCAGAGATAATTTTTTTAACTAAAAGGTGCTCTTTATATGACATATTTGTTTTCACTTTTCTGAGGTTTCAATTTTCTGAGGTTTATATGTACAACTTCTGTACAGGGAAGGATTGGGACCACAAGTCCCTCAACTCTTACTACATAATCTACTCCTCCTTAGGATGAATGCTTCACAAACTAAGAATGACAGTCTCCTTTGGCTCTTTTGAAAGCACTGGTGTGCTGAAGGCAAAGACTGCCTATCAGCAAATTTCAGTGGACTCCCAGGTACTGTACATGCATTTGTGTACCTGAATATTCCCAGTAGGAAGGGCTTTTCTTTTTCTTCACAAGAACACCCACGAGCCATGTTACTATCAGAACAGTTTCTTTACAGTTCACATTCTATTGAATTTCCTCAGTTGTCAAAAGTCGCAGAGGAAAAATTAAGAAAGTTTTTTGGAAGCACAAGAAATTTTAGAAAATATAGTGGGGAAATACATTGAGAAAAAGAGAAAAAATTGATGAAAGAAAATAAGGTTCAAGAAATACAAAGGAATCAAATAATAATTTTGGTCAGGAAAGGTACTGCAAATAATAGAAAACAATTGCGGGTAGTATAAATAATAGGTTAGTGCAAAAGGAATTGTGGTTTTGGACCATGAATTTTAAATTATTATAACTAGGCTCAAACACATCTTTATTAATCAAAATAGGAACCATTACAATCAACACATTTTTGCCAATGAGAAATAAATTTGTTTATTCCTGTAGTGTGAAAATCCATGCTTCAGGATTCAGTGAACTCTTGGAAAGCATTGTTGGCATGGTGCTGGTTGTGGAGGCATTTTCCCTCAGAAAGTTGTCGAGATGCTTGAAGAAGTGGTAGTTAGTTGGTAAGTGAATATTCCAGATGAGGCAAAACTTCATAACCCGTTTCATTCAACTTTTGAAGCATTGGTTGTGTGACGGGCAGTCAGGCGTTGTTGTAGAGAAGAATTGGGCCCTTTCTGCTGACCAATGCTGGCTGTAGGCATTGCAGTTTTCAGTGCCTCTCATCGATTTGCTGAGCACACTTCTCAGATGTAATGGTTTTGCCGGGATTCAGAAAGCTGTTGTGCAGCAGACCACCAAACAGTGACCATGACCTGTTTGGGGGGCAAGTTTGGCTTTGGAAAGTGCTTTGGAGCTTCTTCTCTATGCAACCACTGAGCTCGTCATGACTCGTTGTTGTATAAAATCCACTTTTCATAGCACGTCACAAGTTGATGGAGAAATGGTTCATTGCTGTTGTGTAGAATAAGAGAAGATGACACTTCAAAACGACAATGTTATTGATTTTCTGTCAGCTCATGAGGCATCCACTTATCAAGCTTTTTCACCTTTCTAATTTGCTTCAAAAGCTGAATGATTATAGAATGGTCAACGTTGATTTCTTTGGCAACTTCTCTTGTGGTTGTAAAAGGATCAGCTTCGATGAGTGTCCTCAATTCATCGTCAACTTCCGATGGCTGGCTACCACGCTCCTCATCTTCAAGGCTCTCGGCTCCTTTGCAAAACTTCTTAATCCACCACTACACTGTACGTTCATTAGCAGTTCTTGGCCAAATGCGTTGTTGATGTTATGAGTTGTCTCCACTGCTTTATGACCCCTTTTGAACTCAAATAAGAAAATCACTTGGTTTTGCTTTTTGTCTAACATCATTTTCATAGTCTAAAATAAATATAAAATTAACAGCAAGTAATAAGTCATTAGCAAAATAATAAAGTGAGAAACGCACATCAAAATGGATGTATAATAACATAACCATATTTATTTAAGAATGTATTCCAATATCAAATGGCAAATTTCAACAAAGCAAAACCACAAATATTTTTGCATCAACCTAATACATAAAGGGTGAGACATATGGCTAGAATATTATTCACTTGTTAAAATTATATTCCTTGTAAGTTTCAGATTTCTCTGGTTAGAAAAGTAAGAAAAGCATAATTTAAAAGATGGCTGTGTTTGACCAGATAGCACTGTGAAGGAAGGACAATACTTACTCAGGGAAAAAAAATCCCTACCTTATATGTTTCTTGGTGAAGTGAGAAGTTCCCTGGATGTGTCGGAAGAACAAAAGTGAGGCAAAACAACAACCTGTTTCTCCACATAATAAAATAAGTAAACATTTTAGTTTCTATGGAACATCTGGAAGATATGAAAAAAGATGGAAATATGAAAAAGAAGGTCCAAAGAATGCAGGAGACGGTATCTCTGTGAATAAGAAATCCAGCACAAATCTCCTATGGCACTGGTTAATGAGGAATTTGGAAATATTTAATTTTCTCTTTCAAGTTGATTCCTTTTTGACATAGATCCTATGCCTCATCCCAGAAAGCTGGAAGTGTCTGGCACATAAAACCAAAGACACAGGAATATGGGAGAGAAATAAAGAGGAAAAACAGAGCAGAGCAAAGAATCTTAAAGGCAACAATTTCATTATTTTCTTATCTAGACATGGAAGATAGGAAATCTTTTAAAATAGAGAATCAGTTATGATAATGATACAAAATGAGCCTCACTACCAGATATAGTTGTTACTTCGGACGCGACACCCAACCCTTAATTTATTGCCATAAAAATAAATACTGTTTACCTTTCATATGTCACAGAATTCACAAAACATCATATAATATGCAAAGATGATTAATGCAATCTCTAACGGAGTTTGCATTCCAGGAATTCATTTTTCAATTACATAAATTTCAAACATGTTGTTTTTATTTCTCAGGAAGTTTTCTTCATGCCTTGAAGCTTACTAAGGATTTTAGTTATTTTGATGTCTCCTGTAGAAGTTTGATATTATTTATGAATTCCAAAACAGATATTTGATTATGTTTGTACACTAGTCTGTTCCTCTGAGCATGATAACCTTTGATTGGATTAGATTCGGCTGAGATGTCTTTGAGTAAATTATATTAAGATTAGGGTTTTGATTTGACCACATAATTAGGGCAACTCAGTTTGAGTCCCCACGCCCTTTGTGAGCTATATAAACAGATGCTCAATCAAGAACACAGTAGATACACAGAGAAGATACACAGGGGAAGAGAGACAGCTCCATAGACACGGCAGAAGCGCCCATCTAAGTCATCTCTTCTAAGCCCATCGCCTGGTAGTTTTACAGCTGACTTTGTGAAGAGAACAGAGCAGCTAAGCACGGAAAGAAACATCCCTGGGAAGAGAGAAGAGCCCTATGCCAGCCTAGGGCTGAGATCAGAAGCTGGACCCATAGAGTTTTAAGAGGGAAGAAGCAGCCTGAACGCCTCACAGACTTTGCCCGCCATTCTGCTTTAACACCTGGCTGTTGGGCCCTGCTTTGACACATGGTTGTTTGGTAAGGAAATAAACTCAAGTTGGACTCTTTAGGGCCTTGTAAAATTTTTACCCCAAGTAAATACCTTTTACGAAAGCCAACAGATTTCTGCTACTTTGCATCAGCACCCCTTTGGCTGACTAATATACCCATAAAACCTAGTTTTCTAACAGCTGCTAAGTAATGATATTTTACCTACCATTTGTGAAAATCCTAAATTAGACTGAAGAAGAAAAATAAATATAGACATTCATAGAAGACCAGAGGGGAGGCAAATTATATACAGTATAATAAAGATAGCACTACTTTACAAACACTAATATTTACCATTTTTTCCTCCAGAGTTCTACAAACTCAATTTTAGTCAGTATTAGCTCACCTATTCATTCAATAAAAAAATTTGGTACATGTTTCCATGTGTAAGGCCCTCCATTGAACTGTGTAGAGAGCAATGAGAATGTGGCTGGGTCCACACACTAATGTGCTTTCAGAATGGAAAAGAAATAACACGCGAGGAGTATTTGCTATGTTTTATGTAGGACTAAAACCAGAAGTTCAAAGGCCAGAGAGATGAATTCTAGTTCAGGTGTCTAGGGTACCAACCAAAAAAGAAGTAAAAATTTCCCTGGGAAAGGCAAGCCAGGATAGAGTAATGAACTAAGTGGGGAGGGGCGAATGTACAAATCATGCTTTGTTAAAATACACTATAGATAAGGGTAGATGGTTTAAAAAGATAATGAGAAAGATTATGGGGAGAAATGAAGATTATCCTAGGGTTATCTACATTTCATTCTAAATTCTTAAGATATTTGGTTAAAGAATAATCTCAGGAAGCCAATGGAATAACAGTGCATTTCTTACTAGGGTAGGGGAAGAAATAGCCTCTTAAAATAAATTTAAAGAGATCAAGAAGAACAAAAATCAAATTATTTTGTGATTGCATTTTTTGAATTATCCTTCACTGGGTTTAAATACTAAGTGAGACAACTGAAACATTTCTTTTTCATTCATCCATTCAATATTTAACAATAAATTATCAAGCAGCTACTCTGCACCAGACAGGCTCTTGGCTAAAGACCAGAGACATCAATACAATAACGTCCAGCATTTCCTTAACCAGTTACTACTGATATTCAAGGAACACAGAGTGACCATGGATTCTTATCATTTTGATGTATAAAGAAATCACTACTGCTTTATCATCAATAAGATGATGCTTCCCTTCCTGATCATATCTGGTCAATTTTGTAACAAAAAACTGATGTTTGAACAAAGCCTGTTCAATTTGTTTTATTTATTTGTTGGTTGAACAGCTGTAATTATAATTTACATGCTGTAAAATTCACTCAGGTGTATAATTCAAGCTGATTTAACTTCAATGATTCCATCTAAGAGTACAAAAATAGGGTAACTAATACAAAACACTGATTTATAACTTTGTTAGAACTCTACTCATGTCAGTTAATTCAGTAGATTTTGTTAATATCAGTTCTCTTAAGCCAATAGGAAAGGATAACCTCCTTGCTACTAAGTAAGAGAGTTATGTCTTTTAGCATCTTTAAAATACTTTGCTACCATGTGATGACAGTAAAATTATTTTTGTATGTTTTCTCAATGATATTTTAGAGAAAATAACCTTTTGGTCCCCTTCCCTGATTCACACCAAATATCAGCAATTAATTTAACTTTGATATTTACTTAAATCAATGTAGTAATATTCCTTTTCTAGTTTTGTACTGGCAGTGGAACACAGGATTGGTACTTGTCTATGGAGAGCAGTGTACTCTCTCTGGACCTTGGATTTAGGTTATACAGGATTGAAGTCATCTCTCGGAGCCTGCTCTTAACCTGGGCAGTGCATTGTTCTGTGAAGATGATTTATAGGTCCTCAAAGCACATTTAACAAAGGTCCCAGGTTTCACTTAGCATTGTTATTTATCTGCATATATCATACACCCTCACCATAGTTACTTCATTGGGATTCCTTTGCTCAGTAGTCTTTCGTATGTGACTTTTGTGCTCTTATGCTTGTTGTCATATGATTACAAGACAGTCACTGTACTTCCAAGGATCACATGTTTGAATAGAGCCAGAAAATAGGAAGACAAAGAGGGAACGTTGGCACTTATATAGAGGGGTGAAAACTTTCCCACAGTCCCCTAGTTGTCTGTCCCTTATGTCTCTCTGGCCAGGACTGTGTCATGCAAGCTACATGAAGCTGGAAAAGCTACCTGTTTAGCTAACAATGTAGGTTTTCTGAGATAAATCAGTGTTCAATAGGACTGGAAAAATAAGACTAGACAATTACCAGGGTTTACGACAGTATATTAACTCTTTACTTCTTAAATATTATATAAAATTGGTATCTTCTATTGTACTCATAATCTCCCCTACAGTTCAAGAGCTATCTAGGATTCTTCCCTAAGGAAGGTAAAATTAGATATCTTTCTTTCAGTAAATTGGCAAAATGACAGAATTTTGAACTAAAGCATTCCTTTTTCCCAAAAAAGAAAAAATTCTTTAATATTACGGATTACAAACCAACAGCTTTTGTTTATTATATAGTCTATTGATGCAAGATTAAGTTGTATCTATGATTACATGTGCAATTATTACTATTAATATTATTAATTAGGAATGGGCTCTGAAAGAATTGCCAAAGAATATTCTACTGCAGAATCTTCTTCATGTACTGCACATTTGGTGGATTCTAATTTAAATCATTCATCTTAGCTATTAATAGACCTAAAATATTTTCTAAAAAAGAAAACTATTGCTAATTAGATTGCCATATTTAATTCTGTAAAATAAATATTGAAATCAACAAAACTTTTAAAGATGCTTTACATCTTCTTCCAACTACAGAAATCTTCCCTGCACTTTATATTTTTGCTCATTGTAGAAATGAAAAATTTGGAGGGAGATTAAATAGAATGCAAACTATCATTGATTTTAATCTACATTGTGCAGACCTAGAGAAAGAATGTTGAAGTCTTGTTTTCAAATATATCATAAGAAATTCACTGAGACCTTTCTTTGAATGCATTTTTATGGCTGATTGATTTTTGTGATAAGGTATTAGGGAAAGATCACCTTGGAGTGTCAAAGCTATTGTTGGTCCAGACCTGTACATTAATGACAACTGTTTCACACAGAACATGCCAGTTTACCCTATCTAAAGACACTATTTTGAATAAAGAGAGCTGTTCCGAATCCTCAATTCTGGAGATAAAAGAAGACTTGTTATCTTGCTTTTATTTCAAGTTATTATTCCAAATATTGTAACAGCATTTTTCTTTTTTGATATTGTACAATTCCTTCCTGAAAAATGCTTGGGATGGCATTTAACTGCAAAGCAACCCCCTCTCTTTAGGAAAAAAGTTATGTAGTTATTTGGACTTAAGAATTCTTCCAAACAATTTATTTTTTCTATTTCTTATGCCTCTTTAAAAATCTCATTATGATGTACCATGTAATAATTTTGGAAATTCATATCAATTTTGAAGTAGGCCAGAAAAGAAATTTTATTGGATACCTACATTTTTTCCAAAGGCTGAACTAAGAAAATTGCATTATTTTTCATGTAATTTAGGCATTACTATTTTAAATTTATCTACCAATAAAAAGGAACATAAAATAAAATAAATTGATCAATTTACTCTAGGAAGCAGCTTAACATTTGAACATGATGTAACTCCAGATTGTTTTAGAATTAAACTTTACTATCTTGGAAATATATATATATGTATATATAAATTATTTTATAATAATTAAATAATAATATGACAAACTTCTTATTAATATTTTCCTAAGAAGGCTAAGCACACAATTTCTCCATTGTATTTACAACAATGCCATGTCAAAATAAATGCTAATGTTACTTGTGTCTTTAGAACTGACAGTCATCACTGGGTGCAGTGCATTTTATTTGATGTCAGGTATCCTGTTCTATGTAGAATGGGTGCGAATAATACAGAAAGGCATGACTAACAAGAAATATGAAGCCAACTGCTCGCCCTTTTGTAACATCATGTATCAGAAACTATACAAGTGCTAAAATGCACTAGGGGTGCTGAAAAAATAATATCTGCTGATCTCTCTGCATATCTTTAAAAGGTAGCTTTTCTGGTCTTACTAATTTTACGTATATAAAATGAAATTTAGCATTTAATAACAAATACATTCAGGTGCTTTTATATTCTGAATAAAAGCACTTTCATTAAAGTGTATAATATATAAATATTACATAAAATGATGGGCTACTTTAAAGTATATCATATTAGGGTTCAGAGAAAGAGAAATAACAAGACGGATACACAAATGGATGGATGGATGGGTGGATGGATGGATAGATGATAGACAGACAGACAGATAGATAGACAGAGACAGATTGATTGATTGATGTATTGTAAGGAATTGACTCAAAGCACTGTGGGAGATGGCAAGTCCAAACTCTGCAACTCAGGCCCTAAACTGGAAACTCTCATAAAGATAATGACAAAGTTTTAGTCCAAATTCCTTAAGAGATACTGACTGGCTAGAAATTCAAACAAGAATATAGTGAGGTTGAGTTTGAATTCCTCTACTGATTTCTGAAATTCTCAATTCTGGCGTTTAAGACCTCTAAAACAGAGACAAGCCCTAAAATTGCTCAGGACAATCTCCTTTGTTGAACACAGATGCAAAGAATTGATTATAAATGTAAATAACATGTAAAAATACCATCGTATTAACAATCCCCCAGTGCTGATCAAACAAATGTACACCATTACCTAGCCAAGTTGATGCATGGAATTATGTATCACAGTTCACTTGCTGTTAATTTGGCACCCATCTCTTTAAGCCATACTAAAGCTACAAATAAAGGTCAGTAATATTGTCATACATGTGTCTAATATGATGTGACTTTCCTACCTACAACTGAAAATGCACTAACCCTGTGCCAGGAAAATGATTCAAGTCTTTGGGTGATATTCACTCCTATAGAGTAACTAAATACTATGATGTAACATTATTACAACTTATGTTATGTGATAAAGGGGCAAGAGAGGGAAGAAAACAAAGATTCACACATGTCAACATATTCAAAACAAAACAAAGAATAAATACTCATAACCATTGCAGATCTTATTTCAGCAGCTGATCATGTGGCTGTAGCTGTTATTTAAAGCTACTTTCTTCCATGGCCCATTGAATATTCCTTTTACCTTCAGCAAGCACCTCAGCTGGTCATGGTTCTTTACCTGGTGGGGTGAACCAAACCTTCATTCATGCAGTTTCTAGGCCAATAGTTCTGCCTAGGGTGGATTGTTGCAGTTTTCCATTAAAGTTAATCACAAGTCTTGAGAAACCCTAAGGAATTTCTTATATTAGAGACAAGCTGTTCTTCATCTTACTGTGCAGGAGCCATCTTATTTCCCCTTGATATTCAGGATGGATCATACCAGCCACTACAGTAACTCTCTTACATACCAGCTGATTAAGAGGCATGAGGAGAACAAAGTAGTTGGGTGGCAGCCTTAACTTCCAGTTCAGTGGAATCATTGTTGTGTCTCCTGGTGGACCTAAGACTTCTAGACTAGCAGAGTATAAAGTCATGGGGATAAGGGTTGGTCTTTGTTGCTTACAGACTGAGCACAAAGCAATGGCTGAAACCAAGTTAACATTGAACAGTAGTAGAACTCCATGTTGCTGAGCCTATGCATAACTATCATTCTTACCACCATGTCTACTTTGCTCATATGTCCATTGGGTAATGACAGGACTGGCTGAGGAAAGATATTGGCTGATATCCAGAAAACAGGTCATCTTGTCCTCTTGATTAATAAAATCCTCCTCTGCTGAGGTTATCCTCTGGTGAGCATTCACACGGGAGACAAATATCTTCATATTTTTTGCCAGTTCTGAAATGTATATCCACATATCTCTCCCCCAGACATCTTTTTGACCAATTTTCCTTCCAATCCTTGGCTATCCAGCCAAGCCATTGGCCATAATATGAATCAGTATACAAATGCACCTCTAGACATTTCTCTTTCTAAGCAAAATAAATAAGTTTGCTGTTCGAAGTTCTGCCCATAGTAGGAATTTATTTCACCACTGTCCTTCAGGTAGTTCGCAGAAAGGAGTTGCAGCTGTACACTTTGAGGTGGTACTCACACATTGTACAGAACCATCTGTAAACCAGATAGTGTTTTCTCTTTCTTTGTTAATTATTTGTAGGGAACCCCAAAGAAGCCATAGAATGAGAGTGAGAAGGTGTAGCAGTTTGGCATTATTTATGAATTCCAAAAACAAATATTGGATTATGTTTGTAAATCGGTCTGTCCTTCAGAGTACATTAGATGTATTAAATTCAGAAGTTTCACTCTTACTTGATTAAATTATGCTTTATGGCCTGGTAACTCTAAGCTTCTACCCCAAATAAATACCCTTTATAAAACCCAGAAGATTTCTGGTACTTTACATCAGCACCCCTTTGGATCACTAATACAGAAGGTAATGTGACAGAAATGGGAACCACTTTCTCGTGTAATTTACTTGTGCAATCAGGGCCTGCTGAAGATTTATCTCCTGTACATTACTTCCATTTGATGATGGAGTACTGCTGTGCATACTCAACTTTATGGGCTGGAGTGTCAGACAATACCATATTCATGATGAGCAGACCACTGTTCATGGTACATTCATGGCTCACTGTTAAGTCTTAGGTCTCCACTAAGGTCCCATAACATGTGAAAACCTGTTTCTCAAAAAAGACTTCTTATTTGCAATGTATGGCAGGGCTTTGCTCCAAAATTCAAATCATTTGTGCTATGATTGACCTATAATTGCATGCCAAGGTCTCAAAACAGCATATTTATCTGCCACTGACAATTCAAGACCCATAGGATCTGCTAAATTATATGTCCCAAGTGGAAAAACAGCTTGCACAGAAGCCTAAAATAGGTGTTATGCCTATTTTTTGGTAGTAGGAGGGACAAGATGCAGCAGTTTATTCTTCACCTTAGAAGAGAGATCTCCAATTGTCCCACACCCCTGGATGCCTATAAATTTCATGGAGCTGGGCAATCCCTGAAATTTTGTTGGATTTATTTCCCACCCCTGTCATACAAATTGATCAAGATCCTTGCAGATTAATAATGAGGTTGGACAATAAAAGCACATTGTTGGCCTCAACAGCTTAAAGAAAACTGGTTCTGGTGGTCTTCACTAGCAAGTATCAAGAAAACTGATTCCGCCAGATCAATAGTTGCATACCAGGTATCAAGTGAAGTGCTGATTTGCTCAGCGATGATACCACATCTGGAACAGCAGCTGCAATTAGAGTCATCACCTGGTGTTCTCGAAGAGCCATCTGTCTTCTGCACTGACCAAATAAGAGAGTTGAATGGGGATATGGTGGGAATCACCATCCCTACAACCTTCAAGACCTTGATGGTGGCACTAAACCCTTCAATTCCTCCAGGAATGTGGTGTTGCTTCTGGTTTATTATTTTCCTAAGCAGAGGTGGTTCTAGTGGCTTGCACATTCCTTTTCCTACTATAATAGCCCTCACTTCATAAGCCAGGAAACCAATGTGGGGATTCTCTCAGTTGTTCAGTATATCCATTCCAATTACGCATTCTGGAACTAGGGAAATGACCACAGAATGTTTCAGGACCCCTCTGGACCCACTGTTATATGGATTTGAGTTAAAACTCCCTTGATGACCAGACACACCAATGCTTATTCTACTATGACCAGAGTACCACGATTACATTTTGGGTCTCCTGGAGTGTCAGTTCAATGCCAGTGACCATTAAGCCCCAAAATGTCTGATCCTTTCCTTTTCCTCAATGTACAGTCACCCTGGTAAATGGCCACTGGTCCCACTGGGGAAAGTTGGAAAGAATATTAATAGTATACATTTTTGGCAGCATAGCAGAATCCTTCCCCAAAGGAATGGACCCAACTTTACTTCTTTCAAGGGCAAAATGCTATAAACTGTCTAATATCTGACAATCAATTGAAGGGCTGTGACTCTCTTTTGTGATTCAAACCAGACTTTTGTTCACTTGACCTAGAGCTCTTCTGTTTATAAAATGGATCAAGTAAGAATTTGGTATACTTTCCATTTATTTCACTACTAGGTATTCCACAATTAGCCAACACTGTAAGTTTCTGTGAGCCACACTATTCTGATTACTGCATTGATTATGCTGTCCATTATGGTAGCCATGCCCATCTTGTTTTGTGGAGATTAAGTGCTACTATTTTGTTCTTGCCAACCTAGGACCTGATCATCCCCATTTTGTTTAAGGATCCAAGTTCAATGGTAACAATTTACAGAGTAATATCTGACTTTCAGAGAAGAGCAACCAAATAACTCTACAGAGATGATGGAGCTGCTCTCACTAATTTATTACTCATACTCATAGTAAAAGATATGTCCTTTGGAGATTCCCAGCTTGGGTGAGCAATTCTTACATGATAAATCTACTCTAACATTCCAATCTCTCTAAACCTTTGGATCCTCCCTATATAATTTTCATCAAGGAAGTGCTAGCATTTGAACTTTAGGTCATGTAGGCTACATTTTGGTCCATTCTTGAGCCAACCGCTAGAACAAACTGTTAAACAAATTTCTTGAGCTACAACACTGAACCCAGAATCTAGGCTTAGTGGGTCCATATCAATAGTGCATCCATACCAGACTCTGCAGGACAGACCACAAGCTGGAAACTTTGATAAAGGTGAAGCTGAACTCCTTAGTCTGAATTTCTCAGGGGAAGAACCAATGCTGGAGTCCAAATTCCTCTTCTGACTTCTTATATCCCCAGTTCTGGTTTTCAATTCCTCCAGTCAATTGGACAAGGAAACTTTCCACATTACTGAAGGTAATCTTCTTTGTTGATTGTAAATGTAATCAATTGATTATAGATGCAAATTGCATTTTGAAATATCCATGCATTAACAAGCAGATCAGCATTTGGACAAGCAACCATATCAACATAACCTAGCCAAGCTGAGACATGAAACTATCACATATGTGTATACCAATATTAATCTTATAACTGTCCCAATAGCCATTAATATGTGTTTTTAAATGTTTCATTTAATTATTGTTATGGTCAGAAGAATGGACAGTCAGAGCTGCTAATGTAACAATCTTAAATAAAACTTAACGTGGGTTTTATAAGCCAGCATTATGCCTCTGTTTTCCCTTTTACAACAGTTTTACTCCTGTATGGACCTCAGGAGGATTCGCTATTTGTATGAAATAAGCACAAGCATAACTTGAATTATATTTACTAACAAAAAGAACTTGAAGTCATTCATATGTTACTAAATGAAACAGCAGAAAGAATCATCAAATGTCTGTAAAACCAATAACCATTAACATATTTTTATTCCCAGTTCATAACTCCACACTTTCCTTCTGGGTGATGTTCCCATTCTGTTTCTAAAGCTTTCACATGGGCTCTGCCTTTGCCCCAAGTCAAGGAAATTAGTTCCTTGCAGCATCTATTTCAATCAGCTTGTTCTGTCATTGCTTGACAGAAATCACACAGTATCTAAAGAAGCACAGAAATCTAAAATACATTTATGTATTTTTAATGTAGCTGAAATTATATTATATTCAGTGGCTTTCCCAAAATGCCTTCCTTAGGGATTAGTTGTTTTTGTTAACATTAAAATGGTTTTCTATTTACTAATTCTATAAAAATTCCTTCTATCTAAAAGAATCAGTGTATTCAAATCAGAATTTTCCTCATTAAGCCTAAATTGACATGATATTTACATGAACCTGGTAAGAAATATTATATTACTTTTTTCTTTCATTTCTAGCTCCTTTAGTTTATCTTTTCATAGATTTCGGCATCCTTCAAATGGTAAGCTTAGACTTCATTTTTCATCCATGGGCAGTCCGTCTTTTGTTGTTATTATATATTGAACAAACATCATGAAATAATTACCTCAACAAAAATTGTTTTAAACAATAAATTATTTACAATATGCATGTTTTACCACATTGATTAATGGGATTCTAGTACAATACAACATAAACCTTATTAAAGTAATTATGGGAAGTATAGTAACTCAATAGCCACATAATTCATTTTGCTGACTACAACCATCTGTGGATGGTTTATAATAGGAAACCAATGTCCCATAGACAGCTGGTCATTAGAAAATAATAATGGGTAACTAAATATATTTTAACGTAATGAAAATAAGGCAATCCACAGAACTGGTCTTAGCTATAAAGCCTTAACTCTACTTTATTTGGACCCAAGAATTCTGTTTTATTAAATTTAATCCGTGTTGAAAGCAATGAAAACATGTTGCATTACAATCACATCAACTGGGGAGGATACCATAAGAATGACACTATTTAAATATTCCTTTATAAGTAATTACTCTCACTCATACCTATGTAACCTCTCATCCAAAGTAATTGATTCTTTAGTTTTGAGTATGTTTATTTATACTTTACCCATTTTAAGTTGAATTTCAATTAGATTTGTTAGTTTTGATGATGCTTAATCACATAATTATAGCACTTTTAAGCACAAATGAACAAAAAAAATCTTTTTGGTTAATTTAAATGACCTTCAAAAGACTATCCTTAATGGCCACAGTATATATCCATAGATTCTCATAATGCTTTAGTAAGTATAATATTCAATATGAATCATATCAACAATGTACAAACACATTGCACTCAAAAATCACATCTCTTAAAGGAATGTATGAAGAAATATAAAAGCAAAGAACATTTCACAGAACAGTAACTGAATAGCAGCCTACTTATGTTTTAAATATTTTTAAAACTGTAATTAATTAACCTATGCTAAATAAGTATAAATGATTGAATTTTTACTCAAATATTATGTTATTGATACTTTTGCTTTGACTAAAGCACAAACTACAGCAGAGTCCAATACTAGTCCATCCATCTAAGGTGCACATGCACATATAGACGTGTACATGTACTTGCACAAACATATTCAAACATCTTCATACAGACATATACAAAAAGACACAAAATTGTTCTTTGTTTTTTAATAAAATATATGTTCAAAAAGGATGTGAAAATTTAAAAAAATATTCCATAGGGGTGTCTATATATTAGCAACAGTCTATTAAGTAAATATAATGTTTATTTATAAATGTACATTTAGCAATATATAGGGACAGTTAATGGACTAAAGCCATGTGTAGGGATGTGTGTGTATGTGCATATATCAATGAGCATGTGTAGCCTTAAACAAGGGAATGGAAATACATAAACAGTCTCTTTCTTTCTTTGTTTCCTCTAGGGAGATGTATATTTAAAGGGAGAAATACATTTCTATCATATTTAAAACAACTGTAGTTATTTGGAAAACAGAATGAGGTGAACATCACCAGTTAAATTTTCAACTAATTCTAACTCTCCTAAAGAAGCAATAATGTGTGCACACATATATGTACAGTATTGTACATCACTTTGATTACTAAGCTAATAAATACATGTATTTCTACATATTTAGTGATGTTTTGGCAGTAAGAGAACTCATATGTCTCATACTCATTTTATGTCTCATGCTATTTATTTTTATTTTGCAGGTTTCTATTTTTATTTCCTTTGACTACATATTATAAGTTATGTTATACTAAACACATGTAATTAATTACTAGATAATCACATAGTCTATATAGATATATGTGTGTATGTGTGTGAAGGTATTCTTCACTTATGTATCTATATAAGTTCATTATTGTTTTCTTCTTAACTTGTGGGAAAGAAAGTGTTAAGCAGCAAGGAGCAATCTATTCTTGCTCCAAGTACTAAGGGGTAGAGCACCCCGGGGAAAGAGAGAAGGCAAATAACCTGATCATATCTTCTAATTAACATGATAATAACAGACTTCCTAGCAAACATTCTAGTGGTATTAACTATCAAGAACATACTTATACACAGAATGTCTTATTGGTTGCACCTCATTTTCTCAAACAATGAAAAGCAAAGAAGAAATTGATAGATATGGAGCAGTGTTGGCCAAAAAATGCAACATATGCTATATAGTAATTTGAATATAAAAGAGATGATTCCTTGTTGAGGAAGTTATGTGGCTGTGCCTTTTATTAATTCTTGGAGATTCCACATACTAATCTGCTTCAGAGGGCATCAAATATGACCAGAAATAACACAGGTACCTGCTGGAATATCCTGGACGTCTCCCCATTTCATCTGTGTCTGATGATGACTTGCTTTCTTGAAAGGATTAATGTAGCTTGATACTGGGTTCTCACTAAAAATCTGGCTAAATTAAACAAGCGTTTATATTTAGCCAGGTTTTAGGTAACAATTGTGTGCCAATGAGTTTATTGTGGTTTCAGGTTTATGTCATTGTAGTTTAACCTATAAAGCATTCTTGAATATGCTTCATTCCCCTTTTACATCATATCATATGAAATGGTTGCTTTGGCCAGGAAAAAAAAGTAGAGAAAGAGAGAAGAATTCATATTTTCCTAGAAAAAATTGTTTATAGGTGGTTGACTTTGTTCTCAGTTAATTTCATTTACAAAATGCAATATTTGTGGCCTGAAAATGTGCTCTTTATGAAAAACTTGTAGTTCAAGATAGAGCAATTCTTCCAGGGTATATCTTATACAAGATATAAATAATACATTATACTTATGTGATAAATAAATTCATAAAAAGAAATAAAGTTATGGAAAATCTCAATAAATCATTCACCCTTTGGCAAAAAATTAAAACTAATATGTAAGCAGAACAAATAATACACTTGAAAATATCATTTTATGAAATATCCGCAATTTATTTTAAACAGGCAATATTTATTTATGTTATAGGAATATGCAAAGGTAAGTAGTTTTTACTGATATTGGAATAATTAATGGCTATTCAAAATAATGAAAAACAGTAAATTCATCTTCAATTATTCACTTCTGTTATATTAGCAGAAGTGAGAATATTTTAATTGTGCTAAAATAATAATGCCTTTCACAGAAGTACACACAGAAATAAAAAGCATTGCTTCCTTATATTATACCATGCACCTACACACAAATTATATGAATGCACTAACCTGTTTTTGGATCTACGGAGAAGTAGGGTTGTCCCTGGAGAATGCTGTAAACCACCCGGGCACTGTTTCCATAGGTAGGGTCATCTGCATCCGTAGCTGTCACCTGTAGAACAGAGGTACCTGTGCATTCAGGAAAATAAATTTTAGTTTAAGACGGCATTCGGCAAATGTTTAATTTGTACACATATAGAGACTCTGCTGACATATCTACGGAGAGCTATAATGGATGAGTCCTATTAAATGTAAAATTTTAGTTTATCAAACATATTCCTCCCTTGCCACATTTCCCTGTTATCAACTTTACTGACAGAAGCTCCATAATAGAATACTTATTCCCAGATATTTTACCATGGCTCTGTCTGATTTGATTTGCTAACATTGTAAAAGGTTTCTTGACTCTAACACAATCAGAGTTAGGTTCGATTGATATGCAAGAATCAAGTTGGTGTTACCTGTAAGGTGAAGTGAAAGATGAGGTGGGGGCATACACTGCATGCTACATGGCTATTCAGAAAACTGGAAGTGGAATAGATTGTGAGTAGGTGGGAAGGTGGGGTGCATTGATACCAAATTCTCAGTGTCATCAAAACAGCCCTTTCCAGTCTTTTTTTGTCTTACCCGGAATTTTTTTTCCCCCAGTGTAGCAATATTATTTCAAATTCACAAATGTAAAAGAACTGAAAAAAAGCTCAACAATTTATGGAAACATGACTCTAAAAAAGTTCTTTTTCAGGCACTTTTACCTCATCTAATTTCAACTGCTAACTTGGTTGTTCCTACAGTGTTCAGAAAGATAAACAGATGAACACAGATTAGTTAAACGACATACATAAAGTCTCCTTATTAATGAAAAAAATAAAGAGAACGAATAATGCTTAATCGTGTTCATTTCTCACAAAACTAAACCCAATATTCTTTTTTTTACCTTTAGAATTACTATAGTACCAACTTTTATTTTGCTACAAAAACATTACAATATTGTTGTTAACTATAGTCCATAAACTGTACTAGTTATATTTTTACATGTATCACCACATTCTAAACACCCTGTAGTAGAATTTTCCTGTATTCATATTATTAACCACAATCCTCATCTAATTCCAAAATTATTGTTATACATTCCCAATATTATTCTCCAACTATCTTCCAACTACATGTATCTATCATTTCAGACTATTCATTTCAGATTACCTGTACTCAAGAAACTAATTGGTCCCCTGGCTTCCAATCTCGCTAGTTTAGACTCTTCTATCTAGTACCTGCATAATTATATTTCTAAAATAGCTATTGTAATATGCCTATCACACTAGATTATTGAAAATTAACATGCATTTTAGAATAATTTACACATTTAAAACATTTTTTTGAGGTACTAAAATTAGTGGAGCCATTATTCTGGTTTCTTTATGTTTACATATTTTAAACACAATTTGCATAATTAGACACATCTGTATCATATTTCAAGTATTCCGAAATGAAAATCAATCTATTAAGGACTGTATAACTTCATTGTAGAATTAGTTGGTAAGGGCTCTCACTTATTCATTAAATGTACTCAATGAATCATCTAATAATGAATGCTTAATATTTTATTCTGCCTAAGTAGGAAAACTCTACCTGCTATTGTGGGTTATGTGTCAAATAAATATATTTACACATTTTCAGCAAATCAAGGTTGTATGAAAATATTGTATTCATTTTAGTATCGGGATATGGAAGCACTGACGGTTTTCAATTTCTCAGTTTATTAATTACTTTAACAATTCTGATATGAAGTACCTTCAATCTGCACTTCCATGTTGAAGCTAAAAATAATTTTGGGTAAAGCCTGTTCTTTTTTTCAAGGGATCCCAGGAAATTTAAATTAAGAATTAGTATGCCAAGTTCAGCTGACAATCCTTATTTGCAGATTTTAAATGTGGATGGGTCTTTTTGATAATGTGCTATTAATATTAGACCATTCTTAAGTAGTATTTGTACATTAATATTCTAAACACAAAGATGATTACTTATTGCCTATACTCAGGAGAGGATGAGAGTGTTATGTCTAAAAGAGACCTCAAATTATGTTGGTGAGGTTGCTCAGAATCTGGAACACTGATACACTGATGAAAAGAAATGTAAAGTTTGGCAATTTCTTATAAAACTAAACAGACATTTACTATATCTCCCAACCATTTCACTCATTTATCCCATAGAAATGAAAACTTATGTCTATACACAGAACACCTATAAATGGATATTCAGATAACATTTATTTGTAATAGCTCCCAATTGGAAACCATCCAGATGTGGTGTCTCTCAGTGAGAGTTAAACACAATATGATACAACCATTACATGGACTACTACTTAGTAATAAAAATGAAGAAACTATTAATACTTATAATGAATTTGATTAATTTTTAGGGAATTACAGTAACTGAGAAAAAGCCATTCCCAAAAGGTTACATACTGTGAGATTCCGTTCATGTATCATTCTGGAAATAACACAACTTTAGAAATGATTAACAGATTTGTAGTAGCCAGAGGATGGAGGAGGTCTCGAAGGAGAGGAGCTGGTGTTAAAAGGACCACCATGAGTGATCCTTGTGGGATAATGGGAACTGTTCAATATCTTGATTGTGGTGGTAGATACAAACATGCAAAGGATATAAAATTGTATAACACTAAACACACACCACTTGAACACACACACAGATTTTACAAGTAAAAATTGGAAAATCTAAATAAGGTCAGTGGATTATATAAATTCAATACATTTTCTAATACTTTATATTATGGTTTTGCAAGATATTATTCGGGGAAACTGGGCAAAGGGTTCAGGAGAGCTCTCTGTATCATTTTTTATAAGTGCATGCAAATCTACAATGGTTTCAAAATTTTTAAAAAAATTTAAAAAGCCCAGCAGAACACAATGTCTTCTGGCCTCATTGCTAGTCCATTCTAAGAAAGTCTTATTTGGGTTTGTATATCAATCACGAGCTCTCACATTATAGTTTCTAACTTTCTCACATGATTAAAGCCAATTTCCACCATAAACTTTCCATAGCTGATCACGTGTACACTTTTTCTTTCACTATTAAGTATAATCAAAGGTACACTTTAATGTGCTAAAAGATATGTAGCATTATTTTGTGCTTAATTACTTTTGTAATAATCGATCCAATTTATTTTTGATGTATAACTAAAGATAATTTTAAGTAGTATTTCATCTTTAGAGTAAAATATGATTTTAACTGAAAATAAAATTTATTGAAAATGTGGAACCATACTCTGACTTATTTCTATTAAATGAGAAAAATTTCCTGAGTTACTGTAAGTATCAAGGTATACACACACACATATATCACCTAAAATGTTTATTTTGAGTAGAAGGGAAATACCAATAAATTTCTTATCCAGATAATGGGAAAGATTTGTGATACGAATGATTCTAGATAACTAAAAATCTGAAAGAAGCTTAAAAACTTGTCAAAATTTTAGTTGTGTTGACAATATTTAAATGTATAATCAAATTGTATTTGAGACTAATATTGCAGTTCTTCTTTCATAATCACTTATTTGCTAAACTGTAAGCAAGAAACTGGTCAATTTGGAGGCAGCGGACTTGGCCCAGCGGTTAGGGTGTCCGTCTACCACATGGGAGGTCCGTGGTTCAAACCCTGGGCCTATTAGACCCATGTGGAGCTGGCCCATGCTCAGTGCTGATGCGCGCAAGGAGTGCGGTGCCACTCAGGGGTGTCCCTTGTGTAGGGGAGCCCCACGCGCAAGGACTGCGCTCCATAAGGAGAGCCGCCCAGCGCAAAAGAAAGTGCAGCCTGCCCAGGAATGGTGCCGCACACACAGAGCTGACACAACAAGATGACACAGCAAAAAGAAACACAGATTCCTGTGCCACTGACAACAACAGAAGCAGACAAAGAAGAGGACGCAGCTAATAGACACAGAGAACAGACAACCGGGGTGGGGGGAAGGAGAGAGAAATAAATAAATAAATCTTTTTGAAAAAGACAAAATTTGGAGGCGGAAAATGGAAAGATATAGGTAGGATTTATTGAATTAAGTGTAAAATTTTGAATCTATAATTTCAAATATAGGCACAATGATTTAGTATAATGTTTTCCAATTGACATTCTGTTTTATTTTAGCTTTTCTTATTTTCCAGCTTATAATTATAATAAATGATTTATATATTTTTAGGTTCCTCTGTAATGAGATACTAGGCATAAAGGTACTAAAGTATGAGTTGGAAAAATACACAACTCTTTCCCTTGATTAATTTTCAGTTTTTCATTCAAAACATTCCCACTAGGCATGAATATTAAGAGGATGCAAAAGATGACTTGAAAATAATAGATTTCCAAAAATGTATGCTAACTTAACATATAACCAAGTTTTTTTCTTTTAATGGCAGTATCTGTTAAGGTAAGCTCTCCTGATGCTTGTATGTATGCACAGTCCACAACTTCTAACATGCTCTTCTAGTGAGATTTGGTCCACATCTATAATTTTAAATGGTTATTGCATATTGAAGACTTCTTATGTGGCATCACTTGAACTTATAGCCTACCTTATATTCATCTCTCAAAATTATTCAAAGATATCAATAATGACATAGTGCCATATAAAAGCTTGTTTTGAAGATATTTTCATTTGTACCTCATTGAAAACGAAATGATAAAATAAATTCTGTGGTTATTTTCCCAAGTTGTCCTCTCAAAGTCTATGAAGGTGTTCAGGGAAGACGGTGCTGGAGGAGGTC
The DNA here is from genome assembly GCF_030445035.2 of Dasypus novemcinctus. Taxonomy (NCBI): domain Eukaryota; kingdom Metazoa; phylum Chordata; class Mammalia; order Cingulata; family Dasypodidae; genus Dasypus; species Dasypus novemcinctus. Next base: position 21,015,184 of record NC_080674.1, read on the forward strand.
AAGCAGGGCACAGTGTTCTTTACAAAACAGGGGAGGAAGTAGAGAAGCTATCTGAGGGAGCTGCCTTGGAGAACTGAAGACCAGGAGAGTGCCATGCACAGTGTCCAGAAGGGAATAGACTTTAAAAGACTGAAAGGAAAACCCTGAGTTACCCATCCCTGCTGTTGGGAAAGATGTCCATCCCTTACACTGAGGAAATAGCCTCGATGAAACTGGTGGCTGACCACAGCCAACTGTGATGGTAACATTATTTCTCCCTGGGAAGAGAGAGGGTACAGCAGAGGGCTTAGTTAGTTTTTCTTCAGAGAGTTTGAATGGCAGGGTCCTGCTTTGAAGTGCAGGTTCAGACTCTGCATCAAGCAGAAGTTGAAAGATATAGCTTCCTGGAAAGGTTTCCCAAAGAGCACCATCTGCTGGCATGTAGGAAAGTGAAAGAAGAGAAAGCTCGTCTCTGTCCATATTTCCAAGCCCCTGTGGCTCAATTTTGATAGCGTAGACAGGGAAACCTTAAGGTTTTAGAAAAAGCTGAACAAAAATCAAAGAAGAGTCATGAAATAATGCCTTTAGAGAAGAGAAAGAAATTGACCAACAATAAAATTATTAACATAATCAGATGCACAGACATCAGCAATAAAACTACAAGTCGTACTAAGAAACAAGAAGATATGATACAGCCAAAAGGAACACACCAAAAATCCTGATGAGATATAGATTTAAGACAATGAATCAGTGATGTTCACAAAAATATCATAAATCAATTCAAGGAGTTGAAAGAAATTGTGGGGGGCGGCAGACTTAGCCCAGTGGTTAGAGTGTCCGTCTACCACATGGAAAGTGCACAGTTCAAAGCCCGGGCCTCCTTGACCTGTGTGCAGCTGGCCCATGTGCAGTGCTGATGTGCTCAAGGAGTGCCATGCCACACAGGGGTGTCCCCCGTGTAGGGTTGCTTCACGCGCAAGGAGTGTGCCCCTTAAGGCAAGCCACCCAGAGTGAAAGAAATTGCAGCCTGCCCAGGAATGGTGCTGCACACACGGAGAGCTGACACAAGATGATGCAACGAAAAGAAACACAGGTTCCTGTGTAGCTGACAGTAACAGAAGCGGATAAAGAAGACACAGCAAATAGACACAGAGAGCAGACAACTGCGGTGGGGTTGGGGAAAGGGGAGAGAAATAAATAAATAAATAAATAAATCTTTTAAAAAAGAAATTGTGGTTAAAGAGATAAAGTATATTAAAAGACATGGAGTGAGCAGAAAGAACAATTTGAAAGTCTACAAAGTAAAGTAACAGAGCTTCTGGGAATGAAAAACACAATGGATGATATTAAAAATACTTTAGTGGGCTACAATAGATTTGAATTGGCTGAGGACAGAATGAGTGAATTAGAAGACAGAGTATCTGAACTTAAAAAGACAAGAACAAAAAGAGAAAAGAAATATTGAACAGGGTCTTGGATAACAGTATGAAGCCACAAACATTCATCATAGGTATCCCAGAAAAAGAGAATGGAAAAAAGGCAGAGAGAACATTTGAGGAATTAAAGACCAAAAATTCCCCAAACCTTATGGAAAACATAATGTCAATATCCAAGAAGAACACCACACCCCAAAGAAAATAAATCCAAACAGACTTACTCTGAGACACCTACTATTGAGAATGTCAAATGCCAGAGACAGAGGATTCTGAAAGCAGCAAGAGAAAAGTAATGCATCATGTACAAAGGAAGATCAACAAGATTAAGTGATCATCTATCATTAGAAACCATGGAGTTAACAAGGCAGTAGAATGATATATTTAGGGTACTGAAAGAAAAAAACTCTAAGCCAAGAATTCTTTATCTGGGAAAATTGTCCTTCAAAAATGAAAGAAAGATTAAAGTCTTCAGAGACAAAAAATAAAATAAAATAAAAATGAGGGTGTCTCATGAAGAGACTGGATTTTTAAGATATACTAAAGGAAGTGCTTCAGCTTGAAAGAAAATGACAAGGGTGAGAGGCTTGGAGAATATTGTAGAAATGAAGATTATAAATTTAAAAGAGTAAAAGAAAGAGTGTTGTAAGATATGACAATAGAAAGCCAAAGGATAAAATAGGTGAATGAAGTAATACCTCTACAGAAATAATACTGAATATTAATGGCCTGAAGTTCCTAATCAAAAGATATAGACTGACAGAATGGATAAAAGAATATAAGCAATTAATATGCTATCTATAAGAGTTTCAACTTAGACTCAAGTACAGAATCAGGCTGAAAGTGAAAGGATAGAAAAATATATTCCATACAAACAGTAAAAAAACAGATATCTACCAGTGATATCAATATTGGACAAAATAATTTTAAAAGGAAAACAGTTATAAGAGACAAAGAAGGTCATTATATTTTAAGAAGGGGGAAATTCACCAAGAAGAAATAACTATATTAAGTATTTATGCACCTAAACTGAGTGTCCCCCAAAACATGAGACATACACTGGCAAAACTGAAGAGAAAAATAGGTGTCTCTGTAATAATAGTTGGAGACTTCAATACACCTCTTTCAGGATTGGATAGAACATTTGGAAAGAGGATAAATATGGAAAAAGACAGCTTGAATAATATGACAAATGAACTAGAAATAGCAGACATTTATAGAATATCATACCTGAAATAACAGGATATGCATTCTTCTCAAGGGTTCATGGCTCTTTCTCCAAGAAAGACTATATTTTGGGTCACAAAACAGGCCTAAATAAGTTTTAAAAGATTGAAATAATTCATAGCAATTTCTCTGATCATAGTGGAATGAAGCTGGAAAATTTGAGAACAAAAAAGCTATAGAAAGAATAAAAAAAAACAAAATTTGTTTCTTTAAGAATATCAACAAAATTGATACCCCTTTAGCTAGGCTAACAAAGAAAAAAAGAGGAGATGCAAATAAAATCAGAAATGTTTGTGAGAATTAACACTGACCTCGCAGAAATAAAAGAGATCATATGAGGATACTAAGAACAATTGTATGCCAACAAATTAAACAACATAGATGAAATGACAAATTCCTAGAAACACATGAACAGATCACACTGGCACTGGAAGAAATTAAGGACCTCAACATGCCATCAATTATATGTAAAGCAATCAAAACAGTCATCAAAAACCTCCTCAAAATAAAAAGCCTAGGACCAGATGGATTCACAGGTGAATTCTACCATTCATTCAAAGAGGATCCAATATCAATCCTACTCAAACGCTTCCAAAAAACTGAAAAGAAAGAAATGTTACCAAAATCATTCCACAAAGCCAAAAGCACCTTAATACCAAAGCCAGATAAAGAAAACTACAGACCAAGTTCTCTAATAACAAAAATGCAAAAATCCTCACAAAATACTTGCTGACCAATCCACAAGCAAATTAGAAGAATTATACACTTCAACCAAATAAGTTTTTTTCCCCAGGTAAGCAAGTGTGGTTCAACCCAGGAAAATTAATCAGTGAAATAAACCACACTAATAAAATGAAGAAGAAAAATCACATGATCCTCTCGATTGATGCAGAAAAGACATTCGACAGAGCACATCATTTCTTGATAATAATACTCTGAAGGACAGGAATTGATGGAAATTTTCTCAACATGAAAGTGCATATATTAAAAACCCACAGCTAACATTGTACTCAATGGTAAAATACTGAAAGCTTTCCCTCTAAGATCAGTGACAAGAAAAGGATGCCCGCTGTCACCACTGTTATTCAATATTGTGCTAGAAGTTCTATCTAAAGTAATTTTGCAAAAAAAAAAAAAAGAGAGAGAGAGAAATAAAAGTCACCAAAATAGGAGAGGAAGAAGTAAACCATCTGATATATGCTGTTGATACAGTCCTATATCTAGAAAATCCTGAAAAACACACAACAAAACTACTAGAACTAATAGTAGAGATCAGCAAAGTGGCAGGATAGAAGATGAACAGAAGAATCAGTACCAATTCTATACATTGCTAATAAGCAACATGAGGAGGTGGTCAGAAAAAAATCCCTTTACAATTGTGACTAAAAGAATCAAGTATATAAGAATAAATTTAACTGAGGATATAAAAGACTTACATTCAGAAAACTACAAAACATTGCTAAAAGAAACCAAAGAAGACTTAAGTAAATGGAAGGACATTCTCTATTCATTAATTGGAAGACTAAATATTGTTAAAATGACAATTTTTCCAAAACTGATTTAAAGGTTCATCACAATCCCAATATAAATTCCAATAGCCTTTTCTGCAGAAACAGAAAAGCCAATTATCAAATTTATTTGTATGGTAAGGTACCCCAAATAGCCAAAATTATCTTTAAAAAGAACTGCAAAGTTGGAGGACTCACACTACTTGACTTTAAAGCAAACCTTAGCTTCAGTGGTAAAAACAACATGATACTGGCATACATATAGATATAGTGACCACTGGAATCAAACTGAGAGTTCAGAAATAAATCCTCATATTTATAGTCAAGTGCTTTTTGACAACATTGTCAAATTCTCCCAGCTAGGTCAGAACAGTTTATTGAAGAAATATTGTTGACAGAACTTGAATTCTTATCTAAAAGAAAAAAAGAGGACTCCTATCTCACATCACATACAAAAATTAATTCAAAATGAATCATGGACATAAATATAATAGCTAGAACCATAAAACTCTTGAAGAAAATGTAAAGAAACATCTTCAAGATCTTGTGGTAGGTGGTGATTTCTTAAACCTTACAACCAAAGCACAAGCAATAAAAGAAAACATAGATAAATGAGACCTCATCAAACTTAAACTTGTTTGTGCTTCAAATGATTTTGTCAAGAGGGTGAAAAGGCAACCTATGCAATGGGAGAAAATATCTGGAAAATACACTTGTGATAAGGGTTTGATTTCCATGTTATATAAGGAGATCATACAAATCAGCAGTATAAATACAAACAACCCAATTTAAAAAATGAGCAAAAGACTTGAATAGACATTTTTCTAAAGAGGAAATACAAATGGTCAAAAAGAACATGAATAGATGTTCAACATTGCTAGCCAATTAGGGGAAGGCAGTTCAAAACTATAATGAGATATATTTTCACACTTTATGGAATGGCCATTATTAAAAGAACAGAGAACTACAAATACTGAAGAAGATTTGGAGAAATAAGAATACTCTTTCACTGTTGTGTTGATGGGAACATAAAATGGTGCAGCCTCTGTGGAAGACAGTTTGATGGTTCCTCAGAAGGCTAAATATAGACATGCCATATTATCTGGCAGTCCTGTTACGGAATATATTCAGAAGACTGAAAGGAAGGACATGAAGAGAATTTGCATACCAATGTTCATAGAGGCATTATTTACAATTGCTAAAAATGAAAACAATTCAAGTGTCCATCAATGATGAATGGATAAACAAAATGTGGGAGTATATACATACGATTGAATACTATTCAGCTGTAAGAAGAAATCAATTTGAGATGCATATGACAACACGGATGGATTTTTAGGACATTATGTTGAGTGAAACAAGCCAGATACAAAAGAGCAAATATTGTATGGTCTTACTAATAAGAACTAAATATGATGAGTAAATTCACGGAGTTAAACTATTGAATATAGATTACTAGGAGACAGATTGTGGGTTGAGAAGGCAGAGTTGATGATAAATGTATATCAAATGTTTAATAAGGTTGAGTGAAAATGTGTGGAAATAGATAGAGTTAATGGTAACACATTATAGTGAGTAATACTAACACTGCTGATTTATTAATGTGATTGTGACTGAAAGGTATGGTCTAGGGAGATTAATGTCAATTGAAAGAAAGCTAGAAGACAATCTAGGGACTGTATAACACAATGATTTCAGTTGTTGGTGAGGACTGTGGCTCATAGTACAAAGACAAGAATGTTCCTTTATTACAAAGAATCAAGAATATGATGATACATGGGAAAAATAAAACTAATTCAACTTTTATTTTATAGTTAACAGTAATAATATATTATTTTTGCAGCAATGACAAAGAAGGTACTATATCAATGCTAAGGGTCAACAACGAGGGATACAAGGGAGTATGGGATTTTTCCCCTTGGAGTAATGAAAACATTTTAAAATAGACTGAGGAGATGACAGCACAACTCTAGGATGAAACTGAGAACCAATGAGAGTACACTTTGGATGGATTGTACAAGGCAGGAAACCATGTAACATAGTGAACTCTGTGGTACATGATGGACTGTAGTTAATATACATTATGAAAATGTTCTCTTAGGAACTATAACAAATATACCGTTCTAATATGTGGTGTTGATAATAGGATAATTTGTGGGAAAAATGCACGACGTGAAAACTATGGACTATAGACAGCAGTAATATTATGACAATGTTTTTTCATCATTTGTAATGAATGTCTAAACAATATAAGGTGATGGTGATAGGGCAATGTATGGGATTCCTGTATGTTATGCATGATTGTTTTGTAAACTCACATTTTCTCTAAGAAGAAAGTCTATGAAAACCATCATGTGGCTAAAATATTATAAGTTGCTAATTCAAGTCATTGATCTGATAGGAAAAATGGTGAAAGTTTGGGCATGAGAGGATAACTGGGATTCAGGAAAGAGAGAGCAGTATAGAAAGGCAGTAAAATACTGGGAATTGAGAAACCAGGCGTATACAATCCTCAGGTTTTGAAACTAGCTTTGGCTCTGCAACAGTGATTGGAGTCTAAATAGTTTCTAATTCTAAAGTATAGTCTCTGGACAACCATTCCCTGAAAAATGATGAGAAAGACCAACAGTGCAAGATCACATCTCATTTGCTCCTTGTTCACCACATCAAGGACAAATTGTGCTCTGCCTAGCAGCGGGTGTCTATAAAAGTCCAGCACTGTTAAGGGAAAACTGAGGTATCTGAAGGGAGAGACAACTGAAATAAGGCACAAGAAAAGGAGAAAGAAGAGGTGGATGGGCAGTGCGAATACCAACAGAAATGCCTACGGCAGCGATGGTTTGAAGCAGCAGAAAGCAGTGAGCAGAGCAGATAAAGGTTCAAAGTAGAAAATCATTCAAAGCCTGTACTGTAATTCACAGAGGATGGTTGTTAACAACTACATGCACTCAGTACAGTAAGTTTAGCAGGTTTTTGACAATTCTATTTAAGTGTGAGGCAAGGCGCAATCAATTTCTACTTATACTGTGCTTTGGTGGTGTCCGAAGGTTTCAGAGTGCCACTTTGGGTACAGATATGGATGGCTGAATGGAGTAACTGTGCATACTTAACAGATTCCAACTACAAGCAAAACCTCCACAGAATATTGCACAGGTGGTGAGAAATAGCAGGGATGGAAGAGAAATTATTTCTTTTCCTGATTGATCAAGGGTTTCTTACCAAGGAGAATTGGTATGGGCGTTACCAGCCCAAGGGAAAATATTTTCTGATCTTAATTTCTTATTTGAAATCTAGAAGAGGAAATTATGAAGTCCATTATTATCAATAGATAATAATAATTTTAACAAATAGCCCTTCTTACATAACTGACTTCCCATCCAAAAAAACTTTGAAAATTACTATAGAGGTTTCCTTAATCTTTACAACTGTTCCCATTCAAGACAATAACCATGGATACATCTTACTTTAAAATTCCATTGGCTATCAGTTATACAATATTTCCAATGGTACATAGCTGTTTGCAAACATGGGATTTTTTTCCTCTCAGGTGATTTTTTATACATATCTGAAAAAGATTTAAGCACATACATATAAAGATTTCTCTTCTACAATAAAACCTAAGTCTTATTTCATTTGGGAAGTGTCCTGTGTCATTCTTTACATGCTGTGTGTTTTTATACTGCTGCTTAGTAAATAATCCACACATTTTTAAAAGTTGCATATCAATGAAAGGCAGAAGGAATGGGCTCCCTTGAAAGTCTCTAAAGACCAATTTGATATATTTACAAGGCATTTTAATAGAAGCAAATACTCTATGAGATTGAAAATCTTTAAGCTTGACTTCTCAGGATTCACAACTCTGTTAAAAATCTCAGGTGAATTTATGATGAACAAGAAGTTAGAGTAAAATTAAGCTGAAGATTTAGGAGGGCTGAGAACACCTCTCTTAAGGAAACTTTCAGGGCTTAATTCTCAAAAGATTTTCCCAGAGACTGAGAAAAAGCAACAGTCATCAGGAGTCTTAAATATCATTCTATAAAGAAGGACTGTAATTTTACCAATGGCACAATAACACTGGTACTGGTCATTGTGCATTTGATAAAGCTCAACAGTCATTACATTAAAAATGAAATATTCTGCAAGAACAGTTATGAAATATATGGGTACCAAAACAAAAATCATTATTCTAACTGTCCATTACTATAATTCTCCAAATCATGAGTATTGTTATTTTCTGTGTTCTACAAATTTAATCCTTTTATGGTGCTACCTAAAGTGAAATTTAATGTTACTCAAATACCATTTATATTATATTCCTTAAATGGAAGAAAATTAATAATTAAGGAAATAATATGTATTGAATGCCTATGATTTGGGAAGGACTTTGATACTGCCATATAATTTAATTATAGATCAATTTCTTTAGAAAATTGCATTTACTGACTTTTTACTGATAGAGACATTGAAATCCAAGATGGTTACATAGTTGACAATTGGAGAAGGCAGTAATCAAACCCAGCATTATCTTTTTACATCTAATGACTTTTCTTCATTCCACTATATGGAATGTTCTCTTGCTCCTCCCAGTCATGATGTTTGAATATTATTTGATAGTTATAATCCCTGCATTTTTTTCTTGTGTCTGCTTGATGGTGTGCAATGCCATTCTAGGTTTTTTCCTCCTGGGAGAGGCAGCGTCACACACCACCTCCACAACCAAAGGCCAAGCCGACACATATATTTTGTCAAACCAGTTTGTGGTGGGGTACTTATGGAGAAACAACCTCCAGTTGCAGACAGCACGGTGGTGCCCCACTGCAGCATTGTAGAATGCTCATGATTCTTTAATTGCTCTATGCAGTAAATGGTTCTAATAAAAAGTGACTGGAATAATCATATTCTCAACAGCCTTCTTTTATAAATTTGTTCACCCATTCCTCTCAGACTAAATTCCTACCGTTTCCTACTCCACTCTGTTTTGCAGGAAAACATGCCATTTAGTGTCATTGACCAGCTTCTCTTACTGAACAATGAGAAGGATTGGAAGGAAATTGGAAAACAGAAAAAGCCAAATCTCTCTCCTTCTCTGTCCCTCTCTCCTCCTCTCTTTCTCCCTCCTGTTCCCCTCTCTCTGCTTTGAGTGCTGTCTCTGGCAGTAATTGCATTTCTTCAGTGTTCCTATTTCCTCTCAGCAGCTCCCTTTCCATGGTCTATGCAATAAAGTCCAGCTCCTGGGCACACGTAACTCTCTCTTCTAGTTCTAGGGGTGCTAAATCTCCTTCACTGGTTGCCTCCATGTCCATCTACAGTTTTTGTGAATTGTTTCTCATATTCAGTCCCCTCTATTGACATAACTGGCAGTGGAGTCAGTTTCCTGATTGAACCCTAACTGATAGAGAAGGTATTAACTAGTTTCTATCCAACTTTGCCTCCTCCCTTTTAGTTAATGAGTATACTCTACCAAACATAACACTTAAGCACTATACTTGAAATTAACTCTAATATATGTAGTGCATTAAAATAAGAATTTGATGTTCTAAAGGACATTCAATAACTTTTTATTGTTCAGTATATTCACATCTGATAAATATATCTACTGGAGAGGTAATGATTCCATGAAAAAGAAAATAATAAAACTTTAGTTGAGAATGATTTTTAATATGGAAAAATATACATACATATACATATATGTATATATATGTATGCTAAACACTTAGGTACTCCTCAAAAACTCAGCCAGTAACTATTCTTTGTATGCCTGAGACATTATAAAATTGCATTCTTCAGAGAATTGTCTTTTTTATTAGTGTAGTTGAATATAATGCTCACACTGTCAAAAATACAGACTTTTTTTATTATTTGATTTAAGATAAAGATATATTATCAGAATTATGCATTCCTAGTTGAACATGTGTATTAATCAAGTCCATGGCATTGTTTCAGATGTTCTATCATGGTCTTAACAAAAATTTAGAGTTGGTACCTGTAAATTACTTTAATTTTCATACTTTGGAAAATATTCCATTTAAAAAAAAGTATGGCCTAGTTTAGCACTGTTCTGGATGACCTGATATTGTTATGATTGCATATTCATTCAACAACTGCACAACAAAAGCAGAACCAAAACCGAAAACCAAATAAACAAATGCAAAAAATAACATCAGAAATTGAAATGACTTGTTCTTGGTTGCTCACAAAAGTTGTCAATAATATTGCACTATTTTCTAATACAAGATTATATACATATTTAATAATATTTTATATACACCATATATTAACTACATAATATCTGCAAATATACATGCATTATGCATTCAAATGCTGAGTTCAATCATTGAAGAAATAATTCCAGTTTTGTTCTGTTTTTTACCAGTTAGCTGAAATAAATTCATTTCTAAAATATTGCAATTCCCTAGTTTATATGCATTTTAAAATAATAAAAAGAAGACAATCATACACATATAAAAGTAAAAGCTTTCTGACTGCTTATTCCTCATGCCCCCCTACACAAGATCTACTCTGCAAATATAACCTCTCTCTCTTTTTCATCCTTCAGATTTCTTTCAGTGTAATTTCAGATTGTCTGATTTATCACCACTGAAGAAGACATTTTGATGAACCTTAATGGAAGATAAAGAATGCAGTGTGCCTAAATTACCTCCCAACAGCTCTCCCCATCATGTAACTTAATTATATCATTAATTTTTGTTATGTGAGTATTACTTTTATAAGTAAAGATAAAATGGTTAAATCCCTATTTTTTGCTTCAATAATTTCAGACAGCATGTATTTTTGTCTCTGATATGATTTCTGAGAATATATATATATTCTGCCATCTTTTCACCTTTGATATTTGTCAGCTATGTAATTATTTTAAGCCATTGTGGTGGACAACATTACGTTAGTTCTTCCTCCATAAAAATGATTCTGGACTTATTCTACAGTTTGATTATAGAACAGAGAATTAATAAACACCATTTGATTTACAAAAAAACTATTCACTGCAAAGCCAATTAATGTGACAGATACCTTAAAAAGTGTGTAAGCCTATATGCCTCCGTTTGTCATTTGAATGAGAATGTGCAAAGAGCCATGATCAAATGACTTACTAGAATTCCTTAAAGCTTATGAAATATTTTCCACTCATTATTTTCCATATCTGATCTCTTGTACTTTCTAGAAATGTAGTCTAATTTTACTATTTTGCTGAAGTTCATAGTAATGCATCTAGTGTATGGTTATTAAATTTTCTTAGTCTTTCCATATCGGAAATGGTGTAATTTTCCTGAGTCATTTCCTGTCAGAAATCATCTTTATTTTCACTCATAATTGATTCACAATTTTGCTTCTGGATTCAAAGATTTTTTTATACAGTTTGCCGTTGTCATCTCATTTCCAGCTTTGCTCATTAAAAGTGTGATACAGAAAAAATATTTGTCCTTAAAAATGTATCTCTTTATTCTCATGTTTTTGAATTTCCTCATTATCTATGAAAGTAGTAGAAGGAAGTTTTAAAAATTAATTAGCTCATTTTCCTGCCTGGTGTTTGCATATTTAGCTTCTTTCAAGACAAACACTCAGTTTTTCTTTTGTCAATTTTTTTTTCCCCCAAAACAAATGTGGGATTTTTTCACTCTACAATCCCTGTCTATTAATATATCATTTCTGTGCTTCTATATCTGCCTTGTTGTTCTACAAAATGGGAAGTTTCCTGGCTTTATTTGCCAGGCCACCAACTTAGTCTTCGGCTGTGCTTATCTGTTATTCAGTTTTTTTTAATTATTATTTTAATTTAAGCATACTATCTTTAATTTTTAAAATCTATTTTTTTTTTGTTCTTGAAAGCTTTACTCTTCATTGTGCACTCTTCTTGTTTCATGAATGCTTTAAAATCTCAGATTTCACAGGGTAAACAAAGTAGATTTTTAAATTAAATTATTCTGTTTTATCTGAATTCTGTTTCTCTTGAGTAAATCCTTACTCTATTACTTCATCTTAATTCCTGTCTTTTGTGTTGTTGCTTTATCTCAGAAAGAAAAGCAGGAGCAGGGTAACTGAAAGATAAATCCTACACTTTGTATTTTTAGAAACTGAGTAAGGTATCCCTCTTTACTTGGGAGTGCCACATCCAAATATTTGTGACTGGGTTGACTGGACATACTTTCCAGGCCAGTTGAGGACTCTCATATCCCCATAGTGAGGGGTGATTTACATCAGAGGAAGGAGTTTTGTGATATTGCCTACTGTTGTTCTCCTGTAACATGGGCTTTTGATTTATGGCCAGCTATTTTCTCCTTCATTCTTGTGTCCCAATATCCCAACTGGGAGCCATCTACAGGAAAAATCATCAAAGCCTTAATCATACAAGAAAAACACACGCTTTTCTGTATGCCCAGGACAGGCTGGATAAGTACTTTCTTGTTATGAAAGCTTTAATTCAATATGTTTCTCAGGTGACTTCCCCCGGGTTTTCTCTGGGTCTTTGTATTTATAAGGGTTTTCTTGGATAGAACAATTCTTGCATGTAATGTCTGGAGCTAGAAATTTACCTGTCTCTATTCCCCCATTAATTCAACGACTACTTGTTTTTAATCATTGAGAAATTTTCAGAATCTCTTATCAATTGACAGCATCTTAATTTGTTGTGTTTTTTTTTGTTGTTGCTCTAATAGTTTCTTTCAGAAATATCTTCTGACATATCAAAGAATATATGATGGCTAATTTCATGTTTCTACTTGCCTAAATTATGTTGCCCTGTTGTTTGATAAAACTTTGGCTTAATTGTCACTATGGAGGTATTTATTTCTTAAATGAGATTTGTATCTACAATTGGTTGGGTGTATCTATTATCAAAACAGGAGATTGCCCTCAGCAATGTGACTAAACTCCTCATCCACTTGGCTAGAGGTCTTAAAAGCCAGAACTGAGGGTATCAGAGGTCAGAAAAATCATTTCTGCCACAATTTCAACATTGGTTCTTGGGGGACTTTCCAATTCCCATCCAGCCTGTTTCCCCTGGCAAGTCAGATTAAAGACTTCAATATCACCTTTATCAGAGTTTCCAGGCTACTATGGCCTGATCTATTGAGTTCAAGCCTGCCAGCCCTCATGGTCACTTGAGCCACTTCCTTATGATAAATCTCTTTTTTTATAACAGGATATTTATATTCTGGTTATTATGTTTCTTTAAGGGACCTGATTAATAAAGGGGAATATGTCAGAAAGAGCAGGCTAGGTTATGTTGCAATAACAAAAAATCCTGAAATCAGAGGCTGCAAACAATAGTAGTTGTTTCTCACTCACCCTTCCCGTATCAGCTGAGCTGCTATAGCTCTGCTGCAAGCTATCTGTACTCAAGGATACATGCTATGGAAACACCTTCTTCTAGAATATTCCTGTAGCACTTTACTGATAATGTCTCTGTTTAAATTGAGAATATTATAAAAATGTTTTGGGTTAATGACATACGATAAAGTTATATAAAAATGTTATATTTGTGGTTCTTGTTCTGTGGATCACATGCATGAGATGCTTCTTGTTTTTGCTTTTGGTAAATACCAAAATGAATTCTAACCTTAGATCAAATTACTTAAACATATGATCTAGATCATTTAAAATACTTTGAACATGCAAATAAAATATAAGTTTTTGCAAAGCATCCAATTGGACGTAGAAAGTAGAATCTTCATAGCTGGTTATATTACTATTTATGAAAAAAGACTGGTGGAACCTGTTTAACCTGGTGGAACAGATCCATGTTCATGGCATCATCCTTGGAATCACTATGTTCCCCACGTCATTGTCAGCTTCAGTGGGTGCTTTAATCACATAGATTCTGAATCAGAGTATAAATTTAGTTGCAAAGGAGTTCCAAGACTGTGGCCTTGCATGTCTTTGCTAAAAGCATAGTCAGGTACCATTCCCTTCCATCTTTTTCTAACTAAATTTACCTTACAGGTTATTTAAAATAGAGAAGTAGGGAAGCAGATGTGGCTCAACTGATAGAGTGTTCAACTACCATATAGGAGGTCCAAGGTTTGATCCCAGGGCCTCCTGGCCCATATGGTGAGCTGGCCTATGCGCAGTGCTGCCACGTGCAAGGAGTGCCATGTCATGCAGGGATGCCCCCGTGTAGAGGTGTTCCATGTGCAAGGAGTGTGCCATGCAAGGACAGCTGCCCCCCCCCCAAAAAAAAGCACAGCTTGCCCAGGAGGGGTGCCACACACACGGAGAGCTGACTCAGCAAGATGATGCAACAAAAAGAGAGACACAGATCACAGATTCCCTGTGCCGCTGAGAATGAAATTGGACACAGAAGAACACATAGCAAATGGACACAAGAGAGCAGACTACAGGAAGGACGGGGAGAGAAGTAAATAAATAAAAAAAATAGTAGAAGACAGACATGCTTTTGGTAAGAAAAATAAATTCAATTCCAATACCATCCCCCTTAAGAAGAGCAATCTTCCTTCCATAACTATCTATATTCATTCGAAGGTATATAATATTGCTATTTATAGTAATGGTAGCTATGTATATGCTAAAAAAATGATATGCAGTTTTTTCTTATCTAACAATATATCATGTACATCTCCATTCCTACCATGTAACTACAATTTTAATAGCTATATGATATCTCACATTGCCTACTGATGCATATTTAGGTTTTTCTAAATAACCTTATTTGTTTTTTACTGCAAACGGTATGTTAAAACAAAAGTAATCACATTTGCTCGTGTGTGTGTATGTTTCTGGCTATTTGCAAGTTATGCAGTAATAACTTTCCAGATCAGTTTCACTCTTCCAAAAAGCACATTATTCATAATACTCTATGGCATCCAATGTGGCACAGTAGTGGAAACTTTACAATGGCTGTTGGGATATGGAATGTAAAAGTGAAGAATCACTCTCTGGGTATCAATTTTTAAAAAATATAATGTACGGATTTCTTTTGTGTTAATCAGTCCCAACTTATAGAGGAAAAATTTATCTGTACTGCTCAAGTATTTCCTATTAAGAATTCTGTTATGAATTTATTGATTTTATTGTGAAATCCAAATCTAGTCTCCTTTCATAAAAAGCAGTTGGAAAATCTCAGGAATCAACAGTATCATAAAAGGAAAGTTGGGAAATCACATCAATCATTGAATCAAAGTGAGAAACTAAGTTGGCTTTTTTGATCCTTCTTGCATTTACAAAAAATATTAATCAATCATATATGGGAAAATAAAATAAATCATTGCCACATTAGGCAAATCACAAAACTGTCCAAATAATTCATAAGAGATTGTCAAATTTGAATCAACTAGATTTCTACAAAAATCTTTCCTCGAGACATAAATGTAGATGCAAAGTATAGTCAGGCATTTATTGAATAAATATTTACAGAATGTCTTACACCAAGTGAAGGAGGTACAATAACAAATACAAAAAGAAAAAAGCACATAAGAACACCTGTGCCTCCTCTTCCAAAACTCTGAAGCTCTGCTCTTACCTTCTACAATTGCTGTCCTAAGAATGCATGGGAAGAAGTCCAGACTAACAGAGTTGAAGATGAGAGGCCATGGATCAGAGATAAGCCACCTGCTGAGGTTCGGGTCAACTAGTCAATAGCCAGGAACCACCACCCAGTGGTAGTTATGTGGGTGAGGCCATTTGTGGTAGTTTGATATTATTTTATGAATCCCAAAAAGAGAAAGATTATGTTTTAAAACTAATCTATTCCCCTAGGAGTGATACCCTTTGATTGCATTAAATCCAATTGAGGGTCCTTTGATTAAATTACTTAATAAGATCACTTTAGGGTTTTTTATTGGACTACATCAGTGAGGCATGAGCCAACTTGAGTCTCTGCCCTCTGGCTAGATTTGATATAAACACAGAGAGAGACAGACACAGATATAGATAAAGAAAACTGCCATATTTGAGCTACTGTATGAGAGAAAGGAAAAGAATTTTGTTCACAGCTAAACTACAAGGAAAGAAGCTCTTGAGAGGCTCAGAGAGCTGAGGCTCAGGGAGAGATCAGTTACATGCTCGAAATCTTACAGCTGAACTCGGGAAGAAAGTGAGCCACTCAGACTAAGAGAAGAGTCCCAGTAAGAGACAAGCCCTATGTCAGGTTTGCCAATAGATGTAGAAAGATGGAGACCTCCTCAAAGATTGGCGGCCATCTTGCTTGGCCACCTGGTAGCAGATTTATTGAGAAAGCACTTCTTATACTACTGTAAGCTTTTACCTTCAAAAAATTCACTTTATAAAAGCTAACCCATTTCTGGTACTTTGTATCAGCAGCCCTTTGCCAAACCAAAATACCACCTGAGACCAGTGGACAACAGCCCAGTAAGAGACTCCAGGAGAAGGGCAGCCAAGTCCATAGGATTGTGAGCAAAGGAAGTATAAAACAGATGTTGTTTTGAGCCACTAAGTTGCAGGTTGCTTTGTTACAAAACAAAAGCAAACTGGCATAGAGGAAAAGTTATGAGAAGAAAAGAATTACAAAACTTAGAAATTTTGTCCAATTTATGATTCATCAATTTTCTTATGTGACTCCCCATTTGCATCCTATGATACCATGTAGAATTGTATTGTTGGCCTCATTTTATTGAAATGATCTTTTTCTGAAGGTCATGCCCAGGGCATTGACTTTTAAATGGCTACCAGCCTCGCAGATATCCAGGGTAACGCTCCCAAGTTGTCTGAAGCAAAGATAAATCAGTTATCCAATAAACTGCACAATGAAGTCAGCACAGCTGGGTCACTTCTTGTTGCTCTGTGACAAAGAAAACATCTGCAAATTGAAATGGGCCCATGGGTTTAGGGATTGGAGTGGAACAAAGAAGACATCTAAAAAGGATTATAAATGTTTATCTCCAAGGAAAAGGAGCCTTGTGGATTTTAGAAGTTATATAGTACCACTTTATCTCTTTGTATATCCTATTAAGTTTAAGCACTCCATTGCATCTAAAGTTTATAAATTTTATATTAGTACTTATAATTCTGAAAAAATATAATAGTTTTTTCTCTCTCATAAATTAACAGTCATTATATTTGTATCTGCTAAAATATGTTAAATGCTTTTAAATTATATTCAAAGTGTTTATTTATTAAGACCAGGCAAAGTAGAGATTTATATACTTCCATATCAAAATATTCCTTTGAAAAAGGAAGAAATAATGAAATTGATTTTCAGTCAAATTGTATTGTAACCTGTTATGATTTTGATTGAACTAATTTCTACCTACAAAACTATTTTTGTTAATTTAGTGACCAAACCACAGCTAAATTTAAGTTTTTTATTAAGAACTCCTGATTCCAGGTGAATGAAAAACTATAATTGCAGAAATATGGGTATATGTCTATAAAAATAGAAGAGACAAAGTTATTCTTGTTGTTTAAAAGAAAAGAGATTAATCAATAACACAAGACAAAACATTTACTGTGATTTTTTTGAGAATTAATATTTATCTTTGTAAAATGTATAAATGTCTTGTTAAGACAATTATAATGCCCTTTCCACATGAGAATGTCAATGCTGTTTACAAATACAATTTCATGCATCTTTTCCCCATTTCTGAAATGGCACATATTCACTTGACTGTCAACTCCAAAAGTAGGTGGATAAATTCCATGCCATGATTATTTTCCTCTTTGTGCTGTGTTAATCAGCGTTATGAAATTTTCAACTCATTATTTTAAGACTCAGTTCTGAAAAACTTGAACATTTAATAAAAATTATAGATATCCAAATTAAAGAGTTACTTCCAGAGAGGAATTTGTAGGAGATGTTAAAAATCACCAGTCCAGCATGATAATGTATTATAATTTACAGAAGAAAAGAAAGTAAAAAATGTTAAATGTGCGTGGATGAAAGGTATACAGGCCTTTCCAAGTGCCTAACCAGGTTATCTTTGACTTCAACAGCACTACAAGTTCATTCTGTTTGTTTGTATATGCTTACTCTGTTGATTTTGATCAAATTTGTATATAAGTAAAAATATATATCAATATAGTACCCAGTATCTTACTAAGCATACAAGCATATGTCTAAATCAGTGCTGTAAAACTAGCATATTTTTAAAACAAGTGCCATAACAACTCTCAATTGGCCATGCATTACTCTTCTTTTTCTAGGTTCAAATAACTTAACTCCATTCAATGAATTTTCCTTCCTTTTCGAGATAACATGCAATTGAATATGGCAATCAATGTTTAAACACCAAAATTACTTACATGGGCAGATAAGATAGCACATGGCATAGTCATTATGGCATTACTACCTGCTTTGTGGAAATGACTTAATATTTAATAATATTTAATAAATATCATATTGTCCAATTTATATTTATTCTTTGACATTTTTCATGCTTTTATCTTGCATGTCCTCTAGGGCAGTGGGTCTCAGCTGAAACCAGTTTTGCCCCCAGAAGACATCGGGAATGTCTGGAGGCATTGAGACTTGGTGGGGTTCGAGGATGCCACTGACACCTACAGGACTGATGCCAGGGATGCTGCTACACATTGTGCAATGCACAGGACAATCACACCCCCTCCCCCTCCCCCCCCGCCACACACACACACACACACACACACACACACACACACACACACACACATAACAAAGCGTTATCCAGTCTAACATTCTAACATGTTAATAGTGGTAGGGTTGAAAACCCTACTCTAGGGGGATAGTTTCTCTAGATAATCATTGAAATTGTATTGTATGAATCAGAGATAAAGTAAACCTTAAAATAAAGGATACTGAAAAAAACACTTCACTGTTTATTTTTGCATCTTTCTTTATTAAACCATCTGAATGCCACAGGCACTATCTGCTGATTAGTACCCTTTATCAAGAAATAAACGATCATACTATGTTTTTTTCCACTGGGAATATAGCATGCAGCAATTACTTAGAGTGGCTGCATGACCATTATTTAGCACAGTAGATATGCAAGAAACAGTAATTCGATAAAAACTTGCATATCCAGGAAGTCTCTAAGGATGCTTTCTCAGTGTTCTCATAATACATTAAAAAAAAAATCTATCCAGTGAATCCATTGTTTGCATGTGAAATCTATTTACTCCTCCCAAACATACATACACTCACAGAACTGGACTATAAGCATACAGAGTGAGAGAGGAGGAATTTTTATATTCACATCTTCTATATGGAATGTCCTTTTCCATTTCTAACTAATGCATCCCAATACATTACATAAGTTTCATCAAGGTAGTCTTCTCTAATCCACAAGCTGGTATCCTTGTCCTTCTTTACTATTCCTCTGTATTTTGCGTAACAGACACTATATTAAAATTTTCTGTTTTTACACCTGCAAGGGGCCTTGTTTTGTTTCCCTTTTTATTATTAACCATTATCAGAGCGTTCAGCACATAAAATGTTTCTGTATTCTCTTTCACCAGAGAATCGCCATAGGAAGATAGAATTTTTAAAAAACAATTTGATAACTGAATAATTAATTTGATCAGTATATGTTAAAAAGAATGACCTTTACAGGCACCATATGTTGAGAAATTTTATTTTCACCTACCTGCCCTACTGTTTGCCTTTAATTAGTGATTTTAAAAAGGTTTATCTTTCAATTATAATCAATGTTAGAAAAATTACTTGTAGGTACCACAAATTTAGATTTGACATTTTATTAAAATTTAATAAATAACCCATGTTTATAGTATTTAATTAAAAAAAGAATGTATTTCTCATACCAGATAAAATTTCAACCCACATTCCAGAAGTTACCACCTTCAACAGTATGTTTATTCATGCATGTGTTTCCTTCCAAAATTTCCTTGTCTGTGCATGTGTATTCTGCCAAAATCATTATTTTTAAAACAAGATAGATTATTTCACATGTATTTCTGAAATTTTTTTCCTGACTTACACAATATCCAGCATTCTATATCAGCATATACAGGCTGAATTCATTCTTTTCACGCTAAATAGGAGATAAACATGCTTGAAGAGTCATTTATTAGAAAACTCATCAGGGTACTTTGTTTCCAGTTTTTCACTATTATGAAAAATGGGCATACTTTTACATACATCTTTGTACATATCCCTGTATGTGTATCTATAGGTAGCTTTCTACAATGGCAATTACTCAACGAAAAGGTATGTTTTTTTAAAAAAATTTCATACATATTGTCAATTTCCCCTCCAAAAGCTATGAGAATTCACATTTCTGATATTATTTATGCACATTAACAAGTATGAATTGTCAAACTTGCAAAATTGGTATGTGATATTTGATTTTATGTTCTCTTCAATTATTAGTGAGGTTTGAGGGTTTAATGTGTACATAAAATGTATTTTTTTCTGAGAATTTCCTGCAATTATGTTTCTTATTTATATTTAGCCATAGTATAATTTTCTTTATTAATTTAGGAATTGTTATAAAGTTTGATTGGCATATATTTTTCCAAATATTTCAGTTTATCTTTAATGATATTAGGCTTAGAGCAATTATTTTATATCTATATTTTCAACAGTTTATTTGCTCAAATTTATGTCTTAATTCCTCTTGGTTACTGGAAACATATCTTACAATAAAAATCCTTTACAAATTGGTTTTGTTTTGTTTTTCAGTAGTTTATGTCTGCTAGAACACTGACAGTTTTGATTTTTACAGCTTTATCTTGGATTAATTTACCATTTACTTTATTGTTAAGTGTGGGGAAAGTTACCCTACTTCACATTGTCCCAACATCACCACCACACCTGGTCCTCCATCTAAACTCCACTCCTTTTTTGGTTAATGAACCTACTTTCCACTCCTGAGAGTGATCCTTGACTATGCTATTTAGCTTTGGGATCACCAAATTCTTTTAGTTTTTGGCATCCCCATATACTTGGACCCATCCATTGTCTTCATCCCTACTGTTTCTGCTGTAGATATTTGGGATTGTTGGAGGGATTTTTATTTAAAATCATGTCCCTTAATCTCTAAATTCTGCCTGGCTATTTAGTAATTAGATTCTAGTATAAATACATGGATATTCCTTTAATCCCATGCAGCTTGGAACACCATACTATTTGTCTGAAATAAGAGGAGCTGACTCCAGCTCCTACAATCTGATTTACTGGACTCACCTCACTCAGCTAAGATGGAGTTGAAGAAGGACGGACGCCACACCATGGAGCCTAGAGTGCCTACAACTGAGAGCAGGGTGATTGCATACAGTATCCATGTGGAATCTGAGCTCCTCTTGACAGGGAGGCGCAACGGACACAGCCAATCCAAGGTCCACAGAGAAAAGGTGGCTTTGGAGTGGGAAAAGTGGACATGGTGGCTGAGGGGTGTGGGGAGTGGCGGGAGGAGATGAGATGTGGGGGCATCTTTGGGACTTGGGGTTGCCCTGGATGGTGCTTCAAGGGCAATCACTGGACGTTGTGAGTCCTCCCAGGGCCCACTGGATGGAGTGGGGGAGAGTGTGGGACTTGATGTGGACCGTTGACCATGGGGTGCAGAGATGCCCAGAGATGTACTTACCAGGTGCAATGCATATGTCATGATGATGGGAGTGAGTGTTGCTGGGGGGGGAGTGGTGGGGTGGGGTGTTGGGGTTGAATGGGACCTCATATATATATTTTTAATGTAATATTTTTACAAAATCAATTAATAAAAAAAAAGATTTAAAAAAAAAGAAAAAGAAAAAAAAATAAATATTCTAGTGAATCAAAAAGTTTACCCCCAGCTCTGCTTTGGTAATCCATGTAGTCTTTGGGAATACCCCTTTTTAATTATTATTCCACAAATACCTTGGATCTAGCCTTTAATTTTTAAACTGTATTAAGAATTGGGAACACAACAGCAGAAGCTCCTACTGACACTGGAAAATATTTCTAAGCTATGTGTCCATATTTCCTTGGGAAATTGTTTATATGTCTTACTTTCTTCCTCTATAAAACAAAGATAATCATAACCCTGACATTCTCTTCTCACAATCATGAAATCAATGCAAAAAGCACAGTGTCTGGCACAGAATAAGTACTCAATAAATAGTACTTCTGTTTTTCTTTATCCCAGTCACAATGGCTGTGGCTCCCTGTGATCCCAGACCTTGACAAAACTAGCTGGTTGTTTTGTGACAATTTATTTTACATTTTCTGCAGAACTCAAAGTGTACATTCAAAATGTCAAATATACTTTTATACGCATCAGATCATGTAAAGATACAATTAATTCCCCAGTTGACTGTGAGCAAGAATTAGAGATAGGAAATCAGCTGTTTGCTAATCCTCAGGCAGAAAGCATATTTGCTGCCTTAGCAAAATGCCTGGCATCACAAGTATGTTGTAGAAGGAAAAAGGAATGATGATTTCATATTATCATCCCCAAAGCAACCTCTTACTGGAACATGACATCACTGTTCCTATCTGACGCTGAGACTGTCCATGGTCCTTTTGGACTCAGTATTACGTTCCATTCTTGGTTACAAGGGCCAAACTTTAAAATCTTCAAATTTGTTCACACACCAATTAGGATTCGATGTAGCTACAGGAACCTGGAGCCTAGCTTAAGAGGCTTAAACTAGAAAGTGATTTATTTTCTGACATAAAGAAAGGCCTGGGCACCGGCAGTCCAAGGCTCAAGCACCAGCTTAGGCTATGTGGTGGCATCTTCTTGCATGCCTCTTCTATTTCTGTTCCATCTCACTTAGCAAACAACATCTCTCCTTAGGATTGCATATGACTGCTGCATTTTCATACATTGCATCTGCATTGTAGGCAACAAGAAGGGGTTATGGTAATGGCGAAATGTGTGCCTGCTGCATTTTTATTTTTCTGTCCAGAAAACAGTATCTTTCCTAGAAACTTCACACCACTGGCTTCCTCTTACATCTTACAGGGTCACATCATGTTATGGGTTGAATTGTAACCCCCATAAAGATATATTGCCATCCTAATCCACAGTACCTCAGAATTTGATCTTATTGGAAAGAGTAATTGCAGAGAAAATAAGTGAAGTTTAGATTATACTGGTCTCTTAATCCAATATGACTGTTGTCCTCAGAGGAAGAAGAGACAGACAAGACAGAAGGGAGCAGGCTACAGGATAACAGAAACAGACAGTGACGTGCAGCAGCTGCAACTCAAGGAAGGCCAAGGTCGCCCATAAAGCACCAGAAGTTAGGAATAGACAAGAAACGATTTTCCCTGTAGGTTTCAAGGGAGGCTGACCCTGCCAATACCTTGATTTTGAACTTCTACCTTCCAGAAGTGTCGGGCAATATATTTCTATTGTTTTAAGCTACATAATTAGTGGCATTTAGTTTTGGCAATCACAGAAAACTCAGACTATGGCCAACACTATATGAAAGGAGATGGGGAGCATTGAATATATTAAATCTGTACGGTGTCACCCTGACAAGCTGATTTTTCTCATTTTTATCAGTAAGACAACATGAGAGATTGGATATTGGGTAGAGGGAACTAGGAGTGTCTACCTAAAGGGAGAACGATTGATCCCTACTATTTTGAAATAGTTTTCATGCCTTTTTTTTAGGAAGTATCAGGGATTAAACCCAGGACCTTGTACCTGGGAAATAGTCACTCAACCACTGTGTTACATCCACTCCCCAAAGAGAATTGGCTTTTTCGTTTGTTTGTTTTGTTTTGTTTTTCAGAGGTACTGAGGATCAAACCCAGGATCTCGTACATGGGAAGCAGGTATTCAACCACTTCAGCAACATCCGCTCCCCTCATTTCCATGCTTTTGAGAATACATATGCATTCGGCAGATATGTAGTCCTCTACCAGGACTATAACACTATTCTCTTAACTGGCCTCATCCCCTGAAATATTCTACAACTGTGTTGGCAAACTTTTTCTGTAAAGGGCCACATAATAAATCTTTTAGGCTTTGTGGGTCATTTGGTCTCCATTGCAAATACTTAACTCTGCCATTGTAGTGAAAAAACTACCCAGATAATGTCTAAATTAATATGTGTGGTTTCCTCATAAAATTCATTTTAAAAAATATGCTTTCTGTGCAGACAACTACTCTACACTATTAGCTTTTATTTATAAAATAAGAAACTTTAGGCAAATAACACCCATATTGTAAGCATATAATACAGAGTGAGTTTCTCCCTCTACTAACATTCACAATATCTTACATGTGTTCATATTACAAATATGCATTATATGCTATTATGATGATTTGTATGTATCTGTTTTCTTAATAATGAGTCCATAGATATATGAACACACACAAACATACACATAACACATACTTACAAAGTCTAGTCTTGGACATCAGATTACTCTTTCAATAGAATCTTTCTTAGAATTCCAGTCACATGGAGATGTAAGGCACACACTATACTGTCCTTTTTCTCTAACACTTTCATATGTTGAAGTTGTACCCCTCAACCCTACTCATATCAGTAAGAGAACTGGAGAAAAGTAGCAGTTTCCCATTCCTCCCCTCATTCCCAAGCCCTAGAGGAGGACTTTGAGATGCTTTGACGTGTTCCCAAGTATGTAAACGTCCACCTTGATACAGCAATTCCCTTATACTTCTTGATTCTTAGAATGTACAGAAACCTCTGGCATCCTCTACCTACTCACTTAGATTTAGCTGTATGTTTACATACACATATGCACATTTCAGGGTTCATCCTGATTGTTTCCTCTCCTTGTCATTTTTCCTGATATTTAGAGCTCTGTCCTGGTTCATTTCAGATGCCTGCTATTTCAATAGTTTTCTCAAATATTTTCTAAATAAGATAGGAGGATGATATATTTTCTGGATTCTTCTCCAAATATTTCTTTCATCCTGACATATGTACTATATTTTGGCTAAACAAAGGATTTGGGGTTTTAGAACGTTTATCTGTAATCTGTAAGTAGTATTCAATTGTCTACTAGATTCAGTGTTCCAAGTGATAAACTAAAGCCAATAGATTTGTTTTCTTTCATTTCAAGTAAACAAAACATTCTGAAAGTTTGTGAAATTTTCTCTTTACCCTTGGGCTTTAGGAACTTTGCCAGAATTTACCTATTTATTTCTTACTGCATTAAACCTTCCTGGAACCCAGAAAGTCTATTAAAACCATAAATTCAGAGTTTTCTTGACCTCAAGAAAAAAAAGACTGCTGTTCCTCTCTCCCATCTGTTCTTTTTTCTTCACAGGACCAGGCGACTGAACATATTCTCTCAGTCTCTAATCTCTTTTTCTACAAGTTCCACCTTGTTTTTGTATTTTTGCTCTGTGTGATTTTTAGTTAATACTTACAATCTGGTATTTTAGATTTTTGGTCTAATCAGTAACCATTTATGCCTTTCCTTCATATATTGATTTCTTTGTTATTGTTTACTTATTTGTAAACACACACAGGCACATGGTTTTGGGTTACAGCAAATTTCATTATGTGTGGTGTCCTCAAAACTCCAGAGTTCTTATACTTTGCAGTGTGTAGTCTTTATCAGTAATAACTGCTCTATCTCTCTCTGGTGCTTTGTTCTTTTGGTCACCATTGTTTCCCTTTGTGCTCTTTGGGACTCTTATCAAGCTTCTGATAGTAGTTTACCAGTGGCACTGTCCTGAGCAAAGAAGTCAAAGCTCTTTGCATGTGTAAAACAGAAGGGGCCCCTTAGTAGATGACCATCAGTCTCCTGTCAAGGCAGGAGGAAGGAATCTTTTACTCTCAAGTTTTCCCCAAACTCTCAGCCTCTGGGTTAATGATTCTGAGCCCTTCAGTTCCCCTTCCGCTCCTTGAAGTCCCAGGAAACCGAGCCTCTCCTGGTCCTGTGCTCCATTCTGCTTCAGAGAGAACCAGTTTGACATTTACTTTCTCCTCTTAGACCCTGACCAAGGAGACTCTGGTTTCCCTTTCCAATCTGCTGCCCCAGTAGCTGCAGGAGCCACATATCTATCTCAAGAGTAGTAAAATAGGCTAGAGTTGTTAAGAGAAAAACGACTATTTTCTGTAAGCAATCACATATATATCCAAATACACAAAGTGACTTTAATAACCTTAATTTAAAATAATGCTTGCTCTCCTTCTCTCAGTCTCTTCTCTTGCTCTCTCAATCTCTCTTTATAAACAAATATTCTGTGTACATATATACACACACACACACACAGTAGTAAACTTCACATATATAAAATCATAACTCAAAAAATAAATATTCTAAATCCTAGTTTGGAGAATTCCACAAAGGATGTAATATATATTATTCATATATACATATATAAAAATGCACTTCCTTTTACTTACATTTAGGAAATTTATCACATGAGATTTAAATAATAATAATAATAGCTAGGCCACAGAAAACTGTGATTGTTGGGAAAAAACAAATTATTAGAGCAACGGGGGAACCTGATGCTAGGCTTTGCATTCAGATAAATCTGGAGTCAATCACTCCTCGGTGATGCCCTTCATGTGGGAATTTGGCAATGTTACTTAATATTATGCCATATTTGCCATTTTTTTTTCCTTTTTTTTTTGTCTTTTTTTTTATTGACTTTGTAATAATATTACATTAAAAATATATATGTGAGGTCCCATTCAACCCCACCCCCCCACCCCCCCTCTCCCCCCCCAACAACACTCGTTCACATCATCATGACACATCCATTGGATTTGGTAAGTACATCTTTGGGCATCTCTGCACCTCATAGACAATGGTCCACATCATGGCCCATACTCTCCTCCATTCCATCCAGTGGGCCCTGTGAGGATTTACAATGTCCGGTGATTACCTCTGAAGCACCATCCAGGGCAGCTCCATGTCCCAAAGACGCCTCCACCTCTCATCTCTTCCTGCCTTTCCCCATACCCATCGTCCACCATGTCCACTTTTCCCAATCCAATGCCACCTCTTCTATGTGGACATTGGATTGGTTGTGTCCATTGCACCTCTAAGTCAAGAGGAGGCTCAGATTCCACATGGATGCTGGATGCAATCCTCCCATTTTCATTTTTAAAACAATATTAATAATACTTCATATGGTGCTTATAAATATTTAAATAAATAAGGTATGTAAAATACTTAGCAATATGTGAACATTTTTATTGATTATTGTAGTTATTAGTTCTACCATTAACGCTATTAGTCATAATCTGCAAGCTTGAAAGACATGTCTTAAAAGACAATATTATGTAAATTGTTAGTTTGAATGTATTTTATGTTCTGAACAATATATATGAAGAATTTATATGGTCAAATAACTATGTCAATTAAACAAGAATTGCAGGTATTCTGTAACTTACGACTTTATTTTTGAGATCAAGCCATTACCTACGCTGAGATGCACTGAAATTAATTTTAATAAATATAATAGCTACACCCATTATTCTTTAATACTTTTATGTCACAGGAAACCTTAAAATATTTTGATAGTTCTCCATAAAGAAAACATTTGAAGAAGTCTTCAAGATGATTTTTGGATTTCCAAAAATACATTAAATGCCCAGATATAAAAATAATTTTTCTTACCCATATCTGACATTTCAGGCACAGTAACGATGTATGGTCCATCTGTGAATTTAGGGGCATTGTCATTGATATCTTGTACTTTGATGATAAACTCAGATTCAGGTTCAAGAGGCTTGTTTGTCCGTCTGTCAATAGCCTGAGCATGGAGTACATAGTGGGTCTTCTGCTCTCTGTCCAGGCTTTTTGTTGAATGGATGTCCCCTGTGGTATCATCAATGATAAATATAGTCCCAGCACCTTCTCCAGTAAGGATGTACTTGACAGACCCATCACCTTTGTCAGAATTGGAGTGCAGCTGTAAAATAGACATAGCATAAATTAGCATGCAATTATATTCCAAGCTCACAAAATGTTCTCTGAAAATTCCACATATAAAATTTAATACTAACTTTGACAATTAAGAATTTTCTTTTTTCCACTGTACCCTGTGCCTTATTACAATCATTAATATTTCTGCAGTCTTTTTCTACGTCATTTTAATATGAATTATTTTTATTGACATTGTATAAGAGATCCAGTTATTGATTTAAGAGAAACCATGCTCATCAAAAGAAAAACAATAACCATTGTTGTAATTCTATAAAATAAGTATTTTATTACCTATAACATAGTTGGGGAAGTAAATCCCCAGTCGATTACTATTGCCTTCTATACTTGTGGGAATTTTTTGTCATGAATTTTATCTCACCTACTACTTCAGGCTTAAGTTTAGAAACAGAAATATGGTAAGAAAAATATAGATTTTAACTATTACAATTTCTATAAATAAGGGGGCATATTTGTTACAGAGGTATTAATTTTTAATTTGGAAAAGGAACATACTTTTTTGTATAATTGTTTGGAATTAGAATTTGAAAAAAATATGTCTTTAAACATCATTAATATTTAACTCAGGAGAGCAGATTAAGCTCAAGTGCTTTTGTGCTTGTTTCCCATATATGGGGACCCTGGGTTCCATCCTCAGTACCTCCTAATTTAAGTACATATATACACTTAAATCACATTTTAAATAGTAGTGATTTATTTAACCAATAAGTGGACTTTATTTTTATGAATGTAAATACAGTAATAAATTCTCACTTATTAAAATTAAAAAGATTAAATATACTTTTAATAGATATTACAAACATTAACTCAGTAAAGAATCCTTCAAGTAAGACCAGAAATATATTAAGGTAATTATAAAGAACTCTTTTTGTGATTTAAAAACTAGTAACAACTAACAAGGAGATGATGATAGGCAACAACCATCCCAAGAAATAGAGAGTGTCTGATGGCAAGCAAGATAGCTCCATCCATCTGCCCCATGGGATCCAAGCCCCTTAGAAGCAGAGTGGGCATCACCATTCCCAAATCCTCTAGATTGGGGAATGAACAATGGACTAAAGTAGACATATTATTCTACTATAGACTTATAATTATCCTACTATAGACTTATTATTATTCTAGCAAGGGAAGAACTTTTATCATTGATGTAAAGTCAATGGCCACCTGGTGTTCTGAGGAATGGGAGAGGGAAGAGTAGGTGTAATATGGAGGCATTTTAGGGACATTGGATTTGTCCTCCATGACATTGTAGTGACGAATACAGGCCATTGTACATCTGGTCATAACACAAAATTGTGCAGGACAAAGTGTAAACTATAATATAAACTGTAGTCCATGGTTAGAAGCAATGCCTTAAGATGAGTACATCAGTCGTAACAAATGAACCACACTAAAGAAGGATGTCGTTAATGTGGGAAAGTGTGGAAGGGAGAGGGACTGGGGCATATGGGAATCCCATACATTTTTTATATACCATTTGTGTAATCTAAAGCTTCTTTAAAAGTAATTACATTAAAAAAAAACCAGTACATACTTTTAAACCATGTATAATATGTATTTAAGATTCTACTATAGCTTTATAACATCACAATTCCATTAAACACTTCCATGGGAGCCACTGCTTTATTTCTAGTTAGGAATACAAGGATATTTCCTGAAGTCAAATCACATATTTGAGAAATTGTTTTTCCCAATAGATCTGAACAGATATCCTTCACATGAAACCTTTTTAGTCACATAACCTCAACTACTCACCTTATACTCATTTCTGACACTTGGAAACACTGAAACATTCAAACCTTTGTCACACTGTATTTCAGTTTTCTTTCATAGTAAAGTGGACATTTCTAAGGTTTATTTTAACGTTTCTGAATGCTAGGATATATTTGAAAAAGATAAAATATATAAAAAGACAATAAAACATAATAAAAGGACAGTTTGATGGGAAAATGAACACAAACATAAATGATAGTACAACAGAGATCACTTTAATTCTATCTTGAAAACACATAACATCCAACAGGGACAAAATTCTGATGGGAATCACTTAACAAGTTTCGAAAAATTAAATCACTGTAAAATATATGTTTATTTGGAGCTTTTATAAAAAGGACTAAATTGCATCAGCACAGTTTGGAGAGTATATCTTTCAAGGATTTATACTTTATTAATAAACTGAATGCTAAAAGAAGAATGCAGAAGGAATTGAGTTTAGAAAGGTATATGCATGCATGAAAATGCAATTATTTCTCTACGTGTCTAGACATATTACTTTATTTCTTAGAAGAGTAGATATTGCGTCGATGAAGCAATCCACATATCCATAGAGTAGCCTATGTCATATTCTCCAGGTTTACATTAATTCATAACAAAGTAAAGCAACAAATTCATGGAAGATGTGTTTTTAAAACCATTTCTTGAAAACACTTGTTATTCAGCTGACAAGAAGTGAGATAGTATGATAGTTACTATACTGTTATATGTAATTATAAATCCAAGTTAGTATAGCTAACTAAAAATTCTTAGGGGAAAAGTTGTCATGCCTTCTAACAACTAATTTCAAAAAGGGGTAACAATGGTGACAATTGACTCTTCAAGATATGTTTGGGTATCTTTTCTATAATTTTAGTTAAGTTAATTTAATATAATTTAATCATGGATTAAGAGTTTATATTACAGGCACTATTTATACATATATTTTTTGTTTGTTTTAGTTTTTTATTGAAGTATATCATTCACACATGAACACACATAAACAATAAGTACATAGTAAAGATTGCGAACTTACAAAATAATCATACATAACATCACACAGGGATCTCATACGTCACCCCTCCACCAACTCTTTGCATTGGTGTGAAATATTTGCTACAGACTATGCAAGATCATTGTCAAAATATTACTACCAACTGGTTTCTCTTCAGATCATATAAATCTTTCACCTTTCACTAATTATATTTTTAAACTATATGGATTATATATGTGGTCTAGTAAAAGAAGTTTGTAAGAGAAGAATAAAGTTGACAATCTAAATCATCTATTATATTAAATTATACACTTTACACTTTATATAGATTCTGATTAATCTAATTCAGACTCAGGAAAAATACCAGTAATTTCAAGGGTTAAGATGCTATGACTTGAACTGGCTCCAGAGTCATAAAGTTTGTGTAATTAATAAACTAATTAGCATAAAGATTTCAAAAGATGCACATTATTTTAATACGGATTTTTAAAATATGTACAATGAATTATAATTCAGCAATATTTACATTGGTAGACAATATTGGTAAGAGTTACTTTAAAATAATATAATTGTTTTGGATAATATCCAAGTCGATAATATGTATTTGGAGTTTTTAAATAAGATGACGATCATTTCTCAGCTGGCCCAGGTGAATCTTAAAACAATCAGTTTTCAAATTAACAGTAATCATAATAATAATAAACCTTCACTGCAGCATTTAGTCAATTGATTAATAGCTGTCTTAGTTTGCCAGGGTTGCTCTAAAAACACACCCCAGATTAGTTGGCTCAACAACAGGATGTATGTCTCATAGTTTTATAGGTCAGAAGTCTGAACTCAAGGCATTGGGCTCACCCTGATTCACTTTGTCCTCATCTTAGTTGGTTCTTTGGAGATTCCATTTACTAATGATTTCACATCTACCAGACTGGGGATTGTTCTTTGTGGAGGACATGATTCAATCCCTAACAATAGTTTACATGAGAAGGAAATAACCACTTGTAACATAATAAGGTCATCCCCTCACAAGATTCCCTCTTCTCTACTACATCTATTTCTCAAATATTCTATTCTGTTCTCAACATACACTCTGCAAAAAAGATGGAGTCTCAGAGAAAAACGAGTTATTTTGTTTTATTTATTAGATAGGCTATAAGACCCTAGAGGAGCACATTGGGTTTTGTTAGACATCTAATGGTGGCTGACTGAATG
This sequence comes from Dasypus novemcinctus, assembly GCF_030445035.2. NCBI lineage: Eukaryota > Metazoa > Chordata > Mammalia > Cingulata > Dasypodidae > Dasypus > Dasypus novemcinctus. The sequence goes on from NC_080674.1 coordinate 21,047,086, forward strand.
AATTAGTAGAAAGAGCAATAATTGCGTCAGTAGATTGGTAGAAATCTTGAGAAATGGAGAGAAAGCTCTTAGATGCAGATAATCAGGTAATACAGATAGACAGATGCTCACCATTTTTGTACACTGAAATCTGTGAAAATGTTCAGAAGAGGAAGTTGACTTTAGCCATACACAAAATACCTTTTATAGTAGGCAGTTTAGAAATACCACTAAGAGAGCAGTGCCAAGGTCTTAATATAATGCAGTTTTGGGAATTTACTTTTAGGGAAATGGGATTTTGCAAAGTAGGTGATATTTTCTTGCTGAAAGACAGATCTTCTTTTGCCCAAAAGCATATGAAGAGAAAATTCTTATGTGTCTGATCATGTAACAATGCAGGGTTAATTAATTTTTCTTTAGAGGACAGCAAAGAGAAGGGTGAAGAAAGAAAAGAAAACCTAGTTAGCTAAGTAAAGCAAAATGAACACTTTCCTGACTTGGTTTCAATAAATTGTCTCTTCTTTATTTTTAAGGAGTTTCTGATGGAATATAAAAAGCTAATGTGACTCACATGATTTTACCCTAGAAAACTGTTTGCCCTAAACCATAATAGCAAAAAGACCTACTAATTTATAGCTTTCACTCTTACGCAGAGTTCCTCACTAAGATAAGATTCTATCCATTAGAGAAGAATAACTTTAGAAGGTTAAGGTTAGGGCAGAGCAAGTAATTTAGAAAGTTGTTTTTAGTTAGTACTTCAAGCTATGTTAAAAAGATAAGTCACTGAATTAAAATTGTGATATTTTGGACTACAAAATTTAGAAATATTTTATTTTAAAAATCTATATTTACAATATTCCAGCGGAATTCAAAAAAAAAGGAAGCAAAATTAAGTAGTAATTTCATTATTATCATCTCCAATACCTCTTGCAAAAATACAAGTGTTATGATGTAGAGAAATGTAAAAATCACAAGGAATGCTTGTCATTTAAACTTATTTTGCATCTGTCTATTTCAAAATATTTTCTTAATTAAACTATAAGCAGAAATAAGAAAAGTCAATTGAACTATTTTAAAAAGTAGTCAAGATAAAAAATTTTAAAAACATTCCTCAATTTCTTTGTGATAAAATCAATTCATTAACCATAATTTTTTAGTTATTATTTTTTTACTTTTAAAAGAGCTTTTGATTACGTATATAGGGGATTCCTTGTATTCCCAACTCCTTCCACCTCCCACACATTTCCACATTAACAACATCCTTCATTAGTGTTGTACATTTGTTAAAATTGATGAACACATGTTGAAGCATTTCTACTAACCATGGACCATAGCTTGCATCAGGTTTATTAACTATTTTTGTTCCATGGACCCTTTGCCAGTCAGGTAAAAACCATGGACCCCTTACCAAGTCCACACTATACTGTGTATTATTTAATAAAACTATCACACCTGCACCAACAGGTCCCCACAAGAATAATGATTTTTGAATTTAAATTCAATCTCATTGACACCTTGTTAAGAACCATAGGTTTATATTACAGTTTACACTCTGTCCTGTACAATTTTGTAGGTTATGACAAAATACATAATGGCCTGTATTCCACATTGCAATGTCATCAGGACAATTCAAATGTCCCAAAAATTACTCCATTTCTCCCTTCTCTCTCCCCTCAGAACCTTTGGTGGCCACAGCCTTTGTATCAATGATAAAATTCTTCCATTGCTAGAACAATAGTAAGTCGATAATAAGTATACTTTAGTCCATTGTTAAATCACAAGATTCCCCAATCTTGAGGATGTTGGGATGGGGATGTCCACTTTATTTCTATTGAGAGGGGCCTTAAATCCCATGTGTCAAATGGATGGAATTATCTTGCTTGTAGCTGCGGACACTCTCTGTTCCTTGGGATGGGTGTTGTCCATCATCACCTCATTGTTAGTTGCCTTGGGTGAGTCCGGTGAACTGGAAGTAAGTTTTGCAACTCTGCTGAGATTCAGGGCTCAACTGGCACATGGATGGATGAAAGATTTAAGGCATGTCCCATGCTAGGGGGGTGGGGGAGTGTGAAGGAGGGCAAAAGGGTGTGTGAAGGTAGTGCATTTATATGCTGAATCTGGCTTGGAGAGAGCCTACATTTGAGCAACAAGGAGGCTTTAAGAAGGTAACTCGTGTATGTACAGTGCTATTTTCTTCTGTATAAGGTCCCAGTGACTTTTTTTTTTTCATTTTATCTTCAATGAAACTTTAGCTTACAGAAAAGTCACATAGAGAATATAGGGGATTCCCATATACCCAATATCCTCCCCCCTTTCTCCTCTCCCCTATTAATAACATTTACATGTGGATGGTACATTTTTTATAATTGATGTACAAATATTGAAGCATTGCTACTAACCATGGTGAATGGTTTGCATTATGGTTTACGTTTTGGAGCATACACTGTTATAGGTTTTGAACAGATGGAAGAGGGCATTTTTAGGGAATTAGGATTGTTCTGCATGATCTTGCAATAATGGATGCAGGCCATTTTAAATTTTGCCATAATTTTGAATTGAACATCAATAATATGGAAAAAATCATATTAAAAAGCAGTGTCAAAACATTACATTAAACCACAAAAAAAACACATTCATAAGGAAAAATGTAAGTGCAAAGATTATAAAATTGGAAGTAAGGAAGTAAGTAAGGTGTGATGACTAATTGCATATCAATTTGTCTAGGTTATAGTTCTAGCTGTTTGGTCAAGCAAACATCAGCCTGATTGTTACTGTGAGTGTATTTTGTAGATGGATTTGCACCTATAGTCAGGTGAATGCATCTATGTCTGGCTGTATCTACAAGCAACAAAAGAGATTTCCCTGAGCAGTCTCTTCACACAATCAGCTGGAGTTCTTAAAAGCCAGAACTGATGATTTCAGAAAGAATAATTTTTTCCAGTCAGTCTGCTTCCCCTGGGGAATATGACTTTGCCAGACTTGAGTATCACCTAAGCTGGATTTTCCAGCTTGTTGTCTGTCTTATGAAATTCAGAATTTCTAACTCTCATAGCTACATGAGTTGATTCTTATAATAAAAATCTCAGAATTAGATGTGTTTATCTGGAGTATACTGAATAATACCTAAGTTATACGTGTTTTTAACTGGAAGCTGCAGAGTACAAAGGGCTCTTGCATTTGAATTTTAGGTTTTAGCTTTTATTGATTTTTGTTTATCCTTTTGGAGGAGAAAACATGTGCAGGAGGAAGAGAAAAGGAGCAGAAAACAAAATCCGTTTTGAATTTTATATCCTCTGAGTTCCAGATTAAGGAATTAAAGGGTTATAATATTCAAGATGAAAAAAAAAAACCTGCAAAATCTCCCAAAAGTTTTAAAGTTGTCATAATATTGGTTCTACTTTACAATGTTTCATTCAGTTGTGCAAAATGTATGGGTAATAAAAGAGTCAGTATTCCACTGCTAATTGCTGGAAAGTCTTAAAAAGTGGCTAACTGATTTAAATTAGAATGACCTATATAGGACATAAAAGTGTCATTCACCTCTATCAAAATTTATCTTTCTTCTTATATGTCCCAGTCAGGATCTAGTGGAGAAAGAGATGGCTCATTGTTTTAGTTTCCTAGGCTGCTCAAGCAAACACTAAGAAATGAGTCAGGTTAAATCATGGAAATTTATCCATTCCTGATTTTCCCCAAGGGCTGGGGAAAAGTCCACATCAAGGTATCATCAATGCAATGCTTTTTTCTCAAAGACTGTGGCATTCGGGGGTTGGCTACTGGTGAACCTTGGCTCTTAACTGGTAACACAGCAAGGTAAAGAACAGTATTTCGGGTTTCTCCTTTCGGTTGCAGGTTCAATTGATGCTCAGTTTCTTGCTACCTGAAGCTTTAGCTACCTGTATTTGAATTTCATTCTGCTAATTAAAGGCTCCAATCAGGATTAAGATACATACTGACTCTGCTGGGCCACACCTTAACTGAAGTAACCTCATCAAAATGTCTACTCACAAGTTTAAGAACATGTTATTCTAGGGCACATACAATTTTGAACCACCATAATCCACCTGTTTGACCCTGAAAAGACATATTCTTTCTACTTGCAGAATTTATGCATTCCATCACAAGATCCCAAAAGCCTGAAGTCCTTTCAGAAACCACACTATGTAAAAATCTCATCAAAAGGGTTTATGGATGTGGTCTGTCTTGGGACACAAATCCCCTCTTTGTCTGTGGACCTGTGAAATCTAGAGAACAAGATTCCAATATCCAAAGGAAGGACAGGCATAGGATAAATATTCCCATTCCAATAGGGAGAAGTTTGAGGTTAAACAGGGGTCATAGGTCCCAAACAATTCCCAAATGAGCAAGATCTGAGAGTTATCTATGGAATGATGGGTTGTCCTCTGGCTGATGAAGCAGCAGCCCTATCACTTCTAAACACTAGGGTTAAGGCTCCATCCTCTGAGAACACTGGGGGTGGGAGCCAGGCTCTCCTTGAATGAAGGGGCATAGCCCATACCATCTCTAAGCATTGAGTGTAGAATTCTTCCTGAAAAATGGGCAGAATGCCTGTCCCCTCCAAGCACAGGGGTGGACCAGCCCTATTCACCCATATGGGTGAACCCACTCTTCCTTTGAGGGTACGTTTTGGCCCAGTCCTCAAATTTGATGATTCCGCCCTTTCCATATTTAGCTATGTAATCTCCCCCATTAAATATCCTTGTTCATCACTTTCATGTTCTGCCTTCTATCCAACATCAGAACTCAATATTGCTGAGTTCTTATCACATGAACACAAGGTTTATCTTTCCTCCAGATTCCAATAACACATTCATCATTTCCTCATTGGAAGTAACTTTAGCATCCATATTTCTACCAGCAGTCTTTTCAAAGCAATCTAGGCCTTTTCCATAAAGCACTTCACAATTCTTCCAGTCTCTATCCATTATCCAATTCCAAAGTCATTTCTACATTTTGGTATTTGTAACAGTAGCCCCCCTTTCTCTGGTACCAAATCTGTTTTACTTTGTTAGACCGCTCAAGCAAATACCATGAAATAGGTTGAGTTAAAAAAAAAGGGGGGGAATTTATTTGTTCACAGTTTGAGGCATAGAAAAAGTCCAAACCAAGGTGTCATCAAACTGATATTTTCTTCCCCAAGATGTGGCATTCTGGAGCTGGCTGCTGGTGATCCTTAGTCATTAGCTAGTCACATGGCTAGGCATATGGCAGTGTCTCCTGATCTCCCCCTTTCCTTCCCCATTCCATTGATTTTTAGTTTCTTACTTCTGGGGGCTTTCTCTCTATCTGAATTTCATTCCACTTATCAAGGTCTCTAGTAAGAGGATTAGGACCCATCTTGATTGGGCTGAGTCACACCTTAACTGAAGTAATCTCATATAAAGGTCCTACTTACAATAGGGTCAGGCCCACAGGAAAGTATTATACTTAAGAACATGTGTTTCTGGGTTATGTATAGCTTCAAACCATCACCTTCTGGGAGCTAGTTTTAAAGAAAATACAATTTCAGAGTCTGCAAAACCTTACTACATTTTCAGGAAAATACTATACCAATCCATTTCCCTTATGTTCAAATGAGTTGTGAGTCTATTCCCATTTAAAATTCTGTCACTGTTATTCATTTCAGCCCTTTATGTCAAATAACAAAAACAATGATTTTTTTGGAAGGGAAAAGGAAGGAGAATGATAGAAGCATGAATTGTTTCAGCCTTTGGAAAAATTTTTTGACAATATTTATTGAAGTGTAAGATTATTGTCTGATATGGAAATTGTTTTAAGGCAGGGGTTCTTAACCTTTTTTATTCCATGGACTTTGTTAGTCAGGTGAAATCTATGGACGCCTTACTAAGTCCACACTAAACTGTGTATTATTTAATAAATCTATCACACCAGTACCAACACATCTCCACAAGAATGTCTTTTTTGAATTTTCAGTTCACGTTCATGGACCCCCTGAAATATATCCACAGACCTCTTGGGGGTCCATGGACCCCTGGTTAAGAACCCTTTCTTTAAGGTATCTGTTTAATTCATCAAATATATTTTGGTGCACTCATCATGTGCCAGTTTACTAAGTGTTAGAACAAGAAAGTAGAGAACTCTTCCCTGGCAGAGTCTATATTTTTTCCATTGAGGAGAAGCAGACAATAAGCAAAGCAAATAATGGCTATACCACATAACATGGTAAAAACTGGCAACAGCTATGCTTAAAAAGTAGACAGAGAAATCAGAGAAAAGAAAGTAATACCAGAGGTGGTTGGGGGTGCTGCAGAGACTGTGCAATATTAAATAATGGACCCCCAAATATAATTATATCTTTTTAAAAAGATATTTTTTATTTATTTTTAAAAGATACATAGATCACACAAAGTGTTACATTAAAACATATAGGAGGTTCCCATATACCCCACTCCCTAAAATCCCTGCTTTTCCCACATCAATAACTTCTTTCATTAGTGTGGTACTATATTATTCAGCCAAAGGGGTGCTGATGCAAAATATCAGAAATCTGCTGGGTGTTATAAAAGGTATGTATTTGGGGTAGGAGCTTCAGTTACCAGGCCATAAAGCATAAGTTACTTCCCTCACCAAAGTCTATTTCCATGTATTAGAGCAAGATGGCTGCTGACATCTGTGAGGGTTCAGGCTTTCTGGGTTCCTCTGGGCTCAGCTCCTCTGTTTTCTCCACCAGGTCAGCTGTAGACTATGAGATTCTCTAGGCTTTGCCTCTCTACACAAGATCAGATGTAGACTATCAGGCAAACAGCTTTCTCTTTCCCTGGGGCTCTAGCTTAAGACTTCAGCAGCAAACTCCAACATCAGAAAACCCTCAACTCTGTCCTTTGCCATGCCTTTTATCTGTGAGTCCCCTCCCACCAAGGGGTGGAGACTCAATGCCCTAATCATAACTCAATCATGCACAGATACAGGTCAGATTACAAACATAATCCAATATCTATTTTTGAAATTGATAACCATATCAAAGTACTACAAGTACATTCATTGCATTTGATCAACACATTTGGAGTGCTTCACAGCATGGATTTTAGTTTACAATGTAGTTTACACTCTCCCCCAGTCCATTCAGTGAGTTATGGCAGGATACATAATGTCCTGCATCTGTCCCTGCAATACCATTCAGGACAACTCCAAGTCCTGAAAGTGCCCCCATATTACACCTCCTTTTCCTTCTCCTGGCCTTCAGCAACTCCCATGGTCACTGTCTCCACATCTATGATATAATTTCTTCCATCACTGGAATCACAATAATTCTATAGTAGAATACCTGTAAATCCACTCTAATCCATGTATTATTCCTCCATCCTGAGGACCCTGGATTGTGATGCCCACTCCACCTTTCAGTTGAAAGAGGGTTTCCATCCCACACATCTGGTAGATGGGCCTTTCATGCCCATAGCTGTAGACTCTCTCAGTGCCTTGGTTTGGGGGTCGTCCATCCTCACCTACCTAGCAAGTGACCTGGGTAATTGCGACAAACTGGAGAGTAGGTGTTACAATACCACTGGGGCTCAGGGCCCAGCTGACACATGGACATCCCAGAGATTCAAGTTTCCTGGGCATGCACCAACCCCAGCACCAACCACAGTTTCAATAAAAGGACAGAGGAGGCATGTGAAGAAAAGTCACATCTGAGTCCAACTCCATCACACTAAGGAGCACAAAGTCCAAATATAGGGCCCACTGGCAAGGCACTGAACTCCAGAGCCATCTGCCATGATCGTAGGATCTGTGTGTCTCTGTAGCCCTTAGAAGCACCACTACCTAGAGTGGATCTACTTTGACTGTCTCTGAGATCCTGCTGAGAAGTGCATAAGCATTACATCTCTGATGACCTCCTGACTCATTTTGAAGTCTCTTAGCCACATAAACTCATTTGTCTTTACCATGTACCCCTCTTATTCAAGGTCTTTTTCTAGTTGCATCACCAGCTGGTGCTTGGTAGTAATCCCTCAGCAACAGGGAGGCTCATCCCCAGGAATCAAGTCCCTTGCTGAGGGGAAGGTAATACATTTGTATGCTGAGTTTGGGTTAGAGAGTGACCAAATTTGAGCAACATGGAGAGTTTCAGAAGGTAGCTCTTCAGGACCCTGCAACCCTAGGCCAAGTTGAAATTTCAAGTGCAACAGGCTCATATCCATAGTCATCAGTACCAAGGGCCCATCATTGGACCATCCTTCTTCACTGGCCATTGCCCTTGCACTTGGGGGATGTTGCTCTTCCATTGGGGGATGTGAAAGACTTCCCCAGGATGGGAACTCAGCACTCCCACAGTTGTCATGTGAATCTCTACCCACTGTGTCAAAACCCAATGAACATCTAAACATATCTATACACCCTATATGCATGCCCAGGTGTACTCCCTCCCATGTATCCCCCATCAATGATACCCACATGAATGCTCCTCCCCTGCCATAGTTGAACTCCTCTGTGATCCAAAACTTCTTCAGAAAAGAAGCCTAATATATCGCCAAATTCAATCAATAGGAAAATGAAATAGTAAAGATAGGTTTAAATGTTAGAAATAAAATACACACTTTTTTAGAGAAATTAAAGTAAAATAATTGGGGCATTAAAATGAAAAGTATTATATAGAAACAATTTTTTGACATTTTGTCTTTCATCACTGTAATAGGTGTTATTCTGTATGTACAATGGCAAGGCAATCTCTTCCATATCTTCCTCAGTGCCTTATCTTTTTTTCTTTTCATTATGTCTTCAAAGAAGTTTTAGGTCATAGTAAAGTCACATAAAGATTATAGGGGACTTTCATATACTCAACATCCTCCCCTCTTTCTGCCTTCCCCAACAATGATCTTTTAACATATAGATGTTACATTTGCTACAACTGATGTACAAATATTAAAACTAGCTGTAAATCATGGTCAATAGTTTACATTATGGTTTACATTTTAGACCCTACACTTTTATAAATTTTTGGTGAAATTTAACATAGCCTGTATCCATCATTGCAGAATCATGCAGAACACTTCCACTGCCCCCCAATTACCACCTTTTCCATCTATTTTATTTCTCTCTCCCCCTCCCCTTAGGGCCCACAGTGACAACCAAGCTTCACTGCTTGAAAGACACGATTCACAGATAGTTGCAAAAATGCTGAGGGCTTGACACATTAGTCTGTCCTTCCCCACTAGGAACCACCCAATTATATCCGAATTCCTAAAAACTATGAATACATTTTCTAACAGGGCAAAAGGGACTTTACAGTTGTGACTGAGCTTAAGGAACCTTGATACAGAACATATATCCTGAACTTCTGGGTGGGCTCAATCTATTTACATGAGCCTTTAAAGGAGAGGAATCTACCCTAGCTGGTAAGGCACCTCTCATGAAAAGCACTGTATTCAGAGTGAATAGGGAGAGTAACAAGATCAGGATAGGAACCAAGGTTCAAGAGACAGTGAGAAATGCCAGTGGGACTAGAGCAGAATGGGTAAGGAGGAAAGAAGTACTAGAAGAGATGAGAGAAGAAACTGGAAGTGACATTATGGAGGACCATCTTATGAGATGGGGAGACATTGTATAGTTTTGAATAGTGGAGTATCAAAACCTGATTTGCATCTCAAAAGGATCACTCTGGCTTAAATATTGAGAACAGGATATAGGTGGAAAAAAATGAAGTCAAGGATCCTTGATAGAATGCTACTGTAGTAACCAGACAATAGATAATGGTGGCATGAACTAGGGAGGTAATAATGAGAATGTTAAGATGTGGTCTGATCATGAATATATTTAGAAAGTGGATATGGTATAAAAGATAAGAGATGTCAAACATGAATATAGGTGTCTGGACAGCAGTACTAAAATGATAAAACTGGCATTAATGGATAGTAGAAGGACCCAGGTATAGGAAGTTTGGAAAGGAAAATCATGAATTAAATTATGGAGATGCCAAATGTGAGTTTCTATTGGAGATAGCTCTGACGATGTAGAGGAGGCACTTATATATTCAGTCATGAGTTTAAAAAAGAAATTTGGTTGGCTTTGTGAACTTGAGAGACATTAGCACAAAGGTAGTAGTAAGAAATATGACACTGGGTGCGATCACCAATGGAATGAGCATAGAAGAGAAAAGAAAAATTGAGCACTGAAGCCTCTGGTGTTTCAAAGTTAAAAAGCCCAAAGGACAAGAAAGAAATTGAAAAAACACAACTAGTAAGGAACAAGACAAACTAAGATCATGTAGGATCCTGGGTGGGGGGGGGGGGGGAGGAGGGGGGGAACACTGTATATAGGATATCAATATAGGAATGATTATTTTAGAATTTTTTCAGAGGCAAATAAAAAATTTAAAGGTATAACAAGATTGGGGTGTTCTATAAATTACAAATTATCATTAAAATATAGCTATTAACACTAGTTCTGAATAAAACTCATAATGTATTGTTAATTGAGAAAATGATGTGGAATAATATGGAAAGTATGAACTTATTTAGCTAAAAATAATAACAATTTAACAGTACATATTTTTATGTATGTATGTAGTGAGCATGCAGAAATTTGGGGAAGACATGTGGGTCCTGAGGGCAGTAAAGAAGGCCACATGGGCAGGGCCGCGGTAGCGCTTGGAGCCGGGCGGGGCCGGTGCAGGCCCCGGCTGCGGGCCGCGGTAGCGCTTGGAGCCGGGCGGGGCCGGTGCAGGGCCGCGGTAGCGCTTGGAGCCGGGCGGGGCCGGTGCAGGCCCCGGCTGCGGGCCGCGGTAGCGCTTGGAGCCGGGCGGGGCCGGTGCAGGGCCGCGGTAGCGCTTGGAGCCGGGCGGGGCCGGTGCAGGCCCCGGCTGCGGGCCGCGGTAGCGCTTGGAGCCGGGCGGGGCCAGTGCAGGGCCGCGGTAGCGCTTGGAGCTGGGCGGGGCCGGTGCAGGCCCCGGCTGCGGGCCGTGGTAGCGCTTGGAGCCGGGCGGGGCCGGTGCAGGCCCCGGCTGCGGGCCGCGGTAGCGCTTGGAGCCGGGCGGGGCCGGTGCAGGCCCGGCTGCGGGCCGCGGTAGTGCTTGGAGCCGGGCGGGGCCGGTGCAGGCCCCGGCTGCGGGCCGCGGTAGCGTTTGGAGCCGGGCGGGCCCGGGTCAGGCCGCGGCGGGTACGGAGCCGGGCAGGGCCGGTCCAGGCCGCGGTGGCGGGAGGTGGACGCCGGAGCCAGCTGGGCCGCTGTAGCGAGCGGAGCTGGGCGGAGCCAGGCCAGGCCAAGGCGGCGTGAGGAGCCGGGCAGAGCCGGTCCAAGCCTCCGCGGCGGGCGGAGCCGGGCCTGCGGAGGGGTTTCTGTTTTTTTTTTTGTTTGTTTGTTTGTTTGTTTGTTTTTTGTTTTTTTTTTTTTTTTTCAAATTTTACTTAATTTTTTTTTTTTTTTTTTTTTTTTTTTTTTTAGCATCTGCAGTACTGGGGAGTTCGTGGGCCCTGGGCGGCCTATTGGGGGTTTGTGGGAAGGGAGGTGCTTGCAGACCCATTTGGGCAGACAGACGGGGGGGTTTTAGGGCAAAGCGGGGGGAAGTTGTTGTTTTAGATAGTGTTGCAATTGTGACACGTGTGTACCTGTATCTCTCTTCTCCCTATCCGTTCCCCACCGTTTGCCCATCCTCTTTTTCTTTCTTCCTTTCTTCTTGCCTTTCTTTTTTCTTTATTATAATTAGTTTGTTTTTTTTGTTTTTTTGTTTTTGTTTTTTTTTTTTCGGTTTTCTCTTTCCCTCTTGTCCCTCATCTTCCACTTATTTTTACTTTAATTCAAGTATACAATAGGTGCTACAGGGAACACCTCACATTTGCTGGGTTTTCCCATCCTCCACTGCCTCATTTCTGTGTGAACTGATTTAGGCTACCTACACTATCCCCCTTCCCCTGCATCTTGATATCCACTATCATCTACTGTCTCTCCTATATTCCACCCCCCACCTTCTTCGAACCACTTCGATCCACAAAGTGTCTAACTCTTAATTTCTAATACCTTTGTTCTGTTTTCTGTCTATTATCCACTCTTGAAACTATTACCTTTCTTTTCTTTTTCCCTCTCTCATGAAAACAATAGCTGTGTAGTTCATACCATATTCCTCCCAAATTCAGTCATCAACTTCATAAAAGGTACTCTACCTACAGCTATAACTCTATACAATCTACATGAATCTAACCTCCATCCTTCCAGATCTCATATTCCTGCTTTATTAACATACATCACCAATACAACTTTACACTTTTCCCTTGCTTACACAATTGCCTTTCCCCAACACTAATACTTTCCTCTAAAGTGAACTTAACCAACAACAAGTAACTAGAATAAGAAGAAAAAAGTGACAAAGAGAAGATATAACACCTGTGCAAAAATAACAACTAATTAACCTCCAAGAGCAGACAAAGAAGCTAAGGAACTGATTAAATTCGTCAAAATAAAGAGATGACCAGAAAGCAACAAAAATCTACGAACCAAACCAATAATCAGGAAAACATGGCTGAATCCAATCAACAAACCAATAATCACGAAGGGGAGCAAAACTTGGCACAAGCAATGAAAGATCTCAGAACATTTATCACCGACAAATTTGATGCAGTAATGAAAGAGGTTAACAACATGAAGACATCACTTGGAGGGGAAATTGCAGACATACGCAAAAACATAACAGATATGATGGGAATGAACACCACAGTTCAAGAAATCAAAAATACACTTGCAGCAAATATCAGCAGACTAGAAGAGACAGAGCAGAGAATTAGTGATGTGGAAGACAGTACATCAGAAATCAAACAGATAGTAGAAGGGGTCAATAAGAAGATAGAAAAAATCCAATTAGGATTTAGGGACCTGAATGACAATGCAAAACGCTCAAACATACGTATTATAGGCATTCCAGAAGGTGAAGAGAAGGGAAAGGGGTCAGAAAGAGTGTTGCAGGAAATAATGGCTGAAAACTTCCCAAATCTACTGAAAGAGACAGATGTACATATCCAAGAAGCACAGCGCACTCCACAAGTCATAAACCCCAACAGGCCCACCCCAAGACATATACTTGTCAAATTATCCAATGCTCAAGACAAAGAGAAAATCCTAAAAGCAGCAAGAGAAAAGAAAACCATCACATACAAGGGAAGCTCAATTAGACTAAGTGCTGATTTCTCTTCTGAAACCATGGAGGCAAGAAGACAGTGGTATGATATAGTCAAGGTACTAAAGGAAAAAAATTTCCAACCAAGAATACTCTATCCAGCTAAACTAGCATTCAAACATGATGGAGAGTTCAAAATATTCGCAGACAAACAGAAACTGAAAGAGTATACCAACAAGAAACCTCCCCTTCAAGAAATTCTAAAGGGAGTTCTGCAGGAAGAAAGGAAAAAACAGGAAAGGCAAAGTTGGAGGAGAGTATAAGACCAACAACAACAACAAAAAAGACAAAAAAAAATATACAAACAAAATATGACAAACACAAATCCAATCAAAATATGGCTAACACAAATAATTCCTTGATAGTAATAACACTGAATGTCAATGGATTAAACTCACCTATCAAAAGATTCAGACTGGGACACTGGATAAGGAAATATGACCCATCCATATGCTGTCTACAAGAGACACATCTTAGACCCAGAGACGCATGGAGATTGAAAGTGAAAGGCTGGAAAACAATCATTCAAGCTAACAATAACCAAAAAAAGGCAGGAGTAGCTATATTAATATCAGACAAAATAGACTTTAAATGTGAAACAATTGTGAGAGACAAAGAAGGATACTACATTTTAGTCAAAGGGAAAATCTGTCAAGAAGATCGAACAATCATAAATATCTATGCCCCTAACAAGGGTGCCTCTAAATACGTCAGGCAAACGCTGGAAAAACTAAGTGAAAGAATAGATACATCTACAATTATAGTGGGGGATTTTAATACACCACTATCAACTCTGGACAGAACATCTCAAAAGAGAATCACCAAAGAAACAAAACATCTGAATAGTATATTAGAGGAGCTCGATCTAATAGACATATATAGATCGCTACACCCAAACACAGCAGGATATACATTTTTCTCAAGCGCACATGGATCATTCTCCAAGATAGATCATATGCTAGGCCACAAAGAAAGGCTGAACGAATTCAGAAAGATTGAAATCATACAAAACATTATCTCTGACCACAGTGGAGTCAAGCTGGAGATTTGCAAGGGAAAGAAGCCCAGATTTCACACCACGATTTGGAAATTAAACAACACACTCTTAGAAAAACAGTGGGTCAAAGAGGAAATCTCAAAAGAAATCAATGACTACCTTGAAACAAATGATAATGATAACACAACATACCAAAATTTATGGGATGCAGCAAAAGCAGTACTGAGAGGGAAGTTTATAGCCATAAATTCATATATCAAAAAAGAAGAAAGAGCAAAAATTGAAGAACTAACTGCACATTTGAAGGAATTAGAAAAACAACAACAAAGTAACCCAACAGGAAGAAGAAGGAAGGAAATAACAAAGATAAGAGCAGAACTAAATGAAATAGAAAATAAGAAAGCACTTGAACAGATAAACAAGACCAAGAGCTGGTTTTTTGAGAAGATTAACAAAATTGACAAACCTTTAGCAACACTAACAAAGAAAAAAAGAGAGAAGATGCAAATACACAAAATAAAAAATGAGAAAGGCGATATCACCACTGACCCCACAGAAATAAAGACTATCATAAGAAGATATTTTGAAAAACTATATTCCAACAAAAATGACAATCTAGAGGAAATGGACAAATTCCTAGAAACACATAAACAGCCCATATTGACAAAAGAAGAAATTGATGATCTTAACAAACCAATCACAAGCAGAGAGATAGAATCAGTTATTAAAAATCTCCCAACTAAGAAGAGCCCAGGGCCAGATGGCTTCACAGGTGAATTCTATAAAACATTCCGGAAAGAACTGACACCAATCCTGCTGAAACTATTCCAAACCATCGAAACAGAAAGAACATTACCCAACTCCTTCTATGATGCCAACATTACCCTAGTACCAAAGCCAAACAAAGACATCACAAGAAAGGAAAATTACAGACCAATTTCTCTAATGAACCTAGACGCAAAAATACTTAACAAAATACTTGCTAATCGTATTCAACAACACATTAAACGAATTATACACCACGACCAAGTGGGATTCATCCCAGGTATGCAAGGATGGTTCAACATAAGAAAATCAATCAACGTAATACACCATATAAACAGATTGAAGGAAAAAAATCACATGATTATATCTATTGATGCAGAAAAAGCATTTGACAAAATACAGCACCCTTTCTTGATAAAAACACTCCAAATGATTGGAATACAAGGAAATTTTTTGAACATGATAAAGAGTATATATGAAAAACCTAAAGCCAATATTGTTTACAATGGAGAAATCCTAGACTCCTTCCCTCTAAACTCAGGAACAAGACAAGGATGCCCACTGTCGCCGCTCCTATTTAACATTGTCTTAGAAGTACTTGCTCGAGCACTGAGGCAAGAACCAGAAATAAAAGGCATTCAAATTGGAAAGGAAGAAGTCAAAATTTCATTATTTGCAGATGACATGATCCTATACATAGAAAACCCTGAGAGATCTACAACGAAGATTCTAGAACTCATAAATGAGTTTAGTAAAGTCGCAGGTTATAAGATCAATGCGCAAAAATCAGTAGCATTTCTGTACACCAATAATGAGCAAGATCAGGAGGAAATCAAGAAACAAATACCATTCACAATAGTAAATAAAAAAATCAAATACTTAGGAATAAATTTAACTAAAGAGGTAAAGAACTTATACACTGAGAACTATACAAGATTGTTCAAGGAAATCAAAGAAGACCTAAATAAATGGAAGACTATTCCTTGTTCATGGATAGGAAGACTGAACATTATTAAGATGTCTATCCTACCAAAATTGATCTACACATTCAATGCAATCCCAATAAAAATCAATGCAGCCTTCTTTAAGGAACTAGAAAAACTAACTATGAAATTTATTTGGAAAGGAAAGAGACCCCGAATAGCCAAAGACATACTGAAAAAGAAAAACGAAATTGGAGGAATCACACTACCTGACTTCAAAACATACTATAAAGCTACGGTGGTGAAAACAGCATGGTATTGGCATAAGGAGAGACATATAGACCAATGGAATCGAATTGAAAGCTCTGATATAGAACCTCACATATACAACCACATAATATTCGATAAAGCCACCAAACCCTCTCAACTGGGAGAGAGTGGCCTATTCAACAAATGGTGTCTGGAGAACTGGATAGCCATATGTAGAAGAATGAAAGAGGATTACCATCTCACACTTTATACAAAGATCAACTCAAGATGGATCAAAGACCTAAATATAAGAGCCAAGACCATAAAAACCTTAGAAAGCAGTGTAGGGAAACATCTACAGGACCTTGTAATAGGTAATGGATTTATGAATATCTCACCAAAAGCACGAGCAGCAAAAGAACTAATAGATAAATGGGACTTCCTCAAAATTAAAGCCTTCTGCACCTCAAAGGAGTTTGTCAAGAAAGTAAAAAGGGAGCCCACACAGTGGGAGAAAATATTTGGCAATCATATATCTGATAAGAAACTTATAACTTGCATATATAAAGAACTCCTACATCTTGAAAATAAAAAGATAAACAATCCATTTAAAAAATGGGAAAAAGACTTAAACAGACACTTCTCCGAAGAAGAAATACAAATGGCAAGAAAGCACATGAAAAAATGTTCCAAATCTCTAGCTATCAGGGAAATGCAAATCAAAACCACAATGAGATACCATCTTACACCCATAAGATTGGCAGCTATGAAAAAAACAGAAGAATACAAGTGCTGGAGAGGATGTGAAGGAAGGGGAACACTCATCCACTGCTGGTGGGAATGCAGAAGGATCCAACCATTCTGGAGAACAGTATGGCAGTTTCTCAAAAAACTAGCCATAGATTTGCCATATGACCCAGCAATACCACTGCTGGGAATATACCCAGCAGAACTGAAAACAAGAACACAAACCAATATATGTACACCAATGTTCATAGCAGCATTGTTCACTATTGCCAAAAGTTGGAATCAACCCAAATGCCCATCAACAGACGAGTGGATCAATAAAATGTGGTATATACACACAATGGAATACTACTCGGCTGTAAGAACAAACACACTACAAACACATGTGATAACATGGATGAATCTTGAGAACCTTATGTTGAGTGAAGCAACCCAGACATTGAAGGACAAATACTACATGACCTCAATGATATGAAATAAACAAGCTGCCCTAGATAGCAAGAGACTGAACGATAGGCTTGCAGGAAATCGGAGGGTGGAGGAAGGATATGAGCCGATGTCTGCAGGGGTGGAATTTAAGACGAGATGGTGGTAAGTATGAACACAAAGAAGAGATAAAAGGGGGGCAAGGGGTTGCCTTTGCTTGGGGCTTTGCGGGTTTGAGGGTGGCTGGGGAGGGATGGGTGGGTAACGTTGCCCAAAAGTGGGGGGAGGGAGGGGTAGCATACGAACCAGGAGAGGGTCAGGTGTTGGTGGAGAGTAAAATGCCGAGAAAATCATATCAAAATATAATAAAGAGGGTTACCTGTTTAGAATGCTCGGAGGGGAGGGTCTGATGCAGGACGGGCTCCTGGGGAATGTCTAAATGCTCATTCTGCCAGAGTGGGTGACACCATGGGGTAGAAACCCAAGTAGTGAGAGTGGGGGTGGACCCACATCCTGGGGAGGACTAATGCCATCCAATAGAGGGAACTGTATCCCTCGAGAGAAAGGGTGGCTCCCAGGGCATTGGGGCAGTTGAGCAAGTTAGGCCCTGAACACTATTCCATCTATCTTTGGAAGTGGCTCCTCAGGAAACGGAGGTTGGCTATCACTGAGGACACCAAGGTGGAAGGGAAAATGGACGTTAAATGTGTGGAACCAAAGTAAATGGGGGGTAAGAGAGGAGTTTCTTGAGAGTACACAAGGATGGATATAAAACATGTAATATTACACCATAACATATAGGAGATGACAGACTGATAATGTAAACCATAATGTAAAACATAGGATAACTAAAAATGTAAAGAACTGTGTATCCTAAAGTATGCACCATAATGTAAACACAGATGTCACCTTGTTAGAAAGCTAATGTCTCAGACTCTGTACATCACTTTAAGTAAATATGATATGAATAGGGCGTAAGAGTATCACTGTGGAAGGGAAAAGGTTTTCTGGTGGATGTGTGGGAGTGCTGTATATTATATATATACATTGCTGTGGTCTAGGACTCCTGTGAAGAAAAGCTGAATAATTAGGGGGGGGGGGGAAAAAGAAAAAAATAGGATGTGGAATTTTTTCAAGTCAACATTCTTTATCTAAGTTCTTTATCTAACTTTATCCAAGTTCTTTATCTATCCTTTAAACTCATCGCTATATGCCATTCCCTAGTAAGGGACCATGACATTATATTGGGCTTCAAATTTCGGGGAGTTCTGGATCACAGAGTGTTTCAACAATGGCAATGGAGGGATACTGGTATGGGATACCAATGACAGGTGATATATGACTGACAGGGAGCTGTACAGAACATATGTCCAGGGTGCATGGTAATGTTTGGATATACTCATAGTGGCAACAATTAAAAACCACAGTAGGGGGGGTACTGGGTTCCTGGCCAGTGGTGCTCTGTCGTGGTCCCTAGGGGAGCAGCAACAGTCTCCCAGGTACAGTGGTGGGGACCGGGAGGGAGTGAGGGTTCAACAGTGAGCCCCTGATACTAATGACTATGCTTGTGAGCTGATAAACCCAAAATAATAACAAGGCCTAGAGCAACTTTGTGCCTGGGAATTTCCTTCTGTCAGCCTTCATGTTACTCAAATGTGGCCAGTCTCGAAGCCAAACTCAGCATGTAAATGCAATGCCTTCCCCCCAGCGTGGGACATGACACCCGGGGATGAGCCTCCCTGGCAACGAGGGACCACTATCAACTACCAACTGATGATGCAACTGGAAAATGACCTTATACGGAAGGTTCAATGCGGATCAGCAGAATATCCATGTCTACATAAAATACCATGACTTTAAAAT
Organism: Dasypus novemcinctus; assembly: GCF_030445035.2. Lineage (NCBI taxonomy): Eukaryota > Metazoa > Chordata > Mammalia > Cingulata > Dasypodidae > Dasypus > Dasypus novemcinctus. The sequence goes on from NC_080674.1 coordinate 21,066,176, forward strand.
GCTGTTTGAACTAAAGTAAGGGGGAAATGGAAAGGAGAAATGAGTTTATATGGTTACGAGTTTCTAAAAAAGAGTCTGGAGGCTGGCAGAAGGTTTGCCCTCATGCACAACTGAGCAGAGTCAGAGAGACAGATAAAGCAGATACAACCCCCAGATATTGGTTCCTTTGAGGGCTAAAGAGACCCATGGGAGTTATGGTCATGGCCGATGGGGTTAACTACCAGGGCAGATGGCCCCTCTTTGGAAATGGTGTTTATGTGTGATGAATCTGGACTCAGATGGGATCTCCCTTCATAAGACTTTCATGCTAATGTGCTGGAGGTGCAGTTAATGTTGGGGTTTAAGATATATTTAGGGGATATGAATCTCTGGACTGACAATGTGATAGCCAGATCCTGAGCCTCAACAGACTCCAGCACCTACAATCTGATTTATTGGACTTACCACACTCAGCTAAGATAGAGGTGAAGAAGGACAACCACCACACCATGGAGCCTAGAGTGATTACAACTGAAAATGGGAGGATTGCATCCAGCATCCAGGTGGAATCTGAGCCTCCTCTTGACATAAAGGTGCAATGGACACAACCAATCCAGTGTCCACATAGAAGAGGTGGCATTGGATTGGGAAAAGTGGACATAATGGACAAAGGGTATGGGGAAAGGCAGGAAGAGATGAGAGGAGGAGGCGTCTTCGGGACATGGAGCTGCCCTGGATGGTGCTTCAGAGGTAATCACCGGACATTGTAAATCCTCACAGGGCCTACATGATGGAATAGAGGAGAGTATGGGCCATGATGTGAACCAATGTATATGAGGTGCAGAGGTGCCCAAAGATGTACTTACCAAATCCAATGGATGGTCATGATGATGGGAACGAGTGTTGTTGGGGGGGGGGAGAGGGGGGGTGGGGGAGTGGGGTTGAATGGGACCTCACATATATATTTTTAATGTAATATTATTACAAAGTCAATAAAAAATTAAAAAATTAAAAAAAAAAAAAAGAAGGCCACATGGTAAGCTCGTCAATATTTCTTTATACATCTTTCATATTTTTATTTGATTGAACAAATATTAATTTTATATATAATGATTATTCATGTCTTCATCATTATTAGTATTACTAATGAAAAATTATAGGTTTTAATCTGAATCATTTACTTGGGAAGTCACAGTTTATTGCAATTCTTTGTCAAAATAATAAGAATCATTAGAAAAATAGGAGGTACAAACTCCTTCCTATGCATAGCCTCTAACATTTAACTGATTCTCACTGGGAGTTGCTTAAGAATTTGATGTTTCATGGTCATTGCCTTATTTACTAAGATCTGCCCTGGATTCAACTAAAACTCCCGGGCTATTGTATTACATTTCCAAGGAGCTGACAACCGAATTGCTTACTCAATTGACTATATGTCCTATTCAAGTCCTTATTGAAATTTTCCGGATAGTTAGCACTGTCCATCTCACAGTTCTCTCACCTAAGCCCAGTCGTTTCTACACACCTATTCAGTCAACTTTCAGGCATGTATCAACACAGTCTTCTTGTTTATTCTAGTTTAAAAACCTATACAACATAATTGTATGGAAGGAAAAAATTGAACTGATGCCTTTATTTGTGTCAGAAAATATCCTGTGATGAATCATACAGGATCTTTTTTTACACAAGGAATATTTGGTGTAGCAAGAGAAATAAGAGCATCAGATCCACAGTACGGTCAGTTCTCTGATAGAAATATGATGTTAGACTAACTTTCTCTTCATAGGAAGCTTTCCCAGTGAAAGGTCACTGTGTCTCAACCTGCAGCCTCGTTTACCCTTCCACAAAAAAGAGATGAAATGATTCAAGACTTGAAAATTTTAAAAGAATTTTCATTAAACATTTTCTCTTAATCATGTACATACTGGGTTTAACTCCTTATCATTCCACAGAATTTTTCTAAGGTCAGCAAACCTCTCCTAGTTATTGAATAACTTAATTTGCAAAAACAGACAATGATAGAGCGATAGATAGATAGATAGCATACATAAATTCTCTTACATTCCGTCCTCACTCTGGAAAAAAAGAGAATTTTAAAAGAGTGAAGATGGGGAAAGCCCTAAGTTAAGGCACAATGAAGAAGACAGTTTAGAGTGTCTTGCTAAATTCTGCTTTGCTGGCTCTGTTAATAAACACAAAATTTGTCTTTCAATTAAGCCCATTAAAAATGGAAATATTATTCTGAATGTTTTTAATCATAATGTCAGTTACAAGCTTGAATTCATTGTGTGCCTTCTCATATTTACTTGAGTGAATGCATGGGGCTTGCTTTCCTCTCAGTCACCCCAGATTGAAATGGTATGTATTAATGTTGATATTTCATTCACTATTTCCCTTACTAATAGGTTTCTAACTTCTTGTGATTCTATGTTCTTAATTGATCCCAAACCCACCACCTCATTCCATAACAATGGCCATGAAAGGAGTCCATGCTCTCATCCTTTTTACTAGATCATGGCAGCCATCCCTTGGATGGTTTCATTTCCTCTGTTCCTGTTCCTATCTCCATTCATTATACTCCAGTGTGTTATTTCTAAAATTTAAATCTACATAAACCACTTGAGTTGTTCCCTATAGCCCTTAGAAGGAGCAAATCTCGATCTGGTTCCTGTTTATGCTTTTAATTTAATCTTTCTTCATTTTTCCATTCACTCTACATTTCAACTGAATTGAACTGGATGAACTTATTCCTGAAGTGCCCATATGTTCACACTGAGTCCTCTTCAGTTTATATTTTTTAATATTAATCTACCCAGAATCAAATGGTCATCACCTCTCCTCTCTGAATTCTCACCCAAACAACCTGATACATTTTTTGTGATTCTGAAGAACTCCATGTTATTTATCATTTAGCACTTACTGTATCATGCTGTAGTTTCTTAAGCAATGACCCATCTCTTCCACTTTACTTGACACTCTTTGAAAGCAGGAGAAAAGCTTCGTTGTTTTTGTGTTTCCAGTAGCCAATATATATTACATATTTCAAGAGCTATTATTAAATAATCAAAAGATGATAGACAATTTTATAAATAACTTCATTATATACTAAGGGATATCAAAGAAGAAATAGACAAAGGAATAAAAAAGTTACAAAAAAGTATCTAGATATAAAAATGTTACTAGAATTAGACTTCGCTCAACAGTTAGGAAAAACGTAATTCAGAAACGGCCAGTGAAGAGGTAAATATAATAAAATAGAACTACTGTTTTGTAATCTCAAGACAACTAACTGTTAAAAGCAAATAATATTCTAAAATTGGATTTATAAGAAAATTTGAATAAAATATATTGGAAATTACAAAAAAGTGGAAGAAGAAGGTTACAGTAATTTATGAAGGAGAAAGTTTGAAGAAAGAAATTGGGAATAAGCAAGGGTTATGTGTTAAGTGAGTAGGGGGAAAGTGTTATATAAAATGGGAAATGTCAGGTATAAAATAGTATAATATGACTGAATTGATTTTGCTAAGTTATGAATGAATACTGCTATCCTATAGAAAATGCTAAAAAGTAATAGAGTGGTATAGCCAAGAAAGTCAAGAGAAGAATTAAAGCAGAAAATAGAAATATGTGACTAAACCAAGAAAAGGAAGGAACATTACAGAACAACAAAAAAAGATGGGACAATGTACATACAATAAGAAGACAGTTGACTTCTACTGAACCATTCAATAATCATATTAAATGCAAATGTACTGGCGACAACAGCAAATATGGTAAAGTTAGAACCTCCAAACCTCTCTCCTTCATAAAGACAGTGAAAACACTTGGAAAAATTATCAGAATCTATTTTTTCATAACTCTGAAAATTAGTCAAAGGTATATACCACTCCAGGGATTATTTATTCAACAGAAATGGTTAAGTTCTGTAAGAATAGTGAACTCTGTGGTGTTTTTAATGTGCGCTAATCCCACTGCTTTCCTTCTGTTCAACTATAGTGTTTCAAATCCAACATCTCTCTGGCACAGTGAAAATTAGCAGCCTGGTAGTCATGATGAGTGTTGAGATGATTCAGACCACATGCCCAGAGAATTCTAGTTATTTGACCTGATGGTTCCTAGGAAGACGACTCTTTAAACTTCCTTTATGTGGCATGATTCAGAGATCTACTGGTAAAAACAACATTTTCCCTAAGGATATTTTTCAGAAATAATCAGATGCAATTGTTGACTATTGTGCAAAATACTCAACAAAATACTAGAAAACTGTCTTTCCCAACATATAAAAAAGACTTATACACCTTGGCCAAGTGAGATTAATCCCAGGCATTCAAGTTAGATAACTATATCAAAATCAATCAATGAAACATTCTATATCAATAGAATAAGTGACAAAAACAATATGATTATCTTAATAAACAGAAAAAGCACTTAAAATTCCGAACTCTTTCATGATAAAAATATTCAACTAACTTGAATACAAGGGAACTTCCTTTAGCTAATATAGAGCACATACTGGGAAGCAGATGTGGCTCAAGAGACTGAACTCCCATCTACCATGTGGGAGGGTCCAAGTTCAATTTACTTTTTAAAAAAACAGCATATACTAATATACTAGGAACTCACAACTTCCATCATACTTAATGGTGAAAGACTGAATGCTCACCTCCTAAGATCAAGAACAAGAAAACATGTATACTGTATTAGTCAGCCAAAGGGGTGCTGTTTTTATAAAGGTTATTTATTTGGTGTAGGAGCTTACAGATACCAGACGATAAAGCATAAGTTACTTTCCTCACCAAAGTCTATTTTCACATGTTGGATCAAGATAGCTGCCAATGTCTGCAAGGGTTCAGGCTTCCTGGGTTCCTCCCTTCCTGGGGCTTGCTTCTCTTTCCTCTGTGTGCTTACTGCCTGGGGCTCCAGCTTAAGGCTTCAACATCAAACTCCAACATCAAATCTCCAACATCAAAAACTCCAACATTAAAAATCGCCAACTCTGTTTTTCCAGGCCTTTAATCTGTGAGGCCCACCCACCAAAGGGTGGGGACTCAACACCCTACTGGCACAAGAGGTTTACATAATCACTTAATCAGGTAAACCTATGAATCCAATATAATCTAATACACCCAGAGGAAAAGATCAGTTTACAAACATAATCCAACATTTCTTTTTGGAATTCACCAATAATATCAAACTGCTACCTCCACTTTTGATATTTTTACTCAGTATTGTACTAGATATTTATGCAAGGATAAGTAGTTAAGAAAAAGAAATAAAGGCATCCAGATTGATCTGGGATTCATCAGACTATTTATTAAAATACCTTTTGGTTTTAGAAGAAAATTGAGAAGCTGACAGTAAAATTCAAATGGAAACGCAAAGGACCCCAGATATCTCAAAAATATTGAAGAATAACACAATTGTGATTCTCACAATCCCCAATTTCAAACTTACTATAAAAATACAGTATTCAGGAATGAATTGTGGCAGTAAAAGAATAGAAATATAGATCAATGGAATAGAAGAGAAGTTTTAGAAATGGAACCATACATTTATGGTTAATTGATATTTGATAAGAAGCCAAAACAATTCCATGGGGAAAGAATATTTTTCAGTAAACACTGATGGGAGAAATGAATATCCATATACAAAAGAATGAAATTTGACAACTAACATACAAGATATGCAAAACTTAACATCTGTTAAAACCCTAAATATTAGAGCTAAAACTCTAACACACTTAGAATAACACATAGGTGTATATCTTTGAGATCTTAAATTAGGCAACAATTTCTTAGCCATGACACCCAAACCACAAACAATCAAAGAGAAAAATATAGATACCAGCTGTATTAGTCAGTCAAAGCGGTGCTGATGCAAAATACCAGAAAATTGGTTAGTTTTTATAAAGGGTATTTATTTGGGTAGAGGTTTCATTACCATGCCATAAAGCATAAGTTACTTCCTTCACCAAAGTCTTTTGCCACATGTTGGAGCAAGATGGCTGCTGACATCTGCTGGGGTTCAGACTTCCTGGGTTTCTCTCTTCCTAAGGTTTATTTCTCTCCAGGCTCAGCTCCTCCATTTTCTCTACAAGGCCACCTGTAGATTACAGGTGAATGTCTCTGTCTCTCTCCCTGGGGCTTCTGCTGTGTCTAAGGAGCAGTCTCTATTCCTCTGTGTTCTTCTCCTATGTGTTCACTTCCTGGGCTTCAACTCAAAAACTCCAAACTCCCTTCTCTCCAGTGTGTTTTTTCTATGAGTCCCTGCCCACCAATGGGGTGGGGACACAACATCCTACTGATAGCCCAATCAAAGCCTTAATCAATAATTTATCAAAATCCATTGCCTAAAACAAGGTCTTGAAGATATTTCCTATACTTTCTTGTAAAAGTTTTATTGTGTTAGCTCTTATATTTAGGTCATCAGTCTGCTTTGAATTTTTGTATAAGTTGGATGGTATTCATTCAGATTCATTCTTCTGAATGTGGATTTCCAGTTGTTCCAGCAATATATTTTGAAGAGACTCTTATTTCCCTATTGAATGGACTTAGTGCCCTTGTCAAAATTAATTGACCATAGACATATGGATCTATCTATGGACTCTCGATTCTATTTCATTGACTATATGCCTATCCTCTGGCCAGATTTTTAGATTTTACTATAAAAGCATAAGCAACAAACATAAATAAGTAAGTGAACTACACTTAAAAAATTTTACAGAATGGGAGAAAATATTCAGAAACCATATACCTCAACAGGGTTTAATATTTAGAATATTTAAGAATATCTACAGCTCAATAACAAAATGACAAACAACCCAATTAAAAAATGGATAAAGGATTTAGATAAACATTTCTCCAAAGATATTAAAAAGACAAATAAACACATGAAATGATGCTCAATAGCATTAGCTATTAGTGAAATGCAAATTAAAACTATAATGAGAAGTTACTTTGCATCCTCTAGGATGACAATTACTTAAATATTTTTTTAAAAAAATTTTAAATGCAAAATTAAATGTTGGTGAGGACATAGAGGTATAGGAACCATGATACTTTATTGGTGGATATGCAAAATTGTTTAGCTGCTGTGGAAAACATTTCAGCAAATCTGCAGAAAGTTAAACAGAATTACCATAGGACTTGGCAATTCTACTTCTTGGTATATACAAAATAACTGAAAACAAGGTCTCAGGCAGATATGTTAAATCAATGTTCATTCCAGTATTATTCACAATAGCATAAAGATGGAAGTGACTCTAACATTCATTAACAAATGAACAGAAAATAGATGTGAATTTTGGTTTGGGATGATGCAAATAGTCTGAGAAATAGATAGTTGAGAAAGTTACTCAATATTGTAAATGTTGCAGAATTGTTCACTTATATTTTGTGTACTTTACAATAAAAAGTAAAAAAAATTAAACATCAATGTATTTAACTACCTCAGGACTGTTAAGGGAAAAATTATATGCTCATCTCTATAAATACAGAAAAGGCATTCTATAAATTCAACATATGTTCATGATAAAAACATTCAGCACATTAGAAAAAAAAAACTACTAAGCAGTATATACAAAACCTACTGTTAATATAATACTCGGAAATAAAATAATTAACAATTTCCTGCTAAGATTGGGAAGAGGACAAGAATATCCATTTTAACAACTTTATTTATTGAAAGTCTAGCCAGTATGATAAGAGAAGAAAAATATTCTATATATATTGGAAAGGAGGAAGTAACCCTGCTTCTCTTCATTTGATTTTCTACCTAAACTATACTAAGAAATCTATACACAAGCACACATACATACATACACATCTACACAGGGACTACTATCCTGGTGAATTTAGCAAGTTCACTGAATTTAGGGACAATATTTTAAACCCAAATGTATTACTACATACTAACAGCAATTAAAAATGAAATTAAGACGAAATCCTATTTACAATATCATCAAAGGGTATAAGTATTTAGAAATAAATTTGATGAACCATGTAGGAAAAGATCTTTATTACAAACTACAAGCCACTGTTAAAAATGTTAAGAAAATAAAAATAAAAAGAGAGCTATAGCATATTCATAGCTTGGAAGTCTCTATAAAATTATGACATTTTTTTCTGCATAAATCAATTCATTTAGCATATAGAATTCCAATCAAATTTACTATGGACTTTTTAAAATGTAATTGACAGACAAAGTTATTCTAAAAATTAGATGAAAATGTAAAGGTCCTAGAATTGTCCAAATCATTTTGGAAAATACAAATATATTTAGAGGATTTACACTAATACAGTCATATAAATTAAAAGGACAGAATGGAGAGTTAAAAAAAAAAAGAGCCACAAACATTTATAATCAAGACTATTTCAACAAAAGTACTAATGTAATTTAATTTGGTAAAGAAAGTCTTCCATCAATACTGCAGGAAAATCTAGCTACATATACAGGAAAACAGTCTTTGATCCCTACACAAAACACACAAAAAGATATGTCAAAGTGATCATTAACACATACACAAAAGCAGAAACTATGGAAATTTCTACGAGAAATCACAGGGAAAAAATTTTGTTGCCATGATAGTAGGAAAAGATTTCGTATAACAGGCACATACCAACTAAAAAATTAAAATATGAGATATTGTAGTTTCTCAAAATTATTTTTTTCTGTTCTTCAAGGGACAATGTTAAGGAAAAAAAAAGCAAGCCACTGATAGGGAGTAAATACTCATGAATGTAAATCTGACAAAGGACTTGTACCCTAAATATATAAAAACTCTTAAATATAATAAGACAATTGGAATAAATTGTAAAATATATAAAAACTTTATAGACAATTTCAAAAGAAAATACACATTTAGCCAAAAATTTCATGGGAAGATTATCAACATGATAAGTCTTGGGTGAAATGTAAATTAAAGAAATACAATTACATACTCAGTAGAATGGCTAAAATTAGAGACATTGGCAAGAACCTGGGCTGCTAGTATATGGTGCAACTGGTACTCTCATAATTCACTGGTAGGACTGGAAAAGTTATGAACATTTACCAAACATTGCTTCAGTTTCTCATACATATACACATATATTTATCCTGTCAGCCAGCAATTCCATTTCTCAGCATTTACCCAAGAGAAATGAAGCATATTTCCATAAATCATCCTTTACATTCATGTTTTAGAAGCTTTATTTATGATAATAAAAAAAAAGTAAAAAAAACAACCATCCATCAACAACAAATTGTGGTCTATCCATGCAAAAAAATACTTCTCAGTAATAAAAATGTAAAACTAGTTTTAGTAGGGAAAGGATGCTAAAACTAAGAAATTGATTCCAAGCAAAATTTAAGTACAGGAGCTCCTTGGAAAAACATGTTCCAAAGATGAAGCAAAAGTTGTGACTAAAAAAAAAAACAATTCTTAAGACCTCGGAAGGATCAAAGTTGGTACATCATTGTACAACTTACTTCACAAAAGGCACCTATAAATGGATAAAGGGTGTGTCACACTGATCTTCTCAATCAAACAACAGAATCTCTAAGAAGCTAAAGTGCGTTGTCCCTCAGCCATCACAGCAGGAAGGGAAGGTAGAGAAGGTAGAGAAGGACTTATCTGAAAGTGATTTGTATTTTTGGCTTTTCTCTAGCCTCTGATGGAGTGACCCTAATAAGTTTCACAGGAGTTCTACAATGTTTATAAGAAGCACATTTACAGAAATTTCACCAGCTAGGTCTGAAAATGACAGAGATACTATTAATATAAAAGGAAAAAAAGCCCATTGGATCCCCAAAATTCTAATGGCAGAAAACAAACTGAGCAAACGCAGGTGCAAACACATACTGGATTTCTTGAAAAAGGAGAGATGACTCAGAGTATAGAAAAAGAAGTCCAGAGGGTGGAGCCATAAATAATTCTTCCTAGGTCTGGAGCTCTAATTGAGGAACTCCTAAATTTGCCTGACCGAATTTCAGACTTCCTATGGACTAGGCACTCCTTTGTGCTTCCCATGGTTCCCCTTTCTGAAAAGGAATGTTCATATTGGTTTTCCTGTATCTGTCCCATGGTTGTATATTGCATGTATGGTGGGCAGATGACATGTCTTTTTAGTTTCACAAAACTAAAGATCAAGAGCTATAGTCAAGGAAGTGTCCGTATGGACCTACAATCCAAAATCCCCATTCACAACTAGACCTAAATTAGATGAGAGTCTGGACTTTGAGCTGATATTATACTGGGATGGGGACTTTGGGTCAGGGTAAGTATATTTTGTGGAGATATGTGAACTCTTAGGGGATCAGAGGCAGACTATGGTAGGTGGCTATGAGAATTACCCCTACTGATCACTGTTTCCTGCTGTTTATCCTCTTGTGTAGTCCCTTCTCCTTGACTGTGTGGAAAGGACCTAGTGACTCACTCTAAGAATGTAAAAGTGATGGGATACCACTTCTAAAACTGGTTTACAAAAAGATTACAGCTTCTGTCTTGCTTATCCTCTCTTGTCCTATCTCATTTTCCCTCTTGGTGCCATTTGTTTTCTTGTATGATAAACCTAAAGGAAAGGCTCACAGGATAAAGAATCGATGTCTCCAGCCAACAGTCAGAGTGGACCTGAGGTCTGCCAGCAGCTGTGTGAGTGCACTTGGAATTTTAAATTGTTGGTGCTGTCAGAAACCACGTGAGTAAACTTGATGTAAGCAGCGTCAAGTACATAGGCTTGGTGGTCACTTTCAAGCACTTGCCTACTCTCTCACACTTTTCACTATTGTATGCAGACTATATCAGTCTGTTTCCATTCTGTAACCAGGGGAAGATATTAAGTCTAATGAAAAGGCCTGATCATACCCTGAACCCAGAAACCTGGAAAAAGCAGCCCCAAGTGTAGCTGTAGTGGCCCCTCCCCTGGGGTATAGAAATAGCTTTCAAACAGCACAGATTTGTCTCATCCCTTGACCCAAAGTGGGACTTGTGGAGCTGTCATCCACACACCTGACCTGAGCAATTCAGGCTTTTCAGGCATCTGGCCATGACAGGATCATTTGCCTTGCTCTTTTGGACTCTTTGTGCTGTGTAAGTAATAAAGTGGTCTCTGTTGTGCCTGAGCCTCTGTTCCCATGACACATCATAAAGCAATTTGCTCTAAATACCCAGATGAGACATGCTTGAATTCAAATGACTCACAGACACTGCTAGATAATAAATGTTTGTCATTTTAAGCTGCTGAGTTTGGGGATAATATAAATCGATCTTCCAGTGATGCATAAGGATGTGTCTTACAACGTTATGCTAAGTGAAATAAGTCAAACACAACAGAGAACATATATTTTGGTTGTATTTATATAAATATATAAAGCATGAAAAGCTCTTCTATGATGAAATAGAAACAGTAGTTGTTGGTGCAGGAGACTGACTACAAGAGGTAAGTAAATTTTGTGGTAGAAGGAAATACAGTCAGGTAATGAATATTTTCTTTATCTTGATTGGAACTGGTTATGTAGTTTAAAAACTACATGTCTTAAAATTATTAATGTATTAGATGTTCAATATATGCAACATATATTGCACTTTATGTATTTGAGGGGATAAGTCTATTATGAAAAGCAAAGTTTTATAATTCTTTTGTACCTTATTAGATAAGGAAAGGAAATATTCAGATTATTTCCCATCATAAATTCCTCTTTTTTTTTTGAGGTGTTTCTCCCACACAAACAGATTTTTTTTAAACTACATAAATTTTGCCCTTACAATATGTGATGTGTTCCACCAAAGATGTTCCACACAATATGTGATGTGTTCCACCTAATCCCCAGAATCTGTGAATACATTACTCAATATGGCAAAAGGGATGTTGCAGTTATGATTAAATTAAGAACATTGAGATGCAGAGATTGCTCCAGATTATCCTGGTGTGCCCAGTGCAATTGCTAGGGTCCTGTTTTAGTTTACTATCGCTGCTATCATAACTATCACACGGTGGTTGGCTTAAAGAATTTATTGGTTCACAATTTTTAAGCTAGAAGTCTAAAATCTAGATATGGGCAAGGATGGCTTCCTCCCTGTAGACTGGCAATTGTTACTGGTGTCTGGCAATTCTTGGGGTCTGTTGGCTTTCCAGTCATGTGGTGATGTCTTTTCCTCTCTCCCTGTCCTTCTAGTTTCCACTGACCTCTAATTTCTGGCTCCTCCCTAAGGTTTTCTCTTTATACAGCCTCCAACATTCCAGATTAACACCTACCGTGGTTCAGTCCACCAAATTGTAACTAAAAACAACACAATTCCAAATTCCTGTTTACAATCGCTGCACATACAAGGACTTAGGTTTAAGTTTAAGAACATGTATTTTTTGGGGTAGATAATTCAATCTACCACAATCCTTACAAGTGAAAGAGGAAGGTAGGGAAATCAAAGAAAATATTTGATAATAGAAGCAGAGGTCATTTTAAGATGCTATGCTGACTGCCTTGAAGATAAAGAGGCTATTAGTCAAGGAATGCAGATACCCTCTAAAAACTGGAAAAGGCAAGGAAAGAGATTCTCCCACAAGCATCCTCAAGGAAGACACCCATACTAACACCTGGAATTTTTGACTCCTGACTCCAGATTTGTAACATAATAAATTCGGGTTGCCTTAAGTCACTAAGTTTGTGGCAATTTATTACAGAAGCAGTAGGAAACTAATGCACTATGCATATGACAAGCATCTTGCTAAAAAAATTAACATATCTTTATTTACAGTAACTCTAGGAGGCAGCTACTATTTTTATCTCCATTTTTTTTTAAATGAGGAAATTGGACCTTGTTGTTGTTAGGCAATTTGTCCAAGGTCACAAAGCTAGTAAGTAAGATAATTTGAATTTGATCCCCTCCATGTCTGACTTCAGAGACTGAGCTCTTAGAGTAGACTCAAACAGCAGTATTATGCATTCACATGCATATTTACTAAAACGTCTATATGCACAAATTTGTATAGACATTTTTTTACCTCTTCTGCAATAGCCATACATGAAATGACTACACTTATTAAAGCGTGTATATTAATTATATGTAACCTCTTAAATAAACATAAACAATTGAAGGATTATCAGTTGATTTATAATATTTCTGTTATATTCCTCTTCTCATAGTTATAATGCCCCCTGTAGAATTTTATGTAAATATTCTCTATATACATAATCATAGGGTACATATAAGGGATTATTGTGTCTGTTTCATATTTCATCAGCTAGATAAAAATGCTTACTAAGTACCAACTAGCTTGAGCAACTATTAAAGACAATACAATACAAATATAGATGGGGATTCAAAGATGAATAAATTGGCATTCATGCTTAAGTTCTAAAGCCTACAGAACAAAATCAGGAGAAATCTGAAGACAAAAGTGGGACTGAAGGGCATGAATGGTACACCAGGTAATTTCAAGTTTTTACAGAAAAAAAATTACTTCCTATTTATGCAATAATCCGTGCAATTATTTGAATCTAGAAAGAGAAGTGTATATATAGAGAAAAAATGATAGAAGCAGAGTTGAATTCTAAGATGATCAACTATGTGCAATTTGATTTAGAAGGGGCAAGAATGTGAAAAATCTGACAAGTTACAAGTATGCACTGAAAATGTTAGGTGAAAGAGATAAAAGAACACATCAGAGGGACAGTAAATACGCATTATATTCCTAACTTTGAAACTGATTTTTTGTATGATATAAAGGAAAGCTAGAGTTGAGGATGGCAACTTGTTTTCTACCTTGATGTTATGGATTAAATCTTGCCCCCCACAAAGACATATTCAAGTTCTAACTCCCGATACTGTGGATGTGAGCAACTTGTGAATAGGATCTTTGAAGATCTCTTTTAGTTAAGATGAAGCCAAACTGAATCAGGGTGGACTTAACTATGACAGGTATCCTTATAAACAGGGGGAATTTAGACACAGTAGGAAACAGAGGGAAAGATGGCCACGGGATGAAGGGAAAGATTGAGTTAAAGTTTGCTGGCAAGCCACCACCAGAATGCTACAGAATGTGGAGACAACATGGCCCTAATGATACCTTGATTTTGGATTTCTAGTCTCCAAAACTGTGAGAAAATAAATTTCAGTTGTTTAAGCCAATCTGTAGTACTTTGTTACAGCAGAGCTGGCAAACTAAGACACTTGCGGAGATAATGGTGCCTTTCATAGTTTAAAAGTAAGAAAATAAAATGTGGGTAAGGGTCATAAATAAAAGATGGTTCAAATACAATATTAATTGGGTGAATTTTGTTTGAGCTACTAGTAAACACTATCAGTGGATCGGACAAGTTGATAGATGAATGAAGCATCAGAAATAAAAGATATGGATGATCAATCTAAAGGTTTCATTGATGGCAGTTAAAACCAGAATACCAGTAAGAACACCAAGAAAGCATCTAAAATCTTGATATCATCATTATTTAGTGGAGAGTAGAGAGCTATGCACAAAGTAAACTATTTTTAAAAATAAGAAGGATAAAAATGAAAACAATTTCTCTTTCTGGAGACCTTTGTGCAACTATTTCTCTACAGAAGTAAATTAAAGATACTGAATATTCTTGCAGGTATAGTCGGTCATCAAGGATTCGACCAAAGCAGCGTGATTTGGGGGCAATGGGTATATGATTAGACAGAAAAAGCAGAAAAATTCTTGGATTTTAAAGCCCAACCACTTGAATGTCTTGGAATCTGGGCAGGAATATCTAAGAGGCATGGTTGGCAACTGAGAGCTGCAGGTGCTGGGGGACAGGGCAGGGGCAGCAGAGAGTGGGAGAAACTTACAACCAGAGGAGACAGTGAGCCAGTCTAGAACAACAGATGGATTCCCATGACAAACAGTCAGTGTAGATATGCTTGGAATTATTGTAATATAAGCTTTCTGCCAAAATTAGAGGAAAACTATTGAGTCATATCTATCCAGGGACACAGGCGTGCCCTAGTATCTGCTGACACATATATACAACCCTCTTTGGAACAAAGTTTTACCATGTAAGGCACTTAGGAACACTGCCCATGAAAAATAAGTATGACCACACAACCAAAAATTATGAAACTCATAAAAGGGCAGGCCATCCCAAGTGAGAATCGAAAGTTGAGAAACAATGGATTTTGATCACCAAGAACTGCAGATGTACATACACAATCAGACTACAGAATAACTTCACTGCACATGAAATGATTAGAGAAATAAAGGATGTAATTACAAAGATGCTTAGACAACAAGAAGCCATCAAGAATGAACAGACTTTAAAACATATTACCATCTGGAAATGAAAAATAATATTGTAATCAAAATCCTAGCGGATGAATTAAATAGTGAATATGATGCAAGAGAGGCAATAATGACAACTGAAGGGTAAAGGTCACAATGAGTAGGATCGGTGGGAAAGAAAAGCAAGTTTTCCTTCCTACTTCCCTCGTGTGTCATTACTTCTTTGAATTATTGCAGCATTATGTATGAAATTTTAGGGGATTGGTTACTTATATAGAGGAAAAAGAAGCATTGGATAAAGGAGGAATACAGATAGAGACGCCAAGTATTAGTACATTAATATTACATAGTATTAATACATTACTAGGGACTCAATATTGAAGAAATAAGGCAAAAAGAAAGAATAGAGGGGAAAGGAGACAGGAAATACATGCAGAGACCTACAATACTGCTGTGCTCAAAATAAAATAAGGGAAAAATTTCTAGCAAACATCGCCATATATTGTCAGTGGTTTGTTTTGAAAAATAAATAGATAAAGAAGAGCTGTCTTATATTTACAAAACATAAGCCCATAGATTTTTTTCTTAAGCAATTACTTCAAGCTAATACATTTTTCTTGATTTGACTGGCATCATATTAAAACAAGGCTATATGAGCTTTAGAGTGTGGTAGTTCTATGACATTGACAATCTTAAATATCATGTGTGTCTCAATATTCTCATTTAAAAAGTAGAAATAACACTAACAGGCAAGGATGTTGCAGGAATTAAGTTAGATGCCAGTAAATCAGTTATCATAATGCCAGGTAACAAAAATAGGTGCTTTGAAAGTGGCTGATATTAACAAAATATTATACAACATAATACATGAATATCTATTTGTTTTTGTACCAGGTTTGAAAAAAATGTAAATATTATGCAAAATATACTTTTATGGATATAGTAGTTTTTTTTTCCTCTATGCACAATGCATGTTCCAGGTGACATAGTTGCATGGGTCACATAGTGGAAAATAATTTGATTTGGGTAGATTACTCATAATAAACTGCACTCAAGTGGATGGCTATGCCAGTACAATCTGTGTCTAAATAAACTGACTCAACCAATAGAAGAGTCACACAGATTGCCTTGAACCAGAGGGTGCTGCTGAGTGAATCTAAAACATTGGGAGTGGATGTGGTTCAAGCATTTGAGGATCTGCCTCCCATCTGAGAGGTCCCGGGTTCAGTTCTTGGTGTCTCCTAAAGAAAAAACTAAGACAGTGAGCAAAAAATACTAAAATAAATTGATTGTACACTTAAGTGTGTGAATTATACGTTTGTGATCTCTTTGTCAATAAAGTTATTAAAAAAACAAAATATATAGGGTGAAAATGGAGGCACTGTTTTTTTGTTTTTGTTTTTTTTTTTAAGATTTATTTTTATTTATTTAATTCCCCTCCCCTCCCCCAGTTGTCTGTTTTCTGTGTCTTTTTGCTGCGAGGCACTGTTTTTAAAAAGCATATTAGGGTCTGAATTACTGGTATTCTTGCAGGATGAACTCAAATGAAATATTGTTGCAATGAAGGTTCTATTTCTTCTAGGTTAAACAGGAAACAGGGAATTTAAAAAAAAAGAAGAGTTCTACAGCTCTCATGCTCAAAGTAATTAAAAACACCTAGACTCTTTTATGAAGGTTCTTTGAGAAAATTATTGCAATTGCTAAAATTTATAGAAACTGATGAGAGAAAAAAGAAGAAACATTTTGACCATATCAGATATGAGAGTGGGGATGTATTTAAAATTCTACAAATAATGAAAAGGTAATAAGAAAATAATGTGAACAACTTGGTAATAATTTCAATAAGTTATATAAAGCAAAAAATAAAATCCTTCAAAGAACTAAACTATAAAAATTCACTCAAAAAGGAACAGATAACATAACTGGCCCTGTATCTATTAAATATATTTAAATTGTAGTTTAACACTTTGTTAAAAAATAATAAAAAATCACTGAAACAAATACATCTCCAGGCTCAGGTGACTTAACCAGTGAATTCAATTAAATATTTAAGGATGAAACAAAGCCGGTTCTTTAGAAAATACAAGAAGAAGAATAGAATACTTGCCAAATCATTCTATAAGGCCACTGTTAAATTGATAAGAAAATAAAATGAAGATTTCACCAGAAAAGTATGGATAAATATTCCTCATGAACGTAGATGCAAAAATGCTAACCAAAATCTTAGCAAATTAAATCCAAATATTTATAAAAATGAAAATACATCATGGCCTAGCTGAGTAAATCCCAGAGATACGAGGTTAATATAACATTTGAAATTCAGTCAGTGTAATTCAACATATTAACAAAAGAAATGTACAATCAATTCATAGACACACTAAAAGCATTTGCCAAAACCCAATATAATATCTGTAAAAAATTCTCAGTAAACTAAAAATAAAAGGGAACATCCTCAACATGTTGAAAGGCCTCTATGAAAAACCTGCCTCAAAAATCATAATTAAATGTGAAGGATTGAACAAATAAAAATATTCCTTAGTTCTAATAAAAACCCTGCCTGGAAAAGTCATCTAAATCTTCGTATGTATTTTCTACCTTACTCCATGTGTAAGGAAAGATTATTAGGAATAGATTTTTACTTTGTGTGACCTACATACTTAATATTGTATAAATAATGTAAATATAAAATAAAGGCACCTAATTCCTCTCTACTCTTGGGAGTAGTTTAGTATTTTGTTTAGTACGAACTTTCTGAGTATGGTATATGGTTCACAAATGTAAAATTTATTTGAAGGAAAGTTTTCTGGTGCTCTAAGCTACACAAATTTTGTTTCTTTCTAATTCATAAGGACACTTCCTGAGAAAACCTTTTTGCTGGTCCATGTATCAGAATTATTATTTAATTTTTGCTCTCCTACATGTACCACGAAGGCACGATGCAGCAGTGGAAAGGACGTGGAATTCCGAGCCTGATGGACTTCAGTTCACATCCTGATTCCATCATTCTTTCATCAGGCATACTTAGATAAGAAGTCACTTACCCTCTCTGAATTGTTTTCTATCGAGAACTACAAATATGGAAAGATTAAATTAAATAGAATAAAATCATGAGGGGCAAACAATCATAAAATTCATATATTCCCAGCAAGTGTTGAAAACAAAACAAAAACCTAAAATCAATACAAAACATGAATGGATTTTAAATAACTGTATGTCATAGAAACCACTGTGCATTTACTGTTGTTGTTATAGTCCAAGCTTAATATCATTCCCATTATGTATTAATGGATGATAAATTTAAACATTTTTTTCTATCAAGAAAAGCTCATTCATCAGAAGAGGCCACGTGACATTTTGTAATTTACTCCCCACACTCCACATTATTTTTAGAAATTGTTCTATCTCACTTGTTATGACCGGCTATCAACTCTACAGTCTTTTCCTCACTTATCCTGAATTCCTTGGTACATTATTAAAATGTTTGTATTGGGTATTGACAATTAAATTATATGACAAGAAAATATTTACTAGAAGAATGTGGTAATGACAATGAGTTTTTTTTTAAAATAAAACACCTAGTAAGCATTTTTAAATGATTTACATTAATTTTATTACTAATATTAAAAATGATCTGTACCATTTTTTCAATGCCCATTCTATGTACTCTTCTGCCTGTTATATTAAAAAATCTTACAAGAAGGTACTATTTTAATTATGTTATAGATAATAAAAAACATATTTCAAAGCTCTGTACTCAAAATATGCACCTTCATTTAATCATTTAAGAATTTCATGCATTTTAATTATGTGCCCTGTACATAACATTGTATAAGTTTTTGAGCAAAATTTGTGTTTTAAATTTGCATAGTCTGTGTTTTCTGGGGATTATTATATAGTTAAATGAAAAACAAATATATACACTAAAAATAAGTTTTTAGAGTGCAAGATTCAAAGCAGTATGAGAATATTGTTCAAAATTTGTAGTACAGGCAATAATTGGGCAATATCTAGAAAGTTAGAGACTCTGATGTTCTCTAAGCCAACAATTCTGCTTACATTGCTCTGACAAGAGATTTCATGTGTGCCCAAACCAAGCACTACAATTTTAAATATTTATTCGAACAATATGGATTATTTTCAATATTTATTGTGGATTTAATGATTACAGATGAAACCACACAAGAAATATAAAATGCCAATTAAAAAGACATTATATCTCAGCATTTCCTTTAAGTTCATTATATTTACTTGGGGCTAAAGAAAGTATAAATTAGGGCTAAAGGGGTGTTAAATAAGAGTTAAAGAAGAAATATCCTTTGATCAAATAAGTATGAGGATAAATGAAGTTTAAATAACAGAACATATCATACAAAACATGACAGACAAATATTTACCCAATAAATTACTTTTTCCATCTTGGGTGAATACATGGTGCTATTTGTCAAGAGAGAAGATATAAATGCTTTTCTTCATGTTTTCTGGGACTTGAGAATAAAATACAATGTAGAATTTCCTTATTTGAAGGTATATCCTTTGTTGTGTCTGCATGTGAAAACTGTGTAGCCTATCACACAACTAGTATTTTTCAAAAGATACTTTGTCATATTCTGAGCTGCTGTAGGCATCCGTTACTTAATGCTTATAACTTGTATTTTTTCTATCTGCAAGTCATTGAAAATCTGTGTGCATATGCACACACACACACACAGAATATAATGATCACCATTATGTGTTTTGGATACACTACTTAATTTTAACAAACCAAATGTTTTCTTATGTGTACTTACAATCTTTTTTTTTTAAGGAAATAAAAACATCAAGGTATAATTTAATTCCTTAGTTTATTCCTCTCTTATCCTGTTTATCATCCCCATGAATGGCTTACACTTAATAAGCATTTATCTGGAAACAAAATACAGCACTTTCACTTTCTTTCTGAAAAACAATTTTTAAATAGCCAAATTCTGTATGTATCATTCTGCAAGTTAAAATTTTCAGTTACCATTTTCCTTATGACATTTAATTGTGTGGAGCCATTAAATCAGGGTCTTCGATATTACCTGTAACATTGCTTTGGATGAGATGATTATGCCACACTTTATTTAATTTTGCTCTTTTGTTTAGGCTATTTCAATTTTTTGAGCTATTAAAACAATGCACAACCATTTTTGTACAATCATCACCGTGCATGTGTGAGTTTTCCTTGTAATGGGTTGTAGAGAATTAGAATTTTTAATTTTCCTAGCTATTGCTAATTGCTTTCCGAAGTGATTCCCCAATTTATAACATAGAAAACTATGATAATTCTTTTTTTTTTCAGACCTTTGTTATTTGTTGCATAATTTAGCAATAGATATGAAAAAGAAGGTTAGGAACTCCTTGAGAGTTTCTGGGTTCACAATCACTTTACTCCCCTATTGGCACCACCCACATGATAAATGCAGCTTCTCCTCTTTAGATTGCAATTAAATCCTGGTCTTTATAATTCCTTAGCAGAACCTTTTTCTTTTTTCAGAAAACTCTTTCCACCAGTCCTTAGGGTTATGTGAACTGCCGTACAACACACAAAATTAAACTTAAGCTCTGAAATTAACAGGCTGAAAATATGAGTTACAGAGTCCATTAGGAGTGGCTTCTTACAAGAACTTCCAGCAAGGACTAATACGAGCTGATTGTCCATAACCTTTCTACCAGCTCACAATTTTCTAGCCAGAACCCTGATTCAGAGATTTTGCACTGCATTTTCATTTGTCAAATGTGGTAGATCTACATGGCTCTCTCCCTCTTTTACTGCAGGTGTCTGCAAATATAAACTACTAGTGAATTTTTTCTACGACCATCCTAGATCAAATAGCATCCCTATCCCCAGGACTTACTATCTCTTTTCATTGTTTTTCTTCATAGAAATGATTATTACCTGTCACAATTTATACGTTGTTTGTTTTTTCTTGCCTGTCTCCAGCAAGAATATACATTTCATAAAGGTATCCTGTATTTTTCAGTGCTGTAAACTTGATAGTAAAAACAGCACTTTTAATAGAATAAATATTTGTTCATATAAATAATTGACTTTGATTTTATGACTGAGTAGTAACATAATTTTTATCAATTTGGAAACATAAAAAGTTGGCTGCATGTTTAGCCCATTCATGGCACAATTAGCTAATTTTTATATATGAAAAAGTATATCTTTTTGGAGTAATAAAATAATTTTAGCTCAGAACAGGTTGAACATGTTGAGCCTGAAGTATTTTACAGAAGACAGTGAATATATCCAGGACAGTGATATTTGAAAATAAGAGCTCTTAAGGGATTCTTACCTTGTGACTAAGAAAGGTCGCTTGTTACAAATACACTAATTGTGGGAAAGACTGCTAATGTTACTTCTAGTATAACTTTTTTTTTTTTACCTCTTCCTTATTGATATATCCTAGGGCTTTATCTGGGTACATATTATCCAGCAATATACTACATTAGCAAACCTCCCATCAGCTAGATGTGGTACCCTGGCTACATTTCATTCCATCTGCTGGGATACAAGCCTCCACTCTCCTTCTTTCTGCCAGCCTTCCTAGAATATGAATGCTAATGATGAATTGCTCTGATCATGTAGATGAAGAGTAACCCTAGTGAATGATGCATGAGATAGATGGAACTTGGAACCATCCATGACAGCATTGTGCATATCTGTCCACCAACGTAGGAATATATGTTTCCCTCAGGATAGTTAAAGGTGAGCAATAAATTTATTTCATGTTTGAGCCACTGTAGTTTTGGGGACTCTATTACAGCAGCTAAGCCTATAACCTATCAAATACAAATGTCAAGGTAAATTTTGCTTCTAGATGGTATATAATAACAGGACATAAATAGTTACCCTTTGTCCAATTAGTACTTAAAAATATTCAACCTGGAAACTGGGGCATATAAAGCCCCATATGAATCTATTCTCTGTACTTTAACTGGTATCCTTTCATGCCATACCTACTGAATTTTTATCATATCATTCACTTACAAAAATCTATTTAATGTTTCCTTTGTTGTCATCGGAAAAGCAAACTTCAACAAAATGTATACTTTTCACCCATAACCTCCTCCATTGTCCTCTTCCCTCTCCATAATCCAGATCAGGAGTCCCATACTTACATACAGACACACAGATAACATAAATGAAGTGATTGGCCCAAGTGTGATGAATTGGAGAAAGCCTGTCCCTCTAATTGGGCTGCTGATACATAGCACCATCCTGCCATTTCCATTTCAGAATGCAAGTATGCAAATACTGCATTCCCAGCCAACTGCGGGGTCATTATTTATTTTCAGCTGCAGAGTTGGGTCTCAATTTACTCCTGAAACTGCACAAGTCATCATCCCAAGGGCCAAATAGAGTGTATTCATGTGGCATACTGAAGACTATCTTTTCTCTAAGCCTACTCACTTTCTCTGATCTTCACAATTTCTTCTTCCTTTACTTCTCAACGTGTCTTTCTACTTTTCTTTGCTGCTTGCTCTATTTTTTTTTCAAAGTCCCCCTACTCAATTTGCCTACTTAAATTCTACTCATAATTCAGATCTCAACTTAAATGTTAGGTCTTCAGAATAACCTGATCATGCAAATTATTTTTTTTTCAGTATTCAACTCTTACTCATTTTTATCACCTCCTATAATATTCCTTCACACCTCTTTTCAACTGAGTGTAGAATTTTCCCCCCTCCAATTACAGATTTCTTAGTGACCTTCCTGACCAACTATTGAAAACTTCTTGGTGCCTTCAGCCTCCAAGAGGGTATCCTATCCAGCACTCAGGTCTCTCACTCTTTGATTTTGCAAATGTACCACATCTTCCTCTCCTATAGTCCTACCCTCATCACCCTGACCATTGGTGCAGACCGCCTCCCAAAGTTGCCCCTTCTTGTGGTAGCCCAGTGTTTATATGTACGTGTCTACATTCAGGTATTTTGGTTGTTATCTACAGATTTGGACTGAGATAGGAGTAATGCACATATGTTCAAATCTGTGGCTTTGCTTCAATCTCATTAACTATGTCAAAAAGTACTGATTATTTAGAATTTCTCCCCATTTGCCTTTCTCATTGCCAGCATCCCAGTTCAAGCCATAATCATCTCTTGCTTGGACAATGAAAATAGCTTCTTAAATGCTCTAACAACTCTTACTATCATTCATTTCACTTTCAAAAGCACTCGGAGAAAACATAACACACACAGAGATACACACACACACACACACATACATATATCTTGGCCTTTGTGTTTCCTGTTCATTGACTCCAGCGGTTCAAGGCTCCAGGGCATTCTTTCAGTTCCTACAGAACAACAAAAACTCATTCCTATCTCAGGTCCGTTTCAAGTATGGTATCCTTGATATACAACAATATTTTCAATCTCTTCTTTTCATAGTTGACATATTTGTTACCTTTCAGTTTTCACTGCTCATCCTAAATCAAACAGGAATTCCTGTTTCCCTCAACCCCAGGCCTATCTATCATATTCATTACTGTACAATAACTTTCATTGAATAACACATTAACTAAAACTCCAAACTTTGCACCTTAAGCATTTACTTTGTCGATGATTTTATGGATCTTAAATGTAAGAAGGACTTGTCTGAATGGTTCTTCCTTTGGGCATCTCTTGCAGGTACAGTCAGATAACAGCAGGTCTTTGGTCTTCTGAAACATCTATTTGGGCTGGATGTCCCACATGGCTCACTCATATGACTGCTTTCTTATAGAAGCTCTCCTGGGTATCACCTGGAGGACATAACCTAGCCTCTCCTGCATGGTGGTCTAAGAGGAGTAAGATTTCTTACATGGTATTTGCTTTGCCCAGAGTGTGTGTCCAAAGAGAAATAGAGGAAACTGCATGGCCTTTTCTGTCCAGCCTCAGAAATCACATGGAATCGCATTAATAAATTCTATTAATTGGAAGTGAGTCCTTGAGGCTAGCGTACCTCTCCAGGGAAAGAATATCAAGGAATTTTCAGGCATATTTTAAAATTCTAAGCCACAATTTGTATTTGTACTTGTATATGTGCACACGTATACACATACATACAAATATATATGTGTTAGTTCTGACTGTTTATTTATCACCTGACTACCCCATTAAGCCAGAAAGAATGTTTATCTTGCTCACTATTATATTTCTAGCTTCTATCATAATATAAAAATCCAGTAGCCATTTAAAATACATTTGGTGATAAATGATAAATGATAAATGATAAATGAAAAAACTGTGCCTGAGTTTCCTCATCTGTAAAATGAAGATTAAAGTAGATAGTACACAATGCTTTCATTAATATTGAATTAGTAATTGTATGTAATGAAACTAATTAAATATATGTAAAGGCACTTACCCTACACCAATGTAGGCATCTACTAAATGGTGGTTATTGCTAAAACCTTTAAATGCCAAAATTATTTAGATATTGTATTTGATCAATGCTTTGAATTAATAATATTTAATTTATTGAATTAAATTATTTAATAATGCAGGCAAGAGAAGGTATGTTAAAAATAAAGTTAGGCCAACCATTGAATTTTGAAGCAGCAGTAGGAATTTTTGGGAAAGGCAAAGCAGCCAGCATGTCTGAAGTTGAGCGTTCAAGGGAGGTGTAGTGGGGAATAAAATCTTACCTGGATTTGCCAAATGATTACTATTAAAATATCGCCATGATAAAGAATAAACTCAAATGTGGAAAACGAAGATCATCCTTCCTGTCTCTGGACTAGCTGCCTTCTTTTGATCAAAGTCACCTCTCATTTTCATATTAAATCTTTGCAGTTCTCCACATTTATTTTGGTGCATAGGGAAGGAAATGTACTACTTCGGTGTTACAGTTTTCTCTTCTCTCTATCAAGGTATGCTTATCCTAAACAATTTGTAGTGGGAGAAATTTCTTGAAGCCTTCACTCCAAAAGCAAAATTAAAACCTATTTTTAAAAGAAACCCAGCATTCTTTGTGGTCCCAAATAATTTGGTTTTCATTACTCGAGGCTTACTTCTTAACTGGGCTCACATATATAGGGGTGAGGACTTACAGATAGAAGGCATGGCAAAGTACAGAGTTGGGGATTTCTGATGTTGGAGTTTTGTTGTTGATGTTTGATGCTGAAGCCTTAAGCCGGAACCCCCTGAAGTAAGCTCACAGAGGAAAGAGAAGCAAGCCCCAGGAAGAGTGGAACCCTGAGCCCAGGAAGAAGCAAGCCCTGGGAAGAGAGGAACCCTGAATTCAGAGAGAAGCAAGACCCTGGAAGGGAGGAACCCAGGAAGCCTGAACCCTTGCAGACATCAGCAGCCATCTTGCTCCAACACATGAATAGGCTTTGGTGAGGGAAGTAACTTATGCCTTATGGCCTGCAAGCTCCTACCCAAATAAAACCAACCAATTTCTGGTATTTTACATCAGCACCCCTCTGGCTGACTAATGCATGTCCTAGGAATATGAACATACATATCCTCAACAAAAATCCAACAATATATGTAAAGGATAGAAAATACTGGCCAACTGAGGTTTGGAATGATAGTTCAACATTTAAACTTCAATAAATATGAGGTTTGGAATGATAGCTCAACATTTAAACTTCAATAAATATGAAGAATCTCATTAACTGAATAAAGAATAAAAATCATATAAAAAACCAATACATTCAGAAAATCAACTGATAAAATTCAACCACCATACATAAAAACTGTCAACAAAATAAGAATAAAAAGACATTTCTCATCCTGATAAAGAGTTTATACTAAAAACATACAGCTAACAATATATTAAACAGTGAAAGATTGAATGCTTTTCCTCTAAGACAGGAAACAAGGAAAAGATGTTCACTCATCAATTCCTTTCATAATTGTACTGACTATCTCCAGGTAGAACATAAGGGTCCATGTAGAAAACGCTAAGGATCAACAAATATAATTCTTAATTATATTGCTGCATATCAGCTAAAATAGAAAAAAATATTAATAAAAAAGTATGATTTACAATAGTATCAATAAGCTAATATGTGTATAAATTCATAAAAAATATGCACGGCCTATACATTGATAATTATAAAATTGAACTAAGAAAACTTAGATGATCCAAATAAATTAAGCAAAACACAGTATTAGTGGAGTTGAGGACTCAACATTAGTAAAAAGTTCATTCTCTCTAAAATGTCCATTCCCTCCAAATTGATTCATATATTAAATGAATCCCTATAAAATCCCTGATATGATTCTGCCATTCACATCAAAATGCAAATATGTAGGCTAGCCAAAACATTCTGGGAAAAAAGAGAAGAAGAAAGTTGGAGGACTGTGAAATCAGGACTATCTGATATATATCAAGGAAATAAAAAAGAGACTTTAGAATTACACTCACATATATATGATCATTTAATGGTAATAGGAGGGAAGAATGTTCTTTTAACAAATGATGGCTGAACACCTAGATATCTGTATAGAAAAAAATGAACAAAATGATACAAAAATCAGTTCAAACTCTATCATAGACCTAAGAATAAATACTAAAACAGAAACCTTCTAAAAAAAAAAATACAAGCAAATTTGGGATAATCTTACCTAGTCAACTAATTATAAGATCTGACAAATAAAAATCACTAACAAAAAAAGAAAAACTACTATTAATTGGAATTAATTAAGCTTAAAAACTGCTCTTTAAAAACTGCCATCAAGAGAATGAAAATGCAAGTCACAGTCTGGAGAAAATATTTACAATACATAAATCTTCCAAAGTTCTTATATTCAGAATATATAAAGATTCTCATAATTCAATAAGAAGACAGTCATTCCAATTAAAATGATATAAAATATGTGTCACAAAAGAAATATATGTCACAAAAGAAAATATATAGTTACTATGCAAATGTAAATATGATCAATACATTTGCCAGCAGAGAAATTAAAACCCAATGGGATAACTCCTCAGATGAGCTATAATGGCTAAAATAAAAAAAGACTGGAGATTCCAAATAAGAGTGTAAAACTATAGGAATTGCCATATATTACTAGTGGGGATGTAAAACGTACATCCCTTTCAGAATATATCTTAGCAGTTTATTATAAAATTAAAAATACTTATCATACCCAGCAATTCCACTTTATCTAAGGGAAAGGAAAAACAAAGCCCATAAAAAGACTTGTATATAAATGACCATAGCAACTCTATTCATATTAGCCTCAAACTGGAATCAACCTAAATGCTCATTTACAGATGAATGGGTAAGCAAATTTTTGCATGTTCCCAAATTAATAAAAATTACAATAGGGATGAAAATCACAGATGAATTGAGAAATATAATCTGGGCACTAAAGAGTGCACATATGCAGTACAATTTCATTTATATGAAAAAAATTCTGTAGTGACAGAAATCAGGTTAGTGGTTTCCAGGGAGGGTAGTAGGGAAATACCCTGGAGATAGAAAAGATCTTTATCAGCACTGTCCAATTGAAATATAATGAAAGCCACATATGTAATTTAAAATTTTCTAGTTGTCACATTTTCAAAAGTAGAAAAGAGATGAACTTAGTTTTAATAATATATTTTATTTAGCTCATTATATCCAAACTATGATAATTTAATTCTGCAATCAAGACAAAATTTAATGAAATATATTACTTCAACTTCATATTATGTCTTTGAAATCCAGCACATAGTTTAGGTTTACTGCAAACCTCAATTGGATCTAGACAGATTTCAAGTGCTTAATAGATATTTATGATTATAGTACTGGACAATGCAACTGACATCTCTACTGGGGAAGTTGTTACTGGGGTGTAAACATCGATGAAATTATATTGGGCTGCATTCTTAAATGTGTGAGTATTATTATATAAGTAATTTATCAATAAGTTGATAAAAATAATGCTATACTGTTGATAGACTGGAAATAAGCTATACAATGTAATAAAATGAAGATGACAAATAAATATATGTGTGTATGTGTGTCTGTATGTATATACTTATATATAACAGACACATTTTAAACTATGATGAAGATGAAATTTCAAATCAGTGAAGAATAATGAATTATATAACTGGTGCCAAAACAACTGGTTATTCCTTGGTAAAAAAATAAAGTTAAAATTCTTCATTCAATACCCACAATGACTCCCAATGAATTAAAATGTTAAATATAGGGGAGCAGATGTAGCTAAAGTGGTTGAGTGCCTGCTTCCTGTGTATAAGGTCCTGGGTGCAAGCTCCAGTATCTCAAAATGTTAGAAAACTAAGAAGTAGTATTGATGGTTTGGAGTTGATGTTTTAACCATATTTTATAGGGTAATCTCTAAAGAACAAAAGGAAAAGAGGGCTGTTGACCCAATGCCAGTAACATTTCTTTGTAACAATAAAAACAAAATCCCACTAATAGAGTAAAAAATAATCTAAGAATTATAATAGATTTTACCACTAGAGGGTCAATTTCTTTTACATATTTTAATAATCCTAAAGTCAAAAGTAAATAAGTATACAGTCTCATAGAAAATGGTCAGATAATTCAAGAAAAAGAAATATAGTCAGGATTAATAAAGGAAAACAAAAATGTACAGTTCCAGATTCGATCAGATCCCTTCTGAAAGATGGCTTGGCAACACATTTGAAAACATCAAAACCTACAGTTATACAAGAGCAATTTTACTTTTACAAAATCATGTATGGAATTATTGAATGAAAAATGCTTTTCTCCACTCAGTGAGACCACCCAAGCTGATTCCCTCTTTTTTTTTTTTTAATTTTGAAATGAATCATACTTTCTGTCTCTGTCATCCTCTGAGACATTAAAATTGGTCTCCTCACAGGAATCCCTAGTTTGTTGTGTGGTTTACATCTTCCAGATATATTCCGTGTCTCGTCAATATTATTCAAATGCCTGGAGACATTGCCTTTGTGTTGAACCATATTAGTTCTTATCACTCTTTTTATACTTTGTATTAGTCAGCTAAAAGGGGTGCTGATGCAAAATACCAGAAATAAGTTTTATTTTATTTGGGATAAAAGCTTACAGTTACCAGTCTGTAAAGCATAAGTTACTTCCCTTGCCAAAGTCTATTGCCATGTGTTGGAGCAAGATAGCTGTGGATATTCAGCCTTTCTCTTCCTTTTTTTTTTCTCTTTATTTATTTTTTTAATGTTACATTAAAAAAAATGAGGTCCCCATATACCTCCCACCCCCCCTCACCCCACTCCTCTGCCCATAATAACAACCTCCTCCATCATCATGAGACATTCATTGCATTTGGTGAATACATCTCTGAGCACCACTGAACTTCATGGTCAATGGTCCACACCATAGCCCACATTCTCCCATAGTCCACCCAGTGGGCCATGGGAGGGCATACAATGTCTGTTAACTGTCCCTGCAGCACCACCCAGTACAACTCTAACCCCCGAAAATGCCCCCACATCACATCTCTTCCTCGCACTCCCTACCCCCAGCAGCCACAATGGCCGCTTTCTCCACACCAATGCCACATTTTCTTCGATTACTAATCACAATAGTTCATGAATAGAATATCAGTAAGTCCCCTCTAATCCATTCTTTATTCCTCCATCCTGTGAACCCTAGAATGGCCGTGTCCACTCCACATCTATATCAAGAGAGGGCTTAGATTCCACATGGATGCTAGATGTAATCCTCCTGCTTTCAGTTGTAGGCACTCTTTGTTCCCTGGCGTGGTGGTTGACCTTCTTCACCTCCCTGTTAGCTGAGTGGGGTAAGTCCAATAAACCAGAGTGTAGGAGCTGCAAGTCTGTTGAGGCCCAGGGCCTGGCTATCACATTGTCAGTCCAGAGACTCAGGTCCCCTGGGTATACATTAAACCCCAGCACCAACTACAGTTCCGATAAAAGTAACAGGAGAGGCTTGTGGACAAAGATTACATGTGAGTCCAGCTCCATCACACAGAAACACAAACTCCAAAGTAGGGCCAACTGACAAGGCACTGAACTCCATCTGCCATGAACATAGAACCTGTGGGTCTCTGCAGCCCTCAGAAGAGCCAATACCTGGAGTTGCATCTACTTTTATCTGTCTCTGGGACTCTGCTCAGGTGTGCTTAAGGGCAACCCCTCTGATAACCTCCTGGCTCTTTTTGGAGACTCATAGTCATATAAACTCATTTCTCCTTTCCATTTTCCCCGTGTGGGCAATAGAAGTGTTCACAAGATTACGCAAGGATGGATATAAGACATGTTAAATTACACCAAAAATGTATAGGAGCTGATAGGCTAAAATGTAAATCATAATGTAAAACATAAGATAACTAAAACTTCAGAAAATTGTATAGTCTAAAATATAAACCGCAATGTAAACCCAAATGTTACCTTGTTTGAAAGCTATTGTCTCAATATCTGTACATCATTTTCAGTAAATAGAGTATGAACATGTAAAAAGATTATTGCTGTGGAAGGGAAAAGGGTTTTATGTTGGATATGTGAGAGCCCTCTTCCTCTTAAGGTTCCATGGTCCCAGCTTCTTCCAATATCAGTTGTAGGTCATTAGGCTCTCTAGGCTTTGTCTCTCTCCCTGGAGCTTCTCTCTGGGCTCAGGCTTGCTTCTTTCCACAAGGTCAGCCATAGACTATCAGACAAACAGCTCATTTCTCTTCCTAGGGCTTCTGCTGTGTCTGTGGAGCTGTCTCTATTCCTCTGTGTTTTTCTCCCATGTGTTTACTTTCTGGGCTCTAGCTCAAAACTCCAGCATCAAAACTCCAACTAACTCCTTTGCTCTGCCGCGTATTTTTCTCTGTGATTCCCCACCCACCAAGGGGATGGAGACTCAATGACCTATTGATATGGCCCAATCAAAGCTTTAATTATTATTTAATCAAGTAAAAGTGAAACCTCTGAATCCAGTATAATCCAATATAATCTAATATAATCCAACATCTATTTTTGGAATTCATAAAAAATATCAAACTGCTACACTAATAAAAACATACAATAACTACAGGTTCAAATAGAAGGGGCAGAAGAGCCATGTGTTGGAAAACCACAAATGAGTCCAACTCTGTCACAATTGGGAGCATAAATTCCAAAGTAGGGCCCACTAGCAAGGTGTCAAACTCCTGAGCTATCTGCCCTGACTATAGTGTCTGGATGTCTCTAGAGTCCTCAGAAGCCCCATGATTTGAGGTAATATTTACTGTGGCACTCAATGAGATCCTGCTGAGACGTGCATAAGCATAACTTTTGGAATGACTCTGGAAGTTTCCATTTCAAAAGAAAAGGTTCATAAGTACAGTCATTGATATCAAGGGCCCATCACAATGGTTTCTCCTCCTTCACTAGGTACTGCCCTTTTACTTGGGGAATTCTTGCTATTCCATTAAGGAATATGGTAGAACCGCCCAGGATGGGAATTTGATATTCTTTCTGTTATTGTGTGGATCTCCACCCACCCACATGACAATGCTCCATGAACACTTGAACACATTCATATGCCTTTAGAGGTATGCCCCAAGTAAACATCCTCCCACACATCCCCCATCACTGACACACTGCATCATTGATCCTTCCTTCCTTCCACAGATGTTGTGACCCTTCCGTGATCCAAAACCTCTTAAAATGAAGCCAACAAAATAACCAAATAAAATTAATATGAAAATGAAATAATAATGATAGTTTTAAATGTAACAGATAATACATACACAAAAAATTTAATTTAAATAATAAAAATTTTTTACATTACTTCTTTCATCACTGTAAAATCTGTTATCTTGCATATACAGTGATATATATTTTCCATATATCCCCCTGGTGTCTTATCTTTTTTTCATTTTAACTTCAATGAAGCTTTAGCTTACAGAAAAGTCATATATAGAATGTAGGAGATTCCCATAGACCCAACATCCTCCCTGTAGCAGTTTGGTATTATTTATGAATTCCAAAAATAAATATTGGATTATGCTTATAATTGGTCTGTTCCTTTGGGTACATTAGATTGTACTGGATTCAGAGGTTCCACTCTTACTTGATTAAATAATAAGTAAGGCTTTGATTGAGCCATGTCAGTAGGATGTTGCATCCCCAACCCCTTGGGGGCAGAGGTTGGAGTTTTGATACTGGAGCCCTGGGAAGTAAAAACAGATAAGCAGATACATGAGGAAAGAGAGAAGGCTGCATCAGACCAGGCAGAGCCCCCAGGAAGAGATGAACCATTCACCTGATAATCTACAGTTGGCCTTGCGAAGAGAGCAGAGAGGCTGAGCCCAGAAAGAAACGAGCTCCAGGAAGAGAGGAACCCAGAAAATCTGAACCCTTGCAGATGTTGGCAGCCATCTTGTTCCAATATGTTGCAACAGACTTTGGTGAGGGGAGTAATTTAGGTTTTATGGCCTGGTAAATGTAAGCTTCTACCCCAAATACATACCCTTTATATAAGCCAACAGATTTCTGGTATTTTGCATCAGCACCCCTTTGGCTGACTAATACACTCCACCTCTTTCCCTCTCCCTTATCAATAACATTTTACATGTGAATGTACATTTGTTATAATTGATGTACAAATATTGAAGCATTGCTACTAATCATGGACAATGATTTACATTATTATTTATATTTGGACAGTACATTTTATAAATTTTGATGGAATTTAAAATGGCCGGTATCCATTATTGGAAGATCATGCAGAACAATTCTAATGCCCTAAGAATGCGCTATCTTCCATCTTTTTTCTTTCCTTCCCCGCCCCTTGAGACCTATGTTAACCACTAAGTTTCACCTTTGGAAGAATATGATACATAGTTACTTGCAATAATATTGAGTGCTGACATATTCCTCTGTTTTCTTTCATTAGGCACCGTCTATATTCTCCAGAGAAATCGGCCCTTCTATTTGAGAACACAGCAGGAATCCCCAGGATGAGAGTTTACTAGTTTCTTGTTTATTGTGTGGACCTCCACCTACTGATATAACAAAACACACTATGACAAAAGGAATACTTACATATTCCAAAGAAGCCTGCTCCAGGTTCACCCTGTCCTATATATACTCCCCCACATCCAACACCCTATACCAGTAAACCTTCACTAACATATTTGCCAAAAGAATATTCCAACATTGCAGTTTTAACTCCAGAATTACAACTTCCCAGAGTTCGCCTGGTCCTTCCCCCAACTTCCATGGATAGTCCAAACCGAATCCCCCACCCTACTCTCTTCACAGACCAGCACCACCGAACCCAACGTCATCAGTGTACCATTGTCACATCCACAGACTGCATGACTACACCCTTTCACATTATCATAGATTTTGCCCATATTGGCATTGGCTCACAATCCTCTACTTCTTTTTTGTCTACTATAAACATGTCTTTCAGACTCTAGCACTGTGAGTCTGCTCAATTTGTTTAATTCATATCAGTGTGGTCATGTAATATTTGTCCTTCAGTGCCTGTCTTGCTTCACTTAACATAAGGTATTCAAGGTTTATCCCTGTTAATATTGCATTTTTTCTTATAGATGAATAATATTCTCTTGTAATTATAAACCACAGTTGCCTTATCCATTCATCTGCTGGTGAACATTTGGGTTTTTTCCAACTTTTGGCAATAATGAATTATGCTGTCATGAACACTGGTATACATATATGTGTTCATTTCCCTACTTCCAATTCTTATCGATATTTACCCAAGAGTGGGATTGCTGGATCGTATAGTTAGCTTCTGGAGGAAATGCCAAACTGTCCTACACAATGGCTGCCCCATATTACAGACCCACCAGCAGTAGATTAGGGTTCCCTTTCCTCCACAACCTTTCCAACACTTCAAGTTCCCTGTTTTTTTAATAACCACCAGTCTAATAGGTGTAAAATTAAATCTCATTGTGGTTTTGATTTGCATTTCCCTAATAACTAGTGATGTTGAGCATCTTTTCATGTGCTTTTTTGCCATTAGTATTTCTTCTTTGGAGAACTGTCTATTCAAATCACTTGCCCATTTTTGAAATGCGTTGTTTTTATTTTTGAGATGTTGGATTTCTTTATATATGCTAAATAAGAGGTCCCTATTGGATAGATGATGTAGCAGTTTGATATTATTATTTATGAATTCCAAAAATAAAAGTAGATAAAGTTTGTAAACTGGTTGGTTCCTCTGGTATAATAACCTTTTGATTGTATTAGATTCAGCTAAGATGTCTGATTAAATTATGTTAAGATTAGGGCTCTGATCCAGCCACTTCATTAGAGTGTGACTCAGCATCCACTGAATCCCAGCCCCCCTGGGCTGATGAAACAGATTCTCAAATGGAAGTAGCCACAGAGCTGATATGCAGGAACAAAGAGTGCTCCATACAGCCCGGTAAGAGTGATGAGCCTGATTGTCTACAGCTGAACTTGTGGAAAGTACAGTGCAGCTGAGCTAAGAAAGAAATAATTCCCAGAGAGAGTGATGAGCCTTATGCCAGACTATAGTTGAGAAGTTAAGAAGCTGGGACCCTGGAGAGGAAGGAGGAGGGATGAACCCTCACAGACATTACCTGCCATCTTGCATGGCAAGAATTTGGGTGAGAAAATACCTCCTTTGGAACCTTGAGTTAGACTCTTTAGGGTCTGGTAACTGTATTTTATCCCAAATAAATATACTTTATAAAACCCAGAGTTCTGGTACTTTGCATCAGCACCCCTTTGGCTTACTAATACAGATGATTACAAAAATATCTCCTCTCATTGAGTAGGCTGCCTTTTCACTTTCTTGACAAACTACTTTGAAGTGTAAAGTTTGATAGGTATATATCCAAGAGACTTAAATCTTTGGGCTGTCCAGGTGCCAGTTGGGCCTTGAATCTCAACAGAGTTGCAACACAAACTCCACACATTGGACTCATCCAGAACAACTAATAAGAGATGATGATGGACAATATCCATCCCAAATGACAGCGAGAGATTGAAACTACAAGCAAGATAGTCCTGTCCATCTGTCCCATGGGATCTATGCCTCCTCTCAATTAGAGTTGGAGTGGGCATCACCATTCCAGAATCCTGAGGATTGGGGAATGAATGATAGACTGGAGTAGACTTACTATTATTCTACTATAGACTTATTGTTATTCTAACAAGGAAGAACTTTTATCATTGATGTGGAGGCAGTGGCCACCAGAGGTACTGAGGGGAGGGGGAAATAAAAATCAGTGTAATATAGGACATTTGCAGGACATTGGAATTGTCATGAATGATGTTGCAATGGTAGATACAGGCAATTATGTATTTTGTCATAACTTACAAAACTGTGCAGGATGGAGTGTAAACTATAGTGGAAAATATATTCCATGCTTATAATGTAGCAGTTTGGTATTATTTATGAATTCCAAAAATAGATAATGGATTATGTTTGTAAACTGGTCAGTTCCTCTGCGCATATTAGATTGTATTGGATTCAGAGATTTCACTTTTATTACATTAAATTATGACTAAGGCTTTGATTGGGCCATGTCAGTAGGACATTGAATCCCTGCCCCCTTGGATGGGCAGGAATTGACAGAGAAAACAACATGGCAGAGGAGTTAGTTGAAGGTTTTGGATGTTGGAACCCTAGAAAGTAAACACACAGGAGAAGAGCATAGAAGAACAGAGATGGTTTCATAGATACGGCGGAGGGCCCGGGAAGAGAGAGAGCCTGATAGTCTACAGCTGGCCTTGTGGAGAAAACAAAGCAGCTAAGCCTGAAGAGAAATGAGTCCCAGGAGAGACACATGACTTATCCCAGCCTACAACTGATATTGGAAGAAGCTGGGATCACGGAGCCTTAAGAAGAAGAATGAGGTTGAACCCTTGCAGATGTTGGCCACCATTTGTTCCAATACATGGTAACAGACTTTTGTGAAGGAAGTAACTTACACTTTATGGCGTGGTAACTGTAAGCTTCTATCCCAAATAAATAGCCTTTATAAAAAGCCAACAGATTTCTGGTACTTTGCATCGGCACCCCTTTGGCTGGATAATACAGTGGCAATGCTCTAAAATGTGATCATCAATTGTAACATTTGTACCACACTAAAGGATGTTGTTAATGTGGGAAAGTGTAAGAGGTATAGGGAGTGGTGCAGATGGAAATTCCCTATATTTTTAAGTACCATTATGTAATCTAAGCTATCTTTTAAAAAACATTTAATTAGTATTAAAAAAGAAGAAAATACAATAAACTTTAGCTATAACTGAGCACTTAGTAAATATTAAACACTTTTTAAAATATACTATGTGTACTAACCCATTCAACCATTTAAACAACCCTGAAAGTTAGATATTGCTATAGGTTATGCAGATAAATAAATACAGACCAATGGTAAAGTGATTTGTCCAAAGGCATACAACTAATAATTACTTTGATGCAGGGCTCTTGTCTTCTAAACCTGCACACTTAAAGTCATTGCATTCTCAGGTTATAATACTTGCCACATATGAAAGGTCAAATAAAATCCAACCAATCAATCAAAGTTGGGTTACAAAGTTGCATGTAACATGAGATTCATTGCAGTGTTCTATATAATAATAAATCACTGAAAACAGACAAAATGTCAAATAATAGATGACTAGTTAGATAAACTGTGCCAAATTTGAAAACCAAGTACTTTCTAACAATTAAGAATGCTATTCCATCAATATATTTATTGACAGAAAGATTATTATAAAAATTTTCTAAGTAGACAAGCAAAATAGAAATACTTTCAGCAGGATTGGTCTTATTTTAAAATATAAATACAAGGGAGCAAAGATTGCCTGCAACTACAAGGAGGAGAATTGCATGCATCATCCATGGGGAATCTAAGCCCCCTTTCGATATAGAGGTGGAGTGGACATAATTATCCCAGGGTCCACAGAATGGAGGAATAGAGTATGGATTAGAGTGGACTTACGATATTCTACTATGGAACTATTGTGATTAGTAATGGAAGAAATTGTAGCACTGGTATGGAGAAAGTGGCCACGGTAGCTGCTGAGGGTAAGGAGAGGGAAGAAGAGATATGAAGTGGGGATATTTTCAGACTTGGAGTTGTCCTAGGTGGTACTGTAGGGACAGATGCTGGACAATGTATGTCCTGCTATGGCCCACTGGGTGCAGTGGGGGAGAGTGTAAACTACAGTGTAAACCATTTTCCGTGTGGTGCAGCAGTGCTCCAAAATGTATTCACCAAATGCACTGAATGTCCCATGATGATGAAAGAGGTTATTGTTTGGGAGGAGTGGGGTGAGGGTGTGTGAGGGGTATGTTGGGACCTCATATTTTTTTAATGTAACATTTTAAAAACTAGAGAAAAAAATAAATATAAATATACACAGAGGTACCAGAAAAAGTTCTAAAATGGTGAAGGAAAGTGATAATTGGAAATATCTTTGTGTAATGGTGATTTAAAATGGTTTTGTAAATGTTTATCTGTAATTTCTGTTTCTAAAATGAATGTTTATATTACTTTATTAGTTGTGAAATAAAATGAATGACGTGTAACTATGACACTTTATATCATAACACATTACAACTTACATAACATTCACATATACACAATGAACATTTCACTGTAAAAGTCCAGGAATTCAGCAATAATACAAACCCATTTTAAAATTTTACAGAGCACTGTGAAATGCCATGAAACATTTCATGAGTAGTGGTGTTTGGCACATTTATGAGCAAAGCATTGTTCTAAATATTAGGAAGTATAGTGAATTCAGAAAAGAAGTATTTACAGTGTTCATTTATTGCTGAATTTTAGACAAAAAACAAACAAACAAAATCTCAACAAAATGAAAAACAAATACAAATAAATAACCCACCTAGCTTTCTCCCCACAGAATACCTTTAAGGAATATAACAGAATAGAAAAGTCAATTAAAGAAAGCAATTTTTTTACAAGAGGCAGTAAAAATTCCAAAAATAGAAAAAAGCCTCCAATTATTTCTAAATTAAAATGACCCTGCTGTTAACACTCATAATAAAAATGATCAACTTGACAGATTTCTTATGCTCTGAGTGCTTTATTCTGCCCCCACACATTGCTATTTAATATATTAGTATGCTTTGCATATGATTTTAGAGCAACAGAAAAATTACTTCCCATACTTTTTTCTTTTTATCTAAATCTATTGAAGTGGAAGTATTATTTTCTGGCTTGTTAATGAGGTTTGAAATCTGTTGATAATCAGTAAGGCAAAAACTCTTCTGTAAGATATTGTACGTGTATTTCCAACTAGTCTCCTTGAATATACAGGTCACTAAATCTAAAAAAAGGAAAAATAATAAAATAAAATAATGACATAAGACCAAAAAAACTGAAATGAAAGGGATCGGAGAACATAGTATAACTCTCACTAGTTCTAAAATAGCATTCCTCAATAGCCTTGATATCAGCCATTTGATCTCTCTTTCATGTCTTCTTTCACACGCACTCTTACCATGTCTCTTAATCATTCTTCAGACGTCATGGTAGTCAAGGGGCATCGGACTGCTAGCCCTAGAATGTAGCTGGGTAAACATGACAGAGGTCTACTTCTTCCAGGACACACAATGTCCAGCAGCGTGTGTGTGTCTCTGAATATGTGTGGAGCGGTGGGTTCTGTCCCAGCCCTTTCCACCTTGTGGCTTCTCCATCCTGGTGCCTGGAGGCTATCTGCTGGACCCTCTGCATTTCTATTGGCAGAAATAGTGAAAACTAGAGGAAAAGCTCTCCCACGGAAAGGCAGGATTCTCCTCCACACTTATCCCATATGGAAGAAATAGATGCAAATAAATATAGGCCAGAAAAGCAGGCCCTGAGTGGGCTCCTCTGTAGAACAGGAACAAGAATCTTTGTAGGCAGCCAGCTATTTCTTGCACTCACAGTTTCGTGAACCTGACACCTTCCCAACTTCCTTGACTCTTGGAGAGAAGAGTCATTTCATTTCTGTATATACCAAACTGGAACAGTGCATGGCATAAATAGGTTGTTCAATTAATGAACAAAATATTTAACGCAAAACAGCATTAGTCTGAATTGTTGTAGAAACTTCATAATACATGTACATGTTACTCTAATGTTAGCGTTGCTGGGATTTGAAGTCAGAAATTTTGGGTATGCTTCAGACTAATTTTACTTATTGTGATTTGGAAAAAGAGCAACTGAGAACATTGGTATATATTAGAATACTGCTGAAGGCAAGTTTTTGCTGTAAGTGCTTAAAAACTTTCCATTTTTTCAGTAACAGAAATTTAATTACTATATTTACTTGCAAGTCATTATCTCACACAGGGACATACATTCATACCAAAGGCAGATTTTAGAATAAGCATGTTGTATAGTAATATGTAGAAATAATTGTCTCTAAATAAATAAATAAATAAATGAATAAGTATATATGAACATACACAACAAACGCATTTTTTCGTTACAGATATAAATACTTGGACAAAAAATTATTATATTGAGATAAATCTCATCAATAGAACCAAAAGTCTAAAGTCTTCTCTGTTACCTTTTCAATTTTATCTCTGAAAGCATAATCTTTCAGAATAATTAGGAACAGCATTATAATTTTTTAGAAAGAAAAAGACATGAAATATTAAAGAAAACAATACTTATTAAAAATCTGCAGCAGAACTTCAATAGTAACTACTTAGAAGTGTGTGTGTGTGTGTGTGTGTATTACCTGAGCTAAATTACCTGAGCTAAATGTTTCTAGAAGTTTTAAATAATTTCAAGAATAATTTCCATGGTAAACAATATTAAAATAATGGAACCCAGAGTGTGGAAAATGTATATTGATATACTTGTAAATTGTGGCAATCGTGACTTTAAAAGTATATGATATTTGGTTGCAAATTGTCAAAAAGAAAGTGAATAATAATCAAAAAGAGTCAAATGATAGTAGCCATAGTATACTATTACTCTCAACGGGAGGATTTGTTTAAAACCTTAAGATAGCGGAAGGGGGCGGCGGACTTGGCCCAGCGGAAATGGCGTCCTCTGTCTACCACATGGGAGGTCCGCGGTTCAGACCCCGGGCCTCCTTGACCCGTGTGCAGCTGGCCCATGCGCAGTGCTGATGCGCGCGAGGAGTGCCGTGCCACGCAGGGGGGTCCCACGCGTAGGGGAGCCCCACGCGCAAGGAGTGCGCCCTGTAAGGAGAGCTGCCCAGTGCAAACGAAAGTGCAGCCTGCCCAGGAATGGCGCCGCACACATGGAGAGCTGACACACAAGATGACGCAATGAAAAGAAACACAGATTCCCGTGCTGCTGACCACAACAGAAGCGGACAAAGAAGATGTAGCAAATAGACACAGAGAACAGACAACCGGGGTGAGGGAGGAAGGGGAGAGAAATAAATAAATAAATCTTAAAATAATAATAATAATAATAAAAAAGATAGGGGAAGGAAATCTTTGATTGATAAGAAAGTTACAGCCAGTGACAAAGGTTAAGGATCATACAAAATGAAGGATATACTATTCCTGACCTCTATGTGTTGAGCCTTTGCTAGCTTTTAATAAAATAATAAAATTAGCAATAAAATTTCATGTGCCAAAAAGGCAATTATTGTAGCACTTTTGCAGGACAGGATGTGCTGTACTTACAGAAAGATGCAAAACTTCAAGGTGCTTTCTTGAAATATCACTGAGAGGATAGAAACTTCATTGCCTCTTTCAACAGAATTAAATGAAAAGAATATTTTATGAAAATACAATTTCAATTCATTAATGCAATAAATCTGGTAGTTTTTAAAATATTAAGATTATAAATTGAAATAAATGACTATATAGCTAAGAAAATATGCATATTTATGTCTTTTAAAAGATATTATCAACTGGTATTCTATTACAGTTAAAAATAAAACAAAAGGCCTTACATACAGAATTACTGGTATCAATAATTTCCATTTATGAAATCAGCATTAACATTTAGGAATAAAAATATTTCAATTTAGTGATGCTATATACCAGCACTTAATATTTTCATTGAGACTTTGTAGAACATCAATCATTTCCTGCTGTAATCCTTACTTACAATTACTATTTAAAAGGGATTTTCCTAAAAAAAAGGGGGGGGGATTTTCCTAAATGAATGAATGATGCAACTGCTGCATATTTTAAATTTCTCCACAAAGAAAATACAGCTAAATGCAGTGTTAAAAAAGAAAAGGAAAACAAAATTATTGTGAGCCAGGCTTGTATCAAAACTATACAAAAAATAAAACAGAAAATATAGAAGTTTGGCAAGAGACCTGAAAAAAGAAAAATCTAGTGGGAAATGAGAGAGTGCAAGACAAAGAAAAAAATCCTGATAAAAACTATGATACATAAAAAGAAAGAATTGTATCTAAAGACTCCCACAACAAATGTCCAAAGAATAGCACTTACTTTCCAAGTAAAATAGTTTTCTTTAAACCCATTATTATAAAACAATTAATGCTTCAGAAGCTATGTCAAAGAAGTAATATTTATTTTGATTAGAAATGGTACCTATTAATATTTGTTATTTTTAAATCTCTCTCTTTATCCCTCATTCTTGCTCAACTTCTAACACTCATTATCAAAAATAAACCAATTCCATGAGGAGAAAATATGTTATAATAGGGTACTCGGTAAGCAATAGAGAAAATGTACCTCTTTGTTATTTTCAAATCTCAAATATTCTCTACTCTCAGGATGCTGAGAAATGGTAACCAAGCAACTGCAGTCACAGGGTGGAATTTATCTTCTTTGGGGAGACACAGACACACTTTTCAATAAGGCCATACCTTAGACTACTTAAGGGAAAAAAAGAACTCATTATTGCAAAAAAATTCTTGAAGTTTATGTATATTATTTAATTTTTATGATTAGATGACCAATGATAAGATAAATTCATCATTTCTAATGTTTAATAAAAAGGGCATTAAATAGATGCTGTTTGTGGAATGTGTGGTTCTTAAAACATTTTAATAACCAATACTTTTGGGACATGTTCTGAATTTTCATTTGCCTATAAAATGAGTGCTCTTAATTCCCCATAATTCATTTCCATTCACACTTTACTTGAAGGAAA
Organism: Dasypus novemcinctus; assembly: GCF_030445035.2. Classification (NCBI taxonomy): domain Eukaryota; kingdom Metazoa; phylum Chordata; class Mammalia; order Cingulata; family Dasypodidae; genus Dasypus; species Dasypus novemcinctus. The sequence goes on from NC_080674.1 coordinate 21,108,385, forward strand.
CCAGAGAGATATGAAATATATTTTATATGAACAGCTTATAGGACTCACTAACAGACTGAGTTTAAGAACCGGTGAGTGGAAGAAGGTATCTAGAATCCTCATACATTTGACCAAGATGGAGGTGTAAGACCCTCCAGAGTGCCTTTCTCTTACAGAATCTTTGAATTACTAGCAAAAAGTAGCAAATTCTTCTTTCTCAAAACTCTGAAAAACAGAGTTGCAGTAAGGTGACTGTTGAATCAAGAAACTGTAGCTTTAAATATATGGTAGAAGCTTTTGGCACCTTAATGGCACCTCCTCCAACAAAACCCCAACAAGGTGTGAAGCCATTCTGTGCTTCTATTGTAGGCCATTTGCCCTATTCTGGAGGGAGCAGAGTAAACCTTACGTACACACAGGGGTGTCTATATATTGGTACCAATCTATTGGACAGCAGCTTGAAAGATTGAACCAATAAAATTTTCTCTGGCTAGCTCTTCATTACTTGCTTGGTAGACAGAAACACCTTGCAGACAGCCAAAGTAGTGTAAGAAACAATTAAGTTGAAGTGGCCTGGGTCAAATGATTGTAAGCTTTAAGATATACCATAGAGTACCCTGGAGCAGGGACTAAGGGGAAGTCTATTTCATAAGGAATAGAGGAAATAAGAATTATTATAAATGGGGGAATCCCTAAGACTGCCATTGAGCACAAGCACAGGATGAGAAAAACAGAGAGGATTCTGCATCTCACTTTAGCCTCTGGCTCTTCATCTTGAAAAGAGTACTAAATTTTAAAGAACACTGAACAATGCAGAGTCACTTTACAAAGACTATGGAAAGTGTTTTTACATTGGTTTCTTTACTTTTGTTAACTCCTGGCATTCACAGAATACCCTGTAACACCACTAGCTGATTACAAATTTAAGAATAGAAAGCTGTGGGATGTATCCCAGAGGTTAACACATTAAAATATTAAAATGTACAGTGTGCAACAAAAGATTACAAGACAAAAATTGGAACTAATGGTTCATAACAATATAGAACTTCAGAAACCATCAGTGAAGGAGACCAGACTTTGAATATCCAGTAGAAAAACTTTAAAAAATGATCTTCAATTATGGTCAAGAAAATAAAAGAAAACATGAAGAAAGAACTACAGGATATCAGGTAAAAGAATAAACAATATGAGAGTAATAAAAAGAGACAGACATTTTAGAAATGAACCTAAATATAAATACTAGAGTTGAAGACAACAATAACTGGAATGGAGCAAATCCTAGAGGGTTTCATTGGAACTGGAAGAAGAAAAACTAAGTGAACTTGAAGATCAACCAATTTTAATGATTCAGGCTGAGGTCCAGAAAGAAAAAAATAATGGCTAAAAATGAACAGAGCCTAAGAGATGTGTGGGATACCATCAAAGAAACCATTATACACATTATGTGTCCCAGAAGTGGAAGAAAGAGAGAACAAGGCAGAAGGACTATTCAAAGAAATAATGGCAGAAAACTTTGCAAATTCAATGGAATATATGAATATACACATACAAGAATTTCTAAAAACCTCCAACATGATAAACTTGGAGAGAATCCTGCCCAGATACACAGTAGTCAAATTGTTGTATACGGGAAGCAGACTTGGCCCAGTGGATAAGGCATCCATCTACCACATGGGAGGTCCATGGTTCAAGTCCTGAGCCTCCTTGACACACGTGGAGCTGGCCCACGCGCAGCACTGATGCACACAAGGAGTGCCGTGCCACGCAGGGGTGCCCCCCGCATAGGGGAGCCCCACGCACAAGGAAATGAGCTCCGTAAGGATAGCTGCCCAGCGTGAAAAAAAGTGCAGCCTGCCCAGGAATGGCGCTGCACACACAGAGAATTGACACAGCAAGATAGCGCAACAAAAAGAAACACAGATTCCCATGCCGCTGACAACAACAGAAGAGGACAAAAAGAAGAATACGCAGCAAATGGACACAGAGAACAGACAAATGGGGCGGGCGGGGGGTGGGCGGAGAAGTGGAAAGAAATTTAAAAAAAAAAAGAGCCTTACCTCTTAAAAAAAAATTGTTGTATCCATGTTACCCAAATAAGATAAAATGTTGATTTCTCATCAGAAACCATAAAAGCAAGAAGGCAGTGGGAAAAAATATTTAAAGTGCTGAAATAAAACAATTTCCAAATAATAGTTTTATATTTCCAAATAATAGTTTTATATCCATATATATATATGGATAGTTTTATATATATATTTATATATAAAAATAAAAATATTTATATTTTAGATGGTCTTTCAAAAATAAGAGAGATACTAAGTCACTCCCAGATAAACAAAAGCTGAGGGAGTTCATCACTACTAGACCTGCCCTACAAGGATGCTAAAGGTTGTTCCTCAGATTGAAAGGAAAGACATTCAAAAATGCATTGAAGTACAATAAAGAATTAAAGACCTCTAGTAAAGGCAGCAATTAGGCTAATCATAAATTCCAGTACTATTCTATTTTTTATTTATGTACCTCCATTTTTTATTTCTTATAAGTTCTAAAATGCAAATGAATAAAACCTTAATAGTAAATCTATGGTTTTGTATAAACATTGTATAACAAGTACAACAAAAAGTAGAAAGGCTGGAGGAGTATAGGAATAGTGTTTGTGTATGCTGTTGAAAGTAAATTGATATCAAATAAACGTGATTGTTACAGATATAGGATTTCAAATTTAAAGTCCATAGTAACCACAAAGAACATATCTGGGAAAATATATATACAGGAAAAATGAGAAGGTACTTGTAGCAGTTTGATATAGTTATGAATTCCAAAAATAGCTATTGGATTATGTTTGTAATCTGGTACAGTCATGTACCTGGGCATGACTGAGTTATGATTAGGGCTTTGATTGGGCCAAGTCATTAGGATGTTGAGACCCCACCCACCAAGGTGTAAAAAGCATGGCAAAGGACAGAGTTGGAGGGTTCTTAATGTTGGAGTTTTAATGTTGGAGTTTGATGCTGAAGTCTTAAGCTAGAGCCCTGGGGAAAGAGACAGAGCCATTTGCCTGATAGTCTACAGCTGACCTTGTGGAGAGAGGGGAAAACCTAGAAAGCCTCATAGTCTACTGCTAACCTAGTGAAGAAAACAAGAGCTGAACCCAGAGGAACCCAGGAAGCCTGATCCCTCACAGATGTTGGCAGCCATCTTGCCTCAACACGTGAAAATACTTTTATGAGAGAAGTAATTAATGCTTTATGGCTTGTTATCTGTAAGCTTCTACCCCAAATAAATACCATTTATAAAAACCAACCAATTTCTGGTATTTTGCATCAGGACCCCTTTGGCTGACTAATACAAAAAAATAAATATGAAAGTAGGCATTAACGGAAAATTGAAGGAAAAAAAATTGTACAAGATTTATGAAGACTAAATAGCAAAATGGCAGAAGAAAGGCCTGCAGTATTAGTTCTTAATTTAAGGGTAAATTGTATGAATTCTCCAGTCAAAATAGTAGGAGAATTCAATACTACAATTTCAATGGTGGATAGAACATCTAGACAGAAGAGCAATAAGGAAACAGAAAATGTGAATGCCACTCTAAACCTACTGGACACTTTGCCCAAGAGAATCATTATATATATTCTTCTTGAGTGCATGTGGATCATTCCCTGGGAGAGGCCATATTTAAGGGAACAAAACAAGTCTCAATAAATTTAAAAATGCTATAGCCATTCAATGTATCTTCTCTGCCAACAGTGGAATGAAGCTGGAAACCAGTAACTGAAGAGAACTAGAAAAATTGCATATATGTGAAAATTAAACAATGTACTCTTAAGCAACCAATATGTCAAAGAAAAAAATCCCAAGTGATATTAGGAATATCTTCAGCCACTGATAATGAAAACAGATCTTACCAGCATTTACAGGATGCATTAAAGGCAGTGATGAGAAGGAAATTTACAGTCCTAAATTCTTACATTAAAATGATGAGAGTTCACAAATCAGAGTAACCTAAGTATTGGAGGATGTAGGAAAAGAAAATTAAACTCAAAGCAAGCAAATGGAAAGGAATAAAAAGATCCAAGCAGCATAAATGAAAGGTAGAATAAAAAAAAATAGAAACAATCAAATATTTGGTTCTTTGAAATGACCAATAAACCAATAAAATCAATGAAGCTTTAGCTAAACTGAAAAGGAAAACAAGAAAGAGGATAGAAATAACTAAAATCAGAAATGAAATAGGGGATAATACTAATGACTCCACAGAAGTTTTAGAAAAGGAGTGTAAGAGGATATTATGAAAAACTATATGCCAGAACATTAGATAACTTAGATGAAATTGACAAAACAAATCCCTAGAAACACACAAAACTGTCTACACTGACTCAAAAAGAAATAGAAGATCCTAATAAACCAATAACTTATAAAGAGATAGTAAACAAAAACCTCCTAACAAAGAAAAGGCCAGGACCAAATGGCTTCACTGATGAATTTTACCAAATATTCCAAGATTAAGACCAAACCTGTTCAAACTCTTCTAAAACATTGAAGAAAAACTTTCTAACTCATTCTTTGAGGTCAACATCATATTAATACTAAGACCAGATGAAGACACCATATACAAGGAAAATTACAGATCACTATCACTTCTGAATATATATGCAAAAACAAAATCTAGCACCAGTTCTTTGTAAAAGTACTTAGAAAACTATGAATAGAAGGGTGCTTCCTCAACATGATAAAGGGCGTATATAAAAAAACCACCACTAACATTATGCTCAATGATGAAAGACTGAAAGCTTTCCCTCTAAGATCTGGAACAGGACAAGAATGTCCACTGTCACCACTGTTACTCTTCATTTTACTGGAAGTATAGCCAGAAAAATTAGGCACAGAAAAATGAAAAATATTCTGACTGGAAAGGAAGAAATAAAGGTTTCTCTATTTGCAGAATACATGATCATATATATATACACACACACACACATATATATACACACACACTGAATAATCCATAACCTACCTCCGAGTTCATCAATGAATTCAGAAAAGTGACAAGATACAAGATTAATATGCACAAATCAGTGATATTATGCACTAGTAATGAACAATCTCAACAGGAAATTTAAAAAAAAATAATATCTAAGATCAACTAAATAAGCAACTATCTAGAAATAAATTTAACCAAGAAAGTAAAGGATTTGTACATAAAAATGTATACAATATTGCAAAAAGAAATCCAAGAAGACCTAATGTAATGGAAAACTAAGTTTTAAGATGTCATTTTTACCCTAAGCAATCTACAGATTCAAAGTTTCCAGCAGTCTTCTTTGCAGAAATGGAAAACCCAATCATCAAATTTATATGGAAGGGAAAGGAGTCCAAAATAGTTAAAGTTATTCTGAGGAAAGTACAAAGTTACAAAATTGGAAGGCTCACTTCAACCTTATTACAAAGCTACAGTAATAAAAACAACATGGTAGTGGTACCAGTACAGACAAAGATGAACAGAACAGAAATGAGAGGACAAAGATAAACCCTCACTTCTATGGCCAAATGATTTTTGACAAGGATGCCAATTCCCTACAATAGGGAAAGGACAGTCTCTTCAAAATTGGTGCTGGCACCTGTTGAGAATACAGGCAGACACAGAAGAACACACAGCAAAAGGATACGGAGAACAGACAATGGAGGAGGGGGCAGAAACAAGTAAATCTTTAAAAAAATGGAGCTGGGAAAACTGTATATCCATATGCAAAAAAAACAAAGGGGAATCCCTATCTCACACTGTATATGAATTAAATACTTAAATATAAAAATCAAAACTATAAAAATTGCAGAACATAAAATGAAGCATCTTTAGGACCTTATTTTAGGTACCAGTTTCTTAGACTTTACAAGGAAAGCATGAGCAGCAAAAGGAATAGAGATAATTGAAATTTCATCAAAATTCAAAACTTTTGTGCATCAAAGGACTTCCTTATGAAAGTAAAAAGTCAACCTAGAGAAAGGGAGAAAATAAATTGAAACCATATAGCTGATAAACATTAAATATCCAGAATATATAAAGAAATCATATAACTCAACAACAAAAGACAAATCAATTAAAAATGGGCAAAATACTTGATAGATATTTTTTCCAAATAAGATATACAAATGTCCAAAGAGCACATGAAAAGATGGTCAGCATCATTAGCCATTAAAGAAATGCAAATCAAAACCACAGTCAGATGCAATTTTATACGAACTAGAAAAGGCACTATTTAAAAAATGAAAATAACAAGTCCTGGACAGGATGTGAAAAATAGGTACACTAATTCTTTGTCATTTGGAATGTAAAAGGGTGTAGCTGCTGTGGAAGATAGTTTGGTGATTCCTCAGAAAGTTAAGTATAGAATTACCATATGGCTCAGCAACCCACTTCTAGAAATATACACAAAAGAAAGGAAAGTAGGGACTTGAACATATATTTTCCCACTGATGATCCTAGCAGCATTATTCACAATGGCCCAAAGATGGAAGCATCCAAAGAGTACATTAACAGATGAATGGATAAACTGAATGTGGTATATACATAAAATAGAATAAAGAGAAATGAAATTCTGATACATGCAACAGCATGGATGAAACTTAAAGAAATCATGTTGAGTAAAATAAGCTAGACATAAAAGAACAAATATTGTATGACTTTTCTCACTGATATTAAAAAAAAACTAGAATAAGCCAATTCATGCAGTCAGAAACTAGAATACAGGTTACCAGGGGCCATGGCAGAGGTGGTTAATAGGCAGTTAATGCTTAATAGGTGGAGTTTCTATTTGGGATAATGGACAAGTTTTGGTACTATATGGTGGATGCAGCAGTACAACAGTGTAAATGAAATTAATATTGCTGAGTTATATAGATAATGTGATTAGAGGAGAAATTATAGTTCGCGTATAATTACCTAGACTAAACATTTAAAAAACATAGGGCAGTACAATAAGAACAGTAAATCCTACTGTTAATTATGAATTATAACTAATAATATAATTATAATGATATTATTTCATCAATTGTCTGAAAGGTATCCCACTATTGAAAAATGTTAATAATAGGTAACACTGTGTGTACTAGGACGTTTACAGGGACACTCTTTATTTGCTGCATGAATCTTCTGAAAATCTACAACTTCTCTGATAAAATTAATTAATTAATTTAAGAAATAATGGTTCTTTGATTCTCATTTTGCTTAGTTTCTGGGTAGCTAGAAGTGTAATCGCTAGAAAAGCAGAGTCTGCAGGGGGTGTAGGTATGACCTGATGTTAGGAGGGAGGCTTAGGGTTCAGTTCTATATATGTTTAGGTTGAGATGACAGCAAAAATTCCAAATATATTAAGTTCATACTTCCTACAGGAGTCTGAGTAACTCAGCAGACAACTTTGGATTAGAAATATCAATTTCTAAATCGTTACCATTTAGACAGTTTCATTTTCTTCCTTTGGAAATGAACGTGTTATTCTGGGGGAGGGTTGGTAGTAAATATTAATATCGTGAAATACCTGGCACATATCACAGAATGGGGACTCAATGGGGCACAGATGTGTAGAATCCCAGAGAGTGTAGTGATTTTATGCACTTCAAAATAATATTTAAATACAGAAATATATACATATATATATTCAGCATAAATTTAGTAGGGACAGAAAGAAAAATACAATATTAATAAACATTATTTCCTTTCTATTCAAAATAAGAAATTTATATTATATGAAAACACATTAACTTTCTGAAATTATCTTTCACATAATAGCTGTTCCATCACTGGTAAGTGGTAGGCTAGTCTGTCATGCTCACTAAGAAGAGAGGGAACTTGCTGCAGTATCAGTCAAGTCTTGTAGCTGCACACGACAGAATTTCTCTTTCCCAGGAACAATATACAATTCCAATCCCAACTGGCTTTCAGTTAAACAATGCTGAAATAATTATCTGACACAGCAGAAGTCAAACAGTGTTCTATTTTTATTTTCCACTTCAAAACCAGAATGTGAATCAAATTCTCACAAGAAATATGGCAGAAACAGGAGGAAGAGAAATAGATTTACTGCCTCATTCGTGAACTCCAGCTGAAGCACTGTCAATACTCTGGATATTTCAGCAGGTCTCCCATCTTTCCACAGCTCTTGTTCTGGCCTCACTTTATTTTGCATTGTTCCACAACAGTACTTCTTTGGAGGAATATTATGGAATTTAAATTGTATAGGTTTCTTTGCAACTGCATATTATGTGTACATAGTTACTTGCCAGGCATTGTGCAATTTCCGAATTTTAGTAGATAATTTTGGTCATAGGTTTTAAGAAGTATTTTCACTGCACAGTCAAATTGGACCAGAAGTGCATGATAAGATAAAACATCATTTGTTAAACATTTACCAAAGTATGACATTAGGCATTGCAGCGTAAATTTTAAAGGCATCATACAAAAATATATGTTTATGAAAAATTAATTTTTATTGTCCTCCACAGAGATAACCACCTATGGTGGACACTTTACTTCACTTCAGCAGAAGGACAGACATTTATATTTAGCTAACTATGTGTACAGTCACTTGTGACTGTATCAGAAAGAAGGATGATACTTCCAATTTATTCCACTGTTGTTTTAATATCCTTTATAGTTTGGCATTCAGAGTAGCCCAACCATTTGTCCATCCTTGATTTTAGTTCTGAGAAATCAGTAAATTTTAATTATTATAGTTTCAGAACTACTACTTCTAATGCTCCATTTTTCATGAATGAAACTTTATGATTCTATAATTCTACTATTTCCCTCCTACTCAACATTTGCTTCTTTCTTTCAAGACAAAGCAAGTATCTTGGAGAAAGTAATGGGGGTTAAGACAATGATTACGGCTATTATATATGGTAAAATGGTTTTACTTGCTCCCGACCTTAAGCAAAGTTCTAATCTAAACTAATAACTGGTTATTAACATTTTACTCATTTCAGAAATCAGTGGCAATGACAAATGTAAATATTTTTTTGCAACAGGTGACCTGTTAAGAAATATGCTACATCATTTGAACAATATTCCTGGGACTGCTTCAGGAGCAAGTATTTGTTGCCTAAAAGCTAAGGTGACAATATAAATTTATCATCCAATCTGCACCTTAAGTATTATTATAGGTCAAAATGTATAAACCAGACCTTTCAGGAGCAAGATTGAAACATGGCTCACGCATATATAACAACTTAGAAGGAAAAATCTTTTTAGATGCTCTTATCCCGGTTGCCATTTTTGTGGACAATGTAAGAATTAGGAAAGTGAGATAGAAGATTTTATGAGTGAAATGTGAGGTCAGGAGGACCAGAGGATAGACATACTTTATTTGCAATTTAGCCTTAGGAAAGAGAGTAAACCATATTGAAGAGGAATTGATAAGTCACTAATGTTCAGATTGATTCTGGATGAATTTAAAGCTCAAAATGTCTGCATTTTGGAGAGCTGGCTTAGGAAAACCTAAGCATAAATACAAATCAAATATCTAGCTAGGAAACTATAAGTTTGGTAATAAAATTTTCCCTATTTGAAATAACTTCTGGTTTGCTACAACTGAAAAAGTGGCCCGTGATCAAATATCTATCCATCGAAAATATATTGGATTAGTTAGGTATAAGTGAAAAAAATTTCCCTCTCAAAATCAAAAGGGAATAATTAGAATTCAACCACAGGGGAGTGGATGTGGCTCAAACAGTTGAGCTCCCAGCTCCCAAATGGAAGGTCCTGGTTTGGTTCCTGATGCCTCCTTAAAAAGAAAAACAAACAACAAGCAAAGCAAATGATAAAACCAACTCAGGAAAGGCAATGTAGCTCAGTGGTTGAATGCCAGTTTCCCCACATATGAGGTGCTGGTTTTAATCCGTGGCCCCCAGTACCTAAAAAAAAAAGAAAGAAAGAAAAAAAAATTCAACCACAACTGAATGAATTCTATCTCATTTGAAATGCTAACAGCATTTATTAATGCAGGAGGGCTAATTGAAATCACATCAGATTTGATAGCACCTATTTTGGCATGAATGAACATACTGATAGAAGTCCCCTTTTTAAACAAGATAAAGGAATGAATAAGGCATTGTGTTAGTCAGGGTTATCCAGAAAAACAAAACCAACAGGGTGTGTGTGGTGTATGTATATACATAAATGATTTATTATAGAAACTGATTCATGCACAATCATGAGGATTGGCAAATCCAAATTCTGTAGGGCAAGCTGCAAGCTAGAAACATGAGATGAAAGTGAAATTGTATTCTCCAGGAGAAGCTGGCTAGCTGAAGAAGAGGCAATTTTTTTTTCTTTCTGATTTCTGAAAGAAATCTGAAGATGCCCAACCAACTGGTTAGGTAAACACTCTCATGGCTGAGGGCAATCTCCTTTGTTGATTGCAGATGTGATCAGTCATAGAGGTAATCAGCAAACTAATGATGTAGATCCATCTACAGAATACCCTCACAGTAACAATCAGGCCAGTACTTGCTCGAACAAACACCAATGCAATACCATAACCTAGCCAAATTGACACATGACATTAACTACCACAGGTATTCACACTGGTGAATATTGTAATTCAATGTGTGAAATGTGTATTGGACTTCCAGTGTGGATCAGACAACACACACACATTTTTTTCTGGTCTCCCTCCCTCCTCCCAAATCACAACTATAACGCTAGAAAGTGATAAACAAAGGAGAACTCTATATTGATAGAAAGAAGATAACCTGATGTACAATCCTGGACTGGAGGGGCAATACATCCCCAGGGAGTCTTGCGTTCCTGCACTAAATAGAAAAAGGCCACCCATACCCAGAATTTCCTGACTCCAAACCTGATAACAGAAGACAGCCCGGACACGTCTCTTACCTGGGCTGTCCCAGATTAAATGAGTTTCTCTGACAGTATAAGGTGACCATAAATCCCCCAATAAAGGGGATTTATTGGAAAAACAATTTTTTAAAAAGTGGTCAAGGTGGTACTCTGCTTCCCCATGGAGTGTTGGACATCCCTTTTCTTCCAAAAGACACCAAGGTAGAGGTCTGCTTTATTGGGAAGAAACCTGGTACACCAGACAGCTTACTCTAGGAAGTTTCTTTGATACCTCAGGTTTAAGGCTTCCTTTCCTGCCTGGATACACCAGAGCATCCAGAGATCACCAATGGGCTATGCAACTACACAATTCTCACACTGAAGGGCATTCAGCAACCTAGCCTGGGAACAACCCACTTGTCACCCTAGGCAGCAAGAGCAGGGACCAGTGAGAACTCCAGAGACTCCAAATAAACTAAGTGGACTAAAACAATATCAGAAAGGCAGTGAACATTTTCTGTCATTTTAAACAGAGCCAACAAGACCTTCATGCTAACCTAAACACAACAGCTGCCTGTTAGAAGAGTTAAACAGAACTCAGTCTTCTATCCGAATAGACAAAATGTCCAGGACTCAAATGAAAGTTACACCAAGCACCAAGAAAATCACGACTTGAATGAGAAAAGTCAATCATCTGATGATAACACAAAGATGAATCAGGTGTAGGATTTATCTGACAATGATTTTAAAAGAACTGTTATAAAAATGGTTCCAAATGGAATTTAGCAAAGTAGAAAATATGATATCAGAAATAAAAATCACACTAGATTTGCTTAATAGTACAGATAAAATAATGTGAACAAAAATTTTGAAGAATAAAAATCAGTTATAATATTGGAATTCTAGGAGGAAAGGATAAAGAGAGTGGAACTGAAAGAGTTTTAAAGAAATAATGGCTGAAAACATTCCAGATTTTGTTAAAGACACAAACTTACAGACCTATGAAGCTGAGAGAACCCCAAACAGGACAAATTCAAATACACCCATGCCAAGATATATCATAATTCATCTTTCAATAATGAAAGATAAATTCTTTAAAGTAGCCAGAGGTACAGACTGCATTCCTCTGTAAATCATAGGAAAAACAGAAGAATAAGAATCAGGGAAAAATATAAAATATATTAAAATAACATTTTTATGTACTAACATGTAAATAATTTCCTTAAATATAAATGATTTCAATATAACAATGAAAAGATCGAGATTGGCAGACTGAAAACTATATTTTGTTTACAAATTCACTCCAACTCAGTGATACATGTAAATGTTTAAAATTAAAGGACAGATAAAGATATATCATGCAAACATTAATTTCAATAAAACAACAGTGGTCATATTAATATTTGATAAAATAGAATTATAGAAAAGTGCCAGAGACAAGGAAACGAGAAATCAGCAAAAGAAGGTCCATAGAAATATCCATAACCACACAGAAATTAAATCAGATATGTATGAATAACTCATGAGTCAAAAAGAACACCTCAAAAAGATTAAAAATGCATAGAACTAAGTGAAAACAACAACGTATTAAATCAAAATATGTGGGATGCATCTAAAGTGCTGAGAGGGAATTTCATATCTAAATTTACTGAAAATGAGAAAAGATCTCAAATCAATAATTTAAAATTAGGAACTAGAAAATATGAGAAAAATAAATGCAAAATATATAGAACAAAAGATATACTAAAGGAAAGACCAGAAATCAATAAAACTCAAAATAATGAAACAACAACTGATAAAGAAAAATCAATGACATGAATATTGGATCCTTTTGAAAAATCAAGTAAATTCATAAACTTCTAACAAGACTGGTAGTTTGGATCTATGTAACCCAGAATACATGTTCTTAAAGTAAATCTTTTCTTATGAGCATGGACCCTTGTAATTAGGATCTTTTGATGAAATTATTTTAGATGACGTGTGGCCCAGGATGGATCTTAATCCTATTACTGAATTTTTCACAAAGGAAAAAAAAATAAAGAGGGAGAAATCAGAAGCTCAAAGAATGGAATACAGTATTCAATGGAATAGTGAAGAGAAGAGAGTGTCCAGGAGAGGCCACCACGTGTTTTGAGATGTGACAGAGGAACTAAGGACCAAAATCACCAGTAGCCAGCTCAAAATGCTGGACTTTGGTAAGAAAGCATCATCTTTATGATACCTTGATTTGGACTTATCTTTGCCTCAAAACCTTGAGCCAATAAACTTGCATTTTTAAGTCAACCTACTGCAAGTTATTTGCTTTTGCAATGCAAAAACAAAAACAAAGACAGAAAAATAAGAAAGAAACACAAAAGGATAAATATTGTATGATCACACTCATATATGAAATTATTAGTATATGCAAATTCATAGAGTCAGAAACTATAACAGGTTACCAGGGGAGGGTTTGGGGATAGGGAATGGGGAGTTAATGCTTAACTCAGAATTTCTGTTTGGCATGATGGGAAAATTTTGCAAATGGATTGGTAGTGATAGTAGTATAACATTGTGAATTTAATTAACAACACTGAATTATATATTTGAATGTGGTTATAAGGAGAAATTTTAGATTATATAGAAGTTGTTAGAAAAAAATTTACAAAAATACATAGAACTATACAATACAAAAAGGACTTCAATGTTAGCTATGGACTATAGTTAGCATAATTTTAATAATACTATTTCATCAATTGTAAGAAAGGTCCCACACTAATACAAAATGTTAATGATAGGGAAAACTATATGTGAAGTGGGTATATGGAAACTCTGTACTTTCTGAATTATTTTTCTGTAAATCCACAAGTGCTCTAATAAAAGAAGAAGACAAAAGTCATGAAAATTAGACCCTATATCCATCAATAAAATTAAAATAAGAGAATGTTATGATAGACTTTATATTAACAAATTGAGTAATTAAGTAAATCAATTTTTCAAAAAATAATCTACCAAGATAAAATAGACAATGTTAGATGTGTATTACCACCAAAGAACTTGAATGCATAATTAAAAAGTGACTGGACAAGAACTCTCAAGACTGAGAGAATGTGGTAGTTTGAAACTTAATGCACCCCATAAAAAGCATATTCTTAAGTTTAATTCTTTCCTGGGTATGTGGACCCATTTTAAGTAAGATCTTTTGATGAGGCTACTTCAGTTACGGTGTGACTCACCTCACTCAGGAGGTATGTTAAGCATATTACTGGAATCCTTTATAAACCAAATGAACACAGAGAAAGAGAGTTAGAAAGCCATGAAAGTCAGAAGATGACGTCAACAAAACCCAGAAGAGAAGGGAGAGACCAGCAGATGCTGCCATCGATCTTGCCATGTGACAGAGGAGCCAAGGATTGCCAATAGCCAGTCTTCCGGAAGAAAGCATCACCTTGATGATGTCTTAATTCAGACTTTTTTGCCTGAAAACAATGAATCCCACTGTTTAAGCCAACCCATTTCATGGTATTTGCTGGAGCATCTTAGAAAACTAAAGCAGATGGTTTAATTGAAAAATTACAAATATTTAAAAATAAAGAATTCATGTCAATTTTACACCATCTCTTTGAGTGTCATTTCCCAACTTATTTTATTTTCTAGTATTACCTTGACACTAAAGCCAGAAAATAATAGTATAGGAAAAGAAAACTACAGTGTAATATTGCTAAGGAATTGAATGTAATATCTCTCAAAAATAATTGTCAAACTGAATGTATACAAAGATCAGATCAAGAGATATTTATTCTAGGCAGGCAATGTTGATTGAGTCTTCAAAAACCAATCATTTAACCCACTATATTAATGAGATAAGGAAGAATATGATTATATCAATTAATGCAAGGTATTTTATAAGCTCCAGTATCCATAGAATACATAAAATCTGTTAGAAATAGGAATGAAATAAAATTATTACAAAGTCTCCATAAGTAAACCTGTAACTAATTTCATACTTAAAGGAAAAAAAATTGAATGCTTTCTCATGACAAGGATGTCCACTCACACCACTCTTATTCAACACAGTACTGGGAAATTATGGTCAATGCCATAATCCAAGGAAAATAAATAAAATGCATTTATATCAGAAAGGTAGAAATTAAATTATCCTTATTCATAGATGACGTGATTATCCACATAGAAAGTCCCAAGGAATGTACCAAAAATAAAAATAAAAATAAATTTCTACAGACTGTTTGGCAGTTCCTAATGCAGTCAGACTTGCCGTGTGACCCGGTAATACCATTACTAAGTATATAACCAGAAGAACTGAGAGCATCTGCACAATAAATAATGTTCATAGCGATATTATTCACAATTGCCAAAAGTTGGAAACAACACAGGTATCTATCAACTGATAGACAAGATGGATCAATGCACAAAAATCAATCACATTTCTTGCTGTGTAGTAACAATTAACAAACAAAAGCTAAAGTTCTTTAGAACAGGGACTACAAAGAACCTACAACGTTGATAACATTTATTATAAAAAACTTAATATGCAAACACATGTACAAGTGAGTTCAAGTACACATGGAAAATCTAAATATAGTTAGTGGATTTTACTAATGTCCATATCCTTGTTGTCGTACTAAACTCTACTTTCGAAAAATGTTACAGCTGGGGAGAACTGGGCAGAGTTACCATGGGATTTTTCTGTCATTTTTCACAACTACAGATTTATCTACAGTTATAGCAATACAAATTTCAACTAAGAATATGTGTACTCAGTTGAAAAAAAGGCAAATAATCTCTGAAAAACTTCCAGGACTTTGGCAATACTCTTAACTGATAATTACATTTGTTGTTGAATTGGGGAGGGGATAGGTGTGCTGAAGAAAATGATCCTATGTTTACCAGCATGAATAAAGTTTAGTTGGTCATAATACATCATATGTTAAAGCAGCTATAGAATAAATCCTAAAAGGTCATCGTGTTTGTATCAATGCTTTTAACAAAATTAAATTCACAATGTTTAAGTATTTAAAATCAATTTCCCCATATTTCTAAATTAAAAGATCAACCTTAGAATTTTTTATATCTATTTTTTCTGCTCTTTATTTACAAATATTGAGTCACGTCTATGAATTGGATGCTCATATAATATATCAAAAAATATACAAGGTAAAACATCTTCAGGTATGATGAAATGAGGTGCGAGTGAAATATAGTTTTATAGTGCATATGTAAACACAACTATTTACTGATGTGAAAGTGTAGTAAGATGCCATCATTGCTGCATTACTTTCCCAGGGGATTATTTTTTTTTTCATACTGTCTAATATCTAATGCAATGGAAAAACCAAGAAATCCAACACGTGTTTAAAATTAGTGGCCAATTTGCTGTCTCTGATGATAAAGCTGATATCATACAGCACATTTCACATGTTTGTGTAGCCCAAATGCTCAGGAAGAGAACATTTAGCAAGCTACCTATCCTTTTCAAGAAACAGTATAATACAAACAACACAGCATAACACAACAATACAGAACTTCATGGAAGTCTTTTGCTCAAGATATGGGGTTGAGCACAGTTTTTCTTTTTATTTCTTCTTCCCCCTTAGGTCTGAATTAAATGATAAAAATAACATAAAAGATTTAAACACTTACCAAAGTAAAGTTTGGGAGGTTTCCTCTCAGCAAAATACATTCCAGTAAATTACTCAAAGACAAATAGCAAATGAAGGAATAATTATAGATATAAGAGGAGAAAGGAAACCCTGTACTATACTTTATTTTTTTAAATTATTTTATTTTTCAAAGATTTATTTTTATTTATTTACCCCCCCACCCCCCACCCCCCACCCTTGTCGCTTGCTGTCTGCTCTCTGTGCCCATTTGCTGCGCATTCTTCTGTGTCTGCTTGTCTTCCTTTGTTGTGTCATCTTGCTGCACCAGCTCTCCTCCGGTGCAGGCCAGCTTGCCTTCAAAGGAGGCCCTGGGAAGCGAATCCAGGGCCTCCCATATGGTAGATGGGAACCCAGTCAGTTAAGCCACATCTGTTTCCCCCTATACTTTAAATGTGCAGAAGGGCTACTGCTCTGCAGGATTTTGGCCTGCCCTGAATATTTCCCGAGAAGCTTAGGAGTTAGAAATGTCAGGTATAACAGAAGGTGAGAGTGAGATATTTTTCTTGAAAAATAAAAGTTAGTGGAAAAATAGAAAAAGTACTTGTTTCCAAGCATACAGCCATAAACCCCTCTCTCTGTCTCTCTGTCTCCCTGTCTCTCTCTTTCTCTCTCAATAATAGTCCATACCCTGGCAAAAAATAATATAATACTTTCTTTTAAGAAAAATATTAATTAACCTGTCTGGGGAAAACTAATGAGGGAGCTAATGAGGACAGTATTTCCCTAGAACAACGTTCTCTTCCCCCACACATTCTGTCTTGGTGCACAAATGCTTGTCATCTGCCTCAAGGCCCTCTGAAGCCAAAGGCAGGATTTTCTCTAGCCTTATCCTACAAAGTAGGAATTCAGTGTAGAGCATTTACAGTTATTGAGGACAGTTAATGAGCTAATAGTAAAAATGATGGTATTATACATTTGTCAAAAAGACAAAAAAGAAAGGAACAATGAAATTAGTAAAAAAAACTGAACAGGTATTAGTAGACAGAGGTAGGATTAGGTTAAACCAGTATATCCTCATATATCAAACAGGAAATCAAGCTATTGTCTAGCTGTGCCAAAAATAAAAGAAATATTTCAGATTGATTTTCATATTTAAGAAGGGCTGTGAGTGGGGAATAGTAGGGAAGAGAAATGTCACTTTTCAAAATAAATGCTTTTGTACTACTCGATTTTTCCCCTACAATGTACAAACATTAAATCAATAGAAATGAAATCAAACCCAACAAAACAATAAAGGTGACATGAAGTTATGTAAGTATAAGTAAAATTAAAGTAAGTTTTATTTAAAAATCACCTTCTTAAAAGAGGTAGTATACTTCCTTTAGAAGATAAAGTCAGCCTTCAGCATCATTCAAGATAATACAATAAGATTATGTACATACATGTTGCATGAAGAGGATACCATTACTTTGGAGGTATCGATAATTAAAACAGAGTAGAAATTTCCAACATCACCAAAGGACTTTGTCACATAAAGTAGCCATATAGAACATACTATTAATTTAGTGAAGTGACCCTTAATACCTATGGTTCTTGAGGTGAGATACTATTTCCATATGACCTTGATAGCTTTAGAAATACTGGTACCTCTGTCCTATTCTAAAATTTCCTGACTTAATTGGGCTGGGGTGCAGGTCTGGGCTTCATGATTTCTAGAAGCTTCTCAACTGATGCTAACATTCAACCAAGTTTGAAAATTACACCAAGTTTGAAAATCACACCTCTGGAACTTATCAACTTTTGTCTCCTAGGAAAATGCATCCAATCAGAGCTTTGATTTTTGTGCACTAACCATACAACATTTCACATACAATTTTCATTATTTTCAATGTTTCTTATAGACACTAAGCAAAATGCTGTTGCCAAGCATAATACAGAAAACAACATATGCAAATTGACAGCTCTCCAGAAAGATTGTCTCCCACAGCTGCACTGCATATTGATGCTCTTCTGCCAAGAAACATAAATATTTACATAATGCTTTTTGTGCCCATAATTGATGTGCAATCAGATATTATTTTATTCTCCTTTATGTAAATATTTATAAAAACAGTAATAAAATTGAAAACTCCTAATGGTCATTTTAAGTCAATGGAATGATAATAACAAGGTTCAAGGAACAAGAATAACAATGGTAACAAGGGGAAAAAAAAACCCAGCAGAAATCATGACATAACTCATATAAAAGAGGGAAATGTAATTCCAAGTAAAATATGTCTCTCTTACAGCACTTCCTTTCTGCTTAGTGCAGTCTTATTTTAATTAAAAGAGTTTGTATTGCCTTGAATACCAGAGACATGTTTAATACATCTCGTAATTTTGATAAAACAATAGGAAGAACCCATGCATGCAAAGTATCTAATGAATTGAACAAGCAATTACACAGCAGACAAGTTTATGAATCATTATTTTTAGTTTTATTCAAGATGATAAGTAATAACCCCTTCCTTAAAAAAAAAATCAGGGGACACTGAAGTTCACTAAAGAAGTACAGTGACCTCTATTCTGTTTCTATTTACTTGAAACTGGGATGAAGAATATTTAATATGTCTTAGACACACAATGAGCAGAATAAAATTATGAAGTGAAATAAAATGTCAAGTATATTAATATGTTCTCTAGAGTTTGGAACTATATTAACATTTATGCTAAAGATACACATATGTATGTGATGTGTGTGTGTGTGTGTGTATAAGTGTCTTTATTTATAGACACCCAACTTAATTCTGAAGAATTGCTACCCCATCGTGGGACTTTTGGTAGAAGGTAGAGATATGCATCAATCACGGAACAATCAAAAGCCAGACTCTATCTATTCCCTACTGTGCAGCTACACAACTGGTACATGAGTTTGACTAGTCCAACATATGCTTCTGTCTGGATCTTTGAAACTTATCCAAGCGACACAAAAATGAAAGGACAGGTCATATCTTATCCATAATCTGTTATCAAGAACATAACAGCAGTTGCAGGTAAGTCCTGTCCATTATGCTCTTAGGGATATCAGTTTGGCTGCATCCACAGTCCCCCAGCCTCCTTTGGTTCCTGCTTTATTTCTAAACTTGACTCACCAGAGGTTTTGTCAATTCTGTGAGCTATAAAATATCCTTCCAGAGTCAGTTTGTGTTGCCATTGAGTGGTGATCCAGTAAACTGTGACTCTGGGCACACATACTCACACACAAACCCACACATACATAAACTGAGAAATAACAACTTATGCCTTTGAAAACAAACAAACAAAAAGAGTCAGCTTTACCCTCTTCGTCTTCATAACTTTTTTACATACTACAGTAAGTTCTATAAACTGATAGTGTTTAACATTGTTCTATATTCTAATATGAGTTTAGGTGGTCTTTATAGACTTATACTTTTGTATATATATATTTGGCCAGTTTTTCTTCCTGATTAGACTAATTCTGTACTGTCCAATACCATAGCCAATAGCTATGAGTAGTTAATTAAGCTTAATTTAATAAAAACAAATGAAATTTAAACATCCAATCCCTTAATCATACAAGCTACATTTCAAATGTTCAGTGGTTATATGTGGCTAGTGGCTATTATAATGGGCAGTGCAAACATAGAATATGTCTACCATTGTAGAAAATTCTTTTGGATAGTAGAGGTCTAAACACATTATGATAATTTGATCTTTTGCCCAATGACTAATTTAGAAACCCAGGTTTAAAACATCTGGCATGGTCTAGATGCTTGAACATAGGAGAAAATCATTTTATTTTATGTTATATTTTATTTTTGCTTACTTCAATCATTGTAAATTACTTTCAATCAAAGGAATCTGATAGAGAAACAAGTGCCTAAAAATGGAAAGTTTTGACAGGCCCTGTATCAATTTACCATTATTGATGAATCCCAAAAAGAAATAATGTATTATGTTTATAAACTGGTCTTTTCTTTCGGGTGTATTAGAGTGTATTGGAATTACTTTTACTTGATTAACTAATGATAAAGGCTTTGACTGGTCCACGTCAGTAGGGCATTGAGCACCCATCCCCTTAGTGGGAGGGGACTCACACAGAAACCACACCACAGAGAAGGGAGGTTGGAATTTTGATCCTGGAGTCCAGAATCAAGAGAAGCAGATACGAGAGGAAGGAGAAGAAGAGACGTCCCCATTAAACACAGGCAAAGGCCTCTGGGAGATAGATAAAGCTGTTCACCTGATACTGTACAGCTGGCCTTGTGGAGAAAGCAGAACAGCTGAAATGGGAAGCCTGGAGAGAAACCAGTCCCAGGAAAAGAGGAACCCAGCAAGTCTGAACCCTGGCAGATGTTGGCAGCCACCTTGCTCCAACACGTGGCAACAGACTTCGATGAAGGAAGTAACTTACACCGTATGGCCTGGTAACTGTAAACTTCTACCCCAAATAGATACCTTTTATATTATAAAAACCAACCAATTTCTGGTATTTTGCATCAGCAACCCTTTGGCTGACTAATATAGACCCTTAAATATGCAATTAACAATTATTTGGGCGTGCAGGACACTTAAAATCTCTCTAAATCTAGGTTCAACCAAAAAAATACTTTTCACAACAGGGCATCAAAACTGATTTAACTGTTGTCGGCAAATCTGGGGAATTGCCTTTCACATAATTTCTGAGTTTGTACTTTTAGAGAACTGGTTAAAATATTAATCACATCATTTGCATCCCTGACTCCACCCATGCCTGAAGCTTCTTCTACTCTGCAGTTATGCAAATATACGGCTTCCCATTATTCAGCTACTTTCAGATGCTTTCCTTCAATAGTCAGCAGGAGATACAAAGCAATATAAATGTTTTCTCCATCATTAAAGATCATGATCTTCTCAATCGTGAGAAGAGTTGAGGATAAGTAACATATTGTGGCATTTTCAGATTTCCTGGATTATTAATGGCAAGAGGACAATTACTAAAAGGGCCAAAAATGATATGTAGGTCTACTCAAATAAGCAAATGATCAATGGATTCATATTAATTCATCTCCTTGCTCTAACATAACCTCTTAATTTTTAGAAGAACCTTCACACTTTTAAATCTACTCAGGAGAAAATAATATCCTTAGTATAAATAACTGTGAAAAACAGAATTCTTGACCAGTTAATCCCACTTCCAGGTATATACAGAGAGAGAGTGAAAACAGGGTCACAAACAGATACTTGAACAACACTGTTTTGGCAGCATTATTCAACAACAGCCAAACACTGGTGACAACCCAAGTTTCCATCAACAAATGAGCGGATAAACAAAAAGTGGCAGAATATTATTCAGCCATAAGAAAGAATGATGTTATTGAATATCTGCAACCTGGAAGTACCTTGAAAACGTTATTCCCAGGGAAAGAAGCAAGAAACATATGGATAAAAATTGTATGATATCACTTCTAAGATATGACTAGAAATAGCAAATTGATAGAGACAGAAAGCAGACTAGTGGTTATCAGAGAAAAGGGAGTGGGGAAGGGAAAGAAAGTGTTTGCTTATAAAATTAAGAAAAAAATAAAAGACATATAAAAAGAGAAAGAAAATTCTTATTCTCACTCCAGCATCAGATTTTTTTTGTCCACTCTCTCACGCTTGAAATTTTCTCCTTCCTTTATTGCAATTCTACTTTCTCTTGGCTATCTCTAGAATTTCATTTTCAAATTCTTTCTGCACTCTTAGTTTTCTCCATTACCCTGAAAAACTTTTGCTCCCAGTCTTTCCCATGTGAGCCAGGAGTCATTTTCTCCTGGTTTCAATCCATGTTATTTCCCCAAATCTTTATGCACAGCTATAATTACTGTTTATTCCCCAGGGACTCACATTTCTTCTTAATAAGCACCAATTTCTCCTCTACTGTTCAACATTTCTCTATATCTACCTGTGAGTCCATAAAACATGCAGAGACATCCTTTCTGAATCTAACTTTATAGCCCTCACTCCCAGCCATGCTCCTGCTCCTTCACTTTTTACCCACTCAATACGATCAGGAGCCTACACATCATTTTCAAACATTCCTGAATCTCCATTCTCACACAAAAAAGACAATATTTTGTTAATTCTATAGCCTAAAAAGAAGTTTTAATATGTCACCTCCTCAGAATTTCTAGTATAATTACCAAATTTTTGCAATGATCAAATCATCCTCTCTGCCACAAAATTTGTTCTAAATGTTTCTTGTCACTACCCACTTGAACATCCTTCAATTCATTCCCAAACAACTGTGGATAAATTATATTCTCCTTTGACTCTCCTGCCAGGATTTTCATGCTATGGCCCACCCCATGCTCTTTAGCCTCATTCCCATTCCCACTTCTCAAAATGTACTCTGTGTTCCAACCACTATACTTAGAAGTCCTTCAAGGCTACTTATATACCTTTTGATATGTAGTTCCTAGAGTTCTCCTACATCTCTTTTTCAGCCAACACACTTTACCTGTCTCATTTTCTACTAGCAGCAAAATATTAGCTCAGGTTCTTCTGGGAAGCCTCTCTTAAGTGAATCCTAACCAAGTGTATCGCTCGTTCTCATCTCATTGTTTCCATTACTTAGCACTATTATTGCAATGTTACTGATGCATTGTAATCATTTGTTCATGAAAGTGCCTCTTGCCTATATCACTATAATTATTGAAGCTTTATACCTCATAAATGCAATGTCTACATTCAGTGCAGAGTATGACATATGTTAGTTTTTAATACCTATTGAATTCATGTTGAAGCAGTAACTTTCAAAGGTCATCTAATTCTTCAATCTTATTAATGTGTTGTGGTTGACTGAATCGTGTACCCCAGTTTGGGCACATTCTTGGTCATGGTAAGCATTCTGGTAACAGTGGACCTAGTGTAAATAGGAGCTCTTGAAGATATTACTCCAGTTATGGTGTGACTCAATTGAATCCAGAATACTACCGTCCTTTCAAGCAGAATGACATTCAGAAAAAGAGAAAGTTACATGAAGAAGCTAGAAGTCAATGAAATGTGAAGGAGAAAGGAAATATTGCCATATGCATTGCCATGTGGCAGAAAAGCCATGGACCAAGGATTGCCAGGAGTCAGCCTTAGAATGCCTGTGGAGAGAAAGCATTGCCTTGCTGACACTTTGATTTTGGATTTCTCCCAGCCTTAAGTAAACCCTGAGCCAAAAAATTCCCCTTGTTTAAGCCAACCATTTTATTGTATTTGTTTTAGACATGTGCATAATAAAACTCTCTTCTGAAAGGTTAGATACCCAAGGAACCATACAGTAGAAAACTCAAAACTTCCTGTCCAAAGTGATTTCCTCTATTTCTTGTTACTTAAATATGTGTTATTAGTATGTCTCCAATTCTGCACTAAGTGCATAAATATTCATTGAATCATTTTCACAAACTTATGGAGAAGTGAGCAAACTATGCTATATCATGCTCCTCTCCATGATGTATTAACTCTGTTACAGAAAGTAGCCTATATTTGCTTGTCCTGAGATGCTTTTTGTACTTCACTCCAGTTGTGCAGGCAGAAGCAGTGATTATTTAACACTAAATAAATCAACATATATATTTATGTCACACGTTTTTCTTCTTAAAATTCAACATCTTCAAATTTGTCTAAATATAAGTCCACAATTATTTACTTAAGAAATCCTGTACCATCTAGACCCTAAAGAGTCTGGCCTCATCTCTTTCCTCTATACTGTGAATTCCTTTAAAGTATAGGCATCTGAGCCTTTCATTTAAACCATCAATTCACAAACTCCTTCCCATCTCAGACACTTCACTTTTGCTGCTTCCTCTTATAGACACTAACTCCCCAGTCCCAATAATCATACAGAAAGTTCACCATCGTTTTAGCATGATTAGTTTCTACTCATTTTTAAGATCTGAGCCTGATTGTTCCTTCTTTAGAGAGTTCTTTCTTCATTCTCAATACACAATGTAGGAAAGGACCATTGTCTTTCATAAACCACATTAGTTTGTAGTTGAGTATTTATGTGTGCAGATGATGGTTTAATGCCAATGTCCCCCAGTAGCCCTGAGGCAATGTATAAACAATTCACTTCTGTGTAAACAATGCTTAGCATAGTAGACAGAAGAGAGGAGGTTCTCAATAAATTCAGAACCAAGGAAAATGTCCTAAAGAGTCTCCAACCTTTATCAAAATGAATACAACTATTCAAGCTATAGTTCAAAATATTTCAAACCAAAGAAAATGTCATGGTTAATATTAAATATTTGTATTTTCTTTTTTAATATAGGAAACAGGTCCACATTACACATTGTTCCAATTTCTTCTAATATGGTGCCAAGTAAATCATAAATAAGAAAAATTTTTTAAATCTAGATAAAAGGAGTTGATTATTTTTTGCTCTGTAAATCTGATGAATGCCTGATAGTTTCTTCAAGGAAGAAAAAGGAAAAAGCAAAAAAAAAAAAAACAAACACAAAATACCTGGATGTATTTGAAGGCCTTCTCAGCTCAAATTTCAAATTAAATGCCTTTGTTATATTAGGTCCAGTGCAAATAAATGTTCAAATATGCATGGGATAAAAATCAATAAAAACAGATTTTCTGAGAATAATCTAATGCTTATGTCAAAAACTATTCTTTTCCTTAGGGTTTTTGGAAACATATTCTTACTCTTTCATATTTTGGAAATATTTGTATTTTCAACTCTACTGTTACATGAAAGTATTGAAGTATGATAAAAGCAGAAGGGACATTAAAAATATTTTAACTAACCCAAATTTTGTTCTTGTACAAAGAAAGCCTGAGGCAAGAAATAACCATATAAATAGCAAAGCTCATAAAGCATTTTCTCTTACTATAAACAGTTAGAAGTGGTGTATCAAAATTAAAAGTTAAAATAACATAAAACTGAACTAGAAACAGGGATAATTTACTGAGGCCAAGGAAGGACAAGAGGGCTTTGTGCCACGGAGGTCATTTCCAACTGGCAGCAAGCCCAATGCTTCAAGGAGGAGGCTTAACTGGATACAGACCCCAGGCACTATGAATATCATTCTTATATTTCATGTAAATAAGTAAATAAGGAAACATGGCCTTCGGTCTCTGCAAAGTGGAGAATTAGAATGGAGATCACTGAAGAAAGCCAGAACTGTTGAAAATAACTCCATGAAATGAAAATTATTACTATCTTCCCACCAGTTTAAAAAAAGGAGCCGGGAAGCTCATTGTCCATTTGGAGTTCTGGATAGAAAAATAAATTACTGTGTGAAATTGAAATTTCAAATCTTCATCCCACATATAAAGTATTAGTTTCTTTTTTTAAGTTGTTTTTTGTTTGTTCGTTTTGTTATGGCTATTTAGGTTTACATTAAATTCATGGGCAGCCATCAGTAGTAAAGACTTGAAAATGACTATTTAGACTTACAAACCATTTGATTGCCAGCAGATAACAAGATAGTTGCCTCTATGAAAATACTGCAATCTATATAAGAATCCCATGTAAATCTCCATTTCTACTCCTCACACACATTGAAGACAAGTGTACATAAAACACATAAGGCACACCAGCACCAGATCTTCTTGAGGAAGAGTGAATAGATGAAAGAAATATGCATACTTTTACATCAAAACACACATATACAAGAAATCTGAACAAGATTGCTAAATAGATAGTTTGAGATAATTAAAGTCATAAGAGAAGCAAAGAGACCAAAATGAAAGGACAGGACATATGAAAAAAGTAGAAAAAAGAACTATACATTATAAAATATATTCAAGTTAATATTCATGTTCAAAGTCAAGGAACATCATGAATAACAGATTCAACTAAGTTGAGGAGTTAGATAGAAAATAGATCTAACAGAAATTATATCAACTAGAAGTTCCAGAATGAAAGAATAAATGAGGAACAGCAAATGCAAAATTTTTTAAGATTGTTGTATAATTATGTATAAAAGTTCTAATAATTAAACAAAAGTAGTAATTCAAGACCATGAAAAATAGAAAGACAACAATAAATAAATCTTAGCCTAGGCACATTTGAGTGAATCCACCAATCCCAAAGACAAAGATGTAAACCTGAAAGAGAGAAAATTTACAGTAGAATTACAGCAGACTTCTTTCTCATTGACAAAAATTAAGTCTAATATAACTATTTTCAAAACAGTAATGAAAATAGTTCATTGTGGAGTACATAAACAAAGAAAGAGCATTTACTGCTCATATGCGTAATTGAATAAAATTAGTTAAGAGTGTATAGTCAGTAAGGAAATTAAACTCAGGAGGAAGGAGAGGGGTAGAAGCAAGGAGAAACAAATTTGTTGGTAAACATGTGGGTAAATGTAAGCCAATATTGAATTTTTAAATGGTTTTAACAGTAATGTAAGATATTGAAAGCATTTAAAAACAACACAAACAAAATTCTATATAATTATTAATACATCATGGAATGAAGTAGAAAGTAATTAGTGTTTAAACATATTAAGGGCATTGCGTAGTTCAGTATAATGACAGTAACTATAATAACTTTTAATGTTAGAAAGGATATCACATAAAAAATTAATGGAAAGTTATATTTCAGCTAGAAATAAACTGAAATCAGGAAGAGTTTAAAAATGGAGCAAAGAGATTCTTAAATGTACTAGAAATATAAATAAACATATATGTTTTCAATAAAAAATAGTAATGATAAAAGTAATAACTGATTTGTAGGGTTAATATCATATTAGACATGTGGAAGCATAACAATACAAATTTGAACATTCTATGTTCTCATCATTTTGGAGGTAGGCAAAGCTAAAAATTTGCAATGTGAAGTTGAGAATGCATGTTAAATTTATTATCAATCACAAATACCATAAACGTAAATCAATACAGAGAAAATTCAGTAGAAGCCAATATAGGATAACGAAAGAAGAAAAAAAATCAAGAAGCAAACAAAAAACACAGTAAACAGAAAACAAAATAAACTGGCAGGCATAAATTTTAAAATGTTAGAAATCAAAATAAACATGGAAAAAAATCATGGCTTAGAAAAATACATTATCAGATTGCATAGACAAGAAAACTGAAAGTTAAAATCCATCTCAGTAGAGCATAACAGACACATAAAATATTATAGTGATATAGTATTAAGAACAAAATATTCAAGAACATTTTTACCAAGACAAACTTGTTTCTGGATGTTAATATCAGATCAAGGAGACTTTAAAGCAAAATAATATTAGAGTTAAGTTATTTAATTATAAAGTACATAATTTCATGTAGCAAATCATTCTGAACTAATAAGTATTTCAGAACTTAACTTCAAAATATAAAAATAAAATTACAAACTTACAAAAAATAGCACCCAAAGTCATGGTAAAATATTTTAGTATCTATTTCACACCGGTAAAGCTGGGTTTCTTAAGTGCAGTATTTGAATTAAGAACATCATTAACAATTAAAAATACACTGAAAATAAATATTTTAAATACTTACTTTAATTGCAGAACTCAATTGTGATTATTATTATTAAGGGCATAAAAAAAAAAGACTGCTTATGTGATCCAGAGTGCAAAATCCATGATTAATTTTGAAGGTTTCATTTACATATATGTTAAATAAGTTTCATGAAAACAATATAACAAATAAAAACAAAACAAACCAGCTATGGCTGACCATACTATCATATGTTTTATTCTGATAATTTCTGTGCAACCTCAGGGTTCAGGGAGGATGGCAAAACGTTGTCTTTCAATAGTGCAGATTTTTTAATGACTTCAGTTGAAAGAAGAAATAAGCTCCGGCTAATGTGACTTTAAAATCTAACATTTGATACACTTTATTTATGTTCCCAAAGTTTATTTTTGATTGCACAATGAATATAATTAATATATTTTTATTGTAAAAAATATAAACTATATCAAATGTACCCCTTGTTGTCAACCAGGTTTATCCCCATCAACAGGCATTTATTATTATCAGTTTGGGTTTTCCTTTCCTGACATGAATTATGCACTTGAAAAAACACACTTAAATACACATGCATAAATATACACATTTACATATATACACACACACACACAAATTCATACATACATTTACATAGAACACACACATGCATAGCATATCTCAACTTTTTCACTACTGCCATTTGGAGTGGGATAATTCTTTGTTGTAGTGTGCTGTCCCATCATCCCAAGCTCCTACTCTCTAGATGCCAGTGGCATCCCACCACTAGTTTTTGCAAACAAAATCAAGTCGGCATTTTTGACTGTCTTAAAGTAAAAATAATATAACTATAATGAAAATATATTTACATTGCTATTGGCATAAAGCTAACACAATATATGCTGAGTTATAGTCATTTCTTTTTCTGATTTTGAATATATTTTAAAAATTTCTTGAACCTCTTAAGAGTCCTATTCCCAAGTGACTGTGTCTACTTTGCCTAATGCACAAGTTGGCTCTGGCAAAAGTATCTCCAGACATTCCAAATACTTCCTGTGGTCAAAGTTACCACTGACTGAGCAGCACAACACACATATACATATCTGTAATGATATAAAGTGCACAATATAAACATGAATTTTGTCCATAACATATATATATATTGCTCTTCACTGAAATATCTTAAAAGATATTTCTCTGTAATATTTAGAAACACAATCATTAATTCAAATATTTGTTGAATTATTCAAATAAATAAATATCACTTATTTTCTAAAATATAAATAACCTTCATGAACACTGTTTTCTTAGAAAATTTTCTGTAACTAAAAATTAAATGAAATATATACCAAATCAGATTCTTCTTTTATGTATCCAATTCTTTTTAATACTGGATCTCAGTGGTTAAATTTGAAAGATGGCTATTGAAAAAGTTTTACATCCATATAGAACTATGTTTCATAATTAATTTCACATGGCATCATGTCATCACACTATCATCTCCATAAAATTTAAATGTCATGTTTGATATGCATCTTTAATTTCAAGGAAGTTATGATAAAAATGTTCATAAAATTATCATCTTGACAATATTATATGACAACTGGACCTTTCCTGGCTGTAAATTTAATTTTTAATTCAGAGTTCATGATGACATTAAAGCTATCATATAATTTTATTCTGAGAAGTCTAACCCTTCCCCTTCTTTTGTGCATGATTTATGCTCTGTTTAACCTGAAATTCATTTAATCTGAAAATGCAGTACTTCATACTAAAAGAGATTTGAAGGTGCTTGTCTAAATAAAGACTAATACAGAAGAATGGGAGTGATAATGATTGTGAGAGGGACACTGCATGCACTATATATATTAGAGTGTGGTTTTCATTAAAGAATTGGACATCTTAAATTTTATTCTTGACACTGATCTAACCAGCCCTGTAAATGTGACGAGGTCACTTACCTCTGTTGGGCATCATTGCTATTTCTTGGGGAATCTGACAATATGATTTCTTAGTTCCTTTATTACGTTAGAGTTCTTTCCTTGCCCTCTGTTTTTTATAAAGCATGCTGGAATTAATTACCTATAGTCTTCACTTATCTACTCACACATTAACAGAACACTGATAGGCAGAGTAGTGTCAGTGGTAGGATATTAGATACAAAGTTCTTAGCAGATCAACACATTATGATTAATATCTAGAGAAAGATTCTAAAAGTTATAAGCAGATACATAAATAAAGGATAGTGGAGATGGAGAACATTATTTGTTTATCCTGAAAATATTTATTAAGGTCCTATCAACTTTATCTTTAATGTCAGTGTAGCCAAAAATCTTAGATAACACTATTAACAGATTAGTTACCTTAGTCTAAACTTTTCTGCTAAATAGGAACATACTCTTTTTTCTCTTATCTCTTTTTATGTTTTATTCCTTCTCATTCACTTTAATTGTGAAATCACACAATGTGGACAACAATTCATTTACAAAGATCTTGAAATAAACATAGGGGTTCCTTTCCTTCTTATAAGTGAATGTTGGGATAGTTAAATAAATGTTCCATAATAATTTTAACAGAAAATAATATATATGTATACAAAGCAATATCTAGGTAAACATACACTATTACAACTAGAAATATATGAATATTTTGCCTGTTGGTTTGCTTATAATAGAGATTATTTCAAATGCATCTTCTTATTTAAATAATATCAATTACATATAATTAAATATTCTTAAGATATTACCAATAAAAAGCAGCAGACTTTGCAATTACAACCTATTAATCTAAGATTTTATCAATAAATGTAGGAGTCTTATGGAATACTGCCAATAATTAGTGGCTGAAAGTAGAAATCAAATGTATGCTGTAATATATTTTTTAGTCTCTAAAATAAGCAATTTCATTGTTACATTGTTTTGTTGTTTTTTTCTCTAGTATGTTATATTTTCTAGTGTATGTGAAATTTTAGATATTAAGGACCAAATAATACATTTTTAACTATATCCAGAATTCTGAAGAACGATGCTCTCAAATTGCAGAACTCAGATCAAATAAAAAATAAAATTTCAGTCAAAAGACTGCTAAAAATTTACTGCTTAAAGTCACAAATTTCTATAAAGCAAAGCATAAGCAAAGCCAGAAGCCTGTAGCTCAATTATTTGCAACTCATATAACTGACAGTTCTAAAAATACATACATAAAAATCTCTCATATACAAATACTAGACATTGATCATTAAAGAACCTAGCAACAGAATAGGAAGATGAAGAAGCTACTTGAAGAATTAGTAAATAAAAAAGAAATATTCATATCCCCGATGATATTCAATTACCAAGGCAGACTCTGAGAAAACTCTAAGCCACAACATGGCAAAGAGGCAAAATCTCGCCAAGGGAGGGCTTTGGAGCTCTGCATTCCAGGGGAGTGCTGCCCATCATCCTGGAGGGAGAGGGACAGAGAGGCAAAGAGGCCAATGGAAACCATGCCTTAACCTGTCCCTGTGGCTGGGAAGGGCGCATTTACCCCACCCTCATGGCAAATAACCTCAGTAAAACCTCTGGCTCACTGCAGCCAACTGAGGGGCAAAGAACGGCCTCCTTGCTAGGAGGAAGAGGGCCCTAGCAGTGGGAGGGCAGAGAGTGGTCTCTCTTCAGTGAGTCTGGTCAGCTGAGCCCCCTTTGAATCTCCAAAAAGGCCCCAGGGAGTAGGGAGAGGGCATCTGCTCAGGCAGACTGGCATACGCCCAGCTGCCCCCAAAGAGAGGAGCTAGGTCAGTGAGGCAGAGACACCTAGCCAGGCCAGGAGAGGAGGAAGCCAGGAGAGATGCCAGCAAACTGTTGGAACCTACCTGGGCTGAGGCAAAGGAGGCAGGGGGGAGCCAGAGAAGCTTTCAGAAGCCTGGCTGACCTGTGGTGTGGGTAGAGCTCAGTGTGGAAGGCCTGCATAAGTCTAGGGTTTGATTCCCATTACTGCCTGAGAAGAGGGACCCAGAGAGTGAGCCACCAGGTTGTCAGACAACCCAGCCAGCACCTGACGACAGGGAACTCATACATTGAGATAGTTTAGGTTTTAGGTTTTTTTAGATGTTACTTTTTATTTTTAATCATTGTTTTAATTTTCAATTTTTATCTTTTTATTCTTTATTTTATTCATTAAAACCGGGTATACCTTACCAGTGGAGGGCAGGCTGCAGGGTGATTGATTGATGAGCACTGGCAGCCTGAGATGAGAGGGTTCTAAGGGGTCCAAGAAGGAAGCCTGTCTTTCCTGCATTGTTTTTATTGTTGTTGCTGTTTCTTTTTTCTTACTTTGTTTCCTTTTTTTCTGTTCCTTATTTTTTCTCCTAGTTACTTTATTTCTTGCCTTTCTTTCATTTTCCCTCTTCCATTGCTTTTATTTCATTCCACCTTTTCTTGTTTGCTCTTCATTTAAAACATTTCTTCTCATCTTTCCATTCTTTTATATTATTCTTTTTAATTTTCTTGCTTCTTTTTTTATCTGCACCTTTTAAATTCTTATTCCTTTGTATTGTTTATGATCTTTCACTCTTATTTTTTATTTGCCTGGCTCATTTATCATTGCTTTTCTGTTTAAAAAAAAATTGTTACATTATTCTTTTTCTCTTCTTCTGTCTTTCCTTTTCTATGGTCTTAATATCTTTTCAAGGGAATACTCCATCCTGAGGAGTCCTCCTATCTCAATTAGAGGGAAAAGAATCTCTCGAGAACATAGGAAATGCCTAATAAAAGAAAGAGATGAATATGTCAAGCCGTCCATATTATTGCATGTAACTATGAACCTTCTTCTTCAAAACTTGAAATTTAGTGGCTACCATAGGTTCTGAGGGGAAGGAGAGGACGAATAGAACAGATGGAACATCTTGCAATATGGATACAGGCCATTTTAAATTTAGTTAAAACATAAAAGTGTCCAGTGCAGAATTTAACCATAATGTAAACCATTGACCATGGCTAGTAGCAATGCTTTAATATTTGTACATCAATTCTAACAAAAGCACCATATACTTGTAAAATATTACTAATAAGAGAAAGAGGGAAGGGGACGAGGGTTAGGTATATGGGAATCCCCTATATTATCTATGTGCCTTTTCTATAACCTAAAGTGAAAAAAATAAGATACTGGGAGAACATATGAAATAATTTGCCAAAGTACATAAAAGATAATAGATCTTATGGTGATGAAAGACATAATAAAATTATTTTTAATATTTAAAAAACTTATATTTTATTTGCTATTATTATTAATTTTATTTGTTTATTTTTTATTTTTTGCTTTGTTTATGGGGAGGTTATGGATCACAGCATGGTAATAACAATGGCAGGGAAGGATCACTGGCATGGGTTGTCAATGATGGGGAATATGTGGGGAGGGGTACACCTGGGGCTGCCTCTATGGCGTATGAAGAAGTTCAAGTGGACACAGGGCAATGTCTCGGTGGATGGAAACCTAAACAATAAGTGAAAGGATATTGAATTCTTGTATTAGCCAAAGGGATGCTGATGCAAAGTACCAGAAATCTGTTGGCTTTTATACAGGGTATTTATTTGGGGTAAAAGTTAACAGTTACAAGGCCTTAAAGAGTCCAACTTAAGCCCGCTTTCTCAACAAAGGCAGCTGCCATGTGTTGAGGCAAGATGGCTGGTCTCTCCTACCTTCTTCCTCTTAAGGCTCCATTGGCTCAACTTATTCCAATCTCAGCTGTAGGCTGGCATAGTGCTGGTCTCTCAGGGCTTCCTACATCAGTCTGGCATGGGGCTCATTTCTTTCCAGGCTTTCTCAGCTACAAACTATCAGGCAAATGGCTCAGTCTCTCCAGAGCCACAGGATCAAACATGAGAGAGCTCTCTCCTCTTTCCTATGTCTTCTTGAGTGAGTGCCCATTTATATAGGGCCACCAAGGGGGTGGGGCCACTACCTGAATCATACCTTAATGATGTGGTTGAATCAAAAGTCCTAAATTGATTTCATTAAGTAAACTTAAAACCTTTGAATTTACTACAGTCAAAGGTATCATATCCAGAGGAAAAGACCAGTTTACAAGCATACTATTTCTCTTTCTTGGGCATTACCAAAATATTCTCAAACTCCCACAATTCCCATCCTGGGAAGTCCTGATACATTCCCTAAAAAAGTGGTAAGGATGTCCCAAGTACATGGGTAGTGCCTATCAAAGGAGGACAGGGCATTATGCCAGGCCCTTGATATTGATGGTTGAACTTATGAAGCTTTAATTGAGAAACTGAAATTTAGCCTAGGGTTATATATTGCTTGAGAGTTACCTCCTGAAAGCTTCCCTATTGCTCAAATGTGGCCTCTCTCAAAGCACTACATTTCCCTCAGTGTGGGACATGATTTCCAAGGATGAGCCTCCTTGACACCGGGGAATTATTACTAAGTGCTGACTGATGATGCATCTGGAAAATGATGTTAACCAAAAGGAGGAAATATTAAATACAAATGAGTTTTTATGGCCAAGAGATTTCAAAGTAAGTCAGGAGATCATTCCAGAGGTTACATTTATGCATGTCTCAGCAGGATCTCATTAACTGACACAAAAAATAGTGCCTCAAACAGTGGGGCTCCTGAGGGATCTAGAGACATCTGGACACTACAGGTCAGGCAGACAATCTCAGGAATTTGGCACCCTATCATTGGGCCTTACTTTGGAATATATGCTTCCAAATGTAATAGAGTTAGGCTCATTTATAATTACTCTACACATGCTTTTCTACCCCTTTTACTTGAATTAGAACTAGCACTACACTTGTTAAATACATAACTCAGAAAATTAAATCTTTGGTCTGTTCATAGCCCATTGAGCCCTAAATCTTAGCAGAGCTGCAAGACCTCCACTCCAGTTCACTGTAATCACCCAGGACTGGTAACAAAAGGTTGATGATGGGCAATGCCCCCTCAAAAAAAAAAAAAAAACAGAGCTTATCTACAACTGCAAGCAAGATAGTTCCATCTATCTGCCCCGTTTAAGAGCTCTTTCTTTTTTTTGCAATGAGTCATCATTTTAATATTTAAAATGTAATTTTACAAATATGAGAAATACATATCCAGATGAGGAGATTGAAGAACAAACAGGCACCAGATTCATGAATAAAACATGGCATTCCTAACAATTAATCCTTTTTTACTGAATTGCAATGCTCTTTAAAAGAAGTGTCTAAGGCCTCTTTCAGTCAGAAACAGAGTGATCATCCCAAAATTCTCAAGATTGAAGAATGAATAAACATAAAGGCAAATATAACTATGGACTAAAGTAGAGTTATTATTATTCTAGCAATGGAAGAACTTGTATCAATGATATAAAGGCAGTGGCCACCAGAGGTTCTGAAGGGAGGGAGAGGGAAGACTAGGTGTAACATGGGGGCATTTTTGTGATATTGAAATTGTCCTGTATTACACTGCAATGATGGATACAAGCCACTATACATTTTGTCAAAACTTAAATTTGCATGGGGCAAAGTGCAAACCATAATGTAAACTATTGAAAATCATTAGTTGCAATGCTTCAATATGTGTTTTTCAATTATACCAAATGTACCACGCTAATGAAAGATGCCGTAAATGAGGAAAATTGTGGGAGGGAAGGGGGTGTGGGATGTGGGAACCCCCTATATTTTTTAATGGAATTAAAGAAAAATTTTAAGACACTTTTGATTACTACGTTACATAAAATATATAACGGATTCCCAGATGCCCCCTGCCCTTCCCCTCCCACACTTTCCCACATTACCAACATCCTTCATTACTGTGGTACATTTGTTATAATTGATGAATACATACTGAAGCATTGCTACTAACCATGGACTCAGTTTCCCTTACAGTTTACACTCTATCTCACACAATTGTGTAGGCCATGGCAAAATACACAATGGACTTTATCTGTCACAGCAATGTCATGCAGGACAACTCAAATGTCCCCAAAATGCCCCCATGTTACACCTATTCTTCCCTCTCCCATTCCTCAGAACCTCTGGTGGCCACTGCATTTATATCAATGATAAACATTCTTCCATTGTTAGAATAGTAATAAATTTATAGTAGAATATTACATCTACTTTAGCTCAATGTTCATTCTCCAATCTAGAGGAGATTGGGATGGTCATGCCCATTTTGCTTTGAATTGAGAGGGAGCTTAGATCCCTTGCAGCAGTAGATGGGACTGTCTTTCTTGTAGATGCAGACATTCTATTCCTTGGGATGGGCATTGTCCATCATCATCTCCTTGTTAGATATCCTAGATGAGTTCATTAAACTGGAGGGTAGGTCTGTAACTCTGCTGAAATCTAAGAGTCAACTGGCACATGGACAGACCAAAGATTTAAGTTTCTGGGATACATATTTAACAAATATAGTGCTAACATAGGTTCAAATAAATGGGGCAGAAGAGCCATGTGTAGAGAACCTATAAATGAGTCTAACTCTGTTACACTGGGAAGCATAAATTCCAAAATAAAGTTCTATATCAGGTGCCAAATTCCTGAGATTTCTGCCCTGCTTATAGTTTGTGAACATCTCTAGAGCTCTTAGGAGCCCAGCTATTTGAGGCACTGTTTGCTTTGGCAGTCAATGAGCTCCTGCTGAGAATCGCTTAACTGTAACCTCTGGAATGACCTCCAGACTCAGTCAGAAATTTTCCCTTTTTGGTCAAGGTCTTCTTCCTGATGCATTGCTACTTGGTGCTGGATAATCATCCCTAGTTGTGTAAGGGAGGCTCATCCCAGGGAGCCATGTCCCATGCTGTGGAGAAGGTAGTGAGTTTGGCTTGGAAAGAGGCCACATTTGAGCAACAAGGAGGCTTTTAGGAGGCAGCTATTAGGCAGCATATAATACTAATTTAAATTTCAGTTTCACAAGGAAGGGTTCGTAAGCACAATCCTCAATATAAATGGCCTGGCATAATGGTCTGTGTTCCTCCACTAGGCACTGCCCTTGCACTCAGGGATATATCCCTTATATTTGTGATGCACAATTTAGGTAATCTAAAACTTATCTTAAAAAAACAAAAAAAAAAGAATTGATGCACACACACACAAAAGTTTACAACTTGATTTTTTTCAAAAAAGTTAATAAACTGCAAGCATCTGTTAACAAAGATCTTAAATAATTGTCAAAAAGGAAGGCACTTGAAGAATTTGCTAATAAAAAAGAAATATCCATATCCCAAAAACATGAAAATATGACCAATGTCCTTCAAATTAAAAGAAATGCAAAAAATATACTGAAATACAATTTTACACCTGTCATACTGACAAAATTCCAACTTTTACAGCATAATCAATTAGCATGGCTGTGGAGCAATAGTCGCTATCATGCATTGGTGTGAGAAGTGAAAAATCATACTTATTCAGGGGGATCTAGTGTTATCTACCAAAATTAAAGATTTATGTATCTTTAATCAGATTCTTATTCTGGAAATCTCTCTCACAGATATGCCATATGTGGTGAAATGGTGTGTGTACAAGTTTATTCATTGCATCAATGCATGTAATAACAACTACTGCAAAGCAACAACAATAAACCAAGAGCCCAATAATAACTTTGCTAAGTGAAATATTGGGTGCATCTTTGCACAAATTGTTAGAATCAACATTTCATAACTCTGGAAATTAAACAAAGACTTGCAGCAATTCAAGGAATATTTAAGAA
Source organism: Dasypus novemcinctus (assembly GCF_030445035.2). Lineage (NCBI taxonomy): Eukaryota > Metazoa > Chordata > Mammalia > Cingulata > Dasypodidae > Dasypus > Dasypus novemcinctus. Next base: position 21,145,903 of record NC_080674.1, read on the forward strand.
AACACTAAATCTGGTAAGAATAGTGAGCTTTGATGCATTTAAAATTACCTGACTTGGAGCTCTATCAGGCTAAAATTCTTCCTAAAGGTACATTTGCCAAAAACAAACACAGGGGGGGCAATAGTTTAAATTCCCAGCTGCCTGAAGCAGTTGGCAACAATTAATGAAAACAATATGAAAAACAAAATCTTAAAAGGAAAATCTGGATGATAAAGTGCCCATAGAAATTTTGAAAACTCCAATGTATTCCCAGGAATCTATACACCATTGGCTCAGGTAGGGCTGTTCCCATGCCCAAGGTTGTACTTATGCCCAGAAATACCTAAGAAACCCCTAAACTTCAACCTCTGGGTAAACTTAGATTTGCACACAAACAGAGTTGTCAACTATTGGCCAAATACAGAAGGCATTCTCCAATATCTGCACAGAGTCTCTTGGAAAAGGCTGGGGGACTTACTGATTTCAGACTGTTCAGAAAATCTCTATCAAATCAGCTGATCATTAAGCTGACTGAACAGAGACTTCAGTGGCCATACATGACAAGGAAGATAAACTTGAAAATATTATTTAGGAAAAGGTCAATACAAGCAACCAGTACTAAAAAAAAAAAAAAACAGAAATAGTAACAATCCCTGGTATAGTAGTCAGTCAAAGGGGAGCTCATGCGAACTACCAGAAATCTGTTGGCTTTTATAAAGGTTATTTATTTGGGGTAGAAGCTTACAGTTACCAGGCCCTAAAGAATCCATTTCAAAGTAACATAAGAGGTACTTTCTCACCCAAAGTCTGTTGACACAAGTTGATTCAAGATGACTGTTGGTCTCTGCAAGGGTAAGCCTTCCTCTTCTTCTGAAGGATCCGTGGTCCCAGCTCCTTCAATTCTCAGCTGTAAGTTAGCCTAATGCTTGTCTCTCTTCGCAGGATTCATTTCTTTCTGGGCTTTCTCAGCTCTTCAAACTTTGATCTCTCCAGCTGCAAACTATCAGACAATTGGCTTGGCTCTCTCCCCAGGGCTCCAATGTCCAAAACTAAATTCTCTGTGTTCTCCTGCTCTGTGTGTTTACTACTGTGTGACAGTCTGTTTTATCCCCACAAAGGGAGTGGGGACTCAACCCTGTTTCCCCTAATGATGTGGTCAAATAAAGCCTTAATTTGATTTAATAAAGTAAAAGTGAAACCTCTGAATCTACTATAATCTCATATGCCTATAGGAACAGACCAGTTTACAAACACAATCCAATATCTATTTTTGGAACTCATAAACAATATTAAACTGCTACCCCTGGCAAGGGAGAATCTGATTTCCAGAATTGCCACTTATATCATTTAAAATACCCAGCCTCCAACAAAAAATTATGAGCCATACAAAGAAACAGGAAAATATTCCTCATATTGATTGTAATTAATAGGAACTGTCCCTAAGGAAATTCAGATTTTAGAATTACTATACAAACAATTTAAAATGGCTACTTTAAGTTTTCTCTAAGGTCTAAAGGAAATCAAACTAAATCACTAAAGGAAAATATGAGAATAATGCCTTATCAAATACGAAATATCAGCAAAGAGAAATTATACAAAAGAATCAAATTCAAAATCTGGAGTTGAAATGTACAGTAACTAAAATGAAAAAAAAAAATCACCAGAAGGACTCAAGAGCAGATTTGAGTAAGAAATGGTGACCTTGGATATGAATAAGAAATAGTTGGGAAACGGACTTGGCCCAGTGGTTAGGGCGTCCGTCCACCACATGGGAGGTTTGCAGTTCAAACCCCGGGCCTCCTTGACCCGTGTGGAGCTGGCCCAAGCGCAGTGCTGATGCACGCAAGGAGTGCCCTGCCACGCAGGGGTGTCCCCACTTAAGGGAGCCCCACGCACAAGGAGCGCGCCCCGTAAGGAGAGCCTTCCAGCGCGAAAGAAAGTGCAGTCAGGAATGGCGCTGCCCACACTTTCCACCGCTGAGCCGCTGAAGACAATAGAAGCGGACAAAGAAACAAGATGCAGCAAATAGACACAGAGAACAGACAACCAGGGAGAGGGGGAATTAAATAAATAAATAAAAATAAATCTTTAAAAAAAATAAAATAAAATAAAAAATAAAAGAAATAGTGACCTTGAAAATAGGTCCATTGAGATTATCCAGGCTGAAATAAAAAGTTAAAATTATAAATAAAAATAAAGAGTCTTTGAGGACCATGGGACAGCATTTAGCATACTAATATGTTCATACTGGGAGACCCAAAAGAACAGAAGAGAAAGAAAATGACAGAAAGAGTATTTTGAGAACTAATGGTTGAAAAGTAGATGGTAAACATGAATCTACATATTCAAGAAGCTCACTGAATTCCAAGTAGGATTAACAAACATCTAGACACATCATAATCAAATTGTTGAGAATCAGAGACCAAGGCAGAATCTTGAAAGGAGTAAGAGAGAGGTATCACATCATTTTCAAGGGATCTTTAATTAGGCTAAAGATATTTTTGATTAGAAACCATGGAGGACAGAAAGTAGTGAGGTAACATATTCAGAGTGCTGGAAGGAAAAAATGCCAACTAACAATACTATATCTGCAAAGCTAGTCTTCAAAAGTATAGGAGACACTTTCCCAGATTAGAGACTAAGGAGAGAATTTGTTACTAGCAGACTAGATCTATAAGAAGTACTAAACTACTCCTTTTAGTGTTTAGCCTTGGGGCTAAAATGAAAGTCATTAGACAGTAATTCAAATTCACTTGAAGAAACAAAGAGTAACAGTAAAGAACACTACATATATAAATAAAAAAAGTTATCTAAGGTACATCCATAAAATGGAATTCTATATGGCTTCAATAAAGAATTAGCAAGTTTACAAAGTGCTGATACAGAAAATGCCAAAACAGTGTGTAAACTGGTGTATATAACAGTTTAATACTTGTGTATGAAAGGAGAATGAGTATATTTATAATTTTTCATAATTTAATAAAGAAGCATATATATTACATATATATTCAACAAAGTGGTTTCTCAGAGGTAATATTGGAGAAAAGGAAGAAAAGAGCAGGGTGGTAATGAGATCCCTCAGTTAAAATGATATCTTTCTATACCATTTTTATCTTGTATTATACAAATAAATTAAGTATTTGAAACAAACCAAAAAATTAAGAACTGAAATCAGGTTGTTAAGCAAAGTGATGCAGAACACAGAAAGCATGGATTTTTAAGTTGAAAATATGGGAGATAATGCACATACCTGTGCACTTATGAGAGAAGTCATTTTCTATGGAAGAGAGTGGGTACAATTACACAATTATTTCTTCAATTTAGACAAGAGGGGATATGATCCACTTCATATTGGTGGTGTGATTGATCTCATTAGTTCAACCATTTTAACAGGTGTTGTATTAGTCAGCCAAAGGGATGCTGATGCAAAGTACCAGAAATCTGTTGGTTTCTTATAAAGGGTAAAAGCTTAAATTTACAAGGCCCTAAAGGGTCCAACTCAAAGTATCATAAGAGGTACTTCCTCACCCAAAGTCTGTTGCCATGTGTTGAAGCAAGATGGCGGGTGATGTCTTCAAGAGTTCATCCTTTTCCTTTCCTCTTACAGATCCATGGTCCCAGCTTCTTCCATTGTCAACTGTGGGCTGGCATAAGGCTCATCTCTCTTCCTCTGGTGCTCATTTCCCACCATGGAATTGGGTCTTAACCCTGCATGCCTTAATAACATGGTCATATCAAAGCCCTAACCTTGATTTAATAAAGCAAAAGTGAAACTTCTGAATTTAATACAAGCAGAGGGGTATCACTCCCAGAGGAAGAGACCAGTTTACAAGCATAATCAATGTCTCATTTTGGAATTAATAAATAATATCAAACTGCCACAGGCGTGAAGGCAAATTTTATTGACAAAGGTAGAATTAGGTTGAGAGGTTTGTCAAGGTAATGATCAATTAGTTCTCTTCTTGAATTTATATTTTTACAGTGAAGTAAATGGTATAATAAGTAAAATAAGGAACAGGATATTGGAGATTTAAGGAGAGGTGAGAAGGTGCTAAAGTCATGACATGGTATAGTGGTTTGCAGCAGTATGTACCCCAGGAAAACATTTTATTAAATATTATCCTTTCCTTTGAGTGTGTGCCCTTGTAAATAGGCTCTTTTAATGAGGTTACCTTAGTTAAAATGATGTGTCCCATCTCAATCAGGATGGATATTAATCCTATTACATAATTCTTTTATAAGTAGATTAAAATTCAGACACAGAGAAAAAGCCACAAAGCAAGCAGTCAGACACTGAAATCAATGGAATCTGGAAGAGAAGGGTATGACCAAGAGATATAGACAGGTGCCTTACCATGTGCTTTGCCATGTGAAAAAACTATGGACCAAGGATATCCAGCAGCCAGCCCCAGAATAACACAATCTTCAAGGGTAAAGTATCACACTGATGACACCTAGATTTAGACTTTATGTTAGCCTCAAAAGCATAAGCTAATAAATTCCCCATGTTTAAGCCAATACATTTTATGGTATTTGCCTGAGATGCCTAGGAAACTAAAACACATGACATGTGAGATTGAAGGGCCCATGATTTAAAAGAAAAATTAAAATTAAAATGGGCTATTTGGGAAAGGATGGGCCTAATGATGTTTACAGTCATGAGTTTAAAATGAGCTTAGTCAGCATATTTGTGTTTTCTTTTCTAGCTGTGTTTCTTTGCTCAAAATGCAGGAATGGCAACTTCAAAGATTTTGTTTGAAAAAAAATAGAAGATTGGGTTTTGCTTTGACTGGGCAACAGAAAGTTTACAGTACACTATAGTTGAGGCTTTTTCACATAATGGAAATAATTATGACGAGACTACTGGAGTAAACAGTCAAGATGCAGGGTAGGAAAAGACTGCTTGAAGACAAGAAAAGAGATGCCAGAGTTTTTATATATTATTTATGTTGGTGTTTAAGTAATTAATAATTATTTGGAAAGGATCAAACACCAAAATTTGTGAGCTAAAGTCTTCAGTGAATAGATTGTGATCAGGATTTCCATAGGTAATTTGTACAAAGTTGGCTATTAGGTGGTAAATTCTAAGACCAGCTCATCAGAGAAATGTGGGATTTTGAAGGAGGAATAAAGATTTGTAGATGGCAACTTGGAGCAAGGAAGATGCTACTGGAGTTGGTATAGACAAAAAGACCCAATAATAAATATTGGGTAAATAAATTATTCTACATCCATATCATGGCATATTATATGGCTTTATAAAAGAACAAGCAAACTCATTATGCTTTGATATAGAAAAATGAGGGACTAGTGTTCAAACTAGTTATAAACTAGTTATATACCAGGCTAATATTTGTATAGAAAAGGGAACAGGAAACAATAAATATTTGTATTTCCTTATCATTGAATAAAGAATCAGGGAAAATTATACAGAGAAGATTCAAGTTTGAGAAGAATGTAATAGTATAAATAGTAAATAATGTTCACTTAGAAAATATCAGGAGGTAAAAAAAAATAGGATACTGACTGTATATGAGAAATAAAGGGGAAGGATAAAAAAATGGAGCCTATATCTCTAGTTTAAGTGACAGGATAGTGAGACTATGGACTAGGGTAGACTACATAGGAGTGATAACGTTATGGATGGAAATATGGAGTCCAGTTTTGCATATATACAGTTAAATATATATGTGGCCCATTTAAATGAACCTATATACTTGACATATGATAAAGGTATAAAAGGAGTAAACAGAAAAATTCTTAACTGTATATATTTTTGTGAGGTTATGTACCTAAATGTGGTAGAGGTTTGGAATTAATTACTCAAGGGAGGTATGTGATGAGAATAAGACTAAGAACCAAACAACAGGTACACTAACATTCAAGGTGAAGTTGAAAAGAAGGAACCTGATGAGAAGAAATTGCTATTATGATAGAAGGAGATCCCATAAAAGCATGCCATGTAATCCAAGAGTGGGGACAGTTACAAAGAAATAGTCAGTCATTTAAAATCCTAAAATAACAGAAGAATTTAGATAAAGCCAATAGGATTTGGCACTGGGTTGTGATGGGTGACCTTACCAAAGGAAGTAGGGAGCCAGATTACTTTGAGATGATTATGTGGGAGATGCTAAATGGAGATTTAGCTGATTACACTTCCAGAAGTGTTCATGAAAACTACAGAACACAATAAATAATAGGGCAAGTAGAAGGAAACTCAAGGTCAAAAGTGTATTCTTTTGGTAAAAGAATAGATGAACTTGAGTTAGGTTAGGAGATATAATCAGCAAGGAATTAAACTCTTAAATGGGATGGTAGTGTCAAAATTTGGAAGACAGATTATCTTGGATTGAAAGAAGAATTCCTATTTCTGTGAAAGGAGAAAAATAAAAATGAGCACATATGTAGAAATATGTAGGTGCACTTTTATGTGTGTATATACTTGTTTATGTATGTAATGAATGTGTAGCTGTTTGAATATGAGGAGAAATAGAGGTGGGAGGTGAGAAGTTTTGAGAGAGAATTTAACTCTAATCATTAAAATTGGGTTTATAAAGTAAAAAATAAGGTCAGTGTATTAACCAAAGGGGTGCTGATGCAAAATACCAGAAATCTGTTGGCTTTTATAAAGGGTATTTATTTCAGGTAGAAGCTTACAGTTACCAGGCCATAAAGTGTAAGTTACTTCCCTCACCAAGTATTTTGCCACGTGTTGGAGCAAGATGGCTGCCAATATCTGCCAGGGTTCAGGTTTCCTCTTCTTCTTCAGATGCCATAGTCCCAGCTTCTTCCAATAACAGCTGTAAGTTGGGATAAGTATCATCTCTCTCCCAGGGCTCATTTCTCTCTGGGCTTAGCTGGTCTGCTCTTTCCACAAGGCCAACTGTAAACTATCAGGTGAATGGCTCCTCTCCCTTCCTGGGGCCTCTGCTGTGTCTATGGAGTTGTCTCTCTTTCCTCACATATCTGATTCTCTGTGTATGTACTTCCCAGGGCTTATAGCATTAAAACTCCAGCATCCAAAACTCCACTGTCCGCTCTGCCTTGTTTTCTCTGTGAGTCCCTGCCCACCAAGAGGGTGGAGACTCCCTCCTGCTGTGGCCCAATCAAAGCCCTAGACATAATTTAATCAAGTAAAAGTGAAACTCAATACAATCTCAGGGTATCACTAGCCCAGAGGAACAGACTAGTTTACAAACATAATCAGTATTCTTTTTGGAATTCATCAGTAATATCAAAATGCTGCAGTCGTTGAGGGAGAGAAATTTTTGTTTCAAAAATTTCAGATAGTTATCGCAATCATTAACACAGCTACAGGTGTTTAGACTTTATTAAAAAATTCCTGTGAATTATATTGAAACATTTCAATAGGAACTGTGATCTTTGCTGAGGGCATAATGATTAAATAGGCCCAGAACTTGCTTTTAAGGCATTCACAGTATGGCATAAGAGGTAGACATCTGAACTGGAGACCTGAGAATATTTTCTGTAAATGGCCAGATAGTAAACATTTCAGACTTTGTAAGCCTTGCCATTACCATTGCAATTACATTCTGCCACTGGAACTACAGACAATAAGTAATTGAGTGAGTATGGCTGTGTTCCAATAAAACATTATTTAAAGATATCGAAATTTTGATTTCATATCATTTCCATGTATCACAAAATATTCTTCTTTTCCCCTCAACAATTTAAAAGTTAAAAAAATAAAGGTAAATGTTTTTAATTTGAAGGCTATGCAAAACCCAGTGGCAGGCTGGATTTGGCCCATAGGCCACTAATCTAAACCATAAACCGAAACCTAAAATAAATGTATTTCAGTAAGTAATGGAAATGCCAAAAAGTATTTCTCAGTTTCATGTGTAAGGAAACAAAGATGTAGGGAATTAAAGAGTATTATTAACTGTAATGCAGAGAGTAAGCTGGGAAGCTCTGACTGAAATCCAACTCCTTACTCACAAATCATTATTGTCTCTGAAGATAATGAGCCTAATTAACAACACATATATGACATGCAACTGAGGATTTGTGTGACATCTTAAGTAAAATTATATTATTGATTATATTGGGATTCTTTCAGCCTTGTTCAATTTTTGAAAAAAATGAATAGACTAGCAGTCTATACTAGTATTCATGTGATTTTTGAGAGGGAACAAATTTCTTTTAAAAGCACAATGACTGGGGGGCAGAAGTAGTTCAAATGGTTGAGTGCCTATTTCTCATGTACAAGGTCCCAGGTTCATTTTCCAGTATCTCCTAAAACCAAAACAAACAAACAAACCTCGAAAAAAACAACTCTGGGAAGCAGACTTGGCCCAGTGGATAGGGCGTCGGCCTACCACATGGGAGGTCCGCGGTTCAAACCCCGGGCCTCCTTGACCCATGTGGAGCTGGCCCATGGGTAGTGCTGATGTGCACAAGGAGTGCTGTGCCACGCAGGTGTGTCCCCCGCGTAGGGGAGCCCCACGTGCAAGGAGTGTACCCTGTAAGGAGAGCCGCCCAGTGCTAAAGAAGATGCAGCCTGCCCAAGAATGGCGCTGCACACACGGAGAGCTGACACAGCAAGATGACGCAACAAATAGAAAAACAGATTCCCAGTGCTGCTGCTAAGGATAGAAGCAGTCACAGAAGAACACACAGCGAATGGACACAGAGAGTAGACAACTGGAGGCGAAGGGGAGAGAAAAAATAAAAGAAAAAAAAAATAACTCTCACTGGAGAGTGGATGTAGCAATGACCAAATCAATGACATGTCTTCTCCCTATTATAGTTTGGATTTTGACTTATCTTGGGTTCCCACATTCTGGAAAAAAAATTGTGGATTATCAATTTTATGTGTGTGTGTATGTGCAGGTATATATATATATATATTTTTTTGTCATTAAAAATGACCCTACAATCACAGCTTAAGTCACATACATATATCTTATTAGTGAACAACATATATTGACCAATGTCAACAAAATAAATTCTTTCATAATAAATCCAATCATTTTCTAAGGAAAAGTTAAGAAAAATCTCAAAAGAAATTTAAGAAAAGTTAGCAGGTATCGGAATATGCAGGCTTGGGAAGCAGATTTGGCTCAACTGACAGAGCGTCTGCCTATCACATGGGAGGCCCGTCCAGGGTTCAAACCCAGGGCCTCCTGACCCATGTAATGAGCTGGCCCATGTGCAGTGCTGATGTGTGCAAGGAGTACCGTGCCATGCAGGGGTATCTCCCATGTAGGGGAACCCCACGTGCAAGGAGTGCTGCCCTGTATGGAGAGCTGCCCTGAGCAAAAAATGCACAGCCTGCCCAGGAGTGATGCCGCACACATGGAAAGTTGATGCAGCAAGGTGACGTAACAAAAAGAGACACAGATTCCAGTGCCGCTGACAAGAATGCAAGTGGACACAGAAGAACACACAGTGAATGGACACAGAGAACAGACAATGGGGGGAGGGGGAGAGAAATAAATAAAAATAAATCTTTTTAAAAAAGTATATATATATATATACACACACACACACATATATATATGCAGGCTTGAGCATTTATCAGAATTCTAGTAAGTGTTTCATAATGTAAAATATAACTGTGACATAGAAAACTGGATTCCAGATCTCAAGGATAATTTGAAACTAACAAATAATTCATCTATAAAGAATATTATCTTAATATCAGAACTGCATTGTGTGCTTATATTGCTTCCATTGACTGAACTCCTTCTGGCATTTCTTTGGCAGAAAGGAATAGAGGGAATAATTACCTTCTTTTTTGGGGGGTATCCCATCTCATGTCCATAGTAATTGTAATGTTCCTATCTTTTACTCAGAAGTGCTGTGAAAATATGTGGCTGGTTCAATGGAAATATATGTGTGTGTGAGACGTAAATTCATTTTTTAAACAAATTAAAAAAATGGCAGAGGAAGCACATGGATATTGTTGAGATTTTTTATGTATATAAGTGCGTATGCATGCATTTGTGGGGGTGGTAGTAATAATTGGAGTGGGAAAATAAGAAGAAATATACATAATAAAACATTTTAAATAATAAAACAACTTTTCTTTTGGTTTACACACAAAGAAGACACTTTTTTCTGTTCCTGTTTTCCTCTCCTTTCAAACACTGCAAAACACTAAAGACACAGGATTTTGAAATTCATAACCAAAACAATTTTCTTGTAATTCAATACTCTATGTTTTGATTTTGGCTTCCCCCCCACCCCCATTTACTTCATGGAGTACTTTGTAGGGATAAAAAGCATTCAGTGAAGATGAATCTTTTCTTCTCATTTTAATATGCACAGAAGAAAAGGAAAACAGAATTGTTTCAGATATTGTTTCCAAATCCCAACACCACAGTTCCTGCCTTGTATGGAAGATGCAGCTGCAGCCCAGTCCTTGCTGGATGACCGGTAGAACAGATGCTTTGTGATACTGCACTGCCTACACATCGGGGAAGCTCCATGGCTTGGATGGAGTACTATATTTTAGTATTAACAGTGCTCAAATGGAAATTGATTGTCAAACAATGAGTTGGAAGCCACTGAACCTGCAGTCATGGAGATTCTTGTGTTATACTTGTTCTTTCTACCAAAAAGTACTGAGTGTACTTACTGAGTCTAATTTCCCATCTATTTAATGATAGGTGATAATGGGCATAATTTAATGTGACTGTTTTTAAAAATCAGTAATTCATCAAAAGGAGGTCTCTCCTCTCCACTTTCCATTGTATCCTCTAAACTAGAGCCTAAATGACTCATGCTTAAGCTCTTCTGTATTACTTAAAAAAATAAAAATGCTAAGTGCACAAATTCCTAAAGTTTTGGTAAGCCATTATTGCCGTGTCTGTATTTTTGCAGGAAAAGAATTTTGTCTGAAATTACTTACTTTGTTAACTTCCCACTTTGGGGACTTAAAAAAACAAAAAACTAAACTAAAAAAAAAAAAAACTCGTAAAAATCCACTGCTAAGTTAAATCAGTGTGGTAGACTGAATTATGTACTCTATTTTAAAAAAATAAAGTTCTGAAACTTAATCCATTCCTGTGGGTGTAGATCCACTGTAAATAAGATCTTTAGAATATATTTTGTGAAGATATGGTCCGGGTGAATTAGACTGAGCTTTAATCCTGTTTCCTGGAGTCCTTTGTAAGCAGAATGGAAGCTGGAAGTCAATGGAACTGGGAAAAGAAAGAAGATGCTATCATGTGCATTGCCACATGACAAAAAAAGCCAAGTGTCCTCAACAGCAGCCAGCCCCAGAATGGCACAGGCTTCGGGGAGAAAAGAAAACTTTCCTTCTTCTTCACTGACTTCTGCTTTTGGACTTCTTCTAGCCTTAAAGCCATGAGTCGATAAATTCCCATTATTTAAGCCAACCCACTTTATGGTATTTGTCTTAGCGGATGGGAAACTAGGATAGTAAATATTTAAAATATATCAGCATTTTTACTGAAAGTAATTTTGGGGAGCTAAAATATCCATGTGCTTTTCAAGTCTGAATTAACAATTAAAAGAAATATATCAAATATCATAACAGAGTATCTTCCTTAAGCTTCAGATGTATTAATAATAAATAAAAATATATGTAAATAGCAACATTCCAGTAAGGAATGTTGTGAATTCCAGTATACCTTCATGGCAAGAATAGCATAACGATTAAGTTGTGGTTTAATGAAGTCTTTTCTCTTTTACACAAGAGAAAGTATATTATGTGGTAAAGAAAACTCTACCTAATATAGGACCAATACTTAGAGAGAATATGATATGATTGAAAATATCCATTTTTGTAGTCATTATTTTGAACTGTCTAGGACAAATATTAGTTTTCTATTGCACAATTCAATTCCATGCTAAGTCTCTTCATATTGAATTCTAACTCCACCCTCATCATGCCCCACAATTCCCCAGAAGAAAAAATAAACTAACAAACATAAACTTACTTTTCCAACATATTGTGGATCTGGTCCCATATGTTCTTCTAAAACAAAGAACTGATTCCATACCCATCCCCTTTTGGGACGATGGTGGACTTCGGTTTCACCTTCGATGTGTTTGGTTTGGTTTCTGGTCACCTTGATGGAGCTGTGGTGAGCAGTTCCATAACACCTCTGCACAAAACAGAGACACACTAGGACTGGACAGATGCAAGATGTACTCGTAATTTTCATTGTAAGATCACGTTCCAGTTCACAAATTTCTTTCTTTTCTTTGACAGCTACAAATGCTTAGTGAGCATTCAAGAAAGAAGCCAAAGCATCTTTTGGAAGGACAGTCTGAAGCAAACTACTTGGCATGTCCATGATTTAACTGCCCATCAGGGAAAGGTCAGACTACATTTACATCCTGAAACACTTGGAGAATTAAAGCTGTAGTTGTCTGATCCAAGTCTTCACAGTAGGTAAACACAGGCAACCATTTTCTACCTAATGGAAAAAGAGAAAATTACATGTTACGAAACGTGGTAATTTTCACTATTTGTTCTGAATGCAAATTATACTACTTTTCAGTGTGATGTTGATTGGCAAAGAGTATATGAAGGTTCCTTTGGAAATAGGCACACATGCACAGGCATAAACACTTATGCACACGACTGTGGGCATTTTTAGATGGACATTCCTGTTCATACTGCCAATTCTCAGTTAAATAAATATCCTTTGAAACAACAGGAATACCAGCTGAAGGGAGTGTCAGGCGTTTGGAAATAGACCAGGAATATGTGCTCATGGGTGACTGTCATGGGATCTCTCAGGCTATGCCATCTATTAAAAGATTACATTCTAAATGTAACTTTGTGTTTCTTTTTGCATTTATTTTTGTTTCTGCTGGGTATAATAAAATCCACTGTACAAACTACACAGAGGATATCTACTGTATGCCAATTACTGAACTTCAACAAAATACCCTTAGGACTGAGATATTGTCACGGGCCATCACAGCAATCAAGCAGGCATTAAAATGCTCAGTATATAAAATAGAAGATTAAAAAAAAAAGAAAAAAAATGGGAAAAGAAGAGACTGGCTGCATAAAACGTTTGCAACTCAGCAGTTCTCCAAGCTTGTGGACAGGCTGGCCCAGTGAGAATGCCAAATTGCTGAATCATTGCTTGCATGGCTTTCAATTGACTCTGCCAATAATACTTTACAGTGGGACTTAACATATAGGCAAGGCAGATTTGCAAGACTGGAAATGACACTACAAGATTTGACTTATAGAATACGTAATACTAGCAGCATGGTTGAAGAAAGATTTGAGGAAGAAAAGAATGGTGGCAAAAAGTGACGGGAAACGACTTTGTTTTTTCAAATAAGAGCTGCTAAAGATTTAGACTTAGGTTTAAGTGCACCTGAGCAGCAAAGTAAAACTGAAGAAACATTTCTGGAAGAAAAATGAGAGGGTTTGTGAAGGTCAAGGATGATTCTGAAATTATTAGTTTACTTAAAGTACATAAAAGTGTGTCATAATTTGTGCTATAATTTCTGTGTATGTGTGTGAATGTGTGTTTTGAAAATTTACATTGGTTCAATAATATGACTATTTCACCTAATAAAAATTACTAGATGATTCACTTTCTCAAACCATAAAATTCACCCCAGTATATCAGAAAAAACTAAAAATACAGATCTGAATGAATATTTCCATGTTGTTATGAAGTCGTTGGCATGACAATGAAGCAGAACTGAAAAACTGGTTATAAAAAATCAGTCATAGCATGATCCTTTCACACATTTGAGAAAAATATATAGAGTTAGGGATGAAAAAATCACATGAGGCTACAGAACAGGATGCTTTTCTCTAACAATAACTTTCCCCATAATTTAGGGATAATAAGAATATTTATTTTACTGGTAATATCTTTTTAATATTTTATGAAAAAAAGATACACTTTTCATTAATTTAAAATGACTCAAAAACTCTCTTAAAAAGAGCAATGTTTTGCTGGGTACAACATTCCCAGAACACTGGAAAGAGTGTCAGAAAACATAAAACAGGTTTTAATCTATTTTTTTTTTGAGAATTAAGTTACAGTATGAATTTACATGAGTCATTTAATTTCTTCAAGTCTTAATGTTCTCATTTACTAAAAAGTGGGTCTGGCATTGCTACTTTTAATATCATTTCCAAGCTATCTAATAAATTATTTGAATGCTTTCATCTTAAAATTGTTTTAATTTCCAAAAGAGTCTCAATTTTCAAGTCCTGAATTTTTAATAAAAGAAACTTTTGTCTTTCTTCTTAGAAGCCAAGTTGGTGAATATATTGAAAGTGTTATCTTAATACTTTCACACCATTTGGTGTGATTTTTCAAATGAAGTTAACATCTTTGCCCTTTATGTTAAGTCTTTATGCTAAGTTATTTAACAAAGCATAAATTATGAGTAGAAGGTGAAGAAAGTAGTTTTTGTAATGTTTTGCAGATATGTAGAAGAACTATTTCTTTACAGTAATGATCTTGTGTGACTGCCCAAAACTATATAAATACATTTTGGTCCAAAAATGCATTATATGTTTATAACTATTTTTGACCATTATGAAAAGTGATAAATGTGTCTCTATAGAATTAAAGAGCAAATTTAAGTATTTCTACTGTGTTTTGAATATAATTTAATTTACTGTATGAGAGGAGAGAACTGCAACTATAATTTCGGTCTCTATTTCATGAAATTGCTGAATAGACAAGAAAAAATTATAAATAATTACAAAGAAACCACTGGTTGATATTAAGACACAAGAAAACACAAGAACACATTGTAGATTTTCTTTTTCTTTTTTAGTAAGTAGTATCCAAACACTCTTCCTGCTTTCATGGGACCCTCCAATGTGTGAATTCTGATGAAAAGATTCCTGACATTCAACATGAACACTTAGAGACCAGACACTTTCTTTTAGTTACATCATGTGTCGATGACTTATACATGAAAATCATATGCTATAATACATTGAAGCAAATGATGAACAGATGGGTGGACAGGTGAGAAATTAATCCTAGGAGTGGTGAAAGTCTCAAGGATCCAGAAGAAATAGTGATGAGGCCAGCATCCATGAGTGACAAAGTCCAAGAACAATGACCTTAGTGGACGGAAATCATTCTAGGTACATTCAGCAACAAGTAGCTGGCATTCCCAAATTACTTCTCCTAGGTACTCTAAGTTACTCATATCAGTCAAGATTAAATCAGTCATTAATGGCTCTTCAGTCCATAATTCCTTCAGAGACTTCTGAAGAAGGAGTAACCACATTTTCTAGTTTCTGTGAATTGATGCTTTAACATGTATAGGCGTCCCCAGGTGGCCAAGCCCCACCTATACATCCATTATTTCTAGATATTTTCAACCCCAGTTGTGGGGGACCACTTTCAAATACAAGCAGCTAATCCCATTCTGGCATGCCCTAGCCACCCCTCTACCCATACACATATGAACTCCATAGAAAACACAATAAAGACACCTTCTCAGTCCAACTTTATTTCTCTGCCTAATGACCAACTCTAGTGTTTTCTGTGAGCGGCCCTGCATGGCATACTATCCACTCTACAGGTAACTGTGAGTATAATAGATTTTCTAAACTCTCCTCTTCCCTCTTAATCTGTGTCTGACCATACCATACCTCACATAAGGTTACAGGAACAAAACAGAAATCCCCATTCTTAAAGATAAAGATTTTCAGATTTATCACAAACATTATTTCTTGTCCCTAAGATCTTTGACTATGTTTTCTTATCCAAAGTGGTTCTTAATTTACAAACTTTGAACTCCAAAGAGGACTAGGGAACAATTTTCTCTTTGCTTTAAAAATGTTTCCTTTGCTCATTTTTTCTGTTTTAAAAAATAAAAATATGACGTCAACTTTATTACATTTATATATTATTTCATTCTCTGTATTTGTGGGATGGCATGAGGCATTATATTGTATGTCCGAAAACCTAGAATTACAATTGCCAACCTTTAAAGTCTAGCATTGTAATGGTAAAAATTTATCTGATTTCATGTGGAGCAAGCCTAGCTTAAATGGAAAATGTCAAAGAACCTAAAGTCTGATTAAGAGTCTACATTTTCTGGAAACACTTTCATTGTTGCAGATGCAGGGACTTCTTATGTATAAAATTGGCTGCCAGTGAGAACATATACATTCCCCAAAGAAAGTAGACTACTCAATGGTCAGACCTACGAATCCATAGGATGATAAGGCTGTTCTTCATGAGAGGATGACTCATAATGAAAATAATGTGACTTAACTTTTTCCATGATGAATTATTTAAAGCAATCAGATTGTTAGGCAGGCTTAAATATGAGGAAATTATATCATGTTTTAAGTTTGGGTTATTTGTATAAGGTGAGAGTTATATGTACTGTTCATAAGCCATTTTCTCAATTTAATAAACTATAAATATATATATATATATATTTACTAATGAAAAACCTATTTTTTTCCCACTTTTAGAATGTTAGCCCATATCTCTTATCTTCTAAAATCTGAAAGTTACCCTTTCAGATTTATGATTGCAACTGTTACTCCCATTTCTGGCAAGATGCATTCTCAAGAACAGGTTGACTCCCAGAGACAGGGTTTCCATCATTTTTTGATCCAATGACCATCAATTTCATTATTCTTATCTTTTAAATCTAGTTATGGTTCAATTTCCAATATTATTCACTTCCGACATTCTTTTACCAGCCTGTCTTTTACCCTCTATTTTTGCTATCTTCTCTAAATCTTTCCTTTCTTCTTTCTCTTAAATGACACTTTATCAGTCTAGAAATTAATTTTACTTTTCTTCAAAATGGAAATTGAATTAAATAACTATTCACTGCAGTCAAAATGGGAACACCCATAAACCATATGGAATTGTGGAAGGCTTCACTTAAATTTGTTAAAAGAATGTGTTTCTAGATTGATTCCCAAATCTGTATTTCTAATCTCAAACTGATCATTTCAGGATCTTCATTAGAGTTTTGATAAAATTGGATATAAAATTAAAAATCACATTGTTAATTATTGATATATGCATACATGTGTGATGTTTGAAGCTGCATAATTTTACGAACATAATCACTGCCCTCCTGGACCAAAACGAACAGGGAAGAGAACAGTTGAAGGAAAAATAACTTCTAGGGATGAACCATGGAAGCTGAATTCTGGAGTGAAGATGTCTTCTAGGGTCAAGAGTGTGGGCACACCCATGTGTTTGGAAAGGGTGAGTTTATCCTGACTGTTGGAGAGATTGGGCCTTCCACCCATTGTTCAGGAATAATGCGGCCATCCTAATGCTCAGCCTGTGCCTCATGGCTTGCAGAGAGTCTGGCCATCACCTAGGAATGTGAGAGAGTGGAGTTTGTGCCTAGATGTTCTGAACAGCATTGCCACTAGTAGAGTGCTTGGAAGGGGTAGGTCTGCCACTCCAATAGACCTAGAGAACAAAATATCTTTCCACAGATGACTCTCAGACCTTAAAATCTAATGGATTATGCCTGCTGAGTTTCAGAACTGTTTGGGACCAGTGATTCCTGCTTTCCTTCCAATTTCTCCCTATGCATATGGGCATGCCTATCCCTCCACTGTATGTTGGAAACAGATAACGTGTTTAGGTTCCACAGGTACACAAAAAGGGGAATTGTGTTCCAGGACACATCACACATATAACCAATTTTGATGAGACTTTGTACTAAACATTGTTTCTGAAATGACTTAAGGCTTTGAGGATATTATGATGGAATCAATGTATTTTGTATATGGAAAGAACAAGCTGTTCTGGGGTCCAAAGGGTGGTGCATGGTGGTTTGAAGCTGTATATACCCCAGAACAACATGTTCTTAAATTGAATCCATTCCTGTGGGTGTGACCTCATTGAAAACAGGACTTTTTGAGGTGGTTACTTCAGTTAACATGTAGCCCGTCTCAATCAGAATGGATCTTAAACTTATTATTGGAGTCCTTTATAAAAGAATAAAGTTCAGACAAAGAGAGAAATCCACAGAAGCAAAAATGTGAAAATCTGTGGTACACACAGGAGAAGAGAGAGGCCAGGAGAGGCTGCCATGTACCTTGACATATGACAAGCCAAAGTCCAAACATTGCCAGCAGCCAGTCCCAGAACACCACCATCTTTGGAAGAAAGAATTGCCTTGATGACATCACAATTTGAACTTCGTCCCAGCCTCAAACTGTGATAGGATAAATTCCCATTGTTTAAGCTGATCCATTTCATAGTATTTGCTTGAGCAGCCCAGGAAACTATAACAACTTATAAACAGCCAAGCACATTTAAAATAATATTAAAGTGTGTTTCTCTCTAAATTATAGTAAAATATCAGTATAGAATAAAAAACCCAAAAGCAGTAATTTATTCAGATTGTGGTATTCTGTTGGAATTGTCCATTTAATTTTCATTAAAGCAATGATGAAAGCACTACATGTGCATGTACTGCCATTACTCCTTGACAGAGTTGACTCGACTTTCTTTGCCTTCAATTCCTCACCCTTCAAACTCCATTTTAGGAAACCTACCTTCTAAGGCCTAGACTAAAGCTTGCATCTCCACAAAGACTTCTCTGTGTCTGGAAACAATTCTCCTTGGGTCTCTGGTAATTCTTCATATATGCTAGGAAGGGACATTGAACCTTTAGTTTCATACTAACTTTTCAAGGATATTTATTTAGAAGACAGCCTTGGAAATAAGAGGTAGAGCAGCCCTATGGGCAGAGGGAAGATATGTTTTCTGCCTGGATAATAAAGATAATGTCTCTTTCATGGCAAAGATTAGGAACTGTGCTAGGAGACAGCTTATAAAATTGGAGGTTCCAAAGCATGGGGTTCCGAAGCAGTGGCCAATACCTACTGTGTGTAGCATGTACATGTGCTGTCCTATGGGATGTGAGAAGCAAAGGAAACCCATGTTAAGACTGAGCTCATGTCTGTTGTGCCAGCCACAATACAATCTTCTGTCTCTGACCCACAAGTGTTATTTTTTCTGCCAGTATTTACAAAAGAGTTGTCAGGATGACCTATTAGCTTGCGAGTAGGGTAAAATCTCAGACCCTTCTTTTGACAGTATTGTTATCATAGTTCATTGTAACAGTTTGCTTCTCTAAATGAACATGGTAACTATCTAATTATTTCTTACTCTTGTGGGGTTATTTATATAGGTGCTATTTAATTTTTCTTTTGTATCATATTTTTTCTTTAACTTCCCGTACCAAATGTAATGTATGTTCCACCTCCTGCATGGGCTAATGAAGTGCCTTGCAGATTGCAGCCATAAGTCAACATCTGTTGAGTGAAAGAAAAAATAAACCAGAAAGGGACAAATTAATTCAGGGTTTGTGCAGTAAGAGTGCTTTTAAAATACTGTTTCAACTCAGAGTTTTTAATTGTAAGAGTACGCTACAGAACTTTTTAATAGCATTCTTTGATTTGGTTCACATTATACTCTGCCTTTCATTTAAAAGCCTGTCAGCATCAAAGAAGCTTAAGTGCTGAATATCAAAGTCCCAGTTCATTGATAAAACCCTGCTTTCACTAAGTTCCTTTGTACACAGAGGAATTTAAGGCAGCCATTCAAATATTGATCCAAGTGTGCATTAGTGGTCAAATGTGCGATGGCACATATTGTATACCATTATTAGTAATGTCTTATCAGTTACATATGGTTCAAAATTCATGTATGACCGTGCCTCTTGCCAGGTAGAACTGCAAAATTTATAAATAGCAATTAAACTGACACCATTCACGTTGTTACTGTTCTGTCTCCAGAGAAGAACAAAATTGTATAGAGTTGAGTTTAATTTAATATTTTACATATTTGTGATGGTTTGAAGCTTTATGCATCCCAGAAAAGTGTGTTCTTAATCCATTCCTATGGGTGTGGGCCTATTATAGGTGGGATTTTTTTATTAGATTACTTCCATTAAGGCATGGCCCAGTAGGGGTCCTAATCTTATTGGAGTCCTTTCTAAATGGGTTGATTACAGAGAGACATAGAGAGGAAACCACAGTAGCTGAAAGAGAAAAGCCACAGTAACCAGAAGCTGAAGCAACAAAATCTGGAAGAGAAGAGAGAGACCAGCAGATGCCACTATGTCCCTTGCCATGCAACAGAGGAGACCAGGATCAGTGGCAGCTGGTCTTTGGGGAGAAAGCATCTCTGATGATGCCTTGATTCAGAAATTTCCTCAATCTCAAAACTAAGTTTGTAAGGTAATGAATTTCCATTATTAAAAAGCAAACTATTTCTGGAATATTGCTTGCAGCAACCTAGTAAACTAAAACAAAATTCCTGGGAATATACTTTACATATAAGTAGGAAACAATGTCCTGAAGATATTCGCAAATGTAAGATGATACAATACATATCTATTTGGCAACAGTAGCTAATGTTATAGAATTACATCATATTTCCATATTTCCATGTGCCTCATTCCTAATTTCATAATTACTAATGTACATTCATTATTAAATAAAATTAAAAAGCAAAAATTGAAGAATAAAATGATAGCACCAAGGAGGATATTTCTTTACATATCTACAAATGCATACATACAGATAGGCGCAGACCTTTACAGAATGACAGATATTTTGACTCTCCTGTCTTCCAAAAGTATATCTATCTACCACACTATTTTTCTGCTTAGATTATGTTATTATTAGAAACACATATATTTACTATTATAGAATTTCATGAAATACTAGTTTCAAACAGATATTCTCTTTGATTTAAAATACTATAAAATCCTTAAGGAATCTTATTAAAGCAGAGACTTCTAATGACCTAACTCCAATTTGATTTTTTTCACTAAGTACCCTTTTTATTTTGCCTAGAATATATTCCTGTACCCCCACATTCCTGCAATAAAGACTACATTTGCTAGTCTCACCAGAAGCTGAGTATAGCTCCATTATTAAATTCCAGCCAACACCATAGAGGCGGAAGGTTTTACTATTTCCCGAGAATTTCCTGAAGGGCTACTGACATGTGCCTTACCCATTCTTCCTCTTTCCTTTGTCCTGCCACTTGGATCTTGAAGGATCTCCTTTTTGGACTATGAGAAATATGTCACAGCTTGGAAGCCTAGAAGTGGCGGAGCATCCTTCAAAAGCTCCTAGCATCACTGAGAACATGGTGGAGGAGAACTGCTCTAGGACTGGGCTGGCTTCTTCTGAGTTTACATTTGAGAATATTAGAGAAAAAGCAATCAGCCACAGCAGTCATTGTGTTTTTGTTACTCAGCTGACTGTAACCCAAATTTACCAATGATAGAGCTGAAACACTGTATTCTCAACACCTTTGAATTTGGGGAGGGTTTTGGAAATAAAGTACTAAGGAATTAAAGAAAGGAAAAGAAAGTCAGGTAATGAAAACATGAGACGATGATAGATGACACACTATTCTAAATTCCAGAAAATCTATTTACTATAACAGTATTCTTTGCAACTTGTGGTGCAAATTTTAAAATGTGAAAGTTTTGTTTTTGTCTATCTTTCTCTTTTGAATTCAGATATTATATTTATGCTATACTGGTGTCAACCAAGGCACTTGGCACTATATTACGGAGCTGGAAGAAGGAATACTAGTCCAAAAGTCTCCCTCATCTTACCTCCCTTTGAAATTTGTCCTCTGGCTATACAACTGTCAAAGGAACTTTCTCATAAGATACATATACTCTCCTCATCCCTCTGCCTGAGCACATTACCTGCAGGATAGAATCCAAAATTCCTCACATGAAGTAAATGGTGTTTCAATATTTAGTGCTTCTCTACTTCCCTTCTCACCCTGAGTGTATGCCCAGGAAACACTGTGGACCACTCAAATCTCATTGTACCCTGACTAGACCATAATCTCTTGCTAGCCTTTATGCATTTGTACAAATGGTTTCATCAAAAAGAAAAGTCAATTTCTCTGTGTTAATGATAATCTGAATCACAAGTCCCACAAGCAAGTCTTCAGAACACATATTATCTGTTTCCAAAATCTCTAATTCTATAGTCACATATATCACATGACATTGTATTTATCTGTTTACTTGTCTATCAATCTAGAAGGAAACCTCCTGGAATAATGTACTTTTACTGTGCATTACCTGAGTAATTTGCATAGCCTGGTGCTTACAGTCAATGCTAAATTAGTTGAATGAACAACAAAACCATGCTTTTGCTTTTATCAGTTTTGAGTTCCCATTTATTACTAATGTGGCCTTAAGTAAATTTTATCACATGTAAAGTGGTTCAAAAAACCTCTGAAATATCTGAAAGAATTAATCAGAGCTATGGACATTATCAAGAGTATGATGGATAGCTCAGTCAAAATTCATCATCATGGTGGGAAACAAAAATCAAAATACAGCCCTTTAGTGTAAGAGTACTACGATCTTTATATGAAATATTATGTTATATACATCATGTGTATGTGCTATTTCTTTAATTCTTGGAATTGATTACCTTAAACTGAATATGAGAATATATTTTCTCCAGTAAACTTGATGACATTTTCCTGTAAAAAGTAAGAATATGATTTCCCCTATTTTAGGGATTTTACTTCCCTCAATAAATACATAGTAATTTGTTGGTTTAATTAAAACATAACATTTAGGGGGAGTGAGATCAGAAATATGAGGTAAGAATCTCCAAGCAAACAACACATGCATTATGAGACAAGAGGAGAAGATAGCGAGAAAGAATATTTGAAGTAATAATATCTGAAAAGTTCCTAGAATTGACAAAAGACATAAATATACAAAAACAAAAAGCTCAATGAACTCCAAATATGATAGACTCAAAAATATCTACACTGAGACACATTATAGTAAAACTTTCAGAGGTCAAAGACAAAGAGAGAATCCTAAAAGCAGCAAAACAAAAGCAATGCATCACCTATGACAGACACTAAATAAGATTCAATACTATTTTTTCATTAGAAACTTGGTTCAGCATAAGAAAATCAATGGATTGATTTTGACAAAATCTAATACCCTTACATGATAAAAATATTCAGAAATACAGGAATAGTTTGGAACTTCCTCAGCAAAACAAAGAGTCTTTAAAAAAATAACCACAAATAACATTATAGTCAATGGTGAAGGTCTGAAACCTTTTCCCCTAAGACTGGGGACAAAAAGAATGCCTGCTTTCACCACTGCTATTCAAATATACTGAAGTTATACTGAAGTTATAGTGAATTTTGAAAGTTGTAAAGTATAAGATGAACATGCAAAAAAATCAGTTACATTTCTACACACCAGCACTGGTCAATCTGAAATGGCAATTAAGAAAATAATTCCATTTACAATATCATCTGAAAGAATAAAATACCTAGGAATAAATCTTGCCAAGTAGGGAAAAGACTGTATACAGAAAGACTGGTATACCCAAAAGTGTTGAAATAAATTAAAGAAATCCTAAACATACAGCACGAAACATCATGTTCATGGATTGACAGACTTGATATTATAAAAACATCCATACTTCCCAAAGCTATCCACAGACACAAAGCACTCTCTTTAAAAATCCCAATTCTTTTTGCAGAAATAGAAATGCTGATCTTCAAGTTTATATGGAATTAGAAGGGCCCCTGAATAGACAATTCAATCTTGAAAAAGAAGAATAATGTTGATGCTGTCCTGGATTATCTGGGTGGACCCGATGCACATAAGGAAAAGGGACAGGAGAGGCAAATATGATTGGTCAGAGATATTTGAAAGGGACCATGAACCAAGAAAAGCAGATGGCCTCTAGAAACTAGAAGAAGCAAGGACAGGTATTCTCTCTTGCAACCTCCAAAAGAAAACAGAGAAATAAATTTGCATGCCCCCATAAAAATGCTACAAAGCTACAACAATCAAAACAGTGTGGTACTGACATAGAGATAGACATATAGAAAATTACAGTGGAATTGAGAGACTAGAAATGAACCCACAAATATACAGCCAATTGATTTTTGACAAGAGTGGCAAATACATTAAATTAGGAAAGAAAAGTCTCTTCAAAAAAGTGCCAGAAAAATTGGATATTCACATACAAAAGAATGAAGTAGGGCCCCTGTCTTATACTATATACAAAAATGAACTCAAATGGATCAAGGACCTAAGTATAAGAACTTCAACAGAACTCTTAGAATAAAGAATAGAGGAAGATCTTCATGACTTTAATGTGGCACTGATTTCGTAGATATGACAGCAAAACACATGCAACATGAGAAAGAGTAGATAAAATGGACTTTCTCAGAAATAAAAAAAAAATTGTGTATTAAATGGTATTATCAAGAAGTGGAAAGTACTAAAGGATAAATATTGCATGAACTCATTGATATGATCTGAGAATATTGAGAGACTCACAGAGCTAGAGTCTGGAAAATAGGTTATCAGGAGACAGAAAGGGAATAGAGTATGGAACATGAATGCTCAAAATGGAAAACCTGTGTGTGATGGTTAGGCTATTGTGTCTACTCGGCCAGGTTATTGTGCCCAGTTGTATGGTCAAGCAAGCAGTGACTGCAATACAAGGGCATTTATGGACTTTAGTCACCATGGATTTTACTTCAGTGGTAAATCGTAGATAGCTGGTTATAATTACATCAATCAGGGAGATTGCCATCAGCAATGACTGACTCTTAACCTAATCAGTTGAATCCCTTAAAAAGGAAAGTGATCCCAGCATTGAGAGAGAATTTCTCAGCTTTTCTTTGGAGAGCCAACATCTCTCAGAACTCATCAAGAACCTTCATTGGACTTTCATTGCAGTCCCTGGTTGCAGCCTGCCTGCAGAACCTGGACTTGTGCATCCCCATGGCTGCATGAGTGACTCTTATAGAATCTCAATCTATTGACAGATATCTCTTGATGATTGTGTTTCCCTAAAGAACCCTGACTAATATAGCCTGTTACCAGGAATGGTTCTTGAGGAACAGAATCTTAAACATGGGGTGTCTAAGGTGGTTCTGGGAGTTTTGCAATTGTTTCTCTACTCTAATTGGACTCAAGGGTATTGACAATTCCCTTTCCAATAAAGAAGAGGCTGCTAACCATCCATAGTGTGAGTTGGCTATCAAGATATGCAAAATAGTATCACTGGATTCCCCTACTTCCACATTTATAAGAATCAAGGATATGGGTGAGAGTGTTTTCAACACCTTAACAGAGTTTTGTGGTGTCAAAAAGTATAATGATATTGGCTGGCTCCTCCTAGATACTCTGGATATTGTTACAAAAGAAAGAGATGAGTTAAAGGCTTCAAATTTGAAACTTAAACACCAAATGGATGATGCAAAAGTTTCAATGTGTATTCTGAAAGAAAATCTTGTCTTCTGTAGCCACAGGCTTGAAATATCTGAGAACCAAACTCAGGCTCTTATTGTATGAGTAGCAGAGTTACAAAGGAAATGAAAATCTCAACCCTGCAGGGTTTCTTGCAGTTAAAGTGAAGGCATTGATTGGACAAGAATGGAATCCAGAGAATTGGGATGGAGATATATGGTATGATGATGATATTTCTGGAGACAATGGAACCTTGAATTCTGCTGAGACTTTATCAGATAAGCCTGTAAAGGCCTGCCCTGTCCAGACCACACCTTGTCAACCTTGTATCATCCAGCCTCCAGCCTGCCCCAGGGAGTCCAAAACAACTTCCAGCCCTGAGGTAGATACCAGCCAAACTGAAGCCTACCCTGCCCAGCCTCTGACCTGCTCCAGGGAGTTTGGACATCCTCCCAACCCTGTGGCATGTACCAGCCAAACTCCAGCATGCACTACCTAACCCCCAGTCTGCCCTGAGGAAACTGCCTTCCAACCCCTGCCCAAAGAGATTAATCCTGTCTCACCGGAAGAAAATGCAAGGGAATGCCCTGAGGTCGGTAGCTTGCAAGGCGTTTATCATCCTTCTCCTTACCCACCCCCACCATCTAGGTGTCCAATGGTGTGGGGAATGTTGAGATATCCCTTCTAAAGTGAACAATAAGCTGTTGCATCTGGCTCCTTCTATGATGAAAAAAAGAGGCATAAGACTTAGTTGATCTCTTTGGATTTTGGAGAAAACATATTCCTCATTTCGGTGTGCTACTCTGGACCATTTACCAGGTAACCAGAAAAGCTGCTAGTTTTGATTGGGGACAGAATAAGAAGAGGTTCTGCATCAGGTCCAGGCTGCTGTGCAAGGTGCACTACTACTTGGGACATATGATCCAGCAGATCCAATGGTGCTAGAAGTTTCAGTGGCAAATAGAGATGCTGTCTGGAGCCTTTGACAGGCCCCTTTAGGAGAATCATAAGGCAGACACTTAGGATTTTGGAGCAAAGCCCTGCCATCCTCTGCAAATATCTATTCCCCTTTTGAGAAACAGCTTTTGGCCTGCTACTGGACCTTAGTAGAGACTGAATGCTTAACCACAGGCCATCAAGTTACCATGAGATCTGAGTTGCCTATCATGAGGTGGGTATTGTCTGACCCACCAAACCATAAAGTTGGGCATGCACAGCAGCCCATAATAAAGTGGAAGTTGTATATACGAGATAGGGCTCAAGCAGGTCCTGCAGGCACGAGTAAGTTACATGAGGAAGTAGCCCAAATGCCCATGGGCACCACTCCTGCCATGTAACCTTCTCTTTCCCAGCCCACAGCTTTGGTCTGACGTTCTGGGAGAGTTTAGCAGTTAAGGGCAGCACCCCACAGGTCTGAGAGGGGTGGACCTGTCCCCCAAAAGTTAGGGAATGCCAGAAGGTCAACTCTTGCTCTGAGCGGGTTGAGCTTGTATAACAAAAGTTAGGGGGCATGTTGTCTTTACATCATTGTACTATGGGGGGTTAAGACTCTAAACCAAGGATTGGGTAAGGTGTGGCATTCACCCCAACACTCTTGGAGGGTGAGGTATGGAGCTTGGTTGACACCCAGGTTCTTGATGAGGGTGGAGTCAAAAAAATGGTCATTAGGCAAGCATGTGGAAAAGGTGGTTTCTCATAAGGTACCAAGGAGAAGAAACCATCTTCTTAAGAATGACTCTCAGAATAAAATTGAATGGAGAATGCCCTGTGGGTTTACTGAACTGTAGAGGACCTTTGACTCATGTTTTCCTCTCAATTTTTCCTTATTGTAATGAAAATGTTTATCCTTTGTCCCTTTGTATATTGGAAACAGATAAATTGTTTTGTAAGTTTCAGAGGTCTATAGCAGGCAGGACTATGCTCCAAGACAAACTCCATTTCTTTAAAATGACTGTGATATGATTGAGTGTTGCTGCCTCCCTACACCCCTTCCCCCAGCCTTTGTTATCTTCTTCTTCCAGCCGTTGCTGTCCTTCCCTCCAGTCCCGCCCACATTGCCAACATATAATCTGCCTTCTTCCTTAGCCACTGCTTACCTCATAGCCCCCTGCCCAGTCCCGCCTATCCATTATCACCCCTAGCCAGCCCGCCCTAGCTCCAACCCCTCCCTCTACCCAACCATATATAACTAAGTGTACTTCCTCAATAAATTAGACTTGCGCATAGACCTTGTCTCCGTGGTTTCTTCCATCTGACCGCGCGTCCCCTCCAAGCCTTGAGCCGCCCATTGCCGCCCCGGTCAGGCCGTGGCGTAGGCCCGACCCCCGACAGCGATCCGCCGGCTATACTCCAGCAGTAGCAGAAGTCCACACAACAATTGAATACTTGCATTGTAACTGATTTAAGGTTTTTTCAAATATTGTAATGTCTTTTTGGAATTCAGAGGGTGGAGTGTAGTAGTTTGATATGGTTATGAATTCCAAAAACAGATATTGGATTATGTTTGTAATCTTAACTGTACCTGTACCTGACTGAGTTATGATTAAGGCTTTAGTGGGGCCCACTAACCAAGGAGTCTTCACCCCTTGGTTAGTGGGGACTCACAGGCATGGCAGAGGACAGAGTGGGGGGTTCTTAATGTTGGAGTTTTGATGTTGGAGTTTGATGCTGAAATTTTAAGCTAGAGTCCCAGGGAAAAAGACAGAGCCATTCATCTGATAGTCTACATCTGACCTTGTGGAGAGAGGCAAAGCCTAGAAAGCCTCATAATCTATAGCTGCCCTTGTGGTGAAAACAGGAGCTGAGCCCAGAGGAACTCAGGAAGCCTGAACCCTCACAGACCTTGGCAGCCATCTTGCTCCAACGCATGAAAATAGACTTTGGTGAGGGAAGTAAATTATGCTTTATGGCCTGGTATCTGTAAGCTATAAACATCAAATAAACAACCATTATAAAAACCAACCAATTCCTGGTATTTTGCATCAGCACTCCTTTGGCTAACTAATATACCCTGATAAATTGGAAGAGGGTGGTTTGGCAGTGGATGGGGGTAAGGGTGGTCAGGGATGTGAGTGGAGTCGATGATGCTTGAATGTGAGTATGAACAGGGTGGGGAGGGGTGGACTGGACCAGCCATGTAACCGGGGGAAGGGCTGGAGAAAGGAACAGTTGAACTCGGGGATTTGTAGGACTGTGGTTGAAACTACAGTGGTGGGAATGTTTTTTGGCAAATATGGTAGGAGATCACTGGTGCAGGGTGTTGGTCGGGAGGCAGGATATTGGGAAAGGGTGCACCTCAGGCATGCTTCTAAGGAATATGCATGTGTTTTTGTCATAGTGTCATAGTGTGTTATTACAGTGGGTAGAGACCCACACAATATGTACAAAATATTAATTAATAGGGGAGTCCTTCTATATTCTCAAATAGAGGGGCCAGAAACTCTCAAATACATAGGCAGTGCCTAATAAAAGAAAATAGAAAAGTATGTTAAGCCCTCGATATTAATGCATGTAATTATGAACCTTATTCTTCAAAAATTGAAATTTAGTGGTTTCCATATGTTCTGAGGGGTGGGGAGGAGAGAAAATTGGGTGGAATATAGGGCATTTTTGGGACATGGGAATTGTTCTGCATGATCGTACAATAACGGATACAGGCCATTATACATTTTGTCAGAACCTAAAAAGTGTATGGGGCAAAATGTAAACCATAATGTAAACCATTGATCAGGGTTAGTTGCAATTCTTCAATATTTGTTCATCAATTGTAACAAATGTACCAAACTCATGGAGGGTGCTATTGGTAGGGGAGGATATGGAGGAGTTTATGGGAATCCCCTATATTTTCTATGTGACTTTTATGTAATCTAAATCTTCTTGAAAAATAAAAATAAAAATAAAAAGACACTTGGGGAAAATACAGAAGAAATTGTCAATATACATAAAAGATAACAGATCTTATGATAATGAAAGGCACAATGCAAAAATATTTATTATTTCATTTATTTTACTTTTATTTTATTATTATTTTGGCTTTGTTTTGAGGGAGGATTGGCTACACTGAATGTAATTAATACCATTGAATTGGATATTTAAAAGTGGTTAAAATGGTAAGATTTAGGTTGTATATATATTTCTAGAATAAAAATTTTAAAAACCATAGAGGTTCAGAACAATGAAACCTAACATTAACTACAGATTATAATAATTAGTATAATTATAATAATATTGTTTCATCACTGTAACAATGGTACACACCAATGCAAAGTTTTAATAATAGGGAAAACTATGTTGCAGGGGACATGTATATGGGAACTTCATGCTTTCTGTATGATTTTTCTATAAACCTACTACTTCTCTAATAAAAAGAGGGTAAAATGGGGTATATTCTGTTATTATATATTACCATAATAAAAAAATAGTTAAAAACCACAATATTTAGCATCATAATAATTCTTATTTGTAGTGAAATTGTTACAAAATTTTAGTATGATAATTACATGCCAGTTTATGTGTAGAAAATTGAGTCAAGCCAAAATTGATTATCAAACTATGTTATAGATAAGTTTTCCTTAGAAAATGTAACTCCACAGAATCGTAACATTAAGTTAAACTTGGAGAGACTGTACTTCTGAATTTTGAGTAAGTTCCCAAAGAGTAAAAGACATTGTGAACCATGGACCTCCCATGTGATAGGCGGGAGGGAGTTCAGTCACTCGAGCCACATCCGCTTCCCTATAGTCAAGTCTTATTACCACAATGTAAGCCTGTTTTATCTACTTGTCAACACTTTAAGCCTAAGAATATCTCACTATATGCCTTTTCCATGTTGGAGAAAATCAAACAGATCTTCTCCCTGGTGCCACCACAGCTTCACAGTTTCCACCTTTAAATGATGCTAAATGTTTCTTTATCTTATGATACCACATAAAACATTTTATCTTACTGGTTCTCTAATGATAATCCCTTTGTAATTTTACAACCTATACTTAAACTTCCTAACATGACCACAAAACCTTTTATCCTAAACCATACACCCATAATTCCCTATACTCCATGTGCTGGATAATTGTACTAGTTTGAACACACCATGTATGTTCAACGTCTTGCTATACTCTGTTTGCTTTTTCTGAAATACCTCTCACACCTTTGGTCTCTGAATATTTTATATTTATCCTTTAAGTACAAATATTCCTTTAGGTCTCCCAAAATTCCAATTCTCACCACTCCATATAGGTTAGGTACTTCCTCTCCTCTGTAGCTATAATTCATTGCAAACACCATTTTATTTTGTACTATAAAATTTTATCAAACTTGACTGTGCGCATCTTAAAAACAAGATGTGTATCCATTATTGTTTCTCAAGTACTTGAAGTAAAAGCATATAAAAATGTTCTTTGAATGAATGTCTGGATCAAACTTGACTGTGAGCATTTTAAAAAGATGTGTATCCATCATTGTTTCTCATGTACTTGAAGTAGGAGCATATAAAAATGTTCCTCAGTTGAGGAACATGCACTTAATCTAATAAATAAATATTTAAAAATAATAGCTTCTATGATCCAAACTGGAACTGAAGTTTTCAAATTGAATTTCGTAAGGCTCCATCATTTATCAAAACATTCAATAATGCCAATATGACCTAAACGATTGCAGACGCAATGTTGCAGACTTATTTGCTGCCTCTCAGTGAAATATTTAATAGAAATTGTTTGTTAAATTCTACAGTACTTGTGGTCATAAGGAATGGCAAGAGAAAACAAAAATGAAGTTAGTTCAGAAACTGAACATAGATAAAAAAGGAAAATAGAGCATGCATACATAACTAAAATTCCTTATTTCTGTTAAAATTTGTTTGCCATATTACAATATGAAAGTGTTTTCTGTTTCTATATATTATTTTCACAGAAATCATATGAGGTAACTGGAAAATAATATAATAAGGAATGTGTGAAAAATGTGGAAAAGATTTAATTTGAAAGAATTAAGGAAGTTTTATGAAGATGATACTATTTTATAGATGTTTCAAAGCTTTCACTTAGGAGTTTGATTTCAAATTTTGTTAAACCAATTAATTCATATCTTTCCTCATCAGTCAGCTAATATTTATTGAGCACCTATTATAGGCTAGCCACTGTTCTAATAGTTGGTGAATTTATTTTCTAGGGCTACTGTAACAAATCACTCCACATTAGGTGGCTTAAAACAACAGGAATTTATTCTCTCTGAGTTCTACAAACTAGATATCTGAACTCAAGATTTTGGCAGAGCCATGCTCCAGGTAGCTATGAAGTCTTGGAAGACTCCAGGTAGCTCCCTGCACTTGGCATTCTTTAGTTTTAGTGGCATCCTTCCAATGAATACCTCCATCTTCACATGGTCCCTTCCCTGTGTGTCTCCAACTTCCCTGTCTTTCTATGATAAACACGTCTAATCCACTATGACCTCCTCTTACCTTGGTTATGTCTGCAATAACCCTATTTCAACATGCAGGCACGTTTTTTTTCACCAAGGGACTTGAATATTTCTTTTTGGGGTTACAATTCAACTCACTCTACTAGGGATTACCAATGAACAAAACAGTAGATATTCTTGCTCTCACTTTACATTTAGTTAGTTACTAAACGAATCATACAGGTATTTTTCAGGTAATAAGTGCTATGACAGAAAATCAAAACAAAAACGCATATGGGGTGTTTTAAAGATTAGTGAATTGCAGGAAATTTCAAGATGAGTGGGATGTTTTGAGGGCCTGATATTTAAAGACAGACCTGAATTGTAAAGAGAAGCCAGAGTTAAAGAAGTGAGTCCAAAGCATTCTAGACGAGAAAACAGAATATAAATGCTTTGAGTTCTGGGTTATCATAAGTAAAGTAGTTAGTGAAGGCAACGGGATTGGCAACGGCTGACAAATTGCATCAGAAACTGGCAGGAGCTAGAATAACAAGGACCATTAAGGCCATTGCATTTTACATTAATTGAAACTTGAAGACACTGTAGAGTTTTAGGGAGGGTATAACATAATCTGATTTAAAAGAAGGCTCTAGCTTCTGAGGGAAGAATGGACTATAAGAGACAAAAGATTTTATAGGGGACTGGTTAGAAGTTTTTTAAAGAAGTGCAGGTGAGAGATGATAGTTGCTAAGAATAAGGTGATAGATAGCAAAGGGGATATCTAGAGAAGAATCAAGAATCAGAAGGGGTGGATGGTAACAGGGTAAGAATATATAGAGTTCTGTCTTCAATAGTATGTGTGCTATGCATAATGCAGTGGAAAGGAGATGTTGAGTGGGCATATAAATAAGCTATTCTAGAGGTCAATAGAGAGGTCAGGACAAAGGCATAAAGACAGATAGGGAAGACGTACTTGATAAACAAAACAGAAGATATTCTTGCTCTCACATTACATTTTAGTAAATGTAATGTGAGCTCCAGAACAGATGAGTAAAGCTTTGGGGATCTAAGATCATATAGGGAGAAATGGAGATAAAGAAGCTCAGAAAGGCTGGGTCTTAGCCCTGGGCACTGAATATTTTCAGAATCAGGAGCCAGTAAAAGAAATAGAAGAAAAGTCGAGTGTTATTATGGCGGGGTGTGGAGTAGATGGGATATCATTTGGAGAGGAGTGGACAACCAATTGAATCAATGTATTATTTTTAACAGACCCAGATAACATCATCCTACCCTTTGCATTGAATTATTTTAATGAGTATTTATAAAGTGAGATACAGGAATAAGCATTTTGGAAATATTTACTATACTCTAAATACTGGAGTAGATTCTTAAAACCACTATTATATTTAATCAACTTGTTTGGTAACCATTTGCCAGTTAACTCATAGCATTGAACCAACTTGCCTTAAGTTAGGAAAGATGAGACCTGAAGGCAGCTGTTTGAGCTAAAGTCTTTCTAAGCATTGGATTTGAACAGAATTCATTATGCTTCTGTTTTCTTGCTGAGATGTGGTACTTAACATCTCAGAGTTTCAGCTCCCTGGATGTTAAAATGTATGACAGCAGTACCTATCCCATAAGTTGTGGTTAGAATTAAAGGAGCTAAGAGAAGATAAATGCTCCGTATTCTTTCTGATTTATAGCAAGCACTTGAAAGGTATTAATAAGACTAAGTTTTTGCTTATTCAATATTTGGATCATATTTATTTTTATTACATATTACCTGTTTCATTTTGTTTTCTATACACACAATTTAAAGATAAAAACAAAAATATTTTTTCTTTATTTTATCTAGTTCACTACCCCAAAATTATGAAGCAAATGTATGTTCTGTGATAATCTACTGCACATAATATTTAGAATAAATATGATTTTTATTATACTACCATTTTCTTGCATTCCATAAGCTAAGAAAAATCAAAATCATGTATATTCAAATGTAAAAGAGCTTTAATAAAATGAGAAGCTTACCTTTTTTAATGAGCCTGATTATTTTGTCCTTGAAACTAGGATAAACTCTAGAAAAAAATCTCCACTTAGGTAGGTTTTTTTAAATGGCAGAGAAATTTTCTTTCAATCTGTTCATTAGGTGTACATAGAGAGATTGCACAGAAAGAAGGCTGGAGATTGAAAATGATGTTCAACACCAATTTTGCTATCAGTGTCTCAGACCCATAAAAGAAAAAGCGACCCTAATATTTTCAAGGCATTACTAAAATTTTGAGATTTAAATATAATGATGTGTATATTAAATATATAACATTTTGAGGAGGGGTCATAGAATGCAATGATTTTTACTTTTACTATCTAAAATCTCATTAAGTTTTTATTTGCAATTCTATGTACGTATTTCCAATTATTGCGTTATCCTGTTCATGCTATTTTACAGCTTTTAGCAATTAAGACACAAAGTAGGCAATATGTTTTCATCATATAATCATTCAAAAGATTGAATATAAGGAAGAGTCTCCTGCTTGTAATAAAGTCCCTGTAGACATTCCAATTAACTCTTGCTGGCTAGTAAGGTCTAACTTGGTTGGATCTTAGTGGGGAATTGAAAAATGAAACTGTAAAATGTCCTCCAGAGTATAGTCAGATAACTTGCTGATATTTTTATGGTGAGAATTGCTACACTGAATATAATCACTATATTGTTGTCCTATAACAATGAAGGCTTTTCAGCTGATATATTTTTATTGGGACTATTCAGAAGACTTTTATATGCATTTTTCAAAAGGAGTAAAAGTATGATCTCTAGGTCTAGATTTTCATCTTAAAACATTTATTATGAGGATGGACTAAATATTTGTTTATTTTATAAAAAAAAGAATTTCCTGTTCATGATAAAAAAAAAAAAAGATTGCAGAAAAGAAAAGCAAAATATCTCCCTTCTTCCCCGACTCCAAGTTCTACTTTCCATATATCAAAGTTAGTTTGCAGTTTTCCTAGGGATATAATGAACAACTTATATATCAATAAACAGAGGATAAATGAAGAAAGCTAAATTGATACTTTTTTGCACAAATGTGCTCATGTTATAATTGTATTCTCTAATAATTTTTGTTTAATAATGGATACATTTTGGATCTTCTATAGACCTAAAATTTTTAACTATTACATATTCCACAATAGTAAGAATGTACCATACATCTACCCAATATCTTACTGATGAGCATATAGACTCTTTATTATTAAAAAAACATACCCCTTTTAAATCAGAGGACAGTAATCCTTTCTTGGTTCAAAAGATTAATTTAAAACCTACAAATTCAAACCCAAAAGAAATCCCAAGTTTTAGCTTATTAGCTGTTATTAACACAAGTCATTCTGTGTTAATGTTATAAAAAAGGCAGTCTATTTATGGAGTGCTTTTATCAGCATGGTTAATAACCTACTACTTAGTAGGACTAGTAAAATGACTACAGGACTTCTCTCTCACAGTGTCTAGCCTGTATCAATCTCTCATATGCAATTAGTAATGATAGTGTCATCATTACCATTGAAACAATAATCATTCTCATTGTTTTCTTTGGGGAGAACAGCAATCGAACAGCTGTGAGGCATCTGGCTGCAAAGGTGGTCCTGTGGACGTACATGTGTGCATATACCTGTGAGAATCCAAATAGGAAGGTTTTGAGCTCTTGAGGTCCTTCTGTCTCGTGTTCACATGAATACTATTTCGAAGCTCTCCTTTTATATCTTCTGTTTCCTATTTCCTGCCCTAGATTTCAATCTTTATGTATTCATCATGGACAGTGCAAGCCATGACATACTACAATATTCTTGGTTTGGTGGTAAATTAGAGGGGTGACAAAGATCCCTTTCCCATATCCCTATTGAAAATCCTACTGAGTGATCCTGTTCATATTTGTGAAGACCCATATTCTATTCCTCATCCAATAATTTATTTTTAAAGTGAGAACTTGAACAAAGGGTCTCTATAAATCCATTTAGGCTAAACAGAATATATGCATTATTTTCCAATAATCAGTGACAAGCAATGGCCTTAAAGACCATCAAAACACGCAACTTTACAAATGTCACAGCTATTTCTAGTCTGAAATTGGATGTTTATATCCGCAGTCCCTCCATAGCTGACCGAATTTCATTAAAAAGCAGTAAGTTCAACAACATGGTGGGGGGATATTGCCAACACCTTTTTCCATAAACTATGAAAGATGTGTTATCTCTAGAA
This sequence comes from Dasypus novemcinctus, assembly GCF_030445035.2. Lineage (NCBI taxonomy): Eukaryota > Metazoa > Chordata > Mammalia > Cingulata > Dasypodidae > Dasypus > Dasypus novemcinctus. The sequence continues at coordinate 21,181,760 of NC_080674.1, forward strand.
TCTAAAATATATGTAAGGGCTGCCAAAAACTACAGGAGCCAAAGTAGTAGTTTTTATTATGGTACACTGAAGGTAGCAGAGACATGAAAGTATTGCCATAGATCCCCAAAGCAAGTGGAATCACTGGTGGTAGATTTGAGCAAAAATCTCAGATGTAAAACGTTGTCTACAATGGAAACTGGGGAATGTCAAGTTTGCAGCAAAATCTTCCTGGACCTGATATGGTTCAGCAAAGCAGAGAAAGCAAGACTGCACACAGACACACAAATAAACAGCTGATGCACTGAAAGCTATCTAATCATGGGAGGGAAGAGTTTTGAATTATAGTAAACCAGATAATCTGGGCAAATGCCATGCTGACCCCTTTAATGTACAAAAGTGTAATGTTAATGTTACTTTTTTGTTAACACACAACATCATAAAATAAAGGGTTATTAAAACCAATTCATAAAAAATGAAAATTTCTACATAGCATGCCCATTATAAGCAAAGGAAGCAAATCACTAATCTCCCTAATATTAAAAAAAGACTCCTGGGAAGTGGACATGGCTCAACTGATACAGCATCCGTCTACCATATGGAGGGTCCAGGGTTCAATCCCCAGGGCCTCCTGACCCATGTGGTGAGCTGGCCCATGCTCAGTGCTGCTGCGTGCAAGGAGTGCCGTGCCACGCACCCCCTACGTGGGGGTGCCCCACGCACAAGGAGTAAGCCCTGCAAGGAGAGCTGCCCTGCATGAAAAAAGCTCAGCATGCCCAGGAGTGGTGCCATACACATGTTGAGCTGATTCAGCATGATGATGCAACAAAAAAAGAGACACAGTTTCCCAGTGCTGCTGGACAATGCAAGCAGACGCAGAACACAGAGTGAATGGACACAGAAAGCAGACAACGGGGGGATGAGGAGAGAAATAAATAAAATAAATCTTAAAAAATAAACAAATAAAAAAAAAAGACTCCTACATATCAATAACTCTACCCCCCAAAATTGGGAATTATATATATGAATAGGCAATTCAAAGGGAAGAAAACATAGGCTTTTAAACATATTAAGAAAATCTTCTTCACTCATAATAAGAGACATGAAACTTAAAACTACATCGAGATGCAATTTCTAACCCAGTAGATTGTTTAAAAATCCAAAGATCTGATGACTAATTTAGCAAGTGGGAAGGAGTACATTTTTACACAATACTTATGGTTATGGAAACTATGTCACTTCATGTATTAGTCAGCCAAAGGGGTACAGATGCAAAGTACCAGCAATCTGTTGGCTTTTATAAAGGGTATTTATTTGGGGTAAAGCTTACAGTCCCAAGGCTGTGGAAAGTCCTATTTAAGGTATCATGAGAGGTGCTTTCTCACCAGTCAGCTGCCATGTGTTGAAGCAAGATGGTGGGTGAGCTTTGCGGGATTTCAGCCTTCCCCTCTGGGCTTTCTATATCCGTGTCTCTCTTCCCAAGGTCAGCGGTAAGGCATCAGGCAAATGGTCCATCTCTCCCTGCGGCTTTAGCTGTTTGAGCCTTCTCCTTTCTGTCACATGACAGGATCAAAATGATAAAGTTCTCTCCTCAGTGTGTTTTCTTATGTCTCTTGAGTGTCTGTTTATATTGGACCCCAGCAAGGGTGAAGGGACCCAATCTGAGTTATGCATTACTGACATAGCCCATTCAGAAACCCTAAATTGATTTTATCAATTTATCAATTAATCAGCGATCCCTCATTGAATTTTACACAATCAAAGTGTATCACACCCAGAGGAACAGATTAGTTTACAAACATAATTCTTTTCTTTTTTGGATTCATAAATAATCTCAAACTGTCATACTTCTCTTGAGAGAAATGTGTTGATTGATTTCTACCAAAATTGTAAAGCTTATGTTTGTTGACTAATAAATTCTACTTCTAGGAATTTACCCAGCAGATGAAATTATATCACTGAAAATTTTAAAATAAGAACAAACTGTGGGCAGTGTATTATTTTGATGTCATATGGGGATTATTCTTTGACAAGATTCAATTACATAGTAAATCTGTAAAAAAATCAATACATAGTAAATTCAATTACATAATCTGTAAAAAATTAAACATTTTTTAACAACATGCTAAATGGAAATGTTTTGTTCCAGCAAATGTTTGCCTGTTACCATATACCTGTTAACGTCCACCAAGAGGTGCCTGACTAAAGGGATTATGACAGGTTCATGCAGTGGAACAGTAGGCAGCTCTTTATGTGTGAAAAAATGATTCTCTAAGATACATTGTTAAAAGCATATAAGAAGTATCAGAATAGTGTATATGTTGATGCTACCTGTGGTTTTAAAAAGTGGAATGGACTATGCATATATAGTTATTATTTATGCATAAACATCTTTGAAAGGAAATTTACACTATTTCCTTGTTGGGTGAGAGTGGCAAGGAAGCGGCAGGAAGATCTTTTGCCTCTTTACATTTTTTGTTTTACTTTTTTCACTATTTTAAGCCATTTAAATGATTGATTTATGAAAACTAACAAATTTTGAAATGATATGAACGTTTGGCACCTCCCCACCCTTCTGCTTACCCAGCCATGTGCATAAATAATTCTAAAATAAATGCCAGCAAATGGAGCATCTGGTGCTTGAGGTAGCATACAGCCCCAGCTGTGCTTGATCCTTAAGAAAACAATGTTTTCCAGTAGTAATGATTTAATGATTACTCTCCTTTTTTGCTACAAAGGATAAAATTGTATGCTGACTTAATGTCATTAAAGCAAATAAGAGTTTATCGACTATTATGTAGATTAAGAAGTTACTCTATTTGGAAAGCCAGGTTTGGAACAAAGAAAAACAACCTTATCTCTTTCAAACTGATAACTCACTTGAGACATTTTCCAGGTGGTTTTTAGACAAAAGAAAGGATTCAGGAGATAAGGGTGGAAAAGGCAAAGTTATTCATTTTATTTATTTTTATCCTTGAGAGGACTTGTATTTGTTTAGTTATAGCAAAGGAAATGCTCACAGCAAAAGACAGTCCCTAATAATTCTTTGAAGCGTTCACTTTGTTTCAATAAACATTCTAAGTGGGGTCATGACATTTCTCAGATCAAAAAGTCATAAAAGGTAACAAGGTGGTATACATATTTTAGAACAATATTGTTGAAATTTTGTTCTGGAGACCAGCAGCCTCAGCTTCAACTGGCAGCTGGTGGTAAATGCAAATTCCCAGAGTTAGTGGATATGTGGTGATGGCACCAGGGATCTGTGTTTTAACAGCTTCTACAGGGGATTCTAATGCATACGAAGTTTTTAAGAAGTATTGCCCTAAAACTTGATACACCTGAGATGATAGTGTGTCCTACCCATGATATAGAAAAATTGTAAGCAATCTTCCAAAAAGAAAATATAACAAGACTGGGCACATATGTAATTTGCACTCTCAATTCCTGTGGTGATAGATTGCCCATCTTCCCAATGGTAGAGCCTTATGAATTTGTTTGGGCTCAAAGTTGGGATGATGGGTTTGAAGGTTATTAAAGGAGCAACAAGCCCAATTTCTTCTCCTGAAAACTAATAAAACAATTAGCCCCAGTTTAGAACATTTAGACAAATTAAGTCACTGACCATACAACAAAGAAAGCATAATATAAGTAAAATAAAAAACGTAAGCCATGTGGTTTAAGATTAGAGTTTATGGAGTTATTCTACTACTTATAAGCAATGTGACCTTAGACAAGGAAATTAATTTCTCTGAGTCTTAGTTTCTTCAATATAAAATGATGATGTATATTTGACATGGAATGGATCTTATGAACATGCTTTATGTCATATAAATCAAGCTACTGCGGAAGTAGCTTTAGGGTCTTGAAATTTAAATATTACTGCATGCCAAATTATGATATACTTCATGATAAACATTGGTGCATAAATTGAAGTATCTGACAATCTTAACTAATGCATCCTAACAAGAATAGGATATTTGTTACTAAGGCAACTTCCCCAAATGGCTCTTGAGTAAGCCTAAAGACTGCAGACTCAATGTCACATTTTATACTTTAGTTAAGGGAAGTAAAATTCTATATAAGAAAAAAATTTATTTGCTCAGTTAAAGGGACCCAAATTCAAGAATGAAATAATTTTTTCTCAGAATGATTTATGTAGAAAATAAGAATATTCAAACACTTCAAATTATGTCAAATAATAAGTGATGTGGTATTAATCTCACTACAATAGTGTCACATGATTTCCAGTGTTATTGAGAGTACAAAATTTGCAGTAAGTTAGCAATTACTTGTATTATTCTCTATGGCTTTATATTTTTAATGCATAAATAATATCTATTCAAATATAAAATACTCACTGGAATAGAATAGGTAAGCCATTTAGACTAGTCATGAATTCCTTTATGGAACTGTTTGATAAGTCAAGTACTGAATCAATAAACTAATACCAATACCACTACAGATGAGGGCACATAACAAATCCAGATAATATTCTTTGTTGCTGTGTTGATTTTTTCCCTAACACATATTGTATGAGAAATCTACGTTTATCAGAAATAGGCAGATTTAACAAAAATTATTGTCTATGTTGTGAGGAAGTGGAATTAAAGTTCGATGAACTTTTCAAACCTAATTGGGTCCAGTTTTTAATTACATTAAACCAAACCATTATTGTTACCAACTGGGAAAGGCCTCAAATATACCATTTTATGCTCATAAAACAGAGAAACTGTGTTAGTTATTCTTGATCATTTATTTTCCAACAGCTGTGGTATACATTAAGTCAAGGCAAGCAAATAAATGATAAAATATAGTGCAAAATACAGGAATACGATCCAAAAATCACCCCAACAATACGGTGCACTATATCACCAGAGGCTGAGGATGATGGCACATTTTACCAATGGCCACCATGAGGCCAAATGATACTGGCCTCAAAGGCAGATACCCTTGCTTGCACTTAACCTATCCAGGGTACCACCATAGTTTCCGTAAGAATTTCTTTAAAAAGAGACCTCATCCATGAAACACATCAGAACCTGCTTTATCCCTGTGTTTTCTTTGCCTTGAGACCATATACCAATTTTGTTCCCTGGTTTCACTGTTTGACTACCTTCTAGGGAGTTTACTTTATTAGACCGATGTGCTGCTGGCTGAGGGTGACTACAGGTGAATATATATAGTACTGCGAGCAGAGAGGTGTAAGCAGAACACAGCCTCAGAGTAAGACACGGCAGGACTAGAATCTTTGCCACTTAATACCTGTGACTTTAAGCACATTTAAACCTAGTTGTATACTGTTCCTCCTTAATTGCAGGATCCAGAGCAAAAATGAAAATGTAGACCCCAGAGAGTAGGGAAGTCAATCTCCCCTTCCCTTGGTACCACTGCCCCAATCTACTGCAAATGGATGAACCCCCAATGGTAGCAACCTCCATGCTGAGATGTGCTTGGTACCTGGATGGGGATATGCACTAGCCCTTGTCAAATCTACTGCTGAATGCCCTATGGCACTACTGCCACCTTGTTGACTTCCAAGACATTATGAAGTATGCCTGTTTCTCGTTCTCTCTGTGCCCACGCCACTGGGATAGACAGCAGTCGTAGAATGTGGACCTCCCACCTCCACTTACCAATATAGCCTGGTCATTGCCCCATGCAGGGGGCAGCTGTGGTCTCATGGCTGTGAGGGCTAGCAGAGGCCACCAACATCCCAGGCAGCCATCAGCACAGGCTGTGGCAGCAGGGAGGCAGTGGGAGATGGAACTCTTAGCTCCAAAGCGTGCTCCACTGTCCTACCCAGCTTCACTTACAAAACACAAATTGAAAAATAAAATGTATAAAAATTTCAGTACAGTGTCCACAGAGCATGAAGCCCCAAAAGGAAGCATGAGATCCTGTGCTACTCAGTGGTCAGGCCCTCACAAAGTTGGCCCTGGACCTAAGGGACTTCTGTGCCACACCTTACATCCTCTACACCTAACTTTATTATGGCTCTTGCTGGGGCGACCACCTGTGCTCACCTAAGAAGAGTCTTGCCTCAGTTGCTCTGCAAATATCCCACTTTCTGTCCCAGGATTGTCTGCCAGTCTTGTGAGCATCACCGTGGAACCAATTCAGTCAATCAGACATGAGTACAAACTTAGAAGTGCAAGGGAGCATAGAACTGGTGACAATCATGCATATGAACTGATGGACAAAGGATCCCATCTTCAGGCTCTTGGGGCACAAACATGAAGAACTTTCTCCATGACTCCTCAAATGCCCAACTCCAACAAGCCCCTATTGCCCACATCAAGGGCCAGCTCTACAAGACACTTTTGGCTCGGTTCCTCTCCTTCCCTGACTCATTTTTTCCAGCCCCCTGCATGTCTTCCTTAGGATTACATCACAAAATAAACTATGTGCATGTAAGACTTGGAATAAAGCCATACTTCTGTGGCAATTCAGAATAAGACTCTAAATAGATGAGTTATTATGAAAGATAAATTAGATAACATGTGTGAAGTAGCAAACACAAATCTAGGCAAATTATAGCTATATGTATCTGCTAGTTCTTGCTCTTTCTCTCTCAATTTGAGAAGCTGCTTAATATTCATGTACTACAGCCACATGTACAGAAAATATAACTTCTGTTACTGCTTTTATTAACTCAATATAATCTATATTTCAGTCCTGAATTTAGTCAACTACTGGCAAATGTCATTGATGCAAATTAAGAGTCATTTCTGTGTTTTATCCACCTCAAGATGACAGGTGGGGGGTGGCATTTGAGTATAGGAGTGTCAGGTACTCAGGGAATCATCTCTCTTCCCCAGACAGAGGCAGCTACCCTGCCTGTTCCCACTGAGAAATCTACATCCCAGTCTGTCCCCCAACCTCTCTCCTTACAGGACCATCAGTGTCCTCAGGACACCTCAAGGTCTCCCAAGGTTCACTGGCATCTCTGGGTTACCTCTTTGCCCCTTTGAGGACCATGGAGAATTAGATTGATGTATGACAGCTCTCAGGGGCTGCATGAGACTTGGGGGTTTGATTCTGAACCTACTGCTTTGTTATGTAATGCCACCTTATATATTTTAACACCACCATGGCATGTTGGACTTAATGACGGTGAGAACACATTGTTTTCCCAGACACCATCTGGGAAATGGATTACATTCCCTCTGCCTTTGAATCGACAATGGTACCTACATCTTTCAACTGTATATCAAGGACCCTATGCAAGGGTAACAGGGATCGGGCCTATTTTCAGAGATCCCACTAATTTCTAACTCTTCCCCTTGTACTCTTCCCTCTTCTTCAGCCAGTGGCATCTTTGTAGAATTTGGTGGGAAATCACTTCTCATTGTTTAAGGCATAAACCTGTGGATCAGGGTTCTAGGCCACTGCTTTCAAAAAACAAAAACCAGTGCTCCGGAAACACATAAAGCGCTTTCTCTCTACAAAACTAACGATACCTCAAGGCATTTCTATAATAAAACTCTGAGAGCAATCAGCCTGGACTGGGGAACTGTGTGTGAAGAACATATAATCAGTATAATCAAATTATTATCCTGTCAAGAAGGAAATGTGTCCTTACAAAACTTAGCCCCAAGGAAACCCCAGCAGGCCTTTAGTGGCTGCTCAATTCAGCCTCAATGCCCAAGCGAGGCAGCCAGTCTAAGCCAATTTCAAGGGGTGCCAGAGGGGGAAGGACAAGGAGAGGAATTCTGAAGGCAGAAACCACCCAGCTAAATCCTGTCAGATAAAGAAAGACAGGAGGAGGACACTAGACGTGCAAAGACAAAACTAAAGCTTGGATGTTTAGAGCACCTCCCTGGCATCAAGAAAGGGGGAAGGGGCAGAAAGGCCTGGGTGTGGGGTTTCTCAGTAGGTTGCCTACATACTGGGTTTCCCAGGGCAGTCTTGTTTTACCCGTTGTCCCGACTGATGGTTAATGCTATCCCTTTCCACTCCTAAAGGTGTCTGGTTTGCACAACAAACTACATAGCCATTCTAGTTAATAGGCTGTCTCGGCATGGACTTAGGTCATAAAAAACGTACTCTCAGACCATCCAACCCTCTAAGAAAGCATTCCCATAATGTGATTTGATATTTAATCATTTAAAAAGAGTAATGAAATCAATATTACATGAAAATCAGAATTTTATTTCACTTCTTGCCACCTATATGATAGTTCTTGTTCTCTTTTTCAAATGACAGGTCAGAGTAGTTAGCAGGACCTGTGTAACCTCATCTTTATAATCTGGAAATATATCCAATATGAGGTTTAGGGTAAATTGGCTTGAATCAGATAAACAGATAAAAGATAAATAAAAAGACGAAAGAACTCATAAAGTGTGAAGAAAAATGTGATGTCTATACTCACACTTATTTACCCATCCATCTTTTTACATCTTTTTGGAAACATCATGGAATAAACAGTATTTGATATGCACCTCAAAGGTTTTATATAAACAAAGTCTTGGGATATAAGCTATCCAATGGTGACTTGCTTGCTAATTTTATGAATGGCATAATAATCCATGTGATTTAATTAGAATAGCAAATACTAAATGTGATATACAAGTAATGTCATATATAAAACATATGTACTTATTGTAATTAAATTGTTTACCTAAATACACATTTCAAGCCATAGCATATTATTTTAATTATGCTACCAATATAGATACGTTATTACAACTCTTGCAAAATACAATAATTAATATTAGTATGGTTCCAGGAACAAAAAGCACTAAAACATGTTTATCCACGAGTCTTCTTCCACCCTACCCCAAAATTCACCACCACACCCTATCTCTGTGGGGATAAGCTCATGGGTTTTATTCATGCTCATCTGAGCTCTGATTCACTCAGAGAGAACTAGAGCAGCCAGTATGACTAATATTTCAAAACTCAGTGAATCAACTTACAGAGAAATATAAATTCTGTGATAATCCAGACCCTCAGAAAGATGCCAAATGGTCACACCCATACACACATGCATGAAAATAATTTTTCTGAATTTTAATCTGAGGTTATATCACCTACCTAGAGTATATTGCTACAAAAAGAAAGTTGGTGTATAATGTCACCCTGAATCTGAACCCATCACCTCATGAAATCAATACACATCATATGAACAGGGCCTCCACATCCTCAGAGACTTGTGATGGAAATGGATTAAACCATAACAAAGTTCTGAATACCCCACAACATAAATATGTGCCTTATTTCCATAAAATGGCTGCTAGCGCCATGGCTGTTCCTCCTCAGTACCAATCTTGGAAAAAGCATATGAGACCACACAACTCTCCACTCCAAGGAAGTAGGGTCCCAGCTCATGTCTGTGCTACAAGGGTGGAGAATGTGGAAGGGAGGAGGGAAGGAGAAATGAGAGGGGTAAAGACTGGGGGAGCGGCGGAAATCGATTTCTTTTTATTTCAAGTTTGACGTTTTCTAATGGACTGAACATTTTATAAAGTTATTTTGTAACAGATAGTGGCCAGAGTATTAAAAAAATATGTCCAAAATATCATTAAAGGACAAGAAAGAAGGACAGAGCATTTTGGAAGGCACTGTATGGAGAAAAGATAGCATTAGTGTACCGATTTTTATTTGTAATTTACATACTCCATATGCATGCTGATATGCTATCTCAAATAACTTTGAAAATGTGCAGGAAATTAATTATTTATTAATTAAGCACACAATTTAAATCAGCAGTGTCAACCTAATTTTAAGGACTAAACACATTAATCATTATACAGATTTTCACATAACGATTTTGAGCTGACCTTCAGCAAAATGGTGAAGAAACCAAATATGTTTGTGGTCTTTTTCCCTTTCCTTTGTATTTTACCCAACACAGTTATGATCGGTAGTCGCATAGATACCTATTAATACAGTCTTAATTAATTCTACACATCCAGGAGAATCAATGGCTAATTATGAGCACCTTACAATGATTTCTTTGGGGATGACCCAATCAACATCTTAGGTATATAAGTATATAAGGAAGTTTTTTTCACCTGTACCAACAAACTACCAATTTTCCTTTCCAACACATGTATTTTTGTATGACTTTAATGATAATGACACTGTCAAAAACTGTCAAAACATTCAATATAATTTTTCAACTTGCTGTCCTTAGAGGAGGCTATGAGGATTACAGGAGATAATCCATTTTTAAACCACGAAGGCAGTTTATATTTAAACTTATGGCATTAGTAGTATTGCTCAAGCTGTTAATTAAACTGCTATATTTTCATGTTTCAGACTAAGTCATTTGGTGTTACAAAGGGACAGGTGCATTTAAATTCACATTTATAAATAATTATAGTCTACCCTCTCCCCAACTTTTAATGGGGCAGATTTCTCATCACTTTTCCAACCAGCTGACAAGGTTCTTGTAAGACTTGCTAGAACAAGTAATATAGCAACATTACAATTTCAGTGTTACATTATTTGTTAATGTTATCTACATCAAATTTTTCACATGGGAAAGACATTTGTAGATTTCAAATGGCATATAAAATATTCTAAATTTACATTTCAGTATTGTCCATGAAGGTTTATAGGTTTGTACAAGTTATTTTATAAACCAAATGAATGCATTACTACAAATAACACAACTATATATATAAATATATATATAAATATAAATATATATATAATCTTAACCATAAGAGTATGTGAAATCTTAAGAATGGGATGATTCACAGATTTTTTGATAACCAGTATATACCATGCCCTAAGTATGAATTTGTTTCATATCTTTTTGAGGAATACCAATGACATATTAGTCCTTTGTGTTCATAGAGTTTCTATTTTAAAAGTCAGTGTATTTCCACTGTTCAAATAAATGTTATTACTTATAGATATGAGGATATATTTTGTTATTCTAAATTCAGTCTATTTTGTGATATCCCTATATAATAACACAATTTTTGGAGTAAAAAGAGCTTTTTTCTAAATATTATAAAATCAGAAGTTGATTTTTTTTTGTCCATACTACCTTTCTGTGACTTCTCTTAATATCTACTTTTGATACAGAAAGAATTTTAGCCTTGACCAATTTTGATACCACCTACATGGCATTCTCTTAGCTCAGCTATGGGGTATGCTAGTGTTACAAGATTCAGAGACTACCTCAAATACTTGTATAAAATAACATTTCTTCAATTGGAGGAATACTTTCCTTGGACAAGTTTCTGTTTTCATCATGCCAGAATTCCAGGCACTAATAAACCCTACAAAGCTCTTCTCATTTAAGGGTCATTTCTTGAAATGCTTACAGGTCCAAAGTCGATACAGTAAAATAATTAAGCAATGTGAAAGTGGACTATGAAAAACGGGACATTACATAGTTCAAGAGTTCAGTCCATTGTTGTTCTGCATAAATATGTAAATTCTGTTAGTCCAACAAAATACATCTATGGACCGGTTTTATACCATAGACCTACATTATGCTTTTTAGTCATCTTTCCTTATCTGCTTCCATGACACAGTGCTAGACTGTGAATCTTGAATTTATCATTATTAGTATTATTCTCATCAGTGTCATTATCTAGAGATGACATTTATTGATCAACATGTCATTGCCAGGACAATAAGCACTTTGCCTGTATTATCTCTCCTAATCATATAATCATATGAGATGGTTACTAATGTCTCATCCATATCAGATATGAAGAAACAGGTGTGGAGAAGTCATATAACTTAATAAAAACTCTAAAATTTGTGGAAGAACTATCATTCTAGCCCAGGATCATGTGTTTCCAAATTCCAAGCTTCTAGACTATTGTTAAGTTCAGCATTAGTAATAAGGGTAACACCTTTGTTCTTGGCATTCTCAGAACCAGTACACTGCCTGGCAGAGAAACAGCACTGAGTGAATATTAAAATAATGAAGAATTGGTTCTAGATCTCTTTTAGTTTAATAATGATGTAGTTCAAGTGATATACTCTTTTATATACTACTTTTTATCCATTCGTAAAGCTATTATTTTCAAGTCTATACACCTGTATTCATGACTTCTTTATTTTCTTCACTGGTTAGATATATAGCACAATGAAATGAAGGAGTGTTTGAATGCTGAATCTAGAGAAGAGAAACGTAGATTCTAAATTTTGTTCTAAGACGTTTTATAGTCCTAAACATTTGTGTATGTGTTGTAACCTCGTCAAGCTTCAGTTCCATAATTATAAGAACTACTTTATTGGGTTTTGTTTAAATAAAATGAGATAAGACCTGTGTTGTCTTTTCTAAAAGGCCAAGTAAACACTGGGCCTGATTAATGTTGAGAACGCTGGTCATTATGCCTAGCAACAAAGTAACATGTGAGATATTTGTTTTAGAATTTAATGACAGAGAAAGTTTGCCTCTCACTGGAAACTGATGAAACAAATCTATTCATATAATAGAAACGCCTCATTTTATAAACAGTATCTTAGAGTTTATATTTGATTGATTAATTACTTACTTAATTATAGTCCTATGCAAAGAAGATGTTTAAATGTCTTATTCAAATTCAAATAAAATAATGTTATAGTTGGTGAACAGCCAACTACTGAGAGTCTATTGGCAGATGAAGTTAGTCATCATCTGCCTTAAAATACATTCTACTAGAACTGGGAAGAACTTGTAGCAGACACAGCTGACGGTAAAATCCCAATGAGTCATGTCCATGTATAAATATCTTCCCTTGTGTGCAGCCAGAATCAGTGGCATCTGGCCAATAAATCATGGACAAAGTAATAGCATAAATAGTCCCTGGATTACAGTAGGCAAAGATGAAGCAATGTTTCTGTTTTAATTAGGATTATTTAATCAGTTGACTTTGAGGTAATCAAAAGGGAGACTACCCTGGATGGACCTCATTTTATCAGGTAAAAGACACTGAAAGATGGACAAGGGTCCTCCATGAGGTCAGACAAGCCCCCCCCAGAGGCCTTCAAGAAGCAAGCAACCATGATTTCAATAGCCAGAAGAAAATGAACTCTGCCAACAACTTGAATGAGCTTGGAAGCAGATTCTTCCCCAGTCAAGCTCCCAGATGAGAATGCAACCAGGCTGACAAATAAACTGCAGTCTTGTGAGACCCTCAGCAGAAATCCAATTAAGCTGACACCTGTTTCACAAAAACTGAGAGATAATAATGTGTGTTGTTACAAGTGACTAAGACTGTGGTATTACACAGCAGTAGAAAGCTAGCACAAGTCCCATCCCTAGAGTACAAATGCCCAGTACAAATCTCTGCGTATAAGAATCCCAATCCCTGTACTAAGGCTGTCCTCTACCATAGACATACTGGTAAACAAAGAAATAAAGAGACTTATGAGGGTATGAAACAGATTTGAATGATGACAAATTTCATAAAAGGATAAACTGCTTCAGAGAAAAAAAATGTGTTTAAAATGGTATGTATATTGTGGAGCATGGGAACTGACCTGGGGACCTGTGGGGGGGGGGGGGGGGGAGGGTGGTACTAATTCTGATGTTGCTGGAAAGAAGTGATCTTACTGGTTATAGGGCAAGGATGTGTCAACTCATCATGGTACCCTTTGGAAATCCACATGTGTGGATGCAAAGAGCTAACCTACCAAAGGAATTCAGGCAGTTTTTGTAAAAGTAGGCTGACTTAACATGGCTCAGAGAGAAAAAAACTTTTTCCTCTCACCTTAAAGTACCATCTTTGTCTTGCCCTATATATCTCATTGAAAACCTATTCTGGGGCCTGTATATGTGACAGCTCATCAGTGGTGGCAGCAGAAAAAGGAAATAAGGCACTGGAATCTGCAGGAAAATATAGTCAGTGAGGGACAGGTTATTTTGAGAACACCACAAATTTCCACACAGCTTTCAGGGACAAAGATAGCTTGACATTATGTTGGATGTTGCAACTTGTTTTCACCTTCATCAATAAGATGCTGGTGCTGTGGGGAACAGCTATAGATATAGTTCTTTGGCATTTGTAACTGTAGAGTCTAGCCTGATGATGCTGACCTATTGATGGGGACACTAAGAACTCTCAGAAATATTTGTGGAGTGAAATCCCTCCCAAAACTGAACTAGCTATTCAAAATACCGATGGAGTCTCTGTATTTGATACCTAGATATGAAAATATTTGCACATGTACTTATAAATTTGAGAAGACAGAAGGATGTTTGAAATCCAGATATCAAAAGAAGGGCAAACAACACAAACAAATTTCTCTTGAATCTCCAGAAAGAACACAGTATAATACAGAATTTGGGAATTGGTGGGTAGTCCTAAGGTAGGTTATTCTCTCAGAAATATATCATTTCTGCAACACAATCTTAAGAAATATGAATTATTTAAAAAAATAAACATTTGGAAAATTTACTTAAAAACCTGTTATGTCCAGCTTCTTTTGAAAAATCTAATGAATCCTAATTGCTCATTTCAATTATTTGCCTGCCTCTTTGGGTTATTGAGCTTGGGACCTATAAATTTTCAAGTAATTTCATCCACATCTTTATGGAAATACAACAAAGCATTTCTTAAGTTTCTATAGCATTATTCCTAATGTAACTTATGCTTTCCTAGCAATTTTAGCTTGAAGAAAAACAAGAGTGAAATCTATTTCTCAATCACGTAATCTATATTTAACATTGTAGTTAACATGCTTTCTTCCTTCTATTGTCTTGATCTTTACTTTTAATTTGTTCCTTATTAACAATATTTTAAAGACTTTTGGTAGAAACTCTACCATTTGGGGATAAATAGGAAGATTTAATATAAATTAAGAAAGTAAAAAAATGCTTGTTTAAATGGAATTTTACTATATTATTTTTAAGGTTTTCTTTGCTATAAATTATTTATAGGAATATTAATTTTTATAAAATGTATAGGATATAATGCAGGTACATGGAACAGAAAGTGCTGAAGCTGAATTCTTACACGTTAACTAGAATGTTGTAATTTAGAAAAAACCTTGGGATGGGATGAAGGGATATCTTCTCTCATGTATCACAACTGACCCAAAAGGATCTCATCAAAACAGTAATGCTCGCACTTTAGCTTGGATGAGAATTACCTGCAAGGCTTATTAGAAACAGTTGCTAGTAGAGGGTGAGACTTTGCTTGTCTAATGAGTTCACCGGTGATGCTGATTCTGCCCATTGCTGGACCCCCCCCCTTTTTTTTTAAAGATTTATTTTATTTTATTTATTTCTCTCCCCTTCCCCCCACCCCCCACCCCGGTTGTCTGTTCTATGTGTATATTTGTTGCGTCTTCTTCTTTGTCCGCTTCTGTTGTTGTCAGCGGCACCGGAATCTGTGTTTTTTTTGTTGTTGCGTCATCTTGCTGTGTCAGCTCTCCGTGTGTGCAGCACCATTCCTGAGCAGGCTGCACTTTCTTTCTCGCTGGGTGGCTCTCCTTAAGGGGTGCACTACTTGTGTGGGGGGCTCCCCTATACGGGGGACACCCCTGCATGGCATGGCACTCCTTGCGCACATCAGCACTGCACATGGGTCAGCTCCACACGGGTCAAGGAGGCCCGGGGTTTGAACCACGGACCTCCCATGTGGTAGACGGACGCCCTAACCACTGGGCCAAGTCCACTTCCCTGGACCCCCTTTTGATAACTATTTCACACAACTATAATCCTCTGGAGGGAAGGTGTATGCCTTATTCACTCCTGAATCCCCATGGCAGATGCTTAACACAAATCTATAGAAAGAAACAAGGATAATTATCTTATAGGGTTTGAGGGTCCCCTGTTAGGAGGATCAGCTTCTAAGAGCTGCCTGATTTCATCTGTTCTTTATGCCTTTTCCTTATCTAACTAGAAAAGCCCAATTTTGTGTACTTGAAAATATATTCTGCTTTTTCTTTTATGAAACCTACATACCTAATTTAAATTTTTTAAAATGCAAGTAACTGAAATATAATTGGATTCATTAAATTGTTAAATCTAGGAGGAAGAAAATGTTTATTTTCCTTTAACTCCTATTGGTATTCTATATGTAATTGTACTTCAACTTCTTTTAATTTACAGTTAAATGATAGTTTAATCACATTCACTAGGAAAAATGAATTCATGAAGATAGTTTTTTTTCTTATTTGAGTTAAATATATTTCACATTAATTCTCCATTTCATTCCTTGGTAAATGGAAAAAACAAATTTTTATTTTCTTTATGAACAGACTATATCTAAACTTCAGCAAGGCAGCTAAAATTAACAAATATTATTCCTTAATGTAGAGTTTATTCTTTTCCATGGGTAGGGCGATAACTAGCACATTGCTTACCAAAATTTTCTTTTTTCCTGTTTATATAGCTGGGTTATATTTCCTTCTCTTTATTGTAGGTGTGGCTATTTTCACTGAGTCTGGTTAAAGGAATATGATTGTAAATGGTCAAAACTACTTCCAGTTCTGGCCATGAGATCCCCCAAATTCTCTTTTCCTCTCATTTGGCTAAATGAAGAAGACTTCAATGCCTTAAAGGAGGGAAGCCATCCAAGATAGAAGGAACCTGCATCTCTAATTCACTATGTGGAACAAAATTGTCCTCTCTCCCACCAACTAGACTTTATTTGAGCAAGAAATAAATGCCTATTATGTTAGATTACCGAGATCATGGAGTTTGTCTGTTAGAGCTGCTAGGATTCCACAAACTAAAAAAAAAAAATTAAATAGTGTAATAAGTTTTCAACTCAGTAGGGTAAATACCTATGAGCCTGATTGCTGGATCATATGGTAAGACTATGTTTACCTTTGTGAGAAACTGCCAAACTATTGTCTAAAATTGTTTTACCACTTCACATACCTGTCAGCAATGAATAAATATTCTTACTGCTCTGGATATTTGCCAGCATTTGGTATTACCAGTTATGGGATAGATTTAGCCATTATAATAGATGTTCACTGGTATTTCATTTTTGTTTAAATTTGCAATTCCTTGATAACATATGATTTTGAAAATCATTTCATATGATTATGTGCCATCACTATGACTCCTTTGGCATGGTGTCCATTTTGATCTTTTGCCCAAACTTTAATTGGATTGTCTGTTTTCTTATTGTTGAGTGTTAAGAGTTCTTTGTATATTTCAGATGCAAGTCCTTTGTATTACCCAAGTGAGTTGAAAACCTTATTTCTACTAAAAAATCTGGACATGAAAGTTTATAGCGACTATTCATAATCATCCCAAACTGTAAGCAACCAAAATGTCCCTCAACAGGAGAGTAGATAAATAAATTGTGATATAGCCATACAATGGAATATACTCATCAGTAAAAAGAAATGACTTATCAAGTCACAGAAAGACAAGGAAGAAACTTAAATGTATGTTGCTCTATGAAAGAAGACAGTCTGGCAAGGCTATATATTGTATTATTTTAACTACATGACATTTTGAAAAAGTCAAAATGATGGAGACAGTAGAAAGGTCAGTGATTGCCAGGATTTGAGGTAGAGGGAAGCAAACAATGAATGGGTGAAGCACAGAGAAATTCTAAGGTTGTGAAATTATTCCTTATGAAATTTTGATAGCGGTTACATACCACTATGTTTTCAAAACCCATAGAACTGTATAACATGAAGCCTGAACCTTTACATAAACTGTGGACTATAGTTAATGATAATGTATCCATAGTCATTCATTAATTTTAACAAACGTACAAAACTAATGTAAGGTATTAATAATAGCAGAAACTGTGTGTTGAGGTGGGGAGTGGAGGTGGGGTGAGAATATGGAATTCTGTACTGTGGGCTCAATTTTTCTATACATCTAAAGCCATAATCAAAGTAGTCTATTGATTATTTTTAAAATATGGTAGTACCTTGAAGTGTGGTTCTGTCATCATGTTATGAAGTAGCAAAAGTTTGGTAAAGTTGTCACCTGAAGTATTTAGAAGGCAGGCAGCTTGCCTAATGGGACTCTAGCTCTAAGCGGGTTTGTTAGAAAGATGACTGATGTGTGATGGTTACTAATGCCTACCTTCAAAAAGGTATTACAAGAATAAGATTAGCTCAATGAGCATTTCCTGATATTTAAGTAGAAATTAAAGGGAATAGAAACCAAGGGCTTTAGAAGTTTAAAAAAACTGATTGCAGCATGGCCACCAAAATCTGAAAGGTAAGATTGGAAATATATTTAAGTAAATAAGAGCAAAAAACTTATTTACACCTGTCAGTTGAACAAAATGACACTGTGTGCAAAAATGACCTGATTAAGCGTGCTATTTCTACACCCAATTCTTTTGTTCCAGATCACCTCAAGGTAAGGTCTAAGCAAGGAATTTCTACATCCTTAAGGGAGAGTGCATTCATACAGCTTTCCCAGGAGTATTTCAGAAACATATGGGCTGGGAACTGCTGTATTTCTCTCATTCTCCTTTATCCCAGGAGGAACAGGTATTGTGTTTATCTTGTCCCTGTTCTTCCCTTGAATTGGGGTGTGTATATGGGGTGGGTGGGGTTGTCTTTTAGATCCCAATCTATTAGAGAAGACTCTCACCCAGAAATTGTGGATTTTGTACAAATGGAATAAATGATCGTCTCCTTCGAGCTGGAGTGTATGTGTTCTATGTGGAGCAAGAAGATGGAAACAGATATTTGGTGATCAGAAGGCAAGACACTAGTTAGGAAAGGCTCATTGCTTACTAACCCTGTATTCCAGTTTTCCCAAGCTCACAGCTAACCCTAACTTCCCAGGGTCTACTGCAGTAAAGGGTGGCCATAGACACAATTCTGGCCAATGAAATATAGGTACAAATGATTTGGCTTACCTCGAGGCACAGCCCATCAAATCCTCCCTTGATTTCCATCCTCTACGCACTCCACTTGTCTGCTGGCTGAATGGAGAAAATTCTGAGGCTTTAGAGGAAGGATGACTCAAAAATAAAAAGAGCTGTTCCTTGAATAATGCTGGGAGCAGAGCCCCCCACCACTCCCAATAAATTGTAGGTGAATGAGAAAATAATTTCTGTTTAACCATTGATCCATGGAGTTTTATCTCTTATAGCAGAAAGTATTTTCCTACCACAAAGCAAAATCTTAGGATTTGGCTAATAGCTTTGATTTGAACGTTAAAAAAAAAAAAGACATTAAAGGTTGATAAAGTGGAGGAAGCTAAGTGACAGAATGGCCATATGCCTCAGAACAGGTGCCTAGGCCATAAGGGACAGGGGTGTGAGGAGAGGTTCTGTCAATTACTTCAACAGATACTCTTTTCAGCCATGGAAAGCAAAAAACAATACAAACAAGGCTCAGACGCATTAAAAACCAACTACGATTATGTTACTTGAAAGGGACATAGTTGCTATAATAAAATGAGTTTATTTTTTCTAAGTGTCAACAATAAATGCCATCTCATATCTAAAAAGAATTTGATGAAAATTATCTTTCTTAGGGCACAAAGTTAGAATTTAAATTTTAATCCAATAACACTAATTCTTACTTAGAAGTATTTTCAAAGATTCTTAACTTTTAAACAATAATTATTGTCCTAGGAGATCTGATACAGAAAGAATTCTGTGCCTCCAGATTATTACTATGAATCCAAATTCTTTCATTTATTCAAATATCTACCATTATATGTTTTCTCATTTTTAATATACTAAAGAAATATTTGAACATGATATTAAAATTCTTTTCAGGGTTCACTGAATAATATTCTATTCTAGGTTTTCTTTAACTAAAATTAACTTAAATGACTCAATAACTTTAGAGCTTTAATCTGAACAGAAGCAACTGAAAAGAAAAAAAAAGTGTGATGTTGTAAAGAGAGATTTTTATAGGGTGATAAGAATGCCCTAAGTGAAAAATTGTCTTAACTGTTAAGGTGAACAAAAAGAATGGTAACTATTTAAAAAACATTTTTCCAACCAAATGTTTATTTTTCTTTACCCTAGTGGGTGAAGAGTAGGAACTGATATATTAAACACTGACCTTTCAAAGACACTCCTATTTGTAAAGAAAATGAAAATGTGGAAAAATATGAACCTAAAAGTTCCAAATTAATATATAAATCTCAATCCTGCCTTTTATTACCTATGTAATGTTGAATAAGTTTCATGAACTATTTGCATCTTTATTTCCATGCAAACTAAATATAATGCCTGAAGTATGAGGTTGTGAGCATAACTAGGATGGCAGATATAAAACTCTCACTGTTACTACAGCAGTGATATGGCTATAGCAAATGCACAGTAAATGTTAGTTGAGTAATTTAGAGAGACCAAAATATTGAAAAATATTATAGGGAAATGGAATATGTGGCCATCGGAAGTATTGTGGAAGCAGAGAGATTCATTGATCGCGTTTTGAAGGCCAGGACTCAGGAATATTCGTGAGAAGGAGAAAAAGTTTATTACGACCAGACAGGCTCGAGGGCTCCTGACCAAAAACCTGAGCCCCGAATAGAATCTTTGGGTCCCTTTTATACAGAGGATGTAGGAGTGGGGAGTCGAATGGTACTTTTATGCAAAAAAGACTTTCTTTGCTGGTCCTTAGAGTTTTAGGTGTTTGTCTGAGTATCAGATAGGTCTTGAATTAACACATATCCCCCACATTCCAGATAAGCTTGAATTAACACATTTAGTCTACATCCTCCCTAAATATCCAAAGCCTATAGAGCCTATATCACTTAATTGGCTTTCCAGGAACTAGGCAGACTGGAGTGGTTGGCATGGTTACGAGAAGCGGGGGGGGGGGGGGGGGGGGGGGGCTGCAGTTTTTATTGTTGGCATGCACACGTGGCTTACGCTGGAACCTTAAGTTTAGCAAGCTTACACACTCAGCCCAGGTTTTTTATGAAGAAACACACAGCCCCCACATACAGCCCATATCAGAAGGAGACCACGTTTGATTTGCTTGATTAGTTGTTAGCTTCAAATCATAGCGGAAGAAGCCTCCTGCTTAAGGAGGCTCTTCGATAAATTCCATCATGGCCTCTTCTTTGAAGATGGATTCATTTCTACGATTTAAACGTGACTTAATGTGGGGATTGCATCATGTCCCCCACAATAAATGTTCAAGTCCTAACCTGTCCTGTTGGTGTGAACTCATTTGTAAGGAGGATCCCCGAAGGTCCTATTAAGATGAGACCAAATTGAAGCAGGGTAGCCTTAATCCAACAGGACTGTAGTTATCACAAGGAGGCGAAATCTAGACCGAGGTCCAGTCTACTGAGGAGGAGGGCTAGAAGCCACAGAGGAGAAGGAATTAGACAGGTTACCCTACAAGGGAGACAGAGACTGACTACTGGCATCAGAGCACTTCAGATTGAAGAGAAAGTATGTCCTGCCCATACCTTCAGTTTGGACTTCCAGGGTCCAACAGAAAAGAAAAAAAAATCCTGTTGTTGAAGCCAAGCAGACTGTGGTGTTTGTCACTGGAGCCCTGGTAAACTAAGACACTTAATAAAACATTGCTGGGAACCACATTACATCTTACCAGGTTAGTTAAAAAATAAATTTAAAAAACAATTTACACACAGCCAATTCCTAAAACATTACTTTTGGGGAGAGTAAAATGGAGGGTACCATGCACTCATACATTTCATATGGTGTAAATAATATTTTCCCAAAATGTAGCATGAGGCTCCAATTTAAGGAAAATGATCACACAAATCTTCCTGTTTTATTTCTTTGTATACTTCTATCTGCTTTCTTTCTCAGCCTCTGTCTATTCCATGAACCAGATGCTTAAACTCCATTAGGTGAAGGGAAGAGATAGAACAATTCAGAAGTAATAAAGTTGATAATAACAAATGCAGAAACATCTATCTTATTAAATTCAATTTTATTTAAATTCGACTTCTGAGCAAAGAATACCATCCACACATACCAAGGTGAATGAAAATTAAGTAATTTTAAACAAGAACCAGCATTTTTAAAGTCCCTAAGTGGAGAGTAATTAGATTCATTTAGAGAACCAGCAAATCTATAGGATTTAGCTTTCAAGTGAATTAAGCATTGAAGAAAGATAGATTTATTTGACAGTTTGTTGAAGAGCCCCTCTGAATTGCAATATTTTTGGTTAATATGCATGTGTACAAGACCAACTCCTTTGAAATGAAGTGCTGTGAAAAATGTCAAGAGATCAATTTGGCGTAATCATTGCCTGGACACAAGCACTGTGGAATGGAGTACAGTAAATTACTGAAGTGTCTCATTTTGAAGGGCACATTAAATAGCATTTAATTACATCTGTTCAAAACATGAAGGGATTTTTAATGCAACATACAAAATATCTAAAATTAGAATGAGAAATTGGTTAGAAACATTTAAATGATCACACTAAACATCTCAGAACTTTCCAAATAAAGATATCTTATTAACTCTCATAAGGAATACTTCCTATTTAGTGGCTTATCTATTGCTAATCTTACCTCTAAGCTCTTATTGACTCTGTCTGCTCTAATTGTTGACATCTCAAACAATTTCTATTTACTCTTACTTAGCTTGATGCCTGGAGCCCTGCAGGGAACCCCTTTGAATTCACACACTTAATTACTTTCTTCTCTCCAGGGAAGTATTATTCTGGAAAAAGGAGAGGGGAAAGAGTTTATTAAATAGTGTCATAAAGTAGGCAGCAATATTAAATAAGAATGTATGTGAAAGGATAAATGATTGAAGAAAAAATATCTAGAACTTGGGAAATGGGCAAAAAGAGGATATATAGCATGCCTGTCAATGTTTTATTTTAACAGAGAGCCCAAAGATTGGTTAAGTATCAAGAAGAACTCTCTTTATTTTATATGCTATCTCCTATTGATTAAAGGCCAATTCCCTGTAAAGTTACATAAATTGTGTGTTTTTTTTCTCTTTGGTCAAGTCAAATGCCAATGGTTTTTTCTGTCTAATAGAAACGATAACATCAAAGGTATGGTTTTATTGTCTTGAAAGACATCCATCAGTTTTGTATATAACTCAAAAAAAATCTTATTCTAGTTGAACATTCATTTTTTTTCAAATGCTGATAAATACTCAAATCTTTTGAAGCTCTTTCAGTCACTTTCAACAGCCTGATGGTTCCCTCACTGATGATGAGATCAATCAAAGTTTATACAGGCTCATTCTATATTATTTGAAATCCATGTTGGACTATACCCTAGTAAGTAGATGAAGACAACTAATTTTTTGGTTTTCTTGAGGCTGAACTTCATTCATGATGTGCATTTGCCATTTAGGCATACATTTTGGAAATTTCAATTTAGGTGATGGCATATTCTAATGTAAGTATCAAAGCTCTGAACAACACATCATCATTGTGAATTATTTCCAAGTTTGAACTCCTTCCATTAGTGTATATAGTCAAAAGTCACATGTGTAGTGCACCTTATATAGATCTCACAGGATTATTTTACTTACGTTTGAGATAATAACTGCACACTCAATAGCAACGCTGACATTCTACGTGTTTGGTGTTCTTTGAATCTATGACTCACTATTTTACTCTGAAAGTATTCTGAGTATAGGAATATTCCATCATTTCCCTTAATCCATTGTATATAACATTAGAGTAGATGTACATTCAATATTAAACAGGTTTATCATGAAATGTATGCAGACATATAAATCAAATTCTCTTGTGCCTGCTTTATTTCAAAAGCTGTATCATAAAATTGAATTTTCTTAGGATAATTTAATAAAGTCATTGTATAAAGAAATTCATACACATTTTGTTTTGGTTGATATATACTCAGTATTTTGTGAACTAGAATAATAGGTTGAATGATTGAGAAAAATGATGTTGAAAGAAATTAAAATATTAAAAAGACAAAGACAAAAATGCATTTCACTTTAACTTCAAAAATAGTTTTGTATCTAATCTTTCTGAAGGGTTAATACATTGACAGCATAACATCCCCATATTCATAGTGATATGAGTAAAGATATCAAAACTTGGAAAGAAGTCACAAGAAACTTTTCATTGATATGTCATCTCTGCCATCTTGGAAATAATACTCTAGGACAATATCAGACAGAATATGCATATGCATGATCACGAAATAAATTTTATTAAATATAAGCCCTCCTCAATAAAGCAAAGAAGGGAGAACTGGGAAATGTAATTGCTGAAGGTATCATTTGATGCCTTTTATTATCTCTATAAAACTATAATATTTATATGCCCAGAATGCTTTTAAATTGATAAGACCAGTAACTCTAATCAATGCATTTCCCATAAAAGAAGATTATTGTTTATATTCTGTCCTGCACAATTTTCTAGGTTATGACAAAATATACAATGGCCTATATTCAACATGGCAATGTCACAGAGAACATGTAAACCATAATGTAAACTAGTCCATGGTTAGTAACAATGCTTCAGTATGTGTTAATCAATTGTAACAAATATACCAAACCAATAAAGGATGTTGTTGATGTGGGAAGGTGTAGGAGGGGGAGGGGTTGGGGCATGTGGGAATCCCTTATATTTGTTATATAACATTTATGTAATCTAAAGCTTCTTTAAACATGAAAATAAATTACTTAAAAAAAAAGAACACACACACAAAGAATATGTGTATTTGGGCTTTTGCAAAGGTAGTCGAACCTTAAGTACAAGAAATAACCTTTTAGGCATGCCATTTACCACATGTCCTCTATGACACTGCAATGATGAATAACAGGCCATTGTATATTTTGTCATAACCTACAAAACTGTGCAGGACAGAGTGTAAACTAAGGCTGAAAATGTGATATGAACAAGAATATGAACAAAAGGGCTTAGATGTTTTATTCTTAAGGACAAATCAGTATTCTAGTTGAGTTTTTATGTCTAAAGGAAAAAATAAAACTCATCTTGTAAACATACAAGAACAGATTAGAGAGTTTACTAAAAAGTGTGCTTGCTCTTTAGAATATTAAAATTATTCTATTGCTTAGTATTATACTGTCATCATAATATATAATATTAAGTTATTATTCATGTTATCTTTGTTTAAATTGCATTTGACTTTCTAAAACATGACTTGAGAAATACAATTTGTTCTATGCATTTTATAGGCCATAATGTGCTTATTTCTTTTCAATGTGTGATTATTTTTATGTGCAATAAAGCATGGGTTGTCAGTTGAATATGTTGAAATGTAATAATCTTTAAACCTTTTATGGAGAATTCTCAAATAGCACATCTTTTTCTATATATTTCTAACTGACAGTCAATGGAAAGTTAAAATTATAGCTATAGTTGGAGCTCCATTCTACTAAAATGTCTGAATATAAATTTTACAGCACTGTTGTCTGCTTCAGATTATCTCTTGCTAGAAAAAACTGTTAACAAAATTGTTTTCACTAAAGCTTTGATAATTTTGGCAGATGAGCCTCAGAAGTGAACTTCAGACCTATTAATGGAAAACAGTGAGAACAATGAACTAAACAGTCCTTAAAGAAGTTAGAAATGTGGAAAAGTCATTAAACACTAAGAGGTAACACAGCAATTATTTTCCCCTTGCATCTAGTTACTATTTTAACTTAAAATCCATTATTTTGTTTATTACTAATAGAATTTGTTAGGCAAAAATAGTAAAAGGATAAAATATGCATAAACCATTTAAAGAGTTATAAATATATAGCACATTGCTATTCTTATTATGTAAGTAATCAGAATAAATATGATTAAAAAAGAAATATTGGGAGAGATCCAAGATGGTGACAGAGTAGGGAGCTCTAAGAGTCAGTTTGTCCCACAGAGCAGGATCTGTCTGGATAAACTATTTGGGAGACTCTGGAAACCAGAAGACTACTGTTGACCATTTCTGGTAAATGGCACCGTTAATCTTTAGCAAACTAAAACACCTGGGGATAAAAGAAGTGTACAAAAGGATGGTGCTTCAGGGGCAATCACCGGACATTGTAAATCCTCACAGGGCCCACTGGATGGAATGCGGGAGAGTATGGGCCATGATGTGGACCATTGACCATGAGGTGCAGAGGTGCCCAGAGATGTACTTACCAAATGCAATGGATGTGTCATGATGATGGGAATGAGTGTTGCTGGGGGGGGAGTGGTGGGGTGGGGGTGGTGGGGTTGAATGGGTCCTCATATATTTTTTTTAATGTAATATTTTTACAGAATCAATAATAAAAAAAATAAATTTAGGAAAAAAATAAAGAAGTGTACAAATAGTACAATCTCAAAAACTGTACACTATATTCAGAGTAAGAATCATATGATAAGAATTGAAAAAATGATTTGTTAAGCATGAGCTGCAAGGAGAGAAGTTCCTGAGAGCCTCAAGGAGCTGAGGCTTAGGGAGAAATGAGCCATACACCTGATACCAGAAATTGGTGGGCTTTTAAAATGGGAGTTTATTAGGGTAAAGCCTTACAGTTCCAAGGCATGAAAAATGTCCAAATCAAGGCATCATCAGACATGCGTTGTCTCGCAAAAGTCTGCTGCTCCTGAACTCTTGCCATGTATAAAGCAATATGGTGGTCATTTTGTGTCCTCCTCCAGGCTCACTTTCTCCTCAAGTTCAGCTGTGGGCAACTTGACATATCTCTCATCTCTCTCTGGACCTTGTCTCTCTGGACCTTGTCTCTGCAACTTTGGTCTGCTCTGATTCCAGTTGCCAGTCGCTCTCTTGCTCTCTCAGCCTCTCGGGTTTCTCTTTCTTTCTGCAGTTGTGGAATCTCATTCATTGTTATTTGCATTCCCATAAGATCCGTGATTTTTCTTTGCAACCTTTAATACTTCTTTGGGTTGACCAGAGTCTTCTTAATAGCCTTAATCTCTTTAGCTATCTCATTGAATTTCTTAAGGAGATTTGTTCAGCCATTTGTGATTAGTTGTCTCATATCTTGTATTTTATCTGTAGTTTTAATTTATTTCTTTGATTAGACTACATTTTCTGTTTCTTAGTATGGCTTGTAATTTTTTGCTGATGTATACACATCTGTTTTTTTTTTTTTTTTTTAATGTGATTATTCCCTACTCAGTTTCACTCTTTAGATTACGGCATTCTTATTGGATGGATTTGTACTAAAGCTTCTCTTTGACACTTGTTTCAACTTACTTTGGTAATGGTAAGCAACACAATTCCAATCTCTTGATTCCAAATTCTGTTTTACTTTGCAAAATGGCTATTGATGCAAAGTACTAGAAATTGGTTGACTTTTATAAAGGGGATTTACTTGGGATAAAACCTTATAGTTTCAAGGCCATGAAGAGTCCAACTCAAGGAACCCTAAGAGGTATTCTCTGAACAAAGCCAGTTCATAATCAAACATGACAGCATCTGATCTCTGCCAAGATCCCCGCATTTAGGCAGCTGTAGGCAAACCTGGCAAAGGGCTTGTCTCTTACCAGACCTCCTCTCTGGGTCTCAGCAGCTCCATTTGCTTCCTGAATTCAGCTGTAAGATCTCAGGCATATGGCTCATTTCTCCTTGGGCCTCATCAATTTGAGCCTCTTGGGAACTTCTCTCCTGGAAACTCAAGAGTGGATGACAGGGTAGTTCTTTCTCTTATCATAGCAGTATCAAACATGGTGCCTTCCTTTGGCTGTATCTGTGTCTCCATTTTTATCACCTGAGTGACACCTCACTGCTATAGTACAACCAAAAGGGTCTCATAACCACAGGAATGGATTAGTCCACAAACATAATCTTTTCTCTTTTTGGGATTCATAAAATAATGTCAAATTTCTACAACAATGGAAAGTGAAAGGATAAAATGGAAAAGTAAGTAATGTCTTTACAGTAACAATACTGAATGTTAAAGGCTTAAACTCCCCAATAAAAATACACAGACTGGCAGAATGGCTAAAAAAAATGTATCAGTCATCTATATGCTCTTTATAAGAGACTCACCTTAGATGAAAGAACACAGACTGAAAGTGAAAGGTTAGAAAAAAAGAATCCCATGCAAACTGTAACCAAAATAGCACTGGGATAGCTACACTGATGTCTGACAATATAGAATCTAAATGCAAAACTGTTATAAGAGACAAAAAGGACATTATAAATTAATAAAAGGGACAATACACCAGGAAGAAATATATATTTAACATCTAACCATGGTGCCCCAAAACACATGAGGCAACACTGGCAAAACTAAAGGAAGAAATAGATGGTGCTACAGTAGTTCAATACACTGCTCTCATCGTTGGCTAGAGCATCTGAACAGAAGATCAATAAAGAAACAGAGAAGATGAATAATATCATAAATGAACTAGAGTTAAGATATTTATAGAGTGTTGAACACCAAAATAAAAGGATATTTATTCTTTTCAAGTACTCATAGATCCTTCTCCGGGACAGATTATGTGTTGGGTCACAAGACAAGATTTAAATATTAAAAAGACTAAAATTATACAGAACAATTTCTTTGATCATAACATAATGAAGCTGGAAATGAATAATGGACAAAGGGAAATTCATAAATATATGGAAAATAGAAAACACACTTTAAACAATCAGTAGGTCAAAGAAGAAATTGCAAGAGAAATCAGTAAATAACTTGAGAGGAATGAAAATGAGAATACAATATATCAAAATTTATGGGACACCATAAAGGTAGTTCTGTGAGGGAAATTTATAACCCTCAATGCTTACATTAAAAAAGAAGGAGTTAAAATTGATGATCTAACAGCACACCTGGAGGAACTAGAAAAGGAACAGCAAACTAATCCCAAGCCAAGCCAAAGAAAAAAAATAATAAAGATTGGAGCAGAAATAAATGAAATTGAGAACAAGAAAACAACAGAGAGAACCAACAAAGCCAAAAGTTAGTTGGTTGAGAAGATCAACAAAATTGACAAACCCTTTGCAAGACTGGGAAAGAAAAAAGAAAGATGTAGAAAGAAATAAAATCAGAAACGAGAGGGGAGACATTACCACTGACACTGCAGAAATAAGATAGATCATAAGAGGATGCTAAGAACAACTGTATGTCAAAATTTACACAATGTAAATGAAATGGACAAATTCCTAGAAACACATCAACCACCTACACTAACCACAGAAGAAATGGATCACCTCAGCAAACCAAGCATAAGTGAAGAAATTGAAACAATAATCAAAAACCTCACAAAGATGAAAAGTCCAGAACCAGATGACTTCAAGGTACATTCTACCAATCATTTGAAAAAGATCTAATACTACTGTTGCTCAAGCTCTTCCAAAAAACTGAACAGGAAAGATCACAACCAAACTCATTCTATAAAGCCAACATCATCCTAATATCAAAACCAGAAAAAGATATTATAAAAAAGAAAACTACAGATGAATATCTGTAATGACAAAAAACATGAAAATCTTCTACAATATACCTGCAAACTGAATGCAAAAGCACATTAAAAGAATATAGACAATTGGGATTTATCTCAGGTATGAAGCATGGTGCAACACAAGAAAATAAATTAATGTAATGAAACACACTGATAAATTGAAGAAGAAAAACCACATGATCCTCTCCATTGATACAGAAAAGGCAAGTGGCAAAATTCAGCACCCTTTCTTGATAAAAACACTCCAAAATATAGGAATAGAAGTAAGCATTCTCAATATGGTAAAGTGCATACATGAAAAACCTTCAGCTAGCATAATATTCAATGGTGGAAAACTGTAAATGTTCACACTGAGATAAGGAACAACAGAAGGATGCCCACTGTCACTATTGCTATTCAATATTGTGCTAGAAACTCTAGATAGAGCAAGTAGGCTAGATGAAGAAATAAAAGGCACCAAATAGGAAAGGAAGAAGTAAAACTTTCACTATTCACTAATGAAATGATCCTAGGTTTTTCTAAACCTGAAATCTCCACAAAAGCTACTAGAACTAATGGATAATTTCATCAAAGTAGCAGGATTCAAGTTTAATATGCAAAAAGCAATAATGTTTCTATACACTACTGATGAACAATCTGTGGAAGCAACCTTAAAAAAAATCCCATTTCTAATAGCTCAAAGAATCAAATATTTAGGAAAAAACTTAATTAAGGACATAAGGGACCTGTATTCAGAAAACTACAAAACATTGCTAAAAGAAACCAAATTAAGACTTAAATAAAGGGAAGGATATTCTATGTTCATGGATTTGAAGACAAAATATCATTAAGATGTCAGTTCTACCCAAAATGATTTATAAATTCAAAGTGATTGAAATAAAAACCCCAAAAGCCTTTTTTGCAGATATGGAAAAACCAATTATCAAATTCATTTGGAAGGGTAAGGGACCCTGAATGGCAAAAAAACAATTCTTTAAAAAGAAAACAAATTTGGAGGACTAATACTTGTTGACTTTAAAGCCTATTACTTAACTACAGCTGTAAAAACAATATGGTGCAGGTGTAAAGACAGATGGAATGACCAGTGGAACTGAACTGAGTACTCAGGAATAGACTTCATGTTTACAGAGAAGTGATTTTTGACAAGGCTATCAAGCTTTCCAAGATGAGCTGGACAGTCTATTCAACAAATAGTGACAGGAGAACTGGATAATCATATCCAAAAGAATGAAAGAGGACCCCTATCTCACGCCTCATATAAAAATTAATTCAAAATGGATCAAGGGCCCTAATATAAAAGCATCAACCATAAAACTCCTAGAAGAAAATATAGGAAGTCATCTTCAAGATATGGTGGTAGGTGGTAGTTTCTTAAAACTTATACCCAAACAAGAACAACAAAAGAAAAAAGATACATGGAACCAACTCAAAATTAAAGACTTTTGCACCTCAAAATACTTTGTAAAAAGGCAGAAAAGGCAGCCAACTCAATGGAAGAAAATATTTGGCAATCACATAACCGGTCAGGGTTTAATATCCAAGATATATGAAGAGATCATACAATTCAATAATTTAAAAAATTATCCAAATTAAAAATTGGGCAAAAAACTTAAAAGGACAATTTTCTAGAATTGTGGGAATAGGGCACTAAGCTCAATGCTTTCACAAAACAATGAAGAAAGAGCCGAAAATTATCCGAGGGACCTACTTTGTTGGTCAGCAGACCAGAACAGGCCTACATGACTCCCAGGAGGTTAAAGGACAGAGAGACAAAGAACCCAAAACAATAAATGTGAGTTACCAAGACCCTACTGTGATGGGGAAGGGTTCCCCTCCCACACACCCAAGACATTAAGCTGGGGTAAAACCCTGGCTCATTGCAGTCAGATGAGAGGGGAACAGGCATCTTCCTCCCTTTTGGCTGTTTCAAAATAAAGGGAGGGAGAGTCAGGGTGCTTTACTTCATTAAATTTGTCCAGGATAGCCTGCTTTGAATTTCCCCTCTGGAGGTTCAACCTAGGAACACAGGAAGCCCAGAATGAACCACCACTGTGGGAAGGGGCATTGATGCATGCCATCTACTGACCAGTCTGGAAATCGCATGGACAAACACTTGCATTTTTCTGTATCTTAGCCCTGGGAGAAAATGTGTACACCACTACTGATTCCCTGGTGTGATTTTGATAACATAAACTAGGCAATTTTAGAGACTTAGGAAAAGATAAACCAACTATCAAAGAAGAGATGTGAAAAAAAAATAGTAGGCAAAAGAGGGAAGTGGGCCATGAGTAAATTCTCCAAAATATTCATATTCTTAGACATCAACAAAAACTTACTAGCCCTACTAGGAAACAGGAAGAGTTGGCCCAGCCAAAAGAACTGACCAAATATCCTGAAGAGATACTGGATTTAAGACAATTAATCAGTGATAATCACACAACTCTCATAAATCACTCAAAGAAATTAAAGAAAATATGACTAAAGAAATAAAGGATATTAAGAAGAAACTGGGTAAACATAAGAAACAATTTGAAAGCCTGCAAAGAAAAGTGACAGACCTTATGCAAATGAAAGACATGACAGATGAGATTAAAAATAATTTAGAGGCACATAAGAGTAGATTTTAATTTCTTGAAGACAGAAATAGTGATTTTGAAGACAGAACATCTGAACTGGAAAAGACAGGAGAACAGAAAAAGAGAATGAAAAAAATGGAACAGAGTCTCAGGGAGGAGAATGACAATGTGAAATGCACAAATATTTGTATTATCAGTGTCCCTGAAGAAAAACAGACTGGAAAAGGGGCAGAAAGAATATTTTTGGAAACAGTGACTGAAAACTTACCATCCCTTATGAAAGACATGAATGTCAATATCCAGGAAGGACAATGCAACCCAAACAGAATAAATCTGAATAGACCTACCTGGAGACAACTATTATTCAGAATGGCACATATCAGAGATAAAGAGAGGATTCTGAAATCAGCAAGAGAAAAGCAAAGCATCACATACAAGGGAAACTTGATAAAATTAAGTATTGACCTTTCATCAAAAACCATGAAGGCCAGAAGAAAGTAGTATGATGTAGTTAAGGTTCAGAAGAGAATAACTGCCAGCCAAGAATTATATATCCAACAAAATTGTCCTTCATAAATGAAGGTGAGTTTAGGTCTTCACAAACAAACAAAATATGATAGAATATGTTAAAAAAAATGAGAATTACCAGAAATACTAAAGCATGTGCTGCAGTTTAGAATTAGAAAATAAGGGCAAGCAATTTGGAGAAGAGTTTAGAAATGAAGATTATTGGTAGGGTAAACTAAAAGATAAGAAGACAGACAATAGAACGATATGACAACAGAGAGCTGAAGGACAAAATGGATGAAATAGGTAATGCCTTTACATTAATAACATTGTGTTGACATTGACATTGTAATAACATTGTATTGAACTCCTCAATCAAAAGACATAGACTGATTGAATGGATTTTAAAAAATTAGATATCTGTATGTGGTCTACAAGAGCCTCACCTCAAATGTAAGGACACACAAGTAAAAGTGAAGTTGGAAAATGTATTCCATGCAAATAATAACCAAAAAGGAGTTGGAGTAGTGATACTAATATCAGACAAAATATAGATCAAATGCAAAACTGTTATAAGGGAAGAAGAAGGTATATTAATATAAGGGGCAATGCACCAAGAAAAAGTAACTATGCTAAATATTTATGCACCTAACCTGAGTACCACAAGATACATGAGGCACATACTGGCTAAACTGAAGGGAGAAATAGAAGTATCTATAATAATAGTTGGAGACACCAATATACCACTCTCAGTATTGGATACAACATCTGGACAGAGGATAAATAAAGAAATAGACAATTTGAATACTACGATAAATGAACTGGACCTTAGAGATATCTATAGAACATTGCAGCCCAAAACAGTAGGATATACTTTCTATTCGAGTACTTGTGGATCCTTCTTCAAGATAGAACATATGTCAGGTCAAAAGACAAGTCTCAATAAATTTCAAGATTGAAATTATACAAAACACTTTCTCTAATCATAATTGAATAAAGTTAGATATCAATAAAGGACTTAAGAAAAATTCATATATTTATAAAGATCTAACAACACAAATAATCAGTGGGTCAAAGAAGAAATTGCAAAAGAATTCATCAAATATCTTGAGATAAAGAAAATGAGAGCACAACATATCAAAACCTACAGGACACAGCAAAGGCAGTGCTGAGAGAGAAATTTTTAGCCCTCAAAGCTTACATTAAAAAAGAAGAAAGAGCTACAATTGAAGATCTAACTGCATATCTGGAGGAAGTAAGGAAAGAACAGTAAGCTAATCCCAAACCAAGCCAAAGGAAAGAAATGGTAAAGATCAGAGCAGAAATAAATTAAATTGAGAAAAACAATAACAACAAAAAAGCAAAGAAACAATCAACAAAAGAATAAGTTGGTTCTTTTAGAAGATCAACAAAATTGGAAAACCCTTAGTTAGGCTGACAAACTAAAAAAGAAAGAAGATGCAGACAAATAAAAAAAAAGAAATGAAAGGGGGGACATTACCACCAACCCTGCAGAAATAAAAGAGATCATAAGAGGATAGTATGAACAACTGTATACCAGAAAATCCAGACAATGTGGAGGAGACGGACAGATTGCTAGAAATACTCAAATCATCTACACTGACCCTAGAAGAAAGAGAAGATCTCAACAAACCAATCACAAGTGAAAAAATTGAAACAATCATCAAAAACCTCGCTGTATTAGTCAGCCAAATGGGTGTTGATACAAAATACCAGAAATCTGTTGAGTTTTATAAAGGGTATTTATTTGGGGTAGAAGCGTACAGTCACAAGGCTCTAAAGAGTCTAACTCAGGGAACCATAAGAGTTACTTTCTCACCCAAGGTCACTGTTCACATGTTGAAGCAAGATGGTGAGAGATGTCAGTGAGGGTTCAGCCATCCTTCTTTCCTCTTAAGGATCTGTGGTTCCAGCTCCTTCTGATTTTTGCTGTTGGCTGTCATAAAACTAATCTCCCTCCCCAGGGCTCATTTCTTTCCAGGATCAGCTGTTCTGGTCTCTTCACAAAGTCAGTTGTAGATTATCAACTCTCTTCCTGGGGTCTCTGCCATGTCTAATGAGTGGTCTCTCTTCCTCTGTATTCTTTTTCTTTGTGTGTCTATTTTTGTGTGAGAGTCTGTTTTATCAGCCTACCAATGGGGCTGGGACTCAACGCTGAGTTGCACTCTAATGACATTACCATCCCTAATCTTAACATAATTTAATCAAACATTTTAGATGAATCTAATACAGTCAAAGGGTTAGCACACCCAGAGGAACAGACCAGATTAAAAACATAATCAATATATCTTTCTGGAGTTCATAAATAATATCAAACATCTACACTCTCAAAGATGAAAACCCCAGAATCAGAAGGCTTCACAGGTGAATTTTACCAATCACTCAAAGATGAACTAATCTCAATATTGCTCAAACTCTTCCAAAAAACTGAATGGGAGAGAATGCTATGAAATTCATCCTATGATGCCAACATCACCCTATTACCAAAGCCAGATAAAGATCCTACAAATAAAGAAATTACAGACCAGTAACTCTAATGAATATAGATGCAAAAATCCTCAACAAAATACTTGCAAATAGAATCCAAAAACACATTAAAAGAATTATATACCACAATCAAGTGGATTTTATCCCAGGTATGCAAGGGTGGTTCAACACAAGAAAATCAATTAGTGTAATACACCACACTGAGAAATAAAAGAAGAAAAATCACATGATCCTCTCAATTAAAGCAGAAAAGGCATTTGACAAAATAAAGCACCCTTTCTTGATAATCATACTCCAAAAAACAGGAATAGAAGGAAGATTTCTCAATATGGTAAAGTGTACATATGAAAAACCTACAACCAGCATAGTATTTAATGGTGAAAGACTGTAAGTTTTCCAACTGAGATCAGGAACAACACAAGAATGCCCAGTCTTGCGATTGTTATTCAACATCATTTTAAAAATTCTAGGTAGAGCAATTAAGCTAAATAAAAATATAAAATGCATCTAAATAGGAAAGGAAGAAGTGAAACTTTCACTATTCATTGATAATAACTATACCTAGAATCTCCTAAAAAATCCACAACAAAACTACTAGAACTAATGAGTTTGGCAAAGTGACAGGATACCAGATTAATATGCAAAAATCAATAGCATTTCTATATACTATTGATAAGTAATCTGAGGAGGAAATGAGAAAAAAATTCCATTTAAAATATAAACAAAAATAAAATATTTAGGAACAAATTTAACCATGTACATAAGGGACCTGTATTCAATAAACTACAGAACATTGCTAAAAGAAACTGAAGAAGACTTAAATAAATGGAAGGATATTCTGTGTTCAAGTATTAGAAGATTAAATATCATTGAGATGTCAACTCTAATCAAATTGATTTAGAGATTCATCACTATCTCAATAAAAATCCCAAGAGCCTTGGTTTGCAAATTTAGAAAAACCAATTATCAAAATCATTTGGAAGGGTAAGGTGCCCTGAATAGCCAAAAAGAACTTTAAAAAGAAGGACTCTAACTCTCTGATTTTAAAGCATTTTACCTAGTTATAGTAGTAAAAACATCATGGTACTGGCAAAAAGACAGATAGATTGACCAATAGAACTTAATCGTTAACTCAGAAATAGACCCTTACATCTACAGTCAAGTATTATTGACAAGGCAGTTCAGCCCTCCCAGCTGGGCCAAAGCAGTCTATTCAACCAATGATGCTGGGAGAACTGGATATCTATATCAAAAAGAAAAAAAGAAAACCCCTATTTCACAACTTATACAAACATTAACTCAAAAGGGACCAAGGACATAATGTAAAAGCAACAACCATAAAACTCCTAGAAGAAAATGTAGGAAAATATCTTCCAGATCTTGTGGCAGGAGGTAGTTTCTTAAACCTTATACCCAAAGCACAAGCAACAAAAGAAAAAATATATAAATGGGACCTCCTCAAAATTAAATACTTTTGCACCTCAAAGGACTTTGTCAAAACTGTGAAAAGGCAGCCAACTAAATGGGAGAGAATATTTGGCAATCACATATCCAATAAGGGTTTTTTTAATGATGTTTTAAATTGAAATATATTGCTCATACATAAACATACATAAACAATAAATGTATAATAGTTGTGAACTTACAAAACAAACATATATAACATCGAACAAATATATATAATATCTCACCCTACCACCAATCACTTGGATTGCTTTTAAACCTTTTTAACTAATGTAATGATTAAAATATATAATATTCTTGAATCTATCCAATAAGGGTTTAATATTCATGATATACAAAGAGATCATAAAACTCAACAATAAAAAGACAAACTACTCGCTTAAAAAATGGAACAAAGACTTGAAAAGACACTAATGGCCAAGAAACACATGAAAAAATGTTCAACATCACTAGCAATTAGGGAAATGTATAGCAAAACTACAATGAGATATCATCTTATGACATTATCTTATGACAGTGATTGAAAGGGAAAGTCTTAGGTCATGTATATTACCAGAAGAAAAGCCAAAATCTATAACATGGGATTGCATGAGATAGTAAAACCTCATGTAAAACACAAATATAGGGGATATTGCATATATAAGACGGTTTTTACAAAATATAAATACAAACATACTAGAGAGATGGAAAAAGTATAGCAGCTATGTACAGCAGGTGAGGCATAGACAGATTGAAAGGCGATGAATTTTTTCATTATTTTTTTGTTTATTATTAATTTTGGAATAATGAAAGAGCTCTGGGAATGACTGAGTGATAAATGCAGAAACGTGATGAATCTGAATATCATGGTTCTATGCTTTATTAACATATAACGATAAAATTGATTTGTTAAAAAAAGAAAAAGAGAATTGTCCAAAGAAGAAACACAAATGGTGAAGAAACACATGAAAAAGTGTTCAACCTCACTGTGATTAGGGAAGTGCAGCAAATCAAAACTATAATGAGATATCATTTCACAACTATTAGAATGGCCACTAGTAAAAAGTCAGAAAAAGTTAAGTGCTGGACAGGATGTAGACAGTAGGAAAACTGTTTCACTGTTGGTGGGAATGTAGAATGATAAAGACACTGTGGAGGACTGTTTGGCAGTTCCGAAGGAAGTTGAATACAGACTTGCCATGTGACCAGGCAATACCATTATTAGGTTTGTACCCAGAAAGACTGAGTAGAGACATGAACAGACATGTGTACACCAATGTCCACAGTGGCATTATTCACAATTTTCAAAAGATGGAAACAACTCAGGTGTCCATCAACCAATGAATGGCTAAACAAAATGTCGGTGTGTACACACAATGGAATATTATGCAGCTGTAAAAAGAAATGAAGTTGTGAAGCATATGAGAACATGAATGAACATGAAGGTCATTTTGCTGAGGGAAGCAAGCTAGAAACAAAAGAACAAATACTATATGATTGCAGTATTATGGGCCAAATATATTGTGTAAACTCATGCAATTATTAATTAGAGGATAGGTCACCAGAAAATAGAATGAGGGTAGAGAATGGAAAGCTGAGGGTTAATCTGTATAAAGTTGGTAAAAAGTTTGTTTGGAAATCTTTGGAAATGACTAGAGATGTTGAAAATTCATCATAGTGTTTGTATGGGTATAACAGTGGTTGAAAGGGAAAGTCTAAGGTCATGTGTTTTACTAGAAGGAAAGCTAAAAATTAACATGAGGCTGTAAAACAGTGAAATCTCATGAAATACGACTATGGGTAATGTTCCATATATACAACTGTTTTTATAAAATATAAATACAAATAAACCAGATAGATAGAAATGGAATAGCAGCTATGAATGGCAGGGGAATCAGAGAGAGATTGAGCGGTGACAAGTTTTTTGTTTATTTATTGTTTTTTGTTTATTATTATTATTGGAATAATAAACATGCTCTAAAGATGAATGAAGTGATGAAGAACTATGTGATTACACCAAATACTATCGATTGTTCACTTTGGATGTATTTATGCTCTATTAATATTTATCAGTATAATTGATTTGTTAAAAGAAAAAAAATGAGGGACAGATTAAGACCTTTCCAGATAAACAAAAACTGAGGGAGCTCATCAACACTAGCCTACCCTATAAGAGATGCTAAAGGGAGTTCTTTAGGTTTAAAGGAAGGGACATAGGACAGTTGACTGAAGTCACAGGTAGAAATAAAATCTCAGGTGAGTCATAATGATGGAGGCGACGACCATCCTGTGTTGCATTAGCAAACTCCCTCCTTGTTGCTCTCAGCTGCTCATAAACTCTGCAGACCCAGTGGCTGGCACCAGGGAAGAGGGCGCTCCACTTGGGAATGTGAAGAGCCCCCACCCCCACTGCCTTCCGCCCAAGTGGGTGAGGAGCTCCACAACCTCGGGGGTCGGGTCAGGCATGGAACCTGCCCTGGAGCACCTGAAGCAGGCCTGGCAGTGGAGCACCGTACCAGCACCAAGGAGGTCACCCCAAAGATCCTCCAGCGGCAGATCTTCAAGATCACCATTGACCCTGAGGAGACAGTGAAAGCACTGAAGAAAAGAATGAATTTGAAAGCGGGAAAGCTGCCTTTCCAGTAGCAGGCCAAAAATTAATTTATGCAGGCAAAATCCTTAATGATGAACCTGCTCTCCAAGGATATAAAATTGACAAGAAAAAACTTATGGTGGTTATGGTGACAAAGTCCAAAGTAGTGACAACACCAGCACCAGCTACAACTGTGGCTCAGACGCCAACCCCTGCCCCAGCTGTGGCTCCCACCTCCACACCTACATCCATCACTCCAGCATCAACAACAGGATATTCTGAACCTGCACCTGCTGGTGCAACTAAACAAGAGAAACCCGAAGAAAAGAGACACCAGTGGCTGCCTGCCCAACATGAACTGACAGCACATCAGGAGATTCTTCTTGGCCAAATCTTATTGAAGATGCAACAAGTACACTTGTGACAGGCAGTCTTATGAAACTATGGTAACTGAGTTCATGTCTACCGGCTATGAAAGAAAGTAAGTAATTGCAGCTCAGAGAGCCAGTTTCAACAACCCTGACAGAGCAGTGAAGTACCTTTTAATGGGAATCCCTGGAGACAGAGAAAGTCAGGCTGTGGTGGACCCTCCTCAAGCAGCGAGTACTGGGGCTCCTCAGTCCGCAAAGTAGCTGCAATTGCAACAACTATGACCGCAACAACTGCAATAGCAAGTTTTGGAGGACATCAGCTTGAAGTTTTACAAAATCAGCCTCCATTCCAACAGATGAGACAAATCATTCAACAGAATCCTTCCCTGCTTCCAGCACTGCTACAGATAGGTCGAGAGAATCCCCGTTTACTGTTTACTGCAGCAAAGTTAGCCAACACCAGGAATATTTTATTTAAATGAACCAGTTCTAGAAGCAGTAGCCAAGAGGGGGGGTGGAGGCGGCAGTGGAGGAATTGCAGAAGCGACAAGTGATCATATGAACTACATTCAAGTGACACTTCAAGAGAAAGAAGCTATAAAAAAGGTTAAAGGCTTTAGGATTTCCCTAAGAACTTGTGATACAAGCATAATTTGCTTGTGAGAAGAATGAGAGTTTGGCTGCCAATTTTCTTCTACAACAGAACTTTGATGAAGATTGAAAGGGACCTTTTTTTTTTAATCTCACACTTCACACAAGTGTATTACACTAACTTTGCTCACTGGACTGTCTGGGATGATTTGGGCCCATATCCACAATACTTGCTACAAGGTAGTAGACTGTTGGGGGTGGGATCTAGGACTCAGAGCAGATGCTCTTATTACCAGATGCTACAGATATACACAGTATGGAAAATATTCTACAACCAAAAACCAACTTTTGTGGGACTTTATTTCTTCTATAAAGTAGTAGGTAATTTTTTCTAGGTTTCACTCTTTTTAGTCTACAGGATCCAGAAATTTAGTGTAATGCTCCACTTTGACTTAACATTGGTTTTAGAAGAAATCTTTGCTATCTAGAATCTACAGTCTCTATTTCATGGCTTTGTGAAATTGGTAAAAATTTTTGGAGCAAACTGTAAACAGAATACCAAATTATTGATGCTTCAAATAAGCATAAGATTAATGTGTAAGCAAACCCATTCTTTCATGTTAAATACTTGGGGGGTGCGGGTGGGAGAGGAGTATCTTTTCTTAAAATGCATATAATTACTGCTATTTTTAAAACTCTGTATCATTGAATATGATGAGGCCCTTCTAACATGATCTGAGAAGCTTTACAAGTATAGGAAGAGAAATTTTCCTGTTTACATTATTTGTTTTCAGAGAAAAAATTGATATGTATCTAATTACTGTTTATTGTTACATTGCAGTAAAAATAAGAAAAAATACAGATGTCTGGTAAAGATAATGACATGGGTTGATATAAATATCAGTACTCTTATATTTTTGTTGTAACTCTCCCTTTTACTTCCATCAGGATCTAAAAGGCAAACGCATAAAATGTAATCATATATCAGTGGTTTGGGATTCACAGCATTTAACCATGTAATCTGTGTCAAAACTATATAAAGATGGGGTGTTAGAGGGGTATAGGAACATAGTGCATGTATATTATTGCATTATAGTTAAGTTGGTATCAAAGCAAATTAGATTGTTATAGATTTAGGATGCTATATTTAAGCCCCATGGTAACCACAAAGGAAAATACCAGAGAATATGCAAATCATAGAAACAGAAATTAGAGTACAGGTTGCCAGGGGTGGGGGACAGGCAATGAGGAATTAATGCAAAAGCATAAAGTGTTTTTGTGTGGGGTGAAAGGTAAGTTCTAGTAATGGATGGTGGTGAGGGTACTGCAATATTGTGGACCACTGAATGGTATGCTTGGGAAAGATTGTGATGGAAAGATTTATGTTATATATCTGTTCCCATAATTTAAAAAAGAAAGAAAACCCAAAGAAATAATGACAATTAAATGAAAAACATGATACTGAATAGGATCTAAGAATGGAGGAGAAAAGTCTCAGAAGGACTTTATTGGCACATAAGAAAAAAACTGAAATATAGATGCAAGCTTTTTAGCAATGTTAAATTTCCTGAATTGCATAATTGCACTTAATGTGGATACATAAATGAATATCCTTGTTTTTAGGACATGCACATGGAAGTATTATGTATTTTAGTTGTATGGTGTGTGCATCCTGCTCTCAGATGTTTAGAAAATGGATGGGTGGATAAATAGATTGATAGATAGATAGATAGATAGATAGATAGATAGATAGATAGATAGATAGATAGATAGATAGATAGATGATACTGACTGATAAATGAATAGGTAGGTAAAGATAGATGGAAGGATACAGCAAAGGTAGCATCATATTGGAATTGGTGAATCTGTATATCTGGGGGTGGGGATATGTTGGAGTTCTGCTTTGGGGTTTGTATTGTTTTTGCAGCTGTCATAAAAGTTTGAAATTATTTCCAAATAAGTTAAAAAAGAAAAAAAATACTACAATGAGAAACCATTTCACACCTTATAGAATGGGCATTATTAAAGATACAGAAAACTACAAGAGCTGGAGTGGATGTGGAGAAATAGGAACACTCCTTGACTTTTGGTGGGAATATAGAATGGTGCAGCCTCTGTGGAAGACAGTTTGGCAGTACCTGAGGAAGTTGAATATAGAACTTGTCCATGATCCAGCAATCCCGTTACTAGGAATATAATCAGAAGAACTGAAAGCAGGATGCGAACTAACATTTGCACACAGATGTTCATAACAGCCTTATTCATAATCGCTAAAGTATGGAAACAGCCCAAGTGCCCATCAACCAATGAACAGATAAACAAATTGCGGTATATGAATACAATGGATTATGTTCAGCTGTAGGAAGAATTAAATTGGTATGCATATGGCAACATGA
Organism: Dasypus novemcinctus; assembly: GCF_030445035.2. Classification (NCBI taxonomy): domain Eukaryota; kingdom Metazoa; phylum Chordata; class Mammalia; order Cingulata; family Dasypodidae; genus Dasypus; species Dasypus novemcinctus. The sequence continues at coordinate 21,223,926 of NC_080674.1, forward strand.
ATGAACCTTAAGAAGATGATGTTGAGTGAAATAAGCCAGACACAGAAGGACACATAATGTGTGGTCTTACTAATATGAACTAAATACGATGAATAAACTCACTGAGGTAAACTTAGATTAGCAGGAGAGAGAATGTAGATGGAAAATGGGAACTGATGCTTTATATATGTAGAATTTTTAATAAGCATTATTGCAAAAGTGTGGAAATGGACAGACTGGATGGTAACACATTATAGTGAGTATAACTAACACTTCTGATTTATAAATGTGATTGTAGCTGAAGCGAGTAGTCTGTGGACATAAATGTCAATTGAAAGGAAGCTAGAGAATAATCTAGGGAGTGCATAACATAGTGATTTTAGTGGAGGATGAATATTATGGTTAATAGTCTAAATATAAAAATGGACTTCTTTTAATAGTTGTTAAAAATATGGTGATACACAGGAAATATACAACTAATGTAACTTATGGATGATAGTTAACAGTAGTATTGTAATATTTTTGCAGAAATGGCAATGAAGATATATCAATTCTAAGTAACGATAATAGGGGTGTATAAGGGGGTTGGGTTTTTTTCTTTCAGAGTCATGAGAATATTCTAAAATTGACTAAGGTCATGACAGCACAACTCTATGATGAAAATGAGAGCCACTGAGTATACACTTTGAATGGATTGTATAAAGCGTGGGACTGCATAACACAGGAATCCAGTGGTAGAACATGGACAGCGGTTAAAAGTACAAATATGGGAAGCAGATGTGGCTCAAGTGATAGAGCTTCTGCCTACCATATGGGAGGACCTGGGTTCAGTCCCTGGGTCCTCTTGGTAAAAAAGAAGAGAAAGCATGTCCGCGTGGTGAGCCAGTGCCCATGCAAGTGAGTCATGCAGCAAGATGATGACGCATCAAAAGAGAGACAAGGGGAGAGTCAAGGTGAAGCACAGCAGAAGCCAGGAACTGAGATGGTGCAATTGACAGGGAACTTCTCTGCCCATCAAAGATCTCCAGGATTGAATCCCAATGAATCCTAGAGGAGAGCAAATGAGAAGAGAAGACGACAGAGACAGTAAAAACCACAGGGCAAGAAGAGCGAAAGGGGGAAAATAAATAAATAAATAGATCTATTTTTTAAAAATGGGGAGGTAGAGAGAAATTAATAAAGTAAATCTTTTTTTAAAAAGTACAAATATTAGAAAATCCTCTCATGAATGATAATAACAAATGTACAATACAGATACAGGTGTTAATAACAGGGAGGTGCATGGAAAAAACACACCAAACATATGCTACGGAATACAGTCAGCAGTGATATTTTGATGTTCTTTCATCATTTGAAACAAATGTTCCATAACAATGCAAGGTGTTGGTGGTGGAGTTATGTAAGAATATCCTGTATGCTACACACGACTGTTTTGTAAACTCACAACTTCTCTAATAAATAAAAGAAATATGAGAAAAGAATTATGTAAGTACTCTAAACAAATTGTTGAAAACACAGCACTTTGTATTTAAAAAAATGGCATCTGTATTTAGTGATCCTGTCTTTTCTTTTACATTTTATTGGCTGTAAAAGAGAGAGGATTATTCCTAGCAACTTACAGTTAGGAATTTCAATCCCTTTTCTCTTCTTTTAAAAAGAGCTCATTCTCTTTCCTTCCCTTCCTCTCTCCCCCCATACTCTCTTCTTTCTCTTTCTTTCTTTTCTTGTGTAAAATAATGGATTTTTACCACCAAAATCAAACCAGCTCAACATAACCAGTTATAGCACAACAACATCATTGAAATACATAATTTATTTTTCTGTTAATTGTCTAGGGATGTTACAACAAATACCATAGATGGGTTGGCTTAAACAACAGGAATTTATATTCCTAGAGATTTGGAAGCTAGAAGTCCATTATCAAGGTGTTGGTAGGCTGTGCTAATCCATAGGTCCATCTCTGCCCTGGCACATGGCAATCTATCTCCTATTCACACTGACTTTGTCTCCCAATTTCCTGTGCCTACATGGACTGCAGTCATGCTGGATTAGCTAGGCCTTGTCTTAATAGGGTCTTTAAAGATCCTATTTAAAAATCAGTTCACATCCACAGGACTAAGTATTAGGACTTGAACATGTGCATTTGGGGGACATGATTCAATCCATATGGATGGTCAATTAACCATTGATTGTAAACTGGAGGATGGGGATGACTTGCAATTGATAGCAAACATTATCAATGCACTATGATTTTCGGCTGTGCCTTTTGGTGTTTTGAGATGTGATAGCAGTTCAAATTAAATAATAAAGTATCATTAAAGGAGCTATAAATTTATACCACCTTTCTGCATCCTTTTTTCCACTGTTTACCAAATCTGGACAGAGAAGATTTAGAAGGTACAACCTAGTGGTTAAGAAATGAACTTTGGCACTAGAATGCTTGAGCTCATATTGTAGCTCTATCTTTTACTACCTCTATGGCTGAGGACAAGTGATTTAAACTCCAATTCTTTCATTTCTTCACCTATAAAATGCATACTGAAATAGCAGGTACATTGTTGGGTTCTTGTAAGCATTAAATTAGGATGGTCACAGCTCATTTTAAATTCTGTAGTAGTATCATTTATTATCTAGCAAATGAGATTTGTATATGTTATGATGCCTAAAATGGGTAGTAAATCTAATATGATTTCAGAAGGGTACAAATACAGAAAATTGGGATCACTTAGCCTTAACAAGATTAAATAAGGAATAATATCTTAGGTCCTATATTAGGCTAAAACATAGCTAGTAAAAAATGCACTTTTGTATACTTCTTATTCACCAAAGACAGCACATTGAAGCTAAGAAAAGTGTTGTGGTATTAGAAAGTTGAATTTATACCCTATCCCCCAATTAGTAGATCTGTCATCCTAATCAACGATGACAATTTTGTCTGTTTCTGTATCCATAAAAATGGAAACTCAAAATGGATTTTGCCTTATAAGCAAAAGCATGTAAAGAAAATAGAAAAAAAAAAGCTTGATGTGTAGTGACAATTCAGTAAAGAGAGGTTCTATTATTAGTGTTATCATTGATAAGGTATCTCAGGTTATCTCACTTCATCTTCCTAATCACCTCCCAATAATTTTGTGAAATATTAACAGACCCTTTGATAGAAGAAGAAAATGTGATTTGGAGAGGTGAAAAAGTCATAATTGCTTCAACTGTGATTTGAGCTCAAGTTTATTAGCTCCAGAGCTATCTTTCCTTCTTTATATTGGCACATCTCAGAGTGATGGAGAGAATCTCTTGGGACCTTTTCAAGGAGTCTGGGAGATCAAAACTATTTTCATGATACTACTAGGCCATTATTTGTCTTTTTCATTCTCATTTCCCTCGAGTGTTCAATGAGTTTTCTAGACACCATAAGACATGCGATATAGCAAAAGACTGAAAGCACAAAGAGATAAGAGAATTGAGCTGCCCTTATTAAGGCAGACATTAAAGAGGTTTTCAGAAACTGTAAAACAATACTACTCCTCATGCTAATCTTTCGTTTTTGAAAATACATTTATTTTTCATAAAAACTGGTTACTTATCATGCAGAGAATTAATTTCATTTTTGTGGACTGTAATTAATAAAAATATTTTTATAATTTCTTTGTCTTGATTACCTGACAAATATCGATAGACATAACCCATATAAACAAAAGTTTTTGGGGGCCTTCAACACTTTGAAGATTGTGTGAAACTAAAAATTTGAGAACCACTGTACTATGACATTTTATTTTCATCATCCACACAGGTTGCAAGTACAAAATATTGCTCAATTAATTCTTCCGAAATCACTTATCTCTTCTCTGGTGGTTTGGAGTTTTACCAACCCCAGAAAAACAGGTTTTTAAATCTAATCCATTCCTTTGGATGTAAACCCATTGTAAGAAGGTGTGTCCCACCTTATTTAGGAGGGGTCTTAATCCTATTAGTCCTTTTATGCAGAATGAAATTCAGACAGACACTAAGAAAGCCACAGTAGGAGTGGCCAAAAGGTAACAACAACAGAATCCAAATGGTACGGGAGAGGCCAGAAGAGGTCACCATTTGCATTGCGATTTTACAAACTAAGAACCAAGGTTCTCCGACAGCCAGCCCCAAAATGTCCATCTTCAAGAAGAAAGCATCACCTCGATGATGGTTTGATTTGATATTCTCTTAGCGTCAAAACTCTAAGTAAATAAATTACTACTGTTTAAGCTGAACCATTTCATTGGTATTTGCTTGACCAGCCTAGGAAACCAAAATATCTACTTAAAGAAAAATGCAACAAAACTGCTTAACAAAAATACCTTGGTTGAGGTAGCTCTAAGTATAACCAGATTCAGACTTAATCATGTAAAACTGGGCCTAAGGTGGGCATCTGAATCAAGCTGGCTAATCAGGTTCTCTTCTAGAAGTTTAGAATTTAGACTATGATTGATAGATTGCATCAGAAGACTGTGGATTATAAAATGAAATGTCATGTAGTGTATGCTCTAGCATTAATGGCATGGTGAACCAAAACCACACACCAGCCGAAATTACGCAGGGACAGAGACAACTTGAGTAAACAAAAGAAAGTAAATTGACAAAAAGAAGCAGAATTATGAATGAGAAACTGAGAAAAGCAACCATCATGCTTCTTCCAACAGAAAGGAGTAACCTTGATTATTTGACCCAGTTCCTTTCTCCATGGGACCAAGTGGACTTTTATTTTTTGACTTTCTCTGTTCTTTAGAATAACTGCGTTTTCTTTCAATCAGTATTTCTCCTTGTGATAGGCATGTATGTTACTTGGAGAAGGTATCTTTTGCAGTAATTTCTCATTGAAATAGACCATACATATAGCGAGCTGTATAAATTTCACATGTGCACTTCATTGATGTTTATCAAGGGAAAGAACTTGTATAGTCATACTTAGCTCAGAAATTAGAACATTACTAGTACTGCAGATGACTATTACATGCCCCCACAGTCACCGTCCCCACCAAATGTAAACTTTATTTTAACTTCTAACTCCATCGATTACATTGGCTACTTTTTAACTTGATATAATTAAATCATACAATGGTTTCATTTAGTGTGTGACTTCTTTTACTCAACCTTATGCATGTGAGACTTATCCATGTCACAAAGCATAACAGGTACAGTAGTTTGATTTTTTCATTGCTAATAGTATTGCATTGGATATTTGTACCAATATTTATTTATGAATTCTACTGCTGATGTGCATTGGGTTGTTGAACTTGGGTTATAATGAATAATATCATTATTAACCTTCATGTAGTTGACTTTGCATGCACATTTGTCTTCATGTTTTCATTCTGTGATATTTATGCATGTGTGTATGCTTGTAATGTCATTATTGGGCCTCAAAAAACATAGGAAGTGTCCCCTATTTTCTGAGTCTCCAAAATGTTTACCTAAACCTGATGTTCTTTTAAATATAACTATGTGGAAAAAATAATAATAATTAAAAAAAACAAATATAACTATGCGTAAAAATTCACAGCTACTATTAACTATAATCCATAGTTTGCATTAGACACTACAGTTAATAGTACAACAATAATATTCTTTCACCAAGTATAACAATGTACCACACTAATGCAAGGTAGTAATCGTAGGGGTGGGCCTATGGGAACTCTGGATTTCTGCAGGATTTTTTCTATAAACCTACAACTTCCCTAATACAGAAATGAATTATTTTTCACACACATACACAAAAAAAATAGAGGCTATCTGACCTAGAGGTTTCTTTAGGAGAAGGTTTTAATGGTATCTGATTTTTAAAAATCAAATAATCTCTAAGTAGAAAAAGGATAATATCAATTTTTGTTTATTTTTATAAACTTTAATAGGTCCTGTGACTACCAACAAGAAAGCTATTTTTATTTACAGTACATGCATAAAATGTAGTACCTAATAAAAATGAAATTGGTATGACAGACTGTATCTAAAATTCTGTGTTTGTTCCAAAAGAGGATAATATGTGATATCAGATAGGCATGTAGTCACTTAAAAAAAATACGAGATAGGACTCTTAATAAGCAAAGGTCAATTGTCTACCTTCTTAGTATCTTCAAAAGATGAATTACTGTAATAATTTCCTATTGCTGCCATAACAAATTACCACCAACTTAGTGGTTTAACACGAATTGATCCTCTTAGAGTTCTGGAAGTCAGAAATCCAAAATGAGGCTAACATCAATGTACTGGAAGAGCTTCTTTCCTTATGGAGGTTAAGGGAGCATTCTTGACTTTTCCAGCTTCTAGAAGTTACTTTCAATCTTTGGCTTGTGGTTCCTTCTGTCACCTTCAAAGCATATAGCCCCAATCTCTGCTTCTGTCCTCACATTTTGCCTCTCTGACTCTGATTTTCCTGCCTTCCACTTTTAAAGACCCTTGAGATCATACTGGGCACACCCAAATAATCCAGGATAATCTCCCCATCTTTTTAGTTTAATCACATCTGTGCCATGCAAAGAACTATCCACAGGTTCCAGTGATTAGGACATTAGCACTTTTGGGGAGATGCATTTTCCTACCTACTAAAATGACCTTATTGAATTTATACATTTCCATTGTCTGAGCTCAGTTCAGAGAGGGATGGCTGTCTAAAAAACAATATGATTTTTAAGACTACACAGAAAATGGGACTATCTAACATTAATCATACTTAGAATAGTGCAAGTTCAAAACTGCCATTTATGTATTTACAATATCACTTAGCCTGCAATACTTTTTTTTAAGAATGACCACTACAATAACTCCTTATAGGTAGAACTATATAGAAAACCTATTTAAAAATCACAGTTTCTGAGTGAGCGTGAAAACAGATAAAGATCAGTTACATCACAGAAAAATTTACTATTAAGGGAAAAACAGCTACCCATTTGTGGTGGTTTGAAACTTATGAACCCTAGAAAAGCATTTTCTTAAATGCAATCCATTCCTGGGAACCTGTTGTAAGTAGGATCTTTTGATGAGGCTACTTCAGTTAGGGTGTGACCTACATCATTCAGGATGGGTCTTAATTATCCTACTGGAGTCCCTTATAAATGGGATGAAAATAGAAAAAGAGCCATGGAAGCAAGAAGTTGAAAACAATGAAACTTGGAAGAGAAGGGAGAGACCAGCAGATACCACCATGTGCCTTGCCATGTGACAGAGGAGCCAAGGATCACCAGCAGCTGATCATAAGCAAGAAAGCATCACTTTAATGATGCCTTGATTTGGACATTTTCATGGCCTCAAACTGTAGGCTAATACATTTCCATTGTTTAAAGCCAACCCATTTCATGGTATTGGCTTTACACAGCCTACAAAACTAAAACCATCCATTTCTACAACAGTGGATATCATTCCGAATAAGACTACAATATGCACTGTCCATTGCTCACTTATTTCTTCCTTCTGAAGTTCTAAGGTAGGCATTGACAGCCTTTGACTTTGCAGGATGACTTATGTATCATTTCATTTTTACCAAGCCCCTTTCTGACCAGAAAAGTCCTCAATATGTTTGTGGGTATAGACTAGCTGAAGACCTCATCTACCTTTTTAAAAGAAGGGTATCTCTCCACTATGAAATATGTGCTGATTTTATAATATCATTTTCCAATATCAGTATTATTTTGTTTATTTGGCAATTCTTGGTGGGAATGACAGAGGAATGGGATGGGGCTGAAGTAGAAGGGGGAAAATATTCAGAGGCAAACGTTAAATCTGACTTTCATGAAAAACAGCAGGGACCAGAAATACTAAACCTGGTTTAATGACTGGCTTAGAAGTGATATGCTAGGTACAGAAATGAAAGATAACTGCATGAAAGTAGAATTAGAGATTTTGATCTAGTCCAAGGAAGAACTTACAAAACAACTCATAATAGCCCTAAATTGCTCAAGCTTCCCTCTGGAAATATTGAGTTTCCTGTGATTAAATGCCAAAAAAACCTTTACTGAATTATATTTGGCAGAAGGATAATAGAGAGGCTTCTTATGTCAGACTGGTAAGAGGTCTATGTAACCTTTGAATTTCTCCCAAAGCTGAGATGCCCTGCTTTTGGAATAGAAACATTAGCTTTGGAAAAGATGCAAAGCACCAGCCTGGGATGATCTGATCTCCCTGTTATATTTAAACTTGCTTTCTCATATATTCACCAAGAGAATGACAGGCAATTACATATTTCATTTCAAAAAGCATTTCCTGGGATCAATGTCTAAGAGAAGGATTCTTAGTAAATAAAAACTAAGGAAAAACAAAAACAAAAAATTGCCACGGATGTGCTTCCTTAAAGGACATTGCCTTGCTGACATTTTTTCTTGCTTTTTTAGTTAACTTTTCCATTCTCTTTTCAACCTTAACATTTTGTGGGGAATCAGCATGAATAGTAATGTAAAGGCAGAATTAGGGAAATAACAGAGAAGAACAGGAGGAAAAATTGAAACTAGAACCTGATTTTTAAATTTGATACAATAATAATATTAGGAATAATTAGGATTTAAATATATTCAAAACAAAAGTTATAATACCTGCCTGATTTAACTACAGTAACCACAGAGCTAGAATAATACTTGCTTGGATTTATGAAGGACTAGAATATCTTTAAAGTTCAGGAGCTAATATTAGCTTTCCTTTAGTAAAGAAAATTAATGTTGTTATCTATAATATGCAATAATTTTTAATTTACTGAAAATAACAAATAATAATGAAATTTAACTTTACTTGTTCAGGTTGAGAAGGGGTTGGAAACAAGGATTTTTGCAGAGCACAATTTTAGTGATTGCGGCATCCTCTAGCTATATACCTCAGAAAAACATGGTCTTAATCTTAACCCATTCCTGCGGGTGTGAATCCATTGTGAATAGGACATTTTGATGAGGTTACTTCAGTTAAGGTGAGGCCCACCTAAATAAGGATGGGTCTTAATCTTATTACTAGAATCTTTTATAAGCAGAATGAAATTAAGACACAGAGAGAGAAAACCACAGGGAGCAGCCAGAAGCTGTAAGTCATTAGAACAAAGAAACCAGGAGAAGCTACCATTTGCATTGCCATGTGACAGAGTTGCCAAGGACCATGGATTGGAGGCAGTCAGCCCCAGAATGCCACACTCTTCTGGGAGAAATCATTGCCTTGATAACACCTTGATTCTCCTAGCTTCAAAACCATGAGCCAATAAATTTCCATTGTTTAAGCACATTGCATGATATTTGCTTTACTAGCCAAGAAACTAATGTGATGTTATTACCACTACAATGATCAATGATATTGTCTAAAATTCTTAACTTTAGAATTAGGTATTTGAACTAAGACATTGCCTCCAAAGGTCTGTGACCCTCAGAAGTCTAGCGTTTCAGCAGACTTTTATGTACCTGTGAAGTCCTCTTCCATACTGAGTAGGGCCAACCTGTATAACCAACAAGAATACTGTGGAAATGATGAGTATAAGTTTCAAGGTGGCTTCTGCCTTGCATTTGCCTGAATTACTCACTCTTGGGGGAAAGTGGCTATCGGATCAGATAAGAGATATGCACAGAGGCCCAGCTGGGAAGGAACTGAAGCCTCCCATCAAACACCAACAGCATGTGAGGGAATTATCCTGGAAGCACATCTTCTAGGCCCAGTCAAGATTGCAAATATGCTAGACCCTGCCAACATTTCTTGACAGCAACCTTATATGAGACCCTGATCCAGAACTACCCAGTAACGTTGCTTCTAATTTTTTGACCCTCAAAAAACTATATGATATTAAATGTTTTCTGTTTTCCTGTGAGATTTAGGACAATTTAGCAAATTTAATAAATATACTCTACATGCTTATTTAACATTTTAATTACATATTTAATATGATAAGTAGACATATTAAGAAAGTGACAGAATATTAGGTCATCAGGATTAAATAAATGTCTGGGCACTTCCAAAATGAGAAGTTTTCAAAATTTATAACATGGAATTTTATTATTTAAAATGCACATATGCTTAAATTTTCTTAAGTGTTAAGCCATTCATTCTTTGTTTTCTATGGAGACAGTTTCTCTTAGTAGAGGAAATTAAGAAGCTACATATTTATAGTTAGCTCAAGATAAATTTCAATTATTTTTGTCTTGTCATAACTTTTTCTAAATGATTTCCTATATTCACAACTGTTTGTACAAACATTTGACAAATAGAAAGTTATTAACATTTTATTCCCAAACATCTCAATCTTCCCTCAGACTCATCCAATATTGGTGATCATCAAAGAGTAATTTATCACTATGTCATCCTTGCCTCAAGAACTTCTTCAGAGCTCAAGAAGACCAAAAAGTGATGCAGGTGTTTTCTTTCACGTTGGCATACATAGATAATTCTGTCTTTGCCAGTGATTTCCCTGTGTATCTTTGTTCTCATTACCAAACTTGAGGCATACAGTAACAGTGGTTGACTGAGTGATATACCCCAATTTATACATGTTCTTAATCTTAATCCACATTCTTGTGCATGTAAGTAGGATCTCTTCAAGACATTATTTACAGTTAAACTATGACCCAAGGAATGAGGGTGGGTGTTAGTCTGGATTACTGGAAGCATTATAAAGAGGACCTAGAAATTGCTGAAGTGAAAAAGGGGAAGAATTCACCATGTGAGGGGAAAGCCAAGGAAATCCAATGATTTCCTGCAGCCAGCACTAAAATGCTATCATATTCAGAGAAAGAAAAAAAAAAAAACAAGCCTTACCAATATCTAGATGAGGTTCTTCTCTTGGCACAAAACCAGGAGTCCACAAATTCCCATTTTTCAAACCAATCTAATTTGTAGTATTAATCTTAGCAGTCTGGCAAACTAAGGCAGTAGTTCTTGAATTCCCTCACTTTAATGTAACCAATTTTCCTTAAATCAAAATTTTCACTTAAATATAACGTTAGGTACTGTATATTTCTGTCTTAACCTAGTTGTATTGACTACTTGATTAGAGTCATGCCTGCTGAACTTGTGGGGAAAAATCCAGTAGAGGTTTGTTTCTATAGTGGGGATAAGGGAAGAGAAGTGAGATTCTCCTTGAGAAGAATTTGAGTTGTAATGATTAGATGTATCATGGATTGCCTTGCAAAAATATATGCCCCTCTATTAAAAGTCTGTTTGTGATTATGGGAAGATGGCATCGGAATAAGCAGACAGGGCTCAACTCTCTCACAAAAACAATGGGTAAAGAGCCAATAGTTGCCCAAGGCACCTGCTTTTAGGGTCATTAGACCAGAGCAGTACTAGACATCTCCCAGGAGGATAGGAACAGAGAGACAAAGAACCCAAAATTACAAAAGTGAGTTACCAAACCTCCACAGCATCTGAGGAGGGCTTCCCTCCCTGTTCCCCAAGACATTAAATTGGGGTAAAACCCCCGGCTCAGTGCAACTGACTCAGAGGGTACAGACATCTTCCTCCCTGTCAACTGTTATAAGCAAATGATAGCGGGTGTTGAGGACTTTTCTTCAGTGAATTTGGCCAGCAGAGCTCACTTTGAATCTCATCTCTGGCCTGACCAAAACAAAGGAAAGCAAGACTGAAACACCTCCGTGAAAAGGTCCACCAAAGCACATCATCTGCTGGCTTGTCTGGAAATTGCATGGACAAAAACTACTTTTGGTTCTCTCTGTATTCTAACCCCTGGGAAAAAAATCTGTGCTTCACTAGTAAGTCCCTGGTCTGACTTTGGAAACTTAAGCTGAACAATTTTAAAGACTTACAATATTTTGAACCAAATATCAAAGAAGAGCTGTGAAAAAAAAAATGACAATAGGCAAGAGAGAGAAAATGCCTATTAGGGAAAATACAATAACATAGTCAGATGCCTAGACATCAGAAGAAAAAAAAACTGCAAGCCATACTAGGAAACAGGAAGAGGTGGCCCAGACAGAAGAACAAACCAAATACCTGAAAGAGTTACAGAATTTAAGACTAGTAATAACTGATAATCATACACCTCTCCTAAATCAATTCAAAGAATTTAAAGAAAATATGACTAAGGAGATAAAGGATATTAAGTAGACACTCAGTGATCTTAAAGAACAATTTGAAAGAAAAGTAACAGACCTTACGGGAATGAAAGGCATGATGAACAAGATTAAAAATACATTAGTGGCAAATAAGAAAGGATTTGAATTGCTCGAAGACAGAATTCGTTATTTCGAAGACAGAACAACTGAACTGGAGAAAATGAGAACAGAAAGAGAAGAAAATGGGAAAAAATGGAACAAAGTCTCAGGGAATTGAATGATAACATAAAATGCACAAATGTATGTATTATCAGTGTCCCAGAAGGAGAAGAAAATGGAAAAGGGGCAGAAAAAATATTTGTGGAAATAATGACTAGAAGCCTCCCAACCCTTATGAAAGATATAAATATCAATATCTGAGAAGAACAATGCACCACAAGCAGAATAAATCCTGAGACACCTACTATTCATAAAGGCAAATATCAGAGATAAAGGGAGATTCTGAAAGCAGCAAAGCATCACATAAAAGGGAAATCGATAAGATTAAGTGCAAACTTCTCATCAGAAACAATGGAGTTGAGAAGAAAATGGTATAATAATATATTTAAAGCACTAAAAGAGAAAAACTGCCACCAAAAATTCTGTATCTGGCAAAATTGTGCTTCAAAAAGGAGTGTGAGTTCAATGTCTTCACAAATAATAAAAACATAGAATATGTTACCAAAAGACAAGAATAACAAGAGATACTAAAAAAGGAATTGCCGCAACCTAAAAGGAAAAAACAAGGGCAAGAAAATGGAAGAGGAGTATAGAAATGAAGATTATTAGGAAAGATAAATTAAAGGGAAAAATATGGACAATAGGACAAGATGACAACAGAAAGCTGAAGGACAAAATGGATGAAGTAAGTATCACCTTTACAGTAATAACACTGAATGTTAATGAATTGATCTCCCAATCAGAAGACATAGACTGATAGAATGGATAAAAAAAATGTGAGTCATCTGTATGTTGTCTACAAGAGACTCACCTCAGATGTAAGGACATAACCAGGTTAAAAGTGAAAGGCTGGTAAAAGATATTCCATGCAAAGAGAAACTGAAAAAGAGCTGAAGCAGTGATAGTAATATAGGCAAAATAGATTTTAAATGAAAAACTGTTATAAGGGATGATGAAGGTCATTGTGTATTAATAAAAGAGGTATTTCACCAAGAAGAAATAATGATACTAAATATTTATGCACTAACCTAAGTGTTTCAAGATACATGAGGCACACACTGGCAAAACTGAAGAAGAAATAGATGTTTCTACAATAACAGTTGGAAACTTCAAACACCACTCTCAGGACTACATTGAAGATTTGGACAGAGGAAAAATAAAGAAATAGAGAAGTTAAATAATACTATAAATTAACTAGACCTAACAGATATCGATAGAGGATTGCACCCCAAAAGAGCAGGATATACATTCTTTTCAAGTGCTCGTGGAACTTTCTCCAGAATAGACCATTTGTTGGGTCACAAGACAAATCTCAATTTTTTTTTAAATTGAATTATACCAAACACTTTCCCTGATCTTAACAGAATGAGTCTGTAAATCAATAGTGGATGGAAAAAGGAAAAATTCATAAACATATGGAGATTAAACAACACACTTTTAAATAATCAGTGTATCAAAGAAGAAATTCCAAGATAACTCAGTAAATATCTTGAGATGATTGAAAATGAGAACATAATATATGAAACCCTATGGGACTCTACAAAAGCAGTGCTGAGAGGGAAATTTATATCCTCAATGCTGCGCAGGGGTGTCCCCCGCGTAGGGGAGCCCCACGCGCAAGGAGTGCGCCCCGTAAGGAGAGCCGCCCAGCGTGAAAGAAAGTGCAGCCTGTCCAGGAATGGCGCCGCCCACACTTCCAGTGCAGCTGACGACAACAGAAGCGGACAAAGAAACAAGACGCAGCAAATAGACACAGAGAACAGACAACCGGGGGAGAGGGGAATTAAATAAATAAATAAATCTTAAAAAAAAAAAAAAAAAGAAGATATAGAACTGGAGATCTAACTATACACCTGTATGAGCCAGAAAAAGCAAACTAATAACAAACCAGCCAAAGAAAAGAAATAGTAAAGATCAGAGCAGAAATAAATGACATGAAAATAAAAAAACAATAGAGAAAATCAATACCTAAAATTGGTTCTTTGCGAAGCTCAACAAAATAGAAAAACTCTTAGACTGGCAGAAATAAGGGCTATCATAAGAGGATACTATGAAAAACAGCATGCCAGAAAACTGGACAATACAGATGAGACAGACTAATTCCTAAAAGCACATGAACTACCTACACTGACCATAGAGGACATAGAAGACCTCAGCAAACCAATCACAAGTTAAGAGATTGAAATGGATTAAAATTCTCCCAAAGATGAAACTCCTAGGACCAGATGGCTTCAGAGGTGAATTCTACTAATCATTCAAAGATGATCTAATACCAATCTTACTCAAACTATTCCAAATAATTTAACAGTAAAGAATGTTACCAAAGTCATTTTATGTAGGCACATCACTCTTATACTACAACCAGATAAAGATACTATGAAAAAGAAAATTTCAGACCAATATCGCTAATGAATATAGATGCAAAAATCCCCAACAAAACACTTGTGAACAGAATCTTGCACCTTCTTACTTGCACATTAAAAGAGTTGCACACCATGATCGAACAGGTTTTATCCCATGTATGCAAGGGTGATTTAACACAAGAAAATCAGTTAGTGAAATAAATCACATTGATAAATTGAAGAAAATTCACATGATCCCCTCAATTAATGCAGGAAAGGCATTTGACAAAATACAGCATCCTTTCTAGACAAAAACACTCTAAAAATAGGACTAGAAGGAAGCGTTCTCAATATGTTAAAGTACATATTATATGAAAAACCTACAGTTAACATTGTACTCATTGGTAAATACTAGCTTTCCTGCTGAGATTAGAAACAAGATAAGGATGACCCCTGTCACAATGTTATTCATTATTGTGCTTGAGTTTCTTGCTGAAGGAATTAGGCTAGATAAGAAATAAAAAGCACTTAAATAGGAAAGGAAAAAGTAAACTTTTAACTAGTTACTGATGATATGATCCTACTTAAGTACAGAATCTCCTGAAAAATACACAACAAAGCTACTAGAACTAATAGACAAGTTCAGCAATGTGGCAGACACAAGATTACTACACAAAAATTAATCGTGTCTCTATACACTGCTGAGGTGCAATCTGAGGAGGAAATCAGAAAAAAATTCTAGTTATTATAGCAAGTAAGATAATCAAATATTTAGGAAAAACTTAAACAAGACATAAAGGACCCGTATTCAGAAAACAACAAAACATTGCAACAAGAATCTGACAAAGACTTCAAAAAAAGGAAGGACATTCTGTGTTTATGAATTGAAAGACTAAATATGGTTAAGATGTCAATTCTATTCAAACTGATTTACAGATTCAACACAATCCCATTAAAATGGATCCCAATAGCCTTTTTTACAGAATTGGAAAAACAAATTTTTAAATTTATTTGGAAGATTAAGGGACCCCAAATAACCAAAAATGTCTTAAAGAAGAAAAACAAAGTTGGAGGGCTTAAGACTTGAAAAGATGATTGTCCAAAGAAGAAATACAAATGGTGAAGAATCACATGAAAAAATGTTCAACATCACTAGCGATTAGGGAAATGCAAATCAAAATTACAATAAGATATCATTTCACACCTATTTGTCTGCTATTAAAAAGTAAAAAAAAAAAACTGTAAATGTTGGAGAGGATGTGAAGAGATAGGAACACTTATTCACTGTTGGTGGGAATGTAGAATGGTACAGCCGCTGTGGAGGACTGCTTGGCAGTTCCTAAAGAAGTTGAACATAGACTGACCATGTGACCTGGCAAAACCATTACTAGGTATACGCCCAGAAGAACTATGAGCAGAGATGCAAACAGACAACTGCACACTGATGTTCATAATGGTATTATTCACAATTGCCAAAAATTGGAAACAACCCAGGTGTCCTTCAGCTGATGAATGGGTAAACCCTTTCTGAGGAGGTTAATATTAATTTAAAGATGGCTAGAGGATAATCCAAGCACTGTATAACCATGATTTTGGTGGTAGATGAGGATTGTGGTTAATAATATAAATACAAGAATATTCTTCTATTCAAGGTGTTAAGAATATGGTGATACTAACTATATTAGTTATATTAGTTGTATTTTGTAGCAAAAGCAAAGAAGGTACTATATCAGTGCTAAAGGTCAAAAAAGAAAGAATCTAAGGTTTAGTTTCGTGAGGTATGAATATGATTAAGCATTTTTTCCTTTATTTTCTTCATTAACAAAGATACCTTGCTTATGTCATTTCACGACTCTGCGCTCATTTATTAATCTTTCTGAATACAGGAGAAACAATGGAGTTTGATTTTAGGATTAAATGAGATATATGTGCCTAGACAGAATTTTTTAAGGTAACACTTCTATAATTTGTTAAGCTGCCTTTTGTCTGTTATTTTTTGAAGTTGAAAAAAAGTTTACCTTAAAAAAGTTTTTTTAAAGTTTTTTTGCAGGGAGCAAACAGAAATTTGCTAAAGAAGAAGCCATAGATCACGAGCTTGATCTATTATAAGGTCATAAATTTTTATAATGGCATAGTTTTATCTGAAGAAAGGATTGGGTATATTTAAATCCATCTCCATTCTAAAACTCTGAGCACTCAGAACCACAAGAGCAAGAAAGCTGAGTGCTTAAAATGACAGAGTTCCAAATGACCTAGCAATTGCACTACTGGGCATTTATCCCAGAGAAATAAAAAACATATGCTCCCGCAAAAGAACTGCAAATAAATGTTCATAGTATATTATTTGTTACAGCCCCAAACTGAAAGCAACTCAGATGTCTTTCAATGAATGAAGAGATAAGCTATGTTACATTTATACCATGGAATAGTACTTAGCAATAAGAAGGAAGAACTATCAATACATGCAACACTTGAATGAATCTCCAAGGAATTATACTGTGTGATACAGACCAGTTTAAAAAGATTGCACACTATAGGGTTTCATTTAGATAATAGTCTTGAAATAATGAAATTATATAGGTGGAGAATAGATTACTAGTTGCCAGAGGCAATAGCATCACAAGTGTCCTTTTAAGAGAGAGGCAGAGGGAGATTACATATGCAGAAGAGGAGAAGGCACTGTAACCACAGAGTCTGAAGTGATGTTGCTTCAAGTCAAGAAATGTTGGCGGAGAGTGCAAGATGGGACAGGTAAAGATCCCCCCTATGTCCTCTGGTGGGAACACAACACTGCAGACACTTTAATTGTGGTCCAGTGATACTGAATTTGGACTTTTGGCCTCTAAGAGTATGAGAAAATAAATTTCTCTTGTTTTCAGTCATCCAATTTGATGCAATTTGTTATAGCATCCAAAGGAAATTAATAGATTGCACATGTGATAAAACTGTATAGACCTAAATAAAGACACACAAGTAAGTACATGTAAAACTGGGAAAATCTGAATAAACTGAGTGGATTATATTATTTTCAATTTCCCTATTATGATATTGTACTATATAGTTTTTAAAAGATGTTATCATTGGAGGAAACTGGTTAAAGGATACATTGCATCTCTCTGCTGTATCTTACAATTGCATATGAATTTACAACTAGGTTGAAATTTTAATTCAATTTTAAATAGTGATAGTTACTTTACTAAAAACTTTAGAAAAAATAGGAGACCAACTACATGACCATAGGGTATGTGAAGATATCTTAAACACAAAATACCAGTAAGAAAATGAAAAGGCAACCACAAAGAGTATAATTGCCATAAAGATAGGCTACAAATTACCCATATATAAAGAGTTCCTAAAACAATTTAAAAAGGTGCAACACAAAACAGTGGGCAAAAGTCTTAAACAGAATATGATCACAAGAGTGTATGTCCAAATGACCAATAAACATATGAAAAAGATGATTAAATTAATGAGTCATCAAGGAAATATAAATAAAAACCACAATATTATACCACTATATAGACAACACAAAAACTAAAATTAAAAATGACAAACAATACCAAGTGTTAGCCAAGATGTGAACAACCTAGAATTTTCACACACTGCCCATGAGTCGGAGTTTGTACAACCCCTTAGAAAATCTGTTTTGCAATATCTAATAAAGTCAAATATACACACACCCCACAACCTAGTAAGTCCACCCATTCATATATAGCCAACAGAAATGAGTACGTGTATTTACCCAAACGCATGCATGTTTGCATATAGTAGCAACATTCTTCAAAACCCCAAAGTGGAAGCACCCTAAATGTTCATCGAATAATTAAGTTGCCTTATATACAAACAATGTCAAATTAAATAGCAGCAAAAATGAAGTTACAACTATATGCACCACCATGGATAAATCAATAAAAAAGAATATCGACATAAAAGGCCATAAAAGAGTACATGGTAGACAATTCTATTTACATCAAGTATAAAAACTACTAGAACACACTTATAGAATTAGAAATCAGGAAGTGGTTATCCTTGAATGGGTGAGTAGGAAATGGAAGAAGCATAGCATAATTCCGGCATTTTGATGCAGTTCTGTTTTTTGATCTGGGTGCAGGGAAAATGAGTGGTACTTATTCCATGAAAATTCACTCAGCTGTATTTTGATTGGTGCACTTTTATTTATGTACATCATACCAATTAAATATAAACATAGTAAGAGTTTTCCGTATTTATCCTTTTCAATGAACTTTTGTTCCAGAAAATAGCAAATGAGGATCACACTGAATTTATAGACTTGTGAATTATTTTCATCCAGGCTATTTTCTTTTTTAATTTTCACATGAAAAACTTGCTCTATTTTTTCACCTATTTCATATTAATGCACTTCAGAAATATTTTTCCAAATTCCTTCTATTTTTCATATAGGTCATGCAAATTTGGGGTCAGATAATTTTCCTATATTTACATTTGTTTCAATTATTTTTTTTTGCTATTGTGAAGGAAATCTTTTAAATTTCTCACATTTTCTGATTGATTAATACTGATGTGCAGGGACTCTATTCCAACACTGGGAATGCATTTTATTAAAAAATCAAGGATGTACTTAAATACTTGGCACAGATTTAAGAGGATTCATCCCAGTGCAGTTTATTAAAAATGGGTGCATCTCTACAAAGGAATAATAGGGAGTCATGAAAAAGGATGTGTATGTGAATTATTAAATGGGTGGAAAGTGATGACAAATCATTGCTAAGTGAAATAGCTGCCTACAGATACATATAGTATGAGAATACAAATATATGTAACTGAAAAAAAGTTTGAATGGATATAAAACCAATTTTTTAACAATAGTAATGCATTATTGTTGTGACTATGATTACTTTTGTTTTATTTTTTATTATCTGCATTCCAAGATTTTAAAATATGCTTTAATACTAAGAAGATTTTTCAAGCTATTATGTTTTTTATGGAAATCTCTTTTTCCCTGCTCTTAGAAAATAATATATTAATTTTTAAAAGCATCAATTAAGGCTTTCTATAAGAACAGCTTTCCAAAAATATTATGCAAGTAAGTGGAGAAAACAAAATCAATTTTGGGATAAGCATAACAAGTTAAAATCCTGGTTCATCTGTTCTTAAGATCTTGTGCCTTAGGAAATTTTTTTAACCTCTGTGAGAATTAATTTTCTCATCTATAAAACTGGGAAAACAAAACTAACACATAGTAATATGGGAGGAAATTATTGACTGGCCTTGAATAAACTGTAGCTTATATTACTATTTTCATTACTAATAATATACTAGAGAAACTTTCGAGAATCATGTTTTGATACATCCATACTTATTTTTCCAAATATAAGTCAATATATTACATTAAAGGTATTTTACTTTCACTTTATAATTATTTCTTATGCTGTTGGTCACTTTGACAGAATGGTTTCAAAAATTCTATAAAATTTAATATTTAAAACAGAGGAAAATATAAAACTATGTATTCTTATTTGCTTACTTTTTTATAATTACCGTTCACTCTTTACAAAACATCTTTCATCATCTTAAAATAAACCAAACTAATTATCCTTCAATTTATCTCACTTACATTTGAATTCCCTACATTAATTTCATTAGAAACAAAACGATCTTTTGAGAATAAGCCTTAAATCTCCGATATCGACAGTTCCAAGTTTCAGATGGTCTGGACTTGTTCCCTGAGTCTGGAATGAATAGGTACTCATTTTTTATGTGGTATGTCTTAGAAATATATAAAATATTTTTTTAAAAATATATATTCACATAAAATCATCTATGAAACACAAACTCAGAAAAAATTCCCTGGTAGAATTTGAATTATTTGAGGCAGTCACTTTGTAAATAAAATATTATCTCTCTCCACATGCCTCTTCTGTCACTTTTACGAACCTGTGGATGGTGCTGGGGCTTGTATATGTTCAGGAGACTTGAATCTCTGGACAGTTCATGAGCCAGCTGGGCCCTGAGCTTCTCAAGAGTTGTAACACTTACTTTCTGATTTGTTGGACTTACCCAGGTCAGCTAACAAGAAGGTGAGGATGGTAAACCACCACACCAGGGAACGGGGAGAGTTTACAAACGCAAGCAGGAGAATCCCATCCATCAGCCATGTGGGAGCTAAGCCCCCTCTTGATTTGGAGGTGGAGTGGACATTACCTTTCTAATAAACAGAATATGGTCCAATTGATGGCAAGGCACCTCAGATGCAAGCCACTCTCTGTCTCCTTCTCTTTCTCCCTCCCTCTTAGGTCACTCCAAAGGGAAACCAGCTGCCAAAATATTCACTGCTGTACAGAGAGAACCAAGTGGCAAGGAGCTGGGAACCTAAGTCTAACCACTCAGGAGGAACTGAGTTCTGCAAACAGCCCTGTGAGTGAGCGTGGAAGTGGATTCTCCACTCCCAGTCGAGCCTTGAGATAAGTGCAGCCCCAGCCAACAGCAATTTGTGGGAGGCATTTAGCCAGAACCACCAGCCAAGCTGCTCCCACATCCCTGATCCTTAGTAATTGGGTGAGATAATGAATGTTTATTTTACTACACGGCTGAGTGTGGTGAAATGAATACAGGTAGGAAAAATACAGATCCAGCTGCTCCTGCACATGTTACATAAGCTCTCAGAGTTATATTTCCCATTCTCTAAACTGGGTCCTTATATATCTAAATTTCACAGGGTATTTCTGATGTTTCTATCAAGTATCCAGGTTCGTATCAAACAAATGGGCATCTAGAAAGTTAGCAATAAATGGTGTATATAATCGTTTTTCCTGTTACCATTTTTGTTAAGTAGCATTTTAAATATTTTATTTTTATGTTAAATTATTCAAAATATAAGAAAAAGTGAGAATTTCATTGAAATAGTTTTTTGATATCTCCACACAGCAGCTTTTCCCAAACAGGATATGGCTTGGAGCATTTTAATATTTTCTAAACCTGTAAAACACTTAGACAAGCTAAAAAAGAGTTGTGAATCTGGTCACATAATATTTAAAAAAAAACATTATAATAAAGCACTATGTATTTTTATTTGAAAATTAAAATTGGGTGCATCAATTCATGACATTGTTAGCTTTAGAATTTCTCATGCAGAAAAAGGTTACAGTTTTCATTTTGTAGGTGATTGACCTTTACAAGGAATGACACCCTCTCTCTCCTTCCCATTGCTAATAAGATTTAGAAAAGAGTGCTTTGCTAGTTCATAGCTTCTAAATGGTTTTGAAAAGGAGGATGTTTTCACTTCCTAGCTGTGAAAACAAATACCATATGATGAGTTGACTTAACAACAGGGATGATTTGACCCACAGTTCTGAGGCCAAGAGAAATCCAAAAGTGAGACGTCAGCAAGGCAGTGCTTTCTCCCTGAGACTGTGGCATTCTGTGGGATTGACCGCAGGTGATTCTTTGGGTTCTTTGGCTTTTCTGTTACCTTCCAATGCACACAGATATGTCTTCTCCTTTTTCCTCTGGGTTCTACTGACTTTCAGCCTCTGGCTTTCCCCATGACTTTCTCTTCTGTTTCCAACTGCCTTTGCTTATATGGGCTTCAGCCATATTAGATTAAGGTCTACCTGCAGTCAGTTTGACACACCTTAACTAATAACATAATAAAAGGTTCTATTTACAAATGGGTTCCCACCAGCAGGACCAGGGATTAGAAGGTGAGCGTGCCTTTTGCAGGAGACCTGATTCAAACCCCAACCAACAGAAAAGAAAAGGTTTTTTTTAATTATTATTATAAGTAGACCAATATATAAAATTATTTTACTAGTTACCACTAAAAAAATGATTTTAGGAAAATCTTTAAAGATGTTGCCAGGAGCTTGAGGCCCCATGTCATTGTCCTGAGTAATGCAAGCAAAGTTGTTTTGTTCTTTCTGAAGAACTATACATTTAAATTACCTGAGCAGCATTTTGCAGTGTGTGGACAGAACTCAACGAATTATCTGGAGAAGATGGTATGGCTCGCTAAGAGTGAAACAAAGGATGTGTCCCTACCTCCCAGTACTTTGTAGGGCACAGAGGGATTCCTTCAAAGACTATGCTGACAAAATGGACTGTTTCTTGCAATAGCTTCAATCTACCTAAGTAACATTGTCATCCGTTGAATATGACAATTGAAATATGTGATATTTAGATTATTTTTGTACCGAATAATTTAATGGTTAAATCTCATAAGGGCACAAAATCCAATAATATAAAAAGGAAAGTATACAAATGCATATGGGTGACAACAAGATTCCAGGACTTGCTAGCTTTGGGAATCTGGAGAGGTGCTTGAGGGTATAAGACATAAGCATATGTCAACCTGAAGAAAATATTACTGTAAGAGAAATGCAATCTTAATATGTAAGTTTTCAAGGGCTATGGTATCACATCACTGCTTTATGCTTAACCCATCTGTATTATTAGCTAGCTATATATGCTTAGCTAAATCAGTACTATATTTGGCCTTTGCGTTTCTCACTTTAAACATGATATTATATTTATGATTTTGCAGTAACATAATTATTTCTATGGTATATTGATATTCACAGAGGTAATCTAATCATGATTAATCTTAGGTGTTCCTTTCCAAATTCATAAAAACATTTCTTGATATGGTGTGTGTGTGGGGGGTGTCTTTATTTTCCTTGAGAATATGATGACAGCTGTGGATTTGTTTTCTTGAAAAATGCAGATGTACAGAAATGACCATAAAGAGAAAACAACTTTCACTGCAAGTGTGAGAGATAGCCACATGATTTATGAAGGTCTTGTACCTGCAAATGGCTTTGCTCTGAGAGATGTTTCTTTATACTGATAAAGGCCCTCGAATTGTATTACTGAAGTGGGAGCTTCCAAAAGCCAGGGCTAGAGAAGGGAGGGAAATTCTGCAAATGACTGGAGATGCGAAGGAGAAAGATGAAGTTCAAGGGTTCCAATTTCCAAGTTAGAAATTGGAAAGTGTTTCCCAAAGAAGCAGGAAGATAAATAATGGCCAGGTTCTACAATAATAGCAGTGCTACATTTTAATTACATTTTGATTTAGGTAGAATCTTGGAAGTTGGCTTTGCATTCTAACCACATTCATCATGCAGGTTTTATGGTGAAAGATGTTCCAAATTCTAAAAGTGGCTTAAAAATGAACTTGCAGGGACAACTTGTTTTTAATTTGGATATGGCTTATAATTATTTTTACAAATACTTCATCAAAAATATTGGAAGGAAATGGAGTGATGAGTGAGTTATAATGCATTTAGAACTACATTCCATTTACAATAAATACACATTATCTCTATATTTGCAGTTTATTATAATAGCCACCTTAAAATGTTTTTTCTTAACTCCTTTCAGAAGAAATATTTGGTGAAAACAAACAAAAGTAAGTTACAAGATATAATAGTTTCTTACTTTACCTGTATATACTTGTTTTTAAACCTTTAAAAAATGCTGGGGGTAAAGAAGGCCGGGGTAAAGAAGGCCAGGTGACAATATTTTAGCATGATCACTGAGGTCTCAGGCCATGAAACAACTGGGTTAAAATCACTGAGACTTACGAACTGTTTAAAATTAAAGATGGAATTCAGGAGAAAACTGGCAAGCAGGATTACAGAGCATTTTCTCAAATTGGTATTAGTAAAAAAAAAAAAATGTTTCCATATGGAGAAAATCTCCAGAAATAAGCAATAAGGCAATTCATCCTCAAGGATATCATCTGTTATTTTTTCAGACATATACCTTCTGAAGCTAGTGCATTTTCTCCATAGGTATTAAATTACATTTTCTCCCTCTAGCCATTAACAAGCTCCTCAATAGTGTGTGGTTTAGAGCTCAAACTTCAATGTAATAGTTGCTAGAGAAAGTGGAAGAATTAATTAAAAATGATCAGTGAATCAACTGTAAAATGAAGATGGATGCCAATACTTCTCATAACCAGTGAAAAAGATTTTTTTAAAATCATGAATCATGGCACAAATGTGATGACAGCAGAGATTCTATAGGACTACTAAATGTAATGCCCATGACATGGGCAAGAAATGTCCAAGAGTTTTCAAGAGTTTCAACACCAGAGTTTATTCTGGAAATAAAATGTGCAGAGCTCCACATGATGCTTGCTGGCTGATTTTATTTGTGGTTGAATTAAGACTATAATATAGGTAGAACATGAAGAACCCAAAAGAGAAATTTTCATGAAATTTGCAGTTGGTGATGACAGAATCACCTTCTTGGAACCCTTAAGAGTCACACTTGGTTATTTTAGCTCAAAATCTTGGACAGCACATGAGGCAGAAGAATCACAACCCCTCCCCCCTAAAGATGTCAATGCACTATCTCTGGAATTTGTGACTACGTTACCTTACATTGCAAAAGGGACTCTGCAGGTGTGTTTAAAGTCAAGGACCTTGAAATGGACTCAGGTCCTATCAAATAACATGAATCTTAAAAATGAAGAACTTCTCTGTGAGAAAGCTCTGGAAAAAGAGAGATGTGAAGGGTCAGAGAGTTGAGGAAGGGTGTCTCTAGCCAAGGAATAGGGGCAGTCCCAAGAATCAGAAAAAGGCAAGGAAGCAGATGTCCTGCCGAAGGTCCCGAAGGAAGGGTACAGCCATGCTGATACTTTAATTCAGCCTAATGTATCTCTGTTGGACTACTGAGCCACAAGAATTAAGATAACACATTTTGTTATTTTTCAAGCACTAAGTTTGTGGTTCTTTGTTGAGGTAGCAATAGAAAACCAGGGCAGAAAGCTATATTACCATCTATTCAGAGACAGAGGGGACTGTGGAAGCTCTACCAAAAAGTAATCATAGCATCTACCCAGGAGTTTGAAAAGTGCAGTGGGTGCGCTCTTCACCTCAGTTAGAGCAGAATGAGCAATAATCTAGATTCACACAGGACTACCATAAACTTGGTTCCTCCTCAGTGAAAGTGATAAATTTATTTAACTAGCATTATTTATGATTCCAGTTTCAACTTTAGCAAAACACTTGTTTTTGTATATTTCTTCTGCAGAATCTGATAGTGATATTACCAATAATTGCCTCTCTCTCTCTCTCTCTCTAGATATATATATATGCATTAACCATGTAATTTTGGTAATTTTTAATTAGTAAGTTGAAACTTGTAAAATAATATTTTAAAAGTTTAACTTTTCAAATAAAACCATTTAATGACACTTTTCAATTTATTAAAATTTTAATATATGTTTGTATATATATACACACATAAATACATGTGTATTCAAAAGTAAACGATAATATTTTGCCATATTAAAAATATTTCTTATTAACTTAACCACATTCACCTAAACAAGGAAATCATACTAATGAAAAGTTCCATACCTTGACCATATACTCATTGCTACACTTTTTCCTAGACTTCTCTTTATTGCTAATTTTAGCATCAAAATGGCCCACCCAGAATATCTAAGATTGTGTGCCTTTGTGCAGTATAGTTTTGAAGTACTATTCAAACTTACATAATTCTCAGAAATGCTCTCATGCCCCAATTCAAAATATCATGGATACTATATAAAACAGAAAATACAGTTAACATTACATTATATCATTCAAAAATCAATTATTCAAGACTGAATATTTTAGAATATAAACATATCATGGGTTATCATCTATCACCTACACAAGTCAATCTCTTTTTTCATTCTCTCTAAGTTAATCATATCACCAGATATCAGAAGTCAGTAACTAAAACAGAAATAACTCAATTTAGAGGTAAATTAAGATAAATTCAAAAAAGGAATTTCCAATATTTAGTGAACAATGATAAAATAATATTTTATCTACCATAACATTCCTGAAATTTAAAAAGAACATGATGACTGCTGAAAATTACCAACTAATTCAAAAGAAAGCATTTGGTTTTATGTTTGCCTTTGTGGCAAACTTTGTACAATAGATTCCTAAAAATATCAGTCCAGAAAAACATCTCCATTAAGAAAAGTCCATCCATAATCATATGTTTGGGAAATGCTTTTCACTAAATATACTACTGTAGATTAACAATATGTTTTGCCTTATGGTTTGAAATCAGCTTTAAGAATTTAAATACATTTATAAAGCTAAAGAAAATCATGATGATAACCATGTTTATTGGCTTTTTCTCCTTTATAGTCCCCAATAATTTTGTTTCTTAAATACAACCCATTACTATAAAAAAATTAGGAAAGGGGTATTCACAAAATAAATTGCTTTTTATAGAATTATTCTATCATTGTACCTTGACTCAGTAGTCCATTTTCACTAAGGTCAAAGAAGAAATTACAAATATAATTTTCAAATATCAATATAGCTTTCAAGTCTTTACTCATTCAATATTTAGAAACAATATTTTCAAGTTTGACTCACAATAAAATAACATCTTATATTTGATACCTAACGTGTATTTTAGAATCTTTGAATGTGGATAAAGAAGAATTAATCAAAAGTCTATTATCTAGTTATATAATCTATTATTTATTTTTATTATTTCTCTTATTTCTCAGTGATAATTCTAGAAACATCAAAAGACTAGTCTAAACATAAAAGATGTTTTTCTTTGACATATACACATATATGAAAACTTTAACATTAATTAAAAAACATTTTCTTATGGCCTAAACATTTTGCATAATTTTAATATAAAGTAACATAAGTATTATAGGGAGTCAGGAAAAAAACAAATTAAGAAAAATATAGACAAACTGCAAATTAAAATAAGGCTTTGTTCTTCTAAAATCACTTGTATAATTTCATGAACTTTTCTTTTTGGCAGTCGGAGGATATTGAAAGGTTAGACTAAAGCTGCAGAATTTACTCCTGGTTTTCCAGGTTGTTGACAGTTCCTCTTGATAGTGTACTGTCAAAACGTTCATAAGATGTGGGCAACCAACAATCAGCCTCTAATTCCATTTGAGCTGGGATTTCTATTTCTTCCAAGTCCTAGCAGGGCAATCATTTAATTGTATTTATTATATTTAATTATATTTTGTTGATCCTGAATGCTGACAGAAAAATTTGTATTGAAATCTGCCTGGGAAGGTTTCCTAAATACCAAATGGAAAAAAATATTAATGTCAGCTTATTACGGTGAACATTTATGCAAAATATATTAATGTCTGGTTATTAGTTTGAACATTCATGCTAAAAATATTAATGTCTGGTTATTAGGTTGAACATTCATGCTAAGTGGGTGTCTGTGGAGTTTAACTGGTCAGATTTGCATTCATGGCCTGGCTCAGCCACAGAGCAGCAACATGTTGCTCAATTACTGTGGACACATCTTGTCTTCTAACCTCGAAAACATTTTTGCTTACTATAAAATAGAATCATAATGGTAAAGAGAAGAGAAATGGGGGCTTGTAACACTGATTGAGGAAATACAACATACCATGACATAGATCCATGTGAACTTGAACCCAAATTAGCAACTCCAGTCATTTTTTAAAGTGTCTCAGCCCCTAAATAAAAATAACTCTATAGAGTTTTGTGGGGGTTAAATGAAATAATGTAGGTATTGCTTTCTCAAATTTCTATTATATATGAACCCTTTGCTGAATGTTATTATTATTTTAATAACTACTTCTGCATTATAAATCTGGTTTCACAATTTTCCATAGGCAAAATGACAATAAAAATACTCACACTGATATCTGTCTGCAGTTGTTTTCTTTTGCTATCATTTACTTCAAATTTGCAGGAAATAACACTAATGAAAGAAGTGTAAATTTGTTTGATGCATGTCTTGAATTTGCCTTTGCTTGATCTGTCTTTGTTCCTGAAAGAACATCATCTCCAATTGCCATCAGTTTATCCAATTGCTAGCAAAAACATATACCTCTCGCTGTATCTCATGAGACAGGACTCAGAAGGCCGAAGAAAATAAGTATGGTGTGAGGATGCCTGATGCACTCGTCTGTTTTTCCTTTGAGGATAATTACTACACTTTAAAGCACAGAGTGTGTTGTGTTGGGTGGTATGCCATTCCTCTTCTCTTTTATATACAAGCATAGATGTGACAGCTAGCTCATTCCTGCTGTGGCAAACATCCTTTAGGGGTCCACTGCATAGATTTTTTCTTCTGGTAATGTATCACTTAACCTTCAAAACATACAGAGTTTATTAGGTTCTCAGGAAATAAATCAGTCCCAATGTTGTTCAATAACTGTGGCCAAGATGGAATGTAATAATAGGGAAAAAGAGCTGCCTGCAAATTGGTGTTATTTACATTTATTGAAGAAATATAACCTACTATGAAATATATCCTAGTGAACTGGAACCCAAATTAGTCAGCAATGCCACAATCATTCTTTTAAAGTGCCTGAGCCACCTAAATAAAAACAACTCTAAGCTTGTTTAGATCACCCCAGAGTACAAACAAGCACACGTTCCTTAAGGAAACAAGTCCCAAGGATCTGTGCCACATTAAGCTCTGTATCATGAACTGATATTGTGGGGATTTATTTGCTCACTTTTGGGCGTAAATTCACTTAGTATGGAGTCACAAATGGATATGGTCAGAGATATTTCTAGGCAACCCACGAATATTTCTTTACTTATATTAATAATTGATAGATGTTGTAGGTACTATGGGAAAGAGCCAGGAGATTAAATAAGTACTTTAAGAATATATTACAGTACAATAGTCAAATAAGAAGGCAATCATGTCTTAAGGCAGTACATGGTATAATCACTCATTCAAAATAATTCTGTAATGCCCACAATGTGTGCTAGGTATTGGAGATAAAGGGCTAACCAACTAGACAAAAGTAGCATTTTCATGGCTCTTATAGTCTGGGATGGGTAGGAAGAGATATATTAACCAAAGAACCACATACACAACTACTGTCAAAAAATATTCTAAATTCTTCAAAGGAAAGTATAGTGAAAACATATTAAAAATGATTTACTCTGGCCTGGGGAAGGCATACATCCAAAAGTGGCAGCTGAGCTGATGTGTGAAAGGTAAGAGGATACTGACTAATTAAACACATGGGAGGTGGAAGGAAGATTCCAGGCAGAGGGCAACACATCTTCAGATGTCTGCAAGAACAACAGAACTTAAAGAAGGCTCACGTGGCTGCCACTGAAAAAGCGAGCGGTGAGGAGGGAAGAAGTTTCTGGGGACTGAAGCTGGAGATTTTAAGTGTGCCCCAGCTGAACAGTCTTGCAGGCCCTATTTTGGATTAAGTTTTTATCCTAAAACACTACAAAATCACAGAAAGATATTTGGTAGCCCAGTGCCATGATTAGATTCACGTTATTTAAAACTTCTCCATTCTCCTCTGTGTGGCAAGTGATGGGGAGGGGATGATGAGTCAAAATAAGATAGGGTGGTGGTTTCAAAGTGGGCGTTGATGGTGGAGAGAGAAGGGAACAGGTTTTTAGGAGAACTAGCCATGAAAGAGGTGAAGTGAATGTAGGTAAGGAAATGAGTTGCCAAGGGTTATTTTTGGACAATTAGCTTCAGCAACAGATACCACAGGGAAAGGAAACCGGGAGAGACTATATTTGGGTGGGTGAGTGGGGGGTGAAATCACCCACTCAGATGTGGTCAAGTGGAACTTGGCCTGCCTTTGAGGTTCTGAGTGGTGATGTGAGTTAAGCAGCTAGAATTCCAGCTCTGGAAATCAGAGGAGGCTGCCAGGTTAGAGATAATATTTGGGAGTCAGTGATTCTAGATAATAATTAGAGCCAGGTGTGGCTGTTCAGGAAGAGCACACAGTGAGAAAAAAAAATAAAAAGAAAGAGTCAAGGATTGTCTAGATATTAACGAGCAACTGACAGCATTTAAAAGCTTTGTGAAAGCAAAGCCATTGAAACACCAGAACCACAGAGGATGGAGAAAAGAAGCAGGGGTGTTTCATCAGTCACATGAAGTTTTCTTGAAAAAGGAAGACAATACATCAGTGTCTGAGGCTCTAAGAGGTTAAGGCAGATGAAGACCAAAAAATGCCATGGATTTAGTGACCTGGAGGGTATGGTCACCTTGCTTAGAATAATTATACTGGAGCAACAAGGCCAGATACCAGACTGGAGTGGACTGGACAGAGAATAGAATAATTTCCATAAAATGTTCTAGAATAGAATCAAACAATTCTCTGACTGAAGCTCAGTTTAGTGATTAACGGTTTTCTCTATTATAATCTGCCCCCCTTACCCCACAAATCTTATTCCACTTGCAAATGAGTAAGGGAGAGTTGAATAATTTTGTCAGTAAGCTATTCTGTTATGAAGTCATAGGCAGCAGGTGACATGAGTTTAGTTTGCCAGAAATGCTTTCACACATACATTGGTTTGGTTTAAAGAATGGGAATTGATTGACTCACTGTTTTAAGGCTAGCAGAAGTCCAAAATCTAGTATGGGCATGGCTTGCCTTTTCACCAGAGATGTGGTGTTCTGCTGTTGACTGTGGCAGTCCCTGGTATCCCATGGTTTTCCTGCCACATGGCAATGTCTTCTCCTTTTTCACTTCTGTGATTTTTGGGTCCTTTTTATAGAACCACCAGTGAGCCAAATGAAGGCCCACTCTCATTCAGCTGGGCTACCCTTTATCTAAATACAGCATCTTTCCAATGTCATATTTACAAAGTTTCATGCTCACAGGAATGCAGACTGAGAACATGTTTACTCCTCAGGTACATAATTCAATATACCCTAGCATGGGAAAGATAAATTGTACATACAGGAATGAAGAAAAACTGAATAAAGGCAGAAAATTTTGAACTTAACCTGAAGGAGTGGATAGGCTAAATTACAGTAGGTAAAGGGAAGATACAAGTGTGCCTTTAGGCACAACGCCAGAATGCAGAGGCTGTAACAGTGAGAAGACTCTGGGTTACGAGGGTTCTTCAAAGGGATGATTGGAAACTGAAGCTGAGGAGTAGCTGAGTCTGGATGATTCTCAGCCCAATTTTAGATATTTCTTAGAGACATTAAGGAGCCTTTGAAACATTTGGTCAGGAAAGTGGCAGGAAGAATATGAGTATTTTAAGAAAATCAATCCCTTTTACCCATCACTATAGCGAGAAAGAGGGAATCAAGAAAACTGATAGAAAAGAGGTACTGATCTTTGTAAAAGCAGAAACTAATGTACTGTGTGCACAAGATACTTTTATATTTTATACTAGAAAAGAATGAGGTGCTCATTATATAAGGCCCTATCTCAAGGCATCTCAAATATGAATAACTGAAGTGAAATAAGATTAAAGAAAATGTAATACTTGTTATACACCTTTTATTATGAAGTTTTGTGTTCTAGAAAGAGAAAACCATATAATTAAAATGTATGGCAATTCTCTGTTAAAATACTGGCAATTCTCTTGTCTTTGAGAAGCGATTGAGACAAGAGGGGAAAAAGCACAAAATGAGAAAAGGGTGGGGGGAAAGAGAGAAAGAGGGGGAGAGAAACTTGTAACAGGAGAGAGTTAGAATACTATTTGTATTGAAAAAATGTTACTAAGTCCCTGGGGTTCTTGATTTTCCCTAACTTTGGATTTCCCAGAATTCTTTAGTCATAGAAATCCAACCAACAGAGAAACAAAACTCAGGGTTACAACCAGAGGCCTGATATTAGAGAGCAATCACATCTCAGGCTGTGCAGAAAGATATGGGGATGTAAGGAGCATGTGCCTATTCGATACAAACAACAACAGAGGATTCTTCAGAGGTATCTATATATAGATATGTGATGTTCATCTTATAAAAGAGTCATCAGAGCTACAATGAAAAGGAGATAAACCCCAGAAACAGCCAAAGTAGATACAACCCTAGGTACTGGTTCTCCTGAAGGCTATGGAGACCCACTGAGAGCATGGTCATGGCAGATGGATTTGGAGTTCTGTGCTATGTCAGAGGACCCTACTTTGGAATTTGTGCTCCTGAGAGTGATAGAGCTGGATCAGATGTGATCTTTCTATACATGCCTCTTCTGTTACTTTTACTGAACTTGTGTTTGGTGCTAGGGATGGTGTATACTCAGGGGACTTGAATCTGTGGACTGCCCGTGTGCCAGTTGGGCCCTGAGCCTCAGCAGACTTGCAAATCCTACTCTCAGGTTCGCTGGACTTACCCAGGTCAGCTAACAGGGAGGTGAAGATGATCAACCACCACAACAAGGAACCAAGAGTGCCTACAACTGCAAGCAGAAGAATTACATTCATTGTCTATGTGAAATCTAAGCCCCCTCTTGATCTAGAGGTGGAGTGGACATCAACATTCCAGGGTCCACAGAACAGAGGAATAAAATATGGATTAGAATGGACTCACTGATATTCTTCTATAAAATTATTGTGACTAGTAATAGAAGAAATTGTAGCATTGATGTGGAGAAAGTGGCCATAGTAGTTCCTGAGGGCAGGGAGAGGAAAGAAGAGACGTGATTTGGGGGCATTTTTGGGACTTTGAGTTATCCTAAATGACATTGCAGGGTCAGATGCTGGACATTATATATCCTGCCATAACCCACTGAATGTACTAGGAGAGAATGTGAACTACAGGGTAAACTATTACCCACGTGGTGCAGAAGTGCTCCAAAATGTGTTCGTTGAGTGCGATGTGTGTGCCACAATGATGGGGGAGGTCATTGGTGTGGGAAGAGTGGGGTGGGGGGTTGGGAGTATACATGAACCTCTTATGGTTTTTTTTTAATGTAACGTTTTTTGTGATGTATGTATCGTCAAAAAATACAATTTACAAAAATGATGGGAGTGGGGTGGTGGGTAGTAGTTATATGGGAACCTCTTAAATTGTTTTAAAGTAACATTCTGCGTGATCTATTATAAACAAGTGTTAAAAAATACAATAAAAAAAATAAAAGGAGACAAGCCATAGACCAGAATTCTGAGACTCTAGGAAGCATCTGGAATAATACATTAAATATGTCTCTTTCTAAAACAATGGAATGATACTATCATTGACGCATCTTTCCCTTGCTCCTTAGATAGACTAGGAATTTGCAGATTTAAAGGATGGGCAAGGGCCTGGGTGTTGCAGGTTTGGAAAGAAAAAAAAAAAAAGATACCTTCCTGTGCATGAAGGAAATGTGATGGGAAATGATCTGGGACAATTCTTTTCACTCCTGTCAAAATATAATTCTCAATATGTTGACACCACTATCATAGAGTGGATGATAAAATTTTTTCAAAAGCTTATACCCGTTATCAGAGAGTCAAATATATGATAAAGATACTTAAGTGATTAGAAACTCTTGAAATTGTATAGTTGGTGGGAGGTAAAGTAAGTAAATGAACTTTGCACTTATTTGCACTAAAGCTGCATTATAACATGCTGAATCTTTTTATGGAAAATATAAAAGCTGCCATTTTTTTCCAGGAACCTCTTTTGATTTCTTTGCCCCTTTTGGAGATTGCATTACTAATGTCCTTTTGGAAAATATGTTATTTTCCCAAGGATTTTCTCAGGTCAACTGTCTTTCTTTTCCCTATTTTAATCTCTCATTAGCACTTTAAATTCTTTCTTCTGCTACTTGCAAAGTTTGAGAGGTCAGGGCCGCCCTGCTTTTACTTGTCTGCACACATAATGCATTTAGCTGTCTTCTTTTTTTTTTTTTTAATCAATGTTTGGCCATGTTGGAACCCGAAGATGCCCACAATATTGTTCTTATTTCTTGCCCTTTTATTTCCTGGAACTGCCATATGGCAAATCCTTTACTCTTTTAAAATAGTTAAACCATTTATAAACATGGAGTTGGAAGTTTTGGTCTTTCTTATCCACCAATTGTTTCCTGGGAAAACTGCCACAGAGAATCCTTCACCCAGGAAACGGTGATTGCTAGTGGTAAAATGAAATGCCTCCAGTTACTTCTCTGACACTCTGTCTTACTACCTTCCCCCAGCCACTCCACTCTGACTTAGGGACCTTCTTGAGTATCTTGTGGTAAGACCTATCAGGCATGCTCCTCTCCGCATCCCCATTCCTGCCTCTATGAATTCCTCTGCTAGAAAACTCCTCTTCCCTCAAATACCTCATGGATGTTTCTTTCATCTTATCAAGTTCTTGATTAACCTCCACTTTCCCAGTGATATAACTCCTGGCCCTGGTATTTAAGGCACCACCACAGTCACCCCCACACCAATTCCAAATCCCCCTAATTCTTTCCTACATTTTCCTCATGTATGTATCAACTTCTAAAATACTACATGCTATGCTTATTATTTATTTAATATGTCTCCCAGCTAGAATATCAGATGAATAATACATGAAGGCAGGGATAATGTATTTAGAGGTAAGAGATGTAGTCCAAGTCCCTAAACACGTGCCTGAACCTTAGATTTTGAGTTCAGGACTTCATATTTATTCCTAGGTATTTTATTTCTGTTAAGTTCTAGTGATCATTCAAATTTCTCAAAAGTATTACATATTATATTTTTTTATCCTGTTGTTATCCAATACGTAAGATATACCCAGCAACTATATTTTACTTGGATGTTTGATAAACACTATTTCTAGATTTCAATAAAATTTGCTGCTGAGAATTCTGTTTCTCACTGCCAGTGCTACATACAGAGCTGTGCAGCATGCACATATTATTCAAGTTGTCATTAATGCCATAAGCAAACATGTATGGATATTCTTTAAAAATAGATCTAAATTAATTATCAAGATAAAACATATTTCTTTTATCCGTCAGGTACATAATTGAAATCAGCATAAGTTTTATCTAAACTTTATCTGCATTCTATTAGTTCTGTGATAACATATTTCTTTTTAATTAGGTTCAATTTGACAACTAATTCATGATATGTAGTAATTAGAATCCACTTTTCTGTAAGTTTTAAAAATTGGATAACCTTTTCCATCCAATAGTACTCTAAACTTTTTCTTGTCTCCTGTAATTCTCAAATATTTGCTGACAGTTAGGATTTTAAAATTACTCTATTTACTTCAGAATCATGGTCCTGAAGATTTAAACTACTTTAAAAGACAGCGAGATGGTGGGTCTCAGTTTTCTAACCAAGATCATGTAGAAGAGTAGAAAAGGCTTTAAGGAGGAATAAAAATGCCCGGTTTTGCATTCTTTTATCCTTGTTTATGGTCGAGGCTTGAAAAATGTCATGTCATGTCTTTAAACTGAAGCTTCGACATCTATAAAGGTACCAAGTGATATCTATTTAGTTTACTTCTCGTGGGTCAACATGAGTATAATGGATGAAAATGTACATTAATATATATCATATTAAGCAAGGACTATTATTGCAACTTTGGGGGAGAAGCACTACATTATTGATTGTTGCATTTCCTCAGTCCCTAGAAGACTGTTAGGCAAACAGACACTCTAAAAATACATGATAATTATAATCCATTACACAGCATGGCCTGAAATTCCATTTTTATTATTTATTTTAGCTCTTTGATGCAGTTCAACGAGTTTGAATTAAGTCTATTATGGGAAAATACTAATAGCTATTAATCCATAAGTACCTGAAGAAACAAAGTGAGATGTGGAAGAAAGAAAAGGGTAAGGCAAACTCTATCTGCAGGGACTGATTTTTTTTGTGAGAAAGCACAAAAGATAACTGCATTATTGTTCTAGTATCATTTTTTAGGTAAAGAGCTGTTTATGTAATGATGAAAACATGTATGTTTATAAGGGCACAAATATAACTCTGCCAAATTGTGTCAGTATCAGCCTTAGTCTCTGACCACAAATGGGAAAACTTCAGATAATAAATAACTTCCAATATGACAATGCTACTGTTGCAAGTTGAGGGACTCTAGGGTAATAGAAGTCCAAATTTACCTTAAAAACCGATTTAAGCATTTATTGATTAGATTGTATGCTCTGTCATCACAAGTAATTATTTCATATATGAAAAAGAAGGCTTTAAAACTGTTATCTTACAAAAGATTTTTGGAAAATTTCAGACAACATATGATATCCTACAGTAATTTCTCTGTAAATCAGTAAACATAATCTATCAAGATGTGTGCTAATGTCTTACCTAATCTTTCAAAACTCCTAGCTTCAAATTAATGCAGAGATTGTGTCTGCCTGTTCAATCATAAATTAATAGCTGCACTATCAATGTCTTCCATAAAAATGAGCTGCAATAAATTTCAAGTGTATAATGAGTGAACAAATTCTTATAATTAAATGAGATGAGAGAATTTATATATTTTTTCAGACATTATATTATTAAAATTAAAACATGACCTCAATAAGAACAAAAAAATCTCAAAAGCACTATGTAAATAAAAGAGTTAAGTAAAATTTGTATCTTTATTTTGGTGGAACAGTTATTTAAACTTTTACAGGTGTCAAATGATTTGATGGAGGAAAGGATACTAATTTCTATTGTAAGTATGCAATTGAGCATCTGATAAAAATTTTGAGCAAATGGAAACATGAATATATAAAAAGGAGATGGTTACATTGTACTAACATACACCAAGTTTTCTGGCTTATGTTTTCCAAATGCAAATAAAAAGAAAAAAATATAAGGAAAGAAACATTCCTATAAAACACCAAGCATATAGAAGTGATTCTGCACATGTTAATTCTCTCCTTTTCTTCTACATGAGAGCATGTCATTTTTTTAATTATAAAGGAAGAACAAGGCCTAATAAATTGAAAATTTTGCATTAGTTGATCCCTTTCTGGTTCTACCTATTTTTCTCTCTCAAAAACTCATATAAAGTAATTGCAGACACAATATTCAGAAATATCATTTTTCCATATCCCAACATTTTCAGTAACATAGTATCATTTCTCTAAAATTATGCAATTAAAACTCTCTACCTTTGAAACTTTAAAATTCTATTTCATAATATCCTCTAGAAAATCCTATTTTGCCTTTGATTTTGGATCAGATAACGTACATATTGAGATTTTTCAAACAAACTAAACTTTTAATTTAAGCCATTTTTCATAAGCGATGTTTAGAAAGACATGACAACACATTGGATATAACACAGTGAGTAAGTGAAACATTGATCAGGTTGAGACACGGATTTGGGTTTCAGCTGTGGAGCTAATACCATTGCTGCTGTAACAGCACCTCCACCACAACCTAATACATCTAGTGTCATTTCTGAAATTTCTCTGTATTAATGATACATATTAGATAAGATACTAACCTTACTTTTCTCATCTGAAATTAAGGGGTCAGAGAATGTATTAAAAATACACATGCAGATGTATAACCACAGAAGGATTTAGTGCAAGAAAAAATTTTCACTTCAAAAGAGAAATCATTTAAAATACGGCGCTGTGACAATTAGCCATCTAGAAAAAGTGAAAAGAGCTGATTACCTCAAATACGAAGCAAAAATAAATTCTGAAGAGACCAAACATTCAGACATAAAGTACTTGAAGAATTAGAGGAATTTTTAAAAAATGAATTGAAGTAAAAAAAGACCATTAAAATTATGAACTGGGAAAGACAAAGGATAAGATTCATAAATCCAACTATATAATTAAAAAATAAATCCTCATTAAGAGAGCAACAACAACATAAAGCAAAAATCACAGACAAACTGGAAAATCCTTTGTAAGTCATACCAATTACAAATCAATTACCTTGAAGCACATTGAACTCTTAGAAAAATAAGGAAAAATTCAAAGCTCAATATAAAAATGTGCAAAGAATATAAATAAATATTTCCTGCAAAAGAAATAAAAAATCTTCTGAAGATACATGCAACTTTAGTCATAATTAGAAAACTCAAAATTAAAGCTATGTTTAATATTTTACATAATAAAATGACAAAAATAATTTTTAAAAGCTATGTTGACAATGAAGTGTGAAGAGGAAAATTTCCAGAAAATGTTTTAATTTCTGATACATTCAAATTTCAATAGAGATAATCTGTATAAATAACGGCTATTTATAGCCCTCAATGTTTGAGTTTATGTAAAAGGGGTATGTCACCAAAATGTGTGAAAACTTGAAAGGAGGAAGGTCTATCATTTTTCCTGTTGCATTCATTATGGAGAAAGATAAAACCATTATTAGGTCATTCCTGGGAGTGTAAAGGTAGAAGGGGTTCAAAGATGGAGAATATTGCTGAATTAATATATTTTCATAGATTTTCACTATTTATCTTTCAGTGAATTGTCAGAACTACTCCAAGTTTGCAGACAGAGTACATTTTATCATTCAGAGTAATTAACCTTATCACTCAAATAAAAAATAATATGCAACTGGAAATAATTTATTATGGGAATGTGAACAACAAGGTCTTGTTTTAGATATGTTTTACATGTATTCTACTTTCACTCAGTTAACTGAAGCAGTTTTAATATTTCTTATATTCAGGTAGTGATAAGATCAAACGATCTTAAAGTTACCATAAAATGCTGCTTTTAAAAATGCTCAAAATATTCACAACTGCTAAATAGAGAAGCATCAAACTTTTTTCAGTTAAAGAATTTTGTGGCAATTACAGAAGATCAAGCCTGTCATATACACATCAAATGCTATCAGGCAGCTTACTACCAGATCTTTGGTCTTGTCAGATCTATGTTTTTTACATAAAAATCAACCAAAACCTCCTCCCGCTGTCTGTTGTTAACAATATCCTTGTCGGCTCATGACAGAAAAATGTAAAATCCCTGTGAGTCTATGCACTTTAGTGAATTTATTTTTCATCTTACTTCTCTGCCAGGGAATTGTTATTTCATCCTTGGAAATTGGTTTATACTCTGTGTGTTTAATTTTACTAGCCTTTGAAACATTTATTTTGTCATTATTCTCCAGGGAAATCCTTGAATAAATATTCAAGTATCAAAGAATTGAACAAAAGAAAGATTATTCATATTCTTCATGGTATCATTTAAAATGTCCAAGATGCTCCTGCATTATGGGCTATTTTTAGAGAGAAGGAAAGGGGAGAAAATTGGCTTAGCCCAAGATTAAGAATAGATTGCTGTATTTTGGGAGCCATTGGTAAGATACCTCAATTTTTTTTTTTGCTTAGTACCTGTGGCAATTTTACTACAAGTTATCTGACAGCCTTCCAATAACAAAGTGGTGTTTCTGTATCATCCACTTGGGTCTAGGTAGCTTACAATTGCATTGAGCAATAGGATTCAGCAAGATTGAGGTCAATGACATGCAAAACAAGGTCATAGGAGGCTATATGGCTTCTTCTCTGCACTTTGAGTCCTAAACCACCATGAAATCCTGGGCTGCCATGCTGTAAGGAAGACCACATTACACAGACCTGTCATTTGGAGGCAGGTCATCCAATTAGCAGGCCTAGGTGAGCTCAGCTTTCAAGCCATCCCAACCCATATACCAAAGATGTGAGTGAAGCAATCCCAGATGATCAGTGAGCCCATTAATAACCTCAAGACTTGAAGTCTTCCTTTATGAAGCTCCAGAAAACATGGATCAGAGGCAAGTCATTCCCTCTGTGCCCTGTTTGAATTCCTGATTCACAGAAACTGAGCACAAACGGTTTCTTGCTTTAGACCAAGAGGTATGGAGTGTTTTATTACACATTAGTAGATACCTGGAAGAGATGATTTCCCTTAAATACCTTTGCACTTATATATGGGTTGATTTGCTTTCCCTTTATTTACTGCATCCCCCACTCCACACATATTGCAGAAAAATGCAGTCTACCATTTTAGACTCTGTTATCTAAAGAAAATCTGAGAATTCATCCTTATGGAGCAGCTCTGGACAAGCTGGATAGAATCCCCTTCCTATGTTTCTTATCACCATATCTCTAGTCACAGGTAAAGGCACTAAATTGAATACTATATAAGCTGACAATGCTGCTATGTGTAAAGCCTTAAACAGCATATTCAAAGTTCTTTGAAAAATCTGAAACCATGTTTAAATTATTTCTTATTAATATCAAAGACGTCAACTTTTCTGAAAAGGCTAACTTATTAGAGATTCATATTTAGACCATGGAAATTCTGACAACTGCCTAAACCTGTTCATCTATTGTAGAAAAATAGCTGCAGATCAGCGTGCTACCAACCCCTAGTGAGACACTGTAGTTACAGGAGTTGTATTATGTGCTGAACAGGCAAAAAGAATGTGTATTGTACAGCAAAAATAGCATACTTACTTTCTTTGGGGGCATTGCAATTGTTGGTTTACGTTTTATTCAATGGAACATAACTTTCGACTGATGAGTAAAGCTATAGATATAATACTTTTCAACTATGAATTTATAACAAAGACTTGCACACAGTGGAAACATATTTGTATTGATGATGAGAGAAAAAATAAAGGAAAGGTAAGCTTTCAGAGTGATGTTCCTTTGATAATATATCCTTTTCCCTAAATCAGTAATCCCACCTATAGTCTGCCCTCTCCTCCCCAATTCTTTTTTACTCTATTTATTTTAATCTCTCTGTTTTACTTTTTGTCTTTCCATTTTCTCTCCTATTCTTTAATTTTAACAGCACATTAGGAATCCTCCAGTACAAGGTTAAAAACTTGGATAGCTAGAGGAGACAGAGAAGTAATGTAAATAAAGGAAGCTGAGTGAGAATAAAAGCAGAGTGGAGGTGACTGAAGAGAACTGGAGTACCTGAGCACCATCTAAATGCTTTCAGAATGCAAAACTCTCAAGTGGAATATAGCTTCAAGCTTTCCTGTGGGCTCTCACTATGTGGTACAGCTGCTTTTTAAAAATATTTTACAGAAACTTAAAGGAGCTTTAGAAGCTCAATAAATCTTTGCTTTTAATTTCATTTGTAACACATTTTAAATGACTTTTAAAACTATAATTAAAATAAAATGTCCACTTAAATGTGTTGTATTCTCAGTTTTAACATATGGGCAACCGCTAAATCACTGTACCGTTCAATTAATTCACTTTTGTACAGACCTCAGAAAAAAGGTGCTTCTTCTATCCCTGTTTAATTGGAAGCATATCCTGAGTTTGCTAAGTAAGCCTTTAAAACACTGAAACTACAAGTAATTACTTGTCTTTGGTAATTAAGATTTTACTGTTCTGCAAAAATAAAGCAAAGCAAAAAGGATAATTTTGGGGCCAAAGTTAATGTCGGACTAAATTTTTATTCATAAATCTCAGTTTTCAACTTTTGCCTTAACCAAAAGTCTCAATTTTCTAATTGAACAACTTTACAAAAAATATAAGTTATAAAACTGACTCTAAATCATTACTTTATTGTTTTGATCTATTTTCTCTGCATAATCTAAAAAAGGTTTGACTTGACTTGAAGTTTTTTTCTGCTACCAAAATGAGTATCAGTGATGCAATTTACTAATTTTATTTACTTTTTTTTTCAGAATGCAATGATTAGGAATTAAATTATTTTTGAAGTTATATGTGAAGGACTTTTATTTTCAAGATAGAAACCATCTGTATAAGAAAGGGCATATTTACATAAAGGAGCCAAATATCCAAAACATAGACCAATTAACCAAAATGTGTTACTCATGATAAAAACAAAAACAAAAAAGCATTAAATAGATTACTACAGGATTGTTTTATCTGATTAGCCTTCTACTGGTACTAATGCTGTCATGGAATTTATATTAAGTACTTTTTGTGTTATGATTTCTTTATATTTATAACAACCATTATTAGTAGTATAACTGAAGTTTATTTAGTGCTTATCCTGTAATCAAGAATTGTGAATTGTGTGAGATTTTACTCTGAATTATAAGTTCAGAAACCTGACACAGTTTCATAAATGCTGGCATAAGACATGGGATTCCTGGCTCAGAAACAAAGAACCTTATTACTCAGGACACAGCACATAACATGAGCTTCAGGATCACATTGTTCTCCTAATAACCACCCACAGAGTCACAGGGGCCCTGTGAAACTGCCCAGGAGTATGCTTCACACACAGTGGGTTTGCATCACAAGTGAGAAAGCTCAAGTTTAGAAAATCCCAATCTTTTAAAAGTGGTACCTAGCAACCTTTCCCCTAGATAAAGATATTACCTATATTGAGCTGGTCAGAATGCAAAAATCTGCCATCTTCTCTGGAGGGATATATGATCTTTACCTTCCAAGAGTGTTTGCTGTACAAACATCCTTGAAAAGATGCTTTGGACAAAGATGCCAATACCCCTTGCTCAGAAGACTTGAAGAAAATATGAGAGACAAGAATTGTTTCCCAACATAAGTACTAAATAGTGCACTAAAGAGTTTACTTGTAATACCTCTTTTCTTCCTCACAATATTCTATGAGGTAGTTTTCCTTGCCACAGACACTTTATAGATGAAATTAATTACTTGTCAAAGACTACAAAATGGAGCCTCAACCCAAAAAGTCTTCAACTTTAGATACCGACCTCTTAATCAATACACTATATGGACTCTTTAAATACATAAATGTAGCCTATTCATTATCAATAAAAATAACAGTTATAACAAAATATTTCATTTAATATTAAAGGTACATGATTACTAAACAAAATAAGAGATTATGCTTACAAGAAACACTGTTTGGGGAAAAGGACTTGGCCCAGTGGTTAGGGCATCCGCCTACCACAGGGGAAGTCCGTGGTTCAAACCCCGGGCCTCCTTGACCCGTGTGGAGCTGGCCCATACCCAGCGCTGATGCGCGCAAGGAGTGCCGGGCCATGCAGGGGTGTCCCCTGCGTAGGGGAGCCCCACGCGCAAGGAGTGCGCCCCGTAAGGAGAGGCGCCCAGCACAAAAAAAAGTGCAGCCTGCTTAAGAATGGCGCCACCCACACGGAGAGCTGACACAACAAGATTACACAACAAAAAGAGACACAGATTCCCGTGTCGCTGACAACAACAGAAGAAGCGGACAAAGAAACAAGACGCAGCAAATAGACACAGAGAACAGACAACAGGGGTTGGGGGTGAGGAGGGGAGAGAAATAAATAAATAAATAAATCTTTAAAAAAAAAAAGAAACATTGTTTGTAAAATTAAAAATGTAACAATAAAAAAGAAATATTATTGTGATTCAAATTATTTTAGTAAATCATATATTGATGAATTCCACTGCAGGACAACTCTTTTCTTAAAGCAGGAATGCAATTTTTTAAAAGGTGTATATTATACAAATTCTAACTTATGTTAGAATTACAAAAAAATTATGTGTCTAACATGGTGAGTAAAATTTGAGAAAATAGATCTCAGTTTATCCCTAGAATACTGAACATCTTATATCATGTACACATTTGTTTATTAAGCTTGTAAAATAAATTGTGAGCTTCTGTTCTCAAGTCCATCTGAGAGATGGCATGCCTTTTTTATATTCTGCTTCATTGTGATTCTGAGCCTTTAAGCAGAGAACGTGGGCACTAAACCTTAAAGAGCTTTCCTGTCTATTAAATCCATTCTATTTTATTTGTGTTTATTTGAGATCAATCTATTTATTTACTCACCTTTCTCTTTGGTCATGCAGAGCTCCTGTAAAC
The DNA here is from genome assembly GCF_030445035.2 of Dasypus novemcinctus. NCBI lineage: Eukaryota > Metazoa > Chordata > Mammalia > Cingulata > Dasypodidae > Dasypus > Dasypus novemcinctus. Next base: position 21,267,815 of record NC_080674.1, read on the forward strand.
TCAGCATGGAAGTCCCTGTGCTTCATGACTCATTGCCATGGAGAATCTCAAGCAATATCCAAACACTGTAAGGAGGACAAAAGAGTCTCCGGATTACCTGCAAAGACCCTCATGGCTTTCCATGGCTGCAATCCAAAAGCACTTAATGGAATTAAATTGCATCTAAATGTTAAAACAAATGCTATTGAACAGGAATCTACTAGCTAAGCTGCTCACCAATGCATTATTTGTTTGTTGTAGTACTAAAAACAATAGATATTGTGAGTTAATGTGGGTAAGCACTTAGAACAGTGACTGACACGCAGAAAGAATGATATAAAAGCTATATAGAAGGTTGTTAAAATTTAATAATGTGAATCCTGGACATGGTCAAGGCTATTTACTTTCATGTCTGATGAAAAGTCACCAAACATATACATTTCACATGGAAAAATGAACTATTTTCGTAAAACTTCTGTCAGAATGTGAAACAGTATGCTTGGATGCACAATCTCATGAAAGTTTAGCATAATGAAAAACTTGGCTGGTCTTTGTTCCCAGTTCCTGGGGAAATAAATTCTGAATCTTTGCAATTTCCTGTGATAGGAGTGCCTTTCATTCTTCATGGTGGGCCCAGTACCACAGCCAATGGTCTAGCCACACCTGTAGCCTTAGGGTGGAGGATGACCATACCAGAAAGACCTACTATTTCATCAGGGGGTCGGGGCTTAGAATCAGGTCACATCAGGCCCCTTCTGGAACTCTGGTAGAAGAAAGGGGTTGCAGGTTGAGTTCAATCATGTGGACATTGATTCTACGATCCATGCTATATAATGAGATCCCATATGAACTTGGGACACTTGATGCTCCAGACAGCTTCCATGATCAAGAAAATCTACCTTTGTGCTTGGATAGCAATGCACTGTGTCCCCGCATGGAGAAAACACAGACGTTTGTTTCTGAGACCTTCCCAGATTCTTCCTATCCATCACTTCTTTTGGCATCTTCTTAGCTGTATCCTTTTACTATTATAAAATTATAATTATAATTTAAGTGCCTTCAGTGAGTTCTGTGAGTCATTCTAGTGAATTACCAAACCTTACGGGGTGGTGGGAACTCCCAAATTTGTAGCTAATTGGCCAGAAGTACATGTGGCCTTGGCCCTCAAACTTGCAACGGGCATCAAAGGGCAATCTTGTAGAGGATTGTGCTTGACCTATGGCGATTGCCTTAACTCCAGGTAGTCTGAGTTAGAATTGGATTGGCTAAGTTACTGCCGTATTTGCAGTTGGTGTCAGTAGCTAATGAATGTTGTGGAAGTTACAGAAGTTTGTGATTCCCAACATAGAGAACCATAATGTTAAGAAAAAAATCATTTTGTCATTAATAACCTGACAGTGATTCACAATACGAAAAGAAGTTTCAGGGGACCAGATGTGGCTCAAGTGGTTGGGCACCCCCTCCCACATGGGAGGTCCTGGGTTCAGTTCCTGGTGTATCCTAAAGGAGACAAGCAGACACAAAAAGCAGACAGCTAGTGAACACAACAAACAGAGACAATGAGCAGACAACGAGCAGATACAGCAAACAAACAATGAGCAGACAGGCAGGGAAGCCATCTTGGGGGGATAAAAATTTCTTTTTAAAAATTAAAAAAAGAAATTTCAAACTTATTCTCTTTAAGGGCACTCCTACCATGCTTGCCTCACACAAGCATGCCCAAAGGCACCATAAGACTATAAAGAACCAGGGCGGTAGCAGAGCTTCAAGGTTCCCAGACTGAAGAGGTGCTTAAAGAAAATAGCTGAGGGACAGCAGGCATCCAAAGAGACATGATATATGAGGGGCACCTCAGAGGATGGGACAGGGTTGCTGGCTCATGAGCAACTTGAACACCTTTTTATGGTGTTTTGGTATCATGAGCATTTGTCCTCTAGAAAGAACCAAGTAGGTCTGCCATCCCATAGGTCATGCTTTTTCAGCATATAGAACCCACCTCCCTGCTCATTATGGTAATAATGGAGAAACATGACCACGCTTAAGCCAGAGTTCCTAATTCCATCTGAAAATCTGTCTGCGTTCATGTGTTTGTCAATTACCCCATAGGATGTTTTTAAACAAAGAAATGAACAACAGCCAAGAACAGAAGGGAAAAAAAAAATCAGAGTACTGGGATGAGACACAGGAATGGGCCTAGAAGATAAGAGCCTAAGCTGGTAGTAAAATGAATCATCTGTCAGCTAAATGCTGACCTTGAACCTAAGGATCTGTTAAGGGTTCTGACTGCTTACTGAGTATCAGGCACTGCTATTTTACTTGCATTACCTTGTTTAACCCGAACAACAGCTTTTTAAGTGGGGACTATTATTATTTCCTTTTACAACTGAAGAAAGTGGGACACAGGCAGTCCCAGAAACTGTGAAAAGAGACTTATAGCACTTTTCTTTCATTGTCATTTTCAGGTTTCAGCTACTTAAGCAATTGGTTTCCATCTGTAATTATATAGTGGAAGTAATCTCCCATTGCGAGTTCATTCAGTTTCATAAAAAATGTTCTCTAACTTTTCATAATCAAGGAGAATCTTAAGGACTGGAAATGTACATGTTCTCATGCTGTCTATGATCAACAGAAAGAAAACTGGTCCAACCCATCTTTGTGACATTCTCACATAGTATGAGCACCATTTTTAACTCTCATCGTTATTAGGTAATTCAAAATATCAGCCTTTTACTGAAGTTTTTTAATCACTTATGTTATGTTTGGGTAGACTTAGTATTAATGAGTAGTATAAATGCTCCATGCTCCATATAAACAGAAAGAGGGTTGCTATAAATGTAGGACACAGAAGGTATTTGGAAAGAGACTGACGCCTCACGATTGGGTTAAAATATCTGTCAAAAATGGGAACAGGCAATAAGAAGGAAGTAACATTAGACTAAAAAGATTTCAGGGCAACCAGTAAATACAAGGTATTGGGGATAAAGGCTGTCTAAATGGCAGTAGCTTATAGTAGACAGCAGGTTTTATGGACACTGTGCATTTGGGTGCATTTATAATTTGCCTTGTCAATCAATATTTAATTTTGGTGCATAGATATTATAGCTCCATTAATATTCCTTGAGCTTCTGTGTTGCAGAAAGTCTGATTTTCTAACTGGCCTAAAACAGGCACACGCTATTACTTACTAAACAAATAAAAGGATGAAGGAATTAATGGATAAGTAACCATCCTGAATTGTTCTCTCCACTCTTCATTTGGGGTCTGAAACCCAGATCTTGAGAATCATCGGCATGACAATCTGTGATTTACAAGGACCTTCAAGAATGACCATAGTATATCATAGCTCTATATCTGAGTGTGCAAATATGACTTAGACCTAATTTTGAACCCTATGACCTTTCTCTTATTTGCACAATTTCTATTGTAAGTGGAATTGGCCAAATTATGTTGAATATTTATATTATATCCTAAACAATTCAGGATTCCTGTATTTCCAGTGGCTCCTTGAAAATGAAAGCATGATGACTTCCTGGGCAGACATAATTTGGGTTAGGATCCTTCTTCACATAGAGAAGTAATGGGTGAAGTAGAAACTCAAATACGAATAATGGATTCCGATGCATACTCTGAAAGTAACAAGTAAAGTATATGAATGGGGGCTAACATCCCCTAGCAAATGTTTAGTGTATGCTAAGCTCTTTGCAAAAATTAGTTATTTGGTCCCCAAAAGAGTCTTAAAGAGCACATCCTATAGTTATTATGGCCAACGTATTTATGCAGAAAATGGAACACAGAAAAGTTAAGCAACTTGCCAAAGGTCACACACACATAACTGCTGATAATTAGTAATGCTGAGACTCCAACTCAGGAAACTTGGTGCCAAAGTGTACATTCTTAATTATTATTGAATTATTGTTTCTGGAATATGTTAAAAAGCTACATGTAGGGCAAGAAAAGGGGTAACATATGACACATGCACACATATGCTTTGCCGAAGAAGAATTGGAACATAGGAATAAAGAAAAGGTAAAAAGGGAAGGTAAACATTTTAGGGTGGGAGTATCCAATATTAAAAATAAGAATCCTATCATCTTAACAGAGAATATAAAAAATGATAAGTGTACAATTCTATATATAGTGTTAATAATAGGAAGTGTATGGAATAATATACCAACTGTATGCTATGGACCATAGTTAGTGAAAATAATCTGACCTTGTTCTTTCATCATCTGTAACAAATGATCCACAACAATGTAAGGTGTTGGTGGAGGGATGATGTATGCGAATTCCACACATTATGCATAATGGCTTTGTAAGTTCAAAACTTCTCTAATAAATTTAAAATGTATATATATCTAAATGATTAAGAAGGCCTTCTTACATTTCCCACATTATCATACCCTGTTCTACAATCATATCAATCACGAAAGAAATATTGAGCACATGGCTACCATCTACAAGACTCCATAAATATTCAAGGGATACTTGTGTATGAGAAGAGACATAAAAGGATAAAATAAAAAGATACCCAACTCAAAGCATATAATAAATCATAATACACTCATAAATCCCATAATGGAACTGTGATCATGACTTTCTATGTAACACATCTTGGCAGATAAAATTTAAAAGAATATGCAATATTCACAGATTAGTTTACTAGGATTCAAACACTGAACTGCTCAAGTACATGTACTTGACAGTATTACATGTACAATACCAATGAACTCATTCAAAGAAGAGCATTTTAAAAACTTGCATCACTAATTTTGTCATATATATGAATTATTTAAGAATGTCATAATATTTCACAATCTGATTAGTAAAACTGTGTGTATGAGTTCAAATACAGGATTCTTCAATGATAATTTTGTCTTTCTAATCTAATTTCAGTTGTGATTTTATCTGTCAAAATAACTTCAACTTAGTTAAAATGTTAACACATATCTACAGCTAATTTTTACTCTCGTATTTCAGCTCTTAAATGGAAAAAAAACAAACGTTCATTTCTAACCTCGAAAGTGGAATTTTATTTTCCAGTGGAATTAGCACACATTTTTATGATTAGAATGAATATTTTCACATAAACGTGACTAAAATTAAGAACAACATATTAGAGCTAATGCTGTTACGATTGAATGCTCATTTTTCTGCTTTAAATGTAGGTACTTGTTCTTTAATCTCTTCCTGACAGATTTTATAGAAAGTCTAAAAGTTGTTAGAAGTATACAGCTACAGGTAAGCTACAATAGTTGACTTACTAAAATTTGTTTATGTGGCAATGCCTGAGAATTGATTTTTATGCCTACCAAAGGGAAAATGCCACATGACTAATATTTTTGTTTGACACAGAGTAAAATATGATTTTTACCATTCAAAAATCTCTTCAAGTCTTTTCTATATTACTTTGGTAAAATCTCTAGTATCCATCTCTTTCATTGCCAATCTAACAGTCTGATAGTTTACCTCTCTACGTATATATCTCTATCTCTCTGGCTCTTTATAAAGTTTTAATTTTTTTCCCCTTCTGTCTCATTCTGCCCCATGCCCTGTGCTCTCTCTTGTCCTTTTTAAGTAAAGCAACTTCCTAACTCCATGCTCTTTACCCAGCTTGTCTTTTACTTCATTTTATTAAACTGGGAATTGAATTTATAGACTAAAGAAAGGCTAGGGCATATTCATTTCCAAATCAATGAGGATTCCTGGTACATCTCATATTTGATAATTCTAGTTCTTAGAAAATCTATGAGGTGAGCACATGGAGTTTGAGAAAGCATTAAGCACATAAGCCCAGAATGCTGAGAACACATCAGTATTTCAAAGCTTGGAAAAATATTGGCATTGTTTTGACACAGAAAAGGCTCTGTTTCATACCCATATGGAGATCATTTAAAGATAATCTATATTTATTGAAGAATATGTATTAATCAGGCTTCTGATTTAAAAAAAAATTCTGGTCACTTATTCTCTACAACAATCCCATCATAAACTTAGGCGACTCTTCCAATATGCTGGGATTTTCGATTTCTTGACTTCTTTTTCTTCAATGACATTGACCTCTAAATTACCTCAACCCTCACTACAACAGTCATCCACTAGACCTTGTCCTCCTAATAAATGTAATTCCTCCACACTTTCAATTGCAAATCTCCCTCCTTCTCTACCATTTCCTGTCTTTGTGGCTCACTTTCTTTATTATCTCAATTCCAACAATCCTTTATCCCACCTTGAACATATAGTCCAGTGATCCTATCATCTCTTCATTGGACCTTACACTCATTGTGTCATCACTTTCCTATTTTCTCAATGTCCAAGTATAAGAATTCCCTTGCATAACTGCTGAAATAACTCTCTCAGTTTTCTCTTCTCTGTAGAGTGTTTAGTGTTTCACTAAATTGCAACATTGGTTAAAATAAACTATTTGTCTATTCTATTTCTGCAACCATACAAATAAAATGACCAAAAAATAATGTACATAGTCATGCTTACTGATTTATCTTAAAAAGTAATGGTTATTACCTTTAAGTGGGCTCCTGGTGCTATAGAAACCATACAATCCTGTTCCATTCACTATACCTCTGTATTCTCGGGTTCTTTTGCACTTTCTTTTATTTTAAACTCCATCACTTATTCTCCCATCCCTACACTCAGCTGTAGAGAAGCTAATACTTCTTGTTCAAATGACATAAGAAGAAACAATCATTGGAAAAATTTGATAAGCTCCCACTAATATACTTACCTACTTGCATTACTTCCCTTTATTATTATGGAGGAGATGACAGATGATATAGATATAGATATATAGATATGAATAATCTGTGCTTCAAAGTCCATATCTTTTACTTGTGCATACTAGTCTATCTTCTCATACATTCTCAAGAAAAGAATTCCATTAATTGTTCTCTCTCACTACTTCATTTTTTTTCTCCCTTCTTTTGGATATATTCATCAACATATGAATGCATCCAATACTGGCCCCATTTAACTCTCTATCTACTGCTCCATTTCTCCCCTCCATTGACAGAAAAACTTCCGGAAAGTGAGCTATGTATACTCACTATCTCCTTTCTGCATCCTTATTTCTCCTTTGTACCAATTTCACTCAACATTTTTCCCTCATAACTTCACTCAAATTTCTCTTGGCAATAGCAGCGACCTTTATATTTCTAAAACCAATGTTTAATTCTTGGTCTCCTCCTTCTTGAACAAACAGCAGCACATAAATGGTTGGCTACTTGTTCTTCCTGTAACTTTTTCCTTTTTCTGCTTCTAAGATATTAGATAATGATCCATTTTTTCTCTCTACATTATTGTCACTCCCTCTCAGCTTCCTTTTTGATTCATCTCTCTGATCTTCAAAATTTTGAAGAGGGCTAGTTTTTGGACATCTTCAGTTTTTAATCTACACACCCTTTCCTCATCTAGGAAAGGGATAGCATTTAATCTCATAACTTTTAAATACAAACATATGTTCTAACTTTCAAATTTTTATCTCTAGTCTATATCTAGCCCTGAACTAAACTGAAATGTTTGCCTTAGACCATGTCATGTCCACTTGGATATCTAATAGCATCTTAAATTTTACATATTCAGATTTGAGTTCTTAATATTCCTCACCCCACTTTCCAGCCATGATTTTGTTGTAGTCTGTCTGTGTATAGATGATTTTTATGAGATTTTGTTCTTAGCATAGTTACTGAAATGATTTAAGGCTTTTTGAAATATTGTGACAGAATGACTCTATTTTGCACCTGGAAAGAACATGTATTTTGGGAGTCCAGAAGGTGGAATGCCCTGGTTTGTCTTTTGTGAATCCCCAAAATTATGTTCTTAAGCTAACCCATTTCTGTGTCTGTAAACACAGTGTAAATGGGGCCTTTTGATTAGATTAAGTTAAGAGACCTTTGATTAGGCCACTTGATTAGATGACAATGGATGGACAATGTCAGTGAGTGTGACTCAGATTGGGTCTCTTACTGGGTCTTACATAAACTGAGAACACACAGAGAGAAACTAGAGACAGAGAAAAGGAATTCTGCCATTTTAACACTGCCATGTGTGAGAGAGGACTCCTGGTTCACCTACAGCTGCAGAGAAGCCCAGAGAGGCTCAAGCAGATGATGCCTTGGGAGAGTTGCCTGACCTCCCACAGCTGAGCTCCTGGAGAAAGTAAGAGACTGGCAGACCTGCCACCTTGTGGGACTCTGGCATCTGCTAACAGACGACCTTTGGTGAGGAAGCATCTCTGCATGTATTATTTGCAATGTGCTAACAAATATGACTTCCAATTCAGAGAAACTAAGGACACTTACATGCATAGAGCATATGCAAAGGAGGAGCTTTTATAAAAGAAAATGTGGCTTTGATGTAAAGGTACAGATGAGTCTTAGGTGATCTACTCAAAGTGCTATGTGGTCACTTGTTGGACTGTTTTTGTCTACGTAGGCATCATCTTTTTGCAAATTCTTCAGCCACAATGTTCATTTTACTAATCGTTTTAACCCTGAACAGAATGATAAAGACAGTATCTAAAAATTCCAGATACATCAAAGCGGTTTAATTTCAGTTTTTCAAGACACTGTCTGGCTAGGAGTTTCCTCTTGTATTTTATCCTAAGTCTTAGGTTGCTCTATTAAGATCCTCCCAGATAAAAACAGAGGGGAAGAATGCAACAGGATTAATACAATCCTGAATTTATTTAGCAAGTTTTTCCATGTGTAAGGAGATTTCAAAAACATAGTTTGATATTTTTTCTTGGCCTATAATTATGTCCTTATCTTCAAACATCAATTTCAGGTTGGAAGTGAAGAAAGAGAAATTGTTATTCTAAGGGTGTTCTTTGGTTGCTTGCTTGTTCTTTGTTCAGACCCTCCAGAAAGGAAGTCCCTCCACAATTCTTAGAGGCCTTGCATAGTTTATTGGCAACACACCTTTTAATGACCAGCCTGCGACATCGCGAGGGTGACTTTACAATTACCAGTCACAACCTAGAAATATGAGGATTAAAATACTCTGGCTTCCCTGCTTTTTGTCTGCTTGCCTTTATTTCCCTCAGACAACCTTAATTAGGCTAAGCTATTTGTATTACTTGAGAGTATTTTTTTATTAAGGGCAAGGATGAATCTCAATGTAGTTGTAACTTGTAAACACTGGGCTAGATGTTAAGGCCAATCAAGAAATCCCTACCTAGATGTTCTCTCAATAGTTATTTCTATGAGAATAGTGATGATTTCTTCTCTTCTGATTGATTCCATTTAATCAACTCTGTTAGCACTGTTGTTTTAAATAGCATGTATGGAATAGCTGTTATTTTCCAGTTTCTGTAAATCATTTATAAAAAAAATTACACAATCACAGTAACTGAAACCCATGGTTAGATAATCCATATGTATTTAGTGTGACAAGGCAGGCATATTGTGTTAAAGTTCTGATGACACTTTAAGTTCTAATTCTGTTATTCAAACAGTTGCTTTTGCACTCCATGACAGGCAGTTGATTCAAATGCAATTTTAAATGTGTTTTTGAGTCATTTGTTGCCTTGTTAGTTTTAAAAATTCCCCTTAAGTATAAATAGAGTAACAGACTGTTGTGTTGTAGCTTTGCTTTTCAACATCAGAGACTGCCCAAGTTAAAGTTAAAGGGCATTTCTTTATTGTTAAAAGAATAAATTATAAATAAGGTTTGTTTCTCTTGCTAAATATTTGGACAAAATGTTGAAGAAGATAGTGGGAATGTTCATACAGAAAGCTCTTTAACCTGAACTGCCCAGCATTTTATGTTTTTGTACATTGCATTCCTTATATTTAAAAGTTTGAAATCAATACAATAATTATTAAAAATATGTATGCTCTATATCCATAAAAAGTACTGTCAGATAGCAATTACTATGCTTTCTTATAATTAACTTAGGAGATATGACAAATAGGCTACAATTTTCCTTCTCTGATAGACTGATTTTTTTTTCAAAAAAAAAAAAACCTTTAGGCTACTGAATAAAAGAAATATTTAACTCCTTGGTAATCTTGCAAGATTCTTGATATAGGCCTTGAAGTCTTAAATAAAATAGCACTAAGCTATCTTTTATACACTCTTGGGTGGAAATCTCCACAAATATATGTTCGATTCATTTACTTAGCATGTGAATACCAAATTTCTTTTATGTAAAAGATTTAAAAGCAAAATAAAGAACTGATGAATATGTTAGACAAAAATGTGTCATAGATCATTAATGAATATAGATGTAAAAGTGATTATTTATAGACATTATGATTATTTTCAGCCTTAAATATACTTTCATATGACAATAATAGCTCTTTAAGGTCAATAAGGTTATTTATGTTATTTTCACATAATTATATATACCTATATGAAATTTAGTCACTGTAAATGTTTGATTACAGCAATTTAGTAAAAAAATGGATTAGTTTTAAAGCATTTTCAGATGACTTACTTCATTAGTTTAAAACATTACAAAACTGAAGCAAAATTATCATTATGTATATCAAAATTCTCAATTTCCATGGTTAGAATGCACAGGGGCAGAAATTTGAAGAAATGACATTGTAAGGGTCTCTTGTAACAATATGATTATGGTTCCAGAAAAGAGCCTGTTCTGGACGCTGATCACTCATTCATTCAGTTAGGCAGTCAGTCTCACACTGCATATAATGATCTCTCTTGAGCACTTGCTGTGTGTAATAGAATCTGGCAGTCACAAATGGAAATTAGCAGGGAGGTGTTGTTAGAATGGAGTAGAGAAGATGGGATTTGCTCAAGGGCCTGGCATGTGGAAGGCACAAAGACTGAACAACAAAATTGGAAAGAGAGACCCTGAGTAAAACTGGAAGAAAAGAAATGCACATTAGAATAGAATATTTTGGCTGTAAATGTATTTTATATTGCAAGTCATTAGACACAGACAAGCACACATTATTACATGTAAACTGACATATGCACACTAAAACATACACAATATACAACCTCAAGAAAAGTATTAACCAGCAATACCTATCCACACTATAGGCCATGCACATTTTCTATTCTACTGCATTTTATTTTTTAAAAGGGGGGTGAATGTGAAGGCAATATATATGCACACAGAGCATGATATATATATATATAGATAGATAGATAGATAGATATAGATATTTAAAATACTATGGCCTTGAAAAGCAAAATATTTCCAGTCATTTCTATATTTATACAATGAACACACAGACCCTCTGTTTGTAAGTCCCTATTTAAAAATGGTAACTTTCTTAAATTGCAAGCAATCAATGAAGTCAGTCAAATACTTTATTACAGTTTAGTGATTTAATTTGTATAAATACATATATTTTCCCAGACTTTAATCTAAATTTCTTTTTAACACCAAACCTGATTTTACCACTGTATCACTGATTAAAAAGCATCTCATTTTTTTATTGTCATTAAACTGAAAGTGGAAAACTTAATTTTTTATGATTTCCTATTCTAAGCTTATTTTTAATCATGAGTGTGCTAATCATAAATTAAAACAGAATACTAGGAAAGTACTTTGTCTCATAAGAAAAAAATTTCTTTTTATCCTTGAGACATGATGCAAAATTATATATTGAAAAGCAATTTTGATTTCAAGTTATTAAAAGGTCTATTAGTGATCATTTTGATTTGTCAGACTTAACACTCTGAAAATAACCTCACAAAACTTCCATTACTTTTTGGACTGGAAAGATCCCTATGCAGATAAGTGGGTATTTATATTTAACTTAAACTTCTTGAATTAGATTTTTATGAGATAGTAAGTAAAAATCAATAGGATTATTAAATTTAGTAATTATTTCTCTTACTTCAATTACTTTTTCCAGAGTACTGGCAAAAAAAAGAGCTTAGTTCCTATATTTTTTACATGTTTTGGGTAATTGAGTGTGTAAAAACTGCTGACAATTTTCAGTATTTGCAATTTTATTTATCAACCTTGACCTCTTTTCTATTTATTTATACAGAAACCAGTACTTTCGTTTTAACTTTGTTTGAACCTCACAAAGGAATCTTATGTAAAGAGGAATATTATTTCAGTTAAATTTTTGAAGATGAAACTTCCTGTTCATTTGATAATGAATCAATATTTAATACCAACTAAATGTATTAGTGATAATAGTATATTATTATAATTTTATATGATAAAAAATTTATGTTTTCCATCAAATCACATAGGTTCTAAATACTATAAAATATAGCTTAACTATGTCTCCACCTCCTCTGGCATATCCTCCCAAATTATTTTCAATCTTAGATACTTCCCATCTCACAATTCTCCACATATCAGCAAGACCACTATTTTTAAAATGTTGATCAGATGTTTTCACGAACTTTTGAATGCATCTGCACTTAGAAAAAAATCAAATTTTTTTATCTAGCATACATAGCTCTGCATAATCTGATTCCTGCATAAATCTCCAAATTTGTTCCTTATTATTTGTGATTTGCTCACATGGGTTTCTTTTCAGTACTTAAAACCTTGAAGAATCTTACTGAACTTTGCAATTACTGGGGCATTTCAACATCTCCACAGAAAGGGGTTCTTGAACTACTCTGCTTAAAATGGAACCCTTCACTTATCCCTTTGATCCATTTGTTTATTTCCTTCACAACATTTAAAAACCAAAAATTTCTAATTAATTTGAATAGTTCATGTGGTTATTTTTACCTGTAAAACTAAAAGTCCAAAATGGAAGGGCTATATGTTTCTTGTTTGTTTCTGTATTTCAGTGCCCAACACAGAGCATGATATAGTATCCACGTATTTAAAAAATGGGTAAGGGATAAAAAAGAATTTTAGACAGTAAAGAACTTGGCCATGCTGCAGTTGGTTGAGATGGGGTTTGAACTCAGACTGTCTGGCTTTATTACCAGTCCTCAGAACATCTACTCTGGACTGTCCTAACCTTATATTTAAGAACTTTCTTAACCTTCCTGCCCAAATATTTTATTTTATAAGTGAGGTTAAGTTACTGATATATTTGCCTTAAATCATACATCAAACTAGTTGAGAAACTGAGGTGAGAACCAGTGTTCTGTCTTCCAGCTCATGTTCATTTCATTTCACTGTGCCATGTGCCTTCAATCAAATCCAGAGTTGCATATCAGCTTAGAAGTGACAGTTGTGTTTAGGTCCTCAGAATGAAGACAGGATTAAGAAAGTGGACTTCAAATGGGAAGTGAGACACAAAAAAGACAGTTAAACATGCTTCAACATCAAGAAGTACATTAAACCACAGAACGAGATTATGAGATTCTGTGCCACAGGCAAAGCTCCAAATCCTAAACAGTACTGAATAATTTCAAGAGGATGCAGTCCAGGTTTGGGAGAACAATTTGCCAGCTTCAGTGAGGCCTTCTGCTCTCAAAGCAGAACTGTTGTAGATATGATTTCCCTTCAAAAGATTTTCATCCTTTCCTGGAGTATGAGAAATCAGCCTCAACCTTCCTAAAGCCTCAGCCTTGAAAATAAGTGGAACCCACTTCAGTCACTGCATCATCAACAGTGGAATAAAGGGTATTCATATTTAGAAGTGACTCTCTAGCCTGGTTTCATGTACAAATAAAATATTATTTCTGCATTTTATCAGTGGAACTATACTTCCATAAGATTTCAAATATACCCAGGCAAATCTGCCCTTCATTCTAAAACTCTCTACAGGGGAAATTTGATCGTTGACTTCTGGCTTTCAGTATGCCATTTTATTAATAATTTCCTGAAACAATTCAACATGCAGGTTGAGCCCTTCAAATGGATGCCACAAAGCTGACACACACCACCATTCTTGCCTACCTCTAACTTTTCAGTATTCTTGCCTTTGAGATTTGCTGGAGGCAGATTAAGGAATGAAACTTTGGTTTGACATCAGGCTTAAAGAAAAGAGAACAGAAAATAGAGGTCAAGGCAGAAGTGTGAAAGTTACATTAAATATGCAGATGATTTGAAGAAGTATGCCAACCCACTGTGAGAAGTTGTTAGGGCAGCAGAGGGGACTGGATATCTTGCCACTGATGGAAATCCCAGCACACCCCAAACCCAGGACTTGGACAGAAGACTGGCAATTCATGTCACAGATGATAGACATCCTCTGATATACTCTCAGTTGGTGACCATCCTGCCACATGGCAGAAAAATGCCTCCTTAAGGTTAATTTCAGCTTACTGAATTTACTATAAATGATTTTAGCAACAATGATAATAACACAATATTGCAAAAATGTGTATAATTTTCAAAGTGCTTTAACTTCACGTCATTTCATCTTGATCTTCACAAGACTGTGAGGTACACAGGGTATAAATGATTATAATAATCATTTCTTCAGTCAGAAAAGTGAGAATCAGAGAGGCTAAAAGATTTGACAAATATATTCAGTTGCGATTTGGTGTAGTTAGAATTCATATTCAGTTTCTTGAATTTAAATGGCATTTTCATTCCACTATAGCACATCAATCTAAGTAATTCAGTCCTCAAAGTGAATTGGGAAGAAACCTGAAGCTAAATATAATATTTCAAGGAGATATAGAATGAATCCAAACATATGAATCCCGAGATAGAGCTCAGATTGTAAATAACCAATCTTGTCAAGATATGAAAGCTATTCCAAGCTCTAAACTGAGATGTGATTTAAATGTCATATTTGAATAACAGTACTTTGAGCCATCATCAGTCATAAATTTTTGAATCTAATTTTAGAGAAATGAAAATAAACAAGTTAACCCCACTCTTACACAAACATATAAAAATTTTATAATAGCCCAAGAATCTTTCAGAGACAATTGAGGCCTAATTGTTCCTCTGAATAATTTTGAAAATATTTTAATTTTCTGACACTTGACCCTATAGAGCATTATGATGATCTAATTGAAACTAAACAAGTATTTAAAAATCCAACAAAACAAATATTTAAATTTTTTTCTTAAATAAAAATATCCAGTGCTGTTCTATTTGTGGAAATCTTCTTACTTGCTAATTTTCAGGAAAAAGTACTATAAGAAATGAGATCCAAAGTATTGATTTCAATAGTTTTTGTATCACTAACAAGTAGCAGTTATGTTCATTCCAAATTCAAACTTTCCATCACTATCATTTGAAACTAGCTTAACCAATAAAATGAAGCAAAATATATTCACTTATAAAAAGCAAAAAGATTTGGAGAGGTGAGTATGAGAGCACCTGCATGACATCTTTTCCTTTGTCTTTTCTGTGTTAATATTTTCTTAAAATCCCCAGAAGATTGTTCTGGTTTCATAGTACACCTCCTAAAGAGAAATGCAACTGGCAAAAACACATTTGTTGTCAAGTTTTGTTTTCTTTTGTTTGACTTAGAAGTTTAGCTGTCTTTTAACCAATTTAACCTTAATTAGGAGTAGTTAAAAAAAACTGTATACTTCATAAATGAAGTATAAAAACTCTGGAAAATTTGAGTCCTTAAAGTGTTTACGTAATTTAATGAAAGTACTAGATTGACAGGTTCTATTCTAAGAATTTGCCTCTAGTGGTGATTCCTTAAGTAAGAACTGGTTTAGAAGAAAAGGACATCTTGAAAGCCTTTCCATGTTTAACACACATGGTGAATGAATTGCAACCTTTGATGATAACTGCTGTTTCTGAATTTATCTTTCTTTTCTTTACATATTCCACTCAATTTTATTGCTGAAAATGAACTACCTGCCCTAATAGCTGTTTGGTAATATGGCATGTTTATTGATTTGGATTCATATATACTTTGGCAATTTCCTCAGAATTTATTACAAAAGGCCACATAAGATAGCATAGATTCATTTTCTCTGTTCCTTCCCTCTAATTACAATCAAACCTCCTGGAAATAATTCAACAGACAACCATGAAAAGACTCTGAAATTTAGAAAGCAGAAATGTACCTGGCTAAGGACCTTGGGAGCTCTCTGGGTTTTCTTCGTAGTTCTCATATATCCTTGATTGGACACTAGAGAGGCCTGTATCCTGGAAACATCAACTGAAAAATAAAAAAAGCCTTTCTCTCTAGCCAAATGACCAGGAAAGGAGAAGCCCAACGCACGTGCACACACATAAATACACACACACGGGACAGTGGCAGAATCTGCTTCACACATGGGGCTCCAGCAGACCAATCCTCCCATAACCACAGCAGAGTGTGACATCTCCAGCCCCTCCACCAAGGGCAAAATTGTCATTGGAATCAAACCCCACAAAAGTAGGACGAAACATACACACTATGTTAGAAGATTTTTATAGATTTCTTTAATTAGAAGATGTAAATAGGACCAAGAATCTACTGTTATCTACAAAATGTCCATGATAACGATCAAAAATATTCATCCTACCCAGAATAAAGCCCATCACAATTTGATGAGAAAAGACAATCAAATAACATCAATATTTTATAATTATCTGACAAGGATTTTAAAGTAGCTACCAAAAAATGCCTCAGCAATCATTACAAAGTCTATTTAAACAAACAAAAAATTAGAAAATCTCAATGAAGAAATAAAACATAAAAAAAGAACCAAATGAAAATTATAGAAATGAAAGATTTGAAACACACACTCAAAGAAATGCTGGATGGGCTCAAAAGTACAGTAGAGATGACAGAGGATAAAATTAGTGAACTTCAGGACAGGTCAAGAGTATTTATTCAATCTGAACAACAGAGCCTCAGTGATCTGTCATCTAATAGCAAAAGATTTATTATTTGTATCAATGGAAATATGAAAGAAAGGGGTGAATTGTGGAGCTAAAAAATTACTCGAAGAAAAAATGACTAGACAGTTCCCAAATACGGTGAAAGATAAAAAACTACAGATCCAAGGAAGTTTACATAGGATAAACCCAAAGATATCCATGCCAAGGCATATCCAAATAAAACAACAACAACAAAAAGACAAAGAAAACATTTTAAAAGCAACCAGAGAGAAATGGTTAATTTTATATAGGGGAATACCAATTCGAATGACAATGGATTTCTCATCTGAAACTATGGAGGCCAGAAGGAAGTGGCACACCATTTTCTACTGGTAAAATAAAAACTGTCAATTGTGAATGTCATATTCAGGGAAACTAGCTTTCAGGAATGAAGGGGAAAGACATACATATCAGAGTCAGTAAACCAAGAGAATTTGTCATCATAGACTATTTTAGTTTCCTGGCTGTTAAAAAAAACAAAAATTGTCATACAATGGGTTGGCTCAAACAATGGGAATTTATTGGCTCATGATTTTAAGGCTAGGAAAACTACAAAACTGAGGCATCAACAAAGTGATGTTTTTTCCCTGAAGACTGCGGTGTTCTAGGGCTGACTGGTAGTGATCCTTGACTTTTCTCTCACATGGCAATGCACATGACAGTGTCTTTTACTTTTTTCTCTGTGTTTCATTAACTTTTATCTTCTGGTAGCTCCCCATGGTTTCTCTCTCCATCTGACTTTCACTCTGTTTATAAAATACTCCAGTTATCCATATTAAAGCCCAACCAGATTTGTGAGTCCACATGTTAAATGAAGTAACATCTTGAAGAATTCTTATTTACAGTGGACACCTACCAGAATGTGGACCAAGACCAATAATATGTCCAAACTGAGGTACACAATTCAATCCAACTCAGACACCTACCCTTGAAAAACGAAGTTCTCCAAACGAAAGGATATAGTAAGAGAAGAAGGCTTAGATCTTCAAAAAAAGAACAATACACAAGGTTAGAAATAGGGGTAAATATAACAGAGTCTCCTCTTCATGAACTTTTAAAAACACATTTGTTTGCTATATTATAATGATGACACAATTAGATGTGACAAGAGTATATAAAGAAAATAAGTTTAGAGAATTATTTTTAAAAAATAGAAAAGGTAAAGGGACCTAAATAGAAATTGGTGATACTAATAGGTGGTGACAAGTTACATATGTATACCATAATAAAAGAAAACTGTAAAAGAGATATGCTTAAAACCAAGATAAATAAATCGAAATGGAATTTATTAAAAATTTGAGAAAACCACAGAAGGAAAAAGGAAGAGAATTAGATGGATGGGACAGAGAAGGAAAAAGCAAAACAAATAATAAAAGGAAGACTTAAAACTTAACATATCAAATATTTAAATTTAAATGGTCTAAATATATCAATTAAACAGAGAGTGCCAGAATGGCTTTAAAAAAAACAGACACAAAGCAACTATATGTTTTTGTTTTTGTTTTAAACCAGAACCTCACTTTGAAGTTAACAACACAGGTAGGTTGAAAGTGAAGGCTATCAAAATATTTATCACTGAACAATTAACAAAAACTAGTGGAAGTGGCTATGTTAATATTGGACAAAGCAGACTTCAGAGCAAACAAAATTATTAGGGGCAAAGAGTGATACCATATAATGGTAAAAAAAGATCAACTACCCCATCCCCAAGAAGAAATAGTGATCCTAAATGAATTATTTCCAAACCGTCGATCTTCCAAGTACACAACAAAATTCAGAGAAATGAAAGGAGAAATAGATATATCCATATTTATAGTGTGGGACTTTAGCACTCACTCCAATCTCAGCATTGATATTATAATAATAGAGAGAAAAACAGCAAAATTATGGATGAAATTGCCATTAATCAACATGATCTAATTGCAATATATAGAATTCCACAGTCCAAAATAGCAGAATGCACATTCATTTCAAATGTCTATGGAACATTTACAAAGATAGGTCATATCTTGACTCATAAAACAAAACCCAAAGAAAAGAAATGAAATCAAACAGCATAACTTAACTGGCATTATTGAGTCAAACTAAAAATTAATAACAAAAAGACAAGAGGAAAATCTTTAAACACAAAAAATTAAAAGAAAAAACCATACATATTTAAAAATATCATAAAAGGAAACCTTAATGGAAATAAAATAAATAAGTAGAAATGAGTGTGCTACAATGATGCAGGGGGTTGTTGGTGTGGGAGGAGTGGGGTGGGGGGTTGGGGGGTATATGGGAACCTCTTATATATATACTTTTTAAAGATTTATTTATTTTTTTATCTCTCTCCCCTTTCCCCCCTCCCCCACCCCAGTTGTCTGTTCTCTGTGTCTTTCTGCTATGTGTTCTTCTTTGTCCGCTTCTGTTGTTGTCAGTGGCACGGGAATCTGTTTCTTTTTGTTGCGTCATCTTGTTGTGTCAGCTCTCCGTGTGTGAGGCGCCATTCCTGGGCAGGCTGCACTTTCTTTCGTGCTGGGTGGCTCTCCTTAAGGGGCGCACTCCTTGCACGTGGGGCTCCCCTACTTGCACGTGGGGCTCCCCTACATGGGGACAACCCTGCATGGCAGGGCATGGCACTCCTTGCGCGCATCAGCTGTGCACATGGGCCAGCTGCACACGGGTCAAGGAGGCCCGGGGTTTGAACCGCGGACCTCCCATGTGGTAGACGGATGCCCTAACCACTGGGCCAAGTCCATTACCCTTATATTTTTTAATGTAACATTTTTGCATGATTTCATGTATATATCTTTAAAAAATACAATTTATAAACATGATGGGATGAGGGGGTGGGGAGTGGGGTATATGGGAACCTCTTATGTTTTTTATATTTTTTAATATATTTTAATGTAACATTTTTTGTGATCTATTAACTTTAATAAAAAAGTATAAAAAATAAAATAAAAAAGAAGTAAAAAAAAGAAATATATATATGTATGTCAAATCATGTATATTACATATAAGCAACATTGGAAGGGAAAATTTGCAGCACTAAATTCCTGTCTAGAATAAAGAAAAAGTCTCAAATCAATAATCTACAGTCCTTGATCAAAAATTTAGAGAAAGTAGAGCAAAATGAAACCAAAGGAAGTGGAAGGAAAGAAATAATAATGAGCAGAAATCAAAGAAATTGAAAACAGGAAACAATACTGAATATCAAAGAAAAAATATCTGGCTCGAAAATACATCAATAAAATTATTTGTTAGATGTACAAAAATAAAGGAGAGAAGGCATATATTTTCATATCAGGGGAGAAAAAAGCAGAGATATTGATGTTGTAGCTATTAAGTACATAATAAGGAACATTATAAAAAATTTATACTCATTAATGTTACAACTTAGAAGAAATGGAACCCTGAAAACCACAAACTACCAAACGTAAGGAAGATGAAATATACAACCTGAATACTTCCAAAACCATTAAATAAATTGAGTTTGTAATTAAAATGCTCCAAGACCAGATGGTTTCACTAGGGAATTTATCCAATCTTTAAAAATGAATTAACACCAATTTTACACAAATCTTTTCCAGAAAATACAAGAGCAAGGACTACTTTTGAACATAATTTTTAAGACCAATATTGTCCCAATACTGAAACCATACAAAGAAGAACAAAACAACAAAAATACAGATCAATATCTCTCATGAACTTAGAAGCAAAAATCCTCAACAAAGCATTAATTGATGAATTAAATCTAGCAATGTATAAAAATTATTATGTATCACAACAAGTGAATTTAATTCAAGATATGCAAAGCTGGTTATGTAGTCAACAATAGATTAATTTAATCCAACATATCAACAGGCTATAGGAGAAGAACACATTTAATTGCATTAATGGATACAGAAAAAGCATTTAGTAAAATCCAATAACCATTCATTATAAAATGCTCAAGAATCTAGGATGAGAGGATACTTCTCCTCATTGGTAAAGCACATCTACCAAATACCTACAGCCCACATCATGCTTGATTGTGTAAGACAAGATGCTTTCACCCTAAGATCAGGAACAAGGCAAGGATGTTCACAGTCTTCACTCTTATTCAACACAGTACTGGAAGTTCTAGGCAGGAAAATAAGGTAAGAAAATAAATAAAAGGTCTAACCCTCATACCTTATACACAAATTATCTCAAAATAGATCAAAGACATAAATGTAAATAAATGTAAAACAACAGCATTTACAGAAAAACAACAGAAGATAAAATCTTCAGGCAATATAGAAGAAGTCTTAGACTTGGCACCAAAAACAAAATCTATAAAAGGAAAAATTAATAAATTTGATCTTATCAAAATTTAAAAAATATATATTATGCTACAAAAGACCCTGGTAACAGGCTGAAAAGACAAATTACAGACTGAGGAATTATTTTCAAACCACATATCCAAGAAAGGGTTTGCTTTCGAGAATATGTACAGAACCCTCAAAACTCAACAGTAAGCAAGCTAACAATTGAATTAGAAAACAGACAAAATACATGCACAGATATTTCACTGAAGAAGATATACAGTTAGCAAATAAGGACTTTATAAAGAAATTTAACAATAGGAAACATTAGAGAGATGTAAATGAAAACTATCAGAATGGCTAAAACGAAAATATTCTTGCAAGAATATTGAGAAACTAGATCACTTATACATTGCTGGTGGGAATAAAAAATGGCCCAACCACCAAAAAACTTTGGCCATTCTTTTAAACTATGAATTCACTTGCCATATGAATTTTGTTTTGTATATTGTAGTATATTTACCCAAGATGATAGCATTAGGGGAGAAAGAGCAAAGGGTCACAGGGCCTTCCTGCACATTTTCCAACTTCTTGTGAATCCGTAATTCTTTCAAAATAAAAAATTTAAAGGAAATGTACCTAATATGCCCAAAATTTGCTCAAGAACTGAAACGTGGGAAAGAAAACTAGCAGATTTTACAAAGTTTAATCTATATTGAATTAGCTATGACTGCTTTTCACTCTATTCATTGAAGCTTTCCATCTTTACACATTATTGAATAGTAGACCTACTTCATAATCATAAGACATTTATAGATGACATAAAATTAAACACAGGCGACATGTGAGGAATCAAGTATTACATTTGCCATTATCATCAGATTGTATATTTTCTCAGAATGTTTCTTCCCTGGACACAAAAGAAATAACACTAAAACTACATTCAATATCTCCCAAAAGGCTACTTCAAAATGTGTTTTACATTAATAACAGGTCTTGTATTTTTAAGAAAGAAATCATGTATTGAGATATATTTTTATCTTTCAAGGTTTCATAAGATAAATGCATTTAAGTATTTGACCTCTTTGAGTTCATTGCCACTTCCTTCTTCCTGACATAATTGTTTACATGAAAGCACATATGTGTGATTTGCCAGTCCTCTTCTAAAGTGCTTAACAATAAATAAGCTAGATGCACCTTCACAGTTCAGTCATAGACATTTGAAAACCATGTGTAAAGTTTTGAATTTTCAAAATATTCCTCCAAATTTCCAAAGAGAATAGATAAAGGAAACATATCTTTTATTTTTGAAGTTAGGCTGGGAAATATCTTTAAAATAAGTGTATTATTCTTTTCTTTGTTTATACCTTTGCTTTAATTTTGCTGAAAACTAGGGTAATACAATTATTATTTACTAAACTAGAATACATAGACTTTTCTTAATAGATAGAAAATAGTTACAAATTCTGTAGTCAGTATTAGGTCTTCCAAATGGCTCCAGATTTTTTTTAAAAATCCAATTTTAAATGATAAAATCAGATAACTATCAAAAAATGCTATTTCTTGAAATATGGAAGCATTAACTGCAATTGTAAAAATATTCTGTGGCCAAACTTTTTTTCATTACCAATTTTCTTTTCTGATTATCATCTGGAATTTTAATAGATAAACAATATAAAGTTGATTTTAAAAATGAGTCAATCCATTTAACATAACATAAATAACCATATAACCATACTCCAAATAGTGCTTGAAATAAACAAGTATTTGATGTGTAGTATATTACTTTTTATTGAGCCTAAGTATTAATAAGTGGAAAACAAAAATGATTTTACTACAAGGCATAAAATTGTTAACAAATGTTTGTCAATCCACGGAGAAAAAAATTTAAACCCATTCTATACTATATACCATAAGCTAATTTACAGGATGCTTTCCCCTCACTTGGATTAGGTTATCCATTGTTTGGTGTGGAAGTTTGAAACTGTATACACCCCAGAAAATCCTGTTCTTAAAACCTATTCCTGTGGGTGTAAACTTTTTGTTGGTAGGACTTTTTGACTAGTACTTCAGGTAGGTCATGACCCTTAATCTTCTTACTGGAGTCCATCATAAATGGGATGAATAGAGAGAGAGAAAGCCAAAAAAGCAGGAAGCTGAAAGCAAGGAAACCCTGAAGAGAAGGGAGAGACCAGCAGATGCCACCACACGTTGCCAGGTGACTACCAAATCTAGGATGGCTGGCAGCAGTCTTCAGGAAGAAAGCAATGCCTTGATGATGCTTTGATTTAGACATTCTCACAGCCACAAACTTTATGCTTGTAAGCTAATAAATTCCCATCGTTAAAGCCAACCCATTTTATAGTATCTGCTTTGAGCAGCTTAGCAAACTACAACATTTGGGTTCAGTCACAATGATTTGCTATTGTAAGAATGGATCAAGTTCTTATGGAAGATGTGTATTTCCTTAGTTCTGGAGTGAATAGATTTTAACATCAATGTCTGTTCCATTCAATTGGCTGTAGAGGCCTTGAACAGTTTTGTGAAGAATTTCAAGGCTCTCCTGAAAAAAATTTGAGGTGTCTTGCAAGTATGTGAAACCCAGGTATCGTGTCATGCGAACTAAGTATTTTTCCCTTTGGGTGAGACACTTGATGCTAAAAAGATAAAGGAGAAAGAAAGCTTGTATATCTGCAGTCTAGTAAGCTTCATTCTATAAGTATGTTAAAAGTAGAAATCGTATAACTGAAACAAGTATAGCACACTCTAAGGGATTATTATTCCAAAAGATTTCATCTTTATATTTCCTCTAATATTAATTGTTTCATTTTTTAATAAAACATGTTAGTAATTGGCAGTACTTATTTGAAATGATGGTACTTTACTTTTGACATCATCCTCAAGAACTTAGAAAGTATTGGGAATCAATCTCTCCAATTTGGAGCTGGCTTATGTTGCTAGAAAGAAAACTAAACAGACATAAATTGAGATCTGAAATCATGAAACTAAGTAAATCATTGTGCCATATTTTATGCTGTATAGCTCTGGGACTAAATACATATATTTCTCCTAAAAGTACTACAATTATTGCATATTTAAAAAATATGTACACTTTGCATACCAATACACATTTGTGTTTCAGGTTACTTGGTTTTCCAACTATGTTGGTCAGGGGTAGGCAAGTTTTGAGTTGTTTCCTCTCATCCTATTTTGCTTTTGTCTTCTCACCATTCAGTCGTATCCAGATGGTTATGAATATTTAGGAATCTGAGGCATTGCAAAGTCATCAAATCTGTTACATTCTAAATAACAACAACAACAAAAACATAAAAAAACTCAGCAATTCTCACATCACTAATCTGAAAATCTAGGACCAAAGAATTTTTTAAGTCTATCAGAAAAGATTCTTAGTTACTTCCCTGTATGATCACTGCATTTGTACTTTACCAGTTTCAAACTGTTACACAACCAGAAAAGCAACCTAATAATTCTAACTCACAGATTTGTGCATATGCTAAGACTTTTCTGTGGTTAACAGATCCTTTTTGTTTCTCCACTGTTCTGCCACCAATCTTAGTGGAATATACATATAAGAGGAATAAGGAACAGAAACACACAAGTTGCTTTTGCATTATACAGCTTCCTTCAGAACATTATATTTTGTCCTAGCATACACAATCTCTTCAGTTTTCTTGCATATAATAGTAGACATTAATATATCTCAAAATAAAGGCATTTTACAAAAATAGCTTGTGAAATTATATTTCTCTACATTTTTAAGCTATCAGCATTTTTACAATACATAGAACTGTCCACCACATAGCAAAGTTAGCATAATTTTCTAGCTCAAAATTCTCAATGTACACTCATATCCCATATATTTACTTGTATGGGAGGAATTTGAAGAAAATTTTCTGACACGGAGAAATGAAGACATATTAGAACTGTGAAATGTAATTATAAGGTTAACCAACTACTTGCAACTAGATGCTCTAAAACAGAAAATAAATAAAAGTATAGAAATGTTACCATCTGAATGAAGTCACGAATATCTGTTTTATCCATTTTTCCTGGTCTGACAGTGAAATAAGATTGGTGAACACATATTCACCTATATTATTATGGAATGCAATCAATTGAGTTATATTTTGAAAGACTCATCTGCTAAGAAAGCATTTTACACATAAGATACTGTGCTTGAGATGTCTGTTGTTGGGTTCTAAGGCAGAACTATACACACAGTTAACTTTATTTTGATAGAACATTAAAATCTCAGCTGGATACTAAACTCCTACTATATCTATGATTAAAAAACTATTCATGAATATCCCATAAATTATTTAGAATGATGGGGTTGTTAAATATTAAAAAAATCATGAAGTCTGTGCACAGAATCAATATTGAGTGTGTTAAAAGCAAAGAATAAATGAGTTTAATACCCACAAAAAGAAAGACTCATTAGTCAATTAATGAATTGGAGTACTGTTTATAGATTCTCTCCTGGTCTGTGTTACATTGACTCCATGAAGTGGATAGTAACATTGAGTAATCCACACAACTTTTCTACTTTGTTCATTATACTTGGGAATGTGTATTATAGTTCATAGATAAGTAGGCAGAAAACTTCTAATCAAAGAAAAAATTATTAGAGTTTAAAAATAATTATGTACATAATTATACACCATAACTAATGAATATCAAATGTATTATTCTTTGCCACACAAATGAACTCACTTGGCTATTTATCTCTAACTTTGGCAATAGAGATATCCAGCTTATTTCCTGAAGGTGATTCAACGGTGCAGTCTAATTTTGCTGGCTAGAAAACAGCACAGAAAATCAGTATAGACATAGATTTTTGTCTTGCCACCAAAGCAGAATGGGAGCATTAGATTCTGGTCAAAACATGAGGATGTTTTACTGTTTTGAATTTTTTATCTCTCTGTAACTGTATTTTGAGTTATAGGGTGGGGGTGGTTAAATTAAAAATAATTTAATTGAGTAAATTTTTTATTGTTTCTTGGAAAATAGAAATCATAATAGAAGAGTTGAAGAGGATTTTAAAATGAAAACTATTAAAAGCATGGTGACAAATTTAAATATCTATTTTTTAGGAGACTATAAGCAATGATTTCATAGAACTTGATTCTGCCAAGCTTTGCATTCATTTCAGACCTTATTACATTATCATGGACTTAGTAAATATCCTAAAAATACCACTTACATCTCGAGTTTGTATCATTTATGATTCTGATTTAATATATATGAGCAATATATATTGTTGTTCAAAAAAGCTATTACTGATCACTCAGTAATGTCATGCTGATTTTGGTTAGTAAGATAACTTTAATACTAAGAAAAGATGGAAAAAGCTGGTAGTAGTATGAAAATTATTTTCTGCTTAGTTTATAGATGTGTGTATTAATGTCATGAATAAAAGTGAAGTAACAATTTAGGCTTAAGTGTTAAAAACATATTTGACATGAAATATGAGAAAATAATATGTGATATGAAAATTGAGAGAAAAAATAGACATTGAGTTATACTTGGAAGATGAAAAAATCTTATTAAGTAAAATTTAAAAGTAGTGAAAAATTTTCTGCTATATTGGGGAAATAGCCTTATACAATGCAGCAACTGCAGATAAAACATTACAGAAATTTATGTTAACATGTCCTTAATTCATAAATATGTTGGGACAACAAAAATTATCAGACATTTAAAGGAAGCATACAGCAGAAAAAAAGACCAAGATGGATAATCTGAGTAGATATCAAGGAAGAATAGAGAATATATATATAGATATGCACACACATATACATACATACCATATACTATATATTAGAATTCTCAAAGGTATTTGAAAATTACATCAAACAAAACAAGAAGCATCTATTAGGAAAAACAGTAATCTCAGAAAAATGAGTACTTTGCATTTAAAAATTGAGTGCAAAATGAGGAGTGATGCTTAAGGGATATTTAAAAGTTAAACTGTTCATCATTTCATGATACTTTCAAAAGATGATGGTAGGGGAGTGCTCAGTGGGTGAGCTCCTGATTTCTGTGTACGAGGTGTCCCTGGTACAATTCCCAGTACCTCTTAAAAAAAAAAAGGTGGTAAAGAAATCAAGAAATCAAAGGAATCCACTGTAGTATTATACAATTTCCATAACAGTAGAAACATAAGCAAAAAGAGTGAATATTTTTAACAAGTGGGAATTTGGTGAAGGTGGCGAGATAATCATTTAATTTGTATTCCATTCTCTATTGTGTGTAATTTTTTGGGGAGTTACTTGGGATTGAACATGGGAACTCATATATGGGAGACAGGCACAGGTCTGCGTGGTGAGCTGGCCTGAGTGGAAAGCTGGTGCAACAGTTTGATGCAACAAAGGAGACACAGAGGAGGGACAATGAGAGATGCAGTAAACCAAGGAGCTGAAGTGGCTTAGGCAAATAAATGCCTCTCTCCCACATCGAAGTTCCCAGGATTGGTTCCTGGTGCCTCCTAAAGAGAAGATGAGAAGAGAAGACAAGCAGACACAGAGAGCACACAGCAAATGGACACAGAGAGCAGACAGTGAGCGCAAAAACACAATGGGAGGTGGGGAGGAATAAATACATAAAAATAAATCTTTGAAAAAAGGGAATACATCAAAAGATAGAATTGTAGGGTTTTTTCTTCAGTTGAAAGCTAATCCTTTAATTTGACACCAAATTGAAAAGAACCTTAGCTAACTCCTCCCATACTTCTCTACTAATGAAATCTGATTTATACAATGAAACAAACACATGGTCAACTCCAATCTTTTTTATGTCATCTCTCTAAATAATAATTAACCTTTGGGATGCCTAAAGATACCATTTGATTACATGTGTTAGGCCATAACAGCTGATCATAATCATCTTTAATCATTAGTAATTTTCAACATTTCAAAATGAGCCTTTCTACAAATTTCTGCAAATGAAATTGCGTTCCTTAATGTTTAAGGATTATGTGTCTTCAATTATAGTTGAAATTCAAATTACAGATACTAACAGACCATTTGGTGTTGAATTATTCTTCCTTTAAACTTTTTAGCAAATAGTTAATGGTATACATGATCCTTTATAATAGGGTTAATTACTACTTAATGTTTAGAGCTTAGTAATATATAACTTATGTCCTTAAAGCTTAATACCTTTTATGATAAAATAATACATATAAATATATATGTATATAGATAGATACACACATGTGTATGTATATTTGGGTATGTATATATTTAATGTGCCTCCAAATTCTTGACCTAGGTATAATAAAAGTTTGTTTATTTCTTGTTTATTTAACTACTGAACAGTCCAACATGGTTCCAGGTCAACAGTTGACAGTATTTGCTCTGCTCTAGGCAGTTAGGCATCTAGAGGGCCTGAAGTTCTGCCTTCTCCGCTGTGTGCCTTCATTCTCCTTGGATGTCACTATCCATTAAACTGAAGGGAAAGAAAATTAAAGATAATATGTGGAAAAATGTATGGCTTGGGAAATCAGTCACATGGCCATCTTTAAATACATCCCTAAAGCCTAAAAAAAAGTGGGGAAAAAAAAACCTTATTTGGGCAAGAGTCAGCTGTATCTATCATACTTTGAGTTAACACTGACTAATCTATTTATTGTTTGGGCATTATGATAATTAATAAAGGTTGTTTTTCCTTTTCCTGCTATCTGCAGATCACAAGGTGTTAGAAAATTTCTCATTAACAAAACTAGACATTTTATTTTTTCAGGTAAGTTCTTAAATATGAAAACAAATGGTCCCCCAATGTGCACTAGTTTATAATTACAACAGATGATGGAAGGAAAGAAGGAAAAAAATTCCATAATCCTTCTCAAATACCCAAAAGGTAATGCCAATGTCTTCTCAAATGAATTTCAGAAATGCTTTCAGCCAAAATTAAATACTAGATTACTGGGAGTTCAATTTGTGATTTCTAATTATAGCCAACCTTATATCCAGTAATAAAGAATAACTTAATCAACTCTATACATCTAAAGTGAAACATTTTAGTCATAACAATGGTCATCTTAAGTTTAAAGTTACAAAAAGGTATGTGAAAATCATATAGCTATGTAAATATACTTTTACACATATATAATAAATATATGTACCTAATATACAGAACTTTGAGATAAATTATTTCTCTTTGATTAAAACATTTTTCTTCTTAACAAATAAAAAACACCTACCTATGTATCTATCCAGCTACACTTTTCC
Organism: Dasypus novemcinctus; assembly: GCF_030445035.2. NCBI lineage: Eukaryota > Metazoa > Chordata > Mammalia > Cingulata > Dasypodidae > Dasypus > Dasypus novemcinctus. The sequence goes on from NC_080674.1 coordinate 21,297,019, forward strand.
AGAGGTTTGAGATCACCAAGCAAGTAAAGAAATTATTATATATTTTAATACTTGGTCAAATTAAATGCAGATTGCTCAGAATGCTGGCATCTCCTTAAAATGATCAACAAAAGGGGCCAGAGAGACTCAATTTCATAGCATAAGAAATCTAAAGAGAAATTTCACAATACTTCATCACACTGAACAACAGATTTTACTTTTTCCTCAGAAACTCCCAAATACTTAATAATAATTAGAACCCAGTTAAAAGGGGTAACACATCTAATTTCTGTTATGTATGTGAAGCAACACCAATGTTATTTTATATATATAACAGATTTAAATCCACCTTTACTACTTGAGATTTTGTTAAGGTATTCTTAGTTCACAGTTTTCTGCTCTTGAGATTCTTATATGAATTATGTATGACAACTGAAAACAAGGAGAGTTGAAGTGTGAAAATCTCTGAGAAGGTTTAACACCCATGAATAGTCTAAGGAAAAAGCAGCATGTGATTGTCTAGTCTACATCAATATTTATCATATTTGCTAAGGTTATGAAGCACCATGATATTTAATGACAAATGTGCATCACTTCAAAATAGGTCAAGTATAGGGAGAAATTCCCTGGTACCTTGTCAATGGCTGGTTTCTATCACATTGGAAATGAAACACAACAGACCTACAACCTGCCATGGGCATGTGCTCAAAGCTGAAATATAAAGTACCTGAGGCCAGGACTCCAGGCCTTTATACTTTCCCATGCCCCCCGAGCTTCTCATATGTCAGGATCTCCCTAGGCACCAAGTAATAAAGACTGAATTAACTAATAGAAAAGACAAACATGTAAAAGAGGAAAGGATGGGTAAAATAGGTCCCATAGCAGACTCAGCATGAATGCAGGTGGCTAGGGACTCCCAAGTTTGCTTTGAAGTTTGTTTAAATCTGAGGAGCCTGGAGGTAATAGACAAGGCCATGAACTCATGTGCTGTTGCAAATTATGCAGACTGTTTAAATGTCTAAAGTGGTCTGGTTTTGCATCACATTCTCAGTTTTCTCATCTGCAATAGTGCCCTTGAACACGCTGCTGATCACGGTGACCTCTTCCTCTGTCCACTGAATAATTTACCCTTGCGGGATGAATTCGACAATAGCTGTGTCAGGTCTTTCTGTTAACCTGCTACAATTTACGTTTGTTTAATGCAGTGATCATGCAGGAGAAAAAGAAAGGGATGGGTGAAGTGGAATAAAAAAGAGAGGCCAAAGAAAGAAGAAGGAAGGGAAGAGGGAATAAGGCAGGAGGAATAGAATAAAAATATGCTGACAGGAAGGAAAGAAAGGGAGATGATTATTCCTACTTTCCTGGAATTGCTGGTGAAACACATTTTTTCAAGTTACTGCAAATTTCATTTCCCTTAAGAAATCTCAGACCTATATTTCAGAATATATGCAATGGAAACACATAAATATTTTGTTTCTGTTACCATGCAGAAGACTGGAAAAGTCATTAGGAAATCAAACAGAACATGCTTGTAATACATTAAAGAAAAGTATATGTTGGGAACTTTGCTAGTGAGAAAATATATTCATACTCACATACCTTTTCCACATGTGTGTGTGTGTGCGCATTTGTAAAGCAAATTTTTCATTAAGGTTTTATTAAAGATAAACTCTTAGTAGTTATATTAATATATTTAGTTATTGAAATTTAAAAATGCAAAGGGGTAAAAATCAAAATAGGAATTTTCCTTATGCATAGGTTATAAATATAGATGTAATTATGCTGTCTTTAGAATTTGTATGTGATTATTTTCCTACTTGTTAACCCTTTTCCAGGGGTTAATCAAAGAAAACCCTTTGTGATAAAATTATAACATTGTATCTAGTATCTACTTGTTTTAACAATGTTAAATGTTGTTGACCACTTAGATTATTCCTAATGTTTAACAATTATAAATACATGAGCTTTAACCATCAATTTTCATATTTAGGGTTTTTTTGAGAGAAGCATTTCCAGAAATGAAAAGGGTGAGAAAAAGGCTTTACACATCTTTTGGATTTCAATATCAGTCGTGAAAGTGCCTTCCAAAAGACTTAAGTGTATAGGGCCACTGGCAATGTAGGAGAGTAGCCACGTGTCAGCTCCCTGATTTATTAGCCCTATGTTTTCTAACTCCGTTTCAAATTTAACCTCAGGTACATGTCTTTTGCATAATGTGAATTAATTTAATAATGTGTAAAGGCTGGGTTACATGGTGATTTCATTCTTTGGTTTGAATTTGGCCAATTGTGGTTTGTATTATTTTAAGGTTTCCCTACAACCCTTACATAATACTATTATTTTACAGTTGTGAATGCAGCTCCTATGATATAAAAAAATTTCATTGTTATAACATAATAAAATTAACCCTTCAAGATTGCAGTAAATTTTTATTAGGCTTTTTACTGTTTTATTCATTCCCTGGTTTTTATACCTAAGCTTATGGTTTTTATAGCATAGTTTTTAAGCCTAACAATTATTCCTCTGCAATAAACATATATATATATTGTTTGTAAACTATCAGCTATATCAATCTTCCCTTCTACAGCTATGACGAATTTTCCCTTATAATTTCCTCCAGTTTTCTATGAGTCTACTTTTTGGTATTGATTTCCAATGCATTCTTTTCTTAATTGGAAAGGTAGGATTTTAGTTGATTTCCCCAATATTGGCGTAATATTGGCATACTTTCTTTAACCTTGATTTGTAATGTTTTCTGCATTGATATGATCTTTACCTATAAAATTATTATATTTATTTCTGGAACATTCTGTTACCTTCAGTTGTCTCTCCTATCTTATATTAGTATCAGAGTTTAATTTTTAAAGATGAAAACATATTTGCAAGTTAGATTTATTACTTACAAATATTTAAGAAGATAATTTTAAGATAATGTAATATGGACAGGTAATAAATCTATAAACTATAAAACGGATGTAAAATATCAGAAAATTCATTTCTTTTCAGATTACTTGCCCTATATAGGTCTGGCATCAAATTATAGGTCAGAAAGCATGATCTTATATATATAGGAAAATCTTAGGAGACTTTGTAATGCCTAAGCCACAAAGTACACTATTTAAAAAAATTCATTATACAGGATCCACTTAAAATTATATGCCTTCCCATCTAATGTACCAAAACAGGAAAAGCATTATTGAGCTTATTATTCTCTTTCTTTTCTGCCTAAACTACACTATACAATGGCAAAGGAATACACCATATTTCCTTGGATATTAAGTTTTAAAAATTTTTTATTTCTGATTTTGAGTTTTAAAATGACCAAAGATTACTGCTATTAAGAGGCCTGAGAATACAAACAAATAAAAACAGTAATGACAACAAGTCTTAGTAGTCATGGCCCAAGTGCAAAGATCAATTCATTTCACTGACATTATACAGTTCTTCTTTTAAAATCATGAGATTGCACTATTCCCATTTAGAAAGATTTTTTAAAACTCATTTCTTTGTTGAACACCAACAGGTTTTTTGTTGTTGTTGTTTTTTAATATATAACATTTTCTTTTATGCATCCCTTAAAAATCTTAAGATAATGAAAATTATGAAGCAGTTTACTTTCCAATCCAACTTTTCATATGAAGGTTGTTGGGGATTGCACCATTTCCCTAAAAAAAGACAAGTTCAGGTCCCAACCCTGGTCCTTTGGGTGTGAACCCATTTGTAAATAAGACTTTTGAAGATGTTATTAGTTAAGGTTTGCCCAAACTGAGTGAGGGTGGGCCTTAATCCAATAGGGCTGAATTCCTTCTAAGCAAAGGAAATTGGACCCAGATAAAGAAGCTTGGGGAGTAGAAGCTGGAAGTCAATGAGCAGACATTGCCATATGCATTGCCATGTGACAGAAAAGCCAAGGAAACCTAATGATTGTCCACCAGCTAGAAAATACTGACACCGGGAGAAAGCAAGCCTTGTATCCTCTGATACCTTGAGTCAATAAAGTCCTGTTGTTAAGCTAACTCTTTTTGAGGTTTTTCTTTTAGCAGCCAGGAAACTAAAACAAAGATATAAAAACAAAAACATTGCTGGAGGATGATGACAGTAAAGGAGAAGGCAAAACTTAAAACTGAGACTTCTCACTTGAGAGGTTGAACATTTGACTGAAAATGTTAAAAACTAAAACATATTATATCACAGGGAATTAAAAGGAAATATTCCCCTATATTGTTTTATAAAATATATTCAGTCAGCTTGAAACTCATGGCTGTATACAAAATTGGTTGGTCATGCAGACAAGTTGACAATCACTTGAAAAAGACATTTGAAGTATAATGTGGAATGGCATATTAAAAGCCTGGAAATATGCATTAGTATTGAATAATTCCATTTATAGAAATTAAGTAAAAATAATAATCAGAAATAGATATACAGAAAAATAGCAAAAATGACTATAGCAATATTGGTAGCAACAAGAGAAATAAAGTAATTAGCTCACCATAAATGCCAGGTTAAATGCATTTTGATAGATCCATTCCATAGATAAAGACATTAAGAAGTATGAGGGTATCTAACAATATATTATTGTTTGGTACAAAAGCAGGTTCAAAACCTACATGTAAGCAACATATAATATGATAAAATGAATTTTACTTGCACATGCTTGGAAGAATATTCAACACATTGTTTGCCGAGATTGTTTTTGAGTGAAGAGATATAGAGGGGCTTTATTTGTACTTTATGGATTTTCTATTTCTATATTTTCAATAAGAGATCTGTATTACTTTATGTAGAGGAAGATAATAATTAATGATGTAAATGTAAATCAGTGCTATACTCTATTCCATAGAAATAAAAGAGTTTCAGTCTTCTGGGAATTTACAAACCGTAATAGGTCCTATGTGGACATAAGTGAACATGTAACAATATATATCTATGTGAGATTATAAAGATGTAATGGATCTGCCTGATTTTCCAGGGCATTTCTCCATTAGTCTGATAAGCAAGAGAAACTCTAAATCTGAATCCTGCTGTATACCCAATCTGTTCAAAAAATCTTGATGTATTAAATGGACTATGTCTAATTTTATTATATTTTAAATATCTGGTAATGAATTGTACTAATGAAGCACAAGCAAAATAATTTAAGTGCATATATTAAATAAACAGCATTACATATTAGCAAAATACCTACTGAAGCTAATCAGTGAGATATGAATATAGGAATGACTTCTTAGATTTACTTCTCTCTAAACTGTGGAGGATAGTGCAAAGTCTATGAGGATCATCACCAGATTCACTGTCCTCGAGAATACTATTACCCAGATTGTGTGGGTTTATGTGTGTGTGTGTTACACTGTTTTGTTGTGAGGAGAAGATTACTAGAAAAAGAGCTGAATTATGGAATGCCTTGTACCACCTTGTCAATGAACACATAAACTGGTCTTAGCCACACTTAAGGGTTACAGAAGGTGTGCACAAAATACCGGGGAACACGCAAGTTTGTTTTCTTTTTCTACAATGACAACAGTCTGTAGTAAAATACTGAACAGATGGTATGTGGTTATCATAAAAAATGCAATGAACTTTCAGGAAAGAAAATGAATTAGTTTGATTTTGTGAGCTGGAAATGACTTCCGCACATCCTACCTTGATTTATATATAAAAAAGAGAATTTATTTAAAAGCATGAAATGAAGACAACAGAAAAATCACTTTCAAAACTTGTTCAGGGAAGCAGACTTGGACCAATGGATAGGGCATCCACCTACCACATGGGAGGTCCGCAGTTCAAACCCCGGGCCTCCTTGACCCGTGTGGAGTTGGCCCATGCGCAGTGCTGGTGCGTGCAAGGAGTGCAGTGCCACGCAGAGGTGGCCCTGTGTAGGGGAGCCCCACGTGCAAGGAGTGTGCCCCATAAGGAGAGCCGCTCAATGCAAAAGAAAATGCAGCCTGCCCAAGAATGGTGCCGCACACACGGAGAGCTGACACAACAAGCTGATACAACAAAAAGAAACACAGATTCCCGTGCCACTGACAACAACAGAAGCAGACAAAGAAGAACACGCAGCAAATGGACACAGAGAACAGACAACTGCGGGGAGAAGGGAGGAAGGGGAGAGAAATAAATAAAATAAATCCTAAAAAAAAAATACTGGTTCATAGGTGGAGGTTACTGGTCATTAAATTAGAGTATACACTTATTTATGGACAGCTGTTCTGTATATTTAATTCAATTATAATGGGGTCATAAACAATATACCAATAATGTTTCTCTTTATAGGGAAAATATGTCATAGTCATGTATGTTATTTAGGCTTCTCTTTTTTAATTAATAAAAAATAAAAATTGGAGCCCTAAAAGAAGATGAAGTCCTTATAAGTCTGGATAGGAAAAAAAAAGATTTTAATATATTTTGTTATTACATGATACATTTAAATTTTCTTATTTTCCTCTTGAATAGTAAATTTAATTAGTATTTCTGTATATTATAATCAAAATATGGAAAACAAATTTAGCAAATCTATCGAAAGGTCAAAAAATAAAGCAAAGTTGCTACATCATTAATAGAAATAAAAACCTCCCTCTTAATAAGGAGATTCTAGTGGAATAATTAACTGATTAAAATGGGGTAAAAATATGACTTTTTGGGATAAGATTTCCCTCCCATTATCAAAAAAGAATGTTATTATTCTTAAATTATACACAAACATACTCACATGTAATTAGTAATGAAGAATAAGAGAGAGCAATATATTTAGTTAATAATTTCAGTAAGGTATTTTTAAATTCATTTCAGGATATTTTCACATATTAATGAGGTGATTTTAAAAATAAAATATAGCAGATAACAAAAACATACAGAGTATGCATTAGACCTAAATGTCAAACATTAATGGAGAAAAGTATTTATGCCAAACTATCAATGAAAATGAATACCATCAACATAATTTACTAACTACCAGGTCAGCCTCTGACTGGCATATAAGAGAAATTAGTAATTTGATTTTTTCCCTAAAGTAGTTTACAATAGACTTAAGATATAAAAAAAAAGATCTAAGATAAAAATTAATAATAAAGGAAAAACGATTAAAGGAAGAGATAATATAATAGGGATATTGACAGTATAAAACACACTGATAGTTACTGGAATGATAATATTTGGTATATCTAAAACATACATGATTGGCAAAAATAAACAGAATTGGAAATGTATTAGAGAAGGAATTTTCACCATTATTTAAGAAGTATGGCCTTGAAAGAAATCGTGGTGCCGTCAATGTTATAAATAGAAAAATCAGAAAGATCAATTCAATTGTCTGGAATAGAAAGAATGAAGTCCTATGTTTTAATGAATGCCTTCTCTATGCTTGACACTGCTCTGTGCTAAAAACCTATAATATATCATTTCAATCTTCTCAGTTGGTACTGTACATATTTTATGGTAAAAATTAAATAATTTGCCTGTGGTGATACAAAAAGCAATATAATCAAGTTTCACAATAATTTCTGTCCAATACTAAAGCTGATGCTCTTTATACAATAACCTATTGGGTTTGGAAAAATGAACGAAGGTTTAATATAGTTTCATTTAAATTTTAAAGAACATTGATATTCTTAGATCACAAAAGAGGATGCCCTGAAAAGTTTATAAATTAATACCACATTAGGGTAAGATCTTTAACTTCTTTATACCTTTTTATACACAGTCATAAAATTACATGAGTGATAACCATGAAAGCTGATGAGCTGAACAAGGGAGTGAGAATATAGAAAGAGAGAAGCAGATGGGTCCATAAAAAAGCATTTGGGACACTTACAGATCCAGGATGGGGTGGCAGACTTTGCCCAGTGGTTAGGGCGTCTGTCTACCACATGGGAGGTCTGCAGTTCAAACCCCGGGCCTCCTTGACCCGTGTGAGGCTGGCCCATGGGCAGTGCTGATGCACACAGGGAGTGCCCTGCCACACAGGGGTGTTCCCCGTGTAGGGGAGCCTCATGCCCAAGGAGTGCGCCCTGTAAGGAGAGTGACCCAGCATGAAAGAAAGTGCAGCCTGCCCAGGAATGGTGCTGCGCACATGGAGAGCTGACACAGCAAGATGACGCAACAAAAAGAAACGCGGATTCCCGTGCCACTGACAACAACAGAAGCAGATAAAGAAGTCGCAGCAACTAGACACAGAGAACAGACAACTGGGGTGGGGGAGGAAGGGGAGAGAAATAAATAAAATAAATAAATCTTTAAAAAAAAATATCCAGGATGGCAAGAATGGAAGGGATTCAAAAATGATAGACAAGAATAAGCAAACTAATCAATGAATGAATAAAAAACATTATGTTGTATTACATATTATAAATAAACAACACAAAAACCACAAACACAAATGAGACAATGCTAATTTTTCAAAAAGACAATTACTGGTACTTCCATTGTCCTGAATCTATATATTTGGTTATTTGAAATCAAATTTACAAATAAGACAGGATGCCCTTCTGTTCCAAGATATATGTTAAGCATTTTATACTTTTGTATAAGTATTATTTTTCATTTAATAATAGAAGTTAAAAGAAAAACAATTTTAAAATGAAAATAGATGAGTAAATTGATCAGGAAAAACCCTCGAAATATTTTATCAAATGTAAACTATAATGGAAACCATAGTTTGTTAGTAGCAATGCTTCAATATGTGTTCATCAATTGTAACAAATGTACCACACTAATCAAAGAAGTTTTTAATGTAGGAAAGTCGGGGGCTTAGTAGTGGGCAGTATATGAGAATCCCCTATATCTTTGATGTAACATTTTTGTAATCTAAAGTTTCTTTAAAAATAAAATAATAAACAAACAATATATTACATAAAGCTTTATAGGTCAAGCTATCTTATTTTATCTTTTAAAAAGGTTATGGAATGTTCTAGATAGAATGATGTCAACCATAAAAGACCTAACTGAATAAACATTAAAATGCTAAGCTCACTGAGTTCTTGGGAATATAGTCAATAGTAATAGAATTCTTAGCAAGGAAAGTAAACTTTCAATAAACTTGTCTATACTTTTAAAAGCATGTTTAAAATGGAGTGATGTATATTAGCACGTTCTGAAAATCATTTCTTCTGTCATTCAAGAAAAATTTGGGTATTTTTAATAACAGTGCAAAACATCCAAATTACAAGGATTAACTTGTCTACATATACAGGTAGTGCAGACAACTTTTCATAACAAATAGTTAAGGATAGTATGATTGGAAATAGGGTGATACTAAATATACAGGAAAATAAAATGCTTATTAAAGTTTATACGATGATCCGTTATTCCTTCCCGATGCTAGATCATGATTCTTTATTTTTGTATTTTACAATTCTATTCCAAAACAAATATCTTCTTAGCATGATGATTTTAAAATAACACACTAAGTTAAAGCAAAGAATATTTATGGATTAAATGCAAGTCTATCAGAAAAATGAACTGAAATTTATGGTAATCGGAATATATAATACAACATATATCTAAGATGGCTTAATTACAAGCAAATATCTTAAAGAAAACTTTCCTAATATCACATGTCACTGAAGGTCTATTTGGCAATAGTTGTTTGTAGTTTCTCATTCATTCCAGAGCCAAGATATGGGGATAAATTACACACATCACATATAACCCTAATCAAGGAAGGAAAAATGCCAATGTCCCCCTGCCCCAGCAAAGGTTCTATTAGTGCTCAGTAAAGCAAAATTTAAAATATATTACAAGAGTTCTATAGTAGAATATCAGTAAGTTCACTCTAATCCATACTCTATTCCTCCATTCTGTTGACCCTGGGATGGTTATGTCCACTCCTCCTCTATATCGAGACGGGGTTTAGATTCCACATGGATGGTGGATGCACTTCTGCTTGCAGTTGCAGGTACTCTTGGCTCCTTGGTGTGGTGGTTGACCTTCACCTCCCTGTTAGCTGACTGGGGTTAAGTCCAATAAAGGGTAGGAGTTGCAAGTATGCTGAGGCTCAGAGCCTGGCTGTCACATGGACACTCCAGAGATTCAGGTCTCCTGAGTATACACTAACCTACTGTGATTAGTAATGGAAGAAATTGTAGCATATGATGTAGAGAATGTAGCCACAGTAGCTGCTGAGGGTAGGGAGAGGGAAGAAGAGATATGATGTGGGGGCATTTTCAGGACTTGGAGTTGTCCAGGGTGGTGCTGCAGGGACAGATGCTAGACATTGTATGTCTTGCCATGGCTCACTGAGTGAACTGGGGAAGAGTGTAAACTACAATGTAAACCATTATCCATGTAGTGCAGCAGTGCTCCAAAATGTATTCACCAAATGCAATGAATGTCCCATGATGATGAAAGAGGTTGTTGATATGGGAAGAGTGGGGTGAGGGAGGGTGGGGGATCTATGGGGACTCTTATATTTTTTAAATGTAACATTTTTTAAAAATAGAGAAAAATATCTATATATATATTGCAAGAGTTTCACAGGAAAGCATATTGTAACTCTTCAGTTTCCCTCATTGAAGTTTCATTATATCAATAAGCATTACAAAAAAAAGGGAAAAATCATTTAAATTGAAGGGATACACACACACAAACACACACACTTGATTTCACTAATTAACGAAGGATGATACAAAGTGAAGGTGATATTCTTCTTTTGTCTCTATCATGGTATTATCTACAAACGGTATTTCAAGCCTGATTCAAGTTTAAATATGATGAACAGCATGAATGAGCTTATTTAATTTTAGAATGATCTTTGTTTTTCTCACATGTATATTATCCTCACCAGTTGCGAAAACATAATTTATTTCTCTAGCATCTGAAATAAATATACCTACAACACTGTATTTATGTTGCATCCTACCATTCTTCTTGTGAAACTGTTAAAGTAAATCAAGAAAATGTTCAGTAAATGTCAAAGAATGCTAAGTCTATAAATTCAGAAAGCCCTTCATTTTCCAATTATAAAAATTCTGAAACTAATGTGCAAAAATTGCTTTCAAATATTCAGAAACATCACGATGGCTAGTTATCAATAAAGCCAAAGTGGCAAATACACTTGAGGAATCCATCATTAGCTTGCCACAGGGCTGCCAATGCAAAGTACCAGAAATGGGTGGGCTTTTATAATGGGAATTTTTTTTTTAGGGTAAAAGTTTGCAGTTCTGAGTGATATGTCCAAATCAAGGCATCAGCAGAGATGCTAGCTCATCAAAATCAGCTACGGGTGCTCCCAGGGGCCCTGCCATGTGGTGAAGCAAGATATGGCCCATCTCTGCGGAGGTCCCTGCTTTCCCCTTTGGGCTCACTGTTTCTTGGAGCCCAGCTGAGGTTGACCAGGAATAGGGTTTGTCTCTTTCTTGGCCTCCTCTCTCAGTCTGGACTGCTCCACTTAATTCCCGATATGCTTAATCTCTCCCTGGGCCTCGGCTCCTTGAGCTTCTTGGGCTTCTCTGCCTTTCTGCAGCTGTAGGTGAACCTGAAATCCTTCTCTCTACTCTCTCCTTTCTCTCACTAGGCAGGATCAAAATGGCAGTTTTCTTTCTCTGTGTCTCTCTTTATGCCTCTGTTTATATAAAGCTGCAGTAAGAGGACAGAGATCCAACCGGAGTCATGCCTCACTTAACTAGTCCAGTCCAAAGGATCCCAATCCCATAGGAATGGACTTAGCCCAGTGGATAGGATGTCTGCTTACCATATGGGAGGTCCACGGTTCAAACCCGGGCCACCTTGACCCGTGTGGAGCTGGCCCACGTGCAGTGCTGATGTGCACAAGAGTGCCCTGCCATGCAGGGGTGTCCCCCGCGTAGGGGAGCCCCACGAGCAAGGAGTGCACCCCGTAAGGAGAGCCGCCCAGCGCCAAAGAAAGCGCAGCCTGCCCAGGAATGGCACGGCACACACGGAGAGCTGACACAGCAAGATGACGAAACAAAAAGACACACAGATTCTCGTGCCACTGATAAGGATAGAAGCAGTCACAGAAGAACACAAAGTGAATGGACACAGAGAGCAGACAACCTGGGGGGAGGGGTGCAGAGAAGGGGAGAGAAATTTTTTTAAAAAAGAACGAAATCTCTTTTTGGGATTCACCAAATTCAAACTGTCATGAAGGCATGAATGCTTACTGCATTATTCCTTAAGTTTTTCATAGTATTAAAATTAATAAGCAAATGTGGAGAAAAACATAATGAGATACTACTACCCACTTGCCAGAATTGCTAAAATTAAAAGATTGACAATAACAAGGATTTTTCTCACATAGAGATGGTGAGGTAATTCAAGCACTTTGGAAAACTAACTGGCTATATATATTAAAACTGAACATACAAGTACCCTATAACACAGAAATTTCATTCCCAGTATATAACAAATATAAATGCATATATATGTTCTGTAAATGTCCAATAAAGAATGTACATAGTTACATCATTTTTAATAGTCAACCTAACCAAAACCCTAAGCAGAACTCTAACCCGAATGAAAATGAGTTCTTTGAAAATAAATTCATTTAGCAAAGTGGACAAAAGTAATGTTGTGAGAATGAGCACAATGTAATAAAACTTTTGATTCTATTTACTTAAAATACAACAGGCAAAAATAACTTACATTATGAGAAGTCAGAATAAAGAGGTGTGAAAGTGCACAAAAGTGGCTTCTGGAATGCAGATAATATTCTAGTTTATCTAGGTAGAAGTAACCTGAGTATGTTCCATTTGTGATAGTTATTTAGCTGAACATTTATGATTCGTACACTATTACCTATGAATGATATATTTCAATTAAAATTAAAAGTTTAGTTTTTAAAAGTCTGAATTTTTACAATTTTGGTCTATGCATTATATTGTATTTGCCTTGTTATTTGCCATGTATTATGTATTTTGGGATAGTCTGTCCAGTTTCTGCTTTGGGCCAGATAATCTGGATGCACTAGGGATCTCAAGGTTAATAAGCAGACAGGATTCCAGGTCATAGAAGATTTATATTCTAGTGGGAGGTGAGAAAAAAGAAATGATTAAACTAATAAGTAAACAGCATCATTGAAGAACATTACAAAATAATAGGCAGGTATGATAGACAGACACTTCAGGGAAGCAGGCATTATTTTTAACTGGAAGAGATTAAGCATGAAGGATAAGAAAGAGGTAGCCATAGGAAGATAGGGGATTGACTGCCACAGTAAACAGTGCCTCAAAGAGCAGGACTCCTGAGAGCCCTAGAGACATCCAGACACTATAAGCCGGGCAGTCAAGCTCAGGAATTCAGCACCCTGTCAGTGGGCCTTACTTTGGAATTTATGCCCCCAGTGCAACAGAGTTAGACTCAGTTATAATTTCTCTACACATGGCTCTTCTGCCCCTTTTATTTGAACTTATAATTAGCTCGCAACCTGCCCTACGGATTCTGGACTCATGCACTCCCAGAGCTGTAAGAGACAATTTTATAAAACGTCATAATATTAACAAATATCTCCTGTGAGTTCCATTAGCCTACAGACCCTAATACAGGATCTGCTGAAGGGTTTCTATGGAGAAAAACAACATAGACTGACTGACATGTTAAGAAATTTCTGAGGGGAAGCAGACTTGGCCCAATGGATAGGGTGCCCGCCTACCACATGGGAGGTCCAGTTCAAAACCGGGCCTCCTTGACTCGTGTGCAGCTGGCCCACGCGCAGTGCTGATGGGCGCAAGGAGTGCCGTGCCATGCAGGGGTGCCCCCCGCATAGGGTAGACCCATGCACAAGGAGTGCACCCCATAAGGAGAGCCGCCCAGCGCGAAAGAAATTTCAGCCTGCCCAGGAATGGTGCAGCACACACGGAGAGCTGATGCAGCAAGATGATGCAACAAAAAAAAAAAAACAGATTCCCGTGCCACTGACAACAACAGAAGTGGACAAAAAGAACATGCAACAAATGGATACAGAGAACAGACAACTGGGGGAGGGGGAGGGAGAAGGGGAGAGAAATAAATAAAATAAATCTTTAAAAAAAAAAGAAGTTTCTGAGGACCGATATATGGTAAATTATCTGAGTTCATTAGACATTGCAAGCAGATTAGAGGAAACCATTGTAGAAAAAGAGCTTAATGATTTGAACCAAGGTTGTTGGTGGTTGGAGGCAACAGGGATGGAATGCAGTAAAAATATTTTAGATTCATTTTAGGAGTAAGAAGTAAAGGACCTAAGGGATAAGGATGAGGAAGGTATAAAGGAAATCTCTGAGTTTCCTGGTTTGTGCAAATGGTGGTCTCCTGTACTGGGACGGATAACACATGTCAAATCTGAGCAGAGTAAAGAGGGGTATGATCCTGAGATGTTTTATAAAGATGGGGATTACCAGAACACACTTCTGGGAGTGATCTAAGAGAGAAGAAAATGTGATTTTGTAGCAGATTAGGGGAGTACCCAGGAGGGGTGTAGATGGTGGCAAGGGTATTCATTTGTTATCATTTGAGCTGAGACAAGAGATTAGGGGAATAGATCCTACTTTATTTTCAGATTTGGTGGAGGTGATAGGAGAGAGTTAATCACTGTGTCATCGTTTTAAGAAGTTTTATAATTGAAATGTGAGGCCAGACCAGGGTAGGGATGGGCGTTGGGTGCTGGACTGCTGCTCAAGGTGCCACCTCTGGCGAATCTGCGAACTTCTATGACTTCAGTTCACTCCTATTCAAAATGAAGTTCGTAAATGATACTTGCCCAACCTCAAGTGCAACAGGCCACAGGGGAGATTTCTTATTGAAAAGAAATTAGTGCATTCTAAGGGTTCAGGAAAGACTTTCAGTTTTACCTGGTTGGCTCTGCACACGCAAATTTTCTCTCTCTACAACTGGCCTTACAGTCTGAGTAAATTAGCAGACACCTAGGGGAGCAGAAAATCAGGGAAGTCTTTGGGCACATTTTTGACTGATATGAATAAAGATAAAGAAAGGGAGGAAGAGAGAGGAAGAGAGAGAGGGAAGGAAATTCACTTATCAAGGAGAAAGTTCTCCACATTTACAGAAGGCACCTGACTATCCACTTTCTACCCACCTATCTCTCCCCACAAGCCTGTTGCTAACTTCAGCATGGATCCCACATTATTTTCTGAACTCACTTACTTAGGTAACAGTGATCCTTTCTGAAATACAACAGGTTAAGAATCGATTCCTAAAATTCAAAAGCTTTCTCTAATGTTCTCCATGTGAATATACCCAAATTTCTTCTCTTTTTATTTACATATTCTTCCACCTCTAGGTCAATATGTGTATCACTGCTAATATTAGTAATCCAGTATTTGTGTATCTCCCAGAGTCTTATCTTTCCAAATTTAGACAATGCACTTTTTCACCCATACTGATTCCATCATTTTTCCCTGAAATTTCAGAGTGCCATGATTAAAACTATAAGGAACTGAATTCTTAAATTAAATAAATCAATAAGTTACTTAAACTAAATTTTGAATTTAAAGAATACATTTTTATTAAATACCTGCATGATATTTTTAGTATACTATGGCTCTATGTTACACTTCATAGAAATAAACACATTGTATTAAATTCAGTGATATCTTTTTTGTCTGTTGAAACACCTTTGGCCAAAATGTTCTACTTTTACATTTTATAAGAATGTTATTTTCTGTGTAGTTTTTGTTTAATGAAATGCAATAAATCAGAGAAAACTTAGAGATATTGGATGAAATTAATGCACAGAAAAAGTAAAGTGTGGAGCATGCAGGAAAAATGTTTACTTTTATAAACATATTAGTGAATGTATTTCTCAATAAAGGGCAGGCTCTGAGCTAAGCATTAATATAGAGTAGAAAGATCAATAACAATTGAACAGAGTTAGATCTGAAGCAATGGTTATTTTAAATATTTTCTCTCACAAAATTAGATTTTTATAAGGTTTTTTTTTTCCTTAATAATTTAGGGATATTGCTAGCCAAGGATAAACTATTCTGGTAGAGTTTATAGGTTAGAACAATATAGCCTTTTCATTGAGCTAATGTGTTTCTTTGTCATTTCAAATGCTTGGCACTTCCTTTAGTAAAAGACTGAGTGCCATTCCCAGGATGCTGACAGTGTGTCCTAGTTTACTTCTTTCTGAAAGCCACAATTTTACACTCAGAAGAGTCAGCACTTCCAGGATGCTAATACCAAATTTAAGTGTTAAAAATACCTTTTTGCATGCACATAAAATTCTCCTTAGCACTAGACTGGAAATGGATCGAGATGTTTTCTCTGAGAAGCAGGAAAGCCTTTCATAACTGTTACATATCTCTAGAATCACACACGGAGCTGCCGCACTTTGGTGGAAATGGCCAGTCACGTCATTGTAATTCCAAACCACGGCTATTCATATACTACTGATTTTTCTTAGCTTGCGTTTGCTTTTTTCCCTTTTTATTACTCAGTTGGGTACTAAATTGCTCAAAGTAAATTTTCTTTAATGAAACTTTCAGAAATTCTGTTTAAAAGCCCGAAACAAGTTATTATAAATTGTACTTTAAATAATACGCCCAGGAAAAAAAAATGGGCTTTAGCCATCAAAGACAATGCAAAAATTTTGTAAATGATATTCTAAATAATATCATCTCACAGAGTGAGCAATCTACATAATTAAAAGAAATGTGTTGAGCGAAAATGATACAATTTCTGAACTGCATAAAGAGCCATATATATCATTTCTAAAATTTGGTTTTTCAATACTTCAGGGCATAAAGTTGGCACACTATTAGAATAATAACCATGACTTTTAACTGTCTGGAAGATGATTGCCATCTGTGACATTTCAGAGAAGGGGTGTGGATTTAGTCTTTTTTACCGAGGATGAAGAATAGATGGCTACAAAATTCAAGAATTTTCTTTAGGAGTCATATAAGGTGGATTGGCATTGGAGAAAGAGGGTGAAGGAAGACTGGGGTAGATTAGGGAGAGAAGAAAGATTGAATTCAAGAGTGGCAGAATGAAAAAACAGAATGTTTAGAAATACAATAAGAAGAAGAAGAACTGTCAATATATTATATAGAGTTGAAAACAGTAAAACCAAAGGAGGACCACATAAATTGTAGGGGGAAAAGACTGAAGAGGGACAAAAGAGATGAAATATAGCAGAACATAAGGAATGAAAGAGAGTTGGAAAAGAGTTGAGAGGAGACAATAAAACAAAACAAGAACTAGATTAAGATATTGACTTGCAGAGAATTTTTGATTTACTATTAAGTAAAAATATGCAATTGTGTAAAGAAAAAAAGGAAAAAGGAAGTTGAAAAAAGTCTGTGTGAATATATCATATGTGTACATGTGTGTATAAATGTTTACAGATATGTATACGTATGTATAGTCTGTGTTGTATACAGACTATACATATCTGTAGGTGTATAAAAAAGGTGTAGATGGGTAAACAAAGGATCGATTTTGCATATTTCAGCTGAGTGGAGATTGAAGGAAAAGAAATGGAGGTCATGGAACTTTTTCATTATTTGACTTGTTAAAATGACAGTCACTTGAGCACTTGAGTAATTAGCATTAAAACAATAAATGAGAAAAACAAAACAAGATAAATTAAAATGGCACTTGCTCCAGTGTTAAGAATAGACACTTGACCAAGAATCAATGCCTGACTGTGGATGCATTTAGAAGCAGATGAGGTACTGATGCAATCTAAGCAAGCTTATGCTTCCACATGCTCTGTCCTTAGTTGAAGTTACCCTCCAAAGCCTTGGCTCACTTGGACTTTTGTTATTACATGGAACTCAGTTTTTTTAAATGAGAATATGGAAGCTCAGTAAGTTCCAATGGCATCAACACCACCAATAAGCCATATCAGGGAAGAATGGTTCCTCCTATTTCTTTGAGTTATTCATCCTGGCAGGATTGGCCAGCAATTCAAATCACCACTGTTAGACTCAGGTGTTATACAGGGCTTTGTAACCAGGTGAGAGAAACTATAATCAGAAGTAATTTTAAAGATTGAAATTAAATTGTAATTAACCAAAGATTAGACAATTTGCTTTGCCTTGCTCCATTCTTTTATTTTTCCCTGTGAACATTCTTATAAATGTTGTGATGTATACATTAGAAAAAGCCATCCAACCAGGAAAAATAATTTTTCCTCATTTAACAGTTTTGGGAGGGTTAAGTGGCATCCCAAAAAATACTTGTTTAAAAAATAGAAAAGGAAAAGCACACAGATATTATTTTAAACCTATCTTTGTTCATCGTACTTGGTTATAATCTTTAAATACTATAAGCTGGGAAGCGGACTTGGCCCAATGGATAGGGCGTCCGCCTACCACATGGGAGGTCTGTGATTCAAACCCTGGGCCTCCTTGACCCGTGTGGAGCTGGCCCATGTGCAGTACTGATGCACATAAGGAGTTCCCTGCCATGCAGGGGTATCCCCTGCATAGGGGAGCCCCCCACACAAGGAGTGCACCCCATAAGGAGAGCCACCCAGTGTGAAAGAAAGTGCAGCCTGCCCAAGAATGGCACCACACACAACAAGCTGACACAACAAGATGACCCAACAAAAAGAAATACAGATTCCCGGTGCCACTGATAAGGATGGAAGCAGTCACAGATGAACACACAGCAAATGGACACAGAAGAGCAGACAACTGGGGGGAGGGGGGAAGGGGGAGAGGGGCGGGGCAGAGAAATAAATAAAAACTAAATAAATCTAAAAATAAATAAATACTATAAGCTAAAGAATGGTCTAACCTTCTTAAACTTTGTTTTTTCTTTTGTGGTATACCTCGAAAGTTGAATAAATATCTCATGTACTGCAAAAGCATAAGAGGGTGAAAGGTAAGGAGGTTATTTGTTACGCATTTTACTTCGTTATTTGTTTGCATAATTACATAAATGAATATTCTATCTAATGGAGCTGTATTTGGACACAGGAACTAGGTGTCCAATAAACATGTAAATAGCAGGATAATAGAATATATATATTAATAATTACATAGTATATATAGGATATAATATATTGTAATATAGTTATTAGGGAAAAGAAAGTATACATATTTTTTTCTTTTGTTAGTAATAATTGCAGCTAAATTCTCTCTCTCCCTCTTTTTTTTTTTTTTTCCAGGAGGTACTTGGGATTGAACCTAGAACCTCATACATGGGAAGCAGGTGTTTAACCACTTGAGCTACATACAGTGTTTAACTACTTGAGCTACATCCGTTGCCCCCATGTTCTCTTTTTGGAAGCTAGCCTTTAGGATTGATATCATGATTGTTTCACCATTTTAATGTTAAACAACATAATAATGTTAAGTTAGTAGTATTATTATTACATCCTTTTCAGAAAATTCATAGTTTGCATTTATTAAAAGGCAGAATTTAATATACTCCAGTATGTTGGTTGTATTTGTTTCCTATTGTGGTTTTAACAAATTACCACAAATGCAGTGGCTTGAGACAACACAAAGTTATTATCTTATAGTTTTGTAGTTCAGAAGTCTGACTCAGGTCTCAAAATGCCTGCAGGGCTACATTCCTAGTTAGAGGCTCTAGGAGAAAATTCATTTTCTTGCCTTTTACAGCTTCTAAAGATTTCAAGCATACCTCCTTGTAAAGTCTTCCTCATTGCTAAGTCAAGCAATAGCAGACAGAGTTGTCCTTATATGACCTATGCTGACTCCTCTTTGCCTCACTCTTCTACTTTTAAGGATTTTGTGATCACAGCGAGTCCCCCTGGATAATCCAGGTTAATCCCACTATTTAAAGTTATCTGATTAACAGCATTAATTTTATCTGCAACCTTAATTCCCCTTTGCCACGTCATGTAATATAATCACAGATTCCTGGTATCAGAACGTGGACATTTTGGAGGACATTAAACTGCTTTAAGCAGCTTTCCATGTAGTTGCACACAGCACGTATATATATTTTTTAAATGTTCAAAATATTGTATTATTGTATTGTACATTGTATTCTATTGTATATTGTATATTGTATTCTAAAACTGAGTTTCAGAAGCTACATCACTTAACTGATCCAAGATTATAAAACTTTCCAAATGAAGAATGGTTGATGAAGAACTAGTTAATCAAACTGAGCGTTATCCTTTTAGGCTAAGAAACAAAGTCTGAGTATTAAGTCAGAAGGTTCTGTGCTTGCATGGCCCCTGGAATAGGTATCTTCTGAAAGAATACTTTTAAGTGGTGTCTGCATCATTGATAAAATCTTCCTAATACAGACACCTTGTATATTTGCTTAAATATCAGTTTCCCAGCTTTACAGTCACCTCATACTTGCAGCTAAAACTGCAGATTTATTTCTTAGTTCTTAATAATGTTTCCGGCTCTTGCAAGGATAAGCATAAATCACTAGTAACATGGCAAAGTGAAAACATTGAGGCCCTTAATCGGATATTGGCTGGAGGAAACTTTTCATCTCTGATCTACATTTCTTTGGGTCATAATAATTTTTAGAATAGTTTTGGGCTGACAGAGAAAAATTCCCAAAGACTATCAGTAAATGAGATATATATTATGTTGCAAATTAGCCATATCTGAAAAACAATAATTGCAACATCAAACTTCAGGTAAAGTCAACATATAAATCAGAAGACAGCTACATTAATGAATGAAAACCACAGATAATTAAACCAATAAATCTGTAGCAATATATTTTCTACGACATCAAAAATTCTTCCAATTCTTCCTAATAGCAGGCTCACATTGCACTAAAATGATTACTATAAATGGACAATGGTAAGCAACCATGAAGAATAAGGTCTTTCCAAGATGAACATTTTTTTTAAATTAATGAAATGGATCATTTATAACCTAAAATGAAAATGCTCAAAATGCATATGCAAATATATGTTTATAAGCGGGAATTTGCATTTCAATATTTTAGACTATTATTCGAGACATTCTCCTCCTTGGATTTTATCTTCCTCTGGCATCCTAAAGACTCACCAGTGATCCTCCTCCCTCTCTAGCTACTCCTTTCAGTGGCTGTGCTGGTTCTTCCTCATCTTTGCAACCTATAGGTGTTGACTTGCACCAAGAAGTAATCTGCAGGTCTCTCCTCTTTTCTCCTCACACTCATTCAGCGTCTTGGCTTTAAACACAGTATAAAAGCAATGACTCAGAATTTCTTTCTCCAACACAGATATTGTTCCAGAACTTCAGACTTGTGGACTCAGTTGCCTATGTGCCATCTCCATTAGGACATCTCGATCTAAAAATTTCCAAAACTTAGTTCTTTATATCCACTGCCCCTCTCCTTCCCCTGGCAAACCTGCTTCTTCCCAAATGTTTCCATTCTTAGGGAACAGCAACCCCATCCTTCCAGTTGCTCAAGATAAAATAAATAAAATGTATCCTTTACCCGTTTTTTGTCCACCATGTCTATGTCTTGTACATTATCAAGCCCTATCAGCCTTATGTTCAAGATAGACATAGAATACGATCCGACTTCTTTTATCACCTCCACTGCTGCCACTCAGGACATTTCCATGATCCAGTTTCTCTTACCCCTTAATGGTCTCTCCTCCAATATCTCCTTTTTGTCACTTTACTTAACACTGACCTGCTTACAAATTCCCCTGATACACCCTGCATCCTCCCCTAGGGCTTTTGCTCTTGCTTTTTGCTGTACCTGGATTATGGTTCCCCAGATATCAATATTGTTCATATCTCACCTTCCTCCAAGCCTTCATTCAGAGTTACCTTCTCCTGGGAAGCAGATTTGGCTCAACTGATAGAATGCACACCTACCACAGGGGAGGTCCAAGGTCAAAGAGCTGGCCCATGCACAGTGCTCATGCATGCAAGGAGTGCCGTGCCACGCACGGGTGTCCCCCAAGTAGGGGAGCCCCATGTGCAAGGAGTGCGCCCCATAAGGAGAGCCATTCATGCAAAAAAAGTGCAGCTAGCCCAGGAGTGGTGCCACACAGACGGAAAGCTGACGCAGCAAGATGACGTAAAAAAGAGAGACACAGATTCCCAGTGCCCCTGACAAGAATGCAACCAGACACAGAAGAACACATAGCGAGTGGACACAGAGTGCAAACAACTGGGAGGAGGGGAAGGGAAAGAGGAGAGAAATAAATTTTAAAAAAATAAAATAAAATAAAGATAAACAAAGTTACCATCTCAGCAATGGTTTCTCAGTCACAATGTTTTCCTCTTAACAATTATCTTTTTCTAGAAATATTATACAATATTAATTTGCCTTGCCTACCATCTCTCTACCCACGTAGAATGCGATTTCTGTCAATTAATGAATACAAAATCCTAATTTAATATTTAGTATAATAAGGTATAATTTAATATTTAATTAAGATTTACTTCTGTTTTTAAAAATTAAAAAAAGTCTCTAAAATTAGAATTTCAATAACCAGAATCAAAAATCTTACTGACAATTCCTTTGGAATTGGTCTACCCTTTGACTTCAATATTATTATTATAGTATTATTATTAATAGTATTCATCTATTGCTTAGTTAAATCAAACCATTACCTAATCAATGGGCTCCCATTAAAGCAGGAAAATAACGTATAGCCAAAGTATTTTTTCATTTGAATTGTCACTGTTGACTTAAATTACAGCATATACTGCAGTTAGAAACTACTAATTTCAAATTAGTAGAATCAACAACATAGACAAATTGGGGGAAGATATACATTTTTGTTCTAATATTTTGTCCAACTAAATGATTTTCATAAATCATTTTTAAAATCACAGTGAACATAAAATTTTTATCCACTTTTAATATACTTTATAAAATTTCAATGACTTCATTATTCAGATGATACAAATGTTTCAAAATTAATTTTACCTTCTTGAGGGATTTATTCATTTTGGGATATTAGGTGTTATTTCCTAATTATTTATTCCCAGAAGTTGTATATAAAGGCATTTGTCCTTTCCTGTCTCTCATGATGGAATGCAAATTGCAAAACTGATATATTTTCACTTTCACCAGCAATAAATGTAATTAACAGTCTTATCACACCTGCACCAATACTGGTTTTAGTAAATTCTTTATAATATGATGATTCTATTGGTTAAAATGCTATTCTGCCTTCATTCATAGCTCTTTGAAAATTGTGAGTTTAATTTAGATAGACATTTTTGTATATAATACTTTTGGCAGCAGGTAGATTGACTGAGTGTAACTGGATAGAGTGAAATGTGTCAGTCAAATTTGATTGTGGCACAGTCATATGTAAGTACCCTAAAGGCCCCAATACAATGACAATAAATATCTATTTGAGGGTCCTTCTGATCATCTAAACAGAAAAGGGAAAGGAAATAATAGTTGAATTTCTATTTAGGCGAAACATCTGCAAAAGCCTGAATTCATTTTGCCAGCACCTCATTTACCATATTCCATGCATTGTGAATAAAATCTAGAATAAGACTTAGTTCTGAAACTCAAGATCAGGTAAATGAAATCTTTGTTTTATTCAAACATTTCACTCAAATTCCTTCAGGAATAGAATTTTCATCATTTCTTCTCAGGTTACATGGAATCTCCTAAATTGATGTAGCCCAGTAATGTAGAAATCTACATATCAAAACCTTTGTGTATCCAGAGAAGCAACACCTGAGCAGGTCGGGGTACAAGAGAGAAACATACCTGTTCTACATGTTCCTACGTGGCCCCTGGTGAAGAATATTTTAGCAAACTTCCCTCTGTCCATTTATTTTCCTGGAAATATCTTCTTGGAATATTTACAGTGCTTAAAAATCAAAATACTATCATCAGGGAAAAGATGTTTAATTTATTTTTGGCCTTTTTTTACTCTTTGTAAAAAAGCATTCTAATAGGAGATTACTTAAATGACGATAGCATATCTGTACAATCCTATGTGATAATCAAAATGCTTAACAGTCAATATGGCAGAGGTAGGCAGCAATTCAAAAATACCCTGCCCTAAATAGAAGAGAAAATGCTCCTAGCACTGAACCTGTGCTAAATTTCAGGTCTGTGCATGTTTGCATACTGAATGTGATGGTTTGGTGTCATGTACTCCAGAAAACCATGCTCTTAACCTTAATCCATTCCTGAGGGTATGAACCCACTTTAAGTAGGAACTTTTGATGAGGTTACTTCTGTTAAGAAATGGCTCAACTCCATCAGGATGGATCTTAATCCAATTGCTGGATAATCCAGAAATTCAGGTAGATAAACAGAAAGCCACCAGAATCAAGGTCAATGGAACACAGAAGAGAAGAGAAAGGCCAGATGAGGCCGCCATGTGCATTGCTATGTGACTGAGGAGCCAAGGACCAAGGAGACCAAGGATCCCAGGTAGCTAGCCACAGAATGGCAGACTATGGGAAGGAAGTATCGCCTTGATAGTGCTTCAATTTGGATTTCTCCTAGCTTCAAAACTGTGAGCTAATGAATTCCCACTGTTTAAACAAACCTATTGTGTGGTATTTGCTAAAGCATCCAAGGAAACTTAAATACTGGGCTCCTGTAAAAAAAAAAAACATGGAATCTCTATACACACATGGAAGACTGTTCAAGAGATAATATTAATTGGTATATCATCAAATTGCATTTACTTTATATAAAAATGTGTGCATATATGTATTAAAATGTATGTACCTCTATATTATAATGACATATTTACCTTGAATCTATATTTAATTGTATAATTATATATTGATATTTATATAGATCTATTCATAAAAAATCATTTAGAACTATTCAGCAAGCTAGTAATAAAGGTACTATTGAACAGTGAATTTCAAGTACATTCCATGTTTTACATTTCTGTATTTTTACAACAAAATAGATAAGTGGATGACATGGGGATGGACAGAAATAAGACAAAAATTTAAGGCCTATCAATAAATTTTAATCACATATTTCAAATTGAAGACATTCTCTTTCATCCATTAAGAAAATTTTCAAAGATAAGATTATTTTATAGATGGTTTTAAACCATACCAAAATAGATGAAAGGTCTAGTTTGCTGAAGCAATCCTCAAACATTATGACCAAAGACATCATTTCTAGGATGACTTAAAAACATTTGTGTAGATATTTATAATTTACAATCTATTTTTCACACTTTGTATTATTTGGTTCTCCTACCTATTTTTAACTCCTTTACAGATGAGGAAAATGAACCACTTGCAAGGAGCAAGTGACCGAAGTAACTCCAGGCAGGATTCACATTCTACCATGTCTTTATATCATTAAGCTTGGTGCCATTTTCCATTGTGATACACATCACCACCAGTTGAGAATTGTGATTTTTAAATCAAAATCCTTTTCTCTTACTTCTGTAGCCTTTGAATGGAGGCTTTGAAAACTATGAACAATTCTCAGCACACAGAATTAAGTTTGTACCCTACCCAACACCCACACATATACATACTCTTGAAAAATTGGTGAAAGCAGTTGCAGAATATAGAGTCAGTATCTTTCCTTGATTTAGAATTTATATTAAAGACGTCTCTGAAAAAAAATATTGAAATCAACATTTTCTGTCTCAATCTCTATGGTCCTTCTCTCAGATTATATTCCTTCTCAGCCATCAAAATGTTGGCATATGATAATACATCTCTAGTATCTAAATTTATAGAAAAAAATGGTATTGATAAACTCTTCCAAGTTTTATGTCAGGAACCTAATGAGACCTACAAAGAGAGAGCCAATGTGAAAGTCAGAGAGATCATACCTGGAGCACCCAAACTCAAATACACATGAGCAGTTACCTACTCCAAGCACATTCACGACCCTTCTCTGTACACATCCTTTGGTTTTGCCTTTGCCAGTGGTTCTCAGTGGGAGGAGGGAGGTGGTTTTATCACCCCATTTAACAAAATCTGGAGACATTTTTCATTGTCACAACTTGGTGGTATTGTTATTGCATCTATTGGGTAGAAATTAGGGATGCTGCTAAACACCCCACGACACACAGGGTAGCGCCATGACAAAGTACTGTCAAGCCCAAAATATCAATAGCATTGAAGCTAAGACTGACTTGAAATGTAGTTCTATAGACACTTACAATGCAACTGCAAAGAAAACACATAATTGAGCAAACTAAAGAACTAAAAGTCCTCTACTTATTAGAAAATGCAAAGAAACACCTTCCATGAACTGTCTTTAATCATTCAATCGGTTTCTCTAGCTTTGTATCAGATATATGGATTCCAAAGAAGTACGTTTTTTTTTTTCATATCAGTAAGTGCATACGTTTTAGCCTAGATCTGTTCAAGTGTACACACGTGTTTCGATGCTAAGGGACATTTAAGTCAGGTTGCAAATGTACATATACAAGGTATCATCAATAAGCCAATTACAGGACACAAAGAATTGTAAATATGGGGTTTGTATTCATCAGATCACAAAAGTCCAAGCAAACCATAGTAACGATATTTATATTAGCCATGGAACAAACACTTTGTTTACTACATATGCAGCCCCCCCTCATGTAACAAATTTATATAGTTGAACTGAATCATTCATTCTCATGATTCTACTATCTCCATCTGAAATAACTCATTAGGAGACAGAATGCACAAAAATGCAAGATGTACTGATTTTATTCAGGCTTGGTTGCTATTGCCCATGCTTGCAATTGCTACAGCTAATTACTTTGAACAGACCCAGGATACAGTTACAGTCAGAGTTACTTGTCACTTACTCTTCTTCCACTATTTATCGTCCCCTTTGCTTTTGGATTATCTTCAGTTGAACATTTCTGTTGCACATAAAATAGCAAATCTTCATTTTCTACCTATGGTGTTTTCAGGATAGAAAAGGAAGAAATATAACTGGACTATTGGCTTTTGAAATATTTAATTTTCTTTCTCTTAAGTTAACTATCTCTGCCAAAAAGTATCCAAACTATAGTTTATAAAAATGCTTATCTGCCAAGGCCCCTGCCTTATTAAGTACATGAAAAGCTTGGCTAGGTGAATTTATTAAGAAATCCAGAATAAAATGCCCTGACAGGAGACTTGAAGGAAATTGGATCAATGATTACTGCTTGGACCAGGGTTTAGCTATGGGACTAATTCTCTCCTAGTATCACATCCCCTCCCCTCCTCCTCCCACATGCAATGAGGCACATACAAGATCTATTCTGGAGCTCAAACTCTTAATATATAATTCAATATTTTTTAATAAGACAAGCACAGTAAAACAGATGAGAACAATTACTGCAGAAGTAAAGCCCCCTGCTTTGTAAAATCTGTGGGTGATCCCAGAGTGGAAAATAAAGGTTTGAAAACACAGTCAGAACCTGTAGTTAGTTTTTTGGCTGCATATCAAAATCTTTCTCTGATCTGTCTCTCCGCTCAAAGCAACGATGCCATCACCTGAGCAATCTGAAGACCATAACAATTTTAGCTAAGATTTTTGTTTTATTTTCTAGTTTTCCATCAGGTGAGAGCAAAAAGGATTAACTGTTTATTAAACTGAATGTTCATTAAATATAACAGCTGCTGGCGTAACAAAATATTTTAACAACTCTGCTAATAAAATTCTTTTTTTCACCTGTTACATATGAAAGGCTTCCGCAGTTCCACATCTATACACACAGAACACACACACAAGCACACACACACACACAAACATGCAGGAAGCATGATTTCACCTTGTTTTTAAGGCATGGATTTAAGATAAAATAATAGTTCTTTCACACTTAAATCAGAATCAGGAAGTTAAGAAAGGGAAATGAAACAGAGTTAACAAACAGAAGAGCAGATACTAAAGAAAAGGTGCTACTGATCACAGGAGGCTCCCTAATTTCTTTTCATGCATCATTTATAGTGCCCTTTAAAAGAAGTTAAAGTTTCATCTTAAGCCTTAATAAGCATTTATGGAAGCCATTCGTGAAAGAAAGAAGAGAGGGTAAGAAAGAAAACAGAAAAGGCACCTTGCTCTACTGCAGTTTCAGTGCTCAGATATCGTGTAATTTTAGAGGATACGGGAAAGGCGATAATTAAAAAGCTCTGTCGAGATACCAATTCCAGCGTCCTGTTTTTATTCTGGCAATGCTTTGCCTCACTTTTACGGATAGATACACCTGCGAGCTCATTTCGATGCCATCACTACTCAGATGCACCTTGCAGAGGATCCTTCCAACTTCTTCAGGGGCAGGGCAGATAACGACACACACACCAACAGAACCAGAGAGCCGGCTGGATCGATCGGACCAGCCTTCCATGGGCACTATCGCAACATTTCTGGATCCGAAGACAAGACCGCACGCTAGCAAGAGCAGGCTCCAAGCATTAGCTACAACTTTCCCCTCAGCCCCGGAGCCTGTGAAACCGAGCCGGGAGGAAGATTTCCCCCCAAATACTGCTTTGCCTCCCAACTAGGTAAGCAGCCCCATTGCACAAAAAAATATTAATGCCACGACAGAGGAAAGTGCCGTTTCTTGAAGCCTTACCTTGGCTGACTTGCCCTAACTGGTGGAAAGGAACTTAACTGACGAGCAGCGAAGAGGGGGCACTTCGGCGGTGCTCGCGGCGCAGCTGCCCCGCGTCCTCGGAGAGCCCCGGCCCCGCGCTGCGCGCACCTCCGCGCCCGGGGCGGCCAGGCTCCGGCTTCTGCAGCCCGGAGCGCGCCTCTGATTGGCTGGCACAGCCTGTCTGCCTGATCCTCTCCTCTCCCCGTCTCTCCTCCTTCCTCTTCTCTCTGGCTCTCCCGTCCCTTCCCTTTCCCTCCACCCCCACCCCCGAACGTACACACTTTGGTGGCTGCGCACATTCTGTAGCACAGAGAACGGACACCCTTTATCCCTCTCAGCAAGGTCATGTGCAAAGCAATCTAAGGCATAAAAAAAAAAAAAAAAAATTAAAGAACGAAAAAGAAAACCCTGCTCCAGCGGCATCGTCTGTGGCACTAACAGCTCCTGAAAAATGCCGGCCGGGACTCCGTGACAGTTTAGACCATCAATTCTCTGCGGGAGAGAGAAAAGCGGGGGGCGAGCAGGGGCTTGGCTGTCAGATGGAAGGGGAGTATACATCGGGAGGGAAGGAGAAGAGGCAGGCACGGAGGGGGCAAGCTGGTAATAAATTTTCATATTTCCGTGCAAAGTCGTCACAGCCTGCTAAACATTCAACCGCTGGCGCATTCATCAGTGATCCATAGGCCAGTGGGTGCCGTGAGATTTAGCTGGAGTGACGCCCTTCAATGCCTTACCCCAAAGTACTTAAGGCGTGGAGGTTTTATGTTAGATAGCTCTCCCTGTGGAGGTCAGCATTATATTTGCAAAGATGAATAGGAGCTGCAGTGCCTTTCCACCCTTTGCTGTGCTAGGAAGACTCTAACACACACACACACACACACACACACAAACTTCTCACGTCCGTGTTACTCCGGAATAGTTTAAAAAGGCACACAGCATTTGATAACAGGAATTTAGGGGTCCTGATTGGCCGTACTGGAAATTGAGGTAAACAGCTGAAATAACTTCAGCACTGACTCCCAACAGGAAATCACCCACACTCAAACCGAGAACGTCCAGCATCTCCATTTGAAGTCCTGTAGTGAACAAGAGTAGGAGTCTTTCCAACCTGAACAATGATTCCCAGGGGCCCTTGGCAGGTAGATTGAGAACTGAACAAGATGCTGTCATTCAAACCACTATCAGAGCAGGATTATTTTCTGTGGTTAGTTGCTAATACTATGTATGGCCAGGTTAAGAGGTTTCAATGGGGAACAACAACAACAACAACAAAACGAAACAAAAACACAAGTTTAAGAGAGTCTCCCCTGCAGTCTAGCAGGCCAGAATCTGACCAGGATTCAAATCGTAGCTGGGACTTTTCCTCCATGCCTGAATCTCAGTAAGCTGTTTCGCTTCTCTGTACCTCAGAAGCTTCTCTTTAAATTCTAAATGGTAATCTTACTTCAGAGGATCTCTGTGAGGATTAAATGACAATCTGTGTAATTGTGCCTATTTCTCAGTAAGATTTTAATAAAGGTTTGCTAATATCTAATCATCCTCTTTTCTCTCGCTATCAGTAAGGTCAAAGAGGTGAAGAAGATAAAGTAAGGACAAAGTTTATAAGGTCACAGAGGGAGTGTTTTGACTTAGAGTTATACTTGAGTATTCTTATTTGGCTTGAATAATGTGAAATGTGGAGGAATTTAATTTGGTTTGGGTGTTGATATGATTAAACAAACCAACAGAAAAAGAGAAGGAAGCACTTAAATTGGATTATTTCTATGTGTGAATGGCTTGCACAATTAAGTGCTTAGTTTCCATTAAGGAAGATATTATAGGAATTTTGCATATTACGCATGATTGTTTTATAAGCTCACAACTTCTCTAATAAAAATATACATTAAAAAATAAAAATAAATAAAAAATAAAAGCCAATTTGAATTCAATATATTCAAAATCATAACTCTCAGAGAAAAAGTGGGACAGAAACAATAGCATAAGAGTAATGAGTCAGTGTTAGATTATGTTTTGTACACCCTCGCTCATGTGGCTTTTGGTTTAAATGCAGGATATCCCTTGCTTGGTCTCCAAACACAAATGCTTATTCATTTTTGGTTATTGAAGGAGAGAATGAAAAGACTCCATTTCAAATCTTCCCAGGTTGTTGAAGCCCTGAGAGGAAAAGGAAAAGAATAGTTATGCAAAAATAAAGGGGAATTTAAGAGGTCAGATAGTTTAATTTTAAAATTTCACATTATGACATCCTCTAGAGAAGCCAAACTCTGTTGATGTTGCTGCCTCCAGTTGAATTAAAGAAAATATTTGTTTGCCAGCTTGCTACTGAAGCATTTGCTGAGACACTAGCACTGAGCATCCAAGGGACACACTTAAAAACAAAATGCGTTTTGCTAGTCTTCCTCGGTAGTTTTCCCTGGTTAAGACCATAAAAAGCACATCTAGTAGACAATCATAATAGAAGCCAACAAGCACTTGCTCCTGAAGGGAATGACATGCAGAGGGAATTGACAAAATCACCAAACAATGTGATCTGTTTCTAGAAAAGAAATTCATTTACCAGGGAAGGATTTGTATCTATGAGACCACACACTCCGATTGAGGACTCTAGAATTCTCCACAACCCAATGATGTAACGTTCACAGGTTTTGAATGGTTTCTGAGGTTTGACATTCTGAAACTGCTCCAACTTTTCCTAGCCATAGAAAAGTGAACTTGACAGCCACTTAGTGCACCTTTTGTATTTTCAGTTTAAAAAAAAGCAAGCAAGTGAACCAATGCAGAACAAGCGGCTTGCAGAAACCCAGGTGGTAGGCAGGTGCCTATTTCCTCCTTTTGTTAAAGATTACTTCAAAAAGCTGGGCAATGTATCAGTCAGCAGAATTTATTACATAGCTAATCTCTAAAACCGAAAGCATGGACATTTCTTATACTGAGCCCTCACTTATGTTACCTTCGGAGAGTTATAAGAATCATTTTAGTTGGTGACAGAGAAGCATCCAACACAGAATTGATGTTGGCCAGACTGCAGAAACTGGAAAGATAAAATTGTAATGTTAAACCTTGGATCGTGTGCTGAGAGACTGACTCAGGAAATTGTCTATCTAGATGTCATCTCATGCTCAATTTTACTCTGGAATTTGCGGGAGCTATGCAATGTTTCCAAACCTACATAAAGAAGAAATATAAAAGAATTGTGGGCTATCTCTTGTTATAATACAGCAGTGACAAGAGTCAACTGTGGAAAAATGGTGCACTGGTCAGTGTTTTAATTGAAATTATTATTAAAATGAAAATGTTATTAAAATAAGTGATCTGACTTTCATGTGAAGAACAGTCGGGGGAAATAAACAATACACTATTTCCTTTGCAGCTCTTAATTTTATGCTTTAGGGTAACAAATACTAAAGCTTGTATATTTTTGTGAAAAGAGAAAACATTGATAAAAACGTGATTTCCAATAGTATTAATTATAGATGACCTACTAAAGTTAACACTTAATCATTCTGTTATCTCAATTTAGATTAATAACTGCAGAGTACTAGGAAAATATTGATGCAGGAAAATGAAGCAAGAGCTAGCAAAAATGTTTAAAAAAGATAACTACATGTGTAATTTATTTTAAAAAGCAGGGTCTTTCTTACTCATAACAATAATTAGATGAATGAAATGCACTATTTATTTTTTAGTTTTGTTTAATGCATGTAAAACACCAAATAATAAGGTTGCTTGAATCTAATGAGATAATATTGATAATTGTAGTAAATATCCTCAAGCTATAATTGAATATATATTTTATTTCTGTAAAATAATTCATTGTTGCATTATAAATAGTAGAATGGTGGCACTGAATTCCAAGATAAGTGACACTACACTAAAAGATATAACCTAGTTTTAAGTGATATAAAGTTTTTGGATATAGATCACATAAAATACATACTCTAATTAACATACACACACACACACATATATATATATATATATATATATATATATATATATTATTTTCTGTACAAACCTTGAGGATTCAATGAGAATAAAGTCCTGCAGTCAGACGAGAGGTATGAAAACTTATACCCAACTTTCAAAATTGAGTGACTGTGGATTAATAAATTAGAGATGACAGCACTATATGTAGGATGTGGCAAAGTAATAAGGTGATTTTTTAAAGAAATAAGTAGAACACTAAGAAAGAAAAATAGTGGTATAATCTAAGTCAGCATCACAAGTAAGTCATTTCAGATTAACCTCATTCCTTTCTGTGACACATGTTAGACTGGAAAGTGGGGAAATGTATTTGATAATTTTTCTATAGGGCATCATCATACCTCTATTTAATTTATTCTTTATTCTTTATTTCATTATGAACCACATGGAAAAGTATTAGTACAATTATTTGGTATAGCAGCTAGTTAATTAATCATACTTAAATGTTTAGAAAAGTATATGTTCTGACCTAGAGGAGGACAGCAGAGTGAATTCAAGCCCACCCTGATCTTAACATTTTACAAATGCTAAGAACACCACAATGATCCATAAAGATATGTGTATATGACAAGAGACCAGTATATTTGAATGAAAAAGTGTTTTTTTTTTTTTTAAGAGTTTTGGAAACTTCATTGGTAATCTACAACAGGAGAAATTTCATAGCTGAGTCTAGAAGCATGAGTGTATTAAATAAGTGATAGGGGAATGTAGACATGTCTTAGAATGAAAACTCGTGAATAAGACTTAGAGATTTTTACTGATAATAACTTCAATTATGTGATATGATCATCAACTTTACTAAAATCAAATCACAGTGAGGGCAGTGATATGACCTTGCTCTAAAATATTGCAATTCACGTAAAATAATTGCATTTAAAAAGACTGTAGAAAGTAGTGGTTCTTCATCATAATCTTATAGTTTTGTTAGCATTCATTCTGCTGCAGGTAATGTCACCTTAACTTCTCTCTCTCCCTTACCCCTGAGATATCCTCACTCCATTCTTTCCCTGTTTGCCTCCCTGCCTTAGCCATCCTTCAAGGGTCACCTTTTAGAGAAAACATCTTGCTCCAACAAGTATTTCTAGTTTCTCCATTTTTTTGAGGC
Source organism: Dasypus novemcinctus (assembly GCF_030445035.2). Taxonomy (NCBI): domain Eukaryota; kingdom Metazoa; phylum Chordata; class Mammalia; order Cingulata; family Dasypodidae; genus Dasypus; species Dasypus novemcinctus. The sequence continues at coordinate 21,330,474 of NC_080674.1, forward strand.
AAAAAAAAAAAAATACCTTTGAAATTCTTCCAATATGTCACTTTAACAAATTATGTTTTAGTTATAGACAGAATGGCATAACTGTTAAGAGAATAAATTACATGTAACTATATGAGCTTCCTTTCCGCTCCAGCAAAATGGCCACAGCAATACTACCTATTATTTAGAGTTGCTAGAAATTTGAGACATGTTAAAATATATAAAGTGCTTAGAAAACTACTAGGCATATAATGAACTTTATATATGCTTGCTTTTTTAAAAAAAGATTTATTTATTTATCCCCCCCCCCATTGTCTGTTCTCTGTGTCTATTTGCTGCGTCTTCTTTGTCGGCTTCTGTTGTTGTCAGGGGCATCTCCATGTGTGTGGCACCATTCCTGGGCAGGCTGCACTTTCTTTTGGGCTTGGCGGCTCTTCTTGCACCATTGCTGGGCAGGCTGCACTTTCTTTCGGGCTTGGTGGCTCTCCTTACGGGGTACATTCCTTGCACGTGTGGGACACCCCTGTGTGGCAAGGCACTCCTTGTGCGCATCAGCACTGAGCATAAGCCAGCTCCACAAGTTTGAACCGCGGACCTCCCATGTGGTAGACAGACACCCTAACCACTGGGCCAAGTCTGTCGCCCTAAGCTTGCTTTTTTTTTTATCACTGTATGTTTACATACCTTTCTCCAAATTGAATGCAAGCTACTAGATGTGTACTTTGTACATGGTATGTCTAAATGCAGCTTGATAAAATGTAGGAAACTATAGGGTAAGGAGAACTAGTGTCAAATAATTTTAAATATAGAGTTGTTTAACCAGAATTTTTCTTTAGGAACATGTTACCTCACTTGTAAACCGGGAAACCACCCTCATCTGACAGAGCTGTTGCAAGCCTTAAAGAATTTTACACACCTTAAAGGGCCTAGCACAATCCATGGCATATAAAATGCTTGGATAAAGGTTAGTTGAATCCCAGTTGTAAGTGATTATTAAATAAATCATATTTGCTTTCTTGTGCTCCATTTGTAGCAAAAAGAGTCAAATCAGAAATAAACAAACACTTACCTGGAAGCTTTTTATTAAAAGAGAAAAAATAACTTCCATGGAATATCCTGGGGACAGCAAACACTGAGTTCAACATCCCATACCTGTATTTATTTTTTGGAACTATATAATGAAACCTGAAATTTAGATTACCCTGAAGCACTGTAAAATTTTTAACCATCAAGTAAATATTATATTGCATCCAGGACACAATATTTGTAATATCCAAAAAGAAGTAAACGCTTAAAATGATTTCTGATTCCCTGGGTTTACAAAAACAAAGGCTATTTTGTTAATATACAACTAATAAAAACTTCCTGTTGACCAAATGATCTATCATTTCAGAACATTTGCTAAAGTGCATTTGAGGGCAGCGTAGGGGAGCCCGCATGCAAGGAGGGCACCCTGTAAGGAGAGCTGCCCAGCGTGAAAGAAAGTGCAGCCTGCCCAGGAATGGCACTGCACACACAGAGAGCTGATACAACAAGATGACGCAACAAAAAGAAACACAGATTCCTGTGCCGCTGACAACAACAGAAGCAGACAAAGAAGAAGATGCAGCAAATAGACACAGAGAACAGACAATGGGGGGGGGGGAGAAATAAATAAATCTTTAAAAAAAATAAAGTACATTTGAGAACATCTCAGTGAAGACACTGGTATAAAGCAACATTCACACATATTATTGTTTTTCCCTAAAAACATCTTATAAGACAATTTAAGAAAAGATATATTTATCTTGTTCTTTAAAATTTAATATATATTTTCCTGTTATTAAAAATTCTTACACATTCTTAAGAAATTATCAGCATTATATTCCACAGTATATAAGTACTCTATTTAACCCTTGTTCCTATCACCAAACATTAATGTTGTTTCTAAATTTTTGATATTATAAATAATACTTTGTTGAACATCTCTTTTTATAAATGTTTGACTGGATTTCAGATTACTGAACTTGGATAGACTCCTGGTAGAACTAATAAGTAATATATGGATTTTTTTTAAAACTTAAAATGTTTTGTCTTATTGCACCCCAACATTATTCAAAAAAAGTCAAAGATTGATTGGGTCCTCATTACCCTCTGAATAATAAGAGCTTATTTTTCAATTTGTTTATTCAATAGTGGGAAAAAATCTGATTGTTTCTCTTTCTATTTAAGTGACTACTGAATCTTTACTGACCATTTTCTTGTTTTCCGCTCATGATTTTATGCCCATATTCATTCCTCTAGCATATTATTGCTAATTTAGTAATTTATTTTACTTAATTGATTTAATGCTCAAATCAAGGCTATGGTAGAAAATGGATTCAGCAGTATTTATACTTCTTTCTCATTCTTAGTCTAAATTCTTTAATACAAATAGATATTTAGTGTATACACATAAATATATATATATGTATGAATATATATGTAAGGATACATGTGCAAAAAATTGGTTTATTCAGAAAACACCTAATGAGCAACATGTAGAAAACATTGTTCTAGGTCCCATGGTGGATATAAAGAAAAGTAAGAAAGATATTTTGGCTTTAAGCTTACCAACTAGTAAGAAACCACTTGCTTACTGCAATGCAACACAATAAATTCCAAGTGTTACATGTAGACAATGTCATTTAAAAATTGATGGGAAGTGTATGTAGCTCAGGGGTTGCCCATGTACGAGGTCCCAGGGACAAGCCTCGGTACCTGCTAACAAAATAATAAAAAACTACTTTCAATAATGCTTTCTTTGAGATAGAGTGAGGGGAATTAAGTTGGCAAATGCCTCTTGAGGGAGGCAGAACTTGAGGTTGGGTTTAAACGACAAGAGGGCTTAAAACAAAAATTGATGAAAGGAAGAAACATTTCAAAATATCTTTTAAATAGGAAATGCTTTCATCTTAGTAGACACTTACTAAACCAGAATTTCAAAGATTAAATTTTTAAATTGTTCCCTGGAAGATTCTGGAAAAACACTGTTTTTGAGTATATTGTGCAGTGAATATATGAAATTTTTAAATATTTAGATTCCCTCTTAAGATCCCAATGGCATACTTTTTGTGGAACACTTAGCTATTTCTGAGATGATGAGTAAAATGAATAGACTATTTAACTTTTGATCTTCTTTTCTGGACCATTTATTGACAAACACATATGCTGTTAATCTGTTCTGTAACTAGGTTCCCAACAGTATTTTGTATATCTCTGCATTGATGCAATCATAATAATGCAACGTGTCTATTACCATATCTTTATGCAGAAATACACTCTAAATTTTTAAGAACCAATGGGAGGCACATTTTATCATTTTCTATCCCAAAATCTGTTTTAATACATTGCAGTTCACCCTAACTACAAAGTTGGTGAAATGCAATGATGGATAAGGTATGATCCAGTTATCAAGAAGCTCTTAACAGTGTGGAGGATACAGAGACACTTCATCATAACATGGTACTATACTATAGGTATGTATACAGTATAGTGAAAGCACATGAGGTTTACTTAATTCATCTTGAATATGTAGGGCAAATTTCTTGGAAGGGATGAGTTGGACAACAAAGAAAAATTATGCAGAAAAGACAGAAGGAGAAGCAAAGGATGTGAGGGAAAGTCACAAGACATTCATCAAACCTTGTACATAAAGATTAAGGCAGGTAGAGGCAAAGTGGAAAGATGGAATGGAAAATAGTGGCAAGATGCCCATAGGCAAATTACACTCCTGATAATGGGATTGGACTTTATATTCTAAGTTATGGGAAAATAATGAATGGTTTTAAGAAGGATAGTGAAAGGGTGATATTTGTTCACACAGCTGAATCTCCAAACTGCTTCCAAGGTAACTAAGTTAGGGGAGTCAAACTAAATACATTGGGTCCAGTTTAGAAGTTATAAAAGTAATTTAAAATATTTTATGAGGTCATGAATTATGTCACTTAAAGTAGAGGAGAAATGGGAGGATGAGATCAAGAAATACTTATAAAATATATAAACAGAGGATGACATTTCCATAACATAGATAAGATAAGGGAGAATTTGAGAAGGTTCTGCTGATTCTGGCTACAGTGTTTATTTCGTCAAAGAGTTCACTGTCAGAGGAAAAGCAGTTTGAAGAAAGCAGATAATAAATTGATTTGAGGTCACATTGACTTTGAGGGACCTGTTAGATATATATATAAAGATTTCACCAGTTGGTTACTAGTTGCATGCTTAGGAAACATGGTTTGGACTAAAATTTGGGGATAGATATAGATATAGATATCGATTTGTGGCTATTTCTAAGCTTTGGTTTTCTTGTTCATGTATGTGTGTACGTGTATGTATAATTGATAATTAAAAACCTTTGATTTTATGAGCTTGGCAAAGAAGAGCATAAAAAGAAAATAATCCTAAAAAATATTGGTAATTATAGTATGAGCCAAGGGGAAGAATCCCTTGAAATGCATATAAAAGAAACAGTCAGAGTTGTAGGAAGAAAACAAGAGCTTAATGTCACAAACCTAAAATAGAGAATATCACAAACCTTGGAGAGCTTTACCGTATTAATTTTAGTATAATAATAAGTGAAATGTTATATTTGGCAATTTGACGGGCATTTACAGCACTGGCTGCATCAAAGAATTGGCAGTGAAAAAAAATAGACTTCAGGTAAATGAAAACAACACAGAACAATATAGAATGATTTTGCAAAAAAGTGGAAGGGAATCCTAAAATAGCAATAAGTCATCACAGAATTCAAAATAGAATTTTAAATTACCATTATTATCTTTTTGAATGGAAGAGATTTGATCTGGTTTAAATATATATATGACTGGAATCCTTATAAGGAGAGAAAATTTGTACAGACTAGGAAGTGTAGGAGAAAGAAGGATAGATGGATATAGGATGGAGGTAGAGTTTGGGCTATGATTGTCAGCAAGCCACCACCTGAATGCTACTTTGAAGAGAGCATGGCCCTGCTGACACCCTGTTTTTTTACATCTAACCTCTAAAACTGTGATAAACTATATTCCTAATGTTTAACCTAACACCCCACCCCCAAAGAAAGTTGGGGGTTAACTATAAAAAGATTATATTAAAGCTACAGGAAAAGAAGAGAAAGTACCACATAGAATGAAGCCCCCACAGATATGGAATGAGACTTATCAAGAATCCAAATCTGCTTCTCATTTAGAAATCCTCAATTTAATAAAAAGACCATACTTCAATTCTCCCCCATATCTCCCCCCATGTAATTATGCCCATACACATACATGCACATACACACACACAACCACTCTGTAATTGCCAAACCAAATCCTGGGCAGTAGTCTTGGTGTTCCTCTTTCTCTAACTACCAGGAACAGACAAATGATTTGGAGAACAGTGTAAACTGAAAATGTTGTGACCCATGTGAAAAAATTATTAAGAATTTCAAGATGTCAGCAGGAGAGCATTAAACCAAGCATGAGGATATTCTGAGGGTGGAATCTTGTGAAATATTACAAGTCACAAGCCTTTGAAGCCAGCCTTACTCACTGATGCCACCAATCTAATCAATCAAGTTCAGTCAATCTTGCTTTACTGATAATCCTCAAATCATCCACTGAGCACCATCCAAGTTCTTCTACCATCATATAGTCCACCATATCCTACCATCACCTATTTAATGGATTTTGGCTGGTTAGTCAGGTAGGATATTTGGCAAGCACCATGTATCCTTAAATTATGCCATTTCAGTGCTACCAAATGACATAAGGGGGAATGGGTAGTAGTAAGGGAATTTTATCAGCTTTTATAATTTAGGTATAGAAGCAGAGAAATCAGATCTGCAACCCAAAGCAATAGTGGGGTCACTGTGCATATTTTATAAGACTTTTAATATATAATCAAAATAGAACTGGTTGAAAATACAGTGTTTTATTATCACTCTGCATGTTGAATTGCAGATGAAAAAGTAGTGGCAAACTTATGGTTGTAATCTAGAAAGTTATACTGAATGCTTTTAACTGGGTATGAAAGTAGAAAAAGAAAAGGTGCATGTGTTGGAGACATTTAGAGAAAGAATGAATTGTAACAGAGTGAAGCTAAGAGTGAATCAGAGTTTTCAAGCCTGAAAAATTGGTCCTGAAAAAAATAGCACCATAAAAAGAGGAAAGAAAATAGTAATGTCTGGTTTAGGAATATAATGGATTCAGATTGGAATGTTCTGATGTCAAAGTGTTAGCTAGACATTAAGAAAAGATAGCCAGGACATAGCTGCAGTATGAGTTGACAATGTGGAAATTAAATTGGAGTGGGAGAAATAATTTTATGAGTCATTGACACGATAATAATAATAAAAAACTAAGACAGCCCTTTATGGGCAAGAAAAAGTTTCTACAGTATTAACGATAGAGCCAGACTAAATGACATGTTTTGGGAAAAGAGAGAGAGAGAGAAGGAGGGAGGGAGAGGGGAGAGGGAAAGGAAGAGGGAGAGAAGGGGTGGGGATAAGAGGAAACAGAAGAAATATGGAGCAGAGATGGGACCTCAAAGGAGAGAGGAGAGATGATCAAAAATAATCTTAAATCTTTATGATAAATAAAAAGATAACGTAGTAATTTGAAATGTTATATTACTGATTGGTAAGCAAAGTTTTTCTCAAAGCCTGGCAAAGTAAAAATGATGAAATTCAATGGTAAAGTTTGGTCGCTGTGGAAAATATCTCACTGAAAATAGATTAAATTGACTGGTAGTATAGTAGAAATTTACATACTCTACAGCATGCAAAACTCTCAAATGAGATCTCATAATTTCTTTTTATTTTAATACACGAAAAGCTTGATCTTCATTTGAGAATGTGAGATTAGCTATACTTATCTTTTCCCTAGAGTTGGTTTATAGAAAGATTTGCAAGTAGTAAGAATGTATAATTGTGCAGAGAGGAAATTAAAGATTTTATTGAAAGCAAGAAACTGAAATGTAAACTCTACCACCTTCCCTTATCCGATCTGTGTAAAGAATATGAATGATTGCACAATAGTAAGAGTTACTGCTTTATATTAAATGATAGTTACATTACTACCTTGAAACTTGGATCATGACATAAAGTCTGAATATTTTTAACTCAGAGAAAAATTTATAGAGGACATCAACGCCATAAAGAACAAAAAAGAGCTAAAAAAAGAACAGTGTTGCTGAAGCATTGTCTAGAAAGTGTATTCAAAATAATTTCATATTGTGTTAATTTGGGACAAAATAATTTCATACTGTGTTCATTTCATATTGGTTAAATTAAAAGGGATTTCATTAACCTGTATCTTAGGATGCCTTATATTACTATTCTTTTCCCTTTTTTTTTTTTAAAGATTTATTTATTTTTTTTTTCCCCTCCTTCCCCATTGTCTGTTCTCTGTGTCTATTTGCTGTATCTTCTTTGTCCGCTTCTGTTGTCAGCGGCACAGGAATCTGTTTCTTTTTGCTGCATCATCTTGTTGTGTCAGCTCTCTTTGTGGGCGGCACCATTCCTGGGCAGGCTGCACTTTCCTTCATGCTGGGCGGTTCTCCTCACGGGCTCACTTCTTGAGTGTGAGGCTCCCCTATGCGGGGGACACCCCTGCGTGGCAGGGCACTCCTTGCGCACATCAGCACTGCGCATGGGCCAGCTCCACACGGGTCAAGGAGGCCCGGGGTTTGAACCGCGGACCTCCCATGTGGTAGATGGACGCCCTAACCGCTGGGCCAAGTCCGCTTCCCTCTTTTCCCTTTTTTATTGTAAGTCAATTGTGTGTGTTGTGCAGAAATGATTTCTTTTTATGTCTCCTGTTTTGTGTAAGCTTGATGTTTTTGGTCACTGTAGGCCCTAAGAATTATATGACAGGCTCCTGAGAGCAGTGAAAATCCAGCCTTTAAATTTATTGTCCTGCTCAGCATTGGGCCCTCAGAATGGCAACATTAAAGTATAGGTAGGGGTACATTTTAACCAGAATACTGCATTCATACTAAATCATATGCAGACCAGAAGGAACAGTCATTACCTTTATGTGCCTATCTAAAGATTCTTCAAGCCACCAATTTTCAAATATTATTGTTGGCAGGTTTACACATATCATCCCTACCCATATGTTTTGCCCATCATTACTAACTAGTCATGACTGACATTAATGGTGTTTTCTCTTTACATTCTTCAAGCCAGATCTCTCCTTTATAAATTCCCCTAACTCTTTCTAGTACAGTTCTAATAAGTTTTTAAATGACTGGGATTCAACTTACATAACTTTCTTATTGAAACAATATTGATCTCTGTTACTTGACCATCTCTGAATTTCTCCTAGAACTTTATTGAATATATTGTAGAATACATATAGTTCTTTATTAATACTTATGTCACTTTTTCTTTTTTTTTCTTTTTTTCTTTAAGGGAAACTGATGCTAGAATTTGGAGAGATACCCATTTGGGCTCAAAACATGACAGTGCCCCTTATTTGCAATGTGCATTTGATAATAACTGGCTCTCCATTGTCTCTTCTTCTAATAGAATAATAGCACATTTCTGGAAGGGAAGTTGGGGTGATTACACAGCTTGAAGGAGGTAATTCATGTAATTCATCTAATACAGGATGTAATACACAGTACATACTCAATAAATGACAGTTATAACCATCAACATAACCTCACAGTTACGCAGAGTAGATGTGTGTAAATGGGATCTTAAGAAATGTCCCTAAGTTATAAGAGACTGCACAAAGGAGAGAATGCATTACAAAAGGAAAACAGGGGTTGATTCGGGGCAATAGCAATACGGTTCATTCATTGACATCTTGTGCTACTGAGATTACCCACTTCTCTGAAAAGTGAAAAGTAGAACTAAAGGAGGGATCTGCTGCCATCCACAATCTGTGAGGAAAGATATAGATTGTTCTCTATTTCAGAGTTCCAGGGGGAAAAAATCAGAGGCCAGAGATAAAGGGGATTGCTTTGCCAATTACAGAACCTGTAGAGCACAACAGTGAGAATGTGAAACAGAGAAAAAGTCAGAAAAGGAACTTAACCAAAAAGTAGAAAATTCTTGTGTTGGGTGCTCTGCTTCCTGCTAAATGGCCACCATTTACACACCAATTTGTTATCATGTCAATTCAATTATTTTGGGACATCATCTGTGTTGTGTTGATCCCTCAAAATTTTAGTTGATTTTGTTTCAAATCAGTTAGAAGCAGTATTCTTAGGATGTGTAAAGAAAGACCAATGTGCATTACAATCATTTTAGAGAATTTGAGCAATGTTTATGCCATGTTTATAAGGTAAAAAGGCCCCTGCAAAGACCACAAGAGTCATACAAATCGACAAACTTTTATTAAAATCAAAACATATCTAAATCTCAGTCTGGGGCAATGTATGTACATATATGTTTGTGTGTGTGTGTTGGATGTCATGAGTGGAAGATAGAAATCCTCCCTGGCCTTAAAGCATTGACATTTTGAGGAAGGTTTGGATACTGACTATATAATGTGATTAAGTATTCTTTCGAAGCTTATATACATGCACACACAGACATACAAGCAAAGATCACTTGGAACTACTTTTCTGGCTAAAATTATGTACAAACGACATCAAAGCTTCCAGAGAGCACTACCAGTAACTTAATTGGCACTAAATGAATTAATATCTGAGACATGTAAGTGAAGAAAAGTCTACCCTTTGAGAACTAATAAAAATGTGGATGGAAAAATGCAAATTTGTATCTGATATTTATACAATAATAGTCTGTTTAATATGTTTTAAAAATTAGCAATACTGTTTTCTTGTACAGAAATCAAAGATACTGTTAGTAATAACACTTTTAAACAAAAGAGGTTCAAATAAACATCAAACTTCAAAAAAGTAACTGGTAAAGGAAAGTTTAGAAATGGGCCAAGGAAAAGTAGGCATTTCTACTAAACATGCTATTTTAGAGAGCTGGTCCAGTTGGAGCCAGCTCTGCTCTCTCCATGGTAAACTTAGTGAGCAGCAATAAATTGCCTTTAGGTCCAAATTGATTGACAAATTCCAGGATGATTTCATATTCCTTGCTCTTACTGATATAACACCTTCCCCGAAGGCCTCTTTCATCTATTCTCCAGGCTTCCACTACCATTGCCCAGTGGCCCTGGACTTTTCAGTAAAATGTTGTGGAGCATCTCAGAAGTGATTGTCCAAACCATGTTTGAGAGACTGTCTAGGTAAATTCCATCATGTCACATGGGTTAGTGATCTCAGTCCCTATCACAGGACCAAGTCTCCAGATCATCCATTGGCATCTGGATTCACAGCCTCATACTGCATGTACAGACCCTAATCTGAGCTAGTGTCCCAGAACCATCTTTTGGTGGTTGTAGCAGTTTGATATAGGTATGAATTCTAAAAATAGATATTGGATTATGTTTGTAAACTGATCTATAACTGCATGATTAAACTATGATTAGGGCTTTGATTGGGCCATATCATAAGGCATTGAGTCTCTGCCCCTTGGTGGGTGGGGACTCACAGATAAAAGGCATGGCAAATAAAGAGTTGGAGTTTTTGATGCTGGAGTTTTGAGCTGGAGACCAGGAAGTGAAGACACAGGAGAAGAACACAGAGGAACAGAGATGGCTCCTTACAAATGGCAGAAGCCCTGGGGAGAGAGACAGAGCCGTTTGCCTGATAATCTACAGCTGGCCTTGTGAAGCGAGCACGACAGCTGAGCCTGGAAATGCAGCCCCAGATAGAGAGGAACCCAAGAAGCCTGAAAACTCTTGGCAGACATCCACAGCCATCTTGCCCCAACACGTGGCAATAGAATTTGATGAGGAAATTAACTTATGCTTTATGGCCTGGTTATTGTAAGCTTCCACCCCAAATAAATACCCTTTATTTGCTCTCTGGAATTTTCATGAAAATCTTACAAACACACTCAACCTCCTTTTTAAACATTTTTTTCCCTTACTTTAATTGAAACTACACTGTTTCTTGAAGCCATCTTTTTCCTACAACTCTTTCCAGAGGTTGCAGTTTCTTCTCCTATAATCTGCATTCCTCAATGTTGAGATATGGGGGATTTTATCTTGCTCTCTTTTGCTGTTGACAAACCATTTCTCCATTATCCTTTTTAAAAATACCAATGAAAGCACTAGTAACATTGATATAAAGACAGTGGTCACCAGAGGTTCTGGAGGGAAGGAGAAGGAAGAATAGGTGTAACAAGTTGCATTTTGGGGATATTGGAATTGTTCTGCATGATATTGCAGTGATGGATACAAGCCATAATACATTTTTATCAAAACCTATAAAATTGTGCAGTGTAAGAGGTAAACCATATGTAAAGTATAAACCATGGTTAGTAGCAATGCTTCAATATTTGTTCAGCAATTGTAACAAATGTGCCATACTATGAAAGATGTTAATGGGTGAAAGTGTGAGAGGGGTTATATGGAAATCCCCTATATTTTCAATGTAATTTTTATATAATCTAAAACTTTTTTAAAAATAAAGAAAAAAATGCAGAAAAAAAATCCCAGCTCTTTTAAAGGACCTAAGATTTGACAGTCTCTCTTGCACTATTCTTCATTATTCTCTATATATGTCCCATCCTCCTGCTAAGTAACTGAAGAGTTTGACACAAAGCTCTCTTTTTCTGTTCTACTGTAATGCCTATCAGTATCCTTAGATACTTGCCATTAACATCCATGAAGATGATCAATCCAGCAATGCACACTCTTAATTCTATGATTTTCTCATATCTAACAAATTTTCCTTTCATCCCACCCAGGTCACCCATCCATGGTCAGAGACTATGTACCTAAATTGCAATTTCAAATTTCCTCTCTTTTTTAAAATAATTTTTTGAAGTATATCATGCATACATGAATATACATAAACAATAGGTATATAGTAAAATTTGTGAATTTGCAAAACAAACATGTATATCATGTTCTCTCATGGATGATAACAAACATATACTAATATAGGGTGTTAATAATTGGGTGTATTGGGGGAGGAATGCAAACTTCCTCTCTTTGACCTCTATTTCCTATTCTTCTAATCAGGTTCTGAACTATTCAATTACACATTTTCTTCACTATTGGGTCCAGCTTCAAGGTAATCAGTTTCTTGCAAACACTCTTAATCATATTATCTCTCCATCACTCCATTTATTCTCTTAGGAATCCCCAACCCTAGTTACAATTATGCACCGATTCCATGTAGTGTTTTCTATTACAGATTGATGTTGCTGGAGAAATATCACATTATTCTGCTAATTTTTCTGTCTTCAGATTTCAAATTCAGACCTCCTAATAATTGTAGGATATTTCCCAAGATGTCCATTTCTATGGTCTATTCTCCAACCTATATTTTGTCTCCTCTGACTATCAATGTGTAATCTTTTATCAATGCCATTTATAAAATAGAAATAATCATAAAATAACTCTTTTCTCCTTGTCAAAAAATATAGCAAAACCCTTGCATCTAATATGTTATACTCATATTCTTAGACTTTCCTTTGTCACAGTAACAGGTGTGCTCTTATCTAAAGCCAACCACTTCACCCGTGCTCAAGATTCAATCGGCTAGAGATTGTCCTTGATTCCTCACTTTTCATCATCTCCTGTTTCTAACCCTTTAGCAAGTACACACATGTTCTCAGTCTGGCTGGACTGCGCTTCAGTCTCTTCAATGGTTCAAGCCACCAGCCTCTCTCACCAGGATTCCTTCAAGAGCTTCCTATGCTATCACCCAATTCCCACAAAGCAGGCAGAGTGACCACTTTAAATACTTATATCAGAATAAAATCTTTGCTATTTTGACAACAGAGCAGGCTTCTCATCTGTCTGCTTGTCCATTGCACACATGAACTAAAGGGAGGTTTCAATGTCAAAATTCTCCCTAAAGTCTAAATACTCAAAAATCTACTTCTGTTATCAACTAAGAATAAGCCCATTTTTAAGACCAAACTGCCTAATTAACCATGTCTATATTAATGTATAAAATCAAAATATTGATGGTATACCAAATTCAAAACTTTTCTGGGGAGAGGGAGTTCCAGAAACAAAAGGAAACAAAAAATAAATTTGAAGAGTGAATAAGAAGAATAAGGTTTCCCTGTCTTAAGAGGAAACACAAAACTTTCCGTTAAAATAATCCACTAACTTCTAAAGGAAAATAATGAGAGAAAAAAAGCTACATGTAAAAATTTCTGGGAACATTTTAGAATATCAGAATTAAAGAGATAATGTTAAAGACTTTAATTAGAAGGAAAAAAGTAGATAGTCTACTAAGGAATGAAAACCTGACTGACATTTGATTTCTCACCAGCGGCACTAAATGCCAGAAAACAGCAGTTCAAAATCTGAACAGATGTTTGAACCTGGCATTCTATAGCTTGCCATACTTATCAATCAAAGATAATGGCAAGATAAATATATTTGAACATGAAAAATTGCAGACATTTGCTACCCACCTGTAATACATTTTTTAAAAGAGTTTTGGGAAGGCACTAACCAAATGGGAAGGAATGGGGAAAAAAGGGAGACACTGATACAAGAAATACTTGCCACGGAGTAGATACAGAAAAAGAAACCCTTACATAACCTTGCCTGATTATAAAACTAATCTTGGGTCTCCCTAGACCAACTAAATTTGGCTCCTCAGTGTAGATGCCTAAGAATCTGTATGTTTAACAAGCTTCCAGATTTGAGTATTGTGATTAGACAAATTCAGCAAATGTGCATTAAATTTTGATGCTTGGAGAAAAACAAATGTAGTGTTGATTTAGACGTTTTTCAAAAATCTGTTACCTAGTAGATAAATGCTTGACATATCTGCTGAATAACTGAATAATTTCATAAAACCTGATAACATTTATAATAAAATGAAGTGAATGAAAAGTTCCTTTTCAAAATTGCAACAAAAATATTATGTAACTAAAATTTAACAGTAAGAAATGTGGTAAATTTATAATAAAATATAATTTTATAAAGAGAATCCAGAAGAATTACACCTTGCTTTTAGGTAAGATTAAATATGTCAATTTAACAATTCTCAAGTAAATTTTCTAAAATCTTTGCACAACCACAACAAACATTTGAATGGATTTTTTAACTTGGCCAATGATGTCAATTTCACTTGAAGATTGACTCACTAGAGGTACCAACATAAATTTGAAAATGTCATATTGAGTTGGCCTACAAATTTAAAATATACTTCGAAAGTGATATCTTAAAGTATACTGAATATCTAAGTAGATGAATGATTCAAGAATACCAGAAATACCATTTCAAGTTAGAAAAGGAAAGGGTGGGCTATTCAATTATTTACAGAGGGTGCAGTCGCTAACCATTGAGAACAAAAATTAAAGCCAGAACCTGAGCTGATGAATACCAAAAATACACTCCAGGGGACTAAATAATTAAAACAAAAAAATAAATGAACACATAAAAATGCTGACAAAAAATATGGATAAATATCCATTTGAATGTGGAAGGAATTTTTAAGCATGATTCAAAAATATAAAAACAAAGTGAAAGTGTCCATGGAAGAAAAAAATACCAATGTGATTAGAGCAGGGTGAGCAAGGTAGAGAGTAATCAGAGTCGAGGTCAGAGATATTTATTGAATACTTTGAAGTGAAGTAACTTTGTGGGGAAAAGTGTGATTTGTGTGTGTGTGTTTGTGTGTGTGAATGTGTAGTCCAGGATTCTGCAAACTACAGTCTGTGGGAAAAATTGGGCCTGCCATGTGGTTTTGCTTAGTATGAGAGCTAAGGTTTATTTTTTGTTTTTGTTTTGCTTTGTTTTTACATTTTAATTACTTTTAAAAATCAAAAGAAGTAGACTATATAACAACACATGAAAATTATATGAAATTCAAACTTTAGTGCAATAAATAAAGATTTACTGGAACATAGTTATGTCCATTTGATTATGTCTTGTCTGTACTGGCTTTTATGCTACAGTGACAAAGTTGAGAGATTGTGACAGGGACCATGTGGCTAGCACCGTCTAAAACATTTACTATCTGGCTCTTTACAGAAAAGTTTTGACTGATCCCTGGTGTAGGCATATCTATTGTGAATTTCCCATTTCATCCAATATCCCATCAAGTCACTAGGCCAACTCTAACCAATTTTGATACATAAATATTCTACTTTGTATGGATTCTGCATAAAACTTCTTTTGATGATGACAATGCAGTTTGATTTGGTATGGCACAATATATGAGTATAATTATATTTGTGTTTTAAATGTATATATACATGTAGAAAAGCAATAGTACATGCTTTTGTGATAAGTCATCACTCATGTTTGCTATTTTAAGGGTTGTATTTAATTTCTCAGAACAGGGCTTTATTTTCCATTTTAATTAAACTAAACATTTAATTACATTTCCACTATTCTGTCAGCAGAAACAAATCTATAAATGTGAAGTAAAAAAATATGAGAGCAGGTCTTTAATATCCCATCACAAACAGAGCATGTTATGGGCAATCTGTTCTTAGAGGATGCATAACAACCATGTTTCACATGAATGTTAATTCTGCTAAAGCATTCAACTACAGTATAGCACTTTTCATTTTCAGCTAATATCTATCTGTTAAAACCCAAGATCTTGAAAGAATATTCCATATTTACAATAATATATTTTTGCCTCAGGGTTTTAATCTCTAGCACAAGAGAATTCAATAAATGAATGGACAGTGAATACCAAATACAATGTTGTGTTGCCAAGAAAAAAATGCCTTTTTATGCTAAAATTCACATAAATAAAATTATACAAAATTTTTTTTCACTATCCAATATGTCTAGGACAATATGCTGAGTGCTAGGGAAAAGAATTGATATCCACTCATAAAGTACTTATAATTACATACAAGATACAGGCATGTTAACACAAAAATGGAACTAAGAAAAATCTCATCCAATGAATGATGCCATTGCAGAGGAGTGTATGTCATCAGATGAATTCAGATTTTCTCCCATAGGATCTCTGAGATTTCACTTTGATAAACTCCAAAATCTGTCCCTAATATTGGAATACTCAGAAACCTCATTCTATAATCAACTAAAAACAAGTCTATTTCTCAAGATAAAACCACCTAATTAGCCAAGTTCATCCAGATATATAAAATCATGTTGGTGGGTTAATCTATACAGAGAACTATAACTGTTAACAAAACTAAAATGGCAAGTTCTAACATGAGTGTATTCTTCTCTGTTGACAAGCTAAAAAAGATAGTTTTGTGAGAACAGTAGGAGTACAGGGAATTTAGTAATATCATTCAAATGATGAGATAGCCTATTTTAATCTTCTCCAAATTACGGTAATACCTGGCCAAGGAAAACTCTTTATGAGTGGATAATGCTAATATTTACTTCTATTTCTTTCTTTTCAAAGTTGTTAAAACTCCATTCTAAAAGATGTACTTATTATTTTTAAATTTAATAAGTATAATAAGGTCATAATTATATTCTCCCAGGTTGAGAGCTATTCTCTTTATTGCTTGCATGTCTTGATTTGTATCAATCATGTTTATACTCAATTTTAACTAAACAAGTGTATTCTGAGAAAATGTCCATCCTTTCCTGAGGGATGCCTCAACAGAACCCCCAGGTATTTACATGAATAAATGAGAGAGCAGTTTGTACCCCTCCTCTTGACCAAAACCATGTTTGGAAAGTTCTCCAAAAATTTTTTTTTAATTTTCTATTTTTCACTCCTTATCATATCTTTAGCTCATTCTTATTTGGCTTCTGTCCCCATCACTCAACCAAGTGAATCTCTCACATAGGATGTCTTTCTATCCTATGGCCAAATTTTTCAATCCTTATCTTACTTGAATTTTCAATAACATTGACCTTATTTTCCTTCTTAAACAAATGCCCTTCTCTTCTTAAGTTATAAGGCAAACCACCTTTTTATTTTTGCTCTTATCTCTCATATTGCTTCTTCGCAACCTTCTTTACAGATGTGCTCTTCTCTGCATTTGAATTTTGGACTTCTTCATGACTATTTCCTTTGTTTCTTGCACACCACTTAACCCTAAGCAATCTTTTCAGAGTCCAAGTCTTCAACAACTCCCTTTTGCCAATGCCTTTGACTAGTGTGTCTTTAGCCAACACATCGCCTCTGATCTCTAGACCTGTTTATCCAACTGCCTTCTTGAATATGTTCTTTTATATCTCGAAGGCACCACAAATCTAGCATTTCCAGAATTCAAATGATTATCTCCCAATACCCAAATGACACAATTATCAATCCATTTCCACATTCCAAGAATTGTTTTAATGCTTCATCATCCCTATCCATCTAGTGCATCATCACACACTATCATTTTGCTTCACAGTAGATTTTTAGTTCCATTCACTGCCTTCTATCATAACTGACATCTTTCTTGACCATTTTACCATCATCTCTGCCCTAAATTACAGAATTAATCTTCTAACTAGTCTCTGCATATCAACTGTTACCTCTGTCCAAACCATTCTGCCAACTACACCAGAGTGTTTTTTAAATATAAATTGGATGCTTGCTGATCCATTTATTAACATCTGTTGATTCAATTGCACTTAGGATAAAGAGGGAAATCCTTACTTTGGCTCTCAGTGCCAAGAAAGATTTGTTTATTGTTTGGTAAGAATCTGAAATGTGTCTTATTTTTTGTTTGTTAAGAATCTGAGATGTGCCTAGGACAGTGATAGTTCAATATTTATAATTTTGAAGTAAACACTAAAATCAGTCTGAATGAAATACTTTCTGATATGAAGATCTGTGTAAGCTACATGGAAGAACTATTTAACTGTAAGTAATGGAATACAAACAGGGTTTAAAGGAAAACTGGCAAAGAAAGGGCGAGGAGAACTTAGCCACGAAACAGGCTGGAAAGGGACATTTTAAGCCAAGCAGGGGGAACATGAGATACAGTTAGCTTTTTAAAAATGTTTTTATGGGGCTAGGAAGGATCAATATTGTACACAATATCAGACAAGTAACATTTGTAGGGTTCCTAACTAAACATTTTCCTACTTGTCACCAAAACCATGTCTCAAAAGCAAGTTCTGCTTTGTAATGATATAACAAAACTCCAGTGTAGTCATCAATATAGATCCCAGAAGGGTGGTCAAAATAAAAAGAAACTTTACTTCCTTTTCTAACTTGGAGGACACATTAAAAGACTTCTTAAGGAAACTAAAATGAACTCTGAATTTCCAATTTGTATAATCTCAAAATATCTGTAATAACCTTACTATTACTATTTAAATAAATATGTGCTTGAATAAAACAATGTCGAAATACCAACTAAATATATTTGTAATTATAAAAAATATCCTATAGGCTGAAAATACGTGTACTACATAATTATGCTATATATGTCTTGTCTATGTCACTAAAGGGATACCTCAAGAATTGTGGTTCCTATGAGCTTTCATTGTGTATTTGAGTAACTTAAATGTTTTTGGAATTTCCATGTTAGAAGAAGAATCAATATTTTTGAAAAAGCTTGTTTGAAAGATATTTTCAGCATCTTTTTTTTTAACAAATCAATTTTATTGATACATATTAATAAAGTACACAACTCATCCAAAGTGTACAATCGATGGTATTTGGTATAAATACATAATTGTGCATTCATCACTTTAATCATTATTAGAGCATTTTCATTATTTTAATAATAATAAACAAAAATCAGACAAACAAGAAAATTATTTACCTTTCAATCTGTCTATGCTGTACATAGCTGCTATTTCTGGCTACTTTTGCACAATTATTTATTCACTTATTAAGTGGTCTTATTGTGATATATTCACATACCATATGATCTATCCAAAATGTAAAATCACTGGCTTTTATTTATTTATTTTGTCTTTATTTTGTTAATGTTACATTAAAAAATGAGGTCCCCAATTTTAAATTGTGCTCTTTATTCTTTGAACATATGACTTAACTTCCCTAACCAGATACAATAAAGGTTGGCACTTGTTCAGAATTGTTCAATAGTCTGAAGATAATAAATAATTAGAATAAAGTCACTGGAACTAATGTTATTTAGATGTCAAAGATATGCTATGAGCTACATCTTCTCCAAGTCTTTCTCCTTACCCTACACCAATACTTTATAGGGAGTTGAGGTGTACTTTAGGGTGGCAATAGGAAACACTGAAGAATCAGATAGATCACCCTCACTATTTGAAATGAGATATTTTGTTTCACATCTCCAAAATAACTTCTCAGTGTACAATGTTGTTGATATTTTTCCACATGGACCTTTATAAAATTGAGAATGTTTTCCATATTTAGCAAATAATGTGTTAATCATTTAGAGCTCCTTTCATAGTATGCAGGACTTTCTTATATCCTTCATCTGAATGAAAGAAATACAGATGCCAAGTAAGATTTGGAAAAAATTCCATAAGTTTAACTTTCTGGAAGCAGTTAGAACTTTCATTATTAATTTTTACTAATAAGAAGCCATTTCTAGTTTTTAATAAACATGTCTAAAATTGGGAAAATTCTGTCCACTTTCACATGCTGCTCTTTATGTGTATACATTATGAACTTACTTTAATTTCTAAAAATCTTAACCCTACTCCCATTATAAAGGCAATCTATGTGTGCAGGATGGGATTTAGTAGTATAATGTTGTCATAAGCACCATGGGCCATTGCGAGGAGCCTCCTCACTGGGAAACCTCTGCTGGACCCCCTTATGCTGGGTGTCTCTGTCATTGGGCCCTTTTCTGTTCCTCTAAGGATAGCCTGTGTTCATGGGTTGACAATTATGACCCTATTAAGTTCTCCAGGGTAACTTGAAAATGGCAGTTGGTTATTAGATGGATGACTAATCAATTTTAGAATGCCTCAGAATAATTTTATAGCCTAGGACATTAAGGAAGAGAAAGAGTCTTTCAATGCTTCTTGGTATCTGATTATATTTATTATATTATTTATATCAATTGACCAATGTCATCATGAATTTTACTTATAGAAACCATCCAAATAAAAAATAGTTAAGGCTTCTATGTCATTGTTTCCTCAATTTGGAGTTACATATTTCAATCAGGCCTCTGGGTAAAATCTGGGTATTTAAATTCATATGTACCAAACGATTTTTACATACCAAACCTTAAGGGAACCAAAAAGTTCCTTTGTAACCACATTATTGTAACTATATTTTGAGACCAAAACTTAGAATATAACGTTGTTTTATGCAGCCAAGTATATTTTTGATGCACTTTCCCCAAACGCTGTTAACAGCTAGGAAAGTTGTTTATGGTGAGATCCAAAATATTTTTAGATTGCTTATTTAAGTCAATAGACACCCTGCTACTTAATGTGCCATTTGAGAGAATGCATACCCCTGTGGTTTGCAAAAATGCCGATGACAGAATATTCACAACATTGCTTTGATACATACAGAGGATAAGAGTAGGGGTTCTCCAAATATGCCACAGAGAGACAGAATTACTGCACTTGCAAATTCAATGAGGTGAATCAAGTCCGATAGTGAATATCCAGCTACCTTTCAAAATATTTACAAAAGAAGGTCCTGTACTAGATACTGCCTAGACTTTTAAGGTATAAAGGAGAAAAATACAAAGTTTCTGCCTGCAAGCCATCTATAGTCTACTGGAGAAGAAAGTAAAACAGAAGGTAGAGTTTTAATACTTGTAAAATTTTTAGTATTGCCATGATGGGATAAAGTCAAGATGAGAACATTATTGGAAATAACATCGAATCCAGTTTGAGAGGAATAGAAAAATCTTCCCAAAGACAGTGTACTATGCTGATACCTGAAGAGTGGATAAGAGGTAAACATGTCATGAGAGCAAGGGATAGCCAGGTAATTTCCAAGGCAAAAAACTTAATCTAAGTATTTAAGTGTGTAATGAGACATTAAAGGGTATAAATTTTTGCATATGTAGTTAAATCCAATGGGTAAGCATCATAAAAATTATTTGCCCATCTTCTTGTAGACTCATTTTTCTCCATTACTAGCCAAGATTAAAAATGTTATGAATTGAGGAAAAGGAGTAGAACTAGGAGTATGAATCAGGAAAGTTAGAGCTTCTGCCTGAGCAAATGCCATTCCGAAACATCTCTAAGGAGGCAGGTAGTAGAGACGTGTCAGCATCGAGTTATCTTTTTCCTTCCCATCTCGGGGAGTATCCAATGATAGTGAACTCTTCAACTAGTGATCATTTGGTCAGGAGAGATACTTTGATAAACTCAGCCAAGCATTCCAGGTATGATTCACCCTGCAACAGCCCAGGCACACTCTTTCCCCTGGAACAGGGGAGGTGCTCTGGGCTTCTATAGAGCTAGAGATAAGATGAAAGAAAAGGATCTAGACTAGATCAAATAAATAAATAAACAGGAAAAAACAAACAACCATAGAATCTTGTAGAGTAGAGGAGTGGTAGAATAAACTGGATCTTTGATGGGAGTTTCAAGACTCTTTGGATATGGTAAATTTGCACACCCAGGTTCAGAAATGGAGATACTGTATTTCTAGGCATGAGATTGTGGGCTGGAGACCCAATTTCTTTTGGTTACTTTTCCTATAGATTTCAAATTGTTAAAAGGGTGATCCAATATTTTCTCTGTGCCCTGAACTAGACAAATACAAGTGACACAGAGCAGGTATATCGCCCAGAAAATGATTGGATACTATAGGGCAGTAGACAAGTAAGTGAGATCTTTGATGGGAGTTTCAAGACTCTTTGGATATGGTAAATTTGCACACCCAGGTTCAGAAATGGAGATACTGTATTTCTAGGCATGAGATTGTGGGCTGGAGACCCAATTTCTTTTGGTTACTTTTCCTATAGATTTCAAATTGTTAAAAGGGTGATCCAATATTTTCTCTGTGCCCTGAACTAGACAAATACAAGTGACACAGAGCAGGTATATCGCCCAGAAAATGATTGGATACTATAGGGCAGTAGACAAGTAAGTGAGTGAAAGTGGAGGCTGGCTACCCATCAGGATGCTGGATCTAGGACAAAATGAATACTGCATCTAAACTACTCGTGAAGAAAAATGAGAGTCTGGAGTTAAAAATAAAAAAGTTTTATTTTTGCACACTTAATTGTCTCTGAGAACACCTACATATTAGTTATCACTCTAGGGATTAGGTTTTATTCTAAAGACAATGGAGTGCCATTTGAAAGTTTTAAATATGTGCATATGTATGTGCAGCATATGGGCTGTATGAGATTCCAGAAAATGTAAAAGATAATAGGCAACCGTCCAAAAAGGAAGGTGGATACTTAAGACAGAAAAAGTGGATGAAAAGGTTCAAAATATGCATGAATGTAAAAGTAAAATTTCCTTTTTAATGAATTAATCTTTTCAGTGGAATAGGAGATAAAATAATAGGCTAGGGGGAGGGAAGAAATGATGGTGTAGGAGACTTAAGAATTTTAAATAGTGCTTATGGAGACCAGGATAATGGGAGAGTTGAATAGAGAAATCATGAAAGGCTACCAGGCATTAATGAGTGCCTTGTATGCATTGGAGATAAGTTTGCATTCTCACCAGCAGAAATGGCAGAGAGTTTGATTAATCAAAATATCGAGGTTTAGCCTTGTTTCCCAGTGGCAGAAATAATAGATGAATGAGGACTTCATTCAATAGAAAGGAATTGGGGATAGGAGGGGGAAGATTAAATCAAGGGGATGAAGGTCTAAAGGAGATGGATTGAGATTATTAAGGATAGATAGAAATAGGAGTAGAAATGTTATAAAAGGATGCTGAAGTCTTCCTCTTCAGCTGAGATGCTCTGAAAACAGCAAACAGCATTTTTTTCAGCATCAAAATCTCAACCCTTACATATTTGTGGTTATTCAGAGGACTAGTTATGTCAAAAGACATAAAGAGAGATGTGGACAGACAGATTTCAGTTTTCAGTTTGAAGTGAACAGTCCGGCATCTAGCCATTGTTCCAGAAGAAATGTATAGAAGGAGTTTTATTTGTAAGGCTGCAGGCTTCTATTTTCATACATAAGTTCTATTGGTATAGGAATGCAGGGTTACCTCTATAGAACATGGCCCAGGAGACAGGTATTTGTAGTTTCCAATTTATATTAGAAATGCCTACTGGTAAAGAGAACAACAATTAATAATTTATGAGTATTATAAATGTGCATTCTTAATAATATTGCCCTTTATTGCATTTCTTCTTTTTCAGGTCTCACAGCCCTCTTTTCAAGTAAATGGCTTTATCAAAAGAAGACTGTCCACATTAAGTAAAAAATGCACTTTCAAAATTCCTTGGGGAAAGAAAATGTAGGTAAGTGCTATTGTTTTGTTTTGTTTTTAACATTTAAAATATTGAAAACTTTTCCAGCCAGAATACTCAATACTTTTACTCATGAACAATTAAATAGGTAGTGAAGAATCCCCAAATATTTAAGGAAATCTTTTTCTTAGAAAGTTGACTTTGGATAATCAAGAGAAATCTGTTTTATATTAAACTCAGACCTGCATATTGTCCACACAGGTGGAAAATAAGAGCCCTCTTCCAATTTTATATAAGAATGTTTTCACTTCCAGAAAAAAAATTGAATTTGCTATTGTTGGTTAGATAACCAACTATTGTTGGTTGGATAAGAAAACAACTTAATATAAAAATTAAGATGTCTTGTGGATTTTCATGACTTCCTTTATTACATACATTTTAAGTGGCTGACATATGTTAAAATCATCTAATAACTTTAGAAAGATAACTGTAGTGTCGTATCCAAGGCCAGCAGTTGGCGTATGTTGGAAGGGTTAGTTCTTTCAATGGAAACAGACAGGTGAAGATGCCTCATGTAAGAAATGTAGTTTGGAGAAAATGAATGAACCAAACCTTAGTTATATGAGTCTTGAAGCAGGAATGGGAAACTCTGGGTAGAACTTATAATGTAAATATAATAAGAAAAAAGAAAGAATAGGATAACAACTAAGTGAAAACTTTTAGCCATTCTGTTAAGATTAGCAAAACCCTTAGTTAATAGGAACTGGGCTCCACACTCTATGCCTTAGAGTTTATTATAAAATACTCTATGTAGTAATTGAATGTGGCAGGTCTCTATACCCTGTGTGAATTTAACATTCCCAACAAGATTCTTAACATTTGTATTCATTCTAAGGAGAAAGAGAGAGAGACAGAGAAAGAGCAGGGAAGAGGGAGAGATGAAGGAGAGAAAAGGAGAGACTAAGAGAGATAGCAATAGCAACTTATCTATAAGGTACCATTTATAAGTGATTAGATTGTGCCAAGAACCTTACTAAGCACTTTAGGATATTTAACATTTATTCTACCTATCAGCGTGATGAGGAAAGTACTATGACTTACAGTTCTTCGGATTGTGTAAAGGGCAATTCTGATTTGCAAGGCAGCTATGGTTCTAATTGTTATTATTCAGGTCTGCCTCCACTACTAACTGGCAGGCTTGTGTGACATGGAAACCTTCATTACATAACTTAAACACAACGAAACATCTAGTGGCTAAGCCGTGGATGGGCTTTGACTTCTCCCTTGAGGTCCTATTTAGCAAGGACACGTTATTTCTCTGTTGCAATATAGTATGCCCTTCATGTCCTGGTTTTAGTGAAATGATTCAATGGAAATAATAAAATGGAAGTAGGTGTAAGACTTGGGAGCTAATTTGCAAATGAAAGGATTATGAATTGCATTGCTTGTGTAAAATCTAATAAAACCTATTCCATTTCTCTCACAATGTATACGAGAATGATATTACCATCTGCTCTTGAGGGGAACCTATGAATAATTATTAAAAGAAATTAACCAAGTTCTTAAATAAATGCACAAGATTTGGCCATAATCATTTGACAGCTACATACAAAAAGGCATTTCTTGCTACACATTTTAACCAGATAAACCTCTTTAATTCAAAGAGTCGATTAGCTAGCTGGCCTTCTCCAAATATGTTCCTTAAAACTACTTTATAGTATAAGCATAATTATTCATTTGGGAGAGAGTTACAATAATTTAAGCCAATACTGAAAAAAAGTGTTCAAAGATAAAAATGAAGAAGAAAAATCAAAGGACTCCAAAGGTTTATATCACTGGTATTTTAAGTTTCATATTTTCCCCTATAGCTTATTAATGTGAGAGACTTGTACAAAACTATTTTTAAGTTAGAAAAAATATTATGCATATACAATTACTCTCAATTTCCTAATAGGTCTGTGTTAATAAACAGGTGTAAAAATTGTTACCTTTTAGAATCTTTTGTAGTTCTTGTAATGTAATAATATTTGTAGTTGATAAGTTTACATCAAATAGATAAAAGATCAATTTCAACCTCTGTAGAAATATCAAAATTTCCTTTCACAAAATCTATTTTTAGTATCTGATACACATTTCTTTTTTATTTATTTCTGCCAGTTTAACTTTAATATATACCAAACTTAAGATAATATCTTTGTCTCCACAAATCTCCTCACTCTTGGAATTCTTTACTTTTTTGATGACAACATTCTTCAGATCTGACAACTTCTTTTACTTTTTCCGCTGGCTTTTCAATTAATTATCAAGTCATACCATCTCTATTTCAGAACTGCCTCTCAAATCCATTTCCAATGTCTAATATCCACGGGCCTCAACTTTGCCTTTATTAAGGCATTCCTCATATATCAACTATGTGAAACTGTCCCCTTTCTCTACAGCTTCATTGCATTCATTTTGTTGTACAGGCCAGGATTATTGCTTGTAGAAAAGGAGATGCATTCCAGCTATTTAGAGATGAAATGGATTTAGTAAGGTATACAGAAAGATCACAGAATTTTTAAAGAAACAATAGACTAAAATAATAGACTATAAACTTCCATGAAGAATTCTCAAACCTCCACTATGGAACTGTACCACTAAATGAGAGACATCAGCCATGATTGTCAAAGTAACTGGTTGCAGAATCAAATTGCCTCTGAGCTATTCCAAGACAACAAAATGCTCTGCCTTCCTTCGTTACTAGCTCAGTTTTGCACAGTCTCATGTTAGCGCACTGATTAGTGAATCAAATTCTATCTGGCAATCTAGCTGTAACAGAGTGGAAAGTGCAGTGTTTAATTTTCCAGTCAAGGAAGTGTGCTGGTTGGAGTGAGTGTTGAACCAACAATCTCAGAGTATCCATCGCATACTCTGACCATGAAATTACTATTCTTCTGCCAAAATGCCTTAATTAACCACTGTCTAAGGGATAAAATCCAAGCTTCCTTATTATTCTATCTTTAGATAACCATTTCTTTGCTCAGAATCTTTCTTTACAGTCTCCCTTTTGCTTAATATTTTCCTAGGCTCTTATTCAAGGAAATAAGATCTGGTTCCCTGCAGTCAAAGAGTAAAAAGTGTTTTGGAAGAGACAGTTGTGTAAAACAAATAATCACCAAAATGATGTGGAATAATGTAATAATATGGAAAATGCCACATAAAACCTGAAAGAAGTAATGGGAACATTCAAAAAGGAAGTGATGTTTCTGGAAGTTCTTGAAGCATAGAAGGTTTTGGCCTAGTTGGCATGCTATAATGGTGTAGAAAAATGAAGAGCAGAATTTGTAGGCTTATGCAGATATGAAGATGTAGAATGTACAAGAGAATTAAAAAGTTAGAGGATGGTAAGTTTGAATGCCTGAAAGTTGTTTTCATATTGAGGGGATAATCAGATGAAGGAATCCTCATCTGTCCTGCTAAAGGGTTTAGACTGTATCCTGTAACAAGTTGAGAACCACTGAAGATATTTGAACAAGTAAGTGAACATCACTTTTGTCTGTGGGTATTGTGGAACACAGACAGCTGTTGAGAATAAATCCATAGAGATTTATAAGCAATTATTCTAGGATGAGATACAAATGGAGTCAATGAATTTGTGTATTGAAAGTCACAAATGTTTTATGAACTAATGAGGATGTAGGAGCATCACTACTTGACTTGCATGGTCTTTAATACTCCAGCTCATCCACCAATAATTTCTCCCATCTCATTCCACTGATCCTGAACTAATCACCTTTCTTGGACCATCTTGGGTTTCATGTATTTGTACATTCTGTTCCCTCTCCCTAGAATAGAATTCTACCTCTTCTCTGCTCAGTTTTCTCTCTAGCATAATCCAGCTCAAAAGGGCTTTGTTTGTAATTCTTCTTCACACTCTGAGGAAGTAATGAACAGCTCTTCATCAGGCTATAAAGAATGTTATTCTCTTTCCTAAATAAATGAACAGATCTTATTTTGCTGTAAGTAATCATTTGTTGTCTATCAGTTCCACTTGGCTATGGGGTTCTATGGGGCACAGATTATGTGTCAAATTAGCAAAATTTTTGATAAAGGTAAAAAAATTCTTATACATTACTATAAAATTGACATATTTTTCATCTTAGTGAGGATACATAGGGAAGCCTAAGAAAATCAGGAAGATCATTAATATGTTAGAATAGTTCCTAATTTCTATACTCTTTTTATCCCTATGTGATCATATTTCCCATTAGGGAATAGTGAATTAAAACATATAAAAATAATCATATCTTTCAAGCTAGTGAGTGCAAAAGTGACTATGGTTTAATCAATTTGGTTAATTAGTAAAGACAGAAAACTATTTTTTTTCCCTGGTCAAATCTGGCAAATTTGTATTTTCCAAGTATGATTTTCTTTTCCTTTCAGCAGAATAATGTGCAAATCATATTTAACTATTACAATTTCCTCTTAATCAGACCTCTTGTCCCAGACCTTATTTTTCTTTAATCAGTACAGGCATTTCCCATTGTTAGTAACAATTCAAAATTATAATATCCAAACCTGCTTTCTAAACAGCTACCAAACAAATTCTTTTTATATCACTACTTTCTTCACTATCCATTTTTCACTTGATCCTTGTCTCAGTTTGCTAGCTTGCTATGACTAATAGCAAACAATGGCTTGGCTAAAACATTGTTTGGTAGTGCCAATTTGTGTCTGAGTAGCCACTGATGAATTACTTACAGTCTCTAAGCTTTAGTTAAATATGAAAAAGAAAAGAAATAATATGTCTCACACAATTTTTGTGAGGGTTCAAAATTGTATATGTCTCAAGCTTAGAAATTTCATTTAGTCAGCAAATATTTATTGAACATAAAACCTATTCAATAATATTTATTATGTGCATCTATGTGTATATAAGCATAGTGATTCTAGTTTTCCATCATGTAGCAAAATATAAATGTCTTCATTGTCCAGCTTGAAACTTCTGTTAGACAGCCATACATGGGTCAAAGTCAACCATTTGTTTAACTCCACTTAGCAGTGGTGCATACCACATCAAAACAAGGGGTGATGTTAACATGGTCTGTTGAAAATCAAAGGAAATTTTAGTGAAAAAATAGCTTTACGTAGTAGATATTGGACCAAATATTGGAATGAACAAAACAAAGTTTTCTTTTATGACAATATTGCAAGTGATTTGTAGCTGCTTTTATAAATAAATTTATCTATTTACTTTGTATGTATGATTTAACTATGTGTTAGAATATAAAAACACAGCTCCCTAATATCTAAGTACTCCGCATGGTGAACTTTTTTGTTAATATGCCATGAAGTATGAGGAATAATATTGAACAAAATACATATTTTTATAGTCTGCTAATTTCTAGCCATTATGATAAATAGTTGTATGTTTGAAATACATGTTGATACATGATAATGAAAAAGAGTTAGAAGTCCAGAGAGAAAGAAGGGGGTTAGCATTTATAGAGACTCTATTATACTTCAGATGCAGTACTAATTGCTTTACCTACATTAATTAATAGATTCCTCAGAGCAATACTGTGGAAGGTAGTGTTTCTTCCATTTTACATAGGAGGAAAGGAAGCTCTGGGAGATGAAGGTTTTCTCCTCAATGTGAGTATTAAGTGATGAGACTAATTTTATTCATCTGCTTGACTTCTCTCTCATATAGGAGTTTGGTTTAACATTCATGACTTAAAATTTTACTCACGATTTTCTTATTGAAGTCTTGGAAAAAAGTCACCGAACAAGTCTGACTTAAGATAGGGTTGCTAGGCTTTTAATAAATTTATAAATAAATATAATTAAGCTGTTTATCTCCTTTCGGAGAAACTTAGATTATCTGTGCTTTTTTCTCTTACATAAAATGTGCAATTACTTGTCACCAATTTTTGCATACTTAATCTACATCTTTTTCAAATGTAATGATTCATGAGTTAACAATGCTTAAATAGCCTGAGTAGGATAATTTGAGATTCTGCAATAAGGAAATAGAATCTTAAGCATTCATTTTATACATGAGAATAGAACAACATGCGTAAGAATTTGTAAGCTGAATAGCATAGGGAAAACTTTCTGAATTACCATAAAGATATCAATATATCACCAAGAAATTTTAATTATAAAATATGAATTTGTCTTTTATTCCTTGAGTATATTTCCTTCATATCTTCTAAAATGCTAAGGTTTTTAGCATATTTTACAGAAACTTATACGAAATGAAAGTTGTTTAAAATTAAGAAAAATAACAGAAAACCCATGAACCTTTTTCTATTACATTGCAATCATTCAGTATAAGAGAATATATTTTCATATAGCCCAGAAAGAAGTTTTAGTACTGATTTCTTGAGGCATGTTTCTACTGCTTGCTGAGTCATTTGAAAAGATCTAAAATATTTACTTTTAGAGCAACTAGGTAGTGATGCTAAAGTTCAGTCAAGAGCAAATAATAGTTTTCCTCTATGGGAGCATAAGTGTTAATTCCTTAGAACTACTAAACAAGGATCCTCTTTGGTCATTTTATTATGGTTTTTAGAATAAATTTATCTGTTTAATGTGGAGAAGTTCCTATTTTCATGCTACATCCTTTGAAAAAAATTGTATTTTGGATCCAAGAAATAAAATTTCTTTTATGCACACCTTACTCTAAACTATATAATTTTTACATTATATGTTGAAATTCCAAATCTCTCACCAACGACATTCAAACATCTCAGTTACCACTAGTAGAATAAGTTTTCGTGTGTGTGGATTGAGTCATACCCCCAACAAAGACCCGTTCAAGATCTCACCTAGGTACTGTGGAGTCAATCCAATCGTAAATAAGCCTTTCAAAGATCCTACTAGTTAAGATGAGGCTAATCAGGGTAGGCCCTAATCTAATATGACTAGAGCCTTTATAAGCAGAGGAAATTGAAAATTTGGACAGTCAGAAAAGGAGACAGTTGGTCATGAGATGGAGGCAGACAGTGAATTTAGGACTGCTGGGATGCCACTACCAGACACTACAGATTCAGAGAAAGCATGATCCTGCCAACACCTTGTTTTTGGATTTCTAACCTCCTGTGAGGCAATACTGTAAGACAATAAATTCCTGTTTTTATAAGTCAACTAGTCTGTGATATTTGTTATAGCAACCCTGGAAAATTAAGATCATTGCCTGAGGGGAGGGATTACTTTGCTATATATGCTATGTATCATATAATTAGCTAGTGGGTAGCAAATAGAAAGAAGGGTCCATGAAAAAAACAGAAATTGAGAATAATAAAATTTCTAAATGGGGTTGATTGGGAGATATCATATAGCTGGTCCAGGAAGATGTGACGCACATCCTGACCACAAAGCCAGAGATGTATAGACAAATTCCATACATCTGCTCAGATAGTTTCTTAGTAAGAAGAAAGAAGTAATGGCATGGCATGATGGAGTGGAGGTGATTTCTGATCCCACAGCACCAAAGTGGTGATTGACTCTTTGATCAATTTAGTACTGTTTTGGAGAAGTGATTGTTGCTTGGTCTAAAGAAATTCTTCATGGTCAGAAGCAGGGATATGCTTACAGTGGAAACACAACCTTAAAGAAGCAGGGTCAGAGATGCTATGCCTTATGAATTGGATAACTATATACTTTTATAATTCCATGATAAATCTCTTCTCTTGTAACATTCTCATTAGAACATATAACATGCTTGGCCTTCCTCCCAGAAAAATCCTTATATTTGAAAGTCATCTTTCATTTAACTACTGTTCAATTCTTAAAGTTTACTGCATAATTTTGTAGTTTTGCTTCGATGGTTATGTAAAACAAAAGTGTTTACATGCAGTCATGGGATTATCTGTACTAATCATTTATTGGAAAATGATAAATGGCTAAGTTTAAAAATTATTTTTACATGAAACAAAAGTGAATTTTAAAATTTATTTATTTGGAGAGTTCAGGGAAGAGGTTTTCTAATTTTATTACTTCCAAGACATGAAAGAACATAACTATATTAGCTTCTATTGCTCTGTATCAAGTCATCACAAACTTAGGGCCATAAAACAACACAGTTCTATAAGTCAGAACCAAATGTATAGAAGGACTATGTTCTCAGCTCAGAGTATTTTAAGGGCTGAAAACAAAATGTCCACTGGTCTGAGTTCTCAGCTTGGAAACTCTGGGTCACAATTCACTTCCAAGCTCTTTCTGGCTGTTGACAAAATTCAATTCCATGTGGTTCTAAGACTGAGGTCGCTTTTTCTTTATGGCTACTGGCTCAGGGCTGCTGTCAGCTCTTTGAAACTGCCTGCATTGCTAGACATGTACCACACAATCTTTAAGACAGCAAGAGTGCTTTGAGTCTATGACTTTCTCTTCTGTGCCCCAGACAAAGGCAACTATATATTTTTAAACTTCTCCTACGATTTGGTCAGGTCACATGTATTGCCTCCGTTTTTTAACATTAACTTTACCATATAATGTAACTTGATTATAAGGGGAAGAGCCATCATCTTCACAGTCCAAAGAATTACATATGATCTGTACCTAAAGAGGTGGAAATCTTGGGGGACATCTTGCAATCCTAGCTGTCATAATAACATCTAGAGGTTCTCAAATGTGATCTGTATAATGATATTTTAAAGATAAGACACTAATGTGAATTTTATAAAATATATCCATGTTGGAACTCTTGGAAAATTCCAAATGAAGATAATATTTATCAATTCTTTTTATACTTTTACGTGAGTTTTAAGCACTGGACATAAGAAGAGGAGAATTAAAATTAACAAGTAACAAAACAAAACAAAACAAAAAAGCAAAGAAGACACCTGTGGTGCCTTGCATATTAACATTTGAATGAAATTAAAATAAACAAAAAACTAGTAAGATTTTCTATTATGTCCACTTTGGTAGATTTCTTTTTTCATAAGGGTATGTGTAATCTAGAACTAAAGATATGAGCTCTTTAAAAGCTTGTTTTCCTCTACAAACCCCATTTAATCTCTTACCTCATATATTTTCACTGTAATAAGGGTCATATTGACACTTTGGTTCCAAGTCTTTTAGGGCAACGGGATCCTCCAGAGAAAATACATTAAAACAGTTTCCTGTTAGATGGAAATGGCTAGGCCCTTGTCTACCTTCTAGAGAAGGGTGTGATTTCAACTCAAAAGATGATGTATATCTCTTAGTTGTTAACAGCTGGAGGCTGTCAACTAACCACACATCATGAAACAGATCTGAACAGTGCATCTCAATGTGTGCCCTAGTTATAGAACAAAGAATCTAACTTCTCTGTACAGTGGTTGCCATAATGCTTGTTCATAGATACACTCAGAAAAATTATGAGGTATTTGTGAAAACAGTGGCATGATCAAAACAGATGTGCATTTGATTTTTGTAGTTTTTTCCAAGTAAGCACCAGAAAATATTTGTCAGGATCAACAGAAAATCATTTTTGTTGTAGGTAAAAGGTGTGATGTAATGATTAGCCATGTTATATTGTGATGGAAGTGGTCCTGGATTAAAAAATAAAAAGATTGAGTAGGGCAAATATTTAAGTAACAGATATTAGGTAAGGATATAAGGTATTCAGACATACTGATACATGACTATTCAGTGAAAGAGATAGAGATATTTATCCACATCCTCTGAAAGTTGTAAAATATTAGGAGATGGACCACAGAGTGTCCTGGATAAACTGAAAGAAAGTGTTTTTTATGTCCCGCTATCACTGATACAGATACCTGGAAAAGTGAAGTCATCAGAGGGTTATGAAGATATGGTGAAATGATGGGGCTGACCTAATATGCACTTTCAGTAGGGATTTGGCTAGCCATAAGAAGAACTGGTTATTTGAATTGAAAATTTCAAAAATAATACTTGACTCATCCATTTCCTTGACGTAGAGGACATGGGTACTGTGACAGTTTGAAGCTTTATGTGGATCCCAGAAAAGATCATATTCTTAAAGCTAATCCATCCCTTTTCATGTGGGATCTTTGGTTAGATTGAGTTCAATTGGGGGCCCTTGATTGGACTATTTCAGTGAGGCATGACCCAGGGAAGGTCTTGGTCATCTTGTTGGAGTCCTTTATAAGTGTGGACACACAGGAAAAAAGCAGCAGAAATAGAGAACCCCTGAGAAACTCAGAGAGTGGTCCCAGAGGCTGGAGACTAGAATCAGTAAAGCACAGAGGCATGGAATGGCTAAGAGAAGCCATGGAGGAAAGGGAAGAGATGACCCATATGCCTGATTGCCCATAGCTGAACTCAGAGAGAAAGCATCTTTGGATGTTGCTACCATGTGCCTGACTGCCTTAGTCCACATTCGGTAAGATAGCATCTCTGATGATGCCTTGATTTGGACATTTTCAAAGCATCAGAACTGTAAGCTTTTACCAAATAAATCTCCGTTATAAAGCCCAATCCATTTCTGGTGTATTGCTCCCAGCAGCCTTTAGCAAATTAAAACATTTGCTTTTTTTTTCTCTATGATACACAGAAACCCGTGAAAGTCATGATGGGACCTTAGCTATATTACTATTAATACCTGTGCATGAACTGCCTGATTTAGTTCAAAGGATATTGAGAGATAAGCTAGTTTTAGAACTCTTTGAGCCACTCTGATGTTTACATACTCTTGTTTATGATGGACTTAATTTGATCTGTAAAGGAAAGTTTGCTACAGTTGAATAACTATGATGATAATGACCAGAATGACTCAGGATCCCTTAAACTATAATGGGTGAAAAGAAAGACTTTGAAAATAGATGGTTTAAAATGTTTTTGTATCAACAAGATTTAGAAAAGACTGTTCCCATCACAGATTCCTGGGAATGATGTCAGGTACACCAGATTGTCAAATCTAAAGTGGCAAGTAAATTCCCCAGTGAGTTCATGCAGTTTCTGAGAGCATGAGGGAATTGCCTAACTATCTCACTTACATGTCATAAAATGAGACCTTAGATTCACCCCTACTAATCCCTCTGCTCCTGTTTCTGTTTTCTTTAATTATTAAGTCAAGTAGAGACACTGGTGGTGGAGGGAGTCCAAGATACTCAAATATAAAGTTCTTTCTATTTTTCAAAACGCAAAACAATGACAAAAACAGAAACCTAGAATACCTCTTGAGACTCTAACTTTTATATATTTGTAAAGAAATAATGTTAGGATAATTATTGAAAGAAGAAAAGAAATATTTTAAATTGCACGGTTCACAAACATATTTGTGCAGATGGAAACTTAAAGAGGAGTTGTCAATGCATCTTTTTTAAGAGACTAGAAAATAGAGAGAGAGTGAAAATTTACCTTCTATCTATGAGAAAGGTAAACAGCCAGGTCTCAAATATTGCAAACCAAATAGAGTACTCCAACATCTATGATAAGGAGGGCATTTGGAGGGTAGGATTGGAAGATATTGAGTGCCAGAATGAAAGACAGGATGGACACTTATCAATCAAAACATTGGAAGCATTTATGCTAAGCACAGAAACTGGAATATAAATCCTTTTGCATTTTGCAACTTATTCTCTAGAAGACAGTGATCTCTGGATCCTTAGGGAAAGGGAAGTATATATCATGTCTTTTAAAAGTGATTAAGTAAAAATGGGCTGATTGGATGGATAGATGATAGATAGATACATAGATTTAGAGAGATAAACACATTTCAAAGTAAATAAGATCCCAATGAATGAAGCAGACAATATCAGGAATCACAGAGAAGTGAGACCTTTTACAACAACAAGGACAAGAAAAGTTTTACACACAGAGTAAGTAGGGATAAAATTGGGCCTTGAAGAGAGCAAAGGAATCTCAAAACAGCAGAAAATTTAAAAATGGTATGTGTGATAGGCAGAATAAAAACTTCTCAAAGATGCCTGCATTCTAATTCCTGACACTTGGGATAATGTTTTAAAAAGGGGGTCTCCAGATATGATTAAGTTAGGGATCTTAAAATAGGACGATTATCCTGGATTATCTGGGTGGGCCCATGAAATCACAAGGGCCCTTAAAAGAAGGAAGGAGGAGGAAGAAGAGTCAGAGAAAGAGATGCAAGCAGAGGCAAGAGTGGTACAAGTGTTAGTTCTCGAGGGCACAGGAGCCAAGGAATGCCTATGGCTTCTAGAAGCTGAAAAAGGCAAAGGAATGATTCTTGCCTCAGACCTCCAGCAGGAACTGCCACCACCTTAGTTTTAGCCCAGTGACCCATTTTGGATTTCTGACCTCCAGAACTGTAAAAGAATAAATGCATGTTCTTTTAAGGAACTAGGTTTGTGATAATTTACTACAACAACAATAGGAAACAAATACAGTAAGTAAAGGTTTGAACATATTAGAGCTAAATGTGAACCAGTTGTGATTTAGCTGTAGGGGATTTAATTTAAGGGAAATAGGTTCAACTGGAAATCAGAAAAAATTTCAACCCATCATTTCTCAACAACATCCAGCAATATAAGATATCCTATGCTAATAATTTATACTAAGTAAGTAAATAAATAAATAGAAGGAGAAAGAAAGAGTAAAAACTGCCGGAAGCCTAGTGGTGTTTGAAAGAGCATACACCCACTTCAAGACCAATTTCAAGGCCAGGTGAGAGATTTGTTCTGGTTTGGTGAGAAAATTAAATATTAAATCTAAAGAATATGGCCATACTAGAAATTGTAAAGGTCAGTACAAACTTTGTAAAAATGAACAAAAAGTCAAATTTGTCTTATTTTGTATGATTAAGAAGTAGTAAAAATACCATGATGATGAGGCAACTTATATTACTTATGTCCACAAACCATTGTCTAAGCAATTCAGGAAGAACCTAATCACTTCCACCACCACATTCCATCTGGAAATTCTAATGGTAATGTTAGTAAATCTAATGCTTATGTTGAGTGCTCAGTACTGTTATGGTTGCTTGCATGTGTAATTGCTTACCGCCTCACCAGCCCAGCCAGGTGGAAATAGTAGATAAGGAATGAAAGGATTAAAGTGTGGAGACTTTGGTATCTACAAGTTTCCAAATCAGCATTTGAACCTAAGTGTGTGTGTCTCCAATCTTATCCACTTGGCTGCCTTGTTAGCTTTCATTGAAAAGTTATGTGTCAGGTCCTGTCTTAGACATTTGTGGGCTCTGGACTGGGTGAAGTTATACAATGTCCAGAAACATATGTTTCATCTGGGGTCAGTGGTTAAGAGTGTCCTTTGAGAAAATATACAGTCTTAAATTTTATACCCTAGTTTGACAAACAGATCTTTGTTGATGTTCCTTTCTCTGAAGAGTGCCTTCTCTCATTTCAACAGAATTTTTAAATACTGCTAGGTTTTAAAGTCTTCTAAACTGATATAATACCTCTTTCTTTTTAGATGACTAAAACGGAGTTAGATTAATTTGCCCAGGATCACACTGCAAAGTTGTAAACTGGTAAGAAAGCCAGTGTTCCCTAAATTTTCCTATGGTTGTCTTATAATTTTGTGATATCAGTATGCTCAGATCTACAGAATAAAGTTAGATCTAGACAGTACCAAGGTTGAGAGGATGGCAAGAGAAGGAAACCTGGTGTTTTCCTTGCAAAGAACCTTAAAGAACAAGCCTCTCACATTTTATTTTACATGCAACACATGTTCAGTAAGAGGTTTAGAAAGATGAAGCGATTAACAATGCTTCTGGTCGTGACAAGGAGCTGCATCTGTCTCATTTTTTAAAATGTTTCCTCGTCTACAAAGTGATGGGGTTAAGCTAGGTAATTTCTAAAACCTTTTTGTCATCCAAAATATCCTTTTATTGTGGACAAGGACAGAGTATTGAAACAAAAATAAAAGTATCCAAACTGCTAAAGGATAGGTGTGTCTTGTACCCAACAGACTGAGACAAAGCCACTGTGTTCATCTATACCAAATCATCCAGGCTAACGATAAAGAGATTTGAGAGTATCAAATGTGGTAGAATGGATGGCACATCAGAAAGTAAAGAGACTGTCTGGAAGCCATAATTTCTTCTGAATAGATATGGCTCCAACCTATATTCTACAGTTGCTTATGCCTAATGGCCACAGAGATCCTTTCACCCATCAAATCTGAAAAATGAAATCCTTTAAATTGGAATGATGGAGCCAAATATCAAGTTAGCAAGAGAGTCTTTTGTCAATACATCTCTCTTCATTATCAACCATCTTCTTCATATTGTCATGCCATGGGAGAACCATGCACATAGGTACTTTTAGTTTGTGTACAGATCAATCCATTCCATTACAGTTAATAATCTAAAAAAATAGGAATATAGTCATGTAGGTTGTTTTTCATTTATAGACATTAATTTTTATCAATGAATTTGCACTTTATTTCCAAACTCCTTGTGATGATTAGATGTTACTCTAGTGAACAGATAAACATAAATGCAGCATAATTGCTATGTACATTTACTTTTTTATTCCTCTGGTACCAAACTATCACAATACAAAAGAAGAGTAACCTCATACAAAAATAACATAATTCTCAGAAATTGAAAGGAATGTCTTATAATAAAACAGATGGCAATGGAAGCAGCTGCATGGTATCATTTCTGAAGTGTGTGAGACACATATGTGGATTGGATTACAGAGTGTGTACGGGAAAAGAATTGTGACTGCACATGAAAATAAGAAATTGAAGGAGTTTTGGCTTTTCTACCATGAGATTAAAACATGAGGACCAGGATTTAATTTTCCTTCAAGTACTTACTTCGCTGTCTACAAAATGAAGAGGGGATGCTATACTGTTATGCAAATGACTGGAAAAATTCCACTCTAATGTCTTTTTCCCCTTGCTCATTTAAAATTATTGCACATTCTGGCTTCTTTTTCTGCAAATTCACTTGTATTCTAAACCTACAGTATTTAAGAATCACTGTTCAACAAATGTTCTGATATTCTTCCTTTTAGGGACTTTGGAGTAAGACATGACCAGGTGATTGGCATGGCCAATGAAATGTGAATACTCTAATCACTTCCACATGGAAACTTTAAGCTACTTTCCATGATTGACCATAGTTCCTTCTCTTCCCTGTCTCAGTTTTTGGGTGAGAACATAGGTGAAGCCTCAGGGTCTGTCACCTTTTAAAATGAGTGGAATTCCCTGACAACCTGTTTTAGACATGTAGTGGTAGTCAAACACAAGGCAAGTTTAGTCAAACGTAAACTTGTACTGTGTAAGCCACTAAAAGTTGGGGAGTTTGTTACTGCTGCATTGCCTAGCCTATTCTAATAACTACCTTTCTGGTATGTCAGGCAATCGATCACGTGCTAAATTTTAGTATTGTATATTTAATAATAATGAGTCAGGTACTGAACTGTTAGGAGATTTGCAAATATTAGCACACTTCAAAGTAGTTATTACATAGGCTTTGAAAAAAAAGAAGGGAAGGGAAGGGAAGAGAAGGGAAGGGAAGGGAAGGGAAGTGCTGAAATCCTAAATAGCTTGGTGAAGGTGGCAGAGCTGGGTACAAAACCAAGAGCAGATCAGTGTAATAATGCCTTTTCTAATCTGCCTTAATAACTGTTGTTTTGTTTTTTAATTGTTGTAGTTTTCATTTCATAGCAGGGCAAAGTTTGAAAGTTAATCATTTTTCACTCTTTGTGTGTGTATGTCTGTGGGAGGGTGTGTTGTGACTGTAGATATATTTTGTTGAGGTTTCAGGGATAAAGAGTAGTCACTGTAATTTGACTCTCAAAACAGTACATTAGAAAGTAAGGCATGTGAAAAAGTCATTCAGGAAATCATTATGAATATAGCAAAGAAATGCAGACTGAAAAAAATGTAATAAATTAGATGCAAGGGGTGTATGTGCAAAGGATACTGATCCATGCTGACCCCTGGTGATGTACATGAGCTTTAGTTGAAGACAGCCTGGGGATGGGAGAAATTGACAACTTCTTTATGCACCAGTCTCTTCATTTCCACAATGGAAAATAACTACTTTGCCTATTGATTGTGAGAATTAAATGGGACAATGTAGGTAAATTTTTAAGACTGGCTGGCAATGGCACGTAATATATCTCAATGAATGTTAAAATGATGCCTCAGAAAATGAAAAAAAGATGAGGAAGAAGAGGAAAAGAAACCAAGTCTCTGTCTTCAGAGCTTTCATAATCAAAACTTCTAAATTACTTAGAGGAGAGTCTTGAAGATATGTTACTTGGTTTTTGGATGACTTACCAAAAAAGCATATGTACAATGTTCTTACTGAACATGTGTTATACGTAAAATGAAGACCACTTTAGAGCTGAAGAAAAGTGAGAGGCTTGTTCTTTAAGGTTCTTTGCAAGGAAAATACCAGGGAAGAATGTCATCTGTGTTTCCCTCTCTTACCAACCTCTCGACCTTGGTACAGTCTAGAAATTTAGCTTATTAGCCTCCAGTCTAATGGGTGTAAAACGATATCATTGTAGTTTTGATTTGCATTTCCCTAATAACTAGTGAGGTTGAGCATCTTTTCATGTTTTTTTTAGCCATTTGTATTTCTTCTTTGGAGAAATGTGTATTCCCATCACTTGCCCATTTTTAAATAAGTTGCTTTTGTCATTTACAAGATGTAGGATTTCTTTATATATGCTGGATATTAGGCCCCTGTTGCATAGATGTTTACCAAATATTTTCTCCCATTGAGGAAGCTGACTTTTCACTTTCTTGACAAACTCCTTTGAAATTCAAAAGTTTTTAATTTTGAGGCGGTTCCATTTATCTATTTTTTCTTTTGTTGCTCATGCTTTGGATGTAAAGTTTATGACCTGTTTCCTATACAAGCTCTTATAGATGTTTCCCTACATTATCATCTAGATATATGGTCTTGGTTCTTATATTTAGATCTTTGGTTAAATTTTATATGGGATGTGAGATGGTGATCCTCTCCCATTCGTCTGAATATGTATATCTAGTTCCCCAAGCACCATTGTTTGAAGAGGCCATTTTCTCCCAGTTGACGGGGGTTTAGAAGCCTTGTCTAATATCAAATGACTGTATACACTAGGATTTATATCAGAAATCTCAGTTCCGTTCCATTGGTCAGTATGTCTATCCTTGTGCCAATACCATGCAATTTTGTATGTTTTGAAGTCAGGTAGTGTGACTCCTCCAACTTCATTTTGCTTTTTCAATATATCTTTGGCTATTTGGAACCCCTTGTCCTTCCAAATAAATTTCATAGTTAGCTTTTTCAATTCAGTGAAAAATGCTGTGGTTATTTTTATTGGGGTTACATTAATCTATAAATCAGATTGAGTAGGATGGGCATCTTAAAGATGTTTAATCTTCCTATTCATGAATAGAGAATATCCTTCAATTTATTTAGGTCTCCTGTGATTTCTTTTAACAATGTTGTGTAGTTTTCTGCATACAAGTCCTTTATGTCTTTAATTGAGTTTATTCCTAATCATTTGATTCTTTTAGTTGCTATTTTAAATGGATTTTTTTCTTGATTTCTACCTCAGAATACTCATTATTCGTGTACAGAAATGCTACTGGTTTTTTGCTTATTACTCATATCCTGCCATATTACTGAACTCATTTATAAGCTCTAGAAGTTTTGTTATAGATTTCTCAGGGCTTTCTATGTATAAGATTTCATCAAATGTAAATTGAAATTTTTACATCTTCCTTTCAAATTTGGATACCTTTTATGCCTTTTTCTTGCCTTGGTGCTCAGGGCTCCTGAGGACACTAGACACATCCAGAACATTATGGGCAGGGCAGACAGCTCAAGAGTTAGGTGCCCTGCCAGTAGGCCTTACCTTAGAATTTATGCTTGCCGATGTGACAGAGTTGGACTCATTTGTGGTTTCTCTACATATGGCTCTTCTGCCCCTTCTCTTTGAACTTATAAGTTAGTATTCTACCTGACAGTGTATGTCCAAGAGACATAAATCTTTGGTCCATCCATGTGCCAGTTGGTCCCTGAATCTCAGCAGTAACACCTACTCTCCAGTTCATTGGACTCACCCAGGAAAATTAACAAGAAGATGATGATGAACACCATCCATCCCAAGGAACAGACTATCTGTTGCCAGTAAGATAGTTTCATCCATCTGCTCCATGGGATCTAAGCCTCTTCTCAGTTAGAGATGAGTGGGCATCACCATCCCGAATCATCAAGACAAAGGAATGAACAATGGACTAAAGTAGACTTACTATTATTCTAATATAGACTTATTTTTATTCTAGCAATGGAAGAACTTTTATCTCTGATGTGGAGGCAGTGGCCACCGGAGGTTCTGAGGAGAGGGAGAGGGAAAAATAGGTGTAAAATGGGGGCATTTTCAGGACATAGGAATTATCCTGCATGATGTTGTAATGATGGCCATTATATATTTTGTCATAACTCACAAAATTGCATGGGACAGAGCATAAACTATAATGTAAACTATAAACTGCGGTTAGTGGCAGTACTTCAGTATGTGCTCATCAATTGTAACGAATGTACCATACTAATGAAGGATATTGTTGTTGTGGGAAGGTGTGGGAGGTAGAGGGAATAGGGCATATGGGAATCCTCTTTATTTTAATGTAACGTGTAATCTAAGGTTTTTTAAAAATAAGTAAATGAAACATAAAATAAAATTAAAATAGAAAAAATAAATCTAAAGAAATAATAAATATTCTGTAGATCTGAGCAATCTGATATTACTAAATTATACAACAACCATAGGAAGATTTATGGAACAGTGGCAGGGAAATGAAAGGCTCACACAGTGAACTTATATGAGAACAAATGAAATACTGTGTCCCTTAAAGTGTGCTGTTTGGAGAGGACTCTGAATGAGAAACCAAGTAGGGTGCATAGTGCTTCTGAAATTTGTCATAAAGAATGAACTAGGGATGTTTAATTTTATATCAAAGAAAAGCCTCAGCAGAGACATGCATGTCATCTTCTAATATTTGAAAGGCAGCCTGAGAAACAGGTTTTGTTTCTGGTTCAGGGAGTGAAAAATCCATGGAATGTTGTTTATTGCCCTATAAAAGGAACATTTTTTAAATGTTAAAGTTACCTAATTAGAATCCCATGAAATAGTCCTCGTCAAATAAGTTGCCCCACAGAGTAGTAAAATCATCATCTAAGTTGGGTTCAAGAAGCTGTCAGAAAGCCCTTTTGTGAGAATTAACAAAGGGAAATTGGTATTTTCTGGGAAGCTGGGCCAGTTGCTTTATAAGGATCCTTCAAAAACTATGAAATAATATAATTACCTT
Organism: Dasypus novemcinctus; assembly: GCF_030445035.2. NCBI lineage: Eukaryota > Metazoa > Chordata > Mammalia > Cingulata > Dasypodidae > Dasypus > Dasypus novemcinctus. The sequence goes on from NC_080674.1 coordinate 21,372,900, forward strand.
TCTGCATATCTCTGTTTAGCATTACTCACAGATTCTTCAGATATTATTCAACATTTACTCTGGCAAGGTAACACAAGCTAGTGTTGCATTTGTATCATCTCCTTTAAGTTATGAGAGAGGTACCATTACACTTGTAAAATAATATTAGGAAAATGAGGTATAGAGAAGTTAAACAGCATGTGCATGATCCTAAGATAATAAATGGGGAAGCTGGTATTTGAATCCAAGCAATATGATTCTAGAATCTAGTCTTTTCAACTTTTCTCCTTATGGACTACAAAAAGAACCACTTTCTTGAACTATTTTTCTTTATGTCTAGCATGTTTTGTCATGTGCTAATATATTGGCACTACATCCTATTACTAAAACATCATTATACATCTTAAGGACAAAATATAAAACTTTGATGCACTGTAGCTTAATTCTTTTTTTTTTTATTGACTTTGTAATAATATTACATTAAAAATATATATGTGAGGTCCCATTCAACCCCACCCCCCCACCCCCCCTCTCCCCCCCCCAACAACACTCGTTCCCATCATCATGACACATCCATTGGATTTGGTAAGTACATCTTTGGGCACCTCTGCACCTCATAGACAATGGTTCACATCATGGCCCATACTCTCCTCCATTCCATCCAGTGGGCCCTGTGAGGATTTACAATGTCCGGTGATTACCTCTGAAGCACCATCCAGGGCAGCTCCATGTCCCAAAGACGCCTCCACCTCTCATCTCTTCCTGCCTTTCCCCATACCCATCGTCCATCATGTCCACTTTTCCCAATCCAATGCCACCTCTTCTATGTGGATAGCTTAATTCTTTTCATCTTTTTAAAACCTGAGAATAAACACTTGACTTTTGAATTAGACTGAGGTTTTAAGAGACGTTCTTTTTAAAAATGTTATTACCTTGAGCCTCACAGATTGCTAACACCACAAGCTTCATTTCTCTTCTCTAATTTAATGACTCAACAATATAAAATTTTCTTTTTAAAAATGATTAATCACTTGGGCCATGGCTTTCTTTCCCCTGTCTGAAAAATAGTATCTAAATGGCTTGGTTGATGTTATGAAACAGTGTAGATAATGCTCGCATGGAAAGGAGTTAAGATAAGAGTATGAGGGTGGTGTTTAGACATTTCCAGTGACGATCTTGTCTTGTGTAAGTACTCTCTTAAAAATTTGGAGAAACTTGTTATTTTGATTTAAAAACAGCCAGTGTTTCTTGACTGCTGGCGTAATGCTGACACATTCTTTGGATGAGTCAACAGTCACAATGACAGTATATTAAATAGCATTATGCAGATGAAAAGAAGCAGAATGAAAATTCTGTTCGACAGAACTAAGCAAGCAACATAATTTTGGTAACAAATATTTGGTATCATTTAGAACTGTGGATTATAAAACTGTAAGACCATATACCCTTATATTAAAGCACCAAAAGTATGCTTTACTTTATGGAGATACAAGTCCAGATACTTAGAAATATCTGAAGGGCACATGAATGAATATATCACTTGCCTTTATATATAAAGGAAGTTGTAAGTTGTGTCATCCAGAGTTTGAGGCAACTGAACACTTCTTATACTTCGTTGTTCTAACACAAAATGATGTTCCCTCCACAAAGAATGGCTTTTATGTTGAATGATACAGGAAGAGGGGTAGCCTCTTCATATGGGAAAAAAAAAAGAACATGGCATCAAACTGAAATAATTAGATATATTTCCTACCTAATTTGTTTTGTATTTATTGTATCTCTATTACTGAGACTGCAAATTTCTGGACAGAATCATCTGACTTCCACATTTTGATTTTTAGAAGTTCAATAAAGAGTTTGCAATAACAATTCTATATGCATAATAAGTAGATCAAAATATCAAGGGAAATTTTTCCCTAGATCTAGATTTCATATTTGTATAACAATAATAAAAAAGACATTTTTTTTCCAAATTTTAAAATTTGTAATTTTTTAGAAAAAGTTTGTTACCAGAAGACATTATTTTCTTTCAACAATAAAGATCATTACATGGCAGCTTATTTAGTAGCATGAAACAACAACCACATCAATAAAAATATTTAATTGTCAGGAAAAAAGAACCCATCAAACAAAATTTTCTTTGGGTATCAATCTCCTTTCAGTAAACCTTCACGCCTTTCTAACATTTTACCCTCTTTTGAAATACTGCATGTATTTGTTGAAGGTACGGTTTCTCAACATCAGCACTAATGTACATTTTGGACCAGATACTCTTCCTTGTAGGGGACTATCCTGTGCATAGAAGGATGTTTAGCAGTATCTTGCATTTTACTTTACCAGATGCCAGGAGTATTCCTTTAGTCCTTCACTTGGAACAGTCAAAAATGTCTCCAGGCATTGACAAGAATTTGTCTCTAGGGGACAAATTCCTCCCAGATTGAGGCCACCATCCTCCATACCTGCCTTTCCACATGATAGTTGAGGTTTTCCATTTTGTCTGCATGCCCATTGACCTTTGCTCCTATTCTTTCTGCCTCCAATACAATTTAATTCTGTTTTCCCACACCTTTATGGAACTTGCAAAAAAAAAAAAAAAAGAAAAGAAAAGGGTGGGGAGAATATTTGGAGGAATTGTACAATGGCTGTTCTTCCTACTGTCGCAGGCCTACCCCAGGACACAAAGTCTGGGCAGCAGAGCAGGGACTGGGATTCTGCCATTGCTCTCCCCTTCTGCAAGACACACTTCTGTGCAGTTCAGTAAATGCACAACTTTCCATGGTGTTCTGTTTGTAATATTCCTAAAGGTGATTTGTAAATGGATGAGGCAGACTCAGAAGTTAAGGACAACATATAACAGATAGTTGTGTTCCCAAGCCATCCTTCAAAAGTCCATTTACTCATAATTAAGTTGAACTCTGTAAATGGTAATCTCCTGAATTATGAGACCTAGTGACAGGGAAAACAGGTGGTAGCATTTTAAAGGAGGAGATGAAATAGAAATAGGGCTGATTTTCCTTTCTGTGGTCCAGTTTATTTAAAAAAAAGTTGAATCAAAATGGTTTAGTTTGTATATGTATGCTCTTGAATCAATAAGTTTACAGAATTTCCAAAAAAAGCAGCAGCACTATTGGGAACAGAGAGACAGACTTGTTTTGTTGCCTGAAGTTGATTCCATGCTTACTCTCCACAAATGAAAACATATGTTCTATCAGTGATGCTAAATGTCTGTGGGTAAGTGAAGTAAGTAACTTATAGACTCATTGTCTCCACATAATAAGAATTATGAGTTAAATAAATCAACAAATATTTTGGTTGCATATTTTCATAAATATTTTTATTTTAAAGGGAAGATGTTGGTAAGTCAAGTTTCTGTCTCACTGACTTTTAAAAAAAAAAATAACAAATCTAAAATAAAGCACCTAGGAAAGTGGCCCATTAGAAGAGCAACACCCAGAAAATCAGTACTGTTTCTATACAATAGCAATGAACAATCAGAAGAAGAATTAAAGAAAAAAAAAACATTTAAAATAGCAATTAAAAGAATCACATATCTAGGAATAAATCTAACCAAGAATGTAAAGACTTGTACATAGAAAATGAATATTGCTAAAAGAAATCAAAGAAGACCTAAATAAATGGAAGGAGATTCTGTGTACATGCATTGGAAGACTAAATATTGCTAAGATACCAATTCCAAATAAAGCAATTTACAGATTCAATGCACTCCCAAAAAAAATTCCAACAAACTTCTTTGCAGAAATGGAAAAGCCAATCATTACATTTATATGGAAGGGGAAGGGTCCCAGAATAGATAAAGCTTTCGAAAAAAAAAAAAGAATGAAGTTGGAGGATACACATTTCACTACAAGTCTACAGTAATCAAAACAGCATGGTACTGGCATAAGGACAAACATATAGACCAAAGGAAAAGAATTGAGAGCTCAGAAATCAGCCCTCACATTTATGGCCAACTGATTTTTGACAAAGGAGCAACGACTACTCAATTAGAAAAGAATAGTCTCTTCAACAAATGGTGCTGGGTAAACTGGATTTCTACTTTCTCCCTCCATTTTTTTTTTTTTTTAAAAGCAGATCACACATCACCAAAAATAAGTGTTTTATTTCCAGGCTTCCATTACTGCTAGTTATGGCTTAACACATTTCTAGACAATTTGCTTTTTAAATGGAAATAGTATGTGCAATTTTTGACAGATGTCCTTTGCAAGAGGGGATAATGTCTCTTCTTAAACTTTCTCCTTTGGGCTGGCTGGAAGTGATGGCTGGAATACAAGCAAATACTGTTGACCACTAACTTCTGAATTTATTGGCCAATGTGTATAAAAACTGTGCCAGCTCTGTGCTGATAAACTTTGTACTATTTTTAAATGAGAGAAGAATTTTGTTGCAAAATTATTTTGTGTTTTGGTGACTCCAGGTGGTGTGAGATTATAAACCAGATGGGGGGTTTGACTAAATACTGGATAAGCAGAAATCTGGGAGACAATCATTTCAAATTCTAAGAGTTCCTTTAGACTTACCGTCCAAACCCTTCTTTGGAGTTCTCAACACTATGTGTATTCTTCTGGTCTAAGAGATTGGTCTAAATATAGTGGCCTAGCACTTATAGAGGTAATAGAGTCATATAACCCAAATATTTGTAAATATTACTTGTGATTTTTTTTTTTTATCTAATTCAGTTCTACTATCCACCAATTATTCTACATAGGTAAAATAATTCTCATTTTATAGATAAAGGAGATAAAATAATCTTAAATAAGCAGGCAAATAATGAGAATGAGAACCCCTTATATTCAATGAGCTCTTCCTCTGTATAAGCCAACAACAATACTCTTTATATCATTAATGCTTTATATTATTAATTCATATTGCAATCACTTGTGAGAAGGAAATATTATGATTCCTTTCATGAGAAGAGAAAACTTTGTCTTAGAAAAGGTTAATCACTGATAGGGACTGAATTATGTCCCCCACAAAAGGCATTTGCAAGTCCCAACTCCTGATCCTATGTGTGTGAACTTATTTGTAAATATGGCTTTTGAAGATGTATTAGTTAAGATGTGCACAAATTGAATGAGGGTGGGCCTTAATCCAATGTGGCTGAAGTCCATATAAACAAAGGAAATTGGACAAAAAACATGGGGGAAGCCAGAAACTAGAAATCAATGGAACCCAGAAGAGAAAGGGTAAGATGTCCCCATGTATATTGCCTTGTGATGGAAAAAACAAGGAATCTCAAAGATTGCTGGCCATCTAGAAGATGCTAGTCCCAGGAGGAAACAAGCCTTCTAGCCTTTGAAACTGTGAGCCAGTGAACTCCCATTATTAAGTCAACCCATGGCAAGGTATTTGTTTTAGTAGCAAGGACACTAATACAAGCACTTAGCTAGATTCATATAAGCAGATAAAATGTAGAGCCAGAAGTCATCATGTCATATCATTTCACACTCCATGTTATCTTGCTGTCTCCCAAGTCTACTTCTCTTCTCCTCCTTTTCTTTATCCTTCACCATGCTCCCCAAGGTCATGAGTGTTTATTGACGGATTATAATACTCTGTAGATATTTTCTCCTCTGTTTTTAAAAAATGTGGTGCAGACAAGATCTGTTTTAGGAAGAAAATGTTGGTAGGTAAAGTTTTAATACTTTCTTACTCTTTCTTCCATTTCATTCATTATACCAAAGTGTTCAGTCGTTGCCCAATACACTGTATTGTAGGGGAACTGTCCAGATCTTCTCTTTCAGAATTACACCACATCCTGCCATCAGTGTTGTCATCATCACATTCTAATATTGTTACCATGTTCAATGTTGTAACTGTTCTATTTAGCAGCTGGTTAATTCAAATTAAAGTGACAAGACTTTACAAATATTATAGGAAGAACTTCTATGAAATACTTTGCTGAAACTCAAGGAGTCACAGTGTTTATGATGACATTTCTAGGCACTGTTCCTGACTGTTGGAGTAATAATTTTTGGTTGATGGGGCTTTTCAGAGCTCTTCAGGTCATACCACATCAGTGTCAGTCCATTTGCCACTTACAGGTTTCACCAGAGAGAGCATAAATGAGAAATGTAACAGCAAATAATTCCTAGGACAAGCTGTAAATTTCCTTTTATGACTTAGTAAATTCTAAATTCAAGAGGCACAATGGTGATGATGACAAGGTTGCATAAGAGGTCAAGGGACAGTTCCATTGCTCAGCATATAGTCACTTTATATTTCAAAGGGGTTAAGGTCATACAAAATTAAGAAATGCAAGGCATTTATGACTGCAGATTATTTAAGATCCAAACTTCACTGTACTTTTACTCATCCAGAAGATTGATTTATGTCATATTAGGTACATCTTAATTTATCTGTTCTAATACTATCAGTGGCTCCTTTTAATAAATAACATTTCTAGAAGGGCAATAAATTATTTTCTGCCTTTTCCAATCTAGAGATGTCTTTGAACACAGTGCCATAGATAGTTCAAGAATTTTCAAAATCTCAAAAATTAAAAGATAGGAACAATCTAGATGTCTATCAGCTGATGAATGGTTAAACAAATTATGGTATATATATATGTATGATGGAATATTATTCAGCTGTAAGAAAAAATGAAGTCATGATACATATGACAACATGGATGAACCCTGAGGAAATTATCTTGAGTGAAGCAAGCCAGACATAAAAGGACAAATACTGTATGTTTTCACTAATATGCACTAAATAAAATGAACCAAATTTTGGAGTTCATGGCTAGAATATAGGTTGTCAGAAGCTAGAAAGAGGAAAGAGAAGGGGGAATTGAGACTTAATTTGTAGAATTTATAATAAGATTGATTCTAATAGTTTGGAAATAGATAGAGGTGATGATAGCACATTACAGTGAGAGTAATGAGCAGTGCTAATATATAGCATGATTGCAGTTGAAAGGAAAATTTAACATGTATGTCACTAGAAGGAAAGCTAAAGGATGAAAATGGGGCTGTATTGCACAGTAACCCTCTTGTGGACAATAAGTGTGGATAATATTACAAATTATAAGAATATTTTCCTATGAATCAGAACAAATGTAGGTTAATTTTATAAGATATTAATAATAGGGTGGTATTGAGCAAAAATACACCTAAAGCAAACTGTGGCCTGTAGGGAAGTATGATATTATTATTTTCCATCAGTTGTAAAAAATTTAGGATTATGCTAAGTACAAGAAACCAAACATAAAGTATTATATATTATTTGATTCCAACTATACAAAATATAGACATAAATTTATGGAGATGGAATTAGATTAGAGGATATGTATGACAGGGGAGGGATAGAGGGATCAAGAGATGACTGCTAAGGGGTAGAGGTTTTTCTTTATGGAGTAATGAAAATGCTTTAATATTGATTGTGGTGATGAATGTACAACTCTGTGATTATACCAAAACCCACTGAATGTACACTTTAGATAGATAGTATGGTACGTGAATATGTCTCAAAAAATTGCTTTAAGAAAAGATTAAATCATCTTTCCTTTGCTCAGCTAGTTCACATTTTGAAAAGATGTTTAATCATGCCTGTAACTTAATCAAAATAAATTTTATCTATATTATAAAATTCAAAGATTAGTAGAGATATTGGGTAAAAAGAAAAGAAAAATATCTTGCACTAATGCAATTGCCAAACACCCTTTCTATGTGACCTATAATTATCCTTTTTCCTACTAATTTCCATTAATACTTTTTTATTTATTCAGCAGAAACTTAGCAAGATAGTTTGTAACCCCAGGTAACTTATTTTCTAGTGAGGGGAGATGGAAAAAAAAATTTACACACACATAAATATATTTATGAAACACAGGTATTATGAAAGATATATATATATATATATAAAACATACAATACTGTCTATTATGTGAAGAAAATAAAAGTAAGGTAAGGAAATACTGTGACAGACCTACCTGGGGGTGGTTGCTCTGGCTCATTTGAACAGAGTACTGTAAAATGAGAACAGTTTAGCTAGAGGGATTAGAGAAACTGAAGGTCTGAGCTAGAGACACCTTTAATGTGATCAATTAAAATCCAGAAGGCCAGAGTAGCTGGAGTAGAAATGCTAGGCAGTCGGCGTATACAATAACAGGGTGCAGATGACTGGGCCTTAAAGTCCATTGTAAGGACACTTTGATTATGAGTGCAATGGGAAGATATTTCATTTCTGAACATGGATGGGATATGATTTTATTTATATTTTAAAAGGATCTGTGCTGTCTGGAGAATAGACCATTGAGGGGAACACACAGTAAAGGAAGAAAGATTAGGATGCTACTAAACAAGATCAGTTTAGATTGCAGTAACTTGAACTTGGGTGACAGCTATGGAAGTTGTAAGAAGTAAGATCTGAAAATGATTTGAAGTTGGAATCCCTGGAATTTGTTAATAGATTAAAGTGAGGGTTGAAGGAAATTAATGTGTCTGGCTAGAATAACTGGAAGAATGGAGTTGCCATCTATAGCATTTATTGAGATTAGGAACACTTGAGCAGAACCCCAGAGGGGGTAGGATAAAAGGGGTTAACTTTTGGGTGTAACTGACTGGCCAATGGAGATAACTAAGAAGATTGGTCCATATGAACCTGTAGTTCAGGGCAGATGTTACGGTCATAAATAAATATTACAATGTATTTGGAAGTCAAGCATTTAAGGAGCTAGGTTTCCAAAAAGATTGAATTGTCCAGTGAGGTGAGAGGAGAGTGACCCAGTGGTCAAGTAAAGAAAAGATTCAAAATGAGGAAGTCAAAAGATGGTGTGATTTTGTCAAATGTTGCTGATATGTCAAAAAAGGTTATGTTGGAGATTTGACTGTTGGATTTGACAGTGTTTTGCAAAAACGGTTTTCATAGATTTCTGGGAAAGAAAATCTTATTGACATTAGTTCAAAAAGGAATCAGAGAAGTTGAGGTACAGATGAGGGACAACTCTTTCAAGGAATCTTGCTGCAAAGTGGATTAAGAGGAAAATGGAGCAGTAGCTGGAATAGGATAGAGAAAACAAAGGAGAGATTTGAAATGAAAGCTATGACAGCATGTTTAAATGATGATGGGGGAAATATACTAGAGAGGCCAAAATAAAAAGCAAAAAGAGACAAAAATAATAGGGTTGGGATTAGAGATGATTTGGACAGTTCAGCAACTGAAACAGAAAAGAAATGGCAGAGGGCATGTGAACAAATACACGTGTGGTAAATGTTTGTGTCCTTAAAGGAAAATAATTCACCAGAAATATGTCTTTTACCTTGGAAATGATAAATAACAATGAATAATGCATGTGAAATTAATTTGTGGACTGTAAAGCACCTTAGCATTATTTTCATTATTAAAAATAAGAATAGAAAATGATACAGTTAAAAACAGGGAATCCTTGAAAGGGATGAGAGTGATATTACTCTTTTAAATTGCATACTTAAATGGAACACATGTGGGAAAAAAAAAGGTTTGCAGTCTTATTAACCCAAATTCAAAGTAATTTAAAATAGAACTGTATCACTCAAGTGAGCAAGTGTTTGCTTTTAGATAGTCTATTGTTAAAGTTTAAAAAGTGCAATCTCTTCATACTGTTTCGAGTCTGCTACTCAATGCACAAAAGCAATTAGGAAGAAGAGTATTAGCAAGTATCACTCAGAAAATAAATATTTACCGTCAACCTTACAGATGTGAAAAGTCCCATTTCCACATGTAGTACTAATTGGATTTAAACAGTTTCCTGTGTATTCCATTAAACCTTTGATACTCTTTGAACAAATTGCAGCACCATATTAGTTTTTAAGCTTTAAAAGCCATTAAATGCAGTTTAGGACACTAACTAAAACTCTAAAACGAGAGCATTATGTGAGCCTGTTTCAAGGTCCCTTTCAGTATTAAGTGATCTAAACACCTAATTTACAAAACATTTCTCAACACCATGGACGGTTAAAGTTTATACTTTAATAGCTAGCTTTCACTATTATTCAAAGGAAATACAAATAACTTGAGTGCTCTGTCTTTATTGAGAAATTCTTATCCAAATTTTTATTCAATGCTCACTTAATCTTTCTTTTAAAAATAGATAGAAAAAATTGCATATGGCAAAAACATAAAAGGCATAAATCTATATTCCTTTTCATATTTTATACTGTACTGTATTTCCACTACGTTAGCAACCAAGGAAGAAACTGGCCAAATTAATAATGAATTAATGCCTGCAATCAAAATATTTACACATGATTTAGTGTATCATTAAAGAAGTGTGAGGAGTGCTGCCTCATAAAACTCCTAGTTTTTAAAGAAGATTTGGTGTGATGACAGTGGGAAGACAGGCATCATCATTATTTAGTAGTATAATTCATTATAAATGTTGTGTTCTTATTACATACCCTGTCTCTTTTTAGTTTACGTACAAGTTTTAAGACATATAATCTTCAATATAAGCTGGCAGCAAAGGTATGATTATACCCTTTTTCAGAAGTGGAATCTGAGTCTCAGATTTCCCAAGAACCTCCAGGCAGTGATAAAGCACCTAGAGACAGCCTCTGAACTTGAGTTGGCTTCTCTTTCTACAAAGATTTCCCTGGTTTCCAATAGGTTATCAGATATAAGGGATATCAAAATCACAAATTTCCAGTCCTATTTTTGGGCTACTCTATAGAAGTTAAATAAATCTGATGTATTATCAGAAAATGCCCAGCAACTCCCTGTACATAAATGGTAACAATTTAAAACTCCTGGCAGGTCTTTATTACAGCTGTATGTATTTAGTTTCCTCTTTTACCAGAACCTTTTAAGTACAACATGGATATTGATAAGACAAGATTTCAAAGCAGAATTGATTTCTAAGCAAAATAGCTCCTGTCATCCCTGTATACTCAATGCAAAGTATTTTTATTGGCTTAAATAACATGTACTTCAAAAGGTTTATCTGCTGATAAAAATATGAAACACTCAAAGCTTTTCTGAAAATGGTATTAATTACTGTTTTGATATAGCTGTACTATAAGCTGATAATCATCAACTAACACCTATTTGCTAAGTGACAAATACAGTATTAAAGGACAAAAGTAAAAAACAAAAAATGTATAAAATTAAACCTGTAGCTGAAAGGCAGTCACAGCATACCATGGCGGGAGAGATCCTGAAGAGAATGCTGGAACTCAAGTATAATAGAAGCTATGGTTACAAAGTTGTCCTAGAGTCTCTATAATACAATAAAGGCCACAAGATCTTCCAAGAACAACCACAAACTATGCACAAAATAAATGATCTATATAAAAGAAACACTAAAATATAGCAAATTTTGGAGTAACAGATGAGTGTTAAAACAACAACCAAAAGATAACGTATTTTATGTTGACCTTAAGAACAATTTCCTTTTAGAAGGACATTTCTACTCTTTGACTTCAAGGGGATATTTGGATAGCCATACTAATATGTATGGCTGCTGACAGAATTTTTATTATTATTACTATTTTTGGAGTTACTGTGCCTAGCATTGAACCCAGGATCTTGTATGTGGGAAGCCAGTGCTCAACCACTGGGCCACAGTTGGCTTCACCGTGTTGGTTGTTTCATTTGTTGTTCTGGTTTTGTTTTTAGGAAGTGCTGGGAATTGAACCCGGGACCTCATATGTGGGAAGGAGGCTCTCAACTCTTGAACTACATTTGCTCCCCCAGTGAACTTTAACTATACCTCTATAATGCCTTCATGAAACTTGATTCTGGAAACAGAACATAATGGAAATATTATCTACCCAGGCATTGTTAAAAGACAAGCTATAGTCTACAAGCTTACCGAAAGTAAGCAAAGAAGAGAACTGAGTGAAAGTGAGGGGTACTGACATGCTCATATTTCAAGATATCAAGTGAATAAGATAAACAAATTTAATAATATTAATTAAAGATGAAAGAAAACAGAAAACCCTAAATTGTGACTGCTATTAAAACTGTGAAATGGAGAAAAAGCAAGGGTGGGGTACAGGTTAAATTGTCAATTCTAAAAGCAGAAGTCATTAAAAACATAAGAATGGGAATGCAGTTATGGACCAAAGTAGACATTATTATTCTAGCAATAGAAGAACTTGTAACATTGATATAAAGACAGTGGCCACCAGAGGATCACTGGAGGGAAGGGAGAGGGAAAAATAGGTGTAACATGGAGCACTTTGGGGACGTTGGACTTGTTCTGCATGATGTTGCAAGGACAGTTACAGGACATTGTATGTTTTGTTAAAACCTATAAAATTGTGCAGTGCAAAGTATAAACCATAATGTAAATTACAGACCATGCTTAGTATAAATGCTTCTATATGTGTTCATCAATCATAACAAATGTACTACACTAATGAAAGATGGTGTTAATGGGGGAAGGTGAAGGGGGAAGGGGCAGCGAGTGGGGTAGATGTGAACCCTCTATATTTTTGCTGTAACATTTATGTAATCTAAAATTTCTTTAAAAATAAAGGAAAAAATGATTGAAGTTACTTAATTAAGAAATAGCAGTATATAAGCATGTTATATATATAGATGTCAAGGTAACTGTCTCCCCTACCCCAAGACAGGTAACAAATTATTAGAGGTTTTGTTTCTGGGGAAAGTGGGGATGGGTATCTTTTCCTTAAAAAGATTTCCATTCCAGTTTGGTCTTTGTAAAAAAAAAAAAAATATATATATATATACACATATATATATATATATGTGTGTATATATATATATATATATATACACATACACACACATTTTTTTTAAAGAAGTTTTAGATTACATAAATATTATATCAGAAATACAGGAGACTCCCGTATACCACCCCTCCTCCCACACTTTCCCACATTAACAATATTAATTTCATTAGTATGATACATTTGTTACAATTGATGAGCACAAATTGAAGCATTGGTTACTAACTATGGACTACAGTTTACGTTATAGGTTATGCTTTGTACTGTATAAGTTTATAGGTTTTGACAAAATGTATAATGGCCTGTATCCCTCATTGCAATGTCATGGAGGACAATTTCAAAGTCTCAAATGCCCCCATGCTGCACCTACTCCTCCCTTTTCCTCCCTCAGAAGCTCTGGTGACCACTGCCTTTATATCAATGAGATAAATTTATGTCATTGATATAAAGGCAATGGCCTCCATTTTGTCCTCATGTTGAATATTTTGATTTTTTGAAAATGCCTAAGAGTTACTCTGTTGCATAGCTCTCTTTCGTGTGGGCATACTGAAGCCAAACACCTAGGACATTTACGGTAATTTTAACTTTAAGAACATGAATACCAAAGCAAAAGGTAGAATATTCATAGCAGTCTCTCACAACTGGACACTTGTCCTGACTTTCAGTATGTAGAGCTATAATCATTAGGAGAGGATAAGAACTTGTTTCACAAATGTTTTAGCCCCCATTATAGTTTTAAAATGTAAATATGTCCATTTAGCACTTCAAATGATTCATTAAATACCCATTTATATACTTTTATTTTTTATTTTTTTTTTTTTTTTAAAGATTTTTATTTTTATTTATTTAATTCCCCTCCCCTCCCCCGGTTGTCTGTTTTCTGTGTCTTTTTGCTGCGTCTTGTTTCTTTGTCCGCTTCTGTTGTCGTCAGCGGCAAGGGAAGTGTGGGCGGCGCCATTCCTCGGCAGGCTGCTCCCTCCTTCGCGCTGGGCGGCTCTCCTTATGGGTGCACTCCTTGCGCGTGGGGCTCCCCTACGCGGGGGACACCCCTGTGTGGCACGGCACTCCTTGCGTGCATCAGCACTGCGCATGGGCCAGCTCCACACGGGTCAAGGAGGCCCGGGGCTTGAACCGCGGGCCTCCCATGTGGTAGACGGACGCCCTAACCACTGGGCCAAAGTCCGTTTCCCGCATTTATATACTTTTATGAGCTAAATATTTTATAACCCAAAATATTGTTTGTCTGATAGGCAGAGAATAATATTTTGTGCATACATATACTAAGACACTGCAAGGCACATCAGATTATTATATTTTTTCTCTTAAGGTCAGTAAGAAGGTTCATTCTTAGCCATAGTCAATTCAAGTAGAATCTGAAGAAATGTCAGTCAAGCAGAATAATGACAGTCCCCTATTAACCAAAATAACACAACATAATTACTGATTCTAACCAAGGCAGTCCTATTTTTAACCTATGAATGTCAGGGCATAGTCTGGTATTTAGCTCCTAGAAACTGTCTATTTTTCTTTTTTTGGTAGAAGTACCACAGAGAAGGCCAATCTTTGCCTTTTACTCCCTAGAGATCAGTCTCTTGCAATTTAGAGTGATCTATGTAATTTTAAAAGAGCTTGAGTCAGAGAAAAGCAACAGAGTTTTATAATAAAAACGCACTTTGGCTTTACAATAGCTTACTTTTTTTCCAGAAAAGAGAGATATGATCAAAATGCACTAAATGGGCTTCTGATATTAATTTTGGCAAGTATATTTACAATTCATTACAAAAAAATAAAACCACTTTCTCCTACATTAGGGAATAAACTTGTTTTCCCATTTTGTGGCATAAGGCAGAATTTAACCTTTTAATAGAAGATGGTGTGGCATGCTGAAAATTCCAAATGTGAACTACCCATTTATTCATTTATTGAGGTCTAACTAATTTCTCTGAAACCCTGTTAAAGAAACTCCTTGCGTATTAATTTTTTCAGTGTTAACTATGATGACAGCAGAATTCAGCTCATGCGACATTTTCTTCTATCATATTTATACCAATGTAATGCTTCAAAGCATTTTTCTAGATAATTACAAATTTCTTGAGTTATAGTTTGTTTTAGTTTGCTAGACCTTCCATACACATAAAATGGGTAGTTTAAGAAAACGGAAATGTATTGTTTCCATCCCAAAATCAAGAGTCAGCAAGGCCAGGGCTTTTCTTAAACCTGCGGGGAAGAATCTGATCCATGCCTCATCTAGCTTCAGTCGTTGGCCAGCAATCCATGGCATTCTTTCCTCTTTCTCTTACTAACTCTTTATTTGTCTTAATTTCCTCTTTTTATATGAGCACAAGTTGTACTGGATTAAGAGCCCAGTCTACTCCTACATGACCTCATTTTAACGTACCTAATTCCATCTGTAAGGACACTATTTCCAAAGAATGTCACATTCTGAGGTACTGGGGTGGGGAGGGGTGTGGGAATGATTCAATCCATAACATGATACTATCATGTTAAAATAAAATAAAATAGTACCACTAAGGACAAGTGAGGATTCCAATTCTAAAATGTATTTCAAGTTTTCACCAAAATTCATTAGAATTGATTAATGCTTTACTAAAGAAGGAAATTGATAAGACCTGGTAACTGAGATGGACTATAAGTTTGTCACTAGGACAATTGACTGTGTGGTGGTGCAAGTCACCAAAATGGGGTATTGCAGACCAAGTTTAGAGAGATGGGGAATGATGGTACCATGCTGGAGGCACCACTGAAGCATGTGGATGCAGATATATTCAATAATATCTGGAAATACGTTTGAATTTAAAAATAATTAGGATTGGAGAAACACAGTTAGGAGTAATCAACAGTTTTAGAAATAATTATTTACAAAGGGAGTAGAAAATGTGGACAAGATTGCTGCTTATAATAGAGAAGCATATGGTAAGGACACAAGTACAACACTGGGGAAAACAGAAGTAAAAGGGCTGGAGAGAAATTCCACATACCATTGTTTGTACACCCTGATTTGTCATGGTCCCAATCAGCTTTTCCAGCTGGAGCTTCAGGGAGAGAGCAATATTAACAAGGGAAAGGTTTCGGCCTACTATAATTAAAAATACCACGTCTATAGGTCAAGATGGATTAAATTACAAAGACACTTCAACCAAAGTGTGATTCTCAAATCTCTGAGAGAGAGAGTGCTACACTTTGAAAGGACTTGTGCTGGAAGCAATGAATGAAATTTACAAGGACAAAAAAAGTAAAAGTAGACTTGCCTAACTTAAAATTTATCTGGGAATCTGACAAAATATTATCTCAGAATAGCAGCAAAGGATGAGAAATTAGGTGTTCAACAGGTGCATAAATGATGTTATCTCTTTGTGACCCAGTTTGCAAATGATTCCTGCTGCATAGGTATCAATGCTGGGAAGACTCAGTTGCCAAATGTTCTAGCAGAAAAGATGGAAGCAGTAGAATGCAGCTTAGTGGCAGCCAATAGTTTTTGTTTATGGTCCAAATATAATGAAGTCCAAAGAAAGAAATATTAAATAACAAGAACAGCAACATGTGTTCCTGCACTGGTGGGCTTAGTCTAACACTTGTTTCTCTAATTTTTGGGCCTTGACTAAATTCATCCCTCAGGGGATAAGGGAAGTAGTTATTGATATTCAAATCCTATGCACAAGCTACTCAGGTGATCAGTATATGAATCTAGTAATATTTTTGTTTGATAACTTCCAAAATAAACAGATATTGTTTCTTATTTATGTGTGCTATTTAGATAGCATAGCATTCACCCCTGCTCCCCACAGAAAAAGGTTTCCCATCATCTATGATAGTTTACAAATTCCCAAGTGAACTAGTCTCCAATTTCCTTTCTGACCTCATCTCCTAATACTCCATCACTGATATATTCTGTTCCAACCAAACTGGTCTCCTTCTCATTCCTTGAGCATGGTGGGTGTATCTTTATTCTACCTGTTCCTTTTGCCTGAACTTTTCTCCATGCATCTTTTCATCTAACTTTCTCTCCTCATTCAAGCCTTTTCTTCAACATCACCTTTCAATGAGTCCTACTCTATAACTTGTTAAAATTCCAAATTGCCTCCCATTTATTTGGATTCCCTTCACTGAACTCTATTTTCCTCATAACACTAGTCATATTATACTGTAGTGAATACTGTAGTTTAGCACCCAAAACCCCCCTGGGAGACTCATTCCCCAAGATGTTGGGAGTCTGGGCCATCAGGGGCTCTCCTCTGAGTTCCTCTCCAGGAATTTTTCTCAGTCATAGAGAATTTCCTTGTGCAACTTCACTCTCACTCCTTGTCCTGGGGATAGCCCACATTCTATAGGTGATAATTGCCAGGTGTTCAAAATAAGGCCAGGGGCATTGCTTCGAGGTGGGATAATGCTGAAGGATTGTTCTAGTCCTAAAGTTAATATGGGATCCTTTGACATGACTGTGGTGCAATTCAGCTCCTCCCTCTGCCCAGTTTTACTTCCTTACTTCCCATAAGGATAATGATTCTGAGGGAAAACCACAATAAATCTCCTGCAGATGAATTTCCTCATTAGATGCTGTTACCTGCAGAACTGGAACTAAGACACGTATTATATAGATTATTGGTTCAATATGTTTATTTTTTAAAAAACTATTCACCACTCTCCTTTAAAAGATCTACTCCTTAAGTGTGCAGTGCCATATGCCCAAGTACCTGGCATATAAAAGAAGCTCAGCAAATGGGTGTCATAGACTTCAAAATATGAGCTCAGTGGAAGAAAAAATAGAATTGCTACAAGGATTAAAGAATTCAAGTACTCAGCACAAAATAATAAGCATGTGGCAAATGCTTTCTTTTGTCTATCTTATAATGTTTGTTCATTTTTCCCACTCAAGACATGAAGCACAGTAATATGACCACAGAGTCAAAACTTGAAAATCATTTGGATCCAAGGAAACTGGATTATTTGTGAGGAATTGCATCATTAGGAGACTGTAGATTTTCACTCTTAGACTCTCCTCACAATATCAGTTGAACGTCTTTATCTTCTACTATTCATTTTTCCTCCAATATAATGCTTCTGCTCATAGCTTCTGCGCCCTCTAACTTGGGTAGATTCAAAGCTTTGCCTTACTCATGTTCCCTCGTGGTTTATCTCTGCCTGCTCAACCTCTCAGACAAAACATTTAATACAAACAGATTGTTTCTCAACTTTTCAATTACATATTTGGGTAAAAGGGATGCTCATTTCTGGCTCTCTCCTAAGTTGCCAATTATATGTATTCACCACTTTGGCCTGCACACTAAGCTTGGTCCAAACAACTGCAGTCAGGTGGAAAAAGGCAGGTGGTGCAAGCTTGACCAGCAAAGGCTATGTCTGAGGCAGAACTAAAGAGCAATACCAGGTCTCCTGAAAGAAGGTAGGGCAGCCCTGCAATGGAAATATCTAGTAACACCTTTGTCTCAAAAGATTCTCAGTTACACCATCATTGGTCATACTGTGAAATACAACCTACATAAAAGACAGACAATTTGTTTTCTTTTTCCCTATAATCTAACAAAGTTATGATTTTATTTTTCATATCCAACTAATATAAAATTTGTGAGGTAATAATCATTTTAAACATATGTAAGACCTACTGCTGACATCAAGAATGGGAAATATAAAATCCCTCTTGGGATCTGCTCAGGGTTGTGGGTGCAAAAAACATTCTTCATTTGTGAAATATCATCATGTTCAAGTTAGGCAGCTCTACAAACTAAATTCTATATTCTCAAATACTCAATTCCAAAAAAAACTTATTCCTTCTATTGCATTATATTCATGTCATTGTGGAATTAGTTTATAAACATGAGCCAAGTAGAAAACACATCAGGAAAGGATTGTTTTTGTCAGTAGGCAAGTGAGAGTTTCTACAAAGATGCTCAGAAAATGCCCACAGCAAGAAAGCATGTGGAAAATTTTAGATGCTATAAGTATTTATATTCTGTACCTATGCCCAGAGAGTAAGGCTAAGCATGAATTTATAAAATAAGTAAATAAGCTACCCCATCAAATGGCTCTCGGAAATCCTGCTTTATTTCAGCTATTGCTGTTTCAGACATGTAGTTGCTATGACTGACAGAAATAGATGATGTGAACTTCGTGAGCCAACCCCTACTGCGTTAACATACAGGTTTTCTTTTTGAAGGATTCTGGAGGTATTGGAATGAACATTTAAACTTTCATTTTTATAACCTCACCTGAAATAGAAGGCCCTTTATACTAATGCAAAGAATGTAAAAGCACCTGCTTTCAAGTTCATTGTGAGCACTAGCCACTGCTGTCTCTGGAAGAAAAGAACTGGCTCTTTGCCAGAATTAAATAGGGCTTGTTCCTTGAAGGCTTCTGTTTATTTCTAAAATTAGAGTCCAAATGGTTTCTGTATGTTCTAAAATTATGAAAATGCACTTTCACATGCAGTAATAGACTAGTTTTTTCTTAAGAAATGAATCTCTTTATATTCAGTCTAAGATTTCCTTTTAATGTTTTTGTTTTGATTTCTGCTTCCAGCTCATTTTGTCTAAGTAAATATTATATCAATTTCTAAGCACATATATCAAGTGGTCTTCATTCAGCCTTTGAAAAGAGCTAAGAAAAGAATATCTTCTATACTCAAAATTGTTGAAACAAATCAGGAAAAAAAATGGAACTGAGTTCTGTATTCTCAAAGAATAGGTTAGTACCCACAGTTGACCCCTTGCTTCTTTGTGCAGATCAAAGATGTCATCCATAAGTAAATAACAGCCTCTGGAATAGAATGTTAACTTCAGAAGGACAAAAACCCAATTTGTCATATTATTAATAACTGTTATATCCCCGGTGTTCACAATGGTGTTTGCCAGACAATAAAAGTAAGAAAAATATTTGTTCATCTTGTGAATTAAAATGTGGTGTATGAATACATTTGTCGTGTTTTGAATCTGTATGGAACAGAAAAACATGTTCTTAAATCTGATACATTCCTGTAAACCCATTGCAAGTAGGACCTTTTGAAGAGACTACTTCAGTTAAGATGTAGCCCATCTCATTTAGAGTGGGGCTTAATCCTATTACTGGAGTCCTAAAAATAAACAGAATGAATGCAGAGAGAGTGAGTGAGAGAAAGACAAGGAAGCAAGAAGCTGAAAGCAATGAAACCTGGACGAGAAGGGAGAGACCATCAGATGCCATCATGTGCCTTGCCATGTGAAAGAGGTGTCAAGGATTGCCGGTAATCAGCCTTCAGGAAGAAAGCATCACTTTGATTTGGGCATTTTTTTTTCAGCTTCAAACTGTAAGCTAATAAACTCAAATTTTTTAAGCCAACCCATTTCATGATATCTGTTTTGAGTAATCTAGGAAACTAAAACATTCTTTATCAGTTCCTATCTGAATATAAAATCACAAGAAATCAGGAGAAGAGATTATTAACTAATTTCAAATTGGGAAACATTAACAGTCATGCTTTTTTCCTCCTGCATACATTTTGAATTTTTTATTAATAGTAATCCACAAAACATTCTATTCTATAATTTAGACAGTCTTCCTTTCTATCCTACTCTACCCAAATTATTAATTCATATAAGAATGAATAAACAACATTGTATTAGTCATCCACAGAGGTGTTGATGCAAAGTACCAAAAATCCTTTGGTTTTTATAAAGATACTGATTTGCAGTAAAAGCTTACAGTTACAAGGCCCTAAAGAGTCAAACTCATGGTACCAGAAGAGATACTTTCTCACCAAGGTTACTTGGCCGGTGTTGAGGCAAGATGGTGGGCTGTATCTGTGAGGATTTAACCTTCCTCTTTCCTCTTGAGATGTACACTGGCATAGGGCTCAGCTGCTCTGTTCTCTTCAGCTTCAAACTATCAGGTGAATGGCTCATCTCTTTTTCCAGTACCGCAGGATCAACATTTTCTTCTCTTCCATGTCTGCGGAGTTCTCCTGCTCTCTGTATCTTCTTCTGTGTCTTCTTGGGTGAGTGCCTGTTTCTGTCAGCCCACCAAGGGGGTGGGAGCAGAACCCTGAATCACGCCCTACTTACATGTTGGAATAAAAGCCCTAATTTTGTTTTAATCAAGTAAATGTGAAACCTTTGAATTTAATACACTCAAAGGGTTTCAGAGGAGCAGACCAGTTTACAAACATAATTAATATCTTTTTTGGAATTGATAAATAATATCAAACTGCTACATATGTATTTATACATTTATTCATTCATGATTCATTCATTTAACAGATATCTTTTGGCCTTTGAATAAGTACCAGTCACTGTTTTATGAATTGTGGTTACAGTAGTGAGAAAATACTGCCCTTGCGGAATTTAGCTTCTCTTCTAGTTTCCTAGGCTGCTTAAAGCAGATACCATGAAATGGGTTGGCTAAACCATGAGAATTTATTAGCTTATAGTTTGAGGCCTAAAAGATATCTGTATTAGTCAGTCAGAGGGGTGCTGATGCAAAACACCAGAAATTTGTTGGTTTTCATAAAGTGTACTTATTGAGGGTAGGAGCTTAGAGATACCAGGCCATCGAGCATAAGTTACTTCCCTCACCAAAATATTTTCATGTATTGGAGCAAGATGGCTCCAACATATGCAAGGGTTCAGTCTTCCTGGGTTCCTCCCTTCCAGGGTCTTGCTTCTCTCTGGGTTCAGGGTTCCTCTCTTCCTGGGACTTGCTTCTATTTCCTCTGTGAGCTTACTTCCTGGAGCTCCAGCTTAAGGCTTCAGCGTCAAACACCAACATCAAAACTCCAACATCAAAACCCTTAACTCTGTCCTTTGCCATGCCTTTTATCTGTGAGTCCCCACCCACCAAGGAGTGGGGACTCAACACCCTACTGATGTGGCCTAATCAAAACTCTAATCAAAATTTAATCATTCCCAGGTTCAGACCAGTTTATAAACATAATCCAATATCTACTTTTGGAATTCATAACTATATCATACTGCTACAATATCCATCATTTCAATGAAATCATCATTTCAATACTTTCTTCCCAAAGACTGGCTTACAGCTGTCCTTGGCTCCTCGGCCACATAGCAAGGCACACTGGTGATGTCTGCTGGTTTCTTCCTTCTCTTCTGAGTTTCACCAATTTTATCTTTGTTTCCCTGGCTTTCTCTCTCTCTTTCTCTCTGTATTCACTCCATTTACAAAGGACTCCAGTAAAAGGATTAACCCATCCCAACTGAGGTGGGTCATACCTTAACTAACAGACTTGGCACAGTGGTTAGGGTGTCTGTCTACCACATGGGAGGTCTGCGGTTCAAACCCCGGGCCTCCTTGACCCGTGTGGAGCTGGCCCATGCGCAGTGCTGATGTGCGCAGGGAGTGCCCTGCCACGCAGGGGTGTCCCCCGCGTAGGGGAGCCCCACGCGCAAGGAGTGCTCCCTGTAAGGAGAGCCACCCAGCACGAATGAGGATGCAGCCTGCCCAGGAATGGCGCCGCCCACACTTCCCATGTGGTTGACGACAACAGAAGCGGGCAAAGAAACAAATAAACAGCAAATAGACACAGAGAACCGACCCCCGGTGGGGGGGGGGGGGAGGGGAATTAAATAAATAAATAAATAAATCTTTTAAAAAAAAAAGAGGTTCTTCTTACAATGGGTTTACACCCAAAAGAATGGATTAGATTTAAGAACTTGTTTTTCTGGAGTACAAATAGCTTCAAACTACCACAGTTTTTAGAATTCAGTTTATTTTTAAAAGTTATCATATGCAATTACTTTTCTTTAATATGCCATATATTCGTGTATGAAAAGGATCAAGATTCTTAAGCATTTATACTTTTGCAATCCCATATTACCTTTAGTTGTTAGAGACAGCCACACCATTGTTCAAAAATGAGTCAAGTACGAAAAATGGCCTCATCAAGAATGGCAAAAGATCCTTTCTCAAATGTGTACATTGCAAGAATGAGGGAAACATTTAGTTAAAATAAAAATGCATTCTCCCAAATAAGCTGATAACAACCACAAAAACATAATGAAATTAACAGAATTGTGCTTCAGTGAGTAGCATGTTTCATAAATGTGTACCATGGAGAGGTAATTAAAATAAATAAAAGTCAGTGTTTTATGTAACACTCTCTATTTTTTGTTGATTAATGATTAGCTATCCCTTCAAATAAATCATTAGAAATTTTTGAAAGTTGTGGTATAAGAAAGAAATTAAGAAGTTTTTCTGATATACACACACACATTATTTCCATCCATCATCCTATCTCTTCCCTCCATTTTAGTGAGATAAGAAAGCTTTATCTTTTAACAAAACCTTACCTAAATTAATCAAAAATCTGTGGTCCATAATGCTGATTTATCTTAGTTGGTATTTGTTATTTACCTGCCTTAGCTATCACTCTAATATCAGAGATCTATTCCTTTATATCCTAAATGAATTTGAATAATATATGACATTCTACCAGAATTGTTTCCCCCCCTCTCAAATAAGCAAATAAGTAAACAATTATACAAAATCAATCATGGCTGTGTTTGCCCAGTTACTTATTAGTAAATGGGGACATTTGTATATTTGTCATACCTGACTTTTCTAATGAAGGAACTATTACCCTTAGGATGACTAAGTGGCATGAGTTAGCTCATGAGTACCATTCTTATGAGCAAAAAACTCTTTAATTAATTTTTAAATGTATCTAAAAGCTTCACAATGAAGAAGGTAAGTTTGGAAAGAGTTAGTATTTAATTTTACCTATTGCAACTTTTGATTTAGGGCTATGTCTATGGAGGTAGACATTAAAATATTTTCTTCTCAGTGTAGTCACTTTACATACTATTATATTCAAGTTCCCTAGGCTAGTCAAAGTGTTGTAGCATAAGCCCCAATATGTATCTCTAAATAAGTGAATAGAAATATGCTCATGAAGAATAGATTACAAAAGAATGGAAACATATCATAGAGAAGTAAATATTATTGATTTAAATATCTTTGTCTTCCAAGTTTTGATGACTATACCAACACTATTTAATATTATTTTGTGTGCGCTTCCAAAGTTGGGGATTCAAACCCAGACCTTGTACATGAAAAGTTGGTGCTTAACCACTGAGCCACATTGGCTTCCCCAAGTTGGTTTATTTGTTTGTTTGTTGTTTGTTTTGTTTTTGAGGAGGTACTGGGGATCAAACCCTGGTACCTCCCATGTGCAAAGCAGGCACTCAACTGCTGAAGCCACATCTGCTCCTTATTTATGTTAATTTTAAAATATGATGTAATTTTACAAGATCATCAACTCAACTTCATTTTTATTCATATACCATAAAAGGACTCTGTAGTTGTACCTAATATCAAGTAGACCCATTTGGAATTTGTAAGTTATTATGACTCATATCAACAGTCTGAAAATCACATTAGAAACAGTAAGGATAAAGATAACAGTTGGTATTTTTAACTAGTAATTATTTAGTTACACAATTCTATCAGCTCGTGCCTTAAAATTTTTCATATTAGCTCTGAAATTTTGAGAATTCATTAAATATGCAGAATAGAACTATGAACTCAGTGTAGAGAAACACACATTATTTGACAAAATGCAGTAGTTTTAAAAAGTGCAATAAGGTTACTTTTGAAATTAAATTAGCCTCTTTAGTACAAAGAAAAAGATATTGTGGTATTCTACTTAAAGTTGTCTCACTTAATAAAGAAGAATGTTGTGCTGTTTTCAATTCTGTATAAGTAAATGCAACCAAAGTATCACTCATCTTCTATAAAAATCTGTAGTATATGACCCATGACTCATTATATATATATATAAATTATATAACCAAATTTTAAAGAAACTAGTTTCTTTTGAAATTATGTTGCAGAAATGATTTTTTTCCTAAAGTTATTTTTGCCCAAATAACTCAATAAAGGGAAAACCATAGAAAGTCAGTCAATTCATATTTATCATGGATTCAACACTTATGAAAACATTTCCTATATGATCACTGGAAAATATCCTGTATATGATCACTTTAGTTTTTAGTATTCATCTGTTTCTTATAAAATGTTATATTTTATGTAGAAGAGCATTTACTATGGGAAATTTTATGAAAGATGTACCTATCCTTCTTTCTCAGTTCCTTGCCTTAAGTTACAAAGACAGATTCCCATAATAAGTTGTGAAAATAAAACTATCACTTTTCAGATAAATATACATAATATCATTAAAATATTATTAAAAAGCAAATAATTTAATTTGATACCACTTGGAATTTAAACTTATAAAATTTTCATTCAATATATATTGACAAGACTAAGCATCAGAGCAACAGCTCTATGTGCCATCCTCAGATGACTGCTAGTTTAATTTTAAATTTATAAATAATTAGATTTATAAGCAGCCTTTCTAAAACAAACTTGTTTTTGTATTTGCATTATATGCAGCAAAATATTGGAAGTATAATTACCAAATGTTGACAGTTTTCACACTTTAGTAGTAGAAATGGCAGTCATTTCTTCTGTATTATTTTAAATTGTTTACAAAAATATACAGTAAAGTTGTCTTTAAAGGTCAAATAATAAGAGTGATACTAAAAACATCAGGATGCAATTAAAATGGTGGAATGACTAATCTACATCCATCTTGTAAAAAAAGGTAAATCAGCCTGAGCATTACTTTAGTAAATATACATCTGGCTGCTACACAAAGTTTTGTTAAAAATTTACATGCTATTTCTGCTTTGACTTTAGTTTCTTGTGTACATCAGAAAAGCATCTGGGCACTGATATCACGATTTAGACCATAAAGTAGTGAACCAACAAAACGGTCACCAACACTTCCACGGCACTCATCGTGTCTCTGTGGACACGGTACGGTGCTAAGTGGTTTTTATATGTTCACTAATCTTCACAGCAACCTGGTGATGAAGGCCTGTTCTTTTTTCACTCTTTTACAGATGAGGAAACTGAGGAGGCCCAGAGGTCATAACTAAATTCCTCAACATCCTGTAGCTCCTAAAGGGGTGGAACCAGCACTTGAACAAGAAACTTGGCCTAGAACTGGTCCTGCCAATTGCTACCCAGTACAAACACAGCAGCATCCAGAGTAGGGCCCTACAAAAAATCCAGAGAAATGGCACCAATTGAACTTGGCTAATGAAAGTATTTTACCGTGCATAACAATGAACAGATGAGAAAATTTCTCTGCCTTTGCAGATTGGAAGCTAATGGAGAAAGCATTGATTTGGTTTTCACTAACCAAATGAGCCTTTAGTGACTTGGGAACAATCATCAAAAGGGAGGCAATTGGAAGGTTAACACTGCTACTTATTTCCTTAAAAAAATTAATACGTTAAGAAATGTCTAATAATTATTCGAAATCTGTGAAACTGTATTGAAATTAGGACAAAATCACAAAGTCAACCACCTCAGACTACAATATAATACAGTTCAACACATTTTTTTGGCACATGATGCACACCTGTTAAATGTTCCCAAGTTATTGTTTTAAATTATGCTCCATTTAAAACTCATTCTAAACATATAAATGTTTTATAGTATAAAACACCATGATTTTGGTCCAATATACTTCTCAAAGAAATGAAATAAATTGTATCTTTGATCGCCTTTTCAAATATTAAGTGATGTCATAATCATCAATAGTTATTAGAAGTATCAGTTTTTTAATGAGAATTTTTCATTAATGAACTCCTTACCAAGGTATGGTTTAATCATTTTTATAAATTTCAAGGATTAATTTTCATAAACATTCATAAAATTATATCAGAAAGAAATTTTATTCTCAGTATCATAATACTGATGAAAATGAAACTGATAGCAGCACCATTTCACTTTGTTAATAATATTTGTCACCTTTTTGTAATGATTCCACAAATATTTTATTATAATTTCTGCATGTAAAGAATTACCTTCATTGTTAAGAAATTGTAAATAGGCCCACAAAAGATATGCATTCATTCCCTGGATCTCTATTTACTTACCACTAAAGTGAATAATTATAGAAATCCCAAAGGTCCAGAATGCTAATGTAATCCACAAGGAAGAAAAATCTCTTGATTGAACTGTGAGCATTGAGCAATATCACATTTTGCTGGTCAGAAAACTAAGATTCAGAAATTTGACTGCCTTGTCTAATATCTTACAGTTAGTTGAAAGTCACTTTGACTTTTGTTTTCATGTAAATGTAGACCTAGTCTGTCCCAGTTTGCCCGGGCTGCTGTGACAATGTACAACAGACTTGTTGCCTTACACAACTGAAATGTCTTGTCCCATTGTGTTGGAAGCTGGAAGTCTGAAATCAAGGTGTCAGCAGGGCCAGGCTTCCTCTTAAAGTGGATAATTGATTCCATGCCTCTCTCCTGGCTTCTGGTGGGTGGTCAGCAATCCACTGTAGTCCTTGCTTTGTGGGGGCATACCTCCATCTCTGCCTCTGTCAAATGGCCATCTCTTTCTTCCAAATTTCTTCTCCTCATCAGGACATCAGTCATGTTGGATTAGGACCCACCCTAGTCTTGGCCTTACCTTAATAATAGAACCTTAAAAGATACTACTTAGAAGTAAGTTCACGTTCACAGAGCTGAGGGCTTGGATGCGAGCACTATTTTGGGAAGACACAGTTAACTCTATAACATTTCTCAAATAATTAAATTGCTTCGGTTATTTCTGAGTCTCAGGCATTCTTCTGTGGATAGACACTAAACAAGAAAGTAAACATCCCTTTCTTACCAACACATGCAGTTGATCACCAAGCTCTAGACAATCTACCTCTTAAATATCTTTGTTTATAAATACACCACGTACATTTCCCCTGTATATGCTACAACTTGCTGACCCAGAGTAAGCACTGAAAAAATGTCACCTGTATATATGTCTATTTCCATAACCACAACACTGGTATGGGAAGGACTGTTACTTGGCATTAGGCTCAGTGTCCAGTACATGGATATATGTTAAAAAATATTGGCAATGAATCAAAAGCATATTTTAAACATGTATGTGATTTTGGGGGTTGCTTTTCATGTTATATTGTAATTTATCATATTTATATGCCCAAGGAGTAACCTAGGATAATATATTGACAACTCAAGAATGTCTTCAAGGTATTATTGTGAAAACAAGAATAATTTAA
Source organism: Dasypus novemcinctus (assembly GCF_030445035.2). Lineage (NCBI taxonomy): Eukaryota > Metazoa > Chordata > Mammalia > Cingulata > Dasypodidae > Dasypus > Dasypus novemcinctus. The sequence goes on from NC_080674.1 coordinate 21,400,689, forward strand.
TATTGTCCATCAGGGAAAACTTTCTCTAAATTCTCAGAAACCACACTACACATAAGCTGTCAGTGACAAATAATCTCTGGACTACATAAATTGAAAACATTGTGGTTGAAAGTTAGCTATTTGATTTAGAATGTAACATAAAAGTCTGATGACATTTTTTCCCGTTTCATATACAGACAAACTGGAGAGCAAAAGATAAATTGACTTTATCAAGAAAAATTGGCAAATAAAATGGCTCGTCACTGCTATCTATCTTGATTCTTATATTTCTTGCACTTAATCGTGGGCTGTTGTTTTAGATGTCAAAGCTTTTGCTTCTCTATGGAACAATCTGTGTCACCAGCCTTCCGCTTCAATTACTATAATTAAGAAATAAATTTTATCTGCTTTATAATTCCATTGTTATTTTATCTGTGTATTTACAAATGTGGTTTATTTGACTTTTTAAAAAATTTACAGTTCTATTTGACCTTTTTTTAAAACAATTTACAGTTCTATTTGACTTTTTAGATACATGTAGTCAAAATAGCACTTAAGTGGAGATTTTTGGCTGACTAGAGGGCTAACAGCCATGTAGCCTTGAACAATGAAATTAAACTCTGATCATCAGTTTTTGTCAGAAGCTGTAAAATGAAGACATAGCATCTGCTCATTTTACTACATTATGTTGTTATAAGAACCAATGGAGGCAATTCCTATAAAAATATTTTGGACATTATGAAGACCTTTACAAATATAAGGTATAGCAAAATAACATATTTCCTTCAAAATATACTAAAACTATTACTTTAACATTATGCATCTAACTAGGTTTTATATATATTAATTAACTTTATTACCAGGAGTAAATTTCTCCTGTAACATTTAGGTATTTCTTGGTTCTTGTGACTGAATTTTTCTCTGAAAACTCTCTGGAATATGGGCTTCCAGATTAATTGTAGAACCTAGTTTGGGGCACACATTGAATCCATATCCCTACATTACAATCCTGTCCAAATCCGAGTGCCTCACTTCAACCACTTGAGCATAATCAAGAAAAGGGTATAGTTTATTGTCCTTGCTACACTGAAGTACCCAGTTAGTGCACGAAGCTCTCTTCCTGCAGGTTTACGACTTCTAAGCTTCTGTCAGAATATTGGGGAAAATTCTTGGTTTCAATTGCTTTTTAAGATTTGAGATGACTTTGCTATGTTTTTACTACTAATTTTAAATTGAGCTAAGAAACATTCCTTTCTTGAGAATCTTTGTTCATTAAAGAAAAAAAGGTAGAAATAATCTATATAGTAAAATTTTAATTGGGGGATGGAATTTATGAGGTTTCTCATTCCAAATATTGATACTAAATGGATAAAATATTTGATCTAAAATTTTAAGAGCAAAATCAAAGATAATATCATAATTCAATTACCTAACTTAAAAATAGTTTTCTATAATTTCCTTAAATTGAATGACTAATTTTTAATTAGCAAACCACCTTGCCACTAGTTTAGATATCTATAATTTTATTACTTGAAAAAGAGAAAAGATATTAGGAATTTATTACAAATTTATAATATTTTCTTGAGATTTTGAAAAGGTATATTTAATAGTATAAAGACAATTCTCATAGTGCTTAACATGAATTCACTTATTTTGCAAAACATATTTAAATAACTACAAGGAATTCCCTGGAGGAGACTAAAAATTGAACTGGTTTTACTGATTGTGTTTTCAAAAAGTAAGTTCATGCTTTTTATAAAAATGTAAAAATAATGATAATCACTGCCAGAAATCCAATAATACAAATCAGCCAGGAAAGAGCAAGAAGCAAAACCTGCATCATTGGAGAATAAATCCTGAAAGGCCAAGCCAGAACAAGAATCATAATTTTGTTTGAATCAGGAATCACTACATATTTCCTGAACCTGAAGCACATGGAAAGAGTTTTTAAAACACAAAGCTGCAGGATCCATGCTTCTTCAGGTTCTAACACTGGAGGTTTGGGATAAGGATTGAGGGATAAATCTCTTTATCTCTATCTTCATATTTATCTATACCTATACCTGAATCTGTGTTTCTATATTTATGTCTATTTATCCCCATACCTCCCCAGCGATTCTGATGTTCAGTGCCATTTGGTAACTTCTGACCTAGAGAAGCAAAAAGTATTAAATCATAATTGTCTAATTGCCTCAATAAAACATTATTGATATGCAATTTTCAATTTATTTGCTATTTTGTACAATGTTATCACTCATGCCTTAGAATCTCAATGGCTGTTATCAATGTGAGATGAGACAAACCCAAAGTCAATATATCCACCCAGACAAGGAAACTTTCAAAGGCCTCCCATTAAAGTGACTGGTGAAACTCACAATGTACATGTAATACAGGAAAACATTCCCTTATGCAATAAAATTTTCATGTGACATATCTGACTTCATTTTCTCAGCAATATGTATAGTGAGCAAATTATGATAATTTATTTTCCATATTATTTAAAAGCAACAATAGCAAAATATAAATAAATAGATGGACTGGCACATGGGGTAAGGAGGATATTTTACTTACTCATAAAAGTTTTCTGTATTTTACCTGGGCTAGGAAATATGACAATATTAACAGACAAATAGGAAAAACTATTATAAATTCTCACATCCTGAAAATAAATTTGGGCTTTAACAAAAGATTGTACCAACTGTGGTGGCTTGAAGCTACATATTCCAGAAAACCATGTCTTAAATTTAATCCATCCCTGAGGATGTGAACAATTTTATTTTTATTTATTTATTTATTTATTTATTTATTTTTATTTATTTCTCTCCCCTTCCCTCCCATTGTCTGCTCTCTTTGTCCATCTGCTGTGTTTTCTTCTGTGTCTGCTTGCATTCTCAGCAGCACTGGGAAACTGCATCTCTTTTTGTTGTTGTGTCAGCTCTCCATGTGTATGGCACCACTCCTGGGCAGGCTGTGCTTATTTGCATGGGGTGGCTCTCCTTGTGGGATGCACTCCTTGCATGTAGGGCTTCTCTATGTGGGGGACACCCCTGCGTTGCAGGGCACTCCTTGCACGCATCAGCACTACACATGGGCCAGCTTACCACACAGGTCAGGAGGCCCTGGGTTTGAACCCTGGACCTCCCATATGGTAGACAGATGCTCTATCAGTTGAGCCAAATCTGCTTCCATGAACTCTTTTAAATAACACCTTATGATGAGGTTACTTCAGTTAAGCTGTGGCAGAGAAGAATCAGGATGGATCTTACTCTTATTACTGAAGGCTTTATAGGGAAGGCCCCAGAGAGACAAAGCTAGAGGGAGCAGCCAGAAGCTGAATGTCAGTGGAACCCAGAAGAGAAGGGAAAGGCCAAAAGAGGCCACCATGGGCATTGCCATGTGACAGAAAAGCCAAGGACTAAGGATTGCAGGCATCCAGTCCTTGTATGCCAGTCTTCAGGAAGAAAGCATCACCTTGATAATGTCTGGATTTTGGACTTCTGCTAGGCTCAGAATCATAAGTCAATACATTCCCATTGTTAAACTAATCTATTGCATAGTACTTATTTTGGCAACTAGGAAACTAAACACCAACATTGGCCATTCTAAAAATTGGATGAACTTTTATATAATTTTGCTTAATATTTTTAGGAGTCTTCCTAGTTTCAAAGATGTATCAATAGTATTTTGAACAATTTTTTCATTAAGCAAAAATGATGCAATGTGATAATGATCTAACTTGAATTCATTTGAGATGTTTTCAAGCACTTTAGACCATCCCTTATAAATTTAAAATTTATGATATTCACCTATGTGGTGTGCTTTTCAGGCATCATTAAAAACAATAACAAAAATAAAAGAAAAAACTCTCATCATCAAAAACTTTTCTCTAATATCACCCACATAACATACTCTATTAGAAACATACATATCTATGATGTTTATTGTAAGTCTCAGATAACCACTGACAACCCTCACCTACGTGAAGTAGCTAATGTATTCATACTATATACTTATTTTCAGTCTCAAACTAATTATGAATTCAGACTTACAGTGTACTATAAGATAACTACTCAGACCATTAGTTGGTTTTAATTAAATGAAAGTCTTCCAGCAATTAAAGGCTAATTACTTTTAATCCAAATATAAATTAAAGAAAGGTTGCTCATAAATGATGGACATTCACATATTTGGTCATTATATGAGTCTTCATATGTATTACATATTTTGTTCCTAAAGAAATAAGAAACGAAATATAGACTGTAGGCACTATGTTGGCAATTACTTTCTGACGTTTTTTTATAATTTTGATATAATTCAAAATTTTGGTTTGCTCTTTTGTCAGTATTTGGAACCAAAGAAAATAAAGCAAAATTGAGACCTTCACGAAACAACTACTGTGTCCCTCTCCTCTATCTGGCCCAACTACCTTTTTGTATAATATAAGCCCCTCCTCCCACAAACCCTTTCGAGGTGGACTCCATGCTAAATTCTTCCTTCTATTCATTTGGAAAAATTACTGATTAAAATAAGGTAAGTGAAAAAAGTTACCATGGCATTAGGCAATGCCTTTTGTCTTTAAAGAGTGGTGCTTTTGGAGGTAGCATTCTTAATAGCAAACAATCTGTGAGGATTTAGTCGTACTTTATGGGTCATAAACAATAGAGTACAGATTTTGCAATGGTAAGGCATGGAAGACTATATGAAAAAAGCTAAGTCCAATAAAATGAACAATGAAACAATACTAAATATTGTTTTTGGATACAACACATGGGTTAAAATAATTAAAAGCATGCCCAGGAATGATAAATACAAACTTCGGGAAAATGGTAACTTCTGAGGAGAGAAGATGGGAAAATGGTAGACAATAGATGGAAGAATGGGTTTGGCTTTATATCTATAATATTTCTTTTTCCAAAAGACAATTTTAAAGGAAATCTGGGAAAAAAATAATACCCTTCTTTCTGAGAAGTAGTAATTGGGTGTCAGTTATAGTATTTTCTAACATATGTGTATATACGTATATATATATTCTAATTAAAAATTAAAATAACTATAATAAAGAACAGTAAACATACCCAAAATATCCATTTTCAAAGATAAGATAATATTGGAAAAATGTATTTGACTTGCTGATCAAATTTTTAAGTTTCCTAAATCAACAGATTTTTGATTGAGCACATCATTAAAACAATTCAATCATCCAGTCTATAAAGGATTATTTATGTCATCCTAATAACTGACTAGAAATTCATTGACTTGATTGGTAGCTTGGTTCTCAAATATAATAATGAGGAAATAAAACAAAGTTCCTTAATGTAGTTGTATCTCTCAGACTAAGTTGGATGTAAAATGTCATCCAGGTACTCATTTACTCCTTATGTGCTTCCTGACTGTAATTAGTAAATGAAGGCTTGTGAGCCAGTGAATAGGGAATGAAAGGGAGTTTTTCTTCCAGTCATACTGTTGCAGAGTATCATTTTTAAAGTTTACTGATGCTACAAGTGACATAAAACAATCACTTCTTCATTGGTTGTCATTTGAAAATAGGTAATAAGACACTTTGAGCTACTTCAGGCCTTTTGTTCATGGTATGCCTTCTGTCTGTGATGCTTTTTCTGAGACTCTTCAAATGGATCTTCTCATACCTGAGCTTTCATTTCAAGTGCTATTTCTTCAGAAAGATCCCTGCTCAATATGATTGACTGACCCTTTTCCCACTAACACTCTCTATTCCATTACTGTTTCATCATCTTCCTAGAATTTAGTATCTGAAATTGCATGTATATTTAAATGTTTCCTTGCTGTTTCTTTTGACACATATATTAGTCAGCCAAAGGGGTGCCAATGCAAAATACCAGAAATCTGTTGGCATTTATAAAGGGTGTTTATTTGGGGTAGAAACTTAGAGTTGCAAGGCCCTAAAGAGTCCAACTCAAGGTACCATAAGAGGTACTTATGCACAATGTGCTTTGCATTGAAGCAGGGTGGTGGGTGACATCTGCTAGGGTTCAGCTTTCCTTTTTTCTCTTAAGGTCCATGACTCTAGCTTCTTCCAGTCTCAGTGGTAGGCTGAACCGCTCGTCTCTCTTCCAGGGCTTTCTCAGCCCTGGAAACTATCATGTGAATGGCTCATCTCTCTGCCATGTCTATAGGTCTGTCTCTCTTCCTCTGTATCTTCTTCTGTGTTCCTCTTGAGTGAATATTCTTATATATATATATTGCCCACAAAGGGAGCAGGGACACAAACTACCCTAATGATGTAGTCGAATCAAAGCCCTAATCTTAACATAACTTAATCAAAGGCATCCCAGCTGAACCTAATGCAATCAAAGCATATCATGCCCAGAGGAATAGAACAGTTTACAAACATAATCTCTGTTTTTGGAATTCACAAATAATCTTAAACTGCCAAACCACCCTTATTAGAAATTAAGATCCATGAGAGAAGGGAATTTGTATGTCTTGTTCACTAATATATTTCAAATGTCTATAACTGTGTAGTAAATAAAGTAGATGCTCAATGAATATCCGTCCAATGGTGTAATGCAAACTAAAGCCAGGTTCTGTTTCTACAATGCAAGGACCTTAGCAAAACTAGTAGCATAAACTAATCCTGGGGAAGTAAATTAGAAAAAGATTCTTTTTCAGTTTGATGACAGTCAAAATGCTATACCATTCACTAAGATAACCAATATGAGAGCCAGAGCAGCTTTGGAGAAATAAATGAGTACCATTTTGATCTAGGCTTGATGCCAGGAGGATATTCAAATCTAAAAAGCAGATTCTTTGAATTATTCCTTGTAGTCTTGGAAGTTAGGTAAAATAGAGATAAAATGTTGGAAATTCTCAAATATATACAGTAGTACAAGCCATTGGCGTGAATGACATCACCTGGAGGGAACATGGCTAGGAAGAGAAAAGGATTAAAGAGAGAACTTTGAGATGTATGAAGTCAGCAAATAAGCTGAGGTGTGAAAAGTTTATAAAATCAAATCCCATTCTGGTAGTCACATTGGAGGGATATTTTAAGAATATACTCATGGTCAAGTTGGAAGAAAACTAACAAGACTTGCATGGTGGTATTCAAAAGTTATTGTAGACCACATATGAAGACTGAAACTGAATTTCAACTACTGTGATATCAGTGAAAATAAAATTATAAGAATGAGTGCTAAACACATGAACAAAGTGTGTTTAGCACAAAATGCCATCTCCAATTATTTTGATGTAAAAGAGAGGAAGAAGTAAAGACTGGTCTAAGGTTTCGGTGATGGGTACCTGAGTCCTTGCTCCATTAACAGATACAAAAAACTTAGAAGGGTAAATATTTTGAAAAGAAATTGTCAACATTAAGCAATAAATTGATAACTTGTTTATTATCATACTTTTATTATTTACTTGTAGGGTTATCTATTTAAAATCTAATTTTAATATTTTAGACTAGAGATAGCAAGAGCATATAAAAACACATAAAAATTATGATACATTAGAAAGTAAATTATTTAATCAATTCTTGTACCAGTAGTTATTACTAATTTCCAGTAAATACATCATTTGCTAATAAGGAGATCCCTTCTCCCATTTTTCTAAATTCTTTGATGAATGAATTTAATGGATTTATTCAGCATGATTTTTCTAGAGAATATATTTGTATTGATTTCTTGAGGATCAGTAAACACTTTCAAAATGAAATTGATTTATAATTAAAGTGCAACTTACCCATCACATTAAATGGAATATATCAGAGGATATTGGACATTTAAGAAAGAAAGAGAAGCCACAGACAAATCATAATTTTAGGTTGAGAAAATATCTTTAAGGTTTATGTATGTGTTATATTTCTCTGCTGGTGTGAAATAATATCACAGATCGTTAGGGTGACAGGGAATGTTATAAAATACCTAAAATTAAGAAGGAAATATGCTAAAATAGCATGAGTGATAAACATTTGAATTCAATGTATAAAAAGAAATAATCCTGATAATTTTTCCATAAAAAAAAATCATGAGATATTTTGACATACTCATCAAAGTGATCCTCTCCTACTTTTTAAATCATCATGTTGTTTTGTGCTTGATATTGCAGCTACAAAGAAATTTTAACAAATTACCAAAGTTAATAATTTAGAACCCAGAATCTTCAAATGTAAAGCAATAGCTGTGCAAGTGAACTGCTATTTTCCTTTAATTATTAACAAACACATGCACTACAACAGAACTACAACAAAAATTACAACTAAAATTTTCTTTCTTAATATTCTTGATATTAAATTAGAAATCAGAGAGGGTGATAGCTATTAACCAATATTTAACCTGCAAGAGAATAAAATCTAGTATCCTTTCCTATAACCATTACTATTAATTTGGAAAATCTGAGTGTTCTAAGCTGATTTTTTAAAGATTTATTTTATTTATTTATCTCCCTTCCCCTTGCTGCTTGCTCACTGTCTGCTCCCTGTTTCCATTCACTGTGTGTTCTTCTGTGTCTGCTTGTCTCCCTTTGTTGTTTCATCTTGCTGAATCAGCTTTCCATGGGTGAGGGCCATCAGCTCTCCACAGGCGCGGGACAGCTTGCCTTCACAAGAAGGCTCTAAGAATCGAACCCAGGGCCTCCCTCATGGTAGATGGGAGCCCAATCACTTGAGCTGCACCCACTTCCCTGTAAGCTAATATTTTAAAAATAGCATACACTTGCCATACATTTCATTGAACTATTTTTCTCCCTTAAGAGTAATGCTTTAAACATCACATGCTGACTTGTGAAACATACCTCTAACTATCTCAGGTATGCATGCCACCCTTTTGTAATTTATATAAATTTCTCCCTATTATAAACTAAAGAGAAGTCATTTCCTAAGTTAAAGGCCCACATCATTGGTGAGCGTTTCCTTTGACAACAAATTATTGGTTAATATGTGTTCCTATTAGTTAATTTGGTATTTTAACAAAACTAATTCGGATAACTAATCTGATAAATAACAGGTTAAAATTCTCACAATATGGTTTGTATCATTTTTTTTTTTTACCTCAATGAGTACCATATCTGCTCTTAATATGAAGTATGAAAACACTGAAACAACAATGTAATCTCAGGGAAAACTACAGGAATTGAAACTGAGTATAGACATGGCTTTTAGGAAATGACTTTTGAGATAAGGCAACTTTCTTAGCCATGTTAAAAGGCCACTCCATGAATTTCTCTCCCTGTGTTGCTTTTGCCCAATTAAAAGAGATTATTCTGCTCCACTGTGTGTGTGGGATTAAAGTAACTTGATAAATTCAGTTACATTGATGGTACAGTGGGAGATAATTGCATGAAACTCTTTTAATAGAGTGTAAGATTTAACATTCACACCTTTTAAACACTTCTTGAGACTGTACTTTAATTGTAGTGACAACTGAAATGGACTAGAGCACAGATATCTGAGAAATTTTCAAAAAATGGGACTGTAGGAAGATTGAATCTTGTCCCCCACAAAAGACAAGTTCAGGTCCCAATCTCTGGTCCCATGGGTATGAATCATTTGTAAATAGGACCTTCAAAGATGTTAATGGTTAAGATATGCCCAGACTGAATTATGGTTGGCTGAATCAATATGGCAAAAGTCCTTATAAGCAAAGGAAATTGGACACAGAAAAAAGCCACTGGGAGCAGCAAGACAGAGAAAGCATCACTTTGTTACCACCTCGAATTTGGACATCTCCTAGCTTTAAAACCATGAGCAACTAAGTTTTCATATTTTAAAACAACCCATCATATGGTATTTGTTTTAAAATCTGGGGAACTAAAATAGAGAGAGATTAGGTAATAGAAAAGTGAAAAGCACAAAGAAAACACCCAGGTTTCAGTACAAATAGATGATTTAGAGCCAAAAAGAAATATTCCCAGAAATTCTACTCAGAAGGTAGAGTTTAACTACCATCTTAATAGTCTTAAATTGGCCTTTGAAATATCTACAACTACAGAGAAATCAAAATATTTTTAAAAATTCAAATGTTTTCATTTTCTAATAAATGTTTAACTTTGGAAAAATAATCTATGAGTATTACAAATTTAATTCCAGTTAGTATTTTTACTGAAATACATATTTGCTATGAAATGATGGAAAGGATTTAGCATAGTTTCCTATATCTATGTACAGTTGTGGTTGAAAGATCATTAGACATCATCTAGCTACTCATTTTACAGATGATAGATTAGGAAATGATGTTTACAGTTTTATTAATATGAGGATGACAGAGTCATTAGTTCTTAAGCATTTTTTTCAATACTTTTCTCATTATGAGCCTATTAGGAAAAGTAAACATTGAAAAACTTTAGAATCATTAGTTGTCAACTTCAGAATGCTTTAAAAAGTTAAGAAAGACTAGAAGAAATGTTATTTTAGTTCAATATTTTTAGATGAGGACAGATAAAAACACCAATGTTTATCAATTCAGAACGCATAGAGTTCTCTCTGTTGGTTCCATTGCTTCTGAAAGCACGCAATCCCATTTCAATTCATGTGCATTATTGGTACACGACTTACATCTTTCTACTTCTTGAAATGTTGACTGAGTTATTTATTTATTTAAAAATCTATCCTGGAATCAAATAATTCACACACACAGTCACCTGAAATTTTAGGACCATACACTTAGGTGTAGAACAAGATTTTCAAATTTGGCTAGTTGCAAAACTTATTTTGTTATCTCATCAGATATTTCTTATTGTTTCTCTTGAAATAATCCCTCCCCCCCATTTGTTCTTCCTTTTTTTTTTTTTTCCTGTTGGGGGAAAGGATGTAATACTTTATTCTACTATACATGCCAAAAATTTTCTTAACCCAACTATTAAAATAATTCACCAGGAGGACAATTCAAGATATTCCCAGTTCAAATCTTCATTGCATTTTGAATCAACAATTTTATTTACCAGATAAAGGAAATTTGCTTAGGATGGTACAGAGACAGTGGAATTATGTCATCTATTGTAATGTATATATTCCTTCTTCAAAGATAAGACTGGAAAATATTCAGAATAGGGGAGAGACTGTTGTAAGCAGGAAGAAGCCAGTATGTGCTAGTAAAATCTAGCTTTTATTACAGAGATTGATACTCATTTCACCAAAGAAACCAGCCTATTATAAATCTATTAAAAAGTTTTGCTGCAAACAGAAAAATAATAAGGAAAGAAAAACTAAATTGCAGCAAGAAAAGGATGAGGCATTGCAACCTGAAATGAAAAGAGCATGCTGTGGCCATTTGATATTATTTATGAATCTCAAAAAAGGAAAAGCTTATGTTTATCAACTGGTCTGTTCCTCTGAGTGTGATACCCTTTGAATGCACTAGATTGAGCTGACATAACTTGATTAAATTACCTGTTAAGATTAGGGCTTTGATTAAACTATGTAGGTAGAGCATGAATCAGGGTTGAGTTCCTGCCCCTTGATGAGCTGGCATAAACAGACACTGACTTACTCAAAAAGACACACAGAAGAGGAGATAGCTCTGTCATGTTAGATCCTGGGTCACTAGAGAGAGATGAACCATTCACCTGACAGTTTATAGCTGACCTTGGGAAGACATTTGAGACTCATATAGGAAGCCCAGTGAGACAAGCCCAGAGGAGCATCCCAAACCCTTGCAGACATCAGCAACCATTTTGCATCAACACATGGCAACCAACTTTGCTAAGAAAGCAACCTTGACTTGGTCTCTTCAAGGCCTTGTAACTAAGTTTTTATCCCCAATAAATGTCCTTTATAAAGCCAACAGATTTCTGGTACCTTGTATCAGCACCACTTTGGCTGAGTAATTCACATATTATTTCACCCTGGTGTTCTATCAAGAACCAGTGACATTCAAGAATGTGGTTATTGAATTCACCAAGGAGGAATGAGCACAACTGCATTCTGAGAAAAAAGATCTATACTGGGACATGATGATAGAAAATGGGAGCAATCTCATATCATGGTACAATAAAATGTCTACAGCAAAATCAGCCATCTTCTAGGGAGCCTTAGCTCTGGCACTATTCCCCTACAAATGGAATATCAGTCGTCATGTGAGAACACTGAGCACAGTGCTATAAACTAGCAGGAGGGCAATACTGAATACACTGCCTTGAGAGATTTCATCAAAATGGTAACATAAAGTATGCTCTGAAAAAACCTCCCCAGAGATACAGTGAATATAAGGACAAATTTCACCTGCTTAGATCTCTGGAGGATGGTAGAGAATGGAGGACTCCACAAATGGTAATCAATGGAAGCGACAAATGTCAGGTATGAAACTTCAGTCCTGAGGAGCTGGTCTCTCCCTACCCTCTCACTTGGTCCTGTGCAACTTGGATTTCTTTGGATATAGTGGCCCCTGTTCCCCTAAACAGGCACACACTATAGAGTAATTCACAGCAGTGAGTTAGAACCTCACCCATAGACAGGTATGGGGAACCAAGCTGGCAGAGAACCCTGCAGGCAAAACACTAGCCTGTGAGGAGTGTGTATTAGTCAGCCAAAGGGGTCCTGATGCAAAATATCAGAAATTGGTTGGTTTTTATATAGGGTACTTATTTGGGGTAGGAGCTTAGAGATACCACGCCATAAAGCATAAGTTACTTCCCTCACTAAAGTCTATTTTCACGTGTTAGAGCAAGATGGCTGCCCATGTCTGTGAGGGCTCAGTCTTCCTAGGTTCCTCCCTTCCAGGGTCTTGCTTCTCTCCGGGTTCAGGGTTTGTCTCTTCCTGGGTCTCCAGCTTAAGTCTTTGGCATCAAACTCCAACATCAAAATTCCAACATCAAAAACTCTCAACTCTGTCCTTTGCTATGCCTTTTACCTGTGAGTACCCACCTACCAAGGGGTGGGTACACAACACCCTAATGATGTGGCACAGTCAAAGCCCTAATCATAACTTAATCATGCCCAGATCACAAACATAATTCAAAATCTATTTTTGGAATTCATAGCCTTATCATACTGCTACAGAGTGTTACATACAAAGGGCCCTGGGGGTGGGAAAAGAAATCATGGCAGAACGGTGACCAAATACTGTACTCACTCAATCCAATTGCTGTCATTGAGCCCCTTAAATTCAAAACATGCTTTTAGGGGTGGCCTATCATTCTCTATGTACCATCTGGCTCCCTGAGTTGAGAAAACCTAATAGGGAATAAATTAGAAGCAGAAAATCCTCACAGAGAAAAAAGAATTTAAAAAGGGGGTTACACTAAACTCCTGTAAGATTGGAGGTTCTCAGAACTGAAAACTGTAAGGAAAATGGAACATGAGTGAGGGAAAGAATTTAAACAAATCATAGGTGCTTGGGAGAAAATTCTGCATATAAACAAACATAACAAATTAAGATTCCCAGAGAAGGAACAGAGGAAAAGAAACTTCCTCCTGGTGATGAAACAATTACACAGAAAATTCAATCTTAAAACTTGTGCCATGCACACAGGCCAAGAATCAGATGGATAATAGCTGAAAAATCTGATAAATTAAACTCAGACTTTAAGTTAAAGGTTCAGAATCAGTTGGAGCAAGCATCAAAGAACAACCTTAACACAAAGCCAGTCAACAATAAAACCCCAGCAAGAAGGATAAACTGATATTCAGAGCTAACTCATCAAGAAAATCAGATGCTTAGACATCAGCAAAAAAAATTAAAAGCCATACTAAGAAATAGGAAGATATGGCTCAGTCATGGGAATGAATCAAGAATTCAGAAGAGACACAGACTTTGGAAAAACTAATCAAAGAAATTCAAATAAATCTAAATCAATTCAAGAAGATGAAGAAACATATGCATAAAGAAATAAAAGATATTAAGAAAGTGTGTGAACATAAAGATTTTGAAAGTATTAAAAGAAATGGCAGAAATTCTGGGGATGAAAGGAACAGTAGTAGAGATTAAAAATGCACTAGAGGCATACAATGCAGATTTGAACAGGCAGAAGAAACAATCAGTGAACTAGAAAACAGAAATAGAAATTTTACAGTCAGAGCAACAGATGGAGAAAAGAGTAGAAAAAACAAGCGGTGTTTCAGGAATTTGGTGACAGCAAGAATCATGCAGATACATACATCATGGATATCCCAGAAGGAGAAGAGAAGGGAAATGAGACAAAAAGAACATTTGAGGAAATAATGGCTGAAAATTTCCCAAATCTTATAAAAGATATTCATACACACATCCAAGAAATACAAGATACTACAAACAGAATAAATTACAATAGAACTATGCTGAGACACATACTAATCATAATGACAAATGGCAAAGATAAAGAGAAATTCTTAAAGCAGCAAGAAAATGTGATTTATCACAAATAAGAGACCTTCAATAAGACTAAGGGCTGACTTCTCATTGGAATCCTTGGAGGCAAGAAGACAGTGATGTAATTTATTTAAGGTACTGAGAAAGAAAAACCGAGAGCCAAAAATTCTTTATCTGACAAAACTGCACATCCAAAATGAGGAAGAATTTAAAATATGCACAGATAAAGAGAAACTGAGAGAGGTTTGTTAACAAAAGTTGTTCTTTGCAAGAATTACTAAAGGGAGTTCTGCAGGATGAAAGGAAAAGACAGGCAATAGTAACATGGAGTAACATGAATAAATGAAAATTCAGAGAATATGTATACTATTGAAGCTAAATTGGTATCTTTTCAAATTAGTAGGTTATAGATATAGGTTTTGTGATATAAACCCTAGGGAAACCACAAAGAAAATATATTAAAAATATACAAGAACAGAAATGAGAAAGGTATCAGGCAGATAAATAATAAAAGAGTAACTCTACAGAAAAGGAGGTTTCAAAAAAGGAAAAGAGAGACAAAAAAAAAAAAAGAAATGATATAAAAAGCACAAATTGGCTAAAGTAACTACTGCCTTTTCAATAGTAATACTGAAAGTTAATGGATTAAACTCCCCATCAAAAGACAAATTGTCAGAATTGATAACAAAATCATGATCCAACTATTTGTTGTTTACAAGAATCTCACCTAAATACATAAATAGATTGAAAGTGAAGGGTTGGAAAAGATATTCCATGTAAATAGTAAACAAAATAGAGCTGGACAAGGTATAAAATTAGCAGTCAATTTAGACTTTAAGTCAAAAGCTGTTATAAGAGACAAAGAAAGACACTATGTATTAATAAAAGGGGCAATCCACCTTATTTCTTATGAAGAAATAATAGCCATAAATAGCTATGCACCTAATCATGGTGACTCAAAATACATAAAGCAAACACTGGCAAAATGGAAAGGAAAAGTAGACACCTCTGAAATAAAAGTTGGAGACTTTAATACACCACTTTCGTCAATACATAGAACATTAATCCAGATGATCAGTAAGGGAACAGAATTTGAATTACATGACAAATTAATTAGACCTAATATATGTATATAGAACTTTGTATACCCCATAACAGCAGGATATACATTCTTCTCAAGTGCCTATGATTCAATTATTCACCAGGGTAGACCACCAGTTGGGTCACAAAACACATTTCAATAAATTAAAAAGATTAAAAGTATAGAAAGTATCTTCTCTAACATAATGGAATGAAACTGGAATTCAATAACATATAGAGACCTAGAAAATCCACATGTTTATGTAAGTTAAATAACACTCTTTTAATCAATGGTTCAAAGATGAAATTTCAAGGGAAATCAGTAAATTTCTTGAGAAGAATGTAAACAAGAACACAGCACATCAAAATTTATGGGACAGAGCAAAGGCAGTCCTGTTGAGGAAATGTATAGTCCTAAATGTTAAAAACTTGAAAAAGAAGAAAGAGCTAGAATCAAAGACCTACCTGCACCCCTGGAAGAACTAGAAAAAGATCAGCAAACTAATCCCAAGGAAAGCCGGAGGAAAGAAATAACAAAGATTAGAGCAGAAATAAATGAAACTGCGAACAACAGAAAAAAAAAAAAAAAAACAATAGGGATAATTAACAAAACCAAAATTTTGTTCTTTAAGAAGATCATATAAAATTGGCAAACTTTTAACTAGACTGACAAGAAAAAATGAGAGAAGATACAAACAGAATCAGGAATGAAAAGGGGATATTACTACTGATGACACAGGAAAAAAAGCGATCCTAAGAAGATTCTATGAACAATTGCATGTCAAGAAAACAGACAACCTAAATGAAATGGGCAATTTTGTAGAAAGACTCAAACAACATACACTGATTCAAGGAGAAATAATACACTTCAACAAACCAATGACAAGTGAAGAGATTGAATCCATCATCATCAAAAACCTCCCAACAGGGAAGCAAATGTGGCTAAACTAGTTGGGCAGTCTACCATATAGGAGGTCTGGATTTGGGACCCAGTGCCATTTAAAGAAGATGAGGAGGGAAGCAGACATGGCTCAACTGATAAAGTGCCCATCTATGATATGGAGGGTCCAAGGTTGGATCCCCAGGGCCTCTTGACCTGTGTGGTAAGCTGACCCACATGCAATGCTGCCAACCGCAAGGAGTGCTATGCCACGCAAGGGCGCCCACACATAGGGGTGCCCCACTCACAAGGTGTGCAACCTGCAAGGAGAGCCGCCCCACATGACAAAAGCACAACCCACCCAGGAATGGCGCCACACACTCAGATAGCTGATGCAGCAAGATGACGCAACAGAAAAGAGACACAGATTCCCAGTACTGCCTGATAATGCAAGTGGATGCAGAAGAACACACAGCAAAAGGACACAGAGAGCAGACAATGGGGGGGGGAAGGGGAGAGAAATAAATAAGCAAACAAACAAACGAATAAGATGAGCAGATGCTGTACCTGCCACAATGAGCTAGACACCACATCAGCCACAAAAAGCTAGATGCAACACCCACTTAAACAAGCAGATGCCACAAACCAGCAGATATTGCAGCCAGCAGGAAGGAGATGTAGCTTAGGCCATTGGGGACTCACTTCCCATGTGGGAGGTCCCAGGTTCGGTTTCCAGTACCTTCTGGAGAAGGCAAGAAAAAAACAGGCAGACAAATGAGAGAACCATCTGGGGGAGGCAGAGGATAAAGAAAAACAAGTGAAAAAATAAACCTTAAATACAACAACAAAAAACCTTCCAATAAAGAAAAGTCCAGGATGAGATGGTTTCACAGGAAAATTCTACCAAACATCCCAAGAAGAATTAATACCAATTCTGTTGAACCTCTTCCAAAAATTGAAAGGAAAGAACACTAAGTCATTCTATGAGGCCAACATCCCCCAATACTAAAGCCATATAAAGACATTACAAGAAAAGAACATTACAGACTTATTTCTCTTATAAGTAGAGATGCAAATATCTTCAACAGAATAATTGCAAAGCAAATATAACAGCACATTAAAAGAATTGTATATCATGATCAACTTGATTTTATTCCTAGTATGCAAGGGTGGTTCAACATAAGAAAATTGATTAATGTAATACACTATGTTAACAAAATGAAATGATAAAACCACAGGTTTATCTCCATTGATGCAGAAAAGATATTTTACAAAATCCAGCATCCATTCTTGGCAAGAGCACTTAGAAAAAAAATAAGAATGAAAGAAAACTTCCTTAACATGATAAGGCATATATGAAAAATCTACAGCTAACATCCTACCACTAAGGAAAGACTGAAAGCTTTCCCTCTAAGATCTGGAACAAGACAAGGATACCCACTGTCAAACCGTTATTCAACATTGTACTGGAAGTTCTAGCCAGAAGAGTTAGGCAATAAAAAAAAAAGTCATCTAAATTGTAAAAGAAGAAGAAACCTTTCCTTATATACGGATGACATGATCTTATATATAGAAATTCCCAAAAAATCTACAACAAAATTATGAGAGTTAATAAATGAAATCAGCAAGGTGGCAGGTTCAAGCTCAAAACACAAAAATCAGTAGTGTTTCAATGTTCTAGTAAGAGCAACCTGAGGAGAAAATCAAGGGGAAAAATTCCATTTTCAAAAAAAAATTAATAGAATAAAAAATCTATTAGTAAGTATACCAAAGGATGCAAAGGACTTGTACACAGAAAACTACAAAACATTGCTAAAAAAAATCAAAGATGACTAAATAATGGAAGGACATTCCATGTTCATGAACTTGAAGATTGTTTCATTATGATGTCAACTTACCCAAAATATTTTACAGATTCAATATAATCCCAATCAAAATTCCAACAGCTTCCACTGCAGAAATGGAAACACCAATTATCAAATTTATTAGCAATATTTAGGGACCACAAATAGGAAAAAAAAATTCTCGAAAAAGGAGAATGCAGTCAGTGGACTCACATTTTCCTGACTTTAAGTTATAGTGCTCAAAAACAGCATGATGATGGTGAAAGGATATATACCTTGACCAAGGGAATCAAATTAAGAGTTTAGTAATAGACCTTATGGCCAATTGATTTTTGAAAAGACTGTCATATCCATTCAATTGTGAAAGAATAGTCTCTTACACAACTGGTGCTGGGAGAATGGGATAACCATATGCAAAAGAATGAAAGACGACCCTTATTTCATACCAAATACAAAAACTAACTCAAAATGGGTCATAGACCTAAATATAAGGACCAGGACTATGAAATTCCTAGAAAAGAAAGTAGGGAAGCATTTTCAGAATCTTGTGTTAGTCAATGGTTTTTTATACTTTACACCCAAAGCACAAATAATGTAAGAAAAATGAATAAACTGGGACCCCCTCAAAATTAAAAACTTTTGCTCCTCAAAGGGCTCTGTCATGAAATTGAAAAGGCAATTGACTCAGTGGAAGAAAATATTTGGAAACCACATATAAATAAGGATTTAATATCTAGAATATATAAAGAAATCCTACAACTCAACAATAAAAATACAATCCAATTAAAAAACAAGGGCAAAACACTTGAAAAGGTATTTCTCTGTAGTGGATATACAAATGGCTAAAAAGCACATGAGAGATGCTCATCATCACTGGCTATTAGGGAAGTGCAAATCAAAACCACAATGAGATATCATTTCTCACTCATTAGAATGGCTATTATTTAAAAAAAGAAAGAAAGAAAGAAACTAAACCGTTAAGTGTTGGAGAGGATATAGAGAAATTCATTAATTGCTATTATTATTGCAAAGTGGTGCAAGAGCTGTGCAAGACAGTTTGGTAGTTCCTTGGAAAGCTAAGTATAGAATTACCTTATGACTCAGCAGTCCTGCTACTAGGTATATACCCAGAAGAATTGAAAGTAGGGAGTTGAATAGATTTTTGTATACTGATGTTCTTAGGGGCATCATTCACAATTTTTAAAAGACGGAAGCAACCCAAGTGTCCATCAGTCAATGAATGGATAAACAAAATGTACTATATATGCAGTGGAATATTCAGTCATAAACAGAAATGACATTCTGATAGATGAAATTTTAAGACATTATGCTGAGTGAAATAAGCCAGACACAAATGGCAATTATTGTATGATCTCACTGATATAATAAGCAAATTCATAGAGTTAGAATCAGATTATAGTTTATCAGGGAATAGACAGGGCTAAAAGAATGGGGAGTTGATGTTTAATTTGCAAAGAATTTCTATTTTAGCTGATCATAACAGTTTGGAAATGGATAGTGGTGATGTTAGCACACTATTATAAGTATATTAACAGCACCAAAATATATTGGTAAATGTGATTAAAAGGGAAACTTCAGGTCATGTACATTACTAGAGTGAAAATGAAAAGACAAAACAAAGGACTGTATCAGTGAACCCTATTACATATGATGGGCTATACCTAAAAGTACAAATATGAGAATGTTCTTTCATGGATTATAACAAATGTATGACAATATTATAAGGTAATAATAGAGTGGTATATGGGAAAAGTACACCTAATGTAAACCATGGACAATAATTAATAGTACTATTTTAATAAACTTTCATCAATTATAACAAAGGTTACTACTATTTTAAAAAATAGCAGAATGATAAAAAAAAAGTGTTATCATAAGTGGTAACAAATGTTCCACACCAATGCAAAGTGTTAGCTGTGGGGCCATGTAGGGGAAACTTGCAATTTAATAATATCCATAAACTCTCTTATCTCAATGCTTCAAGACTCTAATGTTCTGAAAGGGTACTTATTCTGTGATTCAGTGGATTCTTGGGTAATCCTTCCCTACATATTGTAGAGCTAGCACTTCATGGAAAATCAATTTCTTCACCTTAGTTGGGACTATCATTTTCAAGGATCTATTTTCTGTTATGATCATTCATATTGGGCTGAGTTTGCATTTTAAAAAATCAGAAATGGCACAACGCATAAACCCTGTCTCAAATACTAGAGCCTTTTCATTAGGTCTTCATTTCCAGGGCTGAATGAAATATAATAGAAATAATAATAGTAATTATTCATGTATATACAATTGAGGATTTGGATTTCCCATTTTGAATGCTTCTGTTATCTGTAATATCCAAGTTTTATGAATGTACAATTATTATACATCTTTTGCATTTAATTTTGAATGCTTTTACTCATTTCTTTTTTTAATAGTGCAGGATGATACTTACACCCAATGTACTTTTTAAGCTGATTGTTGACCCACTATTGACTACTTTTAAAAAATAATGTCTTGTGTATAGAGTTACAAATAATTCCATTGGGCTTCTGGGACAAAAGAGCTAAATAAAATATCTAAATATTCCCTGAAATAAGTAAGTCAAATAATGAAGTAACATTTCAAATTAACAGTTACAAAATAACACATTTGCATTTAAAATAGACTCTTAATGGCAAGAAAGAAATGTGGAATAAATACCAGTAAAGATGCAGATTCTTTCATTTCTCTTCAGATAATGTTTGTTGCTAAATTTTCCTTTCAAAATTAAGTAGAAACATGAATGACACTATAATGTGAATAGGCAATACACACCACCACAAGAGGATGTTTAAAGAGCTTTTAATGCAATGTTTTTTGCATCCATAAGGTTGTTAATGTCTTATTATTTTTATGTTAACTTGTACAGTATAATATTGTGAAGGCTACAGGTAAGTCTTCATTAAAATATCAGAGGCATGTTTGTTATAGAGGTATGTACCTTCCTTAGAAAATGTGTTACTTTATATATGGACTCAAAAGTCATTTATTCTTGGGAAAAGAGAGAAGGAAAAGTAACTATATTATTATCTGTAATTATTTTCATTGTCAGTAAAGCAATATTGTGACTTTGATTTTCACTTGCTTATACAAAGGATCACAAATCTATCTAGATTTGCTTCCCATAGGATGGGAAATTGGATGGTGGGAAACAGATGGAAGAAGAAAATCACAATAATCTGCAGAGAGAGCAGGACATTTGAGCTTTACTTCTATCAGCCTGTTAAATCATGACTTATAATACTGTGCGCCAAGCCAAGAAGGTACATATATGAAAACTTTCTCATTAATTCCTCAGATTCTTGGACCACCTTGAATGGAAATAATGGTAAACCCTAGTGAGCAGAGCAGCTCCATAATGACGAGTATAGCCGCAACAGTGCTGTGTTGCAGGCCTAAGGATTTTAGGTCAAGAATGAAAATTAACAACTGAAAGAACATTATAACCCAGCTTCTCAAATCTTTTCTTTTTCAGATGAAGGGGATACTAAGTGATTTGCTCAAAACTCAAGCTGGGGCATTCAACATAGAACCCTGTCCTGCTTCTATCTGCAAGGTCTGTGATCTTTCTAATGCAACATTTTCATGAATTGATTAAGTTGAGATCACAATGGGAAAATCTCCTTTTTATTTTCTATTAAATTTTGACCCTATAATATGAAATTTCAGAGAAATAATTGATTTTTTAAAAACTCTCAGACTCATTTTTTCCTGTTTCCCATTATGAATCAGAAATCAATCTGTTATAGAAGATTCAGCCAAGTATATACTTTATGATTTTGCCAAATATATTCAATGTTATATGATATATACATTTCTATTTGTATAGAGGACTATCTAAAAGATACAAAATAGTTTTCAATTGGAATTTTTTAAATTTACCAGATAATTGACCTGCTTTTATTGAGATGTTCTAATAAAAGAAAACAAGAAAGCAAACTTCACTAAGTTTTGTTTACCTGTTTGTCTGTCTTCATCTTCATCAATTAATTAAAATATTTATAAAATATAAAACAAACTTAACATAAACCTTATAATGAAAAATCTTTGTTATTCCTATAATTACTCTTTTAAAATAAAATATATTAGTAGACACTAAAATAAACCAATGTCATTAAATAGATCCCAAAAGAAATGAACAGGACCAAATTCTGAGATCAAGTACAATAACGAATTACTCTGAATAAAGGGAGCAAATATTTATGGAATATATGTAGTTTCAGATTTCTTCAGCTATCAATGCAAGAGTATTTGATTTCACAGGGTATATTTTCAAACCTGTCACTATTGCATTTTTGTCTTCCATATACTTTCTAAAAGAGGGTCTTTAATAGTGAATGTTAAATATATATATTTAAAAACACAGGGTGATGGTATCTGAGGCCCTATCAATTTTAAATCAATTTATTTTTTGATAATTGACTTTATAACTTTATGGACAATTTTAGTAGGCTGCTAAAAGAACAAAATATATAGATTCACAGTTTTTCAACATCATTCCTATAATCACTAAAAAATAAGTTATATATTTTTGTAAAAATCAATCATTGTGATAGGCCAAGAGTGTCAAGTACATCAAAATCCAATTAGTTCTAATTGTGCTAGGTCATTATCCCTATGAATGATGGAACTGTGTTCCTGTGCCCTTGACATTGATGTTGATAGTAACTCATCCTTGCATACTCTACTTCATTAAAATAATATTAGAGTTTCTTATATAGAAGATTATAGAGGCAACTACTGTATCTCAGATTGCTTCCCTGAAAGTAAGAGTATATAAACTTCGACTTTGAAATTTCTCTACAAAAATTGGTAGAAGATAACTTTGCAAAACAATTTTTGAGGTTGAGGTTTATTTTACACCTATATAAACGCTGGCATATTGCACTCATCAGAAAAACTTCATAACCTAACAATAACCTTTTGCTATCTTTTATGTAGTGTTGTCCAGACAAATTGTCGTGCTGTTCAGCTGAACAAGATTGATGACACAACAAACTGCCAATATAGAACTCCGAGAATATACCCCTGCAATGAACTTTGGGGCACGCCAAATAACTTTCCCTGGGCTGGGATGGCAGTAGTCCCTCAAGGTTTTGATTTACAGGCTGTGAAATGCCAAAAATACAATACCAAACATGAGAGAGTATGTTTAAAACAGTGCAACAATAAACCTTTTCTTCTGAATATAGTTTATGTGGTTATTTTTTGGTGGGAAAGGAGAGTTGTCTTTAAAAGATTCAGGACAAAAAAATGAGAATAGCTGTAGCCTTTACAATGTAGAAATAGTGAAATCTTGTTTAAAAATGTCCTGGGTACATAAAAATATACTTTGCTTTTTTCATTCATTCAGAAATGTTGTATTTATCACCACATTGTACTCATGATTTTTAGATAGTTTAATAAATGGGTCTAAAATATTTTAAGGTTGATGTAATATTTTTGTAATCTAAATTTTCTTTAAAATAAATATATATGATAAAATAAGATAGTTGAAGGTTTAATTTTAAGAAATCCACTATGTTGCTCTTTCTTAAAATTGCCAAATAATAGTTTTTAAATTCAATTATTCATTTTTAAATGGAATATTGTCTGTTTCATTTATCTGAAACAGCATTCTCTTAAGTTTTATTGTTATTAATTGTTTTGTTGTTTATTTTTAAACATTTTACATGAAGTTTTATGGTTATTTATTGTTTTATTGTTTATTTAAAAGCATTTTACATGTTTTTTACATATTTTCCTAGTGGTACAAAACTCAAAACTTTCCACTTCCATATACTTTGTCGAAATTTTGAAGAACTAGAAAGTCTGACCTAATTGCTTACTAATTTTCTCATTATTTCATTAGCTTCCTTAAGAAGGTAAGTGGGCAGGTGATTTAAAAACGAAACAGAAAAAAACGAGAAGAGCAAAATGGCCATATTGTTCTGTGTATTTCACATTTAGTAGTGTCATAATACTGCTTACTGTGGAATTGAGACATCAACATCTAAGGGGTGTACCATTGGAAAAGGCTTATTAGTTGAA
Source organism: Dasypus novemcinctus (assembly GCF_030445035.2). Taxonomy (NCBI): domain Eukaryota; kingdom Metazoa; phylum Chordata; class Mammalia; order Cingulata; family Dasypodidae; genus Dasypus; species Dasypus novemcinctus. Next base: position 21,424,805 of record NC_080674.1, read on the forward strand.
AACAAACCAATAGAATAGAAAAATGTTTAATCAAACCCTCCTCTAGGTCATGAATTTCATTTATTTTCTCTATAGATAATGACTAATATTTGAGTTTTAGGTCACATGTTATATTTTCTTTATTACTTTGAACTTCCTTGAAATAGCAAAATTGAAAGTACACTAAAATCTTTTTCCATTAAATTGATCAAAGTATCCTGTGCCTAACTGTGGAGTCATATAATTTGTTGGTACTGAGTAGAATTTCATTAAGATAACTCATTAGGGATAGAGCTCTAGCATTGCTGTGGGGTTGCACAAATATAGTCAGCTAAGTTATATGATCGGAAAACCAACATATTCGCAAATGCTTTGAAATTGCTGCTCAAAGGCAACAAGAGTGCATGATGATGGGAATGAGTGTTGCTGGGGGTGGGGAGAGGTGGGGTGGGGGGGTGGGGTTGAATGGGACCTCATATATATATTTTTAATGTAATATTATTACAAAGTCAATAAAAAAAATTTAAAAAAAGAGTGCAGAGAAGTCACAATCTCAAGTTATCAAAAGAGTTAGTTGAATTTTTGTAAATAATAAATAGCAACATTTCTTAAAATATTACACATTCATTTTGGACTAAAATTATCAGTGTGTCAGGTAATTTTTTAGAACTTTGACAATAAATATTGTAGGTTGCATTAAAAGGAAAAGAAGAAACAATGCAGAGAAGAGAGAAAGAGGATGAGGAAGAGATAGAAGTGATAGAAGATCAAAGGTATAAAGAAAATATACTGATTTTTATAAATGTATGATATGCAAAATCACAGAAACAATATCATTCATAGTCAGTTCCCACAAATGAGAAATCTTCCCTGAATCAGTTCAGGGAAATCTGATGACTCCTCTTTCCTTTGTTAGGACCCAATCATGTTTATCACCCTAATATAACATTAATGACACTGTATTTAAAATCTTTCTTTATATGCCATTATCTCATACTAGAACAGGAATTTCTTAATTAAAAATTCATATTTGAATGACTGGCACCAAACACTGCTCTTGCTAGGAAATAGTAAATATTTACCGATTTAGTGATCACATAATTGAAAGATTAGATACATATCCTTATCAAGTTTTTCTTAGCATAAGCTAAGGGATTTGTTTCTTAGCCTGCATTTGTTACCAAGTAGTTTTAGGATGATGTGGATTTTGAGGTGTGGTTAATGGTTTTCAAACAATTGAATACCATCAACATTAAAGTATGTTTTTGGAATTACTGTTTGTTTACAAAGATAAGTTATCTCAAGTCTTCTCAGTCACACTTTGCTTATTCTAGTTATGTTAAATGATTCAAAAAGCATTTTGAAGAACATAGAATTTGATTTGATGGACTGGTCACCAGTATATAGCAACGTGTTTTGCTGAGACCAAAGAATATCAGCTACTCTTTTCACACTGAACACACAGAAAAAAAAAAATTGCAGTAATTTTGAAAATAGTTTTCTGCTACTCTTGAATTCAACAAAAAAGCAACAACCTTGTGATATATATCCTCAGTATAATGATATGTTTTCCTGTTTTCAAATCACTACAAAATACTCCATAATTTTTATGCAGTAATAGTATATATTAAAAAGGTATTAAAGTACATTTTTGGAGGTGATGCTTCAATGATAGAGCTTAATTTTAAGAAGTGAAACATATGTATTGCTTTTAGCATACAATTTTTAAGGCTGCCTATTTATATGTCACTTATGCTATTTGCAAGTTGCATAAGCATATACTGTGCGATAATATACTATGGGACTCTTTAAGTCATTTTTCAATATTCTTGGTCCTTTATTTTCACTAATTTTTTTCTTTTCCCAGGATTTGAAAAATATTCTTCTTTGCTTTGTAAAAGAACATACAATACCAACGAGTGGACTACAATTGTAAAACTACTAATAAACAAAGGAGAAGCCATGGCATAAATTACTTAGAGTGCAATAGTTAAGTTCTTGCGTCATCTTGGCTAGGTTATGCTGTCTTGTTGCATGGTCAAGCAAGCTCTGGCCTGATTATTATTTTGAGGATATTTCATGTATTTAAATTATTGGTCAGTTGATTACAACTATGGCTGGTTACATTTACAATCAAAAAGGAGATTGCCTTCAGCAATGAGGGAAGTCTCATCCTATCAGTTAAGGCAGAAAGAGGGACAACTGATGTTTCCAGCAGTCAGAAAGAAGAATTTCTATCTCTACTTCAGCAAGTCACCTTCTTCTGGGGGAATTCATTGAAACTTTCATTAGAGTTCCCTGTTTGTAGGCTGCCCTACAGAATTCAGGTTTGCTGATATATTAGTCAGGGTTCTCTAGGTAAAGAGAACCAACAGGTGACATCTATATTTGGCACCATTACCTGGTTGATTTGACATATTAGCCTAACCATCACAGTGCGTCACTACAGTTGCATGAGCCAATTGCTATAATAAATCTCATAATATGTTGCATTTATATATATATATTAGATAGATAGATAGATAGATAGATAGATAGATAGATAGATAGATAGACAGATAGATATCCTATTGTTTCTATTTCCCTTCAGAACCCTGACTAATATTCAAAGATTTAGAGTTGGAAATAAACAACACTTGGAGATGAGTTGGTTGAGTTAGAAATTTCTGGCTGGGATTTCAGGGAATGAAAAGATTGGCTGAGAAGGAAAAACAATAATGGACCTGAGAGTCAATTAAATTTAAGTTGTGAAGTAAGGCCCTTGTAGATTGTAAATGCACTAGAATGAAGGTTAAACTTCTCTAACTTGGATGTTAGCCCTTATCACTAAATTGCAGAGCCACAAGGTCTTAAATATAATTACGATGAGGAAAGAATAAAACCATATAATCTGCCTCAATAACCCAGTGAAACCTCTATGTACTGTAGTTACAAATATCAAAAATAGGTTCTAACAACATGTAGGCAAGGAAATTGAGATGAGTAAAAAGAAGAAGGGTTTGAAAAACAACAACCCAAAGATTAGACAGAGAAAACAGTTAAAGGAAAATTGGAAAAAAAAAAAAGGGTTACCACCATTACTATCCCACTCCCAGCATCATTCCATGCATTGAGCTCCTTCTACTCTATGGCAGGATCTACATTTGGTATTTTAGATATGCTCTTTCCTTCAAATTTCAAAAATTCTCTAACATACATATGTGTGTTTAGTAGGTATTTGACTTCTTTTATTTTATTTATTTTTTATTTTATTTTATTTCTCTCTCCTCCCCCCACCCCAGTTGTTTGTTCTTTGTGTCTGTTCACTGCATGTTCTTATTTGTCCGCTTCTGTTGTTGTCAGTGGCACAGGAATCTGTGTTTCTTTTTGTTGCGTCATCTTGTTGTGTCACCTCTCCGTGTGTGCGGCGCCATTTCTGGGCAGGCTGCACTTTCTTTGACACTGGGTGGCTCTCCTTACGGGAGGCACTCCTTGCCCATGGGGTTCCCCTACACCCCTGCGTGGCATGGCCCTCCTTGCGCGCATCAGCACTGCGTGTGGGCCAGCTGCACACCGGTCAAGGAGGACCGGAGTTTGAACCGTGGACCTCCCATGTGGTAGATGGACACCCTAACCACTGGGCCAAGTCCGCTTCCCAATATTTGACTTCTTAACATCCATTTGAATAAAGGCATTTTATCTAGGGATATTGTACTCTCTTACAGTGATTGGTTTTGAAATGGTCACGAGACCCATTTTCTGGCCAGTAACAACCAAGGACAGAATTGCTAGAGATTTCTTGGAAGATGCTTTTTCATTTGTAAAGAGAAAGCCTCTGGGAATACAGGAACTTTCTTTCCTGCTTGACATGATTAAGGAAGCATGTTGTCCTGGAGGTTTCTGGTGACAGCTTGCATGCATAAGGTAAGCCAGCCTGTAGACAATGCCAGCATATGGAAGAACATTTCTACAGGAGACTGGAGGAGAAACAGCTAGAATGCAGATGAGCTCAGGCCAGGAGACTGAGGCATCCCTGGACTCTCTCCTATGTGAGTTCATAAAGTTTCTCATTATTAATGCCTTTTTCAGTTGGCCTTTCTAAAATTAGTAGCTGAAAATACAATAACAAATAGAATTGTTCCAAATTTATACATGGTCAAGGGAAATCAAACAGTGGGTTAAATTGCCATGATCACATTGTTATTAAATCCCAGTCTTAAATGACTCACTACTTCTCCTTTTTTCTGAAAAAGATCTAAACGGAGTCTTGATTCCAATACTGAGAAATTTAGGTTTATCATGACTCATTGCCATGCTTGGCTTTTGAATAAAGAAAGCATGAAAAAATCCAGCTTATATTGCTGGGATTTCTGGCAGCTTTGAAAGATAAAAATATAAAGGAGAGACTGCTTGTAAAAAGATTTCTGAATAGCATATAAAATTCTTTGGAAAAAATATGTTCTGAGCTACTATACTTATTTTTAAAACATTAAAATTTTGGAACCATAGTTAGTGAAGACTACTGTTGAATGATTACTTGGTTCTGGATATTAGCTAAAATGAATCTACTAGAAATTTTTTTATTCCACTGTGAAATAGAACATGATACTAAATTTAAATTATCTTTGTGGACTTTTCTGAATCATTTTTTTTCACTACTTAATCAAGTAAGTGGTCAAAATGACAAGTGACAAAATTCTTTAGTCTAATTGTTCTGGGAAAAATTGGAAAGCTGCCTCATGTACTTTCTACCTAATATGGTTCCTAAACTAATAGTTAAAATAAATCTATCTAAGTATTTCTCTTAGTGATTTGGAAGATCCAAAAAACAAATGCCCATGTATATTATATATATACATTGCTGTGGTCTAGGACTCCTGTGAAGAAAAGCTGAATAATTAGGGGGGGGGGGGGGGGAAAAATAGGATGTGGAATTTTTTCAAGTCAACATTCTTTATCTAAGTTCTTTATCTAACTTTATCCAAGTTCTTTATCTATCCTTTAAACTCATCGCTATATGCCATTCCCTAGTAAGGGACCATGACATTATATTGGGCTTCAAATTTCGGGGAGTTCTGGATCACAGAGTGTTTCAACAATGGCAATGGAGGGATACTGGTATGGGATACCAATGACAGACGATATATGACTGACAGGGAGCTGTACAGAACATATGTCCAGGGTGCATGGTAATGTTTGGATATACTCATAGTGGCAACAATTAAAAACCACAGTAGGGGGGGTACTGGGTTCCTGGCCAGTGGTGCTCTGTCGTGGTCCCTAGGGGAGCAGCGACAGTCTCCCAGGTACAGTGGTGGGGACCGGGAGGGAGTGAGGGTTCAACAGTGAGCCCCTGATACTAATGACTATGCTTGTGAGCTGATAAACCCAAAATAATAACAAGGCCTAGAGCAACTTTGTGCCTGGGAATTTCCTTCTGTCAGCCTTCATGTTACTCAAATGTGGCCAGTCTCGAAGCCAAACTCAGCATGTAAATGCAATGCCTTCCCCCCAGCGTGGGACATGACACCCGGGGATGAGCCTCCCTGGCAACGAGGGACCACTATCAACTACCAACTGATGATGCAACTGGAAAATGACCTTATACGGAAGGTTCAATGCGGATCAGCAGAATATCCATGTCTACATAAAATACCATGACTTTAAAATGCTGTTTGACCTAAAGTAAGGGGGAAATGGAAAGGAGAAATGAGTTTATATGGCTACGAGTTTCTAAAAAAGAGTCTGGAGGCTGGCAGAAGGTTTGCCCTCATGCACAACTGAGCAGAGTCAGAGAGACAGATAAAGCAGATACAACCCCCAGATATTGGTTCCTTTGAGGGCTAAAGAGACCCATGGGAGTTATGGTCATGGCCGATGGGGTTAACTACCAGGGCAGATGGCCCCTCTTTGGAAATGGTGTTTATGTGTGATGAATCTGGACTCAGATGGGATCTCCCTTCATAAGACTTTCATGCTAATGTGCTGGAGGTGCAGTTAATGTTGGGGTTTAAGATATATTTAGGGGATTTGAATCTCTGGACTGACAATGTGATAGCCAGATCCTGAGCCTCAACAGACTCCAGCACCTACAATCTGATTTATTGGACTTACCACACTCAGCTAAGATGGAGGTGAAGAAGGACAACCACCACACCATGGAGCCTAGAGTGATTACAACTGAAAATGGGAGGATTGCATCCAGCATCCAGGTGGAATCTGAGCCTCCTCTTGACATAAAGGTGCAATGGACACAACCAATCCAGTGTCCACATAGAAGAGGTGGCATTGGATTGGGAAAAGTGGACATAATGGACAAAGGGTATGGGGAAAGGCAGGAAGAGATGAGAGGTGGAGGCGTCTTCGGGACATGGAGCTGCCCTGGATGGTGCTTCAGAGGTAATCACCGGACATTGTAAATCCTCACAGGGCCTACATGATGGAATAGAGGAGAGTATGGGCCATGATGTGAACCAATGTATATGAGGTGCAGAGGTGCCCAAAGATGTACTTACCAAATCCAATGGATGTGTCATGATGATGGGAACGAGTGTTGTTGGGGGGGGGGAGAGGGGGGGTGGGGGGGTGGGGTTGAATGGGACCTCACATATATATTTTTAATGTAATATTATTACAAAGTCAATAAAAAATAAAAAAATTAAAAAAAAAAAAAAAAAAAAAAAAAAACAAATGCCCAGAAAATTTATGTGCTTAGTTTGCAATTCTTGCCTTTTGTTTTAGAGATGGAACACTTTCTACTGACATTTGTGATGGGTGCTACTTATATAGACAAATTGTTTTTGTTTTTTGTTTTTTTTTTTTAAAGATTTATTTATTTATTTAATTCCCCCCCCCTCCCCTGGTTGTCTGTTCTTGGTGTCTGTTTGCTGCGTCTTGTTTCTTTGTCCGCTTCTGTTGTCGTCAGCGGCACGGGAAGTGTGGGTGGTGCCATTCCTGGGCAGGCTGCTCTTTCTTTTCACGCTGGGTGGCTTTCCTCACGGGCACACTCCTTGCGCGTGGGGCTCCCCCACGCGGGGGACACCCTTGCGTGGCACGGCACTCCTTGCGCGCATCAGCACTGCGCATGGCCAGCTCCACACGGGTCAAAGAGGCCCGGGGTTTGAACCATGGACCTCCCATATGGTAGACGGACGCCCTAACACTGGGCCAAAGTCCGTTTCCCTACAAATTGTTAAAATGAAAACCCCAGAGTTTTTCCTTTCAATTTGGTTCTTAATTCTAAAATCATCAAGATATTGGTAAACACTTTATTAAAAAGTTATGCTTTTTTCTGACATTATATTATTTAACGGCCATTTCATTGTATCATAACACTCCCCTAAAGCAGATCCATAGCCAGATATTCTTAGATAGATCCTAAGAACATGGGCTAATAAAACTTTGCTACCTTTGAAATACCTTATGCTATTTTAACTTTATTAAAAATTAACTTAATTTTCCTATATTACTTGTTACTAGTTTCATCATGATATTGGAGAATTATTAGAGATATTATTTTTCAATGATTTACTAATACTTTTACAAGTAAACTTGATAGTATCAAAGCTTTTTTATTTATTTTTAAAAGACACATAGATCACAAAAAATGTTATATTAAAAAAATATAGGAGATTCCCATATGCCCCATTCCCCATACCCGTCAACTTTTCCCACATAACAGCTTCTTTCATTAGTGTGGTACATTCACTGCAATTGGTAAACACATTTTGGAGCATTGCCCCATAGCATGGGTTATAGTTTACTTGTAGTTTATACTCTCTTCCAGTCCATTTGGTAGGGTATGGCAGGATATATAATGTCTTGTATCTGTCCCTGCAATGTAATTCAGAACAACTCCAAATCCCAAAAATGCCCCCATTTTATACCTCTTTTTCCCTCTCCCTGCCTTCAGCAACTCCCGTGGCTACCTTCTCCTCATCAATGATATAATTTCTTTTATTACTAGAATCAGAATAAGTCTGTAGTAGAATATCAGTAAGTCCACTCTAGGCCATGTTTTATTCCCTAATCCTGAGGACTCTGGGATGGTGATGCCCACTCCACCTCTTAATTGAGAGGGGGCTTTGATCCCACATGGCTGATGGATGGGACTCTTCTGCTTGCAGCTCTTCCTTGGTTCTGTTCTTGGTTCCTTGGTGTGGTGGTTGTCCATCCTCATCTCCTTGTTAGCTGTCCTGGGTGAGTTCAATGAACTGGAGAGTAGGTGTTGCAACTCCACTGAGGCTCAGGGTCCAGCGGGCACATGGACAGCACAGAGATTCAGGTCTCCTAGACATATACCCACCAATGCCCACGCCAACCCAAGGTTCAATAAAAGGGACAGAAGAGGAATGTATAGAGAAGTCGCTTCTGAGTCCAACTCCATCACACTCAGGAGCACAAACTCCAAAGTAGGGCCCACTGGTAAGGCATCAAACTTCAGAGCCATCTGCCTTGACCATAGGACCTGGGTGTCTCTGTAGCCTTCAGGAGCCCCACTACCTGGGGTAGTATCTACTTTGGCTGTCTATGAGAACCTGCTGAGAAATGCATAAGTGCCAACACTCTGATGACCCCCCCGACTCATTTTGAAGTCTCTTAGCCATATAAACTCACTTGCCTTTAATATTAACCCCTTTTATCCTTTTATTCAAGGTCTTTCTCCAGTTGCTTCACAGCCAGTGCTTAGTAGTAATCCCTCACTGCCAAGGAGGCTCATCCGAGGAGTCATGTCCCATGTTGGGGGGAAGGTAATGCATCTATAAGCTGAGTTTGACTTAGAGAGTGGCCACATATGACCAACATGGAGGTTTTCAGGAGATAAATCTTAGGTACCCTGCAACACTAGGACAAGTTGAAATTTCAAGCACAAAAAGATCATAAGCACAGTTGTCAGTTTCACGGTCCCATCAACTGACCACCCTTCTTCACTGGTCATTGCTCCTGCACTTGGGGGACTGTTGCTCTTCTATTAGAGAATGCAGCAGAGTTCCCCAGGATGGGAACCCAGCACTCCTTCAGTTATCATAATATCTACCCACCATGGCAATACCCAATGAACATCAAAATATATCTATATACCCTATATGCATTTCCAGGTGAACTCCCTCCTATGCATCCCCCATAAATGACACCCCACACCTATGCTCCTCCCTTTCCATAGTTGAATCTCTCTGCAATGCAAAACTTCTTAAAAAATGAAGCCAAGTATATTGCCAAATTCAATTAATAGAAAAATGATATAGTAATGATAAGTTTAAATATAAGAAATGAAATACATAATAATTTAGAAAAACTAAAATATAGTGAAAAAATTGGGGTATTAAAAATGAAAAAATTAAAAAATATTTTTGATGTTGTACAGTGGTAATTTCTTCCCTTACTTCCTCAGTGTCTTACTTTTCTTTTTTTCATTACTTCTTCTAAGAAGAAATTTAGGTCACAGTAAAGTCACACATAGAATATAGGGAACTCCCGAACTCCCATATACCCAACATCCCCCCCCCCTTCTCCCTTCCCTATTAGTGATTTTTTAACATATGGATATTAGATTTGTTACAACTGATGTACAAATATTGAAACATAGTTACTAACCATGGTCAGTAGTTAACTTTGTGGTTTACATTTTGGACTATACACTTTTATAAATTTTTGGTGAAAATTAATATGGCCTGTAGTCATCATTGCAAGATCTTGCAGAACATTTCCATTGCCCCTACTACCCCCTCTTCCATCTATTCTACTCCTCTCTCCCCCTCCCCTCTTGGTCCACAGAGACCACCAGACTTCACTACTTGAAGGACAAGATTCATAGATACTTGCAATGATGCTGAGGGCTTGACACATGCATTTGGGGCAGGCTCCTAGGGAGAGTGTGAGTGTTCATCTTGTTATAGTGTGTTATATCAGTGAGTGGAGACCCATATAGTGAGTGGGAAGGTATTGTACGCCCATCCTGGGGAGGCTTGATATATTCTCAAACAGAGGGGAGGGTGTCTCCCAGAGCACGGGTGGTTCCTAATAGGGGAGTTCAAAGCTTTGTATCTGGTGCTTAATAATGCTTTGGAATATCCACTTATTTAAAGTTTTTGCCTTGTCAGTAAGTTAAACTTGTGTGGGCAAAAATTTGAAAAAATTTATAAATGAAAACAGGAAACAACAAGTTCATAAAAAAGATATAGGAAAGTGGATTTCATTTAGTTCTCAGGATAAAACTGCATTTGTATTCATTAAATGAGTTGCTTTTGGAAAGGAGATACAAGGCATTTTAGTGAATTATAGAAAATAGTAAAAATGTTATACCATGAGTAACTGTCAGTTGAAACACTTGTGTAATTGGAATTGTTTAGGGGAGATGATTCCAAAAAGAAGTATGTGAGTAGAAAATAGATGTGCCATAGAACAAATTCTAAAATGCAAAACTGAGAGACATTCACAATCTTCAACAAATCAGCAATGGTGATATGAATGCTGAAGTCGTTCATAATTATTAATTCAGTTGAATTCTCAGATAACCAGCCATCTCTTTATATATTTAGTAAAATCAAATAGCCCTCTCTGTTCATAGATTTATTATATAAACATCATTTTATAAATCTTATAAATCCAATATTTGTATGTTATTTCATATTTTTATAAAATCTATATATTGTATTAACTTAAAATGAAGAGATGAGGTATACTTACAATTAAAAATTAAAGTGTTTCATTAATAATAACAATCAACTATCACAGTATATTGGTGACGTTAAGCAAAAGCCTCCAGGTTAGGTATTGCTAGAGGTGAAGTTACATTGATTAGGGAAAAGGACATAGTAATGCCAGGAGGCTTTGTTTTACTGCCTCACCAGGTAATTTTGAATCCATAGGCAAAGGAGGATATTGACTTTCTTACTAACCTCCTTGACTGAAATAGTGTCAGGGGATTTCATTATTAAGGTGATTGCATTTCTCTTCCAGTGTAAAGTGCTGCATAAGTATAAAATTCCACAGAATTATTTTCACAGGGAACATGACAAAGTAGCTGGTACTGTTCAGGAAGGTGAAAACCTTATGGTCCACCTGCCCATGGATTGTCGATTTTTGACTCAAGATGACTCCACTCAATGTAAAATAAGCTCTCTACTATAGTGGAAAAGATAATGTTCCCCTTGAAACTGACATAAAATTCTGTTGCTCATGTTAACAGACTTTGGAATTTTTATTTCACTGAACTGGGAAAATGGCATTTAATGCATTACCTTTGAAGAATAAATGGGGAAGAAAGAATTACATTTTAGCTGAAATTGTGAAATGACAAAAATGGCTTAAAGGAAAAAAGTATTGAATTTTGCAATAGTCTGCTATTATACTTATAAATATATATTTTTAAATATTTGAGGATTTACTAAAATGATTCACATATTTGAACACCATTATTCAAAGTAAACTTTTGTCTCTGATGGTTGTTTTTAAAACATGAATTTTCATGGAAAATTTGATGTGTATCTTTCAAGGCCCAGGACAACCACAGCTTTCTCCAGGGACCATTCCTCTCTGATGAAACATTTTTCTTAAAATCATTTATAATATATGCTTCCAATTTTGGTTACCATATTAGAACTAATGAGGTTTAAGTATGATTTATCTGATGAACCTTCCCAATACACAATGTTTTAGTTGGCCACAGGACTGTGGACTCAAAGTACCAGAAATGTTTTGGCTTTTAGAAAGAATATTCATTTGGGGTTAAAGCTTATAGTTCCAAGGTCATGAAATGTCCAACATGAGGAACCATCAGAAATGAGTTCTCAGAAAAGTCGACTGCCACATGGTGAAGCAAGATGGAGGGTAAATGATAGATTCTGGAGGTTTCTTCCTCCCCCCCCAGAATCTATCATTTCCAGGAGCTCAGCTGTGGGCAACCAGGCATAGGGCTAGTCTCTTTCTGGGCCCCCTCCATTAGTCTCGGCTGTACCATTTTCTTCCTGAGTTCAACTGCAAGCTCTCAGGTATATGACTTATCTCTCCCTCAGCCTCAGTTCTTTGAGCCTCTTGGAGTCTTCTCTCTTCACTGCTCAGCTTTGGGCGAAACCTTTCTCTTATATTGCACAATCAATGTGGCAGCTCTCTTTCTTCTATGCCTGTCTCTCTCTGTATCTTTTTCTATCAGCTCCAGTAAGTAGGTGGAGACTCAACCCAAATCACACTTCACTGACACAGTCCCATCAAATGTGTCTCACACCCATAGGAAGGGATTAGTTGAGAAACAAAAATCTTTCTCTTTTGGGGATCCACCAAATTCAAACTGCCACACACAGTATTGTATTTTGTGTATTTAAGATTCCAAATGCATGAAGAAAATAAATGTAATTTATTCAATGGCGAGAAAAAGAATGACTAGTGTAACATGTTCACAAATATTAAACTATAAGTTAATCCAATCCTAATTGTATTCATTGTAGAAAAATCCTTAAATAAAATTTATAACTAATTATGTTAAAAAATTCATTTCAATTTTCAGTTTTTCACAAATGATTTAAATCTATACTTTTTTTGTGATCATTCAAGTAGTAGAGGCAAATTAAATTCTTGGAAATTATATGCAAATAAATGTAGTCTGGAATTGATTGGTTGAGAAGTCAATAAAAGAAAATTGACATTATGTTAAATTATTTATGTTAAGAATTAAACACTGTTGAGTCAGTTGTTTGGTACCTTGACAATTTCTTGTATAAATTATAAAAATAAAGGATGAAAAACAGCTAAAAATCAAGAAAAAGAAAGAAAAAATCTGATAGAAAGCATCAGAGAACTACAAAAGGGTAGTCAAGCACTGAGGGAGGATCCCAAACAATATGATTTTCTTTCATCTTCAGGGAATTTTCCAATTCATGGTCTGGACCTTGTTGAGGAATTCCAGCAGAAGACTAGAACCAAGTAACAGAAAAGTCAGTGGAGCTGTCACAATTTAACAGGGCAGGAGAAATAAAAATTGGACTTAAGGGCAGCCAAACTTCTAGGATTTAAGAGGCCAGTATTTTGGCAAGAAAGTGGTTCATCCCCTGGAGGCATTTACCGAATTCTTCAGCTGTGCACAGCAAGGACTGGAGAAGCTAAGAAGATACCATTGGTAAGCATAGTGGTATTTTCAGCAGATTCACAGTGTCAAGGAGACAAAAATTCAGGACTGTCCAAGGAGGAAGAGACCTAATAAATAAACAATCCTCTCAGTTAGAAAAAAGTGACAGCCAAGAAACAAGGCAAGTTAGATTATTGTAAAATTTATAATTCAGTCTGAATCATCTCAGTTCTTCATTAAATTAAAGTGATCTTTCTCTAGTTTAGCTGCCTAGTATGATAGAGGATAAACCTTACCTAGAAGAATGTAGTGTTTTAGTTTCTTTTGTTTCTCAAGCAAATATCATGAAATGGTTTGGCTTAAAGAGAGGCAATATATTCGCTCTCAGTTTTGAGGCCAAGAAAATGTCCAAATCAAGGCATCATCAAGGCTATGCTTTCTTTGCAAAGCGTGTGGGAACTTGGGATTGACTGCTGGTGACACTTCATTCCTCTGTTAAGTGGCAAGGCACATGATAGCATCTCTTGGTCTCTTCCTTCTCTTCCATATTCCATTTCACCTTCTTGCTTCCTGTGGCTCTCTCCTCTCTCTTTGTCTGAATTTCATTATCTTATAAAGAATTATGGTAATAAAATTAAGACCCATCCTGCCTGAGGTGGGATACACCTTACATGAAGTATCCTCATCAAAAGGTCCTACTTTCAATGGGTTCATACCCATAGGAATGGATTAACTTTAAAAACATGCTTTTCTGGGGTACATACAGCTGCAAACCACCACAGGTAGTATCATTTATGGTCACTATACATTTTCAGAAATAATGGCCAAAGCTCAGGATAAAAATTCTCTGGCATAACTAAAGATAGATCAAGATAATAAAGAGACAAAAAGTTCATAGCCACAGATAACTCAGATACTGAAGATTATCAGTCATAGACTTTAAAATAACATGTGAAAAAATTACTGACAAAATGTAGAATTTTCCCGTAGAACTATGGTCTATACAAAAGAACAAAATGGGAAATCAGGAATTAAACATAAGAATTAATTCAAATTAAGAACTGAATTAGTAATTTAATGACAGATTGGATGTGAGAAAAGAGAGGAATAATTACTTGGAAGATGAAAAACTGAAAACACACAGCCTAAAAAACAAGAGCAGAAAATTTTTTAAAAGAGAAAATATAAAAGAGTTAGATACATCTGGGATTTCAGAGAAGATATCTAAAATACTATACATTAGAATCCAAAAAATGAAGGAGGGAGTATGGAGAAGAAGTAATTTGCAAAGATAAAATTGATAAGGATTCATAAAAGTGTGGTTTAAAGACTTTAAGATATGAATTTATGCCTTTAAAATGCAGTTGAAACTCTAAGAAAGATACTACAAAAACCACACACATATACATACAGGCCCATCATAACAATAATATTTATACCTGAAAATAACCAGGAAAAAGTTACATAAATTAAAAGGAACCACAATAGGCTGATATTTTCAAAATAAATGGCAGAAGACAAAAATATACTTAAAATACTGAAAGAAAAATATTGTCAATCCATACTTTCATATCCAGCACAACTATATTTTTTGTGGCAGTAAAATATAGCTGTTTTTAGAGAAATGGAAGTAAAATTCTGAAGAAATCATAAATGTACTTTTGGGCCAAAGAAAAAACATGCCAGAAGTAAATATAGACATAGAGAGAGAAATGAAAAGGAAAATATAATTATACTAAAAATACATGAATTTAAATTGTACAATGTTATCATAATAATAATGTCATGGTATTTAATATATTTATTAATGAAGAGAAGAGATTGAAGAGAAATAAAATACATGAGATGCATTAAATAGATATGTAAGATATTAACATTATCTTGAAATGATATCTACATTAACAGTAAGAATTCAAATATAAACTTTGTAATCTCCAGTTGAACTATTAAGAAACCCCTACCTTATACTAACGACATCTATAAGTAAAACGATAATGAAAATAATAGAGGGGGAAAAGCAATTAATTCAAAAGAAGGCAAAATAGGAGAGGAAATAGTTACATAAAATAATTTTTAAATAGTACAATTAGTACATTAAAAGGGATAAACCCAATATCAGAGATCACAGGTAAATCCATTAATGAAAGACAAAATTTGTCAAAATAGTTAAAAATGAAGATGCACTATATGTTGTTCAAAAAGACACATGTCTTATTTTGTTTAATACTGCCAATGCAATATACCAGAAATGGGTTGGCTTTTATAATGGGAATTTATTACACTAAAATCTTACAGCTCTGAGACTGTGAAAATGTCTAAATCAGGGTATCATCAGAGATGCTATGTTACCAAATGTCAGCTGTTGATGATTCTGGGTTCCCGCTATGTGGCAAGGCAAAATGGCAGCCAGTCTCTCCTTTCACCTCCAGACTCAATTTCTCTATGAGCTCAGGCACATGGCTCATCTGTCCCTTTTTTCTCTGGGCCTCATCGTTTTCAGCTGCTGTCTCAAGTAACTTCCTCCCAGCCTCTATGTTCCATCGATTTCAGTTTCTGGCTTCTTCTCTGTCTCTCCTACTTCTTTGTGTGTGTATCTGCTTTTACTCCTCTGTTTATAAAGGACTGTAGGAAGAGGATTAAGACCCCCTGACCCCTCCCACCAGTCCCAAAATCTAATCAAAGGCCCTTACATGAATCTAACCAAAAGTTCGCACACAATAGGTTTAGATGCACAGGAATGGGTTAGCTTAAGAACCTAATTTTCTGGGATCCTCAAAAGATACAAATCAGAACAGAACTTTAAATATAAAACATGATAGGGCTTTTCATGTAGAATAGAGAACAGCCATTTTTCATTCTTAAGACAAATGCTGATTTTCAATAATATATCAGGCCAAAAACTTTAAAAATATTTACACTAATATTTATATATGTTTCTACCTTTTCTTAAAGATATTCAGGTACTGCAGTCTTAACTTTTCAAAATTTACTTGCCATTATAGAAAATGTATATGTGCATGCTATTGAAGTTAGGTTGGGCTTAAACCAAATCTAATATAACAAACAGTGAACCCTAAGTTAAACCATGGGCTTTAATCAATAGTAAATTAAAAAAAATATGATACCATCAATTGTAATAGATATTTCAAATTGATATTTGAAATTAGTAGTGGGGTGGTATATGGGAATCGTGTATTTAATGCATGAGTGTTCTGTAAACCCACAACTTTTCTAATAAGGAAAATAAGTGTAAAAAATTACTTGCCATGAACTGCTTCCCCATAGTAAATTTTCTTACATTTTTGTTTTCATTTTTATAAGTTAATTGTTAAACTTCTTCTGGGTCTGTAGTCCATTTTACATTTCAATTGTACAATTCATCCTTTACTCACTGAATCAAAAAACTACTTTTGTCATTTATTCAATTCCATATACTGTCATCTATTTTTGGATCCTCTATTCTGTTTTACTGATTTGCTTGTTTGTTCTACGGATATAGTATTAATTCAAGTCAGAAGGATTAATAGTATGATCCCATGACTAATAAGTCAATATCACTGATAGTCACTCTTCTTCCTTTTCTAGCTTTCCTGATTGTTTTAAAATATTTATTCTTTGACATACATTTACAATTATTTTATTTAAACACACAAAAAACCCTTTTGCAATTTTGTGGGAAGTGTATTTAACTTGTATATGGAATTTTAGAAAATATACTTTTATGATGGCATGCTTTATATTACATGATTTTGTAGTCATTTTTCATTTGTTCAGATCTAGTTATGTCTTTCTATTAGAATTTATAATTTCCTTATGTAGGTTCTGTGTCAACTTAATTTGTAATTCTATTTTTTCCATTAGTATAGGAAATATCTTTCCCATTTTCATTTACGAGTAACTGTTATTATAATAGAGATTAAAATTGATTTTTACATATGTAAAATATATCCAAATTACCAAATGTTCATATATTTCCAAAAATGTTTTAGTTGGGTATCCATAATAAATCATATGGTCACCAAAAAATAATCATAATAATTTTATCTCTTATTTTCAAAAGTGTACACTAGGGAAGCGGATGTGGCTCAACTGATAGAGCATCCATCTACCATATGGAGGGTCCAGGGTTCAATCCCCAGGGCGTCCTGACCCATGGGGTGAGCTGACCCATGCGCAGTGCTGCCATGCGCAAAGAGTGACCTGCCATGCAGGGGCACCCCCATGTAGGGGTGCCCCATGTGCAAGGAGTGTGCCCCACATGAAAAAACGTGAAGCCCACCCAGGACTGGCACCATACTCAAGGAGAACTGACGCAGCAAGATGATGCGACAAAAAAGAGATGCAGTTTCCAGCAGTGCCGTCTGATAATGCAATCAGATGCAGAAGAACACACAACAAATGGACAGAGAGAGCAAAAACAGGGGGGAAGGGGAGAGAAATAAATAAAATAAGTCTTTAAAAAAAGTGTACACTAATTTATTTTATTTTCTTACTCAAATCTCTAGAACCTCAAAGGACATGTTACATAGTAGTGAGGATAACAGGCATCCCTTGCCTATTTTCTCATTTTAATTTAATGATTTGGTGTTTAGGACTGTTTTATTGAGGGGGAAATAAAAGGATTTTTTAAATGTAATACAGGAATTCTTGTACTACTTGGCCGCAAATATCATGTATCACTTAGAATACTGAATATTTTTTATTCTTAATACCATCGACACCAATATTGAAGTTGGTCAACACTATTTTAATCACTTACAGTTCTAAAATTCCATCATATAGTCTCTTCTCTTTTTGCAAATCAAACAAATCTTAACTACAATGCTAGCAAAATACCAAAGGTAACAGAGCAACAGAATATATATTTTGTAGATAAAACTAAATTTCATCAAATATTTAGAATGAAACATAAAATGCAATCAAACATTTAGACACTTGGAAAGATGTTGATATTTTGCTAAGATTTTCAGTCTCTATCCAGATGTCTGGCAGCATATAAGGAAAACAAAACATTTTGTGAATAAATGTAATCTCAATTACACAAAATGCAACTTTTCCACTGATTTCCAGTTTTCTTCCTAAGAGAGGTTATAATCATGGATTGGGTGATTGTGGGGATTAACATTCCCAGTATTTTAAGACCAGACAACTATAATATATTCATTTCTCATCTCAATGCCTGTGTTAACTTAACAAAGACTGAATTTGGTGACAGTGAAAGTTTTGGCAGTTCTGTGCCTATTGCCATAGTCATTGTGATATAACTCAAAATAAAGACAATGATCTGCTTCCCACCCATGAATCTTTATGAGGGCTTAATAAACCCTGGGAAGGAAGTATTTTTTGTAAAAAATCATTTTCTTTTTAGAAAGAAATTACTCTCACCTGTATCTATCTTTCTAACCACGTACTTTCTCTATATATCCCATTGGAATTATTATTAATCTTGCTTGAACAACATTTTCAAATAGGGAAAATCATGGACCATAGAGTACCACTTAATATTGTTCATTAATTTCTAATAAAATCATAATTATAACAAATTGAATAATGGGAAATTTTCATAAAAATAAAAAAGGAGATTATTTTGATTGTGTATATTTGTTAGACAAGAGTTCCTTGGTTTTCTGAGGAAATAAAGAATTTTGTTTTCTTTAATTTTTGAAAATGATATTCATTTCTGTAAGAAAGAGTGAACTTTTGAGGTCTGTTTCCCAATAATATGTTGCTAGAAAACAAAATCATACTAATTATATACTAAATGTGTGAAGAAGGAGAAAATTCCTTGGGGAATGCAGTGGCATACAATTTTGAAACTTCTGTCTGTTCTTAGAACCTTTGTTTATTATACTAATTTGTTATTTTAAGAATCATTACCTTGCCTGGTGCAGGATTTTAAAGTTCTTGCTCAAATAGAAGCATATATTTAGTTCCAGTTGCAATAAAGCTCTGTCATAAAACCCTGTATTCAATTAAGGGTCCCTGAGATATGTACCTAAGTTTTAATTTCCTTTTTTATATACATTTGTATAATTATTAATACCTATGTTTTTAAAAAATATTTTCCATCTGGGAGTTTATATTTTGTCATTCTTATATATATGGATTTTGGTAAAAATCTTTCCTCATGTGTTACATGATGAATTTGGCTTATGGGTTTTTGTCAGAATATAATTCCACAGCATCTAAAATTAGTTCCAGGCTGAGTGTGTTTTCCATTTGTCCAGCCTCATATAGCAGATCCTCTCCCATTCCCCACCATGCTATTCATTGTCCACATTACCAGTAATATTTACATTGAGAAAAATAAATTGTACGTGTATCTGTCATTGAGTTTATGTATACTTGTTAATATGGGCTTTACTTTATTCTTTAATGTTTTAGAAATAATAACTTTTTTAGTTATCAGCTGAGGAAATAAATGTATATTTTAATCATGTGTTTATGACTGTTGACATAAAACTGATTTTTTTCCCCTGTATTATAAAATTTGATTGGTGGTATTAAAGAACAAAATTACAAACTGCTGTTGCAACCAATTAGAATGGTGACAGAGTAGTTCAGGAAAAACTCATAGACTGTGATTTACGGAAATTCAAAAGATATTCTTCTGTTTTTTATTAATCCTCATAGTAGTTTAAAAATCTTCTACTACAACTACAAATTAAAAAAAAAAATGCTAGTATATCCAGGCATTTTATAAAGGCCGCCTTGAAGAGTGAATGCATGAGAGACCTTAACAAATTTCTCTAATGCCAGGATCCAAAAGGATCAAACCAGGAATATCATTAATTGAAGCTGTAGAAATATAGGCAGTAATGACTATTGTAAGTAGGAAATTTTAACCATTGATAAAAGACTGAGTAGTCTCTTTACTTTGTGTACCAGTGACCAAACTCAAATTAAACTATATAGCTAGTGCCAATTTAAAACACAAATAAAGGTCAATGATAGTCAATGAGCCAATTTGATCATAGAAGTACTGGATTAGAAATCAAACAGCTGAATTTCCCTTCATTTGGTATTGCTAAAGTTTTACATCACTTTCTTAAGTGGAAGGAATTAGATAAACATAAGAACTGTGATGATATTATATTAAAATATAATTTATAGTTATGTGCATATGTATACATATGTCTGTGCATAATAGAGTAGGATGTGAGGATTGTACTTGTGGCAACAACTTGAGATGTGAATGATGTATTCTTCCCACACTGTGGTTCACATGGCCTTGTTTTCTTCCCTCTACTTTGAGAGGCTGTCCAGCAAAATCAAGGGAATCTTTCAGCAGAGGCTACGGCATCATCTCCTGCCAGTGGAGAGCAATGGGAAAAGTAGTGACTGCCTTGGGTTGGATGACAATGTCCCTAGCTGAGGCTTCGAGGTCAAAAGGAAACATAAGTTGGCCCCTGTGTCAGACACATAAAGGGATACAACATACTGGCTTTGGATCACCAGTAGCTGCACAGTACCTGGATCTGAGGACAAGACTACCTGTTCCATTTCTCTTTTTCTACTGCTTCCTTGAAATCACCTTTGATAACTACAGGCACCAGGTTCTGGGTGGCAGAAGCCGGTAAAACCAGAAGTAGAACAAGGAGACGCAGTGATGGAGATGGAGATGGAGATGGGGAGGATTTTGTAAACAATGTCAAAATTATTTAATGTAACTGAACAGAAAAATTAAATTATAAACCACCTGTGATTAGAAAAACAAGCAGAGACAAGATGAAATTTTCCTCCCTACCAGGGTATTATTCATTGGTTCTTTGCTATATGTTTTGGTCTCTTAGTTTTCTGGAATAAAACTTACATGCATATATATACAAACAAAAACATAATCTTAGCTAAGAATTGCCTCAACCAGACTGTTAGGGAGTAATAGTGTCAGTCAAAATTGAAGTGTCCAGAATGAGCAGTTCAGGAACTCATTGTATTTTGAAAAAATCCTATTCCTGTTTCTTTGTGTCATGTGACCATTCAATACAGACAAGAGTTATTTGTAATATCCCGTGTCAAATTGTTGGTTTTTAAGCAATGTACCAAAACATGTCTATCTTTCCAGTCTTTTCTATTTTTGCAATAGTTGATTGCAGTGCTCTCCAAAGACTGACAATTTGTTTGAAATGCTTTCAAATATCCTCTCAAAAGTAAACGAGACTCCCATAACACTAGCTAAAAGGATTTATAAAGCCAACATTTGTGATTGCATTTTGAAAGGTGATCACAAAAAAGTTAAATAGGAAGCAGATGACTGATAGCGCCTTCAGCTGAGAGATTTATGTAAAAATACTATACTTTAAAACAGAATATATTGTGGGGATTATGGACCGTGAGTCAAAAAAAATAAATGTTTAGAAAAATAAATGTTAAAAATCCAACATTGCTTTAAAAATTGAAAACTAAATTGTGTTGAGCTATCTCTATTTCGGTTCTTCAAGCCTCAGAGGCTTTTCCTCTTGTCTTATTTTCTATCCCAAGTGAGTGGTTCTTATTCCTGGGAGCAAATTAGAACCATCTGGGTCACTTTAAAATAAAGCAACACTTAGATCCCACTCTGAGACCCCAAGACTCACTTGGTCTCAGGTAGGACTTGGGCATGACTATTTTTAAAGC
The DNA here is from genome assembly GCF_030445035.2 of Dasypus novemcinctus. NCBI lineage: Eukaryota > Metazoa > Chordata > Mammalia > Cingulata > Dasypodidae > Dasypus > Dasypus novemcinctus. The sequence goes on from NC_080674.1 coordinate 21,446,439, forward strand.
ACTTCATATATGTAAGTACAGGTATGTGTATAATATATGTGTTTATATATATTTATATGTGAATATATTTAATATTAAGTTTAGATACCAGAATAGTGTTAAGCAATAGATTAAATATATATCCTAACACTTTATATGTACATATATTATACTTTATATATAGAGGAATACATTGCATGTATATTATAGGCACAGATATAATGTATATTTGCATTATATACATGTATATGTACACAAATATAGGAGATGTATGTGTTGATATATATCGAGAGAGAGAGATATGATATATTTATATAGACATAGTTAAAATTATTCTTTCAGTGAATTTCAAAAGATAAATAAAATCACATCGACGGCTTGAAGCCATGATAATTAAAAGCACCTCCATTGAGCTACTGTTTGTTAGGTACAAACTCTTCTGAATGAGACAATGAAGATATGGAATAGAGAGCATAAGCAGGTAAAAAACCTGGGCTGCTAACCTCTGTTCTCTTACTAGCTTTGTAAGGATGTCTGTTAGCGTCTCTGGGCTAGACCATTTGTAAACCTTTGTAAGTTGTTCGTAAACACTTGTAAAATGAGGGAACGAGTGTATCAGTGGATTTCCAACTGTGTTCTGCCAAAGTCTAAATCTGCTCAAAACACAGCAATAAATCCCTATCTCCCTTGGAGTAAATAGATAACACTTTTAGAGTGTGCTAAAGTTCTCAAATGATTTGGATCCCGACCCTTTTTGACTTGATCGCCTGCACTGCTGCTCCCTCATCTCAGCAGGGCACAGTACCTCTACACCCAGAGCTGAGAGGAGGCCTGTCCCAATGCACAGGATGCCCCCTCCTCAGCCTCTGAAAGGCTAAGATGCTCACTTCTTGCAGCTCTTTACTTTAATGCCACCTTCTCAATGAGTCTTCCCTGTGTACTCTACCTAAAATGTCTGTCCCTTTTACACACACACGCACGCAAGCACATACACACACCCTGTACCTTTCAGGGCCTTGTTGAATTTCCTCATTATCTATCTTGCCTCACATGATACATGCTCTATTATCTGTCTCCCCATGTGAAGTAAGCTCTCTGAAGGCACATTTTTATGTGGTTTATGTTCCTGCTATGTCTACAGTGCCTAGAGTAATGTCTAATGTATAAAAGTAGCTAGTTGTACTTTGCTGTCTATTCTTCCCTTTCTTCTGCTCTGTCCTGTGCCCCAGAAGGCTGACATCAATTGACTGCACTGAGGCTTTTTGGCTACAGTTGAGTAGGCTTATGGGAGGCACTGGCAGGAGATATGAAACAGAAGGAGCAGAGAAGTCGTGCTAACAGTTTGCAGCCCTCCTGCCTTGCTTTGGTTCTGCCATCAACTCTTTTCTTCTATCACCAAATGTCTTGGTGCCAATCCCACATCCCTGGTTCAGAGTTCTCATAACACCCTGCCCTCCTCTTGTTACTTCAGACCTCTGGGTAGTGAAGGATCCCACCCATGGAAAGTTATTTTAGTTTGCTGAAAGCTGCTGGGAGCAATATACCAGAAATGGGTTGGCTTTTACAATGGGAATTTATTAGGTTAGAAGTGTACAGTTCGGAGGCTGTGAAAATGTCCAATGCAAGGCACATCATCAGACATGCTTTCTTACCAAAGGTTGGCTGCTGGCAATCATGGGCTTCTACTTGTGGCCAGACACAATGGTGGCTCTGCCAGTCTGGGTCTCTGCTTTCTCCTCTAGGCTTACTTTCTGCCTGAGCTTAGCTGTGGGTTATCAGGCATATGGATCATCTCCCTCTCTCTCCTTCATGTCTCCTCTCATTCAGCCTCTTGGGGATCTCTTATCATGGCTCTTTGATATTCTGATTCCAGCCTCTGCCTTCTGGAACCTCTTTCTCAGCAACTTAAGGTTTCTCTTTCTCTGCAGCTTTTTTCTGTGTCTGTGGCTTTTAGTTCTTCACTTATAAAAGACTCCAGTAAAAAGATTAAGACCCATTCTGGGTCCAGCAATCTCTTTGAAGGACCTTAATGGAAGTGATCTAATCAAAATATCCCTTATCTGAATCTAATCAATTCTACTATGGGTTTACAGGCACAGGAATGGGTTTGCTTTAAGAACAGCATTTCCTGGGGTTCACAAAAGACTCAAACAAGCACAATGAGTCTCAATAAATCTAAGGAATTAGAATCTTCCCACTTGTTTTAGTAGTAATCACTTTACTGATTTTTTCTCAGTTAAGCATTTGAGAGTTTACCATCTATTTTCTTCTAGAACCCTCACAGATATGGTAGGTGTGCAAAACACATTGGTTGAATGAATGAACAAAAGAGACCTTGAGAATCTACTCAAGAGTTCAAGAAGTCCACAAACTTTTATATTCCATATTTTCTAAGCATTTATAATATTGGAACAGTAAATAAAACACATTTTCAAAACTATTATTTGCTTAAATTACTGTGTTGGAAATGACCTTTATTGCTTGTTTGTTGCTGTTGATCTTGTTTGTCTAATGTTGACTTCAACTTAAAATAATACTTCATCTGCCATCTCAGTGTTTTTGAAACTTAATCTGATTTTGCATGGTACCCTGAGAAAACATGACCGAAATATATAACAACTTGTCCAAGAATTATGATTTCCTTAAAAGTATGCATCAGAGAAGACTACAAAGAGCATCCATTTGTTGTACGTATCAAAAAACTTTTTCTTTTATTGATTACCTTATAAAATGAATTTCTATTAACCCAATGGGCCTTTTCAGTTTTACATTGTAATTCTGAATCACTTTTTATTGGAAAGGCATTCAAGTTCCTTTTATATTCACACTTTCCATTAACAGAAGTGATTTTGGAAAAAAAGAAACTAGTTGGTTCTTAGCTCTGTAAATGACTCCAGTTGTCTAAAACAACTCCAGAAAGAACCTAGGAGTTGTTTTCAATTTATTCTTCATCAAAGCAATCAGTAAATCTTCCCAATTATTTTTCTAAATCTTTCCCCCAAATCACCTGACTCTCCTGCTCCTCCGCACCCCCGTACAGACAGGCAGGTCTCAGTCCTTGCTTTCTTCTCTATCTCCCATGCCAACCACCATCCCTGCTTTCCCAGACGAGTTTAACCAGTGCTTCCCAAGGGCACTTTCCCTGACTACTAGACTGCCTTATTTCTTGCCCTAATCCTCCTTATCAAATGCCACAGTTTTTAGGAAAACAATGTGGTGGTATAATACAATGAAAAACTTGGCTGGTCATTGTCCGCAGTTCCTGGAGAGGGAACATCTGAATCTTTGGACTTTCCCATATGGGACTGTCTTTTGTTATTCATGATGGGTCCAGGACCACATCTGATAATATATATGCAAGGAGGGGACAGTCATTCTTGATGTCTTAGGGTAGGGTGTCCTCTCAGAAAGACCAGGGGATTGGAGCTTCAAGACCTGTGCCATCAGCCCACCTACACCCCTGACCTCTGGGAGAGGAGGGTTGGGGGTGGGAGAGAAAGAATAGAGGCTGCAGATGGAGTTCAACCACATGGACATTGATTCTATCAATCATGCCTACTTAATAAGACCCATTATAAACTCAGGACACTAGGACCCAAAATGAGATTCCATAATTGATAAGACGCTTTTTGTCTCCACATGGAGAGAATAGGGCAAGAAGTTTCTGTTCTGTTACTGTATACCTCCCTCCTTTTAGCTGTTTCTTACTATATCCTTTTACTGTAATAAAACTATAACATAAGCATAATGCTTTCAGTGATTTCTGGAAGTTGCAATAGCAAATTAGCAAACCCAAAGGTGGGAACTCCCAAATTTGTAGCCATTTTGTCCAGAAGCATAAGGTGGTGGGAGTCCCCACACTTGTGATTGGAACTTGAAGGGAAATCTTGCCGGGGGTTGCCCTTAATCTAGGGGGTCTGGCCTAACTGCACACAGTTAACAGAGTCAGAATTGATTAGAGTTCAGTTACTGCAGTATTTGCAGTTAGAGTCAGACTATCTAAGAAGTACTTGAAGTTTTTTGACACCTTCACAGGTTTCTGTGGTCAGTGCACTCAGAAAGTGAGGGTTCAGAGCCAAAAATGAAACTTCAGAGACTTTATTTAAACTCTCTATACCTCGTTTCCCTCATCTGTGAAGGGAATTAATTTTATCAGATGTATGAAGTGATAGTGAATGATAAACGAAACATTAATTGCTTAGAAAAGTGTCTGGCATGACTTAAGCTGTAATTGCTACCTATGAAGACTCATTTAATCTTTCATTTGTTTCCATAGACTGTTACCTTCATTAAGCCAAGAAGCCGCTTTGCCTTGCTAACTGTTCTATCCCTTGTTCCTTCTTACAGGGATTCACACACTCAGCATGTTCAAAATATATAGTTGGAATTAATAATGGCACAGATATAGAAAAAGCTAGCCCTTCCAATTTGAATAAAAACAGCAAGTGAGACTGTTCCTAAAAGCAAAGCTTAAGAATTTAGGAGTGCAGTTAGAAGTAGACATCTTTTGACTGGAAAATGTTTCTGATTAAAAAACACAACAGCACTCTCCCTGAGGACAGTTACAGCCACTATGAGTTTCACGGTATATTTCTTTATTTGCACCTTGAAGTGGGCAAAGAGAGGAATCTCAGCTATGGCAGGCACAACAGCAAAAAACAAAACAAAAAAAACAAAAAAAAAACGAAAACAACAACAGAGATTAAAGTGTAAAAAGGAAATAAATTGATAAAGGCTGCACATCTCCAACAACAGACTAGAGGTTACATGCCAACCCCATGTGCCCCTAAAGCAGCATGCGGCGCTTTCGATACCTGCTTAATAGGCGGATTCCCTGCAGACCCTCTCAGGCGACCTGCAGAGTCCCACCTAAGCCCAGGTAGCTGCTTTGGAAGTCTTGGATGTGGAGATCTTTTGAGACTCATTCTTATTTACTTAGTAAGGTAATTTTGGAGACAGCTCAATTTTTGTTTTGTTTGGCTTTATTTGGTTTAGCAACAACAAAAGATTGTGTTCTTAAGGATTTGACTATTCCCTGCCTGTTTTGCTCTTTGCCAACTTCAAAGAGGTTTTTGAATGATAAAAAGTTTCTTTGGAATAACAAAAAATAAAAAATAAAAAGAAAGAAAAGATGTCTGGTTAAATTGTTAAATTGTTTTCCAACCATTTAGAAACTCAAAGTAGGTAAAGTCCTTTGAAACAACACACTTGTTATAGACTGAAGTAACTTTTGGATATTTTTTCTTAATATTATCATATAATGTAACAATTAGGATGGAATCATTTTTAAGAAAGGCAGAGGTGAAAAGGAGAGAAAGAGTATGAGAAGAGGCATGTATGCTACCTCTAAACCATAAGACTTTCTCCATCTGGTATCACCATCTATATGACTTTGGAAGAAGTTTCTCAAGGCCACTGAAACATTTAAAATGCTTTAAAACCATAAAGGAAATACTGTTTTTTACCAGCATTGAATGTGATCAAAACTGAGAACTGCCAGACCTTCTCCTACACAGGATCCCACACTTAAATACATATGTACCAAAATAATGTACAAAAATCAATGTTTGCCTATTTTATCTTTTGAACTTTGGATCATCTCTGGCTACACCAGTAGTTGCTAATGAGAGCTTTCACTTGACAAAAAAGATCATAGACTGTGTGTTTAAGCCATTCAGCTTATACTTTGGTGATTAAACCATTTTTAGTTATACTTTTAAAAATACTGAATAGTTTTTCCAAAGGATGCTTCAACATCCCTTAAGAATTTGGTTTTGGAATGTGAAATATAAGAGAGTTTAATTTAGCTAATTTTTATATCAGCTTTATACTCAAGGTACTGGCAGACTTTAAAAATAATTGAGGTTCTGTAATACTGAAAATTAGTTTGTACTCTTCCCGAATGCAATCTACATATATATAGTGAAACAAAAGATACTTCTTTTAAAAAATTACCTTTCTTGAAATAAAGACCTAACTTTTATGCACATTTGTCTTCTAGTTTGTTTGTTTATTTCCCCTAAACTTTTATAGCTCATAGTTAAGGATAAAAATCTTATTTTTATTGATTATCAATTAAAAATCAGACTAGGTCAGTCATTTTTTACTTTTTGCAGTCATTGCTTTTAAATACCTAAAGCCAAGGAAAATGGCTAATTATCAAGCAATTTCTCTACAAATATATGAACCTGAATTGTATAGCTTCCCTTGCTTAAAAAAAAAATGGAGCCATTATGAATAATTAAAGATTAATAAGACAGGATTCTGTTTCTCTCTTTACTATGAATAACTTGTTACTTTAAAGCAAAGTATGAGATGATTATATAGAGTGGCACTGAGTGGTGATAACAAATATGGGTTCTTTTGAGAAGCAAGAATTTCAAAAATGCATTGTCCCCATATACAGGTGCTTTTACTTAAGGAAATATATGACATAAAATGTATGCTTGACATTTTAATAAATGTGTGAACTTTACTGCCTTAAATGTATTTGTTATAATTTTGGCCTAAGTATATTTTCCCTCGAGACATGGCACTATTCATTGAAATGGCAGTATATTGTCATGTCAATTAACCAAATGTGTGAAGCATAAACATTGTTTCACTGATAAGTACAACTACAGTAAATTTCTAAATAAGTGCATTTTAATTATATTAATAACTAATATTAAAAACAGAATATAGTTATTCTTCATTATGCATGCTGTTCATATTCTCTCTCTTCTCATACACACATATGCACTCATACCCTTCTCTGCTGGCTGAAATTCTGATAAAGTGCTTTGGGGGAGAGTTTCACACTGAATTTTGGAGCAGGCACTGCAAATATTATTTTTAGCACAATTTGAAATTTTGCCCACAGACTAAGAGCCCAGTGTAGTTAAAAATCTTTCTATTGATTTTTTTTAAATTAAAATTGTTGTGAAAAGCAGACTTCTTTGGCTTAAAATAGGACACAATAAAATCATTGGAGACTTGTTACTTCCATGTTCATAGAGAATCACTTTAGTTCTAAAAGCATAGGAGAACACACGTGCTTCTAATATGCTAATCATAGTTTATTAACACCCTCATTTTACAAAATTGTAATAATACAAATGTATTTTGGGAAAATAATGAATTATAATTTATCATATTGGTTCATTTAGGAGACAAAGAGCTAGCATCAGTTTTTCAGTGTGCCCAGTTTTCAGACTGCCACAGTGTTGCCATTTATAAAAAGAGGAATTATGTGCATCTTCCCTAAACGGAAACCCTTTAACTCTCAACCAATGGAGTAGCCCTTAGTCTTTTTCTTCTTTTTTTCTTTCTATTAGAAAAGCTTCTTCCCGTTTGCAATTTTATTTAAAGCATTTTGTATTCAAAACATGCAACATTTGTTACCCCGCCCCCAAACAAAAACAACAAACCACTTCACACTTCTATCTCTGGCAGACTGATTGCATTCTGATGCCAAGAGTCTGATTTCAGAATTTAGCTGTGATACACCAGGCATGACAATAAAGTAATGAGAAGGGGTTTCTTGTGTGGTTCTTTATCAATGTATTTGAATAAAAGGCATTTCAAAGCTAATTTTAGCAATGGCAGCCATATAAGTTAGCTGGAAAATAAAAAAGGTCTATGAATAAGTTTTTCATGTAGTCTTGTTGGTAAAACAGTAAGAGAATTTAAGAGCTTAAGTAAAAATGACAATAATTGGGAATATTCCCTTAGGAAAATAACAAAGAAGGGGGAAGTTAGAGAAGCAAGTACGAGGAGAAGTGTTTTGTTGTTGCTGTTGTTGCTGTGGGATTTTTGTTATTGCTATTAATTATTTGAGTGGCATTTGTGTGTTGTATATGCCTCTACAGGGAGAGCTGGTGGCTGAAGAGGACCTTCAGGATATTTAGTTAACTTATTGAAACATGTGGAGTAGAAGTTGCATCAAATATTCTAATAAATTACCCGGGGATATTTTGGGATTAAAGTGTCAGGTGCAAAACATGTAGTGTCAATGTAAGCACATAATAGCTATAACAGGATTAACTAATCCTTCCTCTCCCTCCACCCACTCTTCAATCCAAATAGAAATTTGAAGATCAAAGGGAAACCAAAAGAAGATACTATTGATATTTGCATAGTCAGAGGTTCAGATGAAGGTATAGCCAGAGAAATCTTCAGCTAAAAAAAGGAACTCTATTAAATAAAAATAAATTGAGGAATCATTTAAACTCAATATTGGGAACAAAGATGTTTATTGAGTACCTGCTATATACAAATCACTACCTCAAGGGCTTGGGTCGAAGAGAGAACAAAACAGACTGTCTTTGCTCTCATGGAGCTTACCTTCTAAATGGGAGTGGGTGGACATTGAACAATGCATAAGTCAGGTGATGCTATGTATATAAAGATTCTGGGTACAGAGGGACAAGGGAATCAGAGGGACATGGGAATCAGAGGTGGTGGACAGGGAGTTTGCTATTTAATACAAGATAGTAAGGAAAGGCCTCTTTGATTTGTCTGGAAAACTGAAGGAAATGAGGGAGGGAGCCATACTGAATTCTAGAGCATGATAATTGTAGACAGAAACTGCAAGAGCTTGGCATGTTATCAGACCACTACAGAGTACAGTGTGGTTGGAGTGTAGACAGCAAAAGGGAAATTGATGCTAAGTAAGGTAAAGGAGATAGAGCATATGGACCAGAACCTTGCAGAACTATATGATGTGCATACGTATTTATTACATGCACACAATAAATATTCTACTTTTTGTACTTTGTGACCTTGGGGTATTTAAAAGAAGAAAATTTTGAAATGAACTGAGTTAAACTTTAGTTCACTGGTGGAAAACAGCCTGGAAAGGGTAAGGTTTGGAAAAGGAAGATGAGTCAGGAGCTACCACGAGGGTCAAGGTGAGACATGATGATGTTTTACACTAATTGATGGGAATGTATATATTTGGATTTTAGAGTCTACAGAATTTAATGTTAGAGTAATTGAGGGGCTGTAAGAGAAGGAGATGACTCAAAGATGACCCCCAGATCTTCATATGGGTCATGGAAAGGAAGGACATGCCACTTACTGAGAAGGAAAAAGGGAGAAGACTAAAGGAGGAACAGGATCTGTGAGGTGGTTGTGTATATGTGTCTGTCTATTTGTCTGTCTGTGTATATATAGGGTGGTCAGTTTCTACTTCAGATTCCTATGAGACAGCACATTGCAGAGGCTGGGTAGGTGATTAGATGTGAGTCTAGTTTTGAGATGAGAATACAGTACTTATCTGCAAAAAGAAGGTATATTAAGCTATCATAGATGTGTCTGAGATCACTGAAAAAATGATTCAGTCATATTCAGATTCCTGAACACTGAGTACTTATATTATTGATTATTGATAAAATGAAAAAGAATTAGCAGAAGTGATTGAGAAAGAATGACCAGTTAACAGAGGGAAAACCAAGATTGAGTTTTGTTCTGGAAGCCCAGAGAAGGTTCAGAAAGTAGCAAACAGTTATTATTTGAGGAAGATAAAAATTTAAATATTACCATGGTTTTGCCCTAAGAAATTTAACTAAGTGTTTTGTTGGAGTAATGGGAAAAATGTTAATAGGTGAAATGTAATTTCTCATATAGAATGTATATTCTTCGAAAGCAAATTCATATCCTGCATGGCAGGACCTGTCTTTCCTTAGGAAATTCAGGAGGTAATCATCTAAGTCATCAGTAGGAAAGGGAAATGGGATCAAAGGATCTACTGTGGCACCCTATCCATCCTCCTCCATACCCAGAGCACCAGGATCCCATCTCTGCTCCAAATAACTTCCAGGAACCTAATAATACAAAATAGCCATTGACATTTTTTGGTTTACAGATTTTTAGTCTCAGACTGTAAACTTTTTACCTAATAAATAAATCTCCATTGTACAAGCCAACTCATTTTTGGTATATTCCATTAGTAGCAATTCAACCTTCTCTAATGTTCCATGGAATTAATGATTCTCTTACACTTCAACAATGGAAGTGGCAGAATGGAAGATACACATTTCTCATGACTTGATGAGTGAAAGAAGATGATAGTAGTCTCAGTCCAATGAAGTCCTCAGTTGGAGACAGGGACTAGAAAAATAAGTTCTATTTAAATAGTAGGTCTGAAAAACTATGTTTGGCAGGGGAATCTAGCATTATTTCTAGAAAGTTATACCTGTGGATCTATTTATAAAAATAAGAAAAGGAAAAATATATTTTAATCTGTTTAACTTGTACCTGAAAAACAAAACAAAATAAACCTCTTAAACATGTCTAACTCTCCCTGGAATTACATTTTCTCTTGTATTAAAGTAAAATGTGTTTTAGTTTCCTTGTATTTTAATGCTGATTACTTAGCATGTTACTGTTGAGGGGTAGTTGATTTCTCTCCAACTTTTCCATTTAATCAAACCTGTTTCACATTTAAATTTACAACCATAAAATTTAAGCATAACCGATAACTCTCTTATATTTACCTCTAGGGTCATCAGTTCATAATCCTTCCAAAAATCTTTCAAATTAAAAGCACATAAATACATGCATATGCCACATATCAAGGTAGAAAAAGTAATCCAATCTGACCTCATTCTAAGCTCATTATTTTGCATTGATTATCAAAGCGTGCCAAGAAATATGAAATATAACTAATTTCTCTTCAATTATTTCTGAAAGGAAACCTCATTGAAAAGCTGAAGGTGGAAAATATGCCTCCTCCTAATGGGATTTTATTAAGATTACTTGTTTACTGGTGCCAGTCAAATCTGACCTTTATAATACTGTATTTGTTTAGATCTAGTGGAGATAAATTGAGTACACTGATTCTAAATTGAAGATCTATTAAGTAATAAGTAGGATGTAGTTTTATAATCACCTTCAGGTTATAAACAACATTTACCAAAAGATCAAAACATGTTGACTTAGAAGAAGTGAATGCAAATTAAAATAGAAGACATTTTAGAAATGCCGTGAACAGAATTATAAGATGGAATGCTATTAAGGATTTTTAAATATTTCTGATTTGTTTTGATTAACTGGCTATTATGCTCTAGAATATGTATCCAGCTGCAATTTTAGGGCATTTCATTAAATACATTAAAGTATTTTTGGATTAATAAATGACGATATTTAAGACACAGGTACAGCAATTTCTTTGATGAATAACCAGAGCAATCACCATTTTTTCCTGTTTTTTTTTTCCTTTTTAAATTGCTATTATAATAAGTGAAGGGAAAAAAATCCACTTACTCTGATGTTGAAATGTAAGGACATGGGGGTGGGAGGGGTATGTTAATAGCATTGCTGCTAATTCCTCTATAGTCCTACTTCATTACTTTATGCAAATAATCACAGAAAAGATGAATTTATTAAGAAGAATTACAAAAATATGAACGCTATCAGAATAGGTTGACTTGCCAACATTTTGTAAAGTATACTACATTTAAAATCCATCTTAGGAATCACTTGCAAGTGTTTTGTGTTGTTTTGTTTCAATTGTAACATTGGTTTTAGGGTTTTAGGGGAAAAAATGAGAGAATAAAAGAAATATTTAATTGTATTCAAATATATTTTGAGAGCTAATGTTTAAAAATTATATACAGAAGAGTTGCTCAACAAATATGATAGAAATATCTGGTTATAACTACTGTTTTTCAACTGACTTTACTAATATTTTATTCAAATCATAAAAAGAAGCAATGATTATTGGCAGATTATTTTGACTTTCACTTTTTAAAAGCACTTGTGTAAAAAGTTTAGTGGGTGCTACAGTTATAACAATATACTTTTAACTCTAAAAACCTTAACCGCCTCTTATCAACTTTAGGCCATAATCCAATTTAGTATGTTATTCAAGTCCCTGTCAGTCTAGACTTATCTTAGACAATTTGTAAGTGCTGAGTCACATTGACTAAGGTGTCACTTCCTAATAAGGGGTCCTTGAGCTTGAATTGAAATTCAAAAAAACATTATTCTTGTGGGGTAGTGTTGGAACAGGTGTGATATATTTATTAAATAATACAGAGTTTAGTGTGGATTTAGTAAGGGGTCTATGGTTTTCCCCTGACTGGGAAACAAAGGGGTCCATAGAACAAAAAAAGGTTAAGAACCCCTGGACTAAGGAATAGTTTAAAATCATAAAGATCAAAATAGAAAGCTGTTCTATAATTCTCTTTAGCCATGTGTTCACCCTGTGAGAACATTTCTCATTTGGTCAATATCACACATCCTTCATTACCTAGAGGAAATATATCCTTAACATCCCAGGCAAAATTTACCAATCCCTTCATTTGCCACCTTTGAATTTACCACACTTACCTATCTCATAAGTGCGTAATCTGGAAATTCTTTGTGTTATATTTATAATTTTCTTCTTTCAGACACTAAATATGTAATTTATATATATTGAATGAGCAAATTCATCAGAATATGACCTGTAAAGTGCTTTAAAATATTACATAAAGGTATTTCACATAGCTTGCTCTATATCATGGGATCACAATATCTTAGAATTTGTAAGGCAATCTGATTCATATCCTTCCTTTCTGGAGCTTTGAGGCTTGTGGCCTTCTACCTCGGTTTCCAAAGTATTTAGGAAGGTATTTCCTTGGCTGAAATTCCTTCTCTTTTGCCTCTACTTCTTTAAAACCTGGAAGAGATCTTTGTACCTTCTTCCACTGACTTCTTCAATACCTAGAGATCTTTATATAAATCAAGGCCCTGCTTCAATATCTCCAAGACTGTAAACTTTTTCCTGAATGTATCCTTCCACTCACCAACAGAATATATAGCTCGATTATTGATCCAATCAAAATATTTTTGAACTGATCACAGTCTTAAGAATCTGTTTGTGTCTTGTGTCTCTTGTTTGAATTCTGGATCCTTAAAGTTTCCAGAGGAATGCTTCACAAATCTATCTTGAACGAATGGATGAATAGAAAATCATGGAGAAAATGTTCCAGTAATGGTAGGGGATAGAAGAAAATACATTGACTTTTCTAGAGAATAACATTTTGATACAAATTGCTTATTTATGACCTTAGGTTAATTTACAGTAAACGAAAGAATGTATCTTAGTGCATATTAACTCATTCAGTAAACATTTATTTAAGAACAATTAGTATACTACTCACTGAGCCAATGTGGAGATAAAGCAGGAGGAAGGGGGAAAGGAGGATCTCACATAATATGAGTAAATGGAATATTTATCATGGAATTACATATGTGGCAAATATCTGGTGATTTTTACCATTTTCTTTTATTACCATAGTAGACTAACAGCACCTAATTGTAGAACTGTATTTAACATTTATATTAAAACAATATATTTTACCTGGAAAGTATTTAAAAATATAAACAAATCTTCTATATTTAATCACAGTTACATTGTAGCTTAGCCGGTCCCCAACTCACTTTATGGATGACATTTTAAATTCACCTACTAAACTCATTCAGTTCATTTTGAACTGATAGATGTGCTGTGGGAACTCTTGATATTTTAAAGCTTAATGGTTACATCTTTTCCCCCTCTAATATAAAAACTTATTAGAGGGAGAAAGAAAGACACAAAATTATTACTGATGCATGGTGTTACATATTAAGATCTAGGTATGCATGAAGTTTGACAAGGAGACAAAAGTAATATTTATGTCTGCCTGTAGGGTGGAAGAGATGTATAATATCAATACCTACCAAGAACAACCATTATGAAAATAACTACAATGTCTAAAGCTCTAGCAATTTTGTAGGGATTAAATGACTTTAAAAGAATAGGGACACTGTAAGATAACTATTTTAGTTTGCCAGAGTTGCTATGACAAATACCACACAAGGGATTGGCTTGAAAAGCAAGATATTATTGGCTCATAGTTTGAAGACTATGAGCCGAAATCAAGATGTTGGCAAGGCCATGCTTTTTCCAGGAGTAGATAGCATTCTGGTGGTGGCAGTCCTCCATTACATGGTAATCTGTCCTCTCTGGCTGCTTCTGGTTTCTTCCAATTGACTGAATGCAAATTTCCTCCTTTTAAAAGACTTTTAGTCATGCGGACTATAGCAGTTTGATATTATTGATGAATTCCAAAAAGAAATATTGGATTATGTTGTAAATTGGTCTTTTCCTCTGGGTTTATTAGATTATACTGAATTCAGAGGTTTACTTGATTAAATAATGACTAAGGCTTTGATTGGGCCATGTCAGTAGGACGCTGAATCCCCACCCCCTTGGTTGGCATGGACTCACAGAGAAAATGATGTGGCAGAAGATTTAGTTAGAATTTTAATGTTGGAGTTTTGATGCTTGAGTCCTGAACTGGGGCCCTGGGAAATAAGCACACAGAGGAACTTGGTCATAAGGAAAGAGAGAAGGTCCCAGGAAGAAAAACAGCCATTTGCCTAATAGTCTACAGCTGGCCTTGTGGAGAAAACAGAGAGGCTAGCCCAGAGAGAAATGAACACTGGGAAGAGAGGAATCCAGGAAGCCTGAACCCTGGCAGATGTTGGCAGCCATCTTGCTCCAACATGTGGCAAAAGAATTTGGTGAGGGAAGTAACTTATGTTCAATGACCTCATAACCCTTAAGCTTTTATCCCCAAAAATACCCTTTGTGTAAACCATAATGTAAACTATAGTCCACAGTTAGTAGCAATGCTTTAATATATGTTCATCAATTGTAACAAGAGTACCACCCTAATGAAGGATGTTGTTAATGTGGGAAAGTATGGGAGTGGGAGGGAGTGGGGCATATGGGAACACCCTATAATTTTTATGTAACATATATGTAATCTAAAGCTTCTTTAAGAATAAAAAAATTAATTATAAAACAAGCAAATAACCTATTCACAAATCAGCCCACACCTTAACTGTTAATAACACCTTCAAAGGTCCCTTTTACAAATGGGTTCATACCCCCAGGAATAGAGATTAAGACTTGAATGTATCTTTGTGGGGTATATTCTTCAATCCTCAACAAAAATTATTATCATTTCCACACTACAGATGTGGCACAGGGGAATTTAACTAATCTAAGAAGTCATATAACTAAAAGCTAGTGAAGCCATGACATATTCAATACAACATTTCATAGACTGTCTTAGCCAAAGCATACCAGAGAGAAGGAATCTGAATTTCTAAAGTATAGTCTATATTTATGACCTATTCAGTATCTAAGCCATTTCTTTGGTTTAACTACTGCAGCATACTAAATTCTGCTGGGATAAAGACCATGTTTATTCTGATTATTTCACACCAGAGATAATATTGCAAACGATTTCAAGGAACCCTTAATAGTTCTTGGAAAATGGATGGATCAGCTCTAGCCAATTATAAGAAAATAGACTTGTCAATGGAAGAGATCATATTTTAATGTCTTTTCCTTGGATTCCACCTTTTAACATTCAAATGATCAGAATTTACCTTCTATATTGATTGTCTTCCTGAATGGCCATTCATATGCTAAATTTAGATTTTCATGTAAAATGTGACAAATGTAGATTTTTATAGGGTGTCATTGCCCATCAAACAACTATGTAATTAATTTACCATCACAAGCTTTGTCTGAATGGCAATATTCTGCATGAATGAAAATCTGGAAATACCTCACACACACTTCCCATCACTCAACGAGACTGAAATGAAAGGTGAATTGAGAATTTTATCGTTTATCTATACAAAACACACTATATATAGAAGAAGGATACTTCATTTATTTGCTGAATGTTGTAGCATTCTTTCAGCTGTTTCTATATAATTCTTCCAAAATCTTTTATTTGCAAGAAAATTAAATACAACTTGATTTAATTTGTAAGTTATTTTAGAGCCCTTCTCAAGAGTTTCTAATTCATTGATGCCTTAGGAAGAATTAAGTAAAATAAAATTAACTCACAGACATTATTTGTTTTCTGGTTAAAGTTCAGATTCATGATTTTGGCTACTTTTTAATTAAGGATTGTTTTTGTTGAAAACTACATGAGTCCATGATGTTTGTTACTAAATGTATTTGTACAATAGATGCAAACCACTCTTGTAGGAAGCAGCAAAAACTTTCCTGCTCAAAGGGGAAGATGAGAATAGGATAGGAGAGTAAAGCAGGTGCAAGGTACAAGCAGATGGAAATTATTAACAGTTAGCTTGCAATCAGCATCCTAGTAAAAAAGACTTAAAAGAACATGAAGAGCTACTGTTTTCTCTTCCTGTTACATGAAGCTAATACCAGACTTAAATACACATCTCAACAGGTCTCCAACTATGGGAGAAAAATTCCGATGATCATACAGAAAACATAATCACTGAAAATTTCATGCTGAATAGAGAGGCTGCATTTTTGCCTTTCCCTCTTTAGCTTCTGCAGAATGTTCTAGAAAGTGAAATTAGCTGAAAACTTCAACATAAAACAATAAAAATGGCAGTTCAAATATATTTTTGCTAAGATTAATACTATCTTTTTGCAAACTGTACATTTTATAATCTCTGACTGTAAGCTAAATATAGGATCCATAATAATGATAGGAACTTAACTGTCCCCAGAAAGCATAGAAATGACTTTGTTTACCCTTGCCCCTCCCACAAGGAAGCATGTAGAGAAAGGCATTTTATTATAAAAAAGCAAAAATGGAAAGAGTAAAGTAAGTTCTTGTATTCTCCTTATTGTATAAGAATCTCAAAGCAATTCTGCTCTACATGTTCCTGGTTTTATAGCTTCAAGGAACACTATCCATAAATATTCAGCTTTGTCACCAGCAAAATATAACACCTACACTCTGTTCATTTAAACTGAGTCATTAAATGTATGCCTTTGAAAGTTAAAGAAATCGCTTTTCTTTAACCTGTCTTGCTGTTTCTCTGTGGCACTTTGTGAAGAATTTAGAAGATAATATGTGAATGCTATTCAAGGAAAAGTAGAGTTTTCTAGTTAATGGTCTAAAAAATGTCATGTTTCAGTGAATATCATCAGGTATTCAGTACAAAAGAAAGCAGATATTCCTTAAATATAGATAAACTATTAATACCTAAAATCAAGAGAATCACTGAGTTCCAGAAATATATTTTGATGCCTAGAGTTTGTCTGTGTGTCTACTAATATTGAATTGCTATTTGTTTAATAATAAATTATCAGCTAAATACCTGAATTTCACCAAATCAAGTCCTATGGGGTATTTATCTTTACTAAGTTGCTGTTTTATATGATTCAAGTAGTTATCAAATTGCATCACTTACCAAGTATAGATCAAATGCAAAGGTTAGATCCTTTTAAATGCATATTATGCCTTGTGTAAATATCAATGCAATTCTTTAATCCTACCTGAGCAAGACCTATGCATTTCCTTCACTGTCTTTAATATTCTATTTGTGATTTACTATTTAGGGAAAGAGAAATTTGCATGTAATAAACAATACCAAGATGAGGATATATATTTAAAAATTAAGCATATGTGATGATAGAAACCAAAAAGGATGTATCCTTTCTGAGGGGGCAATTCAATACACAGTGTTGCTGGGTAGAGACCTCCAGGTTCTACTGATATGGGAGACAGACATCTGAGGAAGGGGAAGCAAGAAGAGTCCAATCATTATTAAGAAGAAAAATTTGTATTTTCAGAATGAGAGCATTGAGGTATTTATATTTTTGTTACTTGCCCCATAAAAAATTTGTAAAAGAAAGTATTTTACATTGATATAGAAAAGTAAAATGCCAGACCCTGAGTATGTGTTGTTCATCTGTGTT
Source organism: Dasypus novemcinctus (assembly GCF_030445035.2). Classification (NCBI taxonomy): domain Eukaryota; kingdom Metazoa; phylum Chordata; class Mammalia; order Cingulata; family Dasypodidae; genus Dasypus; species Dasypus novemcinctus. The sequence goes on from NC_080674.1 coordinate 21,464,137, forward strand.
ATAAGAAATATGCTATAAACAGATATGGGATATCTTTACCTCTAAGGGAACCAGAGTTAAGAAAACAAAGGGTTCTAAGTCAACTATATCTAATATAAGCTGTACAATCATCCTGAACCCCAGTCTCCTCACTGAGAAATGACAATTTTTGTGAGGACTAAAAGATTCGAGTCAGGAAACTTCCTAATTTCCTGGCCAGATACACTTACACATTTTAGTCTTCCTAAGCTATTGTTACACTTTGAAACTGGGTGGACCACAGAGGATCATGTCATTAGAGCTAATCCATTCCCTCAAGTGTAAACCTATTGAAGGGAGGACCTTGTGACTAAATTGCTCTGGTTAAGTTCTTTTGATTGGATTATATCATGAGGGCATGACCCAGGGTGGTTCTTAATCCTCTTACTGGCGTTTTGTATAAACTGGATGGATATGGAGAGACAGAGCAGAGAGAAAAGTCCCAGGGGCTCAGAGAGGAATTCACAGAAGATAAGAAAGAAAGCCACAAAATTAAGAAGCTGAAATTAATGGAAACAGGGAGGGGGATAACTACAAAAGGAGCAGCCAGAAACTGAAAACAATGAAACCCAGAGTAGAAAACAGAGACTGGCAGACACCATCATTGTGCCCTTTCATGTGACAGAAGTCTGGGATCAACAGCAGCCATGTCCACATGGAGAGAGCTTCATCTATTGTTTTGATCTGGATATTTTTCTCAACCTTGGAACTATAAGTTTTTAAATTAATATATTCCCATTGTAAAAGATAATCCATATCTGGTTTATAGCTTTGGCAGTCTTTAACAAAATAAAATAGCTATTAAACTCCCATCCCTCCACTACCAAATCTACAAAGTAGTGGTTTGAAAGTAGGTTCTTCTAGCAACAAACATGAGCAAACTCAAATTGTGTTTTGGTGAAAGTATGCTAGCTATAAAATCTTTGAAGACAGGGGCTTGTGTTACTTTTGTTTGCTGATGTATCCCAAGACAAAAAGGAACTATCTAACAAATAGAAAGTGCCCAATAAATGTGCAGAGATTTATAGAAAATAAGGATTTCCTTGATGCAGCAGAACTTGGTTGATAACTATATTTACATAGCAACATCTGCTGACTTTGATATGTAGTGTTTTCCACAGAGGAACAAGTAGTTTTTGATTAATTTGAAAGATGAGAGGAAGTTTTATTTGCTGTGGTCCCTGATAAATATCAGGTGACTAGTATTGATATTTAAATGGGATTCTGGAATTTTCAATGTAAAAAAAGGGTCAGAGACTGGATTAATAAAAGATAGTTTATAATCTATTATCTATTAATTATATTCTATTTAGGGAGGTTTAAGGGAGTCAATGTTTGCAAATATGGAAATAAGGATTACACACAAAATAAACAGCAACTCCCCCTCATCCAACACACACACAGGCACACACAACATAGTAGACAGCAGTGTGTCATAAGAAAAAAATATTGACTTGCAATAAAGAGAGAAATTTTGGGGTTCAAGAAAAAAATTGCTCAACTCTAAACAACAAAATATGTCATTCTCTTAAATTGTATAAAATTTCCTATTTTATACATTAGGTTTCCTTTGGAATAAAGTTTAACACAATAATGCATTCATCTTATATAGAGAGAATATGTGCCTGAGTGGGTTTTTTTAATATTTTCCCAAAAGTTGACTTTTATATATTTAAATTTCATTTGAAGGGAAAAAATAGTTTCACTCTTTTTTAAAATTTCTGAAGAAAAATTCTTTTCATATTTTGCTTATTATTCTGTGACTACATAACATTTTCATTTAAAATATCTGTATTACACTTTAGGAAATATTGCTGCTCAATATATAAACATTTTCATTTCAAATGTCTATATTACACTTTATAAGAGAAATATTGCTGCTCAAATATATATGCTATATGTGACAGTTTGAAGCTTTTTGTGGATCCCAGAAAAGATCACGTTCTTGAAGCTAATCCATTCCTATGTGTATGGGACCATAACTTGGGTTGAATTCAATTGGGAGGTCTTTGATTGGATTAATTCTATGAGGTATGACCCATGGTAGCTCTTGGTTCTCTTTCTGGAGTCCTATTTAAATAAAGGACTGCAAGTAGAGACCCAGAGAGAAAAAGCTGCAGAGACAGAGAAAAGGAACCCAGGAGTGCAGAAAGGAACCTGGGAGAAAGCAAGCCACACATGGAGCAACCAGAAACTGAAAGAACGAGATCCAGAAGTGCTTCCATGTGCCTTTCAACCTGAAAGAGGAGTCCACCATCACCAGCAGCTGACCTTCAGTTTGACAGCATCTCTGATAATCACTTGATTGGATATTTTCACTTTAGAATTATTGTTTTTTTTTTTAAAGTATATATTTATTTATATTTTAATTAATGTGTTTGTTTGCTTATTTTTATTTATTTTTAGGAGGTACTGGGGACTGAACTTGGGACCTTGTACATGAGAAAGAGGTGTTCAACCACTGATCTACACCTACTCTCCAGAGGAACTATAAGCTTTTAAACTAATAAATTCCCACTGTAAAGGTCAACCTTTTTCTGGCATATTAATCCTAGCAGCTTTTAGCAACCTAAAACAATCATGTAAGTAAGCATGAACTGTATAAATATATACACACACACATATATATATATATGGTCTATCCATCTATCTCTCATAAAATTACTAATATATGGTAAATATATTGACTGTAAAATCTATAACTATATATAATAAATATACAAAATATAAATAAGTTAAAATCTCATATATATTCATAGTTAGGGAAACTAAAATACAACTATTAAATAGGAAGGAACTGACTAAAATAACTATTTTGAAACTCCAGAGGCACAAAGGACATTGTAGAGCTTTCAGGAAAGAGAAGAAGGAAGAAGCTGATAAATTATAGTAAGGAACTGTATATTACTCTCTCTGAGGAGCTGATACTGGTGCCCATCCCTCATTTTTGTAGCAGGGCACCTTGGTACCCAGGCCCTGACTTACTGCTGGTTACAGAAAGTGAAAAAAATCATCTTCCAAAGAACAGGGCTGAGCATGGAAGACCACTGATCACAGCATTTGATTAGTGATTTCTGATCACTGGGTTCTAGCTCAGAGGAAAGTTATTATTCCAACCTATCCCAGACAAATACGGTGACAACCACTGTTTCAACCCTCCCCTGACAGGAGAGGAGATGTTGGAGATTTAAAGATGTGTACTTTCTCAGGGATTCAGGAGGTAATTAGCTGAAGGGTGCATTTTCTGGGCAGTCCAGAAAACTCAACCTTGGGGAGCCAACAGAGAAGATCTTGGCTCCCTTCCTGACCCACACAAAAGATTCCTCTGGAGCTATTTTCTACCCCTTCATAGGTCCATGGACCTGTTTTGGCTTGGAAAGACTGACTTGGGAAAGTCCACCTTTGGGTGACTCTCCTCCCAGAATTTGCACTACAGATAAAAGCAGCATGAGACAATGACAGGATTGTGAAAAGCAATAAAGGTGGATAGTCTATGAGAAAGACCTATAGGCTTCATATACCTGGGAGAGATAGGCTTATCTCCTGGGAAATGAGGGCACAACCAAACTACTGTAAATAGGGAAAGTCCAAAACAACTAACAAGCAAAATCCCAGGAGAAGACAAACCAAAAGACCCTGAAATATAGGGAAAACCCTTCCTATGGCATTCTTCTTGATAGTGGATGGTTCCACAACCAAGAAACAGACATGTCAGAGTTAACGTTTTAAAGTATTAAAATGTACAGCATAAAAAAAAAAAATGAAGAACCAGGAAATGATGGTCGCCAGAAGGAAGAGAATAAAAATGCATTAAAAAGCAAGGAAGAAGAGCAAATGTGGACATATGAACAAAGTCTTTTAAAAAGATCTTAAAAAGTGACCAAGGAGATAAATGAAAGTACAGGGAAAGAACTAAAGGATACCAGGAAAACAAAGAATCAACAATATGAGTGTCTAAGTAAAAAGATAGAAATTTTAAACAGAAACCATACAGAACTACTGGAGCTGAATACCACAACAACTGAAATGAAAAATGCACAGGAGGTATTTGAGAGCAGATTGGAGCTGGCAGAAAAAAGGATCAGTGCACTTGATGACAAGACCCTTGAAATGAGTCAGGCTGAGGAGCATATAGAAGAAAAGAAATATTAAAAGTGAAAATAGCCCAAGACAGCTATGGGACACCTTCGATCACAGTAATATATGTATTATGAGAGTTCCAGAAAGAGAAGATAGAAAGGGGCAGAGGGAATAGTCAAGGAAATAATGACAGAGAACTTCCCAAACTTAGCAAAAGACGTGAATATGCACATCCAAGAAGCTCAGGTGACAGCAAACAGAATAAACATGAAGAAAAACAAACCATGTCATATACCAATTATGCTATCAAATGCAAAGACAAGGAGAGAGTTCTGAAAGCTGCAAGACAAAAGCACCATGTTATATACAAAGGAAACACAGTAAGATTGAGTGCTAATTTCTCATCAGAAATCATGGAGGCAATAAGGCAGTTGCTTGGAATGCTTAAGGTTGCTGTAGGAAAACAACTGCCAGGCAAAAATTTTATATCTGGTGAGATTCTCTTTCACAACTGAGGGAAAGATTAAAACATTTTTAGGTAAACAAAAGCAGAGGGAGTTCATCACCCCTAGGCTTACGCTACAGACAATGATACAGGAATTCTGCAGACTGAATTGAAAGGACATTGGACAATGGTTCAAAGCAGCATAAAGAAATAAAGATCTGCAGTAAAGTTAAACATTTGGGTATTTATAATTGTCAGTATTGCTGTATTGTGTTGTTTGGTATGTAGCTCTATTTCTTACATCCTATAGGTGCTAAAATGCAAATGCATGAAATGTAATGATCAATCTAGGTTTATGGACATACAGTGAACAAAGATAAATGTGGTAACAAGTACAAAAAATGGTAGGGAGACAGAGGGGTATAGAAAAATTATACATGCAAGCTAGTAAAGTTAAATTGCTACCAAATCAAATATAATTGTTATATATTTAGGATGTTATATTTTTAACTCCATGGTAACTGCAAGGAAAACTTATGAAAATATATTCAGGTTGAAAGGAGAAAGCACGCAGTATAGTACAACACAAGAAAGCAAACAGAAAAGTAGGCTTTAATGGAAGTGAGGGACAAAAAAATGTATAAGACTTATAAAGGCAAAATAGCAAAATGGCAGAAGAAAGTTGGGTATTATCAGCACTGAATTTAAATATAAATGGATTAAACACTCCAGTCAAAAGTCAGAGATTGGCAGAATGGATGAAAAAAAATTATTTGAAAAAAGCAAATAATTTTCAGTTATTTGAAAGTATTTTATGAATCCCCCAAAAGAAACATTATGTTTGTATTAATAAACTAATCTATTCCCCTGGGTGTGATACTCTTTGTTTGCATTAAATTTAGTTGAGGGGTCATTGATTATATTACTTGATAAGATCACTTTAGGACTTTTGATTGTACTTCATCAGTAAGGTTGACTCAGGTTGAGTCTCCACCCTCTTTCTGGGTCTGCTATAAAAGGAAACACAGAGAGAGACTTACTCAACACAGGAAAAGGGAGCCATCATATTTGATACTGCCATATAAAGCTCTATGCACAGCTGAGGTGCATAGAGGGAAGCTCCCAAGAGGCTCAAGAAGCTGAGGACCAGAGAGAGAGAGAGAAAGGCTCTGTAAGAAACAAGTCCTATTCCAGGTTTGTCTACGGCTACAAAGAGACAGAGACCTCAGCAGAAATCAGGAGCCCTCTTGCTTTGCCATGTGCCCTGACAACAGAATCAACAGTAGCTGACTTTGGTGAGAAAGCATTTCTGCTGATGCCTTGATTTGGACATTTCATGGCCTTGGAACTGTAAGCTTTTACCCCTCATATCCCCATTAAAAAGCCAACAAATGTCTGGTACTTTGCATCAGCAGCCCTTTGGCAAAGTAAAACACCCACAAATATGCGGTCTGCAGAAGACTCACCTTAAAGATAAAGATACAAGTAGGTTGAGGGCTAAAGCATGGAAAATATATAAACCATGCAAGTATTAACCAAAAGAGTTGAAGTGTCTATTCTAATGTCAGATAAACTAGACTTTAAGTAAAAGACAGGAACAAAGGACAAATAGAGTCATTATATACTGATACAGTGGCTAATTCAACAGAAAGGTATAACAATTATAAATATATATGCCACTAACAGCAGGGTATCAAAATATATGAAGCAAACAATTAAAGATTTGAGGAAAGAAATTGATGGATCTACATTAAAGTAGGACACTTTAGCACACCACTCTCAATAATGGATAGAACATCTAGTCAGAATACCAATAAGAAAGTACAGAAATTGAATGATGTACTAAGCTAATTAGAACTAACAGACATATATGGAACACTGCACCCAAGGAAAACATAATACATATCCTTTCAAAGAGCATGTTCTTCTCATTCTCCAGGATAGGCCATCTGTTTGGTCATAAAATAAGTCTCAATAAGTTAAAAAATATTGAAATCATATAGTGTACATTCTCTGATTACAATGGACTGAAGCTAGAAATCAATTACAGAGGGAGAAAGGAAAAAATCACAAATATGTAGAAATTAATCAACATACTCTTAAATAACTGATGAGTTAAAGAGGAAATCAGAAACCAAATAAGGAAATATCTTGAGGCAAATGAAAATACAACTTCAAAAAACATATGGGATGGAACAAAGGCTGTGCTAAGAGGGAAATTCAACATAGCTCTAAATGGCTTACATTAAAAAAGAAGAAAGACTTCAAATCAGATTCTAACCTCAAAATTGGAAAGTAGAAAGAGAATAACAAACTAAACCCTAAGTGAGCAAAAGGAAAGATATAACAAAGATAAGAGCTGAGATAATTAAAATAGAAAAAAAAAACTATAGAGAGAATCAATAAAACCAAATGTTGGTTCATTGAAAAGATTGAGAAAATTGGCACATCTTTAGCTAGATAGACAAATAAAAAAGAGGATACAAATAATGAAAATCAAAATGCAAAATGGGACATTTCTACCTACCTCACTGAAATAAAAGGACTATAAGTATAAATTGCCAATTCCAGTTTTCCCATGGTGGTGGTTATACTTAGGATAGCTAGGAGAGCTTTGAAGAGAGGCACTACCCTGGACATAGACTCACAAAGATAGTACAGGCAACAATAAGACAAGCATATGGCAAACAAAATGAAGACAGTACTTAAGAGAACTATTCCTTTATATCAGAGTCATGCTCATTAACTTTGTCGTGACTTAGAAGCTTTAAGATAACAAACGACTTTCTTGCCATTGTGGTGCAGCAAAATTGCAGGGCACTTAACATGCTAACAGCAGAAAATTGAGGAACATGTCTGTTCCTTAAGGAAGAATGCTGTCTCTATGTAAATTGCTCTGGAATAGTCTTAGACAGCATTACAAACCTGCAAGATGAATCCCACCAAGGTCGGGAGGATGCAGCCTTTGGAGGAACTTGGTCTTTCCTATACTCGTGGTCCAATATTCTCTTAGTGGAACCATGTATTTCTAAAATTCTAATTAAGATTATTTCTCCCAGAATCAATGCCTAATATGCCATGCAGAGATTTTATCTGGCTCCACCCACAGTGCCACACACTTCTTCCCCCAACTTTTCCACCTTGTCAGGTAGGGCCAGCCCCACCCCCCCAACCAGCCAGGAAATAGTTACAGAAGAATGACCATAATCCTTCAACACCACCTTAATTATAAGGATGTAAACCCTCTGAGCGGGGAGTTGAGGCAGGTTAGTTTAAGGAAAGGGATGACAAGTCTAAGAACTGGCAGAAAAACATGGCTGTGAAGCACACGGCCATGGAACCCCAACTGGAAAGCCCCTGAGGGAAGGACCCCACCAGAAGGCTGCTGGAAGAACCCCACAAAAACCCCATTTGGAACAAGATCTCATTTTGGGTCAAGGGAAAGCCCCAAATACCTTCAAGGGGTCCTCATCATTGGGCCTTCTGGGGAACTAATGGGTAATCAATCAACAGCAAACAACTGCCCCCCCCAAACATTAGCAAGGGGAGGAATAAATAATAACTTAGAAGGTAACCACACAAGCCAAATATCTCTCTCTGCCTGGAGGTGCCTGCATTTATATCCAAGGCGGGGGGAAGGGGGTGCATAATCTTTTATTTTCTCCCATCTTTGTTCTCTTCTCCCATTTTCTCAATAAACTACTGACCTGACTGAAAAAAAAAAGAGACTGTAAGTCGATTCCATGAATAATTGTTGACAATAAATTAGGTAATCTAGATGAAATGGAGAAATTCTTAGAAATATACAAACTACCTACATTGACTTAAAAAAAGAAATAGACAATATCAGCAAACATATTACTAGTAAACAGATTAAATCAGTAATCAAAAAATGTCCCAACAGAGAAAACTCCAGGACCAGATGACTTCACAGAAGGAATTCTACCAACCATTCCAAAAAGACTTAACTTCTCTTCTACTGAAACTTTTCTGAAAAAATTAAATAAAAAAAAAAAAGGGAGCACTATTTAACTTGTTCTACAAGGCCAACACTATTGCAGTACCAATGCTGGATAAAGATGCTACAAGAAAAGACAATTATAGTCTAAATTATTTTATGAATATGGATGCAAAACTCCTCAACAACATATTAACAAATGCCTAGTTTCTCCTTGCAGCATATAGTAAAATATGAGAGGGAAGGGATAAAACTGAGAACTGAACTTCTGGGCACAAAGACCCAGAAATTGATCATCTGGAAAATTCTGAGCTTCTGGAAAATAAATTCTGAAGAATAGTCCTCCATGTGAGGGTTTGACTGAATATAGAACCAGCCAGGAATTTCCATTACAAGTCAGGATTGGATATGCCGTTATCCAGAAAGGATTTGTGGAAAGTTCTTCTGTCTGATGGTTTGGACTCCCTATGTACTACATGTGAAACTGATGTTTCTTTGTGAGAGCTGTATGAAAGGAACCACTGCCCGTGTGGATGTGAAAGAAGAGATTGAAGGGAAAATCACTTCCAGGACAGGGCCATGGAAGTTGAGGTTCGGACCAAAGATATCTTCTCAGGTCAAGAATGCAGTTCCACCCATGTGTGTGGAAAGGGTTATTATGCCCAGGTATTAGGAGGGTATGGGCCTTTCACCTCATTTTTCAGGAAGGTATTATTCCCCAGTTTTCTCTGATGCCTGGGAGATTTCAGAGAGCCTGGTTGCCTCCCCTGTGTTTGAAGCTAGTGTAGCCTAGATTCGGGCTGCCACCCCAATGCTTGATGATGGTGGAGTCTAGAGTCTGTTACCCACTTTGATGCTTGGTGAAGGTAGAACCAAGAGCCTGTCTGTCACCACAGTGCTTGAAGATATTAGAGCCTTTACCCCAGAGATTGTGAAGATCGTGGCCACTGTGCAAGTACTTGCAAAGGGAGGGGCTCCTGCTCCATCAAGACCCAAAGACAAAGCATCATTCAATAGATGACTATCAGACCTTGAAATCTAATGGAGTATATCCTGCATGATTTTGTAATTGCTTGGGACCTGTGAGGCCTGTTTTCCTTCCAATTTTTCCCTATGGCAATGGGAATGTTTATCCTATGTATGTTCCTTCACTGATATTGGAAGCAGATAACTTTTTCTCTAGGTGTTGCAGGTACAGCCAGTGGGAAATTTTGCCCAGGTCAGATGACATCTATAAATGATTTTGATGAGACTTTGTACTTAGTATTGTTACTGAAATGACTTAAGGCTTTTGGGATATTGTGATGGAATGGATGAATTTGCATACGAAAAGAACATGTCATTTTGGGTTCCAGAGAGTGGAGTGTGATGGTTTGAAACTGCATCTATCCCAGAAAAATATTTTCTTAACGTTATTCCACTTCTGTGAGTGTGGACCCATTCTAAGTAGGATCTTTTGGTGAATAGTCTCAAGTTAAGAGGTGATCCACCTTATTCAGGATGGGTCTTAATCTTCTTACTGGAGTCTTTATAAGAGAATGTAATTCATAAAGAGGGAGTGAAAGGCACAGAAGCAAGAAGCTGAAAGCCACACAATCAGAAAGAGAAGAGAGACAAGCAGATGCCATCACATGCCTTGACATGTGACAGTAGAGTCCAGGATCACTAGTAGTATGTCTTCAGGGAGAAAGCAATACTTGTTATTGCCTTGATTTGGACTTACAGGTTCAAGGCTTACAGCTTTGAAGAGCTTATCAGCTAACAAAACCATCAGCTAACAAAAACCAGCCCATTTTAGGGTATCTGCTTTTAGCAATCCAGTAAACTAAAACAGGGACTTTTTGAAACTTTTCTTGGCATCTTGCCTTGGGTATGCTATATGGCTTTCTTAATTCTCATTCCTACTTAAACCTCAGTGTTTTTGAATGCCCTGTTTTCTCAAAGACACTGTAGGATTTAGGTGATTCACTGTATGTCTCAACTGTAGTCTTATCCTCCAGGCAGCTGCAAGTTGATCATTCACCTTACAGTATTTTTGAGCAATAAGCCATCACTTTTCTGTCACAAGTGAGTTCTGAGATTAGCAAAATAGGTGAAACAGGCATGAGTTCCTTATGACAGTCTGTCAGGTAGCCACCACACAGCTTAGAACAGACATACAGATTGATGTGTGAACAAGGTCTGCTCTGCTCTTTCCAGATTCATTTGGCCAGGAATACAGTCTACAATCTTTAAGAGAGCTGCTGAGGCAAGACAGGAATAAGACAGGGGAAGGCAAAAATACCATTTTTAAGTTAAATTTTTTCTTGATTTAGCATTTGTTTGGTTGCTATAAGCCTTTGGAAGTTTTCCAGCCTTCAGACAAAGTTGGTTCTAGGAGTTTGTGCTTAATTTTGATGTATCTTTGAGGGGCTGGGACTTGAAGCTGTCTACTCCACCATCTTGCTGATGCTACTCCTCCAATTTGCTTCTGCTGAATAATTTCACTGGATATAGAATTTTAGTTTGGTATTCTTTTTAAATTTTTTTTTTTATTTTAGTGCTTTAAATATATCACTCTTTTCTTCGTACTTGGATTTTTTTCCTGATAGGCCTGCTACAATTCCTATCCTTACTTCACCATGTATATGGTGCTTCCTCCATAGCCCCCTAGCTTCTATAATGTCTACACTTTGTCTTTAAGTTTTCCAGTTTGATGTGATGAACCTATTTGCATTGATTTTGGTGTTTATCCAATTGAAGGGCCAACTAGGTGATAATGCAGTGCATGGCTGGAGCAATGCTTTCCAGAAAGCTCCAAATCAATGTCTAATCTATGGTGCTGTTTCTCACATAGCCAAGATTCATGGGTCCTGTAATCAATAAGTGGAAATGGGAGTGGCACCACTCAATATTACACTTGGTAACAGACTAGAAAAAATTTGTTTCCTGTATCCATGACCTTTTGCTCTGCTGCTCTAGATGACTTAGTTCTACAAAAAGGAGTGCTTCCAACAGGATATACAACATTGGCTCCATTGAACTGAAAGTTAAGACTGCCACCTAGCTACTTTTGGCTTTTCATGATTCTGACTCAACAGACAAAGAATGGAAATACTGTACTGCCTGCTGTGATTGATCCTAATTACATAAGGAAAATTGAACTGCTACTATACAATGGAGGTAAAGAGGAGCATGCCTCATTCAGGAGATCTCTTGGGCATTAGGGCATCTCTTAACATTACCAGGCCCTGTGATTAAAATCAATGGAAAACTACAACAACCCAAGCCAGGCAGGACTGCTAATGGATCAGACTCTTCAGGAATAAAGTTTTGGTGATTTTACCCACCATGGAAAGAATCAAGACCCCTCAGTTTCTTTCTGAGAGTAAAGAAAACATGGAATGAGTAATGGATGAAAGTAGTTATAAATACCAGTTATGACCATATGAGTGATTGTAGAAAATGAGTACTGTAATTGTTGCTTCCTTATTTTGTTATGAATGTTTTGTGTATATGTATGCATGTGTGTATATAAAAATATCTGTTTTCTCTCTTCTCTTATCCCCTTATCATATAACATGTTATATTAACTTTTTGTCATGGTATTTAAGTTACAAGATATCAAGGGTTAGATTGCACATCACCCAAGAACTTGCATCATCTTCTGGGGGAAGCGTTAATATGTTTTCAATTGTTTGCAGGACAGTTGCATTATGTTAGGTAAAAGTATAATGATGTACTTGTATTTATTTGGGGATTAAGTATGATTTAAGGAGATGTGTATGGGTGGCAAGTTGACAAGAGGTGGACTGTGATGGTTAAGTTCATGTGTCAGCTTGTCTAGGTTGTGGTATCCTGTTGTTTGTTCAAGCAAGCTCTAGCCTGTTTGCTACCATGAGGGTATTCCATAGATAAAATTGCATGTTTACTCCATTGACTGCATGTATAGCTGATTATATATACAGTTAAGAAAGGAGATTTTCCTCAGTAATGAAGGATGTCTGCTCATACCATTGGTTGGAAGTCTTAAAGCTAGAACTGAGGATTTTTGATGTCAGAAAGAAAGAATTTCTAACTCTATTTCAGCCAGCCAGCCAGTTTCTACTAGGGAATTCAAATTCACTTGCATCAGGGTTTCCAATATGAGGCCTGTTCTACAGAACTGGATGTACCAATCCCCACTGCTGCATGAGTCAATTCCTATAATAAATCTCTTAATATTTATGCCCACATGTACACACACGTACACACACATTTATATTCTGCTGATTGTCTTTCTCTGGAGAACCCTGACTGATAAGGTATACATTGTTCTCTGAGTGTCCAATGTATGTGCAATATTCATTTAGCAAATTCTTGGCTATTATTATTTTGAATATCAATTCTATCATGCTATTCCTTAGTCTCCTTTTGCTAGTGCAATTCCATGTATGTTAAACCTTTTGATGTTATCCCATAGTTCTTGAATTTTCTTTTCTGTTTCTTTTTCTTTTTATCTTTTAATTCTTTTTTCTCTTTCAATTTCAATTTGGAAGTCTCTATTTACATATTTTCAGGCTTACTGGTTCTTTCCTTGGCCATATCTATTGATAAGGCATTCTTTGCTTTTGTTACGGTGTTTTTGAATTCTAGTATTTCCTGTTGATTTATTCTTAGTTTCCACCTCTCTACTTAAATTACCCATCTGTGCTCATCCTTTGTCCACTTTTTTCATTTGAGATATTAATCTTTTTATCATAGTTATTGTAAGTTCTCTATCTGATAATTCCAGCATCTATGTTCTACCTGTGTCCATTTCTTATAGTTGCTTTGTCATTTCAGAGTGTGTTTACCTTGTCCTTTGACAGAGTTCACAATTTTTTGTTGAAAGTTGGACATATTGTATTGGGTACTAGGAACTTTGGCAAATAGTGTACATTTCATGTTAATCTGGCTAAGAGTTGGGTTGCTTTAATGTTTGTTGTAATTACAGCTACTTGAACCTTAAAATTTCTCTACTGTCCCTGTTTTGTCTCCTCTTGACATTTGGTTTCCCTAAATAATTCTGAGAGATTCTATGTTTTGCAATTCTTTCAGTTGTAATCTATGGTTGGAAACATGTTGTTGTGGAGGTTAAGTGTTGGGGAGAGGGAATGCTCTATAATCTTCTGATTAGGTCTAAATATTTCAGTCAGCCTGTGTCCTTGAGCTGTGTCCTTCACAAGAGTTTCTCCAGTGGTACAGTTGTTTTTTCCCATTGCCCCTTACTACATTCACTGGCCATAGCATTTTCACCTATTTCCTTGAAGTCTTGATTTCTGTTGACTATGTTTATTTCCCCCCTTCTTAGGTGATAAAAAAAGGCTTTATATGGATGTACTGGGAGGAATTCTCTTTCCTCAAATGGGATAACACTCTAGTAAAGTCATTTGTCCTAAAGAGTAGGCTTTTGTTGTGGATACTGTTTTGGGTATATTTCACAATGATTATTCTTTCCTTCTTCCTGTCTGAACTATTGGGGTATTTTTTTTTCTCTTTTCACCATTTTTTTTTAAAGATACATAGATCACACAAAATGTTACATTAAAAAATATGAGATTCCCATATACCCCACTCACCACACCCCCTACTTCTCCCACATCAACAATTTCTTTCATTAGTGTAGTGCATTCATTGCACTGATGAATACATTTTGGAGCATTGCTACGCAGCATGGATTAGCGTTTACATTGTAGTTTACACTCTCTCCCAGCCCATTTAGTGGGTTATGGCAGGATATATAATGTCCAGCATCTGTCCCTGCAATATTATTCAGGACAACTCCAACTCCCCAAAATACCCCCATACCACACCTTTTTTTCCCTTTCCCTGCCTTCAGCAACACCCGTGGCCACTGTCTCCATATCAATGATATAATTTCTTCAATTACTAGAGTCACAATAATTCCATAGTAGAATACCAGTAAGACGACTCTAATCCATATTTTATTCCTCCGTCCTGAGGACCCTGGGATGGCGATGCCCACTCCAACTCTAAATTGAGAAGGGGCTTAGATCCCACATGGCTGGTAGGTGGTGTAGCAGTTTGTTATTACTGATGAATTCCAAAAATAAATATTGGATTATGTTTGTAAACTGGTCTTTTCCTCTGGGCATATGAGATTATATTGGATTCAGAGGTTTACCTAATCAAGTAAACTTCTTGTTTTGGTAGGGCGTTGAGTACCCATCCCTTGGTGAATGGGAACTCTCAGATAAAATGCATGGCAAGGGACAGAGTTGAGGGTTTTTGTTGTTGGAATTTTGATGTTGGAGTTTGATGCTGAAGCCTTAACCTGGAGCCTTGGGAAGTAAGCCTTCAGAGGAAAGAGAAGCAAGCTCCAAGAAGGGAAGAACCCAGGAAGCTGAACTTTCACAGATATTGACAGCCATCTTGTTACAACACGTGAAAATAGACTTTGGTGAGGGACATAACTTATGCTTTATGGCCTGGTATCTGTAAGCACCTACCCCAAATAAATACCCTTTATAAAAACCAACCAATTTCTGGTATTTTGTATCAGCACCCCTTTGGCTGACTAATATAGGTGGGATTCTCCTGCTTACAGCTGTAGACTCTCTCGATTCCTTGGTGTGGTGGTCAACCATCCTCACCTCCTTGTTAGCTGACCTGGGTAAGTCCAATGAACTGGACAGAAGGTGTTGCAACTCTGCTGAGGCTCAGGGCCCAGCTGGCACATGGACAGTCCAGGTATTTTTTTAATTTAATTTTTGCGTGTGTGTTTGTGTTTTCCTATGAGCTTCATCATAAGAACATGGTGGGTTTCCTTGAGATAAATAAAATATGAGCCACATATTTGTGGTCCCACATATTTCTCACTCCCATGCTATTCTATACTCAGCCTCTACCAATTTCACAAATTTGCCAAGTAATTATTCTGAAGTTTATGGCTCCAGTGATTTCTGTTCCAAAGCAGTATTTTTTCTTTGTTCTCTGTATTTGCCTGTCTCTCCAGATTTTGGGTGGCAGTGCGCTGTAACCTCAGTTTTCTGATGGGTCTGAGAAAGTTCATTAATTTTCTGTTTATTCAGCTTCTTCTTGTTGTAAGTGAGGTGGGAGGATTTTCATACATTTCACATGTCATAGTTGAAATATGAAGTCACATCTGGAAAATATTAAATTCATTTTCTTTTCTTTGGCCCTCATTATATTCATCTCCCTGGAATATAACATACATGTCCATCAAACTTTCAGATAAATTTGGATCTTTCTGAATTCAGTCCCTGCTTTCTTTTTAGCAATGAGGATCGCCTGCTGTTCACTAAATGTCCATGTACTCTGATGACATAGTGAATTTTCACTCGACTTATTTTGTACTTGGAATGTCCTTATCTACCAGCTGAACTCCCACTCACCTTCCATTTCCAGCTCTACCATGTAATTTACCCTGAGTCTCTAGGAAGGTATTCTGAACTGCCTGTGTTCATTATCTATGTATACATATTTCTATTTTAGCACTTATAACTGTATTAAACTTATTTTTATGTACCTGTCACCCACCTAGAATTTATGTTTCATAAAAACAGGAATTTGGATTTGTTTTTCTAACAGATTGGTTGACATGAAAAATAAAATTTAATTAAATTTAGTTTATAGCAATGTCAAGAGGAATTATGGTAGGGCTATGTCACAAGAAGGGAAAGAAGGGAGAATATTATAACTGCCTAAGTAAGAGGCTCCTATACCAGCATTCTATTCTTGGATGTTCAAATGAGGGTTTTTTTTTTGTTTCTTTTGGTTTGTTTCATTTTATGAGGTATGGGGGGCCAGGAAATTAAGTCAGGACCTCATATGTGGGAAGCTGGAGCTCAACCACTGAGCCACATCAGCTTCCCTGAGTTAGTTTTGTTGTTGTTTTTGCCTGTTGTTTGCTTTTGTTTTCTCAGGAGGAACTGGGAACTGAACCTGGGATCTCCCTTGTGGGGAGTGGGTGCTCAACTGCTTGAGTCACATCGGCTCCCGCAAATGTGGTTTTCCTATGTGATAATCGACAAGCATTGACAACATATCAATTTGAAGTGAAGAGATGGAAGAATCTATTTGACTCTAACATTTGGCTTAGGTGGCACCAAGAGTAAAAATGAGGTTAGTAGGAAGAATCGTTGAATGGATCTTTAGTTTGTAACAGATAAACTTAAGGCCATCCCATGGCAGGGATGTAGCCAGCCTTTACATAACTGAAGGTTGAAGATCAGGTTTAGATTTAGAATGCAATTGCCACAAAGGCTTCACTGGGTACAGATTATGTGGTAACATGACACAGATAAGAATGAGATAATAAATATAAAAGAGAGACAATATTTGAGATGTATACAGTGGATATGATTGAGAAAATTTAGAAAGAATGTAATGATAGTGTAATCAAAGTCATCAAAGTCAGTGAAGGAGAGAATTATAAGACAGCCAATTATTAATAATAATGAGAGCAAAATGTGAAAATTAAATTCTTAATAATGTTATATGGGTAATTAGATATTTTATGTGGTAGAAACAGATAATAAGATATAACTAGAAAACTTGTAAAATAGATAAATACAGAGAGAGAGATGAGCCTTCTCTTTTAAGATATCTTCCAGTTAGGAAGCAAACAATTTGGGGTCTCCACATAAGAAGGAAGGATAATTCAGTTAGAATCTGAAGATCATTTATCTATTATAAGATCTAATCCTAGAGAGATAACATGAAAATATGTTCACATATAAATTTTATCTCTTTTTAAATTTAGTTATCCTCCTTAACCTCATGGATGTGAACAAATAGCTACTTCTTTTGAATGTCACATTTTATATTCTGGAAAGAGTTTAGAAAAGATCAGAACAAACTTATCCTGAAGCAAAAGTTCATTAAAACTCTAATACCTTGGGACAATTCATATACTTTTGAAAGGCACCTATATTGTTGTCAATGGTAATATAAAAACCCTGTAAAATAGTCAAAAGTAACATTATAAAGGCCAAAATTCTTGAAATTTTCTCCTATTGAAAATTCTGAAATTTTAAAGGTCATAAAGAAAAGCAAAACAAAAAAAATTACTTTTCTATAATAATTTTTTAAAAACCTGAAATGTATACTCCTTCATTTAATAATTAAATTTAAATTTAGTTTTTTTCATACAACTGATATGGTTATGAACTCATATTTTCTATTTCCTATTTTGCCTATCTCCTTCCTATGTCACAATCAAAACTGATGAGCCTTACTTGCTGATTTTCCACACTTTGATGAATCAGTTCCTATTGCCCATTTCCCTCTGTATAACTTGAACACAGTAACCTAGTTGTTTTCAATAGAGACCAAAAGAAAAACAAATTCTGCAATTTTAATCTATTTCTAAAGGACAAAAAAGTTACATTAATAATTCATATGGTAATGTAACATACTCTGTAATTCTTCAGTATGTTTTCCATATATAATTTGGAAGAGGGGGGCAAGTTACGAGAAAAAAACTTAATGTTAGATATGTTTCTTTTAGAAATCATGTACAACTTCCAAGATAGAACCTAATGTGAAAAAATCCACTAGAATTTTATAAATGTCATTTACTTTTTTTCACAATTTGTTTATTATTGATATATATTCACATACTATATAGTCTATAAAAAGTCTATAATCAATGGCTTTTAGTATAATCACAATGTTGTACATTCAGCATCTCAAAAATTTTAGAACAATTTCATTACTACAAAGAGAGAGACTCTATATCTGTTAGCATTCCTTCCCCAGCCCTACATAAGCACTAATTAATTTCATCTTTATAAACTGACTTATATTTACATTTTATATAAATGGAATCATACCATATGTCGTACTTTGTGTCTGGTCTCCTTCACTTAGTATAATGTTTTTGTTCTGTTTTTGTTTTTCTGTCTGATATTAGCATTTTGTAGTATTAACCTACATTTGTTCAGCTTTAAAGAAAAACAGTCCTTAATATATATGCAATTTTATTCATAGTCATATTTCACATAATATATTTAGTTCATAATAGAGCAATCAAACAGAATTTGTCCTTTTATATCTGTCTTGCTTCATTTAATTTAATGGCCTCCAGGTTCATCCATGTTGTCATATGTTTCATGACTTCATTTCTTCTTACCACTGCATAATATTACATTGTATATATATTCCACAATTTGTTTATCCATTCATCAGTAGATGGACATCTGGGCATCATTTACTTCTAAATTTGTAAATGGATGATATCAATATGATCAAATATTGACTGTTACCACCATGTCGGTTTCCAAGCCATCCTTTTTTATCCTCGCCAACTCCATTTAGGCTTTTGTCTTGGACTGCTCCTTAGAAACTTCCTTCCTCAAAATTACTGATGTTCTCTCTCTTGTATATCAAATGGGCCTCTCATTATCCTCCTTTTGGCCCCTCCCTCTTCTGGGAATGTTTCCTACAGTCTAATCACAGTTTTTTTGTGCCTCCCCTTTCTCACCTATGACCGAGTCATAGGTCCTGCATTAACTCTTGGTCTAGAGTTATGTATGGCTTTAAGTACAAAGTACAAGTTCATAACTCTAAACCTCTATCTCCATATCTGACTTCATTTCTACATTCCATACCGATGTATCTTACTGCTTGCTTAACATCTGCATTTGGATCTGATAAACTTCTGAAATTTACTAAGTGCAAAACAGAAATGTTGATCTCCTTTTCCCCATTCAAAGCAGTCCCATCCTGTATCTTCTGAACCTCAGCCAGTAGCACCAGTATTCTTACTGTTGTTCAGACCTCAACCTTAATCCTTGGTTTCCCTCTTTCATTCATGGGCTATATACAACTATCAACCACATGCACATCAATATCATGTTCTGAATTTGACTATAACTCCAGTGATAACAACCTGGATTAAAACATCACTGTGTTTCTTTCTATTCACTGCAATAATCATCTTAAAATTTTTTTTAAAGTATTACTTTTTAAGTTTTGACTTAGAAACATTCTGCTTGTCTGTACCTTCTAACCGGACTCTGTATTTTCACTCTTGCTCTCCTCTTCCAATTGACTCATTCTCCATATAGCTCCTGGAGACAGATTTTAACATTTGAAATATAATTAATATATGTCACTTTTCTATTTAAAACCCCGGTTTCCATTTCCCTTATGAACAAAATCTCAAATCCTTGCAATGGCCTATAAAGACATTCAGGATTCCTGCCAATAGTCCTCGGAATCCTCCCTTCTACCATGTTCTCCCTCACTCACTGTACTTCAAACACACTTACCTTCTTGTATTTCTCAATCAGACCAGCCTTTTTCCCATTTCAGGCATTTAGTCAACTACTCCATGTGGAACACTCATAGTCCAAAGCTTCATTCAGCTGGCTCTTTTCTACCCTATGATTAAATATTGCCAAGTGAAGTTTATTCCCTGACTCCCATACTTAAAATAGCAGCTCCCCTTACCCCCAGCCACCTACCAGATTGCCCTCTATTCACTTACCCTGTCTTACTATCCATTGTAGCACTTATCCCATCTGGAATTTATTATATTGAATAATATTTTATTACTATTTATTTATTTTTAAGCTCCTGAAAAGCTCCAGGAAGACAAAGTGTTCTACCTACAATTACTTACACTATCCTGAGTACATTCAGTAGCACTTGACCTATCAAAAGTACTTATTAAAGCTAAAAGTAGAATGTGCCATATTCTCAAATGCAGAAATGGTAGAAATAAAAAGGTGAACTACTTAAATTTTAGTTAATAAATATATATTAATTAATAATATTCTATTTCTCGAGTAGTTTGCTTTTTCATAATTTATTTCAAACAAGTGATAATGCTACTTTGGAAAACAGTATTGTCAAAAGTAATGACTTTTTTCAGAATTTTGATATAGCTCAACCCTCATTTCTGTATCTTAGGTATTATTCAATATTATTTACACATTTACTACCACTCTTCTTGATCTTTTGTGGGAAAGACTAATAATTAGAAGCTATTGCTTTATTTATTAATTTATGTTTCTCACTATTGGGTTTGTAAAAAAGCTTAAAGCATCCCAAATTAAAGAGAAGTATGACTTTGGAAACATTGCTAAAGGGAAAATTCCTCTATTTATTTTAATTTTAAGAAACAAATGATTACATTATATTTACAAATTCTTATTGTTTGGGTTTAATTTGTACATCTTATATATTCAATAAGGTTGATTCAAAGGAAGAGTACTTAGGGATTTGATATTGCAAGGATTGCTTATTTTCTGCTTGAAATATTTACAAACACATATAAGCAATGTTTATACCAAGGCATTGCAAAACTTATTAAGCAGAAATAAATTAATCACATTTAATATCTTCCAGCTCAGTCATACCTGTCATTAGACTACACTTGTAAAGAGAAGAGAAACTGATTTATAAACAGACAGAAGAAAATATGAAATGAGTAAATTTGAGAAAAAGAAAACTCAAACTGTTAATAGCAATTTTTTTCATCCCAAGCTATATCAGAATAGTCCAAAGTTGGAAGTATTGCAGACACAGTGGCAAAATATGTAAATTTTAATATAGATTTAAAAAATCTGTTTTGAAAAAAATTACTTTGTTTTGTTTTTTTTCCAGAACTTCATGGTCATTGCAACTATGTATTTAGCTCCATAGTAAAATCATTTTTTGCCATTTCCTTTTTGAATTTTCTTCTCAGTTTGGAGCAAGGGCCAAAGGATGATTTTCCACTAAATGTATGTAATATAACAAGATGTTAAAATGCGAATGTCCATTTGTTTTTTTGTGTTGTTTAGTTTTCTTGCTTTTTTGTTTTTCTTTTGAAGTACTGGGAATGAACCCCAGGCCTCATATGTGGGAAGTGAGTGCTCAATTACTGAGCTACATTGCCTTCCCTGAGATTTTTTTTTTCTTTTCTTGTTAGTTTTGCTTGTTATTTGTTTTTGTTTTTACAGGAGGCATTGGGAACTAAAACTGGAACTGGGCCCTCACATGTGGGAGGCAGACACTCAATCACTCAAGCCACATCTGCTTCCATTTGTTTTTGCTGTTGTAACAACAGGCTAAAAACAATTAAAAGGCAATCACTCCTACTTTCAGAGTGAATTGCTTAACCAACTACACAGTACTTGCAGCTTATACTTAACATTATTGGGTTAAATAGTTTATCTCCCCACTATTTTAGGACATAAAGTAGTTCAAAATAAAGAAACCAGAGAAGAAACATTTGAGGAATGTGTGTACATATGACTAAATATTGTTTTAAAAACACATTTTTTCTACTTTCTCTTGCTTAAGGAAATGAATGTGTCTCATATTAATTAAACCAACATTATTCTTACAACAATTGAAGAAGTAAGTATAATTTGATGTTAAAATTGGAATCAATTATAAATATCTAGTGAATTGTAGCAGCTGGGATCAAGAGCATCCCTGAATCAATGAGCTGGGTTTGGAACCTTAATTTACTAGGTTGGGTATTCTCAGACTAGCTTAGAAGCACCTCCTTTCTTCCACTAAGCCTAAAGTAATTGAGCTTCTAAATATAACTGTGCCTCTCATCTTCATTTTCGTAAGTCAGTACAGAAGGTAAAGACCAGTTCCCAGGCAAAGTTGCCCCCACAGGAGATAATTACTTTAATGTTCTGTAATTTCTTATTTCTGACCTGGTCTTCTTCTCCCTAAAAGCCCTTTATTAAAATCAACTAACCCATTATCCAGACAAACAACAAACCCAATTGTATTATCTATGATAAGACTAGTGGTAGAAAAATTAACTGTAAATTTTATAATGTCTTGAATACAATTGATGTTTACTTGTTCCTTATGTAACTGGGTAAGTGATTAGGTTAGTGGGATAGCCCTCTTCTGCCCAGTGATTCAAGGACACAGTATGATAAAACCATGTCACCTCAAATATATGGATTCATGCTTGGATAGCAACTTCATTCTAGCTCGATAGCCAGAAGGTGAAAACGCCGTAAAAGAGAAAGCATAGGAGATGAGATGTCCATGGGCTAGATATGGAAGGGAACCTCTCATTTTCTCTCACATTCCATATACCAGAGTTTTAACTCAGGGCCATCCTAATTGCAAATGTGCTTAGCAAGTATCGTTCCTGTTTCAGCAGCTAATTCCCAGCATTAAATCTACTCTAAGGAATATTGTTTGCTAGTCACATTCCCTAGAGCCTCACCTTCTCACAGGGTTTCTTCCATTCCCTTGCTTCAAATGAATCCTGAATCAACTCTAAAGCCACCATTTCTCTCTGACCCTCTCTTGTGATAGATTTAAATTCTCTCAACTCTTGCACCTCAGAATCAAAGGGTGAGGTATAATCCTCATTGCTCACTGTTGCCTTCAAACCAATACTGTGGTAGAATTTGAGAGAGGTTCAATTACTTGTGTATAGAGAGGCCTGGACTCAGGAATGATTTTGAGAAGGAAAAATGGTTTATTGACAGCAGGCCGGACTCGGGAGCTTTCCGTTTCAATCCGAGCCCTGAACAAGACTTCTGAGTCCCTTTTATACAGAGAAGAAAGGCCAAATGGTCCTTTTGTCTCAGTTCTCAATAGGCTTGAATTAGCATGTATCTTCTACATCTTAGGCAAGCCCCCAGCATGGACTTCACACATTCCAGATAAGCCTCTAGCCCATTTAGTCTGCATTTTCTCTGAATATTTAAAGTTTATAGACTTTGCATTGCTAAACCATTTCCTGGGACTGGAGTCGCTGCCATGATTACCAAGGGCAGGACTGCAGCCTCTTATCGTCCCACACCCACAAGTCACAGACAGCTTACGTTATCTATTAAGAGACAAAGAGCCTCCCATCCATAGCCTACATCATTACCACTGTACTTATTGTTTATAAGTAAAACAATAAATGAACAATGAAGCAATAAGTGAAAAGTCAGCCTTGCTTCCTTAGAGAATCATACCACTTAAATATTACCTTCACTCTCTCCTATTTCTTTCATCTCTATTTCATTTCCTACAGACTTTGTAAACATTATAATTTTACTCCTCAACACACTTTTTTCCCTCATGACGGATACCTCAAAGAATATCTTGAAGACAGATATCTTTGACTACCTCATTTTGTGTATCCTTATCATTCATTTCATCACCTACATCTTGGAGCAGAAGTCATTTTATCTCCAAAATCACTAAGTCAATAATTAAATTTTCTGCCCACCCTTTTTTGGCAGCGAGTTTTAACAGTTTATTGCAAACCTCTGTTTAGTTCATTGGGATTCTTAGTCTTCTACTTCACCTTTATTAGTTTTTTCTCTCCAACTTCTGACCTTTCCTTTCTGTCTTTTTGTTCATCAGTATGTAAGTTTTTGTGGGTTATAGTTGTAGCAAAAATTCTTTCCCACATCCTAAATTTTCTTGTCCAGCACTTTGTTGCCTTGCTTCATTTTGTGGTTTATTCAGTCCATTCAAAATTGCCAAGAAACTATCAGGCAACAATTTGGACTGGTGACACTATAAATTTTTTAAGTTCAACTTTTCTCCAAAAAAATCAGTAGAGTTCTTCCTTTGCAATAGCAAAAGACCAAATTCGTGCTTGTGGCTCTTAAGATTTGGAATTGCTGCTTTCAGTATTATATTACTTGCTTGAGTGGTTCATTACTATAAGTTGTCCTCATTATATATTAAGATATAGCCACACATTTCCTTTACTCACCAGAATTTCCCCGGTTTTTGTACCATGGGCAATCACCTATTGAGTTTTTGAAAAATAGTGAATTCTTTG
The DNA here is from genome assembly GCF_030445035.2 of Dasypus novemcinctus. Classification (NCBI taxonomy): domain Eukaryota; kingdom Metazoa; phylum Chordata; class Mammalia; order Cingulata; family Dasypodidae; genus Dasypus; species Dasypus novemcinctus. The sequence goes on from NC_080674.1 coordinate 21,488,380, forward strand.
ATCATGCTTGTCGTGTGTGAGGTACCACTCTAAGTGATTTACATTTAGTCACATATTTAATCTTCAGAATAACCATTTGAAGTGGGTGTTTTTATCATCTTGACTTGCAGCTAAGAAATTGCAAGGGATTAATTAGTTGCCACCCAGAATTATACACTGATGAAGTGGCAGAGCAGGAATTCAACCCCCTTCAGTCTGGGTCCAGAGTCTATTTGCTTAATTATATGCTGCACCTCATGTCCATGAATATTTGAAGAGCAGCTAATATCTAAATAAATTAGAGATGACTTTTTGTCAGTCAACAAATCCCAGCTTTTTCTGAGTGTCTCTATTCACACCAGACAATGTAACTGAGTCCATAATAACTAGGCCACATTCCTTGCAACTAATTTTGGAATAAATAATCCAATGAGAATTAAGCTTCCATTGTGACATATTAACCTGGAGGAGACAGAATATGACCTTAGATCCTGCTGCTCTGGAAAGTATCAAAGTAGCAAGGGATGGGAGCTTAATTAATGGCAGATAGTTCTGCTGCAGTTGACATGTTCCAATCACCCTGCTAAGATGTTTCCCTGATAACCAGTTATTCTCCTTCAACTTTCTCTGAAGAGAGATTTTGGTGGTGGGACGTGCATATCCAATTTTGTGTCAAGTGGAATGATTGATACCCAGTAAATTGTTAGAAACTTGAATTCCAGGTAAAAGAATACCTAGGAATGGGGATGAAAACACAACAAAGATGTTTATTAATACTCTTACCATTGGTGCTATTAATAGGTCCATGCAGAATGCCCCCAAATAATCTTCATTTCCTCTTTTGAATACTTGTTGATGAGGACAATGTCTTGAGGAATGCTCATGAATGGATTGGAGAAATTGGAAGGACTATTCTATTTCCAAGAAGTTTATTCTGCAAACCTAGTTTGGGTTAGTATTGTTTTCTCTATGACATTATTGTAGAAGTTTTTTTGTAATGAAGAAAACTTTGTCTATAAATATCATAAACCAATGAAGGAATGGAGGAAGGAAGAACAGATGAAAATAATTAGGAATAAGAAGAGTAAGAAGAAAAAAAGATAAGTTGAGTTCCTAAATCAATTTTATTTTCTTCCCTGCTGAATTTACCACAGTTCATAGCTGTCTACCCTTAGGACTTTAGAATGTATGAGTATGTATTATAATTACTCGGGAAACTGGTTAAAAATGGATGGTGCCTGTATTCTACCCCTTGGAGATTTCCTAGTCAGTAGATTTGGAGTAAGATTTAAAAATATGTATTTTCAACCAGGTCTGTGGGTGATTTTTATAACATTATTATGGGGACTTTGAGAAGAATTGGGTTAAAGAAATTATAAACCTAACCTATAGAAGAAGATTTTTTGAGCAATCTGATAGCTCCTCAATTACTTGAAAGTCTGTGTTTTGGGAAAAGAAATAGTCTAACTCTCTGTATTTGTAGGATACTGGAACTGCTAATAATAAGCTAAATTTGAGATTATTGTAAAAAGAAACATCTAATATTGGATATATACAACACCAACATTGAAACTGGCTTCTTTAAATATTAATAAATAGAGAACTCTTTGAACTGTAATAAATTGGGAAGTACATAAAGAGACATAAGGAAGTGATCACTATATAGTCAAGATAATGTTTCTATTTAGCAGAAAATGAAGAGCTGTGAGGGGAATGGACCCTTGGAGCAGATTCAGACTTGTCTGTCAAAGTGCTATTTCTTGACCTACATAGTCTTTAAAAGGGAAATCACTTTTTTATTTTTTACTATGGTAACTATTTAAGTTGGTTTTCTGTATATTGAAATACGTATACAGAAACTGGATAATTGACCATTGGCAAGAGCTGAAGTAGAAAGATCCCTGGTGTATAATTATATTGACTGAATACAGATTACCCCAAAAGATTATAAATTGGCAAGGGTGTGATTTTATAAGTGTTTTTTTTTCTACATAGTTTTTTTTTAAGCCAACAGGTCTTTTCCAAAAACATCTAAGAAAGTTGGCATGTCCTCATATTTTTAATAATTCATGAATGCAAGGAGGGAGATATAATTCTTTAATTTAACTCATTAACACCTATGAACCAATAAAGGAAATGTACCATCAGTGGAAATCTATGGTATTCCAGGGTTTCAATATCAATTGTTAGAAATTTTCTGCAGATATCAGCAAAAGCAGCTTCATTAATAGTCATTGAATTCAAGACATATACTGGTAATCAAATTTCATTTAGCCTTTGAGTATTCAGGGAATGTTACTAAAAATGCAGAGCAAGGAGTTAAATAAGAGATTAGAATTGAACAAACTTTAAATTTAAGGATTCTTCAAAGTTAGAAACAATATATTAGGTTTGAGAGCAAATTAAGACACTATAAACAGATAAATTCTTGAAATACATTCTATTCTTATATTGACATTCCTTGAACCCCCTTTATTGCCTTAATTTCATTGCATATTTGCTTACAGAGTCTAATATCAGAAATAAAGTAAATTGCTTGGAGTTCTGAAGCACTTTCCTTGTAGATTTAAAGATTACATTTCTCTCTTATGGCTGCAGAGTGAGTATTGCATTTTCAGCTGGTTAATCCTTATAATCTATTACCTCAATCTCAGTTCCCACTAATAATAAAAACCTTGTTAAAAGAAGATAAGAAGTTATCTCCTCACTAAGGGCTAATTCTCAGTCTGTAAAAATCTCTTACTCTAGTGAAATTTACATGAAAATTAAATTAAACTTAAAAATGCACTTAATAACTACAAGATGATTCTAAATAGATTAGTACTGAATTGAGATCACTGTTATGCCCATGTTAACACAGTTGCAGAATGCTGCTTGTGAGTCCAAGATTACCCATAGTTGTGTTCTCCAAGGGCTAATTAATTTTGCATAGAGAAAAGTTGTTTCCTCTTAACTGACTTAAATAGAACCCACAGTTGCCCAGAGATGAGCCCTTTATTGCAAGGAAGTGAGTGAAACATTTTTTGAATGAATTTGTATACCTCAGTGGTTCGTAAGTATTTTGGTATTGTGGATGTCAAGTTATGCTCTAAGCAACGTTATTGAGCTCTCCCCAGAAAATTAAGTTATAGTAAATATTTTATGCAACTTCACATAATCCATAGAACTCTGGAGCCTATCCATTGGCTGCCTGCTATTTAAGTTTCAAAATAAAAACAGCTTGGAAAAATCTCAATAGAGGAAAATAAAAAAGATAAAAACAAAATTGGAACATACGGTCTATTAATTTTTAGAACAGTAGTTTTGTTTTCATTTATAGAGAAGGGCATATTAATTCATACTATTTATTTTTAAAGTACTATAAACATTCCTGAGGAATTATATTACTTTCTTGGAGATCAATCTAAAAGGTCCTCAAAGTAGTCATTTATTCATCTGGATTTGTTTAATTTAACACTTTGTTTAAGGATTAAACACATGAACAGATTTTAGTAAGAAGTCATTCTCTTGAAGATACACTGTAGGAATCAACAGAGTGATATGAATTCCCCAGGTATTCTCCCAAAGAACAATATCCTGACCCACTTATCTCAAGAGAATGTTCAATACAAACTTCAGCAACATCATCACTAACAAACCTGTCTGTAATTTAGTCTTTTTTCTCTAGATATCAGTTTAACTATGGCTATCTACCAGAAATTCCTATACATCAGCTATTAATCAGGAATATGCCTTTCATAGCTAACTCGTAATTTTCTGAATTAGCAGGTAGTTATGGTAAAGTGGCATGTCAAAGACTATTTCAACCTCCAAATGTGCCCTCTCTATTAGAAAGGGTAGAAATCCAAAATCCATAGTTTCAGAACCCTTTGAACCTAGGGTTCTGATCAACACCCATTGTAATTTGGAGTCTGGGTATTTCTGCCTATCAGTGTAATTCACCTGAAATCTAAATTCATAACTGAGTTCAGGAGGAAAAGATCCAAATCTATAGGCCTTCTGTGTACTAGTAATAATTTTAAGACATTTAGCATAGTTCTAGAGCTAACAGCTTGTCGGTGACTCCTGATTCTGGATTACAGACAGTAAGAGAGCATGATCTTGGAACCAGCACTCCTGACAGGCATGAGTCCGCATTGCCAGATTCTCCACTACCTGAATGGGTTAGAAGTAACAGAGCCCTTGCAGATAAATTTTGGGGTGCTCTTCAGAGTATCCCTATAGTCTAGCCTAGAGTCCATCTTCTCCAGCCTTGACAGTAATCCTGTAAGCACCTAATTCTCTATATCCCATGCAAATCCACTTAATTTTCCAGCTCACTTTCGATTCTGTGCATTAAACCCTTACTGACACGCATATCAGAGAAGCAAAAGATAGTGAAATGCTGATAACATAATAAAAAATGGTGCTTTTTTCATATTATATACCATATGATTCTTTAAACATGCACACCCACACCCCCTCACACACACAACTGTCCCTTATCTACCAATCCTGAATTACACTAGAGGCTGCCATGATCTTTTTACCTGTGCCCTATCTTCGAAAAGTAGACCCAATGCAGTTACTATTGAAGAAACATTGTTGTTAGTACTCTTGACCTTGTTAAGAGTTACTTTTTTCTCTGCTATTGATTATTATATCCCTGGTGCCTAGAAGAGTGACTGGAATTTAACAGCTCCTCAAAAATGCCTGCCTTATAAATAAATTAATGAATATGGATGATTGCCAAATCCTTATCTTCAGATGCAAAATCTCTTCCTTTTATATCCTTGAAGAGTTTTCATACCTTTCCATTTTAATAATCTGCCAACATTTAGTTCTAGCATTTCTTAAGAAAAGTCATTTTGACAACTATGTGTGACCTTTCTATTTGTGTTGTGATATTTATCAAGAGTTAATTTGCTCTTTCTTCTTACTCAAGGGTCTGATAGTCTTCCCTCAAATCACACCTAACTTATTTTCTTCTTCTCCTTTACAATTCCTTTTTTTTTTAAGGAGGTACAGGGATTGAACCCAGGATCTCCTACATGGGAAGCAGGTGCTCAAGTACTTGAGCTACATATCACTTAAGCCATTTGTAAGTTTCTTTGGCCCTGCCTTGACAATATGTCAGTAATTGATTCTTCTAGCCACCTCTTGAAGAATCTGCCACTCTGCTCTGGTTCTCCCTCCTCTTCTCAATGTATCTCTGACAGAATGATCCCGTTGAAAGGCAAATCCAACCATATTACACCCTGGCTAAACATCCACCCCCCATTGCTTCCCCTCTCACTCAGGTTAAATGCCAAAGTCCTTACTATGATCTCCGTTCCTTCCAAAGAGTGGCCCCAGTCACCTTTCTGACTTCAGCCTGCGCTATTACCTTTATCCCTGCTCATTCCACACCACTTGTCCCGGTGTCTTTGTGTTTCTGCTAAAAGCATGCTCCCAATTCAAAGATTTTACATTTTTACTTCCACTGCATAAAATATTTCTCACCCAGATATGCACTTGGCTAGCAACTTTTTTGGACTTTTATTCAAATGTCACCATCCCTGCGAGGCCTTTGCACCTTGTTCAGTATAAAATTCTAAATATCTAAAATGACAACTAGTTTTCTCTCATGTGTGTAAAATACATTAGGTTTCTATAATAAAAATACCCACAAAATGTATTTACTTTTCATTTTATCTTCTAGATATGTTTGTTAAGCTGACCTATATAGATATGTGTGTGTCATACATACTAACATACATACATTTTGATTTTGTCTTATAGTGAAAGCCTGACCTTTTCTCATTAAAATGCCATTAGGACAATTTTGCATTTTCTTTTTTTTCTCATCACAGATGTTATAAAATGCATTATCTCAAATATAGCCCTTTAAACCAACAAAGAATAACATTTAAATTTGGGATGGAGCTTATGGAAAAAACACGACTGCAGAAATTTAAAGTGCCAATAAATCTAATTTACATACTGCTATACACTGGATAAAAGCATGTGGAGAATGAAATTTTTGCACTGGCGAATTTAAATAATTAAGTTTCCCAGTTTCATAATGTTCAATGGCATATGAATGGACTGTAGAAGCCAGTGATGATGAACATGATTTAAATCTCTATTTCTACTGAGTGAAGTTATTTTATGACTTGGACCATTTGCTTTGGTAATGCCGAATATGTGATGTGGCTAAAACCAGTTATATAAAATACAAAGTTTTATATAATTTTAATAGTCCTTGTCCATGGAGGAGTTTATTTCTAGAAGGATTTTGCTGACTTACTCTTTATCATTTGTATGCTTTGAGTACATGAAAGATTGTCTATGTCTAACTATATTTAACTTTGACTTCTCAAAAACTTTAAATTATGCAGTGTGTAGAAAGAGAAGACTAGCATAGATGAAATAGGAATGCTTAACACTGATATCTAACAGTCTACTATTTAGGGAGAAGGTCAGGGCAGGAGAAGAGTAAAATGATCCTAGTCTTGTTATAATAGTAAACAATTATAAAAATAAATGAGTTATTAAAAACAATGAGATTTTTCCCAATAAGGTGTATTTTGGAAATACCACAAAATTATTATTGAAAAAGGTTTTATAATTCAATGAGCTTTAGAATCCCTATATGATAATCTGCCTACATGAGTTTTGCAGTGCAGATTAGTCCACTGATACTTTGAACCCTGCATTAAAAAAATTAATCATTATGACTATTTTTTTTCTTCCCCAATTCTTACAACAACATTGAATTCCTTTTTCTTTTCTATGGCTCAGCCATTATCAAAAATGAGTTAACAGAAGGCAAAATAGCTGTGATGTTACAATTCAAAGCATATGAAGTGACAGGAAGTTCTTTTATGGAAAATCTGCTCAGAAGAAATCAATTTTGATAATATAAAACTTTTTAAGCTTTTATAGTTACTTGTCATTAATGGATTTTTTTTTCTCCTTTCCTTTTTCTCCTTCCTCTATTCTCTACTGAGTTTACTATAGGTTTGAAATGTGTAATTGGATTGAATAAATTCACTGTTAACACACACTAAAGAGAAAAGAGAAAACACTAGGCCAGGAGAATAGGAGTACTTAAGGATTGAAAAGCTTCAAACTATTATGGAAGGGAAAAAAGTTCAAGGATAATAGATTGTCTACCAATAAGAGGAGAGACTGCCCTGTGGGAATGAGTGTCTGGTATAAAAATCACCACTCATTGTGGAGTCAGGGGTAAAGTTGGATGGAGTAAATGGGCCATGTTAATATTACCATTCTAGTTGGAAGATCAATGGATTAGGAAATATAATTCAAACTAATGGAAAGAACTCTATTTTACATATTTCTGAACTTTTTGTATAATTTTTGCATATTTTTCTGCATATGTGAAGTCAGCTAACAGTAAATATAAGTAATGGCCTATGTGACTTCTTCAACTATTGAGTTCAGACTCCTGAATTTGCATTTTATAGTGACCACAAAAGATGTGGTAAAGTATCTTTCTGAGCCTGAGTCTTAACCTCAAAGACTACAACAAGAAACATTTTGCCCAAAGACTGAAAATGGAACCAGCACAAATAATAATTGGATTCAAGTGGTTGTCTCAGGAAAAGGGGAAGAAGGTAAACTTAGGGGTATCTATTCAGAAAACTTTCAGCTATTGGTTTTTCTATTAGTATGCCAAGATTATGCATTATTTTATACATTTATCAGGCTTCTTCCAACATACAATTTGCCATATGAACATCAATATATATTTTGCAAATAACTATGCAAAATGTTTTGTTATTGTTGCTCTTTTCACTAGACAAACAACATTTAATGAAATGTGGATTGTGTCTTAGGAAACAAAATAGACCCATGAACTGTTTAATAGAAATGGAAGGAAAGCCCTAATAGCAGTGATGCTTGTCTGGTGCTAGAATATTCTAGATGGTCTCTAATTCTCCATAACTTTTCTCTATGCTTCCTCTTGTGATTCAAAAGTTTAGCCTGAGTTTTTTATTTTTTATTTTTTTTTAACTTGGTGATTGCTTTCCTAAAGGGAACATTCCAAACAAACAATCCACAATATACAAGTGTTTATTAAACATCTGCCATCACTATGCTTGTAAATTTCTCATTGAAAAAGGTAGGAAAATGGTCAAACTTGAGTCAAGGTGGGAAAGGAATAAACAAAGGTTGAATACTGTCTCTCATAATCCTTTATTACACTTTACTCATGTTTTCAAACACTATTTGGTTCTATATCATAGTGAAAATACTTAGTTTCCATTCAGTTTTTTAAACTCAATTTTGGACTTATTTTTTTCTTTTTTCGGTCAGGTCCAATGATCTCTTGTTTATGTTATCTTTCAGTCATGTTGTCTTATTTCCTTGTGTATTTTGTGAGTTTTGACTGTGAACTATTTTCCATGGAACTTTCTCCATGGGAATTCTTTGAGGCACGAGTGGTACAGTGAGATTTGTATTTACTTTTGCCCAAGCCTAGGAAGCATTACTAATGTGAGACCTCATTAGACCACAATTGCAACTTTAGAAATTTTATTTTTGACCAATCACACATCAAACTGAACTCAGAATTAAGAGCTGCTTGGCATTATTAATTCTCAGGGAAGATTTACTTCTTTCATTTGTGGGCAATAACTTTTCTTGATCTAGCATAGCCTTAGGAAACATCCCTATATGTAATGCACTCTTAAAGTGAAGGGAATGGCCATTTGGAATTTCTACTAGAGAATTCACCCTTTGAGCCAATCCCATAATTACATAAAAACTAAAGGTCAATTTCCTCAGGTCTTATAACATGTTCAGGGTAAGAAGCTGGCTCCAGTAAAATTCCTTTTACCTGACTTCTTTCTTGCTTTAAACTAGTTATGACCTCGTGATTCACATTTTCTTGCCAGCTTATTGATGCAATTATAAATTTGTTTTCTCTTTTTAATATTTTCTTGTTTTAGTGTTTCTCTGTAGGAAGACCATCATGGAATATATTGTCTAGCATTGTGTAAAGAAATAGAAGACAACCTTAATTCTCTTTAAAAAAAAAGTTTCTATATTAAATTTATTACAAAAACTCTAAACAAATATAAAAACAAAGAACATAGTTTCTCTGTAAAGCTTTTACTTAGATTTAATAAATATGAAAATTTTTATCATATTTGCTTCATTTGTCTTCAGAAGTTTTTGAGGTATATTAAGGAACATCCCTAAAATCATATCACTTTATATTTAACTATTTCAAAAATAATATTCAAAAGTATGAAATTATCTTTGCGTATCTGTAATGCTCTTGCCATAGTAAAAATATTAAAATCAATTTCTTGGTATCATCGAATACCATGCCCATGTTAAAATTTCTCCTAGTGTCTCAGAAATAATTTTTTATAGTTTATTTGAAACTGTATGAAATCAATGTTCACATTTATTTGTGTTATATCTCTTAAGTCTCTTTTAATCTAGAAAAACCAACTTCCTATTTTTTTAATCATTTGACTTGTTGAGGAAACCAGTTTAATTTTCTTATAGAAAGTGCCATATTTTTGTTCAGGAACTTCTAAACGGCTTCATTTCTACTTTTGTCTTTCACTAAACTGATTCTTGTAAAAAGCATCATGGACTACCTCATGCCAATCCATCTTTTGATTCCTATTGTGCTGGAACTTTTAACAGTCAATGGGCATTAGGCTGCAGATTGATTGCCAATCATCCAGGTAGAGCTTATATTGAACAAAGAGTATGAAGTGAGTATGAAAGCCAAAAGTTATAAAGCAAAAAAAAAAACCTTGGAAATGACCATTAAGGTTTTCTCTGCTGCTTATATTTCTGCGTAAATATAAAACAACTCATGATATAACTTCAAAATATATTATTTTGTGAATATTTCATTTTTAATGTGGAGTTTTGTGATATGATTTGTAAAATGCATAGTAATTATGTAAATATGAATCATTGGTATTTGTTAATTCATTTATACTATTTATAAAAAGCTATTCTTTATACTATATTCAGTACTAATGTTGATAAAAGTCACTATTTATGAACAAACTAAAAGATTCACATGTATTAATTAAAAAACTAAACAAAGAAATCATTATGTTTTTTCATACTGAAGTCCAAAACAAGGAATTTATAAACAGGGACAGAGTTATTGTTTGGTGGAGACAGTATTTAAATGCTGGTTGGACTCCAACCCTTGTAATCTCTCTGCTACTCATAGAGGACCATGCACTTTTACCTTACAGAAACATTCTTTTTGTTTGTTTGTTTTTTTGGTTTTTTGTTTTTTTTTAAATTTTTTAAAAAAATTTTTTATTCATTTTTAAAAAATATTACATTCAAAAAATATGAGAAACATTCTAATGAAAAGACAATACCAATAGTCCCTTGCAATATAGGAGAGATGTTTTTTTCTTATTTGCAAAGGGCTTTATTTCCAAAATCTACTTCTAAATCAATCAGTGTTTCTTAAATGGTTACTAAAATGGAGGATTTTTCATCTTTTGCTATCAGTTCCACATTATGTCAGATAAAATAGAAAGTATTTAGAATCCAGTAAATTAGCTTGGGAGCAGAATCATTCTTAGGTATACAGAAACAATGACCAGGAATGTATATTTAGATGTAACTCTTTGATAGCATTAAATGCTATTATCACAGAAAGATGATTCCAAATAATATAACTGTCCATAAAAAAAGTTTTCTTCTAAATTGTACTAAAAGAGAATAATATTGTTCTTCATAATCTGTCTCATTTTGTTATTAAATTTATGACCACAAAACAAGCTTCATTTGTTCTATTCTTTAAATTGTCGCAGCCATTCTTCTGATTTCTTCCCCAGTGAGAAGATAAAAGAAGATGGAATACAAAGATTTGTTCATAATTTAACTGCTTTTGTATATTTTCAACCAAATGTGATTTAAGGCATAAAGAGTTTTTAACATTCAATTTAAATCCAAACTAGATGTAGAATTTTTACATTATATATGAATTCCAAATATAGATATTGGATTATGTTTGTAAACTGGTCTGGGGGAGGTTTCACTTTTACTTGATTAAGTTGGGGTATACGGGAACCTCTTATGTTTTTTTAATGTTTTTTAATGTAACATTCTTTGTGATCTATTAACTTTACTATAAAAAGTGTAAAAAAATTATGATTAAGGCTTTGAATGGGCCATATCTGTAGGACCTTGAGTTCCTGCCAGAGGCCTCAGGGAGAGAGACAGAACTGTTCACCTGATAGTTTACAGCTGACCTTGTGGAGAAAGCAGAGTAGCTGATCTCAAAAAGGAAAGAGCCCTGGAAAGAGAGGAGCCCAGGAAGCCTGAACCCTTGCAGACACTGGCAGCAATCTTGCTCCAACACGTGGCAACAGACTTTGTTGAGGGAAGTAATTTATGCTTTATGGCCTGGTAACTGTGAGCTTCTACCCTACATAAATATCCTTTATAAAAGCCAACAGATTTCTGGTTTTTTTTTTTGTGTCAGTTCCCCTTTGGCTGACTAGTACACTAGAAAGGTGGTTTGACTAGGGAGAAATTGGCTTAGGAAAAATTAAGGTCAACAAAGATGGGAAGCATCCTCCATTATTTGTTCTATATAAATGTGATTTTGGTAAATGAATTTCCTAGTTTGGAAGTATGTATTTTCTTCTTAATGAAAGTACTATTTAATTTTATTGTATAATATAGGTCTCCATAGTTAATTATAGGAATTTAATTAAATATCAACTATTATCTGTCCATGTGATCTACTCTGAAGATAAATGACTAAATGACATTGACTTCATTTTTTTTTTGCATTTGTTTACCTTAAATCAACTTTATTAACATTGATGACTTAGCAAATGCCATCTTGAAAATTTAGTATGCTTGGATATTTTAAGGGTAGTGAAAAAATATTCAGTTGAATATTATAGTCTTCAAAGTGAAGATTCATTACTATCATGAATTTATAGGAGAGACAATATATTCCTGAAAAAAATCTTTGATTTCAATTGTTTCAATAGCTCTTATTAAAAGGTCTTATTACTGAATTTAAGTTTAGTTGTTCATGTCTCTAACTATGTTTTGGGTCATTATCCTGAAATATCTAGTATATACTTCAAACCCTAGACTTGGATATGGCGTATATTGTGTATATATGTGTGTGAGAGAGAGAGACAAGTAGAAGCAGAGAGATATGAATCTAAATCAAATTAGTACAAGGAGAAAAACAATAAAATTTTACACCCATCATGTAATGTACTTAATATTTTATTCTCAAATTCTACAATGCTTATAACACATTTGTCATGTTGCTATCTTTTTTATATTCCTGAATCATAATTCTAACTACTTAGAATTTACAGTTTATCTCATAGGATTATGACAAAAATGATAGTTAGCATGTAGTGTTAACTACATTCAAGGAACTACATTCAAATTCAAGGAATTTGAATGAATATTTCAACCTAAATCTTATGTACAAGAAACTGAGAAATTAAGGAATATGTTACAAAAAAGCAAGGATCTGTGGATTTTTATATCCAACATTTTTAAATGAGTTCAAATGTTTTCATGTTTAAATGGTTTTAAATGCTTTTAAAGTTTTGTAATCCAAAACATTTTTTAAATTACCTTTAACAAGATTAGATAATAATTATTTATTTAAAGGATATTAAATAATAATGTGAAGAAAAATTTCAAAAAGGCAATAGAGCTTCTTTTATTATTCTTAATGAATGGCTTTTCTCTTTGCTGTAATTCTGTACCTCACTTGTAAAGACACAGAGTGGATGGAGACACTGATCTTACTCTTCTCTCTCCCTGTCATATCCGGCCAGGGTGCCAGTTGACCTAATCCAGTAAGAAGCCAGAGCAAGGCAGCAGTCCACATGGATCAGCTTCATGGGCAATAAAGCTGGATTAAAAAAAATAAGGCATGTGGATCTAGAGGGGCCAACAGCAGACTCCTGGCACAGAATTAATAAGTATATTTTGAATAGATCAATGAATGAATAATAAGTGACTAGTTATCACCTGTTGTAGAGGGTGTGTTATGAAATGTTTGATGTGAAAAACTTTAGTCATGAATTGCACAAGGAAAACAAATGCATTAGATGTTTTAATTCTGTATGGTAAATTATTTAAATAAGCATTTCTCCGGAAAATTTAAAACTATTAACATTTAACTGTATTTGTTGGACTGTAAATATATATTTATAATACATATATAGAATTTTCTAAATAAAGTCTATAGATATTTCATCATTTTTTTCTATTAACTTTGATTAACTGATAAAGTCCCTCATAAGCTGTTTTAAGCTGATACTGAAATTGCTTCAACAAGCAAGTTTATCATAACAGTGCTAATTAGAGATAATTTTTTAAGATGCTGATCAATGAACAAAGTGACTTTCAAAATTAAAGACCAAAGATGTATTTCACACAGTTATAACAATTAAAGCAATTTGTTTTGCCTTCACTAGTCAATATTGGTTCAACTTGCCAAAGTATAGCACACATTAATATATAGCTAATTATAATCATGAATTAAGCAAGGCCTAAAATGAACCAATCAAGGGAATGAATGTATATTTGAAAATTAATATGGAATGGAAAAAGTAATCATCTTGTTGAAAAAGTTACACAATTCTCAAATCTATAATTGTGGCTGCAGATTAAAAGTAGCATCCATTTGTAAGTGAGAGACTTATATTGTATGAATTCAATGTGCTTCATCAAACACCTACAGAAATAATATCCTAAGCTATTATAAAGCAATAGACTATACAAAAGAGAACTATCTTACAAAATATAGCCATGCTTCACTAGTATACTGGAAAGAAATTCCACATAATTTAAAGTGCTTCAACTATTATATAAATTTGAAAGGTGCATATTATCTTTGAAAATCTTTAGGTAGAGGTAAGAATTTTTAAAAATTCTACAGAAGATATGTAAGCCAAAGATAAATCATTAATTCCTATTCTATTTTGTGTAGTGCACTAAAATTTTTCATTGAAATATATTCAGTTTAAATCCAAAGAAGTAGATCCTCATATAGCAATAGCAATAATGGCTGTTTTTAAGATCTAACCTTGGGGATAAATTATACTTTCAACCATAAAAGCAGAGAGGTTTCGTAGGAGTCATTCTGTATTACCCACCTTGAATATTTGGAATTAATGTAGCTCTTGAAAACTTCTCAAAGCTTGTTTGGTCTCATCCCTCCACACATTCCAAAATAATCCTCTCCAATATTAAATATTACAGAAGTCATTTAAATCACAAACTCAGTAATATGTTGGCAACATATCTAATTCCAGATTTATTACTTTTTACAAATAATGAAATCAGAATGGGCCCGTATTTTTTATATCTAAAAGAATTAGAAAACACATTTTTTTAGAAACTTTGCTGCTTCTATCAAGTAATTTATGGAAGTTTTCCTTTAAAAGAATAAACTCATAAGCAATAAAATAAATAACTTTCTTTTATTTCAAACCCTGAATTAAACAATAAGCCTTTTAGAAGTTAATATTTTAGGTATTAGATTTTAATCAACTTTTGATTATTTACGTATTTCATTTTACAATCAACTATGTCTTGGTCAATTTAAACTATTAAAGTACACTTAGTGTTAAATTAAATTTACATGTATAAAATTGTATGTTGATAGTTATGATCTATATAGATAGAGAGGCCTCAAATCTAAAACAAAAATTTTAAATTTATTACTAGTTATATTGTTTATAAGTTTAATAATTATCATTGGAGAATGAAAAGGAAAACATGACTTTATCAACTAAATATATATTTATGCATTTTGCAAGTATTACAACAGTGTTCAAACAAAGGAAACATGAGTTAAATTAAAATATATAAATGAAGAAATTAAAATGCCTTATTCATCTGGTTATTTCTCAAGCCAAAATCATGTCAATGTATTTTTACTTTTATTATAATTGTTTTGTTTTATACTGGACATTTGCTTAGTTTAACTTAGGTTAGTTTTGTTTTTGTTTGCTTTCTTACTTTAGTTGAGTCAGTAAAATAGAAATTGTATTCCTTTAGAAAAAAATACCATGTTAGTTCTTATAATTATTTAGCTAAATGGAAAATACATGAATTTTTTCTTTTTTCTTTACTTTTGATAATTATCTTGGTCAGCAAAGGTACAAATCTAATTAAGGATCAAAATTAAACTGTGCAAAGGCTAAATCATATCCTATGTGGTTTATTTATTTGATCATGTTTTTCATCATTATACTTTTTCCACCCTAAGTGAATGAATATTTTCTTCACTCATATAAGAAGGTGCATTTTTCTTGATGGATCGTCTCTGTTTGATATAAAATAGTAAATGTATTAAAAATTTTTGAGGACATTAATATATTGTGCTACATATTTATTTATTTTAGGTCATGATACTATTTTATAATTTCCCCCTTTCTGAGAAGATAGTATTTCCATCTAACAAAGTAAGTCTTACCTTTAGATATTTTGGCAAGTTAACAATTTGGTGGGAAATATTTCTTCTCAAGCTTGCAATTCAAATAGTTTGGTTTGATAAAAGAAAAAATATAGAGATACTGATATTTATCTTTAATTAAGTTGCTGCTGACATTGAGTTCAAATTCCCCAGGGGAAGCTGGTGGACTGGTGGAAACCCTTCTCTGACTTCCTATTTTTCTGCTATAAAGACAGTGATCTTTCACCTACTTTTTCAATCCTTTTCAGACCTCTTCGGCTTTTCTCACCCTTTTCCCTCCTCAATAATCTTCAGCTCTGCAGTCTGTGTTGCCACTCAAGTCCTTCGTAAAGTCAGCTACCTCTGTTTGGAGTGGTCCCAATCACTCCTGATGTTTTCACATAGTTAATCCCTCCATAGGGATTCAAATATAGGTCCAACCTCACTTTCTGGGACTGTGGCTTCTGAGGCTTGCTCTGTAATTTCTTTGATACAGACATTCAAAACACCTTGCAATTTTTATTAAAATAAATTTCACAGTTTGTTAGTATATTTATTTCTCTGCTTATGATCTATAAATATTGTTTTCATGCATTAGGAGCTAAGCTCCATGAGTGCAGGAACTGTGTGTTTTACACATTAGTGGTAGCCCATTTCTTTAGACCTGGTTTATATTAGGCACCTTCAGATTTGTTAAATGAAGAAGAATTTCTGAATATTCTCATTTGCATTTAGTGCCTCTATCAGACAATGAACATTTCTCTCAGAGAAAGGTCCATCCATGGTAGTCCTCCTCTGTATTCTCTTTTTTAATGTACTGCTTTCAAGTATTAATTTTTCTCCCAAACATTTCTCCTAGGAAATAGTAGCAAGTTAAGCAGAATTTACTGCCTAAGTTCAAGAGAAAACCACTGGCCGCATATGTAACTCTTAAAATTTTGTCATTTAATCTAAATGGATCCCAAGACTCTAGAAACACAGTTTCAAAGACATTTCAAAATTCCAAGCTATAGAAAACCACAACTGATTTTTAAAAGGAAAAATGTAAAAATAGTTGTGGAAACAAACAAGAAAAATGGAACAATGGTAAAGGAACTGGGAGAAGGCAGACATTACAGAGTGTATACTGCTAATGCAGCCTTACTCATCAGTCATAACAATCTTAAACTTCTGAGTGTATAAGCTCAGAGAGTACAGATACACAGTGATATTGGTATAAATTTACATTATAAATAAAGGTAATATTACAATGACAGCTTAATTTACGTTAGATTGAAAGAACACATACTAAATCTAATAGTCGTGGTGTTATAGCAGTCATTTTCTTTAAGGCAGTACTGGAGATTGAACCCAGGATCTTACATATGGGAAGCAGGTGCTCAACTACAGAGCTACATCCCCTCCCCAGTCAATTCTTATTAAACATTTCAGTTCTCCTAGGTAGAGAGACAAATCTAATTAAACCAAATCAAAATATTTAGCTAAATATAAGTATTTCTATATTTTTTATTTTATCATATATATTATATCATATACATACATACATATATTGCATTAACAGAATGTTAGTATAAATGTGAATGTTAAAGATACTTTTGGTGAGGTATTAGGAAGAAATAATGAATGTGTTTTGGAAACTGCAGGAACGGCAATACCTGTAAAGTGGCAGAGAAAATGGTGAAATTATGTTCTTATGTTGGATGGAAGGCAAAATTTGTAAGTGATGAACTTGTATATTTAGTGGAGATTTTCAAGCAAAATGTGAAAGGTTCCATCTTGTTTCTCCTTTCAGCTTATAGTAAAATGAGATAGGAAAGGATAAACTAAGAACTGAACTATTATGCAAAAAGGAACCAGTATGTGATGATTTAGAAAATTTTCAGTTCATCCAGATAACTTACACTGAGACTGGAGTCAGAAGGGATCTTACCATAGAGATAACATTTCCTTTTTGTGATTTTTTGACAAATGGAAATAAGCAACTAAACATACAATGTGTATACACACAGATTGTATCCTTATATCCTTATAAGAATTCTCAATAATTAAAAGAGTGATTTTCATTTTTTTCATTGTACAAATGAGAAAACTGAGGTCTAGGAAAGTCAACAGTCCATACTGAGGTTATGTAGCTAGTATGAGACAGATTCAGGCACTCCAAATCCTGCATTCTTTCTGCATCTTATGTCAAATTATCTGCTAATTTTCTGATATCCCATCCAGTAACCATCTTTCTTTTCTTACATGAACCACATTAAATCACAATGAGAATCATGTGAAAAAATATTTTGGCACTGTTTTTGATTTTAGAAACCATAATCAGGAAAAAATATCAATAATACTGGCAGTGATATTAACATAGTATTATACATATGCTCTACCTGTAATTTGAGAAACATTCTCCCTACTATGGATAGTATATGCTTTGGGAAGCAGCACATCTACAGTATATCATCCTTATGGTCAAATTCATATTAAACTGTGATGGTATATCTTAAATGGGTGGAGGCACTAGTTTGGGGATAGATGGATGTGTAATGGTTTTGTTAGAAACTAGACCAATGCTGATGGATGGTTGTTTTCCAAAACTATATTACTTTGTTTCACTTTGCATAAATATTCATTACAGTGTACATGTGCTTCTATTAATTAAATGAACTGGGTCAGAAGAACTTCCTGTAGCCTAGGAAAATAACCTTTGAAATGAGTTATATTCATTGTCCTTAACTTCATAAGAAATTTCATCTTAATGGGTAAAAAAAAAGCAGCCCTACAGGATCCTCCCTGAGTTTTCAGAAGATGAATTCCCAGGGAAATGGATGCTGTGACAGGGTGTGACAGGACAGTTGTTTGGTAAAGAGATTAGGTATATGACTCATCAGTTCATCCAGCCACTTCAGAAGAAGTCAAGAGTGGAAATGTAGTTACTCAGTAAGAATCTCTGAAAGACCCTTTTATTCTTGAATCGCATGGAAAACCATGAGAATGTTGTATGAGCAGATACATTGCTAGCCTGGACTGAAAGGGACAGAGATGGGATGAAGAGAAGGAAAAATGTGTTCAAATGCAGAATCATAGCTACAGGGGTCTAGGCAGAAGAAATTTCCTTGAACTAAGAGAAGGAGATTTCTACCCTGACCTTGGAAAGTGCGGGTGCACCCCAGCATTTGGAGAGGGCTGGGCCACCACCCCAGGGTTTGGTGAGGGTAAAGCTTATGTCCAGGTGTTCAGGAAGAGCATGGCTGCTGTTCCCTTACTTGGAAAAATTGGGGCTGCCACTCCAAAAATCCAGAGGACAAAATATCAATCCACAGATGTCTCTCAGACTTCAGAATTTAGTGGAGCTTGCTCTTCCGTGTCAGACATGCTTGGGTCTTGTGACCCCATTTTCCTTCCAGTTTCTACCCTTGGAATGGGAATATTTATCATATACCTACTGCACCACTGTATTTTAGATGTAGATACATTGCTTCCCAGGTTTCACAGGTCAACAGATGGAGAGGATTTTTGCCCTAGGATACCTCATACCATTAACTGATATTGATAAGATTTTGTACTTAAAGTTGTTACTGAAAGTTGTAGGAGATTTGGAAATGAGGCAAATGTATTTTGATGTGGGAAGAACATGTTGCTTTGGGGTCCGGAAGGTAGATTGTTGGGAACTGAGTTATAGCTCCCACAAGAGCCATGGTCAAGTCTTAATTTGTATTCCTATGGGTGTAACCCAATTGGTAAATAAGACCTTTGGAAATGTTATCATTAGTTTAAGTGTGTACTTTTTTGTGAATAGGCTTTCTAAATACCCTATTTATATGAGGTCATAGTGAATCAGGTGTGCCTTAGTCTATATGGCTGAAGTTCTTATAAGAAGAGGAAATCTAGAGACACAAATGATTAAGCAGGAGAAGTAGAAACCAGAAGGAGAAACGATGTGACAAAGACAGAGATATAATCCAAGGAACCCCAAGAATTGTGGCAAGCCAGCACAAGAACATAACTGACTCTGGAAATAAGTATGGCCTGTTGAGACCTTAATGTTAGAATTCTAGCCCCCCAATCTGTGAGATAATGGATTCCTGCTTAAGTCAATGCATTGTGTGGTATTTGTCATAGCAGCCCTTGAAAACTAATACATAAGCATATAAATATATAATAGCAAACTAATAATTGTTCTAAACTAAAATGATAGGGTTTTGTGAATATATACATCAAGAAATTGCAAAATAAGTCTCAGGAGACATTGTCACAAAAGGCAACCTTGGACATATACTTCTGTGTTGGAATTAACCAAGTGACACCATGGCAGGGTAGGCCAGGGGGTTAGGCACATTCCAAAAAGAGGTACAGACTCTGGGAAAGACCTGAAATACAAAGGAGGAAGAATAATCCAGATTTCAGAGTTGAAACTAATTGAAGGGGAATGAGGGGTGATGAGATGAGGCTGAAGAAGTCTAAAGAAAGCAATAGAAAATGTAGGTGAAGTATCACTGCATTTATAACAAATAAACTAGGAAGCCATAGAATGGTTTCCACCTGGAAGGTGGTATGTCAGGCTTGCATTTTAAAATATCACTGAGGAGAGTTTGTAGATCAGATTGGTGAGGGCAAGAAATACTCATTGCTTGAAAAATGATGACAGATTGCTTAGAGTATGTAATCAATTAAAACTAATACACATTTTCCTAACAAAGAGGTATGTAGTTATGTATACAAATACAGTTTCAGACTATTTTTATCCATTTTGAATTGAATGGAAATATTCATTTGTTTTATGGAGAGTGATTTAGTTTTAGGGAGGGTGGCTAAAATCTTTTGAGAACAGAATTGAAATTGAGAATTACCCCTAACAACCTGATTAAATGTATTTCTGACATTTTTCTTCATTTGTAGGAGGTTGATCTATTCCTCATTCTATTTTTTCTTCTATAAAATTTTAAGGATAAAGCCAAAATCTTTTTCAGTGGTTCATTTTTAAATGAAACAAATTTTTAGGTACTTCAAAGAGAAAGCAGCAGACCAGTATAGCTTTTCTAGCCTCACTACCCTAAAACTGTTTTTCCATTGTTTTCAACAAGATTTCAGAGCAATAGGATTCAGTTTCGTAGTCCTTTTATCTGAATCTTCTCTATTCTTTCCCCATCATCCTATGCAGCTCATAGGATTCTACTCCCATTCATTGACATGGATGGGTACTTTGATTTATTAGTCTAGGTTTATACGGCCAGATGCCTAGAGGACTTGGGCATTACTGATCTTCCTATATCCCTTACACTCACCAAAGCATTGGAGCATTCAAATCCCACAAACCAAACTACTCTCAGTTTCAGTTGCTATCTCAGGACTGCCCATTGAGCTTTCTAGTATGCATATTATGATGGTTTCCAGCTATCTCCTTTAAGGTCCCTTGTATTGGTTTGGTGAAGGCTGCCAATGCAATATACCAAAAATGGGCTGGCTTTTAAAATGGGAATTTATTAAGTTAAAGACAGTTCTGAGGCTGTGGACATGTTCTGAGGCTGTGGACATATTCAGATCAAGGCACCATGAGAGATTCGTTCTCACCAAAGGTCAGTTGTTCGTGATCCTGGACTCCCGTTTTTAGTCCTCTAATAATAGAGGACTCCAGTAAAAGGATTAGGACCCACCCTGGGTCCTGCAATCTAATCAAAGGCCCCTGGCTAAATCCAACATACAATAGGTTTATGTGCCCGGGAACGGGTTCACTCAAGAACATAATTTTTGGGGGGTCCAAAAAACTCAAATCAGCATGGCCATCATTTTGTTTTCTCTCATAAAAGTGTTGATAGCAAATATACCTTATAGCTATGGTGTTTAAACAAACACTTTTATAATTTCAGACTTCTGAGGATAATTTGTAGCCTAGTTTTATTGAAGGTTTTGTCCTTCTGGACTATGTGATTTTGTAATCCTACTTGCTTATTTTTCTTTTTATGAGTGGAATTGAATAGATTGACACAATACGCCACTGTCAATGCTATCATCCCAGAATAACTTATTAAATAAGTGTTTTTAATTTTAATAAAATATAATACAATTGCTCATTTAAAAGTCTGTATATGAGATTACTATAGCAACAAATCATACACAAATTCCTTTTCTATTCTCAGCTCAAGGTCAGATATTTGCAAAACAAATTGAGTTCCTTAACACAGTAAAATATTAATTATTGAGCAACTACTTTACATCAGGTATTGCTTCATGTGCTGCAGCCAATGAAAGCAAGCACAGACCCATACAACAAGTGCTTTAATTTCCAGTGGGGGAAAAAAGAAGACAGAAAAGAACAGAAGAAGGAGGAAAAAGACCTAAGTAACCTCTTCAAGCTCAACTGTTCCAGTCATGAACTCATCAGTCTGACACTAGAAGTAATTACCACAAGACTAACCATCACTGTTCTGCTGCCTCCTATTCTAAAGTTAAGTGCACAGTATAGTTCCTTAAGTGAACTATACCATTGCTACCTTGCCTTCTGTTTGAGATTTGTGTCACAGGCCAATCATCACCACTGGGTTACTAATTCTTATCGTTATACTTGAACATGCATAATGCTAAAACAGGCTTATCAGTGTTGTGAAGAGAAGTTCTTGACCATAGCTCTTTTCTTGGGCTTGGAACTAAATTCTACTTTCTAGTCCCCCCCCCCCCCCCCCCATCACCCACGTAGGCCTTGGGACTAGTTCTTACTAATGGCATGTAGACGATTTTTTTTATCAAACAGGGAAGTTTAAGAGAGAGTGTGCTTTCTCCACTCATTCCCTCTCTCTCTTTCCCAGGTTTGCCATCTAGTTAATGTAGGTCTGGCCTCAAAGGCTTCTGATATGTATAGTAAAGAAAGAGCATTAAAGAAGCTCAACATGGATTCCTGAGTGGCTTCGCAAAGCTAAGTTTCCCTGCCAGCCTCACTGAGCTCTGCCACAACAGCACAACTGTCTAAGCCACTGCGATCTGGGGATTTATCCATTTGTAAGAACAGTTTATGCTTTCTGTAATTTTACCATATAAATGTGACTCTGGAAATTGTTGTCTTATTCCCTGTGATTATTTTAATTCAGTTTTTAAAATGGTGACTTGAAAAGTAGTTTAGTTTTGAAGGGCCATATCTCCACTAGCTAGAAATGAGTTTGTCTCATTTTTAAGAAACAAATTAACTTTTTAAGCTAAGAGGTACTGGTGAGTTACTTGAAAAAATGTTCGCTGTGCCTTAGAAAAATATCAATTTATATTAAAAGAGACAAATAAATATTGTATATCCTCTGTCATTGTAATGGGAGACTTTCCAAGTAATTCTTTTTAGGAGAATAGGCTTATTCTGGTATTTCACTCTTTGAATTTTGGGTTTCTCTGTCTTTCTTACTTTAAGAAATAAAGAAATCTTTTGAAAAGGCAAAACAAAACAGAAACCTTACACGATTTATCATATTGGACTCGTGAGGAACACCAAATAATTTCACTAGCCTGAGACTGCTCTGGTCTATAGTTTTATTTGTTTAATAAAGAACCAAAAATAGAATTGCGTCCAGTTTCAGAACCTCTCAACATCAACTCTTGATTTCCCTATAGAGGGGAGTACTGATGGAAGAATACAGTGGATATATTAATAGATCAAAGGAGAAACATATATGGAATATCTGCTATGACCAAAACCATTTTATTACAGTTTCCCAGTCACAGACTGCTGGGAAAGAGATGAGAGCCAGGAAATTTGCTTGTATCCTTTTAGGGGGTTCTTATCCAATTTTCTCCTATATAAATACATTTTAGAACCAATTACTAAATTGAAAATCTGAGCACCTTACATTCGATATAGACAATTTGCAAACTCTATGGCTAGTTTTGCTTTCTCGCCTCAATTATCTTTCCCATTTCCAACATTTCCCCCTTCTTCTTTCAGCTAATTGAAGATATTCTAAATAGCTCCTTTTTAAGTCCTAATTAAGAAAAACAAAACTTAATGAAATAGCTAGAGCAGGTGTGAGTGTAACCTTTCTTCAGTAATTAGTGTAAATAGAGTCTCTTTTGAAAAAAAAATTCTACAGAAACAAATGTTCTACTTTTTTCACACACCAGGTGGTGAAATAGTGGTGGAAAATGTGTAAGAACAGACAGGGTGTGCTGACAATAATAATACCTTCCCCTGCATCGTAATTTTCAGTTTCCAAAGCATTTCCACATAGATTTGAGTCACACAAAATAACCAGGGAGTGGGCAGACAAGATATTTTAATCTTCACAGATGAGAAAATAGAGGCATTGCAGAATAAAGTAAGCAGCAGAACCAAAATCTCCACCTGGGTCTTCTGACAATAAATCAAGTATTCTTGCAACGGAAAAACTCTGTGGACAGAGCTACATTAATTATATCTTTCATGGGGGAGTTGACAGTCACTCAAAAGAGAAAGAACAAATCAGACCTTGTGGATTTCCGCTCCAAAAGGCAGATGCAATGATTTAAACTTAGAGAAACTAATAGCCATGTGAAAAATTTATGGCAGGGTGAGTTGTAGGTCATTGTAAAGAGTTCCTGAATACCTGGAGTCTATAGATGCATGGAACTTCAACAAGTATATTAATGAATATATTATGTTATAACATAGTAACAACAGGGGTGCCAGTAGCCTATATTTACTGAGCTAGTTCCAGTAAGGATTTGTCTAAAGAGATAAGTGCTATTATCTCATTTTAACATAGTTGATGTAACTGAGACAGAGAAAGATTGAATAACCTCTTAAGTTATGTGATGTCTAGCGAGACTATGCCAAATGCCAGAGGGTTCCTAAGATGAAAAGAAAAGAAACCTGTAAATAGTTGTACTAACTTTAGAATATAAGTAAATTAGAAAGGATTTAGTTTCTTTTTACAGTTGTTACAAATGCATTATTTAAGTGTGCAAATTGAAAAGCAAGAATGAAGTAGATTTTGTGCTGCTGTCACCTCTTGTCTTAGGTTTGGGTTTCCAAAGGTAGTCATAAGACAAGGACTCATGTAAAACTTACTTATTAGGAAGAACAGGAGGGTAAAAGAGGTAGAGCATAGAAATGGAAAACAAGAAGGAAAGGTGGTGGGGGAAGCTTGCAAATTTCCATCTAGGGTGAGTTTTGCTCAATCTGGGAGGGACGCTTTGCATACTATGTAAATCTAGAAGTTGAACAAGGGAATATGTTTACCCCTGGGCCCCTTATTCACAGACTGAGGTAGGAATGGCAGAGGGCTCCAGTTTTCCTTGATTAAAAGCCACTGGGTTGGCTCAGGAATCCTGAGAACAACCAGCTTAAAAAGAGATGCAAGTGCTAGCTGCCGAAATAAACAGTCACCTGGAACCAGTCAGTTGCTGTAGTGCATGGAGATGAGGTGACCTCGGGGATAAGAGCAGTGAGCAGGACACCTGTTACACTGGGCAAGCGTTTATGCAGCAATGTGTTTAGATGAAGCAGGCAGCTTATCTGAAGTCCTTCTTGGCCTCCTTCAGTTATGGGGTGCCTCTGCTTCTCTATTCATGGATCATCGGTCCTTGGATTACAGATGTCAGAGTGGAGGGGAGAGAATCTCTCCTGG
This sequence comes from Dasypus novemcinctus, assembly GCF_030445035.2. NCBI lineage: Eukaryota > Metazoa > Chordata > Mammalia > Cingulata > Dasypodidae > Dasypus > Dasypus novemcinctus. The sequence continues at coordinate 21,513,364 of NC_080674.1, forward strand.
ACATCCATTATTTCCCAAGGGTGTAGGCTGGTCACCCCAGGGAGTGTCTCCAGCCGACAAGGCTCAAATCACATGAAATCAGTTATATTCTACAGTGTGCTGGGCCCCGCAGGTCAGCTTGGCTGGCGGCGGCTGCGGCTCTCACACCTGGCCCCCAGCTGCTCGGGCCCGGGGCCCTCTCGCTTCCTCAGTTCTTGGACCACCATCCTCCCTGGAGCACCGCTGGGACCAGCCCGCCACACGTGGCATCGGGCCGTCGGGCTGCGTGACTCCAAGGACCCCACAGGTACCTACCCCTCAGGGCCTCAGGAGCCGCTGCCTCACTGGTCCTGGGGAGGCCGAAGACGGCTCCCGACCTGACAGTGGGCGTCCAGGTCTTCCGCAGCTGCCCCCTTCAGCCACGGCCTCCGCCAGGAACGAGCCAGAGAGCAAGTTCCTGCCCCAGCGCACCGCCCAGAACTTTCACTCATGCCGTGCAGTTGCTGACGGCAGAAATTGAGAAGTTTCCAAAAGGGGATTGGAAAAGCACAACGAGCAGAATTACCCCAGCTTATTTTCTCACAAGAACATAAACCTGAAAGAACGAGTGCTGACACCTGTCAAGCAGTATCCCAAGTTTAATTTTGTGGCGAAGATTCTTGACTCACAAGGGAATCCAATCAAAAGACTGCAAGAAGGGACTGGTGCAGAGATCTCTGTGTTGGCAAAGAGTTCCAAGAGCAACAAAGCCAAGAAGGAAGAGCTGCACAAGGGTGGAGACCTCCAAATATGCCCACTTGAATAGGAATCTACACGTTTTCATTGAAGTCTCTGGACCGCCATGTGAGGCCTTAGGCTTTCATGGTCCATGCCATGGAGAAAGTCAAGAAGTTTCCGGTAGCAGAAATGATGGATGATACCTGCCAGAAACAGTTTCTGTTCTACTTGAATGGAGTAGCTGAACCCACTTGCTAATGTGGGGTGCCAGTGAAAGCCTGAGGAACTGCCTTTCCACCTCCATCTGTTCCCAGGGGTCATGATGTTGGGCCACCTGGAGGGCCTTTGCTGGGTGGTACACCAGGAAGAGGAGCCATCATCAGAGGTACCACCATGACTCAAGGAGTGCCACCCTCTATGTACTGTGTGGGGTGCTCCAGCACCAAGAGCAGGCACAACAGCTATCCAGAGACTATCTCTGCTACCACTCCCTGCATCAGAAACATATAAAGAATATAGATATAATGATACATACGCCCAATAGTAGAAGGGTATTTATTACAGCCTGAGCCAAGGGGACTCAGAATACTATAACTTCACACATGGGGAAATTCAAGATTCTTACCAAGCTTATGGCTAAGGCAACTGGAATGGGACCAGCCCACTGTTGAAGACTCTCCAACTCCGCCAGTGAAGGGAGGACTCTATGGGCATTATTTAACACAAACATAAGGGGAAAATATAGTTATGAACAGAATTATTACTGATTTATTTTGTCTCCCAGGATTCCTGTTGCTTTACCCACAAGTTAACTGTCTAAGCATTTTTCTTCTTGGTCCCCTTCTTTTAACCCCCTTATTCCATTCTTACTCTGCATTCTGGCTTCTATAATGTAATCTTTTAAAATGAGTTAAACTAGATTTAGGAGTATCAAATTAAGTTTTTGTATATAGATGCTTTTTTCCCTTGTTGTTTAAATATGTTCAGAAGAGTGTACATTTCATAATTTAAAAAAAGGAGTTTAAATAAAAAACTCCAAAAACCACAAACCTGCTAGTTTCAAAAGTGTCATTGCTTGCTTAAAGGTTCTGAACTTAAGGCCTGTTGATGTTCTCTTAGTTTTGATTTGAAGCATCCCATGAAGTTGTATTTTCTGAATCCCAAACAAGGCTACATTTCAAAATTCAGGGCTGTTTAAGGATTAAAATCACAAGCATTAACAGCAGTAGGCATCACCATGAAAAAGTGAGCTCAGACATTTCTAGAAACGTTCCCTTTAAAAGTACATGGAGGTTGAATCTTAAGATTAAATTTTAAGATGAAAAATCCTATGAATACAATGGATGACATAATTTTTTATATTAATTGATTTAAAAGCAACAACAAAAACCAAATTAATATTAATTAATTTAAAAGCAGGAACAAAAACAAAATTAGGTTTGTCAAACTGACTTTTTCATTATGTGGGTTTTGAAATCTAGCCTCAGACGTACAGTGTTGAGAGATACTTAGAGGCAGAATAGGTTTTGAAGAGACTGATTGGGAGAGAGGGAATGGCCACCTGAATTGAATTTAAATGTAACAGTTTTTAGCCAAGAACAGTTTTTAAGTAATAAGTACTAATTATTTCAGTATTTAAAAAAATAAATTTCAGTATATATAAAAATAAATTTCAGTATATATAAAAAAATAAATTTCAGTATTTAAAAAAAAGACAAAGCAAAGTATTGTGTCTATCTGAGGTTCTGCACTAAATGAAAAGCTCACCTGGATACCGGAGGCAAAATCTGATGATTTTCATAAGTTAACAGTTGTTAATTTTGACACTTGAGTACAAAATCTGCTTTGTACATAAGTTAAAGTCCTAACTGGATTTGTACTGTCTTCCCATTTTGTTCTGCCACATGTATAATTCTGACTAAATAGCTTAAACTTATGTCAAAATGTCTACAGCAGGTTGTCAATAAAGTTTAGCCTTTTTTTAATTAAAAAAAGTGTCCTAGACTATTACATTGGTGGCCCCTGATGGACAATGCTTCCCAATATTCAGCCTTTGGGTAGTCCATCCCACAGTGTCTTGGACTTCTCTATGTGATTTGCTTCAGTCAATGAGACATCAACAAACAAGGTGCAAACAGAAACTTGACAAATATTTGTTATTGGGGTTTGTCCACTTGAAAGTGCCCCTCTTACTAGTTTTAGTTTATAAGAAATTCCAGGATATTCTGCTGGAAAGAGAAGAAGTCACTTAGAAGGCCTTCAAGATGAAACACTGTAAAGTGATTGAAGGCATGTGGAGGAGAGAAGCAAGGACCCAGTTGAATTACCCTTGAATGTAGCCACACAAGTGACCTAGCTAATGCCAGGGGGATAGAATCACTCAGATAATAAGAGTCATAAGAAATAACAATCATTATTGTTTCAAGGTGTGATGGTGTGAAGTTGTATGTGACCCCAGAAAAGTATGTTCTTATAGTTAATCCATTCCGGTGGGTGTGGAAACATTCTAAATAGGATCTTTTGGTGAGTAGGATCTTAAGTTAAGATGTGACCCACCTCATTCAGGGTGAGTTAATCCTTTTACTGGAGTCCTTTATAAGAGAATGAAATTCAGACAGAGAGAGGGGAAGTCATGGAAGCAAGAAGCTGACAGCAACAAAACCAGGAAGAGAAGGGAGAGACCAGCAGATGCTGCCAGTGCCTTGTCATGTGACAGAGGAGTCCAGGTTTGCTGGCAGCAAAGAAGGTATCATCTTGATGATTCCTTGATCTGGGTGTTTTCATGGCTTCAAAACTATAAACTTGTAGGCTAATAAATCCCCATTGCAAAAGCCAACTCATCTGGTATACTGCTTTGGCAGTCTAGCAAACTAGAACACAAGGAATTAAATTTTAGTGTGGTTTGTTACACAGAAATCTATAATAAATTTATAAGAAATCTAGACATGATAGTTTTTGTCTCATGGAAATGGCAGTTTTGTATGATTCAAACTAACAAAAATAAAATAATAAAATTATAATGCTTTTTTCTTGACAATGCTATGGTTATCCAGGGCCAACTTTAGTCAATGTACTATATTCATGTCTCTGCATTATAGTCCACCAAATAACCTTTGCTATAAGGTAAGCTTTCAGGCCTCATCCTGAAGGTGAAGAAATTGAGACTCAGAGTTTAAGTGTCCTTTGTAAGGCCACACTGTGATTTGCAGAGCCATAATCTGCATCTTTGTTTGCCAGCCTTCCAAGTCTATTATTTTCCCACTCTGCCTCAAATTGCACATTCACATAAGGGTCCTTACACATGACAGCATAAATTGCCACCAGGCCTGTCAATTTACGAGAGCAAAAAGAATGTGTACAGGTTATCAACTTTTACAAGTCTGTCTTTTAAAATCCTTTCAATCTAGGAAGGAAAAGAATGAATTGGCAAAAGTGACCCTCAACTCTTTCCAAAGGAAAACAATTTCATCTGAAGGATTAATACCAAAACCAAGAAAAACAAAATCTTGTAGCGTCTGAATAATTTGCATGTTTTCATCACTTCAATTTCACTCTTAAGGCTGGAGAAATATTAAGTATAGGTATTGTATAGAGTTGAAGAGTATAATCTGTAGAGCCAGATTTTCTAAGATAAATCCTCACTCTTTTAAATTCTGTGACCCTGGGAAAGTTATATAAACTCTCTGGACACTAGTTATGCCATCTGTAAAATAAGGAGAATAATAATACTATCATGTTCTTTTGTTGTGAGAATTAAAACAATTACTACATGTAAAATACATAGAATAGTGTTTGGCATACAATAAGTACTGTTGGCTATTATTTTATTATTATTATTTTCCCTTTAAAAGTCAAAATAACCTCATATATATGTACATAGAATTACTTTTTGACTTCTATCATAAGTTTTACTACAATTATTTTGTATAATGAATATCTAAGATTTGACAGAATAAAAGACTACTTGTATTAAAAGGATAGCTTGAACAATTAAATTAGCTTTATTATCTATAGTTTTAATAAACTAACTCCATATCTATGCCATATCATGTCATCTCATCCTAGACCTAGGCGAAGATTTGCTCCAAATAGAGAAGGAATAAAATGTAAAATGGGAAAAAATGAGAAAATAACATGAAGATAATGGAACCCAAAAGACTGTAGCTTTTACTGACGTTGCTCCAAACTCCAGCATGAGTAGCTGTGCCCTTAGCTGTATTTTTTAAACCCCTTCGCCTACCTTTCACATAATATGTAGCACATTTTAGAGATTCATTCACACACAATTTTCTCTTTAACTTGACTATTTACTATCTGATTTTAGCGACTGACTTACTCAATCCCATTGTGTTTGATTTGACCAGTTAGCTTACCTCAGTAACTACTTAACAATAAATGAGCAAATGATATTTATACTGGATGATTCATACCTGACTAGGTATATGTTTAATTTTAGTTCATATTTATTTTAATATACTACCTTCAAAATTTGCAGTATCAATGCTTGTTAAAGGAATTAATACAGGGAGATTTACATGAAAGGATAGTCCCTATATTATAAAGATTTTCTTTCTTCAAGTGTCATTTGAAAATATTGGCTAGTCTTAAATCCTTATGAATAAATGATAACAGAAACCCAGGACACTGACACACAACGATGAGCAATGGTTTGGAAGTTTTTGACTTTGTAAAAGTGTTTTAACTTGAGCAAAGATTTATCTAGCAATATGAGTGATCACAAAGTTTGGGAAAAATTTTCCAACTTTATAGAATAAATTTTATAGGACCAAAGTAAAACAAGGAAAGAAAGTGCTTGTCATGATTCGATTGTCAGTCTATATCCAGATTAACATCAGTACTATTCTTTATTGAAGAAAACTCCCTGATTTGAATAATGAAATCAAATACATGCCTTATGCATTGTGTCTTCGTCACATAATGCAGGTCTGTAAATATTTTCTTTTGATTGTTTTAATGTTTGTATCTCTTAAAACATTCCGAAAAAATTATGTCTCCTCTAACACAAGCTTAAAGCATCTAAAACTGTTTTGGCAGGTTGAGATTATTTATGAATTCCAAAAAGAGAGGTTATGTTTGTAAACTGGTCTGTTCCTCTGGGTATGATACACTTTGATTGTATTAGAGTCAGCTGAGATGTCTTTGATTAAATTATGTTAAGGTTAGGGCTTTGATTTGACCAAGTCAGTAGGGTATAATTCAGCTTTGAGACACTACCCCCTTGATGGGCTGATATATGGGCACTCACTCAAGAACACACAGAAGAAAATCCATGGGAGGAGAAAGCTCCATAGTTGCTAGAGGTGAGATTGTCATGGCACAGAAGAAGAGAGAACTCTGATTCTGTGAGCCCAGGATGAGAGACAAGACCTATGCCAGCCTGTAGCTGAAAAATCCGTGCAGAGATTGGCAACCATCCTACCTTTAACATGTGGCAACAAGTGACCTTGGTGAGAAATGAATCTTGAGTAGGACTCTTTAGGGCCTTGTAAATGTAAGCTTTTACCTCAAATAAATGCCTTTTATAAAGTGAACAGATTCCTGGTACTTTGCATTGGCACCCCTTTGGCTGACCAATACAACTGTCATTCTGCCTCGGCATATCATTGCTTCTGTGATAATCAATAATGAAAATGCATAAAGGTTATGTACCTGGCCCTGTAATTCTCTAAGCGTCTCAAACCTTAGAATAATTTTGCTGGGGTTGAAATGAAGTTAAAAATACAGCAAACTTCTTGAGTACTTTTATGTCAATAATCACTCAATCTAATGAAGATGTTTTAGGTTCTCCCTTTCCTATTGTGGAAGGTCATCAGGGAAATGCATTGTTTTTGGAAATCACAGTATTGGAAAAGCAATGTGATTTAAATTAGAAATTAGAAAAAGGGACAGATAAAGCAAAACTCACCCCAGGAGTTCTTCCCCATCCTCAGTGTATGACCTTGTACAACTCACTTTGTTTTTCTAGTCCTTCCTTGCCTTGTTAAAGCTACACTTGCTTGCCTGAAGCAAAGAACTAGACCTTTAAACCTCAAGTTCACCTCTAGTACCACATGCTATTGATTTGAATTATACCAATTGAGTTAGTCACAATAAGAACTACTCAAAATTTACTCCATCATTGGGATATTTTTTATATTTCTTTCTCAGCTTCATTTCCCCAAATTACTCCAAAACTCTCAGAAACTAGCAACTATAATCATAAATTACTCAGACGAAAAAGCCCTGGAGTTTTTCCTGATTCCTCTCTTCATCTCACACTCCATCTCCAGTTCAAGAGAAAATTTTGTCAGTTCTTGTCATTCTGAAACATGTATTGAATCTTACCGCCTTCTCTTCCAGAATCCTTATCCTTGTCTGTGATACATAACCTGCCCTCTTATACTAGCTTTCTAAATAATCAGTCTGATTCCACCCTTTCCCCCAATCTGGTTTGCTCACACCAATGATTCTTTTGAAAAACAAGTCATATTATGCCTCTCCTTTCCTCAAAGCATCCCAATGCTTTCCTGTGTTACTCAGAATAAAATCGAAAGTCTGTGTTACAACTACAAAGTCCTGCATGATTTGGCATCCTCTAGGACTTTGACCTTTATCTCATAGCACTTCCCCACTTGATCATTTCACTTCAGCCACACTGGGACCATGTGTGTCTGCAAACAACTACATTTTTGTCTGAAGACCTTTACATTTGCAGTCCTTTCTGAGAACATCTTCAGAGTTCACTACTTTTCTCCCTTAAGATCTCTGCTAATCTTCCTATCTTATGTAATATAAAGCAGTGCCCATTATCCTTCTCTACCTTACACAGCTTTATTTTCTTATTGCATGGACCATCTTGTGTGTGTGTGTATGTATGTTTATTTTTTGTCACTTATCCATTTCACACTAGATTCTAAGTCTCATGGAAGAAGTAATTTCATCTTGTTTGCTTGCAAACATTCAGCATTCAAGAAATATTTGGTGAAGGGTGGATGATTGAAGTGAAGAGAGAAGAAAGGGCAGAAGAGGATAATAGAAGGGGAAAAAGAAAATGAAAATGGAAAAATAATTGAAAGGAGTTAAGACATATTCATTGAAAACCTGTGGAAACATTGGACCCTGCATAGTGCTAGCACTATGTTTACATTTACCTTACTTACTGCTTAGACAATATTGGGATGAACTATAAATTTCCCCATTTTCAAATAAGAAAAATAGGGTCAGACAAAACATTTTCCTAAGACTACACATAAGTTATGAAAGGCTTTTGTACCTTGATTAAAAATTAAATTGTTCCTTGATTAAAAATGTAGCTCAAGTGATTGAGAGCCTTCTTCCCATGTACGAGTTCCTGGGTTCAATCCCCAGTACCTCCTATAAACAAAATAAACAACACAAAATGCAAAAAACAACTCTCATTGGGGAATGGATGTAACTCGGGTTGAGCAACTGCTTCCCATGTACTACATCCTGGGTTCAAGCCCCAGTACCTCCTAAAAAAAAAAAATTCCATGACCATTACTTTGTGCCTTGTGTGCAGTAGGAAGGAAGGGAGGGAGGGAAGGACGGAAGGAGGGAAGGAGGGAGGGAGGAAGGAAGGAAGGAAGGGAGGAAGGAAGGAAAGAAGAAAAAGGAAAATAAATTTTTTCCATGCAGCTACCAAATGCATGCCAGCCTCCTGTGTATTTCTCCAACAATATAGATATCTTGGTTTGATTTTTCTATGGACCTCAGAAAATCCTGTTCTTAAAGTGAACCCATTACTGTACTTGTAAACCTATTGTATGTGGGGGACTTTTTGATTAGATTCAGTTAAGAGACCTTTAGATTAGATTGCTTCAATTGAGTGCAATGAATGGATTGTGAGACCCTTTGACTGAGTTAAACTCAGTTGGGGGCCTTTCATTGGAGTATTTCAGTGAGGCATGATCCAAAGTGAGTCTCAGTCCTATTGCCTGAGTCCTATATAAATGGGAGAAACATGTAGAGACACAGAGGAAAAGAGCTGTCATTTTTACCCATGTGAGAGAGGACTCCAGGAGTGCCACAGAAAGACAGAGAAACACTGAGTGACAGAGAAGCTGGAGGCTGGAATCAGCTAAAACTGAAGCAACAAGGAGGGGAGAGAGACTAGCCAAGTGCCTGATTGCCCACAGCTGCAACTTGGTGAGACAGCATCTTTGATGATGCCTTGATTTATACATTTTCACAGACTCAGAACTGTTAGCCTTAACCTAATAAATCCCCATTAAAAAAGCCCACCCATTTCTGGTATTTTTACATTGGTAGCCTTTAGCAAACTAAAGCAACAGGAGAAATGTATTATCTTCTTCCTTAATGTTGAGGTATTTTGCCAGAATACTGTATAATTTGTTACAATAAAATTTTTAAATGTGTATAATCAAGGGTGGGACCAGTTGAATCTTGACAGTGGTTTACTTTTTCATGTTGACACCAAATTAGCAATTGTGAGCACTGTTTTATGAACAGTTTGTATAAAATAAAATTACACATGGTCCTAGAGGCTAGGAATTCTTCTCAAAATGATAATTAGAAAATGTGATTAATAAGAATAACCAATATTCCCAAACTTATTGAAGCATATCAGTGCATACTAGAATTACAAGGTAGAACCTTAGTTGTGTTTAACAGGTGATCTATGTCCTAAAAATTGAGAGAAAGCAGATATGCCAAGGAGTAATCCTTTGTGAACCATATAAACACATTGCATTAAAATAAGAATGCATTGCTAAGAAATATCACAATTTGCAGCAACTAACGAATATTCATATTACTTAATTTTGTAACTTAGTACTTTATTGAACCTATTACACATTTATTTTATAATTTAGTTTTCAATCCTACACAACATGCTATAAAAGCCTCATTTCAATTCAATAATGTCATTATCTTTGGTGAAATAAAATCCTGAAATTCTAGCAAAGTAATGAATCAAGAAACTCAAATGTGAAGCCATGGAGAGTCGACATGGTTCAAAAGACTGAAACATCTGACTCAAAGACCACCACCAAATAAATATTAGAGAATGATTTTCATTATAGAAATTTCTTCATTCCACTGATCACTCCTAGTTCTTTATGTTCCTCAGTCTCACTCTGTATCTCCATTTCCCTACTCATGTTGGCTCCAAGGTTGAACAATTCCCTTTTGTAATCATCAATATTTTTATCATCAACATCATCATTTTCATCATCATTTTCAAAATGAAGTCCTTACTATGTGTCAAGAACTGTACTAAATAATGTATATATTTTATATACTCATATGAGAAAGTAATTATTGCTCCCTTTTTACTGGCACAGAGGACTTAAATAGCTTGATCAAAATTAGCCAGATGGTACATAGTGGAACTCACATTTTAATTAAGTTCTCACTAATTTATTACAAAGCCCTCCTCAGAAGCATCACTTCCTTGCTAATGGGTCTGACCCAAGCACAAAATTAATCTGTAATCTAGGCTACATAGCCATCTTCTTTTTCTCTTCTACTCATGTTTCCAAAATATGCCTCAACTTCTTTCCTTTCCAGCTGACACACATCTCAGTGTCTGTAAAAACTACATACTTTCAGTTTTACATAGCTCATCTCATGATGTGAGTTCTTAGTCTCCTTTCCTGTAAAGTTCTTTGGGTCATTGCTCCACTTGACTTCTTTCCTGCATCTTCAATGGCTCACTTTCACTAGTGCCTTTCTTAGACTCAAGGATGGCAAATTTCCTAATTAATCTCTCACAGCTAGTATTAATTATTCAGCCCATTGCAGAACACTTTCATCTCTTATTTCACCTCTGCAGCTTTGGAGGAATATAGCAAATCATTTCCTAATTTAAAGTTTCTTGTTCTGTTTTCAATTGTCACCTTGTTTTTTTTATTCCGTGCATCTTAATTATCTCTCTCATCCTCCTAAAGTATACTTCTTTGGTTTCCTTAATACAATCTCCTTCTCATCCTCCTAATATTTAATAAATTCCTATTTTCTGGCCATTTAAATGTTGGTGGATGGTGTGTCCTTCTATGAGTCATCCACATGCTTTTTATGGATCTATTACCCATAGAAGTGTTTCTAAAGTCTTCTGTAATGGAAGACATTCAAGTAATAATAGGAGGTAACTCTTGTACAGGACTTACTACATGCCACTTAACATTATAAGTGATTTACATATACTAATTTATTTAATCTTCATAACAGTATTCTGAGGGAGATACTGTTATTATCTCTATGTTACAAATGAGAAAATCAAGGCATACAGAAGCTGACTTATTGAACTAAAATAAAAAATAAAAATAAAAACTTGTAAGAGATGGAGGATCCAAGGAGGGTAATAAACAACATGAAACAAAACATAGACTGTCTCTAAGTCCAAACTATCCTTTCACTTCATAACAGTCATATCTAAGACTGAACTTCTCATCTTTACCTCAGTGCTTCTTTTTAATTGCTAATTTTAGTTACTATTTGTGCCAAGTTATCTCTTTCTTGTATCTCAGCTCCACGACCATTCTCTATGCATTGTGCTTTGTTGATAGCACTGGGGCTCAGCTCACTGAATTTCTCAGACTCCCTTACCTTTGACTTCTTACTGGGTTTAGCCAAATGGAAGCAGTAGAGGACGGTTGGAATCTGGCAGAAAGGGAGAAGGTACTTCCTTTTCCAAGTTCCTGCTAGCATCATGCCAGCAGCAAAAGATAGTTGGTTCCATTGCCAGCTTCTTCCAGCATTTTCTGGACCAGCCTTGTGGAGTCCCCTCAGAGGGACCAGCAAACCTTGGAACAGCATCTCCTCAGAGGTTCAAGTACAAGTAGTGCTGAGTTTTGCCCATGTCCCTAAATGAACAGCATCCCTGCAGGGTTTGTGTTCCTATTCTTTTTCTATATCCTCTACCCTTGGTATGGAAGATGTTCCCTGCAGTTAATTTCTGAGTTTTTTCAGTATATTCTTTTACTTTTACAGTCTATAAACTTCTGGGTAACAAACACAGGTTTGATTTCCCTTAGTAAGAAATACTTAAGTGTTTTCTTCCTTCCTGACTAAACCCTAACTGATACTCCAATAGTAGCACAGCTTCAGAATAATCCTCCATTTCTGCCTCCCCATCTATGTACCAACTAAGTCCCATCAACTATACCTGTATGATATCTGTTAAATATTTCCCTTTCCCCAATTCTCCCAGGTTCTGCCGTCGTCTACATAATTTCTGATCAAGAATATAGATGGTATCAATTCTTTAACTGGAGATTTCCTACCCATTGTTTTCCTCTTACTTGAGAACATACTTCACACGTGCTTCTATATTTATATTTCTAAATGAAAAGAAAAATATGCAATAATGCCATAATTGCCATTGACTCCTAACCCACAGCATAAATTTAAACCTTATGGGGGATACCATGTCTTTTACCACCAGCTACATCTGCCATTGTCTCCCTGCTACTGTGTGCATGGACCTCTCCCCTTATTTTTGGCCTGCATATGTACAAATTCTTTGAGATCTAACAAAAACATACCACCAAAAGGGTAAGTGTCAGGATTTGTCCTGCTTCCACATCACCACATGCCTATCTTTACATTTAATACTTTTACATTTTTAACCAATATGTCTCTGCAATTTATGGCAGGGATGATTCACATTATATTCCACCCTTATAATCCTGCAACTTCATAGCAAATCCTAAGTACTGAAAAGTTTTCATTGGATAAGTTAATAATTTGTGTTATTACTTAATCACTGATAAAATAAGAATAAACTGAGGGATAGTGTGATATACAGGCTTGATTTCTATATTCTGAAGTTCACCCTCTCATGTTCATAAATGAGTAACCATTACCATTTGGGTAGTGTCAAAACATTTTGGCATCATGTAGAAGATATTTCATTAGGTTACTCTGCTTCCCACTCAGGGAATACTGCAGAGAATACTTACAGCTTTCTCTCTATATATTCTCTTTGTATTAGTGAAATCATATTTCTTGCTTGTTTACATGTCTCCCATTCTTATGTCTTTTCAGGGACTGTTATATCCTTCTAGAATTGAATAGTAGGTCAATTTAGAATAAGTAATGGTTAAAATAATGAGAATGCTACTGTAGACATTGAATATCCTGGACAAATCTACAAAAAGACCTAGTAGTTGTGGCAGAGAATGATGTACCTCTTAAAAGACATGTTCTTAATCCCAATCCACATTCTCGTGGCCATGAACTCATTTATAAATAGAACCTTTTGAAGACGTTATTTTTAGTAAGGTGTGGCCCAGGACGGGTCTTGTTCCCTATTACAGGAGTCCTTTACAAACAAAAGAAATTTAGGTGCAGAAAGTGAAAAAGAAGCTGGAAGCCAGAAGTCAAAAGACAGAAGAAACAGACACAAGAAGAGAGATCACCATAATACCCAAGTTAGATGCAAGCCAAGCAGCACCCAGTATTGCATCAAGCCAGCACCTGGAAACTACAGACTCCATGATGTTAACCAGTACATTGATTTTGGACATCTAGCCTCTGAAACCATGAGACAATAAATTCTTGGCACCAGACTAACCCATTGTGTGGTATTTGTTTTAGCAACCTGGCAACCTAAGACAGTAGTATTAAGGATTATCTGTGGAAATCTTAAATTGGTGATAGACAAATTGGCCAAAGGGACAAATACTCTGGCTTACAAAAAGGCATAAAATGAAGGGGTAATGAGTACTGGCGAGGTGAGGACTAGGAAGGAGTGAGCAAAAGCCATCAATATAACTTATGACCTTTTAAATTTTATAATATTTCCCACTTGAGCAGTATTTATAACATTCTGAAATTTTGAAGTGAAGTTAAAAAAAGTGTTTTTACCCATGACCATCTAGATGTAAGGGCAGATTTTCTGCAAAACTTAACACTTCCTTGAATACCAGAGTTGACTCAGCTCTTCTGGGTTGCTAGGAGGCAATTTTCTCCCTCCCTAGTCGCCTTTACCTGGATTTGTTCTCCTAAGAGAACAAAAGGCAATTTCAGATTTGCATTTCATCACCATGACTTTAAGTCTGATTTAATTTTTTCCCTCTAGGTTTGTCAACCCTAGTTAACATTGTCAGATTCAGCTTCAACTTTTTATTTTCATCAGGCTGCTTTCAAAGTCTGTATTGGCCTGGTTAATAATTAAATAGTTGTGATTTATAAACTACTATATTGTATAGTGGAAAACAGATGAAAATGCAAAGCTGAAAGAAAAATCTAAAATAAATAATATACCAAGCCTACAGATATTGATATCTTATTCAGAAGCAGCAAGTTTTATGTATATAAGATTATCATTATATAATGAGAATTAGATTTATTGAAGAGGCTGACCCAGAAAATGTAGTTGGAATTATTCATTGTTTACTGGTTTAATAAAAGGGAATTTTAGTATTTTGAACACATAAATGTATGTACTATTTGAAGGGATTTCTGTCATCCATATTTATTTATATTTATATCTCTATGATGTCCACAAACAGCTAATATTGTTAATGGTATTTTCTTCTTCTCAGTAACAAATTTTATCACTGAATAATTTATTACAGCATGTTTTAGCATTTTATTGCCTGTATATATATCAGAAAATTATTGTTAAGGTGACATACTCTATCAACTGAGACCGGTGTTTATTAAATACAATCAGTGCAAGAAAAATAATTATATAAAATTACAAATGATGGCTAAATTCTTTGATTGCACACATGAACTCCTTGAATATATTTGAATGTATTAAGATATTTAACATGTGTTAATCAATGAAAAACTATATATTATCTTAAAGAGAATTTGTTTGCTCCAAAAAATTAAGAAGTAATAAAATTGTAATTCTCATGGAGTAAAACTACAAATATATACATTGTAACTTATAATTTGACAAGGTAATTAGGACATATTCTCAAGAGATTTGTATATAGGTAACATCTTTTGATATTTAATTTAAAATTTATCATGGGACCTTCATAAATAGAATCACTCTCATGAAACCACTTAAGTGAATGTTGATTTCTGAAACTGAAAAACATTTGTGATTCCAAATTTCCAATAATCTAACAAAATCAAAAGGATGTTGAAATCAGATAAATAAGGATGTGTTAAAATGTTATATAATATTTGCTTGGCTATTATGGGATAGATGAAAATTTAGCATCCTTTCTGGAAGACACATACATCTGTTCATCTTTTAAATCAATGAGTTAGAAATGACTATTCATTTATTTGCATGTAAAATGAGAGGCTGCCAAGCAGGGTGTTGTTTCCTAGTGCTCATTTTGGTTGTTTTTGTTGTTGTTATTTTCTTTTCTGTCATGCAATCCAAAGCATTATTTGGATAGGCCCCAGTGTATATTTTCATAATTTGTAATAGTTACAGTGCTTATTAAGTTGTCAGGCAATATTCTGAAAGGTTTACGTAAATTAACTCATCACAAAAGACTATCCGACTCTGCCCTAATCCCTGTTTTACAAACAAGAGATTGAGGCACAGAGATGTCACATCATTGTCCAAGAGCACAAAACTAATATATGGCAGGTACAGAAATTAAATGAAGGCAGGCCAACTCTGGGTTCTATGATTGTTGTAGTTTGCTAGGCAGGCAAAATGCGATATACTAGAAATGGACTGTGTTTTACAATGGGTATTTATTAATGTATAAACCTACAGTTCTGAGGCTATGAAAATGTTCACATAAAGGCACCACCAGGCAATGCTCTCTCACTAAAGACCAGCTGCTGGTTATTCTGAATATCTCATATGGCAAGGCACATGGTGCATCTGCTGGTCTCTTCCTTTTCTTCTTGATTTTGATACCTTCAGATTCTGGCTTCTCCTGGCTTTCTCTCTCTTCTGTGGCTTTTTCTTTCGTGTTTTGGTAGCTTTTGCTCTGTATCTCTCTTTCTATTCATCTCATTTATAAAGGACTACAGTAAAAGGATTAAGACACATCCTGGGTCATGCTCTCCTGACATAACCTAATCAAGATAAGGTCCCACCTACAATAGTCCCACAGAAATGGATTAACCCAAAGGACATGTTTTTCTGGGGTCCATAAAAGCCTCAAACTATCAAATGCCTTTAGGTATTACATTGGTTGGATTTGTGATGAACAGTAATTTTGTAGTCCTGAAAGACCTGAGCTAATCTTTTCAACACTGGGAAAAAATACTTCAATTCAAGTTAGATTTTTTGGTGTACTTAATAACAGCAATATACCAGTTAATGAAGATGTGGTCCCACGTTTTACATGCCCCAATTCATATGAAGGAGAAATTGAACAGAAAATACTATTTCTGTAATAGAGTTTCCAATTAGAATATGTGTTGGATACTTGATAAAAATGTAAACATAGTGTATTAGTCAGCCAAAGGGGTGTTGATGTAAAATACCAGAAGTCTGCTGGTTTTTATAAATGGTATTTATTTGGGGTAGAAGCTTACAGTTACCAGACCATAAAGCATAAGTTGCTTCTCTCACCAAAGTCTACTGTCATTTGTGACAAGATGGCTGCTGATGTCTGCCAAGAGTTCAGGCCACTTGAGTTCCTCTGTTCCTGGGGCTCTGTTTCTCTCTGGGCTCAGCTGCTATGCTATCTCCACAAGACCAACTATAGACTATCAGGCAACTGGCTCTGTCTCTCTACCCGGGGCTCATTCCTCTCCAGACTTAGGTGCTCCATTCCTCTATGTGTTTATTTCCTGGGTTTCAGCTCAGAAACTCTCAACTCTGTCCTTTGCCATGTCATTTCTCTATGAGTCCTCATTAATCAGGGGAGTGGGGAGACAACATTCTACTGATGTGGCCCAATCAAAGCCTTAATCATTATTTAGTCAAGTAAAAGTGAAACTTCTGAATCCAAAATAATCTAATATGCCCAGAGGAACAAACCTGTTTACAAACAAAATCCAATATCTGTTTTTAGAATTCATAAACAATATTAAACTGCTACACATAGGTACCTTGATTCAGATAAGATCTGAAGCATCATTACTTCTCTCTATTCATAGCTATCTCAGTCACAAAATCCTCTGAGTTAAAGAAGTTCTTTAAGTAAACCGATATTTTGCAATATATATCTTATGAAGCCATAGTAAGCTATGCAGCACCGCTTTTTGCATGTTTTAAATGTGTGATACTGGGATGGAAAAGTATGGTTTAACAGTTTCAAGTGAAAATGATAAAGCAGATAATTCCACTCCCCCTTCCTCAAGTTCTCTTGAATTGTGTAGCCATCATATTTCTAGAAGATGAAGTATATGAATAAAACATTCTAGACCATAGAGCAAAATATATCTAGGAAATTATTATCTTTATAAGAAAAATGACTAAATTTTGTTGTTTTAAATTTTAAGTTATAAAAAAATACAAGCTGCTCAGCCTTCACAAACAAATACACTAAATGTGAAAATTCAGAGACTCCAGTAGATATGGTTGGAAGAATTAGGAGGTTTCCTTGTACAAATATCTTTCACTGTGGCAATGATCTTGATTTTGTCCTAGGGCATCTAGCCAAACTTTCTGCTTTACTGTTGCTGAGTCCTGAAATTTTGGCATGGTATTTAATTCTGGCAACTCTTAAAGCCAAAAATCTCTATGACTGCTTAGAGAGCAAAATACATTACATGTATAATCAGGAACAATCTAGCTGGCAGTTGACATCCAAAATAAGAAAAATGTATACTAGAATTCTAGTGTCAGATAACTTATTCATTGGTCCTAAAGAAACAATGCCTTCTTTCTTAAAAACATGATAACAAATCTTTCACTAAATCAGAAAATTTCCCCAGACATGTAGAACTTTTCAAGAGAAGCAAAGTAAACTCATCATCCAAATAGTTACCTGCTATTTTCAGTTAAAAATCAGAATCAAGGAAGTAGAATCTATCTTTTGAAAACATCAGACTTCATGGCATAGTGACTAGAACATTCAGCTATGACTCAACAATCGTAATTTCACTCCAGGCTCTTGTACTTACAAACTGTGTGAGTTTCATAAGGAATAAGTGTCTTGAGTTCATGTATCTGGGCATTAAACTGTCCCAAGATTCTTGGTTCACACGCCAAAAGGACTTTATGTGATAGTTGTGATTTTTAAATTACTACATTGTATAATGGAAAATAGATAAGACTGCAAAGCTAATTTTGCTATATTAATGTTATGAATACTCAATATCCCTTGACATCTCATTGAAAGTGCTTTGTAAACTATTAAGTGTTATACAGATGCAGGTGAATATTATTAGTAATTTATGGTACTCAAAATGAGATAGGAAATCAGATAGGTTTATCAGGATCTCAAACTATAAAATAATTTCTTTTCTCATAATTTGAAAGGGAATTTATTCCCATTGTATCCCTATCTTAATGAATTCCCAAACATGGTTGCTTATACATATGAGGGTACACTGCATGCAGAGGTGTAAAGAAGTTACCAGGCCTTATGGAGTCTGGATTCAGGTCTGTCCTCAGGGGCAGTGAGGGGACTCTACTGTTTACTGTGAGACAGGCCACTAGGAGCAGGGCCCCCCACCCTGCAGTCCCCTTGCCATCCCAGGAGCATGAGTACAAATTGGACACAGGGCTCACCAAGTTCCTGTCAGCTGAATAAAAAACATCTGCACAGCTCTCCACCAAAGACCCACATGAACCCCAGGACCAGCAGAGTTGTCATGGAATTCTGCAGGAGTGGGCTGTTTCAGGAACTACAAAGCAGGAGGTGTCTGCATGTCGATCTGGAGAGACAGCACCAAAATTAGTGCTTGCTCAAGGTAAAACTGTGGGATTCTAACACTGAACTTGGAAGCCTTGGGAAGGTGCTACAGGAAACATTTCATAATTGCTGTTCTTCCTCATCCATAATATCATCTTTTCTGCATGTACTGATTTTGGCTAACAATGCTATCCCCTTTCCTTTACATCTTTCTAACCTCCATCATTTATTACATTCCACCTCTCTGGAATATTTCTGACTTTTTATCTTTAATTCTTCTATTCTGATTTCTATCTTTTATTCACTCTTTATATTATTGTCCTTTCTTTTCTCTTTCCCTCTCCTGACCATACTGGTCTTTCAATTCATACTATATTCCTCCCTATATTCAGTTTTCTATCTCATTATAGTTACTTTACCTTTTTACTGTTATAACTCTACACAGCTTACGTTAGTTCAATATCCATTCCGCTAGATCACACGTGGTAATTCTGCTAACATTCACTATCAATACTACTATTATATTTTTCTTTTCTTACCCCTTTTTCTTTCTCTGGCCCAATAACTTCAAGGGAACTTAGCCAACAACAAGAACATAGAATAGGAAGAACAAAATGACAAAGAGAAGACTTAGCATGCACACAAAAACAAGAACTAATTAAACCCTGAGACAAAGAAGCTAATCAACTGCATAAACCCAAAAAGATAAAATGATGACCAACAGCAACAAAAAACTACAGACCATAACAATAATCAGGAAAACATGGCCCAATCTAATGAATGAACTAAAAACCAGGAAGAGGTGTGGAACATTGAACAACTAACTAAAGCTCTCAAAACATGTATCATGGACCAATTTAATGAAGTGAAGGAAGCGATTAAGCATATTAAGAAAACACTTGGAGTGCATAAAAAAGAAATTGCAATCATATGCAAAAAGATAATGCATATGATGGGGATAAACAGCAAAATCCAAGAAATCAAAAATACACTCTCAGCAAATAACAGCAGATTTGAAGAGGCAGAGGAAAGAATTAGTGATGTGGAAGACAGTACATCTGAAATCAAACACATAGTAGAACTGATGGATAAAAAGAAAAAAAAATCCAGCAAGGACTTAGGAACCTGAATGACAATGCAAAATGCATATACATATGAATTATAGTCATCCCAGAAGGAGAAGAGAAGGGAAAGTGGAAAGAAGGGGTGTTGGAGGAAATAATGGCTGAAAACTTCCCAAGCCTATTGAGGGAGATGCATGTACATGTACAGGAAGCACAATGCACCCCAAACAGCATAAATCCCAACAGGCATATCCCAAGACATATACTTGTCAAATTATCTAATGCTCAAGACAAAGAGAAAATACTAAAAGCAGCAAGAGAAAGGAGAACCATCACATACAAGGGAGGGTCCATAAAAAAAAATTAAATGCTGATTTCTCATCTGAAACTATGGAGGCAAGACGACAGTGGTGTGGCATAGTCAAGGTACTAAAATAAAAGAATTTCCAACCAAGTATACTCTAACCAGCAAAGCTAGTATTCAAAAACGATGGAGAGTTCAAAATATTCACAGATAAACAGAAACGAAGAAAGTATACCATCAAGAAACCTGCCCTTCAAGAAATACTAAAGGGAGTTCTGCAGGAGGAAGGAAAAAATCATGAGAGAGAGAGTTGGAGGAGAGTGTAAGAACAACTAAAACAACAACAACAACAATATCAAACAATATATAACAAACACAACTCCAAAGACAATATGGCTAAAATAAGTAATTCCTTGAAAGTAATGACACTGAATGTCAATGGATTAAACTCACTTGCTAAGAGACACAGATTGGAAGATTGGACAAGGAAATATGATCCGTCTATATGCTATCTACAAGAAACACATCTTCGACCCAGGGATTCAAGGAGATTGAAAGGGAATGGTTAAAAAACAGTATTAAAGGCAAACAATAACCTAAAACAGGGCAGAAGTAGCTATATTAATATCATACGAAGTAGACTTTAAATAAAAAACTACTGTGAGAGACAAAGATGGATGTTACAGATAGTGAAAGGGGTAATCTTTCAAGAAGAAAGAGCAATCATAAACATTTATGCCCCTAACAAGGGTGCCTCCAAATACATGAGGCAAACACTGGAGAAACTAAGGGAAAGAATAGATGCCTTTACAATTATAATAGGGGATGTTAACACATCACTATCACCATTAAACAGAAAATCTCAAAAAAGAATCAATAAAGAAACAAAGACTTTGAACAATATATTATAGGATCTGGACCTAACAGATATATACAGAACATTATACCCAAATACAGCAGGATATACATTTTTCTCAAGTGCACATGGATCATTCTCCAAGATAGACTACATCCTAGGCCACAAAGAAAGTCTCAATGAATTCAGAAAGATTGAAATCATACAAAATAATTTCTCTGACCTCAGTGGAATGAAACTGGAATTCTGCAAGGGCCAGAGACCTAGAGCTGGCACCTAGATATGGAAATTAAACAACACACTCTTAGAAAAACAGTGGGTCAAGGAGGAAATCTCAACAGATATCAATAACTACCTTGAAACTAAAGAAAATGATAACACAACATATCAAAACTTACAGGATGCAGCAAAACCTGTACTGAGAAGGAAATTCATAACCATTAATTCATACATCAGAAAAGAAGAAAGAGCTAAAATTGAAGAACTAATTGCACAATTGGAGGAACTAGTAAAAAACAAAACAAAACAAAACAAAAAAACAACAACAAACTAATCCCAAGGAAAGAAGAAAGAAAGAAATAACAAAGATCAGAGCAGAACTCAATGAAACAGAAAATAAGAAAGTGCTCAAAAAATAAACAAAACAAAGAGCTGGTTCTTTGAGAAGATCAATAAAATTGACAAACCCTTAGCTAGACTAACAAAGAGAAAAAGAGAGAAGACGCAAATACACAAAAGAAGAAATGAAAAAGTAGATATCACTCCTGGCCCCAGAGAAATAAAGACTATCATAAGAGGATACTTTGAAAATTTATATTCCAATAAGAATGACAATTTAGAGAAAATGCACAAATTCCTAGAAACATATAAGCAGCCTACATTGACAAAAGAAGAAATTGATGATCTCAACAAACCAATCACAAGTAAAGAGATAGACTCAGTCATTAAAAACCTCCCAACTAAGAAGAACCCAGGGCCAGATGGCTTCACAGGTGAATTCTACCAAACATTCTGGAAAGAACTATTGCCAATCTTGTGGAAACTCTTCCAAAAAATCAAAATAGAAGGAATATTGCCTAACTCATTTTATGATGCCAACATTACCCTAATACCAAAGCCAAACAAAGACACCACAAGAAAGGAAAGTTACAGACCATCTCTAATGAACTTAGATGCAAACATCCTCAACAAAATACTTGCTAATCGTATTCAACAACACATTAAATGAATTACACACCACGACCAAGTGAGATTCATTCCTAGTATGCAAGGATGGTTCAACATAAGAAGATCAGTTGAGAAATTTTTTTCAAAAATATAATTAGGCAGATTACCTATTTAAGATGCTTAAAGGGGAGAATCTGACACAGGACAGGCTTCTAGGGAGTGTGTGAGTGCTCATTTTGTGATAGTGGGTTATATCATTGAATGGAGACCCATACAATGAGAGTGAAGGTATACCCACATCCTGGGGAGGACTGATGTTCTCAAATAGAGGGAATTGTATCTCTCGAGAGAAATGGTGGCTCCCAATGCATGAGCTTGTCAAGCCCTGAACATTGTTGCAAGTATCTCTGAACACAGCCCTTCAAGCAGTGAAAGATTGATTGTCACTGTGGGCCCTGAGGGGAGGGGAAAAGAGGTATTGAATAGATGGAATCAATGTAACTGTGGGGCAATGGAAGTGTTCCACAAGATTATGCAAATTACACCAAAAATGTATAAGGTCCTATAGGCTAAAATGTAAATTGTAATGTTAAACATAAGGTAACTAAAATTTTAGAAAATTGTATAGTTTAAAATATAAACCATAATGTAAACCCATGTGTAATTTGTTTGAAAGCTGTTGTCTCAATATCTGTATATCAGTTGCAGTAAATATAGTATAAACATGTAAAAAGATTATTGCTAATGAAGGGACAAAGTGTCCATGTTGGATATGTGGGAGTACCATATATTGTATATATGAGTTACTGTGATCTAAAACTTTTGTGAAGACAAACTTAATAATTAGAAAAAAAAGAAAAAGAAAAAGAAAAAGAAAGGATGTAGACACTAAGAAAGAGATGGAAGAAGTTGCCTTGCCAATGTGTATACAGGGCAACACTTATTGCAGTGACGGAAGGCAAAACATCAAAAACAAAACTTTCTCATTTTTAAATTTTTTGATACCCCAATTTACTTTAATTTTTCTAAATTAGTATTATTCTATATCTAACCTTTAAACACATCACTATAATCCATTTTACTATTAATGGAACCTGGCAATATATTGGGCTTCATTTTCAAAAACGTTTTGGATCATAGAAAGTTTCAACCATGGCAGGGGAGGAATACTGGTTTGGGATGTTCTTGATAGGGGCACGTGTTTGGGAGGGAGTTCTCCAGGGCATATATAGAGGGGACATAAAAATGCTTGGTTATTTTCATAGTGGTTACAGTTAAAAATGACAACTGAGGGAGTACTGAATTCCTAGCCAGGGGAGCTCTATCACATTCCCTAATGGAATAGCAACAATCCCCCAAGTACAATGGCAAACCAAAAAAGAAGGATCGTCCAACAAAGAGCCCTTGATACTAATGACTATGCTTGTGAGCCTCTGCACCTGAAATAAGAACTAGGCCTAGAGCTGCAGGATGCCTAAGAGTTACCTCCTGAGAGCCTCCATGGTGCTTAAATGTGACCAGTCTCAAAGCCAAACTCAGCATGTAAATGCATTGCCTTCTCCCCGGCATGGGACATCACTCCTGGGGATGAGCCTACCTTGCACTGAGGGACTACTACCAAGTACCAGCTGATGATGTAACTAGAAAATGACCTTGAATAAAAGGGTCAACTCAGACCAGCAGAATATCTCAGCCTACATGTAATCAGGAGTTAAAAATGCTTTTTGACCTTAAATAAAAGGGGAAAATGGAAAGGACAAATGAGTTTATATGTCTATGAGTCTCCAAAGAAGAGCCAGGAGGTCATCAGAGGGGTCACCCTTACACATGCCTCAGAAGAGTCCCAGAGACAGGTAAAGTAGATACAAACCCAGGTATTGGTTCTTCTGAGGGCTACAGAGACCCACAGGTTCTATGGTCATGGCAGATGGAGTTCAGTGCCATGTCAGTTGGCCCTACTTTGGAGTTTCTGTTCCTGAGTGTGATGGAGTTGGACTCAGAGGTGATCTTTGTTCACAAGCCTCTTCTGTTACTTTTACCGGACCTGTGGTTGGAGCTGGGGTTTAGTGTATACTCATGGGACCTGAATCTCTGGACTGACCATGGGATAGCCAGGCCCTGAGCCTCAATGGACTTGCAACTCTTACCCTCTGGTTTATTAGACTTTCCTCAGCCAGCTAATGGGGAGGTGAAGAAGGTCAACCACCACACCAGGAAGCCAAGAGTGCCTACAACTGAAAGCAAGAGAATTGCATCCATCATCCAAGTGGAATCTAAGCCCCCTCTTGATCTAGAGGTGGAGTGGACATCACCAGGGTCCACAGAATGGAGGAATAACATATGGATTAGAGTGGACTTACTGATATTCTACTATAAAAATATTGTGACTAGTAATAGAAGAAATTGTAGCATTGATGTAGAGAAAGTGGCCACAGTAGTTGCTGAGGGCAGGGACATGGAAGAAGAGATGTGATGTGGGGACATTTTTGGGACTTTGAGTTGTCCTAAATGATATTGCAGGGTCAGATGCTGGGCTTTATATATCCTGCCATAATCCACTGACTATACTGGGGGACAGTGTGAACTACAGGGTAAACTATTAACCATGTGGGGCAGCAGTGCTCCAAAATATGTTCACCAACTGTGATGAGTGTACCACAGTGATGGGGAAAGTTGCTGGTGTGGGAAGAGTGAGGTGGGGAGGTGGGGGGTATATGGGAACCTCTTACGTTTTTTTAATGTAATATTTTTTGAGATGTGTGTATCTTCAAAAAATACACTTTACAAAAATGATGGGGTTGAGGGGGTGGGGAGTGGGTTATATGGGAACCTCATGTTTCTTCTTAATGTAATGTTCTTTGTGATCTATTAACTTTAATAAAAAGAGTGTTAAACAACAAAAAAAGAAATTACCACTTCAAATTTTGTACATGATAGGCCCATATTTATCCTTTAATATGATAAATGTAAAGTAGCTACTTAAAGCAATCAATAATTATAAATTATGTACTACATAAAAACAAAAGACACTAAAGCTAATTTTTTTTTTTTCTAGAACAAAGAGGTCCAGTAAAAAGAAGTTAGGCAAGTAGGATATCCAGACCAAATTAGAACTTGACCTGGACATCAGACTTGCTATTATATGACTAAGATCAGACAGAGAAGCACATTCCAAGGAAGAATGTTGAAGAGAATATAAAAACCAAAGAGTGCTTGAGGGACAATTAAGATGTTGGCCTGTCTCAAGGTAAAGTTTGTAAAAGCAAGGTTTAGGAACACATTCAAACAGGTTAGAGGCAATCTAGTGTAATGGATAACAGAAGCACTGGGGAGCCATTAGATACTAGCACAGAGAAGTAACATGATGCAAACATATTTGTCTGGCCATTGGGTATAACAGCAGAAAATGTGTGAGAGGAGAGGGAGGGGTGAGATATATGGAAAGCCCCTATATTTTCAATGTCACTTTTCTGCAATTGAAAACTTAAAAAAAAATAAAGTTTATTACATGGCAAAAAATGGTAAATATTCAGACTTGCAAAGTGGAACAAAGAGAAGATTGCATTAATATGTCTGATAATGTTTCAAGATGTAACATATACCTGCAGATGTCACACTCCATATACGCTGGATTACCACAGTGAATTCATGGGATTGGTGGTACCCCAGGATGTTTTGAAATTTGAAGGAAACACAGGGACATGTGTTAGAAACCCCACAATCTACTAATTGTTTACACCTCATTTTTAAAGAATAGGATTAATAAGCATTTGGCCTAGAAATGCTGTGAAAATTTTACTAAAATACTAATTACACCATGAGCCAAACAGTTTGGGTATCTCTAGCATATTAATTAAATTAAAGCATGTAGTCCTGTATATAAGCACTATCTTGCTTATTGTCTTTATTTAGATTATTCTTAATCAAAAATCTAAATATTTGTATGTTGTATTGGTGTAAAAGAAGTCTACTCTCCCCTCAAATACATTTTTTAAAATGTTTTTGAAGGCAAAACTACAGAAATGACATTTTGTAGTTTAATATACAACTTTATTTGATACATTGGATTCCCGGGTGTTTTAGTTAGCTAGAATTTTGTAACAGTGTACTAAAAATTGGGTGGCTAAAACATTATAAATTTCTTGTCTAACCATTTTGGAACCAAGAAATTCAAAATGTGTGGGTGTTGTCAGGGCCATGGTTCCTCTGAAGTCCACACGGACCTGGTGGTGGCTTGCTGACAACCCTTGGTGTTCTTTGGCTTTTGGCATAACTCAATCTCTGCCTCCATTACATAGCCATATTCTCTCTCTGTCTGATCATCTGTGTCCAAAATGCCTCTTCTTCAAATGATAGCAGTCATATTGGATAAGGACCCACCTTAATCTAGTTGGCTTCATTTTAACTAATAATATCTACAAAATCCTGTTTACAAATAGGGTATCATTCCTGGCACTGGATAGTAGTACTTGAAGATATCATTTTGGTCTACACAATTCAATCCATAACTCTGGGTCAACTGCAAAACCCAAATCTATATTAATAATGAAAGTAGATTTACTAATTACAAGTTTATTTATGTCCTGGTCTTACATTTTAATACCATATTTTATGGATTAAAATATACTTAAAATCTAAAATAAAACAAACAATTATTCTTATTTTTTCTCTATTTTTTTTTAAATGTTGCATTCCAAAAATATGAGGTCCCCATATACCCCCCACCCCCCTCACCCCACTCCTCCCACATCAACACCTCTTTCATCATCGTGGCACATTCATTGCATTTGGTGAATACATTTTGGAGCACTGCTGCCCCAAATGACTAGTGGTTTACAGTCTAGTTTACACTCTCCCCCAGTCCACCCAGTGGGTCATGGCTGATTATTCTTATTGATTCCAAGAGCAATGGGGAGATGAGTTGTGGCAGCTTCAGATTATTTTATGAATCCCCAAAGGAGAATGATTATGTTTTTTAACTAATAATCTATTCCTCTGGGTTTGATACACTTTGATTGTATTAAATTCAGTGGAAGGGCCTTTGATAAAGATTACTTGATAAAATCAATTAAGGACTTTTGATTGGGCTATAACAGTAGAAGTCTTAAGAGGAAGAGGAAGCCCAGAGAGGAAGGTACAGACGAGCCAGAGATCGGTGACCATTGTTGTTTCAGTATGTGGCAACTGACTTTGGTGAGCTGGACTTTTTACACTGCCTTGTAACTGTAACCTTTTACCTTAACACCTGAACACCCTTTATGAAGCCAACAGATTTCTGGTACTTGCATTGGTTGCCTCTTTGGCAGACTAATCAGCCCCCCCAAAAATAAAGATAGGAACTGAGGACAAACAGCCAATCTCTCAGAACTCAGGACTGCATTCAAGGAACGGTCTCACTTTCATTATTGCACAGAAATACTTCTACATTATTTTTCTCTATCCCATTATTAATGTGACCATCCAAATATAGGCATTTATTATTGCTTTCATCAGCTGGGCTACCAAAAGCAAATGTACCAGAACTGCGTTGGCTTTTAAAAAGGGGATTTATTATCTTACAAGCTTATAGTTTTGAGGCTGACAAAAATGTCCAAATCAAGGCATCATCAGGTGATGCTTTCTCTCTGAAGACTGGCTATGGGTGATCCTGGACTCCACTGTCACATGGCAAAGCACAGGGCAGTTGCCAGTCTCTCCCTTCTCTTCTGGGTTTTGTTGATTTCAGCTTCTGGCTTTCATGGCTTTCTCTCTTCTCTCCATATTCATCCTGTATTTAAATGATTCCAGTAAGAGGATAAGAACCACACTGGACTAAGCCTTACTAAAGTAATCTAATCAAAAGGTCCTACTAACAATAGGTTTACACACACAGGGATGGATTAGCTTTAAGAACATGATTTTCTAGGGTGCATACAAACTTAAACCACCATAATTATGATAGTGATATAATTTTACAATACTTCCCTCTTTGAGTTTCCTCCTCCAACAAATTTTCTTCTTGCTTGCCTTGATAGTCTGAAATTACTGCAAAAATATTTTAATACCATATAAGTATATTTCTGAAATATAAGTATAAATATAATTGTGTAAGTATTTTCCTGAAAATTTTGCTGATGTGATTGTAATCTATATAATTATTTACCTTAGAATGTGGTACAGTATGTTTAAACTTTTTGTTAAATAAGGTTAAAAAAAAACACACAAGGAAAACAACAGGACTCACAACAAAAACAAGAAGTGATAGTTTTTTCTTTTACAAACTTATCTAAAATACCTTCTGGCAATTTCATCTCATTTCCATCATTTAAGGAGCTTAAGTTATAGTTGAATTGAAGTATTCATCACTCCCAATGCAAGCCAACTTGAGTTGTACTTCTGCTCACAGTAGTCCCTAATTCTGGAATGCCCTTTTTTATCCATTAAAGCTCAGACAAAGCCCCTTCATCAGTAACATCCATATACCTGGGCGAGAGTGGTCCTGCCTGGAGTGAATCCCTGACTTTGAAGACCTGGTACTGGCCCTATGCCAAGTTACAGCCCTCATCACAGGGTGGAGAGTTCCTAGAGCACAGGAGGTCTATTCAACAGGGGTCTTTGCCATATACCAAGACCAAGGATGCTGATGGTAAAAGGGAAAGCATGAAGATGAAAAAAAAAGGGCAATGAATTTGCTAAATAGATAGTCACCACCAGTCTTTGTTTACACAAAAATGTCTAACTAGACTTCACAATGGGAGACAGATAACATGTTATTATAAAATCTGCATAAACTCATTTAATCCTCAAAGTCTCTGCTCTAAGTACTGGAATTGTCAACACTGTACAGATAAGATAACTGATACATAATGATGTATAAAATTACTTGTCCAGGCCAGACATGCTGTCTGTGGCAAAGCTTAGATTTTCATCCGAGTCCTGTGGCTCCCTGGCAAGGACTCCTAAGCAATGTGGTCTCTTGAATTCAGACTTGAAAGAATAACAGCACTCCCTGTTCCCAATTTAGCTAGTTGCGCAGGATGGAGTGAAAGGAGAGGAGTTACAAAATATTACATATTCTAGAATTGTGATTTAATTTACCTATTTCAGTTTCAAAGGACTAGAGAAGTTTTTTTTTCCCCCCAAAACTTTGCTTCTTAATATATTATAACTGCCAGTTTTGTTTTGGGAAAATATTTGTTTTGAGGATTATTCCTTTAATGAAGTGAATCATAGGCAACTAGTAGTATACATTTTTCTGATGCCTCTTTCAGTCTGATTTCCTTGCAGTCATTTATTATCAAGTTTGACATAGTTTTAAAAGAACCATCTTTTCTATCTCACATATTAAAAACGTGAGAAAGTGAATGAAATATCACATAGAAGCTTTCTACTTTTACCAAAATAAAATAATAATAGCATATTTTCCCCTAGATTTATTCTGGTTATCTTAGTAATTCACCTGATAAAAATGAACTTTTAATAAAATTTGCTTGATGCCATTTAATGAATTACATGTATTGAATATTATTAGAAATCCTTCTCTCTTGTGATCTGGATGAGAGAGTTATAGAGTTAACAAAATTTTTATTTGAATGATAAATATAATTCCAGAGAAGGATTTGCTTCTTCTTTTCTATTAAGTCATTATAAAACAATGCACATTTTCTGTATCTGCTTCTGTTTTCAAATTACAAATGCTTCACTGTCACAGGAGATAAGTTGAGTCATATTTTAACAAGGCTCTTATGACTTACAGATTCTCTGAAATCTAGTTCCTATTTTGAACATATGTAATTACTTTGGCAGATGGTTAATCATGTTTCTCAAAATATAGGTCAAGTATTGAATAATCAAACAATCACAGGTATTTAGCAGGCTCATGTATTTCATAATAGAAAATCCTTGGGTTACTTTGCCATAGATAAGACTATTCTGAGTTCCAGTAATTGTGAAGGGTTATTGTATTCAGAATAATTTTATTATTTTGGGAAAGGGACCCTTCTATATGAATATCCATATTGTTTTAATACTTTTGTATTTTAAATGCAACTTCAGAATATAAATATGTTGTCCATGGTTATTTGAGCATGTACCACTAAGACAGCTTAGATTTTGGCCAGATGGATTTCTGGATCTCATTTTCCATTTTTGTTTCAAGCTTTTATTCATTGCAAAATCCATTTGTACTGGATAAATTATCATTTATATTGATTTATTATTTTCTGCTGCATCTATTCTACTCATATACCTTTTGGTTAAGTTTTTTTGACATAATAAAATAATTTTTTTTAATATAAAAGAACAAAATGTGTTTCTTTTTTCACTGATTTAATGACTGCTTCAAATTATGATTTAAACCTTGCCAGAAATTTTCCAAAGTAAGCTTTTTACCCTAATTTGCAAGAGTTTGCTTTGACATGACTATGGAACATTTACTGAGAAAATGGCAATTATCTTGAATATTTTTGTGTCACATCATAAACAATCATTATATATATAAACATACATTCATACTCTCCTCCTTTCTACCTACCCTTGACCTCCACAATTTCCTTCTAGCTGCTACTGGAAAATGCCATTGTACTCAGAAGAAACACACTTTAATCTGATATTGTATTGTTCCTTCCCTTACTTCCTTCAGGTCATTGTTCAAATGTTACCTCATTAATGATCTTCCCTGAAAATCCTATTATAACTCCTGAAGTCCCTGTCTTCTTATCCTACATTATTTCTCCTTCACTTCATTTATCACCTTGTCTGCAATATTGTTTGTCTCCCCTGAAATGGGAGATAACTTCAACTGCAGGAGAAAAGTATTGATTTTGTTTGGTTTGGTGCTGATCAGATTTCTGTTTGCTATAGTTTATGTGCCTAGAAAAATGCCTGGCATAGAAATATCTGTTGAGTGAATGGACAAATGAGGGAGAGTCAGCTTCTATTTCAAGAAAAAAGCAGATAAAAGAGACAGCATTCATAAAATATTTCAGTTATAACCTAGCAATATCATTAACATCACCACCACCACCATCACCACGACCCACACAAGGAGACCTGCTAAGCTGTGGTGACTCCTAGGCTCACTACAAACAATGCTGGGAAAGGCTTGGCACTTGTTTCCCATGAAGAGTGACAGGCAAGTGACAGAAACTTGGTTTTGCAAGCCTGCTCCTTTCCTTGAGAATTCTGAAAGTAGTATGGGTTCATTGGAGTTGTCTGTGATGTTGTGTGGTAGAGAAGCAGCAGCTACAGAACAGCCTGTATTTCATAGATTGCTTATGAAAAAAATGAGTGAGGATCCTATGGGCAAATAGATTCTGTGGAAGGAAGCATGACATGGACCCCCTTGAAGATAACTGTCCAACTGAGCAAGGGGACCCTAGCTCTAAGAAACTGTAGCATAGATTTCAGGAGGCAGAAGATGAGAGTGAGTTATGGTGATATCTCAGGAAATTCACTGTCAATGGCATGGAACAAGTTGATATGAAGGTTGCAGCCTGTAGATAATTCCCACAAGCTGAGATCATCCAGAGGCCAGGATAGAATTTCAAACAGAGAATGGAGAGAATACCCTAGCCAAGTAAAAGACTTTTCCCCTTTCTGTATCATTCTCTTCCCACCATGCACCAATTTCCAAACAGATTCTGGAGCACTCCTGTATTAGTCAGCCAAAGGGATGCTGATATAAAATACCAGAAATCCATTGGCTTTTATAAAGAATATTTATTTGGGCTAGAAGCTTACAGTTACCAGGCCGTAAAGCAATAAGTTACCAGTCTACTGCCATGGGTTGGAGCAAGATGGCTGCCAGTATCCACCAGGGTTCAGGCTTCCTGGGTTCCTATCTTCCCAGGACTTGCCTCTCTCCAGGCTCACTGCTTTATCTCCATAGACTAGCTGTAGACTATTAGGCAAATGGCTTGTTTTCTTCCCGGGGCCTTCTCTCTTTCCTCACAACCAAGCCTTTCTGTGTACTTACTTCCATGGACTCTAGCTCAAGACGCCAACTTCCCTTCTCTGTGGTGCAGTTTCTCTGTGAGTCCCTGCCCACCAGGGGTCAGAGACTTAATGCCCTACTGACATTGCCCAATCAAAGTCTTAATCATTATTTAATTAAGTAAAAGTGAAACCTCTGAATCCAATATACTCTAATGTGCCCAGAGGGACAGACCAGTTTACAAACATAATCCAACATCTATCTTTGGAATTGATGAACCCTATCAAACTGCTACAACCCAAAACAGCAAAAAGAACAGGAGAAAAAATTACAGAATAGACCCTAATGCTGACCTTTGATATCAGAATCAGGCCTCAGTCAGAGTGGTGGAGTGATAGGACTTTGGATTGGATGTAAGATAGTTTTAAGTTGGACTCGAGTGACTTGGAAATATTTGAAAGTGAGTCTTTATTGGAAAAAATAAAGGCTCTTAAAATTATATGTGAATGGAATACTATGGGATCTGTACAAAACATGTTATGGGATGGACGATGGTAGGACAGAATATTTTTGTAGGACATGAGAGAAAACAAAGGCATTGAACTCTCCATACTGAGATAACTCAATAAATTATTTTTATAAGTATGCTATTTCTTTCTCTGACATCTATAAGCATTTGCTTATGAACTTATTTTATAAAGGTGACTAAAAGGAAATGTTAAAGAAAAATAAACCCTTATATACGCACACAAACACATCACACTTTAGAAAGCAAAAATATGAACCTCAAAATTGTTTTAGATTTATGCATACAACTAAATGAACTATATTAAGTGAAAGTGTATAGAACAGTCATTGAAATCAGTTAAAATTAAAAGCCAATGCAAAATACGTTAACTTTTCTAGTACATTGTTTGTTGAAATGAGTCACTTCTATATAGGTGTGACTTCTGCCACAGATATACTGCAATTAGAAAACTAATTTTAGAGAGAGTTGATGGAAAGTTTTCAATGTGAGATTATTGTCATTCTTTTCATATTATCGAAAATTCTCACTTTAAAAACAAGGAAATAATAAATCTCCAAAGTAGACACTCTCTTTTAAAAAATACCTTTTTGCTTTCTACAGATGGAAATAATAAAGCAGAAATCTAAACTAATTTATCCTAAGTGATATATTAAGCCCGAGGTGGTTATTTCGATTAAAAAAAACTAACACAGTGTTTCTATATTTTTAATTTATTAAACCAGTTATGTATATTTCTATACTTGATGCACATAGATAGAACTTTATTCCACAAAGATGCATGTTAAATATTTATTTTTTAGTCTATGGATGAAATTAATCCAGACATATTATTAATTTATATGAAGGCACTATACTAGAAACTTGGAACATTAAAAAGTTATTCATGCATTCTGGGATCCTTCTCACAATTAGAATAGAGAGACAATTATGTATGTACAGCAGGTTAAAAAAACCAATAGAAGTGATGCCATATGAAAATATGTTATAAAGTCGCAAAAATATAGTAGTAATAGAAGAGTGTGAATCTATTGTTTTAAGAGAGAGGAAATCTTTTCAACTTGTTAGAACAACATCTTCTCCCTTGAGATTGCATGGAAGAATGTACTTCCTTTGATCAATGCTACTCTGTACCTCTGAGATGCATCTTGTTCCTTCATTCATATCATTTCTCTTATAAATATTCAATTTCCTCTCCAATAACTGATGTTCTTCCTGGATCCTGAATCTATCCATCCCCCAAAATAAATATATTAATTAAATCTTATTTTCATTCTACATCCTTTTCAACTACCACTTTCTATCTCTTCTTATCTCACAAGGAATATTTAACTCTAATTTCCCATTTGCTCTTTACCTATTCTGTGACTTTTGCCCTCAGTAACACTGAAACTGTATATATGTCCTATATAAATTTGCTACTTATTTTATCTACCTGACACTTTAAAACTTGATGCTTCCAAATACTCCTTCTTCATCCCTTGACTGCTCTTCAATACTCTTCCTTAAGGTCCCTTCAGAGCTTTAAATGATTAAATTCAAAGCACTTGTTGGATATAAGCAATGGTCAAGGCCTCATTCTCTCAGTTTCTCCTAGTGCAATGGCTCTCTGACTCATTCATAACTGTATCTCTATCTATTATCTCCATCCATCCATCCATCCATCCATCCATCCATCCATCCATCCATCCATCCATCCACCCAGCTAGCCATCCATCTCTATCTATCTCTATGTATGTATGTATGTATATACATATGTATCTATGTATCTATCTATCTGTCTGTCTTTCTATCTATCGCTATCAAGGTATACATATGGCATACATATTGAGGTTTCTCACATCTTCACTTCTTTTTTCATATGTAGTCTGGTTCAACCCCACTCTTGCTGATATCATCAAATTGTCCCAGTTTGTCCCTCCCTTGCACAATCCTTAATGTGACCACTGTTCCATCTACCCAGCTCCTATACCTGAGTTTTCTAATGTAATTTGTAAAAAGCACCCATATTCACAGGTTGGTCCATTTGCAAATATATTCTTTCCAGTCTCATAATGAATTTATAAATGTGTTCAAATCCTCTATTTCCTTGTCAGCCTTCTCCCTAGTTCATCTTTGCGATTATTGATCACTTCTATTTTTCCACAAAGGTCCTAATCCAGCATGTCCTCATATACAACCAGAAAATCACAGAGCTTCCTATTTCATAAAGACATTAGGAGCCACTGGGGCTCAATAACCAACCCTCTTCTTACTCACACAAATTTAAGTGTCTTCATTTCCTCCACCCAATAGACCTTTCTCAAATTGGTCATTCTACCTACACTTCTTTTTCATTCAAAATATTTATTTTCTCTTGTTAAAATGTCAACCCTTCTTCTACTAGACTCTTACTCTTAGTGCTTAAACATATCCAGATCCCTTCCATTTACTTTGGCAAATACAAATAGGCTTAGCCCCATATTTCACCACAGTGAATTCTCTCTTTTCTTCCACAGACAGTGATTATAGTTATCTACCATTACTCCATTTCATTTCTTCTTTACTCCTTAACCTATTGCAATCTCACTTAATAACTTCAAATTTCAGCTGGCAATTCTTCACTAAGATTGTAAAGCTGAATTATTAATGCCAAATGCAGTGCCCACTCAAGCATATATCTTTTTAAATTTTCTACAGAATTTGACAGAGTTGATGTCATTTTTTCAACTGAAAACCTCTTTGCATTTATTGACAAAAATAATGGTTTTACCTGTTTTTTGTCACTTATCTATTTTTTGTACTTATCTCAGCTAATCCTGTTCCCAGCACTTAAAATGTCACAAAACCACACTCTTTTTCCTGTAGAGTCACAGTCTAATGTACGGACTGCGCTTTAGGAGGCTTACGTTAGATAAATTGACATGTATGTAGGGCCCCAAGGAGAGACTGATAAATTGATAGTTGATCAATGTCCTTTTTTCCAAATAGGGATGCCTTTGCTACTTCATTTTCTATGCCAT
The DNA here is from genome assembly GCF_030445035.2 of Dasypus novemcinctus. NCBI lineage: Eukaryota > Metazoa > Chordata > Mammalia > Cingulata > Dasypodidae > Dasypus > Dasypus novemcinctus. The sequence goes on from NC_080674.1 coordinate 21,548,612, forward strand.
CGATGGGGAAAAGGCTGTGCTAGTTTGAGTCTTTTATATACCCCAGAAAATTGTGTTCTTAAAAAGAATTCATTCCTATGTTTATAAACCTACAGTAGGTAGGATCTTTTGATTAGATTGCTTCAGCTAAGGACCTTTGATTAGATTGTGGGACCTAAGTGTATATTAATCCTCCTCCTGGAGTCTTTTATAAATGGAGGAATTAAAAGCACAGGCAGTTCTTTTTATTGCCCTAAGGAAATGCGCTCCATGCCTGCGCATCTACACACAGTCTGGGAAAGCCTCAGAGAGGGTATTACCTGGGTCCTTCATTCTCGAATCATAAGTCTTACTACTATGAGCATCTTGGTCCTTTCAAAGGCCTCAGAAGGCCCTTGATTTATAATTGCTGTTCTTAAAAGGCACTGGCATTAACACTGCAATAGGCTGTCTCATTCCTGTTGTCAGCATATGGTTTGAAAGAACAATTTATGGGAGGAAGAGATGAGATGTGAAGGTGTTTTTGGGACGTGGAGTTGTCCTGGGTGGTGCTTCATGGACAATTACAGGACATTGTAGATCCCCCCAGGGCCCACTGGATGGAATGGGGGAGAGTGTGGGCTATGATGTGGACCATTGACTACGGGGTGCAGTGATGTTCAGAGATGTACTTACTGGGTGCAATGGATGTCTCACGATGATGGGAGAGAGTGTTGCTGTGGGGGGAGTGGGGGGTGGGGGCGGTGGGGTTGATTGGGACCTCGTATTTTTTTAATGTAGTTTGTAAAAATAAATAATTTTAAGTAAAAAATAAATAAATAAATAAAAATAAAAATAAAAAAAAAGAAAGAACAATTTATGAAGCATAAGCAAACCATGGACACCCACTAATTTTCTACTTTTGTGTGACTATTTCCTGAAGCAGCAAGGAAATGAAGATTTAAACATTGAATAAAATCTCTTGCAGATCTTAAGATGCTTCCATTTTGATCTTCGAAGTATAATTGTCTTTTTTAAGTAAAAACTTTATTGAATTATAATTTACATAAATAAATATGCACAAAATCATAAAGGTTTAGTTCAATGAGTTTATTAAAATGTAAATCCACTCTTGTAATTAGCACCAAAAAAAGGAATAGCACTTTAGTAGCAACTGAAAAACTCCTTTATGCTCCTCTCTAATCTGCCTTCATAGATCTACCTGGTTTTGAATTTTGTATAAATGTGATCATTCTGTATGTATTCTTAGATAAAATATACTTTCTTTAACCATTAGAAAACTGCAGCATGAGATAACATCTTTCTTGGTTTTCTTATTTTCTGCTTAAAAAGTGCATGTTTCCCATGCTCATTATAAAGATTTTCTCCTGTTTTTGAAAATTCCTTGCAAACATCATGCCTCTTGCTGAAACATTTTCAGCCCTTTGTGCCTGGTATTCCAATGTACAACTCACATGACACATTCTGTCCTTCTTACTTAGGTCCTGTTCTTCTTGCATATGCTCCAATGCTTGAGTGTATGGGAGTTTGGGGTTATCCAGAGAGCACGGAGAATTAGTCCCTCTGAATCTGATGAGTATGAAGATGCTGTTAAGTAGCAGGCACCTTGGAGGATGTGAAATTGTTTCAATAGATTCAGTCTTTAAAAGGTCTTGTTGAAGAAGGACAATCACCACACCATGGAGCCTAGAGTGATTACAACTGAAAATGGGAGGATGGCAGCCAGCATCCATGTGGAATCTGAGCCTCCTCTTGACATAGAGGTGCAATGGACACAACCAATCCAATGTCCACATAGAAGAGGTGGCATTGGATTGGGAAAAGTGGACATGGTGGACGATGGGTATGGGGAAGGGCAGGAAGAGATGAGAGGTGGGGGCGTATTTGGGACGTGGAGCTGCCCTGGATGGCGCCTCGGGGGTAATCACCGGACATCGTGGATCCTCACAGGGCCCACTGGATGGAATGGAGGAGAGTGTGGGCCATGATGTGGACCATTGTCTATGAGGTGCAGAGGTGCCCAAAGATGTACTTACCAAATCCAATGGATGTGTCATGATGATGGGAACGAGTGTTGTTGGGGGGGGAGAGGGGAGGTGGGGGGGTGGGGTTGAATGGGACCTCACATATATATTTTTAATGTAATATTATTACAAAGTCAATAAAAAATAAATTAAAAAAAAAAAACTGAAAAAAAAAAAAAAAAAAAAAAAAGGTCTTGCTTTACAACTGTGCTTCCATTTTCCAGGCTGCCTAGACAGTGGGTTGGCTTAACAACAGGAATTTATTGGCTCTTGATATGGAAGACTAGATGCCCAAAATCACGGTGGTGGCAAGGCAGTGCTTTCTCCCCAAAGCCTGTAGCATTCTGGTGCTGTTGTGTCATAATCCTTGAGATTCTTGTACATGTCTGCTCTCCAGTTTTAGCGGACTTCTTCTCTTCTCACCGTATCCAAATTTCTTTTAAAGGACTCTAGTAATATGAGTTAAGGCCCTTCCTGATTCATTTGGACCACACCTTAACTAATAATATATCTTTAAAAGGATCCTTTCTACAAATGTGCTCATACCTTCGGGAATGTAGACTAACAGTAAGGTCATGATTTTTTGGGGGGGTACATAATTCAACCTACCACAAACTACTAAAATACCAGTGATTTAAGGAGATGTTGAGTTGGGGTGTCCATGTTAAAAAGAAGTGAAGGGTGATTTAAGTTGAACATCGCAGATATGTAGTAAATAAAGTTCTGGACACATTGTAGGTGCTTAACACATTAAAAGTTTCCGTCGTTCATGCAAAAAAAAAAAAAAAAAAAAAAGGACAGACAGGAAAAATGCTGCAGAGACAGAGAATCCCCAAGATGTTGAGAGAGGTCCCAGAAGCCAGAGGCAAGAATCAACAGAGCACAGAAGCATGGAAAGTGGCCGTGGGGAGGTTGAAAGAGACAAGGATAAGAGGAAAAAGGAGAGATGAGCCATTGGCCTAATCACACACAGCTGAGCTGAGAGAAAGTAAGCGTGGAGGAGAAGATGGAGACCCACTGAGCTACTATTATGCCCTGCCATGTGCCTGATCGCCCGCAGCTATAATTTGGTGAGACAACACATCTTGATGATGCCTTGATATTGACACTTCCATAGCCTCAGAAATGTAAGCCAATCCATTTCCGGTATATTGTTCCCAGCAGCTTTTAGCAAACTAAAACAAAGGAATAAAATAAAACTGGAGTACATTTAAAAACTTTCAAGACCCTGAAGCTTAAATTTTTTTGTAAAAGAATATAAAATCCTATTATTGATTAAAAAGTTAGTCCTGGGCGAGCAGATGTAGCTCAAGAGGTTGAGTGCCTGATTTCCACCTACGAGGTCCAGGGTTCGATCCCCAGTACCTTCCAAAAAACAAAACAAAACAAACAAATGATAAAACCAACTCTCATTGGGTAGCAAATGTAGCTCAGTTATTGCGTGCCTGCTTCCTGTGTACAAGGTCCTGTGATATATTTCACATAAGCCTCACCCAGGCAAGGTCATGTTCAATCTTACTGAATGTCCTCAGTCACCATAAAGCCCATAATTCTAAAGATATGTACTAACTCACACTGGAAAGCCCTGATCCTCAAACTTTTCCATATATGACTCAGGTCTATTTCACCTAGAAAATGAGGAACTCAATGATTCTTGCTCCCTTATTGATAATTTTTGGAATTATGGATGATATTTAATAGTAATATTGTAATATTTTTGCAGTTATGGCAAGCAGATATTTTCTCAATATGAAGGGACAACAATGGGGAATGGCATTTCACAGAGTTGAAATGACAGCACAACTCTGTGATGAAAATGAAAGCCACTTAGCATAAAAGTTTGAATGGACTGCACAAAGCATGGGACAGTGTAGTACGGGAATCCAGTGGTGGATTATGGGCTGTAGTAAACAGGACAAATATGAGAACAGTTTCTCATGAAAGATAACAAATCTATAATACTAACATAAAGTGTTAATAATTAGGTGCATTTGGGGAAATGAAAGATGTGGGCTAAAGTTAGTAGTAGTATTTTCAGGATGCTTTTTCATGGGTTGTAATAAATTTTTCACAGCAATGCAAGGTGTGGTTGGTGGGGAAATGCATGGGAGCCCTGTATGATGATATGCATGTTTGTTCTATAAATTCACAAATTTTTCATACATTTATTGATTATGTATGTTCATGAATGAATGATATAATTCAATAAAATCTTACTTTAAAAAGAAGCTTTATTTTGATCACTAAATAGCCTCTCTTGAATTTATTTTTTTACCATGAAAACTGTCATTTTTCTATTTAAGTAAACTTATCTCTTACCAATATAATAATATCAGTTATTATCAGTTACTAGCAGTTTCAATTAAAGTATTTTCTTTTTTTAATTCAGTAGAATTTTGTCGTCTTTTTTTTTTTCTTTCTTTCCAAGTGTCTTTCCTTGGACTAGATTCTCTTTCTCCCTTAGTTATGTATATTTTTGTGTGGTTTTATTTCTGGGCAAAGAGCCCAGATTGGTATAATTTTTGTTTGTTCCTCACATAGTGTCCCAGATTCTGTTTTGATAGGAATATTGTAAATTAATAATATGATTACAGTGTTACTTCCATTATTTATTTTCTGTAGAACTGAAGACATTTAGGTATATTATTTGTATTACTTAGCTCTGAATGAGAATAGATTTTGGTTAATTTCTAGGCATTGTGGCTATATGGTCTTTTTTTTCTTTATCTTTGGATGATCATTCATATACCTTATATATTTCAGTAAAGTGAAATAGAACTGGTGAGTTTTCCTAAATTAGTTAGAAGCTAAAGTCCTTTATGATTTGAATTGCATGATTTTTTTTTTCATTGTGGAACATTCATTGCATTTGGTGAATACATTTTGGAGCACTGCTGCACCTCACAGATTGTAGTATACATTGTAATTTACACTTTCTCCCAGTACATTCAGTGGGTTATGGCAGGATATATAATGTCCAGCATCTGTCCCTGTAATATCATTTAGGACAACTCCAAGTTCGAAAATGCCCCCACATCACATCTCTTCTTCCCTTTTCCTGCCCTCAATTCATTAGGATTAATAGTTAGCAAGCATACTTCTTCTAATAACTCTGTAGTGCTGCAAGATTCATTACACTAGGATATGGTCCTTCAACTTCCACTAAGTTCCTGTAGGGGCTAGAGACAGTGAATTGATCTCTCTGTGACTGGGAAATATGACAATACGTCAAAATACATTTTCAAAATCAAATTTCTCCTATTCCTTTGAGATCCAGATTGAAAAATGACTTGAGATCTCTTCTCCAGAGCTTTGACAAAATGGGCTTCCTAACAATGAAATTTACTCCTGCCTAAATTTATTGGTCAAAAATACAGAGACCAGTTGTCCACTGCTGACTGATACCCACTCTAACACCAGTAATCTATTAACTGTTACTACATCTTTGCATGTTCACAGGCCACAAATATACTTTAATTTCAAATATGTATGGAATTAAAAACACACATTATTTTATTTGTAAGGAGATAATGTTCTAACTTTGTACCACCTCGTCCTGCTTGTTTATTCAATTTAATAAAGTAACTTTTGGCATTTCAAGTCTTTCGGAATATGTTGTCTATTTTCTATTACACAGATTTTAGAAATGGAATCTACATAGAAAGGTTTCCAAACTGCATCTGATTTTTGTCAGAAAAAAAAATAGAGGAGGAAAATAATTAGTCATGACATCCTAAAACAGTGTTGGGAACTTGTCTTAATGATACAGACGGAATAAAAATTGTACAAAGAGAGAGCAAAGGAAGTGGACAAGGTATGGGTGTTTAAACAATGCCACCTGTGTGAAGTAATTACTCTGTGCATGAAGAGCGAGCTTATTTTACTGCTGACCAACTTTACAAGAGATCAGTAACACAGGGACTGAGAAGTGATTGGAATTCATTTTCCGGTTGCTTCTGGCATTGGAAATTGTGGCAGTGTGTTCCTTTTATCCATGGTTGCCACAGTCAGTTGTTGAAACCTCTCATATACTATTTTAGTTTCCTAGCCTGCTCAAAGAAAATACCATGGAATGGTTTGGCTTAAACAATGGGAATTTATTCACTAATGATTAGAGTCCAGGAAAATGTCCAAATCAAGGCACCATCAAGGCAATGCCAACAAGTGGCCACCGGCAATTCTTGGCTCCTCTGCCACATGGCAAGGCACATGGCAACATCTGTTGTTTCTCCCTTCTCTTCAGGGTTTTGTTGCTTTCGGCATCTTCCTCCCATGGCTTTCTTTCTATCTTTCTGTATCCACCATGATTTTAAAGTTTTTGAGTAATAGTAATAAGTCCCATCTTGCATGATGTGGGTCACCCCTTATCTGAAATAGCCTCATCAAAATACCATACTACAATGGGTTTGCACCCACAGAAATGGATTAGACTTAAGGATTCATACAGCTTAAAACCACCACATATACAGAATCTTTCTTGTATACCAAGCGTGAACCTTAAATTGGGAAGCATGTTTTAAAATTTTAATTCGTGTAGTTCTTTAAAATAAAACTAGAACTTTACTGGGTTTATTCCCTTCCATCAGTGGTAACTGAATGATAAAATTGAGTAAAATTAATAAAAGAGTCCAAAAAGAATGTTAAAGATACCGTAGAAACCACTTAATCACCTTATTTTACAAATTCCAAAATAAGGCCTAGAGACTTTATATAATTTTCAAATATTACACAGCTGGATAACAGCAGAAAGATTTATTGTTCTCCACATACTAATGCCTATTGGTAAATAAAAGAATTTGGCTTTCTTTTTTTATTTCAGAGTAGAACAATAAAATATTTCCAATATCATAATTTGAATGTATTGTTTGACTATAAGAATTATAATACATAATAGCCTAATACTTTTTATGTCATGTCAATAGGTTTGTTTTATTGTTAAAAGAATGGGTACTTGGGGGGAAGCGGACTTGGCCCAGTGGTTAGGGTGTCCATGTACCACATGGGAGGTCTGCGGTTCAAACCCTGGGCCTCCTTGACTCGTGTGGAGCTGGCTCATGTGCAGTGCTGATGCGCACAGGGAGTGCCGTGCCACACAGGGGTGTCCCCGCATAGGGGAGCCCCACGCGCAAAGAGTTCGCCCCGTAAGGAGAGACGCCCAGTGCGAAAGAATGTGCAGCCTGCCCAGGAATGGCGCTGCATACATGAAGAGCTGACACAAGATGATGCAACAAAAAGAAACACAGATTCCATGCCACTGACAAAACAGAAGCAGACAAAGAAGAATACGCAGCATATAGACACAGAGAACAGACAACTGGGGTGGGGAGAAGAGGAGAGAAATAAATAAAACAAAAAGGAAAAAAAAAAAGAATGGGTACTGGAATGTAAAGAGTAAAATTAATAATATGCTGCCACAATAAAAATAAACAAAACCTCTTCTAAGGGAATTGGACTTGGCCTAATGGATAGGGCATCTGTCTACCACATGGGAGGTCCGCGGTTCAAACTCCGGGCCTTCTTGACCCATGTGGAGCTGGCCCATGTGCAGTGCTAATGCACGCAAGGAGTGCCCTGCCACACAGGACTGTCCTCCGCATAGGGGAGCCCCACACACAAGGAGAGCACCCTGTAAGGAGAGCCACCCAGCGCGAAAGAAAGTGCAGCCTGCCCAAGAATGGCACCGCACACATGGAGAGCTGACACAACAAATAAGATGATGCAACAAAAAGAAACACAGATTCCCAGTGCCGCTAATAAGGATCGAAGCAGTCACAGAAAAACACACAGAGAACAGACAACTGGGGGTGGAAGGAAGGGGTGAGAAATAAATAAAGAATAAATCTTTAAAAAAAAATCCTCTTCTAAGGGTATGTTTTGCCAAACATTAACACAAAAAAAAACCTCACTCTCCTTAAGACTAAAGAGCAAAATAAACAAACAAAAATAATTCTAAGTAGATTTTATTAGAATATTTGAAGGAGTCCATCTTTCTCTCTCTCTTTTAAATAAGGAACGACTCTATAAGTGCCCTTTACTTGCAGACTGGGGCAGGAAAAGGGAATTTGAGATTCAATTTGATGATTTTTCTTACTGTCACAAATGATCTATATGTTTCATTATTTTATAATCTTAATGCCTCAGGCAATGGGTTCTTGAAGAGAGTATAAGCTAAACCTTACTTATTTGAAATAAACATAGCTATAATACATTTAGATTTGTAGCAAAAGAAGGGAAGAAATTAAAACCAAGGTCTATCTCGTACCACGGTTCTTGGATTTTGTCAAAATATCATTAAAGTAATATTTAGCTTAGAATGTATCTAACAATTTTTTAAATTGTCTATGCTCTGAGCAACTTTTAAAAATTCTGACTCATTTTTGTTTTTACCACTGGGAACCTTTTCTTCCCCTGTAATAGTAACTATACCAAATTGGCTATTGGTTGCTTTATGACCTGTTTATATAAGCTGTATTAAGACAAAGACATGTCACATTGATACATCTTACAGGGATATAGCACAAATATTTTTTAGAGGACAAGATACCCAAAATAAAATGTTTATTCTGAAATTATTTTATATTATTTATGTAGTAGTTGAACAGTAGCCTGCATCTACATATGCTATATTAAGGAAATGATTCACTGTAATGAAAACAAATGACTTTTGGGGGAACATTAGACTATGATATTTTGTAATTCTGATTTCAAGAAAGAAAAATGTAACTTGAATTAGGAAGGCCATATTTTACAAGTAGGCAATTGTCAAAAAACACCAACAATCGCTTCAATAGAATTTGATATATGAATTTTAGATGTTAATCACAAATAAAAAATAAAGATCATGTAAACCATTTCATTATTTTAAAAACTGGCAATTAATCACTTTCTCTGTCTTCCTTCTAAGAAACCTAAACATTTGACCTCAAATCATACTACCTAGCAAGCTAGTCCTCCATATTATTACTTAATATATTTATTTATTTATTTATTTGTTTGTTTGTTTGTTTGTTTATCTCCCCTTCCCCCACCCCACCCCGGTTGTCTGTTCTCCATGTCTAATTGCTGTGTCTTTGTCCGCTTCTGTTGTTGTCAGCGGCACAGGAATCTGTGTTTCTTTTTGCTGTATCATCTTGTTGTGTCAGCTCTCCTTGTGTGCAGCACCATTCCTGTGACTGCTTCTATCCTTATCAGCAGCACATGGAATCTGTGGTTTTTGCATCATCTTGTTGGTTCACAGGGGTCCCAACCATCAGACAATATGACTTTCTTGTTGTGTCAGCTCTCCATATGTATGGCACCATTCTTGGACAGGCTGCACTTTCTTTCACGCTGGGTGGCTCTCCTGATGGGCCGCACTCCTTGCACATGGGGCTCCCCTATGCAGGGGACAACCCTGCACGGCAGGGCACTCCTTGCGCATGTCAGCACTGCGCATGGGCCAGCTCCACATGGGTCAAGGAGGCCCGGGGTTTGAACCGCGGACCTCCATCATTGTGGCACATCCATTGTACCCGGGGAATACATTCTGGAGAACCACTGCAGCACATTGACAGTGGTCCACAATGTAGTCCACACTCTTCCCCAGTCTACCCAGTGGGCCATGACAGGACACACAACATCCAGCATCCATCCCTGCAGCACCACCAAGGCAACTCCAAATTCTGAAAATGCCCCCACACTGTGTATCTTCTTCCCTCTCCCAACCATCAGCAGTCACTGTGGCCATGCTTTCCATATCACAACTACAATTTCTTCCCTTACTTATCACAATAATTCTCCAGCAGAACACTAGTAAGTCCACTCTAATTCATACTCTATTCCTCCATCTTGCAGACCTGGGATGGCTATGTCCAGTCCCCCTCTACATCAAAAGGGTGTTTAGATTCCACATGGATGATGGATGCAATTCTCCTGCTTGTAGCTGTAGGCACTCTAGGCTCCCTGATGTGGTGGTTGACCCTCTTCACCTTCCTGTCAGCTGTCCAGGGTAAGTCCAAGAAACCATAGGGTAGGAGCTGCAAGTCTGCTGAAGCCCAAGGCCTGGCCATCACATGGATACTTCAGAGATTCAGGTCTCCTAAGTATACACCAACCCAAATGCCAAGCACAGTCTGGTAAAAGTAACAGAAGAGGCGTGTGCAGAAAGATTATATCTGAGTCCAACTCCATCACACTTAGGAACACAAACTCCAAAGTAGGGCCAACTGATATGGCCCTGAACTCCAGAGCCGCCTGCCTTGACCATAGAACCTGTGGCTCACTGCAGCACTCAGGAGAACCAGCACCTGGGTTTCCATCTACCTTGGCTGTCTCTGGTACCCTGCTGAGGCATGCATAAGCATCACCCTTTGATGACCTTCCAACTCCCTTTTGGAGACTCTAAGCCATATAAACTCACTTGTCCTTTCCTTTTCCCATTTTTATCAAAGTGAAAAAGCAGTTTTTAATACCTGATATTACATGTAGGCTGAGATATTCTGCCGGTCTGAGTTGACCTCTTTGTTCATGGTCTTTTTGGCTCTCTTGACATGGCACTGAACTCCAGAGCCATCTGCCAAGACCATAGAACCTGTGGGTCTCTGTAGTTCTCAAGGGAACCAGTACCTGGGGCTGTATCTACTTTAGCTGTCTCTGAGATTCTGCTGAGGCGTGTATACGTGCTACAACTACAACAAGACCTCCCAACTTGTTTTTGAAGACTCTTAGCCATATATCCTCATTTGTCGTTTCCATTTTCCCCTTTTATTCAAGGTCAAAAAGCAGTTTATAATGCCTGATATTACATGTAGGCTGAGATATTCTGCTGGTCTGTGTTGAATCATTGGTTTAATTTTAACTATTTCTTCTCTCACATTCCTTCTATTCTCTCCTTTTGGCACTCATATTCTTTGCATTCTATGTCTATTCATCCAATTCTGTTTCTCTTATCCACTCTTTCAATTCATCCATCCATTTATCTATCAAGTATGCATTCTGGATAATTTATTCAACTTGTGTTCGTGATCATAAGTTTCCTTTTTATATATTTTAGTAACAACATTCTCTTATATCTCACTCAAGAAGGAAACAAAAGAATAAAAAAAGAAAAAGAAAACAAAATTCAGTATACAATATAAAAAGCAAGGACCTGAAGATGGGATCAGATATTATAATGATAATTAAATCACAAGATACTTGAGTGAAATCATGTTCTCTAAAATCTGTATGGGATTGATATAATCCCATTAAAATGAGCATTGACTTAAATTTCCTCCAGCATAGAAAATTACTGTCTTCCAACATTTAAAATTTTGAGTATCCACTGACTTTAATCATAATTTTCTTTAATAATTATACTAAATTGAAAACACTGTGAAATATCTGAAAACATTAAATTTGAATTTATTTGAATTCCAAATCCATCAAAGATAGAGAATCAGGGACCAGACTTTCCCTCCTGCTTGAAACAACCAATTTTTTTTCAAAATTTATGAAACAAAGTTTTCAAGACCCAAAATATCATAATGAAGAACAGTGATCCCTAACAATGGAAACGTGTAAGGTGAGCACAAAACTATTGAGACTTTTTCCAAGTTGCAGTCCAAGAAAGGTGAACACAGTCTAAGTATGACAGATTCTCTGACTTGAAAAGATAGAACGGAGAAATATGGAACAAAGTGACTAAGATTGAAAAATACAGTATTGGAAAGGAGAGATGTTCACAAAGGAAACCCCAGAAATCTGCAGTAGGTGACACTGGATAAGTTAGCTGAGTACTAATAAGAAATGCACATAAGGAAACTTTCAGAGGGCAGAAATAGATGCAACTAAGAGAATTAAAAGTGACACTGACTGACATACACGAAATGTGCCTGTGCCTCCCAACCACACTGGAAATCCTGAACTGTTAGTAGTGGGGCATTAATTTTTGTCAGAAAGCTTAGAATAAATGTTTCTGTGGTTCTACCTAGCAATTTTAAAAACCACACCCAAGCAATCAAGCTGTTTTCATGTAATTTAACTCTATCCCAGAACAAAGCTCAAGAATACTTATAGAAATATATTAAAAATTTCAAGCACATAAAAAAGTTAAAAATCACAATGTCTGGCATTGAATCAAACATTAGCAGGGAGGTAAAGAGACAGGAAAATATACCGAAAACAACAACAACAAAACTGACTCATAACTGTCATAAATGTTAGGATTGACAGACAAAGACTATAAAATAAGGATAATGAAAGTTACACACATTCAAAAATAAAGTAGGGATATGGAATATTTTTTAAAAAATCAACTTCTCAAGATGAAACTTATAATTTTGGAGGTAAAAATTGATTGGGTAGGGTTATAGGCAGAATAAACACTGCAGAAGAGCTTGGTGAGCTAAGGGACATAGCAGAAAATACTATTCCACATGAAACACTGAAAGGAAATAAATATTTAAAAATAAAAAAAATTCAAACAAAACAAACAACATCAGTGAACTGTCAGAGGCATTAAAGCAGCTTAATATACAGGTAATTGGATTCCACAAATGATAGGGGAGGGAATAAAGAAAATAATGTTTGGAGGGAAAAAGGTAGACATATTAAAAATTTGGTGAAAATTAAAAAAAAAACACCAAAAAACAAAAGCAACACAAGTCCAAGAATCTGCACCTACTTCAAGCATAAGAAACATGAGGAAAATTACATGAGAGAATTATCAGGCTGCATTTCAGGGAGAGAGAATGTAGAATAGGTCAGTACCTCTATACTATCAAATTACATGAACTCTATGATAATAGAGCATAGTAAAATAGTCAGATAAAATAGTGACATTTTGTATCAAAGAACAAGGATAAAGATGGCAATAGACTTCTTGTCATAAACTATTCCAATAATAAAACAGGAACAAGATTTTAAATACTGAGATTTAAAAAAATAGACCCAAAAAAGAATTCTTTATCCCAAAAATCTATTTTTCAAAAAGTCAAAAGCAAAATACAGACTTTCTTCAGATGAACATTTATACTACTAATGGTGAAAAGAGAAGAGTCAGAAATTACCTAAATTAGGAGTGAGAAAAGTGACATCAGTACATTATCAAAAACATATTAAAGAAATATTATAAACAATTTTATATGAGTAAATTTGATTAAATGGACAAATACCATGAAAAACACAAACTACCCAAGCTCTCTCTCAAAGAAATGGAAAAACTGAAAAGCCTAGTATCAATTTAAGAAATTGAATTTGTAGTTTTGAACCATATGTTTCACTACAAATTCTTCTAAATATTTGAAGAAATTATACCCTTTCTACCCAAATACTTTTACCTATTTGAACAGGAGGGATTACTGTCCATCTCATTCTAGGAGGCCAGAATTACACTAACATGAAAAGCAGACACAGGCATTAAGAAGGAAAGAATGCCACAAACCAGTATTCCTCATGAAAATAGATTTAAAATTTCTAAATAAAATGTTAACAAATCAAAGGCTACAACTTGTGGAAAGGATAATATACTATGACCAAGAGGGTTTACTTCAGGAATGAAAGATATGTTGAAAATGGGAAATTTATCAAACTCATTCATTATATTAAGAAATTTAAAAACATAAATCATATAACATATCATCATAGATTCAGAAAAAGAATTTACAGAACTGAGCATTCACTCCTGATATCAATTCTCAGGACTTTAAGAGCAAAGAATTTCCCCAAACTCCTAAAGTGCTTCTACAAAAAACCAACAGGCAACATCATGACAAGGATATCCACTCACAATATGTTTAATATTGTATAGGACATTTTTGTCAATGAAAAAGGAAGGAAAAGAACAGAAGTCAAGCATACTGTCAAGGAAGAAGTAAAGGTTTCCATCTTTAAGTGATGAAAACTCTAGAATCATTACTGGAACTAATAAGTTTGAAAGATTGTAGGGTATATGATTGATATACAAAGTAAAATCAATTTCATTTATATACTAGCAATAAGAATATAAAAAATTAAAAATACTATTTAAAATAACATAAAATTGAAATATTTAAGGATAAATCTCACAAATATAAGAAATACATATACCACAAAAACTATAAAAATACCCTTCTCATGAATCAGATGATACAATATTTTTGTGATTTAAATTTTCCCCAAATTGATGTATAGACACAAAGTAAGAACAATCAAAATCTCATTAAACTTTCCGATACAAACTGACAAACTAATTCTAAAATTTACGTAAAAATACAAGGGACCTAGAACAGCTGAAACAATAATGAAGAAGAATAAAGTTAGAAAATTACTACTACCTGACTTCAAAATTTAGTATAAAGCTGCAGGAAACAAAATACTGGCATCAAGATGGACAAAAAGATCAATGAGTAGAAAACCAGAAATAGGGACAAACACTATTAGACAAATGTGCCAAAGGAATTCAGTGGAAGCAAGGATAGTGTTTACAACATTTGTACTAAAACAAATAAACACAAACCAAAAAATGAAGACTAGGATCTATACCTCAAACTGTATTAAAAAATTAACTCAAAGTAGATTGTGGACCAAATTGTAAAATTTACAACTTTAAACTTTTTGCAATGAAACATAGTAGAAAATATTTGTGATTTGGGGTAAGACAAATATTAGATATAACATTAAAATATGATCAGTTAATATGTGTGTATGTGAGTGGGCATGTGTGTGTGTGTAAAATTTGGACTTCGACAAAATTAAACTTGCTCACTGAAAGATATGTTTGAGAGACTGAAAAGATGACAGACAGACTGGGAGAAATAATGTGTGAACCATTTTTCACATTTAAAAAAATTGCATCCAAAATATACAAAGAACTCTCAAAACTCGATTACAAGGAAACAACTCAATCAAAAATTGGCAAATATTTTACACCGACATTTCACCAAAGAAGACATGGATACTCAACATCATTAGTCATTAAGGAAAAGCGAAATAAAATCACAATGTGTTGGCAAGGATGTGAAGGAATTTGAATTCTCAGACCCTGCTGGTGGGGCTATAAAATGGTACAATCACTTGCACAATAGTTAAACCTATACCTACCATACAATGCAATCATTCCACAGCTTTGTATTTACCCAAGGGAAAAAAGTAAGCATCCATGTCAAGACTTGATGTGAATGTTCACACATACCAGGTTTATTTGTCATAGGCCAAACCTGGAGACAACCCAAATGTGTCTTAACAGATCAATGGTAAACAAACTAGTATACCCACACAATGAAACAATTTTCAGCAATTAAAAAGAATGAAACACCAGTATATGCTCCAGTATATTATGAATCTAAAAATAGTTATGCTGAGTGAAAGAAACCAGATCCTCAAAAAAGTACATACTATATGATGATTATATTTATTAAATATTCTAGTACAAGCAAAAAGTTTATAGTACAAGTAAGCATATAAGGGTACAGGGAGTCAGGGAGGTTTAGGAGGGAGAGATTACAAAATAAAAAGAAGAAAGATTTGTGAGTATTGATAGTGTTCACCATCTTGATTGTGCTGATGGTTACATAGCATATATTTGTTTCAAATCATATCAAGTTTTACAATTAAATATGTACAGATAAGTTGTGTGTCAATTATACCTCGAAATATAATGGCATTAAAATTATATATAAGAAAGAAAATGAAGATACTTGATAGTTTTTCAGAATACATCTCCATTTTGTCCATTTTGCACCTTCACTGATTGTGATGTTATTTAATTAATAATCTAGATTATGTGATGTGCAGCTGCTAATGGTGCACAGATGATAATGGGAAGAGATATTTTAAAGAAAAAAATTACAGAGAATATGGATTTCCTGAAAGGAGAATTTATGACATGAATTAGCCTAAACAAAAAGGACAAAATAAATATGTATTGAAAGAGCCAATATTTTAATATTTTCAGAACGTATATTTTAGCACAAGAAAAAAAGGACAAGAATAAAATGCTGATACTAATGAAAAAATAATGTGTACCCAAACGTGAATTTAATTTGTTAGGATATCAGGACAATGTTTTTTGCTTTTACTTTCCCATGAACTCTAAAAAAAAGCAATCCAGTTAAAATTTAAAATAATTTAACTTGACATTGAGAAAAATGGAACTTATTATTTTTTGATTCATACTAAGTATAAGAATCAATTGATGTCATACAAATGGAAGTATGTTATATGCCAATATAAGAATTTATTACCCGTATCACTTTGCAGAGTGCTTAATACTTAGGTGTTTAAAAAATAGTTATTGACTGGCTTAAATTATTAACTGTATATGTAAATTTATAAAATGTAAAAAAATTTCTTGATTGCTTGAAGTTATCTATGTTTGTAATAAGATTGAGTTTATTTTACAAATTCAGACAAAATTTAAAACAAGATAAGTTCTAAAGCAAAGTTCTAAAATGGTTCCTAATTAAACTTTTTTTCACTTGGACCCATTTTAAAATCTGTAAAGTTGTTAAATCCATGCCGTCCTCCATTTCTAAAGGCTCTACTTCTGGAGAGCTGAGGATATGTAGTCTATTAGAGTCTCAGAAAGCTAATGTTTTATTCCCAAGATCTAAATTCTATTTTGTGCTGTATTTTTTCGGGAGAAAAAAAAATACTATCAACTAGGACCTTAAAAGCAGAAACTTATTCTGGAAAAGTTTAATATATGTATTAAAAAACACAGACAACACAGAAGGAATGACGGTATTATATATTTAATAAAAAATGGACCTGGGCATTGTTATGCCCCTCCCCCTCCTTTAAACAAATTATCAAATTAGAACAATTTTAAAACTTTTTATTTATACTCATTTTGGAAATCTGAGAAAACCAAGGTTATTACATTTGCACCTTTCCTTTCAGTAAAAGATAACAAAAAATGTTTAAAAGATTTATCTCTATTTAAAACTTTCTTTGTGTCCGACACTGTATTGTTTATCAACTTTCGAAAACAAAGTTGTTTTTTTTTGAGATGAGTAGCGTCAGCCATCTTTTTTTAAATTTTTAATAGTAAATAAGTGTCAGAACTGGGATTTGAACCCAGATTTCAGGTGCATAAAAAGCCCATGTTCAAGTACACGATCTTTGCATTTCATCCTAGAAGAGAAGTGTGAGAGAATGCCCGCCATATGTGAGTGTGTGAGTGCTCGTGTGACTGGCTGAGAGCAGCTTTAGGGATGGGACCGTATAGTTCTATGGTAACAAAAATGGGGCTGTATTCTACAGACCTAACCAGTTATGGTCACCTGGAAACTTTTTTACGTATTTTAAAATGCATAAATCTTGTTTAGTTAGAGATACTGTTTAAACTCTTGATAAATATGTTAGATACATTTATTTTTTTTTCCCTGTAAAAATGTTGATGTAATGAAAGTTACAACATCAGCCAATGATTCTTAGAATAAATGAAGGCAAAGTTAGAAGCAACAGTTTTCTTCTATGAAGTTGGTTAGATGAGGTTTAAATTTTGTAGGGATTTTAAACATAATTTAAAAATGAAACTGAAATTTGACAAAGTTTATTTATTCCTTAATTTTAGATTCTTTGAGAAGAAAAGTATATTTAGATGAAATGATTGTCAAAGAATTACTAATCTGTTATTTCCCTAAATAAGGATATTGTATAAATTGTCATTGCCATTTCATTGAAGCCATGTTTACTTTTTAAACCATTTTGAATGAAAAATTCCCATTTAAAAGCAGATAGCAAAATACGATGACCCTATCAAAATAAACTCATAAACCAGACTGAAAAATGATTAACATTTTGGTATATTTGCTTCATTTGTACATTTTCCTCAATTAATTTAGAGCAAATCCCAGATATCAAGAATTTTCTTACTGAATAGTTTAGCAAACTTAAAAAAATAAATATATTTTCTTAATGATAACAAGCATGATTCCATTATTATACATATCAAAATTCAATCATTCTTTATCATCTAATAGCTCATCTATATAGAAATGCATTTGCTTCCAAAATGTAAGTTTTGGAATTTCCCCAATTCTGAAGAGAATGTTCACAAGTCCAATAATTAGATTTTATTATACTGTTCTCTTAAACTGCTAAGAAAAGACAATTTACATTTTAAAATCTCTAAATAATGCAGAACCCTTAACTGGAATTACTATAGATTATAATAAAGTCAGTAATTAAGTATATCACTATGTGTCAGAACCATGAATCTTTATTACAGAAAGGCCCCAGTGTAAGGATTGGCACTTACAAACCTTTCCCATTCTTAATTCCTAATTATCAAATAATGAGTTGGAGATTAGGCAGGGTATGTTAATTATTCAAAGTGACACAGCTAATAAGGGTCAAAAACACAGAGAGACCGGTAATGCCAGTACCTCTGGACTCCCAGTTGAAGACTTTTGACATTATTCAGGTGAAAACCTATGAATGGTGATTGAAGTATTGAGCATTTTACAGTATTAGATATTTTGCTCAAAAGATATTCTAAATATTCCAATTTTAAGATATGATTGAGAAAAACAAATAAGTATCATTTCCTATAAATAACTACCTACAAATTATTTAATAACTTCTCAAAACTTCTGTTGAGAATGGCCAAATCTTATGTTTGAAATTTCATTTCGATAATGTAATTGGCTATAATAAAGTTTTAAGAAATGCCAAACAAAGCAGTCACACATGGGCATACACCACATATTATTTTCCATTCAAAGTGTATGCCCACTTGGTAAGGGATTCTGCTTGGAGACTATAAACCTTGTCACCTCACCTTCAGTGCCCATGGCCCTGTATACTTACATCAGACTAGCCTCATCATTTTAGTATTAGAAAATAACCACTAGAAGGTATCCAAATAAATTGCCCACTCTCATAATTATCAGTAAATCTGAATTTTGACATCTTAAAGAAGACCCAATAAATAATTTAAGCATAAAAAATTGACAGAATTTTTTTTATTTGGACTGTGTGGAAATAAAAGTAACTAAGTTTGCTTATGCTAAATAGAAGCAAATATGTTTTCTTGACATGTAATGAGCTTTAAAACTTCTGAAATAAGACAAGTTAAATTTCTATGAATTGTACATATATTTACATACTATATTATTTTCTTATCAAATAAATTTGTCCCTTATATTGTACTTTTCTTTGCACCCAATTTTTAAAAATCATATCTCAATGAGATAAAGAACCGCCTTGTTAATGAACTTCCTGAATTCACGCCAAAAAAAAAAAGAGAGAGAGAGAGTGAGAGTAATAAACATACCTCACTTTTTTTTTCTTTAGATTGTTTGGCCTTTTGGCAACTGATTTCATGTCTGAATTCAACTATATAAAGGAACAGTTGAAAATAAACCTCTAAACTCAAAGATCTTGTGTTTTGGCTTGGTATCTCTCCAGTGATTTACTGGTGCCCAGGAGTTGCTTTAAATCAGAACTAAATGGCTATTTGTTAGTAGATATGTCTTCTGCCCTGCAGAATGGCTTTTCTTGTCCTTGCAGAGCACACTTCATAAATAAAACCTACACTCATACTAGAATCAGTCCCAAACTTTATTTTACCTTCCTACAAAACAATCTGTATACACCATTTTTGCAATAATGTTGAAATAGATGGCTTCATGATGTAGTATATTCCAGTTTAAAACAAGTGAAACTCTATCAAAAGAGGTTCTAAAGCATTTTTATATCCCCATAAATAAGCCTGGATTTGAATCTCAGAATCGAATGTGAACTAAAACAATTTATTTTTCTGAAGTAAAATATATAACACAGCAATAGTGAAAGTGAAAAGAAAAGATGTCAAACATTTTTTATATCTTGTGACATAGGAGAAACTTCTATAAGTATGGTCAGAAAAGCTGAGTGTGAATTTCTATTTGATCTAGATTACGGTCTTTAATAAGTTCTTCTCTGAAAAATGGAGATATTAATACCTACCATATCAGACTATTAAGAACATTTAGCAAGATAACAAACCTATTTTTGCAGTGCCCTACACAGTGCCCGGCTTAAAATTGCTCAAAATTGCTCATGAGGTTGAAAATGTGACTTGCAATAAACCCTGGGCCCCTATTTAAACATGCTCTCTCCCTCTCACATTATACATAAACGAATACATATACACATCACGAACAATTAAAAACAAACAAAAAATAACAGAACAGTAATAAAGAACACTTGTGCTGTTTCACAGAAATAATCAATATTTGTTGTCATTCTCTTTTAGAAGCTCTGAATCTTAACTGTAGTATAACATATGCTTTCAGAATTAAGTAACACATAGTTAATTAATATTTTGATCACTGATATTATCACCATTTTGGTTTAAGATTGGGGTTCTTAACGTTTTTTGTTCCACATACCCCTTTGCCAGTCAGGTAAAAATGACAGACTTCTTCTTAGAATGTAGCAGCAGATAGTTTTAGGACACTCAACATTGGCATGTATTTAAATTAAATTTTAGGACTATTCAAAATTACATTTTACAACTTTCCCATAATTTCAATACCTGATAACCTAACGTGGTTCAACATCTGTTCCAAAAGTCATTTGAAGGAGACATTTGGAAAATAAAGTTTTCCCACATGTTATAAATCCATCTCTGCCATCCTTACCAAAATTTTGCAGGCAGTTATCCATTGCACTCAGAACATGCTACATCAAAATAAAAATGATGCTAAGTCCACACTATACTGTGTAATTTTTAATAAATGTATCATACCTGTACCAACACGTCCCCCCAAAATAATGTTTCTTTTGAATTTTCAATTCATGCTTATAGGATCATTGAAATCTTTCCATGGGCCCCTTGGAGGTCCGTGGATCCCTGGCTAAGATGTTCTGGTTTAAGAGGACAAGAAGACTAAGAAAGAAAGGAAAGAGTTATTTGGACATGCTGTAATTTTGTTGTTCATGTTTTAAATTGGGGGAGAGAGGTGGAATAAAAGGAGAATGGATATGGCCAATGGTGCAAAGTAGAATGACTATCAAAATTTGACTATCAAAATTAGAGCAGCAGTTATGGAGTTATGGGAAATATCCATACCTTTGTAAAGGGGTGCTAAATACCAAGGTAGAAGGTAAAAAATTATATGCAGTTTTCCCATTAGTTAATGCTCTAAAATATCAAATTAAACACATAGCAATTAATTAAAAAAGATAGGTATAGAGGCCATATTATGCTTCTATAAAGTCATTTTATTAAAAACTTCACTCAGGTTGCATAAACTTTATTCAGGTGACTATTTACTATTTGTGTATATCAATTATTGTATGGTGCAATTAGGAAGCCATTTACAAGCATGACTGTTATTTTCTGAATGACACATATTTCAGTTGATTTTCTTCATTTCCTTTGTTGTTATTTTTATGTAGTTAAAACCCTTTGTGTCACAGATTCCATTGAGAATTTTATGAAAGTTACTAAAACTCTGCAGAAAAATACAGAGACAACATTTTGTACATTCTTTGAAGGGATTTGAAAGAGTAGTTCCTGTTGTAATATTTTTCTTGTAGAAAGTAAAATTACTAAGGTGTTAATCATGAATCCTTAATTAGAAAGAAACAGACAGCTCTAATTACCAGATAGCCTCAACCATGGTTCCTGTATGGGTGAATAAAATTAAATATACCTCCATATTTCTGAAGGTTAAGAGCCTAGTTTTGGTGCAGAAGAACCCACAATCAATTCAGGTTTAGTTTTCTCATCAATAAAATAGAGGCAATACCTGTTTAATTGGATTTTTCAGGATATTGAATGAGATGTTTATATGCTAATTACATATTAACTCGTTCATAGTGGGCATCTAAAATTTTATATGTATAAATGATGATAGCTGACATTTGGGTAATTTTTTTTCAGGGAAGGAAGTATGGCACAGGGAGTAAAAAATCCCAGGGCTTGACTGGTATTCTCCTTCTCTTAGCACCTATAAAGCTGGATGTTATGACTATGGTAAGAGAATGGAAGGCAAGAAAAAGGTTCCAGTTCATCAATCTTAAATTTCCTTTCATAAGAACAGAAAGTTGGGTATAGGAGAAAGAATATGGATGTTAGAATCTGACAACTGGGTACAAATTTCTCCTTGGTCATTTCCTAGCTCTGTGACTTTTAGAGAGTTACTCTTCTTTTCTGAGCCCCCAATTTTTCATGTTTAAAATGTGATTATAGTTCTACCTCTGAAGTTTGGAGAAAGGTAAAATAAGGTAGTGTTGTCAATGAACTCTTACAGTTTTTGATATAGTATCTATTCCAAAATAACACACATACACGTACATATATATACATATATATTAAATGATTAATTGATAATATAATATTCACTTTTGATTGCTTATATGATCGATTATTCAAAATGATTCAATAATCTTCTTTCTATATTACTTGCACTTTCCAAAGACTTTTTACATGCATTTTCTTAATTTGTTACTTGCAAAATCCACCTGAGTGGTGGATCATTCATTGCACTATTATTACCTTATTTTAGAGAGAAGAAATCAAAGGCTTTCAACAGTAAAGTTGGCAACTCACGGCCACTGGTTTCAAAAATATTAACAAGAAATGATTGGACTTCATCCAAATTCAGATTCTTAATCCAAAATCACTTTCACTAAACTACTTCCCCACTATTACACAGTGCTCTTCATTGACATTGAAAGCATATTAGGTTGCAAACCCAAACATTTTTCTAAAAAATACCATATTGGTTAAGAGCACAGACTCTAGTGACTGCCTGGAATTCAGTATCAGTTCCATTACTTACCTTGGACAAGTTAACCTCTTGAGCTACAGTGTACATGTTTAATAATAGTAAGTACCTCATAGGGCTGTTATAAGATTAGATCAATTAGCATTTGGAAAGAGGTATGGGCCTGCCACTGAAAATAAACTACATAGTGTTTGTCAAAAATTACTGCCTTATGTAGATGTGGAAAATTCCTAAATCAGATGTTCTAAGTGGTTAAGGATTTTGTACTGAGAGTCCTGAGAATCTGATGGTGGCTTGCCCAGTAAAGCCCCTAAGGTGAGTCAACCCAGGCCCTGAAATGATAAGCAGCTTAATCAAACCCAGAAGTGACAGAATTAGACATTACAAAATCATGGAACATAAAATAGGCTTTGCCTTTAATGTAGATTTTTTTTTCACAGCACTCTGATAGACATTTTCCAAAGTACTTCACAATCCAAGCTCAAGTTTCTACTATACAAATAATACAATGGGACCTCCTCAAAATTAAAAATTTTTGCACCTCAAAAGAATTTGCCAAGAAAGTGAGAAGGCATCTGACTCAATGGGAGAAAATATTTGGTAACCGTATATCTGATAGGAACCTAGTGTCCTGCATATATAAAGAAATCCTATACCTCAAAAATAAAGACAAACAACCCATTTAAAAATGGGTAATTGATTTGAATAGACACTTCTCCAAAGAAGAAATACCAAATGGCTATAAAGATGTTCAACATCACTAGTTATTAGGGAAATGCAAATCAAAACTACAATGAGATTTCATCTTAAACCCATTATACTGGTGGCTATTAAAAAATTAGGACTGCCAAGTGTTGGAGAGCATGTGTAGGAATGGGAACCCTCAGCCACTGGTAGTGGGAATGCAGAATGGGGCAGCCACTGTGGAGGACAGTAAAATAATACAATCATAATCATAAAAGCAATCATTAAAAAATTAGTTACGTCTCACTTATAAAGCCCTGGTGCCTACACTAGGCACCCCGTTATTGATGCCGATTTTATTTTCTCTTATCTCCTTCCTTATGGTTTTCTTTTCATCTCATTCACTGGAGCCATGTCAATCAGAGTTCAGTCCTTCACACTCAGTGCCTCCCTGACTATCTAGCCTGAGAATCCATTTCTCCACTAGCTAGGTCATGCTAATGCCTCAAGAGTTGAGATATGTAACTTGCCCTGCCATCCTTACCAAACTTCTGTCCTCTGGCACCCAGTGTGTATTTTAGGAGGTATATTCCTTAAATGAATCTTTTACCATTTTCCTCTCTCAGTTCATTTATCTATCTCATTCCAAGTAATGTCCTATAGACTGGGGAGTGGGAAGGTTAGGAGAAGAGCATAAACCCTAATAAGGTAAGGTCATTCTTTTCAGTATGAATAGTGAACTAGAGTTTGAAGATGGAACGGAGAAGAAGGAATAGCTGTTTTGTGAAAGGTGAGTGAAAGATAATATTTTTCGAGAAAAGGGTACTTCTAGTGGTTTGAAATGACATTCAGGAACTATGACTTCTCAATAATAAGATATAAGTTGTAGGTAATTAATAACAGGGAAAGCAAAGAATTTTAATTAAAATGGAGGTTGGCACAGTATTTAGAAACAAGAAACTTTATGAGACAATTTTGATTTAGATCAGAGGACATTATACGTGTAAAGATCCATGCATGTTTTTCTAATCGATAATTTATTCTTTTACTTTTCAAACTTCCAAGAAATTATAATAATTATTTATTTGGAAGTGCACACTAAATGCTTTCTCTTTGATTTCTGTAAATTAAATATGAAGTGTGCGATTACTAAATTTAAAAAATGTTTCTTATGGAGTATTTTTTTAATGTATTGAAGATTTGGGTGAGATTTGAAATATGCAAGGTGATAGATTTAATGCAGACTAGATCAGGGTTATTTCTTCAGTGGAACATGTTTCAAGTAGCTGACACCGTTGAGTAAGCGAAAAGGGAGAAATGTTTGACTTTAAGCAACATGAATAATGCCGTTCATCAGTAAATGGCAGGAAACTTGAAAGTGCATGATCATATTCTTCCTCATAGAGAGTCAACTTGATTCTATATCCCAGAGGATATGAAGTGCTTATAAATCTGCCTTGCCTACATGAAGAGAGAAAAATGTTCATTTCAGGTACACAAGCACAAACTCTGTGACTTGCCTTGCCATGTACTCTAGCCTTCAAATAAGAGGTAGCAGAAGTAATGAAAATGTTGAAGATGAAGTTTCTTACTAACATAGAAGTTCCTGATGCCCCTTTCCAGAATTACTTCATTATGAAACCAAATAAATATATTTCAGCTACTGTAACTAAAAATCAGTTTTTACCATTTCAAATCAAGCATGGGCAAGGGAGATCAATCCCAGGTGACCTTTTGCAGATAGCAACCCTATGATGATTGTTTTGCATCATTTGATGGTAACTTTTACTCCTCCATACTTAAGGAAAAAATGTGTAAGCAAATGTTTCACTTAATATATAATTATATTCTAGTTTTGTGTTTTAGTTTATACTGAAAAACAATTAGTTTTTACCAAATCGTGCCATTTCCATTTTATCCTCAGTTCTGCAAAGTAATAAGCATGACTATACCACAGGGTTATCGTGAGGAGTAAAGGAATTAAAAAACACCAGTCACTTACAGGATGTGCTCATGTATACTCATGACTACGGAATTATACTATTAGATGTTGGCATGCAAGTTACACAATCTACTTGCTTTCTCTATGGAACAATATGAGAAATATTTATTAGGCTCCTTAAAGTCCATTGTAACAATCAAACAATCAAACAAAAGCAACTAAAAATCCTGTGGGATAAGTGCAACATATAGATGATCATTTTTGGCTTAGTATCAACTGTATGAACCAGATACAATATATTTCTACTCACATTCCTCTCCTCCAAAAAAATAGAGGGATAAAAAGTTAATTTCTTCAAGGAAGCATGCATTATGTGATTTTCCTATGTATGTAAGAGGAAAAAATAGCATCCTAAATATTGTGGTAAAAAGTTTGCATGTAATTTTTTATAAATTATGCATTCACATACATTTAACTAAATATAAGTTGTTTATTTGATTGCCTGCAATCAAATGGGGATTAAAAAAATATGAAACTGCTATTAGCTAATTTATAACTTAGCATATAGTTTGTGGTTCTACTCCATTAACAGTCAACAGGTATATGTTGAATTCTATTTTAAAAACAAATCAATCATTAATTTAAAGTGGACCACATGCCTTCCTGAATATTTCCTTTCCATGAAAATTATGGTGAGCAGATTTCCTGTTATATGTTATTGAAAAGAAGTAGAGTATGAAAATGTTTCTGAAATGTAAGTCCATATCCTTTACACAGGACACGTATCCTCGTAAATCAGAGATTTTTTTAAAAAGGAGATGTTGATTGAAAGAAAAATTACAAATAAGACTAATGAATGTATTAGAAAAAATTTTCTTTGTTCAAGGATATTAATACCAATTCTGACTCTACATATTGAACACAAATATATTGTCTTGTTATTTACATCCTCAAAGTATGCTATATTTAAAGAAAGTTTCAAGAATGACTTCTAAAAATCAAAGTGTAAGTGATATATAATATATAGTTACCATAGGCACATGGTTAATGGTTAACTTAGACAATGAGTGTACAATCTCTTCTTCCTCCTTTCATTTTTTTCTTGTTGATTTTCTTATTATTTTTTAATACATTGCAATAACATTGGAGCCAGAAAAATGTATTTACAGTAAACTCACCAGATGAACAGTGTCATACATCCTCTCCCCTTTATATTTCATAGCTCTCTATGTAAATATGAGCTAATACCATAGAAAACTCTGATTAATATTAAAAGTGTAACTAAGCTTTACCTTATAAAATAATATAAAGTTTGTGATGTTCTACATGCTCTAACGTAAAATTATCTGAAATTGGGCTATAGAATTTAACTTCAACATGCAGAGCAAACGATTCAGTGTAAACATAACTCTGTTTATAACTACCTAAATTTGTAAAGGATGACACTGTAAGATTTAAATGTAATAAATAATTTAGTAATATTCTAGTACTAGAAAAACCTAGTATAACTTACATATTGAAGGACTGTACTGAACCCTTGTAACCACCGGTGAAGAAATACACCGCTACCTGCATATTATAAAGTATAGCAAAAGATTAATATCTGAAATTGCTGAAACTGGCTGGATATAGCCTAGACTTGCTATTATGACGGTCATTCTCAACTGGCCTCAGCCCTGTTTATACTTATACAAAACTTAGCCTCTCCCTTGTGTATACTTACTATTGTGATGGTAATTCTATATTGAAATTACCTTTGTTTATGGTTATCTCAGTATACTTGCCTTTGTGATGAGAATTCTAGACTGAACTTTCCTTTGTTTATGGTTAACCACTCCACCCTCCTGTTTGAAATTCACATAGAAAATCTTGTGACTGACCTCTATTCTGTACTTTCCTATCCCAGAATTTTGACCTCTGATAATGTCTATCACCTTATAATTCACCCTGGATGGTACCCACCCCACCATGTTCAACTCCTTAATCTTTGCTAATGAAGAAACCTGAATCCAGCTCTACCCCAATTATCCATTTAGCACCCCGATGGGATAAAATCTTAGAATTTCTGCAGTTCAGGGAGGCTTATTTGAGATTAAATATCTCAGGTCTCCTGCCAGTGCATAAACCCTCTTTTTCTTCCCAGCCAAGTTTGGTGCACCTGTCTATTCTGCTGCGCCAAGCGAACAAACCCAGATGAGGGCTGTCGTCCCATCAATACATTATGAATTAATACTTTAATTTTTAAAAGATTATTTTAAATAAAATATTATTTACTTTGCATTCACATTCTGAAACAAGAAAATCAGTACAACTTTTCTCACAAACACGCACACATAAAACAGTGTTTTACTTCTATTGATGAAGTATACTCAGAATGATAAAGTCTTGCTTACGTGTAATAAAGTGATTTATTCATAATAATGATAATGAAGCCACTTACGCAGCAAAATCTTTTGTAACATGGTTTTTTCTATGCCTTGTTTGCTTTTATTTGTACATTTTCTGCATCCTAAAAGCCATTTTAAAACCAAAATCTTGTTTGCAACACAGACAAGCTTTGAATCTATGTGGTAGGAAAATTTAACCTTGCTAACAGTTTGCAACACAATCAAGGCTGGTGGGTCCTGGGGGTGACTAGGGGTACATGCAGGTGATGGGGATGAGACCAAAATGTCCTACACTTGAAAACTGTGTAATGAATTGAATCCAACACAATTTAGTTTAGTTCTTTGGTTTTGTTTTCCACATTTAATATATTTTCAGAAGAGCAAGTGCTTATTTACAACTGTCTTTAAAAAATAACACATTGCAAAATAATGTGAAATAGGATTTTCAATCATTTCCATTTCAATAAGTGGGCAGAATTTAATAAGATATATACATGCTTACCTAAAAGGTCAAGTAATAATATAGAATATGCATAATGACTGTAATTTATATGAAAAAATTAAAATAATACTTTTGAGATCCTGGCTTTGTTTCCTTGTATTTCATCTTTTGATGAGAAATTCAAGTACTCAGGAAGAAGTTGTATACAACACAAGGCAATTTTGGGTTAGATGTCTTTAATCACTGACCAAAATGTTAGAAGGTTTGTTTTTACCTACTATTAATTTTTAACTTTTTCAATATCCACATCCACTATAATTAGTTACTGTTCAAAGACAAGTGTTTTTGTTTTAATAAACCTTATTTGTGAAACAAATTTACATGGTTAAATCATGATTACAACCTAGGATCTCTCATACATCTAGAGTCTGCCTTTTAAAGATATGTTACAAAGCATACTCTCAGTGCTCACTAGTAAAGAGATGTAAATGCCAGAAAAAAATCACTTAGACAATAAAATATATGTATGATCTGATTTCTTTATATAAGTATACTTGAAGCACACAATTTTTAAATAAATATTAATTAAATATTTTCACTTAGAAATACAGCAATTTTCATTGAAAGAATTTGATTTTGCTCAAGTCCACCTCTTTGGTGAACTTTCATTTTTTTAATGAAAATTTAGAAACACTTATAAAATATGGCACAATGTCAAAGCACTTTGTTGGTTCTATGATATTTGACATGTACAACTATGAGAAAGAGTTTAAAAGCTTATTAAAGCACAGAAAGTTTTGGATGATTATTTTTTCAAGAGTGTTTTAAAACCCATGTGTAACAAGAAAATTGCTTTATCAAATCTCTAGATATTTCTAAGTTTAAAAGAGTTTTTAAGTGAAACTGTATGACAAGTTTGACATTTCTATAACATTTTTAATATAGCAAAAATAGACATAAAAATTTACCTTACAATTCACTTCATGAATGTTTGATGATATATTTTCTTCTTAACTATCACTGTAGTTGAGTTCTGATTTAAGAAAAGGAAAAAAACACATGAAAAACTTTTCAACTTCTATGGCATATGTTCCTATGCACAGTTTTAAGCAAAATGAGACAGTTATTATGTTATAAATTTCTCTATACCACTCAAGAATTCAACCCATGAAAGCATTGCATTCATTGAAGGGGGAAAATATTGAGGGGCTTGAATTACCAGGTATATTTTTTAAGGAAACAGCGTTTTGAGACAGAAACACCAGTTAGAATCCTAGTCCATCATTATCATCTCTGTGTGATCATGTTCTCCTACCTCCTATCACCTCAACTGATTATGACAGATGTAAAATATCCCTTGTAGAGCCCTGAGTATTAATGTAAATATTAGAATCCATTTTAAACACTTAGCACTGTACCTAATATATAGTCAATATTAAAATATGAAGTATTAGCAGTTAATTTATATACTATTAAAATGATACTTATGAAAATTTTAAAAATTGGTTCATATTTTATAATGTACATAACATATTTGTGGTTGAAGTGTAAATTTGAAAAGAATAAAATATTTATTTTATTACTTAAAAATATTAAAAGAAGATAAATAAAAGGTGAATATGTATTCTCAGAGGGTGATGAAGGCTTTTCAGAGGCTAAAAGCCAAAAAACAAGGATTGATATCCCTAACTTTCTCAGAGTCAGCTTTTCTAGTCCTTGAATATCAAAGTGCTTTGATATATAATTTTTATTTCTTAAAATGGTCAAATAGATACCTTAAATACTTTGGAAATAAGACAACAGAGCAGATTATTTATTTAACAACTATTTTTTTGAGCACCTACTATGTACTAATGACTAATATTCATAATGGGCATAAAACAGTGAACACAAAGTATAAAAACCCCTGCACTCCTAGTACTTATATTTCTGGAGGGTGGGAGAAGTGAGGAAGACAAAATTATACATTTAAATAAGTAAATACATACTGATTGTCAGACCAGAATACGTGCTATGAATAAAAACAATGAAGGCAGAATGGGGTTAAGAAGTGCTGAGTTTCACTGAAGTAGAAAAGTCAACAAGAATTCCTCTGCACTTCTAAACATGAGGGATAATAAAAATGTAAACTCCTAACCAGAGAAAGAATATGTTAGAAAATATATACATAACCATATAAAATGTGCTCTCACTTATTGCATAGGCCACTGTCTCAAAGCTATTCATACTATGTTGTACTCCATTTCAACTCACTCTGCAAGTTACAAGCTTATTTTATATTCACAAAAACTAAGGTTGTCCAAAAATTAGAAAAGATATGTTGCAATATAATAAAAAATATGATAAGGTTTGTTGTAATTAAATTATATATTTTAAGAACCAGGCCAATTTGAAGTAAGAGTTTGAATGTTAAAGAATCAGAATTTCTCAGTAGGAATCTTAGCAAAAAAAAAAAAAATTGTATTTGACGTAATCTCCTCCCTTAAGATTAGTCCCCCTTCCAGGATAGTTCATAACCAGGGATTGATTGTCATTAGGGTGCAAAAGCCTGGCCTTCTTATTCCAAATACAAATGACTCTAAATGTGCAAACCACTTTGAGAACTCGCCACATACTATATTGAGACCTATTTTGTGAACAATCTACTTCTTGCTCTACTCAATCTCATTTTTCTCTTCTTCTTCTTTCTATATACATTTTACAAGAGTAATGGCTCATTATTTTCTTGTATAGCAACTCCCATCACATTCTTTTTCCCAGAAAATTCACCTTATATTTAAGTCCATAAACTTCACCACTTACTGCACATATGGTGGGAAGAGTCTGGAGACAGACCCATTTGCATTTGAATCGGATTATGCACACTCCCAATTTACATTATTTTTATTTTGGCAAATTCTAATTGTTCCATTGAGGCCACCTTGAGAAGGGAGAATAATATACTTATCTACGTCATGGAAGGGCATGAAGCTGCTGAGGCAGGTACACATTCAGAAATGTGAAACATCAAGTTATATCTTGGTGACAATAATTGTGGAAATTCCACAGAAATAACCTGAAACCTAAGAAAATATCGATCTGAGAATCTCTTATAATAAAAAAAGAAGATGGAAAAGTATGCAAATTATCCACAATTTTTATATGCAGCCAATAAAATTATGTGTGTGAAGATTTTAAGGACATGGAGAAATGTTCACGACAAAGAGTAAGCAGTTTCATATAAAGAGTATATAGTTGTATAGCCTCAACCACATAATTTTTCATAGGAGGAGGAATTGCTTCCACATGTAAAAGGAAAAAAATGTATGAAACATCACAGAAAAGAGCAATGAGAAGTAATGTTGAAAAAGTAGCAAAGGCACTCTTGAACAACTGAGCAATTCTATAGCCAAGGTACTAATTTCAAATTGTTTATGAAAGATTATTGTCATCATTTATTATCTAGATTAAAATAAAATATACTTTTATTTCTTAGTGTCTAAATATTTATCAGAATAATAAATGGAAATTTTATAAATAGTATGTCTGTCTCTGCCAAAGAATATACTTCCATGTTGAAAGATTTCGATGATGGGAATGACTAAGATCTGCAACTATCAATGGAAAGATGGCACATGGTATGTTTATGAAAGAGGTAGTCAAAACGATTAAGAATATCTATTATATGTGGAGGCATTCTCAGAACTTGGAGTTGTCCTGGGTGGTGTCCCAGGGACAATTGCCGGATATTTTATGTCCTCCCATGGCCCCCACTGGATGGAACATGGGAAAGTGTGGGCTATGGTGTGGAACACGGGACATGGGGTGCAGCGATGCCCGGAGATATACTCACCAGACGCAGTGAATGTGACATGATGATGGGGGAGAGTTTTATTGTGGGGGGAGTGGTAGGGTGGGGGCAGTGGAGGCGAATGGGGACCTCATATTTTTTTAATGTAATATCTTTTAAAAAAATGAATAAATTGAGTAGAATTTGAAAAAATAAAAATAAAAAAATAAAAAAAATAAAAAAAATAAAAAATTTAGGAGAAGCACATTTTTTCTACTAAGAGCAGACTGGGTTTATATATTGAAGCATGTTAATAAAATGTGATATATTGCAAAAAGAAAGAATATCTATTATATATGCATAGGAAGCTATAAAGAAAAACAAGCTGGTATTGTGGTAGTGAAGACAAGGAAATGATGAATGAGAAACACTTGTATGATCATGCAATTTATTAGACATGGAGGGTGGAGGTAAGATTGTCAAGGCATAAACCCTAAAATAAAGAAATTGTAGTAAATCCATGAAATGAATTGATTGAAGTGGATGATGAAAAAAGCTAGTGAATGAGTTTGTTTGTATGTGTGTGCACACACATACACATAGAGAGGGAGATTTCACAACACAAGTATCTACACATAGGCATTTAAAAGGGTCTAGGACATTGGGAAATATAGATATGGCTGAAAATATAACATAGAAGTAAACCAAATTAAAAATCATGAAATTTGTAGCAGTAGATGAAAATCTAAGCAAGTAAGAATAAAGATTAGCAATGTTTTCTTCAGTGAAATTCCCATTTAAAGGGAAGCAGATTTGAGAAAAGCAAATCAGGGAATAAAATAAGGCATATTTATCTCTATGAAAGAGAAGCTAAGGATCAAAGTAACTAGTCCTTTCCACAATTCTACTAGGCCGGATGTTACCCCAGGCTTTGACTAATAAGACCCTGTTCTTTACCAACACATTAAATTTGGAACATTAAAACTAATTTAGTTCTACATATTTTAGGTCATACATGTAACTATTCAAAAATATATCCTTCATTTACTATGTACCAGGCACACTGGAATGATGTGGATTTACAAGGCAGAAGAGACCAAAGTACATGTGCTCTGGGAATTCAGAGCATAGCGGGGCTAAAGAAGCAAAACAACTAATTGTAGTGACAGGTACTAAGAGGTGGAGGAGGAAACGTTAGCAAAGGCTTCATGGAGGTTATTCCACTAGAATGGTGACTTAGAAGATGGGCCAGCAGGTGAGAGGCTTTCATAACAAAAGAAACATGTACTAGAGAAATACTTTTTGTCCATATTTTTTAATGGAGGAGGAAACATGAAGGTAAAACTATTTCCTCATCAACTATTCACCTTTTTAATTTGTCAAGCATCTTAACTATAACACATTGGTTATAAAATTACAATAACTGAATTTAACTAGCAGAATGGGAAAATCTACCATGTGAAAAGTGATGAACATGAACTTTGATTAGAACTGTTAAACCAAAAGAAGCCAGGGCCACATCATTTTGAATAGTATCGGACTTTCCAGATGGCAGAGGATATTAAAAGTCAGAAGTGACTGTTGAATATTAGGCATAGATAAAATGTTCAGAGTGTGACTATATATTTTAGCTAAAACCTTAGAAAGGTCAGAGTTCTGGGTCACACAATGTCCCTTTCAGGGCATTAAGGATGTGGCTGATGAATTTTCTCAACCAAAATTCCAGATAATAATAAGAGCCATAGGCCTTGGAACCCAATCAAGAAAAACTCAATACTTCAGAACTGTATGTGTCGGTTATTTCTTTTCACTTGTTTCTTTAGTTTCACAGAACCATATATGGATAAGAATGATGACTCTGGAATTGTACTTAATGGGTTACACCCAGCACCTTACCCAAACTGATTTAAATTTTGGACTTGGAGCTAAAGTTAAAATGAGGGGAGACTTT
This sequence comes from Dasypus novemcinctus, assembly GCF_030445035.2. Lineage (NCBI taxonomy): Eukaryota > Metazoa > Chordata > Mammalia > Cingulata > Dasypodidae > Dasypus > Dasypus novemcinctus. Next base: position 21,582,453 of record NC_080674.1, read on the forward strand.
TGGAAGGGGGTGAATATATCTTTCTATTGAGAAGGACACAAAGAGATTGGGAGAGCCCCACTCCTTGAAGTACAGGTCTGGTAATATTACCTCCTCTTCAATTTGCAATGTGCCTGTAAATGCAATGCATGATCAGTTCCTGTAATTTTTTATATTATATAATCTTCCTAGCAGGCATCAGATTTGCCTACTGTGTTTGAAAATGAAAATGAAAAAATACATGTATTTTTGTTTTTCAGTTTTTTTTTGTATGTGAGAGCACTGACTAGAAGCTAAGAGAAATGCTAGCCTGACAGCCAATAAGTGTAAGGGACTCTCAGTTCTACAACTACAAGTAACTAAATTATTCCAATAATCTGAATGAACTTGGAAGATGTCCCTGAACCTTATGGCTCAGCTTTGTGGAAGCCATCTAATCCATGTCTGGACTCCAGATCCAAAGAAACTTAGATGACAAATGGATCTTATTTTAGCCTTAAGTTTGTGGCAATTTGTTACCTGGTAATAAAAAAAATGTAATTATTATAAAGTGATATTAATAACCATCTAATTCCTAATTCAACGTTTTGACTTATCTAGTTAAATGTAAATGCATTATTTCAGTAATCTCAAAAGGCTTTTCCCACTGATTCTCCTTTTGAGAATGTTAACAATTACAGTAAAACTGTTTTTTTAAATTATTATTATTTCAGATTTTCTTAAATGTGCACTTAGCATTCAAAATCAGGAAAATTGTATTATTTAGAAAAAAAGAAGTTTGAACAAATAGCGTTTTTCCAAGTTAAAGCTAAGATTACTTATGAAATGCTTTTATAGTCTATTTGCATTGATCATTATAATTAATCCTTTAACACTTGGAATGTAAAAAGCACTCCATAAATAAGGATTGTTAAAAAATAATTACACTCTGTGGGGTTTGGCATTGTACTTCTACAGAACACTTTTACTTTGTCACACTGGAAAGTCATCATAAATACAACCCCACTACATAATATAATTAGGAGTGCAAGGAATAAATAATCCTTTGCTCCTTGATACAAGGTGCTGTTCGTTCATTAACATAAGGGTCATTTGTAAGCCAATTTTGTTAGTACCCTGAAACGACATTGTTGTTAAATTGTGATAAAGAGGAAACCATAAACTGGGAAAGAATTTTAATGGTCATTATCTTCATTAGCTAATGAGATGTGCTAATTATGTTCTTAAATGACAATGATTTAGTAGCCCTGGCATAAAGGGCTCATAAGGCAATAACTAGGCCAGCCCCTTTCAGTGTGTTTTAACACTGTTGGAAAGGACATAATAACTGAGAGCCCAAATGTGGTAATTATGTTAGGCATAATATTATTCATTAAAATGTCAGCTTTTCTGTTGTTCTTTCATACTAAATTATTTACATAAAATCTAAGGTACACAGAATGTGATATAGGGAATTGCATTAACTAGCAGTTTTTGAATTTGATTCTTGAGTCCCTGCTGGTCCAGGAAATGCTATCAAGAGATTTCTGAGGACAAAAATATTTTAATAATAATTAAGTGCTATATTTGCTGTTTTCATATAAATAAATGTGTAGACAATGATGCTGATGGTTAAAAAAAAAGAATGGGTAAAAATGTTGGTGCCTTAGCACAAATCAAGGAAGTGTCATACTAAGCCACACTAAGATTCATTATAGTTTTTAATACTACACACTTACAGGAAAAAAAGTTCCATGTTTTCCTTAATAAAGAAAAATAAATTATATATTAAGTATCAGCCATTGACTACATATCTTCGTGAAGAAATAGGAAGTATGCATGAAACATCTTTGCTGTGATCTGAATTTCAAATGTCATCTCCACAAAAAGCAGATGTGCAGTTTGAGTAATGAGCTAAACTAGCTGCTTTTTCATGGGAGGAACATTTCAGACATATTGTTAATATACAGACTGGTTTTGGTAGACATTTCCTTGAAAATGAACAAGGGCAGGCAGTCACTTCAATGAAAACAAATAATATTGTCAATGATAAAATTTAGGTTTTCAAGAAAAAAGAATAAATTTGGAAAACTTGAACTTGCCACTCTGACTTTGACTTAAATACTTAAGACATTTCTGATAAGACTATTGGTGATATTAACAAATGTATTTTTTATATTTTATTAATATCTTCAATATCTGAAGAGCTGTATATTTCAAGAGTCAATATTTTACAAATGTCCAGTGTTACAAAGTCGTGCATGGGAAAATGATTCATACAATGTATAAAATTAAGCAATAGATTTCAATAAAACAGAGGCCGAAACATTCAATAGTGTAGTTTCATGTTCCACTTTGTACCAAACTTTACATAAATTACCAAATGCTGAATTTGGTATAGGATCAAAAAATTCATAATTAACTAAAAAGAATATTAAAATACTTCTCTTTCCCACCTATATAGCTGGGTAAGGTCAGAATTTTCTTTACATCTTTTTCACAACAAACTGAATATAGAAGCAGATATGAAAATACAACTGTCTTCCCTTAAGCCTGACATTAAAGAAATTTGCAAACATTGTAAAACAATGCCACAGTAACCCAAAAGTTTTGTCTCAAAAAAAACATATTTTTATAAAATATTTATTTCAACAATGTATGGGCTTATTATTTTTATTGAATTTAAAATAGATATTTAAAAATCCATCAGTTTTCAGTTCTATTGCAATAAACATTGAGAGATATAAAACTCAGAAGATATTTGGGATCTCAATAATTTTTAATGGAATGAAAGGGTCTCGAGACTAAAAATATCAGAACCTCTGCCTTATGGTAATTGAAAGAAAGTAGACAGTCTGACCCCTTTGCAGAAGAAGTATTGGAGAGTAGAATAACATAGTTATAAATGTAGATTTTATAAACAACTAGAATATTAAACTAAGTGAGCTCATCTCTGAAAGATACATTGGAAGTACAATGAATATTTAGAAATAGGAAGAATAAAGTGTATTTGCCTCTTGGCTGGAAATTCTATATCCCTCTGATGGCAGAAACATGATTCTAGTTAGATATGCTCTTGTAAAAACCTGCTTCAGTCGTAGGGTAAGATCAATCAGTAATGTTTTTTTAATTAAATATGTTGTTTTGAATAAGAAATTGAGGAAAAGCCAATAGTTTGAAATTAATCCTTAAAGTGATGACAAAATCTTTAAGAGTAAGTAGGACAGGTGAGAATATTTTTATATTATAAAAAGATTCCATTAAAAAATCTGCTGTTAATATACAATAAGCAAAATCAATGATTTAATTTGTCAGTGACATATACTTAGTTCTTTTCAAATTTAGGGAAGTTCTTTTAGAAAATTTCACCATTAAAACATTGATTGTGAAATGAAACACAATATGTACAAACTATAACTTGCTAGAAAAAGATATTTTTCTTCAAGTAGAATACTCCAAGTGTCCATATTTGACTTTTTAACGTAAAAGTTAAAAAAAGGAATTCATTCTTATGGTTTCAACGCAAATAATACAATGGTTGCTCTAGTATATATGGGCATAAATATGCAAATACAAGACTACACAGAATGAAGGATTCCTTTTCTAGAAATGAGGAAGAATAGATTGTCAAAGAAAAAACTGAAATGCTAGGTAAAAAAAAATGGAATAAACTGTGAAATGCTTCCATGAGCTGGTACTAAGGTAGGCAATACTCAGCCTGGAATATAAGTGAAATAGGAATCCAGAAGATATTGCTGTTTCTAGAGAATCAGAACACTAATAGGTGTGAACTTATGGAATCTTCTCAAGGGAGAAGAATAGGAGATTCCAAACAATAAACAATCAAGCAAACAAGCAAGCAAGCCAGCAAGCAAACAAACAAACAAACAAAAATGCCTCACAAATACAAAAACAAATCCTGGACCGAGAATGGTACCAGAGAGAAGAATCTAGAGCAATTCAGCCAATTAGTGAATAAATGAGATGTCAGTTTATTCTTTCTGTTTGATTTAAAAGAATAAAAAAAGAGAAGAAAAGAATTATCTATTTTAATCATGAATATTTGGGTTCTATATACATAATACCCTATGATATTATGCGTAATACACTGACAGTTCTCTTGCTACGGATGTAAGATGCCATAAAAATGACCACAAGTCATTTCTGGATGCAGTGGTGGGGTTTTCTACGTCTACAGAATTGCATATTCTTTCCTTAAAATAGGGAACACTTTATTGATTCTATCTTCAATTTGGGAGAAAAGTACAACCAGTAGCTGTCCTCTTTTACTGAGTTTCTAAAATCTGAAAAGGTAAAATTGTCTGAAAAAATGAAGACAAAAATGAAATAATGTTTTAAAATTGTATCAAAGAGGATGACATAAGTATACAAAATCAGTTCACAATGTTCCCCCATGAAAATTTTCCCAGTTCTTAAAATCTATCATAATTCCAAAACATTTTGGTCAAACTGACTCTTGCTTTTCAATGGAGAGATAAGAAAACTGAGATAATGAATTTTAAAGCTTGGCAAATAAGGACGTTTTTATGCCATTTTTAGAAAAAAAATGTAATAGTAATGTTAATAGAATTTTTAAAAAATCTATCTTTCCTTTACAAGTTCAAGAGAAGAAAGCTATAGAATGATATTATCAGTACACCCTATGAGAGTCTTCCCTTTCTGCCCACGTTTTAGCAATATTTATAAGTTTCTGTTAACCACCCACTAATGATATAACTTTACATGGCAATTATACTGGTGAAAAAATTACTTCAAAGAAAAGACATTGTGGCAGTTTGAGATTAGTTATGAACCCTCCCCCCCCAAAAAAATAGGATTATGTTTGTAAACCGGTCTGTTCCTCTAGCCGTGATACCCTTGGATTCCTTTAGATTCAAAGGTTTTGCGTTTACTTGATTAAATCAAGATTAGGGCTTTGATTCAACCATTTCATTAGGGTAACTCAGGGTTAGTCCCCATCACCTTTGTGGACTGTATAAACAGACACTTGCAAAGAAGAAGATACACAGAGGACAAGAGAGAGCTCCTTAGACATGGCAGAGGAGACAGCTTTCATCCTGGAGCCCAAGGGAGAGATAAGCTATGTGCCTTATAGTTTATAGCTGACCCTGTGAAGAGAGCAGAGCAACTGAGCCTTATGCCAGCCTACAGCTGAGATGGGAAGAAGTAGGGCCCACAGAGTCTTAAGAGGAAGAATGAAGGAGAGACCAGGCAGACATGACCCACCATTTTGCTTCAACATGTGGCAACTGATTTTGGGTGAGAAATCAACCTCAAGTTTGGACTCTCTAAGGTCTTGTAACCATAAGCTTCTACCCCCAAATAAATACCCTTTACAAAAGCCAACAGATTTCTGATACTTTGCATCAGCATCCCTTTGGCTGACTAATACAGAAGTCATATACTTTGAAGATAAAAATTTGCTTTCTTTTTTATTAATTGCATAATATAAAGATCTGATCTTTCTGTTTAAAGATTAACTAAATCTATAATATTCTTGGGGGAAGTGGATTTGACCCAATGGATAGGGCATCCACCTACCACATGGTAGGTCCAAGGTTCAAACCAAGGACCTCCTGACCCATGTGATGAGCTGGCCCATGTGCAGTGCTGATGTGCGCAAGGAGTGCCGTGTCATGCAGGGGTGTTCCCTGTGTAGGGAAGCTCCATGTGCAAGGAGTGTGTCCAGAAAGGAGAGCCACCCAGCCCGAAAAATGTGCAGGCTGCCCAGGAATGGTGCTGCACACACGGAGAGCTGATGCAGCAAGATGATGCAACAAAAGGAGACACAGATTGCCAGTAGCACTAACAAGAATACAAGTGGACATAGAAGAACACACAGCGAATGGACACTGAGAGCAAACAACTGGGGGAGTGGGGAAGGGGAGAGAAATAAATAAAAAATAAATATTAAAAAATAAAATAAAATAGTATTGCAAAAGTGATGTTTTTTTTTTAAAGTTACAAATACCCCTAAAACATGAATCTATTTTAGATTCCTTTAGATTTCTTCAATTATTTAATAAATATATCAGTATGCTTTAAAATTTTATCTTTTACTCAACAAATGTTAGTAAATGGTTTTCTGGATATTTTTTATGTTTCTGCTGGGATCAAAAATATATGTCTTCTTGTTCATATTCTGGAGAATGGCTGCTTTATATTAATTAGGTGGGAGTTATTTCCTTGTTTATGGCTCCCTGAGGAAAAGGCCATGAACATTCTAATTTGCTTTACCTAATATAAAAATTCTAACACATAATATTACATAAAACCTATCAAATTCCAATCCTATTTCTAAGGTACTAATTAAAATCTATTACTTTTTAAATCTAAAGACATATTTAAAACCTAGAATATATATGAAAAAACACCCAAAATTCAACCAATTAAAATAATATTTTATAAATATCTCATTTTTTAATTTAATATACTTTGATAGTTTTCTCAAAGTATTTAAAAGTATTAATGATAATTACACATATTGTAAGTAAATGCTAAAAGCAAATTGCCAATGTTTAATGAAAAATAATGTTGTCAGTGATGATAATGATGTTCTTGAACTCTTTATTGTTTGCATATTTAGTCCTTCATAGGGCCTTAATCAAAAAGTGCTTTACAATTATCTCAAGAAGTAAAGAGTGTAAATATTAATGTAAATATTACACAATCTGTTCAGCAAATAATTTTTAGCGGTGAATGATATTCTTTTATAGATAGCTGTAGATATTATATATGAAAATACTTATTCTATTAGTGCAGGTGTCAATGTTATATCAAAATTGTCACTGAACTTTATTACTCTAATTCCTGAATGAAAATGTTGACCTCCTTTATTTCCTGTAAAATTGACTATTAGTAATACGCATATATTGCTTGAATATATAACATGTCAAAAAGAGGCATAAAAACAAAACATCTAAAAAATCTTATTAGCTGATTCATGTTTTCTGAATGATTCAATATAAAATTTTATTAGCTTATTAATCTAATATTTTTTGAATGATCCAATTCATTATTTAATAATTAGCAATTTGTCCTTAAATATCCCATTACAATAACATAAGCTTTAATTCAAAATATTTGTTATTAAAATGTGTGACTTTAGAGTGACACGTAATGAGTGCTTCCTTGATATTTGGAGGATATTTGTATGCTCAATGGTGATATGAAAAGAGATATTCATCAGACAGACTCTAAATTTTCAAATGTACTGGTTGATAATTTGATTGGGATGTCAAGTTCTTCCAAGAATTATTTGCTGGTAATAAGAGGAAAGATTTGAAGAGAAGAGTAATATTAGGCTTTAAATGGAGAATGCAAAAAAAAAAAAAAAAAAGATGGTATATGGGATAGTATTGAAATAAAACTACTTTAATCTAATGCAAGCAAATGTCATCATTACCTGAAATTTATCCACAAAAATGCAACAATATCAGTCATTTATAGTTTATATTATAGGTTATATTTAACAAAAAACTTGGCAATGAATTGGTTTTATACTCCCTCCACAATACTTGTACCTTTTACTCTAGCTATGTCCCCAACTAGTGCTGATATTTCTCTACAAAGAAAAACTTTTTAAAATCATTAATTGAATGATATTCCTAAAAGCCAAGATAAAATTGATCCAAGGAAATTTAAGAAAATGGTTTTTCTTTCCTCTATAATGTAAACAATGACTTTACATTTGTTGAAAGAAAACACAAGCACCTCGTAAAAATACTTAAGAAGAGATGACAGTTTTGTACTTAGCCTTGCATACACAATTTCTATTTGACAGAAGAAACACCCAGAATTATTTATAATGTCTGAGGAGATAAGGTGGTTTGAATCAGAAAGTAGCTCTTGAATTTTAAGAAGTTAAGAATATAGATTTAATCCAACTGGAAGAAAGGGCACCTCAATCTTTTCTTTGTTTTGTATCAAAAATGTGGGAAAAATGAGCAGGAATTTCTCATCTATATCTGCATTACACACCATAAAACTTTAAAAGGAACTAAAAAGTTATAGACATAAATCCTAATATGTTATCCTTACAATATCATAGAAGGTCACAAGTGACCAAAACAATAGAACAAATGTACCCTTGCTTACTCACTGGCAACAAAAAACTAGAGAATGATTTATGCAGGAGACTAAAACAACAAGCTTTATGTTCTACAGATTCCTTTGGTTAGAATTTGAATTTGACATGAGAAATAATGATATGGAAATCAGATTATTGACACAGTGCAGGAAAAATTAATACAGTGGAAAGGAAAGAAGAAGGTATATTTGAGCCATATTTATAGGTAAAACATGCATGAATAAGTGAATTAATGCAGGAGGATATGAGTTAGGGGTGAAGTGCCATGATATTTGCCACCTGTTTTCATATGAGATCTATAATGAGTGAGAGAGGTGAATTTATTGAATGTAATAGGTATTTGCTGCAATACTTTTCAACTTCTTTGAGACTATTTCAAAATAAAAAGTTGTGTGAAAATGAAGGGAAGTGTTCATTCCATGATACATCTAATAGAATTTGGAGATTTGGCAGAGCCCTGATAGTTAAATTATGTACAGAGGAAAGCAAGTTAACAAAGCAGATTGAAGAATGAGCTCTCAATTTAGAGATCTCTAAGCCAAAGGAGATAAAAATAGAGATCTAGTAAGATAAGGACTAAGAAGTGACTGTCAGTAACTCTAACGGGGGCTGCTTCATGCATTAATGTAATAGTCTGAAGCCATATATACCCTAGAAAAACATGTTTTTATATCTAATCCATTCCTGTGGATATAAACCCATTGTAAGTGGGACCTTTTGAGGAGGCAACTTCAGTTAAGGTGTGGCCCACCTCATTCAGGATGGGTCTTAATTCTTTTACTGGACTCTCTTTTGGAGAATGGAAATCAGATAGAGAGACAAAAAGCCACAGAAGCTAGAAGCTGAAATCAATGAAACCCTCAAGAGAAGGGAGAAGCCAGTAGGTGCCTCCATATGTCTTGCCATGTGGTAGAGGAGCCAAGAATTGCCAGCAGCCAGTCTTCAGGAAAAAAACATTGCCCTTATGATGTCTTGATTTGGACATTTTCATGGCCTCAAAAGTGTAAGCCAGTAAATTCCCTTTGTTTATACATACCTATTTCATGATAAATTTGCTTGGTGCAGGCTAGGAAACTAAAATAGTTGGGGTAAAGAGTCATAATGCTGTATATCAGAGTAAAGCTTAAACATGACTAGTTTTCTGTTTTCATTTTCAAAGAAGATGGTATTGTTTAGAGGTAAAGCTTTAGAACCGTATCTAGAGGGAATGCATGGATTTTCTATTTCTTTATTTGTTTCCTAAGATTGGAGAGACAAAAATTTTATATGCTTCAAATAAAGACCAGTGCAGAACAACCACATGAAAATCCAGGAAAAAAGATGCCTCTACAACTATAGCAGGGAAATTTAATACCTCATTATCTTAATTAGACAGAACATCTCAACAGAGGGTCAATAAAGAAACAGAGACCTTGAATAATATGTTGGAGGATCTAGAACTAATAGAGATACAGAACATTACACCAAAATACAGTGGTATATACATTCTTCTTATGTGCACATGGATCATTCTCCAGGATAGGCCACATGCTATGTCACACAAAAACCTCTGAATCAATCCAGAAAGACTGAAATTATACAAAGTAATTTATCTGGGCATAATAAAATGAAGCTGGAAATCAATAAGGGACAGAAAGCCAGAATAGGCACAAAGATATGGAAGTTAAACAACACACTCTTAGACACTCAATGGGTCAAGGAGAAAACTGCAAAGGAAGTCAGAACTACCTGATAATGAAGGAAAATGAGAACAAAACATATCAAAATGTATGAGATGCAGCAAAAGGAATGCAGAGAGAGAAATTTATAGCATAAATGCCTATATTAAAAAAGAAGAAAGAGCTAAAATCAAATACCTAACTGTAAACCTGGAGGAACTAGGAAAAGAGCAAAAACTAATCCCAAATCAAGCAGAAAAAAGGAAATAACAAACATTAGAACAGATCTAAATGAAACTGAGAATAAAAAAAAAATACTAGAAAAAATTAACTAAGCCAAACCTCATTCTTCATGGTGATTAATAAAATTGACAAACCCTTAGCTAGACTAAAAAAGAAAAAAAGAGGGAAGTTGCAAATATGTAAACTAAAAAAAAACAAGAAGGTGATATCACCACTGATCCCACAGAAATAGAATATTATTGCTTTGTTTATGAATGCCAAAAATAGATATTGGGTTGTGTTTGTAAACAGGTCTGTTCCTCTGGGCATATTAACTTGTATTAACTTCAGAGGTTTCACTTTTGATTAAATTATGATTAGGATTTTGATTATGCCATATCAGTAGTACATTGAGTCCCTGGGGACTTGCACAGAAAATGATAGGGCAGAGGAGAGAGAGATTTTGATGCTAGAGCCCTGGGAACTGAATACACAGAGAAGGAGAACACAGAGAAGCAGATACATGAGGAAAGAGAGAAGGCTAAGCAGAGGCCCCAGGAAGAGACAAGCCATTCCCCTGAGAGTTTATACCTGGCCTTGTGGAGACAGCTGAGCAGCTGAGCCTAGACAGAAATGAGTCCTGGGAAGAGAGACAAGCCTTACACCAACCTACAGATGAGAAAGGAAGGAACTTGAACCATGGAGCCTTAAGAAGAAGAGGAACGCTGAGTTCTCACAGAGGCTGGCAGTCATCTTGCTCCAACATGTGGCAAATGACTTTGGGTGAGAAAGTACCTCTTATGGTATCTTGAGTTGGACTCTGTGATGCCTGGTAGCTGTCAGCTTCTACCCCAAAGAAATACACTTTATACATGCCAACAGATTTTTGGTACTTTGCATCAGTATCCCTTTAGCTGATTAATACAAGTATTATAAGAAGATATTCTGAAAAATTGTATATCAATAAAATGGACCACTTAGATGACAAATTTCTAAAAACACACAATCAACCTACACTGACAAAAGAAAAACTTGATGTACTCAACAGACCAATCACAAGAAATGAGATTGAATTAGCCATCAAAAACCTACCAACTAAGAAGAGCCCTGGACCAGATGGTTTCACAGGTGAATTCTACCAATCATTCCAGAAAGAACTAACACCAATTCTGCTTAAAGTCTTCCAAAAATTAGAAGTGGAGGGTACATTTCCTAACACATTTTATGGTGCCAACATCACCCTAATACCAAGTCAGTTAAAGACACTACAATAAAGGAAAACTATAGATCAATTTCTCTAATGAATCTGCATCCTAAAATCCTCAACAAAATATTTGCTAAAGAATACATCAAATGAATTATACATTATGACCAAGTGGGTTTCATTCCTGGAATGCAAAGATGGTTCAACACAAGAAAGGCAATCAATTTAATACATCACATTAACAGAGCAAAAGAAAAAAAAGATCAAATGATCATCTCTATGAAAAAAGCATTTGAGAAAATATAGCCCACTTTCTTGATAAAAACACTTCAAAAGATAAGGATGGAAAGAAACTTCCTCAACATGATAAAGGGTATACAAAAAACCCACATCTAACATATTCAATGGTGAAATGCTAAATGCTTTCCTTCTAAGATCTGGAACAAGACAAGGATGTCTATTATCACTTCTCTTATTTAACATTGTGTTAGAAGTACTTGCTTGAGCACTTAGGCAAGAAAAAGTTATAAAAGGAATCCAAATTGGAAAGGCAGAAGCAAAATATCACTATTTGCAGATGGCATGAACCTATACACAGAAAGTCCTGAGAAATCTACAACACAGCTTCTAGAAGTGATTAGCAAGTTCAGTAAGGAGGCAGGATTTAAGAACAGCATGCAAAAATCAGTAGCATTTCTGTACACTGATAATAAGCAATCTGAGAAGGAACTTAGGGGGAAAAAAAACTCCTTTTACAATAGCAACTAAAAGAATAAAAAAATCTAGGAATAAACTAAATTTTAACTAAAGATGTAAAGGACTTCTGCAGAGAAAACTGCACAACATTGTTAAAGGAAGTCAAAGAATACCTAAATAAATGGAAGAATAATCCATAGTCAGGGATCAGAAGACTAAACCCCATTAAGATGTCTGTCCTACCCAAATTGATTTACAGATTTAATGCAATCCCAAAAAAATTATAACAGCATTTTTTACTGAATTGGAAAAGCTAATTATGAAATTTACTTGGTAGGGCAAGTGGCCCCAAATAACCAAAACATTGAAAAAATAAAAACAAAATTGGAGGAATAACAGTAACTGAATTTAAAGAATACTATAGAACTACAGTGGTCAAAACTGCATTGACATAAGGATAGATATATTGACCAATGGAACTGAACTGAGAGTTCTGATATAGATCCTGGTATACAGAGTCAACTGATATTTGACAAGGCCACCAAGCCCACTTAATTGGGACACAATGACTTCTTCAACAAATGCTGATGGGAGAACTGGATATCCATATCCAAAAGAATGAGAGATAATCACAATCTCATGTCCTATGCAAAAATTAACTTAAGATGGATCAAAGACCGAAATATAAGCACTAAGACCATATAGCTTCTCAAAGATAATATAGGGATAATATACATGATCTTGTATTAGGAAATGCTTTCATAAATTTTACAAGCAAAGTATGAGCAAGGAAAGATAAAACAGATGAAAAGGACCTCCTCAAAATTAAAAATTTTCACTTCAAAGTGTTGGTCAAGAAAATGAAAAGGCAGCCTACTCAATGGGAGAAAATATTTGGTAACCATTTATCTGATAAGGACCTAATAACCAGCATAAATAAAGAAATCCTATGTCTCAAAAATAAAAAGACAAAAAACTCATTTAAAAACTGGACAAGAGTTTTGAATAGACACTTCTCCAAAGAACTACAAATGGCAAGAAAGGTCATGAAAACATGGTCAACAACACTAGCTATTAGGGAAATGTAAATCAAAACTACAATGAGATATTATTTTACACCTATTAGACTGACTGCTATTAAAAAAAGAAAATAGAACTACAAGTGCTGGAAAGGATGTGGAGGAAAGGGAATACTCATCCCCTGCTAGTGAGAATGGAGGATGTTGCAGCCATTGTGGAGGACTGTCTAGTGTTTCCTCAGAAAGCTAACTATAGAACTGTCATAGGATCCAGCATTTCCTCTTACGGGTATAAACCCAGAAGAACTGAAAGCAGCGACATGCAACTATATGCATACCAATGTTCATGGCGGCATTATTCAGTATTGTTAAAAGTTGGAAGCAGCCCAAGAGTCCATCAACAGATGAATGGATAAGCAAATTTTGGTATATATGTACAATGGAATATTACTCAGCTGTAAGGAATAATGCAGTATTAACACACATTACCACATGGATGAATCTTGAAGACCTTATGTTGAGTGAAATAAGCCAGTCACTGAAATACAAATATTACATGACTTCATTCTTACGACTTAAGCAAATTGAGCAGACTCAGAGAGCTAGAGTCTGGAAGATAGATTATCAGGAGACAGAAAGGGAGTAGAGTGTGGTAAGCCAATGCTCAATATGGGAAATATCTATGATAAAGTGGAAGAGAGTGGTTGGGCAGTGGATGGGAGGGCCAATGACACAGTGATGTGATTGGGTTTGATGCTGCTGGAATGTAACGGCGGGAAGGAGAGAGGTTGGTTTCGACTATCCATGGGACGAGGGGTAGGGCTAGAGGAAGGAACAAGTGAACTCTGGGGCTTTTTAGGTCCATGGTTTAAACTAAAATGGTGGGAATATTATTTTGGCAAAAATTACAGGGATTGGTTACTCGTGCAGGGCATTAGTGGTGGAGAAATATGTGGGATAGTGTGCACCTGGGGCATGCTACTGTGGAATATGAAAATGTTCATCTTGTCATGGTATGTTATCTCAAAGAGTGGAGACCCACATAACAAGCAAGAAAACTATTAAACTCCCATCCTGGGGAATCCTGCTGTGCTCTCAATTAGAGGGGCAAGAATCTTTTGAGAACATACGCAGTGCCTACTAAAAGTAAACAAACCAATATATCCAACCCTCAGTATCATTGCAGGTAACTATGAAGCTTATTATTAAAAAATGGAAACTTGTTACCATGGGTTCTGGGGGGCAAGGAGAGGGAAGAATAGAATAGATGGAACACTGGACATTTTTAGGGCATTGTATATGTTCTACATGATCTTGCAATGGCAGATACAGGTCATTTTAGCTTTTGTTAAAACCTGTAAAAGTATATGGTGCAAAATGTAAATCATAATGTAAACCACTGGCGATGGCTAGTAGCAATGCTTCAATATCTGTACATTAATTGTAACAAATGAATGATACATATGTACAATGTTATCAATTGGGGAGAGTGGGAAAGGGGAGGTGGTTTGGTATATGGGAATCCCCTATATTTTCTATATGACTTTTCTGTAAACTAAAGGTTCTTTGAGCAAAAAATAAGACACTGGGGGACCACACAAAGGAAACTGTCACTATACATAGAACAGACCTTATGGTGATGAGGGGCATAATGAAAAAAAGATTAATTTTTTAAAATTTTGTATTTTGTTATTTGATATTATTATTTCACTTTTCGTAATATTTTTATTTTATATTTTGGTTTTGTTTCTGGGGAGGTTTTGGATCACAGAAGGGTCACAACTGTGGCAGGGGAGGATATCTGGTGTAGGTGTTGGTGATAGGGAATGTGTGTATAGGGATGCACTCTGTGGCATATGAGTATGTTCCATGTTCATGGGCATTGTCTCAGTGGTGGAGACATGCTCAATAATTGAAAGAATATTGGTTTCCCATCCTGGGAAGTCCTGCTACATTTTCTAATAGAGTGGCAAGAATCCCACGAGTACATGGGTAGTGCCTAGCGAAGGAAGACATACCATTATATCAGGCCCTTGATATTAATGATTGTAATTAAGAACATTTTTTTGTGAAATTGAAACTTAGCCTAATAATATATATTGCCTAAAAATTACCTCCTGAAATCTCCTTGTTGCTCAAATGTGGCCTTTTTCTAAGTCAAACTCAGCATATAAACACACTACCGTCCCCCCTGCATGGGACATGACTCCTGGGGATCAGCCTCCTCGGCACCAAAGGAATATTATCCAGCACCAAATAGCAATGCATTTGGAAAAAGACCTTGAACAAAAGGGAAAAGTATTAAATACAAATTCATTTTTATAGCTAAGAGATTTCAAAATGAGTTGGGAGGATCATTCCAGAGGTTACACTTACACATGTCTCAGCAGGATCTCACTGACCATCACAGTAAACAGTGTCTCAAACAGCAGTTCTCCTGAGAGCTCTAGACACATCTAGACATTATAGGCAGGGCTGACTATATCAGGAATTTGGCACCCTCTTAGTGGGCCTTAATTTGGAATATATGCTCTCCAATGCAACAAAATTAGACTCATTTATCATTTCCCTGCCCATGGTTCTTTTGCCCCCACTTTTTTAAAATCTATAATTGTCACTGTAGTCATTGAATAAATGTCCCAGGTACTTGGATCTTTGGTCTCTTCATGAGTTGGTCGAGCCCTGAATCTTAGCAGAGCTGCAATGCCTACTCACCTGTTCACTGGACTTGTCCAGGACAGCTAAAAAATGATGATGGTGGACAAAACCCATCCCAGAAAACAGAGGGTATCTGCAACTTCAAGCAAGAAAGTTCTATCCATCTGCCCCATGTGATCTAAGTTCCCTCTCACTCAGAAATAGAGTAGACATCACCATTCCAACATCCTCAAGATTGAGGACCAAATGAATATAAGGGGAGGAATGCAACTATAGACTAAAGTACATTTATTATTCTAGCAAAGGAACAACTTGTATCATTGATATAAAGGCAGTGGCCAACAATGCTTCTGAGGGGAGGGAGAGGGAAAATTAGGTGTCACATGGGGCAGTTTTGGGACATTGGAATTGTCCTGCATGACACTGTAATAACAGATACAGGCCATTATACACTTTGTCAAAACCTATAAAGTTGTGCAGTGCAAAATATAAACTATATTGTAAACTACATTTCATGATTAGTAGCAGTGCTTCAACATGTGTGCACCAATTTTAACAAATGTACCACACTAATGAAAGATGTTGTTAATGGGGAAAATTGTGGGAGGGGGAAGAGATAAGGCATATGGGACTTCTTATATTTTTGATGTTCATTTATGTAATCTAAAGGTTCTTAAAAAATAATAAAGAAGAAAGTAGTTCAGCAAGGTCCTATAATTTAGAGAACATGAAAATAACAATATGAAGTATATAATATTATTTTCTGTATACAGATAATCAAACTGAAACTGAAATAGTAAATAATTTTACTTAGGTAACACACTAACAAATCTCACTAAATTTCTCTGAGACCAAAGTCATTCTTTTTTTTCCTCTGCATCATTTTTCCTCTATACATTTTATAATTAGATTATAAATGATGACTTCTATACAAGAAGTAAACTATGATTAAAGTAAATATAATAGTTCTCATGATGCCAAAACTGCAAGGATTTCTAAGAAATCATGTATGGCTACTCTTATGATTCTCTAAAAGAGTAAATATTTTTGTCCAGGGTACCTGATTACAAATGCTTTCAAAGTGATGGCTAAACTCTAGTGAAAATGAAATAATATGATTGTACATTAAACACTAGGAAAAGAGGAATGACCATCTTTGACTATTTGGATTCAAATACTTTACTATGTATTGATAACCATGTAAGGGAAAAGTATATTTTATTCAGGAAACAACTATGTGTTATAGAATTTAAATCAAGAACTAAGTAATATATTTGCAACTATTTTCAACTCGTGTTGGCCAAGTAAAGGATTTAGATATGAGATATGAATTATTAATTATTATTTATGACATACTTAATAAACACATATCAAACACTGTCTATTATGATAAACATTACATTGTATGTATAAAGATGAATATAAAATGATCTTCCTCAATAAGGACCTTGTGTTCTTGTGAGTTTATTACAGTGGCTTCATGAAGTTGTTCTAATATTCAAGAAGTTCAAGGGAGAGAAATAAATCTTTTCTTTAAAAAAAGCTCAAGGGGGGAAACGGACTTTGGCCCAGTGGTTAGGGCGTCCGTTTACCACATGGGAGGTCCACGGTTCAAACCCCGGGCCTCCTTGACCCGTGTGGAGCTGGCCACGTGCAGTGCTGATGCGCACAAGGAGTGCCGTGCCACGCAAGGGTGTCCCCCGCGTGGGGGAGCCCCACGCGCAAGGAGTGCGCCCGTGAGGAAAGCCGCCCAGCGTGAAAAGAAAGAGCAGCCTCCACCTCTCATCTCTCCCTGCCTTTCCCCCATACATGATGGGAGGGAGTGTTGCTGGGGGGGGGGGAAAGGTGGGGGGGGGGGGAAAGGTGGGGGGGGGGGGAAAGGTGGGGTGGGGGGGGAAAGGTGGGGTGGGGGGGTGGGGATGAATGGGACCTCACATATATATTTTTAATGTAATATTATTACAAAGTCAATTAAAAAAATAAAATAAAATAAAAATTTGCACCAAAAAAAAAAAAAAAAAAAAAAAGAAAGAGCAGCCTGCCCAGGAATGGCACCGCCACACTTCCTGTGCCGCTGACGACAACGGAAGCGGACAAAGAAACAAGATGCAGCAAACAGACACCAAGAACAGACAACCAGGGGAGGGGGGGAAATTAAATAAATAAATAAATCTTTAAAAAAAAAAAAGCTCAAGGGAATAGTGGAGTCTTGGGTGCACAGTATATATGGTTATGAGCCTTAAATAGATAATATGGGGAAATGAAGTGAATTTGATTAAGAAGAAATATTAAGTGGTTGGAAGTATAGGAAGTTAAGAGATGATATTACTAACTGCATGTGCTGGTCATTAATACTTTTAGTTGATGGCTTCAATGAGGTAATGAAACATTAGTTGCCCTGTCATTGCTATTTTTTAAGTTTCAGATGAAATCTGGGCTAATATGCAAAATTAGTGAGTTATTAAATCTTGACAAAATTTAAAACAAAAATATAATAGTATAAACCAAACAAAATATGTATTTCATATTTGTTACAGATATTTTGTTAGCATTGTTTGGCTTATGAATGTGTTGTCTCCTATTAGTATTGTTAAGAAATAGTTGACTGCATTGATGTATACCCAAATATGCAAATAGTGCTAACTGCAATTTGTATGAGACCAACTCACATAAAGTAGAATAAATTATCTGCAGAAATCAGTTTAAATATAACAAAGAAAAACAAAACTAAAAAAGGATGCAGAAATTTATCAAATGTCTGTTTCCAGCCATAATGAAGTAACCAGAACATATTTTACCCTGCTCTGTGGTACAACCAATATATGGATGAATATACATGAAATATTTTGTGTAACACTGGATATCAGGCATGTAAGGACAATGGCCTGTAAGAAAAGGGAAATAAACAAGGTGAGCCCTTTAATTGTCCTCCATTTACTGCCGAGAGAGAATTTTTAGGGTGCAGCACAGGGAGGGCACAAGGCACACTGGTGTAGACTTAGTTGAGGAGACTGAGCAGAGGATCCAGGTGGCCAATGCAACTAGAATGTTCAGGAGAAACTACCAGGGAAAAGAGAGACACACAAAGAGAAAAAAATGGAGATCTTCAGAGACTCATATCAAGTATGCACATGAGTTTTGACCAGTTCCTGCATGTGAGGAAATTATGTGAGATCAGGGAAAAAAACATACAAAATTAAAAGTAATGGGGTCTGGTGTTCATGCAGGATTGAGAAATAGTGTCAGTTCCAAACAGTTGGCCTGGGAACCGTCAAGATTCCTGGGGCACTGTGCAGCACAGACAGGAGTGTTTTGCCTGAATAGTCAACAATAATTGGCCCTAGAATAGTTACTGCTCAAGTCCTATCTAACTAATTTTAAGTAGTAACCAAGATGATCAAACCATTTCTAAGTAACTTAACTGCATCCCAGAACAAATATCAAGAATCTCTATAGAAATACAAAAACGTCTACTGCCAATGAGATAAAATTCACAATATCTGATATCTAATAGAAAATTTCCAGGCATGCAAACAATAAGGTAAATACAACATATATTGAGGAGGTAAATTAATAAATGGAACCTACCAAGAACAGACACAGATATTACAATAGGAAGACAAAGATGCCAAATAAGTTGATATATGTGTAATCTTCATGTTCAAAAATTGAAGTAGAGATATAGAAGATAATTTTTAAAAAGATTCAAATTAAACTTCTAGAGATGAGTGTTTCACCATTTGTAGAGGTTTAGAACTGTATGTACCCCAGAAAATCATGTTTAAAACTCATCTTTTCCTGTGGGTATAAACCTATTGTAAGTAGGACATTTCCATAAGGTTATTTCAACTAAGGCATGGCCCAGGTGGAACTTAATCCTCTCACTAGACCACATTATAAGAGAACGAAATTCAGAAAAAGAGAAAGTCAGCCAGAAGCTGAAAGCAAGGAAACCCAGAAGAGAAGGGAGAGCTCAGCAGATGCTGCAACATGACTTGCCAGGTGACAGAGGGGTCCAGGATAGCTGGCAGCCAGTCTTCAGGAAGAAAGCATTGCCTTGATAATGCCTTCATTTGGATATTCTCACAGCCTCAACTGTAAGCTAATGCATTTCTAATATTAAAAGCCAACCTATTTTATGGTATTGCTTTGCTCAGCTTAGCAATCTAGAACACCGTGTAAAATGAAAAACACTCTAGATGGAATTGATTGGACAACACAGAAAAAAGGGTAAGTGAAATTGAATACATAGTGATAGCAACTCTTCACAATGCATCACAGATGGAAAAAAAGAGAATCACAAAATTTAATAGAGTATCCATGAATGTGGGACACCAAAGTACTCTAATATACATATAATTTGAGCCCATGAAGGAAAGAAGAGGACAGGAAATAAAATATATTTGAAGACTTAATGGATGAACATCATCTAAACTTGATGAAAACCCAGAGATACAAAAAGATCAATTTTTTACTGGACCTGTGGTTGGTGCTGGGATTGATGGATACTCAGGAGACCTGAATCTCTGGACTGTCCATATGACAGCCAGGCCCTGAACCTCAGCAGACATGCAACTCCTACCCTCTGGTTCATTGGACTACCCCGGCTAGCTTACAGGGAGGTGAAGAAGGTTAACCACCACACCAGGCAGCCAAGAATGCCTACAACTGCAAGCAGGAGAATTACATCCATCATCCATGTGGAATCTAAGTTTCCATTCATGATATAGAGGTGGAGTGGACATAACCATCCCACAGTCCACAGGATGGAGGAATAGAGTATGGATTAGAATGGACTTGCTGCTACTCTACTATGGAACTATTGTGATTAGTAATGGAAGAAATTGTAGCATTGATTTGGAGAACGTGGCCACGGTAGCTGCTAAGGGTAGGGAGAGGGAAGAAGAGATATGATGTGGGGGCTTTTTCAGGACTTGGAGTTGTCCTGGGTGGTACTGCAGGGACAGATGCTGGACATTGTATGTCCTGCCTTGGCCCACTGGGTGGACTGGGGGATAGTGTAAACTACAATGTACCACTATCCATGTAGTGCAGCAGTTCTCCAAAATGTATTCAGCAAATGCAATGAATGTGCCACGTTGATGAAAGAAGTTGTTGATGTGGGAAGAGTGGGGTGAGGGGCTGGGGGTATATGGGTACCCCTTATATTTTTGAATATAACATTTAAAAAATATATAGAGAAAAGAAAGATCAATGGACTGCAAGAGAAGAAACATGAAAAAAATAACAACACACATTAAAACAAATTGTTCAAAACCAGTGATAAAGAGACAATCTTAAAGACATCCAAAGACAAAAGACATGTTACATACAAAAGGACAAACAGTAATAAGAGCATATTTCTTGATGGAATCAGTATAAGCAAGGAGAAAATTGAGTAGCATATTTAAAGTTTGGACAGAAAAACAAAACACAAAAAAATCAACTTAGAATTCCATACCTAACTAAATTTTTTTCACGAATAGCTATAAAAAAGCTATAAAAATTCATTGTTAGTGGATTCATACATAAGAAATATTAAACCCTTAGGATAAATAAAAATGATACAAGATGGAAGTATTTATCTATACCAAGGCAAAAAGAGCCCAGGAAGTGGTATTGAATTGGTGTCCTTGTTTTTTAATTTAAATCTCTGTAAAACATAATTGATTATGAAAAATAAATAATAAAAATATATGTGAGATTTATAACATAAGTACATATATGACCCTGGAGAAAAATGGAAATCAATTATTTTAAGTTTCTTTTGTCTTCATAAAGTGGTAAAATATTGCTTGAAGTTAGATTGTGATAAGTTAAAGGTGTATTCTCTAAAGCCCAAAGAAAGCATTAAAAATTAAAAAAAAGAAAAAGTGTTATAAGGTAATAAGCCAACAAAGGATATAAACTTTAATCTTAAAAAAAAAGAAATAAATTAATCCAAAGAAGAAAGAAAAAAAAAGAAAAGAACAAGAACAGACAGAACACAAAGAAAACTCCAAGGCTGGGTAGTTTCACTGGTGAATTTTCATAAACATTTAAGGAAGAAATACACCAAGTCTTCAAAATCACATTCACAAAATTAAAGAGGAGGGGATACTTCTCACTCATTTTCTGAGACGAGCATTGACCAAATACCCAAACCAGGCAATGTTTCACAGGAAAAGAGAACTACAGATTAATATACTTCATGAATATAGAGGCAAAGGTTCTAAACAATAACATTATTTAATTGAGTCCAACAATATGTAAAATTGATAATAGATCATGACCAAGAGGTATTTGCCTCATGAACAACAGAAAGTTCAACTTTGAAAATCAAACAATGTAATTAATAGTATTAACATAATAAAAAAGCTCTCTGACTAGATACAATAAAAAGCATTTTACATAATCCAAATTTCATTTCTGATAAAAACTATTAACCGCGCAGGAATAAGAGTGAAGTTCCTTAACATGACAAAAGGCAATTAAGATTAATTTACAGGTAACATTTAATGGTGTGTTGAAAAATTTCTCAGTGTTCCTGTACAAAGCCTGAGACAAGGAAATGTATATGATGTAAAGATTGGAAATTTTTGCTTTCCTAACCCTAGAAGAATTTTGCTCTTCGTGTACCATGAGAATTACATCTGTGCCATTTGTCTAGTTAATTGCTTTGATCCAAGAATGCCAAAAGGCCACAACCTGAATTAAGTCCCTAGCTAACATCCCTATGTGCTAGAAAGACTAGGGCATTATTTCTTAGGTATTTAGAGTTCAAAAGATATGAAGCCCAGGACTTCTTGATACACCTTGATTGCAAGTCAAGCCACCTGGTGTTTATTCTGCCTTGGAAAGAAGTATTTACATTCCAAAAGTTTAGGAAGAGCATCCAGGATAGTTATCATCCTCTCAAAGAAGCAAAAAGTGTTTTTTTGTTTGTTTGTTTGTTTTGTTTCCTGGAGACAGGGAGCAGGAAAATGGACAGAGTGGAATGACTGCAAAAAGACACTTAAGAGCTTTTAGAGGTGATAGATATGTCCATTCTATTGATTGTTGGATTGTATACATGTATTCAGGGATGTACACATATGTTGAAAATTATCAAGTTATAAACTTTAACTATGTGCAGTTTATAGAAAGCCTGTTATACTTTAATAAAGCTATCATTAACAAACAGCAACAACAATAATAATGCACATTTTCTAGAACTAGGCAGATCAGGACATGGATATTTTAATAAATGCAAAAAGAAAAAAAAACTATACTAAATTACAAGGATACTATTCCAAAAAACACTTTTTTGTGATGTTATCATGTGTCCTGGAAACAACTCTTCCACACTTTGTTTTAAAAGTTTGGTAAACAATGCTAAAAGTGTTTTTTATTTTTACTTTTTTAATGCAAGGCTAAACATATAACATGTTCCTTTGTGTCATGATTTTTGTGAGAACCATATGGAATGCAATGTTTTCTAAACCTTTTAATAAGGAAAATTTTTTTTTTACAATGCTTATTTTCACTTCCCCAAAGAATATTCCAAGGAGAGTAGTTTGGGAGACACTGGTATACTTTTGTTAATGTTGAGATATCTAAAGAAAATTATATTTACTGATAAATAGTAGACCAAATATAGCCCAAACAAAAGGAAAATATAAAGATGTTAATAAAAGAAAGAGCAGAGAAGACAAGTCAGCTTTTCCAAAACACTCTTGAGGAAAAATAATGCTCTGTCCTGAGAATGTCTCTTCCATTTGACAGTTATATAAGACAAGCATTCTTTAATGGTATTTTCCATGAAGATTATTCAATTAATTTTCCTTGTTCTGAGTCCATTACGAATCCTTATGATTATAATTTTGGCTTTTCATATAGATTTTCTAACAGAAAACATACTGATTAATCAATATGCATATCATGGTCCTTTGGAGAGTAATTTTTCTTTCTGAAAATGGAGAGGTTGACCTTTGAGTTAGGCCTTATTCTTCTTGTATGTTAGTCACTCCCCCAAGACCAATTTATGATGCATAGGAAATACTAATTTTCATTCTGCACCTGCTTTGATAAGTATCAGACCACAGAGCAGCTTGAACGCATCCACTAATACTTTTCTCTGAGACCCTGCTAAGTTAGCCAGGGAGTCCACTCAATGACACTGTTAACTAACACCTTTAAGACTTCAATTATCAGGGACTAATTTTTATAGAATCTCATAAATCAATGTAAGAATTCAAAGTCATATTGCATTTGGGGCTGGTAATTCTATTTCACAGCTGTAATGTGCAAAGTTAATGCTCAAGGATTGTACATGGTTTATAATGTTGTACTGCAATCCAATTTTATGGGTTACTTGAAAAACCCTTATACATAAAAACAAGCAAGAATCATAGAATATTTTATTTCATGCTTGAGAGTCAATTTGGCTTAGAAATTATTCTTTCAAAGCAAAGGTAATCCCACATTTTGTCCAAATACTTCCATTACAGCCAGCACATCTCAGAGAGTACACTTTATGTGTTTATTTGGATTTCTCGTGGTTGTCACTTACACATATCAATTAGTTTGTGGACTTCCTTGTAATTAATGTGCAGCAATCTCAATGATAACCTAGGAAACTTCAATTATATTCTTTCTCTAGAGAAAACAATTTTCTGAATGCTAAACTTGGTACTATGAAATTACAGGGTATTTATTTTGTCTTCAAATATTCCAACTAAATCAGCACACTGAATGATCATGAATACCCAATGCTTTCTCGAGTGTGTTTTAATCCAATAAATTGGTCCCTGTGTTGGTTTGAAGCTGTATGTACCATATTAAAATCTGTTCTTAAATTGAATCTATCTCTGTGGATGTAAACACACTGTAAATAGGACCTTTTGATGTGGTTACTTCATTTAAGGCGTGTTTGCGCCCAGCCCAATCACAATGGTGTCCTTTATAAGC
This sequence comes from Dasypus novemcinctus, assembly GCF_030445035.2. Classification (NCBI taxonomy): domain Eukaryota; kingdom Metazoa; phylum Chordata; class Mammalia; order Cingulata; family Dasypodidae; genus Dasypus; species Dasypus novemcinctus. Next base: position 21,606,906 of record NC_080674.1, read on the forward strand.
AGAATGAATTCAGGAAGAAAGAGAAAAAGCCATAGGAAGCAAGCAAGTGAAATGGAGGCCAGAAGAGAAGGAAGACCCACGAAACAGCACTGTGTGCTTTGCCTTGTGACAGACAAACCAAGAATCACAGCAGCCAGACCCAGATCATAGTCTTCTGGGCGAAAGCAGTGCCTGGATGATGCCTTGATTTGGCCATTTTCCTGGCCTCAAAAGTGTGAGCAAATAAATTTCCATTGTTTAACCAGACTCATTTCATGGTATTTACTTAAGCATCCTAAGACACTACAATAGTTCCTGAGAAGGGGAACACAAACTGAGTGTGTTCAACATCATCTGTTGGTTGGAGGAATAAAATATTAGACGTTACCTTTAAACTTATTCTGTATTATTTTCATTTCTACCTTTGAACATCTCTATAAAATATCTTTATTAATGAGAACAAAGATAATTCCCAAATAAGTATGCATATATTAAGGATAAGTGCTCAATTTTCCCTCTGCTTTGTAAGACAATCTATTGCAATACAAGAAAAATAAAATAAAAAAACTTTCTGCTTACATTTTACTTAAAAATAAAACATTTAAACTTTAATAATATTTAATAAACAGAAAATGACTGCTTCTCTCATTCAATTTGCATGCTAACTGGTTATTTTTAAGATATAATACCTGGTAGTTGAGCCTCCTAAGAAAGAGTGGGAGTTCCATGGTGTTCAATAAACCTTCACAGTCTTACTCAATTTCAATGAATATTATACACTGATGATTATATGTTTTCAGTTAAATGGATGTGTGTATAATGTGATCCAATTTATCTGAATTAATCTTCAAAATGCACCAGTAGTTTAAAAAGTTTGCTGCCAATATATTTGGATGGATGATAATATATGTAAATAAAATTAAATATGACATTTTTCTTATTGTTAGTAGAGATCTTAATTAGCTATATTTCAAAATAAAGCAATGATATTTTTATATCTGACAAGAAGTCAACCAAAAGTATTAAAAGACTAAATTAAGATTGCTATCCAGTATTACTGATAGTTAATCACACCCTATGTATATATTTCATTTGAATTATTAGAAACAATACAAAGTTATTATGTGTAGCTAGACATTTAAAAGAACAGGGATAAATAAAAAGAACTACTTAAAGTAGTTAGTGATTGTTCAAGTATAGAAATATTAAATCCAGTATGGGGTAAAATTACTCTAAAATTATTGATTGATGTTTAGAAACCTGTTAGATTTCTTCCTTTATAAGTAAAAGATTTCTGTCACACTCTGTTGACAAAACTAAATTTTCTCTGTTGCTATTTAATTACTTAAAAAAACATGAAAAACCGTATGATAGCCACAGGAAAAACCAAAAAAGACATACTTTTGACATTAAATATTTTTGAAAAAGTGCATTGAAAAAATGTTGAATATTTGATGACATACATACTAGAAAAAATGAACTCTGTGAGATATTTCCTATAGATTTGGATGAAAGTGAGTATATTTTAAGCATATTTCCTTCTATATTTATTGTTTCAGTTTTCAATTATGGATAAAGAAAAAACACTGTGATAAGTTAATAAATAAATATTTACATATGTTCACCAAAAACATATAAATATATGTTTATTACAGCAATATTCAGAAAAGGCTCAAACTGGAAATACCCCTAGTGTCCATGGATAGTAGAATGGACAAAGATTATGATGTATTCACACAACAAAATGTTACACTTATTATCTGTGTACTTTTCAATGTAGTATACATTCAATTTAAAAATTAAAGATATGTTCCACATTTGCTATTATTTTATGTGATAATATTAGGTGGTTTTGGGTTTCATTTTGTTTTGTTTTGTTGTTTTACCATTAGTGTTTTGTTGTCAAAAACACTTTTTTGATATCATGGGTACATATCCGTGCTTTAAAGGAAATAATTGAATGAGAAAGTACTTGCTTTTGAAAGAAACTACATATGGAGAGAAAAAAAGAGAGAGTATACAATTCTCGTTATCATTATTAGAATATATTGCTGGAATAATTTGACTATTTGACATCTTAGGATGTTTTTTAATTGTATTTAGCAGGTTTTGAATGCATTCTTTTTCAAATATAGAAATGGTCATATTTCCTATTAGCATTCAAGAAAGGGCAAACTGTCATTAAGGATGAAGAAAATTATCTACCAGAATTTCAACAATTTCAACAGAAATGTTTCACAATTTGTGGATAAAACTAAAAAATAAATCAAAGAGGTGAAACATTTTCATTTGGATCTGCATATTTGCATCCATTTTTTTAACTATTATAGAAACAAAACCGATAATATAAATAAATTTAACTTTGAATCCAGAGACTTCAGATTATTATATCACTTTTTTTAATGCAGGTACTGGGAATTGAACCAGGGACCATGTATGTGGCAAGCATGTGCTCAATCACTGACTTACAGACACTGCCATAATATATCACATTTTAAACTGAAATTCTTAAACTAAGAAGAAGAAAAAAATAATGAATATCCGTTGCTCTTACTAAAATACTCATAAATATGACCATTAATAATGGGATCTTAATGAGAACAAAAACACTATCATTTTAAATAAAATTATCTAAAGTTAGATTAATATATTTATTTTATTCCTCCTTGTATATCTTTTTTATTATTTTTTAAATTTATTGCCTAGTATACGCTGTATATTTAATTTAGAAATACATATATTAATTATACATCTTCTCTGGACTCAGGGAGCCTAAAGTCTAATAAACAGAGCAATGTAAAAAGGCAATTATAAACAAAGTATATGAATTTTCAATAATAGTATAAAATGGTGCTTGGGGTGACAGCTTCAAAATGGCAGCGTTCGCCACCCCTATTGTTGGTAAAGCGAGTATTTGACAAATAAAAACCTTAATATTAATGAAGACAAGTTCAACGTTCATGTAATTTGTCACACATAGTAGAGTGGTTTATAAGATATACATGATATAATTTAACTGCTGTCTTTAATTGTAACAAATAACGATTACCATTTGTATACTTTTGCTAAATAGAAAATATGGGTTTCTTTTATGAGGGAAAAAAGAGAATATAGTTCTTTGACTTACTTACTCTATATTCAATTGCAAAAAGAACATGTGATTTAAGGGGGAAAATTGATAGTTATAAAATTATAAATCTTGTTCTTTGGATGTATTTTATGTCACTGAAAGAGATACTTATTTTGGGGGGGGGGGTTTGGGTTGAAAAAGTATTCAAAGTCATGGGAGCATTAACTTTTTGCTATTGTGCCCTGTGTTGATATAATTGTCTGGATCTGCCCATTTTCATTTAAATACTGGTGAGTGCTCGAGACACGCGAGTATGAGGTAACTCAGCAGACAAGCTTGTACAGTATTTCCTATTGCCTGATTTCATCTCTAGTGACGAGATTTATGATCAAGCACACTGAAAACATTAAGAAGCACCTGTGCATTTGCCAGATAGATATTGGAGATAATGTGCACTGAGTATGGTGATTGGGCACAGTACAAATTATTCACAAGCATCACAAAGTTTATTGCTAAGTTTCACACACAAAGATATATATATATATCAAAGAATAATAGATACAGATATATTCTGTTTTTAGCTCCACTCAAGTTAAATATGTTTCTCTGAAAACTCAATGAGCAAAATCCCATCCTGAGATGTCATTGTTAATAAGGACTACCTTTTTATCTAGTTTTCTCTTCAGAAAAATTATCTTACAGTTTTTCTGTGTGTACTGTGCTTCTGTCCTTAAGTAGAGTAATATCTTTTAAATATAGTGAACCTAGATTTATTTTAATTCACAGAAAATGTTTACGACCATATTATGAAATAACACTTAAAAATAAAGAAAGCACAGGCTATTTTTTCTATAGTCTATCATCAATCTATCATTGCCAGTTCAGGTTGGAGCACAGACTCTGGGTTGCACAATTTGGAATGTTAGACATTTAGAAAGTTCTGAAAAATATACTCTTTCACATTTTGATTAAAAGTTACACCGTGCCCACTTCTCCACAGGTGCCTCTATGCTTAATATTTTATTATTTTTGCTTATTATCAATTCCAGAAATAACCTCAAACTTTTCTACTTTATTATTTTCTCAAATAAACTATTACAAATATCCAAACAGTATACAAATATTAAGCACAGTCTCAGAATTATGCTGAGGTTTTACAATGTTTGATACTCAGATTTTCAACTCAAATAATACATCATTAATACAAACATACACAATTTGAAATATGATGAGCAGAAAACAATAAAAGAAACAATATTGTGTAAATCTGATTGAAAACATTAGCTGGTTTGACAGCTCAAATAAATATTTCTTAACATTATATATCAAGATGCATTCACATGAAAAATCGACATTATGAGTTTCCTTTTTACATTGTAATAAAATATGCCATGCATTTCTCATGCCATGGAATAACAGAAGAAAAATGACATTGGTGAGACTGACCTGAACAAGATTTGCTGTCTCAAAATTATCCTTGTGCAAGCAGCTGGAGCTCTCGTAGCAGTTTGTGCATTTGATGTATAAAGCATTGCATAAGCAAGAAAGCATTTCACAAGGTCAAAAATGAAATGCATCTCAACCTGCTATTAACATTCAGTAAAATATACTGCAGATATTTGAGATCTTTTTTTCCCTGTCACTGTAGATCAGATGCCATGCATCCTACATAGAAAACAATGGCATAAATTCTGTGTTTTGGTACGAATATAGTTTGCTATATAAGAAGAATCAACTGTTCCCAGTTCAGAGGCAGAATCTCACAGTGTTGCCTGTTCCCAGACATCTGACATCTTCAGTGCTAAAAGAAATTGTTTAAAATGATTTGAGTGTGTCTGTGAAAGTGAATGTACAAGTTAAAAAATGGTGAAGAAGATTTAGTTGGAATCAAACTCCTTCATGAAAAACAAGCATTTCCCTTTTGATTTCAGAGTAACAAATGTGATCAGTGATGCAAAAAATGGCCATTTGGCTTTTTTTTTTTTTTTTTTGCTTACTAATCAGACCTTATGTTATTTTTATGGATCTAGCACTATTCCACTCTAATTCCATGACCCAAAAGTTGGTAAATCATGACACCAAAATAATTTTCCTCTCAGGAAAGAAAGATTTAAACAAAACAAGAATGTTGTAGGGAAGCATTCTTAATTTTATCTTAATATAGACCCTTTGTCTTGAGAGTAAATCAGTTTTATTCAGAGCCTTAACAAATTACATGTATAAACAAATATATATGCATATATGTGTATATGTATAGAGAAAGAGAGACAAACTTAAAAGTCTAAAGATAGATGTATAGATACATTAATATATAATATATATAGGTACTGATAATTTATCCCATTATACTTAAAAACTAAATAATATGGATTGCTTTTCTGGAAAACAGAAGTTTGTGGAACTTTTATATCTTATAACAACTAATATTAAGGAACATTTTGAAAGAATGAGTATTAATATTTCTTAATCTAAATTTTACTTTTCCTGAAATTAGCCAGTTTTTTTAATATTTAACAAGACATTTTTCTTTCATTATGTTTCTATTTTTAGCCATATGGTAAGGAGTCTATTGTTTATAACAATACCTGCTTCATACTAAATTTTCTCAGCATTCAGTGACATGCAGTCATGGCTCTAATTAATTAACTTTTTCCCACTAATATTTACCCAGTTTTGTCTAAGTATTTTATTCTGCACCAAAGTCAGGATCCAATATGTGTATAGTAACTCACTGAATATTCACAACAACTCTTATTTACATTTTACAAATCATAGTTAGAAGCATTAGATATTAGCTCACTATCTCAGTGACAGGCTAGATAGCGATTCAAAAAATGGATCTGGAACCTGGCAAGAAGTCCATGTGTCTCTTGGTACCCCCAAGATTGCTACTGGAAGACCCTCACAAAATTCTGCCATTCAGAACAAGATTTCCTCCAGAAGCCATGAGAAACCCGGGATATTCTCCAGGAGCCTTGGTATTGGGCCCTCCTAGGGAATTGATCAGTGGGGTAATCAATCAAAACAGCAAACATCTGGGACTCCTCCCGTGCCGTTAGCAAAGGGGTGGAATAATTAACGGTTCAAAAAGCCAGTGCAAAGGTCAAATTGCTTTCTCTTGCTCTCTTGCCTTCGCTGTGTCCGGAAGCCTGTCCCAGTGCTGGCCCGTGTGCCTGTTCCTGCCTTCTGTGCCCAGCTATCACCCTGTCATTCTTCCCCTGCCATGATGGCCATGCAAGTAAAACCAAGGGATTTATAATGGGGAATTGTAGTCTGTAAATCAACCCACTTTATCACTTTTCAGCCTCTTCCTGGGACCCATGATCTGTTATTTTCTCCCATTTCTCTTTTCTCCCTACCTCAATAAATTACTGGTCTTACTCACCCAATGTGCTCTTGAAATTCATTTCTGCAGCATACTCAAGAACCTAGACAAAATCTGGTTACAATTAATTATAAGCATCAGAGCTAGAAACTGAGTTAAGAACTCTAGCTATAGAAGTTCTAGTCTTTACAATTATGTAATATTGTCACTTCACTAACCTGTGCTTCCCGTTTCCATAATGCTAAATACTGATCTGCTTGCCTTTGGGGTAAAATGAGCTATTCTACAAATACAGGGTGGCAGTGTGAGTAAAGGCAGGTGTCCTTGGTCTCCACAGAATACTAGTCAGAGCCCTGCTCTGTGTGTTTGAAAGTCCACCATTGTAGGTGACAGACTATGAATTTACTACTAACTGTGGACCTTCCTAATCACAGGATCACCGTAACCATTCTTGACTCATATATGACTCATAACCAGTTTCCTCATATATGAAATGAATAGAAAAAATATCTAACTGGTTAAACCTTCCAGTTAGTGACATCAAATGAAATCATAGAAGAGCCACTTTAAAGAGGTAGTTTCTTACTCAAGAGTTTTAGTATTAGTCATAGTACAACAAAGCAACATACAGATTCACTAGAAATCTGACAATACATAGACATGAGAGGGCAAAAATGTAATGCATCAAAAAAAAATAAAGAGAAATGTATGGAAAGGAATAAGGAGATAGCTGTTTCTGTTTACAAAGTTGCATCTTCTAGCCCTTTTGCTAGTGTCACTAATATATCTTTAAGACTATTGGGGCAAACAACTATATTTCTGGAAATTGAAGGATGATGAAAAGGAACACATTTAATTGCATGAAGGATTTCAGGTGTTCTGACAGTTCCTCAAAGGCAGTGGGGAATAACCCATTCCTTCCCAGTCCTGAAAGGGTTATCCTGCTCAAAGCAACAGGAAACAGTACCTCTGAGGATGATAGAAATGCAAATCTTTAGGTCCTACTCTGACCTCATGAATCAGAATCTCCAGGCACCAGGAAACTGCTTTAATAAGATCTCCAGGTGGTTATTTTCTATGTTAATATTTAAAAATCACTGCTTAACACACAGACCCAGTATCAAACACACTGTGCTTATTCTGGGATAGAAATAGAAATAGAAATGTGTCACTGGTGCTTACGTAGTCTGTGGCTAGATATGTGTGTGAAGATCCAAGGTGGGAACCATTAGAGATGACAATATTTATCCAACAAATATTTAAATACCTGCTCAAGTTTTGGACCTGGGCTCAGTGCTGAAGATGCAAAAATGATGGATTCTGGCTTCCTGTAGCTCACAGAATTGATTGCAATAATGCAGTTTCCAAAATCAAAACAACTCATCAAACCTAGAGGGATTAGGATAATTACCAAGAAGGTGATCTTTGAGTTGCATCTTGACAAGCATGCCAATTTTCGGAGTTGATCTAGGGAAAATGGTTGATTAGAAAGCCCATCCTTGCAGAGGTAATGTGTCCAGACCCATGGTTGCATGAGGAAGCTTGACTCCTTTGGAAAATAGTTCAGGAAGACCGAATACTACCAAGTTTATGCAAGGGTTTTGAGGTTGAAGCTGGAGGTTTGGAATTGGTTCAGAGCAGGATTTCATTGAATAGCATCCTATGAAATTGGACTTGATTCTGTTTTGGTTTGAAAATTCGGTGTTGTAGTGAGAAATTTCAACCAGGAAAGTGACAGTTTAAGATTCCAGTCTTAGGAGCAATGTGCAGAAGGAATTAGAGGGGCAAAATTGGAATCAAAATTTCTAATTAAGAAGATGTTGCAATGAATTAGGGAAAAGAAAGCAAGGGTACTAAACTATGATCTTGCGGCAATAGGCAAGAAGAAGATAGGATGACTATCAGAGATCTTTATTCATTCCATGAATTAAAATATGAACTATAAGAGAAGGTGTAGTCTTGAGAGGTGACTCAGTTAATTTGGAGCATGCCAAGTTTGAAGTCACTAAATAATGGGACAAAGAGTTAGAATTCAGAGGACAAATTTGGGTTATAAATATAAAATTGAGACCCTTCAGCAAAAGGGAAGCTGTAAGATCTTTCAGAGAAATCAACACCAGGAAAAAAAACTGAAATAGTCAGCTTGGGAAACAAAAAAAGGAAGGGGGACAGTTAAAGTGAAAGTCTTGAGAGTGGTGATGAGTAGTTAAATAGAGAAAGATGATGAAAAAAATTTTAAATATAAAAACCAAGAACCATGCACTTTTTGACAACTTAGAGGACATTACAGCATTACAAGAAAATCAGTTCAGCAGAGCAGTAGATGCAGAAGCAATACGTCAAAAGTTTGGGGAATAAAAGGAAGCCATTTGGCTATCTAGAAAGACAAACTCTAGAAAGAGTTTGAAAAGTAGAAGACATGGGGTTTATTTTGTTTTATTTTTATATATTGTGAGGGAATAGCTTCTCAAAGATGTAAGAATTTTTTAAGGTACAGTTTCCAGAAAGAGGAAGAAATTAAATGCATAAATATACAGGGCAAACCTATCAAAGCATCAAGCTTCAGTTTCTCATGATAGTGGGATGCAAAAACAAAGCAGTCCAAAGCAAACTGTCAAGACATGCATTGATACCAAATTTTCTTTATTTTTTTATTTTACCATGGCACAAATTCTTAAATTGAGAATATCTCCTTCAGGCCTCCTATTGGGCTTTTCTAATCTTAATCCTTATTTTGATTCACCTTGGTCCTCCCCTTGCCTATAACCCGCCCCCCCCCCCCCCCCCCCCCAATAGCTTAACTGCTATCATCTCATGTCCAATTTTGGGAATTCCCTGCTTCAGTGACTCTCCTCTTAGGAGCCCTCAGATTCACCCCTCAGCCAAACACAGTGAGTCCTGTCCTGAATCCTGAATCTTTACCCTACAAAGGTAAGAATGGATACTGATACTGATGTAGAAACGTTATTCAGAAAATCGGTGGAGGCATGAGTCTTTGGTGGAACAGGAACTTTTTTTTTTTTTCTAATTAAATTAGTTGTGAGAATGGGGGTTAAGAAAGAATGTGAGTAAACCGAGAGGCAATATGTTCTCACTTAATAATTTCATTAATGTACATACTACTCATTTTGCGATCTTTGCCATCTCTGTTTTAACTGGCACTTAATAGACCCTCAATAAATAGTTCTAATGAATGCCTATTGATTCCTAAAGTTCAGCAAGGACAATTTGTACACACTGAGTCACAGCAAATATTAACTGCTTTAGGACTGAATATTTATCCCCTTTAGCCTTTTACAGAAGTGAGTTTTATGTTAGAGATTGTACGGTTAATAAAGCACTTCACACCCACTTATTGATTCTCTTATACTCCACCAAATAACATATTTTGTGTAATAAATAAGCATCTCTACTAGTAACAGCCCACAGAAGTTATTATCAAAAACTTTCCCATTTTCCTTGCAGAAGATTAAGCCTCAGAGGTGAATTAATATATCTTGTTAACCTATGACAGGAAAGCAATAGGGTATATCAATGCTGCAGCACTAGTAAATATTGTTTGTTCATGTGGTTGGTTCGTTTAGATTTGGTTTCCCTGTGAGATAAGAATGGATACCAAGGGATATTCTCTTCATTTTACAGCTAGACCTGATGGTAACTATTTACATGTGATAACACATAATTCAGTATTAAGAAATATTGATTATCTAAATAAGATTTATACTACGTAATTTTGCTTGGTTTAAAGCAGTAACAATATTCAAGCTACCTTTCATATATCATCATCTTATTCATTCTATTCTTGTTTTCTATGTCTTCTAATCTTGTTTTAATCTTTTTACTATTTTCTACGTATTTTTATTAGCTGTACTACATCCTTTTGAAGAGAATAATTATCAAAACAAAGAAAAAATAGCTAGAGATTTTGGTTATCTGTATCTATTTCAACTAGATTAACTAATTATATCTTTATATACACATATATATGCACACACACATACATTTCAAAGGTCTCATAATAAGCAATATGAAGTCAGCAAAATTACTTGAAGGCTGTCATTTCAGTTTCATATTAGATATTTTACATAACTAATCCATGAAATTTCTCAAATTGAAATTTGAACTCTGTGTATGTTTGCATGTGATTATACTTAATTTTGTCAGTTATAATTTAGAAAATAAAACCGTTATATTTTAGACTTCCACTAATTAAAGGTGTCACAGACAAGGAATTTTTTCTCCATTATTAGGATTCCCAAATGTCCCACATGTGTATTAAAACGTATGTTGGGCATAGTATATAATTATAGGACAATAAGGCTAGCATCAATAACAACAAGGAGTTTTATAAAATTCTAGTAGCATGGACTTCCAAATGTCTGGATGGACTTGTAAAATCTGCTTATATAATCCTGACAGGAAAGGAGAGGAAAGATTTGGGGGGGTGGGGTGGAGAAGAAAGCCAGTGGACTCTTTATAGACAACAGGTAATGAAGAGAAAATAACTTTCAGTCACTTTTTCAGGCAGTTACCAATTATACCAAGATTATTAGGTAAAGTTAGTTTTGGAAAAGCACCAAACACTTCTGACATATTTGTTCATTGAGATTCACAGTGAATTATATTCTCTGGATTTATAATCCCAATTGACAGGAGCAAATCAATCTGCTGACAAATTTCTATAATACATTAATATGTCACTAAATTCCCAATATTCCCATTAAATTTTTATTATGTATTATGGTGTTTCTAAATTACCTTAGTTTCTCTGATCTATAAATTTTCTTCAATCTAACATGTTATAAGGTAAAATAATTTATAATATATGTAACATATTATTATTCTTTAATGCTATTGTGGCATTTTAAATGCAAAGAAAGTTTAGTACACATTTTAACTGTTTTGCACCTGGGATATAATCCCAGAAAATATGCTCACCCTTTCCTGGTTTGAGAAATAATAACCTCACTTGGCTATGTAGACAGTCACTATTTTGAATAAAGTGAGATATGTATATGTAGTAACTTTTCAAATCACCAATATAAATATATATAAATCTAGTTTGCTCAGTATAGCTTAAATATTTATTATTAATTAAATATAATTATATATTTATATCTAGATATATATCCAGAGGACTAGATCAATTTATATCTATTCCTTCATATCAACTTATCTATCTCCAGTCTTTTACTAGAAAGGATTTAGTGCATCTGATACCAAAAAGGAATTAGTACATTTTAAAATACTTAATAAAATTTATATAAGAAATTGTTTTAAAACAAGTAAATGAAGAAATTAGGGCAAAGTAAAAATAGAATAGTGATATGCTAAATTCAAGATGTAACATTCAAAATACATCATAATGAGCCCTACTTTTCCCTCCCTTACTTCTATTTTTCATGTATGAATTTAAGCATTTTTATAGACGTCCACATATAATCATAACAACGTCTCTCTGAGAGAAGAACTATTGTCACTTTAGAGAAGGATACTGAAGCATAGAGAGGCTGTGACACTCGCCAAGGTCATATTACTAGCAGGTAGTAGAGGGTAGAGATTATTTTGAATTCAGTTAAGTCTGGCTCAGAGTATGAACTCAACCAGTACAGGGTGCTGAAAAGTTTCCTAGAGAAGGACCCAGGTTTTTGGGTTTTATTGCAGCCTCTGTAATAAAACGAATCCAGTTCATGAGTCACAGATAAAATAAAAACAGAACAGTTGCACAGGAGAAATACTCAGACCATAAACAAGCTTTATTCTTTGAGTCTCATACCTGGACACTGTGTAATATAATGTAAAGATTCTCAACAGCATTTTTTTTTTTTTTACAGTGAAGAGAACTACAGCCAAAGAACTTCAAAAAAACTTTTTTTTTAAAAGCATCTTTTAGTTTAAGCCATGGCAGGACACATTTCTAAAAAAAGAAATTTGTCAGGGGTTTAAGTTAGGAGGTGGAGGTAGAGTGCTGTGATCCAAATAGACACTTGTATAATGGGATGAAATATATTCACTTAGGTAGCAGATGGTGTTACAAAGAGTTCTAAAAGAAAATCCAAGGAAATGTTTAGTGATGGATATCAAAAAATGAAGATGTTGGTTCCAGAAAAGCTTACTGATAGTCCATGCTTTAGGCTTGTTGTCTATTTAATGAGGCAAGCTACCTAATTCTTATTAGTTCTTCTCTGCCATTTATAAATGAGAAAATGCTTATGTAAATATCCTAAATAGCAAAGAGACACACATGTACCCAACTCATCAAGAATAACATAAATTCATTAAGTTTCAAAATAAAGGACAGAATAGAGACTACCTGCCCATGTACTTGACTCTCAAAAGAGTTTTAAGAACGTGGGAATTTAAAAATGTGAGGAAGCAAGTGCCATTCATTTAACATATATTTATAGAGCCCCTACATAATTCCATTCTGGTGAAAGAATACAGCAGTAATTAAAACAGACCAAAGAAAAATTCCCACCTCATATTCTGGTGAGGGAGACAAAAAAATAAAGTTTAATAATAAGTAAAATATAAAATGTGATACAATAATAAATGCTAAAGGAAATTAAAGCATTGAAGGGCAATAGAAAACATTCCTGAGAAGTCAAGTTTAGATTAGATGGATACTGAAAGAACTGATGAAGAAGCCATTTGGATGAAGGGAATAGCATTTCAAGAGAGGGAATGACATGCACCAGGACACCTAGGCAGAGCAACCTCAGTGTGTCAAAAGAAGAATGGGGAAAAAAGAGAAAAAAAAGGGAAAAAAAAGAATGGGGAGCCTAGCGTGGCTTGAGCAGCATAAGCAAAGTGGAGAGGAATGGAATAGAAAATGAAGTCAGACATCTGGGGTTAGAGTTTTGGGAAGCCATGTTGGGCTTTATGGATCATATAAAGAATTTTGACTTTTTTGTTAAGGGAAAACTTTGGGTGATTTTAAACAGGTAGGTGACAGGTCTGAGCTGATAAAATCAAATAATTGTCAAACATTGAAGTTTACTATCAAAATGGTGAAGAAGGGAAGAGGATATGGCTCAATGGATTGGGCTCCCATCTACCATATGAGGCCCTGGTTTGCTTCCCAGGGCTTCCTTGTGAAGGCAAGCTGGCCCGTGCCTGCAGAGAGCTGACAGCCTGCGCCCGTGGAGAGGAGGCCCAGCCAGATGATGCAACAAAGGGAGACAAGCAGACACAGAAGAACGCACAGTGAATGGACACAGAGAGCAGACAGCAAGCAAGTCGCAAAGGGGGGTGGGGATGGGTTAAATAAAAAAATAAAATAAATCTTTAAAAAAATGAAATATTTTTTGAATATTTCCAGTTCGAGGATTTTAAAGCATAAATTCTGCAGTATAAGACTGCAAAATAGCCTGGAATCTTCCCTATTAGAGGAAGAGAATCTTGCTTTCCAGAGCAGAGAATATAAGCTCTCTAGTGGTGGCTGAGAGGGAGGTCCCTGTAACTGAAGGCTGGAACCAGCTGAGCCCAGAGGCCCTGAAAGAGGGAGAGACTCAAAGAGGAGGTCCAGAAGAGAGAGGGGAGATCACCCGCCGCTGAGCTTGGGGAGAAAGGAGCCCAGAGGAAAGGCAGGTATCTCCTTGTGCCTTGCCGTGGGGCAGGAGTCCAGGTTGCCAGCAGTTACCTTTGGTGAGACAGCAGCTCTGGGGCTGCCTGGATTTGGACACTTACCTTAGAAGTTTTTAACCTAATGAATGCCCATTATAAAAGCAAACCCATTTCTGGTATATTGCTCCCAACAGCTTTTTAGTAAACTACTAACATAGTGAAGAAATATTTTTGAGGATTTTAAAAGGCAAACTCTGCAATATGAGCCTGCAAAATGGCCTGGAATCTTTCCTATTAGAGACAGTGAATCTTGCTTTTTAGCGTTTAAGCTCCCTGGTGGTCACCAGAGCTCAGAAACCTCCCAATCTCATTCCCTCAAATATTGCCACAGATAATTAGACATATAGCTGGATCTGAAATAGGCATTTACACACAGATTACAGTGTATAAGATTTTTCCCTATAGGAAAAAAAATAATTTGACCCTCAATAGTTTTTCTTCCCTTCGTGCTAGCTATCTCCACATTACCATACCAAAATATATAGTTTTTGTAGCCCGGAGCCCTTGTCACACCAGACTCTGGGAAGACAGTTTTTAACACACTTTATAGACTGAAATTAGTTTAAAATTTCCACTGTTTAAGTAGGAGAAAGAACATTTTCATATAACCCCCAGAGGCTGAGATTTCACATGTTTTCAAGAAAAATCAGTCAGTCATCAAGAAAATATTAAATTTCCCTGGAATGTCTTAATTTTCTAAACAGGCTACCCTCCCTCCCTGGTCTAACAAAGAGAGAGGACATCCTGTGAGATGGATGTGCCGTCCAACTGCATCCTGCCCCCCAAATGTATACTTGGTGTTAACTTCTAAATAATCCTAGTTTATGTGATGTGCTACCATTCAAAAGATCCTATTTCAATAAAATAAATTATTTTAAATAATATATAAATTCATTTTAAACATGACTTTATCCTCCATTCTAGACTTTTAGTTATAGAAAAAAAAAAAAGCTCTCCTACTGAATATGTGGAACACATAAAAGTAAGAACCTCAATAGAATAAGCAAATATCATTAACCTTAAGAGAGAAAATTGGAGTAGCTACACTAGAAGGCTTTTTTGAACCTAAGCAGAAGACAACTGGAAAACTCAGACATTGATTGTTAGAGAAAGGAGGCTGATGTGGTTCTAAGTACCAGATGGGAGTCTATATACTCTGTGTCTCCTTCCATGAATCTATTGGGAAACATAATATTTGTTCCTTTAAATGATTAGACTGGAGTAGTTTCAAAGGCAGCTTTCTGAACTGCATTGACCACAAGCAGAGGATGCTAAAATTGTATACTGGAATGCAGGAAGAGATAGTAGAATTTCAGTTTATATTTATTTCAATCTTTTCTTTTAACATTTATATTAAGTATATGTTATAAAATGAACATGATGCATCAGCACAGCAGTATATATGTATACTTTGTTACTAAAGTATATGTGTATTAGGTAGTTTATTAAATCTCTTGATGATAAAATGAGACTGAATGGAATCAGAAGTTTTGGAGACTATTCCACAGAACATTGATTTCTAAAAGTCTGTCCAAACCAATTCTTATTCTAGTCCATGAGAATCAATCAAGCAAAGTAAACATGTGAGCATGCTTCAGTTTAACCAAATCCCCTATAATCTGTTATTGCCAGTTTTCAAATTTTTCAATATCAAAATGTCTATTGTACATGAGATGATAGTTATATTAGATAGCATTTTCTTTTTTTCATATTTTTAATCCAATTTCTGGAAAAATCATGATTGACAACATTATTCTTTCACTAATAATGGTTCTTAGAAATTCTTTGGTTTACCAAATCTGAAAGGCAGGGAACTATTGGTATTGAGATACTCTTTTAGCTTTATTTCCTAATCTAGCAACCTTTCCTATACTCTGGCTTTTGAATTCTACTGAAATGAATTTAAAATATGGTATTTGCCTCATCCAGGTTCTATATATGTTAGAGACTATGCACTTTAACTTAACAATAAAATAGTTTATGGCCTGGATGATTTGAAATGTCAAGAAGAAGCACCACTGTAGTAAATCAAATATGATGTCTGCATTGAGAGAATTCTAATTGGAAAACAGTTATCCCATTGTTTTCTCAAATTTTCTGGTATGGAACATTTTTCAAAGCATGCCTAAAAGGGCTTGGAGACACAATGGGAGATTAAAGGGGTATGTTTTTTGACAAGTGGAGTAAAGAATGATTTAAATGGTGTCTGTTTTATGTGTTTAATTTTCCATGTACTTGGTGCTTGATATTTTATTTTCCATATTTCAAAGCACACACTTAACATGGTACAATCTAATCTGTGGAATAACTCCAAAGTGCGAATTGTAATTATTTGAGGACTTGTGAGATTCATGACCTAGGCTGCTTTACATTTGACCTCACTTTGATAGTCCATCCCCCTAATAATGCAAAGATTATATACAAGGTGAAAAAAAAAAAAAGCAGCAGAGTATATTTGTCATTTCCCTTTGTTCTTCATGGAGATATGTTAATGTTCAATTGTCTCTGAAGTCCTCGAGTCCAGCTCAAGAATTCACATGTCCAGGAGGTGATATGTAAGCACTTTGTGGACAATATAAGAAATATATGTTTCTTAAGGACACAGTTTCTTCCAAGTTTTACTGCTTATTATAGCCTAAAGTGTCAAGGCAGTGGGTTTGGGATACAGAAAGCATACATTTAGATGACTTGTTCCATAAGTAGGAAGTGCTTGGCTTTGACCCCTGTCTCTTCACAGATTTCTCTAGAGAATTGGGGATAACTTGTGTTCAAGCACACTAGTACAGTTCAGTTTTTCTACAGGGACACCAACTATATTCACCCTAGTGGGGGGTCCAAGTCCAGCTAGAGAAGTGAGACAAGTGTTTTAAAAGAAAATACACTGTGACAATAAAAATTATGTTTTAGAAATGAAAATGGTAGAGTAGTGAGCTGATTTCCATGTAATTGAAATACACTTCTTAAAAACCATTTTTGGGGTAAAAGACCATTGTTAAATTACATTGCTGTGGTTGATTGAATTATTACCCCAGCAATAATATGCCTGCTTATAATTGTAATCCACATTTCTCTGGGCATGGACAGACTATAAATAGGATCTGTTGAAAATGTTATTTTTAAAGTGTGACCCAAATGAATGAGTTTGGGCCTTAATCCAGATTACTGGAAGATTTATAAAGAGAAAAAAAAATGGAAGCCAGTATCAAAGAAGAACACAAGGAGAAGCAGAATGTCAGCAGGAAACTGGATGTGAAAGAAAAGGACATTACTATGTGATATGAGTCAGAGTTGATTCAAAGAACTGTGATATACCAGCATTGAATGCTACCTGGGCCTAGAAGGAAGCAAGCCTTCCAGCCTCTGAAATTAAGACAATAATCCTGGTGTTTACACCAACCCATTGTGTGGTTCTTGTGATAACAGCTCTTGCAAACTAAGGCAACATTCTTCTAAGATCTTATTTATGTATGGACTAACTGAATCAGAAGGAGCCTCAATGCATATAACTGGAGGTCTTATTAAGATGGGAAATAAGAATGCCGCATTAGGAGCCAGAAGCTGGAAGCCAGCAGAAATTGGAAGAGCTGACACAAGGAGAGAGAACTTACTATGTGAAGGGAAGTAGAGATGCAAGTCTTGAACTCCAAGTATGGCAGCAAGCCAGCACCAGAATGCTGTGAATTTAGGGAAAAATGCATGGTGTTGCCATTATTTTGATTTGGGACTTCTGGTCTCTAAAACCATAAGCCAACAAATTCTTGTTGTTTAAGCCAGGACATTGTGTTGTATTTATCATAGCAGATACGGCAAACCATGTCACATGTAAATGTAACATAAAGCTGAAAATGATGAACAAGAATTTTATGTGGTTTATATCTGATTAATATTTATGGCACCTGCTCCTAATGCCAGGTCCTCTACAATTGGAACAATTTTCTTCCCATCATGTCATAATTTTTATAATATTAGCTGATAGACTCTCTAAAAAGTCTAAGCAAGTTATGACTTTTTGTCTTCCTTTGGGAATTATATAGCTGTCTAAAAAGAGCAAATAAACTACAATAACAGAACAGAACAGAACAGAAATCAGAAAAGATCCATTTTAAAATATTACAGGAATGAAGCCCCCCAAAATATATTCTTTACAAATACACATGTAAACATAAAGAACAAAGTTTAAAGACATTCACGTAGGCAGTATTCATTGCTTTAAGAGGTATTTCTTATGAGCCCCTATTTTTGGTCAGTACTTTTGACTGGTACTGGGAATACAATGATTAGCAAATACCAAGATCATAGCCTTGTTACAACAAACAGACATCACTCCAATAATATCCAACTTAATGTATGTTTACCAAGTGTCATCTGTTATGAGGAAAAGATAGGATGTGTTGAAGAAACACAACAGGGAACTCTACTCTAGCCTTGGAGGTCAGGAATGGCTTCACAGAAAAAGTGACATTTTAGTTCAATATGATGAATGAAGTTAACAATCCTAAGGCAGGAGGTCCATGCCAATTTAATGGAATTTAAAGGAAGAAAGTCAGCATGGCTGAGGGCAAATTCAGTAGAGTGTGGGAATGAAAAGATAAGGTCTTTTATCCTTAGAGTAATAGAAATCCCTTGAGGAGTTTGTCGTGGGATAGGCCTGAGTAAATTTATATTGTAAAAATGATCTCTTGGCTTCAGTGTTGAAAATAGGTTCCATGGACCCAAGGGGAATATGGAAGATCCCTTAGCAACCTTCTGATTAGTTTATGGAAAAGATGGTATTTGATTAGTGTCAGATAACTTATCATTGAGAAAGGATTTCCCTTCAAAACAAAGAAAACAAAGAAAATACTTGAGAGGAATTTATCTAATCCACATTATAAAGATAAGAAAGCAGCATCATCAGGGATTAAAGTGAACTGCTTGCATTGCATTACTTTGACCTGTATCACTGAACATATGGAGAAGAAAATCTCTGGGAAAGAGAAGTCAAACTGGAGAGAAACATTTCATTTCCCTTATTATTTATTTTTGCATTAAACACATATCTCTCAAACCATAACCAACAGAAAAGATATCATGTGATCTTTAGGCAAGAACGCTCCCTAACTTTTCCCTTATACTCCGAAAATACTCCTCACTATGGGCACACCCAAAGTCTAATATTACCTGATCCTTTTTCTTTTCTCAACAATGATCAGTTTTAGTCCTATATCAATATTAAAAATTCATATTTTAAGTATATACCTATTAATGAAGTCAAATTCATTTAATTTACAAGCACAAACACTTAAAATTATATTGCATGCAGCTAAATTGAGTGTTTAGATGATAATTTGCACATTAGGATAAAAATAGTCCTTTTTTAAAGTAGTATACATTAGAAATGCTTAGAGTTGTTCATTTGCTTCTGAAGACTGCTTCATTTGTTGACTGATTTTCAAGCTGTGTTTGACAGGACTAAGCAAACTGTTTACAAAGTTTAAATCAGTTAATTTAGTATGGTTGGAAAGTCAAAATGAGATTCCTATATTATTTCTAAGGAATTTGGTATGTGCAGATGCAAACGGAGAGGATGTGACTGCAAAGACTTAATAAGCTTTAAAAACACCAAAAATAGTTAAATTCGGATGGAAATTATCTAAGTAACTATTAGAATACAAGTAAAGTAGTTTCCAATAAAATTACATTTTCCATTTTTAACATAAATCATAAAAATCGAAGAATTTGTTGTTCAATAGTCAAAATCACTTCACTTTGAAGAATGGGAGCACTGTTGTACAAAATCCAAGAAAATGTGAGATCAAATTCATCCTGTTATAGAGAATTCAGAATATTTAATTAGCTCAGAATATTGTCTCTAATAAGCTAGACAATTCTATGTCCTAGTTCCCACAGTGTGATGTCAATCAATGAGAGGTGGAGGCGTCTTCGGGACATGGAGCTGCCCTGGATGGTGCTTCAGAGGTAATCACCGGACATTGTAAATCCTCACAGGGCCTACATGATGGAATAGAGGAGAGTATGGGCCATGATGTGAACCAATGTATATGAGGTGCAGAGGTGCCCAAAGATGTACTTACCAAATCCAATGGATGTGTCATGATGATGGGAACGAGTGTTGTTGGGGGGGGGGGAGAGGGGGGGTGGGGGGGTGGGGTTGAATGGGACCTCACATATATATTTTTAATGTAATATTATTACAAAGTCAATAAAAAATAAAAAAATTAAAAAAAAAAAATACATCTTCAAAGGACCCAAAAATTAAATTGTTGCTCATGGTACTAGCAACAGAAAATAAAATGTGATAAAATATTTTAAGAAGATAAAATATAAACTCAAAACACACATCTGACCTGATAATTTAATTATGAATACTTTTTCTTGGAATGATACACTCTTCCCAACTGGACAAAAACTGAACACAATATAATGGCTCCTCGAATTACTTAAAAATATTTTGCAAACAAAACCAACTTATCACATGTCATACTCAAGCACAGAAGAATCATGAGCCATTTCTTGTTTATCACTTATGCAACCACATTGAGGTTTTCTCATTTACTTTGCGGCTAGGTATTTATTTTATTAATTATTGTATAATTATATATAATTGTGAATTATACTATAAATTATATAATTATGTATAACTGTTTATTAATTTAAATGTCAGTGTTTGATTAATTACTGCTACTGATTTAGTTTGTATTCTCCCCTCCTATATATCCACTATCATTTCAGCATAAAACCAACCCCCTATTCTTGGTATCTTTCCTCTCATTTTGAAAAAAAGATCATTGAAAAGGTTTCTTTAATTTCTTAGAATTTTAGTATTTCTATCAAATTCTTTAGGTTTAAAATGATGTACACATAATTATATGAACTCTTTCTAGTAGCTTTTCTCTTTGTGTTCCCTGGTGTGACACAATGGACAGCAAATGTGTGCTGAATACTATGGAATGTGGATGGGAATTGTGATGGTGCCGCTTATTTACTCTGTAATCTGAGGGAGATGTCTAACTATTCAGTGAATTGAACAAGGCAATACTTACATGGGCTTAGTGTAAATAATAAGCAGTGGATGTTAAATTCACCTTTATCCCTTTTCTGATATGTATTTTTAGGTGTCTTGTTTTCTAAAAACAATCTAGGTCAAAAAATCCTCACCCTTACCATATCATCCTTTTCATAGTATGAAATCTTTCTGTGTTTTCTTTACCTTTAAATTCCTTAAGGATATAGCCTGTGCTTATACTCGTAGTTTTGATGCTCCATTTACAAATATTACTAGTTTGTAATACAGATTTTATTCTTCGGCTATATTTAGGTATTTATGCAGAAAGTAGTGATTTAGAGTAGAACAAGATTCTGCAGCCCAAATACCTTGTTTAATTCCTGCCTCTGTAATTACCTGATCATTCAACCTTGGGTGTTTTACCTCATTCCTTAGGACTTATCTGTGATACAGGTATAACTCAGTGTTTAAGTGTAGAAATGAGACAAAAGGTTTTAAAAAGGGTTTGGAAAGTGATATCAACATGGTGACATAGTATACCCCCAGGAAAATCACCCCTCAGAGTTAAATAATAAAAGGATGAATCCTACTAGTTTGCATCTCTAGGGTAGGATAGAGACTGGATAAAGACTCCACAATGGCTGAACTGAAGAAAAAGGAAAACAAACACCAAATTCAACAGAAAATTTGTGTCCCAGACCCATCTGTCTGGATCTGTCCCTCTTACTCAGTCCCATGCAGCTTGGTAGTCTCCTGGAAAGGCAGCATGGCCGAGTCCTTCCTGCCATGGACACAGACCATAGCGCCACTCCAGAGCAACAATTTAGAACTCTGTACATATCCAGGCACAGGGACCCATGTCCACAGAGACCAAAGGTGGAACACAAGTGGCTGAGGAGTGCCACATAAAAAATGTCCCCAGGGAAAAGGGTGAATGCAACAAAACTGTTGGCAAGAGATCGAGATCGACTCTTCAATCCTGTCTCTGTTTGCTGGACCACATGAATGCAAGATGACCCTTCCTGGATTATTCCGCCTTGCTTGCTGGGATGGGATACCCTAATGGGGATGAAACAGGAGACAAAAAAGCCTCGTGGAAAAAAAAGCGTGGAGGGAGGACTGAACTTCTATGAGACAGGACAGGTTCCAGAACTGAAAAGTATAATGAAAAATGGAATACTGAGTGAGGGAGAGAAACAAATCTTTGGAGCTCAGGAGAAAATTCTGCAGAAAACAAACAGAACAAGTTCAAGATTCCTGGAGAGAAATGGAGGAAAGGAAGCTTTCTCCTGAAAATGAAACAGTTGTATGCAAAAAGGGCAATTGTAACAATTGTACCACATATCCAGGGCAAGAATGAGAAAATCTGAACAGTTAAACATGGGCTTCTCTATTGTCCAGAATAAGTTTGACCAACTGTCATAAAAGAGTCTTAACACAAAGTCAGTAAATAATAAAATGTTAAGCAAAACAGAGAAACTGGCTTTCAGATTTAACATATCAAAATAATCAGATGTCCAGACATGAAAAAAAAATTACAAGTCCTACTAAGAAATAGGAAAATATGGCTCAGTTAAAAGAACAAATTAAAACTTCAGAAGAGACACAGAATTTAAAACAAGTAATCAAACAAACTAAAATCACCTAGCTTAGTTCAAGGAGTTGAAGGAAAATATGGACAGAAATAAACTAATGGTGGATATAGAGCTAAGTATTAAGAAGAGCATAAAGAATAATACAAAAGTTTAATAAGAAGCACAACAGAAATTGCAGGGATGAAAGGCACAATAATAGGGATTTAAAACATACTAAAGGAAAAGCTAGGAGCAAGATAGCAGCGGAGTAAGGAGCTCCTGGAATTAGCTCCTGCTACAGGGCAGTTAGCAAACACCCAGAGCTCTCTGGAGTTAGCTGAAGCACCTGTTTGGGGGCTCCAGGAGAACAGAAGAGCATCCTGCAATGTCCTTGAAGGAGTGGAAGGAGGGGACTGCCCATCTGCAGAGAAGACTTGTAAGTAGAGGCTCCACACCATAGAGGCTGGTGCCCATTCTCCACTGGAGGCACAAGCCGCCTCGTGAACTCTTCCGTGGCTGTAATTGAAAGTTCACTTCCCCAAAATGGGGTAGGAAGAGATGGTTGGGCACCAATTTCAGCT
The DNA here is from genome assembly GCF_030445035.2 of Dasypus novemcinctus. NCBI lineage: Eukaryota > Metazoa > Chordata > Mammalia > Cingulata > Dasypodidae > Dasypus > Dasypus novemcinctus. The sequence goes on from NC_080674.1 coordinate 21,630,067, forward strand.
ACTGATGAGGAAACTCAGTGGGCTACAGTATAATCCTGAGAACAACTAAAGCCTGAGACTGTCCAAGTCAGAAAGGGGCTGGGAGATGCCATCTTAACTCCATGCCTAGCATGAGGGGAAGCGGGGTGGACTGAGGATCCTAGTGCTGGTGGGGACTGGCTTCTTCACATCAAGATCATAATGCAGGTCTAACCTGGGCCCCAGTGCCACCTCCAGCAGGGAGGAAGCCGCGGGGACCTGTGCCAGCCCCTCCTGGAAATTATCGGCCAAGCCGTGGAGGCTGGTGATTGTCCTACTCTGGCAGCACAAGCTACCTGAGGAGCTATTCTGTGGCTGGAATTGGAAGCTCCATTTCCCAGAAAGAGGGGAGAAGGAGACGGTTGACTGCCAATTTCAGCTACAGATTGGGAGACTTGGTTGGCTAAGAGATAATCCTGGGAACTGCTTGGGTGTGAACCAGCCCAAGTCAGAAAGAGGCCTGTAGCTGCCATTCTGTCTCTGTCCCTGGCCTGAGGGGAAGCCTGGCTGACTGAAACTCTCAGTGTTGGCAGGAGCCAGTTTCATAAACACAGATCTGCCTGCAGCCTGCCTAGGCTTCAGCCCCACTTCTGGCAGGGAGGAGGCTGAGGAGCCCTGTACCAGTCTATATAGGTAACTGCAGGTAACTTTGGCTCCATAAATTGAAAACCAGAAGTCTACCAGGGCAACTGGTTATCTTGGACCCACACTGCATAGATTGCTGCCCACACCTGTAACCCCCTCCCGCCCCAGGCAGGGGAGAATGGGATATGAAGCTTCATCAGTCTCTGGGCAACTACAGTTTAGTATACACATGGTTATTCCACATATATGTGACTCTGTCCCTATCCCTGGCAAAGGAGAAAGTTGGAAGAAGCTTTATTGGTCCCTGGTGCAATGAGGGCAGCTTGAGCCTCCACAGCATACAGCACCAACTATGTGCTTGGCCACAGCATACAGCACCAACTATGTGCTTGGCTCCTACTGCACAACCAGGAAGGGAGAAATGATAGGAAGCCCTAAACTAAAGAGAAAAACCACACCCAGAATAAATACTCTAGGAAGCCAGATGCGAAGACACCAACAAAAATTACAATCCACACCAAGAAACAGGAAGATATGGCCCAGTTAAAAGAACAAGATGAGCCTCCACATAACATAAAGGAGTTGAGACAACTAATCATAGATGTTCAAACAAGTCTCCTTAATAAATTCAATGAGATGACTAAAGAGATTAAGGATATTAAGAAGACACTGGATGAGCACAAGGAAGAATTTGAAAACATACATAGAAAAATAGCAGATCATATGGGAATGAAAGATGCAATAAATGAAATTTAAAAAAACATTGAAATCATATAATGGCAGACTTGAGGAGGCAGAAGACAGGATTGGTGAGGTTGAAGAAATGGCCTCTGAAAGTGAACATACAAAAGAAGAGATGAAGAAAAGAATGGAAAATATTGAACAATGTTTCAGAGAACTAAATGACAGCAAAAAATGTGCAAACATACATATCATGGGTGTCCCAGAAGGATAAGAGAAGGAAAAAGAGGCAGAAGGAATATTTAAAGAAATAATGGTAGAAAATTTCCCAACCCTATTGAAGAACATAGATATCCCTGTCCAAGAAGCACAGCATACTCCCATCCAAAAAAATCCAAATAGACCAACTCTAATACACATACTCATCAGAATGTCAAAGGCCAAAGACAAAGAGAGGATTATGAGAGCAGCAAGAGAAAAGCAATGCATAACATATAAGGGATATCCAAAAAGATAAAGTGCTGTTTTCTCACCAGAAACCATGGAGGCAAGAAGACAGTGGTTTGATATATTTAAGACTACAAGAGAAAAACTTCCAACCAAGAATCATATATCCACCAAGACAGTCTTTCAAATATGAGGGTGAAATTAGAATATTCACAGATAAACAGAAACAGAGAATTTCTAAGCAAGGACCAGAATTTCAGGAAATACTAAAGAGTGTGCTAGAGCCCAAAAAGAAAAGACAGGAAAGAGAGAGGCCTGGAAGAGAGTCTAGAAATGAAGATTATATCAATAAAAGTAACTAAAAGTGTCAAAAGAGTGGTGAAAATAAAATATGACAGATAAAACTCAAATAGTCAGGAATAAATTTAACCAATGATGCAAAGCACTTGTATTCAGAAAATGGCAACTCAATGTTAAAAGAAATCAAAAAAGGTGTAAATAACTGGAAGAACATTCCATGCTCATGGATTAGAAGACTAAATATCATTAAGATATCAATTCTACTCAAACTGATATACAGAATTAATGCAATACTGATAAAATTCCACCAACATTAAAGAAAAAATTGAAAACATGATCATTAAATTTATTTGGAAATGTAAGCAGTCCTGAACAGTCAGAAACATCATAAAAAGGAAAAGCGAACTCTTATCTCCAGACTTTAAATAATAATACCTACCTATAGTGGTAAAAACAACATGGTACTGGCCTAAAGACAGACACAATAGACCAATGGAACCAAATTTATGGTTCAGAAACAGACCCTTACAGGTATGGTCAAATGTTTTTTGACTAGCCTGTCAAACTCACACAGCTCGGGCAGAACAATCCATTCAACAAATGGTGCTGAAAGAAGGAAAGAGGACCCCTATCTCACACCTTATCCAAAAACTAACTCAAAATGGATCAAAAAACTAAAAATAAAAGAACCATAAAACTTCTAGAAGAAATTATTGGAAAATATCTTCAAGACCTGGTGGTAGGTGGTGGATTCTTAAAGGAGATTAGAGAAGAATTGAGTGGACTACTGATGTTTAATGTATGTAGAAGTTTTAATTAGCTTTACTGTAAAATTGTGAAAATGTATAGAGTCGATGGTAGCACACAGTGAATAACAGTTAGTTTATAAATGGGGATGTGACTGAAAATGGTAGTCTAGTTATGTAAATGCCAATTGACAGAATGGTTGAGATTAATCTAAGAACTGGATTGCACAGTAAACCAAGAGGTGGGTGACAATTGTGGTTGATGGTACAGATGCAAGAGTGTTTTTTTTTCTTAGCTAGAACAAATGTATATCACTACTGCAGGGTGATGGGAATGTGGAGAAGCATGGGAAAAATACAGCTGGAGTGACCTATGGACTATGGTTAGTAGTAATATATTCTTGCATCTATGCAAAAGATGTACAGGGTTGATACTGAGGGAGTATGGAAAATGTGAGCCAAATGTACACTATGGACATGGTAACAATCAGATGATATTATTTTATCTGTAACAAATGATACACTACATTGTGGTGTGTTGATGGAGGGATGTTGTTTGGGAATTCTGCACATGTACATGATTGTTTTATAAGTTTATAACTTCTGTAATAAAAATATATATTAAAAAAAATAATAGGGTGGGCTGGGGGAAAAACACACCAAATGTAAGATAAGGACTATGATTAGTAGTAAGATTTTGACAGTGTTCTTTCATAGTTTGTAACAAATGTCTCATGACAATGCAAAGTGTTGGTGGAGGGTTGATGTTGGGACCCTGTATGATGTTATGCATGTTTGCTTTGTAAGTGCACAACTTTTACTATACATTTAATTGTTTATGTATGTTCATATATAAATGATATAAAGATAATAACAATCAGATTGGTTCGGGAAGAACTTCTTCATTTAATAGTACTATTTTGACAATGCTCTTTAATCATTAGTTAAAAAAGTTTAAAAACAATGCAAGTTATTAGTGGTAAGGTGAGATGTTTTATATGTTTGTTTGGTGTTATATATGCTTGGTTTGTAAGTTCACAACTATTCTATACTTATTGTTTATGTATATTTATGTATAAGTGATATATTTCAATAAATTAAATATATATATTTAAAGGCAAACAACAGCTGATTTGAACAGACAGAAGAAAGTACCAGTGAACTAGATGACAGGATAATAAAATACATACAATCAGAAGAACAGATAGTGAAGAGAACAGAAAAAATTTAACAGGGTTTCATGGTACTGAATGACAACATGAGGCACACAAATATACATGCCATGATTGTCCCAGAAGGAGAAGAGAAGGGAAAAGGGGAGATAAATATTTGAAGTAATAATGGTGGAAAATTTCTCAACTCTTTTGAAGGACATAGATATCTGTGTCCAAGTAGTGTAACATACTTCAATCTGAATAAATCCAAATAGATCTATTCTGAGATAAATACCAGTCAGAATGTCAAATGCTAGAGTTTCTTGAGTATAGCAGGAGGTTGAATCAATTGCCAGCTTATCACTGAACTGGGATGGATATGTTAGACCTAAGACTCAGATAAGTCCAGCTTGGTGAGTAATAAGCTATTATTAGGGATCTTCCATGGGATCCTTATCCTCAGGCAGGAAGATAAAAGGGTTCCAAGTCTAGCCATGACCTAGTCCTCCTCCTTGGAAGTAGGACAAGAGAGGTGCTTCCCAGGCTTGGCATCCACCCTTACCATCAGAGGAGGTGGGTCGTTTATGGGGCGTGCCTATGTGCAGCTCAGGTAGGGGGCGCATTCTTCTAGGTAAGGCACTGAATTGTCCAGGTACCAAAGGTACATGACTTGACAATAATTATCAAGGCACACAAGGTGACTTTTACAGGAAACGAACCTAAAGGGTTAGATGTTTTCACCAGGGCAGAAGTTATACATTGGTGCAAAGGTTTATTGATATAGAGGTGATCAGGCTGTTTGAGGTAAACAGATAATATAGCAAGCTTCCAGGAAACCAGATTAAGCATCCTAGTACAAGATCTATGGCAAGTAATGAGTCATGGAGGCTTCCTGTTTTAACTCCTTAGGAATCCTGCTATTATCTGGAGTGGAGGAAAGAGCAGGAAGGGTTGGAGAAGAAAATGCAAAGTCATATATGCTACATAGAGATAAAGTGAGAATTCTGAGAGAAATAGGAGAAAAATGATTCATCACATACAAAGGATGACTAATAAGATTAAGTATTACTTTCTCATCAGAAACCTTAGAGGTGAGAAGGCAGTGGTATGATATACTTAAGGTACTGAAAGAGAAAAACTTCCAGCCAAGAATCTTATATCTGGCAAAACTATTCTTAAAAAATGAGGATGAGTTTAAAACATTCACAGACAAAAGGAAACTGAGAGAGTTTGTCATAGAGAGACAGGACTTATAAGACATATTAAAGGAGTGGTGTAGCCTGAAAAGAAAAGACAGGAGAAAGAGGCTTTGAAAAGAGCCTAGAAAAGAAGAAGTAACTAAAAAGTATAAAAAGCATAGTGAAATAAGATGTGACAGATAAAACCAAAAGGGCAAAATGTGTGAGGTATTTATTGCCTTTACAGCAATAACACTGAAGGTTAATGTAATAAATATACCATCAAAAGATATAGGCTGGTGAAATGGATTAAAAAATATATAAAATATGATCCATCTATATGCTGTATAACAGAGACTCATTTTAGACCTAAGAAAACAACTTGGTTAAAGTGAAAGCCTGGGGAAAATAAAAAGAAAGAAAAAAACTGGGATACCTATACTAGCACAAAAAAAAGGACTTCAAAAGCAAAGCTATCTAAAAGACAAAGAAGAGTGTTATATATTATTATAAGGGGTTATCTGCCAAGAAGAATAAACAAACATAAATATCTATGTACCTAATCAGGGTGCCCCAAAGTACATGAAGCAAATGCTGGCAAAATTCAAGGGAAAAATTTATGTCTCTACAATAATATTTAGAGAACTGAATATCTACATCAAAACAAACAAACAAACAAACAAAAAGGAAATAGGACCTTATCTCACTCCTTACACAACAATTAACTCAAAATGGATGAAAGACCTAAATATAAATGCTAGATTCATAAAGCTCCTAGAAGAAAATATAGGGAAACATCTTCAAGATTTTGTGGTGAATGGTGGTTTCTTAAACCTTACATCCAAAGCAACAAAAGAAAAAAAAAAATAGATAAATGGGACCTTCTCAAAATTAAACACTTTTGTGCTTCAAATGAATTTCAAGAAAGTGAAAAGGCAGTCTACTCAATATGAAAAATTATTTGAACACCACATATCCAATAAGAGTTTGATTTCCATATTATGTAAAGAGATCATGCAACTCAATGATATAAAGACAAGCAACCCAATTTTTAAAAATGGGGAAAAGCCTTAGACATTATTCCAAAGAGTAAATATAAATGCCCGAAAACACATGAAAAGATGTTTGACATCACTAGTTGTAGTCCACCAAAGGGGTGCTGATGCAAAGTACCAGAAATCTGTTGGCTTTTAATAAAGGGTAATTATTTGGGGTAAAAGTTTACATTCCTAAGACCATGGAAAGTCCAACTCATAAGAAGTACTTTCTCAGCAAAGTCAGCTACCACATGTTGAAGTAAGATGACAGGCCCAGATTCTTCCCAATCACAGCTGTAGAGAAGAAGGTTTGTCTTTCAGGGCTTCCTCACTCTTCTGGTATAGGGTTTATTTCTTCTATATCAGTCTCAGTTGTTCTGTTCTGGTTCAAATGATCAACTGCAAGCTATCAAGTGATTGACTCATCTCTTCTCAGGACTCCAGGATCAAAAATGACAGCACTCTATCTCTTCCCTTTGTCTTCTTGAATGAGTGTTCATCTTATATCAGACCTAGAAAGGGGGTGTACACTCAACTTGATTCAACCTCTGATGTTGTCAAATCTAAAAGCCTAATTTTAACAGGTAATCTAATCAAAGACATTTCAGCTGAATTTAATGCAATCAAAGGGTATCATACTCAGAGGAATGGTTTGCAAACATATTCTATTTTGGGGATTCATAAAAAATCTCAAACTGCCATACTATCTATTAGGCAAATGCAAATTAAAACTACAATGGGATATCACTTCACACTTTATAAAATAGTCATTATTAAAAAACAAACAAACAGAAAAGAAGTACTTCTGGGAGGATGTGGATAAATAAGCAGACTTTTCTGTTGGTGGAAATGAAGAATGGTGCAGTATCTGTGGAAGACAGTTTGGTGGTTCCCCAGGAGGCTAACCATAGAACTGTATGATCTGGCAATTCCATTACTAGGAATATATTCAGAAAAACTGAAAGCAAGGGTGTGAACTGACATTTGCATACCAATGTTCATGGCATTATTCACTATTGCCAAAGATGGAAGCAATGCAAATGTCCATCAACTAATGAATGGATAAACAAAATGTGGTATATACATATGATGGAGTACTATTCAGTTTAAGAATAAATGGGGGAAGTGGATTTGGCCAACAGATAGGGCATCCGTCAACCACATGGGAGGTCCAAGGTTCAAACCCAGGACCTCCTGACCTGTGTGATGAGCTGGCCCACACACAGTGCTGATACATGCAAGGAGTGCCGTGCCATGCAGGGGTGGCCCCAAGTAGGGATGTCCCCCATGTAGGGGAGCCCCTCTTGAAAGGAGTGCACCCCATAAGGAAAGCTACCCAGCATGAAAAAATCAAAGCCTGCCTAGGAATGGTGCTGCACACACAGAGAGTTGATGCAGCAAGATGATGTAACAAAAAGAGACATGGATTCTGGGTACCACTGACAAGAATACAGGTGGAACAGAAGAATATGCAGTGAATGGACACAGAGAGCAGACAACTGGTGGGGGGGGGGCGAGGAAGGGGAGAGAAATAAATTTTAAAAATAAATCTTAAAGAAAAAGAATAAATGAAATCAGAACTCATATATGACAACCTCGATGAGACTTGAGGACATATGTTAAATGAAATAAGCTAGACACAAAAGGACAAATATTGTATTATCTCACTAATATGAACTAAATACATTTAGTAGACTCAGAGTTAAAATGTAGAGTATAATGTCACTAGCAGATAGAATGAGGGTTGAGAAGAGGGATCTGATACATAATGTATATATAATTTTTCATAAGGTTGATTGTAAATGTTAGGAAATTGAGTTGATAATAATAAATTTTAGTGAATATAACTAACACTGCTTATTTATAAATGTGAATGTGGCTGAAAGGGGAACTAGGGATAAGAGTGTCAAGGGAAAAAAGCCAGAGGATAATCATGTGATTGTAAAACATGTGAGCTCTGTCGAGTATACAATTATTCACCAGATAATACTACAAATACATACATATTCCTTCTATCAACTAAACCAAATATTTAGCACTATTACAAGGTGTTAAGGATATGGTGATACATGAGAAAATACAACTAATGTAACTCATGGACGATAGTTAACTGTAATGTAGTAATGATTTCGAATCAGTGGCAACAGAGATACTATATCATTGCTAAGGGCCAACAAGGGATATAAGGCTGTAAGGGATTTTTCTTTCTGGAATAATGTAAACATTCTAAAATTGACTGAAGTAAAGACAACACAACTCTGTGATGAAACTGAAATCCACTGAGTCTACAGTTTGGATGGGTTGTACGGGGCATGAGACTGTATATCATAGTGAATCCTTTGGTGGATGATGGATTGTGATTAGTACGAATATGAGAACATTCTTTCATGAATTATAACAAACATATAATACTAATGCATGATGTGGATAATAGCATGGCTTATAGAAAAACACACAATATAATCTATTGAGTATAATTAGTAAAAATAATTGGATGTTCTTTCATCAATTGTAACAAATGTTCACAACAATGCAACATGTTGGTGGTGGGGTGGTGTAAGAGAATACTGTATGCTATGCATGATTCCTTTAGAAACTCACAATTTCTTTAATAATAACTGCAGTGAGGAAGGGATTAGTCAGATAAATAACAAAAGATCAACTATGCAGAAAAGGAAGTTGCAATACAAAGAAAAATACAAAAGGGAGGAAAAGGAAAAGAGAGACAAAAATAAGATATGGCACACATACACACAAAAAAAAACAAAGGACAAAGTGGCTGAAATATATACTGCAGTTACAGAAATAGCACTGAATGTTAACAGATTAAATCCCAATGAAAAGATATAGATTGGCACAATGGTTAAAAAACAAGATCTAACTATATGTTGTTTACAAGAGGCTCACCTTAGACCCAATGACACAAATAGGTTGAAAGTTAAAGGATGAAAAAAGATAATCCATGCAAATAGTAACCCAAAAAAGAGCTAAGTAGCTAATCTAATGTTGGATGAAAATACTTTAAGCTAAAAGTTTTTAAAAGAGAAAAGAAGGAAACTAAATATTAGTAAATAAGTCCATCATGAAGAAGATATAATAATCATAAATATTTATGCACCTAAACATGTGCCAAAATACAGGAGGCAAATACTGGCAAACTGAAAGGAGAAATAGATACCTCTGCAATAATTTTTAGATATTTCAATATACCAGCCTCATCAATAGATGATCAGTAAGAAAACAGATAAATTGTATAATATGAAAAGCAAGACCTAACAGATACAGAATGTTGTACCCCCAAACAGCAGGATACACAGTCTTCTTAAGTGCACATGGATCATTCTCCAGGATAAACCACATGTTGCATCACAAGGCAAGTCTCAATAAGTTTAAAAAGATTGAAATTATACAACACACCTTCTCTGACCATAATGGAATGACGTAAGAAATCATTAACAGGCAGAGAATTGGAAAACCAAACAATATATGGAGGTTAAATAACACAGTCTTTAACAAACAATGGATCTAAGAAGAAATTATAGGAGGTCAATCAATATCTTGAGACAAATGAAACCAAAACACAACATATCAAAACTTGGAGATGCAGCAAAAGTAGTGCATAGAGAAGAATTTATAGCCCTAATTGATTACATTACAAAGAAGGAAGAGCTAAAATCAAAGACCTAACTGCACACCTGGAAGAACTAGAAAAAAATACAGCAAACAAAACTCAAGACAAGCAGAAGGAAAGAAATAATAAAGATTAGAGCGGAAGGAAATGAAATACAGATGAAAAACAATAGAATAACCTAAAGTTGGTTCATCAAAAATATTAATATAATGGACAAACCTTCAGCTAGACTGACAAAAAGAGAGAGAAGACATAAATAAAATCAGGTATGAGAAGGAGGACATTACTACTGTCCCCTGGAAGTAAAAAGGATCATAAGCACTTAGATGAAATGGCCAAATTCCTAAAAAAAAAAAAAAAGTTGGAAGGATCAAAAGTTCAATTTCAAGTAAAGAGATTGAATCAATCATCAAAAACCTCCCAATAAAAAAAGCTCAGGACCAAATTGCTTCATAGGTGAATTCTCTTCCAAACACTGTGTGGTACTTTGAGATTATTTTAAACAGATAAGGATTATGTTTGTAAACTGGTCTGTTACTCTGGGTGTTATACCTTTGACTATATTAGATTCAGCTGAGATGTCTTTGATTAAATTATGTTACAACTAGGGTGCAACTCAGGTTAAGTCACCACCCCTTTGCTAGGCTGATATAAAAAGTCACTCACAGAAGAGGACACACAGGAAGAAAGAGAAACCTCCATAGACATGGCAGAGGAGAGAGTTTTGATCCTGCAGCCCTAGGAAGAGAGATGAGCCATTTGCCTGATAGTTTCAGCTGAACCAGAAAAGAAAAAGCCCTAAGTCAGCCTGTGGCTGAGAGAGAGGAAGGCTGAATTCTTGCAGAGATTGCCTGCCTTGTTGCTTCAATACATGCCAACTGACTTGGGTGAGAAAGTACCACTTATGGTATCTCGAGTTGGACTCTATAGAGCCTTGTAACTGTAAGCTTTTACTCCAAATACATACCCCTTACAGAAGCCAACAGACTTATGATACTTTACATCAGCATCAGTACTTTGGCTGACTACTACACATTCTTAATACCAATCCTGATAAAACTCTTCAAAACATATAAAAAGGTGTTTTATGCAGCCAACCTCACCCTAATAACTAAGTTAGATGAAGATAGTACAAGAGAAGTACAGACCAATTTCTCTTATGAAAAAATATGCAAAAAATCTTCAACAAAGTACCAGCAAATCAAACCCAGATTTACACCATGATTGAGATGGTTTTAACCCAGATAACCAAGCATGGTTCAACATAAGAAAACCAGTGAAAAAATCCATTGCTAAAATTATACACAGTGGTGAAAGACTTAAAGATTTCCCTCTAAGACCTGGAACACAATAAGGATTATCACTGTCACCACTGTTATTCAGCATTATACTGGAAGCTCTCTATAAAAATAAAAATAAATAAATAAATAAAAATAAGGAATCCAAACCAGAAAGAAAGATTTAAAGCATTCACAATTTGCAGGTAACATGATCCTATATTTAGAAAATCCCCAAAAATTTATAGCAAAGCTACTAGAGCTAAAAAAAAATGAATTCAGCAAAATGGCAGAATACAAGATTAATATTAAAAAATCATTAGTGTTTCCACAGACTAGTAATGAGCAAACTGGGGAGAAAATCATGAAAAAATACCATTTATAATTACAACTAAAAGAATCAAATATCTAGGAATAATGCCACCAAGGATGTAAAGGAATTATACATGGAAAATTTCAAACTTTGCTAATAGAAATCAAGATCTAAGTAAATGGAGGGGCATTCCTTGCTCATGGAGTAGAAGAATAAATGTTAAGATGCCAATTTTCCATCCAAAATGATGTATATATTCAAAGTAATACCAATAAAACTTCCAACAAACTACTTTGCAGAAATCAAAAAGTCAATCATCAAATTTTTTTGAAGACTAATTGGCCTGAATAACCAAAAACATTTTGACAAAGTATGAAGTTGAAGGACTCACACTTCCTGACATTAAAATGTATTACAAAGCCGCTATGGTCAAAATAGCATAATACTGTCTCAAGGATAGATATATTAACCAAAGAAATCACATTGAGATATCAGAAATAGACCATTACATCTGTGGTCAATTGATTTTGACAAGTTTGTCAAGTACTCTTAAATGGGAAAGAAGTCTCTTCAACAAATAGTGCTGAGAGAGCTGGATATCCACAAGTAAAAGAAGGAAGAAGGATCCCTATCTCACACCATATATATACAAATTAACTCAAAATGAATCCAAAACCCAAATATAATAACTAGGAATGTAAATCTCCTGGAAGAAAACATAGGGAAGCACCTTCAAGATCTTCCATTAGGCAGTGGTTTCATAGACTTTACAACCAAAGCACAAGCAAAGCACAAGGAAAAAAAAATAGATAAATGGGACCTCATCATCAGACAAGTTTTGCACATCAAAGGTCTTTATCATAAAAGTAAAAAGACAACCTACTCAATGGGAGAAAATATTTGGAACCACATATCTAGAAGTGTTTAATATCCAGAATATAGAAATAAGTCTACAATTGAACAGTAATAGAAAAATAACCCAATGTATAAATGGGCAAAAGTCCTAAATAGACATTTCTTCAGCAAGGAGATACTAATTGTTAAAGTCAAAAGAAAATATGCTTCTTAGCTCTTAGGAAAATTCAAATCAAAACCACAATGAAAGTCCATTTCATAACCACTGAAATGGCTGCTATTAAAAAAACAAACAAACAGAAAATTACTAGTGTTGGAGAGGATGTGGAGAAATTGGAACACTCATTCATTGCCTGTGGGAATGTAAAATGATTTGGCCATGCTGAAAGACAGTTTGGCAATTCCTAAGAAAGCTAAGTATAGAACTACCGCATGTCCTGGCAATCTCACTTACTATAATATGTATAAAACCAATAGGAATGAAAGCAGGAACTCAAACAGATATTTGCACACTAATGTTCATAGTGGCATTATTAACAATTTTCAAAAAATGGAAGCAAACCAAGTATCCATTAATTGAGGAATTGGGAAACAAAATGTGGTATATACACGTAATAGGATATATTTCAATATTAAAAAGAAAGGAAGTTCTGATTCATGCAAAAACATGGATGACCCTTGAAAACATTAATGGTAAATGAAATAAGCCATATACAAAAGGACAAATATTGTATGATTGTGCCAATTTTAATTAGAATAAGCAAATTCACAGAGTCAGAATCTAGAATATAGGCTACCAGGGCCTGGGTTGGTGGTGGGGAATGGGGAGTTAATACTTAAATTGTACAGAATTTCTACTGGGGTTGACTGTCAGGTTTTGGTAATTGATGGTGGTGATGGAAGTACAACATTGTGAATATAGTTAACAGCACTGAGTCACATATGTGCATGTGGAAAAAGGGAAATATTATGTCATATATATGTTACTAGAATAAAAATTAAAAGAAGAAACATAGGACTGTGAGACACAATGAGCCTTATTGTAAATGATGGACTGTAGTTAATAGTACAATTATAAAAATCTTCTCTAATGAATTATACCAGATGACCTTACTAATGCAATGTGTTAATAATAGGACAGTATATGGGAACTCGTATTTTATGTATTTCATGCATGATATTTTGTAAACCTTCAACTTCTCTAACAAAAAAAAATTAAAAAACAGTGTTTGGCAGAGAATAATTACTGATTTAACATAAGATATTATAACTATGCCAATCCAATGATATTTTCTCCTTCAACAAACTTCATTTTTAGTATTGAACACTCTGTCTCTTACCTCTTCTTGAAACTCTTCTTTGCATTTAGAATGCACTTGACTGCAGTGCCCCCCCCCTTTTTTTTTTTTTGGTCCATTCTGGCTGTTTGTATTCTTCCACCTCACACAACACCAGTTACTGACCATCTGTCTTTGGCCTTCTACTGGCCTCTCTGGGTCTCATGACTTCAGCAAATTTCCCTTTTGTAGCCTCATCTGTGTATTCTATGTAATGACACCCAAATATTTTTGTGGCAATTTTATAACACTCCAATTACTATATTAATACCTATGCTTAAGCCATCCTCCCTCTATTGATTTAGAAGAGTTGCTAAATTCATCAGGTATATATCGCTATATTCATACCCCTTTGAAAATCCTTTTGCCTGTCACATTTCTTTTAAGAAATCTTACTCTATTTCATTTTAGAAACCTATGAAATATTTCCAACACTCTGATTACTGAACACATGGCAGGATAATACTTTCTCACCCCTTTGGGTATGGGTGCGGCCATGGAAGTAGTTATGTCCAATTAGTTTTGAGTGGTGTGACATGTTTCCCTTAATTGCCTAGGTTCTCTTTCCCTCTGCCAGAGCAACTGTCAACTTGCAAGAGGATGCATGTCCCATTAGTTTAGATAACAGAAGAACACAGAGAGCAGTAGTATCCTTGGCAAAGGAAGAATTGAAGGGTGTTGAGCAAGATATAAATATTTATTATAATATGCAATTAAGATTGTGAAATTGTTCCCATAGCATAACTTAGAGTATCCTGATCTACTTTACTTTTTTATTTCCTTTCATTCCTTTTGATTTTCAGTTTTTATAACTAAGTTGACAAGATGCCACATTATATCCTCCTTTCAAATTTAATTATTTTAAAAGTTAAAAAAAATTAACCAGAAAAAAATTAAAAGGACAAAAAAAGTCATATGCATTGGCTCTGAACTCTGCATTCTTATCATATCTGAGAGCTTGATATTTGGATGAAGAAATGATGACATTCATTTGTCCACTCATTCAATAGTCATTCAACACTTGCTGATTACATGCTCCAACCCTATTCTCCCTAATGTTACTAGACTTGTATACCCTATGTCAACCTTGCTCAGAAGCTTTCTGAGCCTCTCTAAAATCTGCCCTATCAAGGCTCAAGTTCTTTGCATGGCTCTCAGACCTTTAATAATCTGATAGAAACACCTATTTTATATTTTCCAATTTACCCTTTCTTTAAAGTCAGAATGATGGTACAGATGATGCTGTGGAACCATATTCTCAATTTGCCTCTTTTCTCAAGCTGTCCCTAAAACAGAGGGCTATTCACCACCTTCCTTCACATTTTAAAATTTGACCCATCTTTCATGTCATTTTTTAAGTCTCTCCTTTTTAATACTTTCTTCTTTTACTTCTTCAATGTAGAGAAAATTGCCTGTGCTTTCACTAATTATATGGCAGGTTATTATTTAGAATCTTCACTACAACACTGCCTTAAACAAAATAGGTACTTAAAAGTTATTTGTTGAATAAAAGGAATGAATCTTTCCCATAGTTTAAGAGAATCATACACACATCCTTGGTAAATACCAATAATATTTTGTTCATAAATCTGTGCCCTGTTTAATTCCAATGTTATGAAAAAGTTTCAGTTTCAATATTAGAGTACAGGTTATAGAAATGGCCTCTTTAGATATGGAGTACATATTCTTGTTTATTGAAAAATTGTTTCTATTAACTCATTTAACTAAGACATGCTGCCTCACTGAAAAAAGAAGCTTTACTCTTCCATAAGCTATTTCTCATTCTGCCATTTTTTCATTTATTAACCTCCTTTATTCTCTAATACTGATGCCAGAAATATATGAACATACTTTTATCCTTTTGATTCCAAATATTTTCTCTATTAGTTTCAAGTAAATTTTACTTACATTTATTTTCTGAAATTGGTAAATGTTAGGGTATTTTTTTTTTCATGCTTTTTCTCAACCACATATTTACTGTTATCAGATTATATTAAAAATAGAGTCAATAAAGTCCATAGACTTTGATCATAAGATTTTCAAAGATTAGATTGGCAGTGCAATTGTTTATTACATGATACTGAGCATGATTCATAGTTAGGTTTTCAGAAAAATGGTGGGAAACACCTCAAAGGAAGAAGATTCCTAAAGATTTTCCTAACAACATGACTTACCTGAGTACTTTCTCTTCCTTAAGGATGGAACAAAGAATAGTGTAGAGGGTTAATTTGTGCCTCAGTGTTTCTGTAGTCTAACATATACCCATATGCATACATATAGACTTACATGCATGCACAAACACAGACATATTCTTACACATATAATTAGTTTTTCACTTTTCTTAGACATTAGCAAATATTTAACAACAGCTGTCTTGTACTCTTCCAGAGTATAAGTTATGTACCCACACAGCAACTAGCATCATTTTTTTGATAATGAATGTTAGCTTACTTGGGCTAATGTGTTCATTTGAGAGTTTGAGAGTTTGATAAAATATTCAAAACCTCCTTAAAAAGAGTGCGTGGACTTTTTTTTTTTTCCAGGAGGTACCAAGGATTAAACCCAGGACTTCGTACATGGGAAGCAGGTGCTCAACCACTGAGCTATATCTTCTCCCCAGTACAGAAATTTTATATGCAATTTCTAGGATTTTTTTTAATACATTCTAACACAACCATGTTTACCAATGAAAGAAACTCTATCAACCCTGGTTAGAATAATGTATTTCATAGACATTTTATTTTTACTTTATTTCATTTTATTTATAGATTGTATGAATCCATTTACTTGAGATTCAAGAAAAGTGGGTTTCTGTGTAAGATTTGCTACTAAGACATATGAACTTTGGCTCTCTCAGCCTTAGCTTCTAGAAAAAATATGATCAGAATTAACTATATAAATTCTGGAACAAAGTTTCTATTATAGCTATGGATTTCCTGTTATCTCTAAGAGTTTGAGGTCTTCTATATGCATGTGACTGATCTTTCTGCTGTGTGCAACTTATAAGAATCACAAACCAAGAAAATTGTAAAATATTTTGGACAAAATATCAGCTGAGATGGAAGTGAATTAAAGTAGATTAGCTTCTTCTGTGTGCATGTGGGTGTTTCTATGTTATTAATAAATGTTCTATGTTGTTTTGTTTCTTTATAAGGACTGTTGACAGGTGCCCCATTATTCTTTGAGTACAGCACATTCTTTAAAGCTCCCACTTTTAGAATAGATGGGGTATTAAGAAGTGTATGCTAATTTCTTTAGAAGATAAAGTGAAATCCATCATTAACTCTGTTGGGAAAGTCACAGACACACTCAGCAGCCATGTCCCAGCCCTCATCTGCCCATCTCTTTCCCCCTCTTGCTTGTTTGCATGCAAGTATTGGGTGTGTTTTCATATTTACTTGTTTCTGTACAGGGGTCTGGTATGTTTCTGTTTTGTAAGAGACCACAGGCAGCGTGGAACAGATGTTCAATTCTTAACCAATAAGTATTGCTTTAGGAATGTTTTTTGCTCATTGGTAGAGCCCCCCACCTGGGGGAGGGGGTGTATATAAAAGCACTACTCTCAGGTAGCACAAGTGTCCCTCATCTCTGACACAAAGTGTGTCATGAGGAGCTTCCAAACTTGACCAAAGCACTTGACTTCCCCAGGGGACCAGTCACAATGCAATCTCTTCCTCTGTGCTTTGGGGCCATTTGTGCTGTGTAAGTAATAAAGCAGTCATTTGCTGAAAGTCTGTCATACCTGAGCCTGTGTCCCCACAGTCAGATAGCAACCTGCCCCACAAACTTCTCTCTAAATTTAGCTTTTATTAACCTACATCCATTCTGAGTGCATTAAATTGTATTCTATAAACTAACACACACATCCATAGAGCACTCAGTAACGTCTAATAGTTCATAGATGAAGTCATAAAAAAAAAAAGCCGAGAAATTTATTGGAAAAAACAACAGTATTTTGCAATGCTATTTTTATTAATAATGTTTTTTTCCCTTATGAACTAAACTAACATAATCCTAGAACAATATCTATAACAATAGCTGACTTCTTTGTTTTGTATTTTGTTTTATTATTTTTTAATTATCTTTTTTTTAAAGTTAATATATCACACAAAACATTACATTAAAAAACATGAGGTTCCCATATAATGCACTCCCACCCCCCCACCCTCAACACTTTCTAAATTGTATTTTTTTTAAGATACATAGATCACAAAAAGATGTTATATTAAAAAATATAAGAGGCTCCCACATACCCTCCACTTTCCCCACCCCACTCCTCCCACATCAACAACCTCTTTCATCCTTGTGGCACATTCATTGCATTTGGCGAATACGTTTTGGAGCACTGCTGCACCTCATGGATAATAGTTTACATTGCAGTTTGCACTCTCCCTCAGTACACTTTATACAAGCAGTGTTTTTTCAAATTAACTTGACAATGGATCAGAACAGAGTTAAATAAATTGATTGAAGGACAAAACACATCCAGAAATATTTTGATACGTACAAACAATTGGAAAGTAATAAAATGTAGAAGTCTTGATTTCATCTCTATTTTTTGCATATCCCCCCCCTCTCAATTAAAAGCACCATCATATATTCAGTTTCTTAAACCAAAAATCTTGGAGTAGTACATAAGTTCTTTTTCCCTCACACTTCTAGGTTCTGCTTCCAAGTTTTATCTTGACTCCATGCATCACTACCCTACTGTATTCTTGCTAGTACAAACCAGTTTCAATAATTGCAATAGACTTTTAATTGTCTATCACAATATTGCTTTACTTAAAATCCACTTTCCAAGTAGCATCAGTGGTGTTCTAGTAATACAAATCATATCATTTTATTCCCTTGTTTCACATTTAGTATTTTGCTTATAATTGTAGAGGCATATATCATAAAAGCTATCAAGTCTTACATGTTCTACCTTCTTTTCCTGATCTCATCTCATAACACTCTCCCTCTACCTCACTATACCAAGATTGCTGACTTTTTGTTTCCCCAAAACAAACTCATCAAGTTGATGTCCATCTTGCATATTCTGCACTCGCAGTTCCCTATTTTGTAACATTCATCTTCCAGATCTGTTTGTCATCTTTTCATAATTCAGGTCTCAGGTAACTATCACTTCCTTGCAGACTATTTCAGTAACTATACCAGAACTCCCTCTCATAAGTGTGGCTGTGTGGGTATGTGATTAAGATTGAGGACTCTCTGAATATTACCTTTTTTGTTTTGTTTACTATTTTTTACATTCTCTGTTCCCAAAAAGAACATAAATCCTTTATGTACAGATGTTTTATTTCTGTAGGATGACTATTTCTAGAGCTAAGAATAGTGTCTGTCATATGTTAGGAGCTCAAAGCATATTTGCTAAATGAAAAAATGAAAAGTAGACAAGCATGACACAATTTCAAAAGGTTCAGGGGGAGTAACTAAAATGGAGCACTCTGTTAATTCTGACTCTTCTAACTAGAAGTGGGAAGTTTGGTAATACACAAAAACTCTCTATGGATTCAATTTTGTCCTTAATAAAATTAAGGTAGCTGAGTCAGATACCTTCAAGATTTGATACAAGTACAACACACTATGATGACCTTTTTTTTTTCCTTTTGAAAATTGTTCAATCCGTCACCGTCAATATTATTCAATTGTTACTTAATAGTAAATTTGTAAATTTGCACAAATGACATCCTTGAGGTGGAAATGACTGAAAATTCTGGAAAATGATGATGTTGAGAAAAAACTGGAAGTGGCAATTTCAGTTCTTTTATTATGTTATAACTAAGCAGTTAGGACACTGTGGTTGTAAATAAATTTTCTAATATCATAGTATTCAGATTATTCCAATGCTGCAAAATATTATCTTCTTAAAAATACAAAAACATTTTTTCAGAATATACCTCTGCACATAAACCTAATGAAAAACACAGTCCTAATTTGAAGCAGTTCTCTCTCTGAATAGAAACTGTCAAGTTTATTAAATTTGAATTAATTGGAATTCTTTCTCTTTATAATGAGATAATGTATTAACTACAGCCCTACATTTAACTTGGAAGTTATATGGATTTTGACCTTGGAGAGAAGAGAGAATGAAACAAAAAGGAGCTAACAGAAGAGAAATATGATAGCAAAGAGAAGAAAAAGGGAAGCATATATAGCATTTTATATTTTAGAAAATAATTAGCATTTCATTTAGATTGTATCTGTACATTTTCTTTTCAAGAGAACATTTAAATGAGTTTTCAGATGTGCTACTTTTTTATTGATCGCTATTTCATACACTCGGTTTTCTTCATATTAAAGATTTTGATGTATCCCTTTCTTTTATGAATAGTACATAACTTTATAAAGACAAATATACCCTATGGAAGAAATCAGAAAGCAGCTTAATGTAATAAAAATATGATGAAAACTATGTTTAGACAGCAAAATTAATTTTCTTTTCATAGTAGAGAATAAAATAAATTATTAAACTACTATTTTTGTCTCTGGTATGTTATTCTAAGTAAATTAGACTGTTTTGGTTTTTCATTTTGAATTTCATCATCCTTTTTCTGCTAGGTATGTAAACATACTGTAAATGTCCAGGCTCATCTTTAAACTACAGCAGCTGTCGGAGAAGAATAAATGCTAGGTAAAGCGTAAGTCCTTGCGGACAGGTGTGTAAAGGAGTATTTATTTAAATGCAATTTCGTATGCTTTGGCTTGGAAATGTAAGTGAGGTTCTATTTCCAAAATGGAGACACTGTTGTTGAAAATTTTATATTAGAGGATAAATCTTTTTTTTGTTTCTCCATCTTAAAAAGAAATACCATTATTTCGTTGTTAAGATTATACATTTAGTAATTAATAAATGGCTTTCCAATGCTACAGAGTTCTACTGGTGCAAAATAATTAATGCATTTATATTTATTTATACATACCATTCCCAGGAGAATGTAGTTAAGTGGTATGGGCGATAGGGATGTGCCTTGGAGCAATGCCCACACTCTGGAGTCTTCTCTATTTATGTCCTGAAAACTCATCTGCTCCAGCTCCATTTTACTTCTTTTGATCTTTCTTTTTAAAATTTCTAGCTACCTTGGTGTATTAGTCAAAGGGGTGCTGATGCAAAACACCAGAAATTGGTTGGTTTTTATAAAGGGTATTTATTTGGAGTAGGAGCTTACAAATACCAGGCCATAAGGCATACGTTACTTCCCTCACCAAAGTCTATTTCCACGTGTTGGAGCAAGATGGCTGCTGATGTCTGCTACGGGTCAGGCTTCCTGGGTTCCTCTGGGCTCAGCTCCTCTGTTTTCTCCACAAGGTCAGCTATAGACTATCAGGCGAATGGTTTTGTCTTTCTCCCTGGGACTCCAGCTTCAGCATTAAACTCCAAAATTAAAACTACAACATTAAAAGCCCTCTAATTCTGTCCTTTGCCATGCCTTTTATCTGTGAATCTCCACCCACCAGGGTGGGGACTCAGTGCCCTACTGGCATAAGAGGTTTACCTGATTACTTAATCAGGTAAACCTCTGAATCCAATATAATCTAATAAACCCAGAGGAAAAGATCAGTTTACAAACATAATCCAATATTTCTTCTTGGAATTCATTAATAATATCAAACTGCTATACTTAGTTACTTTATCATTTATTAAGGTATAAAGCGCTTATTCTGGCATTCCTCTACTAGAGATATTTTAATTAGTATCTTTTGACCAAATGGAGAACACATCTTAATACTGGCACTTGCAGCCTTCTGTCTTTTATCACTCATACACTATTTTCTTTTTGGTGATTTATGTTCAGTTTGAAACTAAAGTACATCTTTTCTAAATAAGCTCGTGTATTTTCTCCACCCTATACTTTGTTGATTCATTGCAAACACATGTTCACATTATCAGAAAATATCCACACTCCAAGACTTAATACAGATATTGCCAATTCTTTCCCATATTCTTTGCTTCTCTTCCATAACTCATCTATATTTATTATATGTTGTATCTGTTTTTCTAATTTCTTTGTGAATAAATGAATGGTGACACATTGCTTGACATAGTTATTTTTGTACTTTTAGAGACCTGAATAAATCCCAACTATCTTAATCTCGATGATAGCCAAGGGGGAGAGAGGATTAACGTTCAAATTATGTGTGACTACTTGGCATTTTTCAGATTGCACACAAAAATTTACGTATATGCATGCTTTTGCAGTTAAGTTCTACAAGTTTGCACTTTTATTTTTAAAATACAATAACAGTATATCAGACTGTAAAAGTCAGAGAACTAATAACTGTGGAGACAGTCAAGGAGCTCTCTTGCTCCTGGTTTGCAGCCCTGATCCCTTATTTCATTCTACATCCTAATTACACATTTTAATGAGCCTGGATCAAGATGTGACAAATTTAGGCTTTTGATAGAAGTCTGCATGATTATTACATCACCTCTGATTCTGAAGACAATTGCTTGTACCTGTTGCATTAAGTTTTCTAGCATGCTAAAGAGACGGTGCTGCTTTGCAACTGGGGATTGTGCCAGATCAGCACTGCTGCCCTTCTGTTGATGGACTTCTATAGCAGATTTGTGTGTCTCTGCATAGGCTCTTGAAGATCCGAATGTATTTGCTGGCAGAGCATATAGATGGGGGGAAAATCATAAAATAAAATCAAGAGCCAAGCAGTCTGTAAAATTCTTTAGTCCTCTTACCGTCAGAAAATTTTAACTTAGATATAACCTCAATTTTCTCTAAGAATAAGCCTAAGAATATTTCATTCGTACTCTCTCACATGAAAGTACTATTCTTGTATGTTGCTGATGTGAGCCAAAGAGACATGACAATGGATAAATGTAAAAGGGGTGAAATGAACAGTCAGAAACTTAAAGTGTGAAACCTAAAGCTCTGTTTCCCTCGGGGAATCTAATTTTCTTTTTGAAGCCCTTTTCTGCACAGAAGGGAAATATTTATTGTTGTCATTTCAAGATTTTCCAGCTACCCTCAATTTAAAACAACTCCATTCAGGTAAATATTCAGTTAACTTCAAATATTAACTCACACACTGTCCACAGATTGATCTCTGAGATTCTTTGGTTTCTCCAGGGTCCTTCCCCACTGAGCTGCTTGCTATATAGAAAAGGGGCAGAGATGCCTGGGTGCAATCACTCTGGCAGTGCCCAGCTGTGTGTCATCCAGAGTGGTTCCTCCCTCTGTTCTTATCATACCAGTTGTTTCCAACATAGCTAAAGCCATTCCCTTCATTTTCGCAAATTCACCCAAAGCCTACTTTTTGCATGTATTTATCTTTTTACTTGAGGTATATCCCAAATTTGTTTTAACCAAGGATAGAGATGCTGTTGCATGTTAGAAAGTCCCTCAGTTATAAGTTTCAACTGAGAAGATGCATGGATGAAAGGAACTGTAGTGCCAGGCTGAACAGAATTTCGTTGGGGGGAGAATGGTTGGAAGGTGGACTTCCTCATCCCACTGCAATCTTAGAAGAGTCTGGGGATATCATATTGTATGTTGGGGCACTGAAAAAAAAACCCACTGACTTCAGGTGAGTCCACTTAAACAGAATAAATCTATTTAAAACATGAATTGTTCTTCATACTATTAATGACTCTCTAACCGTTGCTACCCTCAATGGGAGAAAAAGAAAACTAAAAATAAAATGGAATATGGGAAGTGGACTTGGCCCAGTAGTTAGGGCATCCATCTACCACGTGGGAGGTCTATGGTTCAAACCCCGGGCCTCCTTGACCCGTGTGGAGCTGGCCCATGTGCAGTGCTGATGCATGCAAGGAGTGCCGTGCCACACAGGGGTGTCCCTGCATAGGGGAGCCCCACGAGCAAGAAGTGTGCCCCATAAGGAGAGCCGCCCAGTATGAAAGAAAATGCAGCCTGCTCAGGAATGGAGTCACACACACACAGAGCTGACACAGCAAGATGAAGCAACAAAAAGAAACAGAGATTCCCGTGCTGCTGACAACAACAGAAGTGGACAAAGAAGAACACGCAGCAAATAGACACAGAGAACAGACAACTGGGGCAGGGGGGAAGGAGAGAGAAATAAATAAATAAATAAATCTTTAAAAAAATAAATAAAATGGAATATGATTCCAGTTCATAGATGTGTATTGCTCATATATCAATGTATATTTTTAAAAATCCATGTTTTGGTGTCCTTTGGGAAATGTCCTCAAGTCTTAAAACATCAGTGTCCCCCTTCTCAATTTATATGCTAATACTATGTTATGATATTGTGGTATGGATTAAGTGGGATTGCTTATCTAAAGCACTAAATAAACACTTCTCTGAACAAAAATGCTCAATAAATGTCAACTATTTTAAATTAGACTTCCTTTTAAGATTTAGGCTGAATTATTAATTAGAATATTTCAAACTGAGACTGAGCCAAAAATAACTCTTCAAAAAACACAAGGAATTGAGAAAAAGCAACACTGAAAAGCAACTAGCTGCTCTGTTTTGGTTTTGCTAGAGATTCTCTGAAATTATAGGCTACCGAAAAAATGTGTTATGTTAACTATCTAAAGTAAAGTGAACAATAGAGACAATTTGCAGGATACTTGCCTATGACTTTGATTCCCTTTGTAACACTGTATGTCAAAACATTAAAAATAAAAGCTTTCTTTTAATCGGTATGAAAATCTAAATAGAATACCCTTTGGTGCAACAAGGAGTATGTGACTAGTGTAATAGATTAAAAAGAAAAGCAGGTTTAACTAAGATAACACAGATGATTTTTGTCATACGGTCTATGTCCAATGTCAAATGTGAATTAGTACTAAAAGGTAATTCATGAGGTGAACAAAAAGAAGCAAACCCTTGAAAACAAATCACACGTGGGAAAAATTAACATATTTTAAGGTAACTGCAGTCACCTACATGGCCTCTTAAATTCTGTATTTTTTCATTGAAATATAACTCAATTGCTCAGCCTTAGTGCATTATACTAATACTAGATGGGCCCCAGATCCATACATATAAGAATTATGTGAAAGTGTCTATTTGTGAGTACAGTTTCAAGATTTATTTTTTCTTTATTCCTTAACATGGGTCCTTCATTTATAATTCATGTGACTGAAACAGCATTTGCCTTTAAGAGACTATATTATACATTTTTAAAAGCAAGTGATTTCATTCTGTTTCATGAGAATGCACTTGGCATTAAGCAGATCATGGGCTGCTTTTATCAGGAGTAGTGTTTTGTTTGTTCTATGTGCTTGAAATTCAGGAGAGTACACAGATAGTAAGATGTTTTCCAACTTGGTTTAAATAAAAAATCATACCTAACTGACCACTCCACCCTCTGGCTTTTTTTGTAATCATCAAGTCTGGAGAGAAATCCTTTTTCACCAATTCTAGCAGATATTGTGGCAAAAGATTAACTTAGCTATTTTGCATTTATGCATTTGAGATATTTTCTAGCTTTAATCAAATCTCCATATCAAGTATTTGCTGTTCTAAACTTTGTTTTTTCATAAATTTTTACAAGTACTGGGGATTCAATTTTTATTCACAGTGTCTACAATCCTGGTGCTTAATAACTTAACTTTATCTTGAAAATTCATAATAGAAAGTTCTATGGAAATGCATATATAGCTAAACCTATGGGAAATAGGTCACTTAGTGTCATTAGCACAACATTAATGAAATGAAAGTGGCTTAATTGATCTTCATTGGGACCTATAAGTTTTGCCCAGGCCAAAATTTTTAAGTTTAGAAGAATGCACTTTTAAAATCAACTAGTTGGGGAGTGGACATAGCTCAAGTGGTTAAGTGCTTGCTTCCCACATACAAGGTCCCAGGTTTGATTTCCCAGAACTTCCTAAATACAAATGAAAAAATCAGCTCTTAAAAATCAAAACAGCAACAACAACAACAAAAACTACCAACTTTGCAAATATATGACATTTCTTTAAAAGAGGAAATCAAACTCATGATCCCTAAAATATATAAGATAGTGGATCAGATAAAATTCAAGGATGCTTTTGTGGATATTACATTTTTATGAGGCAGATTCAAATCCTTACTGAAGGTCGAGCAATTTGATTATAGGGAAGAAGTGTAGCAGATTTCCAAATGGATAAAAATATTACTGGGGTATCCAATGGAAAACAAGGCATTGTTTATCACATTCTTTCAGATTATCTGATTCTATGGGGGCTCTGTGTTAGTTCCAGTCCAATGACAATCAAATTCTGTTTGGTGGAGGGATAATTAATCTGCCTAAAAAAAGGCAATTTAGATAAAAACAAAACAAAATAAAACAAAGTCCACTAAGCAAATACATATACATTTATGTCTACTTTCTTTTTTTATGTGTTCATGTGTCTTTGTATATACAAAACATGGAATTCTCTTTGAACTTGCTGTAATATTTTACTGGTTCCCTCATAAATTATTGAAATAAAATTTTTTCACTTGTATTCATTTTTTTTTAAAGAGAATTGTAGTTGTACCTTTAAAAAATATATGTTTTGAAAATTGCTTTCTCTGAGCCCATGCATTCTCTACCAATAACTTGGAAATTACAATGTTTACCTCATGATGTTCAAAGAACTAAATGCTACTATGGTATGTAAAGTTCCTAGTGTCCTGTTTGGCAATGGCCAGGTTTCAAAATTTGTTATTAATTCTTTGTTCTCTCTTAAGAATTCTGTGGTTCTTTGAAGTTTTATGTTTGAAAAAACATGTTCTCAAGTATAATCCATTCCTGTGGATGTGAACACATTAAGAGCAGGAACTTTTGATGACATAACTTCAGTTAAGGTAAGACCACACCTAAGCATGATGGGTCTTAATCCTATTCAGACCATGATAAGAGTCCTGTATAAGAGAATGAAATTCAGACAAAAAGAAAAACAAGCCACAGAGGAAGCAGCCAGAAGCTGAAATCAATGGAAACCAGAAGAGAAGGGAGAGACTAGGAGAGATAGTGGGTATCTTGCCATGTGACAAACTAAGGACCAAGGATCACTAGCCACCAGCCCAAGAACACCAACGTCTTCATGGAGAAAACATTGCCTTCATGACACTTTGATCTGGATTTTCTTTTAGCCTGAAAAACTGTAAGCTAATAAACTCCCATTGTTTAATCCAATCCATAGCATGGAATTTGCTTGGGCAGCCTAGGAAAGTAAAAAAGATGCTCTTCATTCCAATTCTTTCCCTATAAAACCAGCTTTAAAAACAATTCTTTTCTGTGATCAGCCTGGGCTTCTCCTAGAATTTAAGTCTTTCATCCTCTTGGCTTCTATTACTACCCTTCTATATTGTAATAACTTGTTCAGGTATCCATGTCTTCTAGTGTATTGTATCCCATTTAAGGGCGAGGATAAGATAATATCTCAGTTTCCTTTTTACTTGCCCCATAATCGACATGCAATTATATTTTATATATTCAATATATGGAACAATAAAATGACAACAGATGCTAAGAGGAAAAGATTATAATATGGGAATCTGGTGTATATTAACAGGTGTTTTATACTTATGTGTTTCACTGTCATTTAATATGACATTTACTATGACAATCATGCTTGATAAGGTAGAACTTATCTTATATCTAAGCTCAAGGAGGATATAATAAGAAGCCTTATGCCTAAACTCCTCAGTTACAGATCTACATCTATCTGCCCCTAGACAGACAAAGAGAACTTTAGAGAGGTATTATAGAATAGTGAAAAGGACATGAATATTGTTTTCATGGTGCTCTCATTCATACTCTCCTTCAACTAATATTCATTGAGAATCTATTGATGGACTAACTCTAGGTTAGGCCCGTCACAAACAATGGTGAAGGAGATGGGTGTAATGCCTTCATTACGGAACTAGCAAGTCATTGGTACTGGTTAGAATTGGATTCTAATTCCCAATCCATCCCTTACTGTTTGCTTAATTGCAGTTTCAGCTCATGATATTTAAAATTTGACATTTCTTATCAGAGTAAGTCTGAGCATCTTTTACCTCTACCTCTGCTTAGCATAACACAAGCCCCAAACATGCATTCTTAGGAAACTTTTACTATCAAACTTACATTCTCTCATTTATATGATGGATCTGCTTCTATTGATTAGATCCCTTTCTTGAACATTTAAATACAATTAGGCTTTTTATCATCAATATAAAAAATACCTTTCTCAAGTTCAACTCCACTTGCACAGCTGAATACCATCTTCTCTATTTATACCTCTTTATATCCTATCTTTCCAATTGTTCACATTTGCAGTTCATCATGTTGCACATCCCCTGAAATAGGGTTTCTGCTTCCAATAAGACAGTTATCCCATGATCTACACGTCTTTATAGCTGTGGTGGTTTTAAGATGTATGTACCTCCAGAAAAGTATGTTTAAAGGTAATCCATTCCTGTGGGTGTGGATCCATTATAAATAGGATCTTATAGTGAGTAGGATCTTAAGATGTGAAACACTTCATTCTGGATAGGTCTTAATCCTCATACTGGAGTATTTTATAAGAGAACAAAATTCAGAAAAAGAGAAAGCCAAGGAAGCAAAAAGCTGAAAGCAATAAAACCTGGAAGAGAAGGAAGAGACCAACGATGCTGCCATGTGCCATGCCATGTGATAGAGGAGTCAAGAATCACCAGCAGCTATTCTTCAGGCAGAAGTATCATTCTGATGATGCCTTGATTTGGACATTTTCACAGCTTCAAAACTGTAAGCTTGTAAGGTAATAAATTCCCATAGTGGAAGAAATTGTAGCATTGATGTGGAGAAAGTGACCATTGTAGCTGCTGAGGGTAGGGAGAAGGAAGAAAAGACGTAATGTGGGGGCATTTTCAGGACTTGGAGTTGTCCTGGGTGGTACTGCAGGGACAGATGCTGGACATTGTATGTTCTGCCATGACCCACTGGGTGGACTGGGGGAGAGTGTAAAGTACAATGCAAACCATTATCCATGTGGTGCAGCAGTGCTCCAAAATGTATTCACCAAATGCAATGAATGTTCCACAATGGTGAAAGAGGTTGTTGATGTGGGAGGAGTGGGATTACATTTTTGAATGTAACTTTGAGGAAAAAATAAAGAGAGAAAAAAAATTTCCCATAGTTAAAATCAACACACTTTATGGTACCTCATTTCAGCAGCTTAGCAAACTAAAACAGTAGCCATGTATAACTTCTCCATGGTAACTTTAGCAGAGTTTCAAGCGGCATTTAGTATAGCAAAAAATGCTAAATACTTTCCTCTGTTGGCTCCTGGATATCATTCTTAAAGTTTTTCTCTTTCTGGGAACCTCTTTTCAAGTCTTTGGTGCTTCATTTTCTACCTGTCTTTCAACTGAGCGACCGCATTCTTAAGCCCTTTTTACTTTATACTCTAAATGCTCTATTTAAGTTAGATGTGGTAGTTTGGCACTATGCACCTAGAAAAACAGGTTCTTAAACTTAATCCATTGCTGTGGGTTTGAAACCATTTTAAGTAGTAGCTTTAAAAAATTTATCCTCTCTCCCATAGATCGTTCTCTCATCTGTCTGCTCACTGTTTACTTGCCTTTTCCAGGAGGCACCAGGAATCCAACCTGCGATCTCCCACATGGGAGGCAAGTGCCTAGCAGCCCGAGTTACATCTGCTCCCCATGGGCTGTGGTATCTGTTAGCTTGTGGCATCTGCTTATTTAGGCATCTGCTTATTGTTTCAGGTACAGTGTCTAGTTTGTTGCAGTCATGTATTGTCTGCTTATGATTTGGGAAAACCCAGGACCTTCCACATGGTAGACAGGCACTCAACTTGTTGAGTCACATCTGCTTCCCAGTAGTACCTTTTAATGAGATTTCTTCTGTTAAGTTGTGGCCCAATTCAATCAGGATAGGTTTTAATCTTATTACCGAAATCCCTTATAAGCAAAATAAAATTCAGGCAGGGAGAAATCCACAGGGATAGCTCAGAAGTTGAAAGTCAATGGAATCTGGAAGAGAAAGCGAGGCCAGGAGAGGCTACTATGTGCAGTGCCATATAACAGAGGAGCCCAGGAGCAAGGATATCAGCAGCCAGTCTCTGAATGCCAGTCTCCTTGAAGAAAGCATTGCACTGATGATGCAT
Source organism: Dasypus novemcinctus (assembly GCF_030445035.2). Classification (NCBI taxonomy): domain Eukaryota; kingdom Metazoa; phylum Chordata; class Mammalia; order Cingulata; family Dasypodidae; genus Dasypus; species Dasypus novemcinctus. The sequence goes on from NC_080674.1 coordinate 21,659,695, forward strand.
TGGTTTGATCTTCTCCTAGCCTCAAAATCATAAGCCAGTAAAGTTCCATTGTTTAAGCCACCATGTTGCATGGAATCTTTAGCAGCCAGAAAACTAAAACAGCATTACTCTCTCTCAGTTACCATCTATAATCTCACCTAAATCACTTATTCTCAACTTTATCTGCACATTAGAACTACTTGGGATGTTTATATATGATAACTGTGCATGGGTCCCTTCAAAGTCAATTTTATCAGCTATATGCATTACATAGGATATTTGTATTTTTATATCATATCTTGGATGGTTCTAATGTGCAGTCAGATTTGATATTCTTTGATCTAGGTGATACCTAAACTAATGACATTTGTTACCATTTATATATTAAAAAATCCCACTTGTTATCTCTACTATAGACCATATATAACTGTCCTAATTTTACAAGGCTTCTATTGCAAATACCACGAACTGGTTTAGGATTAAACCAAGATTAGTAGCATTCTGGTTGGCTGGCAATCCTTGGTTCCTTAACTTTCCTATCACGTGGTGAGGCCCTCTTCTTTCTCTTATGGGTTCTGTTGACTTCTGGATTCATGCTCCATCCTATGGCTTTCTTTTTGTAAGTTCTCCAATAGTAGGACTAAGACATATTCTGATTCAGTTAGACACACCTTAACTAAAATAGCATCTTCAGAAGGTCTTATTTATGAGTTCACACCCAAAAGAATTGGATTAAAGTGAACATTATTTATTTTCTGGGATACAAGACTCAATCTACCATAGTTTGCCATAATATGTCCACAGACCCCAGAAAGACATGTTCTTCTCACATGCAAAATACCTTCATTGTATCACAGCATCACAAAGGCCTATCTGAACAAAATTCAGGAGTCCAATTAAATTAGGATGAATAGCCTTGTCCAAAGTGACTGACAGACAAAATCAAAACTTAAGAAGAGCTTCCTTTCCTTTAAACACCTGCCATGCAAAGAAATGGAAACTTAACTAACTAGAAATAGGCACCTTTTGAAGGGGGCTTTCTACCAGAAACAGCCCAAATATGGCAAGCTTAGATATCTAATCAGAATATTTCCCCATTTGCTTCCAGGTCCACCCTATGTAAGCTTCCCCTTTCCATTTTTGGCTTACAGTCCCAGAATTTCCAATAGTTTGTTTCCCAAATAAACATTAACAATTTAAATTCTCTCAGTGTATCTTTGACAAGTCTTAAGTCATTTCAGTAACAGTGCTGAGTACAATATCAGTTATGGGTGTTGCTCATGCTAGGGCGTAATTCCTCTTAGTCTGATGGTTTTGTGAAAAGTGGAAAGTAAGTTATCTGCTTCCAAGATATAATGATGGGACAGGCAGAATATCCTATGTATAGGATAGACGTTTCCATACCAGAGGGAGAAATGGGAAAGAAAATGGGGATGTATCCCTCAAAAGTTCAAAAGCCAACAGGACAAAATCCACTAGATGTCATGGTCTGAGAGTCATCTTTAAATGCATGGATGCTTTGTTTTCTAGGATTGCTGGAGAAGCAGACCCACCCTCTCTAAGCACTTGAACAGTGCCATGCTCTTACCTAAATTCCCTAATTCTCTCAGAGCATCTGAATGACAGCCTCATTGTGTCTGTAATCTGGGGTGTAGGCTCCACACTCTCTAAGCTTTGAGGTGGCAGCAGACCTTTCAAACACTGGGCATAAATCCCACTATATCTGAGCTTTGGGTGGTGGCAGAACACTCCAGAAAGAACATCAGGGTGGGTGGTCCACCATCGTCAAGCACAGAGGTGGGCATGCCCTTTCCACACACATATAGGGAGGTCCATTCTCTTGGCCTGATGAAAAACTGTCTTTGTTTCCAGGCGGCTAGGATACCTAACTCAACTCTCCAAATCGAAATTTAACCTTTAGCTATGAGCAAATACAGTAACAACAAAAGATCTGATTAGATCAAATCAGTTGATGAGGCATAGAAATAATTTTCATAGATTAAAAAACACATTTTCATTATTTGAACTTTGAAATTGAACATAAATATAGTTATTGTTTTTAAAAATGACACTTTTATGATCAAGTTAACTATTACTCTATGTATATACCTATTTGGGACAATAGATTTAATTGACAACATTCTGTTAAGTGATTTGAACAATTAGATGTATGAATGATATGATATATTGGCAGATGTGTAGCTATAGTTGCCATTTAAATTAAAATTTAGAGATCTATAACTAGCCTTGGTATATTTATATTTTTGGTAAGGTAGGTTAAACAATATTCTAGTACAATAAAAAATTAACAATATTAGCTCTTTAACCCCTAAGTCATGTTTATCCTTACTAGTATAAACTGCTTTAGGATTCCCCTCCGTACCCCCCAACCCCCCCAAAAAAGATCTAATAACAGGAAAATATTCCTGAGGTCTTCTGTGAGGAGCTGCAAATGGACGGGGCCTTGAATAATGCATATGAGTTAGAGAGACAGCTAATATAGAATTTTGTGGGAAGCGTAAAGGGAATTAACAAAGGCATGCCAATAACGGATCATTATTGATCTATTTCTTTTGAACTAATATTGAATTTTAGGTAGTTTCAATATCTACATTATGAAACTTTCAACTTATGAAAGTTTCTGTTTGATCAAGCTAGATATGTGGCCAAAATTACATAGAACATCAAAGACCTAGTGATATTGAACTAAACAAATATTGCCTTATATATTTTATAAAATAAACTATTGGTAACAATGCTAATAAAGATTAAGCCTCACATTTCAGTCTGCCTGTATACTATAACTTTTTCAGATACAGTTAATAATATTTCAGAAAGCTAATATGCACATATTTGAAATGTTTATATCCCATTACAGTTAGAGTGAATTATGATATTTCAGTTCCGTAAGAGTTTCTAAGATAAATACCATTTCTCACTCATAGAGAAAACTTGAAACTGAAATTCATTTTCAAGTAAAGAAAGCTAGTCAGTTTTCTCTTAGCAATCCCCAAATCAAAACCACTTTAAAATAAAGAGATAAAGGGACAACCAGCTAGATGGCGGTAGAGTAAGGTGCTCCTAGAGTCAGCTCCTGCAGCAGGGCAGTTAGTAAACACCCAGAGCTACCGGACCTGGCTGAAGTACCTGTTTGGGGGCTTCAGGAGGACAGAAGAGCATCCTGCCACATCCTTGAAGGAATGGGAAGAGGAGACTGGACATCTACAGAGGAGATTTGTAAGTAGAGTGCTCCACACCAAGGAAGCCAGTGTTCGTCCTCCACTGGAGGCACAAGCCACCTTGAGAGATTTTCTGTGACTGGTATTGGAAGCTCCATTTCCCAAAATGGGGGAAGATGGGATGGTTGGGCACCAACTTCAGCTACTGATGAGTAAATTCAGAGGGCTAAAGTATAATCTAAGAACAGCTAAAATTTGAGGCTGTCCAAGTCAGAAAGAGGCCACTAGCCATGATCTTAACTCTGTGCTTGGCATGAGGGGAAGTGAGGCAGACTGAAAATCACATTGCTGTTATGTACTGGCTTCTTTCTATCCAGATCAAACTGTGGCTCTAGCCTAGGTGCTACCCACTCCTCTGGCAGGGAGGAAGCTGGGGGGACCTGCACCAGCCTCTCTAGAAAAAAAAAAAAAAGCCAAGCTGTGGAGGCCGGTGATTGTCCTACATTGGCAGCATAAGCTGCCCCAGGAACTATTGTGTGGCTGGAATTGGAAGCTCCATTTCCCAAAAACAGGGAAGGAGGAGACTGTTGACTACTGATTTTGGTTATTGATAAGTACACTCAGCTGGCTAAGGTATAACTGTAGGAACAGCTAGGGTGTGATCTGTCCAAGTCTAAAAGAGGCTGGTAGCCACCATTTGACTCTGCCTCCAGCATTAGAGAAAGCTGGTCTGACTGAAAATCACAGTGACAATAGCAACCAGTTTCTTTCACCCAGATCAGCCTGCAGCCTGACACTAGGCTTCAGTCTCACCTCCAGCCGGGAGGATGCTGGCAGGTCCTGCACCAGCACCAACCTATCCAGGTAACTTCAGGTACCTTTGGCTGGCACAGACTGAATAATCAGAAGCCTACCAGGGCAACTGCAGTCATCTTGAACCCACATTGCATAGCTTGCTGCCCACACCTGCAGCTCCATCCTCACCCCAGGCAGGGGAGAAAAAGCATGAAGCTTCATTAGTCTCGCTGGGCAGCTACAGTCTAGGCCTGCATGACTTGGATTATTCCACACAGCTATGACTCTGTCCCAATCCCTGGCAAAGGAGAAAGTCAGGAGAAGCTTCATCAGTCCCTGGCACAATGAGGGCAGCTTGAGCTTCCACAGCTTATAGCATCAACTACATCCTTGGCTCCTACTGCACAACCAGCAAGGGAGAAAGGGCAAGAAGTCCTAAACTAAAGAGTAAAACTCACCCAGAATAAATACTCTAGGAAGCCAGATGCCACGACACCAAACAAAAATTACAATCCACACCAAGAATCAGGAAGATATGTCCCAGTTAAAGGAACAAGATAAGTCTCCAGATAACATAAAGGAGTTGAGACAACTAATCATAGATGTTCAAACAAATCTCCCTAACAAATTCAATGAGATGGTTAAAGAGATTAAGGATATTAAGAAGGCATTGGATGAGCGCAAAGAAGAATTTGAAAGCATACATAGAAAAATAGCAGATCTTATGAGAATAAAAGGTGCAATAAATGAAATTTAAAAAAATCGTTGGAATCATATAATGGCACACTTGAGGAGGCAGAGAAAAGGGTCCGTGAGCTTGAAGAAATGGCCTCTGAAAGTGAACATATGAAAGAACTGATGAAGAAAAGAATGGAAAAAAAAATTGAACAGAGTCTCAGGGAACTTAAAGACAGCAAAAGACATGCAAACATACTTGTGTTGGGTGTTCCAGAAGGAGAAAGGAAGGGAAAAGGGGCAGAAGGAATATTTGAAGAAACAATGGTAGAAAATTTCCCAATCCTATTAAAGGACATAGATATCCATATCCAAGAAGCACAATGTACTCCCATCCAAAAAAGTCCAAATAGACCAACTCCGAGACATATACTAATCAGAATGTCAAATGCCAAAGACAAAGAGAGAATTTTGAGAATAGCAAGAAAAAAATCAATGCATAACATATAAGGGATACTCAATAAGATAAAGTGCTGATTTCTCACCAGAAACTGTGGAGGCAAGAAGATAGTGGTCTGATATATTTAAGATTCTACAAGAGAAAAACTTCCAGCCAAGAATCTTATATCCAGCAAGATTGTCTTTTAAAAATGAAGGTGAAATTAGAATATTCACAGATAAACAGAAACTGAGAGAAAATCTTGACCAGATTTTCAGGAAATGCTAAAGAGTGTGTTAGAGCCTAAAAAGAAAAGACAAGAGAGAAACACCTGGAATAGATTCTAGAAATGAAGATTACATCAATAAAAGTAACCAAAAAGTATCTAAAGATTGGGGAAAATAAAATGACAGATAAAAGTCAAATATTCAGGAATAAACTTAACCAACAATATAAAGCAATTGTATTCAGAAAACTGCAACTCAATGTCAAAAGAAATTTTTAAAAAGACCTATATAACTAGAAGAACATTCATGCTTATGGACTGGAAGACTAAATATCATAAAGATGTCAGTTTTACTCAAATTGATATAGAGGCTCAATACAATCCTGATAAAAATTCCACCAGCATTTTTAAAAATTGAAAACACAATTATCAAATTTATTTGAAAGGGTAAGGGGTCCTGAATAGCCAGAAACATCATAAAAAGGAAAAGCAAACCCTCATCTCAAGACTTTAAATCATATCACCTAGCTATAGTGGTAAAAACAGAATGTACTGGCATAAAGAGAGACACATAGACCAGTGGAACCAAACTGATGGTTCAGAAACAGCCCCTCACACATGTATAGTCAAGTGATTTTTGACTAGCCTGTCAAACACACACAGCTTGGACAGAACAGTCCATTTAACTAATAAGGCTGAAAGAACTGGATATCTATAGCCAAAAGAAGGAAAGAGGACCCCTATCCCACACCTTATCTAAAAACAAACTCAAAATGGATCAAAAACTTCAAAATAAAAGCAAGAACCATAGAACTTTTAGAAGAAATTGTAGGAAAATATCTTCAAGACCTGGTGGTAGGTGGTGGATTCGTAAAGGAGATAACAGGAGGGCTGAGAAGGCTAATGATGTTTAATATATGTAGAAATTTTAATTAACATAACTGTTAAAGTGTGGAAATGTATAGAGTGGATAGTAACAAATAGTGAGTAAAAGCTAGTTTAAAATGGGGATGTGACTCAAAATGGTAGTCTAGGGATGTAAATGCCAATTGAAAGAATACTAGAGAATAATCTAGGAAATGAATAACACAATAAACTAAGAGGTGGATGAGAATTGTGGTTGATGGTACAGATGCAAGAGTGTCCTTTGTGAGGTAGAGAAAATGTATATCACTACTGCACAGTGGTGGGAACGTGGAGAAGCATGGGAAAAATACAAGTGACGTGACCTATGGACTGTGGTTAGCATTAACAATGTAATATGCTTGCATCTCTGCCAAAGATGTACTGTGTTGAGATCGGGCAGCATGGCGAATGTATATCAAATATACACTGTGGACATGGTAACAATCAGATCATATTATTTTATCTGTAACAAATGTTCCACCACAGTGTCATGTGTTGATAGATGGAGGTTCTTTGGGAATTCTGCACATGTGCATGACTGTTTTATAAGTTTACAACTTCTGTCATAAAAATTATATTTGTAAAATAATAATAGGGTGGGTTGGGGAAATAAGAAAATAAAATAAAAAATAAAGAGGTAAAGTATTTTATCATAAAACAAAATTTATATATCTGTTAAGTTACACCAGAATTATATTACCTCTATAAAAATCACAGTATGTTTTTAATGATTGTGTACATTAATTATTAGTGTTCTCTATGGAAATCTGTTGCTGAAGTTACTTCCTTAGGTAATACAGTTAAATAATCAAAGATTAAACATTTTGAAGAAAATAAATTATAGTAGAATTGAGCATTCAAATCATAAGGGAAATATTAGTTTCCCACAGAGATCTCTACAGTGTGTATCATGAGAAGGTTTTATAAGTATTAGAATACTATGTAGTTCATTGTCTCTAAAATATACTGGGAAATTCAGGCCCAGTAATATAAAAGCTTGGGCCAAGGCCAAGAATTTAAAGTAGAGGTAAAGCAAAAGATTGGTGACAGAAATTATTTTTCTTCTACTACTGTCTAGCAGAATGAAGATCTGGTTTTCCAGAATTTGAATATTCCTCTTGTTCTTCTGTCCTTTAATGCATAAAAATAGATTATTTAGTGTTCTCCTTTTATTCATCCTTCCTTTTCCTTCCTTCCTTTCCTTCCTTCTGTGGTACTTAGAAGCTTTTATGGACCCCAGAAAAGATCATGTCCTTGGAGATAAGTGGGTGTGAACCTATCAGAGTTGGGACCTTCCTTTTGATTAGTTTACTTCATTAGGGAGTGACCCACTATGGGTCTTAATCCTCATACTGGAGTCCTTTATAAACAAGATGAATATGGAGAGAGGAAGCTACAAAGACAGAGAGAAAGCCACAGTAACTCAGAGAGTAACCCACAGAAGTTGAAAGAAGAAGTCACAGATGGAGCAACCAAAACCTGAAAGCAATGGGGCCCAGAGGAGAAAGCAAAGACAAGCAGATTCTGCCATGAACCTTCACAAGAGACAGTCTATCTTTGGAGAGAAATTGCCAGGTGATGCCTTGATTTACACATTTTTCTCAGTCTTGGAACTGTAAACTTGCAACCTAATAAACTCTCATTTTAAAAACCAACCCATTTCTGGTGTATCATTTTCAGCAGTTTTTAACAAAGTGAAACATTCTCCTTCCTTAGTCCTCTCTTTTCCTTTTATCATTGCAAGATTGTATACAAGAACTATGAAGAAATTTTACTTCTCACCAATGTTCTGATTTTGGTATGCTAACTGAGGTCATTACCTTTGGCAAGCCACTTTACCACTTGGCTTTGAAAGTGGTGTTTTCTGAAAGATCCATTGTAGTTTCAATATTCCATAACACTGGAGGTTTTATCTTTCACATTGCAGCTTGATTATTATGAATGCCCCTAACTTTGACTCTGTAAGATTTTATCACAAACTCACAGTGGACAGATAAGCAGAATTATTCAAGTATGAGTTTAGGAGCACTTTCTTGACAAAGCAAGGGAGATCCATTTCTCTCCAGCTGGAGGAACTACATCTAGCTCAACTTCCCTAAGTCTCAAGGATCTTGGCATCCAGCATTATTAGCAATATAGTCAATGATTTAGTATCAAATGTTATGGGTTGAATTGTGTGCCCCCCAAAGACATGTTTAAGTCCTCACCCCTGTCCTGTGAATATTACCCTATGTGGAAATATGAACTTTAAAGAGGAGATTAGTTAAGATGCATCCAAACTACATTGGATGGGCCCTATGTGAATCAGCCAAAGTGGTGCTGATGCAAAGTACCAGAAATCTGTCAACTTTTATAAGGTGTATTTATTTGAGGTAGAACTTATAGTTACAAGAATCTAAAAAGTGAGAAAGTACCACAAGAGGTACTTTTTCACACAAAGGCTTTGCCATATGCTGATGCAAGATGGCAAGCAATGTCTGTGAGGGTACAGCCTTCCACCTTCCTCTCAAGGCTTCATAATCCCAGCTTCTTCTGATCTAAGTTATAGGCTGGCAAAAGGCTCATCAGTCTGCCCAGGGCTTCTTTTTGGGCTCAGCTGCTTTTTTTCTGAAAAAAGTCAGCTATAATCTATCAGGCTCATCTCTCTTCCTGGGGCCATCTCTATAGAGCATTTTCTGTCTTCCTTGTGTCTGCTGCTGTGTTCTCCTTCTTCATGTATTTACTTCTCTGTCTTTGACTGAGCTTCTGTTTATATAGCCCACAGTTGTAGGATAGCTGTAGGTGGGGACTCAAACCAAGTTGTCCTAATAATGTGGTCAAATAAAAGCCCTAATCTTGATTTAATAAAGTAAAAGTGAAACCTCTGAGTCTAACACAATCTAATATGCCCAGAGGAACAGACCAGTTTACAAATACAATCTAATATCTATTTTTGGAATTCATAAACAATAATGCACTGCCACAGGCTCTAATCTATACAGCTTGTATCTTTATAAGAAAAGAAAAGTTTGGATCAATGATACACAACATGAAGAGAAAACACCAGATGATAATGGAGGCAGCATCTCTAAGCCAAGAAAAGCCAATGATAACCAACTACTCCTAGAAAAGAAGCTAGGGCGAGTCAATGAAGGAGTCTCCCCTATAAGTTTCAAAGAAGTTATGGGCCTGCTGACTCCTTGATTTTGGAGTTCAAGCCTCCATAAACGGAATTCGAAAAAATGTCTGTCCATTGCTTAAACCACCAAGTTTGTGGTGTGTTGTGAGAAACTGGCTTACCTGTTCCTTATTGTAAATGTTACACCTGTTCTATTGTAGATGTTGCAGTTGTTAGTTGTTGCAGTTGTTCCCTATTATAGGTGATGTTGCAGTTCTAATAGCAAACAGCTGCTTGGTAGTTTCCAATAAATATGAGGTGGAAACTAGGGTCAGTTCTCTCAGTTCCAGAAGCTGTGAGTCCCCTGGTCCCATCTTTATCTCCTTTCTTGTCTCTCTCTCTGTCCTTTATTTCTTAAAGTTCTGCACTGACTTCCCTTTGATCCATCCTATCACTGGCTGGTTGCAGCAGTGGTGCTTTGAAATGGCAGCTAGAGGAAATTGAGACACCAAGTAAAGGCTACTTGGTGCCCAAATGCATATCATTTTTGTCTTGTTTCTAAGAATACTTTCAAATTTGCCCCATAAAAATTAAAAGGGGAAGTGACTCTCTGTGGGAAGAGAAACCTGTGGATTGTCTGGCCCTACAATTTACCTAGTTATGCCTTGACCAGGCATGCTCTTTGATAGATGGACTAGAAAGTGGGATACCAGGCATCTGCAAGCACTTTTGTTGACAAATTTTAGTCTGCAACTGATGGAGTTTCTTCTGTTTTGCCAAGCCTTTTAGCTAGACATAACTATTTGATTCCTATCCAACAAATTTGATGTCATTTTTAGAACCATATTATTTTCAACTCATTATTTTTAACTTTGATTCTTATTTGAAGAATCATTCAAATACTTATTCTTGATTCTAATTTCTTCAAAAGTGGTACTAATAAAATTTAAAACAGGAGGACATTTGTTCACCTTTTATTCTTAAACTTAGCACAATCTCTCTCTGTATTTCCCCACCCTCACCTCACCAACTATATCATCTATTTGGTCTATTCACCATTCCTAAATGGGTTTATTGATTTTTTTACTCCTTTCAGACCAATTCTTTGGTGGTAAGAATAGACTTTTAAAAATACTTCTCTTTAAAAAAGGCCACTCCTTGCAAACTGTGCCTTGTGAGGTCCATGAAGCCTATCATTTAAGAAAAGTAAGTACCAAAATTGATTAAACCTACTACATAAGAGTGAGGACAACTTTTCTCAAGACATATAACCATCCAATACTCATAGAAAGTGTATTGTTGTTTAGGTACAAACGGGTATATGGGATCGAAATAAATGGGAATTCTGTATTTTGTATATTTTTTTCCTGGAAACCAACAATTTCTATAAATAAATAAATAAATAATCTTTCCCCTTTATGAAGGTAATCCTCATTGTGGAAAGGGACAGCCTAAGCAAGGCCTGCCACCTTTCCCTGTGGTCCACAAATAAACCCTGTGCTTTTCTTAGGTGTGATAGACTAGCTTCTAGGATGGTATGATAATTGTAGGCTGACTCCATTCTCAAGAGTGCCTAGAACTAAAACATTTCTCCTAGCAGAAAATGGCTTGCCTACACATCCCTTCCCCTTTTGCCCTGAGCATACATAAACATTCACTGGAGACTGCCTGGTTAAGTGCATGCATTTTATGGCAACTGGTCCAGGCCTCCTGCTATATCTATTCCTGGCAGAAAGTGAGGTTCTATATCTATAGTACACAAGAGAAGGGTATGCGTATGTCTTAGTTTGTCAAAGGCTGCCCGTACAAAATAACAGAAATGGGTTGGCTTTTATAAGGGGATTTATTTGGTATAAAAGCATACATTTCAGAGGTTGAGAAATTATCCAAATCAAGGCATCATCAGAGATGCTTCCTCACCTAAATCAGATACCAGTGATCCTGGTATCCTGCCACACGGCGAGGCAAGATGGTGGGTCTGCCAGTCTCTCTCTACTTTCTCCTTGAGCTCAGCAGCAGGCATTCAGGTGTCTCTCCCTGGGTCTGATCTACATGAGCCTCTTGGGGCTTCTCTGCTTTTCTGTAGCTGCAGGCAAACCTGGAGTCCTTTCTCTCTACTTTCTCCTTTCTTTCACATGGCAAAATCAAAATGGCAGCTTGCTTTCTCTGTATGTTCACAGTTTATATAAGACCTAGTAAGAGGGCAGAGACTCCAACCTGAGCCAAGTCTCATTGACATAGACCGATCCAAAGCAATCTAATCAAGGTCCTATAACTGAATCTAATTCAACCCCCCATTTGCATCACATTTCCAGGCATAGAAATAGGTTAATTTAAGAACATAATTTTCTGGAGTCCATAAATGACAAACCAGGACAGTGTAGATCATTTCCCTGTATCAGCTGCAGAGTAGACCCACTGGCCATGGGGAAAATATGTCCAGTAGTGAAGCTGACCTTGCTCTGTCTCTTTACTATGTTCCTCCCAGTACCTGTATAAGTCATAACTTTCTTCATGACTCTGACACTTGTATCAAGTGGATTGGCCTGCCTTTGCTATCTATCATCTACCATGTAGTGGTCTGCTCTCTGGAAGGTAGTAATAGGTGTCATTTCCTGATTTACCTTGTTGATATCAAGAAAAATTTCATTCCTTCAATTCAAATGAGGAAGGTCAGATTAACAGACAAATGCATTCAATATTTTAAGAATTTAATTAGCATAAATTCAACTGACAAGATCACTCTAAGAGTTGGTTAGTTTCTGCTAAATGTTATGCTGCCATTTATATATCTCACCCCTAAAAGGGTCTGTCTTAATTTGTTAAAGGCTACCAACATGATCTACTAGAAATGGGTTGGCTTTATAAATGGGAATTTATTAGTTTAAAAGTTTGAAGTCCTTAGGCTGTGAAAATGTCCAATCAAGGCATCATGAGAGATGTTGTCTCACAAAAGATCTGTTGGCAATCCTGGACTCCTGTCACATGACAGGACAAAATGGTGGCCAGACTCTGCCTTCTCTTGGATCACTCTCTGTCCAAGCTCAGTTGTGGGTGATCAGGCACATGGCTCATCTCTCCCTTCTCCCCTGGGACTCATCTTTACAGCTCAGATAAAAGTAGATTCCTCTCAGCCTCTGTGTTCTGTTGATCCCAGCTTTTGGATTTTTCTCTATCTCTGCTGCTTCTTTCTGCATTACTTTGCTTTTGGTCTTTTGTTTATAAAACTCTCCAGTAAAAGGATTGGGATCTAACATTGTCCTGCTATCTAATCAAAGCCCTTATCTGAATCTAACCAAAAGTTTCCACATATAACAGGTTTATATGCACAAGAATGGGTTGGCTTAAGAGCATACTTTTCTGGGATTGATGAAAGACTCAAACTATCACAGGGTCTATAACTTCCTAAGAGGATTCTTTTTCTATTCCAGCAGGATCTTTCTAGAGGAATCATTTTGTAAAGAAGAATGAAATTCAAAATAGATGTGAATAGTGTTCAAAAAAGAAAAAAAAATGAAAGATATTGGGGAGAGATTGATTAATCCCTACTGGTGATGGGATTTGAGAATGCATTTATGAAGGGTTAATTAGAATTGTAACTTAATGAAAAGGGTTTCACTCCAATGATATGGGTTTGAAAAGTATGAAGGAAATGATTCCTGTCAGAAGGAATGATTAAATTTATAGAATTGTAATTTACAATGGATGTGAAGTTAAAAGATAAAAGTGTGGGGTCAGATTTTGATAGATCTTGAATGCCAAGGAAGAAAATGGGTGAGTGATGGAGAAGGTAAGTCCTTGAATGTCTTTGGGATGGATAGTAGCATAATCTCTACTGTATATGAAAAGTAGTAATCTGACTTCAGTGCTTAAGAGGAATTGAATATAGTACTGATGAGTAATAGAGAGATGATTCAGAGGCTGTTTTCATACCTCAGGCTTGAAAGATTGAAGAGTAATGATAATTAGTAAGATTAGAAAAGAGTTATGGATTCCAGAGAGATTACAGATGTAGAATCAAATGGACCTGATATTGCAGCACACTCTGTAATCTCGATCTTCAAAACACATTGAGAATTAATCTTTCTTATGGACACAGTTGCCACTCTAGTCTATGCCATCATCCTTTCTCACCTAGACTATGGTGACAGCATGCTAATTGGTTTTTCCACTTTCATTCTTGCACATTTTGGTGTCTTGACCTTACAATAAACGAAGCAGCCCTTGTTCAAAACTCCCAGTGGCCTTCCATTATATTGCACTGTAGCAGTTTGATATTATTTATGAATTCCAAAATTAGAAATTGGATTAGGTTTGTACACTGGTTGGTTCTTCTGCATGTATTAGATTGTATTAGATTCAGAGGTTTCACTTTTACTTGATTAAATTAAGACTGGTGTTTTGATTTGGCCACATCAGTAGGATGTCAAGTCTGCTCCTCCTGGGTGGGTGGGGACTCAGAGACAACAACATGGCAGAGAAGAGGCTTGGAGTTTTTGATGCCGGAGTCCTTGGAAGAAATACAAAGGAGAAGAACACAGAGGAATGGTAACAGCGCCATAGATACAGCGAAGGCCTCAGAAGAGAATGAGTCTGATAGCCTACAGCTGCAGCTGAGCCCAGAGAGAAATGAACCCTGGGAGAGAGATGAGCCTTATACCAGGCTACAGCTGAGACTTGAAGAGGAAGCCTGAATCCTTGCAGAGACCAGCAGCCATTTTTCACCAAGATGTGGCAACAGACTTTGGTGAGAGAAGTAATTTACTCTTTATGGTCTTGTGACTGTGACTTTCTAGCCCAAATAAATGCCCTTTATAAAAACCAACCAATTTCTGGTATTTTGCATCAATACCCCTTTAGCTGACTAATACATGCACAGAGAGTCAAAGTCCAACAGAGACCCTGCATGACCTTCCCCATAATTAACTTCTGGCCTTATGTCCTTTGACTTTTACCACCTCACTCATTGCTCTATAGCCACAGTGGCCTTCTTATCGTTTTTGTAATATTTCAGATGCCCTATGACCTTAAGACCTTTGCACATGCTACACACACACACAAATATGGGCCAGGTATAATCCCCCCATGGTTTTCAGCCTCACTTTCTTTAGAATTTTCTTCAAAATTAGTTTCCTGATGAGGTCTTTCCTGACCTTCTTATTAAAGATTTTAAACTTCTACTGCCCCAATACTTCCAAACACTCGTGCTTACTCTAATTTTCTTTATTGTTCTTAACATCGTTTGATATATGCATGCATCAACTTATTGTTTTGGTTATTTTTTGACTCTCCACTAGAATGGGCAAGAATTTTTATCTTTGTTTTTCACTATTAAATCTCTAGTACCTGGAACATAGCAGGAAATCAATAAATCAATACATATTTTTGAGCAAACAAATGAAAATTAAAGTGTGTAACCAGGTAACTGAAAATTATATAGGGGAAATGTAAAAGCAGGCTTAGGAAGAAAGATATAAACAATATTTTTTTATTTCTTTATTACTTTACATTACAAGATGAAGATTCATAAAAGTTATCACATTTTTTTTTGTTGTTGTTTGTTTGTTTAGGTGCTGGGGCCGAGGATTGAACCTAGGACCTCATATGTGGGAAGCCATCACTCAGTCACCGAGTCACATCATCTCCCTTGAGTTTGTTTACTTTTTTTTAGGAGGCACCAGGAACCAAACCCAGGATTCCCAAGTGAGAAGTAGGCACTCAACTGCCCCATCTGCTCCCCTCACACTTATTTTAACAAATATCCAGTGAAAAACTGTAATTCCCATTTTACTGTTGAGAATTCTGAATCATGGTGCTTATAAGATCTGAATGAGAGAGAGGGACATTTTGAAGAGGAAAAAGATACATGTAGATACATATAATATAAAACTAATGATATGTGTACGGAATGAAATTATGAGTTCTCAACCGTTCCGGTGAACAAAAAGTATTGTTAAACAAACAAAAAGGAACCCATCTCTATCAGCCAGCCAAAGCAGTGTTGATGCAAAGTACCAAAATCTATTGGTTGTTATGAAGGGTATTTATTTGGGGTAAAAGCTTACAGTTACAAGGCCTGAAAGTGTCCAACTCAAGTTTCTTCCTTACCAAACTCTGTTGTCACATGTTGAAACAAGATGATGGATGATGTCTATAGGGGTTTAGCCTTCCTCTTCCCTCTTAAGGCTCTGTGGGTCCAATTTCTTTCAATCTCAGCTGTAGGCTGGCATCAGTCTCATCACTCTTCCCAGGGCTTCTGCCGTCTATGGAGCTCTCTCTTCCCATGTATCTACTTCTGTGTTCTCCTTGAGTGAGTGTCTGTATATATAGCCCACAAAGGGGCAGGACTCAAACTGAGTTACCCTAATGACTTGGTAGACTCAAAGCCCTAATCTTAATATAATTTAATCAAAGGCATCTCAGCTGAATCTAATACAATCAAAGGGTATCATGCCCAGCAGAACAGACCAGTTTACAAACATAATTAAATATCCTTTTTTGGAATTCATAAATAATATCAAACTGCTACACTACTGATCTACTCTAGAGTTTCTAATAACTATGAATTATTCAATATCTTTATCCCATATCTAACCTCCCTCTCAAACAGGTTTGGATATGAAATGAGATCTTATAGCATGGAGCAACAATCTCATTAACAACAAAAGACAACTATTAATTGCTGAATAGCAATGTTCAAAGACAAACATGTAGGCAAATCTTTGCCTTGCAGATGATTACAGTGTGAGATAGAAAATACTAATGCAAAATGTAGCTTAGCAGGCAGACATCCAAATAAAATCATCAAACTGCTTGATGAAAGCTCAGAGAAGCCTTAGTGCCTATGGGTGGCAAGGCATGGCATTTTTCTTTTCCTTATTAGTTTATGTAGTATGTTAGGAGTGAGACTGCTTGACAGTGTTGGGGGAGATCATTTGCTGCTCCATCAAAGAAAGGAAAAGTCTTGAAGTGAAATGACTCAGTAGCCAGAGCATCTGTGAAAGAACGGAGGGCATTTTTATCATACTGAGAAAACAGCTTTAAATAAGAATAAATAAGAATCCAAATTGAATAAAGGCAGTGCAAAACAATAAAACCCTCAAGTGAGGAGCGAGTTCATTCTTACTCTTGAGCAGAGATGGGATGTTGCTAGACTCTAGAATAAAGCACTTTTTAAGGGAATATTAAATCTGACATGGCTTTATAAGCCCCCTTTTCTCTGGAAGCAGAGAGGAGGGCAATCAGTCTCTCTGTCCCTTCAACCAAAAAAAAAAACAAAAACAAAAGTCAAATAGGACAAAGTCCCATATCTTGAACAATTCCACATCCTGAAGATTTGACTTTTTCTCCTATAAGAACTGCAAGACAATTTTTTTCCTTAATTGAATATAATTATTTTTCAAAAAATTATTTGAGCTCTACTAATGTTAGATTCTGCATTGGAAATGTGTTTTAACTTTCAAAGGAAAACAGTCATTGAAATTAGAGGCGATCATGTAATTATGAAAAATTAATAGTACTTAGAAGTTGTTAGTTTCATGGACTGTAATTTCACAACATGTGCCATAAATAAATGACTAGAAATAAGGTGCCATAAGGGAGCAAAAATAACTTCTAAAGGTCAGTTTGGATTTCTTTTCTTCCCATATTACCACAAATTATAGACATCCATAATCAACTAGTGTTCCTCTAAGGATAATATTGTATATTCTATTTTGCCATTCTCAAGACAAATGGTCAAATTTTAATGTAATATGATTCAAGCTCATAAGTAATACACACCCATGATATATAAGCAGGATACATTTAATACTCTGGAATCTCTGCATTTTTCCCTCTACTCTTCAAAATATACTGGTTTATTTTTAAAAATTGAGAATAATGCGTGGAAAATCTTTTCATCTTACTGATGAAAGGAAGTGTTTGATCCAGTAGGCATTAAAGTTCAAATACACAGATAAAAGATAAAACAGTAGATTACTGAAGAGAAGTTCTTAGGCTATGTATTCATAGTAAGTAAAACATGAAAAGGATGTAATATCAGCATATCAAGTACCAGGAATACACAAAGATGACAAGATATAATGTTTTAGCTGCTTATCCATAAATGTAATGCATGTTATTCTTTCTTATGTAGCACTCCATTGCATATGCCCAATTTTGTAAAGATAAGTCAGAATATATTGTCTCAAAGCTAGGAAGAAAGCATATTACACAACTATTAATGGAGAACAAATCCTGGGATGTATTTTCAATTCAATTTCTGATCCTTTAAAAAAGCAGTAAGCTACAGCAATATAATAAGTCTTGAAATTCTGTTATGTAAAATTACATTCTCACGTTTGTGTAAGCCATGCACAGAAGTTCTCCATAGCTTTAAAGAAAGTATCACAGTCGATCAAGATCAAGAAAGCAATGCTAGCATATCCATCTGACATACCTCACCAACCCTGGTAGAAGCAAAGGTGAAACACGGCCCTAATGAAAACCTGAGTTCTTAAGTGAAGCTTGTATATTTAGATAAATGGTTCTCAAAGTGGGAGATAAGGATCCACTAAGGGGTATCTTTGCTTAATGATCTCTTCTACTGTTGATTCCTATCAACATTAAGTTATTTGAAAATAAATGATTTTCTAAAAAATTTAAATGCTTATGTCAGAATAATACCTCTCACTGATTACTACATTGTGGGGAGCTCCAAACTTTTCATTTTGGCATGCAAAATGAAAAATATATATATAATATAAAATAAGAATCAGTGACTTTAAATAAATGGTTTGAAATGTTTCTTTTAACTTCATCCAGAGAAACCAAAGAACTAGATTTTGCATTTCCAATAATATTCTGTTAATTGTTTGTAGTTAATCTAGTAAACTATAAAAACAGAAATATTGCCATTTTACTGCATAAAATATATTCTATATATTTTCTGAATGATTGCCCCCCAAAATTACCAATAATATCACTGCTTAAAGGACATAACTGCTGCTAAAATACTCTCCCCAGTGTGCCAATAAATAAAATACCAATCATGGATTAATTGTCTTGTGAAGACTTTCATAGCAATGTAATTCCTTGTGTACTGACAGCTATATTTCATGACTCCCATGGGTTTAGCTACATAAAGAGATCACTCAAGTAGTCTATATGATTATTCAGTGGACCCTCTGGATACAGACATTTCAAAACTTTGACAGAGAACAAGATATAAGAAGACAGCTTAGGATTTGGAAAAATAAAGCAAAGAAAGAAAAATGAATGAATGAATGAATGAATGGTTAACAAATCTATGTACCTGAGACTTTGAGAATATTATTCAGCTTCAAGATGCTCTTTCCTTTGCCAAACTTTTGTTTCCTTCTAATGTGAAAGAGTTTAAACGAACAGGAAGGAAACTTATACTAGTTCAATATCTCATAGGATTTCTGAAACTTTTCATTTTGGAAAAGTACAGAAGAGGAGTTTCTTATGCTCATTTCCATCAAATCTTTGGTCAAATGTCATCCTCTACCATTCTGTATGGAACTGAAACCCCATAAAACCTGCCCCCATTACTTTGACTACTGCATTATTTTCTGACAACTCTTATTCCCTTCCATAGTTACATGAGTACCTTATCAAATTGTGTGTGTGTGCATTTGTGTGTGTGTGTTATTTCTGTCCCCATCTACAAGATTGTGAAGTCAATGAGGGCAGAGATCTTGTCCGTTTTGTTCACTAATGTACAAAGTGCTTAGAATTGTGCCTAGTATCTAGTACATACCCTAAAATTATTTGTTGAATGAATTAATGAAAGCATATGGAACGCTTTCCTAGCAGATATTTTCTTTTCAGGAGTAGCAATATGAGCAGCATTCTCATAGCTTGATTATTTAATGGTTCATGCGATAGTACAAAAACAGATCCTTCCTCTATAAATTTTTCTGAGCTCCTCTTATAGCTCTCTGTATAACTGATACAACATCTGGTCTTTTTAGAGAGGTGATTTCTGCCTGAGAGATTTAAAGAAAAGTAAAGCACAGACCTCCTGACTGAGGCTGAATATTTGCTCTTTTTGGCACATCTAGTTATTTACTTATATATTTTTTTATTCTCATTATTACAAAGTTTGTAAGACCAATGAGGGCTTGACAGTGTCATCACCATGCAAATAACTGAAAATATTCTTTTGACCCACTGATGAATGAAAATACAATTTTGGCATAAGAAAGGCAAGATTTCATACGGTGGCATAAAATGATAATTGTGGGGAAGAAGTCCACTGTGGAAAGCTAGAATGCGGTGCCTGTCTGTGGGCTGCCAACTAGTTATGTTTCCACCAAATGGCTATTGGAATCACTACGCAATTCATATTACAGAAGTAAGTTCTGCCTGCAAAAGAGCTCATACTTTAAAAATTATTATTATTTTGGTGTCATCTATGCTATGGCATTTCATTGTTTTACACAGCACTTAAAGGGATGGAACCCAGCAAGGCCACTGGGTTTGCCACTAAAGCAAACTTCCCTAAAGAACCTTGACTGGCAGGGAGAGAGCAAGCAGTGGGAGTCTCTTAATTTTTTTTTTAACAGCGTAAAAACCAAAAATTAGGTCTAGTTATGGACACTAATAGGACAGAACGTTCTTATGCTTTCCCCATCCCCTAACTGTCCCACAGTTAGTAACAAGATGGTTTTCCCTTTGATTCCTTTTTTCTTTCCCCCTCTAATCATTGAATGAAGGTCCCAGTCAATAGTTACGTGGGTTATCACGGCTTCCACATCGCCGCTGGAGTGTATTCTGCCCGCTCTCGGATGTGAGCTAGTTTTCTAAGTCTCCGCATTTCTTCTGTATTCAACAACTTCAATTTGGTTTTCTTCTCTTATTTTTGGTAACGTCTTTCTCACTGTACTTACGTGGCCTTAAGTTTCCAGTTTGAAAACATGTGCTAGTTAGTCAGACTAGCAAAAGGCTTTTCAGAGACTTTTCGGTAAGACAGATATATGATCTCATCTGATTTTAAGTTAAACTACATTAATGCATTACTTGAACTCAAATTAATAAACAGAAACTATAATCCTGCCCCTATAACAAGTTCAGTAAGACAATATAAAGCATGAACACTTTTTAAAAATGAGTCATTTTCCTATTTCAGCCTAAACCTGCACAGTCTTTTCTTAGAATGTTCTCTTCTAACCCGGAATTCAGCCTGGCAGTCAGAAGTTCCTCTGGATATTTTGTCCTCAAACTTCAGTCTCCTGACAGCAAAGCCTCTGTGGAATTGCTCATCACTCTCAGCAATCAGCTATTACAACCTTAGCAAGGGCGATTCATTTCTGTGACCATTTCCCAGCACGGCAAAGCTATAATTTGTCTTTTCTACTACTCCAGATCAGCTGAGTCCCAAGAGCTCCAGCATTCTTTCCTCCTTTCTCTCAAGGGGCTGAAGAATGGGAACAAAACTAGACAGGCTTCCCCAGATTGGAAGCTTAAAAACTCCCCTGTCCACTCTTGATTTACAATTCTCCAGCTCTTAAAGGTTTCTCAGTCAATTTCCCTTATTTCTTTTAATTTGCTCTTTTTAAGGAGAAGCACTTTTAACTCTTGGCTTCCATCATTTAGAAAGTGAAGATGAGCTAGTAAGACATGCTAGAAATCTAGAATTTGACTTTCATATGGAAGATAAAGCATTTGGAAATTTTATTTTCTATAGTACTTTTGTCTTTTGAGAGGTAATATCATCCTCACACTGGAAACAGCTAAAACGCAGTCTTTCTGGTACATATTTTCTTTTTAATCTGTGACCTTTAAATACAAAGCATTCTTTGAGCTTTGTTGCCCCTGTCATTTGCTAAAATATGAGACAAACAGCAGCAGTTTTTATACGTTTTAACTGGCTTTGTGAATGGGGCGCAACCTCAGCAGGTTTTATTATACATCCATTAAATTTCAACTAGAAATATGTATTAGTATATATATATGTGTGTGTGTATATATATATGTAAACACAGTAATTCTCTAACAATTTTCTATAAAACATGTCCTAGTTAGAGATTTAAAAAGCCTAACTTCACATATTTTAAGAACTATAATATTGACTCCTCAATAAAATATTTGCAACTTACTCCTTTACACTTTTCCATCACTAGTAGATAAAATGACCCAGTAAAACATTATTTTTTTAAGATCTTATAACATTAGAGTATAGAATGTCTGTTCTTCATAGCATTACTTATAGCTTCAGGTGAATATTATGACAAAATTGATTAAATCTGTAATCATCTCGTTTAAAAACCCATCATATATTTTACATTACATTCTCTTTAATAAGCACTGTTTAAAAATGAATCCAGTGAATACGAAATTTTGAATTAGTGGTATTTAAATTACTATAATTATAATAAACCATTAGATAAACATAGGTTATGATTAAAGCAATTAAATGTATTAATCCAAAACTACCCATTCTTTTTTCCAGTTAAAAAAAAAAAAAAAAAAACAAAAAAAACAGAACAGATCTTTGTGCCTGAAGTGCATCTCTAAAAATATATTCAAGGTTAGTCTTTGCTCAGATGGGGCAGCCTCTTCATTTTGGCACAGACTTTCTGAACATGTGTGAAGAGTTATAACTGGGAATCCTGCCCTAAGTAAACACATTTGACATGTGAACATGGACTCTTTGCATTGGCAGTTCTGCTCATCTGTTAGGTTGGCATCATTCCCACTTACAATTTGGTTCGAGTTCTACCCCAGGACTTAAGTGCCAAATGGCAAGATTTTTAAATAAGACACTGTGGATGATGCCTCCCTGCTCTGAGTGGAATATCCCTTACAGCTGAATCCAAGCACTAGCATAAAGCCTGGCTTTATCCTTCATCACAACAGTTGGGCATATGTTCAAGATGACACACTTAGCAGATGGAATATGCCAAAATCATGCTTCTGTCTGTCAGTAAAGACTGTCTTTGTTAGAGAGCACTCCACAAATGCAAAAGACTGCTTGTAAAGTTCTGCAACTTCCATTCTCCTTCTGATGTTGCTGCTCCTCCTTCGTCTGTTTTTCTCTTTCTTCTCCTCTTCCTCCTCTCCCTTCTCTTTCTCTTCCTCCTGTCTTCTTCTACTTCTCCTCATATTATTAATATTATTTTGCACAGCTAAAGCTTCTATATAGACCTGTGTAGGACCATTTATTTAATTTTTTAATGAGGTACTAGGGATTGAACCCAGGACCACATACATGGGAAGCAGGTGCTCAACCACTGAACTACATCTGCTCCCAATGAGAGTTGCTCTTTTTTGTTTGTTTGTTTTGTTTTTAGGAGGCAATTGGGACCAAACCCAGGGCCTCATACATAGGAAGCAGGCTTCCACCACTTGAGCTACATTGGCTCCCCAGGACCATTCTTTCTTTTTTTTTTTTTTTTTTTTTTTTTTTATTTTTTATTTTTTATTGACTTTGTAATAATATTACATTAAAAATATATATGTGAGGTCCCATTCAACCCCACCCCCCCACCCCCCCCTCCCCCCCCAACAACACTCGTTCCCATCATCATGACACATCCATTGGATTTGGTAAGTACATCTTTGGGCACCTCTGCACCTCATAGACAATGGTCCACATCATGGCCCATACTTTTTTTTTTTTTAATTTAAGAATGTACAAGAACTGCATAGATATCCTTCCCCAAACAAGGATTTTATTTATTTTTATTTTTAAATTTTTTGTGCTCTCAAAAAGTACTTAAATTAAATAAATATTATATTTTTAAAAGGCAGAGGATTGCTATATGCCCCACTCTCTACGCCTCCCACACTTTCCCACATTAACAACATTTTTCATTAGTGAGGTACATTCATTACAACTGATGACCACATATTTTAGCACTGCCACTAAGTGTGGATCATAGTTTACGTTATTGTTTAAACTCTCTCCCACACAATTTTGTAAGTTATGACAAGATATATAATGGTCTGTGTTTGTCATTGCAACACCATTCAGGACAATTCCAGTGTCCCGAAAATGCCCCCTTATTACACTTATTTTTCCCCTCTCCCTCTGCTCAGAACCTCTGGTGGCCACTGCATCCACATCAATGATAAAAGTTCTTCAATTGCTAGAATAACAATAACAATAACAGTAAGTCTACTCTTGCCCATAGTTCATTTAATCCTCAGGATTCTGGGATGGTGATGCCCACTCTACCTCTAATTGAAAGGGGGCCAAACAAGAATTTTAAATCTAAGATACATCTTTAAAGACACAATGCTTTTAAATATTTTCACTAGTGTATCTACTACCATGAATTTATTTTAATACATTAGCACACAATAGAATACTAAGAGACTTTAAAGTTCACATATAGATCAAGTATGTTTATAAAGAACTAAAAGTCAGTGTTAATAGAATAAGAGATTAGATAAATTATCCCAATTTTAATTCTGCAATTCTTTCCTTCAGGAATCATAGAATTAAAAGTATTTGTTCATTAAGACATTCATTCATCATGTAATAAATATGTCTGAGTTATTGGTGGTATTGATTCAAAAGAAAGAAATTGAGGGACTAACTACAAATCTGCACTGTGGGAGTACAACATAGAAGAGATTAACCTGTATGTCACATTAAGAACTGGAAACTCTACACACTAATTACTAAAGAGTAACTGAAAAGAGAAAAGTCATTTTAAATATTAATAATTAGACATGTTATGGGGTGCCACTCTACATTAAAGATTATGTGGTCAAATTTAATACCCCTAATTAAATTATTGTTTTAACTGGTAAAATATTAAGCGAATCATTCATAAATGCATATATGTTTTTGTAACAGTGAACCATTAAGAAATATATTGAGAATGCCTATCTTTGGTAAGGATGCTGGTTTAATTAGGAAATATTTTGCCTTTCATGAACTGAGAGTAAGTAGCTAAAGCACCTTAATTTCATATTAACCTCTTATAAAACTGGCTCATTGGGAAAACAAATATGTGTATTTTGACTTTTAATACTTAATCATATTGTCTACATCAATCTTACAGAGTTTTTTTTATGGAACCACATTTTTCAAATTACTTTTAAAGTACATTACTTTTGGATCATTTACTTTGTGATCAAACAGTTTAAATGAGAAATTTTGAAAGTATGGATGATAATATATGCTCAAAAATATTATTAGAAGGAGTCAACTAGGATATCCAAGAATTCCTTCAAACATTTAGTAAAAAATGTCCAAAAACAATTATAAAGGACAATAATTTAAAAAAACATGAGGAGCAGAAAATACTGTTTGTACTTCATGCCAAAGCCAAAATGCATATTTCGTAATTTAATTAATGAGAGAAACAAACTTATGTATTTTTTCCCAAAGGTAAATTACCAAATAAATATCAACCAACATACTTAGGTCGTAAGTATAAACATTTGCATTAGTTCTGATTTTCCTGGTTGCTGTAGAGACAGGCTTCCCTTTTGAGAAATTGCATGTGTGAGTATGTATCCCATGACACGATACTTACAACCAAACAAACCCATAAACTAACTAACAAGCAATACATAGCACCCCATGGCACAATTTCTGAAGTGAAATGGGAAAATGGGATTGGGAAAAATGGTAAGGAGATGCTAGATGAAAAACTAATACAGGGGAAGGATAATAAAAGATGCTATTGATACAGTGTCAGGTAAGCATCTGAAGAAAGTACCCATCTGCAAAAACATTGTTTCCTCTATTTCCTCTTACACGTTTCCCCAAGTGGCAAAATTTCATCATTTTCTTTTCTGTGACCCCGTGTTATTAGGTGGCATCAAATTGTCTGTGAAGTAGAAAGAAAGCTTTAAATTGAAAATGACTCCATTGCTTCCATGCTGAGTGTGGTGGATGGATACATCATTGATGGAATACAAGACGAGAAGCAGATATTGAGGGAAAGAGATAATGAGTTCGGTTTAAAGTACATCAAGTCAGAATTTTCTGTGAGAAGATCCTATAGAGATACCTCACAAATGAATAGAGACATAGATCTGGAGAAAAAAATATATATATATGGAGAAGGAATTTATTCCCTTCTAACCAAATTACCAACTCCATATAGAGAACTCTAAATATTTATCATCAGCCAAAAAATGTTCCTTTGAACCAAGATATTCCTTTGTAGTCTACATTCTCCAGAAAAGATTGGAAACAGTCGCTGGTTTGAATATTGGTTGGACTTTAGCGGGCCTTGCAAAGTAAAATATAGAGGGGGTTGGAAAGGCACTTAGAATGTTATTTAAAGAGTTATAGTACTAAATCATGCTGCTTTGGGTGGCAATAGAAGGAAATGTGATCAAGGGGAGGTTTTATGCTTTTATTCTATATTTCAGGTGTGTCTGCCTGTAACCCTTTCTGTTTACACTCAATGCTTAAAGCCCTGATTCTCTCTAACTGGATTTTTGCATTTGTCTTCTACTACTTCAACACCTCCATTAGGTGTTTATGCCACTGTAAAAACAATTTCAAGTACATTCAGATTTTGTCCCACCTTCTTGATTAAAATCTTGCAGTGTATCTCTGTCACTTTGCAGATCAACACTTCAATTTTACCTCTCCAGGTATCATCCCCTGCCTTCTCCCAAGGTCCTCCTACTTCCCAGCTGTCCTGGTTTGAATCCATTGTGGACCCGAGAAAATTATGTTCTTAAGCTAACCCATTTCTGAGCACGTAACCCTATTTATGTTGGACCATTGGATTAGATTGGTTAGATTACTTTTGATAAAATTGCTTTAGGACCTTTGGACTACATCAGTAAGGTGTGACCTATGTTGGGTCTCAGACTTCTTGCTAGAGTCTTATATAAGTGAAGAACTGAAAGCAGAGACACGCAGAGGGAAAGAGTTGCCATTTTTACCTTTCCATGTGAGAGAGGTTGCCAGGATTGCCTACAGCCACATAAAGACAGTAAAACCCCAAGAGGCTGAGAGGCCAGAGGCTGGAATCAGTGGAGCAGCCCAAAGCTGAAGAGACGAAGCCCAGGAAGACATGTTTGATCACTTACAGCTGTGCTCAGGGAGAAAGTGAGCCTGGAGAAAAAGAAGCTATTGGCTGCCATGGCTTTGCCACATGGCAGGTCTCCAGGATCACTGAAGCTGACTTTTGGTAAGAAAGTGCCTCTGACAGTGGCTTGATTTGGACATTTTCACAGCCTCAGAACTGTACACTTTTACCCTAATAAATTCCCTTCACAAAAGTCAACCCATTTCTGGCATTTTTGCATTGGCAGCCTTTAGCAGACTAAAACACCAACATTCCACACCCATGTATACAACAAAGGCAGGTCTCTGTTTATGCTCCAACTCTTCTTCAGCCTAAAATGCACTTCTCCCTTTTCCTGGTTGCAGCAGTTTGATGAATTCCGAAAAGAAATATTGGATTATGTTTGTAAACTTATCTTTTCCTCTGGGCATATTAGATTATATTGGATTCAGAGGTTTATTTAATCAAGTAAATATTTAAACTTCTTGAACCAGTAGGGCGGTGAGTCCCCCCGCTTTGGTGGGTGGGGACTCACAGATAAAAGGCATGACAAAGGCAATGGTGTTTGATCTTAGAATTTTGATATTGGAGTTTGATGCTGAAGCCTTAAGCTGGAACCCCAGGAAGAGAGGAAAGAGAAGCAAGACCCTGGAAAAGAGGAACCCAGGAAGCCTGAACTCTCACAGACGTTGGCAGCCATCTTGCTCCAACATGTGAAAATAGACTTTGGTGAGGGAAGTAACTTATGCTTTATGGCCTGGTATCTGTAAGCTGCTACTCCAAATAAATACCCTTTATAAAAACCAACCAATTTCTGGTATTTTGCCTCAGCACCTCTTTGGCTGACTAATACACTGGTGAAGAACAAAGTCAGATTGAGCAACAAATTCCTGGGAAATTTTGCCTGTCCTTTCTAATCAAATGTAAATATTTCATTTGCCCAGTTTCTGAAGTCTTCGTAAGTATCTTTATTACCACATCTATCAATTTGTATGACTATCATTTATAACATACTAGGAAAGAAACTTGAGTGACTGCTTTGTGCTTACTACTGTGCTAGGCAATTTAAAAATAATGGTTAATCATCATAATATCCTGAGTAAAGCATTACTATTTTCTCTTGGTATAAAAGGAAACTAAGATTCCAAAAAGTGCAGTAACCTTGCAAAAGTGATACAGCTCACACTTGAAATCACAGGTACAGAAACCCAGGTCTCCCATGCCCCTTTACAATGTTCGTTTCTCTTGTTTCTCACAAAGTAAGAGGAGAGAGAACCCAATGAAAGCAAGTGAGGTTTTCATTACTTTTAAAAATATTCCCGGTAATAAACAAACTAATCTGTTGTGGGACATCAGTAAAGAATTATTGGATTATGCTAATTATCTATGTAAAAGTGGTAGGAAAGAAAATTACCAAAATTATATACATATACACACATATTTTAAAAATTAGATTATTTTTCCCATAGATAACCTGGTTCAACTATGTATTTTATAAAGCTAATTAAAAATTGAATAAAGAAATTGTCTAAGAGTACATACTTTATATGGGGGGATATTTAGCACATTCCATATGAAAAGTGTGGGCTTGGCTTTTGCAGGAACAGAAAATAAATAAGAGAGAATTATTTTCCTTAATAGACCTAAGGTTGAGAGCCTAGACATCATAAACTGTGTTTTCAGATTCTTGAGTCAAACTTTTAAATCTTGAATATTGGACAAGGATTACATGTAAACATTCTATATCTACATTTATGTAGCACATATCTATATCCATACCCAATCTATCTATCTAGATGTGATACCTGTAGTGATTAATGCTCCCCAAAATATGTCCTAAATAACTATTTTTAATCAAAATTATATTTATATAATTAACTATATAAATAAATAACTAAATAACTATATTTAATCAAAACTATAGATAATAGTTTTAACTAAGTGATTTCACAAAGTAGAATGATATTTGGGGAGATAGGGAGTCTTACTATTATTTGAAACCTGAACCTTAAATGTTTGGCAAAGTATAAAGTTAAATCAGTAGTTAGTCCAAGAGTACATGAGAATGTTTTCTGAGGCTGGACTAGGCAAACATTGAAATAAATATCTGCCTAAAACAGAACAAGGTTTTCCAAATTTATTCAAGTGCATCTATAGTGACCCTGTTAATTATGCTTGGTTGGCTAAGATAACCATGGGAACGCCTATGCCATCAACATAAATAATGTGCTTCGAAATATTTAGATACATTATTTCTTTTCCTAATCCTACTTTTAAATATGTAAAAATTATAGATCACAGATAAGTGTTTAGCTGCCTATCTTTATAGTCTCATCCTTCCTGCCATATTTACTTTATCATCAGTGGTAAGTGATACATTCTGATAAAAGAAGCAAAAAGGAATGATTGCTAGCAATTAGTTCAAAATTAATAACCATTCCCCCACACACACACCAAAATTCACATTATTGTGTTTTGTACAATATCCAGACTCTAAATTGCGTAGGCATCTTTGAATTTTGTGTTTATGTTTCTCTGGAATCTTGACAGACAAAGTCTTTTTGTTTCATGATACTTTCCTTGTCTTTGTTTAATTGAGTATACCTTTTGCCTTTATTTTCATCTAGTTTATACTTGAGCTTCCCTAATTTGAAGCATCATTTTTCTTACCTCTCCAGAATCCTTCTTTAAAAAATATATATATTTATTTATTTCTCTCCCCTTCTCCCCCATTGTCTGCCCTCCCAGCATCAGGAAACTGTATCTCTTTTTGGTTGTGTCATCTTGCTGCATCAGCTCTCCATGTGTGTGGTGCTACCCCTGGGTGAGCTGCATTTTTTTCAAGTGGGGCGGCTGTCCTTGCGGGGCGCACTTCTTGAGCGTGGGACACCCCTATATGGGGACACCCCTGTGTGGCATGGCACTCATTGAGTGCGGCAGCACTACACCTGAACCAGCTTACCACACAAGTCAGGAGGCCCTGGGTATCGAACCCTGGACCCTCCATATGGTAGGCAGACTCTCTGTCCTCTTCCCCAGAATCCTTCTTGATGTGAAGTGTGGGCTGTTTCCACTGTCTGTGCTCTAAATGACAGGTTGCTTTCAGAGCAACACTTTGCTTTTTTCCTTTTAGGTGATTTCTTTGACTTCTTTTTATCATTTTCTACAATTTCTTTGACTCCCTC
This sequence comes from Dasypus novemcinctus, assembly GCF_030445035.2. Lineage (NCBI taxonomy): Eukaryota > Metazoa > Chordata > Mammalia > Cingulata > Dasypodidae > Dasypus > Dasypus novemcinctus. Next base: position 21,689,170 of record NC_080674.1, read on the forward strand.
AGTTTCAGTGGAACCCTAATTTCAAAACTCTTAGCCACAGCAATTTCTGTTTGATTACTCTAATGAAAATATCATAGTCCTCTCAAATCGATGGTGTCTAAAACAAAATCCACGATCTTCCAGAAATATGCCTCCTTTATCTCCAGTATTCACTATCTCAGTTCCACCAGACAGAAAACCAAGGATGGTGATTGATATTTCTTTTCTGCTTATCCACCATGACCACTCAATCACCAAGTCTTGCTGACTCAACCTCCTAAATATCTTTTGAATCTGTCCACTTTTTTTCCCTGTTCCAATGACTCATCCATGTGTAAGTAACATTAACTAATATAACAACTTACTAACTAGTTTTTCCACTGCCATTATTGTTCTTTAACAATTCATTCTCCAATTTCCAGGCAAATCATCTTCTTCAAGTATAAATATGTTAATACCATTTGTCAGATCCAAACTGTATTTTTCCCTAGTGCTCTTAGTAGAAAACTTTAAATCCTTAAAAGAGTCTTTTAATTTCTAAATGATCTGACATCTCTTAAGCTTCATCTTTCCCCACACTTTCCTTATATACAGAAGGACTTTAATACTTATTCTAATCTTATAATAGCAGTATATCACCTTTAGTTGTTATTATTAAATACCACATCTATCAGTTAAAATACATGCACAGAAATAAAAATGATCCTGAATAATTCAAATGGGGAAATATTAAGGCAAGGAATTTGTTAAAAAGGAAATGAATGGGCTGAAGCCAGGAAGAGAAAACATAGGTTCTTGGGACTGTTGACAAAATGTGAATGGAAAATATGAAAAAGAGAACCTAGGCTATTTTACCTCCCATGGCTTTGCCTTGTACAACATCACTGAGAGTAGCTAGATCTCCATCAGAGCTTCATCTCCCACCAGGAAACTCCTTTCTCCATGCTCTCAGCTTCCACCAGCAAACCATTTTAAAATTCTAACACTCTCTATATGTTCCAGGACTCTGGATTCTAGTATTGATCCTCTTTCCCATTTTATCTCCAGGCTCTCAGTGGTAATAGCTTCCTGCTTTTGCAAACTTCTGAATGGACTTCCCTGTATCTTTTTAGCTCTTCCATTATATGTATCACCATGTTCACTCCTATGAAACCTCAGTCCAAATGTATAAACCAGGAAGTCAACATTGATGTAATGCTATCATTTAATCTACAGTGCCATGAGGTGGCATTGTGGTGAACAGGAGAAGAGTAAATAATGGATCTAAGAAATCAAGTAAATAAACATGCATTAGTCAGCCAAAGAAGTGCTGATGCAAAATACCAGAAATTGGTTGGTTTTTAAAAAGGGTATTTATTTGGGGTAGGAGCTTACAGATACCAGGCCATAAAGCATAAGTTACTTCCCTCACCAAAGTCTATTTCCACATGTTGGAACAAGATGGCTGCCAACGGCTATGAGGGTTCAGGCTTCTTGGGTTCCTCCCTTCCAGGGTCTTTCCCCTCCTCCTGAGGTTCCAGCTTAAGACTTCAGCATCAAACTCCAACATCAAACACCCCTAACTCTGTCCTTTGCCATGCCTTTGCCTGCTCTACTGGCACAAGAGGTTTACATAATTACTTGATCAAGTAAACCAATGAATCCAATACACTCTAATATGCCCAGAGGAAAAGATCAGTTTACAAACATAATCCAATATTTCCTTTTGGAATTCATCAATAATATCAAACTGCTACAAAACATATAACACATACTTTCACTTACCAAGGAACTTAAGAGAATAAAACTGAATTTAGTTCTCTCACCATCTAGTTCATGGGATAGGGAAAAAACAATATGAACACTAGCGAAATACTATGTTTCTTCCTATTAAGGTAGAAATACAAAGTGCATTTTACATATAAATGTACAATATTGGCTTGTTATTAAAACATGAACTGACCAATGCAGAGTAAAATAGAGAGAAGGTCCTGTGTTTTTTATATCATCATGAAATAGCAAATATTCTTCAAAGAAAACAAATGGAAAGCTCCAAAGTTTTACATAAGTTTATTTTCACACCTGTCATCACCTACTGCAGTGACCAGACCATTCCTCTTCTCCAGATTATAAAATCACAGAGAGATTAATTCTTTCCAACACTAAGAAGTGGAAAAGAAAAATTTATGTTTGCTGTGTGTTTCAGTTTGCTAAAGGCTGTCAGGCAATATACCAGAAATTTTTTGGCTGCTACAGTGGTGATTTATTAGTTTAAAAGCTTACAGTTTCAAGCCTGAGAAAAATGTCCAAATGAAGGCTTCAGCAGGAGATGTTCTCTACCTGGCTTGCAGCTGTGAGTCATCAGGCATATGTTAGTGTCTGTTTTTCTCTCCCCTGTCCTCTGGGTCTCACTGCTTTCAGCTTCTGGTTAACCTGGTTTCCTCCCATGTTCTGGGTTCCTCTGATTTCAGCTTTTTTCTCCCAGGATCTTCTCTCTCAGCTTCTTGGTTCTTCTCTGTCTTCTGTGTCTGTTGCTTTTAGTCTTCCACTTCTAAAGGACTCGAGTAAGAGGATTAAGACCAACCCTGGGTCATGTAATCTAATCAAAGATACTTAACTTATTTAATCAATAGTTTCCACCTACAATAGATTTACACGCATAGGAATGGATTAGCTTTAAGAACAGTGTTTTCTGAGGTTCACAAAAGTTCCAAATTGCAACACTGTATAAAAAATTAATGAAATATTAAGCTCTTTAACTGATCATTTCTAGATGTTAAGAAACGACTCATCTTTTAAATGGAAGCATGTACACCCAACTCTCTTATTTTATCCTCACTTACAGGGTATTTTATTTTATTTTATTCAATTCCTAGTAATTTAGACATAAAATACCTCAAAAAAAGTACCTGAACTTATGAGATGAACTAACCAGGCAGAGGAAAAACGGCATGAGTGAGGCCACCATGCCTCATACTTTTTAATACCAGCAGCTCAAGTGCTTATCACTGTAGGTGACCTTCTGTCATGGCCCTCTTCATCCCAAAAATGATAGTTGTGTTCCTAAATATGTCAAGTTGCTTAGAAAGAACATGATAAAAATAATGGTTTCAATGAGAAAAAGGATAAGATAGAATCTAGAAAGCTCGAACCACAAAATAATTTATTCTTCCCATGAAAATTTTGAATTGTAAATACTTTTTGAGCTGACTATATTTTAACATATGTTTAAACAAATAAATCAGTAGTCAAACTTGATCAAAAATGCATGTGAACATCTCAGAGCTAATAATAAAAATAAAAATAAATGACTTTCAATACTATCAAGAAAAGACAACACTGTCATATACCAATAATATACCAATCATTAAATACATAATAAAAACCAGTGCAACAAAATTCAAATCCAGGGCACAATGCAATTTCTGGTTTCTAACACAGTATAGACAGTAATGATTAAGAATGCAAATTAAGCACCTTAATGAACCATTCTTTCATTTGGTCTTAGTTAATTCAAATTATATATTAACTCACAACTACTTCTTGGAGAAATATCCCTATACTTTTCTACCTACCCCATAAAAACTTATTTATTACCTACATTTTTTATCATTGCAATCAACCCCCCTAAAAAATTGCATTCCCTACAAAAATAATTTCATACCTTTTTTAGTCTTGTAAATATTAGGCACAATTAATTTCATGCTATACTAAGAAGAATCACTCTATCCCAAACTGAATCTAGAGGTTTCAATGCAATGACTAATGAAAAGAAGGACCTGTGGCAAAACAAGTCATGCAGGATAACTTTTCCTTCCTCCAGAATGATATAAGATACCTGGGCATTGCAGGAGATAGGGAAAAAGTTGCAGATACTGCTTCAACCAGCAGGTCACCCTTGTTCTATTTCCTAGACTAGACAATGCATGCATCACAAGTTTTCCTTAAAAATGGATCTTGTCTATCAGCCTGAAGTATATATAGTCTGTACACTCAGTGTGGTACTTATTCCTTCTGAACCAGTTTCTACTGTTCTGTGGCATGCTGGTGACAAGCCTACACCCTCACAGGCTGAATTGGTACGTGTTGTTAGCAGAATGGATATGGTGCTGTCCTTTGCAATGAATAAGTGGACTGAGTGATAAGTATTAGCTTGTTGAAGGTTAATCCCTTATAGTTTAGCCTCTCAGGAAAAGAGTTGGCCTCTAGTAGAGTCCCATGGAAAACTGGCAATGGCTCTGGGTTTAAGGCAATCAATCTTGACCAATCTCAAGGATCCAATTCCCCATCACACCAGGAGAGAGGCTTGGAATTTTCCTGTTATGAACATTGACAAAGCAAACAAACACTGCCACTAGATTGCCATATCAATCGCTGTGGCTACCAGGATTGTATCTTAGTGGCTAATCATATCAAAGGAGGGGCTGGTGCTATAAACAACCTTTAATACTGTACTGTCATCATAGGGTTAATGTCAAGATCCTGCCATGTCATATCGCTATTGTAGTATAGGCCCTAATCTCACAGGCAAAGGGCCTACATTGACCTAACTGGACTGCATGATAGTTCCATGTACCAGGAGCGGGCCTCTCACTCAGTCTGAGATGAACTTAGATCTCTGAGTGCTACCCAAGAAAAGGCAATGAGGATCCTCACTCCTACTGGTGTGCCATGTCTAAGTTGTCCCTGTGATAGCTGATCCAGAGGTACCCAGGAAATGCTATTTCCCATTTGCTCTTGTTTATATAAGAAGAAAGTGTATTTCATTTTGTATTTTGCAGTAGAAATTTACTTTGTAAGAGTTTATAGGAGCATGTGACACTTCCCATATCCTCTTTCCACATCCAAATAAGCACTTTATTTTATATTGTTCCATATGCTAGTGTTCCTATGAAAAATATGCATAAAGGAAATGCATGGAAAGTAAACACTAAGGAGATTTGACAAACCTTTATAGCATCCTTAATTCCCATCCTGCTAAAAATTGGCAAGTGACTAGAAAAACAATATGTATTATTTCTTTTAGGGTCATTGATTTAGGATTAGTCTTCAATTGGTTATACTCCCTTAATAGAAAAAAAAATCTTTGTTTTACTTTGACAAAGACACACAGTAGCCCTTTACATGGAGCACCAAGTATTCTCAATTCTGACTGCAAATTAGAACCAATCAGGGGAAGTTTTAAAAAGCACTGATGTCTAAGCCCTACTCTAAGAGATTCTGACATAATTGGTCTGGGATGAGGCCAGAGCAAAGATACATTGTACTTTATTCCTTAGATAATTATATTGTGCAAGTAGGGGATGATAACTGCTGACATAGGTTTAGAGACTCAGAAATATAATATATATGAACTTAATAAGCATTTCTGTTCATAGTGAATATTGGTGGTTTCTATGGTTGTTTATATTATAAGCACAGTGTATTCAAAATAATATGTTTAAGAGCTTCAATATTATAAAATGCCAATAATCTTGAGCCCCCAGATTGAAATGGCTCATTGAGGTTGTAGCTTATAATAGAAACCACTTTTTGTTTTAATTGGCTGGAGACTATTTCATTAAATATGGCTACAATTTCTTCTAAAGGATCACTGTTTGTGCAAAAGAAGTTTGGAAAATCAAGGGATATGACTAAAATCTAGCACAGAGAAGAAATAGCTAATTCTAAAAGCCAGAGGAGACTGACAAAAGGCTGTGCTACTCAATGAAAGAAAGGAGTAGACAGAAAAAGGTTTCTAGCATTTTTCAGATGAGATCATTGACAGAGAAGTTTTCCATATCTGGCTTTTTTTTAAAGAAGACTGAATTTATTTTAATGTGGAAGTTCTACTTTTGAATCACAGTAAAAAAAAAATACCTTTTTATGCCATTATCATTTGGCTAAGGAAAGGCAGTGTTAAAACTTGATAAATTTTAGCTTTCAAATCTGAGCATCTAACTTGGCACACAAAGCAGAATGTGAGCAAGCAGACTGGCATTAGAGCAAACGAAGTCCCCAGCCTGGTGCCAATAGCAAGTGCACATTTCAAGCCCTATCCTGGGAGTTGGCATGTAATTTTGCACATTCATTGCCCTCCATCTGTGTATCATCGCTCAGTTCCCTAGTCAAGCAGTAGGTAGAGCTTCAGTGACACAAAGGATGTCCCATGTTCTCTTATAATTTATTACTCTTTGGATTTTTAGAACAAAAGGCCATATTCAGTATGCTCTTACAGGAGTTTGCTAACTTTCCCTTTTCCTCATTATGCCTGATTTTATCTTTTATCTTGGACCTCAGCTTTCATTTAGAATTGGAAATAAATCTCCCCCTCTTCTTCTCAGCTTGCCCTTGACTGCTATGGAAACCAGAAAAAGAGCTATAGTAATCCTGGAGAAACCTTTTTTTTTTCCCCTTGGGTGGAGGCTGGGGGAGGTACTGAAGGTCTTTAAACCCTCAGTTAGAATGAATGACTATTAAAAAAAATGTTCTATTGCACTGAATCCAAGTTGGTATGGATGTTACAAACAGGAGAAAAAAAATAAGAGGAGTTTGACATATTTGTCCCTCAAATGTCAGTTTAAATATCCTACACTAATTTCAACCAGTGAAAAGAAAGAAATAAAATTTAGAAAGACACAAGATATCATCTCAATGAAAAGAAAAAGGACAAATCACTTGACATCTTTCTACAGGTAAATTATTGCTCTTTTCTAATCCAGAAAATATGATCTTTCAAAGTCAGACAACAGTTTCTTCCTCTGATTCTTCCTTAGTTTGTGAAATGATGAGATGTTACCAAGTCATCTTTCCTTGTGGTCAGTACTATCACAAGTATACCCACATCTACTGTGGTAGAGTATAGTGCATAGGATGTATTGGGATAGATGGATGATCAAAGAATATACTTGTTTCTGCTTTCAAAGGAGTCCTCCACTGCACCAACACCTTCTGCTCTGCCGTATGTGAGTTATCCAGAGCTTCTTTTAATGTCTGCTCATCTGTTTAATAATGAACAATGTGGTGATCACCGATTTTGGAAATAATTTGGTGTGAGAAGCAATAAATAAATAAAGTTCAGCGATTTATATGAACATGAAGTATTCCTTGTAATATAGAAATTTCAGTTTTTATTAAAGCCTCTTATTTCTAGAGATGCATAGGCTTCAAAGAGCCCCCCGGTAAGTAATTATTACTGTTTCCTTAAAAATCAATGCAGAAGGAAAAATGTATATCCAGAGAAATTAACCAGTCAGAACCATATCATTATTGTTATCAGCAGCATCATTTGTAACAGGCATAACTTTATTTGTGCCTGTTAACACTTTTCATTCTTATATTAACCCCATGCTTTAGTGACTGTAATTACTTTAGAGATTAAAGAACTGAAGCTCAGAGAGCTGACACAACTAGTAGGAAGAAGAGCTGGGATTTTTATTAAGCATTCTAGAACTGTCTTCGTTTTCTAGTCTTCTATGAAAAATACTATACAGTGGCTTGGCTTAAACAAGGAGAGCATTTATTGTCTCACAGTCTTGGAGGCTAAGAGGTCAAAATCAAGACATCACCAGACTTTGGTATTTCCCCAGTATCTGTGGCTTTCTGGTGCTGTCTTGCTACAAGGCTTGGAGGAGCTCCTTGGTTTGAAACTCTGCCTCCCATCACATGGCAATCTCTCTCCTTGTGTCTGTCCTCCTGGTTTCCACTGACTTCCAGGTTCTAGCTTCTGTATGGCCCTCTCTAATATCTGTCTTCTGGTTTCTCTCCATTATAAAGCCTCTAGTACTATGGGTTTAAATACACTCTGATGCAATCAGTCATTCCTTAACTGAAAATAACATCTTCAAAAGGTCCTATTTATAAATAAATTCATACCTACAGAAACACGAATTAACATGGATGAATCTTGAGGACCTTATGTTGAGTGAAGCAAGCCAGGCATTGAAAGACAAATACTACATGACTTCTCTGAAATGGAATAAGCAAACCAAGCTGTCTCAGAGAGCTAGAGACTGGAAGATAGGCTTACAGGAAATTGGGGGGGGGGGGGGTTGTGTGCTGATGCCTACATGGGTGAAATCTATGATAAAGTGGAGGCAAGTATTTGTACAGGGAAGGGATAAGACGGGGGCATAGGGCTATTTTTGGGAGGGGTTTTGCAGGTCTGAGGGTGGCTAGAGTTGGGAGGATGGGTCGGATGGCCCAAGGAGTTGGGGGGAGGTTTGGGGGAAAGAATTGAACATGGGAGATTGCCAGGTATGTGGTTGAAACTATAATGTTGACAAAACTCTATAGAAAATATAATAAGGCATGATTACCTGTTTAAGGTGCTTAAGTGGGGGCATCTAGCATAGGGGCAGACCTCTTGGGAGTGTGTGAATGCTCATCTTGTCATAGTGTGTTATTATCTTTGGGTGGAGACCCATACAATGAGTGGGAATATATACCCACATCCTGGGGAGGTCTGATGTTCTCCAACAGAGGTAATTGTGTCTCTCGGGAGAATTGGTGGCTCCCAATGGGGGAGGACAGTCTAGTATGTCAAGCCCTCAGCATTGTTTTAAGTATCTGTAAATTTGGACCTTCAAGCAGTGCAGTTTGGTTGTCACTGTGGGTCCTGAGAAGAGGTAGAGAAAGGAGTAGAATAGATGGAAGCAGAGTAACTGGGGGGCAATGGAAGTATTCCACAAGATCATGGAATGATGGATATAGGACATGTTAAATTTCACCAGAGATGTATAAAAGTCTATAGGCTAAATGTAAACTATAATGTAAACCATAATGGAACTATGTTTGGTAGCTATGTTTCAATATCTGTACACCAGCTGCAACAAATATAACATGAACATGTAAAAAGATCATTGCTGGGGAAGGGGGTAAAGAGTTTGATGTTGGATATATGGAAGTCCCATATATTGTATATGTGATTTTACTGTGATCTAAAACTTTTTTGAAGACAAATTAAAAATTAAAAATTAAAAATAAGAAGGATGTATACAATGAAGAAGAAGTAAAAGAAATTGCTTTGTAAATACAGGGCTACACCTATTACTGTGATGAAAGGCAAAAGGTCAAAATCAAAGTTTTATGGTGTTTCTCATTTTTTAATATTCAAATTTATTTTTATTTTAGGTTTTCTAAATTAGTATGTATTCTATTTCTAATCTTTAAACCTAATTTTCATTACTATTTCCTTTTCCTATTTATTGAATTTGGCAATATAATAGGTTTCATTTTTGCATAAGTTTTGGACCACAGAGGGGTTCAACTATGACAGGGGAGGAACGCTGGTGTGGGGTGTCCTTGATGGGAGAAACATGGTTGGGAGGGAGTTCTCCAGGGCACGTACATAGGGAATATAAAAATTGTTTGGATATTCGTTGGGTATTTTCATAGTAGCTACACTTACAAAGGACAACTGAGGGATTGGTGAGTTCCTAGCCAGGGGAGCTCTGTGAATTCCCCAATGGAACAGCAACAATCCTCCAAATACAAGGGCAAACACCAGTGAAGAAGGATGGTCCAATGATGAGCTCTTGATACTGATGACTATGCTTATGAGCCTGTGTGCCTGAAATTTCAACTAGGACTAGAGCTGCAGGATGCCTAAGAGTTACCTCTTGAGAGCCTCCATGTTGCTCAAATGTGGCCACTCTCTAAGCCAAATTTAGCAGGTAAATGCAATACCTTCCCCCCAGCGTGGGACATGACTCCTGGGAATGAGTCTCCCTGGCACTGAGGGATTACTACCAATCACTAACTAGTGAATCAACTAGAAAAAGACCTTGAATAAAAGGGGGAAATGGTAAAGACAAATGAATTTATATGGCTAAGAGTCTTCAAAAGAGTCAGGAGGTCATCAGAGGGGTCATGCTTACGCATGCATCAGCAGGATCCCAGAGACAGCCAAAGTAGATGCAACCCAAGGTATTGGTGTTCCTGAGGACTACAGAGACACACAGGTTTTACAGTCACAGGAGGCTCTGGAGTTCAGTGCTATGTCAGTGAGCCCTACTTTGTAATTTGGGTTCCTGAGTGTGATGGAGTTGGATTCAGATGTGATAATTCTACACTTCTATCACTTTAACTGAACCTGTGCTTGGCCCTGGGGTTGGTGTATACCCAGGAGACTTGAATCTCTGGACTGGCCATGTGCCAGCTGAGCCCTGAGTCTCAACAGAGTTGTAACTCCTACTCAGCAGTTCCTTGGACCTACCAGGACAGCTAACAGGGAGGTGAAGATTGTCAACCACCACACCAGGGAACTAAGAGTGACTACAGCTCCAAGCAGGAGAATCGCATCCATCAACCATGTGGGATTTAAGCTCCCTCTTGATATAGAGGTGGAGTGAACATCACCATCCCAGGGTCCATAGAATGGAGGAATAAAATATGATGAGTAGATTTACTGTATTCTACTATAGAAGTATTGTGACTAGTAATGGAAGATTGATGTGGAGACAGTGACCATGGTAGTTGCTGAGGGCAGGGAGAGGGAAGAAATGTCATGTGTCAGAACTTGGAGTTGTCCTAAATGATACTGCAAGGACAGATGTTGAACGTTATATATCCTGCCATAATCCAGTGAAAGTACTGGGGGAGAGTGTAAACTATAATATAAACTATATTGCATGCAATGCAGCAGTGCTCCAAATTGTTTTCACTAAGTGCAATGAATATGCCACAAGGTTGAAAGAAGTTGTTTATGTGGGAGGAGTGGGGGTGGGGTATATGGGAACCTCTTGTATTTTTTGATGTAACATTTTTTGTGATCTATGTATCTTCAAAAGAAAACCATAAAAAATTTAAAAAAAGATTAAGATCATATGTTTTACTTATGTACATAATTCAACATACTACAGGCACCATGACTCATGGTCTTACTTCTAACTATGATTGTATAATAATTAAATCATTCATTCAATATGTCATTAAAGATCTACTTGTACTGGGTACTGCAATGTTGAGTTTAAGTGCTGAAAAGACATGCATGAAGCCTACGTGAAGAAATCCATTGTTATAATGGGTATAAGAGAATGACATCCAGATGAGCATTTTCAGAAGATTGTTCTTGCTGTTTTGTGGAGAATGTGTGGGGTAGAAGGGAATGTTACTAATTAGAATACTGCGGTAACAGTCTCTAGACAAGGATGTAAGAGGTAGTAATAAAGAGACATTTGTGCCCTTGGGATAACAAATCAGGAAATAAGTGAATACAACTTTCCTGAAAGGTGCAAAAGTGGTAAAAGGAGGGAGAAGTGGTGAGGAAATGCAATTAAGAATGTAATCTGGGTTACTGTTGAACAACTGTGGTGGGTAAAACCATGTATGAAGTGGAGAGTGGAGATGATTTGTAAATGAGCAGTTCTCTCTTGGACAAGATGTATATGTTTCAGACATCTTTCCAAATAGAGATGTCAATTTGGCAATTTATAGGCCTGAGGTGAAAAATATGGGCAAATGCCTCTTTGTAGTTAGCAATATAGGTGGAATATAGAATGATGAGAGGTATTCTTTTAGTACCATGATGGAAAATGACAAGACTATGCTTTGATAATAAATTGATGAAGAAACCCGATTGGAGTGGTGGAAGGAATGACTGAGATGCAAGAAAATGGAGAATAGTCCACTAAAAATTCTTTCTAGGTACATGACTATAAAGGGGAGCAAAGAACTAAGAAGATTACTAAAGAGGGTCAAGAAAATGTTTCATTTGTTATAAAATGGAAGATAATGAGCGTATTTACAAGCAAATGAAAAGAAAGTTCAGTATAGTCAGGGAAAGGATGAAGTACATAGAAGATTCTTAAAGGAGCGCAGCCCTTGAGAAGAAGAGAGGTAAAGAGATTGAGAAGAGCAAGGTCACATACAGCATTCAATAGGAGAAGAGTACAACTCCCCTCAGGGTACAAGAAGAACGAGTGAGGTACAGATGCCTCAGGTTTGAAGATTTGTTGATAGGAATATGGGGTGGCAAGGCTATTATTTTATCCACAGATAATTTAATAACCAAAGTTATTGAGCACTTGCTATTATCTAGGCACCATTCTAAGGCACTTTACATAAATTATCCACTTAAATGAGGAAAGGAATATTGATACTTCCACTTTACCAGGAAAAAAAAAAAAAACAGACATAAACGATGTAAATAATGTGCCCAAGGAAAGGATACCAGTGGAAGCTGTCTATTTCCAATCTAAGCTTTCTATCAGTTAAACTAAACTGCTTCATGATAAATTATAAATTATGAAAGTTATTAGCAGGGAATGTAAGAAATTTGGTTTTGTAAGAAGTGTAAGGAGATTTAAGAATGAATAATAGCATTATGTGTGGCAATAGGTAATCCAGCCAGCTGGAAAACAGGGATTTCAGTTGAAATCAGTTAATTTCCTGTGTGATATTACATGCATATACAAACTCACAATGATATATATATATATGTATATATTCATAATTATAAGCAGACTGGCAATATTAGTTGATTTACACCAATCTTAAAATACACAACTGTGGGAAATGGACTTTGGCCCAGTGGTTAGGGCGTCCGTCTACCACATGGGAGGTCTGCGGTTCAAGCCCCGGGCCTCCTTGACCCGTGTGGAGCTGGCCCATGCACAGTGCTGATGCGTGCAAGGAGTGCCCTGCCACACAGGGGTGTCCCCCGCGTAGGGGAGCCCCACGCGTAAGGAGTGCGCCCGTAAGGAGAGCCACCCTGCGCGAAGGAGGGAGCAGCCTGCCCAGGAATGGCGCCGCCCACACTTCCCGTGCCGCTGACGACAACAGAAGCGGACAAAGAAACAAGACGCAGCAAAAAGATACAGAAAACAGACAACCGGGGGAGGGGAGGGGAATTAAATAAATAAATAATAAATAAATAAATCTTTAAAAAAAAAAATACACAACTGAGAAGTGATACAATTTTTCCTGATACTTGTTTGTTATTCTTGCTCTTCAGAGTGGCCAACAGCATCCAAATTAGCCATCAGTCTTGGTATTTTTTATTTTTGCAATTTTTCTTTTTTGACCTGGTGTCATTTGTCTGAATTTAAATCTTTCACCTCTACCTCTGTGTATCTAGGAGACTTTGGACAAAAGACTTTAAATTTGTTAGCCTATTTCCACAAAGTGGGATAATAGTAGAATTTTTTCACTGAGCAGCAGTGGAGTATATATGGGGGAAATTAATGACAGGTACAAATACTTGTCTGTATTGTTGTTGCTATCATAATTAGACTTCTGTTTTTCTTACTGCATCTATGTTTGACTCTCTCCAATCTCTTTTCCTCTCTTTAGCCAAAATGAAACTTTAGAAGTTCATACTGATTTTATCTTTCTCATGTCTAAAACAGTTTAGTATCTTCCCATTGCTGTCAAGGTAGCATCTAAAATGTGACATTTTCTGTCAGACTCTACATTTGGACCTGACATACTTCATAAGCCCAAAATCTGTGCCCTCCTTTTTCACACAAGGTTTTAAGATCTGTTATTCTCCTTTCCAACCTAGGACCTTTGCACTATTTTTCTTTAGTTCAGAATCTTCCACAATTCCCCAGATCCAAATTGTCATCGCCAGAACTGTAACAAAAGCTTGATGCTGCCTTGTCTACTTTACACCTGCCCCTTCTTATTTTCTCAAATTAAATGCCATTTGCTCAAAAAAGAATGAAATTAACTTTCATTTGGTTGAACAAATATTAGCACCCCAAAATTTCAGCTTGCAGCATTTCATGTGTGTAATCAATGATTTAATTGTGTACTTAATTGTCCAATTTTGGTCTCTTCTTTAAAAATGTAAGCTTCATCAGGACAAGATCTGGGCCTGTCTGAATCAAGGCAATATTCCAAGAACTTAAGAGAAAGCTTTGCATATAGTTGATGCCATTTAAATTTATAGTAAATGAATGGATAAAAATATAGACATTTAGAGCTAGCATACTCAATATCTGATTGCATATTTCACTTGTGGTATTATGGCTATCAGCATTATCCATTTGAAGGGATCTAAATATTTCTAAACTTATACACCAAAGCGGTATTGTAAGCTCTAACAAACACCTCTATAAAAATCTTTTAAAACAGAAAAAGTACATGTGAATAAGAAATTACTGAATTAGAGGAGTTACCAAATAGATAATGGAGAACATGACAGATATCCAAGAAACAAGCACGGAACATGAGCATATACATGATATGAACTAATTTGCTGCCATGCACAGTTGTTGAGTGCTCACTATGTGCCAGATCGTGTGCTAAATACTTTTTGTGCACAAAGACCTTAAGATGCTTATAGGTGATGTGCATTGAATTTTGCTCCCAGTCTTGTGAATGTGATTCATTTGGAAATAGAATCTACGAAGTTATTAGTTAAGATGAGACCAAACAGGATTAGGGCATGCCAATATCCAGAATCAATGGTATATTTATATGGAGAGGAATTGTTGACACAGACAGAAAAAAAAGAGCCACATGATGGAGGCAGAGATCAGGTTATGTCTCAAGGCAAAGAACACCAGGGAGTGCCAATGAGCCAATGCCAGAACCCTGCTGACTCCTATATTTTCAACTTCTTACCTTCAGAACTGGGGGGCAACACATTTCTGTATTAAGCCACCTAGTTTACAGTATTTTGCCATGGCAGCCCTAGGAAACTAAGACAAAAGACAAATTTTCTGTGCTCTGCCAATAGGTTACAAGTAAAGGATTACAACCAAGGACTGCTTGACCCAAGTATCTGTGCCTCCAAGTACAAAACCTAGCTACCTCACCCCAGCCTTACCTCTGTGAGCATCAGCAGAAGAGACAGAGCAAAGTTATTGCTGAATGAGACTCTTCAGAGGTGGTTTTTGAAGGAGGGTAATATTTCAGCAGAAGAGACAGAGCAAAGTTATTGCTGAATGAGACTCTTCAGAGGTGGTTTTTGAAGGAGGGTAATATTTATTAAGTGAATACAAGGAGTCAAAATGCAGTGAGGTAAACAGCTATTCATCTGTGTCTCTCACTATCAAAGGTGGTTAGGTCTCTAGGAGAGAGTTCTGGATTAGGATGGTGGTATGGCTTGAGTTACCCACCCCCCCTTACACACACAATTCTAACCCTGGGTCATGTGGATGTGAGCCCATGTGTAAAAAGGACTTTTGCCTATGTTATTAGTTAAGATGAGACCAGATGGAATCAGTGGGCCTTAAACCAATATGTCTGGAGCCCTTGTAAGCAGCAAAAATCTGGGCAGTCAGTAGGATATAGATGGGGAAAGAGACGATTACATGAATGTATTTAGTTAGTAGCATTAACTTTGAAGTAAATCCCTTGGACTAATAAAAATGTGGAGTTATTTTTCTTGTTAGTAGCACCAAATATGTGAAATGTGGCTACTGTGAATAAAAACCTTAATTATTAATTTTGTTTACTTAATTTAAATTTAATTGGTATATGAGGCTTGCATCCACTATACAGGACTGTTCAGGTCAAATATCTCACTTGTACTATCATCAGTGATACATACAGGTGTAATTCATTTTCATATTCTTAGTCCTTTCTTAGATTTTCTGAATTTCTGTTGACTTAGACATTCTGGCTTTAAATCTGACAAAATTCTTTTTATGTCTGCTTTATGAAACTCGTTTAACCATATCCTTTTTTGCTGTTTGCCATTCTGTGCACGGGGGACGATGATATTTCTTGTTAGTTCTGCATTTATGTACCTCATGGGGGATTGTGAAGATTAACCATATGCTGTTTCAAAAGCAGAGCTAAGATTAGACATGCAATAAAACTGACAACTGATACTAGCAAGTTAATAGATTTCTATAGATGCATGATTCTCCTAGACTAGTATCACTCAGAAAGTAAAAATAAAGCATGTGTATAATAAATGAGAGACTGTGAAACAATTAGCACCAATTTATCAAAAAAGAATTTCCCAGCGCTTCTATCTATATATGTACAGGAGCATTTTTCATAAATGTAATCACTTTGGCACCTACCAGGGTACTGTGCCCTTCACATAAACTTCTGAGTTTTATTATTTCATTCAGTCATTCATTTGTTTTTTGTGCCTTACATCATTATTTCCTATATATTGGATGTGAATTAGGAATTTTTTCCTTAACTTTTCTTTCTCTGTATTATTTGTTTCTAACCAGTCTGGGAATTCTAAGGGTTCAAGGAGACACATTCTATGAGAAAGGGTTCTTCTATGAGCTAGGGGTTACCCACTCACTAGCTGGAAGGCGAGAGTGCTGGACTGGTTTTGATGTAATATAGAAACAGATGCCAGTGTCTATAACTACACCCACTCTTAGGTTAGTAAAACTGATACATTTAATTGTTCTTTTAGCATATATTGCCTAAATATACACTGTGATTCGGCAATGTGAGAGGATATAGGAATAAAATGGTGAAATAAACAGTCATGGACTTAGAATCTAATCTAATGGACCAAATAGTAATCAATTTCACAAGAAAAGAAATTAAACTCACAAAGAAAAATGAATTATCTTGAAAACTCTTTCCTTGTTTTTTTCCTCCCATTATCCCTCTCTTCCTCCCTTCCTTCTCTCCTCCCTTCCTGCCTGCTGGCCTTCCTAGTTCCTTTCTTGTTTTGTTTCATTTCAGAATTTTCTAATTTCCTTTCTTACTTTTCTTTCTTTCTGTCCACTGAAGTAACCACCACACTCTGTTTGAAATCCTTCATTTCCCACTTTGCCTTCACTTTGGTTTGAAAATAAATACACAATTGAACCCAGTAAGTGCCTGTACCAAAACCTTTCACTAAATAAAGTATATGGCATATGAATGCATTTGCTGATATCAATTTGCCTACCTACACTCCAATTATGTGTTTCTAAATTCTAATATATTCTAATATGGTTGATACTGCAGACAAGTTACTGTGAGGAGGTCAAATGAAGTGTCTAGGCAGCCTGCTAGTAATACAGAAATGTGCTCATTTAGCTAGAATTGAGGGTAATTATGATACGATGAATACAAAGTAAGAACTCCATATTTAGCATAAATAAAAATCAGTATTTCTAAGTCTATCAATATACATATTAACTTATAATGAAAGAAAAATGTTACAGAGAATAAAACCAGTATGCATATATAATTTTCTGTAATTTTTTTCATGTCAAAGGGGTAATATGTTTTATTTCAATTTGAGAAGTACAGTTATTTCAGGGATGCAGTTTTATGAGAGTTTGAATGTAACTTTGGTTACAAAGAATGGAATGAAAACAGATATTTGGTCCTGTCACATGGATGTCAGTTTCATTTGTTTGAGGGTGGGCATTAATATATTTTCGTTTTGCTTAATTTACAGGAGAAACATCTACCTTTCTCCATTGCTCTAGAACAGTATACTCTTTGTGCTCTTTGGTAGACATTTTTTCACATCAGAGATGTCATTGAGCTTAAAATTTCAGATCGTGGAGAAAAAGACATCAGTATAGCTCTTTCTAAAGTGGTCAGCTCCCTTATAAGGTAGCTTTATAAAGAAATGGCAGCCAGATTTTAGCACCATTTTTAATGTTTGCCTGACAATACAATTTTTACTGTATATTGAATAAAGCAAACTCAAAATTGAATGTTAAATATTCATCTCCACTATATACTATATTAAATTTATATGAACTTGCAAATTATTTTTGCCCGTTTCTTTTTCCAAACTAAGGTATTTGTGAGTAAATCTAACTAAAATTTTTATTTTCAAAGCTGAAAGAGATATTTGGCATATTGCTTTAGTTCCCAAAGAATCAGCATTGCTTAGACTACCCTCAGTTAATTACCTTCTTAGTATGGACACATCCATTATATACTATTTTCCTCAGGCAAATGGAAAGAGGACTCTTTATTAAATGTATCAAGCCTCATTTTTCATATCTGGAAATATGAAAAAGTTGAATTGATATTGTCTTTTTACCACACAATGGGTTGGCTTAACAAGAAGAAGTTATTAGCTCGTACATTCAGAGTCTAGAAGACTTGCTTCCTGGGGTTGGTAGCATTCTGGGGTCTAGAAATCCTTGAGCTCGTAGGCTGTCCATCACATGGCAATTTCTCTCCTTTCTCTTCCAGGTTCTCAGTGACTTCCTGCTTCTCACTCCTACCTGGGGCTTTCTCTCTATAAGGACTCTATAATAGGATTAAAAACTATTCTGTTACGAAAGACACAATGAAAATTTTTTTTTAATTTTATTGCTATTTTTATTTGTTATTTATTATTATAATTTTATTTTATTATTTTTATTTATTTTTTGGTTTTGTTTCGGGGAGGTTTTGTCTTTCCTGTGTCTCTTTTTTGTTGCATCATCTCGCTGCATCAGTTCATGGCATAGGTCAGCTCTCCGCAGAGCGGGTGAGCTCTCCTTGGCGCGGGCCCGCTTTGCCTTCACCAGGAGTCCCAGGAACCAAAACCCTATATGGTAGTTGGGAGCCCAATGGCTTGAGCCACATCAATTTCCTGCACAAATGAGTTTTTATGACTAAGAGATTTCAAAGTGAGCTAGGCGGTCATTCCAGAGGTTACACTTATACATGTCTCAGCAGGAGCTCATTGACTGCCACAGTAAACAGTGCCTCAAACAGCAGGGCTCCTGAGGGTTCTAGACACATCTAGACACTATAAGCAGGGCACACAAACTCAGGAATTCAGTACCCTGTCAGTGGGCCTTACTTTGGAATTTATGCTTCCCAGTGTAACAGAGTTAGACTCATTTATAATTTCCACACATATGGCTCTTCTGCCCCTTTTATTTAAACCTATAATTAACACTATACTTGTTAAATATATGTCCTTAAGACTTAAACCTTTGATCTGTTAATATGCCAGTTGAACCCTGAATCTCAACAGAATTGCAATGCCTACTCTCTAGTTCATTGGACTCGCCCAGGACAACTAACAAAAGGATGATGATGGACAACACCCATCCCAAAAAACAGAGTTTCCACAACTGCAAGCAAGATGGTTCCATCCATCTGCCCCATGGGACCTATGTCCCCTCTCAATCAGAAACACAGTAGGCATTGCCATCCTAAAATCCTCAAGACTGAGGAATGAACAAACATAAGAGGGGATTGCAAATATTGACTAAAGTAGACTTATTAATATTCTAGCAATGGAAGAAATTGTATCATTGATATAAAGGCAGTGGCCACCAGAGGTTCTGAAGGGAGGGATAAGGAAGAATAGGTGTAACATGGTGGCATTTTGGAATTGTCCTGCATGACATTGCAATGATATAGGCCATTATACCTTTTGTCCAAACCTATAAAAAGGTGTGGGGCAAAGTGTAAACTATAATGTAACTAGACCATAGGTAATAGCAATGCTTCAATATGTTTTCATCAATAGTAACAAATGTACCATACTAATGAAAGTTGTTGTTAATGAGGGAATGTGTGGAAGGGAGAGGTTGGGTATATGGGACCCCCTTATATTTTTTGATGTAACATTTATGTAATCTAAAACTTCTTTAAAAAATAAAAATAAAAATAAATTCTCATTCAGTTCCTCAAACCTTAACTAAAATAACAATTTAAAGAGACACTATTTACAATGGGGTCACACTCACAGGGACTTGGATTCAGATTAGGAATTTGGCATGTGTACACAATGGAATATTTAGTCCTAAAAACGGGAAGAAGTTCTGATACATGCAACAACATGGATGAATGTTGAAGACATCACGGTGAGTGAAATAAGGCAGACACAAAAGAACAAATATTGTAAGACCTTACTGATAGGGAATAATTGGAATAAGCAAAGTCCTAGCATCAGATTCTAGAAGATAGGTAGTCAGAGAATGGGATGAGTGTAAGGAATAGAGGGTTAAGGCTTAAAATGTATAGTTTCTATTTGAGATGAGTACATTTTGGTAATGACTGGTGATGATCATTATAAAAACTGTGAACATAATTAACAGCACTGAATTATATATTTGAATGCTAAAAGGGGAAATATTAGGTTGGATATAAACTTTTTAAAAAAAACCCATGAAACTACAAAACAAAGAACAGTGAACCCTAAGTTAAACCATGGACTATAATTAATAATGCAATTCTAAAAATGTGCTTTCATCAATTGTAACAAATATACCATACTAATGGAATGTGTTAATAATAGGGTAGTATATGGGAATCCTTTATTTTGTGCATGATTGTTCTGTGAATCCACAGTTCTGTAATAACAAAACAACAATAAAAAGTTTAAGAATATGAAAAACTTGGGGTACATATTTCAACCCACCACAAATGCCACCATTGAAATATTGAAATATTTAATAAGTTCAGAAAAATAATGGCTGTTGCACTGAGTAATTTTGCAGACCTGCATTTTATCCTGAAGAACATAAGATGCATCTAGTAGTGAGTAAAAGAAAATTTTAAATATGAGTTGGATAATGCCATAGTAACTGAATCTTAATGCATGTAAGAGTATATCCTAAATTTTGCAGCATATAGATGTTTTAGGATTCAAACCTTAAAATACTGTTTAAAATATTTTCAATTAAAAATATAGATACTACATGGTAAGGATGGTATGACTCAGAGGAATCAACAAGTATTAGTGTTAATTTAAGTTACCAGTTTCCAATATATTAAATTCTCAATCATATATTTGGTTCAGTAAGCTGATATTTAGGTTGACAACTTTTATGCCTTATATCCTAAAATTGTGAGAATGTGATAAACTGTGCATCTGTGATCACAAACCTTTTCATTTTCTCACAAAAAAAGTTAACCTCTTGGTTAACTTCACCAGCAAATAACCCTCCTTTCTTTGAGGACACATCTCCTGGTGGACAGGTGCAGACTTATAAGAGTCAGACACTGGGCGAGGTAGCTTTTCTGCTATTTGACATATATTATCTTCTCTCCTTCATAGTAATCTCATGAGCTGACATGTATGATGATTAATTAATTTTTAAAAAGCTGCAAAATATAACAGGGATTTAAATCCAGATGTGTAATTCCAAAAATTCTGACAGTAATTAAGTCAAACATATATGTTATAGAGTCTGATAATAAGTCTTCATTGTTGTGGAACTAAAATCTTGCAGCAATGCTGGGTTGTTAGACCTCAGTACAAGTGTAAGTTGGCCAGTGGCAACCACTCAGTGTCTTCAGTGTCTTATTTAACTGAGGCTGGCTCAATAAAGTTTTTGAATCCCTAATTCAAAAATAAGGGATTTAGATAACTTTGTAATACACATCAAAAACAATAAGGAAAGATGGTTTAACTTATTTCTCCTAAAACATCCTTAAATGTTACCCAGTGTAGCAGTTTGATATTGTACATGAATTCCAAAAATAGATATTGGATTATGTTTGTAAACTGGTCTATCTGGGCATATTAGATTATATTGGATTCAGAGGTTTCATTTTTACTTAATTAAATAATGATTAAGGCTTTGATTGGGCCACATCAGTAGGATGCTGAGTCCCACCCCCTTGCTGGTTGGGGCTCGCAGGGAAAATGATAAGGCACAACAGTTAGTAGGAGTGTTGATTCTGGAGCCCAGTAAGTAAGCACCCAGAAAAGCAGATACAGCAGCGGCCCCAGGAAGAGAGAGAAGCTACTCATGGTATAGTCTATAGCTGACCTTGTGGAAAAGCAGAGCAGCTGAGCACAGAGAGGGGCAAACCCCAGGAAGAAAGGAACCCAGGAAACCTGAACCCTTGCAGATGTTGGCAGCCATATTGCTCCAACACATGGCAGTAGACTTTGATGAGGGAGGTAACATGCTTTATGGCCTGGTAACTATAAATATAAAAGGTATTTATAAATAGCCTTTATAAAAGTCAACAGATTTCTGGTATTTTGCATAAGCACCCCTTTGGCTGACTAATACATCCAATAACCAAGTAAGACTATGTGA
This sequence comes from Dasypus novemcinctus, assembly GCF_030445035.2. Classification (NCBI taxonomy): domain Eukaryota; kingdom Metazoa; phylum Chordata; class Mammalia; order Cingulata; family Dasypodidae; genus Dasypus; species Dasypus novemcinctus. Next base: position 21,710,985 of record NC_080674.1, read on the forward strand.
CTACTAGAACTTCCTGGCTCATCTAGATATGTAATATACTGCTCAAACTCCCACAGCATCTGGATTTTTCATGTGATCTGGTTATTTTTAAATGTTATTAGCTTGGAGGGAGGCCAATAATTTTGTTTCAAAATGTTGATATTTTGATTAAAACAAAGGAGAACTGCAAAATATAAATCATTTTTCAAATATAGGGTAACAGCTACAACTATGTTAGTTTTCCTTTTTTTTTAAAAGATTTATTTATTTATTTCTCTCCCCTTCCCACCCCTCCACCCCTCCACCCCTCCACCTCTCCACCCGGGTTATCTCTTCTCTGTGTCCATCCGCTGCGCCTTCTTTGTCCACTTCTGTCGTTGTCAGCAGCACGGGAATCTGTGTTTCTTTTTGTTGCATCATTTTGTTGTGTCAGCTCTCTGTGTGGGCGGTGCCATTCCTGGGTAGGCTGCGCTGGGCGGCTCTCCTTACAGGGCGCACTCCTTGTGCGTGGGGCTCCCCTACGCGAGAGTCACCCCTGCGTGGCACAGCACTCCTTGCAAGCATCAGCACTGCTCGAGGGCCAGCTCCACACGGGTCAAGGAGGCCCGGGTCTGAACCGCCGACCTCCCATGCAGGAGACGAATGCCGTAACCACTGGGCCAAGTCTGCCGCCTAGTTTTCTTAAGTAGATTTTTGTGCATAATTGTCATGCATGGATCTTTTTGAGTAAAAGAAGGACTGCAAAATATACATCATTTGTCAAATGCGGTATAATAGCAACAACTATGTTAGTTTTCTTATCTTACGTAGATGTTCTGTGCATAATTGCCATGCATGGATTTCATTTAAGAATGCTAGTTCTTATAACTGTAGCTAGTTCTTTCTTATTATGTGACAGCAAATATGTCAAAAATCCATACTTGTTTACTTTTAAAGAGAATATCTTCTAATAGTGATAAATGTCAAATTTAGTTTCTGATGAGCAGCTTTCATATTGTCAGCATAACAAAAATATAACCACAACAGAATATTATGATTACATCAAAAAGCTATAAAAACCTCTTATTCCAAGTAATGTCATAGAGCCAGCAATTAGACACTGAAATACTCCGACACTCCAAAGATAGACTCAGACAAAATGTTAGTAGATATATTTGGCTAATAATTAATTATAACTAAAAAGTATGAGGAATGCATATATAAAAATATGTATTTAGACAGATTATTTAATGTATGCTTAATATTGCTTAAATGACTGGATTTGGCATTTTTTACTTAAAGAAGAAATTTAATTTAAAGAGCATATAATCATTACATTTTAGTCAAAGAAATGCATATTTGGTTTATTAATATTTATTTAAAATATAGGAAAACCAATGTTAAATTATCCTTGACTACTGAAGAATCAATATGAAAAAAGAAGAGAAAAAAAGGAAGCCAGCCAGCTTTAGGTTGTGACCCCAATCACCAAAGCAAAATTGGTCTCCTAGATAGATACTGAAAAATTCAAAGTCATATGATGGGGCAATTGCAAAATGTTCCAATATCTGAATTCCATAAAGTATCTCAAGTGCTTTATTGTTTTCTTTATGTGAAAGACAGACTTTGTGTTCTAATGATCAATCGCTAAAGGCACAAAGTAGATATCTTTGTAAAAAAGAGGAAGAAATAACTCAAAGGAAATACCTGGATCTAAGATGAAGACTATCTAAAAATGTATCTCAACATAATTCCTTTTTATGGATGGGTAGAAATTATGTTGGAAATTAATCTTTGAACTAATTTGTACACAGTTCAGTAGTGAGGCTCTGAAGTAAAGCAAACCTGCATTCAATTTTATTGCCAAGAATCTAAAGTGTGTGACTTTGGTGTCTTAGCTTGCAAAAGGCTGCCAAAGCAAACTACCAGAAATGGATTGGCTTTTATAATGGGAATTTTATGTGGGGCTAAAGCTTATAGTTCCCAAGCTGTGAAATATCCAAATCAAGGTACCATCAGATATATTTTCTCACCAAAGTCAATTAGTGATCTTGACATCCTGCCACATGGCAAGGCAAGATGGCTACCAATCTCAGCAAGGTTCCTGCCTTTCCGTCCAGAATCTACCATCTCCCATACCTCAGCTATAAATAATCAGGCACAGGGATTGTCTCTTTCCTGGCCTCCTCTTTCAGCCTCAGCTGCCCCACTTTCTCCCAGAATTCAGCTCTGGACGATTAGGCATGTGGCTTGTCTCTTTAGCCTTGAGCTGCTCTGTGGGACCCAGCCTTTTGAGGGCTTGGTGCTTTAGCTTTGACTGCTGGTGATCCTCAAGTTCTCTCTTTCACATGGCCAGGTCAAAATGGTAGAGCTCCCTTTTCTGAGTTTGTTGTCAATTTATATAAAACTCAGCAAGAGGGCAAACACCCAACCTGAATTGTGCTCACTGAAGCAGTACAATCAAAAATGATATAATCAAGTGATCTAATCAAGGTCCTCAAAAAGCCCCATTTACACTGGGTTATAGGTGTAGGAATGGGTTAGCTTAAGAACATAATTTTCCAGGGTCCATAAAAGACAAACCAGGACATTTGAGAAAGTAAACATCTTAAACTTCACTTTCCTCTTTTGTAAACTGGAATAATAATACCTATCGAACATTTTTTGGATAATTAAACAACACATTTATTATTAGAGTTATTGGGAAGATTGAAAATTATTGTACGTATATTACTAGCTTACTATCTGGTGCATAGTAAAATTGTAATAAATGTCAACTAGTGCTCCTATCACCGTCTTTAACACTTAATTTTATTTAATGTGTAAAAGCATCATTTCCCCCAAAATATGAAAACAATCTTGAAGAGAGGAACTATGCTGAATTAATTGTAGGCATTCAATGCATAGTTATTCATTGAGAAATTAATATATTGCTAAATAGTTCATATTTTTGCTTTTATCTGTAATGAATTGATCTTAATCCCTCATCTAATTTTTTTAATCCCCTCCCTGCCACCTGTGCTTGCTGTCTCCTCTCTGTGTCCATTTACTGCACGTTCTTCAGTGTCTGCTTGTTTTCACTTTTCGTCTTCTCTTTAGGAGGCACCAGGAACCAATCCTGGGACCTCCGACGAGGGAGAGAGCCACTCAATTGCTTAAGCCACCTCAGCTCCCTGGTCTGCTGCATCTCCCACTTTCTCTCCTCTGTGTCTCCCTTTGTTGTGTCATCTTGTTGTGCCATGCCACAGGACATCAGCACTCTGTAGCATGGGCCATAGCTTTCCACAGCACAGGCCAGCTTGCCTTCACCAGGAGCCCTGGCAAGGGAACCCACATATGGTAGACGGGAGCTCAATCACTTGAGCCACATCCACTCCCTCTCATCTAATTTGCAGTACTTACATAAATCCATCTGCTTTCTAAAATAAGAGAAAAGAAGACTTAACAAAACTCAAAGTAGAAAAAAGGTATATTTTTGTTAAAAAAGGCAAGGATTATGTCAATTAACTTATATATGATTAACTCTGGGAAAGCTCTAGTCAACCAGCCAACATAAATTCTCCATAGCTCATGCTGAAAAGACCCATCCAAAGGCTACCAGAAGGTCAGAAGAAGCGGTAAGGCCCCGTGGGACAGAAACTGTGTGTTTGGGTTAGTGAATGTATATATGGAAAATGTGGGAATATAAAGTTCTAAAGATGGAGAGTTATTGAATCAACCAATTTAATTTGTACCACTCCCACCTGCAGGAAACTCACAGTCTCCTTTGCTCTGTTTTATGTTTTCCACATAATTATTTAACTGATAAATACCATAATTCCAACATAATATACATTTAAGTTATTGTATCCTTATTTGTCCCTGTTCCCAATAGCAAGGAGGAAAAGTATTTTAGTTTACCTTTTTGTCTTTTTTAAATGTATGCCCAATCCTTAGAAAGTTACCTGGCACTTATTAGAAGAACACACACACACACACAAAAGAGTGAAAAAATGAGAGGGTCTAGAGGGAAGAGAACACTATGTGGGTGGCCCTGAGCATCAAAATCAATTGAATGAGCTGTTTAATTCAAAGGACAATCTTTTTCATCCAAGGTACAATCAATATCAACTGTGATATAGAGGGACTTGACCCTGAAGAAGAGAATTATTCTGCAAAATACGTTTATTGACTAGCTAACAGAAAGCAGTTTATCCCAGGAATTTCCAACACTAATCTATTCTTTCTTTTTTTTTAAAGATTTATTTATTTATTTAATTCCCCCCCCCCCCCCCGGTTGTCTGTTCTTGGTGTCTATTTGCTGCGTCTTGTTTCTTTGTCCGCTTCTGTTGTCGTCAGCGGCACGGGAAGTGTGGGCGGCGCCATTCCTGGGCAGGCTGCTCCCTCCTTCGCGCTGCGTGGCTCTCCTTATGGGTGCACTCCTTGCGCGTGGGGCTCCCCTACACGGGGGACACCCCTGTGTGGCACTGCACTCCTTGCGCGCATCAGCCCTGCGCATGGCCAGCTCCACACGGGTCAAGGAGGCCCGGGGTTTGAACCGCGGACCTCCCATGTGGTAGACGGACGCCCTAACCACTGGGCCAAAGTCCGTTTCCATATTCTTTCTAATGTTATGTAACTACAAGAGAGCTTGAATTAGAATAATTAAATATAAAACATAGAGTATACAGTAAAATGTCAATTGTTATTCCAACCCAACTCCTGAAGGGCACTGGTCAGCGCAGCCATAAAACTAAAAGAATGCACTTGGCATTGAGCGAGACATAGGCTTTATTGGGGCTTACAATGATGAGAGAATGTCTGGAGAATGAAGATACGGCTCACAAAGAGGTGGGAAAATGAAGGGCAATGTAAATGGTCTCAGACAAAAATATTTTATAACAGTTTCTGCTAGTGTCACATGAAGCACACAAATGGGATCTGGTGATGTTATTGTAGGAATGAAGTGTACAGCCTGGAGAAAATTACAGTCTACCATTTATAAATTATTTTCCTTCTGGGAGGGGTCATTAAACTTTAACTTCTGTCTCCGTCATGCAGGCAGCTACATGCTGTGGGAAGGAAGGGGGCCTGGTCCCGGGCTCCCAAAATTGTAATAATTGTCATTATATTAGAAAAATTTTTGCAATTCAATGTGTATTTTAATATTACTTAATCTCTGTTAAAATAAATGCATATTATTCATGCGCAATCATTCTTAAAATTTAATCCAGTTAAAAAGGTAGTAAATATGAAATTACTGGAGTCTGGCTAAGACATTAGCCAAATACTAAATAGTGTAGACCTTTGTCCAGGAAGCATACAATTTCAAAGAAGTGAGACAGAGTCTTTTGTATTATCAGAGAAGTGAGAAGTGATGTTTTACTTAACGTTCATTTTTTATGAATATTGAGACTTTACATTGGCAGAGATGAGGAGAGCATGTGGCATAGCTGTAAAGGGGAGAACAAATATAGGTTCTGTATAACAAATTGATTGAATGTTTTTATTAGAGTATAATGGAATTGTATTCTGGATAAGTAACTTTGGCCAACCCATGTAAGGCACTGACTTTCATGTTTAAGTGCAGATTTTATTGTAGACATTGTGTAGGTGATGGTGATTATGGAACTATTATAAGGAGATCAATCTAACTGGTTGTACGATCAACAGGAAAATTCATTACTGTAGTAAATAGATAAGGAAATATATAATCATCATTCATGTAAAGGTGAATGGGAGGAATAGAATTTAGAGAGTGGGATAAGGATAATTTAGTAAGGAAAGGAATATTAAGAACAATACCCCTGAGGAAGGACAGGTGCTATTCCTGAGGGACCCAAGGAGGAGCACCTATGCTCTGGGACTACTTGGGTCACCTCCACCTTTGTTCAGATATTGTTTTTCTGGTTGTGATGAAAACCTAGAGGCATACAGCTGTCAGCTGAACTACTAATAATACAACCACTGGAGTTTGTGAACTTAAAAGATGTAGTTACAGCCTTCACCTGTGCATAGTGGGCCCTATTAGATACATCCCAGAAAAAGCTATTCAGAAATGTAGTGCTGGAGGTTTCAGTCAACTGGTCTCATTTTTGTAGAGTCTCCTGACACTTCAGAAGACAGTAATAAAAACAGTAGGATATCAGGTCTGCAAATCATACATATGTTCTCAATTGGAGAATTTTTCCCAAACCAGAATATAGGCAGGGAAAGTTGCATTTAAAAAAAATGCATATGATAACCTTATGACATATTTGTAGGAAAGTCACATCTAGCATCATGACATTGAGGTTCATCCTAAGGGCACGTGGTTCCAGGACACTGCGGTTCATGACTTGATTGATCAGAGTGCCACCCCTTCTGCAATGCTGAGGTAGGTCTCACTGCCTTTCCTCCTACCTAACTCAACTGCATATTTTTCCCGAAAGTCTGCTCCCTAGTCTAATTTCTGGAGTAGTTTTGCTTGTTTTATTAATATTTACAATTGGAGTAGGAAAAAATTCTGAATATCAGATGAGATTCCTTGCTGCAATTGAAACCTATATTTCCTCACGATCTTCCATTCCATTGAACCAATACTTGTGGGTGGGGAGAACATTAGTTTATTGGGAGATAATAAATTAAAAACTGAACAAAGAAGCCAGTCTCAGGTTTTAAGTTCTTTAAGAAACATTGAAAATAACTTATCCTGGAGAATGTGGTCTTGCAAATCGTTGATTTGCACATCTGGTTTCTCTTAGAATAAGAACAAAATCCTGCAAAATCAAAAGTTTAAAAGAAAATAAAGACGTGGGCACCTGCCATGCCCATTAGATAAAAAAAAATGAAGGTAGCCTTTGTTGGTAAGTGGGACGTTCAGGGAGAATATGACTGGATTATCGGTGCTAGTAAATCCCTTAGTCACCCAGTGTCTGTTTTCTTCCAAGGATAACATGCGAGGCAAGGGCAATCCATTGAAGAATCTATAAGCAGGGCTTTCCTAAAGACAGTAAATTGTATAGAGAAATTCTACAGACCATGGTGTAGTAACAATCAAAGAGAAAGGATAACATGGAACGTATGGCATTGTCTTACTTCCAAAGTATCAGAAAATACCTCTGCTTCTATGGGGCCAATGCAAATAGTTGAAATGTGGTTACTGTGTCATAAGGCGCTTAGTGGTCAGGATGCGAATGCTCAGCCATCTCATGGACCTGTTAGCCAGAGTCCACTGCGAAGCCATGGAATTTGGGGGTAAATGCAGCAGAGTGAATCACACAATCAAAGCTCAGACTGGAAATGGTAACCTCTGTGAACACCAGATGAGGAAATCCTGAAAGGTGAGATGCACCTTGTCCCATGCCACAATGCCTGAATGCCCCATAAACTCCCAAGAACTTAAATAGAATCAACTCTAAAAACATGAAAATTCATCAGAAGTGTACTTAGGTATATCATGGAATTCAAGGACCAGCTGAGAGTCAAGCTTCATGAAGGAAAGGACCTAGGGCCAGTCCTCAGACTTCAGTAGTAGGAGTTTTTAGAAACTTTGTCTAGAGTCAATGTGATTCAGCCAACAGGGACAACTAATGTCAATATCTCAGTTTTCAATACTTGTAATAGAGTCTGATTCAGAGGTTTTTGGTGACAGGCACGTAGTAGCAGTTTGGCATTGTGTTTGTGAACTGCTCTTTTCCTCTTGGCATATTTGATTATATTGGATTCAGAGATTTCACTTTCATTTGATTATATAATGATTAAGGCTTTGATTGGGCCACATCAGTAGGAGGTTGAGTCTCCGCCCCTTGGAGGGCAGTGACAGAGAAACTGCACTGCAGAGAAGGGAGGTTGGAGTTTTTAATGCTAGAGGCTGGAAATTAAGCACAGGGAGAAACAGACAGAAGTCTTGATTAGACACGGCAGAGGCCCTGGGAAGAGAGACAAGCTGTTCACCTGATAGTCTACAGCTGGCCTTGTGGATAGCTGAACAGATGAGCCTGGAAAGACGCAAGCCCCAGGAGGAGAGATTCCCAGGAAGCTTGAACCCTGGCAGACATCAGCAGCCATCTTGTTCCAACACATGGCAAAAGACTTTGGTGAGGGAGGTAATTTGCACTTTATGGCCTGGAAAGCTTCAACCCCAAATAAATGCCCTTTATAAAAACCAACCGATTTCTGGTATTTTGTATCAGCACCACTTTGGCTGACTAATATGTGTGCCCTTAAAGTCAGCTAGAGTTGGGACTGGAGAACGTGGTGCTGACATTCATCTAGAGTCTTCCACCGGGCTTTAGGCAGAGGATGTGTTGGGAGCTGAGCGGACGTGCTGAGCTATAGTAATGATGCCAGCATATATATATCATAGTGTCCTTTATATTAAAAAATATTTTCCACTTTGTGAATCAAGAAGGGCATGCAAGCATTCTATGGCCTTTTACAACTCTATTAACATTCAAGGTAGACATTCTTCAAGAAAACAATGGTATAAATTGCTGAGTTCCCCTTTCAAATTTTTTTTAACACAAATTTATCGATCCTGTGTTAGTTAAAACAAAGAGTTTATCCTGATTTTTCAACTACGGAGTGGATACTATGTTCAACCCCTACGTCATTAGAAATAATCCAATGAAAATTCACCATCAATGGCTGGCAACAACAATGCCCTTTCACACCTAAATGTGTTTCATTTTTTTTAAAAAAGAAAAAAAAATACTTAGCAGTTTACTACTAATTATCAAGAGAAAAATGTCTGGGTGATGAATAACATATGTAATTAAGATTTGAATGGACTTTGGAAAAGTTCATTCCAAGAGATAATCAGCCATTTTTTGAATAAGAGCCAATGCAGGTATTTCTGCCTCAATCAAAGGATAAACATCAAAAAATTAAATAAAAAAAACTATCATGGACATTAACACTTTTCCTGATATAACCTCTTTTTAAAACTTTTTATTTTATAGTAATTAGAGATTCCCTAGAACTTGCAAAGAAACTAGTGTTCTTACATGCCCCTTACCTAGTTTCCCCTAATGATTACATCTCATGTAATTAAAATATATCTATCAAAACCAGAAAATTGACATTAATAAAAAAATGTGTATATATCCCTGGTTATTATCAAGTTCAGGAAAAAAAAAAGTCCACTTAAAATAGCTATTTGATTAGACATACCAATTCAGTCAAAAAACTTTTCAAAGGAGGTTTTCCAAGACTCCCAATCAAAGATGGAGCTGACTCAATCAAGCTTTTTAAATCAACTGCCAGACATGGGTGATGAGTGCAATGGGGGTTATATTATAACTGCAGTCTGGACTGTTCCTTTACCCCACTATAATCAGCAAATTATCAAAATATTCATTTTACTTTTCATTCTCCTACAAGTCATACAACTCCTTCATGGTCAATGCTACAGTGACCATTTAATGTGCCATCAAAACAGGGACTCATACTAAAAATGTAATTGTGCCCGCAGGTATAGCTTGTACTGCCCCATGAAAACAGGGGAGTTTCTTTATCCTACCTGTCATCCTACACACCATAGACTGGAGCTATTGTCTACCTCCTTCAAAAATCCTCTTGTTAAATGCACAGATATTGTCAATTCAATAATATTTCATTTTCTACATTTTGATTGCATTAATGTTCTCTCTATTAATGTTTCTAAAGTAGACTCGAGTTTTAAAAAGGTATATTATGATAGAAAATATTTCATATCCATATTATTCTTATTTTTGGATGTTCTTAGCTCTTTGAATCCATTTAGAGGACAAAATGTCCAAATCAAAATTATATCTAAACATTAGTCATTGAAGCACTTTAAAAATTAAAGCTTAAGCATTATTTGTAACTGCCCATATGCTGTGGAAGCATCTTGAGTGTACATCAAAGCAACAATTTTTCCAGGAGAGTTTTTCAGAGACTGCAAAGGCTGACAGAATCTCTACTTTGCTCTGAAATTGCTAATGAGAATGGAACTATTAAATTGCAAACTTTCCAGCAATTGTATTTTGTTTTGTCACAATTTTACAGATGCCTTAAGTATCTTCAGGAATTGGGAAAAGTGTCTAGCTGATCAACTGGCATATAATACTGTGCTTAATTTGTTATTGCATTGTCATGCTCTTGGATATTATCAGTTTGCAATTGTATTAAAATGCTCTTTGGGAAATGTTTTTAATCTGCAGTTGTACTGAAATGGTCTTTTGGCTTTATTTTTTCCTAGATACCAATGGAAATGACAAGTTATTGAGAATAGGTTAGCAATACATAATTACAGAATGTATTTTGTAACAACAAATACACTTATGAATATATGTAAATAATATAAAATTATGCAAAAACTGTGTAGAAAGGGTAATGCCTTGGCCTAATTAGAACAGGAATAATAAAGTCATTATCAACAGGACTGTGTACAGAAATTGATATATGTAGGTGGTATTATTACAACCTGGCAAGACTGACCTATGAGAAAAGAGATCTAAAATTTAAATGAAAGTTAATTACAAATGTAAATAGCAATGACATTGGAGAGAAATTCTTTGATTAAGAACTGTGCATAAAGAATAAAAAAAGGGGGGAGGGAGTATATAGGGAACTGCCAGAAGCTTCAGATATTTTTATATTATTTGTTTTACTTATTTGACCATGGTAAATGGTTTTATGCTTTATTATATTTCAATTCCTATTACTCTATTAAGGCATTTCTTCATTATATTTTATGAAGAATTCAAATATCTTGCATTGTATACATTGGTATTTATAAGTTAGAGAGCTTCTGAAGATTGGTGTGTTTTGGACCAATTTTACACACAGAACAAATGTAGAGTCCTTGGGAAAAATCTAAAAGTCTGTCCTTGATTGTTCTGAATAAACTTGATCTAAGAGTTCTGGGTTTCATATCCCACCCTTCTCTCCCAAAAGACTGAGGTGGAATAATCTCCAAAACCTCCTAACAAGCCCTGTGTCAGCCTGGGGTCTTGGGACCTCTTTAGGCTAAGCTTGCAGGCTTTTGAGAATCTTGATGCTAACTAGAATCTGGGATTTAAAAGAATGAGCAACAAAATGATTTGTGTTACTACTTATTCTGCTAATAGAAATGGGGAAATTCTAAGGCTCACTGGATTTTGAAAACTTGACTTGCTGACAACCACCTGATCAAATTAATGATGCCTAAAACATCAAGGTGGGATTTCATAGGTGAGTGGAAAAAAGAATCCTAGTTCACTCTCATTTTTCTTCTCTCTGTGTAGACACTCACATGTATATGTATACTTGTATACATAATGTGTATATATATATGTATGTGTGTGAATATATGTATGTATAAATTCCCATAGTAGCAATTAAAATATTTATGTAAACTTTGAACAAATATAGTGGTAATTTTAAGTAGAAACTGTAACTATATACCTGTGCCATGCATACACATTTTTTTTACCTTTTTCTACATGAGAAATTATGTTTTGCTTTTACTTGTGAAAGTAAATATATTCATAATATTTCAAAATGCCTAAAAATATAAAGAGAAAATACAAATCTCAATCCTATAGCTGTTATTATTTATATTTTAAAAAGTATTTTCCACATTTATCTGTGTATATTCTGAATTTTTTGTGTTTCCATTCATGGGAAGAGAGAGCTTCATTTGCATACTAGTCCTGCGCTTGCTCTGATTCTCATTTATCCATACACAAGGGAAGAGGAGCAGCTTAATCTGACTCCTGAGTGGGTAAGAAAAATGGGGCAAGTGTAGGTCTGTTTATACCTCTCTCCTCTCTTCCTTCTCCGATGTAGTTAGTCTGCAGTGAACATGTTCTCTTCATTCCTATCAGCCATGAAGCCTGCTTAGGAATGAATGCATTTTCTCAATAGAGAGACTATTGAAGTTAAGCACATAATTGGTAAATCTTTCCAAACCGGAGATTTAATAACAATTCACCTTGTCTCCAAAAATAAGTCACTTTCTCTGATGCCACCTTTATCATAAATAAATATGGTACTCAAGTCTGCCTTGCATTTATCTAGCAACAGGTTGAGAATCAGACAAGGGATGAGAAGTACTATTTAGGGATCACAAAACCATACCATGGAGTTACAAATATATCTGCCTTTTACAGATGAGAAAACTGAGGCAAAGAAATTTTAAACAATCTTTGCTCAAAAAGACACAGGTGGTAAGTGGAAGAATTTGAATTAACTTCTTGGCTAGAACCTCACATGTTACCAGTCTCCTGTGTATTATATTCAATTGGCTTTCAACAACTGTGTTCCTGACCTTCACTTTGGCATTTTATGGACTGCTGAAAGTAAAAGTTCTCATTCCAACAAGTATTTTTCTTTCATATAGAAAAACTGGAAGTCCAAAATTCCTTATTTTCTAGGGCACTAAGTCATTCTATCATTGTCATTCTTCACTTAAAACACATACACACATTTCACCCATACACTAAATGCCCCAGTATTCCAGAGTTTGGCATCTGTTGTGCATCTGTTAGATGCTCATTTGTTCTTGCCTGGAAACCTATAATCTAGGGATCAGCAAACATTTTCTGTAAAGAAATATACAGCAAATATTTTCAGCATTATGAGCCACAGTCTCTGGGACTAGTCAGACTACAACCATTGTGTGCTGAAGTAGGAACAGACAATAAATCTGTTGGGTTTATCAACCCCTGCCAGAATATCTCTCATGATATACCCTACTGCACGTAAGACCAAGGGACATATTCTAAATCACAGCATGGTTAGAAGCACAAACTCTGGAGCCAGAGTGTCTGCATTTATCTCATGATCTTTATCCACAAAATGAGAATACTAATCATTGCTACATTATAGAATCGTTGTAAGGATAAAAATGAATCAATAGATGTGAAATATTTAGAATAGCTATGACATTAAATGAGCCATATAAGAGTATGCAGCTATAAATATTATAATCAATTACTATATATGTATTTTTTCATTCTTGATATCTTATTAATGCTCCAGACATTAAGTATATGCAGCTCCTAAGTTTCTATAAACTTCCATACATTTTTATTCACTTTGCATCAATTCATAAAGCTTTGTATTATTTAAAATCTGCTTGACATTGTGTGAGGACAAGCTCATTTAAATCCATAAGTGTTAATAATTTCACAATTTAGTCTATAACATTGATGTGTAAAGCCCAGAAATTCTCTGTTAGCTTTTCTCTCCTTATTCTCAAAAAGAACAAACTTGAATTTATAAACCTTCCATCACTGAGCCATTTTTTATAGCCAATCTCCCTGGAATGTGAAGTGGTTTCATTTATATCCACTATCTTTTCAATTTTCTGCAAAGATGCAGAACTGCATCAATTTTCAAGGGCAGAGTGTACTAAAAGCTATTAATTTATTACCATAATAATGAACCAAATTACCCAGTGTATTTAGGTTCCAAAGACTAGTATAGGTTTTATACAATGTCTAAATCATTTTTTCCCATTTTTCAAAGCGCAATCACAAAAGTAATTGTATAGATAAACATAATATTTGTATAAGCTAAAGAATTTACAGAAAAATTATATTCTTCTGAGAGTAGAAGGATAGGTCACCATACAAGAAAATTGTGTTTTATTTTTCTTTTCTTCTTCTGGACATTTCCTTCTACACATATATGGCATTAAATGTTTGTTGATTCTTTCATTTATTAGACAAGTTGGAAAAGAGAAAACTTAGTTAAAGAAACATTTTAAAAGGTCTAGTAAGATTGTTCAGGTCATGTGACTTTGGTATTTCACCATGTTAAACAGGAAAAATTTTACAAGAAAACTGATATTCTTTTTTATATTTAAATGATGATTTATGATTTCACAACATATCCTGTGAAATCCCTTGCATTTCAAGACATTTTATTTTCTGTTGTATTTTGTATGCTGAGTAACTTACTTCATAAGAATTTATATTATCTAGATGGAATTTCCTCTGATCTTGTTATTCTGCGAGTATAAATGCAGATATAGTGAATATTATTCTCTCATTTCAAAAATGGGATGCTAAAACCCCGTGGGATTAAGTAACACTATCAAGGAAGTCTTACATCTTCCAAACAATTGAACCAGGAGTTGAACGTGCACGTTTGATTCTAACATATTTTACTTTTTATTGTAAGACTTGTAGGTTTAAAGAAAAATCATGCAGCAAGTACCACAGTCCCATATACATTCCCTCCCCAATACAGTTTTTCCTATTATTACCACTATGTATTAGTGTAGTACCATTGTTACGATTGATGAAACAAAATTATAATTATACTATTAATTAGACTCCATTGTCTACATTTTGTTTCATGTTGTACAGTTCTTTGGTTTTAAAAATTTTTATTCTGGTAACCACTTTCAAATATACAATTAGATGGCATTAATTATAGTCAGAATCTTGTGCAACCATTACCACAACTCATTACCAAAACTATTCTATCACCCAAAAGAGAAAATCTGTAACAATTCAACGTTAACTACCCATTCCTAATCTCAAAACTGGCCTCTGGTAACTTTTATTCTATTTTCTGGTTTTATGAATTTCCATATTGTAACTATTTCTTATCATTGAGTACGATATTTATGCTTTTGTGCCTGGCTTATTTTATTCAACATGGTATCTTCAAGGTTCAGCCATGTTGTAGCATATATCAGAACTCTATTCCTTTCTATAGGTGGAAAATATCGAATCGTATGTATATAGTGTTTTGTTTACCCATTCATCAGTAGATGGGCACTTGGATTGCATCCATCATTTGGCAATTGAGAATAATGTCACTGTAAACATGAGTGTGCAAATATCTATTTAAATCCCTGCTTTCAAACCTTTTGTGTATATACCTAGCAGTGAAATTGCCAAGTCATAGAGTAATTCTATGCTTAGCTTTCTGAGGATCTGCCAATTTGTTTTCAACTTCAGCTGTACCATTTTCCATTTCCAACTACAATAAATGAGTGTACCTATCTCACATACTCCCCATCACTTATTTTCATTTTTTTAAAAACAGTTGCCATTCTAGTGGATAGGAAATGATAATTCATTGGGGTTTTGATTTTCATTTCTCCAATGGCTGAAACTGTTGGGCATATTTTAGTGTCCTTACTGGATATCTGTATATCTTCCTTGGGAAAATATCAATTCAAATATTTCATTAACTTAAAATTTTGTGTTGTCTTTTGTTGTTGAATGGTATTAGCTTTTTATAAATGCTGGGTAGCAATCCTTCGTGAGATATGTGGTCCCCAAATATGATTTCCTATTCTGTATGTTGTCTTTATACATTCTCGACAAATTCCTTCGATGCACAGAAGTTTTTGTTATTGTTTTTGTTTTTTAATTTTGATGAAGACCATTTATCTACTTTTGTTTTGCTTTTGCTGCTTGTACTTTGGGTGTATATAGTAGTATATCAGTAAATCTCTTTTAGTCTATACTTCATTGCCCAATCCTAAGGATTCTGGGATGGTGATGTCCACTCCACATCTAATTGAAAGAGGGCTGTGATCCATTAGGCCCAATGGATGGGACTCTCGTGCTTGCAGTTGTAGACTCTCTCAGTTCCTTGGTATGGTAGCTGTCTATTATCATCTCCTTGTGAGCTGTCCTGGGTGAGACCAATGAACTGGAGAGTAGGTGTTGCAATTCCACTGAGATTCGAGGCCCAGCTGGCACATGGATAGTCCAAAGACGTCTTTTACACATACACCTACCAACTCTAGTACTAATTATAGGTTTGATAGAAGAACAGAAGAGCCATGTGTAGGGAAACCACAACTGAGTCTAACTCTTTCAACCTGGGGAGCATAAATTCCAAAGTAGGGCCCACTGGCAAGGCACCAAACTCCTGAGCTATCTGCTCTGACTATAGCGACTTGGATGTCTCCAGAGCCCTAGAAGCCCCACTATTTGGGGTAGCACCTACTTTGGCAGTCAATGAGATCATTTTGATATGTGCATAAGCATAACCTTTTGAAATGTGCATAAACAAACCTCTGGGATTAACTCCCACCTCTCTTTGTAGTCTCCTAGCCATATAAACTTAGTTGTCTTTACCTTTTCCCCTTTTGCTCAAAGTCTTTTTCCAGTTGCACTGCTATTTGGGGCTTGGTAGTAATTCCTTGATGCAAAAAAGGTTCATCCCCAGGGGTCATGTCGCACATGGGGGGTGGGGAGTGGGGGGTGGGGACAGGGGGAAGTAATGTATTTATATGCGGAGTTCAGCTTAGAGAGAGGCTACAAATGAGTAACAAAGAGGCTCCCCTGAGGCAACTTTTAAGCATCCTATAATACTAGGCTAAGTTCAATTTCAAGAGTAAAGGTTCATAAGCACAGTCATCAATATCAAGGGCCCGTCAATGGACCATCCTCCTTCACTAGTCATTGCCCCTGTACTCAGGGGGTTCTTGTTCCATTAGAGAATGTGGCAGAGCTCTCCAGGATGGGAATCTGATATTCTTTCAATTATTGTGTGAATCTCCACCCACCATTACAATGCCCCATGAACATCTGAGCACATTTATGTCTTATATGTATGCACAGGTGAGCTTCCTCCCATGAATACCCCATCACTGACACCACACACCAATGATCCTCCCTGCCACAGTTGTAACCCTTCTGTGATCCAAAACTTTTTCAAAAATGAAGCCAATAAAATAACCAAATACAATTAATTAGAAAATGAAATATTAGTTTTTAAAATAAAAAACAAATTTAAATAAAAAATTGGGGATAATAGAAACTAAGAAGAAAATACTATATTTTTTTGGACATTTTGCCTTTCATCACTGTACCATCTGTTGTCCTGTATGTATAATGACATTTTCTTCCATTTATTCCCTGTGTCTTATCTTTTTTCATTTTGTCTTCAAAGAAGTTTTAGGTTAAAGCAAAGTTACATACCAAATACGGGGGACCCCCATATACCCAACATCCTCCCCCTTTCCTCCTTCTGCTATTAATAACATGTTTTGTGTGTGTGGATAGTACATGTAGTACAGCTGATGTACAAATATTGAAACATAGCTACCAACCATGGTCAAGAATTGACATTTTAACTATATTTTGTCTTCCAATCCATGAACACAGCATGTCCTTCCATTTATTTAGGTTTTCTGTGTGTGTGTGTGTGTGTGTTTAGCAGTGGTTTACAGTTTATTGTGTTTAAGTCTTTTACCTCCTTGGTTAGACTTATTCATAGATATTTGATTCATTTTATTGCTACTGTAAATGTTAAATGTTATTTTCTTATGGATTTCCTCCTCAGATTGTTCATTGCAAGTATATAGAAATACCACTGATTTAGTGCAGATATTTTATTTATTTAAAGCAAGCAGGTTAAGAGTTTATTTGTAAAGAGAAAGAAAGAGAAAGTACATACCCAAGATAAGGGTGCAGGTGTGCTTGAGAGATGTGTGCTGGGGCTGGGGCTATAGCCTTAAGTCTGGCCTCACCCCATTTCCTTCCTCCATGTTTCCTGCCACTTTGCTTAATTCATTATTAGCTCCTGTAGGGTTGCTGTAGAGGTAGTTTTATTCCTTTTCTTTTTAGAATTTTCTCTATATTGGATAATGTCATCTGCAAAAAGGGGAAGTTTTACTTCTTGCTTTCCAATTTGGATGTCCTTTATTTATTTTTCTTGCCTAACTGCTCTGGGTAGAACTTCCAGTACAATGTGGAATAACAGTTGTGACAGTGCACATCCTTGTCTTATTCCTGTCTACAGTGGCAAAGCTCATTTTTTCACTATTGAGTATGATGTTAGCTGTGGGTTATTCACATATGCCCTTTAATTTGAAAAGGACTTTTGTCTATTCTAGGTTTTATGAGTTTCTATAAAGAAAGAGAGCTAGATTCTGTCAAACACCTTTTCCAGTTGAGGTGATCGGTGAGTTAATTTTTTTTCCCTTCATTCTGTTAATGTGTTGTAAAACATTAATTGATTTACTTATGTTAAACCACCCATGCATACGTGGGATAAATCTTACTTGATCATTATGTATAATTCTTTTAACATGCTGTTAGATTTGTTTTGCTAGTATTCGTCAAGAATTTTTCATATATATTCATAAGGGATATTAATTTGTAATTATCTGTTCTTGTCATATCCCAGTTGGCTTTGGTATTAGAGTGATGCACACCTCATATAATGATTTATGGAGTGTTACCTCCTCTTCAATCTTTTGGAAGATTTTGAGTCATATTTGCATCAATTTTTCTTGGAATGTTTAGTAAAATTCACCAGTGAAGCCTTCTGGTTCCAAGGAATCATTGTTGAAAGGTTTTTGAATCCTAATGTAACCTCTTGAGTTTTTATCAGTCTGTTGATATCTTTAGTCAGTAATGGAAGTTTGTTTGTTTCCAGGAATTTGTCCATTTCATCAAGGATACTAAATTTTTTGGCATTCAATTTTTCACAGAATCCTCTTATAATCTTATTTTATTTCTGTGAGGTCAGGAGTAATTTCCCCTCTTTAATTTCTGATTATTTTTTATTTGTGTTATCCTTTTTCCCTTTGTCAGACTAGCTAAAGGTTTGTTGATTTTGCTCATTTTTCCAAAGAAGCAAATTTTGGTTTTGTTTATTCTATTGTTTTATTCCCTATTTCCTTTGTTCTAGTCTTATCTTTGTTGTTTCCTTGACTCTGCTCACTTTGGGTTTTGTTTGCTTTTCTTTTTATATTTACTCCAGATGTGAGGTTAGGTCTCTGGTTTGATATCTTTTTTTTTTTTTTTTTTAATTTAAACATTTAATGCTATAAATTTTGTTTTCACTATTGACTTTACTGCATCCCATTTACTTTGTTATGTTATTTCCCTACTTCCCTTGTGATTTCTTCTTTGACCTACTGGTTGTTTTAAAAGATGCTGTTTAATTTTCATGTATTTGTGAGTTTTCCAGTTCTCCCTCTTAATTTCTAGCTTCATTCAATTATGGCCTAAGAAGAGACATTGTGTGATTTCCATATTTTTAAGTTTATGGAGGCCTGTTTTGTAAACTAACATGTGCTTTTTTCTTGGGTACTTACCCATGTGCACTTGAGAAGAATGGGTATTCTGATGGTGTTGGGTGTAATGTTCTGTGTATATCTGTTAGGTCTAGTATGTTCATAATATTGTTCAAGTCCTCTGTTTCCTTATCTAACTCATGATATTCTATGCATTATTGAAAGTAGTGTATTGAAATCTCCTATTATGCAGAATCTTGTAATTCTCCATATAAATCTGTCAATAATTGCTTCATATATTTTGGTGCTCTTCAGGTAGGCCCATATACATTCATAATTATCATAACTTGTTCAATTGACCATTTTATCAGTATACAGGGTATTCTTTGTCCCTCTTAACAGTTGTTTACATATTTGATTTTTTATCTATTATTAGTGTAGCTACTCCAGTCTCTTTGGCTAATTTGCAAGGAATTTTTTTTCCTATTCTTTCATTTTAACCTCCTTATGAATTTGAATTTAAGGTGAGACGCTTGTAAACAGAAAATAGTTGGTTTATATTTTTTTATCAATTCTGCCAATCTCTGCCTTCTGACAGAAAAAGTTTAATCTGTTTACATTTAATATAAAGCAGACTCTCTTCTTGCCATTTCATTATTTGGTTTTAGGAAGTCATATACATTTTTTTACTACTCAATTCTTACATGACTAATTACTTTCATGTTTATTTCCTTTTTTGTAGTGAATTATTTTGCATCCATCTTATTTCTTTCTGTATATATCTTTTACACAGTTATGATTTGGCTTATAAGTAACATCCTAACTCTATAGCAATCACAATTGATTTGATACCAAATTACTTTCAATAGCAATGAATATAACTATGCTTCTATACACCTCTGTCATCCCTACATCTTTTTTTACTTGTTACAAATTATATCTTTATACATTGTGCATCCCCAAACAGAGGTCTAAACAATTATATTTTAGAACTTGTGAGAATTAAAAAGTGGTATTACATACCAAAAATTTATAATACAATAGGACTCGTGTTTGTAATTATACATGTTATTACCTTACTGGAAATATATTTTTTTTCTTTATGCCATTTTACTCTGCTGTCTTGTGACCTTTCTGTGCAGTTTGCAGAACTACCTTTAGCATTGTTTGTGGGGCAGGTCTAGTGGTGACATACTCCCTCAGCTTTTATTTACCTGGGAATGTCTTAATCTTGCCCTCATTTCAGAATGGCAGTATTGCCAGATATAAAATTCACTTCCTGTTTCCTAGTTTGATTTGTAATTTTTTGTTGCACACTGGAAGTTTTAATAGTTTAATGTGTTAACTCTGATTTTTAGTCCTGAGCTGTCTGTTCTGTAAGTTTGCATCCAGATAGTAATAAGGCAGAGATTTCATTGAGTACAGTGCTTAACAACAACAAAAAGAAAAAAACAAAACAAAACAGCCCAAAACACATATATTACACAGATACTCTTTTTCTATTATTTGCAAATTAGTCCTGTGTGGATTGGTGCTCTCCTTCAGAATTTATCCCTCTTACCAAGAAGATCAGCCCAAGGGAAAACACAGGGTTCTCTCTGTCTATTCTGAGGATGGGTCTTTTCTTGGGCATGCACTCTTGGTCTTAGACTTTCCCTTGTTTACAGGAATATTAAGCCCTTAACTCTTTATGGATGATTTCCTGCCAGGGTGCTCTACTAAATGTACTGAAGTTAGTAAGCCTATACCAAAGTCAACTTGAATTTAACTGTTTCTTACACTGCTTTATCTGTCTTGTCAGAAAGCTGCCTCTGCATGAAGGACAAGTTCTGGAAGAGTGGACCTGAGACACAACTACATCAGTCATTCACACTTCCACCTGATAGACTGGAACTGACATACAGGGACCCCAGTATGCCCTTAGGAGTTACTTTGCTCTCTCTGAAACAGTGATCTAAAGAACAGAGGCGGGAATACAGCAAAGACCACATAACCTTCTCCTACTGTTTTTTTTTTTAATTATTATTTTTTTAATTTTTAAATAAGCTTAAGATTATGTAAAGGTTACATAAAGGTATCTCAGTCTGAAAGCCAAATTTTCATCAAAGTGAAATGGATTCTTAGCAAAACAATAAACTTGTGTTTAATGGAAAAATATTTTACATTACATTAGTTTATACATTAATGTTTAAATTAGATATATATATATTTTAAATTTAGTTTCTTAATTGCACTGGCTGCATTTTAAATCCTTAGTAGATCCACATGCCTTCTGGCAACCACGCCGAGGAATATAGACTAAACCAGGTAATTAGGAAATTTTCTGAATGAATTATGAATGTAAATAAAATTCACCCCTATATATAACATTTCTAAGTTATTTAAGAGTATGGTCTTGTAAAACACTTATATTCTCTGTAATATTAGTGTCTAAATTGTATTAATATTCACTATAAAACAGAATGATAATCATGATTAAAGCATAGCATTTTGTTATTTCTTAATATGTATAGGAATATATAATAGCTATTTTTAGAGTGAATGATTTAATTTTCCTTGAAATGATTTAGTTCAAATTTTAATACACTTTTATTCAGAGATTTAATCTATAAAACAGTCACATTCGATGAACAAGAGAACACAATTTCAATACAGTTATGTGACCGAAGCAGAGAACATAATCAAGAGCTATACTTTTTGTTTGAAAAGATTAGTAGGTTCTCAGAAGGGAAGGAATGGCAGTGAGCATTAAAAAGTAATTAAACAAACCACACAAAACTCACTGATCACAGCCTCCCAATTTCACCCAGACAAAACACCCATCTGATATGAACACTGTGCTTAAAGGAAGAGCTAATGCAAAGATCAAGGGAACAGAATATTAATAATTAAATAAATGAATATTGAAATGTTTCAGGTTATCTTTATATTATTAATTGTATTTTGAATTGAATATAACCTCTTGTCAAAGGGAAAACATGATGATAAGATATAAAATTAAATTACACATAAAGTAAAGAAATATGAGGGGAGGGAAATAGCAACAGGTAATGGGAATGGCTCAAGTTAGAATTGATAAAAATGTGAAATATTATATAAAGTTATACCACTTTCAGAAAATTAAATTACATGTAGGGAGGAACATTATTTAATGATAAAAGAACTTGGATTTGAATATTTCTAAATACAGCCACTAAAAAGTCACTTAATGCCTCTGAAACTCAGTTTCCTCTTCTACAAAATGGGATGAAGAAGGTTGGGCTGTTATGAATAAAAATGATATAAAGGCTAGCACTCAGAATCATTTAATAGATTCTAGGTCTGTTTATATTGTTACAATATTTTGTAAGAATCATAGCTACCAATATTTGAGTTCTGACTACATATCCTAATTACAGCTTACTATGTATCCTTATATCATTTGACAAATGTCCATGGGATTGAAATAATTTTCTTCATTTGAGATATATAAATCTACCCTCAGATATATTAGGTATCAAGCAAAATCACATAGCTGGTATGTTGAAGAGCACAGGTTCAAACATGTCAATTCAGCTACCCAGCTCTAAAACACACATTCCACTATAACTGAGGACAAATTCACGCTCATATATCAGGAGAAATGTTTAATTTCTATTTTAATAATCAAATTCTTCTAGCTACGGCCTAAAAAGGACTTACTGTAGACAAATCTGCTCTGCAGTGACGGCAGAGTGGAGAATAATTGGTGGTAGGCTTGTTTGATAATGTGGTAGTTTCTACTCATCTACATATATATGTCAATCTGTGTAGGTATTATTTCTATGGTGTAGGGTTCCAACATCAATGCAAGTGATATGTACATAACCTATTTTATATTAACATGTAATTTTGGAAAGATGCACATTATATTTGCTTAAGTATCTCATAATTCAAATAGCATAACTTTTTTCCATACACAATGATCACACCCAAATAACTTGTATTCATATTTACATTTTGAAAGTGTAGTAAATCATACCAGAAAGCACTATTTTATAAAAATAGAGATCTTTTTGAGTATACTCAGTAAACCTAATTTTAATTTATTAGGTGGTTAAGATAAACAGTGATGCAAAAGTAAAATACTCAACTTTTCTTCTGTAAGCTTCTATTAGTTCCTACATTTTTGGATTAACCACTGGTAATTTCATATGAATTTCACATTTTAACAAGTTGCAAAAGTATAGCATCAGTACAGTTAGTGAAATAAAGTAGAAAAAAGGTTATCAGAGTTTAAAGTCAAGGAATGGAGATTACTGGTGGATCATTTTATGTGGATATTTGAGATTAATTCATTTCTTCAACCAATTTTCTCAGCAAATATTTATTAACCAATTTCTACATGCCAGGCTCTGTGCTAGATTTGCAGTATTGCACAGAGCAGATGATGCAACTGCCTGCTAATAGACTGGATTTCTTGTTCAAAAGGGGTATGGGACATAGATGAATGACCACTGTATATTCTATAGATCAAATGACAAATTTATGAAGAGGTTAAAAGAGAAGAGTAATTAAACATGGATCAGGGATCCCAAAGTCCACATTAGAAAAACTTGGCAAGACACTGTGCAGTAGAAAATTAGGGCAGGTGATAATTTTTGTTTTATTTATATTGGTTGAAGAATTTGAAGGTAAATGTTGAATGAAATAAACTGTCATCAAGCTTTCAAATATACATTTGCATATGTTTGCAGTATAATCCCAGGGATGTCTTTGAACATGAATTTCTAAAAATATTACAGCTAGGAATTAGTTACTCAAGGCTCTTAGCAATCTGAGTGCCTAATTTCAATTATAGACCAGTCAGTCCTCTAACCTCTTATGTCCCATTTCTAATACCTCTAGGACATTCCAGTGCAGCTGTCTTATAGTCAACAGTTTCAAAACTATATCCTTTATTTTCTTGTTGTACCAAAACAGCTTCTGTACAAAGCCCTGTTTCTGTTACAGAAATAAAACAAACCAGCTCTTCAGTCACTTAAACTGAAATTCTAAGGTTCTTTCCAGTTTTCAGTGACCATATGCATCCAGGCAAAACTTCTTAGAATATTTTTCATTCACATTAACTTTTCATTTATGTACCTGTGGCATCTTGAGGCTTTTGTGGACCCCAGAAAACTATGTTCTTAAATTAATCCATTCTTGTGGATGTGAACCTATTGTAGGTGGGATCTTTTGAATAGATTTAATTAAGGGTCATTTGATACAAATACTTCCCCCTACTGGAGTCCTTTGTAGATGAGATGACACAGAGAAAGAAATAGAGAGGAACTCCCAGAAGCTAAGTGAGAAATTCCTGGAAGTCAAAAGCTGACATCAATGGAACCTGGGAGAGAGAAAGCCACAGGAGCAAAGGGAAATCTGGAGAGAAACGAGAAGCTAAAGGCAACAAAACCTGGAGGAGAAGGGAAAGACAGAAGGCACTGCCATTGTGCCCTGCCACATGACAGAAGTCCACAATTACTGCCAGCCAGTCTCTGGGGAGAGAACCTCACTTGATGCCTTGGTTTGAACATTTTTCTCAGCCTCAGAACTGTAAGCTTCTAAGTTAATAAATTCCCAAACTAAAACAGTACATTTTGAATTTATCTTACATTTCCCAATGAAGCCTAATGAAAACATGTGATAAAATAATGGAGTTGGAGTAAAAGAGCAAACTGAAGGAAGGTATGTGCAGTTAATACAAAGTTACTATATCCAGAAAAGTTACAACACATGGAAATTTGTCTGAGAGAATGAAAAATGAAATTATGATTTTATTTACATTTTAGAAATTAAGTAAAATAAAGATATATAGTAACAAGACCTACAGTGGACTTAGTAATTAAATTATGAATGAAGGAAAATGTTGTATCTATGCAAATAAAGTCCAGAAATGCAGGGTACATAGAAGATCATAGGGTACAAACATTTATATATCAATGAAAACATCTATGCTCATTTCATTCTTTTTGTTTCCTAAAGTAGTCTGAAAAACTCTGTACCATGAGAAAACTTAAGAGGATTTGAAGTTATATTCTGAAACACACATAAATAAACTAGGATCAGTTAAAATGCAGGTTTTTTAACATAGGGGGAAGGTCCAAAATAGAATGATTAATATTCTTTTTTTTTTTAAAGATTTATTTATTTATTTAATTCCCCCCACCCCCACCCCCACCCCCCAGCTGTCTGTTCTCTGTGTCTATTTGCTGCGTCTTGTTTCTTTGTCCGCTTCTGTTGTCGTCAGCCGCATGGGAAGTGTGGGCGGCGCCATTCCTAGGCAGGCTGCACTTTCTTTCCCGCTGGGCGGCTCTCCTTATGGGCGCACTCCTTGCGCGTGGGGCTCCCCTGCGCGGGGGACACCCCTGCGTGGCAGGGCACTCCTTGCGCGCATCAGCACTGCGCATGGGCCAGCTCCACACGGGTCAAGGAGGCCCGGGGTTTGAACCGCGGACCTCCCATGTGGTAGACGGACGCCCTAACCACTGGGCCAAGTCCGTTTCCCGATTAATATTCTTTCAACAATGTGCATATTACAATAGAAAGCTTTACTTGGCTAAAGCACGAGTTTAGGGAAGAATAATGTTCACATCCACATATTAGTTTCCATTTCACATCTTAAATGAACTCCTTGGAATTACATTAATAACAACCATTTGGTTTCCAATAACCAGGACTTACTTTTTAGTTAAATAACTAGCCTAAAATTAGAAATATATATTAAAAAATCATTTTTTGGTAGAGATTTTCCTTTGTTGCTATAATTTGCTGGTTCTAAGCCATAATATATTATATAATGTAGCTGTTTAATTGCTCTAAGAATGTATTATAATTATATTATGAAGACATATAGAATTAAATTTCCTTGACATTAAAGGCCAGGTAGTTCCTTAGATAATATTTACTTCCCTGGCATTTTAAATCAATACTTTATTTACTCATTATTAATAGTAAATGCTTGGGATAAAATAACTTTTAATTCAGTGAAGGTAGAAAGAGAATATGACAGTCAAGACTAATCTACAGTAAATCTATCAGCATAAGTAAATGTTTCTCCACAGCTCATTTCTGTCATCATTAAAGTGGAGTTGGTGAGAATGAGTTCCATAACTAAATAAATGAGGTGAGATCACATTTTGTTCTTGAAATGTAACAAGCAGAGGATGGGATTGCTTTAGAAAACAAATACTAGAATATACAGCTTTTTTGCCCTCATCCAAAAAATCTCTGGCTGAAAAAGTTGAAGTGATTTAGAAGACACAGCAAAAGGCACTTGTAATGTTCCTAATGTCACATGAAATTATGGTATACTGTCTGATCACCAATCACGTAGTCCAGAAGATAAGAAAAAGAGCCAATGCTGTCTCCCAATAATAACATATTTACCATACAACTCATTAGGAGTCTCCTACACAAAGGCAAATATCAAATCTCTACTTTTCCCAATAATAACAACAATAACAACAACAATAATAATAAGCGATCTGACACTTAGGTAGATTTGATGACACAACAAATTCTTTTCTAATCACTTTTTATGTATGAACTCATTTAAACTGTACAATAACTGTATAAAGAGAATTATCTTCCTAGATGAATATTATAGAAGGAGACATACAAGGAAGTTAATAATTTACCAGAGATGACACAGCTAGTGTCCAATTTGAATACAAAAGAGTTTGACTCCAAAAACTTAGCTACTGTGCTTTATTACCTTTTTCTAAATCCTTCTTCCAGGTAAGATTTTGTAAAACACACACACATATGTGTGCACCTGTGCATGAAAGTGAAAAACTATATTTTCTTGGAAAAGATTCTGATGAAGTCTTAATTTCTCTTTACAGAAATTCTGATTAAAATTTTTAAGTGAGTTTTTGTTTGGCAAATATTATTTTTGTTTATCTACAAAGTCACAATGGATATATCCAGAGCAAATGAAGATCTCAATGATACATCATATAATTAATAATACATAACTAATTGTAAAAGGATATACGTGTAACTAAGTTGGTATTAGCATGCATCATCTATGTGTCAAGAATGTCACCCCCCACATTTTAAACTTTTAACCACTTTTCTCTATAAAATGATTTTTCAGAATTAAGTCTAAAGAGTCACTTTTTTCATAAGAAATAAATAAGAATTCTTCTAGTAGTGTATGCTTTTGATTTATCCCAAAAATGTAATTTTGTTATTATGTTGTGTTTCTTGTTATTTTTAAATATTCATAATGTTCAACATAAATGAAGACAACAGAGTATATCAGCCTAGACACACACACTCATGGCTGCATTTCGTTTAATTCTAGAAGAGTCATGAATGACAATAAAAATCACTGAAGCTCAGGTAATTCCTGTGAGGATGATTTTAAACAGACGTAGTTGTCAGCACATCAAACTAGCTAAACTTTCCTGCCTGAAGCAATTGGTTACTTATATCTTATGACCTTGTCTCCCCACTTTTGATACTTGCTTTTAATAAAGGCCAAATCCTACTACTAGTAGTGACAATTGTTTAAGCCTTATATTTTTATAAATTGCCCATAGTTCATTCTAAAATAAACAATAATCCATCATGTGGGAAAACATTAATATTCGAACTTTCTGGTTTTTTAATATAATTGATAGGTGGTAAAGTACTATAAAGAAAAAAAATTAGCTTTTATTTATCAACTCCCTAGGATTCTGTATTGTGAAAATAGAACAGTTACTAACAAATACTTGTAAAATGATACTCTGATATAGTAATTCCTCAGTAACCATATATTCCTTGCACTGTAATGATACAATATCAAAACATATAAATAGGATTTTTTGGATCTTGGTCATGAACTAAAATCAACATTACTGTAAACCTCCATCTGCATGCCATTTAAATAAGCTATAAGAAACTCTTGAATCTTTCTATACCTTGCAAAAATCTTAAACTATTTCACTGCCTCTTTCTACATTAGTGACATTAACTCAGAACTATGATGACTGATAATGTATTTTGCTTATACACACCAAAAAAAAGAAAAGACTTTCCGCCTTCTGTATAGTCAAGTCACTAATTCTGTAGAGGTTATGTTTCTTCATGAAGACAGAATGTGTAAGCCTTTACATGTATCCTATAATTAAAATACTTTTTAATAATTCAGGTTTATTTTAATGAGGCATGAATACTCTTAAGATGAATTTACTAGCAACTAACAGAGAACATGTCAATATTGTCCTTGAAACATTGTGACTTTATTTATTCCCCACCTAACGAGAAACCTGTTTTCACACCATCATTTAGTACTTAGGCACTTTTCACTGATGTCCTCTACTATCCTTCAGATCTTTGCTTTTGATTCACCAGCTGCCATGCAAGATGGCAGATGTAGCTCCATGTATCGTAAATGTATTCAAGAGCAGAGAGCAGGGAGGGAAGCAAGGCCAAAAGTCTTTCTCACTGCTTATATCAGAAAAGGAAGGGCTTTACCCAAAACCTACAACAGATTCTTCATTGGCCAGAATGGGAACACACAGCCAATTTTAATCACAATGGTGGCTGAGAAAGTAATTATTTTTGTTGTTGTTGTTTGTTTTTATACACTCTTAAAATGGGAGGAAGTGTGGTGAAAATGGGAGGAGGTAGGGAAATGGACTTTGGCCCAGTGGTTAGGGCGTCCATCTACCACATGGGAGGTCCGCGGTTCAAGCCCCGGGCCTCCTTGACCCGTGTGGAGCTGGCCCATGCGCAGTGCTGATGCGCGCAAGGAGTGTCGTGCCCCACAGGGGTGTCCCCCGCGTGGGGGAGCCCCACGCGCAAGGAGTGCACCCATAAGGAGAGCCGCCCAGCGCGAAGGAGGGAGCAGCCTGCCGAGGAATGGCGCCGCCCACACTTCCCGTGCCGCTGACGACAACAGAAGCGGACAAAGAAACAAGATGCAGCAAAAAGACACAGAAAACAGACAACCGGGGGAGGGGAATTAAATAAATAAAAATAAATCTAAAAAAAAAAAAATGGGAGGAGGTATGACTGAGTGGCAATTAACAGTCAGCCACAATGATTCCATTTCCATTAAGAACTGTTTCTTTTAAGAGAGTTAAGTAAAAATAAAATTGCAGCCTGATTTGGGCATTGCTGGGAAGGACCTCTTTAGGAGAAAGGATTTTCCAGAACACAAAAATGATTGACCTACAGGGTTTTTTGAGCAAATGGTACAATGGAACACACCCGACAGAATTTCAGGTAAGCAAACATGTGATTTGGGTCCAGTCAGAACAGACAAGCATACCATACAGTCAATGCATATTTGCTACCCATTTTATTATATTCCTCCATGTAAAGTGGAAACTTAACTTCAGCCAATTAGAACATTTCCTTGCTTGATTCTATATTTCCCTTTATAAGTTTCCCATTCCATGTTCCACTCTCTCAGATGCGCTCCTTTCTAGGTGTGGTTTGGGTGCCACCCAAAATGTGAATTAACTAGTCAAATAAATTGTCATATATGATATTTTGTCTGATATTTCCCTTTACTATTTGTGTGGGTAGGTTTATAAATATTAAAGAGGACTGACAGTAGACTATTTTCTTTATTGACAAAAGAAAAAAAGACTAAGAATAGAGATACATTTATCCAAAGAATCAATTATTTTTCCCAAGAATAAGGGAGATAAATTTGAGAAGAAACCAATAAGAAAATCAGTTTCAACCTTGTCACAATATTGTTGAAATGATTTTTTTCTTTTGATCAGATCTATTAATTGCTTATATGTCAATATTCTTATTGACATGTAATAGTTTGTGGTTACAAACTAAGATTGTTGGGAGGATTATTTTAAATACCTATAAGAAAACTTGGGAGATTCAAATCTAAACAGTTCTTTCAGATATTTGTGTCAATACTTCCCCAAAGAAAAACGAAAACCAAAACTAATGGAAAGAAAAATATTAACACATACAGATACAATAGGAGGTACTACTATTAGTATTATTTTTCTTCCCTACTTCATTCTGGTATTTTAAGAAATACTTCTACCTCTTCTAGTGCTAAACCTTTCAGATTGCCTCTCAGCCATGCCTAAGTACAAACAGTTTCCCCCATTATTCAGAAAGCTATCTCTCGAGAGTGGGAGGCTGGATGACCTGGTTTCATTACCTTCATGCCATTCTCAAGTTACATTACTTTGGGTGGGTGACGTTGTTTAGCTTCAAGTTAAAAAGTAGAGTGGGAACAGCACAGTAAAGCATAGCTCTATGACTAGATTATTGCTCTATCAACTAGTTTTCTCCTATTTCATTTTATAATAGAATAGTGCTGTGTATATAGAATAGTCAAACTCTGATGACATATTTTAATTTAATTCAACAGCAAACATCATTAATTTCTTACTTGGATTTTGGCACTGAATTTAGTTGCATTCAAATGGGGAAATGCAAGGAAAAATAAATTTAACTTCCCAACATTTTTGTGATGCAGGGAAGAAGAAAACTGCATGAAAATAATTACATTAAAATGTGTATTGTGACAATTGACTAAACTTAAGTACAAATATACTGAAAAGGATTATTGAGGAATAAATGATTCTTTCTGACTGAGGTGGCAGGAATGGTATTCAGAGAAAAGTAGAATTAAGATTAGACTTGCAGTACCCGTGAACTTCAATATGGAATTAGGATAGCAAATGCTATCCTGAGCAAAGTAAAGATGCAGAATTAGAAAAATACAGAGCATGTTTAGGAAAGAGTAAATAGTCTTGTGCAGCTGAAGTTTCTTGCTTTTAAATAACATGTGTGCCAAAGGAGAGGGAGCTGAAAGTTATTGTAAGGTGAAATACAGAGGACTTGTATGGTTGGCATTATTATTATTATTTTGGAGGAAAACTAATAGTTCCATATTTTGTTTATGACAAAATAAATCTATCCTGAGAAGACAGGATAGTGTTGATATGGATATCCTTGTTCATTTACCATGGGGATCAGATGAGCCAATTTTAAGAATTCACCAGCTGACCTTTTACCTGGCATGGATTTCTTTTGGGGTGTAGAACAGTACGGAGGCAAGTGGGAGAGGAGTGTCATAAAAAATGTAAGTCTCCAGAGACACTAAGATTTTCCAGTTTGAACTTCTATTTAAATATTATCCAGAAATTCCACAAGAAATTGTCATTAAAAATAACATCAAAGCATATTGCTTGGCTAAACAACTCTTTAGTTCCATATGTATTTCTCCTCCATTTCCTTTTGACTTTCTCAAATTGTGAAAGTTAAAATAAAAATGTGTGAGTCAAAACTTCCAAAATTTCTTCAGTTTTATTCCAAAGAAGGCAATCCTGAACCTTGAACACACCTACCTAACAATAGCCAAAACATTTTCCAAAAGGTAATTATTAAGATAAATACCTTTCTGAATAGTAAACAGACTTTTAAAATTTTCTTCGTATTTTTCTGCATTTATTTACTAAAAAGCCCTATATCTTATTAATGAATCAAAAAATTTACCATGCTTCAGTACAAATGGACAGCCAAAAAAAGTTCCATAGACGAGAAATACATTTATTTTGTCAAATAATTTATAAAAACTGTACAGTTATAGAATGTTTGTTATTCTGTTTTTGACTACCTAAGATTTAGGAAAATATCCCACAACCTTTCTTGTATTTTTGAACAGTGAAGGCATCTCTCTTCCCTCTAGTGTATACCTGAAGTGAAATATCTTTTTTCAGGAGTTACTTATATTACTAAATAGATAAGAAGTGTGAGAATATGATAAGACTAAATGTGAGAGTGATTTGATGAGATTTTTCTAAGTTAAAAAAAAAATAAAATTTTAGGGATTCTGAAACAAAGGATTCTTGTCAGATAACATCAATATATTGCCAAATGATGATATAATTAAATATGGTTTTAGTTTATCATTCTAAGACCTAGCTCCTTTCCAAATTAGCTCTTTTCTTTTTCTGTCCTCTTGTTCCTTTAATGGTTACTTCTCTCATACTTCCAGTCACTGCCTTATTACTTTTATAAGTAAAGAGTAATTTTGGCTAATGAATAAAAAGTGGTTAGTATTGGCTATACAAGGTCTTGGCTCAAAGAAATCTATTGACACAATTTAACAAATCCTAATGTTTCAGTTAGAAATTCTAAAAATCTATATGCAGATATGCAATATTTAGTATTGTTTTGGAAATGCAAATTCATTAATTGAATATTCCCAGGTTGATAATCAGAAAACTATCATATGATCTCTTATCCAGAGTGCTTTAATACAGAACATTTATAAGCTGAAAACACCACAAATAATGTGTAATTTTTTTGCTGCCTTGCCTTTGCATTTTTTTCTCAGATATAGGGAGAAAATAAAGCAAGGACAAAATAAGAAAGACTTCCCTTGAAAAGTGCAAACATTAGTAATTTTCCCACCATCCAGTTGGTAACAGGCAATCCCTCAAAGGGAGCTATGTGCATTTTTACTTAGTGGAGATAGAATCTTCTATCATTTCCCAAGGGAAAAGGCTATAAAATATTGATGTTCTGAAGGGGAGTATAAAATAACACAAACGCTTTCCCACTCCTTCACTGATAGCTCTGCTTCCTTTTGCTGAGCGTGTTCTCATACCAGCCATCTCCTCAGGGGAGGCTGTGGTACTTCCCTTTGCAGCTGATTTACCCTAGTTTCCATTCAAAATTCCTGCAGAGCTGGCCATTCAGCTGTATGGAAAAACTATACTGCTTCTGCCAGGCATCTCTCCTACCCAGAGGCATTCAATTCAAGGAGGATAACTAGTAGGTCAATAAAGTTACCAGACTCTAAATTTTTTTTCAGCAAAGGGGTGAGCAGAGAGGTATTTCCTTCTAGAGGTATGAATCCATTGCACATTCTACTTCCACATGTCAAAGAAGCACTTATTTCTCTGATCATTAATTTGACCAATTTAATTTTTTAATCTAACATAGGAAACTTGTAATGCAAATAATTATCTATAGTCAAGTCTGAATTGAAAGAATTTGTTTTCTCACATTTGCCCTTTTCTTCACTGCTTTTGAAACTCAGGTCAAATCTAACGAAAGTGTATGGGAGGCAAAGGAAGACATTGCTTTTATGCTTTTCTACTAATGTGATGTTATAAAGGAAGACTAAGCCGTTCCTGAGCAAACAGAAACTATTTTACATAAACAGTAGCAAAACGGAGTGTTTTGGCAAAAACTGTGGTAGACCCTTGATGGGAGTGTCATTGTATAACAAATGTTTCTTTAACTCAACTCTAACTCTATATAAAGGCTACTTAATACATGAAATGCTTAGGCCAATTGAAATATTCATTAATTCAGCAATGTCATTTGGTAAAAATTACAGCTCATTCTGAAGGAAACACCTGCTCTATAAATATATTCAATAAAAATATTTTCTTGAAATGTGATTACTTCAAGAGTATACAATCATTAAGTGGATGGGAAAAGAACTAGGGAGACATAAAAGTGTGGCAAGACTTTTTTACCAACTTCTTTTGATCATTTTAGTAAACAAAGGCTGCAACGTTTGGCCATGCACTAAAGTGGTTGTAAAATTACAAGATCAGATTTGTTTTTTTTTTTAATCTTTTAATTGAGGCTCAAAACTGAATACTAATTGTGCTGTACGAAGCAAAATAGCACTTAATCCCTTGTCATTTTATGAAAGACCGTTGGGCACTCCTTACGTGCCAGATGTGACACTGAATGCTTTTCACACTTTGGCTCGTGCAGTTTTCATAGCATGAGATGTGGGATATCAGCACCATTTGCTGGTGGGTAATTGGAGTTCAGCTAGCTCAAGTGGACAACCCATGGTCTGGCAGTGTGGAGATGTCAGATCCCACATTTTAATGCATGCTGCCATTTGTCAGCAGACGATGAGGTCTGAGGTGAGATTGTGCATGTCTGAAGGCAAGTTTCTCTATTTATCCATCCTATGAACACAGGCAGTTGCTTCCCATTCTTGGGTCTCTCAGAAATAAAAAATCTCTCCCTTTAACCAGATTCAATTAATGCAGAATACCTGTGAAGAAGGAAGTCACAATTTCCTTCTTAACATTTTTGGAATAATTTTTTTAAATCATATGGGGAATTAAAAACCAAAGCTAAGCAGATGGTGAGCCAGAAATGAATATAAAGTTGACAAATAGAATCATCAACCAAAGTATCACTGGAGACACTCGAGGGATTTAGCTCCACTGAGGCAATCATGCTGAGTCATTTTTTTTCTCTTTTCATTTCTAACTATTTTGATATTTTAATTTCTAGTTTATAACAACATTGTGCTTTTATCTAAAGGAAATATGGCAAGCCTCTACTTATATTTATAACTACTATGTGGAGAAGTGCTAAATATTATGAAAAATTTTTAAAGGATGACAACAAATTTCTGTACTATTTCTCCTAAAATATTTATATTTAAGAATGAAATCCACTCAAAGACAAAATATGTTATTAAATGGTTTATATATATGGCATGTGATTTTTTCCTTCTATTCCATGGTGAAATATACATTCTATTAATATTGATTCTTAGTGAATAAATGTTCAAAACCAATTTGGTATAATTTAGTGAGAGATGGGTAATTGGAGAAAAGTGTCACATATATCGGAAACTATGTTAGAAACTTTGATCACTTGTTTCATTTAATCCTAATAAGAACTTTGCGATGTAAGCAGTATTTATAGTTTTTTTTATTGTTTTTTTTTTAAGAAAAGAATGCTTCTAAAATTTAAATAATTGGGAGCAGATGTTGCTCAGTGGTTGAGTACCTGCTTCCCAGGTACATGATTCTGGGTACAATCCCTGTTGCCTCCTAAAAAATTAATAAAAATAAAAATAAATGTTAAATAAAATGCTTTCAATCTTGTAATCAGGTAAGAAGTTAAGTAAAAATCAGACACACTGGCTTAAAAATCTTTCCATGACACCACACTGTTATACATTCTGATTTCGTTGAGCATGAAGGATTTTGGTATGTTTGCTGAACCACATTGAAAAAATAAACATGGAGGGTTATAGACAAAATTACTTAAGGTGTTTGTCCTTTAATTATTAACATTAAATTTTCCTAAAGTAATTATTTTTTACCATTGTTCATTCTTCTTCAGAGCCTAAAACCAATGTGACATTGAAAAAGAGATACTTTGGTAACTAGATAGGAAAGTGAAAGTAATTGATGATGGGCTTGGGTTGGGAGCAAAATAAAAAGCTAGTAATCACAGGTGGAATTCAGGTTAAATTATACTTTATAACAAATTGTGTGTTCAATTTATAACAAGTTAAGTTCTGTGTTGAATACTCACATAGAATGAAGAAGAATTTGCCTTCAAGAAGTTTCCAGTCTAGTAGGGGAATTCCTGTCTCTGAACAAGAGTTTCATTACCAAACCAGGTTTTCCTGGAGAGGACTTAGAATTTTACTTCTACAGAATAAAGCAAAAATTCCTCTCCTTCACTTATGTATCTTTTCTCTGCTCCTACATCTTAAAGTCTAAATTAACACTCCTTAACATAATCAGTAAGGCCCTGGTTCATCATCTGTTTCCATCATCTCTCAGTAGGATTATTATCTATGGCACATTCTCCATACCTGCAACTCTTGTTAATGGCCACCTATCAATATCTCAACAGTTCTATAGTTTCTCCTTTCTATAGTTTCTCTTTCCGTCTGCACACAATCTTCTCTATCCTAGAATGCTTTTCTCTTCGCTAATATGGGTCAGGCTGCTAATTAATCTTTGCAGTTGTAATTCTTCTTTTTTCTGAGAATATATTTACCAGCTTTTCTTGCAATTATATATAGCCAGGGCTATGACTAATTCTAGACAAGGAAATGGAAATACAACTGATGGAAGCCATTTCTGAGCCAAGGTTTTTAAGGAAAGGGTTTTTTTATTTCTTTTTTTGTTTGTTTGTTTGTTTTTTTCTTTTCTGTTTACTGCCAGCCAGATACAGACAAAAAAAATTACTGAAGAATGGGCCTGGGGTCTCTGAATTATCCAAGGAGAAATGTTACCTACAAACCCAGAATAACCCAGAAAGACTCTAGCAAGTGTGAAAGATACTTCCATAATGTTTGCAATATAACATATAATTAGATCTATTTGTTACTTCATTCTAGCTTCTCTAACCAATATCAACTACAGAATTTTTTTTTTTTTTTTTTTTTTTTTTTTTTTTTTTTTATTTTATTTTATTTTTTATTGACTTTGTAATAATATTACATTAAAAATATATATGTGAGGTCCCATTCAACCCCACCCCCCCACCCCGCCTCTCCCCCCCCCCCCCAGCAACACTCATTCCCATCATCATGACATATCCATTGGATTTGGTAAGTACATCTTTGGGCACCTCTGCACCTCATATACATTGGTTCACATCATGGCCCATACTCTCCTCTATTCCATCAAGTAGGCCCTGTGAGGATTTACAATGTCCGGTGATTACCTCTGAAGCACCATCCAGGGCAGCTCCATGTCCCGAAGACGCCTCCACCTCTCATCTCTTCCTGCCTTTCCCCATACCCTTTGTCCATTATGTCCCCTTTTCCCAATCCAATGCCACCTCTTCTATGTGGACACTGGATTGGTTGTGTCCATTGCACCTTTATGTCAAGAGGAGGCTCAGATTCCACCTGGATGCTGGATGCAATCCTCCCATTTTCAGTTGTAATCACTCTAGGCTCCATGTGTGGTGGTTGTCCTTCTTCACCTCCATCTTAGCTGAGTGTGGTAAGTCCAATAAATCAGATTGTAGGTGCTGGAGTCTGTTGAGGCTCAGGATCTGGCTATCACATTGTCAGTCCAGAGATTCAAATCCCCTAAATATATCTTAAACCCCAACATTAACTGCACCTCCAGCACATTAGCATGGAAGTCTTATGAAGGGAGATCCCATCTGAGTCCAGATTCATCACACATAAACACCATTTCCAAAGAGGGGCCATCTGCCCTGGTAGTTAACCCCATCGGCCATGACCATAACTCCCATGGGTCTCTTTAGCCCTCAAAGGAACCAATATCTGGGGGTTGTATCTGCTTTATCTGTCTCTCTAACTCTGCTCAGTTGTGCATGAGGGCAAACCTTCTGCCAGCCTCCAGACTCTTTTTTAGAAACTCGTAGCCATATAAACTCATTTCTCCTTTCCATTTCCCCCTTACTTTAGGTCAAACAGCATTTTAAAGTCATGGTATTTTATGTAGACATGGATATTCTGCTGATCCGCATTGAACCTTCCGTATAAGGTCATTTTCCAGTTGCATCATCAGTTGGTAGTTGATAGTGGTCCCTCGTTGCCAGGGAGGCTCATCCCCGGGTGTCATGTCCCACGCTGGGGGGAAGGCATTGCATTTACATGCTGAGTTTGGCTTCGAGACTGGCCACATTTGAGTAACATGAAGGCTGACAGAAGGAAATTCCCAGGCACAAAGTTGCTCTAGGCCTTGTTCTTATTTTGGGTTTATCAGCTCACAAGCATAGTCATTAGTATCAGGGGCTCACTGTTGAACCCTCACTCCCTCCTGGTCCCCACCACTGTACCTGGGGGACTGTTGCTGCTCCCCTAGGGACCACGACAGAGCACCACTGGCCAGGAACCCAGTACCCCCCCTACTGTGGTTTTTAATTGTTGCCACTATGAGTATATCCAAACATTACCATGCACCCTGGACATATGATCTGTACAGCTCCCTGTCAGTCATATATCACCTGTCATTGGTATCCCATACCAGTATCCCTCCATTGCCATTGTTGAAACACTCTGTGATCCAGAACTCCCCGAAATTTGAAGCCCAATATAATGTCATGGTCCCTTACTAGGGAATGGCATATAGCGATGGGTTTAAAGGATAGATAAAGAACTTGGATAAAGTTAGATAAAGAACTTAGATAAAGAATGTTGACTTGAAAAAATTCCACATCCTATCTTTTTCTTTTTTTTCCCCCCCCCTAATTATTCAGCTTTTCTTCACAGGAGTCCTAGACCACAGCAATGTATATATATAATATACAGCACTCCCACACATCCACCAGAAAACCTTTTCCCTTCCACAGTGATACTCTTACGCCCTATTCATATCATATTTACTTAAAGTGATGTACAGAGTCTGAGACATTAGCTTTGTAACAAGGTGACATCTGTATTTACATTATGGTGCATACTTTAGGATACACAGTTCTTTACATTTTTAGTTATCCTATGTTTTACATTATGGTTTACATTATCAGTCTGTCATCTCCTATATGTTATGGTGTAATATTACATGTTTTATATCCATCCTTGTGTACTCTCAAGAAACTCCTCTCTTACCCCCCATTTACTTTGGTTCCACACATTTAACGTCCATTTTCCCTTCCACCTTAGTGCCCTCAGTGATAGCCAACCTCCGTTTCCTGAGGAGCCACTTCCAGAGATAGATGGAATAGTGTTCAGGGCCTAACTTGCTCAACTGCCCCAATGCCCTGGGAGCCACCCTTTCTCTCGAGGGATACAGTTCCCTCTATTGGATGGCATTAGTCCTCCCCAGGATGTGGGTCCACCCCCACTCTCACTACTTGGGTTTCTACCCCATGGTGTCACCCACTCTGGCAGAATGAGCATTTAGACATTCCCCAGGAGCCCGTCCTGCATCAGACCCTCCCCTCCGAGCATTCTAAACAGGTAACCCTCTTTATTATATTTTGATATGATTTTCTCGGCATTTTACTCTCCACCAACCCCTGACCCTCTCCTGGTTCGTATGCTACCCCTCCCTCCCCCCACTTTTGGGCAACGTTACCCACCCGTCCCTCCCCAGCCACCCTCAAACCCGCAAAGCCCCAAGCAAAGGCAACCCCTTGCCCCCCTTTTATCTCTTCTTTGTGTTCATACTTACCACCATCTCGTCTTAAATTCCACCCCTGCAGACATCGGCTCATATCCTTCCTCCACCCTCCGATTTCCTGCAAGCCTATCGTTCAGTCTCTTGCTATCTAGGGCAGCTTGTTTATTTCATATCATTGAGGTCATGTAGTATTTGTCCTTCAATGTCTGGGTTGCTTCACTCAACATAAGGTTCTCAAGATTCATCCATGTTATCACATGTGTTTGTAGTGTGTTTGTTCTTACAGCCGAGTAGTATTCCATTGTGTGTATATACCACATTTTATTGATCCACTCGTCTGTTGATGGGCATTTGGGTTGATTCCAACTTTTGGCAATAGTGAACAATGCTGCTATGAACATTGGTGTACATATATTGGTTTGTGTTCTTGTTTTCAGTTCTGCTGGGTATATTCCCAGCAGTGGTATTGCT
The DNA here is from genome assembly GCF_030445035.2 of Dasypus novemcinctus. NCBI lineage: Eukaryota > Metazoa > Chordata > Mammalia > Cingulata > Dasypodidae > Dasypus > Dasypus novemcinctus. The sequence continues at coordinate 21,750,138 of NC_080674.1, forward strand.
GGGTCATATGGCAAATCTATGGCTAGTTTTTTGAGAAACCGCCATACTGTTCTCCAGAATGGTTGGATCCTTCTGCATTCCCACCAGCAGTGGATGAGTGTTCCCCTTCCTTCACATCCTCTCCAGCACTTGTATTCTTCTGTTTTTTTCATAGCTGCCAATCTTATGGGTGTAAGATGGTATCTCATTGTGGTTTTGATTTGCATTTCCCTGATAGCTAGAGATTTGGAACATTTTTTCATGTGCTTTCTTGCCATTTGTATTTCTTCTTCGGAGAAGTGTCTGTTTAAGTCTTTTTCCCATTTTTTAAATGGATTGTTTATCTTTTTATTTTCAAGATGTAGGAGTTCTTTATATATGCAAGTTATAAGTTTCTTATCAGATATCTGATTGCCAAATATTTTCTCCCACTGTGTGGGCTCCCTTTTTACTTTCTTGACAAACTCCTTTGAGGTGCAGAAGGCTTTAATTTTGAGGAAGTCCCATTTATCTATTAGTTCTTTTGCTGCTCGTGCTTTTGGTGAGATATTCATAAATCCATTACCTATTACAAGGTCCTGTAGATGTTTCCCTACACTGCTTTCTAAGGTTTTTATGGTCTTGGCTTTTATATTTAGGTCTTTGATCCATCTTGAGTTGATCTTTGTATAAGGTGTGAGATGGTAATCCTCTTTCATTCTTCTACATATGGCTATCCAGTTCTCCAGACACCATTTGTTGAATAGGCCACTCTCTCCCAGTTGAGAGGGTTTGGTGGCTTTATCGAATATTATGTGGTTGTATATGTGAGGTTCTATATCAGAGCTTTCAATTCGATTCCATTGGTCTATATGTCTCTCCTTATGCCAATACCATGCTGTTTTCACCACCGTAGCTTTATAGTATGTTTTGAAGTCAGGTAGTGTGATTCCTCCAATTTCGTTTTTCTTTTTCAGTATGTCTTTGGCTATTCGGGGTCTCTTTCCTTTCCAAATAAATTTCATAGTTAGTTTTTCTAGTTCCTTAAAGAAGGCTGCATTGATTTTTATTGGGATTGCATTGAATATGTAGATCAATTTTGGTAGGATAGACATCTTAATAATGTTCAGTCTTCCTATCCATGAACAAGGAATAGTCTTCCATTTATTTAGGTCTTCTTTGATTTCCTTGAACAATCTTGTATAGTTCTCAGTGTATAAGTTCTTTACCTCTTTAGTTAAATTTATTCCTAAGTATTTGATTTTTTTATTTACTATTGTGAATGGTATTTGTTTCTTGATTTCCTCCTGATCTTGCTCATTATTGGTGTACAGAAATGCTACTGATTTTTGCGCATTGATCTTATAACCTGCGACTTTACTAAACTCATTTATGAGTTCTAGAATCTTCGTTGTAGATCTCTCAGGGTTTTCTATGTATAGGATCATGTCATCTGCAAATAATGAAATTTTGACTTCTTCCTTTCCAATTTGAATGCCTTTTATTTCTGGTTCTTGCCTCAGTGCTCGAGCAAGTACTTCTAAGACAATGTTAAATAGGAGCGGCGACAGTGGGCATCCTTGTCTTGTTCCTGAGTTTAGAGGGAAGGAGTCTAGGATTTCTCCATTGTAAACAATATTGGCTTTAGGTTTTTCATATATACTCTTTATCATGTTCAAAAAATTTCCTTGTATTCCAATCATTTGGAGTGTTTTTATCAAGAAAGGGTGCTGTATTTTGTCAAATGCTTTTTCTGCATCAATAGATATAATCATGTGATTTTTTTCCTTCAATCTGTTTATATGGTGTATTACGTTGATTGATTTTCTTATGTTGAACCATCCTTGCATACCTGGGATGAATCCCACTTGGTCGTGGTGTATAATTCGTTTAATGTGTTGTTGAATACGATTAGCAAGTATTTTGTTAAGTATTTTTGCGTCTAGGTTCATTAGAGAAATTGGTCTGTAATTTTCCTTTCTTGTGATGTCTTTGTTTGGCTTTGGTACTAGGGTAATGTTGGCATCATAGAAGGAGTTGGGTAATGTTCTTTCTGTTTCGATGGTTTGGAATAGTTTCAGCAGGATTGGTGTCAGTTCTTTCCGGAATGTTTTATAGAATTCACCTGTGAAGCCATCTGGCCCTGGGCTCTTCTTAGTTGGGAGATTTTTAATAACTGATTCTATCTCTCTGCTTGTGATTGGTTTGTTAAGATCATCAATTTCTTCTTTTGTCAATATGGGCTGTTTATGTGTTTCTAGGAATTTGTCCATTTCCTCTAGATTGTCATTTTTGTTGGAATATAGTTTTTCAAAATATCCTCTTATGATAGTCTTTATTTCTGTGGGGTCAGTGGTGATATCGCCTTTCTCATTTCTTATTTTGTGTATTTGCATCTTCTCTCTTTTTTTCTTTGTTAGTGTTGCTAAAGGTTTGTCAATTTTGTTAATCTTCTCAAAAAACCAGCTCTTGGTCTTGTTTATCTGTTCAAGTGCTTTCTTATTTTCTATTTCATTTAGTTCTGCTCTTATCTTTGTTATTTCCTTCCTTCTTCTTCCTGTTGGGTTACTTTGTTGTTGTTTTTCTAATTCCTTCAAATGTGCAGTTAGTTCTTCAATTTTTGCTCTTTCTTCTTTTTTGATATATGATTTTATGGCTATAAACTTCCCTCTCAGTACTGCTTTTGCTGCATCCCATAAATTTTGGTATGTTGTGTTATCATTATCATTTGTTTCAAGGTAGTCATTGATTTCTTTTGAGATTTCCTCTTTGACCCACTGTTTTTCTAAGAGTGTGTTGTTTAATTTCCAAATCGTGGTGTGAAATCTGGGCTTCTTTCCCTTGCAAATCTCCAGCTTGACTCCACTGTGGTCAGAGATAATGTTTTGTATGATTTCAATCTTTCTGAATTCGTTCAGCCTTTCTTTGTGGCCTAGCATATGATCTATCTTGGAGAATGATCCATGTGCGCTTGAGAAAAATGTATATCCTGCTGTGTTTGGGTGTAGCGATCTATATATGTCTATTAGATCGAGCTCCTCTAATATACTATTCAGATGTTTTGTGTCTTTGGTGATTCTCTTTTGAGATGTTCTGTCCAGAATTGATAGTGGTGTATTAAAATCCCCCACTATAATTGTAGATGTATCTATTCTTTCACTTAGTTTTTCCAGCGTTTGCCTGACGTATTTAGAGGCACCCTTGTTAGGGGCATAGATATTTATGATTGTTCGATCTTCTTGACAGATTTTCCCTTTGACTAAAATGTAGTATCCTTCTTTGTCTCTCACAATTGTTTCACATTTAAAGTCTATTTTGTCTGATATTAATATAGCTACTCCTGCCTTTTTTTGGTTATTGTTAGCTTGTATGATTGTTTTCCAGCCTTTCACTTTCAATCTCCATGCGTCTCTGGGTCTAAGATGTGTCTCTTGTAGACAGCATATGGATGGGTCATATTTCCTTATCCAGTGTCCCAGTCTGAATCTTTTGATAGGTGAGTTTAATCCATTGACATTCAGTGTTATTACTATCAAGGAATTATTTGTGTTAGCCATATTTTGATTGGATTTGTGTTTGTCATATTTTGTTTGTATATTTTTTTTTTGTCTTTTTTTTTTGTTGTTGTTGGTCTTATACTCTCCTCCAACTTTGCCTTTCCTGTTTTTTCCTTTCTTCCTGCAGAACTCCCTTTAGAATTTCTTGAAGGGGAGGTTTCTTGTTGGTATACTCTTTCAGTTTCTGTTTGTCTGCGAATATTTTGAACTCTCCATCATGTTTGAATGCTAGTTTAGCTGGATAGAGTATTCTTGGTTGGAAATTTTTTTCCTTTAGTACCTTGACTATATCATACCACTGTCTTCTTGCCTCCATGGTTTCAGAAGAGAAATCAGCACTTAATCTAATTGAGCTTCCCTTGTATGTGATGGTTTTCTTTTCTCTTGCTGCTTTTAGGATCTTCTCTTTGTCTTGAGCATTGGATAATTTGACAAGTATATGTCTTGGGGTGGGCCTGTTGGGGTTTATGACTTGTGGAGTGCGCTGTGCTTCTTGGATATGTACATCTGTCTCTTTCAGTAGATTTGGGAAGTTTTCAGTCATTATTTCCTGCAACACTCTTTCTGACCCCTTTCCCTTCTCTTCACCTTCTGGAATGCCTATAATACGTATGTTTGAGCGTTTTGCATTGTCATTCAGGTCCCTAAATCCTAATTGGATTTTTTCTATCTTCTTATTGACCCCTTCTACTATCTGTTTGATTTCTGATGTACTGTCTTCCACATCACTAATTCTCTGCTCTGTCTCTTCTAGTCTGCTGATATTTGCTGCAAGTGTATTTTTGATTTCTTGAACTGTGGTGTTCATTCCCATCATATCTGTTATGTTTTTGCGTATGTCTGCAATTTCCCCTCCAAGTGATGTCTTCATGTTGTTAACCTCTTTCATTACTGCTTCAAATTTGTCGGTGATAAATGTTCTGAGATCTTTCATTGCTTGTGCCAAGTTTTGCTCCCCTTCGTGATTATTGGTTTGTTGATTGGATTCAGCCATGTTTTCCTGATTATTGGTTTGGTTCGTAGATTTTTGTTGCTTTCTGGTCATCTCTTTATTTTGACGAATTTAATCAGTTCCTTAGCTTCTTTGTCTGCTCTTGGAGGTTAATTAGTTGTTATTTTTGCACAGGTGTTATATCTTCTCTTTGTCACTTTTTTCTTCTTATTCTAGTTACTTGTTGTTGGTTAAGTTCACTTTAGAGGAAAGTATTAGTGTTGGGGAAAGGCAATTGTGTAAGCAAGGGAAAAGTGTAAAGTTGTATTGGTGATGTATGTTAATAAAGCAGGAATATGAGATCTGGAAGGATGGAGGTTAGATTCATGTAGATTGTATAGAGTTATAGCTGTAGGTAGAGTACCTTTTATGAAGTTGATGACTGAATTTGGGAGGAATATGGTATGAACTACACAGCTATTGTTTTCATGAGAGAGGGAAAAAGAAAAGAAAGGTAATAGTTTCAAGAGTGGATAATAGACAGAAAACAGAACAAAGGTATTAGAAATTAAGAGTTAGACACTTTGTGGATCAAAGAACGGGAGGTGGGGGGTGGAATATAGGAGAGACAGTAGATGATAGTGGATATCAAGATGCAGGGGAAGGGGGATAGTGTAGGTAGCCTAAATCAGTTCACACAGAAATGAGGCAGTGGAGGATGGGAAAACCCAGCAAATGTGAGGTGTTCCCTGTAGCACCTATTGTGCTATTGAATTAAAGTAAAAATAAGTGGAAGATGAGGGACAAGAGGGAAAGAGAAAACCGAAAAAAAAAAACTAATTATAATAAAGAAAAAAGAAAGGCAAGAAGAAAGGAAGAAAGAAAAAGAGGATGGGCAAACGGTGGGGAACAGATAGGGAGAAGAGAGATACAGGTACACACGTGTCACAATTGCAACACTATCTAAAACAACAACTTCCCCCCGCTTTGCCCTAAAACCCCCCCATCTGTCTGCCCAAATGGGTCTGCAAGCGCCTCCCTTCCCACAAACCCCCAATAGGCCGCCCAGGGCCCACGAACTCCCCAGTACTGCAGATGCTCAAAAAAAAAAAAAAAAATTAAGTAAAATAAATTAAAAAAACAAACAAACAAACAAACAAACAAACAGAAAAACAGAAACCCCTCCGCAGGCCCGGCTCCGCCCGCCGTGGAGGCTTGGACCGGCTCTGCCCGGCTCCTCACGTCGCCTTGGCCTGGCTCAGCTCCGCTCGCTACAGCGGCCCAGCCGGCTCCGGCGTCCACCTCCCGCCCCCGCGGCCTGGACCGGCCCTGCCCGGCTCCGTACCCGCGGCCTGACCCGGGCCCGCCCGGCTCCAAACGCTACCGCGGCCCGCAGCCGGGGCCTGCACCGGCCCCGCCCGGCTCCAAGCGCTACCGCGGCCCGCAGCCGGGGCCTGCACCGGCCCCGCCCGGCTCCAAGCGCTACCGCGGCCCGCAGCCGGGGCCTGCACCGGCCCCGCCCGGCTCCAAGCGCTACCGCGGCCCGCAGCCGGGGCCTGCACCGGCCCCGCCCGGCTCCAAGCGCTACCGCGGCCCGCAGCCGGGGCCTGCACCGGCCCCGCCCGGCTCCAAGCGCTACCGCGGCCCGCAGCCGGGGCCTGCACCGGCCCCGCCCGGCTCCAAGCGCTACCGCGGCCCGCAGCCGGGGCCTGCACCGGCCCCGCCCGGCTCCAAGCGCTACCGCGGCCCGCAGCCGGGGCCTGCACCGGCCCCGCCCGGCTCCAAACGCTACCGCGGCCTGCAGCCGGGGCCTGCACCGGCCCCGCCCGGCTCCAAACGCTACCGCGGCCCGGCTCGGCCTGGCTCGGCCCCGCCCGGCCCCGCTCACCGCCGGCGCAGCGCGGCCCGGATCCGGCGTCCGCTGCTGCGGCCCGGCCTGGCTCAGCCCCACCGAGCGGGGCTAGATGCCTCGTCTCCGCCTACCCAAGGAGGGAATCCTCTACAGGTAGCTGGGATCTCCGTGTATATTTCACAGACGAATCCTCTCTGTTACCTTCCCTCCAAATCGATGTCCAGACACCTCCGGACCAGCAAAAATCCCGAAACAATCCGGTCCCAAAGAGTCTCCAACGCCGCCCAGCCGATTCCCTGCAGAAGACTCTAACAGGGATGTTCACTCAGCCGCCATCTTGCCCCCCTCCCCTCTACAGAATTTTTATTTGTTTACAGAAAACAACAAAGATAACCATCATTTTCTAGGTAAAGTATTGTTAAATCCACTTCTCCACATCCAGACCAAACCAAGTAGCTGTAGAAAGGAGTAGAAAATAAGAGATATTGTAAAGAAAGCATCAACAGGGTGTAATGTTGAATTTGATAGTCTGAAGTGATGGGGGATAGAGCCAGGCAATAATGGAAAGGATCCTCTTAAAATGGCTTCTAGGTTTAAAGTAAAAGTGACATATTTGAGGGGTGAAGCCAATAAAATTCTCATTTCGACCTATTGCATTTCAGATGGAACATACAATTATATATATCCAAGCCCTCTTTGAAAATATCAGGACATTTAATATAAAAGTTGAGATGAAGATATACTCCTGATTGATCTGAAAAAAGTTGGCAAATTTGTAGAAGAAAATGAAATTTGCAAAGGGAAATTATAAGGTGTTAAGGGTTGAATTGTGTCCCCAAAAAGATATGTTGAAGCCCTAACCCTTAGAGTCTCAGGATATGACCTTATTTGGAAATAGCATCCCTGCAGATGGTATAAATTACATAATGATGATGTCATACTGAACTAGGGTGGGACCCTAATCCAATATTACTTGGGTTCCTATGTCAGACGGACAAAGGGAAGAATGCCATGTTACAAATGGGGCAAAAGTAAAGTACTACAGCACCAAGTCAAGAAACCAATTTTGTTCAGCAAACAGCAGAACCTAGAAGATGCACAGAAGAATTCTCACTTACAGATGTCAGAGGATACAATGCCCTATTGAAAAACTGATTTTGAACTTTTAGTCTCCAGGGCTGTGAGACAATAAATCTCCTTTATGCAAGCCACCAAGTTTGTGGTACTTTGTTAGCCCTAGAAAATTAACATGTAAGGAAATATGGCTAAAAACAGAATCTTGAGAAGCAATGCTTTGAAAGTTTTAAGAAGAAGGGCCAATTAAAAAGCAAAACAAATTGCTTGAAAGATAGTAAAACCGATATAGTTTTTTACTATAGAAGCCAACAAATTTTTAAATAAGTCATAGCAGAGATGATCTAATATGAACAATTCTGTAAAAGCTGATAGAGAATGAATTAAAACTATTGTGTTAGGCACTGGTATGAGTATGTACCCTCTAGAGCAGGGATATTTGTCTGTTTTTTGAGTTGCCATATTCCCAGAACCTAGGATTCTGCCTGGTACATAGGAAATAATAAATATTTGCTAAATTAGGAGATTGAAATGGTCTCTGTGTAGAATTTCAGGCAGACACTAGATTACTGGGTCTTAGGAGAGGTAACTCAGAACAAGTAACCTTGAGTTTGAGCATCTCAAGTTTTAGCTGAGAGTATGAGCATCTGTGGAGTGGAGGTTTCAGAAAAGTGGAGGACACTTTATAAAGCATTTCCCATTAGAGACCTTAATATGAAATAACTAAAATTGTGACTGAATGTACCAAAGTAGCAAGTTAAATACAGCAAATTGTGTATCTTGATGAAGTGGTTGGTATAATCTGTAAGAAAGCCATCAGGTAGCACAGTGCCTGGAACATAGAAAAAAATTAATAAAGGATTCCTGATGTAAGGAATGAAATACTGAAGGCAATGGTAGAATAGTTATCAGGCCAACTGGAAATAGTTTATATTTTCAGTGAGTTAAATCCTCTCTGGCTGCTGAGTGTAGGTATGTGACCTAGGTTCTCCTAATCAGACCAATTGTCTTTAATCCTCCATGGAGAAAAGAGCGATATGATTCGAGGACAAATTTTTTGTGAAATGAGTATATTGGGAAGAATGTCAGTGTGTCAGAGGTGCCGCAAGCATTCAGGGGAAGCAGGAGTAAAGTCCCTACAGAGTGTCCCCTTCATGTCCCCTTCACCCCTTGGCTATTGAAACCTGCAAGCAGTCTGTGCCCTAAATCTGAGGGGTTTGCATCAATCCGGCTGCACAGTCAACATGCTGATGCTCTGGCTGGCCTGGGGATTCTTCCAGCTACCTAAGATTCTTTAAGAAAGTAGTTTCTGCTTAACCAACAAAAATGGATTCTGTTGTATGCATTTGAGATATCAAAGTGAAGAGACAAATCAGACACTAGTAGCCCATAACCATATTAAAATTTTAAAAAAAGCAAAAACCTAAATTCACTATAAGGATGGAAATTCAGCTAAAACTGTCATTTTTGCCCATTATGCTATCATTCAAATGGCTGAATATGATCATCTGCTAACCTGTCAGTGCCCACTTCATCCAAATCTTCCGGTGATATAAGAAGAAACTCTATCATGTTCTACTCTATTATCCCAGGGATAGGAACAATACCTGGTACACACATACAAATATTCAGTAAATATAGGCTGAATGAATTAAGGAGTTAATGAATGTATTTTCAAAACTCATGTTCACCAGAGCAGATATGGCGTAACAACACAACATCACCCTTACCTGTGCCCTGAATCTCAGGCTCGCAAACCCCTAGTTCCACTGCATGAACTATCAAGCTTAAGCATGGCTAAGGCTGACCCTGCATGTTATATTGTTAAAAAAGGTTGACAAGTCAGAACAGTCCCTGGCCTAGGTCAAATATATGGATATTCCCTATGGGAGAACCGTGGACGTATGCTGCGTCCTACTGAACTAGCAGCAGGACTCTCCCCAGAAGAAGAAATAGGGGAGACTCAGCTGGAACTGTTCCTAAGAACCCCATAATGGGGCCTGTTGACATTTCAAAGAAAGAGGCACCAAACACCAGGGCCATCAGGCCTTAAACATTTATTAGCGGAATATACCGAGAGCTGTAGCTACTTCTCATGGTTGACAGCAAGATGTCAAAAAGTTCAACTTAGTATGTTCACGCCCATGGCAACTGCTTTTTAGATTACATAGGCCTGGCAGTCACAGGTGGCTGAATGTCAGAAGTTTTCATGGAAGTTTTGGGAAAACATCTTGGAATGTGCTCTTTTCTTAAAACAAGATGCACTTGGGGATATCAAAACTAAAATCCAATAGTAGCTTTATTTAGGGATTCACTGAAGGCTAACTTTCATGAACTATTTAATGACCATCATCATTATTATCATCATCATCGACAATAAATACCTCTAAGATTTCAAAGTTTTTAAGTAAGCTGTCATATGTGGAAACATCAATAACCAACCACACTGGGGATTTTTAGTCCATATCTTAAGTATTTGCTTATATACATTATTATGGTGCTTATATCAGTGTTCCCCCATCTGATGTACATTATATATTAATACTATTAAATACATATACATAGCTACAGGTGGTATGAAGTGAAAAAAATAGGAAGATCTATTTCACTCCACTTCTAGAAATTGAAGTAAAATTTCAAATTGCCAGAAATCATTGTTAATTGCTTCCATTGATTGTTCCATTCTATCATGGGAAGCCACCTTGCCTTCCCATCCCCACTGTACTGTAAAGTGAGGCATTATTGGACTCATCAATTGTCAAATTGAAACTGAAACAAATTTCCCACTCTGATGCCCCTGTGAATACTCTACAGCTTACTTCTTCTTAGTCTGATATTATTTAACTTCCATTCACTATTCCAATGCTAATAAATGTGGCTATTTCATCTTAACATAATCTATTGATAAAAATGACAGGACACACTGTACATCTTTTTTTATTATTATTACATTTGCTTTTGTCCTGAAAGCAGATGCTAAAAGTAAAATAAAGTATGCCATTAAGGAAAGAGAAGTTGCACATCCACAATAATTCATAATAAATTAGTTTTCCATAAGTAATGCTTAATTTTGAAATCAGAAAATTATAATTATACTCATTTCTAACACTGTGATGATGATTTAGGGAAGAAGCTTAAATATAAAATAGGAAAGAAAAACCCAGATATTTCCAGATGATACTATTTAGTATATTTCTCATAAATTGCTAAGGGAACAAAATAAGATAATGATTTTATGTTTGTGCTACATTGAGACATTCTAATAGTGAATCACTTTGGGAAGAAAAGGATTATCCAAAGTTAAATAGCTCAGCAGAAGGTAACCACAGCAATTTGCTTTTTCTGTTGTTTAATATGAAGATAAAATTGTTTTGCATCATAAAACTCTTTGTAATCCCACAGCTCCCTGCTCAGAATCTGAAAAATATTAGTTCTTAATTACTCTATGTGACTTGATTTAGTAAGATAGAAAATCTTTCTCTTTTCCTTAAAAAATGTATCATATAATTTAGAAAAATATTAGTAATAAAATACTTTTTGGACTACAGAGAAATTGCTTCAAGATCTAAGAGAGGAAATTACTGGATAAATAATTTATGGCTAGAGAAATTATTTTTCTTATGGATTGGTAGGATGACTTTGTACTTTAGAGTTGATGGAGTAATAACAGTTTCTTCTTCATAATTTCACGACTGATTCCTTTGTTGCAATAGAAACTAATATTGTCAAGTTCATCAAAATTAAACTGGCTTTAAAATTTAGTCATTTGTAACCAATTCTCTAAGTGAATGGGCTTCAAATAATTGAATAGTTTGTTGAAAGCAATTCAGTTCAAAGCCAGTTTGTTTCTAATACACATAAAAATAGCTCAACTTTATTTTTTGAATAAATATGAGCTTTATTTACACACCATGAAAAATGATTAATAGAATGGAGCAAATGATAGCCTTATAGGAAAATATATCAAATACTGGAAGATAAAACGGAAATATATTAAAGTAATTCATCTGTACATAAATAAAATTACATGTTGAAATGTTCACATTCTGTTACCATGTCAAGCTGCTTAAAGATTTTCTAGTTTGAAATTATTTATAAGATGCTAGAAAAGAAAATATGAATTTCTTTTGAAATATAAATAAATTTAAAATTACTTTCTTGACATTTAAAAATTATGAAGAATATTTATTAATAGTGGCATATTTAAAATTGTGATTAATTTTATTGCCTTGCTCCCAACATTTTGATACTAACAAGTTAAATGTGTTAAAAGCACATGCTGATACATAGTCCTTATACATGAATCAAATGCTTCCTTTCCTCATGAATAAAAGAATTAATTTTCCTTAGGGTCAGCATTTGTAGGCTTAAAAAATATGCCTGAATGTAACATTTTTTAAAAAAGAAAAAGAAAAAATATGCCTGAGTTCTTATATTTGTAGAACATAAACCACTTTTTTAAAATGTACGATTTAGGCAGCAGACCTAGATAGAAAATAATTTGTCAAGTGCCTACACTTCTACACAAAAACTTCTTTTGAAATTGCTACCCGATGTTCTACAAAAGTAGGTTGACTTGTCTAACATTTAAACTGCAATAAATTGACAAAACTTTACCTTAAGCCCTCTTTTAGAACTGGTTAATATAATAATGAATGGATTTATACTTACGTAAAGTTATTAAAAGTCAGCAAAGAGGGTTTAAAGCAACTGAAAGATCAGTAGAGAATCAAAGGGTTGAAGCAAAGTGGGTTCCAGTCAAGATCAGAACAAGAAATAAGAAGAGTGTAGCTTAAGTTTCATATTTTAATGATTGCCAAATTCAGTTAAAGGCATTGTATGAGGTGGCGGCTGTAGTTTATACCTTCTGTTGCTATAGACTGATTCTCCAGTTATTTAGCTGTTTTATGTTTTCCCCAGACTACTTCTTCCACTAACATTGTTTTTCTGGGGAAATCTGCAATTTCTTTTATCATGGTTTATATGGGAATAGTTAAATATATTTCAACTTTTCTCATTTAAAATATTTCAACCTTTTAAAAATATTGATAGATTTCCACTATTGGGGAAAGTTATCAACAACTTGATTGCATAAATTTTTAATTACTTTTTCCATTTGATTGACCACCCCCAATTATCTCTACAATTCCTGCATCCTCACTTTGGCAATATACACATACTTGGTAAAAACAGAACTTAGGTTATACTGATGAATAATCTATTAACACTATCACATCAAACTAAATAGCTGTAATATTAATTGGGAGTGAACAGCCTCACACAAACAAAGTCCAAGTTTATTATGTGAAGGAAAGAGGAAGGCTACCTTGGGGTTAGGTAGGGGGTGGAAGATTCCTGCAAACTATTTTAAAATGATGTGTTCTTCCTAAATCATAGACTCCCATATTGAAATGAATTTTGGAGACCTTCTGGATCAAGAGCCCTGCTACTTTATTGTCTAGAAGTCACAGTGCACCTTACATGTACAACACACACACTCAAAAGTGCCATGGCATAGTATGCAATGCACTAGCATTTTCAGCTACTTTATTGTCTTTTCTAGTATATTAAAAGTGCATTTGTGGCAAGTCATTAAGATGAATGCGTAGCCTTGCTGTGCTGAAAATAAAACAGGTTTCAAAAAGGGGTGCAGAACGAGTTTATTGAGCTAAAATTGCATTAATGCAGAAGTAGCACCAAAAGAGTTTTCTGCCTAAAAGGTTAAGCTGGAGGAACAGCTTATATGGCTCCTGAAATAAAGGGAAGGTGGGAGGGGGAGGGGGAGGGGCGAGGACAATGGCTACGTGAGCCATGTGTACTATGGGATGGGGGTGGTGTGGGATTCGGGCAGGATATCCCACTTTGTTAATTAGCAACCAGGATGCTGATGTTAGATTATGGTTCTTTGGTGAAAATCAGCAGACTTTGCTGCTGTTAGCTTGAAATTTTATTATAATTCTTCCTCCCAGGCTGGGACAAGTTTTTTGTTTGTTTGTTTTTCTCAGTTACCACAAAGGATTATTGGTATGTTAACCTCCTTCTGTTAACCTGTTTCTTCTTTATAATTAATTCCATAGATAAAATGGAAGTTCAAGCAAATCAAGGTGGTTAGTAAGTTCATTTATCATTCTAATCTCACAGCCTTAATCAACTACTAACCAAAATTTGAAAAATATCCAACTCCATTTTATGCATAAATCAGCTTGCATGACACAATTGTGACACTGTTAAGGTGGTGCTGCTGAAATGCCATCAGAGGCAAACTATACACATATTTGGAATGTGATTCCTAAACAAATCTATCCATATTTTTGGCCTACCCTCCTTGGAATATTTGCAACGTGTTCAGGATTTGACACATTCTTTTCAACTGAGGATAAAATTAAAAATAACTTTGGAAAATATACTTGAAAATTAGCCTATATTTTCTGAAATACTTCCAAAATAATGCAGTCTATTAAAAGGAAGAAGCCTTGATATTAAGTTTTTGGAACTGTTATATCTATTGAATATTGCTATTATATTGCTATGAGTACATAGAAGCTTTTGTTTCTCTATTTACTTTTCCTTATTGATCATATTCTAGTAGTAAAAACAATGGTTTTGTAAATATATGTTTTAGTTTCCCAGGGCTACCTTAACAAATGAGCACAAACTGGGAGGCATAGTAAAACATAAACATATTCTCTCACTGTTCTGGTAGCCTGAATCCAAAATCAGGGTGAAGGCAAAGCCACATTCCCTCTGAAGGCTCAGTAAAATACTTCCCTGCCTCTTCCAGCTTCCAGTGAACTCTGGCACTCATTGACTCAGAGCAACATAACTCCCATCCCTACTCCATTTTCACATAACTGTCTTCTCTGTCACAACTCTTCTGTATCTCCTTTTCTTATAAGGAACTTCAGTTGGCATTGGACTTAAGAGACCCACTTCAATAATCAAGGATTTTCACATTTTAGGATCCTTAATTTAATCCATAGGGATTTGCCTTAGCAGCACTGAGTAATCTCAAGCAAGTTCAAACTTTCTAAACCTGTCCATAGAGCTACTTATTTCCAATAATACTTGGTTGTTTTCTGTTTATCAGTCTCCAAAACTAAGGTTAACCAAGCAAGTTACTTTCTGAAAATCAGATCTTTTCTTTTACTGCTTTCTTTAGCCATGGCTCATAAAGCTTCATGGAAAAGATAGCAGTGTGGCCAAGACCCCTGCCATGTGTGTGCAGAGGCAATAAAGTTCTAAAATCAAAAAGTTTTAGAAAATCATGCCAAGTAGATTAGTTAACATGAAAGACAGAGCAGAATAAATTCAGTCTAGGCAGGGAGCCCAAGAGGTTCAAAGATACAAAGATACAAAGATAGAAAAGGAAGACAGATTTTACAGTAAGGCAAGGCTTAGTGCAAAAAATGACCATTGCCAAGCTACTGAGTGTGAATGAAGAAGATCCTCTAAAAGACCAAAAGCAGGGCCCTGACAAGACCTGGTTTTTTCATTGGTTTTAAAAAATTATTCCTTTGACATTTAAAAATGACTTCAAAAATTTACCTTTTTTTGACTTCATTACTAGATGGTAAGGAGGATTTGGAGGGAGAATATAAAAATCAAATTCAAAGATGACTACTAGAAGGAAGTCCAAGCAAGGTGATAAAAGACATAGAAACAACAGAAACTTGCATTCTGTACTTTTGTTTAGAAGAAAATAATCTTATAAGGGCTCAATAGATTGTCGTTTTAAAAATAGAAAGTGTTTTCTTGTTTATTCTCACAAGAGGAAAATTAAATACTATTACCAAGTTAGAATTTGATGTACAAGAACTTTAGTGATTTGGTCAAGGACAATCAGAAAGTTGGTTGTAGAAATTGGAAGAAAACTCAGTTTGCCTAACTTTCAAATCTGTCTTCTCTATAGGAGGCTTTCCTGTTCCTCTCTAAATGAATAGCCAAAGGTAAGTAATTTTAAGCTGACCATTGTTGTTGTAAAGGCTTATAAAATATGGAATGAAGAAATAAAAATCCTCTTTTTCATAAGTTTTCTGATTGTAGTTTTTAAAGTATTCCATTAATTTTCAGTAATACCACCATGGTAATTCATATGTAATATTTCTTTTTAAAAAGTTCTCTTTGCAAGACCTTTAAATCCTAGGGAAGAAATAGTTGCTATTGCAATTTCTGTAGGAAATGTGCCATTAAGTGTAAATATACAGATCAAATAACACATTTAGCCTTACAAAGCTAAAGAAAGCTTTTTATAACTTTAAAAGAAATTACAGCTATTCATGTTGTTAATAGTTGGTAAACTGAACATTAAAATGCAGATGAAAACTCAGCTATTTTTTAAACTCATTTATACTGCTTTAAGAAGCACCAGAATCAGTATTTAAACTAGAACATCAATGTCACTGTGTGTCTTAGTGCTGTGTGTGCATGTATGCATAAATGTGTGCAGGAATGGTATGTGAATGTGGGAGGGGACACACGTATATGAGTGTGTGTACTGAATTCCAAGGAAGGCATTAAAATCATACAGAGAAAGCAATTAAAATGGAGTCATTTCATCTTAATTTAAAAATACAAACATAGCTTTTATGTGAAAAATGGCCAAAATAGTTACAGCCAAAAGCTTGTTATGGAATTCAAAACACATGTAATAGGGTCTAGATCATTCTCTAAGAATACTGAGTTCCCTTCAATTTCTTCAGTTTCAAAATACCACAGACTATTTTTATCCTTACTATTTTGAATTTAGGAAATCACAAATTCCAAGTGAGGAAACCGAAGATAAAAGAAGGATTATTCAGATTCATAGCAAATCCTGGATAGCCAGGATCTGGATGGCCAAGTTTAAATTATTAGTTGTACTATTTTATGAAGAGATGTTTGTCTGGTATGTAATATGTGCAAAACATCAATAAAAATGGCATTTAAGAATGCCTTATCTGCAGTAAATAAGGTTCCCCACATAAAGAGGAATAGAAAGAGTCAATGTGAAGTGTATATAGAGCTGAATGAAAGCTCTGAAGTGGGAGATATTCCATTGCATCTATCATCTTAATTTTCATGATGCCTGCTTTAGTTTCCTTGGCTGCTCAAGCAAATACTATGCAATGACTTTACTTAAATAATGGAAATTTATTAGTTCACAGAGTTGAGGCTGAAAGAAAGTCCAAATCAAGGTATCATCAAGGTGATGTTTTCTTCCTGGAGACTGTTGGTCTCGGGCTGGCTGCCCATGACAGCTGGTCCTCAGCTCTTTTATCACATGGCAACGCACATGATGACTGCTCCTGGCCTTTCCCTACTCTTCTGGGTTATGATGAATTTCAGCTTCTGGCTGTTTCCTGTGGCTTTTCTGTCTGCATGAGTTTCATTCTGCTTATTAAGGACTCCCATAATAGGATTAAAACCCATCCTGAATGATGTAAAGCATACCTTAACTGGAGTAACTTCATGAAAAAGGTCCTACTCACAATGGACTCAACCCATAGGAAATGACCAAGTTTAAGAACATGTGGGAAAGGTGGCCATGGTGGCTGCTGGGTGCGGGGAAGGGGAGGAAGAGATGAGATGTGGAGGCGTTTTTGGGACTTGGAGTTGTCCTGGGTGGGGCTTCACGGACAATTACGGGACATTTTGTAGATCTCCCCAGGGCCCACTGGATGGAACATGGGAGAGTGTGGGCTATGATGTGGACCATTGACCATGAGGTGCAGCGATGACCAGAGATTTACTTACCAAACGCAATGGATGTGTCATGATGATGGGAGAGAGTGTTGCTGTGGGGGGAGTGGGCGGTGGGGTTGAATGGGACTTCGTATTTTTTGAACGTAATATTATTAAAAAAATGAATTAAAAAAAAAAGAACATGTTTTTTCTGGGGTGCACACAGCTCCAAACTACCAGACTGCACTACCTAGGCCCCAAAAGACCTATTCTTTCTATATGTAAACTACATTAATTCCATTACAACATCCTGAAAGCTTGAAGTCATTTCTGTAACAATTCTAAATACAAAGTCTTATCAAAATCATTTATGGGTATGGTCTCTCCTGACATTTCCACTCTGTTTGTGAACCAATGAAACCTAGAAAATATGTTATCTGCTTTCAGTATACAAGGGAGAGACAGGCATTGGATAGACACTTCCATTCCAACAGGGAGGAACTGGAAGGAAAACAGGATTACATGCCCCAAACAATTCTAAAATGCAGCAGGGCAAACCCCATCTGATTTGAAAGTCTGAGAGTTATCCTTAGATTGATATTTTGTCCTCTGGTCCTGATAGAGTGACAGCCCAAACACTTCCAAGTGCTTGCACAGCAGCCATATTCTCCCCCAACAGTGGGGCACAGGCCCCATACTCTCTAAGTGTTGGGATAGCAGCCACCCTCTCCACATACCAGAGGCATAGGCCGGTCCTCTCCAAGCACTGTGGTGGCAGCCATACTTTACATGATTACCAGGACACAGGCCCCACCGGCAGTGGCCAACTCTTTGTGAACCATGGGGTGGAAAGCTCACCCCCTCCAAGCACAGGGCAGACCTACACTTTCCTAAAATATGAGTGAGCCCACTCTATTCTCCCAAGGCAATATTTTCATTACAATTCTCAGCTGCTCTTGTTTTTGTCCTAGAAGTCATTCTTCCTTCAATTTATCACTTATTTACCCTTTTCATTTTAGGCTGGCAGTGGTTCCATTCATATAAATTTTGCAAAAAGTTTGCCAGGTTTTCACACATTTCACAGGGGTCCAAGCTATCAAACAATAGAATTTTCCATAGATTGACTTCCACAGAATTGGTTGACTTGATTCATGCTTGCTTAAATGCTCATGGAGCCCTATTCTCTAAGGATTCACATTCTGGAATCTCAAGGAGGAACTGATAAGAGCCACTTTGGGCTCTAGGTTCAGTACACACTCTCTGGACTGGCTTGGAATTTTCCAAACCATCAGTTTCTGTGTGTTTTCTTGTGTTCAAGAGTTCAGTCTTCAGTTTATCCTTTTCTTCCAGGATTTATGAAAAACTGCAAGGAGAAATAAGGCTGTATTTTCCATACTTTGCTTAGAAATCTCCTCAGTCAAATCCCCAAGTTTATCACCTTCATGTTCTGTCCTCCATTTAACATCAGAACTCAATTTTGCCAAGTTCTCTGCCACTTTTAAACAAGGATCACCTCTCCTCCTGTTTACAGTAATGCATTCATTTTCTTCTAAGGCCTCTTTAGGAATAATTGAATATCCACATCTCTGCCAACAGCATCTTCAAAGCAAATTCGGCTTTGCCTATCAAGTGCCTCACAATTTTTCCAGCCTCTCCTCCTTACCCAATTCCAAGGCGGTTTTCACATTTTTGACATTTGCAATTAGCAGAACTCCATTTTCTTGGTACCAAAAACTGTTTTAGTTTCCTTGGCTGGTCCAGCAAATACCATGCAATGGATCAGCTTAAACAAAGAGAATTTATTAGTTCACATTTTGAGTCTAAAACAAAGCCCAAATCAAGCCAACATCATGGTGATGATTTCTTTCCAAAGTTATGCCTTCTAGGGTTGACTGTCAGCAATTCTTGGTCCTTGGGTCCTCTGTCACATGGCAATTCACTTGGTGGCCTTTCTTGGCCTCTCCCTTCTCTTCTCTTCTGGACGATGTTCAATTTCAGCTTCTGGCTATGCCCTGTGGCTTTTCTCTCTGGGTTACATTCTGCTTATGAAAGACTTTACTAATAGGATTAAAAATCACCCTGAATGAAGTGGGCACACCTTAACTCATCAAAAATGATTGTACTCAAAATGTGTTCACAAATGCATGAATAAATGAGGTTTAAGAACATATTTTTCTGGGGACCCACATTGCAAATACCTATAAGAGTGCCCACATCTTAGGGCTCCTTAATACTTGTTGAGTGAAAGATTGAATGCAGTACCAAAGGCAACATGGCTGGTTCATCACAGCAAATCACTTTCATCGGCAGCCTCACAGTCAGCATTATTGATACATGGGGAACAGACACCAGTCTGCAACTGCCTAAATAATCGCACCAAAAATATTGTGCTGGAGAATTAAAACTTTTATACAAAGAGCCAAATGAAGATCAGATTTTGACATATGAGAAAAAGTATAAACAGATAAAAATACTAAGAAATAATCTCTGAATATCTTAGGTAACACTACAATCAGGGAAATAATATTCATTTGGATAGAAGATATGGTAAATTTGTATCTCAAACGTAGAATTATTTTCATGCATATGAGTGATCTTTTTATCCAATGGCATATTAAATGGAATTATCTGATGTCAGATGGTCCTAGGAGGCTCAATTATGTAGAAAGGGAAGTTATGTCATAAAAATAGCAGTCACCTCCCCTGAAAGTATTATTCCTCATAAAATATTGAATAGAAGAAAAAAATTAAAAAGCAAAACAAAACTAAGCAAAAATGCACCTGCTGCCTACCAAGATTTAATAGGTCTGGCAGTTATTGACTGTTGCTGGAATGCAGCCTCAGAGGGAAAGCCTATTCTACCTCTGATGATGCAAGTCACAGGAAAAATAAAGTTCTTGCCAAAGAAAAGTGCCAGTAGTTGATGAAATAGCTAATGAGTGTTAGACAAATATTTAGATTTAGTGGATTGAATATACAGACAGTGCTGAAAAGCCAGTCAGCTTTTTTTACAAGTTAACCTCAAATGAATACTAGTATACTATATAAATTTTCCAAATAAGAATGACTAATAAAGTAAAAGGGGCTATTTAAAAATGCTCTAGATTTTCTCTTTAAGAGATATAATTATCATAAATGGCAGAAATACATACTTTGTGTCTGTTGGAAATTGAATTATGAATAGTTTCCCCACAAACCTGTTGGTTTGAACCCATTTGTAAATAAGACCTACAAAGATGCTATTACTTAAGGTGCGGCCAAACTAAATCCAATATGGCTGAAGTCTTTATAAGCTAAGGAAATTCAGATGCAATCAGTGGAAGTCAGAAGTAGAAGCAGAGAGAGAGAGAGACCATCACATGATGGAGGATCGCTACCACCAGAATGCAAAAGACTTTGGCAAAAATAAGGCCTTGTTAACAACTTAATTTTGGACTTTTAACCTCCAAAACTGATCAAACCAATTCCTGTTTATTTTTTTGTCTTTATTTTTTTAATGTTACATTAAAAAAATATGAGGCCCCCATATACGCTGCACCCTCCTCACCCCACTCCTCTCCCCATAACAATAACCTCCTCCATCATCATGAGACATTCATTGCATTTGGTGAATACATCTCTGAGCACCGCTGCATCTCATGGTCAATGGTCCACACCATAGCCCACCTCTCCCACAGTTCACCCAGTGGATCATGGGAGGACATACAATGTCCAGTAACTGTCCCTACAGCACCACCCAGGACAACTCCAACCCCCAAAAATGCCCCCACATCATATCTCTTCTTGTCAATTCCTGTTTTTTAACCTAACCAGCACATGGAATTTATCATAGCAGCTATAGCAATCTAAGATAGCATCCCTAAGACACATTTAACAATGTATTATGTCCATTTAAATGATCACTTATAATTATTAGTCATGACATGCTCTATCAACCTGACTGCATAAAGACTCCATCTGTCTCAATTTATCTCTTTGTAGGGCCCCCCAAAATGTTTAGTTTTTTGACAATTTCAAGGATATTTAATTAAGAGTGAATGAGCATCTATCAGTGCTCTGGGGATAATAATTGGTATCAATATTTATATAGACATGCATTAGGATGTTCTCTAGAAGTCACTAATAGCAGTAGTTCAGAATAAGCCATCATAATTATTTGTCTATTTTTAGGTGAGTTTTGAAGTATTGCCTCCTCTCTATCATTCTATTCTTCTATGGGATTTATCTATTTTCCTCTTATTTTAGAGTATTGGTTTCTCTAACCCTAATGTGTAAACTTTCTTTAAGCAGGGAATTTTATTATTGATCTTGATATTTTGAGTGTTTTTTAGGAAGGGACAAACAATCACAAAATGTGTATGTATGTATTATATACACATGTATGATAGAGAGAGAGATAGATAGATAGATAGATAGATAGATAGATAGATAGATAGATAGATAGATAGATAGATAGATAATGTTGAATTTTCACTTGGGAGCCTGGAAAATAGCATAGGTTAAGAAATCCACCACCCATTCTATCATTGTCTATGACGGCCTTAACTTCTCCTTAGCCAGCCTAAACTTGAAATAAGCTTCTTCCTGACTCTAGGCTGCAGGTCTCTCATGCCCTGGCTCTTGGAGTGTTCAAATGTAACCTCTTTCAAGAGTAAACTCAAGAGAGAACATCATGTAATGAGCACATCCCATTGTTTGACCTCCCCCGCCAGTCCTCTTCCATTAGCTCATCCCAATCTTTAAAAACTCTCCTGCCCTCTGCATCAAGAGAGTTGAGCCTTCTTATTCTCCCTATTGTGGTAGTCTTCTGATCTTTCTCTTTCTCTATCACAAATAGCCTTTTGGTCTTTCTCTTCCCTATTGCGTACAGCTTTGATAAAGTCATCCTTGCTTGCTTCACAATGTCTGCTGCAGATTTTCTTTGACATATATTAAATGGTTGAGTTATATGTCTAAATGGGGGAGGACGGAGATTTGTCTCCATGATCAAAATACTAAATTAACCTACTTACTTTCTATCAGTTATTGCATATTGAAATCACATTAATGATCTTGAATCCTCCCCGCTCCCAGGAAAAAAACACTGCAAACATGTTGACCACAATTAGAATGTACACATATTGAAAAAAACATGTTTTTGTAACAAGTGAGAACCAGACATTTGTGCAAGCATATGATGCACATTGGCTTGATGCCAGCCAGAGGGGCACTTCCTATAAACCCCAATGTAGATGCTGTTTTGGTGGGCATGTGGTCAGGCAGGTTGACACCTAATGTCTTTGACACCCAGGTCCATGGCCCTTAATATGGTGTAAGATTTGCTGCCATCTTCACCACTTCAATGAAACCAGACCAGCACCTCCTGCTGCGGTCTTTAGAAAACCCTCTGACTGGTATCCACCACCTTTAAATGTGTTGTGTGCCCTTGACTTGATTAATGTGCCTTGATTATGTTGGCAACTTGGGTCCAAACAAGTAAATAAACTGCATTGAGCATTCAGACTGTCATCATATGCAATCTGCTTTAAAGTGCTGAGTTTACTTTAGATTTTATTCCACTTTTGGTTTATTAGAACAACTTTATGTACACAGAAAAGTTAAACGAAAATGGGGGAATGAGAAGACCTGAGTTCTAATGATGTTTTCTTCTCCACTTAATCTCTCTAGATGTCAATTTTCACATTTGCTACAAGAGCTATTTGAAGTGTAATTCATGCTAAACCCTTTCTAATTCTGTCTAGTATTCTTCCTTTCTCTCCAGGACACAGCAAATAAATTCTTGCTGTATTATAGTCATTTGGTAAGCTCTTATCTAACATTACATTTGAGCATGCTTACCATTGATGTGGATAGTGAGTGTGAATATCTGAATATCTTGTAGCTAGAAAAATTCCTGTTATAATGCCATACATGTTCTAGCATCTGCCTCAATTACTTTAGATGCTTAAAATAAACCATCAATTTGTTCATGATATAAACTCTGAAAGGTGTGAAGAATCTTGTGGTATTTGAGTGACATGACTTTTATTGTAGGGACTATTCAATAGAGAAACTTCAAATGTCCTGATAATATACCTTCAACACAAAATACTTCATGGCTTTTGTGATGTCTTCACAACCATTTTGCAAATTCTGCTTTAATCTAAACAAAGAGAAATAAGACCCAAATCTCAACGACTAATATTCTTACCTTTAATGGTCAAGAGATTAAGAGTTTCAGAACTTAAATTTATCTTTATCTAAACATTAAGTAATACCATGCATTGCAGAGAGATAGCACTCATCAGATTTGAAAATAAATCATCATATTTAAAATATAAAGAAAATAATGATATCCATTATCACAGCACTTTGGGAATCTCTTAGTATAAGAACCAGGATGTGGATTCTGTATAACATGCAAGCAAAGGATTCTCAGGCTTCAGTTCAATTTGCAGATTTAAGCAAAGCCTATAAATGCCTAAACTTGGGAGCAATTTGTTGATTAATTTCACTAAAAAAGAAAAAGTCATAAACAAGGAGCAGCCTAAGATAGGAGAGGTTTATTTTCAAGGATCAGCTCATTGTGGGTAAAAAAGAACAAAAAACAATGTTAAAAAAAAAGTTCAAACAGAATTAAGTGTTTCTTTAAGTGGCTACATCTGAAAGAGGAGGTATGAAAATCTACTACAACTCAAAGTTTTTCAACCAAAAGAGAGTTGGCAGGTAATGTGCCTTCAAGCTTGAACCCAGATGAATAACTGAGGCTGGGCAGTAGAACTGTATACGAAGTATAAAACTCAATATATGTGAAAGAGAATTAACCTAATAAAACATAAATGGAGCAATATTTTCTCTTATTTTACTTTTGTTAATTTCCTATTTTCAGATTGGATGTACAGCCATACCATCCGGAACACACCTGATCTTGTCAATTTTCAGATTGGAAGTCTATATTTGAGAAGGTATTTAATTCTTTAAGAATAAACTAGGATTATTTGAGAAGAAAACACAATTACTTACATTTATATAAAAACAATCATGGTCATTTCAGTCTTTTCCAGTTATTTAAGTGCTAGTAGGTGAAGACCATGCCTTATTCATTCTTGAAAAGTGATGGGCATATATCAGGCATTCATAAATGTGTACCTTAATTAACGAACTACTGAATGGAAGCTTTCTCTGATCAGAGTGGCTAAGGTACAGTAAATAATACCGCATTATTTCTTTTGCACATGTTTGTACTATCTAATGTCACTACCTCTTGGTTATATCTGATTACCTGGTTGCTATGAGAAGCTGTGAGAATCAAAGATCATTTGTGACTGACACTGAGGAGACATTTGGAATCCACTGGAATGATCTTCCTTACCATCAACAGTTTAGCCTAAGATTGAATTACCCACAATGGCAATACTCAAGTTAGGTTCTCTTAAGCAGGTATGACTGTTCAGCTAGACTTCAATTTGATAAGAAAATAAATTCAAAGAGTGATGCACACTGAGAGTCAGTATATTTGTTGATATATAGGTCATCAGGAAGCAAGAGTTGATTGTAAAATTGTGTGATTCATTTATTTGTAATGGTCATTTGCAGACAATGCTACATATATTAAGCTTTGTTGACAGTTTATAGTTTTCCCTCCAATGGAAATCAAATCACTATAATTTCTTATTTTTTTTTTTTTCCGGTGCAAGAAGTATACTTTTGAGTACTTTTGCTCTTTATTTTTTTTAATTTATTTATTTTTTATTGACTTTGTAATAATATTACATTAAAAATATATATGTGAGGTCCCATTCAACCCCACCCCCCCACCCCACCTCTCCCCCCCTCAGCAACACTCATTCCCATCATCATGACACATCCATTGGATTTGGTAAGTACATCTTTGGGCACCTCTGCACCTCATAGTCAATGGTACACATCATGGCCCATACTCTCCTCCATTCCATCCAGTGGGCCCTGTGAGGATTTACAATGTCCGGTGATTGCCTCTGAAGCACCATCCAGGGCAGCTCCATGTCCCAAAGACGCCTCCACCTCTCATCTCTTCCTGCCTTTCTCCATACCCATCAGCCACCATGTCCATTTTTCCCAATCCAATGCCACCTCTTCTATGCGGACATTGGATAGGTTGTGTCCATTGCACCTCTATGTCAAGAGGAGGCTCAGATTCCACATGGATGCTGGAGGCAATCCTCCCACTTTCAGTTGTAATCACTCTAGGCTTCATGGTGTGGTGGTTGTCCTTCTTCAACTCCATCTTAGCTGAGTGTGGTAAGTCCAATAAATCAGATTGTAGGTGCTGGAGTCTGTTGAGGCTCAGAACCTGGCTATCACATTGTCAGTCCAGAGATTCAAATCCCCTAAATATATCTTAAACCCCAACATTAACTGCAGCTCCAGCACATTAGCATGAAAGTCTTATGAAGGAAGATCCCATCTGAGTCCAGATTCATCACACATAAACACCATTTCCAATGAGGGGCCATCTGACCTGGTAGTTAACCCCATCGGCCATGACCATAACTCCAATGGGTCTCTTTAGCCCTCAAAGGAACCAATATCTGGGGGTTGCATCTGCTTTATCTGTCTCTCTGACTCTGCTCAGTTGTGCATGAAGGCAATCCTTCTGCCAGCCTCCAGACTCTTTTTTAGAAACTCGTAGCCATATAAACTCATTTCTCCTTTCCATTTCCCTCTTACTTTAGGTCAAACAGCATTTTAAAGTCATGTTATTTTATGTAGACAGGGATATTCTGCTGATCCTCATTGAACCTTCCGTATAAGGTCATTTTCCAGTTGCATCATCAGTTGGTAGTTGATAGTGGTCCCTCGGTGCCAGGGAGTCTCATCCCCGGGTGTCATGTCCCGCGCTGGGGGGAAGGCATTGCATTTACATGCTTAGTTTGGCTTCGAGACTGGCCACATTTGAGTAACATGAAGGCTGACAGGAGGAAATTCCCAGGCACAATGTTGCTCTAGGCCTTGTTCTTATTTTAGGCTTATCAGCTCACAAGCATAGTCATTAGCATCAGGGGCTCACTGTTGAACCCTCACTCCTTCCCGGTCCCCGCCGCTGTACCTGGGAGACTGTCGCTGCTCCCCTAGGAACCACGACAGAGCACCACTGGCCAGGAACCCAGTACCCCCCCTGCTGTGGTTTTTAATTGTTGCCACTATGAGTATATCCAAACATTAGCATGCACCCTGGACATATGTTCTGTACAGCTCCCTGTCAGCCATATATCACCTGTCATTGGTATCCCATACCAGTATCCCTCCATTGCCATTGTTGAACCACTCTGTGATCCAGAACTCCCCGAAATTTGAAGCCCAATATAATGTCATAGTCCCTTACTAGGGAATGGCATATAGCGATGGGTTTAAAGGTTAGATAAAGAAATTGGATAAAGTTAGATAAAGAACTTAGATAAAGAATGTTGACTTGAAAAAATTCTACATCCTATCTTTTTGTTTTTTTTTTTTCCCCCTAATTATTCAGCTTCTCTTCACAGGAGTCCTAGACCACAGCAATGCATATATATAATATACAGCACTCCCATACATCCACCACAAAACCTTTTTCCTTCCACAGCAATACTCTTACACCGTATTCACATCATATTTACTTAACGTGATGTACAGAGTCTGAGACATTAGCTTTCTAACAAGGTGACATCTGTGCTTACATTATGGTGCATACTTTAGGATACACAGTTCTTTACATTCTTAGTTATCCTATGTTTTACATTATGGTTTACATTATCAGTCTGTAATCTCCTATATGTTATGGTGTAATATTACATGTTTTATATCCATCCTTGTGTACTCTCAAGAAACTCCTCTCTTACCCCCCATTTACCTTGGTTCCACACATTTAACGTCCATTTTCCCTTCCACCTTGGTGCCCACAGTGACAGCCAACCTCCGTTTCCTGAGGAGCCACTTCCAGAGATAGATGGAATAGTGTTCAGGGCCTAACTTGCTCAACTGCCCCAATGCCCTGGGAGCCACCCTTTCTCTCGAGGGATACAGTTCCCTCTATTTGATGGCATTAGTCCTCCCCAGGATGTGGGTCCACCCCCACTCTCACTACTTGGGTTTCTACCCCATGGTGTCACCCACTCTGGCAGAATGAGCATTTAGACATTCCCCAGGAGCCCGTCCTGCATCAGACCCTCCCCTCCGAGCATTCTAAACAGGTAACCCTCTTTATTATATTTTGATATGATTTTCTCGGCATTTTACTCTCTACCAACACCTGACCCTCTCCTGTGTTCATATGCTACCCCTCCCTCCCCCCACTTTTGGGCAACGTTACCCATCCGTCCCTCCCCAGCCACCCTCAAACCCGCAAAGCCCCAATCAAAGGCAACCCCTTGCCCCCCTTTTATCTCTTCTTTGTGTTCATACTTACCACCATCTCGTCTTAAATTCCACCCCTGCAGACATCGGCTCATATCCTTCCTCCACCCTCCGATTTCCTGTAAGCCTATCGTTCAGTCTCTTGCTATCTAGGGCAGCTTGGTTATTTCATATCATTGAGGTCATGTAGTATTTGTCCTTCAATGTCTGGGTTGCTTCACTCAACATAAGGTTCTCAAGATTCATCCATGTTATCACATGTGTTTGTAGTGTGTTTGTTCTTACGGCCGAGTAGTATTCCATTGTGTGTATATACCACATTTTATTGATCCACTCATCTGTTGATGGGCATTTGGGTTGATTCCAACTTTTGGCAATAGTGAACAATGCTGCTATGAACATTGGTGTACATATATCGGTTTGTGTCCTTGTTTTCAGTTCTGCTGGGTATTTACCCAGCAGTGGTATTGCTGGGTCATATGGCAAATCTATGGCTAGTTTTTTGAGAAACCGCCATACTGTCCTCCAGAATGGTTGGATCCTTCTGCATTCCCACCAGCAGTGGATGAGTGTTCCCCTTCTTTCACATCCTCTCCAGCACTTGTATTCTTCTGTTTTTTTCATAGCTGCCAATCTTATGGGTGTAAGATGGTATCTCATTGTAGTTTTGATTTGCATTTCCCTGATAGCTAGAGATTTGGAACATTTTTTCATGTGCTTTCTTGCCATTTGTATTTCTTCTTCGGAGAAGTGTCTGTTTAAGTCTTTTTCCCATTTTTTAAATGGGTTGTTTATCTTTTTATTTTCAAGATATAGGAGTTCTTTATATATGCAAGTTATAAGTTTCTTATCAGATATATGATTGCCAAATATTTTCTCCCACTGTGTGGGCTCCCTTTTTACTTTCTTGACAAACTCCTTTGAGGTGCAGAAGGCTTTAATTTTGAGGACGTCCCATTTATCTGTTAGTTCTTTTGCTGCTCGTGCTTTTGGTGAGATATTCATAAATCCATTTCCTATTACAAGGTCCTGTAGATGTTTCCCTACACTGCTTTCTAAGGTTTTTATGGTCTTGGCTCTTATATTTAGGTCTTTGATCCATCTTGAGTTGATCTTTGTATAAGGTGTGAGATGGTAATCCTCTTTCATTCTTCTACATATGGCTATCCAGTTCTCCAGACACCATTTGTTGAATAGGCCACTCTCTCCCAGTTGAGAGGGTTTGGTGGCTTTATCGAATATTATGTGGCTGTATATGTGAGGTTCTATATCAGAGCTTTCAATTCGATTCCATTGGTCTATGTGTCTCTCCTTATGCCAATACCATGCTGTTTTCACCACCGTAGCTTTGTAGTATGTTTTGAAGTCAGGTAGTGTGATTCCTCCAATTTCGTTTTTCTTTTTCAGTATGTCTTTGGCTATTCGGGGTCTCTTACCTTTCCAAATAAATTTCATAGTTAGTTTTTCTAGTTCCTTAAAGAAGGCTGCGTTGATTTTTATTGGGATTGCATTGAATGTGTAGATCAGTTTTGGTAGGATAGACATCTTAATAATGTTCAGTCTTCCTATCCATGAACAAGGAATAGTCTTCCATTTATTCAGGTCTTCTTTGATTTCCTTGAACAATCTTGTATAGTTCTCGGTGTATAAGTTCTTTACCTCTTTAGTTAAATTTATTCCTAAGTATTTGATTTTTTTATTTACTATTGTGAATGGTATTTGTTTCTTGATTTCCTCCTGATCTTGCTCCTTATTGGTGTACAGAAATGCTACTGATTTTTGCGCATTGATCTTATAACCTGCAACTTTACTAAACTCATTTATGAGTTCTAGAATCTTCGTTGTAGATCTCTCAGGGTTTTCTATGTATAGGATCATGTCATCTGCAAATAATGAAATTTTGACTTCTTCCTTTCCAATTTGAATGCCTTTTATTTCTGGTTCTTGCCTCAGTGCTCGAGCAAGTACTTCTAAGACAATGTTAAATAGGAGCGGAGACAGTGGGCATCCTTGTCTTGTTCCTGAGTTTAGAGGGAAGGAGTCTAGGATTTCTCCATTGTAAACAATATTGGCTTTAGGTTTTTCATATATACTCTTTATCATGTTCAAAAAATTTCCTTGTATTCCAATCTTTTGGAGTGTTTTTATCAAGAAAGGGTGCTGTATTTTGTCAAATGCTTTTTCTGCATCAATAGATATAATCATGTGATTTTTTTCCTTCAATCTGTTTATATGGTGTATTACGTTGATTGATTTTCTTATGTTGAACCATCCTTGCATACCTGGGATGAATCCCACTTGGTCGTGGTGTATAATACGTTTAATGTGTTGTTGAATATGATTAGCAAGTATTTTCTTAAGTATTTTTGCATCTAGGTTCATTAGAGAAATTGGTCTGTAATTTTCCTTTCTTGTGATGTCTTTGTTTGGCTTTGGTACTAGGGTAATGTTGGCATCATAGAAGGAGTTGGGTAATGTTCTTTCTGTTTCGATTTTTTGGAATAGTTTCAGCAGGATTGGTGTCAGTTCTTTCCGGAATGTTTTGTAGAATTCACCTGTGAAGCCATCTGGCCCTGGGCTCTTCTTAGTTGGGATATTTTTATAACTGATTCTATCTCTCTGCTTGTGATTGGTTTGTTAAGATCATCAATTTCTTCTTTCGTCAATATGGGCTGCTTATGTGTTTCTAGGAATTTGTCCATTTCCTCTAGATTGTCATTTTTGTTGGAATATAGTTTTTCAAAATATCTTCTTATGATAGTCTTTATTTCTGTGGGGTCAGTGGTGATATCACCTTTCTCATTTCTTATTTTGTGTATTTGCATCTTCTCTCTTTTTTTCTTTGTTAGTGTTGCTAAAGGTTTGTCAATTTTGTTAATCTTCTCAAAAAACCAGCTCTTGGTCTTGTTTATCTTTTCAAGTGCTTTCTTATTTTCTATTTCATTTAGTTCTGCTCTTATCTTTGTTAGTTCCTTCCTTCTTCTTCCTGTTGGGTTACTTTGTTGTTGTTTTTATAATTCCTTCAAATGTGCAGTTAGTTCTTCAATTTTTGCTCTTTCTTCTTTTTTGATATATGAATTTATGGCTATAAACTTCCCTCTCAGTACTGCTTTTGCTGCATCCCATAAATTTTGGTATGTTGTGTTATCATTATCATTTGTTTCAAGGTAGTCATTGATTTCTTTCGAGATTTCCTCTTTGACCCACTGTTTTTCTAAGAGTGTGCTGTTTAATTTCCAAATCGTGGTGTGAAATCTGGGCTTCTGTCCCTTGCAAATCTCCAGCTTGACTCCACTGTGGTCAGAGATAATGTTTTGTATGATTTCAATCTTTCTGAATTCGTTCAGCCTTTTTTTGTGGCCTAGCATATGATCTATCTTGGAGAATGATCCATGTGCACTTGAGAAAAATGTATATCCTGCTGTGTTTGGGTGTAGCGATCTATATATGTCTATTAGATCCAGCTCCTCTAATATACTATTCAGATGTTTTGTTTCTTTGGTGATTCTCTTTTGAGATGTTCTGTCCAGAGTTGATAGTGGTGTATTAAAATCCCCCACTATAATTGTAGATGTATCTATTCTTTCACTTAGTTTTTCCAGCGTTTGCCTGACGTATTTAGAGGCACCCTTGTTAGGGGCATAGATATTTATGATTGTTCGATCTTCTTGACAGATTTTCCCTTTCACTAAAATGTAGTATCCTTCTTTGTCTCTCACAATTGTTTCACATTTAAAGTCTATTTTGTCTGATATTAATATAGCTACTCCTGCCTTTTTTTGGTTATTGTTAGCTTGTATGATTGTTTTCCAGCCATTCACTTTCAATCTCCATGCGTCTCTGGGTCTAAGATGTGTCTCTTGTAGACAGCATATGGATGGGTCATATTTCCTTATCCAATGTCCCAGTCTGAATCTTTTGATAGGTGAGTTTAATCCGTTGACATTCAGTGTTATTTCTATCAAGGAATTATTTGTGTTAGCCATATTTTGATTGGATTTGTGTTTGTCATATTTTGTTTGTATATATATTTTTTTGTCTTTTTTGTTGTTGTTGTTGGTCTTATACTCTCCTCCAACTCTGCCTTTCCTGTTTTTTCCTTTCTTCCTGCAGAACTCCCTTTAGAATTTCTTGAAGGGGAGGTTTCTTGTTGGTATACTCTTTCAGTTTCTGTTTGTCTGCGAATATTTTGAACTCTCCATCATGTTTGAATGCTAGTTTAGCTGGATAGAGTATTCTTGGTTGGAAATTTTTTTCCTTTAGTACCTTGACTATATCATACCACTGTCTTCTTGCCTCCATGGTTTCAGAAGAGAAATCAGCACTTAATCTAATTGAGCTTCCCTTGTATGTGATAGTTTTCTTTTCTCTGCTGCTTTTAGGATTTTCTCTTTGTCTTGAGCATTGGATAATTTGACAAGTATATGTCTTGGGGTGGGCCTGTTGGGGTTTATGACTTGTGGAGTGCGCTGTGCTTCTTGGATATGCACATCTGTCTCTTTCAGTAGATTTGGGAAGTTTTCAGCCATTATTTCCTGCAACACTCCTTCTGACCCCTTTCCCTTCTCATCACCTTCTGGAATGCCTATAATACGTATGTTTGAGCGTTTTGCATTGTCATTCACATCCCTAAATCCTAACTGGATTTTTTCTATCTTCTTATTGACCCCTTCTACTATCTGTTTGATTTCTGATATACTGTCTTCCACATCACTAATTCTCTGCTCTGGCTCTTCTAGTCTGCTGATATTTGCTGCAAGTGTATTTTTGATTTTTTGAACTGTGGTGTTCATTCCCATCATATCTGTTATGTTTTTGCGTATGTCTGCAATTTCCCCTCCAAGTGATGTCTTCATGTTGTTAACCTCTTTCATTACTTCGTCAAATTTGTCGGTGATAAATGTTCTGAGAGCTTTCATTGCTTGTGCCAAGTTTTGCTCCCCTTCGTGATTATTGGTTTGTTGATTGGATTCAGCCATGTTTTCCTGATTACTGGTTTGGTTTGTAGATTTTTGTTGCTTTCTGGTCATCTCTTTATTTTGACGGATTTAATCAGTTCCTTAGCTTCTTTGTCTGCTCTTGGAGGTTAATTAGCTGTTATTTTTGCATAGGTGTTATATCTTCTCTTTGTCACTTTTTTCTTCTTATTCTAGTTAACACTAGGAAAAATGAGGTCAGTTTCCCCAAAGCCAGGGGTTAAAGGTTTCTTTACTCCTAGGAGGAAGCAACTGTTGATATTTCTGATGCAACAGTGAAGTTATCATAATTGGGGCTAAATCAGACTTCTTTACAGATACCAGTGGATTCAGTTTTCTCACCGGGAGCTGATGTGGCTCAAGCAGTTGAGCAACTGCTTCCCACAGGGAAGGTCCTAGGTTTGATCCCTGGTGCCTCCACCCCAGGCAGCCAGGTCATCCTGTGGGGGTCTCTTCTTCCAGTCTTGAAAAGAAAAGAAAATAATTCACCCTCTGAAGGGGCAGGCTTTTGGAGAGAAGGTGGGGTTCAGGATGAACCTCAGGGAGTGTGGGAAAGGGTGACGTTTAATTTCCACAAAGCAGAAGCCAGAGCTGCTCTGGGCTGAAGAGGGAGGGAAAGGGCTTCCGGGGGCTTTTGCCACTATAATTTCTTTAGCTTGTGTTATACTTTTAAATATAGTAGCATACACAGTTGGTTCTTGCTTCTACTCCAGGTTTCTAGACACAGTCTTGAATAAGAGTAATAGAGAAAGTGAATTCTGGGTTGTAGAAATAGCTGTTACAAAGACTAAACATTAGAACACCAATTAGTGTTCACTTCCTTAATTTACCCACTATTTCAACAACTTCGATTATCTGCTTTCTCAAACACTGCAGATTAGAGAAAGAAAATGAGGAAGAAGAAACAGGCAGAGCAACAAGACATGTCACACATACAAACTGACATCGGAGAGTAGGCATCATACCCGCTAGAATAGCTTCTATTAGAAAAACAAAATTATACGTGTTGGAAAGTTTTGGAGAAACAGGGGCATCCTTTCATTGTTGGTGTGAATGTAAAATAGTGTGCTACTGTGGAAGAGAGTTTGGAAGTTCCTCAGGACGCTAAGGGTAAATTACTATATGATCCAGAAACATGGGTACTGGGGATATACCCAGAATAATTGAAAGTTAGGCCTCAAATAGATATTTGCACACCAATGTTCTCAGTGAGATTATTAACAATTGCCAAAATATGGAAGGAGCACAAGTGCCCATCAGTTGATATGAATAAGTAATATATACATACAATGGAATATTATTCAGCCATGAAGAGGAATGAACCACAACATGGATGAGCCTTGAGTACATTATCCAGCTGGAAATAAACTGGACTCAAAAGGACAAAACTGGTATGATCTCAATGATATGAACTAATTAGAACAAGTAAATTCATGTAGTATATAGAATACAGGTTACCAGGAGATGGCTTGGGGTAGAGAACAAGGAGTTAATGCTTAATGTGGATGGATTTTCTATACTGTTTGATTGTAAAGATTTGGAAATGGATGGTGGTGATGCTGGCACATCATTGTGACTGTAATTAACAGCACTGAATTATATAGGTGAATGTGGTTAAAAGGGGAACTTTTAGGTTGTATATTTTACTAGAATAAAAATTTAAAAATAAAACTGTTTAACACAGTGAACCCTATTGTAGACAATGACTATAGTTAAAAGTACAAGTATAATAATGTTCTTTCATGAATTATAATAAATGCATGACACTAATATAAGGTGTTAATAATAGGGTGGTGTGAAGGTTAGGTTGATGTGTCAACTTGGCTAGGTGATGGTTTCCTGTTGTTTGGTGCAGCAAGCACTGGCCTGATTATTATTGTGAGGACATTTTGAAGACATAAATCATCAGTAAGTTGATTGCATCTATGGCAGATTACATCTATAATCAACTGAGAAGATTGCCTTCAAAAGTGCAAGATGTTTTATTCAATCAGGTGAAGGCTTTAAAAGGAAAAGTGATGATTTCAGTAGTCAGAAGAGAGAATTTCCATCTCTACTATAGCCAGCCAGCTTCCCCTGGGGAATTCATCAAAAACCTTCATTGGAGCTCCTGGCTTGCTGCCTGTCCTATAAAATTTGGACTTGTGAATCCCCACAGTCATATGAGACAATTTTTATTAAAATCTCCTAATATTCACAGATCTCTCCTGTCAATTTTGTTTTCCTGGAGAACCCTGACTAATGCAGGTATATATAGGACAAAACACACCTAATGTAAATGATGGACTATAGTAAATATTTCAATTTTAATATTCTTTCATCAGTTGTAGCAAAGGTACCAAACTAATGCAAAGTATCAACAATTGGGTGGTATATGGGAAAATTGTATTTTTACATGCTTTTTCTGTGAATCTACAACCTCTCTAATTAAAAATTTTAAAAATAGATAAATTGGACTTCATCAAATTTAAAAATTTTGTTCTATAATTGATAACATCAAGAAAGTGAGACAACCCACAGAATGAGAGAAAATATTTGCAGAGCAATATGTCTGATAATGGACTAATATCCAAAATATGTAAATAGCATTTAGAATTCAATAATAAAAAGACAAATTACCCAATTTAAAAATTAGAAAAGGATCTAAATAGACAGTTCATCAAAAAGGCTAAATAATTGTCCAATAAGCACATAAATAGATGTTCAACATAATTAGTCATTCTGGAAATGCAGAAATCAAAACCACAATGTGATTCCCCTTTACACACATTAATATGATTCATAAACATGACAAAGCAAATATTAATGAGGATGTAGAGAAATGAGACCTTCATACATTGCTAGTGAGAATATAAAATGGAAAAAAATTTGGCAGTTCCTCAATATGCTTATCATAGAGTTACCTTAAGACACAGCAATTCCACTCCTACGGATATACACAGGGGAAAGGGAAACATACCTCCACACAATATGATGTACACAGACGTTCAAGGCAACATGATTCACAATAGCCCCAAAGTGGAAACAACTCAAAATGTCCATCAACTGATGAATGGATAAATAAAATATGGTATACCCACACAATGGAATAATATTTAGCAATAAAAATGAATACAGATACATGTTACAATAAGAATGAACCTTAAAAAACTTTATACTAAGTGAAAGAAGCCAAGCACAAAAGACCACAAATTGTATGATTCCATTCATACGGAATGTCCAGAATAGGAAAATTAATAGAGATTTGCACTCGATTGGTGGTTGCCTAAGGGTGAGTTTGGGAGTGAGAGAGATGAGGACGTGATTGCTAGTAGGTGTGAGGTTTATTCTGAAGTGACAAAAATCTTCCAAAATTATAAAAATTAGGAAATTCCATTTAATTACTCATGGTAAAATGTTGATAATACATCATGCATTTTCTAAGTAAAATGCAAGGACTATTACTTGCTAGATTTAAATACTTAAATGTATCCACACACAATTTTGAAAATGTGCACAATGATATGTGTGATGATTAGGCTAATGTGTCAACTTGGCCAGGTAATTGTATCCAGTTCTTTGGTCAAGCAAACTTTGGGCTAACTCTAATACAAGGTCATTTATGGACTTAAGTCTTCAGTGAGTTTACTGCATGGATGGCTGATAACATCTCTGATCGACCAGGGAGATTGCAATGAGTGATATTTTATCCAATCAGTTGAATGCCATAAAAGGGAAGTGATTTCAGCATTCAGAGAGAATTTCTGAGTGCTCATCTTTGGACAGTCAACGTCTCTCAGGAACTCATCGAGGACCTTCATCAGACTTTCATCGGCGCTCCTGGATTGTAACCTGCCTGAGGAATCTGGACTTGTGCGTTCCCATGGTCATGTGAGAAAATTTTATAAAATCTCATACTATTTACAGATATTTCCTGTTGATTCTATTTCCCTAGAGAAGCCTGACTAATACAATATGCATAAGATTTTTTTTTAATTTGATGAATCTTGTGCATTTTTTAAGTATAATGTTCTAACAAAGATACCACCATTTTGTATGAGTTCATATATGGTAATATTTTAAGTAATGTTCTTCTAATTCCACAAAATTTAATTCCTTATATTAGTCATAGAATAAAATAGCAAGAAAATTTTTTTGTCATCAATGCAAAACTAAAAGCAAACAAAACATTCCATTTCAAAAAGTGCGCATATTTACATGCAAATGCACACAGACATATGCTTAGTTAATTCCTAATAACAGCAGATACAACTCTTAGAGTTGTTTTCCTGCTATTACCCTCTGAGCACAGGCCCTGAAAACACCAGATTGGTGGTACCCTGCTGTACGCTCCTTTAGCAATACGTACTTCGTGTATGATAAAACTTTTTATTCTTCATTGTAGTTATTTGTTAATGTTTCTATGTTTTATCATTCTGTAAATTACTGGAGAGCAAGCTTGTATCTGTCTTGTTCAATGTTCTAGCTTCAATATATTGCATGGCACATAATAGGTAATCAGTGCTTGTTGAATGAAAACATATTTGTGAAGTCTCTTCAGACACTGGTGAGAAAGTTTTGATCTCCAAAACATGTTAAGGCAAAACAGCTCAACAATTCATTATGAATGAGTTGGAGAACATAGAGCCATTTTATAAAATCTGGAACTACTTAAGCTACTAAATGCAAGAAACCCATTAATAGACACAGAAGTTAGTGAACATAATTTTCAAAATTCATTACAAATACTTCTGTATCAGAGGCTTTCAAATTTTAGGTTATATATAGAGAAAAATGCTTTAGGGAATTTTTGTTTACAGATTTCTAGTATTAAACAACAAATGTTCTGTTCCATGCCCACGAAAGCATAGTGATCACCCTTTTAAATTTTAATAAGAATGTTGCCTCAGCAAGGTTAAAAGGCATAATCCAACAATATTTCTAATAAATACTATAAGAAGGCATTTTTAGCTTACAAATATTTAGATAAATCCATACACAATTCAAAATCAAAAGTGTTTATAACTCAATGTCTATTAATTCAACTTTAAATTTAATCTTATATTTTAAATAAATTTTAACTGAACAATTTGATTATGAAGTTATTATGTCCCAAATAGGGTCAATAGAGATTATTTTATAACTTGCAGAGTAAATTATAACCCATGTACATGAGCAAAAAAACATAACTGATTGAAAAGGTACTGACATTCCACTTTATTGCTATACTCATATCCTTTTAAAATAAACTCTATATAAATAAATATATCAATTCTATGACATTAATAATATCCAATTTGCAGTGCATTCAAAGACAAGATGATATAAGTACAAATATTTGACTATTTGGATAGTTCAAAATAATTTGGACTCCCTGGGAAATTATGTTTCATAGAGGTCGGGAGAGCAGGTATACTTAAAAGATAGAAAAATACATGAAGATCAAAATATAAATCAGATTCTAAAAATAGTGGTTATCATGGCATTAATTTTTGTTAAAAGCATGTTAAACAGGGTTGTCATATGCAATTGCAGACTTTTTATATAGCATTCAGGTTTTTCATTGAGAAAGATAACACAGGATGGATGAGCTTAGACTGATAAGAAATGCTAAGCTTATATAGAAAGTATTCTAGTAAGATGGTGAGAAAGAGCGAAACTCATCAGATGTGTTAGTTGTAGAGAATGAGTAAGCAAGGAGTTTGTGAAAATGGGCAGAATTTACATTGTATTAAAAACAGATACAAAATAAGTAAACTATAACCTAGGCCAAAGATAAATAAAGATAATTATGATGTAGCAAATGAGAGGAATGGAAAGGCTAAGACATGATCATGCCACAGCTGAACTCAATGCTCTTTGACTCCTAACTCAGCCATGCATTTGGCGAAATCCAATATGGTCCCATTTTGTCTCCAAGGACAAGCAAAATGCTTGACTGTTCATTAGGGTAATTGAGAAGCTAGAGCTGTGGCCAGGTGCACTTGTGCCTATATCCCTCCATGAAAGCAAGTGTGTGTCCTTATCCAGGGGCCCCTTGCTCAAACCTCAACCATAACATGAGTGTGGAAGGCTAAGGACAGCAGGAAGAGAAACAGAATGCAGTAAAGTCAAGTACCCTCGCACCCATGTGTGGACTTTCTCATCATTTATACCCTATCCTAAGTGCCTTGACTTACCTTATTTTTTTATCCCTCTCTCCCCCGACACACACCTCTCTTCCTCTCCCTCTCTTTCTCTGTGTGTATATGTAAGTGTGTGTGTACAGTGACTTGTAAGGCGATACTCTCAAGAGATGTATAAATGCAGCCTTTCCTGAGAGAGGGTTGACTTGGCAGCTGGGATCAAAGATCAGAGCCTTTTTAATAAAAGATGACTTGGTCCTAAAGAGTATGAGATAGAGTGAAACCAAGCTCTTCCAGCAGTGCACAGAATTGGGACACATAAACATTAGAGCCTTTAAAAATTGCAAAGGACAAGAATGTGATCGAAAGATAGGACATAAAAGAGTCCTCTTTTATTTCTTAAAGTTTAACCAATATTAAACTTCGGAAATGTTTCTCATTTCAAATTGAACACTTTCAATTCCAGAGTAGTTGGTTACTTGTTATTGTATTTAGTCGATGGTGTCATAAATTTATCTTATCTAGGTGATATTTGTTTGAGAAATATGATTTCTTACAGAATGAAATCCCTTTTTTGGAAATATTGGTTAGAGTGTAAATAGAGAAACAGTGTTCTGGAGTGGAGTCAATGTTTCTAAAACAGACAAAATCTCTCCTGAGGTGGCCTTCACAAACCTGAGTACATCACATGATGTACATTAGACATCTCTGCACATATGGTCTATTGCTAAGGGTAGATACAGGACACCTTGTCTATTCTTTCTGTTTGAAGAAGTGCTCAGCCCAAACTGGAAGCCTCAATCATCTTTGACTCTTCCCTATTTCTCAAACCAGAATATTCACTTAGCTAACTTTTCCAATGGTACTTTGAAAATGCTATTCAACTCCATCTCACTTTGCTTCCCAAATCTAGTTAGGAAACTTTGGACACACACACACTAAATTTTACTATTGCATTCAGTATTATCCATTTTTAATTCATTCCTGCATAATTGCATCACACAGTTCCAAACTGCATCATATACTTTCTAAAATGCATATTTGACTTGTCACTTAACCTAAAATTATTTTCCAGAGCTTATACAAAATTCTGAAAGAAAAGCCTGGGAAATTATCATTGGCCTTTCTTGCTTCATCTCCTAACTTATCCACTGAAAATCCTAGAGCAGTTGCATGCCTGTAATAGTTCAATAAGCAAGGAAGCCACAGGATGAATGAGTGAAGAGAAATGACACAGGAAATGAGGACCATGTCTAATTGTTCATCATCTTGAAGGCCATGTGAAAGTATGGCTTTAGTCTGAGAGTGATAGAAAAAGCACAGGCGGTATCTGCCTGGGGAAAGTCTTAGCCTGACAAGACTAGGCAGCACTGCTAGTGTGATGACTAGATGGAGGAATGGGGGAGGGGAGCGAGAGTGGAAAGAGGGACCTATTAGGAGACTTGCGAATTTAGAGGGAAGATGGTGGTGGCTTGGCCAGAGTAGCAATAAAGGATGTGGTGAGAAGTGTTCAGATTTGTGACATTTTCTGGAGGTAGAGTCTCTCTAATGGATTAGACTGTTGTTTGGGAGAGAAATTAGAAATAAAGATGACTCTAATTTGTTTAGCCTGAATGACTGGCAACATGTAATTGCAATTTATGGCTTGGCATAGGCCAGAGAGTATGAGGACCAAGTTTGAGAGGAAGATCAGTTATTGGAGATGTTTTATCTGAGTTGCTCAGTAGACATTATGATTATTAGGTATTTAAGTGGAGATTTTGATAGGCATTTGGATTTATGACCCTGAATTTCAAAAGGAAGTTTTCTATGTGTTTTAAATTGATGTTATTCAAGCGTTTTAATTTGATTTGGGAGCCTTTTTGTTACATGACCTTTGGGATGTTTTTTCTGATAGGGTACTTGGAGATAAAAATTCCACCAAAGAAATTCAACACTTGCTTGTTTTTTAATCTTCATTTCCCATTTAAGAAATGATGAAACATTTTCATGCAAAAATACACCAGGAAGAAATTTTCCCATGTACTTAGTTTTATAGCAGAAGAAAAACAAGACATATTTGCATTTATTGTGCTTAGAAATTTAATGAGGGAACTTTTTTCCCCCTTGTAGGGCAGAAGGAAGCATGACGTCATGCGCCGCCGGCTCTGGTCGGATCATTCTGCCTGTGTTAAGCCCAGACCAGTTGTCCCCAGGTTCCATGATCTTCGACAAAGTCATACTCTTTTGAAACTCCAATTTCCTCATTTAAGAAATGGGAAAATAATTGATCTCACTCCCAGAGCAGTTGTAAAGACTTAATCAGAAATATTTGTCAAGTGCACAGAAGAGAGGCAGGTACATAAAAGCATCCAGTAACCATTAATTATTGTTTTTCCGGTACTGCTTATCACACGGCAGGCACTTGAAAATGGAGCCAAAGCTGTTTCTGTAAGAGTCAAACAAATAATCTCAGGGAGAAAAAAAAAAACAAAAAACAACTTGTACTCTTTTAAATTTGGGAAATAATTCAGACAACTATTATAGAAAAGATCATGCTTTTCTGAGGTGGAATAAATATGATAAACCTTGTCAGGCAGTTGAATGGGCCTGCATAAAATAAATTCATTTTCTTCCAAAACTACAACTGAAAAATGTGCCTAGTGTAAGCCCAACTTTGTTTATATTATGTTTTTTCTCTTCAGTAGAGTAAGGATGGTTGAAAACAATATGTCTGTTGTTTTTTTTTAATATTAAACTTTTCCTTCAGTTTTTTTACATCACAGATAGAGGTTCCACAGCCAAGTCTAAGGTTTTTAATTGCTCTCTTAATAGGTTAAACTTTGTTTTAAATTAGTAGTCTACATTTCAGACTATTAATTATAGTCAATTTAAATTCTCTTATTCATTTCTTGTCATTAGCCCTACAAGGAAGAATTGGGTAACATTCATACTTCTTTCATTTTCTGGAAGAGACAAGGAGGACATTTATATAAAATAAATATTGCAAAAGTAATTTAGTGTCCTATAGGTTATGTAAAATATAAATACTATCTTAAGATTGCTAATATAAAAATACTTCAGAAGCAGACTTTTCAAAGCTGATCTAAGTAATCAAATAAGTTTCTGAAAGAAGATCAAGGAAAGGAAGCAAAGGAAGAGCACGAGACTAGAGGAAGCTACTGTCAAGGATTGTGCAGGGTCTGGGACTCTATTTATAACCTAACGAGCTAATTTCTTAATGTTTTGTGGATGCTGGTAGAAGACATGAGACTCCTGGTTTAGAGAAAATGAACTATTACTCACGGCTAAAGTAGTAGCCAAAGCTCCATGTTCATTTGTGCTGCTTTGCCATGTACCCATGGCAATGAAGAGCTGGTGATAGATACTTATACATTCACTGGGTTGTGTTACTAGAGAAGTACATTGACCTCAGGGGAATCATTATTCTTATAGCAAGCAGAAACAAGCCTGCTTTTGTCCAGGTGAAGAAGTTATCTCATTCTCAATGTTTGCTTGTTGCAAACGCAAACCTGACATATTTGGTGTTCCTCATGTTTGCCCCCAGTAAAGAGTGGTCAGAACCATGCACTCTAAGCCTTTCCAGCAAGGACACAGAGGGACATTTAGGGACCAAGGTGGGTTGCGTCTGACAATATCAACAAAGTCATGGAACTAGAGGATATCTGAAAACAGAAAAAATACATATTCCCCTTTTATGCTTGCAAAACAATGACTGGCACGAAGTAGACTCCATAAATATTGATTGAAATAATTGAATAATTGAGGAAAAGCTGGTGGATTTTGCATTTGAAGTAGCAAGAAGAGGTTACATAAGGCCAGGTTTATTTTACTACGGAGTTAGGACTTAGTTGAGAACTTACAAAAGGTTTCAAGTAAGGAAGGGCCATATTCAGATCTACATTTTAGAGCAATCCCTATGACCTCTACATGATGGATTTAAGAGGAGCAAGACAGAGGCAGGGAGATAAAATAAGAAGTTATTGCAATAGAAGGAAGAGATGTTGATGACGGTATAAATTAGAGATAGGTAACAATACGGAGAATGATTTGAGCAAAATTTAGAGAACAATCAGCAAAACCTAATGCTTGATAGAAAGAGAGGAAAGGGTGTTAACTATGATGATGCAAAGTGTATTAGCCAGCCAAACAGCTGCTGACGCAAAATACCAGAAATCTGTTGACTTTTATAAATGGTATCTATTTGGGGTCGAAGCTTACAGTCACGAGGCCATAAAATATAAGTTACATCCCTTACCAAAGTCAGTTGCCACATGTTGTAGCAAGATGGCTGCTGACATCTGCAAGGGTTCAGGCTTCCTGGGTTCCTCTCTTCCCAGGGCTCCTTTCTGTCTAGACTCAGCTGCTCTGCTCTCTCCACAAGGCCAGCTGTAGATTATCAGGTGAATAGTAATTCTGGGGACTTCTGCCTTGGCTAATGGAGTCTTTTCTCCTTCCTCAAGTATCTGCTTCTCTTTGTGTTTACTTCCCAGGCTTCAGGATCAAAGTTCTCAACTTCCTTCTCTGTGTTGCAGTTTCTCTGTGTGTTCTCACCTATCAAGGGCGGGTACTCAATGTCCTACTGACTTGGCCCAATCAAAGCCTTAATCATTATTTAATCAAGTAAAAGTGAAGCCGCTGTGTCCAATCCAATTTAATATCGCCAGAGAAAAAGATGAGTTTTAAACATAATCCAGTATCTAATTTTGGAATTCACAAATAATACCAAACTGCCACACAGAGTGTCCTGACTTGAGACTAGGTGAATGTGTCAGAAGAAGGAATCAGATATTCTGAAGGAGTAGTGGAGTTTGCACAATTAGACCTCGATTCTAATGAATCTATTTTTTTAAAATAAATTAGATTTTTGTTTTCTCATATATTTCACATGTACATAATTTTTTCACATCTATAAATATAAAATTTAAACATATTGCTTCATTATAAATCTCCCTCTAATTATATCAGTAGTTTTCTTTCTTAGACCATTAAAATACAGAGGTAAAACTAAGTTCCCTGTTCTAAACAGTGTTCTTTCCTTTCCTCATCTATTTTGCTTGCTACAGAAATTATTTCTGTGATCATATAGCTAAGAAAACTGTTCAGCTATATGACTTACCCTTTAAAAGGTAAGCAATTTACTCACTGGTGATTATGTGTCTGGTAACCTTGGTTTTGATAAATTACTTGTTAGATTACATTGCTAAAGCCAGGAGTTTTCTTATATTTGGTTACAAAGACAAAGTGAATTTTAACGATAGCTATAAATTACAAGTCATTGATTTTAACTAGGAAGATCAGTAGTCACATTC
Organism: Dasypus novemcinctus; assembly: GCF_030445035.2. NCBI lineage: Eukaryota > Metazoa > Chordata > Mammalia > Cingulata > Dasypodidae > Dasypus > Dasypus novemcinctus. The sequence goes on from NC_080674.1 coordinate 21,793,912, forward strand.
TAAAATTTTAGGGTGAAAAATTAGTATTTTAATGTAAGAAACCTACATACATGTATAGAAACATGACATGTAGAAATATTTGTATAATTTTGAACACTTATTAAATGGATGATCTAGGTATTTTTAATGATGAAGGAATTACTACATCCCTTGTTTCATGTACTTTGCTGTAGTATACCATTAACATTATGATCTAGGCAAGTACCTCCTTTTAGATGGCCAATATGTTCCAATACCCATAGTAAGCTGAAAATCGAACCCCATTATTTAATAAGTATTTCTAATACTAAGTTATCTATCAAATAGCAAATAAACACTCTAGTAACAATAAGTCAATAAAATCAATCACAGAAATAGATGGTAGAAATTTTAATTCTCTCTCCATGCCTTTATTTTTTTTCAATTGCAAACTGTGTATACCTGAATTTGCATTTGTTGATTTCTTATAAAACAAGGTATATGTCATGGAATTAACCTTTCCTCATTTGCAACAGCTGAAGGGAAAATAACATTGATTTTTTTATATAAAATAAGTGCTTATTTTAAGAAGTGATTGTCCCATTTATTTTTTGTAATATGGGAAGAACTGGGGAAGGTTTGATTAGGGAGTAGGGAGCTAGTTTCAATTTATTTCTTATATTAGTACTTAAAACCCTGAAAGAATGATATGATTCTCATTTTAGGCCAAGGACAGTTATGTATCCTGCCTAAAGTGAAATAACAGTTTGTGGTTAAACCGGGAGTCAGATTTATAGATCCAAATCTATGATTTTTCCTGCCATTTGACCACAATTATAAGTAAATAATCTTCCAAATTAAATTTTTAAATGTAGGGTTCAATACGGCTACTCAGACTTTACACTTTCCAGAAGTTCCATATATGTGAAAGCTGAAATTTGATTATAATAATTTCAATAGATTTTCTCTGGGAAAGAATAGTAGATGAGGAGAATACCAAAATTTTAATTCTTGATTTAATATAGTCCCTTGACTCTGTGTAAAAACATAACATGATTTATTTTGAACAGATAAAATATACTTGAGTCAAATTAGTCAATCAACCTGCTTTGTGCATAGACAAATCTAAGATATTCATAGAAATTTGTCTGATTCTGAAAACAAATAAATGGATCAAGACTCACCATTTAAGGTCTTTAGATCATTCTAAAACAAACAATTCCTACTTCAGAGCACTATAAAGGACTGAAAACCTTTTCAGATTCAATTCTTCATATCAATATTTTGAGACTACAATTCAACATGACTTTACTATTTCAGGAATTCTTTTCCAGGATGGCGACCTTGAAAATAACTTTATTGTTCATTTCTGAAACTTCTTGACAATCTACTAATCCAAGTAATAGACATCTCAACTTGCCCTCATCAGGAAAAATAGGACCTTTTCATCACAATATCTCTATCAGGCTCCTCAAATAACTGCCGATAGCAAGATACCCATCAATATGTCCCATTCTTGTATCCACTAATCTTGAAGTATTGTATCATGAACCTGGTCTAATTCCAGACAGACCAGATCTCCAAACTTTTATAATAATTATATCTGTTCATTAAATTAAAAATATAAAATTCTGTGGGACTAATGCCAAGATTGCTCAGACATTGTAGTTTGACAGTACTGGGGAAGTCAGGGACACAACTAGCAGCTATCTTCCAACCCTCAGCTACCCCTGCCTTCTGTTCATGTGTACAGATATTTCAATGTTTCCATTCCATAGCCCAGGCCTAATGAAAAACCTGACCACACCTTAAACCCAGAAACTGGGAACAAGCAGATCCAGCTGCTTATCAGGGAAGAAACTCCTAGTTACAGAGCCCTTACCACTTGGAGTTATATAAATACCCCATCACCCTTGGGAAGCACAGATTTGTCTCACCTATTCAATGCCACTTCCAATGGGAAGAGGGGCATGTAGAGCTGCCATCTACTCTCCCTGACTCAAGCAGGTGGCCTTCCCGGAAGACCAGACACAATAGGATCTCTTCCCCTACTTCTACTTCCTACTTCTTTGTATGTTTTGTGCTGTGTAAGTAATAAAGTGGTCATTTGCTGAAGGTTTCTGTTATGCTGAGCCTGCTTTTCCACAATGCGCCATACAGCAACTAGCTCCACAGATATGTGAAGCTATAACCCTTGACATTTTTTAACAAAAATATTTCCCAATATTTATAGGAGAAATGGCTGTTTAAAACAAGCTGTTTCTTTAAAATGCTATCCTTCAAAGAAGAAATTTCTTTAATTTTCTTAGTATAGAACTATTATACATTTACTTTAAGATATATAAAGAATACATAATCGATTTTAGAAAAACACAAAAACTATTGAGTCATATGTAATAGCAAACAACATTTTGCTTAATTTCCTGCACTATGTGCATAAAATATTTACCAAAGGGCAATTTATGTTTTTTTCTACAACTCCTCAAACAATCTATACCCATTTTCCCATGAGCTATACGCACACTTTATTAAAAGTAGAAAACTGAAAAGAAAAGATAAAGAAATACACTTATACATATACAGACAAACACTGTATGTGGATATGGTAAATGCATGTGATACAGAATCTAAAAGTCTTTCAATTGAATGGGTGGGTCCCACCTTTTGGGTCCCAGATCCTTTCTTCTTGGAAACAACCATTATTAGGAACCAATGGTTATTCTTCCAGAGACAATTGATACATGTAAAAACAAATACCTGTTCCTTTCTCATGGGTTCTCAGTCTTGGCTCTATGCTACAAATATCTGGAGAGATTAAAATATAGATAAACATTTAGATAGATATAGACAGATAGAGATGGATGCTTGGGTCTCACCCTGAGAGATTCCAATTTAATTGGTCTGAGAAGCAACTGGGATATTGGGATTTTAAAAGTTCTCTGGGTAATCCCAATGTGTTGCCAAAATTGATAACGATCTATTTTAAACTGTAGCTTCTTCCCTTTAAAAAAGTATACTTAAGATAATTCTAATTTTCCATTAAAAAATACACAGCTCACCATTGTATGGACGTATCATGATTTGTTCAACCAGTGTCCAAGACTAGAGCACTTCACTTGCTTTAGGTATTTTAATTTAATAAACAATGCTGCTATAGAATACACTAATTGATATATTGATAATATAATGGGATGATGCATTCTTAGAAGTATAACAGCTGCATCAAAATTTACAGGAATTTGTGCATTTGTTGAATACTGTTTCTAAAATTTGTCCTACCACCTGCAAAGCAAAGCAAAGCAAAGCAAAGCAAAGCAAAGAATGCCTCCTTCTCCCCCGCATACATAATCCACCAGTGCTTTTCAAGCTTAAATTTACAGGAGAATCACCTGAGGATCTTGTTCAAATGTGGATTATGTGGGTCTCAGTTGGGGCTTGAGATTCTAGATTTCTAACATGTTTCCCTGGTGGTGCCAATGCTGCTGCCCTATATTGAAAGGACCTAAGATAAAAAGTGGTAAAAAAACAAACAAACTAAAAACAAAAACCTAGATTTTCTCAAAAGTTGAAAAGTCAAAACTCACTAGAGTATTTTCATTTATCTTTTAAGATGAGAAATGTAAAGGTAATTTCATTTACCTTTTGAGAGCTGAATTTATTTTCACCTGTTAAAAAGTCATTTGCATACCTTTCAAGATTACTCTCCATATTTTTTGCCTTTTTATTGGGTTTCCATACTTTTATTTTTCATATATAGAACATAATGGAAAATAATTTTTTTTAAATGACAGCTTTATTGATGTCATTCACAGACCATTAAATGCACTAATTCAAAGTATAAATTCAGTGCATTTTAGTAAATTCACAAAGTTGTGTAACTACGACAACTATCTTATCAAATTCTAATTTTTTTTATCACCCTAAAAGTCTATCCTGGGTAATGTTCCATGTGTAGTTGAGAAAAATGTGTACTGTTGTTGCTACCTGAAGTGTTTTATAGATACTGTTTATTTGGTATGGTAATTTATAGTGTTGTTTAGGTCTTCTGTTTTCTTGGTGAACTTCTCCCTATTTGTTCCACCCATTCTTGGTGGAAGGGTACCAAAGTCACAACTATTATTATTATTATTTTTTTATTGATTTTGTAAAAATGTTACATTAAAAAAATATGAGGTCCCATTCGACCCCACCACCCCCACCGCACCCCTCCCCCCTCCCCCCCCCAGCAACACTCACTCCCATCATCATGACGCATCCATTGCATTTGGTAAGTACATCTCTGGGTATCTCTGCACCTCATGGTCATTGGTCCACATCATGGCCCACACTCTCCCCCATTCCATCCAGTGAGCCCTGGGAGGATTTACAATGTCCGGTGATTGCCCCTGAAGCACCATCCAGGGCAACTCCAAGTCCCAAAGGTGCCTCCACATCTCATCTCTTCCTGCCATTCCCCATACCCATCAGCCACCATGTCCACTTTTCCCACTCCATTGCCACCTTTTCTCTGAGGTCCTTGGATTGGTTGTGTCCGTTGCACCTCTATGTCAAGAGGAGGCTCATATTTGTAGATCCCCCCAGGGCCCACTGGATGGAATGTGAGAGAGTCTGGGCTATGATGTGGACCATTGACTATGGGGTGCAGTGATGCTCAGAGATGAACTTACCAGGTGCAATGGATGTGTCATGATGATGGGAGAGAGTGTTGCTGTGGGGGGAGTGGGGGGCGGGGGCGGTGGGGTTGAATGGGACCTCATATTTTTTTTTAATGTAATTAAAAAATAATAATAAATAAATAATAATAAAAAAAAAGAGGAGGCTCAGATTCCACATGGTTACTGGATGCAATCCTCCTGCTTTCAGTTGTACGCACTCTAGGCTCCATGGTGTGGTGGTTGCCCTTCTTCAACTCCATCTTAGCTGAGTGAGGTGAGTCCAATAATTCAGATTGTAGGAGCTGGAGTCTGTTGAGGCTCAGGGCCTGGCTATCATATTGTCAGTAAAAAGATTCAATCCCCTAAATATATCTTAAACCCCAATACCAACTACAATTCCAGTAAAGTAGCATGATAGTCTTATGAAAAGAGATCCCCTCTGGGTTCAGTTTCATCACGCAGAAACACCAGCTCCATAGAAGGGCCATCTGACATGGCAGTGAACCCTATCTGCCATGACCGTAGAACCCGTGGATCCCTTTAGCCCTCAAAGGAACCAATACCTGGGGATTGTATCTACTTTATCTGTCTCTTAGACTCTGCTCAGTTGTATATAAGAGAAATCCTTCTGACAGCCTCCAGACTCTTTTTTTTTTAGAGACTCATAGCCATATAAACTCATTTCTCCTTTCTATTTCCCCCTTACATTAGATCAAACAGCATTTTAAAGTCATATTATTCTATGTAGACAGGGAACAACTATTATTATTGAATTGCATAAATCTCCTTTCAATTCTTATACTTTTTGCTTCATTTATTTTGGAGTTCTGTTGTTAGATGCATATATTTAAAATTGTTACATATTCCTTCTGGATTTACTCTTTTTATCATTATAATTTTTTTCTTTGTCTCTCATAGCAATATTTTTCCATGATTTATCTTTTTCCATCTTCTTATTTCCCACATATTTATGCTGTTGAATATAAAGTATATCTCTTATAGATGGCATTATAGTTGGATAATGTTTTATTTTCAATTCAATCTGCAAAATTCTGCCTTTTTATTATATTTACCATAATTATTGATGAGATGGGATTTACATGTGCCATTTTTTAGTATATTTTATACCTTTTGTTTTCTATATATTTTATACCTTTTGTTCTTCTATTCTTCCATTATTACCTTCTTTTCTCATAGACCTTTTCTACCATACCATTTAACTCCCTTGCTGTTACTTTAATATATTTTTGAGTTAATTTCATCTTAAAAGATCAGTTTCAGTGGGGTATAAGACTGAAATTTGATACAGACACATGAAAATGGTGAATTTTTAAAAATTCATTTGGCTCTTTTAAACCACCTTCTAATATTGTGATTTTGCCAAGAGAATCTCTATTTCAGACCAAATGTCAAAGAGAAGGCTTACAAAATCTCAATATTCAGAATTTATTCAATAGATAATAAGTCTCAGCATTTACTCAGGCCTGACATATAATCTCTAGAATAAACTAATCTCTTATGAAAATCCAGTGGCAGTCTCACATTATGGTATTATTAGTATGTAAATGATATATATACCTGAGTACTGAAAAAATCTTGACCTTTACATTATAACAGGTGACTAGTTCATACATTGCAGGTAATTAATAAGAGTCCTGACTCAGTAAGAATCACATGGCACACTCAAATTAGGATAATTTAAAGAAAGTTTAATAAAGGAACTATTTACAAGCTGTATAAAGGGGAAGTGCAATATCCTGATGCTAGTAGTACTTGAACTTTTACCATTTTAACCTCAGAGAATGGGAAGGAAAGAGTAGATACTGGAGCCCAGAGAAGAGATTTGGATGTAGAGATGGTCACTTTGGGAAGAACAGTGCCTTTCTAGTACAGGACTCAGCCTGCTGGGATGACCTGGCTGTCATCTTCCTTTTTCCTACCTCTGAGCTTCTAGAGTTCCCCTTTGGCTAAACGCAACTGGAAATCAAAGGGCAAAGGTACATATTGATGTCAATCATATAGAGTAGGTTCCAAGCGCAGAAAGCAGAGGGATGGCATGGAAAGTAAATTTGGAAGGGCAAATGAAAAATGTACAACACCGAAGATATCAAATGGAAGCAATCATTCAAACTCTGTGTTATTTTACTTTTTCTCATTTCTTAATCCATGCAAATAGCATGATGTTTTTCTCTTAATCTGAATCTGATGTTTGGAGACGTTTGAATTTATTTGTCAAGAAATTAGGAGATCTATTTTGTATGGTCCAATTATAAGATGATAGCTATTAGATACAATTCATTATGGGAGACTACAGAGTACAATGAAGATAACAGCCTACACGCAGCAGAATTTAAGCTACAATGAGGAATTTAGGTGAACTGACATGAAGCTCGAGACTCATCAGGAGATCAGAGGCAAGAAATAAACCAAGCAACAAACCAATCACCGTACCTTCTAAATATGCCTCAAATTAAAAGTAAAAGGAGCAAATGCTCTTTGTGGCAGACTGTGTCAAACAACTATCTACTCAAATGGGGAACTCTCAGGTGAAGTCTCCAGGGTGAGTAACTTTTACCTAGTTAAAGTAGATTATTGATTTTCCAAGAATTTACAGAAAGGTATTTTTATCACCTTTAAACAGAACCAGGTTACCGTCCTTATATTTCTTTGTGAATTAATGAATTAATTCATTGGTTTGTGATCTATATCACTAATGTTTTGGGGTTTATCTTTCCACTCATTGTAGCTCAATGGCCAATAACCTTTGATAAATGGAAAAAAATGTTAATTTTAACAGTTCAAAAAAAGTATAACTGATAAGTAAATTAACAGAGATGTTCAATATAAATATTATATAAAACACTACTTTTTAATTTCAGAACATGTAACTAGAATAAATTATTTTGGAATTTGTTGTGAAACCTTTGTGTTTGGAACTTTGTCAGATATATATTTTTTAAGATTCATTTATTTATTTCTCCCCGCTTCCTCCACTGTCTACTCGCTTTGTGTTCTTCTGTGTCTGCTTGTGTTCTCATTAGGCAGCACTGTGAATTGATCCTAGAATCTTCCGGAGTGAGAGAGAGGCAATCATTCTCTTGTGCCACCTCAGCTCCCTATTCTGCTACGTCTCTTAATGTCTGTCCTCTGTGTCTCTTTTTGTTGCATAATCTTGCTGCACCAGCTCTCTGTGTTGGCTGGCACTCCTGCATGAGGTAGCACTCCCGCACAGGACAGTACTCCTGCGTGGGCCACCTTGCCTCACCAGTTGGCACTGGGCATTGAACTCTGGACCTCCTATATGGTAGAAGGAAGCCCAACTGCTTGAGCCACATCTGCTTCCCTGTCAGGTAATTTTCATGGCTTGAAAACCACTTAATTACTAATTCATCTATGTAATAATTAATCACATCAAAATAAAAAAATAAATCTCAGCAGTGAACTTCAAAAGTCTATTTATACAAACACATGTGCTTAGTGAATAGTTATAATGTGCCCAAAATGCCAAAATTGTCTTTTAATTAAAAGCCTAAAACATGATTTAACACTGAGGTTGCACATTTTAAAAAACAGAAAAAAAATGATCCTGTGTATCCTGCTGTCTTAGTTTTCTGGGGCTACTATAACAAATACCACACACTGGTTGGCCTAACTACATGAATTTACTGTCTCATGGTTTCAAATTGGGAATTCCAAAATCAAGATATCCATAATGCTATGCTTTCTTCCAGAAGTCTGTAGCATTCTGGTGTCAGCTTGCCATAATCTTTGGGATTCCTGGGCTTGCAACTCTGTTTTTCTGGTTTCTGCTGACTTCCATCTTCTTCCTGGGGCCTTTCCTTACTAACTGCATCCAGATTTCTTCTGCTGAGACCAGGACTCCAGAAAAAGGAATTAACACCCACCTGACTGGGTTGGCCACACTTACATAGGATCTTAGAACAGCCTTTGCATAAATGAGTCTGCACTTTAACAGATAGTACATCTTGAAATGACAGTATTTACAAATGACTTCACATCTATGGGAATACAAATTGAGATTGAGAACATGTCTCTCGTTGGGGTACATAATTCAATCTACTACATGTGCCTATGATTTTTTCTCTGCTATTGGCTACCACAATTTCTATTAACACATATATGAAGCCTCAGAGAAATAAAATTCGTAGGAAATCTGATATCCAATAATTCTCTCAAGAGTAAAAATGTAACCAGGATTAAAAATGAATTATATACCTATCAATTTTTGACTCACTTAAGAAACCAGGAAACATATTAATATTTAAGGAGACTTATTTTAAACACATAGAGAATGGCATAAATAAATATTTACAGAGAGTGCTTCTTTAATTCCAAAGTGAATGTTTAATGAAAAATTCAGCTGCTTAGATTTCCCTTATTAGATAAGGCAGGAAAGTGAGGTGCTGAACATTTTATTATGACTTAGAGGAGGACCCTTCATGAGAAAGTTGAGTTTTCATGAATGTCGGGCTGACATTTGCAAAACTGATTTGTCTTGACATTTAAAAGAGTTCTACAGAAGTATGTGTACATGTTCTAACATTATGCAAACTAAACTACATTGGTAATGATTAAAGTCTTTAAAAGAATATTACAGTTTAAAAGACAGAACAAGTATACTTTTTAGTGCAAGCAGATTTCAGATTTGGAAAATGAAACAGGAACATCTGATTCTCAGATTAGGTACCAAAGCAAAAAAAAAAATCAAAATTTTAAATTACTGAAATAGTTATAGATTCCCCATTTATGAAATAGTAAAGATTTACTTACAGGGCAGAGTGAAAAAGTTAACTCTGGATACATTCATTTTTTTATATATATAAATGAATATTTTAGAGCAGTTTCAGTAGAGTGCTAAATGAATATTGCACTCCTAGATGTGCAAATGACCTGAGCAAATTTGCCAAAGAGGCGGAGGCACTAAAGGCAACTACGCATTCCAGAAGAATGTGAATGAAAGGATAGCATGAGCTAGCCGGGACAGTGTAAAGTGAGATACTTAGTTTCACAAGAATAAGTCAGATCCAGTGGAGATACTTATAAGTACAAAGGAAGAAATCAATGAAGAGGATGAGATTGAAGCTAACACCAAGAAAATATGATCAATATTTTCTGAAGAAAGGAAGAGATTGCATCAAGAATTCAGAAGGAAGCAGTAACAACTGCTTATAATATCAATGGTACCATCAACATTAACAACTATGTTTGCAAATAACCATCCCTAACAATATCAAAAATTAAATTTTAGGTTATTTTTCCTTTTCCTAAGATAAGACTGTAAAAATGGGTAATGATGCAAAAATTAGTTTATCCCATAATATTGCATAACCATAGACCTCTGCTTTTATAGAAACTGAATTTTAAATAAAAGAATAACATTATAATTTATATTTTTAAATTGTAGGTTAAAAATCATATCTTAAATACAGAAAAAGCAAAATATAAATCATAGTACTTACTATTGTGTTTTAGGCAATTGTTTTATTCTTTCAACTTACAAATTTGTGAATTATTATAAAGCATTCATGTATTAAATTTTAAAAATTTATATTTTAATGTTATTCTAAAGGCTAATGGTAATGAAGGATATTACTATTCTTATGCAATATGAATTGAACAAAATGTTTATATTCTAATCATACTTATTTTTTTCTGAGAAAATCTTATAAGTGTTTTAAAGTCTTGAATTACATTTTAGTTCCAATTTTTCATAATGTAAATTCAAGTATAGTCATTATAACTCTTTGTAAGACAATAAAATGAAGAAATAATGTATTTGAGGAATTAAAGTTTTATGTAATCAAGTATCAATCTTATCTTAATTAAGATAGCAAGCCATACTTTCCACTAGATTTGTTATTATGCACATTTTTTTTCAAAATCTGTAATTGTGATTTTATACCGCATAACAACATAAGAAATCAGTATTTTAGTCACACTTATATGGATAGTAAATCACTGCCCTTAAGAAGTTCTGATCATTCTGAAGAAAAGGCATTTTCCCATTTTCTAATCATTCTCAGAAATCGATAAACTTTTAAAAATCTTCTAAATTAGCCACTATTGGTTTCTTCGCTATTTTCATTTCTAATGACTAATAAACATTATGAATAGGGAGATCATTTCTAGGTAATTACTGAAAGTAAGCTGACTTATTAGACCATGACTTAAAATATAGGAAATATAGTGTGCTGTACATGATTTCCATTTTTACTTGAGATTAGAAAGTTCTTTATCAGAAAATCAATAAAATCTTGCAGACTTACAGTGATATTTGTATCCAAGTTCTCTGTTGCTATATAAATTATGTATTAGAAATCACAGCATTACATCGCCAATAATATTTCTAGACAACGTTATCATTTACACAGTATTAAGTACATATGTATTGGATACGGATTAATAAGTACACTAGTTTTCAGAATTGCATTATTCTTCCAATCACTAAAATTATCTTTGCATAAACTCTTACTAGATAGTCACAATCACATTTTACCTTACTCTAATCCTAGCTATGTATAAGTAATCTGATTGTAACAAGTTGTCTTTCCACTATAAAGACCTAATAGAAGAAATTTTAGCATCGAGGTGGAGAAAGTGGCCACAGTACTTGCTGAGGGCAGGGAGAGGGAAGTAGAGATGTGATGTGGGGGCGTTTTTGGGATTTTGAGTTGTCCTAAATGATATTTCAGGGTTAGATGCTGGACTTTATATATCCTGCCATAACCCACTGAATGTACTGAGGGAGAGTGTGAACTACAGGGTAAACTCTTATCTATGTATTGCAGCAGTGCCCCAAAATGTGCTCACTGAGTGCGATGACTGATGAGTGTGCCACAATGATGGGGGTGGTTGTTGGTATGAGAGGGTGGGGGTATATAGGAACCTCATATTTTTTAATGTAACATTTTTTTTCTGTGATGTATGTATCTTCAGTAAATACAATTTACAAAAATGATGAGTTGGGGGTGGGGAGTGGGTTATATGGGAACCTCTCATGTTTTTTGTTTTTTTTATGTTTTTTTAATGTACCGTTCCTTGTGATCTATTAACTTTAATTAAAAACAACAACAACAACAACAACAAAGACCAATGAATTGTCAGTGATTCTAATCTTAATAGAATTATTTCCCTTGATTATATCTCATGGGAAGTATGGAGATTTATTTTTTTGGGAGAATGTGAAGCTTTTCTCAGCTCTTTCACCATGACTGCCCTAATGGACAGGTAATGAACCAGGCTTATTATTCTAGCAAACTGTAAAGTCTTGGTGGAAAAATGGGAAGAGGATTGTGTTCTAGTCTCCTAACTCTTATAAAATGATTAGTAAATATCTTAATAAATGTTCTGAAATTATGGTTGGTGAATAAAGTTAATTTTGTATCATTACAAGAAAAGGAGAAAGCAAATATAAAATGGATAATGTTAGAATTAAGGATACCCTGACAATATTTTATGGACTGAAAAATATAAAAAAATTGAGTGCTGCTCATCAAAGTGAATGAATTATGAAATTAGTCTAAGATCATTTGATTCAGTTACTATACGTACTGGTCTTACTTTTATGTGTATTATGTAGCAGTGGCTACCAACATTTTCCATTTGCAATTCTAAGATTTTAACATTTTATTCAATAGATTTGTACTTATAATCTGCTATGATTCTTAAAACTCGAAAAATGACAAAAAATAATGGTTGCACCTACTTAAAAAATATAACAATCGGAACACCCTAGAGTTATTTTTGTGTGACAAAAATTTCACTCTTCCACATCAGACTGAGAAAACCACTCTTCCTATTCAAATGTGGTCTTGCTTCCCAGATCTTAAAAGCCACATAAAGGATTGGGGAATTTATCCTTAGCGAAATGGCTATAAAATGGACACCAGAGGGAAACAAAGCAGCATCACTAACATCATTTTTGCTCTCTCCAAGTAAAGAGTTATTTCCTCAAGAATGTTACATTTTTTCCTTTTTATTTTTGAATGAGTTCCTTCATTCTCCTGGAATGTCCTTTGTTCCCAAACTGTCTGATGACCATCTACCCATCTTCAAATTGTATGTAGTTTCTCTCAAATACTTTTTCAACATTCCCCAATAAGATCTGGTCAATTTACTCCAACGTGAAGGTTTTTCTAACAACCTTCAGAGCTCTCTGTTTAGAACCTCTGTAAAGATGATGATTTCATGAGATAGTGGTTCTTTAAAATTAGAGTAAATATGTCAAAGGTAGATGTATTGCATAACTCAGAGTTGTTGACCTTACTATGACTTGCTAATCCTATATAGCAAAACAGTTGGTTGAATGATCGTGTTTAGTAGGAACCATAGAAAAAAATAAACTAAAATTAGTAAAAGTATACATGTCAGGGTGATCAAATCAAAGGACTAGTTTTAAAATACACTCATTAAGATGAATCAATACATGCATTGGGATACTATGTAAGAAATTCACAAATTCTAGGAATTATTCAGCATAATGTGGGGATTTTTTTCCACCTTACCAGCTTTTTTAGATTAAGTCAGCTCGTTACTACAATTTTCTGTCTATTTTATAATACAGTGTGTCACAGCAACATGGCAGCAGGCAACAGTCAATACTGATTTTTACCATCAAACCAAAAGAGAATAATATTAAAAGGAATACAAAGTGATGAAAAAAATTCAAGAGAACTTGCATATTATCCAGACTGAATTTCGTCCTTGAACAATATATAATTATCACAGTTCTTGGGCACCTATGCTCTGCTGTATTTTTCTGGGAAAGCCCATTTATTCTAGTTATGTGTGTACTGACATTTGAAAGACACTAAAATAAAAAAAAAAGATTTTATCAAAAATAAAATATTTTGGTTCAAATAAAAATTTGAAAATTCTTACTCTTGCCGCTTCTTTTCCCCAGTTTGCCAGTATAAATTAATAGAGAAGCATTGCAGAAATAAAATATTTTAAAAATCCCTCCTTCAAGCTCTTCACTGAAAGTTTCTTACACAATTTTTTGTTCTACAGATATTTGGATCTCTCTTGAGGATACTGATCGCTTTTCCTGCAGGGCTCCCAATAGTAGAGTTTTTACATTTCTTCTATAGTTCTTGTATTACTAAGTCTGGAAATAAGTGAGATTTATGACCTCCTTGCTCCTAATTGTTCTTTCCAGTCTCTCTGAGATTTGAATCCCAGGTTATAAGAGTTTATCGCTCAAGGTCCCTCATAATCGCATCATCTGGTGGCTCCCAGGGCTCTCCTCAGTTCTTGATCTCTTTAGCTCCTGCCTCAATATTACTTTTCCTGTTCGAATTTTCAATGTTTCCAATGCTCAGAATGAAAGGAAATCCTAGCAACATTTTGGTTTTATAGTTGCTCAAACTCCTCCTGTGAACTTTTCTTGCAAGCTACCCAAGCCATTCATTTCCATGGACAAGACCTAGACCTTGTCATTACCAATAATAGCAACTCCTTCATAATCTCAATTTCACGCGTCATGCTCTGTCAGCACAACTTCCTGACTTCCTGCTTCTAGTTCACTGCCCGGAGTAACCTCTCGCTGAAAACCCATCATGCCACGTGGAAGTGTATTTATTGATCCAACAATGTTTTCCTAGAACTTTATTTTATTTTCCTGTCTATCCCAACCCAGATTAAATTCCATGGTCAGCTGGTTTAAGGACTTCTTTGTATACAACCTCAACTCCGTAGATCTTAGATTTTGTCATACTACCTTGGCAAAACCCTCACTCCACTTAAAGTGAACTCTTAACTATTATAAGACTGATGCTGAGCCCTTATAACACTGGAGAAACACACATAACTATACTACATGGTCTCATAAATTATTTTGATACTCAAGTTAGTAAATTTTTCTATTCTCCTCTCTTCCTCTACTCTCCTACATGGCTATTCTGTACCTTCCCTGATCCACTTACAATCCAACATCTGTCCCCCATGTCCTCAATTACAGCTGATAGTTTCCCAATTCACTGAGAAACTGAAGTTCAACTACCTGTTGTCACATCCATGCACCTGTAATACCTATAGCTATACACTCTACCTTCATACTTGTTAGTATGTCAAAGGCCAAACACCCCACTTGAGCCCTGTTGTCAAAGCTCACTTACACCTAAGGTCTTTATCTCTAGCTATACCATATCCTTGTCCAAAATAGGCTTCTCTTCCTCTCAGTGGGCTCAGTCTCTTGTTAGTATGTATATACTGATAATGAGCATGAACTAGATTACAGTTCCTGCTTGCCCCTTGGACTCAGCATCTCTGTACATCACATATCTCTAAAAGGGGACCTGTCTCTATCGTACAAAAGGACATCACTCCATCAGTTTTTCCCTCTATTGTCAATATCAACAGTCCCCCCCCCGCTAAATTGTTCCCATTATAATGTTATTTTTTACACATACACTCACACACACACACACACACACACACATATATATATATATATATACACACACATACTCTCCTTGACTTACCTCTCCTCCCACTTCCAGCTTCCTCACCATTTATGTGTTCCCAACTGTAGGTAATATTATTATGTGGGTTCTTCATACTTTGTCTACAATCCTCTCTTTTCTATATCTCATAAATCCACTCCAATTAGGCATTCCTTCCTTCCATCCAAAGAAGCAGCTCTTGTCAAGGTTATCAATGATCGTAGCTTAAAACAAGGCTAGTTATCAGACTATAGACCTTTAACAGAATTGATATTCTCTCTTCCTATAAACTCAGCCTTGTTAACACTGATTTCTTTGTGTTTGATTCAAGCACTCTACCATATTCTTAGCTAGAACCCCCCTGTGGTCCATGCCACCAACACACTTAACCTGAATTATTACAATAACTAGTAACTGGTCCTCCTAGTTCTATCCAAGGAACACTCCCAGGGTTTCCATAACAAGACAGGGAAATCTTTTTAAAAGACAAGCTAAGTCAGATGAGATTAATTTTCTGCTCAAAACGCTCACTCGTTGGCCATTTCATTCTGAGTAAAAACCAAAATCTTTACCTACAACCACTACAAAAAATAATACCCTCGCTACCACTCAGATCTAATTTCCCTGCTCTTAAAGTTGCTAAATCCTTTCTCCCACCTCAGTGCTAAAATACTGGCTGTTTTTTCCACCTCAATTGCTGTTCTCCAAGATAGTCTCTTGATTTAATCTCTTTCCTACTTTACTTCTTCACTCAAATATCATCTTCTCAGTGTGGCTATCCCTTAGAATTAGACCACTCTCTTGGGATTCTCCACCACCTGCCCTGATTTTTCTTTGCACTTATTATCTTCCCACATACCCAGTATATTTATAGACTTTCTTCCTCACTAGAATGTAAGTTCATTAATGGCAAGGTGTTTTAGTTGCTCTGTTCATTCCTGTGCCTTTTCAGGACCATAGAATACTGCCAGGCACAGTGTAGATACACAATAAGTATCCACTGAATTAAGTTCAACTGGAATGTGTGTATCAGGCATAATTCTAGGAACTGAGATATAATAAGAGCAAGCCATTTTTAATCTAAATTTCTGAAACTTTTTTGATCTTTTGTAGATTGTACACTATTAAGAATTTTTATCATTAAAAAAGAAAACTTGACATTATGATACCTCAATAAAGACAATAAACAGAACAACCATCTCCAATGTTAAATTTTAAGGATGTGAGTTTATCAATTTTCCTATTTATGTTTAGGCATACATTTTAAATTCCTATTGTTCCATGTATAACAAATATTTTTCCTAATGAGAAATTACTTTTATTTTTTCTTTAAGTTTCTTGATTAAAACAACAAAAAAGAGATATTAAAAATAATATTATTGTGGATTCAAATAGCAAATGATTATACAATTGCACACTTAGCAGTTGTACACTGCCTCTGCCTGAGAATCACCTGAACTACTAGAAGGCAGATTTAAGTCCTTGAAAACTAAAGAATTCAACCTTCACATTCAACCTATGTGTTACATTTAACTTAATAATGATATCTGAGTTATATGATGGTTATCAAAGCACATTGATTTGTAATATTACATTGTACATTACATGAAGCAGAATTCAAATATAGGACCTTTCATGAAATACAAAAACATATGCATAGTACATTGCCCATTTTCCCTTACTTTTAGATTATACATTATTCACTTTATTATTGGCACCTTTCTTTACAAAGATATTTTCATTTTAAGTAATGCATACACTGTTTTTAAATTAGCAATAGCATTTGATAAGCATTTAGCATATTATAGGCATTTTAAGTATCACATTAGCTAATTAAATCTATATAATAATAATCCATACAAAGTTATTTCAATTTTAAAGAAAGTTATCAATAAAGAATTGCATTACTTGCCCAAAGTTCTATGCATAATGATTTGGAAAGATGAGATTTAAACCTAAAACAGTGTAGTGCCATAGGCTTATCATGCTCCTAATGTTGTGCTATACTTCCTATACATACTATTAAAAAATAAAATACTATGTCACAGGAAAATTACTTATTCCTCATGTTCAATAATTGAAACTGTTGACATTTCAATATATATCTTTCCAAATTTATGTCAGACTATGTATTCACAATATTATGATAAAGCTTAATATATTATTTTATAACAGGACTTTATAATTTAATTATGTTGCCTCATTTTTATGAAATGAATAGATATTGCTCAGGCTTTTTTGTTTCTTGTATAGTATTCCATTGTACAGATATGCCAAAATTTCATTAATTCCCTGATTTTGACCATTGTTTTTTTCCATTTTAATAATAACCTCATGATACAATTAGTAATCATTCTTGTGCTTTTTAACTGTGTACACATCACTTTCATCTATTATGTTCTTAGAATAAATTTGTGCTATTAAAACTATTTCATCAGTGTGTGCATGTTTCTATGACTTTCTAGACAAACTGCACAAGCATCTCTTGGAATGTATTAATTCAGTATTCAAAACAATGCATAATTCTTATTTTTTATAATTCCACCAAAACTAGGTATTATTTCGTTGTTGTTGCGGTTGCAGTTTTATGTTTTTAAAAGACTTATTAAATTTTTAATTTCTCTCCCCCCACCAATGTTTGTGCTTGTTGACTACACTCTGGGTATGTTTGTTGTGTGTTCATGATTTTTTTTAGAAGGCACCAGGAACAGAACCTGGAACTTCCCATGTGGGAGGGAGGCACCCAATTGCTTGAATCATCTCCTTTCCCTGCTTGTGATGTGTCTCATTGTGTTTCCTTGTTGCATCATCTCATTGCATCAGCTTGCCACAACAGCCCATCCAGCCCATTATGTCAGCTCGCTGTCTTGCTCCTCTTCTGTAGGAGTCACCAAGAACTGAACCTGGGACCTCCCATGTGGGACGTGAGCACCCAATGTCTTGGTAATTTTTGTACTGGCATTCCAGTACCATATAACCTGACTTCTCTCAGATCAACAGTGCCAGAAACATTAATTGCCATTACATTCTTTTATGTTGTTCTTCATGTTTCCCTTTTTTTCTCTGCACAAGAGTTTGCATTATTACTTAACCAATGCTCTTTAATGACAAGGAAATACTTTTTCTACCTTCCACATAATTCGTTAATCTTTCTTCCAACCTAGATTGTGAGAGAATCACCGTGTTCTCATTGTCATCAAAGGTATTGCATGAAATAGAGACTTTATTTTTATTGTGGTAAGATATTGTTTCTTTTTTTTTTATTTTTGCATTTAGAAAGGTCTTATATCTGAAACACAAATTTATTATATATCTTTCTAGTGTCTTAATCCAACAGGAACTTGGTTACTTTCAAAATTTTAGATCAGACTCTAATATTTTATTTCTAACTAGGTTTAACCAATTCTTCCAACTCCAATATTTAATAACCTTTAATCACTTTCTGGAGAGAATCTAATTCCTCTAGGAATCCCAATCACTTCATCTAAACTGTTACCCTCTCTTCCTTACTCAGTTCTCAGACATTCAGTTTGCTTTGCTTTGCTTACAGGAATGTACATATGTGATTCTGCACCTAATCTATGCAGGCTAATCTTATTCCTAGTCCTGGAAATTTGGAATTAAATCTTAGAAACTTGTAGTCAATTTGTACAATGATTAGTCTGGGAATCCATGGAGCTGGAGAAACCATTTCCCACAAAAAGAAGCAGAGCTACAGAGAAGGATATAAAAGCATAAAATAGATGTTTAAAAAATATTATCAGAGGCATTATGACACTAGGAGAGAAAGAATCAGGAAAAGCAGCTGCTAAGGCTCCTGGTGGCTTTTCAGACCATTTCCTTTTCTTGAGAGAATGGTAAATAACGTGTGTCCTTGCCTTGATGAGTATCCTTTTATCACTGCAATTATTTCTGCTTTTTTATTTAAGAAAACATTGTAGATTCTTTTATTTGCAGCCATATAGCCACTGAATAAGAGCCCAATTCAATAATTCATTAAGAGGTATATTACTTGGCTTTTTCTTCTCATTTATTTTGCTGGCTGCTGGTTCTCACAGCAGAACCAAATTAGTTTAAATAGCATAACTTCCCAGTACATTTGAATAGCCAGAAGGAAAAAGCACCATCATCAGTTTTTCTTTTCTTTGATATATAGATGGATAAATGATAGATCTAGATAGATACATGATATATTATATGTACTCACAAACATATATATTTAATATTTTTATATATTTGTTCCAGGAGAAATTGAGTGTCATTTCATCTTGTTCCAAAGAACAAAGCAGGATCCACTAGAATTCTAATTACAATTGGATTCAAGGTACAAAGTAATTCAATAAGATTGCACTTTTTATAATATTCAACTTTTTACTGAAGCAAATAAAATATTTCTCCATTATGTCATTGTTTTAGTTTTCATTGTTTAAGCACACATGCATGTTTTTTCAAAGAGTCAGGATGGTGTTCTAAGCACTGGCCAGGATAGTGGATAGAGACATGAACAGGAGAATCTCTGACTGAGCCCCTAGAGAGCCACTTCTCTAAAAGGGAGAGACAGCATTAGACAATCCCTGAATGAGATGAGCATAGAGAAGAAGATGATATGGAGATTATGCCAGTCTCCAGAGGTCAAATGAAAAGTTTTGGTGTTCTTTTGACAAGTCATTGGTAGGCATTAAGCTGAGATGAGACATGTCATGATCAAATCTATATTAGAGTAATCTCTGGATATTTGTATTTTAGTGGCCTTCTTTTTGGGTATTATAAATTTAACTGTCAGTGCTGACATGTAGAAAATCTACTGATTTTAGAAGACATGTATATGTGCATATTTAAAAGAATAATAAGTTCTAAAATGTATTCATTTTCTTCATTTCAATAGTTTAGGTAGGTAATTATATAATTTTATATATAATAATAGTTCCACTTTCCTGTTTATAACAAAGAGAATGAGCTTCTACATCCATAAGATTACTTACTTTTCTTCCGTTTTCTATGGATATCTTTCCTTTTTACCTTTTGCATTAGTCAGGGTTCACTCAAAAAACAAAATCACTCTAAGTATTTCAAAGAGAAAGGTATTTAAGGCAAGATGTTGGAGGCTGTGGGGGTTTGCAACTGTATATATGTATCAAAAAAAAAAAGATTTTCTTAAGGTTTATCCATTCCTGTGGGTGTGGACGCATTGTAAAATGAATCTTATGATGTGGCTATTTTAGTTAAGGTGTGACCCACCCCATTCAGGATGGGTCTTAAATCTCTTACTGGAATCCTTTAAGAGAATGAAATTCAGACAAAGAGGAAGCCATGAAGCCAGAAGCCAAATCCAATGAAACACAGAAGAGAAGGAAGAGACCAGTAGATGCTGTCATGTTGCTCACCATCTGGCAGAGGAACAAGGATCACTAGCAGTCAGTCTTTAGGAAAAAAAACATCACTTTGATTTGGATGCCTCAACTGCTAGTTTATAAATTCCCACTGTTTAAAGTAAACCCATTTCATGCAAACTAAAACTGAGGCTCACATAACCATTAGAAGGGTTAAGGTACTGAAGATCAGGTAGGCCATTGGAGGAAATGTAGATGTGCCTGGAGTCACAAAAGTAGTCATAAAGGTTCTAGCTCATGAAAAAAACTGAATCATATATTTCTCAAGAGAAAACCTCAGAAGATTATAGTGAGAAGTTTCAGATATTGATCAGAAGATCTTAACTACCTTCATGTACCCAAATTCTAGATTTCCTTTTGAGAAGAAATTTTTGACCTACTTTCCATCTATATCATGATGGTTAATTTTATTTGTCACCACACACTTGCCTAAGTGATGCTGTGAAGGTATTTTTAGATGCAATTGACATCTACAATAGATCAACTTTAAGTAATGGAGATAAGCTTATAAAATATGGGTGGACCTCAACCAATCCTTAGGAGTAAAAACTGAGGTTTCTGTAAAAGAGGAAATTCTGCCTCAAGAATACAATATCAACTCCTGATGATTTTCATTCCACTAGCCTGTCCTACAGATTTCAGACTGACCAACCCCCACAATCACATGAACCAATTCTAACATCTCTCTTTCTACATAAATACACACACACACATACACATATGTATGTTATTAATATATAATGGGGAAGCGGACTTGGCCCAGTGGTTAGGGCGTTTGTCTACCACATGGGAGGTCCATGGTTCAAACCCCAGGCCTCCTTGACCCATGTGGAGCTGGCCCACCATGCTGCTGATAACAACAGAAGCGGACAAAGAACACACAGCCAACAGATATCTAGGGCGGGGGGGGGGAGGGGGAGGGAAGAGATATAAATAAATAAATATTTAAAAAATATATAATGGATATATTTTATATATATATGTGTATACACACACATATATACATACATATACATATACATATACATATACATATACATATACATATACATATATATTCATTCTGTTTCTCTGGAGAACCCTGGTAGATAAAGATTTTGGTACCCATGTTGGTTTGAGAACAGAATCTTAAGAATGAGTTTTCTGAATTGCTTCTGTGCTTTCTGTAATTGATTCTCTAATCAGATTAGATTTAATAGCATGAAGGACTATATTTACAGTGCTAGTGAGAGCACTGATAGTCCTTGACATTATATGGCAATAGTCATGCTTGGATACTCCCAATCAACATCTTATATGAGACAAGTTTCCCAGTGACCATGTATTTAATACCTTAGAACATTTTTGTGAATCTAATGAGTAAAAAGATTAATTTTTCCTAACTGGAGAAAGTAAAAGATGAGCTTGGAGCTTCAAATTCCCAGCACAAATGCTTATAAATTACCTACAACTTTCTATGTCTGTTTTAAATGAAACCCTTAAATTCTATAAGCCAGAGTACTGAAATTTCTGAAAAACACAAACAAAGTCTCTTCCTGCTAGTGGCTAATTAAATGATGCAAATTACATTCTCAAACTCACAGGGAGTCTGCTTTTAAAGAAGTGAGTCCATTGGGAAGGAAGAAGAGTCTGACAATTGGAATGGAGATATATGAGCATATCCTATTGAAGCTGAGTACATTGAACCCCTAAATAGTGATGTCTTCTTTGCTAGTAGGAGCATCCTTTCTAACCCCTATTTGAGGATGAGAACTCTCCTTTGCGTGAAGAATTTGTAATGGAATATCCCAGTATTTTTGATTTGCAAGACCCTGGTGATTCTTCTCAGGGACCACTTCCATTTTGCTTCTAGCCCTATAACTATTCTCAAGTCCCAGCAGGCCACAAAAGATATACTGATAGTCTGTGGTGTGAAATGGCAATAGAAACATGCAAAATATCACCATTCGATACTGCTACTCAAATGTTTATAAAAGAAAAGCTTTGGGTAACAGTGCATTTGATACCAGAGCAGACGAAGTAAAAATATAATGATGTTATTGGTTGTTCACAAATATGTTGGAAACAATTGCTAAAGGAAAATATGAACTCAAGGGTTAACATTCTCTATGTGTGTACTGAAAGAAACTCTTACTTCTGTAGCTGGCAGACTTGAGATTTCTGAAAACCAGACACAGAGTCTCATTGTGCAAGTGGGTGAATTACAATGCATATTGAATTCCCAACCTTGTACAGTGGCTGCTATTAAAGTGAGATCCTTAATATTGGAATGAGGACACAAGAGCTGATAATGATGAAGGCGGGAACATTGAATCTTTGTTTCTTCTGAGTCTTTGTTTCAAGATGTTTTAGTTTGCTGAAGCTGTTGGAAACAAAATACCAGAAACGTGTTGGCTTTTATAATGGGAATTTATTTGGGGTAAAAATCATACAGTTCTGAGGCTGTGAAAATGCACAAATCAAGGCATCAACATTGAATCTGTCTTATCAATGGTCAGCTGCTGGATCCTGGATTTCTGCTATATTGTATGGCAAAATGGCAGGTCTGTCAGTCTTTCTTTGCCTTCTCCTGACTCATCTCTTCTTTCAACTTCAAGCTGCTCTGTGCGCCTGGTCCCTTGGGAGCCTCATTGCTTCAGCTTCTCTACTGATTCCAACCTCTGGACTCTCTCTCAGTCTTTTGGTGTTTCTTTGTTTTTCTGCAGCTGTAGGTGATCCTGGAGGCCTACCACTCAAGGCAGGGTAAAATGGCAGTGGCTCTCTTTCTCTGTATTTCTGTATCTCTGTTTATATAAGACTCCATTAGTGTGGGCTATGATGTGGACCATTGACCATGAGGTGCAGAGGTGCTCAGAGATGTATTCACCAAATGCAATGAATGTCTCATGATGACTGAGGAGGTTGTTGTTATGGGGAGAGGAGTGTGGTGAGGGAGGTGGGGGTATAAGGGGACCTCATATTTTTTTAATGTAATGTTAAAAAAAAAAAAAGAGGCAAAAAAAAAAAAAAGACTCCAGTAAAATGACACAGGGTCCTGCAATCTAATCAAAGGCCCTTAACTGGAATGGTCTAATAAAAAATGATCTAATCAAAAATTCCCTAAAATGAAACTAACCAAAATGTCCCTCATAAAGTAAGTTTTGTACAGGAATGGGTTAGATTAATAACATAATTATCTGGGGCAAACAAAGGACTCAAGCCAGGGCACCAGATAATTTAGCAATGGGCTGCCCTGAGTATGTTCTAAAATAGTATCCAATATATGGTTGTTTTCCCATAGTCAGGATTCATAGTTCCAGGACTTATGGGATAGAAATAGAATTGGTACCACTCATTATGACCTCAAAATAACCTACTGGAAAAAAGTTGCTGTCTGTCTCTCTGACTTTATGCTGGTCTAGAGGTCTTAGTTACAAAGAGAGGGGTGCTTCTAACTGGAGACAAAACAATGGTTTCATAGAACTGAAAGTTAAGTTGGTAGCACAGCCATGTTGGGCTCTTCATGCTTCTGAACAAGCACAGAAAAATAGTTACCATATTTTCTAGTGTGATTGATCATGTTACCAACTGAGAATTAAGTCACTGCTACACAATGCAAGTAGGGAAGAATATGTTTGGAATGCAGGAGATCCATTCTGGTATCTATTAGTATTAACTCATCATTTAATTTAAGTCTTTGGAAAATATAATTCAATTCTTTCAATACTACTATGGCCCAGACCTTTCAGGAATGAGGTTTGGGTCACTCAACCAGGCAAAGAACCAGTATTAGTTGAGGTGCTTACTGAAGTCAAAGAGAATAGGGAGGTAGTAGTGGAAGAAGGTGTTATAAATACCAGCTATATACCATGTGACTAGTTAAAGAAATGAGGACTGTAATTATTAGGAACATTTTTTTTTCTGGATATATTTGTGTCTCTGTGCATACATGTACACACATATATATACATATCTGTGCATAAGTATGAATTTGTTATAGGCTTAATTTGGAGATTACGGTTCAAGGAGAATTACACGTGTACCAAGTTGACAAGGTAGACAGTGGTAGTTTATTTTATATATCTACTTGGCTAGGCTATGAAGCCAGTTGTTTAAATAGTAGTCTAGATGTTGATATTGAGGTATTTTGTAGATGTGCTAAACATCAACAATTGATCAAGTGAAAAAGATTAGCATAGATAATGGGGGCGGGCCTCATCTAATTAGCTGATCACCTCAAGAACAAAACTGAGGTGTCCAATTAAAGAAGAAATTCTGCCTCAAGACCACAATATCAACTCTGCTGAATTTCCTGTCTACTGGCCTGCACTATAAATTTCATACTCAAGGTTGCAATAAACTCCTGCAAAACTTGCCCTCTGGATTTTGTACTTGTCAGCACACTCTGTCATATGAACCAATTCCTTAAAATACTTCATCTGTCTATCTCTCTCCAGATAAGATATTGTTTTCTCTGGTGAACCCTGATACATGTAATTTAAATGGACCCAAATCCTCAAATCCTGGTTTCAACAGAAAGGATGTTACCCGTGACTGGCCTACAAAAGTTCTGCATTCCAATGGCCAAAGGGATTTGTGGTGATTTGGGCAAATTACCCGGCCAGGCTTACATTCCATATCTTATGCTGAGATGGGCAATTACACAGGAGTTAGTAATTTAACAGAAGGTAATTCTTGGACTGATGGTGGCCATCATTGTCAACAAATAGAAAAAGTGCCTGAAAAAAAAACCAACAGAAAGGAAAACAGAACATAAAATTAGCAAGAGCCAGATCTTGAAGACTTCTTTGAATGATTGATTCCAACAATCTATGGAGAAATTCAGTTTAGGGCTGAATTTCTCAGTTGTATAATCCAGTTTTGTTTAATCCAGTGGAATTGGGTTTCATTTGCCATTGAAAAAGTCCCAAGTATTATACCTATTAAAAATACTTTTTCAATCCCCTTTAGATTTGACTATAATTTTAGTTAGGATTTTTGCATCATTCTAAAACATTTAGAATATTTTGCACTGCATTTTTAGTGTTTATTACAATGTTAAAATAATAATGTAATATGAGTTATCATATCTTCACATTTTTTCTGTTCTGTAAAAGAGTATCATCTGAGAATTATTTCTTTTAAATTTTAAATAACTTTAATATAAAACTGTCTAGGCATCTATTTACCAGGCATCTGTTTACCAGGAATTCTTCAGCAATTTTAAATTATATTACAGGGTTGCCATTTTATTAAAGTGATCTATTTCTTATTGAATTTGTATTTGAAATTCATTTTGTTTGCTTATGTTCTATAATTATGCACAGATATTTTCAAATAAATTTTCTTACAAATGATAAGTTAAATTTCCTTGTTTATGTCATCTGAGCTTTTATATTTATTGAAAATACACGGACTTAGGGATATGATTCTTAGAATCCTTTAGATTGTTTCATAAAGAGAGGAAGGGTCCAGTGAGTACCACTGGAGAACAGTTATCAGTGAGACTGATGAAGGAAAAAGTTTAACTCCTTCCTATTTAGTATTTCCTATTAGGAAAAAAAAAATAGTGAAAGCCAAAACTTTGAAATGACCACATAAGGGACAGGTATCAAATGGGAGACAGTTGTTAAGGTATGATTATGAAGGATGGAAACAATGTCATAATATGATAGATGGAAAGAAATGAACATTTTTATCCTGTTGTGACTGGTATCTGGTCTGTCTCATTCTCTCCTTTATTTGAAGCCTCAGGCACTTTGGGACTCTAGCTGCTCTGTTATTTTCTCTTTCCTGACATGTCTCTTCTCATTCTCTCCCTACTACTATGTCAGTGTTTTGAGGTCAACAGTGGCTTGAGTTAATAAAACTTGTTACTCTGTGGGCTATCCATTAAAGATGACAGTCATGTAATGGCTGTTGGTGGTTCAGTGATTGATTTCTTTGTAACAAAAAGGACAAGAGGCCAGTTATCTCCTAGATATGACACTGGGTGCAGTTTATACATGTGTTGAGAAGATTAGACTTTTCTCTACATGAAGCCAAGAATGAAGGCCAATAAGTTGCCTGAAAATGATTGGCTGTCAAAGTATATTGACATGATAAATATTCTTTAAGTATTAAATGTAAGATCACTTTGTGTATTCAAATAAATTTTAATAAATATCCATGTATATTTTTTTATTTTTATTTTTTGTGTTTACATTGTGGTTTATATTTTAGACTATACGATTTTCTAAATTTTTAGTTATCTTATGTTTTACATTATTATTTACATTTTAGCCTATCAGCCCCTATATATTTTTGGTGTAATTTTACATGTCTTATATCCATCCTTGCATACTCTTGCGAAACACATCTATTGCCCACACAATTACATTGGTTCTATCTATTCAATACCTCTTTCCCCCTCCCCTTAGGGCCCACAGTGACAGTCAATCTTCATTACTTGAAGGGCCATGTTCAGAGATAGTTGCAACAGTGTTGAGGGCTTGACATGCTCAACAGCCCTAATGCCCTGGGAGCCACCATTTCTCTTGAGAGATACAATTCACTCTATTTGAGGGCATCAGTCCTCCCCAGGATGTGTGTGTACCTTCACTCTCATTATATGGATCTCTATCCAATGATATAACCCAGTATGACAAAATTAGCATTCACATATTCCCTAGGAGTCTGTTCTGCATCAGATTATCCCCTTTAAGCTTCTCAAAGAGGTAATTTTCCTTATTATATTTTTGGAAAGGTTTTCTCAGCATTATACTCTCAACCAAATACCCGACAATCTCCTATGTTCGTATGTTGCCCCACCCTCCCCCCAATTTCTTGGGCAATATTACCCATCCTCCCATCCTAGCCCCCCTCAAGCCCGCAAAGCCCCACCCAAAGGTTTTCCTATGCCCTCATTTTATCCCTTCCTTGTACATATACTTACCTCCAGCTTATCATAGATTTCACCCATGTAGGTGTCAGCTTACATCCTTCCTCTACCCGCCCCCCCCCCCCCCCGTTTTCCTGTAAGCCTATCATCCAGTCTCTAGCTCTCTGATGCGGTCACCCCTCGGGCTGAAGTGTGGTTTGCTGGCCTGGCGGGGGAGCAGCCGCGGCAGGCCAAGCCGCTGCCCCCATAATAGGGTGGCTGGTCGGACTCACTGCCACCCCTGAAGGAAGCTCGGCATGGGCGCAGAGTGCCCTCGGGTCTCTCCTTCTCGGCAGCCATGCTTCCACGGCCGCCCCTCCTCCCGGGTGGCGCCACACGATGCCTGTGGGGCGGCACCCTTCTTCTTCTTTCTCCCTGCGCAGGCGCAGGGCGGAAAATTCCAGTCTGCCCTTTTCCCCTCCCCCGACAGCATTAACAGCCAGGCGTGGGCGGAAAAATCCAGCCCGCCCTTTTCCCCTCCCCCGACAGCAGCAACAGCCAGGCATGGGCGGAAAAATCCAGCCCGCCCTTTTCCCCTCCCCCGACAGCAGCAACAGCCAGGCGTGGGCGGAAAAATCCAGCCCGCCCTTTTCCCCTCCCCCGACAGCAGCAACAGCCAGGCATGGGCGGAAAAATCCAGCCCGCCCTTTTCCCCTCCCCCGACAGCAGCAACAGCCAGGCGTGGGCGGAAAAATCCAGCCCGCCCTTTTCCCCTCCCCCGACAGCAGCAACAGCCAGGCGTGGGCGGAAAAATCCAGCCCGCCCTTTTCCCCTCCCCCGACAGCAGCAACAGCCAGGTGTGGGCGGAAAAATCCAGCCCGCCCTTTTCCCTTCCCCCGACAGCAGCAACAGCCAGGCGTGGGCGGGAAACTCAAGTCTGCCCTCCACCCCAGCAACAGCAGTCACCAATCCCGAAACCCTGCCCCTTCCCCCAGCAACAGCGACAGCCAATCCCTAACCACCACCCCTCCCCCGTCCAGTACCGCCCACTGACCTTTCGCCAGCAACCAATCAGAACAGGGCGTGGCTTCGACCAATCAGCCTTACCCAGCCCCTATAAAACTGTTGCCTCTCCCTCAGTAAAGTGGACTTGCGTGTTTACCTTGTCTCCGCGGTAGTTCTTCTGCCGTGCGCCCTCCAGTCCTGAGAGCCCCCGACAAGGGCCTGGCCTCCCTTGTCCCCAGTTCGTCGCCTGCTTCTCCGGGCGACCCCTTCAGCCGAACCGCGCAACCCCTTGTGAGACCGATCCCTCGTCTGCTGCCGGACCGATCCCTCGTCCCAGGTGGGACCGACCCCCCGTCCCAAGCGGGACCGACCCCTCGTCCGCAGCCAGACCCCACCTCTACCGACCGAGCAAGCCGCCGCACTCTGAGGCAGCTTAGTTTACTTATTTCATATCATTGACGTCATGTAGTATTTGTCCTTCAATGCCTGGGTTGCTTCACTCAGCATATGTTTCTCAAGATTCATCCATGTTATCACGTGTGTTTGTAGTGTACTTGTTCTTAAAGCTGAGTAGTATTCCATTGTGTGTATATACCACATTTTATTTATCCATTCATCTGTTGATGGGCATTTGGGTTGATTCCAACTTTTGGCAATAGTGAACAATGTTGCTATGAACATTGGTGTGCATATGTCAGTTTGTGTCCTTGTTTTCAGTTCTACTGGGTATATACCCAGCAGTGGAATTGCTGGGTCATATGGCAAATCTATGGTTAGTTTTTTGAGGAACCACCAAACTGTCCTCCAGAATGGTTGGATCCTTTTGCATTCCCACCAGCAGTGGATGAGTGTTCCCATTCCTCCACATCCTCTCCAGCATTTGTAGTCTTCTGTTTTTTTCATAGCTGCCAATCTTATGGGAGTAAGGTGGTATCTCATTGTAGTTTTGATTTGCATTTCCCTGATAGCTAGAGAGTTGGAGCATTTTTTCCTGTGCTTTTTAGCCATTTGTATTTCTTCTTTGGAGAAGTGTCTGTTTTTAATTATTTATGTTTATCTAAAATATGCTCGTTCTTAATTTTACCTATTTGAGGATTTATACTGCACTTCTTCCCCACAAAAAGAATTTCAGTTAGCAACCATTTTCATTGAAAGACATGACTATTTACATATCTTTGAATAGTTGTATATATATACTTGCCTAAAGTTATGTCCCACATGCTTTCCAAATTTTCCAATTTTCACTATTAAATCATAACTACCTCTGGAAAAGAAGACACAAATCATAAAATAAATAAACTATACCAACACAAATGATAGTACAGTGCATACTATCTAATGGATAAGATGTAGCAAATAATTTAGGTGCCATGAAACTCAATTTCTAATTTTAGAATTCCCAACATACAGAAAATAATCATGGATTTTTAAAACATCCAGTATTTGTTACATTTTCTGAACCAATTCACTCCACATAACTTAATAGGAAAATCCAAGATCTGTCTGGTATCTCAGCTTCCAGATTATTGTAAAATAACATAGCACTTTAGGCCATATTTCATTTTCTTTGTATTTCCTAAACCACATTTAAACACATTGCTATTGTTCAGGATAAATAGCTACTTTCAAAATCTGTTCTTGGGAGTTTTGAGAGAATGATTATATAAGTATGAAAAATGTTTTTGAAAATTCTCTTGCTTGCATCTTCCTTTTGTTATTCTCCAAATTATACATCAACTATATCATATCATAAAGGAATGGAGATTTTATGACTCTAGACACACATAGAGAATATTTTTGAAGGGCAAATTATTCCATGTTTGTCTAATCTCTTCTATGTTAAGAAATGTAATTAAGAGGTTAATTACTTTCATGACTTTGAACTTTTTCCTATGTTCCTTTGGTACCTAATTCTTGTATTTTTGTATATTACTGTAATAATTCTTACATGAAAGAAAAAAACTATATTTTCTGTTATACAAACAACCTCCCCAAACAAAACTCTACTTTTGATTAAAATGATGAATCGATGTCCCATAACCTCAAGATTATACAAATGCAAAAGGAAGGAAAAGAAAGTTTATGACCAGAAGGAAAATATAATCAAAATTACTTTGTGGACTCATTTACTAAAAATAGTATGGTAAGTAGGAAATCATACAAGTTATCACTCCAAACTGAATCACTGAAAAGACATGTGAGAGTAAAAGGACACTATAAACAAAATTATCCCAGAACAACCGAAATATATTGGAAGTTACCCTAGCAAGCTCTGAGATATGTTACATATATGGTTCAACAATTTAAAAAATGTATCAGCAGCATCTACCTGAACCTAAAATTGTTCCAGGCTGAACTATACTAGGTATTATAGAGAAGTTTAAACATAGTTAGGAAAACTAAATTCTTGTTTATCAATCACTAAGTAAAAAGACTATATCCAAATACATAATTTAAACATAATATTATGGGCATAATAGCTAACCATGGTGATAATTCATAGAACAGAAAATTGATTTAAAGAAGTAGAGAAGGGGTCGAGTTGAGGGATGATTTGTCAGGGATTAGATGAAGGCTGTAGATACTACTTGATAATTTATCTCTGTGAATCTGTGGTTTCATAAAAACATTTGAAGTATATTGAATATATTTAGAAAGCTATCTTGTTGCTTCCTTTTTTATGTCATGCGAAATTAAATTATTTAGGTTTAAATAAATTTGGTGAACATATTTCAAATATAACAGAGAATGATATCTGAAGGAATAATGCTGGATTCCTTTTGCAGAAGTATGTATTGTCACTCTTCTGTAAATTGGATGCTCCTTGCCAAATTTTGCTACTCCAGAAAGCTAGCTAACCAACCATTAAGATGCTCTTACAACAAATTTTTAATACATGGGCAAAGCCAGTATAACTTCCCTTGCCAATCAATATTTGGACATTATACAATAATATGTTTATCTTCTGTGAATCAATATATTCCCCAAATTTACTTTTTATATTATACAATACTTCCACATAATACCTGAAATAGCTCATAATATTTCTGTCACATAATTCAAGACAGTCAAAATTGGATTGAAAAGAATCTCCAAACATTTTGAGGGAGGAAACAGTTTACAAAAGGCAAGAAAAAAAATTTTTTCTTGTAAGTAATTGAGAACTAAATTGAACCTCAAGCATATTAGCAATGAATGCATGTGTAAAATGTTGCTTATTCATATATGCAATATAAAATCATATTTCAAAAATGTTATGATTTTTAATGTTCAAGCAGGAGGTCTGTAAGATTAAGGAAATGTTAATGAAAAAGATGCTGGGCTTGGGAGCAGTGAGAAAACTGGACATTTTAACTTTATTATACAATGTTTTACTTTTAAATGAAGCAGAAAGAGTGAGCATTTTACTCAGTTTAAAAGGGTCAGGGAAAAATGACTATCTGTACTCTGTACACGTTCAATAGGGTCTTTAAACTCTGAGCGTCATCTGTAACCCAGGAATATTAAAGCTCACAGGGTCATCACGAAGATGAAATACTTGGCTGTCCCCTAAACTCCTCCACCTTAACCATCTCCAATGGAAGCAGTTTTCATCCAAGCAGTAATATCACTATCTTCTAATTTCCTTATCTAAATCTTGCCATCCAGGGAGACTCTTTTTCAGATTAGGACTTCCTTTCTTTGACCTACTTTTTTTCCTCAGTTTTTCAACTCTTGCTTGACTTTTCTTTCCTCTTTATCCATTTAGAGCCCATGATCCAACACTTTAAATAATTTGATAAAACATTCTCCTTAAAAAAATTTTTAGAAACATCTATCTGACAGTAGTTTCCTCAAAACCACGACCTTCACTATTTTTTTCCACAACTGGGAACGAACTGCTACAGATGAAAATCACAGATAGATGAGAGAGGTAGTTATAAATTGAGGCTCACAATCTTCACTTGCTCCTCAACATAAGCCAACACTATTCTTTCATTTGTCTACTCACCTCTCTCTATTATTCACCACAAAAGCCTATACCGACCCCTTACCTAATCTACACCTCCTGAGACCTCTTTTTATTTTACAGAAAATACTGAGGCCATCAGTCAAGTCACTCTCAAGTTTCTGCCCCAACCCCCTCAATCCAGTGCCTCATTCCTTCCTCCCTTTCACATCCTCCATATTCACAAGAAGGCTGGTCCCTCTTTGTATCTTAGGTGACTCTCCCTGGGTGCCTTCTCCTCAATCTATTAATTATTCTCATGTTCAATTACATTTTCTTTACCACCCTCTCCCTTAATTCTTTCCATTATGGGGATGAAGGGGGGAGAAATAAACAAACAAACAAACAAACAAACAAATAAATAAATAAAAAGATTTAAATACGCCTGACATAGGGCTGACAATACAGGTTATTTTTTTTTACTGTGCAACTCTGGGGTCCTATTCATTTAGCCAGCAGTTTGAAAGGTGTTCCCTGATCAAAACTCATTCTTCTTAATAACAAGCACAACTATATTTTCCACTTTATTTCTGCTTTTCCAGTCATAGCCACACTTCTGAAAGTGTTGATTATGATCATTATTTCTACTTTCTCACTTGAACCATCCCAGGCTGGCTAGTGATTTCAAAGCTTGACTTAAAGGGAATCTTGTTAAAGTCACCAATAGTTTTCATGTGGCTAAAATGAAAATATTTCTGCTCTCAGTCTACTTTATTTCATAGTAATGTTTTACTCTTTGACCTCATAAATTATCTTCTTCCCTTTAAGTTTTGTATATTACACTTCTGTCAAGTCTAGGTCTTTCCACGTTTTTATAATAGTCACTTGGCCATCTCAGATAAAATCATGTACTGGATTATCATTCATATAGCATGAGTTCCAAATTTATATCTCCAAATTATCTCTCAATTTTGAGTTCCAAGCCTTTATAATAAAGTACCTGCTCTACATCTCACATCGTACATCCCAGAAGCACACCAATTATAAATGAATCCAAATGAATTCAGAACCTGCCAAAACCTGGTATAATTTCCTTGGCCAACATTCTCTGCATAAAGTATCAACATCCATGGAATTATTAGAATCAGAATTCTAGGAGTCATCCTTGACATTTTCATTTCATTCACTCTCAATTCTATGGATTTTTCCATCCATTACCATTTCCATCATCGCATTATATTTTACCAATCTTACCTGATCTCCACTGTATATTGGAGCATGAACAGTCAATTCTGCACACTGTGGCAAGACTGACATTTTCAAAATTAATGTCTAATTATATTATCCTTCTGGTTAAAACTCTTACCTAAGTTTCCAACTACCTGTGTCTATTCCCATTTCAAAATTATTTAAACCCCACTTCTTCCAATTCATCTAAACTATAACTCTTTTCCTCTAAAGGTCTTCCTTTAGCGTTGTCAACTCATTTGGTAAGTACATGTCTACTAATGTCACTAATGTCTGATTGCCATAGACAGTGAGCTTCACAAATGTTAGGCCTTTGTCTACTTTAATTAGCATGAAGTTTCTGGTTTAGCAGAATATTCATAGAAAGAGAACAATAAGTATCTGCCAAATAAATAACTGATTCACCAAGAAACCTTCCTTCTGGGATACTCTAGGATGTTTTATTACGTGCAATATTATATTAATAAATTTCCTTAAATTGTTATAACTAGTTGCCTTTTAACAATTATTTATAGATCACTACTATTTTAGCTAGAAGTTAAATTAGCAACATGGATAAAAACACTGTGTGTACACTTCCATTTATTAGCTGTGCTTAACTTCTTTGTGCTTTGTTTCTCAGGGTTTTTGGGTTTTTTTTTTTTCATGTGTGAAATGGGACTAATAAAAATACTGACCTTAATTGAGTCAATAAAGAGAAATTCCCAAAGAGTTCCTAGCATAAACTCTTGATTTAAAAATCTTATTTACTATTAATAAAAATATAAAAATATTTTGATTGGGTATTTCTCTTAGAAATTCTGCTTCTTGACCAAGATACATACACATTCCCACATCTACAAATACAAACACCACTTATAATCTGAAATTTATTACTATCCCTAAGAAACCTGGGAATTTCTGGAATTGTTACTCAAACATTATAGATTAGCATTTCTATTTTAAAAGACAGTTAACATGATAGAATACAAGAAAGAGGACTCTATAATATTTATTTATTTTATTTTATTTTTGGGGGGATTTTTAAAAATTTATTGAAATATATCACTCATACATAAACATACATAAACAATAAGTGTATAATAGTTCTGAACTTACAAAACAAACATATATAACATCAAACAAACATATATAACCTCTCACCCTACCACAAATAACTTGCATTGTTTGTAAACCTTTTTAGCGAATGATTAAAGAGCATTATCAAAATATTACTACTAAACAAAATAATTTTCCCCTAACCAATCTGATTGTTATTATCTTTATATTAATCTCTTTATAATACTTTCTAAACTTACTTTTGTTAAATATAAATCTTTTCTTATTAATTTAATAATGTTAAGTAACAGGTTAAAGATAGGATTTATAATATTTATAAAATATATTATTTGGAAATGAAAAATATCTTACATAACATTGAAGAATTTAATATGTGAATTGTTTGTATATAGTGTGTTTACATAGTGTATGTACATTATAAATTATAAATGTGTTCATATGCCTAATGTGTGTGTGAACAAAATAAAGTCCATTAAATCCATTGTCTTGTAATTTGAACTACTACAACCTCATACTTTTTCCTTCATGTATCCTCTGTTTCATTTCTCCCACTATCTACAGAAATAATGTGATGCAGGGGTTACTAAATCTACTCTGCTTCTATGGATTTTAGGTGAGAAATCTTGCTTTAAACATGTCTCTCTATATTTTCAGAGGTTAAATTGAGGATAAACTGTGTGGAAAACCTGAATATGTTATAGGGAAGAAATGTTATTGTTAATTTAAGAATTGAAGTAGAAGTGATTTCAAAGCACACACAGAATATTTATATAAGTTCCAGAAAACCTGCAGTCATTGCAGTCACGTGGCCGCTGCCACAGTGCCTTCCACTAGCATCCTTGCACGATGGGAGGAATGCATGTTCAAGCCCTGCAGACACTGAGCCAAACTGCTGAAGGAAGAGTTCTCTCTGCCTCCTGCCACTACTGAAATTCCTCTGAACACATCACATGGACAAAAAAATATGCCTGTCTAGAATGCAAGGAAGAGTGTCTGGGCAGTAGAGTTATAGCTTTAGCAGAGATTAAGAAGTTAACATAGAAAAGATGGGAAAGTTTGTCAAAACCTAGTAGATGCCACTAGTACAATACACCCCTTTGCTCTTCAACATCTATACCAACCACTTCTCTATATATTTAAACATGAAAACAGAAATAGGAAGAAAACAACTTGCACCCATCTCATGTAATGAAGTCTCACTCATGTCAATGAAGCATGCAAATCGCTTTTCCAAAAAGGGAGATCCAAAATGAATAGGTTCTGCTTCTCTCCCTGGGTAATACTCATTCTCCTAATTTTATCACAATATCACTTCAATAACCTGAAAACTGAACACTAAGTCATAAAGATAATCACAAAATGGTTTTTCATGTATATAAGCATTCTGTGTGTGCTCTGAAATCACTTCTACTTTATTTCTTAAATTAACAATGGCATCTCTTCCCTATATGTAGGATTGTCCCTGAAGTAGCAGGGTCTTGAAACAAAGTGCCATGAATTCCTTTCCTTCAACCTTTCCAATGCTATTGATGTACCCACTGTTCTGTTTATTAATATTTGTTTAAAAATGAAAAATCCAGAGTCATTTCTACTTCCTACTCTGAATCATGATTCATATAAATATTTTTTTCACTCATGTACATACATAAATTGTTTCAAGTATTTTTTTTGCCATGGAAAAAACATTGTAGTTATAGGGCTATATCAATTACATTTACTTTATAGCTCAAAAGCACACTTAATTGTTTTGAGAACTGAATACGCATATATTTATATACACATATACATATACAAATATATATATTTTTTCTAGTACAAGTAACTACATGTGTATTATTTCAGATTTCAGCATCTGGACAATCACTATATCTTCAATATCTCTATATAGCCACATTATATCAAATAGCTTATTTTCCTTTAAAGTGTGGAGATATATATACCCTAGCAAACTTCATATAAGGATAACTTGCACTTTCATTATTTAACTTATAAGTACAGAATTAGGTAATTATGAAATTGAAATTATGAATTGTGCATCCATGTATGTTCTATTTTATTAAATATTATACCATATTTTAAATCAGGTTTCCATGACAATATTCTGGATTTTAATGAAGTACAAAATAAATAAAATATGCTCAACTTTCATAAATTCTCTCAGCCTTAATTCAAGATTCTGATGTCAAACTTGTACATGAGGCTTTGCAGCAGTCTACTCACGCTGTTCAGTGAATTTGGAGTTGCCTGTAGCAATGGCATATCTCTCACAGGCTGATTGGCTGTTCTGACTGCCATTTCCATGGATGCTATTTCTTTAACACTTGCACTTCTGAAAATGTCATATATTTTGTTCCAGAAGAAAGGGATATTTTTATCCTTTTCAAATTTCAACAAGTTAGTTGAATATCAAAAGACATGTCTTAGAGCTACAAAATGTATTAATGGAATTTTAAATGTTTAATTTGTATTTTCAAATATCCATGCATCACTTATAATTTTGCTTTCTCAACAAATTACAACAAATTCTAATATACAATAGAATAATCATGTTAAAAATGCTTTGGTTCAAGAAAGAGCTCTTGAGGCATTTTTACATATCCTTTTAAGACATTTCTTCTAACAAGGTTTGCCAGTCTTTTACTGTTCAGCCATGCATGACCTACTGGGAATTCAGGTCCTTTGAATCTTACTTCATAATGGGACCTTTTAAAATTTATAGTAAAGGATGCTATCAAAAATCATATACATTTTCCATGGTTTGAAATCTATTAAAATCTACATCTTCTGAAGACTACTCAAAACAATGTCTATTATGATTTAGAACTCATATAGTGCATTCTTGTTGTTTGGTATATATGATATATGTAATCTATGTATATGTATATGTGTGTGTAGTCCCATATATTTTATTAACAAACTAAAATCAATTTAATGAGTAATAATA
The DNA here is from genome assembly GCF_030445035.2 of Dasypus novemcinctus. NCBI lineage: Eukaryota > Metazoa > Chordata > Mammalia > Cingulata > Dasypodidae > Dasypus > Dasypus novemcinctus. Next base: position 21,831,400 of record NC_080674.1, read on the forward strand.
AAACAAGCTATTATTAATTACTAAATAACAAACTGCATTCATGTAAACCCAAGACTATAGGGAAAGATGTATTTTTGTACCTCAACATTTCCACATTACCTTTTGAGTGGAGGATTCAGATTCTGAACACTGACTCCATATTCCCCAGATATAGTGAGACCAGAAGTAGTTTCACACTCTGTTCGTGTTTGAATTGCTATCACAAGAGTAGGCCTATTATGGCCCTGTTAAACAAATCCAGAACACTTGCTGAGACCTCTCTGCTTATATATTTATCATTCACATGACAATATATTTTATAATTTATGTTCAACAGACCCAATTTGTTCTCCTTGACATTTATATGTGTCATAGGAAAGTCTTTGGTTTTTGGTTTCTTTCAACTAGTATGTATTATATACCAACTCTGGGTAGGATTTGAATGATTCTAAAATATATTTATTTTTAAAGATGAAACAATAGCAGATTATAGAGTATAAGTAAGTTAATAATATTCATATGGCTAGTCTCTTATTTATTTATAATTATTATTTATTACTTCCAAATAATAGTGTTATTGCTTATATCTTTTAGATGGATATAATTGAGAATATTTTCCTTTTAAAAATAGTTTCAAAGGTTTGTATTACTGCCATTTGTTGACCTGTTTTATAGATAAATGGTTATGCAATTCATTCACAACTAGCCAATTTGTAATATATCTGTGATAGTAGTTCTAGCCTAAATCAAGATAAAATACCTTGCCAAAATGTCTCTATCTATGATTCTTATATTTTTACTTCTAGTATGCCTTAAGTTATACACACCCAAACTCACAGTCTCTTTCAAAGTAAATTGAAATCCTAGAGCTCTGGGTTAAGATAGCATGACAATTGTTTAGAAATAATTTGAAATTCTATAGCAATGAAAATAGCATGAAAGGTAAAATAAACTATGGTTACTGGAGACTGAGTATGTTAAATTTCATTTTGGCTTTCTTTAAATACTACTTTGGATCTCATTTGTATTTTAACATTCATGTACCTTCTCAAGAAATAGAATTTTACTAAAATAGCTAAGGAGAACATTGGAATGCTTTCAAATGCCAGCTAGAAAAGTCTCTTTCTAAATGTTCCAATCTATTTACTGGGGCTTTGGACAACAGTTGCTTCTTTTAGATCAGTGATGTTCATATATAATTGTTTGGACTCCCCATGCATAATGCATATAAACTATTCCAGATTTTTTTTAGGAGGTACCAGGGTTTAACCCAGGACCTTGTATATGGGAAGCAGGCACACAACCACTGAGCTACATTTGCTCCCCACCAGACCATTTTATATGACAAAGACCAAATAAAGCAATGGTATTCATTGGAGTATGTCACTTCTAGAAGTCATACAATGTTCTGGAACACATTGATAACAGATTTTAACCCATTTATTTTGTATGATAATTGAGAGCCAGAGCAGTTATATGACTTTCCAGAGTATTAGAATCAGAATATGCCATGGATTAGGTCTCCTATCTCCAGTTGTGGGGCTTATTTCCATTTCTCCATTCAGCTTTAGTATTATGAGTTAGAAACACTTCGTAAAAATAATGAAGATAAGGAGGAAATGAAGAAATAATTTTTTTAAAAAGCCATATCATGAATAAGCTTTATAGAAACCTAATATTAGTTCAAGAAGAAGGTAAATAAAGAAATATAATATGGTAGTTTGAGGGCTTCTCAAGGATAGTTCATGTCCTTAGAGCTAATCTATTACAATAGGTGTAAACCTATTGTAGTTGGAAGTTTCATTTGATTAGATCACTTCAGTTAAAGGCTTTCAGTTGAATCCCTTCAATTAAGGGCCTTTGTTAAATTACTTCAGTAAGGCATGACCCAGGGTGGGTTATAATCCTCATACTGGAGTCATTTATAAATGGAATGAATATGGAGAGAGACAGAAAAAAAACAAAACAAAACCAGGAGCTCAGAGAGGAACCCAAAGAGGCTGACAGGGAAAGGCACCAGAAGAAGATACTAAAATCAATAGAACCCAGGAGAGAGAAAACCACAGAATAAGCAGCCAGAAGCTGAAAGCAAGGAACACAGAGGAGAAAGAGAGACCAGAAGATGCCTCCATGTGCCTGATCACCTGCAGATGACCGTTGGGGAGAGAGTGTCACCTGTGTTGCCTGATACCTTGATTTGGACACCTTTCTAAGTCTCTTAAGTGTAAGCTTACAAGTCAGTAAACCTCCACTGTAAAAACCAACCCATTTCTGGTATATTGCTTTTGGCATCTTTTAACAAATTAAAACATAAATGGAAACTCTAGTTAACTTGGTAATTAACAGCCTGAGGATTGGGTCAAGTCCTGAATCTGCAACTCAGTATCTGTCTGACCTTGGGAAATTATTGTATTTTTATGATATGGTTTTGATATCCATAAAATAATTAACATTTCTAACCTTATATGGTTCCTTCCAGTTGAGAAATGAGTTCAAGTAAAATATGCAGCTCAATACCTTGTAAATACTGAGCATTCAATGAATTTAGCTCTTCCAGTAATTACTTCCCACATAAAGATAATTAAGGGACCATGATATATTTAGTGGTGGGGTTATTTTATATTCTAAATGGTTTTATTGGAAAGCAAATAGACATTCTTATTACTTTCATGACACTGATATTTGTGAATTTAAATACACATGCAATCTTAATGGTAGACTGAAAGCATGAATCAAATTTGTACAAAATATTAACATTTTAAAACATGTTCCAATTTGTCTTCTACAATGTTTATGCATATTTTGTGTGAATTAATAGTAGGGAAAGATTTTAATCAATTGAGTATTGCCCAAAATCTCGCCATTCTATTAATACATGTGTTGAATGATTGTGCTACCAATTGATATTTCTGCAAGAAAACCAGGAAACTATATAATGACATGATATTTTAGCAATTCTCAACTTACACAAAAGAAAATTTCAGACAAAGGTACTTCTTCTGTAACAATTAAAGTATGGGTCTTTCCTCAAATATTGCATTCCAGTTGCCATAATAACCAGCAATCACCCTATTATTTCTAACTTAACTTCTGCTGAGTTAATTGTTTATGTATAGTTTATTTTATATATAGTTGCCACATCTTATTTTCATTTTATTCCCAGGTTGGATTTCTTTCTGACTCAAAGAACAACTGGAGAAGAATAATCAAATACTTTGGATAAACAAATATTTTGTGTGTTCTGGGAGCCAAAATCACCTCCATTGTGGGTACAACTTTACATTAAGCAATAGCTTTCATTTTTTCCCAAGTAAAACTTAATAAATATAATATCTAATAAATATATTTATAAATTTTATAAATATAAATATATTATGAATTAATAGAGTTCCCCAAGGCCTATTGTAACTATTACTTTATTATAGCATGTCTTGGTTTTCAGCATTACCCTGACACTTTAGGAAAGGTAATTAAAAATTGACAAGTCTAGCATACAAAAGTAGTTTTGTTTTTTGTTGGCTAACTTTCATAATTTAAAATAAAGCATTTATAACTGAAGTATTTTATGTTTATTGAATTTAATGAAATAAAAAATTTCCCTCTTCCTGACTTCCCAAATGCCATACACGTGAAATATCATTGGTAAATTTCCATTTTAAGTTTATTTGGAAATGACTTTGTCTTTTGGTTTGACAGGAAAGGATTTTCTTGGCAAAGCTCTGTGTAAATAAGTAAATGGCATAATGAGAGAAAGATATTTATAAGGCTCTATTCCAGTAAGATATTTACAGATCCTGTAATTATACAAATATAATAATTCTTACTAATATCACTAGAATACATAAATCGATGCTATTACATTTTAAAATACACTAAATATAAGATCCCTCATTTTTCTTATTAATACTACTAAACCTTTTTACACTAATATTTTGATAGCTCACATATGACTCAATAAATCCTTCTGAGATTACTGATGAGCATGTTTTATTTATTGAGAAGACTAAACCTTGAGAAGGATAAATGAATCATGACATCTCCTAGGAAGACAACCAGTACTTGCTCAAAGGAATTTATAACCTACTTAGTGGACAATCAGTTAAGTTGTATATTTGTGGAACTTCTTCAATAAGTTTTGTTTTGCTTTTAGTTGTTCCTGTTCTCTGTCTGTGGTATTAAATGAAGACCACTGAATGAGAACAAATAGAGGCAATGTAAAATATGAAAACTGGTAATCATTAACCAAGTCTAGATGATTCTGGGCCAATTGCTGCAGATGTCAAAACTTGATTTATTGAAATGATTGCTGCAGATACTATGGTTTTGCTTGGTAGACTGGTTGCTGTAATAGTTATGGGTCAGTGTTTTATTGTCATATGACCTGGCTATTGAATGCTTTATATAAAGTGTCTCATATTGCAACTGATTGGATACTAGTTATATTGTTGTTTTGCCTAAAGATCATAGTGTTCTCAGGAGTAGATCAATAATTCTAAAGATGTACCAACTTGAAGAGTACAAAGTCGGCTATGAAATGAAAACATGGAACACAATTTAAGAATTGACCAAGCTGAGTGTATGTACCAGAAGAATAAAGGAAAGGGATGACAGCAGAGAGAGAATGAGAAAGCAGCAGCAGAAGACACAAAAACTACAGGGAATATTTAAAGCATTGCAAAAATTAGACATGAAAAATGGTAGCCATAAGCTAGATAAGAGTGGAGAAAGGGTCCTTACAAAATTGTACAGGAGTTCAACTTCCAGATGGTGTAGTAAATACTAAATACTTATTTCTCTGAATAACTATAAGAACATTGGAAAATAATCAATTTTCAATTGAAAAGGGAAATGGTCATAATTTTACAACACACATTGTGAGGCCAACCTGTCACATATCAAGCTTGTATCCAACCCAGAAAGAAAATCTAAGCTCCTAGATGTATTTCCTCATATAGACAAAGAGTTCAGTGTTTGGAAGGCTTGTCCCCCGTCCCTTTAGTTAGAGTAATGCAGTCCAAGGAGAAGGAATGTTCTGATAGAAAATCAAGTCATCACCAAGCTTGGCAGGTGTTAGAAGCAGAGGGGCAAGCGCGATGGACAGCTATTTTAATTATCTACAGCCCTGAGTCTAGGTCAAAGGAGCCACAGTGGGGATGCAGTGAGAACAGGAAGGCATGGTGCATCAAAAGATTTCTGATTTAACGCCTCTGTTGGAATAAGAGGACAAGGGTATAAACATTATAGATAAAAATTCATGAACATAGCGATGTAATTCTCTTTATTCTCTATAACTTAACATGACTTGTCCTTGGAGCCCCACCATTTTCCCTTCACAACATGGACACTTGGCAGTTCCAACCCTCTAGCAACTCAGTCTCTTCTGGGTGAATTTTCAGCCAAAATTAGGATTTCTCTTGCTTTCCTCTCCTCTCTTGTGCACATGGGATTATCTGAAGTTCAGAGTTACATCATGTAAATTTTAATTTTTTTTCACTCTATCTACACATCTCTTAGCCCAACAAATGCTCACGGTCCAATGGGGGTGGGAACAGGATCAATAACCAAAAAAATAAGGCTTAAAAGAATGCCTATATTGGTATTATCTAAATGTCTGCTACAGAAATAAATGTTTTGCAATGATAGCATACTCAACAAAACTCAACAGAAGCTAAAGATTCCAACAACTCATTTTCCCTACTCCTATTTCTGATCTCACAATGTTCAACCTGAAAAATCATTTCATCCTAACATCTACCAACAGACATAATCTACCAACAGACTGAAGTAATAAAGCAGGAAAAATTACCCCAGAAACAAAGGAAATGTTCCATAAATTGTTTGCTCACCAGAGTGGTTGCAAAATTACTTTTGGCAAAATTCTGTCTTTAAAAATAGAGGTCTCAAAATAGATAAAGGTATTAAAAATAGAGGTTATGAGACACAGAAATTAAAATAATTGAGCTTGCAGAAATCAGAAAATGAATGAAATAAAATTATGGGAATATATAGTATCAAGAAACAGCCACAAAAAAAATGGTTAACCCATGTGAAAAGCTTAGGGAATGTTGTAGAAATTGAGAGGTTCTATTATTTGCATAGAGAAAGGCCAAGACTCAGGAATAATTTTTGGGAAGGAAGAATGATTTATTTACGACCGGCCAGGCTCAGAGCTTCTCGTTCCAAATGGTTCTTTTGTTTCAGTGCTCAGTAAGGTTGACATAACATATATCTTCCACATCCTAGGTAAGCTTTTAGCATGGACTTCATACATTCTAGATAAGCTTTTAGCACATTTGGTTTGCATTTTCCCTGAATATTTAAAGTTTATAGAGTTTACGCTGAAAAAACTGTTTCCCAGGACCGAAGTCATTGCCATGGTCACCAAGGGCTGGGCTGCAGCCTCTCACTGTTCTACACCCACAAGTCAGGACACAGACAGCTTAGGTTATCTATGAAGAGATGAACAGCCTCCCACCCAGAGCCCACATCAGGAGCATGGGAATACAAATTGAAAAGTCACAAAATATAAATTGGAAGAGTACAAGATAATAAAAGCAATTTTTGAGAAAATGCAAAACAAGTACACAAAGCAAAAGGGATCCAAACATGCATAAATTAGTCTAAAATAGATATGATTCTGAAGATTGAAAGAGCAAACAACCTACAACTTATTAGGAAGAATTAATGTAGAACAATAAACAATCAACACCAAGACTTATCCTCCGGAAATTAGCAAACTCTAAAGATAAATAAAGAATTCTAAGGCCTCTGGGCAGAGAAAAGCCAGTTATTGCTAAAGGAGAAACAAAGGTTGACATCAGGCTGCTACAATGCAGAATTCCATGCTAAAATCTGGTGCTACAATGTTCACGATATTCTCTTGTAAAAGACGTGACTCCCAAATTTTTACCTAATCACATTGCCTTTCAGAGGTTGAAAAAAAATCAAGATAAAATATCTGTTATAGTTTTCATAGGAGAATAACTGGTAGACTAAATGTGCCAACCAAGAAATAAAACAAAATAAAAGATTCTAGAATCAAGAATAGTTGATCCTTTTAAATATCCAATTGTTGAAAATGGTGGTGAATATTTAATTCTTTTAAATATTAAAATGAGGAAAACATGGGAATTATGATTTCAGAGTAAAATTCTACAGGGTTAGGAGTATGAATTATAACTGTCCTTTTCATATTTCTAATTGTGTGCTATGGGGAAAGTTCAGTGCGCTCTGCGATTCATTCATTTAATAATAAAGGTTGATACCTGCTATGCTCTTGGCATTGTTCTCTAGAGAAAAAAACAAACACACACATTAATATCTGCGATCTTATGTAGCTTTCACTTGATTGTGTGGGTATGTATGTGTCTGTGTATGAAGAGTGAGGATAAGTAAAAGCAACAACTATAACGAATAAGGAAAATATATGGTGTGTTAGAAGATGACAAATTCTAAGAATGAAATGATCAGGAAAATGAACAGATGCATTGCTAGAGGTGATGAGAGTATGTGTGAAGGACTGTTCAGCTAGCCTCACAGAGAAGTTGAGGCTTAAGCAAACACGGTGAGGAGAATGAAGAGCGAACCATTCAGAAATGTGGAGGAAAAGCAAATGTCAACAGGGACAGCCAAAACAAAAGAAGGAACTCATACTGGAATTAATGGCCTAACAACCAATCAGACAGGACTGTAGTGAGAAAAGAGGGAATGGTGAGAGGAACAGGGAGGAATATCGGCCCATGTGGATATGAGTCGACGGCCCACTGTGAGAGTTTTGGCTTTTGTTTTTCTTTTTTGTAAGAGAATCAACAGGTGAGGAAAAAAACTTAAAACAGTCATAAAAAATGTCTCATTTTCTTTCTAGATCCCCCTTTTTTCATACCATTCCCTCCCTGATGAACATGGATTTTGTCAAAAATAAAGAACAATGGGGTGCTCATCAGGATCAGGGCTTGATGGAAGTCCCTTACTTCATAGTTAGGATTAATCCAAAATTATTATTTCACAACAATTCCTCACTTGAAAGATTAACTTTCATGTCACACAGATCCTAAAACTCTAAAGATATCATGCCCTAATTTCTCATTTTAAGACATAACTCTAATTCTGTCAAGGTAATGTTCCTTTTTACTGCAGTAAATCTAATAAGGTTAGTTTAGTTTGTCTGTTCAACAAGATTTCAAGTGGGTTGCTAGATATAGTCAGTAGTCAATAAAGACAAAGACAATTTGCTAAGTGAATGAATAATTATCATATTCATATAGCAAATTAATAAATGCCTAGAATTGTGATGAATCTGAGTGAAAAAAATGACATGAATTTGATATTTCCTGACAAGTTGCCATTCTGACGTATACAAATTTTATATACTTACCAAAAGTGTATGAACATGCCTATTTCCTCCAAAAAAAAAAAAGAATATTGTGAATTATTTCAATTGTGTCAAGCCTATATGGATAGGTAGATTTTTTTTTTAGCTGTCATAAACACATACAGCTTTATCTATGTTCATTTCACAATGTCTAAACTTATACTCTCTTTCCACCCATGTGTCAGCATGATTTTATAAGAAATTTTGAAAAAATAATCATTAAGATTCTCTGCTGTATAGAAAAGAAACATTTTAATACAAGAGTCTGGAAAATTCCTTCTAAATATCCTTTTCTACAGTACTCTAGTCACCCGTAAACAATTAAATTGCTGATACAATATACTAGAGAAGTACATTTAAATAACATTTTTCTTTTTTCTTACATTTGATATATCATGATACCTGTTGAGCTATTTTGATAGCAATCAGGTAGCATCCATTAAATAGATTATCATATGACTTTTAGGACAACAGATTTAATTTCTGATGCTCATATTAGAATAATTGACTAACAAAGATTTGGCTTTCATTGGTACATTCTTCTAGAAAATGTTGAGTTTCAAGAAAACACATTCTCATCTTTAGTTTACCAAATATATCTAAAGGACAACAGTATTTATAAAAATGAAGGGGTCAGAGGCACCTGGGGAATTGGGCAACACATCTGCCCTCTAAATTATCTTGAGAACCTGAGGAAAAAAAAATATATTAATATATAAATATATATAAAATAGCCTGCATCTCTAGAGTAAATATGTCATTCATTATCAAGGAAAGTGAAAGACTTTTATCTGTTTTAAACATGTGCTGCTTCTTCAGAAGGATTATAATAGATTGAAAATATCATTAGGTAAATATTTCAACCCAGGAAAACTGACTATATAGCAACAAATGCAATGAAATGGGTGATCCTACAGATGTATCAAAAGACTGGTTTAGGTAACATTTTAAGATAAAATTTTGACACATAATTTCTGTGGCATCCATAGATGAATGTCTAAAACATAAAACCTTATCATCATTATGGATTTTAAGTAAGTATAAAGATGAAATGTGACATTTAAAAGAGCAATATTTAATATTTAATCAGTTAGATGGAAGCTAAGAAAAGGCTTATTTTTTTTCTTAAGATATTTGGATATAGTTTAAGAGGGGGTTTTGCTGTGGTCTAAATTTAATATTATCAAACTGCATTGGATCTGGGGTAAAAATGCCACTATAAGGACACAAATATTCTAAATCCTTTGGGCACTATTAGTCACTCTCACATGTGAGCATGATACCATAGAGAGAATTGAAAGGTCAACTCTCCCAATAACTAAGGAAAGTTGAGCTATTTCTCTAAAATCAGTTCCTTTGTCTTTAGTTTATGAATTTGATATGAACTCAATAGTATTCCTATTGATAAATATAAATTTCTAAATATAAATAATTATACAGTTGTAAAATGTAAATTTTGTCATTTATTTTTATTACTGTCATATTAATGAAATATGATTACAATGCTCAGAATAAGTACTGATCTTTTACTCTTTCTTTATACAGCTAAATAATTATCTAATTTTATAATTTACCTTCAAGTTTTACCAAACTAAAAAAATAAGGAGTCATAGATGTATATAACACTTTTCAGATTGTATTAGTGTAATCTAATAATATTTGTGTCTAATTATGGAGGATTAAATATATAAAGAATTATAAACCTCTGAAGTTGAAATTTTGAGTCAGTCCATCAAAAGGTTGAAATTTCTTTTAAAAATGCATCTTTACACATATACATAATACATCTCATTATTTCTGGGAAATAACACAAGAAACTGACATATCATAAAGCTAAGTAGCTCTTATTTAGTATACTGTTATTTAGAAAAATCATATAAACTTGTCGGAGAAGAAAGAAAACACAGCACTTGGTCAAAAGAAGATTTATCATTTAGATAAAGTCACTTTGGCCATGTTGTTCTGAATGTCTTTGTCAGGCCATACCACATCTTATTAAATCTAAATTTAGCTGAGATACTTCATTTGGCAGAAGACAGAAAGTTTAAAGGATAATTATGTGATTTCCCTGTACACAGAATCCTTCTTAGAGCCACTCCAATGATGAATATTTTCATCGTTGGTGCATCAATCTTGATTTTCTAAATCAAGAAGATGGATGCTTTGATGAATATGCATGTCACACTCAACTGGCAAAAATATGTGGAAGCAAAAGCCCAATGCACTGGCAGAGTTCAAGGTTTATTAACCTCAACCCAAAAATGCCTTAAATATTTACTTCTGATCTAACCATTAATTAATGCCTAAAGACAACACAGTGCCTTCAAGGGTGATAGAGATGGAGTCACTGTGCATATTGTTTCAGTGAGTTAGTTCTAATGGGCAGATTACAGATTAATGATGTGGGTCAAGAAATGAATAATCAGCTGGCAGGAATTTATATAAATGCTTGCTTCTTATGGACATCTCTTCTGAAAGCACAGATGAAACTATACAAATAAATGCCTATTTATTGGCCTAAAATAAATAATGATGTACTAGAATTTTGATGATAAATATGATCATGAATTTGACCTAAAGACAAACAAGATAGACGATGTGGTGAAAGACTCTTGAAAACAACGTTCTGGGAAATGACCAAAGCAGGTCTTCAAAGCAGGTTCAACAAAGTACCTAAAAAATAGAGGAATCAGTTCAGGCTAGTACATTTACAAATGAGAATAGGACATTTTGATAGGTTGACATTTTTATTTGACAAGTTCAGAACCTTAAGTGATCTTAAAAATGTCAGAAAGGAGCTTAATAGGCACCTCAATGAAAGCATTAGCTACACCATTAAACTTAATGAGAATAAATTCTCTTTTTATGATAAAAAGGTCAACACTTGCCTGAACTTGGGGGAAAAAAAGAATTCACACACGTCTGAAAAAACCAATTAGAGAACTAGAGCTAATGTAGTGCTACAAAGAGATAGGGTTTTTTAAATCATCTTTTTCTATTCTTACTTTCATATTAATTCAAACTTGAGTGATGAGGATGTACAGTTTAATAATATCAGTAATCACAAAGAAAAGCTACACAAACTGAAAATAATTCTACGCACTTCAGAATTCTACACATGTAATAACTTAGCATTTTATTTTCATATTTTAGTTCACATTTTTCTCTACCAATGATACAATGTCGTTTCTAAAATTTTGATAGGAAATACAAGTGAAAACTAGGCCCCTTAGAACTGAGGTTCTTATATGTCGATTGTAGTATTTATTTCATCATTTATTAATCTTCAAAATACTAATTTTTACAAAAGGCTAATATTTACTGAGCTCCAACTACATGGCAAATATTAAATGCTCACAGCAACACTATTGGATGTATAATATATTTATTTATTTCTAAAGGTGAGTAAACTCTGAAGCAGATACAATAAATCAATGGATTTGGTTAGCCAGGTAGCAAGTGGCAAAAATTGTTCTCTACTTTTTTCCAGGAAGTTTCATAAAAGATCTTCAGTCTTTGCTTGCTTGTTCCTGTGATTCTTTTTTTAAATCAAAGACCTGCTGCATGAAACTCACATAGATATTATAATGCTTAAATGACATTTCCGAATGTCATGTGTGTGTTAAGATTTGTGTGTGCACAATATTGAACAATACAGTTAACAAATAACTTTGAAATAGTTAAATAAAATTCTACAGATATTTGAACACTTACCTTGAAGAGGAGCTTTGAAGAAAGAAGCTAGCAGGGCAAAATTTTTGCTCACAGTTACCTTACAATGTAATAAAATAGGAACTATGTTATAAAGTACGCATAGCATAAGGCGAGAAAGAACAATATACTTGTTATGAGACCAATATATTTAAAGTGCAATGAGATTTTGGTAGAAGTAGAGACCAAAATAATTTTAGGGGAATCAGGAACGCTTCATGGAGAAGAGCAGTGAAACAGCTCTTGAAAGATAGAGACATTGAGAGGCAGGGAAAATGGGCAAGAAAGGTGATTACAAACCAAAGCACCAGCATAAATATAAATCCAGAAAAAGAGGGACATTTCAGATTGGCTGGGGGATGAAGTAAATGTAGCTAAAGAATTTTAGAATAGTTGAGAGTGTTTGAGGATATAATATGAAATACAAAATAGTTACATGATTAGACTTATATTTAACATTTTCTACACACAGGCATACCTCATTTTACTGTGCTTTGTTTTAGTGTACTTCAGAGACACTACATTTTTTTACAAATTGCAGGGTATGTGGCAATCTTGCATCGAGCAAGTCATTCGGTGCAATTTTTCTAACAGCTTGTGCTCCCTTCATGTCTTTGTGTTATATTTTGGTAATTCTTGCAGTGTTTCAAGCATTTTAATTATTATTATATCTGTTATGGTGATCTTTGGTCTGTAATTTTTGATGTTACAATTGTAATTGTTTTATTGTTTGGTGCCATGAACCATGCCCATATAACATGGCAGACAATCCATAAATGTTATGTGTGTAGACTGCTCTACTGAATGGCCCTTCCCCCTTCTTTCTCACTCTTCTCAGGCCTCCCTATTCCCTGAGACAAAATACTATTAAAATTAGGCCAATTATTAACACAACAGTAGCTACTAAGTGTTCACCTGAAGGGGAAAGTCTTACGTCTCTCACTTTAAATAAAAAGCTAAAAATGATCAAGCTTAGTGAGGAAGGCATGCTGAAAGCTGAGACTGGCAGAAAGTTGGCCTCTAGCCAAACAGTTACCCAAGTAAGCTGTGAATGCAAAGGGAAAGTTCTTGAGGGAATGAACGTGCTACTCTAGTGAACACATGAAAGATAAGAAAAAAGAACAGCCTTAATGCTGATCTGGAAAACATTTTAGTGATCTGGATTAAAGATCAAACTAGCCACCATGTTCCCTTAAGCCAAAACCCAATTCAGAGCAAGGCCTAATTCTTTAATTTTACAAAAACTGAGAGAGGTGAGAAAGCTACAGAAGACAATTTTGAAGCTATAAGAGATTGGTTCATGAGGTTCAAGGAAAGAAACCATCTCTATAAGATAAATGTGCCAGATGAAGCAACAATTGCTGATGTAGAAGCTTGTAGCAAGTTATCCAGATGATATAGCTAAGATAATTGATGAAGACAGCTACACTAAAGATCATATTTTAAATATAATGAAACACCAAACTCCAGAGCTATCTGCCATAACCGTAGGACCTTGGTGTCTCCAGAGCCCTCAGGAATCCCACTATTTGGGATAGTATCTACTTTGGCAGTCTATGAGATCCTGCTGAGATGTGCATAAGCTACCTCTGTGATAACCTCCTGACTCACTCTGAAGTCTCTTAGCCATATTAACTCATTTGTCTTTACCTTTTCCCCCTTTTATTCAATGTCTTTTTCCAGTTGCATTGCTACTTGGTGCTTGGTAGTAGTCCCTTAGTGCCAGGGAGGCTCATTTCTAGGAGTGGGCTCTACTTTGGAGTTTGTGCAACTGACAGCAACAGAGCTGGACTCAGTTATAACTGTCTTCCCTACACATGGCTCATCTTTCCCTTCTATATAAACCTATCTTTGTGCTGGAATTTGTAGGTCTATGTCCAAGAGAGTGGAATCTTTGGGCTGTCCATGTGCCAGCTGGGCCCTTGGCCTCAGCCTAGTTACAACACCTACTCTCCAGTTCATTGGACTCACCCAGGTTAACTAACAAGGAAGTGAGGATTGACAACCACCATACCAAAGAAACAAGAGCCTACAACTGCAAGCAAGATAGTCCCTTCCACTGACTGTATGGGATCAGAGCCCCCTCTCAATTAGAGGTGAAGTAGTCGTCACCATCCCAGAATCCTCAGGATTCTGAACAATGGACTAGAGTGGACTTACTGGTATTCTACTATAGACTTATTGTGATTCTAGCAATGAAAGAAATTACAACATTGATGTGGAGGCAGTGGCCACTGAATGTTCTGGGGGCAAGAAGAGGGAAAAACTGGTGTAATAAGGGGGCTCTTTTGGAACTTGGGGATCATCCTAATGACACGCAACAACAGATATACGTCATTTTACATCTTCCCATAATATGCAGAATTGTGTGGGAGAGGGTAAACTACAATGGAACTATGGTCTATTCTCAGCAGCAATGCCCCAGGATGCGTTTATCAATTGCAATGAATGTGCCACACTAATGTAGAATGTTGTTTATGTCGGAGGGTGGGGAAATGTGGGGAGGGTGGGGAAGTGTGGGGAGTGTGGGATATGGGAATTCCTATATTTTCTGTGTAACATTTATGTAATCTAAGTATCTTTTAAACATTTTTTTTTGGAAAATTGTTTTAAAATTATTTAAAAATTAAATGAATGTAATGAAACTGTCTTCTACTGGAAGAAGATGCCATCTAGGAATTACATAGCTAGAAAGAAGTCGATGGTCAATGGTTGGCTGACTTTTTAAATTTAAATTGAGATGGATAAAGGCCATTGTACAGTTTGTCAAAACCTACAAAATTGTGCAAGGCAGAGTGTAAACTATAATGTGAACTATAGTGCATGATTAGTAGCAATGCTTCAATATGTGTTCATCAATTGCAACCAATGTACCACACTAATGAAAGTTGCTGGTAATGTGGAAAGTGGGGAAGTGGGAGAAAGTGTAACATATAGGAATCCCCTATATTTTTGATGTAACATTTATGTAATCTAAAGCGTCATTAAAATGTTTTTTAAAAAGATTTGAAAAAAAGTAAAGTGAGAGACAGAAGACTGTTCCTTTCTCTTGTTAAGGGCTAATGCAACTGCTGACTTTATGATGAAGCCAGTGCCCATATACCATGCTGAAAATCCTTGGCCATTAAGAATTATGCTAACCCTACTCTCCTTGTGCTCTATAAATGGAACAAAGCCTACATGACAGCACTTCCGTTTACAACATGGATTACTGAATATTTTAAGCCCATTGAAGAGACCTACTACTCAGAAACAAGATCCTTTCAAAATATTATTTTTCATTGCCAATCCACCTGGTTACTTAAGAACTCTGATGAAGGTATACAATGGGATTAACATTGTTTTCATGCCTGCTAACACAAAATCCACTTTGCTGTCAAGTATCAAGGAGTCATTTTGACTTTTAAGTCTTATTATTTAAGAAATATATTTTGTAAGACTACAGCTGCATCTAAAGGATCTGCCCAAAGTAAACTGTAAATCTTCTGGAAATGATTCACCATTCTATATGCCACTAAGAAAACTCGTAATTCATAGGAGAAGGTCAAAATATCAACATTAACAGAAGTTTGGAATAAATTAATTCCAACCATTCTGGATGAATTTGAGGGGCTCAAGACTTCAGTGGAGGAAGCAACTACAGATGAGGTGGAAATAGCTAGAGAACTAGAATTAGAAGTGGAGCCTGAAGATGTGACTGAATTCCTGCAATCTCATGATCAAACTTAATGGATAAAGGATTGCTTTTTATGAATATCCAATGAAAATGGTATCTAGAAATGGAATCTGGTTCTGGTGAAGATGCTGTGAACATTGGTGAAATGACAACAAAGGATTTAGAATATTACTAAACTTATTTGATAAAGCAGCAGCAGGGTTTGACATCACTTTGGAAAGTTCTACTGTTGGTAAAATGCTATCAAACAACATTGCATGCTACAGAGAAATCTTTCATGAAAGGAAGTCAATATATTCGACAAACTTCATTATTGTCTTATTTTAGGAAATTGTTACAGAAACCCCAAATTTCAGCAATCACCACCTTGATCAGTCAGTAGCCATCAACACTGAGTCAAGACTCTTCACTAGCAAAAATATTATAACTCATTGAAGGCTCAGATGATGGTTAACACTTTTTAACAATAAAGTATTTTTTCATTAAGTTTTACCCAATGTTTTTAAGACAGACTACTATTATTGCACTCTTAAAAGACTGCAGTATAGTGTAAACATAACTTTTATATACACTGGCAAATCAAAATATTTCTGTGGTTCACTTTACTATAATATGCATTTTGCAGGGCTCCGGAATCAGACCCACAGTCTCTCTGAAGAGTGTCTGTATCAAAATAAGATGGTATATATCAGGTAAAACCGAGAAAACTATTTCACTTTTTTTCACTTTGTGCATTAGTTTTTCAGTGTGGTATTATGAAAAATTCCATAATTACAAATATTTCCTAATTTCAAAAGTTCACATACAATATTAAAATACCATAATTTTCAGTTTGTTTAGTTCCTGCCACTTTAAATACATTCACAACTTGTTTAAAGAAAAACTCATGTACATACATATGTTATGAATAAAACATAAAGATATAATGGAGGAGAAGATTTGAGAACTACTTTAAATTTGCAATCAAACTGGTGGACTGTGATATAAATCTGCTTGCAATTGCATTTTCTATAAAGAATTTCAAAAACATTTTAAAATTTCACATGCAACTAAAGAATTTTAGCTTTTATTAAAAATTCAGACTATTTAACAATATCAAGCCCATATTTCTAAATGGCAGTAATTTATTGGATCTGCAGCATAAAATCATTTTCTACACTGAGAAAAAAACACTTCAAACTACTCCTTATAGTCTAATACTCAGGTCACATCACTTAAATATAGCCTCTGCCTGGTCACTATCGTCCTTAGGATCGCAAATACAGATTTATGGAAATTATCAACAGGGCACAACAACTGACCAGATAAGGATAAGTGAAAATGAAGAGTAAAAAAAAAAAAAAAAAAAAAAAAATAGTATATTTTAAGTCAGTTTGGCTCAAATAAAAATAGAGTCATCAGTTTTAAGAGCTGGTTGAGTTGCTGGAATCGTTGTGTTATTTGTTGTGTTAGTTATTTAATTATCTCATTTGTTGTGTTATTTAATGATCTCAAGGTGGGCCTCATGATACCCACATCCTGGGATTCCTGCCCTTAAGTAACGGCCTTACCCCGAGTTTTTGTGGGAGCCTAGAATTGCTTCTAACTTATAAAATACAGCAAAGGTGATAGGATGTAGGTGACCATTTGTTTGAAACTATTCAACTAATTTACATAAGATTCTAGTGCCCTTCTTGCTAGAGTCTCTGAATGCCTTCGCTGCCTTTGAGGAAGCAAATGACCACGTTAGGGAACTATGGGTAAGGGGCTGTGAGTGGCAGAGAGCAAGAAACTAAAACCTTTAGTCCTGGAACTGAGAGAAACTAAAGGCTTCCAACAACCACATGGTCAGGGATGCAGACCCTACCCAAGTCAAGCTTCTAGATGGGAACCCTGTCCTGGCTGACATTTTGACTGCAGCCTCTTGAGAACCTGGAGAAGAGGCTTTAGTTAAGCCATGCCGGGACTCCCGACCCATTCAAACTGCAAGCTAATAAACGTGAGTTGTCTTAAAACACTAAATTTGTGGTGATATTATATGGCAATGGGTAACTAATGCACTGCTAATTTTTAACTTCTCATATTAAGCAATATTTAGTTAAAGGCACCTTTCCAAACTTCTAAGAAATATTTAGATCACCTTATTTTATACTCCTAAATCTCCCAATGTTCCTCCTTTACAGAAATTAGCAAACTACTGGTGATTATCTCCACCATTTAAATTAACTGGATCTTCTTATAAATGTTACCAACTCTCTACCTTCTCCATAGGTTAGCAGTGGTGGATTAAAGATATCACAAATTCTCTGATACACCTTCCATCAAGAGGTGAGGATATCTTTCCTTCTGCTGCAGCTTTGAACAGGTCTGGGCTTGCAACTGCTTTAACCAATACAGTATGATTGAAGTGATGTGGTGCCCTGACAGACGTAGGTTGCAAAATATTTTCTTTTCCTTTCACAGCCTTTCTATCATGGTGGGAGAAAGCCCACACAGCTGAATGGAGCATACTGCATAGAGAAAAATATAGCTCCCTATAACAGCCCTAGCTGAGCCCTCACCCCTCAGCCAGCCATGTGAGAGAGACATCTTGAAAGTGGAGCTTTCAACTCAGTATTAAGTCAATTCTTCTGATGGTATATGAGCAGAGATAAGCTGTCCCCACTGGGCCATGACCAAGTTGGAAAATCATGAACAAATAAATGAATTTGCTGTTTCAAGTTCCCAAATTATTTGGTGGTTTGATACACAGCAATAGACATTCACATATATCTCCGGGGCTGCAAGTTTAATTAGCACATAGGCATTCAATCTGTATTATTTGAATGGATTAATATTACATCAAGTATCTCCTCTTGATGGAGATTTAGTGGAAGTAACTGTGTAGGAAGATCTGAAATTCTTGAGACATTAGATGTAGTTTTGGATGTATATTTTCTTGAGAAAACATCTGGATTTGGAGCTATACAATACCTCTACAATGAGGAAAGGATTTAAATTGTGGAAGGCTTAAATATCACTAGAGTCAAAAAAGATAGCAAGGAAAGGGAGCTGAACAAAAAGACTGGTCCTGACAGACAGGCATGAAGAATTTTGTCTCCTAGGTGTATTTTTATTTTTAAATGACTTACTTTCATTTTTAAATCTAAATGAGAAATATATCACAGCATTGTAAAATTAAGGACAGGTTATTCATCTAGTGTTTAATATTTACTGTAGTTTTTTTTTTATAAAGGCATGCTTGAGTGTACTAAATTTAGTTTTAGCCAATTATATGATTTTCAGTTATTACTCAATCTAAATAGTCTCAACTTCCTCTAGGCAATCCTAGAATCACAATGCGTAGACATTTACAAATTATTTTAGGTACATTTGACAATAAAATGGAGCCTCATTACTTACCAGTGAAACTTTCTCTTGCAATACAATTTAATGTTTAAATGCCTTCAATTTATCAAAGGAAGAAAGTATTTTAAAAATACCTTCACTCTCAAAATCTTCAGGGTTAGAGAAATAGTGGATAGATTGAAGGACAGAGGGTATCTCAAAATTCTAAAAAATTCTTCATCATATGTTCTTGTGTAGTCCACCGAAGTAAAACTCCAAATTTTCCTAGAACACTATCATGTAAGAGTCCAAATATTTTCAGTATATGAGAGCTTTCTCTAATTCTTATATGATCATTATATATAATGGGAAATTTTATATACTAAATGATATCAGCACTACATGTTTTAAGAAATCTTGCTGTAATGAAACCTAACCTAGCATGCCCAAATATATTGACCACAGTTGACTCTCTTAATTGATGGATACTTATTAACCACATAAAGAAAGAAGGTTTTGCCTTGCAAACTCTGAAAGTAATATTATAAGGGCTGGAAGACATTGAAATTTCTTTAGTTCAACTTCCCAGGCCAGAAGAAAATGAACTGATTAGTATAATCAAAATAGACACCAAAATATGGGTTTTGAAGGCAGAAAAAAAGTCAGTTTGGGCCAACTCCACTATTTATCTTATCAGTAATCTTAGGAAAAGTAGTTATTTTCTAAAAGCCTTGATTCCATTGGTGATAAAATCAAATGACTTTGACAAGTAAAGAAGGTAATTCTGAAAAAAAAAAACTTTTAAACTATAATGCAATTTACAAGTTTGCAAAATAATCATCTTAGTTATTTAATCATTCAACTTACGTCTGAATAAAGGACACATTAGCTAAAAAAAAAGTGACACATTCCACTGTTATTTATTTATGACTGTATGAAATTTCTTCACAGTGACAATCTGACTCCCAAAACCTAATTTTAGTCTCTGCACAAAAGTTTTGTTTTGATTAACTGCTGCATCTGACCATGATCTTAGATAGCAAGACCCAAAATTATAACAACAGCAATTTTCCCTAAGCTGATTAATATATTTTATGCAGTTTCAATAAAGATACCATCAGGTTTTATTTTCTGGAGCTATATAGGTTGACTAAAATTTTCTTTATTAGGTTAAACAAGCAGGAATACACTGGAAACTTGAAATATTTGGCAGTAATTGCAAGAAACTGAAGATATTACAACACAGAATGCTGTGAGTGTAAACAGAACAGATAATCAGCTGGAACTAAATAGAATATAAAAGAAATATACACAAATATCTATGCAATTTTACTAGGTTGGTGCAAAAGTAATTGTGATTTTGCATTGTTGAAATTTACTGTTTGATATTGGCGTAATACTCTTAAATAAATGTTGCGTTATACATCATTTTAATGTGCAGTTCTCACTTTATGTTTATTTTGCTAATGATTTATCACTTGCTGTTTATTTTGTATTTATTTAAGACTGTGGACATGATGTTAGACAAAAAGCAAATTTGAGCAGTTTTGTTTGAATTCAAACTGGGTCGTGAAACAGCGAAGACAACCTGCAACATCGACAATGCTTTTGGCCTAGGAACTGCTAACTGCTAAGGAACATACAGAGCAGTGGCGGTTCAAGAAGCTTTGCAAAGAAGAGAGCCTTGAAGATGAGGACCATAGTTGCCAGCCACCAGAAGTTGACAATGACCAATTGCAAGCAATCAATGAAGCCGATTCTCTTAAACCACACGAGAAGTTGCTGAAGAACTCAACGTCAACCATTCTAAAGTTGTTTGGTATTTGAAGGAACTTGGAAAGCTGAAAAAGCTCGGTAACTGGGTGCCTCATGAGCTGACCAAAATTTTTTAAAAAAATCATCATTTCGAAGTGTCATCTTCTCTTGATGTCTTCTTATCCTATGCAACAACAACAAACCATTTCTCACTCAGATTGTGTTGTGCGACAAAAAGCAGCTTTTATACGACAACTGGCAACAACCAGCTCAGTGGTTGGACCAAGAAGAAGCTCCAAAATACTTCCCTAAGCCAAACTTGTACCCCAAAAAAGGGCCATGATCACTGTTTGGTGATCTCCTGCTGGTCTGATCCATTATAGCTTTCTAAATCCCAGTGAAGCCATTATATCTGAGAAGTATGCTCAGCAAACCAGTGAGATGCACCAAAAACTGCAACACCTGCAGCCAACACTGGTCAACAGAAAGGACCTGGTTCTTCTCCAAGAAAACACCCTACTGCATGTTGCACAACCAGCGCTTCAAAAGTTGAAGGAACTGAGCTATGAAGTTTTACCTCATCCGCCATATTCACCTGACCTCTCATCAACCAACTACCACTTTTTCAAGCATCTTGACAACTTTTTGCAGGGAAAACACTTCCACAACCAGCAGGATGCAGAAAATGCTTTCTAAGAGTTTGTTAAATCCCGAAGCATGGATTTTTATGCTATACAAATAAGCAAACAATTCTCACTGGCAAAAATGTTTTGATTGTAATGGTTCCTATTTTGATTAATAGAGATGTATTTGAGCCTAGTTATAATTTAAAACAAATGGTCCAAAACTTAAATTCCTTTTGTGCCAACCTAATAGTATGTAGTAAGAAGTTGTCATCTCAAATAAATAAGAGTAAATTGACTTTTTAATAAATGGTGTTGGAACAATTAGACGACCACATGGATAAAGGTAAAAATCGAATCCATCCTCACGCCACCATGATAAATTCTAATGAATCAGAAATCTAAAGTTTTAAAGGGTGGGAGTGAGAGTGGTCATATTTTAGATATAACTAAAATCAGAAGAAAAGATCGAACAAGTTAATTACATTAAAGTGAGTCTGCCCATCAGAATATCACAAGCAAAGTTAAAAGATAAATAACAAATGAAGAGAAAATACTTTCATTTTATAAATATTATATATAAAGAGCTTCAAAACAGAGAGAAAATATCAACAACCCATATATATGATCAAATATATATACAGGCAAATTACAATAGAAGAAATGCAAACTGTTCTTAAACATAGGAAAAAGAAGCAACTTTTGCATAATAAAACTGATTCTACTGCAAATTCCACAAAGAAGTCATTTTTACATATCATATTAGGGGGAAAAGTTTGACAATACATTCTGTTGTTCAAACAACTGGGGAAATGTGTACATATATACCCTTAGCAATGATTAAAAATGGTATTATCATTATGAATGTTAGATTGAATTATATTTATTTTATAACTGACCAGATGGTTAAAATTTCTTACTAAACATAAAAGAATCAAAATGGCTGCAAATGCATTGCTTTAAAATTTCCCTTTCAAATCTCATAATTAATTCCACTCTTCCATTCTGAAAAGAATCTCCCAATTAATATTGAAAAGAAGTGGTGACAGAACTCCTTGTCTCATTCTTGATTTAAAAAGGATGTATTTGTCATTTCACTATTCAATCTCCTCTTTCTTACTTTTTAAAATTTAGGCTCTTTTTGTTATTTATTACTTGTTATTTTGCTTTTTGAATAGCAATCATTAGGTAGAGGTACTCCCTTTTCTTATTAGGTGGATAAGAATTTTTATATCAAGAATACATTTTCATTTATTTTTCCACTAATCTTTTATTTAATGATTTCTAATAATGTAATTTTTCATTCTGAGAATAAATTCAATTAACCATTATTAGTTAAATATTTTCCTAATTTGTTTAGATTTTTTTTTATCTGTGTTGAGATTAATCTGTGACTTTTCTTTTGCAATTTAATCAATTTTAAGTTAACATTGTAATCATGTATTAATGTGTCAGGTTATGATAAGTCATTGGAAAGTAAAACTCACATTGTATTTTCCTTCAATTTTATATTTTCCCTTTACATTCCCTGATAACTTGTAAACAAGTCTATTAAATGCTCTAAAAAGGACTTAATTTTTATCATCCTCATCTCAGAAGCCATACCCAGTCTGATTCTCTCTTTTTCTTCAGTTAATCATAAATAGTCTCCTCTTCCATAAAATCCCAGAGCAAGTTGAATCTATCAGCTACTTCATTTTCTTCCTTGAATTGTGTACAATAATTTTATGAAAATATTCATGCATATTTTATAGGGTTAAATAAATAAATGATTGCCACAGGCAACAAAAACATTTATTGGCATTAAGATAAGTTCAGAAGCAAATCCCATCTTTAAATGCTAATGAAGTAGAGAAAACTTAGAGTTTCCATAGTTTACTTAAATGTGCAGAGTTGGAGGGTTAAAAGATTCTCAGTTTTATTTCCCATATGGCCTAAGGTAACAAGTATGGCTTTAGTCACAACAAAAGGATGAACTGAAAATTCTCTAAAAAATTTTAAGAGGGACAGCTAGTTTTTTCAATATGGTTTCAGGAGAGTTCCACCTTTGGTAGAAATGCAATTTAGAATCATCTTAGTAAAATTTTTGGTAAGCTTTTTAAAATTTCCCATGGGGAACATTCTAGATTGGAGTTTGACTAATGGTCAAAGTTCTACAAAAGATCAATTGTAAAAATTAAAAAAAATACAACATAATTACAAATAATCAATATTAACTTGTAGTATATTAAAATATAGATGTATGCTTCCAATTTTATGAATAGGCAGAAATGTCCACATTGAACAAAGAAAGGTAACAAATACAAAATATATACACAAAGCATAAAAATAGCCCATTATAATTTTTTGGCCTAACATGGATTAGAGACCTCACAAAAACAAGAACAAAACAAAAAAGCTCTTACTTTCTTTCCTTTAGATATTTAGAGGAATTTGGAGAGTTAATTTGGATGTTCTCTATTTCTTTTTAAAACTTGTGCAGCAAATTGTTATTATCTCCTAATAAATATTTTTAAGCATGAAAAGGAATTCAAGGAATCTATCTGGATTCCAATTAGAGAATACTTGAAATTTAGCTATGTCAGTGGTATGTGTGTGTATGAAAGACAATCTCAAAGATTATAATAATGATAAAATTTATGATATTTTCATAGTACTTTATGCTTCAGGATGTACTTTCCTAAAATGTTAAAGTTTGTCTCAATGTTGTAAGTTGGGTAGAATAGGTTGAATGGTTATTATATGAATTTTACAGTTAAATTTTTCTCCACTACTGTTTTTTCATCTTTATAAAGACATGTCCAAAACTTCTCCAATGAAAGAAAGAAATCCATCCCTCAGTGCTACCATATTCTGTAGCTAGTTCGCCATTTATCTTTTGGTTTCTTGGGCTGCTCAGGCAAAAAAACATAAACTGGGTCACATTAAACACTGGGAATTTGTTCATTTATGATTTTGAGTTTAGGAAAAAGTCCAAATATAGACTTCATCAAGTAGATGTTTCTTCACAAATACCATGGTGTTCTAGGGCTGGCTGCTGGTGATCCTTGGTCTTTAGGTCCTCTGTCACATACAAGGCATGTTGGTCACACAGGCCTTTCTGTTCTTTCCTGAGTTCCACTGAATTTCAGATTCTGGCTTCTCCTTGTGGCTTTTCTCTGTGTCTGAATCTCATTCTGCTTACAAAGGGCTCCAGCAATAGTTAGGATAAGACCCGCCCTGATTGACCTGGGCCACACTTCAACTAAAGTTACCTCATCAAAGGGTCTTACATATAATGGGTTCACATCCATTCTAAGAACATGTTTTTCTGGGGTACATACAGCTTCAAACCACCACAATATCGCATCCTCTCTATTGCCAAACAATTTGATCCATGTGTTTCTTCCTATAAGTATTTCTTGACAGACTTGTAGAAGGAAATCAAGGTTTAAAGAGGTAAGGGGATGCCCAGAATCACATGTCAAGAAAGTATCAGAACCTTATTACAATAACTCAGCCTAGGGAAAGTTTTAGTTTCTTGGGTCAGGTTGTTAGTTCATCTCCTTTCCTATTATACCAATATCAAAGAGTCATCATAAACTAAAAAAATAAATATCAAAAAGCTCAGCCCTTGTGTCCAATATGTAGAACTTAAAGGGAAGGAAACTTAGATTTTTTTTTTTATGGTAGTTGACAAGAGTTATTTTGGTGGCAAATGGCCTATCTGTAAGCTAAGAGTCTTATCATAAATGCAAAAGTGTGTGTGTATGTGGGTGCACTTAATTTTCAACACAGTTGGTTGCACTGCCTTTTCAGTCCTTCTCCATGTCATTCTGACACACTGAGTCAGCAATGTGATACCTTGCTCAATAAAACATGAAATTAATGAAATCAAGAAATGTTATGCCAAGTGGACAAAAAAAGATATTGCTTATTTGGGTTGTGTTTTCAGGTATCTTTTTCACTAAAAATCTCTGACTAGTCTGTATACTGTGAGATTTTTCAGTGGTCATTTCAACCATAACTGGATTGCCTTCCTTGTCATACTACATGTATGTTTCCTCCTGAACAAGTCTATTGTAGGTTGCTACATGTCAATGTATTACTAACATTCATAGTGGGAGGTGAATAAAAAAAAAATTGACAAAATAACAAAAAATAGGGGAAAGCAAGAGCTATGGAAAGACAGGAAATCTGTGTGGCAAACATACTGATGACAAAAGTATGCATCCAGTAAGTATTTGATGAATGAATATTAATAGAAGCTGAAGATTCCTGATGAAATGAATAGATATTTGTTGAAAAATGAATGAATTAATGAAACAATGGACCAGGCATGCGATAGTATCAGCATGACCTAGAGTCTAAACCATCCCAATGAGAAGTAGAAGAAAGATACTAAGCATTAGTAAACAAAAAAGAAAAAAAAAAAAGAAAAGAAAAGAAAACCAGTCATGACCAATTGTTCCTCTATAGTATACTGAGAACAAACGTTCAAATAGCATATTAAACTTGTGACAACCAAACACTCAAATTCCCTTGATCATCTGTCCACTAAGGGCTTTGTTTCTCAAGATTCCATTTCCATTCCTCTGTCCCACTGAAAATACACAATTTAAATCCTCTCTACATATCCATGATTGGTTGTTCTGACAAGTGTCATTCTATTGACTAGTTTCAAGGACTCGCATCTGGCAAATTCTTGAATTAAATGAGCTCAACCTGTTATATACATGTTATTTACTTAATCCAAAACATCTAAGAAATGCCGGTTAACAGTGTATTAAACAAATATCTAACTTTGAACTATTTTTTCCCTCACATCTTCCTTAGAGAATGACAACCAACTATCTGACTTATTTATCTCTAAAGTTATCAGTTTTCCAATAGATGGAAATTTTGTCTTAGGAACCAACACTAATTCAATGTTTTCCTTTGATGAATGGAGTTGGCAGGATTCTCACTTTCTCATGTACAAACATTTATAATGCTATCATCAGCAGAGCCAGGAAAAAGATGAAGCTAAGCTGCTTGATTGGTATTAACATAATTAAACTTATTAAGATTTGGATTGATAGTCACTGAGTGACTTTGAAATCTAGCATGTTCATTTTAGTTAACTTGTCATTAGGCCTTTAATGTAATAAGCTCAACATAACTCAAAGTTATTATTTTCAAAATTTGCAACATATGGGATATCATTAATATCACCATAAAATTACATATTTAATGGTGAACAAAAATCTTAAGAGGTTTCAAATACTCATAATGGTGGCTCAATTATAATTTGGAATTTTGTCATTTTGTAGAACATTAATGGAAAAGCTGTGAATAAATTCACTGTTGGCAACTTTTCATTAACACATTAATTCATTTCTTTTACGACCTTCTACAAGTACAGCAGGCTTGGAGAGAAGATGGAGTGTTGAAAAAGTAAGTTCAGAAAAGAATTTTACAATTTTATAAGGAACAAATAAAATGAAGCTATGAACCAAATGGAAAATACAGTGGCATTATTTAGTGCAAACAATATACAAGGTTCTGAGGAAATGTAAACCAAATCATAAACAGGGCAGAACAGAGTTACAAAGTAAAATTATTTTAATAAAGGTAACCTTAGTTCTTGTTTTAAATTATTCATGGGTAAATAAAAAGTGATGACTTACCAGAGGTTTGTAGGGAGTGCCTGGGCTAAGATAGTATTGGGATAGTGGAAAAGAAGAATAGGGTAAGAGACTTAATATTAAGAAAAGAACATAGGTTGTGTTTTCTTTTTTCATCTTTAATTTTTCGTGTGTTTCTCATTAGAATGTTACTAAACCAGGAACTGATTTGGAATGTATAATACTATGGCTTATATGGATACTTAATTTATATCTATTGAAGTGTTATGTTGCTGCTTTCTTTTCAGTTTCCCATAAGGACTTCTTAACACTGTAGAAACAGTAAGTGGAATTTACAACTTTGTTTATCTCAAAAGTGTCAGTGAATTGTTTATTTTCAAAGTTTAAATGTGATTAATTATTCTTGCTCTATGGTATTCATCAAAATATGAACAATCTAGAATCATGCTTAGCAGAAAATATCATAAAGAGCAGGAATTTAATAAAAATGTAGGGATCTGTAAGGCATATTTTGGAGTCTTTGATTATGAGAAAAGGTGAATTAGGTATATTTTCAAATAGTTCTAGGAATGAAGTCTAAATAATCCCAATTGGGTTAATCCAGTCCAAGTTTCTCTCACCAAGTCCTGTGCCCAGATGAGGGGCTATGTCTACCTGGAGAGTGGATATCTAATTAATAAGAATAAAGCTGTAAGGACAAGTATAGGCCCTAGAGAAGGAATATGTGAAATGAATGAAATGAACCATGTGACACTCTCCTAAAAGATGGGAAAAGATCAGTAATTGACTGAGCCTGGGTTGGGAAAAGGAGCTCAACTACAAAGAATCATGAAAGAAATTCCAGGTATGGAAATATTTATGACTTGATTAGGAAAAATAAAAAATAAAAATAAAAATAAAAATAAAAATAAAAATAAAATAAATGAGATGAAGCAAAAGCCAGCAGAATGACCTAGAACATCCAGAAAGAGACCCACATATGGATAGCCACCTGATTTTTGATGAGTGCTAAGTGCATGCAGTGGGTAAAGAATATTCTCAACAAATTGTGCTGGAAAAAAACAGATATTAGCATGCAGAAAATGAAATTAGATGCCTCCCTCACACCATTTATAAAAACAAACTCAAAATGGATCAAAAAATTAATATAAGAGCTAAAATTCTAAAGATCTTAGGTGATAAAGAGGGCAAATCTTCATAACTTGGGATTTGGCAATTAAATCTTAGATATAAAACCCAAAGCACAAGCAACAAAGTAAACATTAGTTAAATTTGCTTTCATCAAAATTAAAAATTTCCTTCGATGCACAAAAGTTATCAAGGAAGTGAAAAGCCAACTACACAATTGTAGAATATAGTTTAAAACCATAAATCAGATAAGGGCTCAATATTCAGAATATAAAAAAGATCCATTACATTGCAACAACAAAAAGACAAACAACACAATTAAAGAATTGGCCAAGGACTTGAACAGACATTTTTCCAAAGAAGATATACAAATGACCAAAAAACACATGAAAAGATGCTCAACAACATCATTAGCCATTAGGGACATGGAAATTAAAACCTCAGTAAAATACCACTTCACACCACTAGCGTGGCTATTCATTTTTTAAAAATTAGGATAATAACAATTGTTGGGAACAATATAGTAGTTCCTAAGAAGTCAAATAAAGAATTACCATATAAGCCAGGAATTCCACTTCTAGGTATATACCCAAAGAGAGTGAAAACAGAGTCAAATCGATATTTGAACCACAGTGTTTACAGGAGCATTATTTACAGGTGCCAAAAGCTGGAAACATCCCAAGTGTCCATGAGCAAATGAATGGATAAACATACTGTGGTACATATACATGATGGAATACTATCTAATATCATAACAAATATATTATGAAACATTCTATAACATAGAAGAAACTGAACACATTCTTCCCAGTGAAGTAAGCAAGGTACATAAAGACAAAACTGTCACAAGTGAAGGAAAGAAATAGCAAATTTGCAGGCATAGAAAGCAGATTAATGGTTGCTGGTGGAGAAGGGTTGGGAGAAGGAGAAATGTTTGCATGAAAAATTTAAATAAAATGTAATATGTATGGGGAAATGGCTGTGGCTTAATCAGTTGGCTCCTGTCTACTGTATGGGAGGCCCTGGGTTCACGTCCCAGGACCTCCTTGTGAAGGCAGGCTCACCTGCACACTGCAGAGAGCTGCTGGCCTGCAAGCCGCGGTGGTGAGCTGAGTCAGCAAGGTGACGCAAGTAAAAATACAGAAGTGCTCGTAGCGAATGGACACAGAAAGCAAAAAAAACAAGTAAACTGCAAGGGGGGATATAAATAAAAATAAAATACAGATGCACAGAAGAATGCATAGCAAATGGACACAGAGCAGACAGAAAGCAAGCCACAAGGGGGGAGGGAATAATAATAACAAATAATAATAGTAGGTATGGAATTTTTAAAAACAACAACAAAATTTTGTGTCCTAAAAGGCACTGAAAAAAAAGTTTTTCAGGGAGAAAGAATGATTCAAAGAATGATTGATCATCCCTTGCTGTTAAGTAAAATAAGATTAGTACTGTCCATTAACCATTGAATTTAGGATAATGACAATTATTGGTGAACTTGAGTAGTTTAAATGAACTGATGGCTTTATTTGAGTGGGTTACAGAAGGATTAGAGAGGAAAGTGTAGGACAGAAAAAATACACACTTTTTGAAAAAAAATTTGGAAGAAAAACTGAAATGGGGCAGTAATTGAAGGGAGAAATGGGCTCAAGCAAGTATATTTGTATGTTGATTAGAATGATTGAGCAGAGCGGAGAAATTGTTGCAGGATAGAGGGACAATTTCTGGAATTAGATGCTTCAGTTGGAAAGTGAGGATAGTACCTATTTTAAGTTAAAAGACACAAAAACAGACACACACTTTGTTATTAATAAAATTCCAATTTGTTACAGTGAAACTAATGAATAACACCTGGAAAGAAATCTCTTTATTTTAATAAATACCTACATACTATGGACTTGACACCTTTGATCGGTTAAGTTGTAAGCCATTTAACCACAATTAACATTTAGGCTGTAAGTCATTTGACAAGTTAAGAAATTTTTTTGTTCTTTTTAGCATGCCTATAAAGATAAAATAAGTAAATATAGGTTGATACAGTTTAAATGCTAGAGATAAGAATAAATTTGAATGATGGGTTACATTATGGCTCATGTACATTATCTTTAAGTATTATTCACTGTTTGCTGAATGTATTTCTCAGGCAACACTGCACTAACATACTTACTGTAGTGAGGACAAAATAAGGATTATCCAAAGGGAAGCAGGTACAGTTTCTCTTCATTTGAAAGTTGAACAATGTATTAATGTGAGGCAGGATAAAATGAATCTGGCATGTTACATCCTTCCCTGAAGGCAAGAGAACATTTTATTCTTCATTTCCAGAACCTTTCCAGACCAATAAATTATCTTAAAAAAACAACATTCAACAGATGTTTTCAGTGTAATCTAAAACATTTCATGAAATATTTTTCATTATAGACAAGATTCATGATTTAAAAGAAACATATTTCTAATTTATGTGCACACACTTGTAAATATTCTATAAAACATGTTGAAGAATAAAAGTAAAATCTTTCATAAGCCATATCATTAATTCTGTTGAGTATGACTTTTAACTCAATAGTGATTAATATGCAACCAATGAATCAAAGTTCTTGCATTTTACCATCTTTGAAGTAGCAATTTGCCTTGCTAGACATGAAGCCATAAGCTGAAGTTGTAGGACTTTAAAAGCAAATTCTCAAAATGCCTCATTTTAATACACTGCAGTTCGTTACTTTGCAGTTACTTTATGTGCTGCATTTCTGGGCAAGATGGGAGTCACTGTCCACACAATCTCGTTTCAATCACTTTCTAAGTGGAATGTTGTTGAAAACTATAATTTTTACTAATGTTAGAAAAATGTGTGCTGAAAGCAGGTTTGCTCATGCATTCCTGTTGCAAATGTCGTTTTATTCTTTGCCATCAGCTGAATTGACATTTTAATCGGTCTGCAAGTCTGTGAAGAATGCTGGCTGAGAAATAAGCAAAGATCCAAAGCACGTCTTTCCCTCTGGTAATAGGCTGTGTGCTGATCTGCAAATCTGACTTTAGCTGAATTCATATTTGAATCCTTTACATCATAATTACTAGAGTGATAAATTGAGCCACAGCTTTCTATATAATATAATTTAAACAGGGATGGTCATCTCTCATATTGCAGAATATTGTAATGGAAACATGAACAGGAATCATTACACTTCAACACTAACTAGTCCTGTATTTTAAAAGGATGTGTGTATGAGTATGTGGTGGTGGGGAGGAGGATGTAAGAGGGAGATAGCGAAAATGGTGAGAGCATGAGAGCAAGAGGACAGCTGGGCAGTTATGTACAAGCACAGGCCAAGATAAATTCAGAGTTTTATTTAAGAATTTAGCCTCTTTATATTAAAATTTGATACACTATTGCCATATTTCATACACACAAAATTAGCTTTCCTTAGCTATCCAATGAGTTTGAGAAAATTTGATTATGAACAAAGTTACTTAGGTTCACATACAAATTCTATTGAACCTCAATGAAAGTCCTTCCTACTATAGTATTTGATGGTTTGCAAACTTGGTTCTTTGGTATTTAATTGAAAAAATAAATCTTAGGTAAGCAGAAATAGCTCATTCCCAATGTAATTCATTCTCTAGAGAATAAGTGTGTTATAATCAGCTTTCTCAGATTCAGGTACGTATTCACAATCTGAATGGTAATCATTTTTACTAAATGTTCTAATTAATAAACATACTATATTAACTTATATTTTTACATTAAACTGAATGGTTGTTGACCCTATCAATTTGGGAATCATCAAGAATAGAGGTTTCTTAACTGTGAGAGCCCATTTACTTCCATATTTATCTCAAATGTATTTAAAACTGCTTCTCTATCAATAATGTATTATTATCATTAATCTCAAAAGAGACAGTATATACTTGTTCAAGGTTAATGATGATCAAAGATGGATAAAAACCCGTTTTAGATGACATACATATACATTAGATTAGATACATATATGTATATATACATATATATTATATATTTCACACATATTTGTATATGTATATATGGTAACTGCGTTCTTGTCAGGTTTTTCTAAGCATTACAATCGACTGAAAGCTTGACTTTTTCTTTTTCTTTTTTGCACTGTTATATTTTTCTTCTACAGTTTTTTGCAAAAACCTTTTTAAGCTCTTTTCAATTTTGTCAGACTATATGTGTTCTTTTTCATTCTTTAGCAATTACCAGCCAAGCCTAGATATGTAACATAGGCCCCAGAAACAACGGGGAGGAAATAAAAGATAAAGAGAAGACTGCAAAGGGGTTAGAACTGACAGTGTACCTTCCTTCTCAAGCCTATCTCCTTGGGAGAAGGAGGCCATGCTTATTAGATGGATGGTAACCTGAGCTGCTGGTTTACCTTGAACTTATTCTGTGTTTGGGAATTTGAAGCCAACATCCCGAGGGACAGCAAACCTAGTGAGTAAGGAGGGTCAGACTGAAAGGCTCTGGTTTGAGCACTGAGGTTTAACTTCACAAAGACATTTTTTTTTTAATCCTGGGAGAAACCGGGAAGTAACTGATATTCTGGCTAGAGACCTTACCAGACAGGGTCGCCATAGAATGGCTGGGATGTCTCTGTCAAAAATAACATCAGGGACCTAATGGGTGCCAGCTTTTGACTGCTAGTGTCTCCAGTATCAGCAGGAGCTGAGAGATCAGTTCAGCTTGGCAGCACCGTAGGTCTGTGTACATGAACAGTTCCAGAAGTCACCAACTTAATATGCAAATACCTGCAGAAGAAAAGGACTCTCCTGGAGACTCGAGCATGTAGAGGATGCCGTGCTACACGATCCCCACTCTTCCCAGCTGGCACCCGTAAATATGTGTCTCCCGTTCCATCTTCCCACATTACCTGGGAGGCAGAGTTTCTAGTTCAATATTACCACCCCAGTGGACTATTTAAATTTGTTGAGCTCACCAAACTTAATCTGGATTGGTTACTTAGACAAAATTATTTCTCCCACAAATTGGAAAAGAGGCTCTTTGAGGAAAATCAGACCAGCCAAAGGTAAAATAATTTTATCTCATCTGCTCATCCCAGAAAAAAATGTGAGGAAAATATTTACCCCAGCTATAATATATATGCAATATATATTTATAATATATATTATATTAATATATATTTTCAGGTCCCTACTGTTATGTGAACTTGTGTGTATAAATAATTGCATACAAATATATAGAAGCTAACATCTGAAGTGATTCACCCATCCTCTGATATATAGGAGGTGCTTTATTACTCAGAAATTTTCAAACTCAGAACTCACTTCTTCCTGAATTTACCGAAAGGACAGTAGAGCCAATTTTTTGACAGTGAGAATAACTGCAACATTTGGCAGCAAGAATGTTCTAAATTCAGATATTTTCTTCAATGTTCAAATTATAAAACTGTTGAACTCAAATGTAAACTATGTATGTATATGTATATATATGTGCATATATACAAATATTAAGATATCAATTTTTATTAAGGATTTAATATATTTTGACATTCTATTATGGAAGTTCAGTGGAAAGAAAAGTGTATGAAATATAGATACTCTATCTTGTTCTCAAACTCAAAAATATACTTAGATGAGACAAAAAAAAGGAGAGTAAAGAGTCTACACATATAGGATTTCTGAACAATGTCCGAATGTTTATGTCCATATGTATGAATGTGTGTGCACATATTCACACACACATATGAAGATATCATTCTACTTCAAGTTTTAGGCCCTGCTAATTGTAAATTACTCTCATATATCCATGTCCTTATACAGACTAAAACCATTCCTAACACGTTTTCTTTGCTACAATTGCCTAACATCCTTGAGTCTTTACATAATGCTAAAATAATTTCCTGCAAACATTTTTATTACATAGCTCATCAAATCAAGGGTTTTCCTGCATGGCAGTATTCAAATCAAAATTCCTCAATCTCATATGACCTGTGTCAACCGATCTCCCCAGAGTAATGTAATCGTTATTATTTCTGAAGAACAGAGTTAGCCAGGGAACCAAGATAATCTTTCTTTGGCTTCTTAATGTCACTTCTTACTGTCTCTTGCCTAAGAATGCTTCAGTACCACAATATTAGCACGTGAATCTTTTCTGACAATTCATTCCCACTTAATCCTTCAGGATCTAACTGAAAATCTCAAGTCTTCTATAAAGTCTTGCTATGGTTTTTACAATATCACTCTATTTAGTTAATAATAAATCATCTCACTCTTAAAATGCAATTTTATCTACTTTCTGTATACTAAATTGTACACCTTTATAATATTTCAGTTATTTTTTATTATTTCATATATAAACTTTCACATTACAGACTTGAAATTCTGGAAAGGGAGAAGAAATTAAAATTGAAAACTATGCTGCTTACATACTATAATCAGTATATAATATTTGACTCATTTTAAGTAGTCAAATAGACTGAGCCTTAATTTTATTTAAATAAATGCATAGCAAAAATTTACTGATTTTAGAATTGTAATTCATGAGTACAGGAACTACAATTTCTTACTTTCCTTAAACAATAACTGAGTAAGTTATTAATGTTATTTCTTTATATAAAGTTTAATGAATTGTCAAAATTATTTTCATTTTTATAATATTTATCAATTAAGTAATTTTTACTAGGATATTTCATATTATACTTTAAAAAGTGACAAGATTGATATAAAAATCTTATTTTCTTCATAAATAGCAATGCCCATTTTGTTTTGTATTATGACCTCATCCCCAATTTTCATTTAATTTTAGTTTTTTCAGTTATTCACAGATCTGTTCTTATAAGAGTTAATGCAATAGAGAACTTAATATTAATACAAACTTTATATTGCCTAGGTTACAAATTTCTTCAGAAAGTTAAAGTACCAATAATTTTCCTTAAAATATCTCATACATCCACAAATAATCAATATATTTTTTTAAGTACTAAATAGGACTTGCTATTTTGTGATCTTATCTATTCCATGTGACAAATACATATATACACACACATGTATAATCATACACATTTAATTTCATATTAACTCATTATTGATGTTTTAACATTTTTATAAAAATGCAACTTGAATATATGAACTGTGTTGGAGATTTAAGTAATTATACCAATTGATCATTTTCCAACTAACTGTCAAAATTATACTGCACAGCTTTCCTAATAGCAAACATAACTTAGGATAACAATAATAATTTCAAAAAACCTTTGATAAATGAACTCCTTTTGCATGAATCAATATTAATTAGTTTTTGCAAACAATGTCAACCTTCAGTATATACATAAAAGATAATATAATTTTTTGTTTGATTTCATTTCCCTTTGATATAAAAGACTAAGAAAAGTTAGTAATTTTAACTAATAGTGTAGCACTGTAAAAACTACTTATATTTGTCTTTTAATAAAAAGGAAATAAAGTATAATAAAATAGCTGCTCATTCAAGAGTAACCACCTATATATTATTTAACTAAAAAAATAGAAGAAAATAAATCTTGATAGTCTTCATTTTCCTGCCAAAACTCAATTGATTCTTTAATGAAAACCACAAAATATTTGATGTGAGGTGTTCCAAATATGTCTTAGATGTTAATTTATTTGGCTATTGGCTTAAACCACTCCTTTTGGCTCAAGTAGTGCTTCTACATGCTGAGAATATGTTTGAATCATTCAGGAAGTTTATATATTTATTCACTTCAGTTATTCTGATTCTATTAGGTATGAGTACTTTTCCATCCTTGTGGGTGGTTCTAACACAGAAGCAGGGGGGATAGCATTGTACTAGGAATGAGGTAAACTCTCTTACCTAAACTGATGGTTATCTTTATTCTTTGAGTTATTAAATAATGTCTATGACAATTCTACCATGTTTCAGTGCTTCTAGAAAATGTGTAAACTCAATTGAATTATATATCAATGAGGTTTATTGATACCTGCCATTCCAGAATTCATTCAGAATACAGGATTTACCCATTTTGATCCAGGACATGTGTGACCTCTTTGAAACATAGCATATTATTTTATAAAATGATAAAAGTCCACCTGAGATGGAATGTATTATTAAAAATCCTCTTATTAATGAAAATGTTTCAAAGAAGAAAAAAGTGGGTGCCTTGGGATTAGGACCTAGATAAATTCAAACTTGCAATATCTAAGCTAATTTTCCTGACAGAATTTCAATTAAAAAGGAATTTCCAATCTACAAGTATATTGTCAAAAACCTAAACATCACTGTGAAAATCCAATATTTCAGCAAACATTGCTTTCCTTCAAATCTG
This sequence comes from Dasypus novemcinctus, assembly GCF_030445035.2. Classification (NCBI taxonomy): domain Eukaryota; kingdom Metazoa; phylum Chordata; class Mammalia; order Cingulata; family Dasypodidae; genus Dasypus; species Dasypus novemcinctus. The sequence continues at coordinate 21,867,849 of NC_080674.1, forward strand.
TGATAACTTTTCTCTTTTCGTTTTTTTTTTTTTCCCCTCCTAGTAGTATTGTAGTTCTTTGACATCTTCAGGACCTTCATCACCAATTCTTATGAATACAGAGAAGAATACCATTCAAATTGTGAGCTATTTTTTGCCCAGCATCATATTTCCCCCAAGGCCAACTGTTCTCCAAACTTTTTTTATTTTATAATCAATAAGAAAATTTAGGGTAACATAAATAATTTTCTCCAATTAATAAACTGCTTATTACATTATAGAAAATGTCATAAAAATCACTGTAGGATAAATTCCTGTAATTAATATATATTCTGAAGGGCTTTATTTTCTATCTAAGAAGGATTAACTGACACTGGAATTGTCTTTTTATGTTGTAAATCCTTAGAACAGTAGACAAAAATGTGTGAAACAATGGTTTTATACCTTGGGCCACCAACAGGCTGATTCTGGTCTATGAGAAAAATGAAACAAATGATGTGAGATACTTTCCAGTGTTCTGACTAGAAGTGGAAATCAGAATACAGCACAGCTGTCTGGTTGATTTGAGGAGACAGGACAGAATTTTGAGGTAAAGATGACTAAAATTGATTTGACAGAGAACTGATGAAGATGCAACACAGTGCTCTTCATAAATATGCAGTTCGATCATGAATCTGGCTGGACTGGGCTGGACTGGACATGGAGGCTGGGAGAAGTATCATCAGCAATGAGTAGGCAAAACTGCCCAAAGCAGGGAAGAATGGAGAGACTTCAGATTACAGGGATCACAGAGGACATTCTTCAGAAGGACCCTATGTGACGGGCAGAAAAATGGCCCCCTAAAAAGTCAGCACCTTATTTGGTGGTTTTACATATATGTCATGTGACATGGCAAAAGGGACTTTACATATGGAATTAAGATTGCGGATGCTAAAATAGATTATCCTGCTTTAAGAGGAAGGCAGAACAGGCAGTTAGAAAGATGAGATGGTAGAGGAGGCAGGAGAGACTTGAAGCATAAAAGAAGCTGGCTTTTAGGATGATGGAAGGAGGCCCTGACCAAGGAATGTAGGAAACTTCTTAAAGGTAGGAATGGGTCTCAACTGGAAGTCAGTAGACAAACCAGCATGTCAGTCCTTCAATCACGAGGAACTAATTTTGCCAACAATATGAAGCTCCCAGATAACAAGAGAACATTGCTCTCATCTTGACTTTAGCCTAATGAGACTCATGTTACCCTTTGGCATGTAGAAGTTTAAGATAAATAATTTGTGTTGTTTTAAACCTGTAAATGTTTGGTAATTTGTATGGAATGACAGAAAACTAAATAGTGGGGATAAAGTAGTTCCAGATTATGGCTGCTAGAAAGTCTTTGTAACAACACTTAAAGGCAAGCTTCTAAAGGATCTTATTTCTTCCCAAGTTACTTAACGCTCTATCAGTATAATAAACAGTGCTAATTTAATGTACAACGTAAATTTGAATATGAAAAATGTAATTTCCACGATGTCCAGCATCCAATAAAAAAATTTGCAGGGCAATTATATTTGAGCATTTAGAGACTGAAATTTTAAAATATGTAATTTACAATAGCATTAAACACTATGAACTACTTAGGGGCACATTTAGCATAATTTGCACAAAACTTTGCTGAGACAATTAAATATGTAAACACATGGAGATTCATGTCTGTTACAACATTGCTCACATGTCAATTCTCCCCAAAATTTATCTGATGCTAAAATCCATATGGAAATAAAAAGGACAGAATACTCAGATGTTTTTCTAAAAGAAAAGAGAACACATTTGGAGACTGTAAACCACCTTATACACATATGTGTTACAATGCTATAGCTTTCAAAACTGGGCGGTATTAGTGTAAGGATAAACATGCCAGGCAATATAAGAGAATAGAGAAAATATACACTCACATAAATACACACATTTGCTTTTTAACTAAGATGTTAAGGTGGTTCCCCAGAAAGGATAGTGTTTTCAACAAATGTGTTGGAACAATTGTACATTTATATGTAAAATAACTAAACTCAAGCATTACCTCACACCATACATAAAAACTGTCTTGAAATGTATCACTCAAAAAAAGAGGAATGAAAATCATAAAACTTCTAAAAGAAAACATAGGAGAACATTTTTGTGGGTGGGCAAATAATTCTTAGGATACAAATATATACATAAAAGAAAAAATTGAAAAAATGGAAGTTAATAAAAATTAAAACATTTTTGCTCCTTTCAATATACTTTTTGAAAAGGGAAAAAGGCAAACCACACATGGTGAGAAAAGATTTATAAAATACATATTTTGTGAAGGACTTATAATCAAAATATATAATACACTCTTTATATCCTGATATCAAGAAGATAAGCAACCTAATAAAAATAAATTTGAAATATATATTTCACCCAAAAGAGAACTGAGTGGCAAAAGTGGGCAGAAAAATGCTCAGTCTTATTTAGCATTAGGACCATTTTACTGAGATATGTCATTTTAGTTTTTTAATATTTTTATTCAGTCTGTAACTTTATTTAATTTTACTAATGCTAAAGTTAACTATTAATAAATTTAAGATTACAGATTTGACTACTCTTTAGGTTGGATTTTAGGATTCTAGAAAACCTTGTTTCTACCATGTTTCCTTATTGCAAGAAAATCCCTTAAAACTATTTTAAAATTTTCTAATATATAAAATATACATTTACAATTATGTGATATCAAATAATTCAGCTTAATTAAAAATGCTATCATACACATTTGCTTATGCAAATTATAAACAAAATTATATATAAGCAGTTTCTATTGAAAGTGTATTCTACTCCATGCCTTTGTGGTAGTACGTTTTAAAGTTTTGCATCTGGTATGATAAAGATACAATGAGAAAATGCTATCTTTAAATGCAACATTAGATTAATCAAGGTAAGTTATGATCTCAGCAAAGTGCTAGACTTAGTAACAGTCAATAAAATTTTAGTATATATTTGTAATTAATTAATACAGAGAGATAAAATTTAGCCATCAATTACAAACTAAAATATTTGATGTTCAGATTTCATCAATACATTTTTAGAAGCCAGAAAAATAGAAGTGCAAAGTGAAATAATTAAAAGCATGTAAAATAGGGCTAAAGGTGACAAACATTTGAACTACTTAAAAGTTAAGCGATTTTATTTTTCTTTCTTTACTTCCCTTGTTTTCTCCCTCCTTCCCTCCCTCTCTCTCTCCCTTCTTTCCTTTCTTCTCTTTCTTTTCATTAATGAGAAGGTAAGAATTTGGTCTAGCACTGTATACTACTTATCAAAGTGGGGCTAAGTGTGGGTAAGCAAAATTTAATTAAGGGCATATCAGTTTAGAACAATCACCATGATTGAGAAATATATTTTTTAAGAAAAACAAGTATTGATTTTTGAAAGAAACAGTCAAGAAAAGAGAAACCATATTTTTCCACTCATAAATGGTTTAGATATTATCTTTAAGAGATACAAGGATCAGGTATACACTATCAATTCTTTTAAACTGTGTGCTCTAGAATATGGATAAATCCATCTACTCATTTCTTCAGAAAAAACATGTTATTTGATGATTTCTTAACACTTCCACTTATATAAGATAAAGGGAATCCAAATAGTATTTTTGATTATCAGACTCTATTTATTCAAATGATACTTTTGAAAGTAGACCCACTAATTTACCTTATGCCCAGTTTGAATTGCCAAACGCTATGGAATGAACTTTTCAGTTATTATTTGAATTGCTAAGAAATTTCACTGTCAAATCTTCATCAATTCAGTTTCTGAAGCTTTTCAATGACTTCTCACCCAAAATCAGATCTATTTCTTCTCTTAGGATAAGAAGTACTGATTCACATCCATCATTAAATAATCCCTGGCTCTGAGCTCCTATTTCATTTGATTATTAGAAAACTTGGGAAAAGGGCAATTAGAGAATGAAATAATGCATTATTTATGTTCCTACTATTTATTCATTGATATGAAATTAGAATAAAATCTTCATAACTGCAAGAAATCAGTTATAGACCAGAAGTATAATTTTCTAACTATATTCTACGTTGTTATGACAATGTTAGTATCCTTTTGAAATCTGACGGTTTTTGCTGTAGAAGGAATTGAAATTTATTGATCACTTATATTTTACATACATAATGGAACTCTATTTTCCTGTATGAATTAGTAGTATTTGATATATATATATATATATATATATATAACACTTAATAGCAACTGAGAGAAATAGGAGAGTTACTGAGGCTACACGGAAGATTAAGCTATTAAAGTATATGACATAGCTATAAGTCATGAAAAATAGAAAGTCCTATAATTCAAATACTTAGTATCTGGGAATTAAATTGACATGAAGACAAGTAAAATGAAAGTAATGCCAAATGGCCAGGTCAGAGTGGGTCCCACAATTTTTTTTTCAGGAGTCTAGGGATTGAACCCAGGACCTCATACATGGGAGCAGGCACTCAACCACTGAGCTACATATGCTCCCCAATGAGAGTTGTTTTTCTTCATTTGTTTGTTTTTAGGAGGTACTGGGGATCGAATCCAGGACCTCATACATGGAAAGCAGGCAGTCAACGACTTGAGCTACGCAAGCTGCCCAGGCCCACACCTTCTTAAAAATAACTTTTTTAATTGAAGTATACTCTTCGTACACAAACATACATAAATAAGTGTATCATAAAAGTTGTGAACTTATAAAATAAACATGCATTAACATCATACAGAGGTCCCAACACCACTCCTCCACCAACACCTTGCATTGTTGTGAGACATTTTTTACAAACTGTGTAAGAGCATCTTCAGAATATTACCACTAACTATAGTCCATATTTTACATTTGGCGTATTTTTCCCCCAACCTCACCTGATTTTTTAAAAATATTTTTATTATAGAGCTTGTGAATTTACGAAACAATCATGCACATGTATAGAGTTCCTAAATAAAACCCCTTCCCTTTTGAAGACAATGAAGGAACAGGAAGGATTCATTTGGGAATGCAGAAAAATTTAGAAACAGATTTAATTTAAATTTGTAATTATTTCCTAATAAAGCATAGAAATTATTCTCTTTGTGTTTTAGAGAATTTGAGGTACAGGCTATATTGTATTAGAAAATATACTTTCTATTTTGACCAATAAACTCATAGAATTACGTTTGTTTAGTTACTAATAAGAGATATGTGGAGAGACTTATTGAGGAACTAAGTGAACTGTCCAATTCTCCTAAAATGTAGAATAAATGTGAATGAAACAAAGAGACAAAAAGTTGAAATCCACACTTCACTAAACAGAATGATCTGAAATGATATTTGGGGTGGTGGGAACTGATTTTAAAATTAGTCCTAATTAAATCGATCAAAGACAGTTGACCAATATATTGGATATGCATACTTTAAAAGGAACAAGAGTTTTGATCTCTTCAGTTCAGTTTAGTAGTCTTCAAGATAGAATCCACTGCATAGTCCAACATATCTAAGTTAACAATTTAATTATGAAATTGCAATGATTTTTGCCTTAAACATATGTGCCAGAATGAAGGAATAACAAACTACTAAGTAGCTTGACCTTTTGGTCTTGTCTGTTCTTGTGGCTGAAAGCATATGTGGCTTTCTTGGTGGCTCGTGCAGAATAATGACAGAATAATCACTGGGGCATGAAACCACAACCTGTAGGGAATTAATCATGACCATTAATCTCTACCACATTCTTCTATTCTTTGCAGACAGGAGCAGTGACAGAAACAGATTTCATTTTGTTTACTGAATATAAATGAATCTCAAATTAGCTTCTTGGTTGACTTGAAGGAACAAAAGACATTACTTCTTAGCAATTTTGAAACTGCATGTAATGGGAAATTGATAATCATTTCTGTTGTGGAATATTTGACCTTTGTATTATGGCAGTCTCATTCTAAAAGTCAATACATAGATGTATAATTGCCAAATTCCTATAGGAGATGTCGTATTTCTTTTGTTCTGAAATATTAGTATGACTCAGGTTTCTGAAAATTATTATCCATTTTTCCAACCTTTTTTTAACGAATTTTCTCTTTTAATTAAGTATAATCTGCAATTTGATGAAACTTTTTGATATTGTTGCTACTATTCGCAAGTGAAGGAAAAGAGTAGGTACTTTAAAGCTTAAGTATGTGCATTCCTAGAAGACACAACTCTATATATTACTACCTGAAGTTAACATCTAAGCATTTAATAGTCTTATTTCCACCTACCTAATATATTAAAAACCATATAGGACAATAATACCCAAACTTGAGTGAAATAAGGTGGATTTTCATACAAGTTAGGGATAAATACCACAGAAATGGTTGCAGGTTTAAAAATTTAGACACCAAAAGAGCAATTTGCTTAGATGAATTAACATTTTTGGCAATTCATTTTTGAACCTCTAGTAAATATAACCAATCCTCTCTTCTATATACTATACATATTATATAGTATTAGTATGATAAATATGACTTGTAAGTGGAGAATAAAACAAATACTAAATATGCTTAAGTTTGAATACATAATGTAGATATATTTTTCATGAATATGTAAGGCTTGAAGTTAAGAATTTGTTCAGATTATTGTTTAAAGAAAGTAAATTTGCTTCTAAATATGTTAAATAAGTCACCATAATTGAACCAGTAAATGTAAGCTCCTCTTCATTGGAGTGCGTCTTAAAACATAATAAACAAGTTAGGAATTGCTCTTATCTCAAGGTGACATTGTTATAAAGATAAACATGCAGGATGCTGTTATACTATACATTATAGCAGAATCTTGTGAGAGGCAATTGTTCAGATTGATTAAGTACAGAGTCAATATCTTGGTTTCAGATCCAAGCTCTGACATGAGCTTTGAATCACTGATATTGAATCTCTCTAAATCCAGTTTTCTCATAGTACTACCTCATTGTTGCTTTTAAAGAATTTAGCAAATGCAAGGTAAATTGTAAGTGCTAAATAACATCAGTATTATTATTACTGATGGATAAGAGAAAGGAAGAAAATGGTGGGTAGGTTATAGAAAAGATCCAAATCATTGTTGTTTGGTAAGGGTTTTCATTAGCCTTATAGCTTTGCCCTTCCATTCAAAACTTTAAGTCATTTGTAGTTCGACCTTTTATATGGTATAGGGTAAGAGTTTGTATTTTTCTCTATAGGGAGGGGAATTTTCCCAACACCTTCTACCATATACTTCACACTTTACACATCGATTTGTGATGCAACTCATACTGAGAGTTCATATTTACATAGCTATTATTCAGAGCTCTTCAATATGTTTCATTGGTAAATTACATATTCTGATGTCAATTCCACAATCTTTTTAATACTTTAACTTTGTAGACTATCTTAGTATCAGTTAAGAAAATTTTATACACTGTTCTTTTACTCACAAATATGTCATGGTTCTAATATCACATTCGTGATATTGCTGTTTCAGGGAATAAAAAGTTAAGCTGTCAAATATAATTTAGTAATTATTTTTCCTTTCAAGGGATCAATCCTGCATGAGAATTAAGGTTTCTTTAATGGTAAAACCTTGTTTTTTTGTTGTTGCTTTTTTTGGTATTAATAAATAGTCTAACTTCTTTGGATGACTTTAAACAATTGTACAAAAATATAGCACAAGCTATCATGGAAATAATACAACCTATATATGTTGTTTTTTAAATAGATAATTAATTGAGAATGCTTCAAAAACAATTTAGGCTGATATTCAATGGTCTGTGTAACAGAGTGGCAGATGTAATAAATAATTTGTTAGCAATTTTATTTTGCATGTCAATTTTAAGAAATTTAATTTCATTTTTATTTTTTCTTAACTCCTATTTAGCATTTTAAAATTTCAATTCATTTTGTGTCTGTTACATGAAATATTTATGTCTGTGCAAACAGTTTCTTTGCTAAACTAGAAATTATCACTCACCTTCTCTAGTAGATTCTCTTGTATTGCCATTTTCCCAAATCAGGGATTTAAAACTGCTGATCTGAAGGGGTTGCCATGACTTTGATATTGAAACTCTCTGAATTTTAGCAGAAGAGAAAGACTGTATATTGGTTTCCAAGAAAACGGAATTTGTGTAGATCTGTGAGAGTCATATGCTATACTTGCTATGATTCTTATCTGGAATGATTTGAGCGACTATCTCTTGGACACTACGACAAGTGTGTAAAACTGCCCAAACTTATATCCAAGAATGGAGGGATATTCAAGGATATATTGTCCACAATATTATCCTCTGATTTTGCTCTTTTGCTCTTCTTAGTTGTTTATTATTTATAACTTTAGAAATAAAAATTCAACAACTAAGTTGAGATTTTTATGTGTAGACAAATGTACTTTAATACCTTAAATATTTGCTATGATTCTACTAAGTAAATTCTTTGAACAATTAACAAAAATAGAAGATAGTATCTCACTATACCAAGATTATTCAGAGGGAAATATTCCTGAAATGTGTAAACTCATTTTTATTTTTATTTTTCTGTAAATACTGTAGGAAAACAGAACATGCTTTTATTTTCCTTCAAATGTCTGTGAAATGAGTTCTTGAATTTTTTCAACAAATAACCATAAATATGTCATTCTCAATGGTTAAGATCAACCAAGTGCAAGATTTTTCACTTCACAGGTGATTAGGTTTATTGCTGAATCTATTTCCTTCTTTGTCCTGCCAGATTTGATTGTAGCCAAACATATTGATGATAATTCAAAGAGACACTTACAAATTGTAGAAGCATTCACAAGCACACAGTGCAGTTGGGAAAACTGTATGTTAGTAGGTTCAAAAAAGAAGGTGGGATACGTGCAAAACAAGCTGACTATAAGTTAAAAATATGGCATTATTGTAAACAGGATAGAGATTGGCCATTGGTTTTTTCATCCAAGCATATTAAGGAAACTCTGTTTCAAACTCTCTCTCTTCCTTTAAGCAGAACAGTCACTTGGTCAGTACAGGTTACCTGAAATTGAAAAACCACAGGAAAAGGAATGATAGGTCTTGGGAACGAGGGTTTTCTGTCTCACATCATCTGCCTCTGTTTGATAGAGGACAAGGACTCTAGGATTTCCATACATGCCCTCTAACAAAAGACAAAGATGGGCTAAGGAAAGACAGGAAAATAAAAACAAAAACAAAAGCAATATAAATATATAAAAACACAAGATAAATATATAAAAACAAAATTTGCCGTGCTTTTAAAGTGCATTTTTTTTAGATATCATGAACTCCTTGACCTGATTTCTTTCGGAAAACAAGCATAAAAATGATTGCTAAAAAGAAGAAAATGGTATATAATATGCCAAGCAATATAAAGTAGAATCTATAAAACAAAACGAAAATCCATGAGATTCAAGGAATCAATATATGCACAATATAGTGCCAGTATTAAATGTAAAACAAGAAAAAAATCATTAGCATTCTTTGATTTTTTAGCAAAATCAGAACATGTTAATCTTTTCTCAGATATCTCTAAAAAATGAAATACAGTGTGGGCAATTTTCCCATGTAAACTATGGTGGTTCCTAGTATAAACAAATTTTTCAATAGCAACAATTCCCTAAACGTAGCCTTAGATCAACAGGAAGACTGGAGAGGACTCAATGAGATTTCAGTATGTGAGCTCAAAAATATTGCTAGCTAGCGGTTTTCATTTTTAGGATCTCAAATACTTTTATTAATTCTTGTCTGTGTCCAATTCGCTCTACTTTACAAGATCTAAAACAGCAAAGAAAAAGCTATAATTTTGAATAGAGAATAAAAACATGTATTTCAATATATTGATATCATAAGATGTATATAAACATTATACACTAATTTAAAACAGATAATGCTAATTTAATGCATACTTTAAGACTGCAGGACAAAAATACTAAGTGTTTATAACTATATAGGAATATCAGTATTTATTAAATTAATTAGCAAACTAGTTATACTCCATGTTATATTATATACTATAACTTACAATAGCCACCGCAGGTATCTATATTTTTGAAAATACATTTTATTCATAGTAAACATTGATATTAATAATTTAGCAAGTATTGAGAATGACATCTAAGTGGCCATCACTATGTTTTCCAAAATAATTTCATTTCTCAAACATAACCCTTTCTACTATAATACAGTTATTTCGTTACGTGTATATATGTAGTTAAAAATATGTTCAAGGATCATTTTTACAGAAGGGAAGTTCTAAATGAGAAGACATGCTATAGACAGAGTATTTTGTAGATATATAAACAAGCATATTTTGTTGAAATTGTTTAAAAGTCACAGAAGCAATTTCTACAACAATGAAGGAAACTAGTTATTGGTTTATGACTTTCTTATAACTATGCCGATCTCATAATTTGAAATCTTTCTAAATTCTCAAAGAAAATCATTATTGATATTTTCCTAGTGAGGCTAGAATTAAAGAATGGAAAGGAAAAAGATGATCTCTGTTCATGACTATAGAATACTGAGGTGGTTTTAAGGATTGGCCTTCTATACAAACACTCCTAAACTTTATCTACCACTTTAAATTATAATGTAGTCAATAAGCTATTCAATCTTTATGACTACACTGTGTGTGACACTGTGAGCTAGGCACTAGTAATTAATGGTGAGAAAAACTCAAGTCCTGAACTCAACAATCTTAGGTGTAGTAGGGAAAAAAGACAAATGGGCAACTATAACACATGATGTTGATTCCACGGTGGTGTAGGATTAGATATTATGGAACATAAGGGGTAAGAAACCATTCACTTTGGAGAGTTTAAGAAAAGCTTAGTAGAGAACTAAAATTTGGGTTGAGATCTAGTTGGTCAAATGGAGGAAACTTCTAGGAATCTACCTCAGCAGGTGGATAATTTGTGGAGAGAGGGATATGCAGGCCAAAGAGCTAGTATAAATACTTAGAGTGATTTCCAAATAGAGATCCTTTACCTGCTCTACAAATCCATACTGAAGTTTGTGAAGGCTCAAATTGAAATAAGACAAATAAGGGAAAAGTATTTAATAAATTTAAATATACTAAATACCATTTCAAAATTTTGAGTTTGCAGAGCATTTTTTCATGTAAAATGTCTTTTACTATATGAAATAATGGTGAACTTTGTATTTTTTAACATCTTTACTCAGCAAAATACAAAGTGTGCAAGCCTGTGATCTCCCATGTATTTTGTAATTTTTGTGTTCTTTCCAGGTCATAAGAACTAAATGCCTTCAAGGTATTGTTTGGGAGAACTATAAGGACTTCATTACAGGTGAAGCACTAAGAGCTATACTTGAGAGAGATTTAAGCTATGATGTTATAAAATTAAGCATGGGGTAGATAGCAGGGAAATGTATATTTAAATTAAGAAGTTTTTCGTGTTTTTAATCAGGAAAGGGAGAAGAATGTGTCCTTTGGAAATATTATATGTACTAGAGCATAAGAATGGGGGTATTTTGGGACAGACTGAAAGAGACATTTAGAATAGCACAATGGGCTGTTAAAAAATAATTCGAAAGACTGTTGGGTTCTTTTAATCTCACGCATTAGCTGTGTAGGTGGAGAACTGGAGATGTTTAGGAGGATCTTCAGGTACATATAAAAATGTGCAGAATACCCTTCTATGCTTTATTACACATTTATTATACTCCAGAATATTTATTATATATGGTAAATTTCTACTTAAAGAAAATTAGCAATTCAGTTTGTTTTTAAATCCACATTTGCACAGAAGATGAAAGTATCACTGGAATTTTTAAATGCAAATTTGATATGGACATTTTCTACTGCATCAAAAATCTTTGAAATGGACATGAAATTTTCATCAATTTAAAGTGCCCTTTTAAAGTCTATTGATTAATCCAAAACTTTAAAAAATATTGATTCATCTTCTACTAAATGGTGTATTCAATTTTGAGATTTATTATATTTGTTGAGTTTCAAGACTGAACACTAGGTATGATGAATATCAGTTAGAATGTTGTTGTGTAATCAAAAAGGCAAAGGTAAATAGCCACAGTATTGCAACAACAAAAAAACCAATGGTGGCCATAATTCAGAAACTACTAATGTATGCTAATTTTCTGTTGAAAACATTACTTGGCAGCTTGGAGTATAACCTGCAGAATTTTAAGAATACAAATAACCAGAGGTTAAAGTAATAAGTAAAAGTTGAAAATTATTTTTTAAAAGTAATATGTACCCAATAGAATTATTTTCTCTAGATTTGTACTTCAAATTTATCTACTAAATACATCCAGCCAATACCAATATTATTGATCAAAGAAACTTCTATTTGCACTTTTCCCCATATACCACCTCACTCTCAATACCTTGTCCTAGTAATAAACTTTTGTTACAGATCCTGAAAGAGCATACTTCAATGGAATATGAATGTATTCATGTTGTCTTAAGTATGTTTTCTTGATAGACAGCAGCCAACAAAATGTTAAGCCTCCAAGGGGAAGTCCTACTACTGTCTCAAAATTCTCTTCATTACATAAGCTGTACTTAATAGAAGAAAAAACAAACCAGTATGCCAAATCCTCGAACTTAATGTTTGTACTTATGAACCTTATCCTTGTAAAAAGGAAACTAGCCTCATTATAATTAATGTCTAAGAGTTACTTCCTGAAAGCCTCCTTGTTACTCTAATGTGGGCTCTTTCTAAGCCAAATGCAGCAAATGAACTCATAACCTTCTCCCTGGCATTGTGCATGACTCCAGAGATGAGCCTTCCTGGCATCGAAGGATTATTACCAAGTGCCAAACAGTGATGCATATGGAAAAAGATCTGGATGGAAAGGGGGAAATATTAAAGAACATATAGTTTTTATGGCTAAGAGATTACAAAGTGAGTCAGGAGCTCATTCCACAGGTTATGCTTATGCAGGTCACAGGCAGATTTCACTAACTGTTACAGTAAACAAAACCTTAAAAATGAATGGCCATGAGGGCTCTAGGGACATCTGGACACATCTGGCAAGTCACATTGCCTTATGAAGTCAACATCCCCTCTGTGGCCTCTACTTGGGAATATATGAAAATCTATTTCTCCAATATAAACTATACTTTTCAATATACCCATTAAATACATCTCTCAGAGTTTTAAATTTTTGTATTGTTCATATGCTGGTTGAGCCCTGAATCCCAGCAGAGTTACACCAATTCCTACTCTCCAGTTCTTCAGACTTGCTCTGGACAACTGACAAAACAAGGATATGGACAAGTCCCATCCTAGAAACAAGGAGTATCTACAACTGTAAGCATAATTCCATCTGCCCCTCAATACCTAAGTCCCTTCTCAATCTGATGCAGTCAGAGCAGACATCATCCCATATCCCTCAAGACTGAGGAGTGAACAGACATAAAGGGGGAAGGCAACCAGAGACCAAATTAGATTTATCGTTTCTTTAGTTATTTTCTTGTGTTAATGAAAGAACCTGGGACATTGATATAAAGATAGTCATTGCCAGGGGTTGAGAAGGGAGGAGGGGGGATGAATAGGTGGAACATACGACATTTTCAGGGCAGTGAAACTGTTCTGTATGCTACCGCAATGACGGGCACAGGACATTATACATTTGTCAAGGCCTATAAAACAGGACAGCACAAAAGGTAAACCAAAATGAAAACTATAGACTTTGGTTAGAAGCAATGCTTCAATATTGGTTTATCAATTGTAGCAAATGAACTACACTAATGTGAGATGTTCATGATAGGGGAAACTCTGTGGGGATGGGTGGGGATGGGGGTTATGTGGGAATTCCCTATACTTTGAGTGTAGTTTTTCTGTTAATCTAAAATTTCTCTAAAAATAAAGTTTATTATTACAAAAAAAAAGAAACTTCTATTTAACTTATGTATTCTACGCGCCATGCTAGAGATAGAATGATGTGTTAAAAGGAAGACTCTGTCCTCATGAAGTATTTAAGTTAGAGCCCCAATAGTAGGAGTGTGTGTTAATTTAAAGACACAATAAATATGCAGGAGAAGAACAACTGGACAAGGCTGGTAATTACATAGTTATTTCCTCCCCATTGGTTTGAAGAAGATGAGGATAGGCACGATTACTTGAATTCATTAAGAAAAAGTTCTAGGAATACTGCAGCCTTGAGAGGGATAGTGCCTTTTGTTCAAGAGACAAATGCTGCCCAAGATGGACCTTTAAGGAGGAGAAAAGAATAAATGCTTTGAACTCTCTCCCTCCCACTCTCTGCTGTTATACCAGAGCTTCATACTGCCCAAACCCAACTGGAAGCTGGTGGGCAAGGAGGACAGTTGTTACTTTCCATTCTTATCAGTATCCTATGGCAGAGAGCAGGGCAGAAAGTTTAAGATAGTTAGATCTGAATGAGCAAACAGAAGATGTCCAGCATCTACCAAACAGTGAAGGTAGGTAATTAGAGTTCTCTGGGGGGCTTGCTCTGATGGTGGGACATACATATATCTCTGGGTTTCCATGGAAAAGTGCTTAACAGTTCTTGTGAGGCCCATGGGAACGACCCAAGGCAAGAGATGTTTATCATGGCATAGTAAGAATGAGACAAAATGAGCAAGACAAAGTGGGCTGCATAATATCCTAGACGCATGTTTCACAAACTTTTGGCCTATAATACACTTTAAAGAGAAGGGAAAATAAACTATAAATCCCTAAATTCAGAATCCAAGAAATTTTTAATTTAAGTATTACTTGACCATGTTCAAATACAAAACTTGTGCAAACACAGCTTATTGCATATCCTATGGTATCAATCACAACAAAATAACAAATTACTCCAAAAACTATAAACAAATAAAATTCAATTAATAATATTAAACTAATTGAACAATGAGGTAGAAGATAATTTCTTGCAAACTCTAGAGCAAATCTGAATCTCAGTGACTTTTTTACAGATCATGACTATACAACTATGGTTGCTTAGTAGGTCAGTTTTCTCTCCTCCTAAATCTATTCAAGCCACTGGGAAGTCCACAGAAAGTTTGCTGGTTTTTTGTTTTGTTCTTTTGTCTTTTTGTGATCTGCTCTCTTATCCTGTCAACCCATAACAAGCAAAGCAGCACTTCTTGCAGTCAGTGGTATGAAAATTATAAGTAAATAAGACCACTTAACATATCTGGTAGGACTGGCACTATTTGCCTTCCTGGTGTTTTAGAACATGCTCATATTGATATTCTTTAGGCCAACATAAAAATAAAAAAATGCACCTACCATTCTATGGACACAAATTTAAGACACTGTTCCTTATTCCCAAAGGCAATTATGCAAAATTTATTGATTTCCCAGACTTTCCTTATGGTAAAGCCCTATATCCAAAGTTTCTAGTGAAGCAAGCTACCTGGGAAGCTTCTTTCTGAATTCACCTCTAAACCCTACCAGTTACCAGTGAGTGTACATTTTAACAGGTTCCCAAGTGATTTTGATGTAGGTGATTCAATGAAAAGACTTTAGAAAAATATTGGTTTAATAGTCCTTTAGAGTTTGTTAAAAATGTCACATGCTATTTACCTGAATATCAGGAGACCTGTGACTAGGTGAATTTGATTTGGATTACTTTATAGCCAAGAATTTTTACAAGATTAATGCAGAATCCATTTGTACAATATTTCCTAAAATTAAAAATCTTCATCATAACATACAAGCTTTTATATATCTGCATATGTATCAGCTAGAATAACTTTCAAGATTCCTTCTACCACCCACTGACTTAACATATATGATTGTTTCTTGATGGCAGTTTCTTCCTTATCCTATCAGGCATTCATTTCTTAAGTGCTTACTCATCTTTTGGCCTCAGCTTGAAGATCACTTACTAGGGCAGCTTTTAATTCAACAAAAACCCTAGCAAAATCTTCTTCTTGAACGTAGTTCTTCCATCTTTGGCACTTATTCAAGGCTGTTTGGAACCATTCATGGTAACCACCAAATATTTCTCATTTGTCATTCTCTCCTGAAACTACAGTAGAATTTTATCTTCCCTGCCAATTTGAAATTAGGTGTGGCCATCCTAGTTGATTAAGCAGTGAACATTGAGCAGCATTGACTGTTGTCACTTTTAGGTAGAAGATTTAAGAATCAATATTCTACTTCCTTTCTCAGCATGCTCAAATGCTGCCTGATACTTTGGTGTGGATCTCAAAGTGAGAACCACATGGAACAGCCTAGTTGACAGTTCATATCTGAAGCACGAGTGAGAAGCAAACCTTGTCATTTCTTGGTCCTGATATTTGGAGATAGTTTATTAGAGCAACAACATAATTTAACCTATTTTGTATGACATCACAAGTGTAATTTTATTTTCATGACCCTGATTTTTGATTACCTACCTTTCATATCTAATTATAATCACAGGGACCACCTTAATTTTCACCACACTTGAAATATTTGATAACTATCACAGAATCTGGCACATAGTAAACCTTGTTTTAAGCAGAGTAATGGTCCCCCAAATATGTCCACATCTTAAGCCTTGTAATGTGCAACTGTACTACCTTAAATAGCAAAAGGGAAAGTGCAGGTAGAATTAAGACTATAAACATTAAAAGAAGGCTAACTCAGATTATCCTGATGGACTCAAGTCTATACTTATGGGTCTTTAAATAAAAGAAGAAGACAGAAGTGTGAGTGATACAACCAAAGAAGGAGGAAGAAGAGTGATCCAGTGTGAAAAGCATGAGAACTGTCATTTCTGGCTTTGAAGACAGAGGGCAAAGGCCATGAGCCAACACATGTTGGTGGCCTTTACGATCTTTTGGGATGGTACTCGGCTAATAGCCAATAAGACACAGGGCTTCAGTCCTTCAAGCACTAGGAACTGAATTCTGTCAACCACCTGAATAAGCAAAGAAACAGATTCTCCCCTAGAACTCCCAGAAAGAAATGCAACCTGCCAAAACCTTGACTTTAATCCTTTGAGAACATGTCAGATTTCTGACCTACAGAATTCCAAGAGAGTAGTACATTTGTACTGTTTTAAGACACAAAGTTTCTCGTAATTTGTTGTGGCAGCAATTGAAACATGTTTCAGTAAGGACATACTGAATAAATGAATGAAAGAATAATCTAGTGGCAAATTTAAATTTTTCTTACACTAAACTTTAGCTAAGAGATAAAATATTATCTGAAATGTTGTTTTATAATAAATGGGATTCTGATATTTTTTCATAGTCCTTAAAGATAAATGTTTCATTTTCTTTGACTTAAGTGATTTGTGTTAGAAGGAAACTTGCTCAGGAAGGATTCTTGGTGCATAACGCTCTCCTGATGTTCATGGGTGTCAAAATCTTTACTTTTATTCCCTCCTTACAATGGGAAGCTTTCACCATCCTAAATCTTTTAGCTCTACCAGGAAACCAATAGCTCCAATTAGTATAACTTTTAAACTGTCCTTATCAATTTTATGCATGAGCCCTTGTCTAGTTTCTACTCACTGTTAATGTTAATAGCACAAAAGACACCTGGCTTGCTTGATTCACCAGTGTTTTCCAGTGCTGATCTGTCTCAACTGGAGCAACTCTTCTTCCACATTCACATATAAGAGTATTCATTCTTCCTCTGAATGTTATACTCCTTGGATACAAATGACTACATTCTAGTGGCCAAAGACAGTATTTCAAACTTGAGTAGAAACACTTTGGAGTTCTGATTATGTTTCTCTTCATACAAACTTGTATAGTTTATTTTTATGTAAAACATTAAAGCTAACATTGAATTCAAACCTAATAAAATCAAGAAATCACTACCCCAGTGCGCACAAATTCAAGGTTTAAAGGTTTTCTGCATAGTCTGGTGCCAAACTGCTAACATCCCTATTAGAGAAGGAAAGCACTTAAAAGTTTGTTGCTTGCATTCTCCAAAGGTAGTAAAATCAATTATGGAGATGTGCAGGCTGCTGATTCATTTGATTATATGTTACTACCTAAAGTGCAAAATTTCCCTGTTAGGTCTGTTGCCTCAAGGAGTTTTGGTTGATTCATCACCTCTTTCACTCAGAGGTTGATCATTTTAAATGACTTTCTTGACCCATGGCTTGGTTCAGCATCATATGCTCCAGTGAACCAAGCAATAAACAGCTGCTAAGTGCAGGTGAGAAGTCGTCACAGAAAATTCAAGAACTGATTCAGCATACTCTCAGCCATCAGGCTCCCATACTGTCACAGATTTCTGAATTTCTTGTTTGACAGGCATGGTTTTTTAAAGGGCCTTATCCCTCGAATAACGTATCTTCTTACAGACTTCTATGACTTTTAAGTAATCATTCAGGGCCCTCTCTTTTCAGCACCCATGTTCCAAATTCCAATCCATAGCCATAATGGCATAATATTTTATAATGATTTTTATTATGTTTCAATGGAAATCTCAATCAAATGCAACTCTGATGAAATAACATATATCCTATTTCCTAAAAATGGAAAGAATAATTTAGCAATAATGAGCTGATTGCACATTCTAACAAAAGAAAGAAAACACCTATTAAAGGAAGAGTCAATGATAATCCAGTGGTAGAGAAAGCCAGAGTGGCAAAGGCCTCAGCTTCTTTCCCCAAGTTGCCTTCTCAGATTCTCCCAGTTAAAAACAGATTCACCTTCAGGACTTTTATCTAGAGCTGATTTTTAAAAAATTCTATCTATTCCATTTGAATAAATTCAATAAGTCTTAAAGACAGTAAATGTAATTGTTGTCAAAGGCATACAATAAATGTCAAATAATTAAGTGAATTACAAAGCAAATTAAGAGGAATCATATTTTCTAAACCTTATACAGTAAAAGAAAATTCCCTTAACGTAAATAATTCCAGATTCATGGTTGAACAGGTTACATAATTAATGGATTTACTCATTCTAGCCTTTTAATATCTTTATTATTAATTTTTTTCAGTTATCAAAAAAGAATTCAATAATTTCCCCAAGAGTTGCAATATCACCTTCCATTTGTTGTTAGAAATATGAATTCTGTAATATTATGCTAAGACCTGCACATCAAGTCTCAAATCAAACAGGCTATCATTAATATCATTAAGACAGTATGCAATATTTTTACAAAAGTATTCAAAAGTATTATGATAAATACTTATAAAATTTTCATTGTAAAATTCATAGAGGATACAGTCTTAAAAGAAAAAAAAAAAAACTAGAGATCTTTAAAAGAAAAGAAAATAGGTGACCTACTTTGAATATTCACAAACCTAAAGGGTAAAGGAATTTAGTAGGAGTTGATCTTTCACTCAAAATATTTAACAAATGTAATAAAATAAACTCTTGAAAGTAGAAATAGAAATTACTATCAAGAGCTTTAAAATTGCTCTGGGACAAGGAGCAATATGATTTTAATGCTATACCCAAAGGAACAATAGATACTAGTTTTCAATAATGCTTAAGGAATCTTCCTAGAACCAGAATGGCGGAATATTTATGGAAACATTTTAGAGCAGCCTCATATACCTCCATTATTAAGAATGTGGAACAGTGTTATTAACCTTTTTTATTATTATGAAATATGTAAATTCATGGTTACCAAAAATAACATGACAAAATACTTTATATAAAATATTAAAAGATGTAATAGTACTACCTAATAATACAATTAGGTTTTAATCATAGAATACCTGACCGTTTAGTGCTTCTCAAACTTTAATATGGCTACAAATCACATGACTATAGTACTAAATATAAATATTAATTCAGTGATCTCTGATTCTACTATTTCTTACACACTCCTAATTAATGTCAACTCTGCTAGTTCACTTAGCTCATGGACTGTCCATTGATTACTAAGAGTTTGTAGAAGGATATACTCTAACTCAGACCATTCATTCTTTAACCCACTGATATCGAACTCCAAAAGCAGTGATGAAAGCAAGTTTAACTTCATACTGACTTGACCATCATTGTAGACTGAACAAAAATGCACAAGTAACTCTACAACAAATAATAAATTTTTCTCCAATTACCTTATAGAGGACAGTGTGGTGTAGTGGAAAAAAACAAACATTTTGGTTATCAAAAGGAAGTGTTCTCTCATGTTATCCTGGTGTGTGCTCACATATGAGTCTACCACATTCATTAATAAATCCCGAAATACACAAGTTAAAATGATGTAGACAAACTTTTCTTGCCTGATGAGAGTTTTGGATGACTGTTTGAATCTTTACCAAAACAGAGATGTTCTTGTTCATTTTTTAATATAGCCATGTCCAGAATGTCTCTTAAGTATTTCTCCATTAAATTGCTGCTAGTAGGTTTAATTTTTTATAATAAATAAATAATACTGAAATAGGAAACTACTTAAGTGCTAGTGAATATTTTTGCAATTAGTGTTCATTGGGTTTAAAAATCTTTGCCTGCTGCAGTTCAGGAACCCAGTCATAAGTTTAAATTGAACAGCTGGTTGTGACAGATCTAAAATGTGCTTAGCACGTACAAAATACTGACTGTTATGTCAAGGAAGTTCTATTGCTTCAGACAACTCCTTTATTTACATTAGAACAAGAACAATAGTGGTCCCAACAGAACTCTTTAAATTCCTGTTATTAGCTGAAACAAAATGGACCTTGGTATTCAGGCTAATATTTGCAATGATGAAAGTTGTTAGAGAAGCCTCTGTCCAATAGATTTACTCCATATCCTCTTAGAAAGGTCCCTGAACAATTACAATCCATTAATATTTAAGAGAACAGCTTTTATGTTTTAAATGGAAGCAAATCTTTGGACAAATATATTACCCTTTGGAATAAAGAATTGTTTAAGGAATTCTCATCATCCACAAATTCTATATTTCCTAGCATAATATACTTTGATAATCTGTTCACCTACCTCCCTAGGGCCAATATCACCCACTTTCTAATAGACCACACATTCCAGCCTTTCTGGGCTTTGTGCACTTTTCCAAATGATTCATGAACATTTGTCTTCCCTCTCCTCACAATTTTCTTTCTTGCATACTTCTTATTTTTTAAGAGAAAACTCAAATAACAAATCTTCTAAGATTCCTTTTCAGATGGCACAAAGAAAAAGTTAATTTATTTCTTCTTTAATTTCCATCACATTTTGCAAAGCATCTTGCATTTAAAAAAGAACAGCAATTATTCCATAGTGCATAGTTTGTCATTTAGGAGGGGAAGAAAATTTCCAAAAGCTTCCCCTTAGCTCTTTCTCCCATAATAGTCTCACTCTAAGGGTGACAATCTAGCTCAAGGATGCTGCCGTTAGCCACTTATTCCTACTTTAAGTGTTCTTTTCAGAAACAAGGAAAATAACCGAAGAGTATGTTAACAAAATAACTGAGCCCACTATGATTCAAATATAAGTCAAAACTCCATATATCCCTTGATCACCATAATCTCTGACTTTGGTAGGTCACAATATATTAGAATTGTGGTAGGTCACAGAAATTGTGGTAGGTCACAGAAATTAGAATCATCTCTGAAGTAGTGACTAACTTTTCAAGGATTTCTATTTTCTTCTTTTCCATATTTGGTCATACTAGCAAACCAAGGAAGGTTTGGAAGGAAATTTATAATATGAATTTGAGGCAATGTGGCTGGTCTTTACTGAAGGGAACCCAGGGTCCCTGTCAACCAAGCTGTTCCAGGTACATGAACTTGTCTTAAGATGTTTCGAAAACTGGATGAAAGCCCGTGACTCTCCATTGTGGCAATGGAAGTTAGGATTTGACCAAGGCTAAAATATGGTGTTGTGATTGTTGTTTTATATTCTTTGTAAAAGTGAAATTTAGTATGAATAATATCCTCAAATTTCCAATAGGAAATATGTCTATAAGTAAAAATATCCTGATCCCTACTTCATTCTTGCTGTTTATCTGGCAAACCTTAGCTATGGTTGTTAAGCTTTGTAATGGGGTTTCTATTATTTTGGAATTCCCCCATCTCTACTGAAATCAGGGGGTTCATATTAATGGTAACATCTCCCACCATCATGCCTAAGCTCTTGTGGACAACCCATCACAGAACATCTCAAATGTTACTTGAAATGTACTAATAGTTTCATTCTTAGTTTACTCTCCAATACCTTCTTGAAAGGGTATCATCTGAGCTCTTTAAGTGTGGGTTGAGATGGGGGAGAGTGGGTGAGCAGTTTATACATAACAAATCTGTTCGAAAATTTCTATTTTCTAGCACTTTGGATTCTTTCCTCTATGTTATGACAAATAAGTTCTAGCATTTCAATTTACTTGAATATGGATCACTTTTGAGCACACAATACAGTTAACCAACCAATTAAACTCTTACTGCCATTTTCAGATGTCAAGTAAACACACTAAATATAGAATCTCTCCTGGGTGCATCCATATCAATAAATTCAGTCCAGTTCTGCATTATATTTTGTCCTCTTTTGTCTAATTCCCTTCGAATCTATTAGTACACATATTACCTGGCTTTTTGTTGATAACCATTAGCAAAACCTTGCAAATATTTTAAAGTCTTTCCTTCTGGGTCAGATTTTGTACATATTCTTCTAGGGCATGCTTCTTTTTAACTCTAATTCCATAATTAGAGGTAACAAGGTAACAAGGTTGGGGGGGGTGTAGAGTCTGGAGGCAAATGAGCATCCCTTGCAAGGCTAATTTTGCAGGTAATGTTATTACAGGAACTTCAAGCAAGGGACAGCTAGTAACCTCAAACAGAAGGGACCCCTTCTGCTGACAACAGAGGCATAAGAAACTCAGAATTTCAGGTTTTCCAGCTTAGTCTAAATTCACTCATGGTGTAGCAGTATCATACTATTGATGAATTCCAAAAAAGAAATATTAGATTATGTTTGTAAACTGGTCTTTTTCTCTGGGCATATGAGATTTTATTGGATTGAGTAATCAAGTAAACTTCTTGTGTCAGTAGGACATTGAGTACCCTTGGTGGGTGGGGACTTGCAAATAAAAGGCATGACAAAGGACAGAGCTGAGGGTTTTTGGTGCTGGAGTTCTGATGTTGGAGTTTGATGCTGGTCTTAAGCTGGAGCCCTGGGGAGAGAGAGAGAGTCAATCCCCTGATAGTCTACAGCTGACCTTGTGGAGAAAACAGAGGCGCTGAGCCCAGAGGAACCCAGGAAGCCTGAGGTCGGCAGCCATCTTGCTCCAACATGTGAAAATAGACTTTGGTGAGGGAGTAACTTATGCATTATGGCCTGGTAACTATAAACTCCTACCCTAAATAAATACCCTTTATGAAAACCAGACAATTTCTGGTATTTTGCATCAGCACCCCTTTGACTGACTAACACAAATGGCCTTAGGAGCTTTCTGGTTTTCAAGCAATAATTTGATCTAACAATTTGAAGCCATGAAATTATGAATATGGATACATGTATACATGTATATGTATATATATATGAGTATATGTTTGCTTACTTGCTTCTTGGTTTTAGTGCAAATTCTCCAGTGCCTTTAAAAGAACTATTCCAGGGAGCAGAAGTAGCTCAAGTGATTGAGCACCTACTTCACATATACGAGGCCCCAGGTTTGATCCCTGATACCTCCTAAAACACAACAAAACAAACAAACAAAAACAAAAATAAAAACCAACTCTCACTGGGGAGTGGATGTAGCTTAGTGTCTTAGCGCCTGCTTCCCAAGTATGAGGTCCTGGGTTCATTCCCCAGTACCTCAAAAAGCAAACAAACAAAACTATTCCATCTTATAATCAGAATTAGTCTTGTAATCACTATTAACAGCAAAGTTAGAAGAGCAGTTTCTACTTGGTTTCTGAAGCATTGCTCAGAAGAGCCTACATCACAGGCAAGCATAGTTGGTTATATGATAAATTGGGAAGCCATTGCCTGTTATGGATTATTAGCAATCTAGGAATCAGGGATTACTGAAACCACTTACCATTAGCAAATAGTTCAGTACTGTGTTCAAGGTCAAGGCATATTCAAACCAATTCCCTGAATCCAACATTCATATCAAAGCCCTCCTGCAGTATCAAATCTTCTGGCATCATCTTTGAAGTATACACTCTGTATTTATTCAGGGTTGAGTCAAGAAGACAAAAATGACAATAACTATTTTAACAGAAAGGTTAATACATATATTGGAGGACTGAAAATACAAGGGTACCCTGAGCTAACAAAAATATGGTAAATGCCGGAAGCATCTATCAATCCTGTGACTGGGAAAGAAAGGAGCATCCCTTGTTTTTTTCCCTATGATTTTTTAGATTAAAATAAATGCTTCAAAAGATTGGTAGGAACGGACCTTTAATTTACACTCTCTGTCTTGATGTGTTTATTTTCCCACTTTTTAAAAAGACTCTTTGAAATATTTTGTTTACTCAGTGACAACTACGTCCTAACCATAAAAGAACCTAAACACTGGAGAAAGAGCCCCAAGGAGTGAGGGGAAGGACATTACCTTGCTGGGGCTGTTACCTCTAAGATCACATAATGAGGTTACCTCTGTGAGAACTAGAAGCTGGAATATGGAAGCAAATGCTAGAAGAATCAACAGCTGCTGTGATGCTGACTCCAGGAGAAAACACAAAGGAAGGACATGGTCCTTCCTCCTCCCTTCCATCCCCCACTACCCTGGGACCTTCCTGGGAGAAGGTAAAGGAAGGCAAGTTGGGAATGGGGAAGTGTTGGCTCAAGAGTGTCAGCTCCAGCATCACAAAACAGGATCAAAGAAGTTTGGAGACAAAAGGCCATAGTATAACGACAGGAACTCTTTTTCTACTTTTGTCTCCTAGGTGGGGAACCCCAAATATATTTTTTCTATATCTTTGTACCCACTCAAATAGTTAAGAAAATTTCATACGTAGTAACTGCTCAGCAAAGCTTTCTTGCATAACTGAATGAATTTTTATTAATTTGGCAGTTCAGATGAATTTTTCAAGCACTGTGGATTCAGAAGCATTTAATTTGAGTCCTGGTGCTCTTTTTGTCCACAGTTAAGTTAGTCACAATGCTAAGCACTTTACCTGTATAACCTCTTTAACACCTGGGTCACCCCAGAAAGTTGGTACCATTATTATCCTTATTATAAAAGTGATGAAATTCAGGAGATAAAAAAGTTTAAATAATTTCTCTAGTCCTAGAGTGCAGGAAGCACTGTAACATAATGTTAGGGAAATATGAATTTCAAGGACAGAAATATCTTAATTTGAAATCCAAATTCCCATGCTCTTTCTCCATTCTATACAATAAATTTCAAAATTTGACTACAGAATTTCATTCTAGAAAATCTTTTGTGTTTTTGGTGATAATTATGCTGCTGGTCAAAGAGTTCTGTCATCAGTAGATTAAGGAACAGTTCATCAAGGAGTATACTTGGCAATGAATATATCAGTTCTCTAATTCCAGTTAAGAAGTTAAAGTTATATTGATTTAAGGCAGAAGCATTCGATCACTAGGTAATGGAAATGATACCCTGGGAACCTCTACCAACCAACAACTGAAGTGTAAGGAAAAGAATATAAAAAGCACATGTAAATTATTAAAGGAATGTCAGAAGTGGGTATTTTAGTATATCAGTTAATTTACCAGAGATAACTATGCCAACACAGACAGTGACACATCAGCACACAGACAGTGACAGAGAGAAGACAATGGCATTTTTAACACTTTTTCTATCTGTTCTTCTGCAGGAACTCTAAAAATAGTCCATTTTCTGGGACTAGTAGCCTTATTTATGCTTCAGATACACAGTCTGCGCATTTTTTCCAACAGACCTTCCAAAAGTTCATCAATGTGTTGGCAAAATAGTCCAATTATTTGGTTGTCATTTCAACATGTTCTAAATTCTAAAAATGTCTAAAAAGGGAGCACAAACAAAGCATCTTGGACTCTTTCTTGAAGTACTTGCCAAGTACTTCACACTGTGTTCTGAGGTTTGCCTAGAAATATTTAGTGCATAAGGACCCCATATTCACCCACAGGACTTTCCATCTTTAAGGGATACATTCACTTAATGATCACATGTTGCTCCTAAAGAGAAGAAAGAAAACTGAGGAAAATCAGAGGTAAAAATCTTTTCAAAAGTCATTTATAATTTTGTACTAATTAGAATCAACATTTTGATTTATTCCTTCAACTAAGAGACATTAACAAGGACACTGGACTTCAAGGAGAGAAAAAATAAATATAAAGTGTTGTCTTTCATATTCTAAATCACAGATTCTGTATATAAGAATTTAATACAAACAGTAAAAGTTTAGCTAGCAAACAAGGACTTGTGCAATTAATAGCTGAACAGTTCTCAACAAGGAAATTAATTAAGTTTGTTAATGTTTAACATAATAAAAAAAAAGATTGTTAATGTTTGAATTGGTAGAGAGGGAAAGGACACCAATTAAATCAGGAAAATTATCACAGGCAAAACTTGAGAATTGAGAGAAAGCACTTTGAGAGACAGGGAAGACATGGCTTAATTGAATGGGAAGCAATCAGCAATAATATTGGAAACTGGTCTAGACCAGATTATGAAGAACATCTGTGTGAAGCCAGATATTTTAAATTAGGGAACAGTAGAGCTAGAAAGAAAAAAAAGAGGGAAGGCAAAGAAAAGAGGTGACTTGAGAAAAAGAAATTAGACTGGAAGCTGTTCCTGGTGTTTCATTTTGGACAGACAGAAACTTCTAAGTGGTGGTAGCCACTGAATTTTACACCTCTCAATCTCCCTTAATTCTATCATGGTGCTCTAAAAATAAAAAATAAAATAAAAAAAACCAGTACTATTTGTTAATTAACAAATGGAGGTAGAATTTCCTGATTGCTCTAATCTGTATGTCATTCCATCATAGGACTGAATTATAAATAGCAAATACATATTACAGATCCTCACACCTTTCCCCCACAAAGGAAAAAATTCTTGTCAGGGAAACATTGTCAACTGATTATGAACATGATTGCTGAAAATCCATGATGTGTCTTAGAATTATTCTCAACATGGCTCCAAACAACTGTTACAAATCAAAATTATATGCCATAGACATTTGAAACCCATTTGTCATGCCTGCCCTAAGGCACTATTATCCACTATCTTCACCACTTTCAATTTCTTTATTACTGCCAAGTATTGGCAAGCATGGATAACTGGAAGTGTTTGGCAATGCTATACTATTAAAGAACAAATGATACACTGTCTTATTTCCACTGCTGCCTCAACCTTTCTATAATTAATTGTATGAGTTTACTGGTCCAATTCATTATCTTGCATTAGTCTCCATAAACAGGTGCCCAAGTCCTCTCATCCATTATTTAGAGTGTTTGGTGTTTGTTAAAGAGTGGGTTTGAAGGATGAAGTCGAATGACTCAAGACAAGAAGCAATGCAACAGAAAAGACACAATATATACCAATCTAGCATCATGGCTATGCCTGAAATTTGTACTAGGCCTACAGCTGCAGGGTGCCTAAGAGTTACCTCCTGAGAGCCTCCATGTTGCTCAAATGTGACCAATCTCTAAGCCAAACTCAGCATGTAGATGCATTGCCTTTCCCCTAGTATGGGGCATGACTCCCAGGGATAAGCCTCCCTGGTGCTGAGGGATTACTACCAATCACTAACTGGTGAGGCAACTAGAAATAGACCTTGAATAAAAGGGGGAAATGGTAAAGACAAATGAGTTTATATGGCTAAGAGTTTTAAAAAAGAGTCGGGAGGTCATCAGAGGGGTCACGCTTATGCATACCTCAGCAGGATCCCAGAGACAGCCAAAGTAGATACAACACCAGGTACTGGTGTTCCTGAGGGCTATGGAGACACACAGGTTCTACAGTCATGGCAGTTGGCTCTGGAATTCAGTACCATGTCATTGGGCCCCACTTTGTAATTTGTGTTCCTGAGTGTGATGGGGTTGGACTCAGATGTGACCTTTCTATACGTGCCTCTTCTGTTACTTTTACTGAACTTGTGGTTTGTGCTGGAGTTGGTGTATACCCAGGAGACTTGAATCTCTGGACTGGCCATCTGCCAGCTAGGCCCTGAGTCTCAGCAGAGTTGAGGCCCTGAGCCTCAGTCCCATTTATTGGACTGGTCAGCTAACGGGGAGGTGAAGATGGTCAACCACCTCAACAGGGAATCGAGAGTGCCTACAACTGCAAGCAGGAGAATCGCATCCATTAACTATGTGGAACCTAAGCCCCCTCTCAGTATAGAGGTGGAGTGGACATCACCATCCCAGGGTCCACAGGATGGAGGAATAAAATATGGATTAGAGTGGACTTACTGATATTCTACTATAGAATTATTATGACTCTAGCAATGGAAGAAACTGTAGCACTGATGTGGAAAAGTGACCACAGTAGTTGCTGAGGGCAGGAAGAGGGAAGAAGTGATGTGATGTGGGGGCATTTTCGGGACTTGGAGTTGCCCTAAATGATATTGCAGGGACAGATGCTGGGCATTATATATCCTACCATAACCCACTGAATGGCCTGGGGGTGAGTGTAAACCACAATGTGAACTATAATCCATGTGGTGCAGCAGTGCTCTAAGATGTATTTACCAAATGCAATGGATGTGCCGCAATGATGAAGGAGGTTGTTAATGTTGGAGGAGTGGGGGGGATGGGGTGTGGAGTATGTAGGAACCTCTTATATATATATATATATTTTTTTTTTTTTTAATTTTATTTATTTATTTCTCTATCCTTCCCCCCCACACCCCATCCTGGGGATCTGTTCTCTGTGTCTATTTGCTGCATCTTCTTTGTCCGCTTCTGTTGTTGTCAGCGGCATGGAAATCTGTGTTTCTTTTTGTTGTGTCATCTTGTTGTGTCAGTTCTCCGTGTGTGCGGCACCATTCCTGGGCAGGCTGAACTTTCTTTCGCGCTGGGCGGCTCTCCTTACGAGGCGCACTCCTTGCACATGGGGTTCCCCTACACGGGGGACAACCTTGCATGGCAGGGCACTCCTTGCATGCATCAGCACTGCTCATGGGCCAGCTCCACACGGGTCAAGGAGGCCCAGGGTTTGAACCGCAGACCTCCCATGTGGTAGATGGATTCCCTAACCACTGGGCCAAGTCTGCTGCCTTATATTTTTTAATGTAACACTTTTTGTGATCTATGTATTTTCAAAAAAAATATAATAAAAATAAACGCTCATAAAAAATTAGAGATAATGACAATGTTTTTGTGTGTTTTGGAAAGAAATGAATATAAGATAACTTGATAAAATAAAAAATGGAAGATACTATCAATATATCATGTCACAGAGTAAAGGTGTTTACATTTTGTTTTTTAAGCTATCAAAACAAACTTACAAGTATATACACACACATTTTCATGCAACCATACATACAAATATTTGTAAAAGGACAGATAGACCCAGGTTTGATTGGTCACAGAAGATACAAAACTTACCACATTAGTAATAAAAGCAATAACAAAGTATACAGATGTATGCTTTCTAATTACTGACATCACCTCGTTCAGTCCATTAAACCTTTGGAAATGAGCCCTCTTGTTTCTTTTCAAAGTCTGATGGTAAACCATTTCATAAACAGTTCCATTCCAAATACCCATTTTCCAACTTCCCACATCTTAATAGGGCTTTCTTTCAATAGTGAGTTATAGAAATACTACACTTCAGTTTTTAGTCATTATTCTACCATTTGAAAAGAAAACATGAATATATTGATCACATTGATTTATTTATTTATTGGTTCTGGCCAAAATTTAGCAACATGAAGAACTCATTCACAGTCACCAAATCTTCCTTTCTGTGACTTATTTCCATTTTTAGCCTTCTCCTCCATCTCTAATGCTGTGCCACTTTAACATAGAAGACATTCTCTTTTTTGAAGAAACAGAATTTTAAAAAATATTTTTCATAAGGATTACACCAAAACCATCATATTGGGATTACACTCAAAGCATATATTTTAACATTTCACATTACCAAAATCTAATTTTGTGAGAAATAACTTAAGAGATCCAGACAAGTGTGATCCATGTTGACTTGGAATGTTTCCCACACACTGTGTACCTTATGCTAATTGCATTCAAAATTCACTCCATTTAAGGTACGCAATTTTTCAAAGAATCAAAGTCCTATGATTACTTTGAAAACATCAATAAAGCAACTATCTTTACCACTTTCCTTCAACAACTTCTCTCCAACTCTAAGTCAATGATCCATTCAATGAAGGATACAAATTCCATGATTCATGGCTGATCTCTCTCTTCTCTCACTTCTCAAAAGAAACACCTCTCATAATGCCTAGATTACTTTTCTCTCTTTCTATAGAGCTGATATCATTTGGTGAAAGCCTAGAACTACTAAACATATACCTTCTGCATGGAATCTTATTAAATGTTGCCTAATCTCTAAACTAGTCCTGCAATAAGGGAACATCTTTAGCTGCTCTGGAGACAGAAAGAAAGTTTCCATCTACTAAGAAAGTCTGCAGTGCAATTCAATATGTATGTAAAGACTGATACAAGGAATACACTTTACCCCCTTAATCAATTATTGCATCATCTTCTGTGTACATTTATGGTAACTTCAAATATTGTGATAAGAAAGATATCTTTTGAAATGTAAAAATGCATTTTCCATATGTATATGGATAGTAAAACCATCCTATTATTTTCAATTCTTCTATGTCTACTGTTTTAGAAAACAGGTAATATTCTTTTTCAGCTGTCTGCTGCTTTTACCTCCTGAAAGCAAATTTTATGTAAGCCTCAGAGTCACTGATTCTCAGTGTTGTTCACAGATATTTGCAGACAACTGTAAAATAAATTTCTTCCCTTCAGTTTTTCCCAATTCCTTTTAGACTTTTCTTATGCTGTTATTTGAATAACATATAGCCCTTCAATTTGCCTAAAATCAGTCATTTTAAGATCCCAAACCATTGTTAAATATTAAGCATATTATATTCAAGAATATTTTAAAGAGAATGAATTTAGAAAACAAGAACATAATTCATTTCTTTACAAATAAAGAATTCTTATTTATCTTAAAATTTTTGGAGGGGAGGGTGGTAGGTGAAAACTACTTCAAGTGGTATTCAAGTTTTTAAACGGGAAAAATACTTTAAGAAAGCAATGTAATCTCCCAGTGGTTTGCTGAGTATAACATAGGAATAAAGAGCCCCCTAACGGTTCACTTATCTATAGAAACAGAATAGGTTGTATTTTCTCAATTTTAATGTTTCAAGGTGATTAAAATGAGCATTCAAGAAAGACAACTAATAATATGGAAGTAAATGGAAGGTTGTATAAAAGGTCCAATAGAGGCCACTCAAAAATACACAGGAATGTCAGAATCCCTAGGACTAGCGGAATAAGCTGCTAGATTTCAAACTCCGGCTGATACTTAAAGCACACAGCTCCTAGGATACATATCTTCCTTGATCATGTTTGCTGAGGTCCACTGATCTGGGATGCAGGAGGTGGACTAATTACATAGTGGGAAATGTGCAATGTTATTTTAAAAAAGAACTTTTTTCCTCCAATACTGAGATTATTTCGTACTAATAAGATGGGGCACCAAGTCCTTTATAGGAAAAATTATGGAATCTGTAAGATAAAAGAAAAAACCCAAACAAGTATTTGGGGCTAGACTAAAGAAAATGTACATTTTTAAATAATTTATTTAAAAAGCCCTTTTAAGGAAAGAATATGCCCAGAGATAGAAAAAATAAAGTATGGATATTTATATTTACACATGCTAAAATAATAATAATATTAATAATATTAAAATATGCAATGTAATTGAGGACATTTTTTATTGCGTATAATTAATATAACCCATAAATAAGTGTGGTAAGGAATTGACTATTAATAGGTTAAACACTAAAGAGTTTTGCAAGAAAATTATAAAAATTTAAATTATTTTGCATATTAAATAAAAAATAAGTAGATAACTTAGTTAAACCTAAACTATAACTCTTGATAAGATATGTCAGCTTGTTTGATTAAACAATACATGGAATGATTAAAAACAGAATTTTGGATAAATTACTCAAAAAGTTAACATAATATATGCAAAGCACTAATTAAACGAGTTTATAATGATTTAAGAAGAAAGCTGCATGTGGATTTTATATAATATTATTTCTACATACATATGTGTGACTCACAGTGCCACATTCTTCAGTTGATAGTTTGTTTCTCTAACATAATACAGAAAACAGGTAGAGGCAATAAAACAATGCTTATAACAAATGACAATTGAAACAAAATGTTTCAATATTGTTAATACACATCTCTATACCTTTAAACAAACTAATTTCTAGAATTTATCATAACAAAAAAGTATTCTTTTCTGATATGTTTACCATAGGTTTAAGTCTCTAGGTAGATAAAGTTCTTATACTATTTGGAAGTTCATTTCACATTTAGGAAAAAAAATTAAAAATAGATGTCATGAAGAATTGTGTACCTCAAATATTCATATACGTGAGGGTGAAGCAAATACACTACTACAATCATGCAGAGTATATAATAGTCCTAACGTCAGCTGGTCTCATTTTAAACATTGAGTAACATATTAAAAAGTTTTATCAACTAATTACAGATGGCAGTTTAA
Organism: Dasypus novemcinctus; assembly: GCF_030445035.2. Classification (NCBI taxonomy): domain Eukaryota; kingdom Metazoa; phylum Chordata; class Mammalia; order Cingulata; family Dasypodidae; genus Dasypus; species Dasypus novemcinctus. The sequence goes on from NC_080674.1 coordinate 21,900,337, forward strand.
TCTTTGATTAGAGCAGTGACTCAGGGAACTTCACTCAAAATATAAGTCCGAGCAGTTCCTTCTAGTAAAATAGCTTCATTGTTCAAAACTATAAACACTCCCATAAAAATGCCACAAACCATTTTGTTTACAGTAAGAATGAAATAAATCATTTTTTTTTTTTTGGTCTGAAATCACAATATTCTCTAGTAGCTATCCTTGTGATCTACAAACTAAAGGTCAATCGACTAGAGGAAGACTGCATTGCCCCAAACCACTTATTCCTATTTCACCCCATCACCTTCCTCAGAAATAAGGAAAGAAGTCTCATTTCCAGCAGAGAATTTACTATGTGAAAAGTTCCCATACATTAACAGTTTATCAGTGTACACTGTCACTGACACTTTATATTAATTGATGGGATTACGGTCTAGAGCTATCACTTCTAGACTAGCTTAACATCTCAAGTCATATATCCTTGCCTTAGCTCAGTACTTAAACAACAAATGCTTGTCATCAATAACTTAGCCATAATAAGTTGGCAGTCTAATGTCACATTACCTAAGACAGACCATGTTTATGTTGAAGAGTTAAGACTGCAATCAAAAGACAGGTTAGAAAAATTAACCACTGACAGTAATTGGAAAAGCACATAGCAGCTTCTATGATTGCATGATGTAAAAAACTTGGTTTTTTTTTCATGTGCTATTATTTCCCAAAGTTGCTTAACAAGTAAGAACAATTTATTTGGACGTATTTTAAGATTGCCACAAAAATGCTCTTCTTTCTTGTGGACTTTGCTTACTAGCTATTCTTCAAATGGAGTATATGGTACATAAACTTATAGTACTTTGGTCTCTTAAAAACACGCATTTATACATGATTCTAAAACAGCAAATACTTTCATATAAATGTGCAACCACACCTTAAGTTCACATGCCTGTGGATAACATTGATGCTAATTCATCACTGCAAGCTCTTTCTAAAACATGCAAAGCTATGATGTATATTTCTGCATGATTTAAAAAAAAAAAACAGAAAACCAAAACAGAAATCCAGACATAAAAATGTAATTTCCTTACCTGGAGCCTGAAACTGTTTCTGTTCAAGGCTGGAGGGAAGTGGGACTGGAAAGGGACTTGATTTTTGTTTCCTTTTTAATATCCTCTTTAATGATGCAGGAGTGAGATGAACTATACCAAGGTGAAGTCTGTTATTTCTTGCTGGGGCTTAGAGCTGACATGCTCTCGTAAAGGAAAAGGCGCCTCAGTAAGTAGTTGACTGAGGGAGCTACGAAGCAAGAGAATAGGGCACCAGCAGTCACAGAGTGATGCTATGAAGCAAGCGTTCACTGCCCCCGCCGCACCTTACCTTCCCAGCTCTCCTTTTCACCCTGAAGCTCATTCAGCTCTGAGTCTCAGCTCCTGCTGCTGCTGTGTAATCAGTCTAGCCTGTCTGAAGCTAATAGTCCTCTATTTATCCAGCCAATCAATAGCAAGGATTCCACTGCTAGTCCCTAGAGTCTTTTCCAAGAGTGGTGCAAACAATAATAAGAGTTTTGCCAGCAGTTTAGCCAAGTATTTTTTCATTATTTTATCTCCCTTGGAGATAGGGTTTAAGAGAGAACAGAGGCTCAAAGCAAGCTTAGCGTTATTGCACATTTTTGCATTTTTTTAATTTATCCCTTTTTATCCAGCTGATAGCAACTTATAATTACATACCTGCACCTCCTAGCACAGTCATTTAAGAACTAACTGCTGCAGAGTAGCTGTGTGTGATAAAAATCTAATTCAAATAGATAAGGAAAAATGCAGTAACAGAATTGCACAGGCTGACAAATGCTTTTTGCTAGAAAACCAGTGATTCCCCCTAGACGCCTGCAAGGCTTGGATCATTTAAAGAGCACCTCATTATTTTGATTGATATTAAAGTTATTCATTTCATTCTAGGAAATTAGTGATCAGTATATGTGTTTCTAAGAACGCAAGAGGGGGGTGCTTGCAGATATTTTTGAACTAGTATCTGAGTCAGACTTCAGTGTAGGAAACATTTTTCAATTTTAAAGCATACACCCACAAAAGGATCCTTCTGAATGTATCAAAAAGAGCATTTCACACCTGATTCATCCCTTCAAGGTTAAGCAGATTTTCTTCTTAAAGTGACACATTCACTGCTCAATTGCTGTGACTGGCCATAATAAAGAAACACAAAGCAAGCCACTGAAGACCAGACTGGTTTTTCATTTCTCACTTGCTACCAGGAAAAGGGGAAAAAAAAAAAAAAAAAAAGAGAAAGAAAAGATTTTATAGGGTCAATTTAGTCAAACCCTAGAAATGAATGTCTCAATTTCTAGTTAGGAGGTGCCTGCTTTGCTGTGTTTCACACTGCTTGCTCAACCAATCTTTTAGTTACTTTTTTTTTTTTTGGTAATAATATACAACTGTACACATTCAAGTAAGTTGCATAAGAATGCTTAACTAGACCTTGACTCCCAAGTGGGTTATATCCCAGGCAATGGTCATTACAGTACCAATCCTTAACATCACACGATAACAATGATGTTTATAATATGTTCTAAAGCATCTTGTAAATGGAGACTGAGAAGACCATAAGATTGCTAAGGTCAGGGGTCACATACTATTACTGTGCAAATTACAAAGTGTTGTAACACCTATTAGAAGCAAATCGTCCTTGATTTAATTGACTCAGTTCAACAAATATTTTTTGAACAACTGTTTGTATCGTGCCCTGTACTCTCAGTAATAGAAAAGTAATTAAGTAAAGGAGAGAGCAGACTCCTTTGTGTTCTTGCTATTTTCAGTAGAAATAAGATGGGTGGTCAATCTTAGAGGAGTTTACAAGTTGGTAGAGGATAAGGACTTCTCAAGCAAGCAAAACACAAGGAAGAGTAATTAATTACCTTTTTACAGAGCAGTGAATATTCAAATGAGAGTGATCACATCTAGCGGAAGAAAACAAAAACTCAGTGCAAAGCATAATATTTGCAGTGACTCTTACAAAAAAAGGAATAAAAATAAAATGACAGGCAGATAAAAACAGAAATAGAGGGGAGGAAGAACAAACTGTGATGGTTGGGCTAGAACTCACAAGGCCCAGGACATAAGAAAGAAAAGGAGAGAAACGGCCATAGTACAGAGGAGCACGGGTGTCAGGTTGAGAGGTTTGGTGGGTGATTACGTGGGAGGCTTTTAAGAATTTTTGAGTAGAAGTGATAGAACTTCCAGAACCTCCACATCACAAAGGGTATAGCTTGTGCGAGAGTACACAGTCACTAGGGAGCCAACAGTCAAGGTGTCCCTCAGGAAAAACGCCGCTATAAAAAAGAGGTAGAACGGGCGAATATGGACAGGCATTCCCAAGGTGAGGTCTCTATATGACTTTGCAACTTACCAAAGACAGGTACAGCTTAAGAAGACTTAAAATGTTCAACCTAGATGGGTGACTAAGAAAAAAAGAGGATTATAAATGGTACAGTTACTGTCTATATCTCTTCTGTTATGTGCCATGGAATTTATCCCCCTTTAATTATATTATGTATTCATTTGTTTATTTTTTGTATATGTTTGCCCAGTCTATAATTAGCTTTTTCAACACTTTATCTCCAGCATTTTTTATTTTAGAATTGTGCCTGGCATATATTAATTGTTCAATTAATCTTTGTTGAATGGAAAAAAATATTTCCATGTTTAGAGTGATTGGGTAATTACTACATGATAGGCTCTGAGCTAATAATTCTGCAAATATTATCTCATGAAAACCTAAAACTCTTTGAAAAATGAAAAAATGAAAAAATTTGATATAAATTTTTTTAAAGATTTATTTATTTCACTCCCCTTCCCCCCCTCCCCCGCCCTCCCCCGCAGTTGTCTGTTTTCTGTGTCCATTTTGCTGCTCATTCTTTTTGTCTGCTTCTGTTGTTAGCAGCACGGGAATCTGTGTCTCTTTTTGTTGCGTCATCTTGCTGCATCAGCTCTCCGTGTGTGCAGCACCATTCCTGGGCAGGCTGCACTTTCTTTCACGCTGGGCAGCTCTCCTTACGGGGCGCACTCCTTGCGCGTGGGGCTCCCCTACGCGGGGGACACCCCTGTGTGGCAGGGCACTCCTTGCGCGCATCAGCACTGCTCATGCGCCAGCTCCACACGGGTCAAGGAGGCCCAGGGTTTGAACCGCGGACCTCCCATGTGGTAGACGGATGCCCTAACCACTGGGCCAAGTCCACTTCCTTGATATAAATTTTCTTACCCCATTTAACATATAAGAAAAGTGAGGCTTAGAGAGGTTTACTGCCTTGTCCAATGTCACACAACCACTAAGCATCTAATGGATTCCAAAACCTATACTTCTAGCCATGTTGTTTTTTTTTCAGGAATCAGAAGGTAATAAAACCAAAATTTAAAATCTAGATATTGATATGTGGGTCATTTCATTGGAATGTATGGAAGAAGCAAAAAGGAATGATTAAAACTAGAGGATCAAAAGGATGTATATGAAGAGTTGAAAGCTGAATTTTTCAAGTTTTTTTAGCCTCTAGAGCCTGTGTTGCAAGTAAAGAAAGCTAGATATTGGGAGGAGGGCTTGTGGAGAGCTGTGTGGAATAGGAATAGCTGCTGAGGTGAAATAGGAACGAAGCATGACCAAGAAGAAAGAAAAGCTGCTGTACAGCTCTGAGAGCCCAGCTGAGCCTGCAAGCCATAAATTTCCAGTGGCAACAATCTGTAAGATTGCACAGTTTTCCTGAGCTGTGCTCAGCAGCTAAGAAGCCTGAGAGATTGAAAGGATTAATGGAAAGCAAAAGGTTTGGATCTTTTACAAGAAATTTGGCAGTAAAAGAAAAAGAGAGAGATGGAAAGATTGTGTGAGAAAGTAAGGAAGAGAGACTGATGCTACACATAGTTTGAGCACCCAGAGTTCCGTAGAATCGCTTTAACATTGGAGAATTAGATCATATTTACATAAGGTAAAGAACCAGTTGAAAAAGTGAACTTGATAAAGTAAGTGAGAGAAAGAATGCTTGTTTATCAATTCAAAAAAGAAATGTGAAAATGAGACTAAAAACTTACAAGGGGTTTTTAGTACTGAGAAAGAGAAAAGGATTTTTTATTGTAGTTCATTAGAGTCAATATACAAAAATGGAAAATATCTGTGAATTAAAAACATATAAAAGCATTGGATACTTATTCCTCTCTTTTCAATCACAAGTTATTTTCTTCCATGTGTTCAATATTCTTTGAATAAATATATTTAGAGTAACTCTATATGCAAAAACAATGCCAGACAATGGGAAACACGAAGTTGAAGCAATATATTAAAGCTTAAAGAACAAATACTATAACATGAAATTATGATAAACATTCCCCACATAAGACATAAACAGAATTCTGTATAAAAAGATAAGGTATTTGAAGAGTCTATTAGAATGTTGAAAGGATTTATGGTTTGTGTTATTTATTGAATTAAAACTGATTTTTAATAATTAGTATCTATATGTAGAAAGAGATGAATTAAAACACTTGAATTTGAATTTTTATAGTTCATAATAATTTATTATTCAGAATTTTGACAATCACTTGTCTCAATAAATATTATGCACTTATACATTTAAAAATAACATATTGCTTGTGTTTATGATGTGTTTACATACTGTTAATCAAAACCTTGTCAATTGGAAATTTTTTTTAATCTTTCACATTTGAAATTAATTGGAGAAAATTATGATGGGTGCATATCAAACATTAACCTTATCAAATGAGAATTTTTTTCACTAGATGTTTTATTAGGACATGTCTATAAAATGGAATAGCAATTTAATTCAAAAAATCATCTTTGGTGATAACAATCCATCATTGTCACCTCCATAATAATATCCCCATTTAATTGAATTCTAGCAGGGCATCATGACTATACCTGTCTCAGTTTGCTAGACTGCTAAGACAAATATCACACAATGGGTTAGATTAACAACAGGAATTTATAGGCTCATAGTTTCAGAGACTAGAAGGCTTACTTCCTTCTTAAGGTCAGTAGCACTCTGACTTGCCAGCAATCTTTGGATTCCTTGGCTCTTATATCACATGAGCATATACTCTACTTTTTCTTGCAGATCCTGTTGACTTTCAGTTTTTGGCTGCTCCCCTGGAACCTAGGTTCCTCCCCATGGCTTTCTCTTTTATAAGCACTTATTAACACCTATCCAGATTAAGTTAACCACACCTTAACTGAAAATAGCATATTCGTAAGGTCCAATTTACAATGGATTCACTCCCAAATGAATAGGATCAAGATTAAAACAATGTTTTTTCTTTTTCCCTATGGTATGTTGCTCAATCCACTGCAGTCTGACATCTGGACCCAAAAAGACAAGTTCTTCCCTTATGCAGAATACACTCATTCTATCAAAACATTCCAGAAGATTAAGCCATTTTGGAACAACTCTAAATCCAACATCTCATCAAAATCAGTTATGTGTGTGGTCCAAACTCGGGCAAAATGTGAATTCTGTGAACCTGTGAATTCTAGAAAACAAGTTATCTGTTTCCAAAATACAATGGTGGAACAGGCATAAGATAGATATTACCATTCTAGATGGAAGTATTTGAAGGAAAATAGGAGGCATGTGTCCCAATTATGTCTTAAACCCAGTAGGGAAACCATTGGATCTCACAGTCTAAGAGTCATCTCTAGATCAGTGCTTTGTGGTCCTGATGGAGTGCCAGACACCCCACCTCCCTTCCAAGAACTTATGCAGTGACCATGCTCTCCCTCAACATGGGACATGTGCCACACCTTCGCTGAGTAAAAGAATGGTGGCATCACTCTGTCTGTAAACTGGGATGTTTGCCCCACCCTCCCCAAGCATTGGGATGGTCTCTCCCCAAATATCAAACATTGGGTCACAAGGCCCATCCCCTCAAAGCAAAAGAGCTGATGGCCTCCTTTTCCAAGTAAAGGGGTGACCCTATCCTTTCTACATACCTGGATGGGTCCACTCACTTGGCATAAGGACATTTGGACCACAAACTCTGCTTCCATGGTTCTTCCCTTGAAGTTATTCTTCCTTAAATTCATCCCTTCTCTGACCCTGTCAGTCAAGAATGGCAGCACTTACGTTCATACGAGGGGGTCCAAACCATCAGCTTAAAGGATTTTCCATCTGTCCTTCCCAAATAACTGCATTTCATATCCTGAATTCCTCTGAGATGTCTTACCGGATCCATACTCAGTCACACCCTCTTTGACAAAGGACTGTTCAGTTAAACCACAAATGAAGACCCATCTTCTGGGGCTCACTTCCCAGAAGCACAGTGAGGACCCTGACAGTCAATCCTGGATCTAGTGTCAGAGCATGCTACTGGATAGGCTGAGAAATTTCCAAATCATCAATACCTGTTTCCTTTGTGCTTAAGGGTTTAATACTCAACTTACCCTTTTCTTCTCATATTTTACTATTGTAAGCTGTGAGGAGAAACCAAGTTGCACCATCCATACTTAGAATATTCAATCTATGTACTTCACTTTCAGGTTCTACTTTAAATCCCATTTTAGGACAAGATCCTTGCCCCTATACAACAAAGATTGCTGTTCCTCCAGTTTTCTATAACATTCATTTCCTTTTAAGGCCTCATCAGAAGTACTTTTACATCCATATTTCTACCAACAGTCTCTTCAAGGACATCTAGATTTTTCTATAAAGTACCTCACAATTCTTCTGGCCTCTACCCACTACCAATTCCAAATATCCAAATTTTTAACTATTTGTAACACAACACTCCACATTCTGATAACAAAAACTGTCTTGTTTTGCAAGGCTGCCAGACAAATACCACACAATGGGATTGACATCAAAACAGGAATTTATTAGCTCATGGCTTCAAAGCCTCAAAGGCTTGCTTCTTCCTGTGGTCAGCAGCATTGTGACTGGTCAACAATCTTTGTGTTCCTAGGTTTTTCCATCACAAGACAATGTCCTCTCCTTTCTCTCCTGGATTCTGTTGACTTTACTTCCAGTTTCTGCCATGTCTTCTCCCTGTGCTGTTCTCTTCTACAAGAATTCCAGTAACAGGATTAAGACCCATCCAGATTCAGCTGGCCAAACCTTAATTAAAAATAACATCTTCAAAAATCCTACAGTGGATACACAACCATGAGAATGGGATTAAGTATTAGAACATGGTTTTGCATGTATCTACCAAAATACCATTCTTATTATTTGTATTACTATTACCCACCAGAGTAAATTTATTTGTCCACACATGTACTTTAGTTCTCTTAATAGATTTTAAGCAATTTTTAGGCAAGAATTGCATTTTCATTTTATCTCATTCTTATTAGAATATAGCAAAGATTCAATAAATACTTTTTTAAATTATTTTGAATTATTAAAGTATTACTAAGTATGACACCTTATGTATTGGGGATAAATTACTGTGAGAAAGGGATTCAGAAACATTTTCAACAAGAGAGCTTTCAAGTTTTGGAAGATATTGTGTTTAGAATTCGAGTTATTCTAAGTATACCCTGAAAAAACTAGGAGTTCCAAGGAGATAGGGAAAGAGTGATACATGAGAGGTGAGAGAGAATTTGAAAGTGTGGAATGGTGAGGAGTAGTGGCAAGAAAGGGGGTTTGGATTGAACAAAACAACATTAAACAGAAAAGGTGGAAAAATGAATGTAGGATGAAGAATTAATGATGGCAAAGGAGAAAGAAGTAAAATTTTAAATGTAAGTAAAATTTATTTCAGAACACCCCTTCTAATATAACAAAACATCAGATCAATCTTTAAAGTACAAAAATGCTTCAATTCTAGGTCAACTCAGGGAAGAGGAACTCTCCGAAAATAAAGACCAAACATTTAATAAAACAGGATATTAAACTAAGGGGTTGCCATGAGAAAGTAATATACTGGAAATTTACAAATTTGGGGGAAGTTGTTGTCTTTCCATGAGCTACAAACTAGGGGATGGAAGCCAAATTTATTCAAAACTGAAAGCAGAGTTCCAAGAAATGGTATTGGAGTGGGGATGGAGGGATCAACTCTCTCATAAAAACAACAAAGAACGTGCTGAAAGCTATACAAGACACCTGCTTTGGGGATCAGCAGACCAGGACAGTGCTGCACAACTCACAGAAGGGTGATGGACAGAGACGCTAAGAACATGAAACAAGTGTGAGTTACAAAACCCTGCAGCTGCCCAGAAGAGATCCCATCCCCATCCCCAATACATTAAGCTGGGATAAAACCACTGGGTCACTACAGTTGACTGAGAGAGGAAATGATGTCTTCCTCCCCAACAGCTATTACAAGGCAAAAGAAAGGGGAAGTCTGGGGTGGAGGTTTCTCTTCAATAAATTCAGTCAGCAAAGCCCACTTTGAATCTCAACTCTGGCCAGACCAGAAACACAAGAAGGTTGAGACTGAAACAAACATCACTGTGGAAAGGTTCTCAGGAGATTGCCATTTTGTTGGCCAGTCTAGAAATTGCACAGAGAAAAACTGCTTTTAAGTGTGTATTTACCCTATCCCTGGAAGATAATTGACCCCATTAGTGAATCCCTGGCCTAATTCCAATAACTTAAGTTGGGAAATTGTAAAGACTTAGAATAAGTTGAACCAAATATCTAGAAGACCTGTGGGGGGAGAGAGCGAAGTAGACAGGAGAGAAATATTGGCCATCAGAGTAAATGCACGAACATATTCAGATATCTAGACATCAGCAAAAAGTTATAAGTCATACTAGAAAATAGGAAGAGATGGCCCAGCCAAAGGAACAAACCAAATATCCTGAAGAGATAAGGTATTTAAGAAAATTGATCAATGATAATCATACAAATCTCCTAAATCAAGTCTAAGAATTGAAAGAGAATATAATAGAGGGAAAGGATATTGTGAAGACACTGGGTGAGCATAAAGAATGATTTGAAAGCCTGCAAAGAAAAGTAGCAGAGACTATGGGAATGAAAAGCATGACGGATGAGATTAATAATACATTAGAGCCACATAAGAACAGATTTCAATAGCTCAAAGACATAATCAGTGATTTCAAAGTCAGAATAATTGAATTGAAAATGAGAGAACAGAAAAATAAAAGAATGGGAAAAACAGAACAGGCTTTCAGGGAATTGAATGACAATGTGAAATGCAGAAACGTACACATTGTCAGTATCCAAGGAGAAGAAAATGGAAAAGGAGCAGAATATTTGAGGAAATGATGTAACATTCCAATCCTTGTGAAAGACATAAATATCAATATCCAAGAAGGACAATGCACACCCCCCCCAAAAAAAATAGATCTGAACAGATATCCCTGAGACAACTAGTGTTCAGAACGACAAATATCAGAGATAAAGAAAGGATTCTGAAAGCAGTAAGAGAAAAGAAAAGCATCTAATACAAGGGAACCTCAATAAAATTAAATTCCAACCTCTCAACTGAAATCACAGTGGCAAGAAGAATGTGGTATGATGTATTTAAGGTACTGAAAGAGAAAAACTGCCAGCCAAGAATTTTGCAGCTGGCAAAATTATCGTTCAGAAATGAGGGTGAGTTCAAAGTCTTCACAGACAAACAAAAACTGAAAGAGTATGTTAACAAAAACCAGAATTACAGGAAATAATAAAGAGATTGCTGCAGCCTGAAAGGAAAAATCAAAGGTGAGAGACTTGGAGAAGAGTTAGAAATGAAGATAATTAGGAAGGTTAAATTAAAGGCTAAAAAGGGCAGACAATAGTAAGATAGACAACAGAAAACTGAAGGACAAAATGGAAGACATAAGTAATGCCTTTACAGGAATAACATTGAACGTTAATAGCTTGAACTATCCAATCAAAGCTATAGACTGATAGAACAGATAAAAAAAATATGAGCTATCCATATGTTGTGTACAAGAGACTCACATCAGATGTATAGACACAGCTATATTAAAAGTGAAAGGTTGGAAAAAGATATTCCATGCAAATAGTAACCAAGAAAACACTGGAATAGCAATATTAATATTGGACAAAATAGATTTTAAATGAAAAACTGTTATATGAGATAAAGAAGGCAATTATATGTTAATGAAAGGGGCAATTCACCAAGAAGAAATAACTATAATAAATATTTATCCACCTAACTGGAGTACCCCAAGATACATGAGGTACCCAGCAGCAAACCTAAAGGGAGAAATAGAAGTTGCAACAATAATAGTTGGAGACATCAATGTACACTCTCAGTATTGGATGTACAATCTGGTCAGAGGATAAGTAAAGAAATTTGAATAAAGAAACTTGAATAAAGACTCTTGAATAATATGATACATGAAATAGATCTAACAGACATTTCTAAAGCATCACATCCCAAAGCTGCAGGATACAAATTCTTTTCAAACACTCATGAAACCTTTTTCAGGATAAACAATATGTTGGATCATGAGACAAGTCTTAATACATTTAAAAAGCCTGAAATTATACAAAACACTTTTTCTGATCATAACGAAATGAAGCTTGAAACCAATAATTGTTGGAAAAGGGAAATTTCATAAATACATATAGATTAAATAACACACTTTTAAATAATCAGTGAGTCAAAGAAAATATTGCAAGGGAATTCAGAAAATATCTTGAGACAAATGAAAATGAGAACACAAAACTTTTGGGATACCAGAAAGTCAGTGATGAGAGGGTATTTTATAGCCTTCAACATTTACATTAATAAAGAAGAAAAAGCTAACATTGAAGCTCTAACTGCACACCTGGAGGAACTAAAAAAGAAAAGCAAACTACTCCTAAAACAAGCCAAAGGAAAGAAATAGTGAACATCAGAGCAGAAATAAATGAAACCCAGAACAACAACAACAAAAAAATAGAGATTCAACAAAAGCAAAAGTTCATTGAGAAGACTAGCAAATTGACACATGTTTAGCAAGATTGACAAAGGAAAAAAAGGACAGAAGAAGCAAATAAATAAAATCTGAAATGAGAGGGGGACATTACAGTGGGGCCCAAAATAAGAGAGATCATAAGAGAATACTATGAACAACTTTATGCCAAAAAACTAGACAAGGTATATGAGATGGACAAATTCCTAGGAACACATGAACCACCTACAGTAACCCTAGAAGAAACAGAAGACCCTCAACAAACCAATGACAAGTAAAGAGATCGAACCTGTCATCAAAAACCTCCCAAAGTAGAAAAGCCCAGGACCAGACAGCTTCACAGGTGAATTCTACCATCATTCAAAGCTGATTTACTACCAATCTTGCTCAAGGTCTTAAAAAAAATTAAATGGGAAAAATGCTACCAAACTCATTCTAAGAAGCCAATATCACCCTAATATCAAAACCAGATAAAGATACTACGAAAGAAGAAAATTTCAGTCGAATATCCCTAATGATTGTAGATGCAACAATCCCGCAACAAAATAGTTGCAAACCAAATCCAAAAACACTTTAAAAGAATTATACACCATGATCAAGTAGGTTTTATCCTAGCTATCAAGGGTGGTTGAACTCACAAAAAAATCAATTAGTGTAATAAACCACACTGATAATTTGAAGAAGAAAAATCACATGATCCTTTCGATTGATGCAGAAAAGGCATTTGACAAATTACAGTACTCTTTCTTGATAAAAACACCCCAAAAGATAATAGAAGGCAGTTTTCTCTGTATGGTTAAGTGCATATATGAAAAACCTACAGCTAACATTGTATTGAATGGTGAAAAATGGACAGCTTTCCTGCCGAGATCAGGAGCAAGACAAGAATGCCCACTGTCATCACTGTTATTCAATATTGAACTAAATTCTAGGTAGAGCAATTAGGCTAGATAAAGAAATAAAAGGCACCCAAATAGGAAAGGAAGAAGTAAAACTTTCACCACTCACTGATGATATTATTCTACATCTAGAAAATCCTTAAAAGTCCACAAAAAAACTACTCAAAATAGTAAATGAATCCAGCAATGTGGCAGGATACAAGATTAATATGTAAACAACAATAATGTTTTTATGTACTACTGATGTGCAATCTGAGGAGGAAATGAGAAAAAAATTCCATTTACATTAGCAACTAAAAGAATCAAATATTTAGGAATAAATTTAACCTAGAACATAAAGTACCTGTATTCAGAAAACTACAGAACATTGCTAAAAGAAAAGGAAGAAGACTTAAATAAATGGAAGGAACTTCCATGTTCATGGATTGGAAAATGAAATATTATTAAAATGTCAATTCTACCTAAACTGATATACAGATTTAATGCAATTAAAAATAAAATCCCCACAGCCTTTTTTACAGAAATGGAAAAGTCTATCACCAAATTTATTTGAAAGGGTAAGGGGGCCTGGGTAGTCAAAAAAATCTTAGAGGAAAAGAAGGAAGTTGGAGGACTTTCACTTCCTGACTTTAAAGCATACTACTTAGCTACTGTGGTAAAAACAGCACGGTACTGGCATAAAGACAGACATATTGACCAATGGAACTGAATAGAAGATTCAGAAGTAGACCCTCACATCTACAGTCAGATGAGTTTTTACAAGGCTGTCAAGCATTCCAAGCTGATCCAGAAGAGTCTATTCAACAAATGGTGATGAGAGAATTGGATATTTACATCCAAAGAAAGAAAGAGGACCCCTATCTCACACTTAATACAAAAATTAACTCAGAATGGACTTAATATATAAAAGTGACAATCATAGAACACCTAGAAGAAAATGTAGGAAAACATCTTCAGGATCTTGTGGTAGGCAGTAGAATCTTAAATATTACACCCAAAGCACGAGCAATAAAGGAAAATATAGATATATGACCTCTTCAAAATTAAACACATTTGCAACTCAAAAGCCTTTTACAAAAAGTTGAAAAGGTAGCCAACTCAATGGGAGAAATTATTTGAAAATCACATATCCAATAGGGTTTAATATCCTGATATATAAAGAGATACTATATTGAACAATAAAAATACAAACTGCTCAATTAATAAAGGAACTAAAGAATTGCAAACACTATTGTCCAAAGAAGAAATATACATGATGAAAAAACACATGAAAAAAATTTTCAACCACTAGCAATCAGGGAAATGCAAATCAATACTACAATGAGGTATTATTTCACACCTATTAGAATGTGCACTATTAAAAAGTTGGAAAATATAAATGTTGGAGAGGATATGGAGAGATAGGAATGCATGTTCACTGTTGGTGGGAATGTAAAATGGTACTGCACTGTGGAGGACGGTTTGGCAGTTTCTAATCAAGTTGAATATAGACCAGCCATGGGACCCGGTGGTACCATTACTAGGTATATACCCAGAAGAAATGAGAGCAGTGACAAGAACAGACATCTGTACACCAATGTTCATAGCAGCATTATTCATGATTGCTTAAAGATGGAAACAACCCGGGTATCCATCAACTGATGAATGGATAAATAAATTGTGGTGTATACACATAATGGAATATTATGCAGCTGTAAGAAAAAATGAAGTAATGAAGCATATAACAGTATGGATGGACCTGGAGGACATGTTTGAGTGAAACAAGCCAGACACAAAAAGACAGTTTCCATATGATTGTGCTGTTATGGACTAAATATACTGTGTAAACTCATAGAGTTAATAATTAGAATATAGGTCACCAGAAAATAAAATAAGGGTAGAGAATGGAAAGCTGAGGGTTATCTGTGCAGAACTGGTAAAACGTTATTTGTAAATCTTGGGAAATGAATAGAAATGGTGAAAGCACATTATAATGTTTGTAACTAGCAGAGCTATGGTATGGGAATGACAGCGATTGAAAAGGTAAGTCTAATATCACGTATATTAATAGAAGAAAAGTTAAAACGTAGCATGGACTGTATAAAATAGTGAATACTTACATAAAATATGAATATGGGTGAATTTTTTTATATACAAGAATGTTTTAACAAAATATAAACCCAAATAGAGAGATGGAAATAGAATAGCAACTGTGTACAGCAGGGGAAGCACAGAAAGATTGAGAGGTGATGAGTTTTTTGTTTGTTTTCTGTTTCCTATTATTATTGGAATAATGAAAATTCTCTAAAAATGATTGAAGCAAAGAATACACAACTATGTGATTATACCAAATACCATTGATTGTACACTTTGGATGGGTTTATGTTTTATTAACATGTATCAATAAAATTGCTTTGCTAAAAAAATTAAAAAACCTCAAAGAAAACCTCAAAGCATAACAGCTATTACTTAGTTACTGTGGAAGTCACAACCATCACCCTTTTCAAACCCCTTTTATAGGTCTTCCTGTACTATAGATTCTTGGAAGCCAATTTCTGCACTTCTTAAGCTTGCTTTCAGATATTTGCTTGTGCGGATATTCTGTATCTGCCAACAAAATATGTCTTCATGAGACTCAGAAGAGGAAATGAGGTGGTGTTAACAGAAGACCACATCTGCTACCCAGCATGACAGCAGATGCATGCATTTTGGGGGAAAATAGTGGCACTACACTTGGTTCCATTTCCTATTGTATTAGGTGGGAAGCAGAAGTAGCAGAATGGTGCTCATGTGTGGGAGTTCATATAATTTTCTTGCTTTCTTTTTCTCTGCTTGTAGTTCTGGAGTGTGTAGATTTCCAGTCTGATCTCTCCCCTGCTGGAAAATCTGTGACAAAACAAGTATCCTTAAAAAATTTCTAACTGCTAGACTGGTTAGAATGGCTTCTAGTATCTGCAATTAAGAATCTTCCAGGGATGAATAAGTATGAACATAAACAATAATAAAACAAATGACAATGGACTTGTGGGAAATGAGTATGGCAATGTGAATGCCAAGAATACTGGCTTCCTATTAAAATGCCATTTTAAAAAAGAATACTCCATATTTCCCCAGTTATCTCCTCCACCCCACTACCCAGGGTCTAAGTCAAAGGCCATTGGAACCAAGTGAACAAGAAAAAAATCCCAAGCCTCTGTGCAACTGTAGTTGTAGCAGTTTCACAGGTTTTCACTACAACAAAAGTAAAATGAAAAATGAAAGTGAATCTTCCATTCCCAGGGCTCTTCTTCTATTAGAAGCAGTTGGTAAAATAAGAGGTAGTAGATGTTTGCAAAAGGCTCGCAAATTGTGGAAGAATAGGGGACATTACAAAAATTTCCCTGAACCATAATTCTTGAGCTCTGGCTATAGGTACAGGAATGTTGGCCATACAAATTCTTTATACCAGGGATATGTGGACTATTTGCCATTATAGGTTGGTTCCAGTGGAAACTGTAATAAGCAGAAATGAGTGAATAAGGCAAAGAATCTTCTGCAAGGTAGAAGAATATAAGTCAGATGTGTTCTTTCTACTTATTGGTTTGGTCTCTGTTTAGAGCTTCTCACTACATAGCTATAATCACAACTAGAAGGATATTAATGGACACTATGTGGACACATACCTACAACTTTAGCTTATGGTGGTAAGAAATATAATGCAATTAGAGTAGATTACACCAAAGGGAGTCATAGTAAGGACTGCGGTTAGTATGAGCTTTAAACTGCAGCCGAATCATCCAGTTACTGGTTTGCTTATAATTTGTACTTGAGTTTTGTGCATTACTCGTTTCAAAAGCATTGCTTGCTTTTCTGAGGTCTGTGTTTTCATTGAATCACTCCAGTGCATACTGCTCATCTGGCCTTGCACTCTCCTGGAAGAAAGAAAGATTTTGTTGTTGAAACAGATTGATTTGTAGTATTGTCCTTAGGTATTAGAAACATTATAGGCTCAGCTGAGACTGTTAAAGATCTGTGGGAATGTTTATTGACTTTCATGTCATTGTAACAAAAAATGTGAGCACCATGTTGTTATCTTATAGAAAAGTGGATAATCTTTCCCCAAAACGACACGGTTACTCAGATGTGTTGCTTTAGTCTGCTTTCTGAAGAAGATTAGTATAATTCTGCAGTGAGCAGGTTTTTCTACCATAGGAAGTGTTCTGCGTTGAAATAAATAGCAGTAACTGATTATTGTATCTAAAAAAGATTTAGGAAGTTTTATAGAATTACCACTGCTATCGTATTTATTTTAATAACAATTCCCTAGAATCCACTTTGAGAGTTACTTTATACTCCCATTTTCTCTTTAATTATACAATATAGCAAAAAAGCACATGCTTTCAAAATGCATTAAGAGGAAAATGAGACAAGAAGCTTAAAGTTGTAAGTGAGAGTAAGAAGGAGAAAAAATACTGTCATAGTTAAGTGAAAGTTCCAGTGATATGAACAATTTTGTCTATCAAACTAGAAAGAAAACAGGAATTCCAATGTGGATTAAGGAAGAAATATTTTAGGGTTGCAAGGAAAGGGCTAAAGAAAAAAGATATACTTAGAGAGCACTGCTGCAAGTTTCTTTTAGCCTCATATCTAGGAAACAGATTAAGGAAATCCCATAAAATATTGGGTCCCCATGAGTGATTATTATTTTAAAAAGGACAGTAAAGAAAAGAAATTAATCATGATTTTAAGTCAGTACTTCACTTAAAGAGAATAAAAGGAGAATACAATTTAAAACAGAAATGATCACTTTCAACACTTCTAAATCTGCATAGGTTGGTGTTAAAAACCTATGATTTAGGGGCAGAATGGTGGATATACACATCTACTTGTAACCAGCACTTTTACTATGAAAACATTTTTAGGGATGGGGTGGGGGAATGACTAGTATTGAATTAACTCTTTTAGAGTGGAAATCTTACTGTCACTTTGACCTTGTAGTTCATGGGCTGGTGCTTGTAAATGACGGTCCTTACCTGTCCTACTATTAGAACAACAGTGTCAATTGTAGAGCTGGCAAAATGAAATTGAGCCAAACCGAAAGGAATGAAAAAACCAACAAAGAGAAAAACAAAACCAAGTAAATAAGTGAAGATGGGGTCCATGGGCAGTTAATGACTCTCTGCTGCCCACAAGTTAGAATTGCTTAGGTTTGAGAGCCATTTGAAATGAAGAAGAATGAAGGAGTTATATGAAATTCACTAGCATTTGAGCAGACAATTGTCAAAACATTTTGTTTGCAAAAATCTTTGGGAAAAGGAATGAGGAGTTATCACTGAGAGAAAAATTAGACTTTTAATTAAGTATATTTTCACAGCAGTCTCTCCCCTCAATTACTTAACCTCTAAGGAGTAAAAGAAATGAAATAATTCAAAGCAACAGATAATATGGTGATATTTAAACTAGATTTGGAATGTAGTCAGATTCTATATTTGATTTAGCTAAAAAATAAATAAAATATTAATATATAACATGAAGTATTATTTTTTATTCTTATAAAAATCAAATATTATTAAAGAAACAGTTTCCATCACAGATGACTTTAAATCTATTGTATAACATCTGGGTTTCAGGTGAGTAAGAGAGAACAAAATGGTTATGTTTATTGGCAGTGTTGCCTCTGGTGTATTGCAATGATTCAATCGATTTTATAATTATTTAAGTTATCACCATACTACTGCCCTACGGCAATTAAAATATCATTTGTTCACAGAGTCCACAGAGTCGCTTCTCTATGATTGTCCACCTACTAGACTAATGTTAGCTTCTGATTCCATTTTTGGATGTTCCAGATTTGTGAAGCTCATCTTGGATTTTATAAAAAATTACTTGTAGGAATAAATGAGCTACTTACTGTGCCCCAATTCTATTTTCTTCCTTCAAACTAGAAATCGACTTAACGTATAAATCTTTGCCCTATATTTGCTTGATAGAAAGTGCTACAGAAAATAGCAAGAGTCATTTAGTTCCACTTTCCAAACACCCAATTTTAAAAGCTGACACTGAGAACTCAGGGGAAAATGCTAGAGACATGATTAGTTAATAATTCCTTTTATTACTGAATATGGGGAGGGGGGAGAGAGAGGAGAAAGAAATAGAAGTGTAGAGACTATAAAAATGAAAGAAAGTAGAAATATATACAGAACAAGAAAACGAGATTGGCGTAATAAAGAACTTAAAGCAAGATGAGAACTTTGTCATGGTGACTGCTTCAGAATATGACAATGAGTTATCACTTCCATAAATAGAGGAGAGTAGGATGAACGTATGCTCTCATAAGCAGTGGAAAACTTCCAAGCAGGCTCATTTTAAGGATCCTTCCTGTCCAGAATAAGTAAATTAATCCTCTACTATATAATAGTAAAATACTGTGTCCCAATTATTATGCTTTGTGCTGTTCTAGAAAGTCTTGATAGAAAAAATATATTACACTCATAAAATCTAAAGACAATATTTTCAAATATTTAACAAATATTTTAAGCACTAGAAGTAAAATGGATTCTTGGAAAATAGTTTGACTTAATAACTCAGAATTTGGAATCAAGTTGTAACAAGAATTCTCTTGTGAGTATTTTACTGTAAATTTTCTATTTGCCCCTGCACATGCAATGTCCAGGCTTCTCTATGATTGTACAGGACTGCTTTAGGTTCCTCTGTGACCTGGGGTCTGTTTGGCTTTGGGGAATGTGGAACCTGGAAGGATACTGGAATAGTGTGGAAAGTGAGTTGAGGGTATTTACCCCCATGGTTACCCACCTGAAGGATCTTCTTGAGCTGATTGCCTCCATCAACCAAAGATCACTGCTCCTCTCTGGGATATTTCAACATGGCTCCCTCTCTTCCCAGTAACTGCTCCGTCTTCTCTCTTCTGGCCAGAAGTGGTTACTGCTTCTACCTCAAGGTTCCTGAACTATCCCATTTTATTCTCCTACATAATACCTACACCCTTATAATTAGTCCCTTTTTGAAATAAACTTTCCTGGAATAACCCAGACATCACTGTTCTTTGCATCCAGTTTTTTATTTGTTTTGTTTTATTGAACATATAAGAAGTCTTTAATTTCATTGCAGTAAGCATTATACTTCCTTGCCTTGAGATGTACTTTATCTGATATAAATAAAGCCATCCAATTTATCTTTTGACCACTATTGGTGTAGTGCATCTATTTTCATCTTTTAACCTACTTATATCTTTAATATTTAAAATGGGTTTCTTGTAGACAATCTGTGGTTGGAGCTTTCTTTTTTATATAATCTGGCATGCTCTGACTTTAACTTCATTGTAATTATCAATATGGTCATGTTTAAAACTGATCTCACATTTATATTCTGTTTGTGACCTCTGTAATTTGATTATTTTATATCTTTTGCTGCTTTCTTTTGAGTAATTGGATATTTTTATGATTCCATTTTCTCTGTATTGTTGGCTAATTAGTTATATCTTTTTATGGTGTATTTTTCCTTAAAGCTATGCAAATTTAGAGAGTGCTATTTATTGGGACAAACCAATGGAATAGAAACGTGACTCCATTCTTTAATGAAAGAATAGTGTTTGCAATATATCTTGTTAAGTCAACATTATTGGGATATCCAAAGGGAAAACTGTAACTGTTCTATCACACAGAACATAGAACTTAATTTTAAAAGAGGACTATAAAGGTAAATGCAAAAAGGAAAATAATAATGCTCCGATATCAAAACGTAAGAGTATCTTCATAACTTTGAGATAGGCAAGTATATCTAAAATACTAAGGCAAAAGTGCTAACTCGAAACACATTGATAGACTTCATTTTAATTAGTAACTCCTGTTCATCAAGTGATAAAATTAAGAAAGTGAAAAGGAAAGCCATGACTGGGAAATATGTCAATTAAACATCCAGGAAGATTCCAGCACACTTCCATAAGAATGGCTGCAATTAAAAGGCCAGCAATACCGTCAAAGATATAAAGCATAACTTGCTCATATTGGTGTGTGAGTGTAAATTGGCAGAGGTACTTCAGAAACCATTTTAGCAGCATCTTATGTATTGAAACATAATTATACCCTATGAACCACAAAGTCTACTCCAAAAAAGAGAAATACAAAATATTTATAGCTGCATCATGTTTAAGAACTAAAATCCATAAAGAAAACATGTTCACCAATAGGTGAATATGCTGTGATACTATACAACAATGAATAAGAAACAAACTAAAATTACTCATAACAACATGAATGAGTGGCATAGGTGAAATGTTGAACAAATGAAGCCAAACAAAAAAGGTTAATTACTATATAAGTTTATATATATGGAGTTGGGGAAAAAACTAATATAGAAATCAGAATATGTTCAGGGGAGCATGAACTTAAGAATGTTATGACAGAGCCTTCTGGGGCACATGAAATGATTTATTTGGCCTGGAGATGTATTCCATTGAGTTGAAGGTTCGGGCCCTTTACTGTTTGCAATTTATACCAAAAAACAAGTGGAAACCCAATAAGTGCACATTAGGTTTTGTAATTGAGAGTGGGTTGTTTCCTGATTTCTTCATCTGTCAAAAAACAAACCTAGATTTTTAAAATTAGGTGCAGGAATCTCACTCCTTCATTATATCTTATGTGTCTATAGTCTTTGTTGTGATAAATGGAGTCTATTTACACTTTAAAATACATGCTTTCATATTGTTTTCTTTTTCTTTATTTTTTATTTTTTGGAGGTACCAGGGCCAAGGAATGAATCTTGGGCTTTGTATGTGGGAACCTGGTGTCAACCACTGAGCCACACCTGCTGGTTTCTTTTCTTTTTTTTTGCTTGTTGTTTCTGTTTTCCTTAGGAGGCACTGGGTACTGAACCCAGGACCTTCTTTGTGGGAAGCAAGTGCTCAACTGCTTGAGCCACATTCTTTCCCAATATTTTCTTTTATATTATGATTTATCATGTTGCCTTTTTCTGAAAGTGTGTACAGATAAGTTATCTTAATTACAAATTTTATATTATGATAGTTCAAAGGCCTTACTAAATTTTTTTTTTATAAATAGGTTGTTAGTTGAAATAGGGTTAAGGGCTAGTGGGTAGTCACTGAGTATAACAATGAATAAATAATAATTACAGTGAACATGCAATGAAAATCCAATGGAAGCCAAAAAAATAAATATAAATATGCAGAGCATCTAAGTAATCACAGATTGTGATAAGTGCTTTCAACTAACCAACTGAACAATATCAACTAGTCTACAACTGGAATAGTCCACTTTAGAAAAGATGGTTAGACTTCCTCCCTGAAGATGTGACATTTGAGATGAGACAAAAATTTTGCGAATGAGTATGGTCCAAGGGGCTTGGAGATGAACAAATGGAGTACGTGGAGGCAGGAAACAATTAAGTGCTTTCCAGTAACAGCAAGAAGGCAATAGGATGGCCTGCTGCTCAGGGGCAGCTGCAGCTCAGGTGCAGATGGTGCAGCCCCTGCTTCAGTAGCAGCTCCCAGAACTGACCCAGCTGCCCTCTGGGAGCCCCTGTGCTATCTGAACCCCCTGGCGACTGATCGCGAGTTCTCCCAATGAGCTGCCCACATTCCTACATGTCTGTTTCCCATTCCACCCCCAGTTGACTCTGATCCCCCACCATCTTGGGAGGTTATCTTTGCTCCCATAAGGAGTATCTTCCATCTCTGAATGGCCACATTGGTCTCTTCAGCCATTTCTTAAAAGCTGTTTCCAGGAGTGAGTGAAAATTTCCCCATACAGGTGTGAGCTACATTTCCGGGAAAATCACCGTGGTTGCTGTTGTTTTTGTAATTGTTAGCTATATTACAACAGAGCTCAGTATAGGTCCTGAATGTCTTCTGAAAATTCAAATAGATTTTAACCATACATGTACCATTTTATTAATTATCAATATTTTCCTGAGATATCTCCTAATTAAAGATACAAGAAAATGCCTGAGAAATAGATGAAATACATGAGCTGTTTAATCCTTGGTAAACATTTGTGTCCAAGCAATCTTAATTTTCATTTCAATGTTTTTCAGATTCATCTCAATACATGATAAAATTCATGCCACACATTAAAAAATAAAATAAAATATTCCAGGGAAAACCCCTAAAAATTTCAAGGAATTGTTGGGAATTGCAGTAAAGTAGGAACGGAGCACCATTTTAATGCAAAACATTATTTGACAAAGACAAGAAAGGCAATATGTTATGATCAAAATGCGTATGCAGGATTTGAAATAGTTTTTTGTGACTATATGATTTTAAAAAGCATATTTCCATGCATTGTTTTTGGCAAAAATGCATGTCCTTTAATCAAACTCAGTTTGTCCATTTTCAGTTTTAAAAAGAAAAATTATTATAACAATGTCCAAGTCATGGTCAGAAGCTGCCTTAAATATTACATCGTTTGTAGCCTTGACTTGCATTGCAATGCTAATCTATAGCTCACTTACATATAGCCACCTAGTTTATTCATGAACTAAAACCAAAACAAAATATTTCTTGAGTACTTACTCTGTGCTAAGCACTGATAGGTAATAAGAACACAAAGTTTACAAAACAAGCAAAAATCCCTGTTCTCATGGAGCTTACAGTCTACTGGGAAGGAATAAACAATAAATATAATAAATGAGTTAATACACACAGTGTTTTAGATTGTAGTAAGTACTAAGGAAGAAAATAGATTTGAAAAATGAGATAGAAAACACTGGGTTTGGAAGGGGTCAATTTCAAATAAGATGGTCACTTGATTGCATAGTGACTTGGTTACACAAAATTCAAATGTTTTAGTGTTCAATAATTAGGTAAGGGAAAGCATGGTATTCATCTGTGACAAATGTCACAGATGTCAAGGGGATTATTTTTTTCTTACAGTGAGTCAGAATATATATATAATTTTTAAAAGAATAAATCCAGAATGAGAGGATTCTCTTTATTAGGATGTGGGTGGATGATTATAGATAAAAACCATTATTTGGATCACTTATGTGACACATCCTTCAATGTGTGCATAAATGATTAGAAAAATAGGTTAATGCAGACATATTTTCATTAAAATAGAAATGCTACATCATGCATTATATATAATTTAGAAGATCAAGATAGTAAGCAGACCAAACTATAAATGTGTAAATAATCCTTATATTAAGGGCTTAAATCATTTTAACCTAAATGATAAGGAACAGAGAGCAGATGTCCATCCCTTTATAAACTATATAGTATGCTGATAGCCTTTGGCTGCTAATTAGATGGGTAAATGAAACTGATGACTCTCAGGCCAAAATCCATCACTAGAAGTAGATTGAAGTATCCTAGAATTTGATCTATTATCTCCTTCATAATGTAACCATATCAAATTCTTTAAGAGCATTGCTATGTTGGATCCCAGTGTAGGAAACTGACTGTCTAGAGCAGAAAATGGTCTAGAAAATGGTACAAATTAGACTGTGGTTATATTTTCTAGCAGCTTTTTTCTCCTCTTCCCAACACTATTGTAGAGAATATTTTTCACCCTCTCACCATGGCAAGGAGGGGGAAATAAAAAACTGAATAAGCAAACCAAATGTAGAAACAAGGCATCTTCAGCCCTGAATTGAGGGTAAACTCATCATGACATCAAATATTGGCCAGAGTGGGGAGCAGCCAAGAAGATGTACCTATGCATTAGGTGATATTTGAATGGATGGGAGCATCCTTTGGAAGAGAGCAAGGTCCAAAAGGGGGTGATAGGAAAACCCCTGAAAAGCAAAGTTCCTTGGGTGAGATTGGGTGTGGAGGTTTTAACAAATGGAGGGTATGAGAACCTAGACCAGAAGGTACCCAGCCTGAAGACCCAATAACCCAATACTTCCTTACCAAAATAATCCAAAGGAGCATATGTCAGGTGCTGATTTTCTATATCACCCCAAGAATATTTAGATATAGGTAGGTAAGTAAATGGTAGATGATAGATAGAGAGATGATAGATAGATATCCGGTTCCACATAAAATAAAAGTAGAAATATAATTGTTCTGGAAAAGGGGAGAGAAGTGATGCAGAGATGGAAAGATTGATGTAAAACAAAAGTAAAAGGATGTAATAATTAGTAATGCCAATATCAATATAATAAGAATCCTAGAGGAAAAATAAAGATAAGAAAATAAAAACTGAGTATTTCAGAGAATTAAAAAAATATCACAAACTAAAATAATTTATAGGTAGTTCGGTAATACAAAAAAGGTAAAGAATGCACAAATCTAGGCATGTTTAGTGAAATTTAAGAACATCAATAACAAAAAAAATATAAAAAGGTTCCAAGGAGATGAACAGACTGTACAAAAGAACAAAAGCCAGAAGGATATCCAATATTACCATTAATGCTAGATGCAGAAAACCAAGAAACATATTCAAATATTTGAAGAAAAGAACTATTTATCTAGAATATTACAATTCTAAGCACAAAGATGAGTTAAAGGTATATATAGACATGGAGGACATCAGAAAATTATCCACCCCAAATCTTCTTGGGGTAGAATAGGGACATTTGGGAAAGCATGCTAATAAGAAGAAAAATGATTCCAGGAAGAAAAAAATGAATGATATTTAACAAGGGTCTGTAGAAACAACATCAACTGTAAAAGAATAAGACACCAGTGGGAAAACGTATTCATAGCAGCCCAGAAATGAATCCAATGATACTATCATATGAAATTGGTATAAGATAATAAAGTGAGGTGAAGGGAAACTAGGATTGTGCCATTTGAAATCTCCAAGTGAAATGAGTCCAACTATACCATCTGATGGAAACAAATCAAGAGAATCTGAAAACAAATGAGTATTTTCATTTAAACTCTGAACACATCGAATTGTATCCACTTTCTCCTAAATCCCCTCCAAATAAAGCATTGAATAAATTGAAACTGCTTTAACTGATAAGAACAACGTGGGCAAGAGAGGACACAACAGAAGAAAAGAGATAGCAAGAGAGTTTTAGAAGCTGGAAAGAAGATAACCGAGGGTTACATTATTTAGCACAGCCGAGAAAGCTAAGTCTGTGTGTGTGTGTGTGTGTGTGTCTGTGTGTGTAAAACTCATCTAATACTGCAAAGGCCCGGGAATTGCAGGTAACACATATGCCTGAAGGTAGGATGTTCTCGGGGCTAACAACGGGAGACTTGTTGAAAGTTTATCTGTGGTGCAGCTAAACATCAGAATCTCCAGGGCAGCACTGAACAGCCATATAATTGGACCTCTCTTGAAGAAACATGGAAGGTGAAAGATAAAAAAATCAGATCAGATCTGGTGTGAATTCAGAGAATTCAAGCAAAGCTAAGTGTTGTTTGGGTATTAAACTAAACAAAAGAAGAATAATATCCGGAAGCATACCTTCACTAAGCCACCAAATGCCTGCAACCATGCTCATCCCATGCAAGCAGCAGACAGGAAGTAGACTTTTGGGGGAAGTTAAGGAGCGCTGTGGTAGGGCAAAATAATGGCCACCTAAATGACATGCAGGTCCTAATCTCAGGAAACTACAAATAAATCACATTGCACAGCAAAATGGGCTTTGCAGATGTAGTTATGGTAAAGGACCTTAAAATAGGGACATTATTCAGGATTTTTCAACAGAACCCCATTTCATCACATGGGTCCTTTAAAAGTAGAGCCCTTTCTCTGTAAGGAGCAAGGGGGATGAGACAGAAGGAGAAGTCAGAGAGATTAAAAACTAACAAGCAAAGAGGCAAAAAAAAAAAAAAAAAAAAGACTAGAAAATAATTAAAATGGGGGAAGTTAGGTTGTATATATCTATATACCAAAAGAGAAATAAATAAATGTTAGAACTATTCAACACAAGAAAATGAACCCTACTTTCAACTATGGGCTATAGTTAATTTTTTCCCATCAATTATAAGGAAGTTATCACACCAATGCAAAATGTATGTGTGATGGGGTTATATGGGAATTCTGCACATTTTGAATGACTTTTCTGTACCATTTCAGCTGGACTCATTAAAAAAAAAGAAAATGAGGCAAAATTCAAAAATGACACCCACGATCTACACTCGCTTATATGCTATACCATGATTAGGTTGTTACATAGCAGAAGTGAAGACTGCCATTCCCCAGATTACATTATGTCATGTCAGAAGAGTTAAGGGATTTTCCAAATGTGAAGAGCAAGCTGCTATGAGTTTTACAGCCATGAAAAAAAAAATTATGCCAAAAATCAGAATATTGTTGGGAGTGGAGTCTTCCCAGTCAAGTCTGCAGGTGAGAGTGCAGTGAGGTGGACAACCTGGGGAAGCCCGGTGAGAACCTGAGCTGAGGGCCAGCTCAGTCATGCCCAGACAGAAATGTATGTGTTTTTAAGTCATGTTTGCGGTAATTTGTTATGCAGCTTAGAAAACTAATACAATCATGAATCAGAAGAGCAATGTGTATCTGAACAGAATCACTCCAAGTGACAAGAAAATGGGAAAAAAATTCCACAGGGAACTGAATTCTGCCAACTGAATGAACAAGGGAATAAAGTCCCCACTGCCACCTTAATTTTAGCCTAGTGAGACCCATGTTAGACTTCTGACCTTATGATATTTAAGATAATTAATTTGTATTTCTTCCTTTTCATCTCCAGACATCCCCTCTCTTGAACTCTTTGTGTGAATCTGTGTCTTTTACACATTTTAATATCATTTTATGAGGTCTCTGGGGAGAAGAAATATAGTAAGGAGTTTAATGCATCTGCCTAATTAGAATTCAGCTGTCACTGTATTTTCACTACTACCACTAATTATTATTATTACTATTATTATTACATTATCGATACAAAGACGTGTATCTGAATGCTAGATCATTGTTATTTTCCTATTTCTGACTTGCAGCACCTTAACCTGTATAATAATTAGTAATATCCTTTGTTTACACAGGAATCTTATAACTAAGTTCATCTGTACTCATATTAAATGAAATATTTGATTATGCAGTTTTATTTTAATATAACTGTATGTAATGTTCTTCAGAAACAATAGCAAAAAAACAAAATAAAAAGTTAATTAAAATGTACCTGAAATTAAATTAAATTAAATATAAAACAAACAAAAAACCCTTTAAATGTGATTGACTTTTTAAGTAAATTACAAAATTAACTGAGTTGATAGATTTTTGAAATTTTACTCATTTTAATGAATTTTGCATATTATGAATTTTCATTAGCTCAAAACCAAAATCAAATAGTAGGTTGGTTTGAGGCCTATGAAGGCAGATGTTCTAACAACTATATTTACTATATTTAATATTTTCTGAAGAAGATAGAAAAGGTCAAAATTTAGTGATATTATTTTAGAGGGTATACTTGTTTCTAAAAATTTACTTTCCCAAAGGATACAAAATTTCAAAAGGACTTTGACAATTATTTGATATGACCTGAAATGAATAAGATGCTACTTCCTCCTTTTCAATGCTGCTTCTACTCTCTCTGTAACTGTTGATTCATAGTCTTACATAAAGAATGATATCGCAGCATCAACCTATGATTATAATCACTCTTTCTTCATGATAATTTGATATTCCAAGATGCTATCACCTCATTATTAAGTGTGCTTTAGTTTCATCATTAAAAGTCTTGGTCTGTTTATGACTGCAATTCATTTTTAACAACCATGCTCTGAACTTTAAAACAAAGATTTTAGTAGAATTTAACCAAAACTAGTGGAAATTAAATTTATAGTGCTAAAATGTATTTGTTTTAACTGAATGCATATAATTCCTTAGTTCACTATTGATATGATTCTTTTGAAACCAGCAGCTCTCCTCTATAGTTCCTCTTGACTTGCCAATGATTTATTATATGCTAACACTAATTTCTGTCCCAAAACGACAGCTTGAAAGACTGCAAATGTTGTCCAGGTGGTTGATTATCAGAGAAGTTACTGAAATACATGAAGTTAGGTTTTCAGTGGGTGGTACCAGTAGGTCAAACACAATTTATCACACCTGATAAAAATGTCCTTGGCTCGATTTGTAAAATCGTTAAGTGAATTATATATTAAAGGAACAAAAACATAACAGGTTGAAATGGATATTTCTCAGCTTTTGACCTTGGCTATTTGCTGTCCTCCTCTTTCTATAGGTCTACCGTGCTTCCTCCTTCATCCAAATGATAATTTCTTCCTTGTGAAAGTTTTCAATGAATCTCTCAATTTTTCCTGATTATACAACATTCATCAAAATTAAGGTGATTGTATGAAGGAGATTTGGGATGAAGCAATGAGGTTAAAAACAACAACAAAAAATCGCTTGCCTAAATAATTGAAAGTTTCATTTCTACAGTATAATTTTAACAGAGAAATCATATTTTGGGCTATGGCTATATGTTCACTAATTCAGAAAAGGGGATTTTGTGTGCCTCTTCCCAAGAGAACATGGTATCAGGGATGAGGAGAAGGTCCAGGCTTCATATTCAAAGATTTAAAACCAGAAAATGGTTTCATGACTAAAAGTTCTCAGTCATTTCCGAGCCTCTCTTTTCCTTCATTAGCCATACAGATCCATTCTAGTAGTGATAATCTTAATTTCTTTCCAGGGTAAATACTAACCATTTTCCAGTTTGGGGGTTGGAGACCAACAATGACAAGAAGATACTTCCTTGAGGTAACCAGAGGTAACTTTTCTGCTTATGGCTGAAACACACTATTGGGCAGAACTGTAGGCAGAATTCTAAATGGTTCACAGGATTCTTGCCTATTGTTATACCTAGTAAACCTGTGGATGCAATGGGATAATCACCCCCATGGTTATGTTATGTTTATTAGACTCCATTTTAGCCTGCTGAAGAGTGCAAACAACCACAGAGCTTCCTTGGCTAAGAGAGAAGAAGAAAATGGAGACCTCAGTCCTCTGGCCAGAAGGAGCTGAATTGTGGCAAAAGCCAAGTGAGCCTGAAAGAGTATCCCAAACCCCAGAAAGGGTGACAATCCAGCCAGTCTCTTGGTGTTAGCCTCGTGAGACTGTGAATGGGGGACCTCTGAAATGTACTAGATTCCAGACATAAGGAAACTAGATTATGAACACGTGGTACAGAAAGCTGATACACGTGGGAATTCATAACAAAAAGAAAAAAGAATATTTCAGGCAGAATGGGTAGCTTTTCTTAGAAATAGGAGAAAGGGTTAGGTTTATGAGGATGAAAATATTTCTATTAGGTTTTTACTTCCTCAGTACCATGAAAGTCTGGGCTAGGCTGTCTTCTTAGATGCCAACTTGAGGAATAAACATTACTCTAGAATAAAAGGTTAAAGGAAAGACTGTATTTTAAAACTGGTCATCATAAATGTGTGTTAGAATGATATATATTACAGCAAAATTATTTTTGCACATTTTAATGCAATCCGTAAAGCCTCATTGACCAAATATTTTAAATGGACACTGCAATTAAAATAATTTACAGGCCTTGCTTGATTTAAAGCTACACTGATGCAAGGTCATTAATTCTTATAATTATGCTCAATGCCATTTCTTATTGCAAAAGAGGATACATATATTGTATGCAATTATTTTCTACATTTCAACAAAACATTTCACCAATGAAAGATCGGTATTTCACATTACTTATATAAAGAAGAGCGTTACAAAAAATGTACAAAATAAGATAAATCAAGAAGTTGTAAAATTAAAATGTTTGTACTTTTGTGTTTTTATGTTGTCTATTCTAGCAGGTGCTATTTTAGAATTTACAACTGACAACATTAAAATTAGTATATTAACCAGAAAAGAATGAGCAGTGATGTATCATAATCCAGTTTTAGAAAAGAGCTTAATTTAGATCTGGAACTTAAATCCTACATATTTGGGGGAAAAAATTCATTTAATTCTCTTCCTACTTCTAAGAGTGATGCTAATACATGCATCAAAAATTCTTCATTTTTGAACACTTTGAACACTCTTGTGATAGTTATGGGAAGGGTTCCACGTTCCTGAAAAGCACTTCCAAGAGAACACGTTTCAAAATCACTACCCAAATACAATTCTCATCATATAGGAATTGCATGCAACAGTTGTAGCAGAAATGTTACCATATAAGGAACATCTCCGTACTCACTGTACTGTCTAAAAATATAATATATTGTATCTTGAATACCCCTTCTAGCCAAACTCCAACCCAATACATGCAGAATTTTGCATTGCTTTTTTATAAATTCACTGCCCAGCGCTGTGTTCTTTTGTTGAACAAGTTGCTATATGGTTTGTCTTGGGAAAAAGGGCTTAGGCACAACAGAAACTCCTAGCATGTGACATCATTATTACTTACATGGCACAAAGGGCCCAAGAGCAGGGAAAGCTATCTCATCATGGACAGCCTCCCTAAGAGGCCATCTGCTGGCAACTCCACACTCTCCATTGAAGAGGAGAGAGGTCTGTATGGCCCAAGAGTGGGTATTTCAACCTTAGTTAGAGAGGATCCCTGCCACTGAGCAAAAAGCATATAACAAGCAAACTTTGTGCAGAATACCCTCCCTGATAAACAACTAAGGCTGCTTATTCCAGGTTTCAGGTTCAAGGTAAAGTCAGGTCATGCCATTAAACCAAACCACCTCCCAGGCTGTGAAGTGGAAACCTATTGAAACATCTGCACACAAAGGAAAGGAGTGGGTTGGTAGGTAAGGGCTGAGGCTGAGCTTGTCTGTGATGTCCCTGGCACCTTATAAATTGTTGTGGAGACAATGGCCACAGGATTTGCTGAGGGCAGGGAGAGGGAAGAAGAGGTGTGATATGGGGGCATTTTTAGGACTTGGAGTTGTCCTAAATTGATATCGCAGGGACAGATGCAGGACATTATATATCCTACCATAACACACTGAATGGACCGGGGGAGAGTGTAAACTACAGTGTCAACTATAATCCACACAGTGCAGCAGTGCTCCAAAGTGTATTCATTAAATGCAATGAATGTGCCACACTGATGAAAGAGGTTGTTGACGTGGGAGAAGTGGAGGGGGTGGGGAGTGGGGTACATGGAACTTCTTATGTATTTTTTAATGTAACATTTTGTGTGATCTATGTGTCTTTAAAAAAAAGACAATAAAAAATAAATTTAAAAAACTCTATACAGCTTTGCCTATCTTTGAGCTTTATATGAATGAAATCCTAAAATAATTATACTTAAGTTTTAAACCAAAAATAGGTAGAGGAACAAAGAATAAGAGCAGGGGTGATTAGGTAAAATGCCTAGGCAAATATATGATCAATTACATGGCCTTTCCACAGTATGTAATGAGGTCAAATCCTTGAAACTCTACCTTTCTGTCTTAGGTAAAGTTGTGTGGATTTAGTCAATGCCTGCTGCTCAGCTTCACCTATTTTTTATTTCTTTACAATTGACCTACTGAGGTGAAAATTCTTTATCAAAGGCAATAGAATCAATTAGGGTACTCCCAAGCTTGTTTAGGTGCTGCAGTGCTGCTGAGCTTTTAATATGATATGCATGATTCAATCTTAAATTTATTTTTGAGCTTAGTGTATTCGTCAGCCAAAGGTATGCTGATGCAAAATACCAGAAATATATTGGCTTTTATAAAGGGTACTTATTTGGGATAGAAGCTTACAGTTACCAGGCCATAAAGCATAAGTTACTTGCCACACCAGAGTCTGTTGCCACATGTTGGATCAAGATGGCTGCTGACATCTGCCAAGAGTACAGGCTTTCCAGGTTTCTCTCTTCCCAAGGCTTGTTTCTCTCTGGACTTAGATGCCCTGCTCTCTCTACAAGGCCAGCTGTAGCCTATAAGGAGACTGGCTCTTTCTCTTTCCCTGGGCCTCCATTCTCTCCTGGCTCAGCTGCTCTGCTCCTCTGTAAGCCTACTTCTCAGGCTCCAGCTCAAAACTCCAGCTTCAAAACTCCAACTAACTCCTCTGCTCTGCCATTAGTTTTATCTGTGATTCCCTGTCTCCTTGGTGTGGTCCAATCAAAGCCTTAATCATTATTTAATCAAGTAAAAGTAAAACCTCTGAATGCAATACAATCTAATGTTCAAACAGGCCAGTTTACAAACATAATCCAATATCTATTTTTAGAATTAATAAATAACACCAAACTACTACACTAAGTGTAGTAGTTTGGTGTTATTTATTAATTTTACCATATATAGAACCTATAAATATATTCACACTTTCAATCACTTGCTCTACAAACATTATTAATGTTTACTGCCTTAAGCAGATATATAAGTTATATTGATAAAATAATCGTGATCCATACCCTTAAGCAGGTCACAATAATAAATAGAAGATTGCATACTATGACCCATGGGCCAAATTCATTTCCCTGCCTGTTTTTGTAAAAAAAAAATGCTATTGGAGCACAAACATGTTCATTCAGTTACACATTGTCTATGGCTGTTGCTGTGTGAAAACAAGTTGAGAGAATAGATGGCAGAGAACAGGTGGCTCACAAAGCCTAGGGTAGTTACTATGTGGTTCTTTATAGGACAAGTTTGCTGACCTCTAATACAGAAGATAAGAAATAATTTAAGTAGGTCACCGAAATTAAATTTGTCTAATGTAGGTAATTGTATTTGTTGATGGTCTAACTTTCCCCTTCTGTATTCTGGGTTTTCTAAATTACTTCCCAATAAAATAGTTGTACTTGAATTTCTCTCTCAGGGTTGTTTTTATGAAAACATAACCAAAGACAGTTCTTATTGCAGGTGGATTCCCACTAAACAGACTCTTATGGGATTCAAGCCCATTGGATCATTGTCTGACTACTGGTGGTATCAGTTAGTAGGAGATGAGAAAGCATGACATAATAAAGCAGCTCAAGTACTAAGACAGTCACATGTTTATAAATTTGGTTGGAAAAAATGTAGATGTGTTTATGCATTAATTCAAGTACTTGAGAAATATTGGGGAGTGGTAATCATAATTATTGAGGAGTTAATAGAAAGATGCTAATTAATAGTAAAATCTTATTGTAAAAATTGCCAGGCTTAGGTAAGTCGACTATCAACTAAGAAGATGCAACACTAATTTTTTTCTTCCCCTTTCTCTCCCCTGCCCTCCCATTTTTGCTGTCTGTGTCCATTTGCTGTGTGACCTTCTGTATCTATTTCTCTTTTTTTGTCTTCTCTTCTTGTCTTTCTTCTCTAAGATTCATTAGGATTCGATCCTGGGGACCTCTGATGTGGAGAGAGTTTCCCTGTCAATTGTGCCACCTCAGTTCCTAGTCTCTGTTGTGCTTCAACCTGACTTTCCCCATCATTTCTCTTTTGCTGCATCGTCATCTCACTGTGTGACTCACTTGGATGGGCACTGGCTCACGATGCAGGCACTCGTCTCACCACATGGACACTCACTCAGGCATTTGGCTCACCGTGCGGGCACTCAGTTTGCCATGCAGGCACTTGGCTCATCATGTGGGCACCCGTGGGCACTTGGCTCACCATGTGGGCACTTGGCTTGCCACGCAGGTACCCATGTGGTACTTGGTTCACCGCGCGGGCACTCGGCTCACCAGGCAGGCACTGGCTTGCCATCAGGCACGCTTTCTCTTCTCTTTCGCTAGGAGGTCCCAGGGATCAAACCCAGGTCCTCCCAGGTGGTAGGAAGAGTCCCTATTACTTGAGCCACATCTGCTTCCCCCAATACAGTTTTTAATAGTATTAAAAATAGTTTCTGCCCTTGAAGTCAGAGACCAGTCTAGGCTGGTCAAGACTGCAAATTCTGATCCTGGTAGTGAGAGTGTCAGAATTACAAAAGTAGCTAATTTCCAAGGCTCAGGGACTATCTTGTTTCAAAGTGAGCAGTCAGACAGACGAGTGAGCCCCCAAGATAGGAGACAGGGAATTATGGATAGACAGTGTTGAGAAACCTATATCTACAGATTTCTTTGACCCCTGAATGAAACAGAAATGACCCTTTCCCCTTGTGAGGAAATAAAGGCTTTTGTTTTTTCTGGAGAAGAGGCAAATAATTTATACAAAGTGAATCCAATAGAAGATGATACTTGCTTTCTTTGATATCTGTCCTTATCCTCCCTTTCTGCTTCTAGACTATCAGTTCTCAAAAGTAACGTGAAAAAAAAATCGCCTGGAGAGATGGGTCAAACTGTTTCAGGCCCAGTTCCTAACTTTGTGATTCAGTAGATCATGGTAGGTTCACAAGTGTGCATTTTTAACAAGCACACAGATGATGATGGTGCAGATTCAAGGACCACCCTCTGGTTAACTTTGGTCTACACCGTTAACAAGAGTCAAGTCTCAGCATCACAAATACTATTGGTGCTTTAGCAGGAAAGATATTACTCACCATAGATGTTGCAGAACGCGGGTATGCACCTGAAAACATTAGGAAAACATGTCTGCAAATAGATCCTGAGGAAAGGGGCTCACTGAGGAGGTGCAGATGGTTAGCTGATTAAGGGAGAGTTTACTGACACGGGGAAAATACCATGCTTCAGGACTCAATATCCTGCCAAGGATATCTGGAGCTGTTACTTACTTACTCCTAAAGGTTAGAAAAACAGTAAACTAAGTAAAATGGAAGTTCCAGTGCTGCCTAAAAAGACTATCAATGATGGGTTCAAAAAGAGTATCAAGGTAGCACGTTAGAAAGGATTTATCAGGAAAGAACACAGAATTTACCACTTAACTATGTTTTCTCAGAGAGTGCAGAAGATACTCCCTTCATTAAAATGGTAAGAAATAGGATATGACGGTACTACCAAGATTTCATATAAAGCAGGAGGGATAAATCCTAAGGTCAAAAAATAGACTGCTATAGCCAAAGAAAGAAGAAATGGATGCTGGTTATGAAACACAATCGGGGTCCATCACTTCAAGCCTAATTTATTGGGTTTTATTTGTGCATTTCTTTAAGCCCTATTTAATCATTTAAAAATGAGATAAACTATAAATAAATATAAACATAAACTTAATTTTTTTTCTGTTTACATTCATACTCAATTTATCTTTACAGAGGCTATAAAAGCTTAATACAAATTAAAAACTAATGAAAATGTAATCATGATTAAATTGAAAAAAAAACTGTTAAGGGAAAAAACACATTAGGATAGGCAAAAGGAAAATGACACCTGTGTTAGAGATAAAGTCCTTCATAGTCTCTATGATAACATTTATACTGAGCTTTGAGTATCTTTACAGCCAGCAAGGAAAAGCGATTGTAATGTGTAGCATTGCTTCTGTTCTCTAAAGTAGGAAGCACATTCTTTACCGGGGGTGAATGCATGAGTGTATTAGTTTTGTACTGCTGCTATAGCGATTCACCACAACCTAAATGCTTTTTAAAAGGGCAAACATATTCTCTTATAGTTTTGTAGATGTTCAACAATCCATCCCCTTTGGCAGTTGTGACTTTCAATAGAACCTGATTTAATAAATACTACAATGTTTAGCCGAAGCACTTTCTAGAAGTAAATTGTATTAAGATACAGGTATAGGGTGACAATGATCTTGAAATAATATTTTTTCCAACTGACTTTCTGATAGAGTTTAGAACCAGATGTCTTCCTTAAAAATCTCTAATGAGGACAAAGAATACTATAAAATAAAATGTGTCCGATTTGCCAGAAAAAATAGATAGAAAACCTGAAGTCAAACTTGAACACTAATATTTTTGGCTTTTCTTTGTCTTTCTATGTCAATAGAATTAGTAGGTAGGAGCCCTCAAATATCAGGTGAACTGAAAATACATATTAATTGGCTGAAAATTTCAAGTAAATCTAGTGCTTCAAAATTAGCTAATATTTCCTTCAAGTGATGAAGATGCCTCATTTTCATTCTTTCTAAATGTACTTCAGTTGCTAAGAGAATTTGGTATGCTGGGTAATATTTCGGCCTTTTGGCAAATCAGGCATATCCTGAATATAATGATAATCCCAACCCAGCAGGTATTTCTACATGAGTACAAACAGAATTAACTGTGTGCAAATGTTCATATAATTTTGGTTTGGCAAGATGTGAGATAAAATGTTTTTATTTTCCTTATTATCAGTAGGCAGATTGCAGGCTAGTTTAGTGATTCCAAAGATGCAGTTCGTTTTTTAAGAATCAGAGGAACTAAATCAATGTTTGAGCCCATATTGCTGTACTTTTGGAATGGGAATTTTTATTTTTATATTCTTACATTCTTTTATGTACTTATAATAGGTTTTTGAAATATAATTGGTTTCCTTTTCCTTAGGAAGTCAACATTATAATCATATTTTGGTATTCAACTTCATTTAAAAAGAATAAGGAAACAAGTTTTTTTCTGAGAGTATTTCATCAAATATATATTTTCTAATATTTTCTTATACTGCAAATCTCATGATTCACTGAATAAATTTGAAATAAGAGGCTCTTGGCCAATATAATCTGTTATTTCTTTCTGCAAATACATAAACTGCACAGCCCCTCAAATACTAGCAACAGGAATTAATAAATACAGAATATTACGCTCCTGTTACTCCATGTCCCAATCACCCCAGAAGCTGCCATCTGTTACTGATAGCCGGAGAATTTTAGCATAATGTCTCTAGGAACAGAGGGCTTGGGTTGTATAAAATAAACAATGGAAAGATCCCAGAAATGTTAATTCCAAGGTGTTAGAATGAGTCTCATCTCTGCCACTGACAAACAGGCTTTGTTTTCTTTCCCGTCACTACAAATAAATTCTTCCTAAGACTTGGGTTAAACACCATTTCTAGTCATTCTCCATTTTAGTGTGTAGGAAGGAACTGCAATGGAACAACATTATTTGGAGATGCTATTTCATTTTTTGAAAATGTGTACATTTCTAATTAATGTGTTAATATCTGCTAAACAACATTTGCACTGGAATATAGATCTTTGGTTATTATGAAGAATACTGAGAAGAAGCAGGATACTAATCACAGTTATTTTTATGTATCAGTAGCATTTATTTTTATTCTTATTTAGGATTTCAAAAAAGTAACAGGAAGGCATGACTAAGGTTAAAATATTATGTGACAATTTGGGAAGTGGACTTGGCTCAATGGATAGAGTGTCTGCCTACCACATGGGAGGTCCACGGTTCAAACCCAGGACCTCCTTGACCCGTGTGGAGCTGGCCCATGCGCAGTGCTGATGCATGCTAGGAGTGCCCTGCCACGCAGCGGTGTTCCCGGCATAGGGGAACCCCACACGCAAGGAGTGCTTCCTGTAAGGAGAGCTGCCCAGCACAAAAGAAAGTCCAGTCTGCCCAGGAGTGGCACCACACACGTGGAGAAATGATGCAGCAAGATGATTCAATAAAAAGATGCGGTCACCCCTCGGGCTGAAGTGTGGTTTGCTGGCCTGGCAGGGGAGCAGCTGCGGCAGGCCAAGCCGCTGCCCCCATAATAGGGTGGCTGGTCGGACTCACCGCCACCCCCGAAGGGAGCTCGGCATGGGCGCAGAGTGCCCTCGGGTCTCCCCTTCTCAGCGGCCATGCTTCCGCGGCCGCCCCTCCTCCCGGATGGCGCCACACGATGCCTGTGGGGCGGCACCCTTCTTCTTCCTTCTCCCTGCGCAGGCGCAGGGCAGAAAATTCCAGTCTGCCCTTTTCCCCTCCCCCGACAGCAGCAACAGCCAGGTGTGGGCGGAAAAATCCAGCAGGCCCTTTTCCCCTCCCCCGACAGCAGCAACAGCCAGGTGTGGGCGGAAAAATCCAGCCCGCCCTTTTCCCTTCCCCCGACAGCAGCAACAGCCAGGCGTGGGCGGGAAACTCAAGTCTGCCCTCCACCCCAGCAACAGCAGCCACCAATCCCTAAACCCTGCCCCTTCCCCCAGCAACAGCGACAGCCAATCCATAACCACCACCCCTCCCCCGTCCAGTACCGCCCACTGACCTTTCGCCAGCAACCAATCAGAACAGGGCGTGGCTTCGACCAATCAGCCTTCCCCAGCCCCTATAAAACTGTTGCCTCTCCCTCAGTAAAGTGGACTTGCGTGTTTACCTTGTCTCCGCGGTAGTTCTTCTGCCGTGCGCCCTCCAGTCCTGAGAGCCCCCGACAAGGGCCTGGCCTCCCTTGTCCCCAGTTCGTCGCCTGCTTCTCCGGGCGACCCCTTCGTCGCCGGCTTCGCCGGGCGACCCCGTCAGCCGAACCGCGCAACCCCTTGTGAGACCGATCCCTCGTCTGCTGCCGGACCGACCCCTCGTCCCAGGTGGGACCGACCCCTCGTCCCAAGCGGGACCGACCCCTCGTCCAGAGCTGGACCGACCCCTCGTCCGCAGCCAGACCCCACCTCTACCGACCGAGCAAGCCGCCGCAAAAAGACACAGATTCCTGGGCCACTGACAAGAACAGAAGCAGACAGAAGAACACACAGCAAATGGACACAGAAAGCAGACAACTGCGAGGGGGGATGGGGAGAGAAATGAATTTTAAAAAATAAACTTTTATTAATTAAAAAATATATTTTGTGACAATTTAATCAGTAAAATTATATTTAGGTACGTAGAAGTCAAAATTTGTACATAAATTGAAAGATATTATTTGTATTACCTGGCTTTGATGTAAAGAAAGAGTGCTGATGAAGGCTTTGAACTATCTCCTGTGCAGGTCCTGTTTTCATTATTATTAAGTGTTCCTTGAGTCAATCTGGTACAGTTTCCTCCATTTAACAATACATGAAAGGGAGTCATTAAAACTTGTGAGTTAATAAACCAGCAAATATAATTTTTAATAACTGTGGTAATTTGCAATAAAGTACACACCATTAATTAATTGAAAGACATATACTGGATACATATGTGTGTGTGTGTGTGTATCTATCTATCTCTATATATCTGATACATAGGCAGTGTAGTTTGTGATCACATACCAATCCTTTTTCACTAACAAATTGGAGGAACACATTGGCCAGACAGTAGTTATGCCATAAATTCTCTTGATCTTCTTTTACTCAATACTCTCATATACATTCCCACCCTGGCCTACACACTGCACTGATCCTAAAGGTTCTTTCTGGATTCATCAAATCTTTGTCTCAGAGATTTTTAGTTTATGGTGCAGTTTTTACACCTCCTACAATTTCTCGAATGTTCATTCTCCAAAGCATGAGGAATTCCATGTCTATTTATCTAGAAATAGCACTTTTTGTCAGTATGGTTCTGTAAAAACTTATAAAAATGTAGGATTTTGAAGATATAATTCTCTTCAAATAGGACTACATCCTTCTAAAGACTGCCAAAATGACATTTTCCTTAGCAATTTTTTTCTGATGGATTGGGTGTATAAATTTCCCTGATTTTAAGTGGAGAAAAATAGCTTTAGATTATGTATTACCTGAAAGAAGTCGTTGACTTTAGGGTTTCTGGGCTTAACCACTATTGAGATTTCTCTTGAATTTCAATATTTAACTGTTGGGAGCTACATAAAAACATTAGAACAGGTTCCTCCACTACTCCACTACACATGCAATGTGTAAGGGGATGGAAAATATGTTTGTACCCAGTTCCCTTGTAATTTTCCCTAAACTTCTAAAGTTTTAAAAGAATTCCAGTAAATGCAATCTCTTCCCTCAATCAATAAGTATATTTTAACTAAAGATATATGTCTAGTTGTACATGATTCAACTCAGTGTAATAAATTCTTGCATGTGCCCTACCTACTATGTGGATGATAATTGGCAGGGAATATAGGGAAAAAATAGCTATGCTTACTAGTCTGAGAATCCTCGTATAGCAGGGAGGTGAAACTGTAGTCCACAAATATGATACATATTGATAGGTAACTTTTTGATGGTTTTGCAAGGTGTTATAGTAATGGATGAAGAAAATACTAATTCTTTCCTATGGGTTGGGGACTTATTGTACTACCTTCTGAAAAATAATTATGATGTTTCCCTGTGAGTATAGCAAGGATAAGGTAGACAAGAGAAGCAGTACTGTCAGAGCTTTACAACGCACAGATCCTTGTGGTCGGGCAATGTGTTTCCAAGTGAGGCACAGAAAACTAGTTTGGGGTCAGACGTGAAACTGTAAACCTTAACAAAGAGTTTTTAAGCAAAGGAATAAAAATGTGATTTATTAGAAAGTATATTATGGATCTTGAATAGAAGGTCCTTTGGATTAGAAGGATAAATTGACTTCCGCTTAGTGATAACAAAAACTCTAATTCATGCATTGTGGTCTCTGAAGGGAATTGCAATCAAGGACTCAGTTACACATTGTGAGACAGTCTAATGTCTTCCCCACTGGCCTCTGCCAAAATTTCCTTATCAGAGCAAAAGGTGGAGATCTTGAAGACATTTTTCTCCATTCTAACTCAGAATTCAGTCCTTTTCCACTTCTATGCCCTCCCTTCTCCCAACCCCTAGATCCATAGAGCATTAGGATCCTTTTGTTTGGGCCTCTCTTGACAGTGAGATGACTCCCTGAGCAGATTCACCCGACTCTCACCCATGAGCACTGGTTCATGGGGGAAAATGGCTTAACTGTTCCTTCCATTTGGCTTGCTTCCTTCGCAGGCTATTTTCAACACCTGACAGCTCAGCTGGCCTCTCTCAGCTCAGCTCTAGGCATCTCTTATTTTCTATAGTCATCTTCTTTCTCATAACAGTGTTTTACAAACTGTTTCTGGAATTCCGTTATTAATAAATTAAACCGTGTTCCTCTATTCACTAGATGATATTGAATTAACTATCATTTTTATTAAAAATGTATGCATGTTTACCATATAAAGTTTAGGAGATTCACATTGGCAGAAAGGAGAAATATTAATTAACTTATGACAATACCAAAAATAACTACTAATAGAATTTTGCTGTATAACTTTTGATATGTTTGTATTCAGATATAATTTCTTCTTTTGAAATTTAACCCCCAAGTTTCACTGAAATGAGAAACATAGTAACATATAGCTTTATATCTTACTTTTATCATGCAATGCAATAGCATGAACACCTTTCCATGTGAGCACAGATTATTTTTCTACATCATTTTAATGGGTATATGATATATGCATGGGTCATAATTTGTATAATCTTCTTTTCATTAACTATATTGTCCTGTAAGTATCATGTACCATACTTCTTTGTATATATCCTCGATTCTATC
The DNA here is from genome assembly GCF_030445035.2 of Dasypus novemcinctus. Taxonomy (NCBI): domain Eukaryota; kingdom Metazoa; phylum Chordata; class Mammalia; order Cingulata; family Dasypodidae; genus Dasypus; species Dasypus novemcinctus. The sequence goes on from NC_080674.1 coordinate 21,942,113, forward strand.
CTTAAAAGTTTTTGTTTGAAGTGGAACCACTGGATCAAAGAGTATGTCATACTTTAAGATGTTGGATAAGTATTACCATATTTACTTCTAGAACATATCATACTTGTTACACATTCTCCAATATGGGGAATGATATTCAGTGTTTTCAGTCTCATAAATGATAAACCTACCTTATTTGGTTCTTTGGGGTGTTAATTACTAACTAGATTTAACAATGCCCTATAGTTTATTACTCAGTGTTGTTTTTGTTACAAGCTATAGTCCCTAATAATTAATTTTCTCAATATACCAGTGGAGCAATCCTTTCTATCATTTTCTTCTTTGAAATAATACCTTATTTGCGTGTTAATCACATACAAATAACTACATATGATTCTGAACTTTAAATTTCATATTGATTTATCTTTTCAGTCCCTTGGTTCTATATTTTACTATTTTATGAGAATTTCTTAATATATTTTCACACCTAGATTTTAAATCTCATTTCAACATTCTTTCTTTCCTTTTGTACATGTATTGTTCCAAATGAATATAAATCTGGTCCTCTATAAAGCAAGTTGTGAGACAATGATTAGAGTGTTGTCATTTTGTTTGGGAAGTACGAACCTAGAATAGTGGGATGATGAAAAAAGGGGAAGTGAGGCACAAAAAGGTGTGAAGTAAAGTCACACAATGAGTTTCAGAAGAAGTCTGAAGAAGCCCCGTACTCTCTTGGCAAGCATGCTCACTCAACATGTGGTACTTCATAAAGTTTGAAAGAGAAATCCGCACATTTAATGCAATCCTGGGGTTATTATCTTCCCAGTTTCCTCTTTTCCCATGGTTGCAACTATTACTGGGCTTCATTGCTGAGCCCTCAGAAGCCCCCTCAGGAAGCTTCGCCCCAGCACCGTGGCATTTCTGTTGAGATCAGAAGTTGTGAGAAAACTTTGTCAGGTCTGTCACAGACTGAGAAAGAGAGAAATGGAGACCATCAAGGCAATCAAAGAAGGCACATAAAGTGTGTGAGTACAAAGTCTAAATATAGCTAACAGGTAAATATTACACAAATTCTAAAATGTTTTAATTTTATTTAAGAATATTTTAAGTCATGTCACTATTCTTATTGTCCTCTTTCAATTATGGTCTTTGAATTGTATTAATAATGCATAAACAAAAGCTATTTTAATGCATGAAGAAGATGGCAAAAATGAGCAAGAGTTTAGTCATTTTCTTTAAATCCTACCTCATGTATTGATATGACAACCAACTGGCAATTTTGACCAATGAAGACTAGTAATCTAAACTAGATTTAAAAACACTGCTTTGTGAAAAAGTCCACAATAACAAATGTGTCCAAGTTATTATCATTCAACTCTTTAATACAGAGTAAATAATTTAATTATCATTAAAAGAAGCATGGAAATAGTATTTAGAAAGAACCCACAGGATGGAGGAATAAAATATGAATTAGAGTGGACTTATTCATATTCTACTATAGAATTATTGTGACTCTAGCAAAAGAAGAAATTGTATCATTGATGTAGATTCAGTGGCCATGGGAGTTGCTGAGGGCAGGGAGAGGGAAGAAGAGGTGTGATATGGGGGTATTTTTGGGACTTGGAGTTATCCTGAATGATATTGCAGGGACAGATGCAGGACATTATATATCCTACCATAACCCACTGAACAGACTGGGGGAGAGTGTAAACTATAACATAAACTATAATCCATGCTGTGTAGCAGTGCTCCAAAATGTATTCATCAAATGCAATGAATGTGCCACACTGATGAAAGAAGTTGTTGATGTGGGAGGAGTGGGGGAGGATGGGGACTGGGGTATATAGGAAACTCTTATGTATATATTTTTGTTGTTGTTCTCTATTTATTTATTTATTTATTTCTCTACCCTTCACTCCCCCCACCCCCCACCATTGTCTGTTCTCTGTGTCTATTTGCTGTGTCGTCTTCTTTGTCCGCTTCTGTTGCTGTCAGCTGCACAGGAATCTGTGTTTCTTTTTCTGTTGTTGTTGCATCATCTTGTGTCAGCTCTCCTGTGTGCTGTACCATTCTTGGGCAGGCTGCACTTTCTTTCGCACTGGGCAGCTCTCCTTACGGGGCGCACTCCTTGCTCGTGGGGCTCCCCTACGCCGGGGACTCCCCTGCGTGGCAGGGCACTCCTTGCACACATCAGCACTGTGCATGGGCTAGCTCCACACCAGTCAAGGAGGCCCGGAGTTTGAACCTCAGACCTCCCATGTGGTAGATGGACGCCCTAACCACTGGGCCAAGTCCACTTCCCTCTTATATTTTTTAATTTAACATTTTGTGTGATCTATGTATCTTGAAAAAAAAGACAAACTTGCTAATAAAAAAAGAAAACAATTCTTTTGTTCAATTATTTTCTTGTTTTTATCAATGACTATATTTAATCATTCTGTATATATAAGAAAATACACTCTTGTTTACCCTAGAGGAATGATTTTCATATAGTTTCTGTATATAACATAAATATTGATGATTTTTTTTAATTGGAGAAAAGTCATGAAAAATACACATAAACTTCTCTTTAGTTGCTCTTAATACATTTTATATTTTAGATTTCATATGTAAGAATCTTTACTTGTTTTTATTTCTTTGTGATTTTCTTCCTTAGTGGTAGTGTTTTGTATCACAGAATAGAGAAATTATGGAATATATATGTGGTAAACATGATATTTTTTTCATTTCTAAAAAGATTTATTGAAGTAGATGGATGTTGTTTGGGAATTCTGCACATATGTATGATTGTTTTATAAGTTTATAACTTCTGTCATAAAAAAATTTAAAAAACACAATATTGTTAATTATTCACATTCATCAAAATTTCACAAGAGTTAGCATGAGTTTAATCATCATAATAATGTGGCTCAAGAGAAGAGAAACATAAAGATTTTAAAAAATAAATATTTTTCTTTGTGTCTTTAATATTACTGCTTCAGTTATAGGAATATTTGTTACAAAGCATACATATGTCATTTCTTTTTACATTATTAATATTCAACATTTTAAGTCAATAAGCTTATTTTCTATTATTGGTTTATTTCTAAGAGCATCTATCATTGTTTAACAGTCTGTTGGAGTGCTGTAAATTTATGAATTTACATTACAAAGATTCCTTTCGGTAACAGATAATTCTTCAAGTGACACTTTGTTAACTATCATCAAATAATGTTTACACTTTCTTGTTTCAAGAATAATTTTTTTATGAAAAATTATATGTCATAAAAACATTGCATTTATTTTATATAAATAATGTTATAACTGTTTGGTTGAGGTTTTTATAACAATTGTATTACTATATGCCCGATGTTCATTGATCTTTACACAGTAGGTTATTTATATCATCATATGTGTGCATGTGTATATAACTTACCATGTGTTTATGCCCCATAGATGTAAAGACATGAGAATTAAAATGCACAAATTAGATTTTAAGGCACGCAGGGAGTGCAACTGTAATAGTAATAGATGTCATTCACCAAATATGCAAATTAGGTCAGCCCTCTGACTTCTGAGCATACAATAAAATTACACTTCCTGACTTCTATGTGGATGACGTCTGCAACCATATGACTAGTTTCTTTACTTGTGTTGTAAGTGGGTAGAATATCTCATTGACAATTAGAGCATTTAATCGGTGAATCAAGACCTTTCAGAGCTTTCTTTCCTTATTTCTTCATGATCGTTCACAGGAATCTAGAATACAGTTGCTACTTGAGCCTAGATTCCTAAATGAGGAAATGAGCAGAACCACTCCCTCACCTTTTACCCTGGAAAAGACCTGAAGTTTGCATAAGAAATAAATTTTGACTGTGTTACGACATTATTTTTTAATTTGGAGATTTTTATTATTGAACAATAGCATCTCTTATTCTGACTGTTAAAACAATATTCACCTCTTCCAAATGAATATGAGAATGTACATAATTAATATTTATTTTCTATGTAAAGTATAGTAATTCAAGTTTCAAGCTGATACTCATGAGTCCTAAGTAACGGAATGCAAAATTATATATTTGCCTAACAAAATATTGCTCTCTTTGTATATCATCAGTGGGGATAATATTTTCCACTCTCTATATCCCAACATAGCAAAGCACAAATGAATTTGGTGCCTTTGCAGTTAGCACAGGAAACATATTGAAGAAGCATAAGAATTACACTCATTAGTATATTGTCATTATAGAATATAACACAAACAAAATTAATTCAGATGAGATTACAATAATGCTGTTGATGCTGATAATAATACTGATACCAGCCAAATTAATATATTTTGAATATTTAATATATGCCAGTTACTTTTCTAAGTGCTTTATCCCACTTAATCCTTGGCATAATCCTTTCATATAAATACTAATGTTATCTCTATAATTCACATAGTAAAATTAAGATGTAGAGAGGTAAAGGTGTTTTAGCCAAAAGAAATAAAAATAATATGTGAGAGAGATAGAGTTTACACCAGGGGTGTTGAATATCAGAGTTTGCACTTGTATCCGCAATACACATTGCAGTTTGAATGCTTCCATATGGTAGCAACTCTTTTGTGTATGCACTTTCTTGTTTCTGAAACATTTAATGCTCAATAATAAAATTTCCATAAGCCAATTTCCCATATTAAAATTTAAATTTAGACCACAAATTCATCCAAAACATCTGTTGGGAACTCATTGAATGTCTGCGTTAAAATGATTTAAGTAGCACCTTTTACTTAGTGTATCACCTGACTCTTCTCTCTGAAGTGCATAAAAATTCCTCTGAAAGAGAGAAATAAGCAACGGAAAACTGTAAACATCATAGACAGGAAATTTCCAAAGTTGATTAAATTTTATGTAAATTTATACATATAAGATATTCAATTTCTGTTTCCAGCCAAGAATATCCTCTAGGCTTCTAACTGTTTTCTTGATATTATGAAATGAAGTCCAATAGGTACCTAAAATTAAGATGACCAAATCGGTACATATTAGCAGTTAAAGCATATTATTATATTTCTGGTCATTGTTTTAGTTCCTGTTTAATGATAAAAAATCTACAATAATATGAAAATCTTTGCCTATAATAGTACAGTATTTTCTATAGCTTAAATGGGAAATATAAGTATTTTGAATTTACGTTCAAATTTTATATTACCTCTGGTTCCATTTTATCTAATCCTTTTATGTTCTCTCTGTGTGGCTCATCATTATTATCATAAAGTAAAGTTAAATAACAAAAGCAGGGCAACTCTACTTATTAAAATATAGTTTAATCTTTACTTCAAAATTTAAGATTTATCTACTTCAATTGTGTATATAACAAACATCTAGAAGAAAAGTTTACTTTTGGTCATCCATACCTAAATTACTGTTCCAATAAGAGAGATACAGAAATTTCCTATAAAGGAGATACACCATAAATTTAGATGTTAGAAATTATTGAGAACATTAGGTGATCAATTAATTTAGAATACCCTGCCATCTCACAAATGGTTTTAATGTGCATTACTATTGATAATTTTAAATTAAATGTTAATTATTTAAAATAAGTATTTTAGAAACCTTTATTTTCTGTCCTCAGAGTATTCTCATAGAAGCAGCAGGAAGGAGAAAATTTGTTCTTCTCTTTCACTCTTCCATACATTTGGCCTGTATAAAGAAGAGAGATTCATACTCCATTGCCTCTACATTTCTAGGCAAGCAATGCTGGCAAAGTCATAAAAGGCAATGTTATCAAGATTTCCTCAAAATATAAAACTAGGCTCAATTTTGTGCTAGTAGGCTTTTGTCTCTGCTCATGGCATTTTCCCACCTCTTCTTCTAGGGAAAGACAAAAATGTTATTATCCCACTTAATTTTCCAACACAGTATACTATAAGATTTTTATATTCATATGTAATTGAATTTTAAGAGGATTCAATGCTATACATATGAAAATATATTTTAAAATAGTCTCCTGTGTCTTTATATAAGCAGATGAATTCCAGATGTTTTGTTGTTTGTTTTACTTAACCTTCACATTTTAAGTGCTTGTCCGTATTTTGCTCGTAATTTCTGAAAAATACATGAGTTAAACTTGAAAATAGTCTTAAAGTTATAGTTAAAGAGTCAACGTAGTTAATATAGAAGTGTGTGCTTAAAAAAACCTCTTGACTTTCTCCTCTCTCTGCATAAGACATTCCATTCCATAAATAAATCATTACCGATAGTTTAATACATATAACTGGTTTTCAACTGGGAAAGATTGTGCCCACCCCCCCCACCCCCCCAAGGGGATATTTGGAAACATATAGAGACATTTTTGGTTAGTAAAACTAGAGGGGGATGACTGCTACTGGCCTCTAGACAGTAAAAGTCAGAGACGCTCTTCAATATCCTACAAGGCATGGGACATACCCCATCACAAAGGATAAGCTGACTCAGAATCTGGTATTTATCCTTCCAGGCTTTTTACCTAGCAATTATATGCATACGTATGCACATGAACCTTTTTCATGTGCTATCTGCCCAGACTTAAAGAAGTACCAGGCACATAGTAGGTATATTATATCTATTCATATTATAACTATATGAGTCACAAAACAATCATCTAGACTTATAACACTAATATATTATCTATTAAAACTATTTAAATAAATGTTTTTTTTAGAGCGTTAAGAACGTCTCAATCAAATTTGTCATATAATCACCTTATTTTAGGTTTCCAATACAAAGAAAGGTCATGAAAAAATATTTATTTTTTAATAATGAAACTCGATTTTGCTACTATTTCTTTACTTTTCTCCCATTATGAGATTTGCACATTTTATAAGTCAGAATAGGAAATTTCTGCCTGTTCAACTTTTCCAATATATGAGTTTTCATTTTTCGATCTGAATAATTGAATCCATATTCATCAATAACCCTTTCCACCTCAGGAACTTGTGAGAAAAACGGATGGCAGACATATCTTGAGAATATTGAATCACAGTGAACCAGATTTCATATATGATGAATAAATGAATGGAAATAGAAAGTTCAAATAGGTAATCTTTGAATCTTCAGATAGTGTAGTTATAACATATGCAATTTTCAGTAAAAATGCGATAAAGTTTGCGTTAGGGTTTATCTAAATACAAAATTCTCACTTTAAAATTTTATCATTTTAGCTCCAATTCTATAGAGAACTTCCATAGGATTCAGTAAAAAAACCAACAAACAAAAAACAAAAAACAACTAACTTCTTTTTTCACCATAGAAACTTGTTTATTTGCAATGTAGGAACAGTATTTATTTCTTTTCGTTTTCATCAATATTTATAGCAATATGTACTAACTTTGACTGAGAGGCAGTCATCTCATTTTTATTATTCTTTGAATTTCCAGGAAGTCAATTAAGGGCTTTTGAGCAATTATAATAACCTGTTACATTCATAAATTGTTATATAATATGAAACTACTATGTTCTGTTCTTGCAATAAAAAAAGAGAGAGGAAAGGGGAGAAGGTGGTGAGAAAGGTAGCAAGGAAGGAATGAAGGGAGGAAGAGGAGACAGGATGGAGACTTATTTAATGAGAATTAGGCAACAGAAGTAATTAATTTTTAACAATCCCAACACTGGTAATATTCTATAAATTGAGAGTATCAGAAATAAGTACTTGAGTGCACATTTTTTTTTTCCCTCAGGGAATTGCTAGCATTTCATCATTTTGCACAAGAAGCAGTTCAAATTTAACTATTTTTTTTTTGGGGGGGGGGGGAGGAGTGCCCTTATTGTGACTTTCACTGATGTCACTAAATCCACTTGATAGTAATATGATAATCTGACAGTCTCTTCTGAGGGTTACTAAAGGCCTTATGCTCAATGGAGGTGGGCCATGAATAAATTTTACCAATGACGTGTCAAAGGAGACATATTAGGACACAGTAGGGATTTTTCCATGAAGCTAGCTAGATCTACTTAATGTAAAAGAGGTGACTGTTATCTGCTCCTGTACATTTTCAATTTTGTATCTGATGATATTTTATTATTTTGATAACATTACCTGTCAAAACAAATAATGATAAACCTGCACTGGTTCTCATAATTCTTTTTAAAAAGTATAGCTTGTGATATTCAAAAGTCTTTAAGATGATGATTTGCATTAGTAAAATATGAAGACAAAACTATATTGCATTTCCATTTTATCTCAGTCACATATCTAGTATGAGGCACATTGTATTTGAATAAGTTTATTCAGCCATTCTCATTCTAAAGATTTTACTCAATTATACAAGGTTCATTTTCAATACAGTAATGAAAGTAAAAGGGAGAAATTGACCTCGATGTAATTTGATTCTTCTCATTAGTGCAAACTCACAATATTATTGGTATATTGAGCATTATTCATTAGCTAGGTGGTTCATATATTATGGGTGCAGATTTGAATTGATGTGAGAGGAAAAGAAAAGGTAACTTTATAAAAAAGAACATTAAGTAATATCCATGGGAAATAAAACATTGAAAAGAATTCATAAAATATATCTTAGATTTCTCTAAAATATTTATTTCCTACATTTCTTTCATTGTTATTGTTAAATCTTCCTATTGATTATCTGGGCTGAATAATAAAATCAACTTGGAAAACATGAGTCAGTAAAGCTTAAACAGTACACCAATGAGCTTCGCAGTCAGCTATACCTAATTGTTCCTAGATTTTGACTTCTTTAAGCCTCATTTTGCTCATGTGTATTTTTTCAAAAGGGATTTTACTAAGGAACTATTTGGGGATCTAATGAAAATTATATTACTTTTAATCAGGGAAGGTATGTATACATGTATAAAGTATATGACCCATTAAATTTTCACAAGTATATAATTTAGCTTTTGACAATAAATTTCAGTTATGTATATTGAAAATTATATCACACACACACCCACTCTTATGCTTATTTAGCATCTCAAATTTGAGATACCTAAAATTGAACTCTAGATTTCCATTCCCTTTCAATATGCTCTTCTTGTAACCTTAAAATTTTCTGAAAATTATAACTTGCTCAAGCACAATTGTTGTTTGGCATTCTCATTAGCTGATCTTGCTGGAATTATCTTCAAAATGTACTCAGAATCACATTCTTTTCATTACTTTTTTATATTAGGGAAGTTGTTGTTACAGAAAAATCATGCATGAAAAAGGGTTCCTATATATTATCCTATTATTAATAACTTGTTTTTTTGTAGTTCAGTTGTTACAATTGATGAAAGCACATTTTTATAATAATAATATTAACTCTAGACCATGGTTTAACTTAGGGTTCACTGTTTGTGAAGTGCAGTTCCATTGAGATTTTTACTTTTTAAATTCTGGTAGCATATATACAGCCTAAATTTTTCTGCTTTTAACCACTTAAGTTCACAAGAGTGTGCTACCACCATCACTATCCATTATAAAAGGGTCCATTGACCCAAAGAGAACTCTACACATATTGAATCTTTTTTTAAAAAGATTTATTTATTTCTCTCCACTCCCACCCCCGTCCCCACCCCAGTTGTCTGTTCTCTGTGTCTATTTGCTGCATCTTATTTCTTTGTCCACTTCTGTTGTTGTCAGCGGCACTGGAATCTGTGTTTCTTTTTGTTGCGTCATCTTGCCGCATCAGCTCTCTGTGTGTGTGGCGCCATTCCTGGGCAGGCTGCACTTTCTTTCGCGCTGGGCGGCTCTCCTTACGGGGTGCACTCCTTGCACGGGGGGCTCCCCTACGCTGGGGACACCCGTGCGTGGCAGGGCACTCCTTGCACGCATCAGCACGGTTTGTGGGCCAGCTTCACATGGGTCAAGGAGGCCCAGGGTTTGAACCATGGAATTCCCATGTGGTAGACAGTCGCACTAACCCCTGGGCCAAGTCCGCTGCCTACATATTGAATCTTAACTCCCTACTCCTTACCCCCATCCCATCTCCTGGTAACCTATATTTTCCATACTCACTCTATGAGCTTTCCTATCTTAATTATTTCCTATTAGTGAGATTATACAATTTTTGTCCTTTTCTCTGGCATATTTCACGCAACATGATGTCTTCAAGTTATATCCATGCTGTCACATGTATTGAATGTCATTTTTTTATGGCTGAATAATATTCCATTTTGAATAATTAACACATTTTGTTTATTCTCCTTTATCTGTTGATGGCAATCTTTTGTCCATTATGAATAATGTTACTATGAACACTGGCCTGCAAATTTCTGTTTTAGCCTTGCTTTCACTTTCTTTGAGTATACACCTAGAAATGGTATTGCCAGGTCATATAGCAATTCTATATTTAACTTATTGAGGAACTATCAAGCTGTTTTCCACAGTGGCTACAGCATTTTACATTCCCACCAGCAATGAACAAGTGTTCCAATTTCTCTACATCCTTTCCAACACTTAATAGTTTTGCTGTTTTTAAAATAGTAACCATTATCTTCTTTGGAGAGATGTCTATTCAAGTTTTTTACCTATTTATTAATTGGTTTGTTTTGTCTTTTTGTTGTAAATTGAAGGATTTCTTTATATATTCTGGATATAAACGTTGATCAGATATGTGGCTTCCAAATATTTTCTCCCATCTGTACGTTGTCATTTTGCTCTCATGATAACATACTTCAAGGTACAAAAGATATTAATTTTAATGAGGTCCCATTTATCTATCATTTTCTTTGTTGCTTGTGCTTTGGGTATATAGTCTAAGAAACCATTGCCTAACACAAGTTCCTTCGAGTAATGTTAGTTCCATTTAAGTTCATAATTGATAGTTCTGGCCCTTATATGTAGGTCTTTGTTCCATTTTAAGTTGATTTTCGTATATGGGTGAGGTAGGGTTCCATCTTCTTTCTTTTGCACGTGGAGATCAGTTTTCCATTTTTTGAAGAGACTATTATTTTCCAATTGAGTGGCATTTGTCTCCTTGTCAAACATAAGTTTAATTTCTGAACTCTCAATTCAATTCCATTTTCCTGTATTTCTGTGTTTGTGCCAATACCATGTTCTTTTGATTAATGTGGATTTGTAATAAGCAAAGATCGGGAAGTGTGAGTACTCCAAAGTTGTTCCTTTCTTGCACGATGTCTTTGGCTATTTGGGCCCCTTGTCCTCCCATATAAATTTAGTGATTGGCATTTCTATTTGTGCATTCTGATTGGCACTGTGTTGAATCTGTAAATCACTCAGGATAGAATAGACATCTGAACAATATTTAATCTTTGAATCCAGGAACACAGAATGTCCTTACATTTATTTAAGTTTGATTTCCTTTAGCAATTCTTTAAATATGCAAATCCTTTACATCTTTGGTTAGATTTATTCATTATATTTAACTCTTCTAATTGCTATTGTGTGTGGAATTTTTTTCTTTATTTCTTCTTCCAATTGTTCATTACTAGTCTATGGAAACACTGCTAATTTTTGGGTGTTAATTATGTACCTCACTAATTTGCTGAATTCATTTATGAGATCTAGGAGTTTTCTTGTGGATTTTTCAGAATTTTCTGTATATAGAATCATGCCATCTATAAATAGGAAAAGTTTTACTTCTGTTTTTTGCCTAACTGCCCTACCAAGTACTGCAAGTACAAGGCTGAATAACAGTGGTGATAGGGGGAATCCTTGTCTTGTTCCTGGTACTAGAGGGAAAGTTTTCAGTCTTTCACCATGGAGTGTGATGCTAGCTCTGGGTTTTTATCTACACCTTTAACTATGTTGACTAAATTTCCTTTTATAGCTAGTTTTCTAAGTGTTAACCAAGAAAGTGTGCTGGATTTTGTCAAATGTTTTTTCTTCATCCATTTAGATGATAATTTTTTTCTCAATTTGTAAATGTGGTGTATTACATTAATTGATTTTCTTATGTTGCACTACCCTTGCATACCTGGGATAAATAACACTTGATCATGGCATATAATTCTTTTAATGTGCTGTTGGATTTAGTTTACCAGCATTTTGTTGTGGATTTTTGTAACTGTACTCATAAGAGGTGTTTGTGTGCAATTTTCCTTTCTTGTACTCTCTTTATCTGGCTTTTGTGTGAAGATAATGTTGCCCTCATTGAAGGAATTAGGGAGTGCTCCATCCTCTACAACTGTTTGGAAGAGTATGAGCAGGATTGGTGTTAATTCTTCTTGGAACATTTAGTAAAATATCCCTTTGAATCCATCTCATCCTGGACTTTTCTTTGCTGGGAGGTTTTTGATTACTGATTCAAATTCTTTACTAGTTATTGGTTTGTTAAGACTGTTTATTTCTTCTTGATTCAGTGTAAGTAGTTTGTGTGTTTACATTTAGCACTAGCAGAAGAAATGGAGTTATAAACCAAAAAAATCCAATATAACAGTACTGGCATTTATAATTACCTGAATGGCTACCTTTACAGGAGGTCTTTCTATTCTTGTGTCACTTTCAACCACCTCTAGTGTCCTTTCCCTTTAGTCTGAACAGCTCCTTCTAGCATTTCTTGTAGGGCTGGTCTAGTGTTGATGCAAACCCTCTGCTTTTGTTTATTTGGGGATATCTTATTTTATCCATCATTTCTGAGGGAAGGTCTTTCTAGATATAAAATTCTTAGTTGGTATTTGTATCATTTTTAGCACTGTAAGTACTTCTACCCACTAAGTCTTACCTTTATTGTTTCTCACAAGAAATCAACACTGAATCTATACGGGACTACCTTGTACATAGCACATTGCTTTTCTCTTGCAGCTATCAGAACTCTCTCCTCATGCTTTGGATTTGACAATTTGATCAGTATATATAACAGGGAATATTTTTCTTCAAGTGTATCCTGTTGTGTCCTCTGGTTTTCTTGAATGTACATATGCATATCTTTTGATAAGTTTGGGAAGCTTTCTGTCATTATTTCTTTGGATATTCCTCCTGCTCCTTTTTTCCTTTTCCTTCTGGGATGCCTATATGCATTTATTGGTATCATTGTTTTCCTAACATCCTTTAGTTCTTTCTACATATTTTCTTTCATCTCCCTAAGCATACTAAAGGTCATTTTTTAAAAGTCTTTAGTATATTAAAAGTCTGGTGTCCTTCATTGATGTTTCTGGATTTTTCTCTTCTTCCTTTATATGTGCCATCATTTACTGTTTCTTTGTTTGTCTTGTAATCTTTTGTTGCACACTATACATTTTAATAGTTTAAAATGTTAACTTTAAGATTTATTCCTTGAGATGTATGTTTCTTAATTTTGTATCCAGCTAGTGATATGTATGAGATTATACTGAGTGTCAGGAACTAACAAAATCAAGCAAATCTAAGCAGAAAATATCTGTCACCTTCTTTGCAAATTGGTTTTGCATGGACTAGTACTCTCCATCAGAGTTCAGACCACCTGTCTGTAAAGTCAACCTGTCTTTTCTGGGCCTGTGTCTTATCCTAAGCTTGTGCTTGCTAGTGGCCTTACTAGTTCTCATGTTTACAGGAGATTGAATGTACCCTCTGCTTCTAAGACACAGACCTTCTCCTTCTTCTGGGTGTTCTACTACCTTAGAGTAGGCAACACATCTACTTTTAATATCCTTCTAACATCATCTTCCAAATGATGCATTGGTTTCTAATTCCTTATGTAACAAGATACCACAAAATTATTGAAGCAACCACTTATTTCTCTAAAAATAATTTATACCCAAATATGGCTAATGAATATAGTGATTCTGAAATGTATAAGCACTTGTTAATATAAATTAATGTTTGCATATTTTATCTAATTCGGTTTTGAATACTTGCTTTTTTCGTTTTTTTTTGAGTGTTAACCCAAATGTATTTAAAGAGGCATTTTTTTTTAAAAAGAACATGATGTTGAATAATTAAAATTATTAAAGATGTTTATATTTTCATCATTAACTATCTAAAATGAAATAAATTGCATTCTCATCATTATAAGTACAGTATTGGCTAAAACAAACTAGATCTTTATGTGACCCAATGTTAATAATGATTTCATAATACAATATTTTTCAATGAAAGTGTTTGTGTGGTTAAAAGTCATAGAATTAGAGATATGTAAAATACATTTCTATTAAAAGCATTCCAAAGAGGAAGAATGGGATATTATTTAATAAGCAGAAGGAGAGAAATATACTTTGTAAGATTTGGGCTAAGGATCTAAGTGAAGAATGAATCAGTTCTAAATTGATTGCTGTTACAAGGCAGCTTAAGAGAAGCAAGTATTAATTGGAATTGGATGCTATCATGAGGCATTAGTGTCCTAGAAGCTGGTTTTCCTCAGAAACAAGTAAGAATAGCAAAGTGGTCTGAGAATGCCATTGGAAAGAAAGTAGTAGTCACTCAAAGTGAGATTGTTATGGATCCAAGATGGTGAATTAGGGAAAGGCAGGATGCATTTCTCCTCCAGAAACTATGAGAAGATTGGCAGAAGGGAAGCCTTGGGACTGCAGGGGCAGTCAGAGAGGGCAGCTGGAGAGGGGGGACTTAGATGGCTGAGGGACAGGGAAGCCATGGGACATAAGGCAGGCAAGCCAGCATCCAGCATCCAGCTGACTCAGCTGGAGAGGGAAGCTGGGAAGTATTTTCATTAGAAGACTGGTGCTCAGGCATCTCTGAGTGCAGAAAAACACAGGGTGACCATGGATGCATCCCAGTGCTCTACAGGCTTTCAAGGTAGGGGGACCTGCAGGGTAAGCATGTGGAAATGGGCACCCAGACAGCTCAGAGGGAGACAGGTATAGTGGGGAGGTGAAATAGGGCAGGCAGATCAGATCTCAGCAGGTTCTGGGAAAAGGAGCTATACAAGCTGTCACTGAAGGGCTCCAAGAAGAAGGGAGGGGGGAACTGATCAGGCAGGCAGTCACACCCACCTGCCCTGGGAAAGAAAGGAACAGGGCCAGTGAGGGGGTGGGCTGACAGGTACCCAACAGCTTGGGTGAGAGGGGAGCAGGCGAGCTCTCAGATACCCAAGGAACCTGAGGGAAAGGGGGACAAGGAAAGACAGACAGAGAGCTGTCAGATGCTCAAAAGACAAGAGCAAAAGGAGAAGTGAGAGAGGCAGATGGTGGCGAGCTATCAGATGCCCAACCAGTTTGAGGGAAAGGGACAACTACAAGGATATAGGATAAGTAGAACCAAGTGTGAAAGAGGAGGCTTAATACAAAACAATATGAATTAAACCTTAGAGTAAAAAGAGAAGCTAAACAACTGAATAAACCCATCAAGATGCGTAGACACCAACAAAAAATCACAAGCCATACTAAGAAACAGGAAGACATGCCCAGCCCAAGGAACAAACTAAAAAGCAGGAGGAGATGCAGAATGTGGAACATCTCATAAAGGATGTCCAAGCAAATATCGTGAGTCAATTTAATTAAGTGATGGAAGAGATAAAGGATATAAAGAAGACACTCAGGGAATATACAGAAGAAATCATAAACATACATAAAAAGCTAACAGTTCTCAGCCACATACCTACAAACCCAATAGTTCTCCTGTTCCTGCGGTGGAAAATATTTTTTAGCAAATATGTCAGGGAGGGTCACTATTGTAAGGTGTTGGTGGTGGGGAAATATGTGGGAAAGCATGCACCTTGGGCAGACTTCTATGGAATACGAATGCATTCATTTTGGCATAGGGTGTTAACTCTGTGGATAGAGACACAAAACAAAACAGAAAATATTTAACTTCTATCCTGAGGAATCCTGTGACATTTTCAAATAGAAGCACCTAAAAAGTAAACAGACCAGGATGTCAAGCCCTCAATATTAATGCATGTAACTATGAACCTTATTGTTCAAAAATTGAAACATACTGGTTGCCACAGGTGCTGAGGAGAGAAAGAGAGAGAGGGAAGAATGGCTGGAACATAGGGCACTGGAATTGTTCTGCATGATATTGCAATGACATATATGGGCCATTATATATTTTGAAAGAATGTGTAAAAGTATACAGTGCAAAAGTTAAACCATAATGTAACTCATTGACCATGGTTAGCAGCAATGCGTTGATATTTGTTCATAGTTGTAACAAATGAACCATACTCATGGAGGAGGCTTTTGGTAGGGGACATGAAGGGGAAAGGAGTGGGTTATGTGAGAATCCCTTATATTTTCTCTGCGACTTTTGTATAACCTAAAATTTTTGGAAAATGAAGTTGAAAAAAAGTAAGACACTGGGGTAACATACAAAGAAATATACGTAAAAGATAACACCTTTTATAGTGATGAAAGTCATAATGCCAAAAATATTTAATAGTGTGTTAGTCAGTTAGATGGGTGCTGATACAAAATACCAGAAATCAGTTGGTTTTCATAAAGGGTATTTATTTGGGGTAGAAGTTTACAGTTACCAGGCCATAAAATGTAAGTTACTTCTACATCTCAAAAATGAAAAGACAAACAACCCATTTTAAAAATAGCCAAAAGATTTGAACAGACACTTATTCAAACAGGAAATACAAATGGCTAACAAAGCACATGTAAAGATGTTCATCATCACTAACTATTAGGGAAATGCAAATCAAAATTACAATGAGATATAATCTTACCCTTATTAGACTGGCTTCTATTAAAAATCAGAAAACTACAAGTGTTGGAAAGGATGTGGACATATGGAAACATTCATACACTGTTAGGGGGGATGTAGAATGTGACAGCATTGTGGAGAACAGTTTGATGGTTCCTCAGAATGCTGACTATACAATTGCCATACAATCCTGCAATCCCATTATTATGTATGTACTCAGAAGATCTGAAAGCAGGGACACAAACAGATATATGCACACCAATGTTCATAGTGGCAATATTCACTATTGTGAAAAACTGAAAGAAACGCAAATGTCTATCAACAAATGAATGCATAAGCAAATTGTTGTGTATAAATGGAATATTATGCAGTGGTAAGAAGAAATCAAGTTCTGAAACATATGACAACATGGATGAACCTGAAGGACATCTCAGAAGAGTTGAGGCTAACACCTACTCTCAGGATCATCAGACTTGCCCAAGAAAACTAACAAAAGGATGAAGATGGATAAGTTCCATCCCCAAAGACAGAAAGTGTCTACAACTGCAAGTAAGATGGTTCCTGCCATCTTCCCCATAAGATCTAAAGTCACTCTCAACCTGAGGCAGAGCAGGCATCACCATCCCAAAATCCTCAAGGTTGAAGAATGAACAAACACGAGGGAAATGCATCCATGGGCCAAGGTCAACTTATTAATATCATAGTAATAGAAGAACATGTAACATTGTTACAAAGATAGTGGCTACAGAGATTCTGAGAAGGGAAGGGAATAATAGGTGGAACACAGGACACTTTTCGGGCATTGGAATTAAGTGTAAAACACAATGTAAAGCGTACACCTTGGTTAGATGCAATATTTCAATATGTATTCATTAATTGTAATGAATGTACCACACAATTGTAAAATGTTATTAATCGGGGAAGATGTGGGAAGGAGAGAGGGAATCCCTTGTACTTTCAATGTAATTTTTCTGTAATCTCAATCTTCTTTAAAAATAAAGCTTCTTATATTTGAAAAGTGGGATTGTTATGGCATTTTACAAATGCTGCATGACCCTTCAATCCTGATTTATTGAAAAGATCCATGCTTCTTTTTTATTGCATACATTGTCTGTCAGGTATGTTCTTTTCCACATTTACCCATCTATTATGGCTTAATTAATGTCTACTAGTCCATTTAGATTAAATTGAGTCATTACTACCTCTCAAAAATCTTCCATAACCTATTGTAATGGATTAAACACGTCTACTCATACACTGCTCCAACCCAACTCCTACAGCTCATGGGTTTGGGCCATCACAAGTCCAAAGAATGCACACGGCACTGAGTTAGACACAAGCTTTATTTTTATTTACAGAAAGGAGAAAGTCTGGTGGTGGTGGATGAGAAAGAGATGGGAAAGTGAGGGGTGATATGAGGGGCTTCAGAACAATGACATTCCTTAAGATTTGAGACCAGAGTTGCTGCCAGGCACATGTGGGGTCTGGTGATGTTATCACAAGAATGAAGTTTTACCATTCCGAGCGCATTAGGATTCACAATATCATCTATACATCCTTTCCCATTTGGGCAAGGTTGTTAAACTTTAACTTATGTCTAGTCAAGGAGGCAGCTACCTGCTGAGGGCATATAGGGAGCCTGGGCCCTGGGTCCCCACAACTCGCCCCCATGCAGCAACCTACAATGACCATAGGACAAGCATTGCTTTCACATGCTACAGCAACAATATAAAAGATAACAGAATAATAGGACTCCTACACCAAAAATTAGTAGACCTGTTGCCAGGACCAAGAAAGGGAATTAAACATATAAGGGTTCAATAGTAAATAGTAATTTAATAATGTACTGTGTGTGCCCTTGCATATGATTTAGAGTTTGTGAAATATTACAGGAGTGATGAGGAATAAATACACAACATTGAACATTAATGAGGGCACAGGTTCCACCTTGTGCCATAGTAAGAATATCTAAAGCCATGCAATTTTGTAAAACTACCTTTCATAGTTGGATAGTTTCTTCCTTTAGTAAGGAAATGTCTATTTCAGTCATTAAGGGCTTGAGCAGTGTGATTGGCTAAAGCGTTATGTATTTTTCAGTGACAATTGCAGAACACCCTAGCACAAAAATGGTCAATGGGTCTAACCACCAGGTGATGTGCTTTACTCTGTATCTAGCCTTGATAATTTCCCAATTACTAGCAGTATGGGGTAATGAGTCATGTTGGGTGGCAGAGATATAAGGCCAGTATGGTCTTACAGCTATCTGTTTTGACTGCAATTCCATAGGCATCCTTTCAGAGAGAGGTAGGTCCCAGCAAATGAGTGGCAAGAGGTCTGCCATTGGAAAAGACTAATGTTTTCTAGTTTGACATCAAAATTACCCAACTCAGGGGTATAGTCACCACCTTACTGATTTCCTCTTGACATTCCATGCTGACAGGGGTAATGAGATAGGGTGACAGACTCAGTCACTAACCATCCTAAACCACCATATACCATTGTGATGGTTAGGCTAATGTGTCAGTTCAGCCAGATAAATGTGCTCAACGTTTTGGTCAAGAAAGCACTGGGTTACTTGTAATATAAAGACATTATGGACTTCAGTGATCAGTGAGTTTACTGCATAGATGACTGATTACATCTACGGTCTACCAAGGAGGTTGCCATCAGCAATGAATGATGTTTTATCTAATCATTGAATGTTCTAAATGGAGAAATTATTTCAGCATTCAGAGAGATTTTTCCAGCTTGACTTCAAACAGCCAATGTCTCCTGGAAACCCATCAAGGACATTTATTGGAATCCCTAATTTGCAGAATTTGGATTTCTGCATCCCCATGGTCATGTGGATACACAGAAGAAGATACATAAGAAAAGAGGAAGGGAACTCCATAGATATATCCATAGACATAGACATGGAAGAGAATCCTGCAGCCCCAGGAAGAGATATGAGCTGTTCACCTGATAGTTTACAGCTGACCTTGTGAAGAGAACAGAGCAGCTGAACTCTAGGCCAGCCTACAGCTGATATTGGAAGCAGCTTGGAGCCTTAAGAGGATATGAGGAAGGCTGAACCCTTGCAGATATGGCCTGCCATCTTGCATCAACATGTGGCAACAGACTTTGGGTGAGAAAATTCCTCTTATGATACCTTGAGTTGGACTCTTTAGGGCCTTGTAACTGCAAGATTTTACCACAGATAAATACCCTTTATAAAAACCAACAGATTCCTTGTACTTTGTATCAGCACCCCTTTGGCTGCCTATTATCACAGCATTTCCTAATATAGGCCTGCACTTATTCACCTGTTCCTTACAAGGGAAAAATTATAATTGCAAGTTTCCTTGAAGGACCTCAGCTAGATTTCTTTCTTAAATGAGAAGGTTTGTTCCAAACTTGTTGATGGATCATATTTTGCCATACCAGCAAGGTGTTCCATGCTGTCCAATTTTCAGAAGTTATGAGTCCAAGGAAAATCGGTAACATCCAATGATGCTAAGCCTGTGCAAATCCAACCCTGGGTTCAATTATGGGTTACTGCCAAAGCCCACTGTAGAAAGGTTTTGCCTAGGGCCCTACAGGCAAAAAGAAAGATGTTTAGGGGGAAAACTAAGGGGCAGATCATGCTGGTCTAACCATATACAACATTTCCATTAGCAGATAACAAAGTACAAGGTAGGGGAGTCTTATGAGGAGGCTTCCAATACTATACAATTTCCACTTTTAAATTCTCTTGAGTTTTCTAGGGTGAAATCAAAAACTAGTTTAGGCATAAAGAAGGTTAACACAGACACACATAGGACCCCAGTTGGATTCAGAGAATGGATTATGAATAAAGATTTTTATTGGCTTTTTTAATATAAACTGTGGTCTTATAACAATGTTTTGGGTGATTCCTAGTCCCTATGAGCTTAAGATTTCCAACCAGTGAAGCTGCATAGGCCAGTACTCTGGCCAAAGAACCTTATTTTCCCCAGTTTGTATAGTTTGAGGCACAGGCAACAACAGATTAGTATTACTTCCCCTTTTAGGCTGTAGGATGACTGGCTCTTTAGCTTGTATTCTCAATGCTTACATTGGTCCTGTGGTTAACATTTCAACTGGAGTAGAGGCCTCAGCCCAGGACACTAAACTTAAACTGGTCAAGGCTGGATACATCTACTTAGTCCACTGTGGTAAAGATCCCTTATTGCCTTTTATTTGTTCCTTTAAAAGGCCATTCATCCTTTCTATAAGGCCTGCACCAGTGGGGCTATAGGGTGAATGGAAATTCCAAGCATTATCTTGGTCAATTGCCTGAGACTGCATGAGGTCACCAGTAAATGGAGTTCCTTGGTCACTATCAATTTGGGCTGGCACTGCATATAGGGCATTTACATTTTCTAGACAGCAAATAGTAGCCCACTGGTTGTTGTTTCCTACTGGAAAGGTCAACGAAAGTCCCATGGTGATGTCTGCAGAAGTGAAAGCATATCATGCCCCTTCCAAGAGAAGGAGGTAACTGATGTAATCCACTTGCCATCATATTAAAGGGTCTGTGCTTGGCCAGTGTGTCCCATCTGGTGAGGTAATTGCTGCAGTTGCCAGAGTGAGCATGACGGGCACTTGTGGATGATGTCCACGAGCTGTTGGCAAGTGACAGGCAGCTGGAACTGCCAGGCTGAGCACCAGCCGGTCTGGCGACCACATTGTCTGCTTTTCTTGTGGAGCCATTTCACCACTTCTCAGGTCCTAGTGATATAACTCTGGACCTTAGTGAGGGCATCTGCCTCAACATTCCTGAGGGAAGGGTATTAGAGGAGTGGGCAGGGACATGATAGATAGTTACCTGTTGCTCCTGGCAGATATCCCAGATGTCCTTCCATAGAGCTTTCCCTGACAGACTCATGACAGTCCCACTTTTCTTGTTTCCAAGTTGCCATCCAGGTGGGAAGACCTCTGTAGACTGCACAATTATTAGTACAAATTGTTAATGTTCTCCCAGGCTCATGTACTATAATCATCCACACAGCTCTTAATTTAGCCCATTGACTGCTTTGCATGGTATAGTAGTTGGATATTTTTTACGAATTCCAGAAACAGATATTGGAATATGTTTGCAAACTGATCTGTCAGAGGTTTCACTTTTACTTGATTAAATTATGGTTTGGGCTTTAGTCACATCAATAAGACGTTGAGTCCCCTTTATCTGGGTGGAACTCACAGTTAAAAGACATGGCAAAGGACAGAGTTGGAGTTTTGATGCTGGAGTTTTGCAGCCATCTTGCTGCAAAATATGGCAACAGACTTTGGTGAGAGAAGTAACTTATGTTTTATGACCTGATAACTGTAAGCTTCTACCCCAAATAAATACCCTTTATAAAAGCCAACAAATTTCAGGTATTTTGCATCAGCACCCCTTTGGCTGACTAATACCCATGGTATCTGTTTCCCACCAAAGAGTGTCAGTGCTGGACTTCACAGTCACAGCCACCCACATGGGAGGATGTCCACTAGCTGAATCATTCATGTACCATGCGTCCTTTGAAACTATTTCTATGCCTTCTTTAGTGGGCATTTCAATGACCACAATGGGGGTTATAAGTACAGCTGAAGAATCCTGCATGTAAGATACTGGGCCTAGGATTTCATGCCTTTCAGTACTTAAAGGGATGGTGTTGAAGACGCTTTGCTGCTATTGGTAAGCTTTTCACTTTGTTAAGGTACGTAATTGTGCACTGCCAGAGCAAGGTTTGTTTCCAGTATCTGCGATCCACCCCTGGATAGGGATGGCCATCTTCAGAATAACCAGAGAATATTGGGTTAAACCTTCCACTTGCAACAAAGCATTGTATACTGCACACAACTACTTTTCTAAGGGGCTATATTATAATTCAGCCCCTTCCATAATTGGGACAAAAATCCAAGGGATACTCATTTAGAATGTTGCCTTTGCCACAAACCCCACCAAAGCCAACATTGGTGCTGGCCACCTCCAGTTCACAGGGTAAATCAGGGTCCACTCTCCTTAGTGCTTTAGTCTGGGCTATTGCCCTCTTTGCTCCTTCAAAAGCAGCCTAGTGCTAGTCCTCTTACTCCTATGTGCAACCTTTCCTGATTTATGCATACAATGATTTTAATATTTGAGCTAAATGAGGTAATGAATGGTCTCCAGTACACCAACAACCCTAGAAAAGCCATACTTTTGGAGTTTGTGGTATGGGGAAGCATTGTACTTTTTCAAGTATAGCAAAAGGTATAGCTTTTGTCTTACCAACCAAACAATACCCAAGAATTTTACAGAGCAGCCAGGGTCTTGCAGATTGTCCTAACTGATTGCCCATCCCCAGCTTTCAAGATGAGATACCATTGTCTCTGATGTTTCTTTTAATTCTCAAAGAAAATTCCTCATTAACAGATATCATCAATATAATGAAATAGGGTTACAGCCATAGGTTTCTTCCACATGGCCAGATCCTTTGCCAAGAGTCCATGACAGATGGTTGGACTATGCACATAGCCTTGGGGAAGAACTGGAAAAGTCCATTGTTGACCTTCCCATGTGAAGGCTAATGCAGGCTGACTTGACTTATCTAAGGAGGTCTAAAGAAAGCATTAGCAAGATCTAAAACAAAGTGATAGTGACATAACCTATACTAATTTCTTACAATAAACCAGCAATGTTTGATACTGCTGCATACAGTGGTTTTACTTTATTTAATTCTGATAAACTACTGTTATGCATTATGTTCCATCAGGCTTTCATAATGGCCATTCAGGATTATTGAAACGACTATGCAATTTTTAATTCTTTAATTCCATGCACTTTTAAATTCTGTAATTGTAGCAGTAATTTCCTAGTGCCACGCCCTGTAGGAGTTTGTACTCTTTGGTTGTCACAATTCTTCAGGGTGAGCGCACCTTCACCAAGGACCATTTAGCTTGTCTCCTTAACACTGCCTTTATTATTCTGCATTGGAGGGAGAATTATCCTATGATGTCTGTAATGTAGCATTCTGGAGAGTGTGAACTCCTAAAATATATATGGGTATAAGAGAAATATACGCTGTATATCTTTGAGGAGGTAATTACCCAATTTATAAAACTAAATTTTGTTGCATAACAGGACTTGTTTTTCCCCTATAACCATCATTAGCTAGCACTGTGGAATCATGCTACATTGTTGTGAATTAAAGTATATTAAGCACCCACGACTACTAAGGCTATTACTCATTTTTAATTAGTATGGGGCCAAAAAATAGTTAACTCTACATGTGGCCTATGATCCCTGGATTCCCAGTTATTGTTCTTACCTAGGCACCTTGACCCCTTCCCTATGGTAGGGGGAAGGGTGCCTGCCAGGCTTCACTGGGGGAGCAGAAGGCTCCCAAGTTTGGGGTGGCAGCTTTCTTCCTATTTTCTCTTCTCCCTCAGCATTCTGAAGGGACAGTTTCCTAAATCTCTTATCCTTAGGGACCTTGCTCCAAAGTCTAACTAAAGTTTTGTTGGGCTGCCTATTAGTTCATTCTAGCTTGTTGTCCACTATAATAAGATCTTTCTACATTTTCTTTTGCCACAAACAATTAGGGTCATCATGTCCTTGGTCACTTTCCCGACCACCCAAACCCCAGCTTCATTTCTCCACAGCCTTTCTGATGCCCCTAAATCTATGATAGCCTGTGAAACTCATGACAGGTTACCCCACTTGGGGGCTCAGGACTGACACCAGAGGCCCATAATAATGAGTGGGAGCAGTATGTGGCACAGTATCTTTCACTCCTGCAGTAAAAGCTTTGGTGTCAGGCCCCATGAAATTGGCAGCATAAATGGCATGTTTCATTCTCAATCCCCATAAAATGTCTTATATTTCTTCCCTGGATTGCCAATGAGGGATGGCATGGAGTATATCCCCTCCATTAGAACGGAGAGTATTGCATCCACCAACCTGTCATACCAATAGTGACACTGTTTATGTTTCACTAGAAGCAGTATGTAAACACTGATGTAGGGAAGGGTGAGTGGTAATGGATGCCAATTTATTCATTTTCACCTCCAAGAGTACAACTCCCTCCACTCCAATGTCCCATAATCTTAGAAGCCAGTTAGGCAGGGAATCATAAATCTCTGCCTGTAGCTTTGGCCCAAATTGCCCAAGTCAGTAGCAGTATAGACCCTCAAGGTTATATGTAACTTTTGCTTGTGGGGGTGAGAAAAATTGGACCCCAAGGAGTTGGTCTTGCCTGCCTTCCACTTCTGTTATATTATAGGGCTCACACTTGGGGGTTCTCATCTTCTTTCTCTTTCCTTTCTTCCCCTTTCTCCTCATCTTAGATGAGTCCACAGGATCCCATGCCTTGGGATCCCGCCCAGGGGTGGAGAATATCCTCCAGACCTGAACCCAAGGCAACCTGAGGTCCCTACCTTGAGCATATCTACAAGCCAGGGTTTTTTAACTGATCAGCAACTTGGCATAGGCAATCATTTAAAAAATCTTTTATTTCTGCCTGTGGTAAGTACATATCCCTTTCTGACTTTAAATCTTCTTCTAAGAAATGCACAGAGGCCTTTGCCACTTTTTCTGCCTCGGTAGCCACTTGAAAGTCTACTAATAGAGGCCATGATAGAGCCACCAGTATCTGGCAGTCCCCCTTTTGTTTATTCAAGTCCAGCTGTACTGCTACCTATTATAGCATGGCCAGTATACCTGCCAGAGTTTTTAGGGCACCCTTGTACTCCCTCAGCAGCCCCCCTTGTGCAGGTGGGCAGCCACCCCTCGCCACATGGATGTTGTAGGCCAAACTGGGATTTCCTCCACCAATTCTCCTTTCCTTGAGCTCATGGCAGTTCTTTGGTCTCCTGACTCAGCAACTGCTCCAACCCAACTCCTGAAGGGCACGGGTGGGGCCACCACAAGACCAAAGAATGCCCCTGGCACAGAGTCAGACATAAGCTTTACTTGGACTTATGGACAGGAGAGAGTCTGTTGGTGGAAGTCTGGAGAGTGAAGGTAGCACTCCACAATGTGATGGGGAAATGAGGGTGATATAAGGGGTTTCAGAACAAAGACATTTCATAGGATATGAGAACAGAGTTCCTTCTAGGGTCCCATGACAGCATATATGGGGTCTGATAATATTATCACAGGAATGAAGTTTTACCACTCTGAAGGCATTATGCTTTACAATGCCATCTATATATCTTTTCCCCTTAAGGAGGGTTGTTAACCCTTAACTTTTGTCATGCAGGCAGCTATGTGCTGAGGACTTAGGGGAAGGCTGAGCCCTGGGTCCCCACACACACTCTCCAAAGGTTTTTTTTTTTTTTATAATTATCATCTATAAGTATGTCTTTTCCACTAGATAATGAAACAATATAAAGAAGGAACTTTGATATATCTTTAAACTTTTTTATCTCCTGCATTAAGACAGATGGTTAATAATGTTAGCTGAAAAGAATGAATGGATGTATGGATGAACAAATGAATGAATGGATAATTTCGTCATAATAACAGTTCCATGCCAACATGTTTCTCCCACTGTGATTGGGGGCTGTTTTGCTGTATTCAGAAATTGACACTGATTTTGAGAACATCACATTTCCACCAAGCTATCTAAAACTTTGCATAAAATGAGCATTCTAGCATTCATTTAGCAAGATGTGCAATTGTCACCCTGTATCCTTGAGTTCACAGCTTTTCTGTATTATTTTTAATTTTCTTCTGGCCCTTCAGTGTGTGGTTGTTCTACATTTGCTTGCCAATAATAATTTACTGGGCTTTCTTAAGTCATGAGGGCTTTACATTTACCCAATAAATCTTTAACAAACATTCTTTAGTGAAGGAGACCTGGCTGTAATCTATACAACCTTGTCTGAACTTGTTTATAACTTAGAGGTGATGTTTAGGAAACAGATTAGCAAATTTAATTAAATGCTTTTCAGGACTATCAGAAGTAGACTTTAGCAATATCATTAAGTATTCTTTGCTTTTCATTTTGCTACTGGACTATCAGTGGCAAGACTGTCTTCTTGAATCAAATTTCTAAGTATTTTCAATTTAATTATAATTTTCAGTGTTTCCTTTGGTAATAAATGTCAAATGATAACATTTAGTCACATGCAAAATAAATGTATAATAATATATTCTTTTATCTATTGGAATAATTAAATATAGAGGAATCCATGACTAGTCTCATTTTAAAAGATGAGGGTTACCTAAGAAATGCATTCTTAGTTTGTTCAGAAGATAATGAGAGGTGGTACTTAATTTAAGACATTTTTCAGCATGTACCATTCACTATACATGATTACTATAGTGATACCTCAAATGGAATATGTGAATAGAATTAAATTAATTCAGGTATTGAGAATTTATTTTCTAAAGTCTATATAACAAAGGCTGTTATGCCAGAATATGTAATATCAAAACGTACGTCATAAATATCCAACTATTGAATATCCAAAATCTAAACTATGAGCTGATGCCACTTTTCTTTTTATCAAGGATTTTTTGTTTACTCTGAGGGGTAATGTTCCTTGTTTATGTGCATCATTTTACTACATGATTGTACTTGATAACTTACATCATGTTGCTCTCATTCATTTGACTTTATTGGAAAATCTTTTTCAATAGGAGCAAACATTTTCATGATATTATGGACATTTTCCAGGTTAAGATAGTAAATGCTCTCTCTTTGAGTCTGATTTCCATAATTTTCCCAGATGAAGAACATTGAGTTTTGTCCGTTAATACCTACAACAGATCAATTCCTTGGACTCAGTTTCAAATAGAGAGAGGAACTTACCAGTTTTTTTGTTTTTTGTTTTCTGCACAAAAAAGCAAAGAGACTGAAACAACAGTGACGTTCTTGCAGCAATTTACAACTAAATCAAACTTTGCTAATTGTAAATGTCATGTTATGTGAAAAGACTATGATACTTTTCCCCCATATGTGAATACTGGATTTTGATTTACTAATGTGTAATCTTTGAAAATTGTAAGATATATCTGAAAATCAGTTTCTTCATTTAGATACTAAAAATAATATTGACTCCATTGCAGAACTGCTGTGAGCATTATGAGGAATGTAAATGAAGGGGCTGACATTGGTAAGAAACATATAAATGATATCTATTATAAAAGTTATCTTCGGTTTTGAAGAAATGCAATTTATAGGTAGATTTCTTTTCTTAAGGCTTCCCTGAAATTTAATATAGGATTAATTTTCCATTCTGTATTCTCTTAGCATCTTGTGGAAACATCTCTTTTTAAGATCTATTATAATATACAGTCATACCTTTGCACTCAGCTGCTTTGAAACTTGTTGAATTTGGTGCTTGATGCATTTTGATGTGAAAATTGTTTCCTGGTACTCGTCATTTGCTTGGTACTTGATGCACAAGCTAGAACTTGTCAGGGTCAGTTGCCTCGTGACTTGCTACCCTTTCCAGCCGAAACAAAGGGTCATGGTTAATCACGTGGTAGCTCTTGCCTTGTGCGCATCCTATTGCAGTCTTATCTTAACTTCTGTGGTCATTTTGTACATTTTGCGTATTTTTTTCTCATTGTGGATCCTGAGAAAATGAGCAGTGATAGCAATGAGCAGAAAAGAAAATTACTTTGGATTACCATCGAGAAAAAAAAGAAATAATAGGTAAACAGGAGAGTGGTTTTCACATTACTGATCTTGCTAGGGAATATGGTATGCCTAGAACAATGGTCTCCACCAAGCTTAAGAATAAAGAAGCAGGAAAAAGGCTGATACTGCAAAAGGAGTTAAAATAGTAACAAAGCAGCATTCCCAAACATCCGGCAGTTAGTAATTTGTGTAAACAAAAAGCAGTTAGCAGGTGACAGTGTATAGGAAGCCACGATATATGAAAAAGTGGAAGTATTGCAGGCCTATCTTTGGGAAAACAAACTGGAACCGAGTGATGAAAGTATTGACATTTTTAAGGCCAGCCACAGCTGGCTTGATAATTTTATAGAGGGTGAGCAACCATAGTGTCTTGAGCATGGTGAGGCAGCGAGTGCTAATAAGAAGGCTGCTGATGAATTCATCAGTGAATTTCAAGACTACATAGGGGCTGACAATTTTATACCCACCAAGTGTTAACTGGAGATTTTTTTGGAAAAAAATGCCGAGTAGCACTTACCTATATCACAAAAGAGGAGAAGGCATTATCAGACCACAAACCAATGAAGAATAAGCTCTCTCTACTGTTGTGTTGGGAATGCTAGTGGGGACTTAAAACTCAAGCCTCTACTAGTCCATTATAGTGAAAACCTGTGCGTTTTCAAGAAGAAATATGGCATAAAAAGCAAATTCCATTTGATGTGGAGGACAAACACCAAAGCTTGTGTCACGAGGCAATTTTTCACTGAGTGGATAAATGGCTGGAGAAAGATTTGCCTCTGAAAGCAACCCTACTTTTGGACAATGTGCCTGCCCACTCTCCAGGCTTGGAGGATGACTTACTGGAGGAGTTCAGCTTCATCATTCTAAGGTTCCTGTCCCCCAACACTACTCCTCTCATCTAGCTCATGGACTGGCAAGTCCTTTCAAACTTCAAAAAGTTGTACACCAAGGTGCTTTTCCAGAGGTGCTTTGAGATCACCTCTCACACCCAGCAGACCCTCACAGAATTCTGGAAGGAGCATTGATAAGGCCTGGAACAAAGTGTTTTAAAGGACAATGAATTTGGCATGGAAGAATTTGTGGTCAGAAGCTGCAATTCTGAAAGACTTCGAAGGGTTTGAGACTGACCGAAGCATGCAAGTGCAGAGGGTATAGTTGTGCAGGATATTGTATCTTTGGACCAATCCATGGGTCTGGAGGCTGATGCTGCTGATGTTGAGGAGTTAGTGGAGGAACATTGCTTCCTTCAAGAAATCAATATGCACTTCCATGAAGCAGCCTAAAAGAAATTTTAGCCAGCTTTCAAAAATTTGAAGGAAACCATATTTCATTGTTATAATTCAATACAACTGTGATATTTATGAATTTTATTGTGATTTGTATGCTAATCTTTTAGTCAATAAGTGTTCTAGCCCAGTGGAAAACAAAAACAAAAACTGCATGCTGTATGGAACTTGCTAGACACATATAAGCTGATTTAATTTTAAAAGTATATTACAATTATAAGAGCTAGCAATATAAAATATGCAACAAAACAAATGCTTATCACCTTAGTTAAAAAATACATTGTGTACATTTAAATGAGAAAATTAGGCCATTTATTTTTAAAAGGGTGTTCAATATTCCTTTTGAATGTACTTGACTATTTTCAAGAAATAACTCTTGACAAATACCATAGCCTTAACAAAAATTGTAGCTAATATTTATCAGAATCCAACTATGTTTATGTCTTGTAACTTTTTTACATGTACAAACTCATTTAACACTCATAATAATCCTATGATGTAAATACTTTTGATGTCCTATTTACAGATGAGAAAACTGAGGTCCAAAGAAATTAAATAACTTGTCCTAGGTAATTTATTTGGTGAATAGTGAGGTTTCAGGTTTTTTAAAATAAGAAATGGATAAAGTTCTTTAATAAATTAAAATATATGGAAGAAATGCTGATTTATTTAAAACATAAAAGCATTAGATTGTTCTTAAGTCACAAGATCTTAATTGAATTATTAATATTCATAATAAAAATTACATTTCCACACATACAATCAAATGGTGATGTAACACCTAAATGACACTTTACATTAATAATCTAATTGTCATCTAAATAAGCATTGTTTTTGTGGCCAAGCAAATGTATTTGGTCAAGTAGATTTTCTATAGATCAAATTCATGAAAACAATGTTCAGTAACTATCTGAAAACAAAGCACTAATATAGCATTACCATAATCATAAAGAAATAAGATTAGCCCTAACTTAGTTTTGAATACTAATACTCTGTAGAGCAGACAGTTTGGAAAATGAAAAAATGTCTGGAGTTTGAAGCTACTTAAATCTTGTTTCTAGATAAGTATTTCTGATTTCAGCAACCTCTAGAAAGTAGATCTAATAAGACATAAAATACAGAAATTTGGGGAGGACCAAAAGGGCATGAAACTAACATCTTTAGCAGTTTATGACTGTATTAGTCAGCCACAAAGGAGCTGATACAAAGTACCAGAACTCTGTTGGCTTTAATAAAGAGTATTTAATTGGGGTAGAAACTTACCATTACCAGGTCATAAAGAGTCCAACTCAAGGAACTGTGAAAGGTACTTTCTTATCCATAGCCTGTTGCCATGTTTTGATGCAAAATGGCGGGCAATGTCTGCGAAGGTTCAGGCCTCCTCCTTCCTCTTAAATCTCCATGGTCGCAGCTTCAGACGTATTGAGCTTATCTCTCTCCCTGGGGTTCATCTGTTTCTGGACTCAACTGCTCTACCCTTTCCACAAGGCCAGCTGTAAACTATCAGGCGAATGGCTCAACTGGGCTCTCTCCCCAGTCTCCAGAATCAACTCTCTGTAATCTCCTTCTCCTTCTCCGTGTATTTTCTTCTGTCTTTTATTAAGTACCCATTTTATATAGCCCACAACTATAGGCTGGGGTCTCAAACCAAGTTGCCCTAATGCCTGGTCAAATAAAAGCCCTAATCTTGATTTAATAAAGTAAAAGTGAAACTTTGAGTCTAACACAATCTAGTATGCCCAGAGGAAGAGACCAGTTTACAAATACAATCCAATATCTATTTCTGAAATTCATAAAAATTACCAAACTGCCACAATGACATCTATCACATGTCTAATAAATGCTGTCCTCAATGTAAGTTGGGTCTAAAGAGTAAAGAAAACAGCTCTATTCATAAGGAAAGGAGACCAATTTTTTTGTCTTTATTTTTTTTATATTACATTAAAAAATATGGGGTCCCCATATACCCCCACCCCCCTCACCCCACTCCTCCCCCTATAGCAACAATCTCCTCCATCATCATGAGACATTCATTGCATTTGGTGAATAAATCTATGAGCACCGCTGCACATCATGGTCAATGGTCCATATCATAGCCCACACTCTCCCATGTTCCACCCAGTGAGAAGCCCAATTTTTTACAGGTATTCTCAACTTCTCCCTAACAACTTATCTTAAAATTAAAATTTAATTAGTTTCTATTACAATCAAGTCAGCATTTCATTCAAATAATGAATATCTCCTAAGATAAATTAATTGTCCAAAGACATAAAGAATTAAATACATGTACAATATTGTTTTGAAGTATATTGCAAATATTTTAATTACTCGGTCATTTACTATTAAAACAGTTGAAAAAAATAAGAAGAAATAAATTAAAATAATGTCCCATATCTCATTAACTTAACATAAACGAAGAAAGATCATGGTCTTAAACTCTAATAAAACTGGCTTCACTTTTGAAATTCCAGCACTCCTTAATGACAGGGAACAGACCTAGTCCATGAAAGTCTGGTCTTTTGAGCTCTGGACTGCATATTTGAGTTACAACTCATTTGGGGAGCTTCAGTAAATTGTTTGAACACCCTTTTCCTCCATCTTCTCACCTTGTAAACTGGGTATGATCAACCACATAAATTTTTGTGTGGATAACTGAAGTAATATACATGTGTGTGTATATATATATATATGTATGCAAATAGAAACCTCATAAAGAATCCCTTGCATAAAATAAAAACATCATGAATGCAAGTTATTATTAATTAGGCTTATATTGTTAATTTGCTTATTTTATCTATGTTTAGTTTTCCTATGTCTCATGAGCTTTGTGTACATATGGTGTTCTTTGATCAAAGGCTTGTTTTACATAAGGATTTCCAAATTCCACCACACATCTTGTTACAGAAGGGGAACAGAACGATTATTCAAGCAACACATATAATTATCTATCTACAATCTTTAAACTACTGGATTCACCATAATGAGAATATAAAAAATAAGTTTGACTCCAAGCAAGAGGATCCCATCCATCAGCCATATGGGTCTCAGTTACCCTCTCAGTTAGGGGTGGAGTGGGCATAATCATCCCAGAATTCTCAGGATTGGGGAATAAAATGCGGACTAGAGTGGACTTACTGGTATTCAACTATAGACTTATTGTTATTTTAGCAATGGAAGATATTATATCATTGATGTGGAGACAGTGGCCACTGGAGGTGCTGAACACAAGGAGGTGTAATATGGGGGCATTCTGGGGACTTGGAATTGTCCTGAATGACATTGCAATGACAGATACAGGCCTTTATATATCCTGCCATAACCTACAGAATGGAGTGAGAGAGAGTGTAAACTACAGTGTAAACTCTAATCCATGCTTAGTGGCTATGCTCCAAATGCATTCATTACCTGCAATAATGTACCACACTAATGAAAGAAGTTGTTAATGTGGGGAAGGGTGGGATGTGTGGGGAGTGGGGCATATAGGAATCCCTTATAATTGTTTGTATAACATTTTGTGTAATCTAAATATCTTTAAAAAATAAAATATATTAAAAAAATAAGTTTGACTTAAAGTTCCTATCCTCAAGGTACCAAGGGAAAACATGTATATGTAATAATTAAATAGCAGTTTGAGTATTTAGTAAAAAAAAATACAGACATGGTAAAACCTAATAAAAATAATTGGCTAATAACTTATATTAGAATAAGTGTTTTGTTTTCAGGTAGTGCAACTTCATATGGTTTGAGAATGTTTCAGTCTGCCAAAGGGCTGTTGAGGCAAAATATCATAAATGGACAGGCTTTTATAAAAGGGATTTATCTGGGGTAAAAGCTTACAGTTCCAAGACTGTGAAAAGTCCAAATTGAGGCACCATAAAAGGTGCCTTCTCCCTAAAGTCAGCTACTCTTGATACTATTGTCTGGGTACTTCACAAAGCAAGATGGCCACCAATATCTGTCTAGTCACAGCCTTCCCCTCCGGACTCACTGTCCCTCGGAACCCAGCACCCAGAGTTCAGCTGTGCACAACTAGTCATAGGGCTAGTCTCTTTCTGAGCCTCTGCTATCAGTCTCAGCTGCTCTAGTTTCTTTCTGAGTTCACCTGTAAGCTCTCAGACCTACATAATAGCAGGGCTCGACTCCTTATGAGTTTCTTGATGGGCACAGCCTCTTCAGGTTTCAAGGTTAAGTGATCCTATAATTCTCTCTTACACAGCAGGATGGAAAATGGCAGCTTCTTTTCCTGTGTTTGTGTGTCTGTTTTTAGTAGACCTACCAAGAGGGTGGAGACTCACCCTGAGTCCTGCCTTCCTGACATAATCCAAGTGAAAGGGTCTCATACCCACAGGAATGGATTAGTGCATAAGAATAAACTTTCTCTTTTTGGGGTTCATAAAATAACTTTAAACTGCCCAGAGAAAAATAAGCAAAGGTTCAATGACAATTTAGTCTCCAAATATCATGGAAAGAGGACTAAATTTTAGTTATTATAATATGGACTGGTTTTTGTCATGAATTTTCTTAATTCATCAAAAGTTTGTTCACCATTAGTAATGGAAGACCTGGAAGAAAAAAGTTCATGGAAAATGCTTGTGGCACGAATTTCAATAATAAACTTCAGTCTTGGCAAAATCTTTTGATTTCTTTGGAGCTCTTAAATCATGGGCTTACGTGATTTTAAACTTTTTTACTATTATCTTTCATTACTCTAATGGAGATCAATTAAAAGCCACTAAATTTAGAATCCTAAATAAATGAACAAAGATTCTCATGCTTTTAAGAACTTAGACTATAATTACACTTATAATATTACACTAAACTTATAACGTTTTCAATTAAAAAGGCAATCATATACATACCTGGAGAACAAAGAATTTCAGGTATGGTGCTATTGAAAAATCCCGTTCTGTATAACCACTTGGTAGATAAATTATTTTTAGTTTGGTGGATTAATCTCAAAGCTACATTTCTTAAAAATTTTCTAAGTGCCAAAGAAAGCCTAAGTAAACCCATTTGTTCTTCTTGTCTTATTTATAATTGGTTTACCTCCCATATACTTGGTCTCTCCCTATCTTCCTTTCCATGCCACACATTGGAGTAAGTTGTGATGAATAATTATTCAGACAAATGCATTTATAATACTGGAGTTTGAAGAATAATTTTTGGAATATATTAATTGTAAATTATAGTTTGCAACAGTGAAAGAGAGTTTAATACTGAACTCTGCAAGAAGATTTCAGAATATTTTCTTCTTCCATAGCGTAAAAATCAAACTATAATTCTTGAATAAAGGAAAGACTACAAAAGGTACAAAAGGATTTTAAAATCCATCTTGTTAAAGGAAACCTATGACTGATTAGAAATATATTAAGACATATATTTTTCTTATATGTACAGAAATGTATATATAATTATATTTTATAAGTGGCTCTTTGGAAATAATTCCCATATTAAGGGCTTTAGAAGCTTTCTATTATGTATTTAAAATATGTATGTTTATATTTTATACATATGTATGTAACATATTTTATAAATATGTATGTAACATATTTTATAAATATGTATGTAACATACTTTATACACATATCTGTGTTATATTTTAGAGAAGGTAATATTTATTCATGATTTATTCATGGATTTGAAGGAATCTGTAGACAAACTTTGTTTTAAGTTATTTCTAGGTATGTAAAATAGAAGCAACCTAGAAAAAATGTCATGCTAATTCACGTATAAATCAATGGCAATATGTGTTTGGAACAAGTGTATTTTCCATGGTAAAAATGAAGTGTTCAGAATTCTTACAGTATATTTTAAACCAGGCCTTTGCCTTGTCATGGCTTTACCAGTAGAGCCAAGGTTTGCTCTTTTATCTCTCAGGGCAGAAGTTAAAATTAAAGCTCCATGAGGGCAGTGGTGTTTCTCTCTTCTATAAATTGATGGACCTTCCAAGCTTCCAATATTGTTTGACACATAGTAGGATTCAATAAATATTTGATAAATTAATGAGTACAATATGAGGAAACTTGTTTTGATGACCTTTCAAGGCCTAAGCACTACAAAACACCAAATTTATCACCAAATTCTGACAGGAGAAGGGAGCAATGGGTCCCATTCATGCAAATGATGTTTTATCTTCTCTAATCTATGAAAAAATGCTACAATTCATAGTTTACTGTAGAGGGTGTCAGGAGAGGTTGTAGTTTCAACTCTGAAATGTATGGTGATAAAGGAAAAGCTTCCATTTATGCAAATTTTTAAGTACAGCACAGAAATATTTTTACAAGACTTTATAAGATTCAAATATAAACAGTATTGAATATGTAAAAGCCTTAATATAATTGAATAAAATCTTTGAACAATATGTTTGATTTTTTGAATATAAGACCAAGATCATACAAAATATGCATATTAACTTAATATAAGTACAACTGATTTTTCTGTTGTTATCATAAAAATATAAGGAAGCAAATAAATGAAATATAAAATATAAAGTAATTAATATAAAATGTAAAGACATAACTAATTGCCTTACAGTAATTATCTTTTCTCACTCTCCATTGGTTCTATTATTGGATAAGCACATATTTTCACAATTAATCAAATATTTTCTTTGGGGTGGATTGAATATTATGT
Organism: Dasypus novemcinctus; assembly: GCF_030445035.2. NCBI lineage: Eukaryota > Metazoa > Chordata > Mammalia > Cingulata > Dasypodidae > Dasypus > Dasypus novemcinctus. Next base: position 21,978,117 of record NC_080674.1, read on the forward strand.
GGGTTATGTAGAGAAAGTATCATAGGTAAAGAAGGCCAACACTTGTCTTTCTTAGACTCTTAGTAGTTGAAGTTGCTGTTCTAACCTACCTGTTGTCCTAAGGTTTCTTTATCTCTGACATAACTTTGGCCAATGAGAGAAGAATAACAGCAGTATTAGCCTTCTGGTTGCTGAGGTCTATCTTAACCATGTTCTTATGGACTTGGAATCAGCCTTAGCTGACACCTTGACCCTGAGTTGCATCATTTCCTTCATTTTAGGCCTAAACACTTCCATATTCCTGGGCTGCTACTTCAGAATACTCCCAACACGTCAAGGAACTGACCTATTTTCTAAATTTCAGACTGCTTGGCAAGTGTGTTGACAATACAGAGCTTGTATTTCTCTTCTTCTTTAGACTGTTGAACACTGTTCCTCATAGTTGCAGTGACTGTCTATTGTATATGAAGGGAATTCTTAAAATTATTCCTACTGATATACATCTATAAAACATTCAAAAGTCTTCCTTATTTTACCCACATTGATAATGGCTTTCTGAAGAAAAAACTAGAGATTGCAATGTTCATTTTGTAATTCTCACTGGACTTCCTGACTTTAGCCTACGGGGACTAGCATTGCATCTGGGAGAGTTTTACATCCTGGCCTCTGTCTTCTCTACTTTGCTTCTCGTTGCTGGATTTCACCCACGTTTTGATATGAACAAATTCAAGTTAAGAAAAAGCATAAAGTTAATCAGTATACAAGAAGACACAACACTTGATTAGAGAGTGCAAATATGTGCATAATGAGAAATAAGTTTGAATGGAATAGAGATAGAATATGAAAAATGATTTTTAAATGTCAAAATTCTATACTATGAATAAATAATTTGTAAATGCTTTAGGTAAAATATTTTCTATAGTCAATGAATTTTTAAGAAATAAAATAACATATCTTTTATGTTTATCCAGATAAGTAAAGGAAGTGGCTAGAAGCAGGAAAATTAAATAGGGGAGAATTATGTTAATCTCAGGTATCAAGCAAAGAGAATTTGGAGTAGAGCGGTTCCTTTGGACTTGGTATGGTGACGTAATTCCAAAGCATTAGTAGTAGCTGGTAGTGTAATAATAGAGTTAATTATGGTCAATAAAATAAGTTATTGTATATTGATATAATATATTTACATGAGTGTGATAGTTAATTTTATGCATCAACTTGGCTCAGTTATGGTGTCCAGTTGATTGGTCAGACATTGGCCATGTTGTTACCATGGAGGCATTTCATAGATTGCATTATTATCTACAAGTTGACCTTATGTAGAAGAGACTATCCTCCATAATGTGGGTGAGTCTCATCCAAACAGTTGGAGGTCTTTAAGATAGGACTAAGGGTGGCAGAGATCAGAAGAATTTCTGCCTCAAGACTTCAAAAAAAACTCTTAGCAGAATTTCATTCCTGCCAGCTTATCCTAAGGTATTAAAACACAAGACCTTTATCAGAATTTCAACCTCTGCCCTACAGAGGTTGGTCTTTATGCATCTTGGTTCTGTTTCTCTGGCAAACCCTGATTGCTACAAAGAGTTTATTAAGAAATCCACTTCATTTAATCATATTAAAGAAGTCTGTCCAAGGTATGTAACATGGCAATATTGACAAGTGTCTATCATGCATGAACACATGCTTCATTTTAAAATTTCTATGATTTTTAGGGAGAAGTCTTAATTATTAATTCATCATCAGTATTATCTTGGGTTGTTTGTATTTTGAATTTTTGTCTTTCTTGCTTTTGATTTATGAATGTCAGTTAGATTAATTTAATTTTTATAGACTTAATTTGTTGTGGGTTATTTGGCAAACCACTTCATTATAGTGATGAGTATGTATATAAAGAGTGTTTTTAATGTAATTTTCCAGTAATTAGGCTTAAGACAATAACATATTACAATTCACAAATAAATGGCCCTGATTGTTTGTTTGCAGTAACAATTTATAAGTCATGTACTCTCTGTGATACTGTTATTTAGCATCTAGCACATTAGTGCTCTAAGCAAGTATATAAAATTGATGGATTGTAGAACATTGTTTTAAAACATAAAATTACATGAAAATGTTCAAATGTTTATTTCACAAAGTAATAAATATTTCATATATGTTGCTAACAACTTGGTTATTGCAGATTATTTTGTTTACTTCTAATTTATAAATGTATTTTCATTGTTCCCGTGAAAGGAGAGAAAAGAGTCATAAATGGGTGGTCTATAGCTGATAGGACAGACCACTGCTTGATTCTTTCTTTTTTTCTTTTTTAATTTTTATTCTTTTTTATTATCTTTTTTTAAAAAAGATACATGGACCACACAAAATGTTACATTAAAAATATAAGAGTTTCTCATATAACCCACTCCCCCCCCACCCCCACTCCTCCCACATTGAATCTTTCATTAGTGTGGTACATTCATTGCATTTGATGAGTACATTTTGGAGCATTGCTACTCAACGTGGATTATAGCTTATGTTGTAGTTTACACTCTCTCCCAGTCCATTCAGTGGGTTATGGCGGGATATCATTTAGGACAATCCCGAGTTCTGAAAATGTCCTAATATCACACCCCTTTTCCCTCTTTCTGCCTTCAGCCACTCCCGTGGTCACTGTCTCTGCATCAATGATGTAGCTTCTTCCATTGCTAGAGTCACGGTATTTCTATAGTAGAATACCAGTAAATCCACTCTAGTCCATATTTTATTCCTCCATTCTGAAGACAATGGGATGGCAGTGTCCACTCCACCTCTAAATAGAAAAGGGGGCTTAGATCCCATATGGCTGATGGATGGAATTCTCCTGCTTGCAGCTGTAGATTATCTTGGTTCCCTTGGCTCCCTGAGAATGGCTGGCTATTCTCACCTCCCTGTTAGCTGACCTGGGAAAGTCCAAAAACCGGACAGTAGGTGTTGCAACTCTGCTGAGGCTCAGGGCCCAACTGGCAAATAGACAGTCCAAAGATTCAAGTCTCCTGAGCATACACCAACCTCAGCACCAACCACAGGTTCAGTAAAAGTGACAGAAGAGGCATGCATAGAAAGATCACATCTCAGTCCCACTCCATCACATCTGAAGAACAAATTCCAAAGTAGGGCCCACTGGCGAGGCACTGAACTCTGGAGTCAATGTCATAACCAGGGACTGGGTGTCTCCATATCCCTCAGGAGCACCACTACCTGGGGTTGCATCTACTTTGACTGTCTCTGAGACCCTGCTGATATGTGCATAAGCACGACCCTCTGATGACTTCCAAATTCATTTTGAATACTCTTAGCCATATAAACTCATTCATCTTTACCATTTCCCCCTTTTATTCAAGGTCTTTTTCTAGTTGCTTTACCAGCTGGTTCTTGATAGTAATCCCTTGGCACCAGTGAGGCTCATTCCTAGGAGTCATGTCCCACACTGGGGGGGAAGGTAGTGCATTTACATGCTGAGTTTGGCTTAGAGAGTGGCCACATTTGAGCAACATGGAGGCTCTCAAGAGGTAACACTTAGGTATCCTACAGCTCTAGGTCTACTTGAAATTTCAGGCACACAGGCCTATAAGCATAGTTATCAGTATCAAGGGCTCATCATTGGACCTTCCTTCTTCACTGGTCTGCCCTTGTACTTCAGGGACTGGTGTTTCTCCATTGGGAAATGTGACAGAATTTTCCAGAATGGGAACTCAGCATTCCCTCAGCTGTTGTGTGAAACTCTACCCCCTATGTCAATCCCCTATGAACATCAGAACATATCTATATATCATATATGCATGCCCTGGAGAATCCCTCCACCTATGCATCCCCCATCAATGACAACCCACATCAGTGTTCCTTCCCTCCCATAGTCGAACCCCTCTGTGATCCAAAACTGCTTCAAAAATGAAGTCTAATATATTGCCAAATTCAATTAATAGGAAAATGAAATGGTAGTGATAGGTTTAAAGATTAGAAATAATAATTTAGAAAAACTAAAATAAAGTAAAAAATAAATTGGGGTATTAAAAAATGAAAAATATTATAAGAAAAAATTTTTGACATATTGCCTTTTATCACTATAGTAGGTGTTGCCCTGTATGTACAGTGGCAAGGCAATATCTTCCATCTCTTCCTCAATTGAGGAAGAAATGTGGCTGCATGCTTTTTTTTTATTATGTCTTCAAAAAATTTTAGGTAACAGTAAAGTCACATATAGAATTTAGGGAACTCCCGTATACCCAACATCAAACCCTTTTCACCCTTCCTGAGCAATGATCTTTTTACATGTGGATATTATATTTGCTGCAACTGAATACAGACATTGAAACATAGCTACTAACCATGGTTCCATTATGGTTTACATTTTAGACTTCACACTTTTCTAAATGTTTGGCTACATTATAGTTTACATTATGGTTTACATTTGAGACTTTACACCTTTATAAATTTTTGGTGATAATTAACATGGCCTGTATTCATCATTGGCGATCATGTGGAACACTTCCATTGGCCCCCAGTTATCCCCTATTCCAACTATTCTATTCCCCTCTCTCCCTCCCCTCAGGGCCCACTGTGACAACCAAGCTTCACTGCTAGATGGACAAGATGCATAGGTACTTGCAACAAAGCTGAGGGCTTGACACACTAGTCTGCCCTCCCCCTTTGGGAGCCACCCAGGATCTCGAGAGACACCCTCCACTCTGTTTGAGAACATGAGGCCTCCCCAGGATGGGGGCATAACACCTTCCCACTCATTGTATGGGTCTCCACCCACTGTTATAATACACCATGATATGATGAGCACTCAAACCCTCCCTAGAAGCCTGCCCCAGGTGCACCCTGTGCCTGATGCGCTCTGCCAAAACCAGTAAACCAGTAACCCTTCCTTATTATATTTTCTAAAGAGTTTTCTCAATATTATGGTTTCAACCACATACCTGACAACCTTCCATGTTCACTTGCTTCCCTTCCAACTCTCCCCCAATTCCTTAGACCATCTGACCCATCTTCCCAATAAGCATGTTCAATAGAAATATTTTTTCCTTGAATTGCAAACTAACCCAAAGGGATTTTGTTTTTTCTTGATTGAATCCTGGCATGGACATATTGGCCAATAATATTTTATAAATGAGAGAAAGCCATTCTACAGAGAAAGTTAGAAAAACAAAAAATGTATATGTAGAAACATATGAGAAAGCTCAAGAGTTAGAACACTTTAGAGATTGTATTAGTCACCAAAGGGGTGCTGTTGCAAAATACCAGAAATTGGTTTGTTATTATAAAGGGTATTTATTTGGGGTAGGAGCTTACATTTACCAGGCCATAAAGCATAAGTTACTTCCCTTACCAAAGTCTATTTTTACATGTTGGAGCAAGATGGCAGCTGATGTTTGTGAGGGTTCAGGCTTCCTGGGTTCCTTCCTTCCAGGGTCTTGCTTCTTTCTGGGTTCAGGGTTCCTCTCTTATCAGAGCTTGCTTCTTCCTGGGCTCAGGAAGCCTCTTCCCGGGGCTTGCTTCTCTTTTCTCTGTGAGCTTAATTCCAGGGGCTCCAGCTTAAGGCCTCAGCATCAAACACCAATATCAAAATTCCATCTTCAAAAACCCTCAGTTCTGTCCTTTGCCATGTCTTTTATCTGTGAGTTCCCATCCACCAAGGGGTGGGGACTCAGCACCTTAATGACATTGCCCAATCAAAGCCCTAATCACAACATAATCACACCCGGGTACAGGCCAGATTACAAACATAATCCAATATCTATTTTTGGAATTCATAATCATAGCAAACTGCTACAGAGAGTAACTTCATTTTTTCAACATATCAATTTTATTGGTACATATTAAGAAAGCAGATAGTTCATCCAAAGTGTACAATCAATGGTATTTGGTATAATCACATAGTTGTGCATTCATAATTTCAATCATTATTAGACTATTTTCATTATTTCTATAATAATAATAATAAAATAAAAATAGACAAACAAACAAACAAGAAAATTCCTCATCTTTTAATCTGTTTCCCCTGCTGTACTTAGCTAGTTTGTTTGTCTATTCCTTCACAGTTATTTATTAAGCAGTTTTATTGAGATATATTCACATACTATGTGATCCATCCAAAGTGTAAAATTATTGACTTTTATCATAATCACAATGTCGTACATTCATCATATCATAACTGCCTTTTATTATATATTGGACAAACGCATATTTACTATAAACTGTGCACTGCCACATGCACTTTGTAAATATTAAACAATATTCATAATGTCCTTATGAGCTGGTTCTAATAAGTGTTACCCATTTACAGATTAAACTATGGGGGTAAACAACCATTCAGTTTCTATTCTTTGCCAATTCTTTTTGTCACCATCTAGAATACAAACTTATCCCACAATCAACTACTACAAAATATCTTAAGATGAATCTTTACAGTCCTGGTAAAACAACATCCTTATTTTCTCTATTTTTGTTCCTCTACTCCTTAACTATTGAATTTTCAAAACTTTCTTTAAATTTAATATTCAAACTTCATCTGAGCCATTGACAACATGTAATCCTGTGTTTAAACTGACCTGTTATTTAGTTTATTTTCCTTTCCACCTTAACTCTTGCCATTGGTTGGTATGCAGATATGTCCATGCAGAGTATGCTTCAGCAACTTAACTTCTTAATCCATTTACATACTCTCTTACTCCCTTGATCATCTCAGGCTAGTGATGAACTCAAGGAGGTGATTGTTTCAAACAATTAAATCCTATCTGATATAGCTTAGGCAAAAAGTGAATTATAAAAAATGATGAAATTGGTTTTCCTTTGATGATCACGTTCACAACATGACCTAAGTTTTATTTGAAATGACTCCTTTTATTGTTATCAAAGGAAAATTATAATTTTCTTTCTGACTTCCTCATTGATTTTAGCTATATTTTCTAAATACTTAAGATTGCATTTATATAATTCCTAGCTATTCAAGATAATGATAGAAAACTTATATCTATAAAATATTTTGAACACCTTAAAGTTTTCCTTTCTTAAAATGTTCCATAAGAATACAATGTCTGTGAATGATTAAAATTTCTTTGTAAATTTATTAAATCAAGATTATTGATTGTAATATTCAACTCCTCTAAACTTTTAACTGTTTTCCAAAATTTAGCTATCGCTAATTCTGAAAATCTTCATTTATATATTTCTTCCATTATATTTTTATCATATCCAAAATGTCTTACAATGTGTTTTTTTTTTCTTTAAGTATTGACCTGCCTTATTATTTGTGTCATACAGGTTTATGCCTATTAAATTTTCTCCTTAAAGTTCATAATGTCTCTCTATAACAATTTTAGCAGTTTTATCAGTTACTTCCACTAGTATGATATTAATATTGACATTCCTCTTTGCTCTTAGTTTACATTTACTCAGACCACATTGCCATTTCTGTTTCTCAAACTTTAAAAACTCCATTGATGTAAGTATATTTGTGTAAAGACTATGTTATTGTCACTGTCTTAATAGATGAATCCTGTTCATTCATACTTAAGAGTATGATACATTTTGTTTTATTGTTCCAACATTTTAAAGTAAAAAAAAATTGATTTCCTTGCAAATATTAGTTGTAGCAGTTAATATTATTGGTGAATTCCAAAAAAAAATCTTGGATTATGCTTGTAATCTGATCTGTACCTGGGCAGGATTGAGCTTTGATTAGGGTGTTGACTCCCTGTCCCTCTGTGGGTGGAGACTCACAGATAAAAGGCATGGCAAAGGACAGGTGGATCTTTTGTTGTGAGGGTTTCTGATTTTGGAATTTGATGCTAAAGACTTAAGCTGGACTCCTGGGAAGTTAGCTCACAGAGGAAAGAGAAGCCAGCCCCAGGAAGAAAGGAATCTTGAACCCAGAGAAAAGCAAGCCCCTGGAATTTAGGAACCCAGGAAGCCTGAACCCTCACAGACATCGGCAGCCATCTTGCTCCAAATGGACTTTGGTGAGGGAAATTGCTTATGCTTTTTATTCTGGTATCTGTAAGCTCCTACTCCAAATAAATATCCTTTATAAAAACCAATCAATTTCTGGTATTTTGTATCAGCACCCTTTTGGCTGACTAATACACTAGTTTATCAAAATATTTATTTTTCCTTTAATTTTGAAACTTTAATCATATCTTCCTACATTCATAATGTGATTGATAGTTTCAACCATTATTTACATATGAGAAACAATTTTACATTAAAAATCCTACTAATTTTCTCAGTTTTCCCTGAAATTCTCACTATAATAAAGTTAAAAACTTGAGAATAACTTCATCTCTTTTTCTGTCCCCTCACCATTCTGTATACTTAAATTTTCTAAGCTATTTAAAATTTGTAACTTTAGATGTTTATAAGGCTTTTCACTGTAAAATGCTGCTTCTGCTTTAAAAGTTATTTCCAATATTTATATTATAACCTTCTAAATCATCTACACATTACACACATTTGACCAAGTTTTGTTCTTTGTCCACCCTGTTGACCCATCTTATTAGAGAACTCTTTTATTGTATGGACTAATGTCTTTTTGAAATTCAAAAACTTTCTTTTTTTTCCACCATTTTAATTTACTATTGCAATTTAACTATTGCATTCTTTCTTTTCATTCGCATGTTCTGTCACCTCAATTTAGTACGTACATTTAACTTTTCTTTTATGATTTACACAACTTAACTTTTTATATCAGCCTTCCTAATACTTCTTAGAACTGATTTTTCAGGTGATTAATCCCACTTGCAGCATCAAATATCACTTACTGAATTATTTCATGACTGATTCAACTGGCAAATCTTTAGAACATTTTTTGAGCATTTGAAACTTCTTTTTTTTTTTTTTAAGATTTATTTTTATTTATTTAATTCCCCTCCCCCGGTTGTCTGTTTTCTGTGTCTTTTTGCTGCGTCTTGTTTCTTTGTCCGCTTCTGTTGTCGTCAGCGGCATGGGAAGTGTGGGTGGCGCCATTCCTGGGCAGGCTGCTCCCTCCTTCGCACTGGGCGGCTCTCCTTACGGGTGCACTCCTTGCGCGTGGGGCTCCCCTACGCGGGGGACACCCCTGTGTGGCAGGGCACTCCTTGCGCGCATCAGCACTGCGCATGGGCCAGCTACACATGGGTCAAGGAGGCCCGGGGCTTGAACCGCGGACCTCCCATGTGGTAGACAGACGCCCTAACCACTGGGCCAAAGGCCGTTTCCCTGAAACTTCTTGAATAATCTTTCTATTCAATTTGTAACTTCTTTCTCTGAGAATCTTTTTCCTTGAACATGTGTTCTCTTTGTTCTGACTTATCAATCACTTCTCCAAAAATGATTTCCCCTCTTCCCGAATTTGTTGTGTTATTTTTTATTTTGTTCAGTTATTATTTTTATTTGTTTGTTGTCCCCATACTAGGAAAAAATGACCCTAGGTGAGGTTTTAAGAATATTTACTTTCCCTTCCCAGTGATTTTTTTTAGGGTCATGTGAAGAAGCTTTGCAAAAACAAACATCCCAATATCTAGGATCTACACAATTCTCATTAAATTAGAATCTCCAAGGCTTGAGATGAGGAGGTGAGGAGGGAAGGGTTGAACTGGATCTCTTACCCCTTGACTCTATTCTAAATGATGATTCCAATATGCAGTAAAATGTCTTAATTCTCTACATGTGCACAGCCCTATACATTAATAAAGGTCTAGTCTCTGCCAGAAAGCCATTGTTGTTAAAGAATCTAGCTATCAGCTTACTGCTGAAAAGCTTAGAGGAAGTCTTCTTTTTCTTTCTTGGCCTCAGGGATGAGAAACACATAGAATACCCTTTCTTTATTTTTGTTGATGTTGCTGCTTTGTTTGTTTGTGGTAAAGGAGATTGGACTTTAAAAGATTTGTTTATTTTTTATTTATTTCTCTCCCCTTCCCTCGCCTCCCCAGTTGTCTGCTCTTTGTGTCAATTCGCTTTGTGTTTTTCTATCCTTATCAGTGGCACTGGGAATCTGTGTTTCTTTTTTGTTGCATCATCTTGCTGTGTCAGCTCTCTGTGTGTGCGGCACCATTCCTTGGCAGGCTGCACTTTCTTTCACACTGGGCGGCTCTCCTTACGGGGCGCACTCATTGTGCGTGGGGCTCCCCTACGCAGGCGAAACCTCTGCGTGGCACTGCACGCCTTGCACGCATCAGTACTGCGCATAAGCCAGCTCCACACAGGTTAAGGAGGCCCTGGGTTTGAACCGCGGACCTCCCATGTGGTAGGCAGATGCCCTCTCCATTGGGCCAAGTCCTCTTCCCCTCCTTCACTTTAGCTCACTAGATCTCTGCTGACCAAGATCTTATATTATCTCTCTCTTTTGATCTTCATGTGTGGTCTGTCTGAAATATGACTCCAGAAATTCGTGTGGCCCTTTGACACTCAGAGAATTACAGATTCCATTTTCAATCAGGTTATCATATGCCTCACAGCCATCAGATGTGGAGAACAGATACATTTTCGAATTTAGTGGCATGGGAGGAATTCCATGTTACCATCTTCACTTCTCAGAATCCATTTCCATTGCAATGCTTAAAAAATAATTAAATAGGGTATTTTATAATTACTAAATCAAATATTTTGTTCAGAAGTGTTTATTGAGCAGATTCACAGAGATAGAGTCTGAAAGACAGGTTACCAGAAGACAGAAAGGGAGTAGAGAATGGTGAGCAGATACTCAGTCTGGACTGAATCTAGTGGAAGGGGGTGGTTTGGCAGTGGATGGGGGTTATTGTGGTGCAGGGATATGAGTGAGACAGAAGTTGCTGGAGTGTGAAGGTGAGCAGGGTTGGACTATTAATGAGCCTGGCGGGGAGGGGTGCAGGAAGGGACAAGTGAACTCGGGAGTGGAGGTCTGTGGTTGAAAATACGATTGTGGGCATGTTCTTTTTACTAATATGGCAGGAGAACATCACCGGTGCAGGGTGCCAGTGGTGGGGGGATGTGTGAGAAGGGAATACCTAGGCCATTCTTCTATGGAATATGAATGTGTTCACCTTGTCCTAGGGTGTTACCCTAGTGGCTGGAGACTCATACAATAAACAATAAACAACAAAATATTAAACTCCCAACCTGCAAAATTCTGGTACATTCTCAAAGAGAGGGGCAAGAATCTATCAAGTACTTAGGCAGTAACTAAAAGGGGAAGAAGATCACTATGACAAGCCCTCAATATTAATGCATATAATTATAAGCCTTATTTCTGAAAAACTGAAACTTAGCCTAATAATAACTATTGCCTAAAACTGCTACTTGTTACTGAAATGTGGACTCTCTCTAAGCCAAACTCAGCATATAAGCTCCCTGCCTTCCTCCCAGCATGGCGAATGACTCCAGGGGGTAAGCCTTCCTGGCACCTAGGGATTAATACCAAGCACCAGTCAATGCTGCATTTGGAAAAAGACCTTGACCAAAAGGGGGTCAAATACAAAAGATTTTTATGGCTAAGAGATTTCAAAATATGTTGGGAAGTCATTCCAGAGGTTATACTTATGCATGTCTCAAGTAGATCTCACTAACTGCCACTGTGAACAAAGTATCAAATAGGTGTGCTCCTGGGGGCTCTGGAGTCATCTGGATCCTTCAAGCTAGGCACACAATCCTTTGAAATTAGCACCCTGTCAGTAGGCTTTACCTTGGAATATATGACAACCTATTTCCCCAATGTAACAGAGATAAACTCATTTATAATTTCCTTACACATTTCTTTTCTACCCTTTTTATTTGAGCCTCTAATTAGTCCTATAACTATTAAATACATATTCCAGACACTTGAATCTTTGGTCTGTTCATATGCCAGTTGAGCCCTGAATCTCAGCAAAGTTGCAGCACCTATGCTCCTGTTCATCAGGACAACTAACAAAAGGATAATGATGGACACTCCCCAAAACAAAACACAGCCAGTATCTACAACTGCAAGCAGAACAGGTCCTTCCATTTACCCTGTAAAATCTAAGCCCCTTCTCAATCTGAGGCAGAGTGGGCATCACCATCCCAAGATCCTAAAGTTCGAGGAAAGAACAAACATAAGGGATGAATGCGAGCAAGGCAAAAGTGAACTAATTAATATTTTAGTAATGGAAAACAAGTAACATTGATATAAAGAGAGTGGTTTACCAGAGGTTGTATGAGGAGTGGGAGGGAATAATAGCTGGAACATAGGGTATTTTAAGGGCATTGGAAATAAGTGTAAAACACAATGTAAACTATAGACCTTGATTAGTAGCAATGCTACAATGTTTATTCATCAATTGTAACAATTGTACCACACAATTGTAAGATGTTATTAATAGAGGAAGATGTAGGAGATGGGTGGGATGGAGTATATGGGAATCCCTTATGCTGTCTATGTAACTTCTCTGTAATCTAAAATCACTTTAAAAATAAAGTTTATTATATTAAAAAAATTATGCTGCCCAGAAACCCAAAACTTAAAATAATGTATTTAATGGAAATAAATGTTTTTAAAATATCAAACCTAACGTGATTACCAGACCAATTATATTTGCTGGGAGATTTCAAAGTAGTCTATAATGTACACTATTTCTTCCATAAAATGTTTATTTTTTTGATTGGTGGATATTTTATTCTTAAAGTTTCATGACTATTGATTTAGTTGATGAATGAACATGAAATATCTTGGGTATTATCTGGGCAACATATATACAGTTTTTGATAATACATGCATAGTAGTGTTCATTTATGAGTTTATCTCAATGCATAGTTTTGAAACTAAAAATGCTTTGTAAATATAAAGCAGTAAATACATATATATTAATATTAATATAATTATGCTGAAAAACCTTAATATAAAGGGGCAAAGAAATGTAACTGATTAAGCATAATTTATAGGAACAAGTGGAATTATTATTGGGGTGTTGAAAGGGAGTAATCAGATTCAAATATTCAGCTAATTAACGATGAACAAGCCTCCACATCTCTGAACTTAAAAGTTTGATTTAGGTATTGGAAATAACCCATTTATTTGAAAAGGCTTTAACTTGAGATCCATAATTTAATTATACTTCTAAACAGATAAATAATAAATGGAAACCTTTGTAGAAAATGAACTATATATAATATGTATTGCCTATCAAATCAAAATACTACCTCCAAGCAAAAATCTAAAGAATAAATTTTCCTCTTATTTCAAAATAATTTGAGTGCATTATGAAAAAGCACAAAAAATGATCCAATATGGTCAATATTTAAATTACTAACTAGTGTACACACTTATTATCTGATTTATTAAAAATAATCAAACATAAACCTTATACTATAGTGAACACTTTTAAAAACCCTGAATTAAGGTGAATTTAGTAGAGAAATTTTAAATCTCTGGATTTGTGAGAAGAGATCCAGTCCTTTACTTCATTATTGTATTATTTGAAAAAATTATTCTTCATTTTTGTATACCTTCTTTAAGTAATTTTCAAGGTTGATCTATAGAGGCTCATACTTTAAACTTCATTTATTTTAACAGATCATTTATTTCTCTTTTATATGATTTTACCAATTCGATCTAATTGATACTTTTATGCAGTGAGCTAGTCTTTGGCTATAGATCAAAGGGACCATTTATACAGTTTTTATTTGAGTACACATTCTTTAGTTTTCATATATAATTAAAATTATGAATTGTTTGTGAGATAATTATTATCTGTTGGTATTGCTTAGAGAAACATTTTTTTCATCCTTTTGGCAAGCTATCAGCCAATACATGTAGGAAGCACATTAACTTAATCACCTATACTCTAGAATCAGATTTATAAATTATAAATTTGGTAATACACAAGTTACTACTGTAGGTAGAATAGTAAACCTATTTTATTGGAGGTGAATATATAACCAATGGACTGGGAAAAATGAAAACTTAAGTTTAAAATTGTTTAACTACCAAGGCATATGTCTTGGACCAATAAGTTTTGAACTGTGGCAGTGTTGTGTGTTTGCCTTAGTTATATATCAGTATTTACATAAATATAAGTTTAAAAAAAATGCATGTATACCAGAATATATTTAGAAAATATCTTTAGGTGATGCATACATTTTTAAGTATTTAATCATTAGAAATGATAATTGTATTTGAATTGAACACATATTTTATGTAAAATGAAGTACAGTTAAATGTGTATTTCTATAAAATGAAGTACATTTCTATGTGCTTCCATAAAGAATTAAGGAAGTTTTATCAGCAGAAAACATAAGAGTGACAAGATTTGCAGTTTAGAAATATTATCCCAGTGGAAGCATAAGGGGATGTCTGGAGCCTGGGAAACTTGAGAAAATAGGATCGATTCAGAAACTGTTTTAACTGTGCAGTCAAGAAATTAGGAGGGTTCATGATAAGACAAGGGCAGGTGGTATAGAAAGGAAGAGAGGGCTTTGTGATTTTTACTTTTGAGTTTGCCAGAAGTAAAGATGAATTGATGGACTCAGTTGTTCTATTGATTTGGAGGAGATTTGGCATGAGATGTACTGAATTCAAGTGGGTAACTAATATATATAGTATTAAAGTATTTACCATGGTTTCCATACTATTTTAAGATTTTTGATACTTTAAATTCCAATGGAATGATTTAAAACACCTTAATTGATGTCACTTTTGTTTTCCATTTCCTAGGGATCTTTAGATGCCTGGTTTTCCTTTTGCTGCTGCCGTGCAGGAATTACAATGTACTTAGCCCCTATTTGCAGATGGTAGCTCCTCAGGGAGATGGTAACTTTCACACACTCATCATAAACTGCCTGCAAGCCAGCATCTCCTTTGGATAGGACAAACTCATGGACTCATGGGGCTGACTCCAATGAGAGAAGAAAGGCCTGGTAAGCTGGTGGCATATATGTTCTCATTTCCTGGAGGAATTCAGCAGCATGTTCTCCACCAACACTCTGCCAGATGTCCAACAGGACATTAAAGCACTGAAAGATGCTGCTTTGGGCTGCACTGCCCCCCACAATTGGGCTGTACTGCCTCCCACAAATTGTTGTGGGGTTCCCAGACCCTTTCATACAGCAGGCCTTTTGGCAGCTGGGAGTTGCCTTTCCAGCCAGACAAGAAGATGCAAAGAACATTGAAAAATCCCTTTGGGTCCAAGTATTTGTGAATTTGCCTAAATACTTCCAAGGCTTTCTTCAGGCAATCAGTTAATTTTTCCAGTTCTGTTTTTATAGTTCACTGGTCCTGGTGTTGTATAGCATGGAATATGGGAATTTCTTTGATCACAGAAGCAGCTGCTATTTCCACAATTAGTGACAGTGGGAAGAAACCTTTTCTGTAGTCTCCACCAGGGAAGAAGAACAGGATGTCCATGTTCTCATAAGTCATGGGTCCATTGGAATCCTTTTTCTCCCAGTTTGCAAAGACACAATCTGTGTAAACCAGAATAGAAGGCAGTCTAAGCTTCTCCAAGATTTTGCAGTATGGCATGGCAATATTTCTTGGCAGGACCTTGTGGACATCTTGGTCACCTTGATCCCACACATAGGCCATGATGATGTACTTCAAGATCAGGTGGTCAAGTGCAGCAATTTGCATCCTTTGAGGTCATCGACGCTGAGCTCTGGCAACTTTTCAGCTTCTGTGCATAACTGGCTAATCATAATCAGGTCAGGCAGATTTTGAGCAATGAATATCCAGGCAGCATACTTATTAGGCAACTACTCCGGTGGATTTAGCAGAGCAAAGCCCACCTCTTCATCTATGTGGAATTCCTCATGGATTTTTAAAGAACTTTCCATAGGAGATGCCTAGTCATGGTCCATTCTTGGAGTCTACTCTCCTGGTCCCTTTCAGTCTAGTTCGATGCCAAGAAAAATGTCCAAATCACATGATGCTTTCTTTTCAAAGACAGGGTGCTGGTGATCCATGGCAAGGCAAATGGCGGCATCTGTTGGTCTCACCCTTCTCTTCCCAGTTTCCTTGCTTTCAACTTCTTGCTTCCATGGCTAACAGGAATCATTTTAATGAGGCATTACTTCTCAATCTTATCTGTTTTTAGAGGTTTTTGTGCCTTGTTTAAGAAGTCTTTGCTTGGTCACAAGTGAAAAAGATATGCCATATTGGTTTGTTCTTTTTTTAATTTTAATTTTTTAAAAATTTTATTAATATTTTTTATTTTTAAAGAAACTTCAGATTACATAAATGTTACATAAAATATAAAAAGTATTCCCATATGTACCACTCCCTCCTCCTACCACACTTTCCTGCATTAACAACATCCTTCATTAGTGTGGTACATTTGTTATAACTGATGAGCACATATTGAATCATTGATACTAACCATGGACTACAGTTTACATTGTAGTTTACACTCTGTCCTGCATACATTTGTAGGTTATGACAAAATATACAATGACCTGTATCCATCACTGTAATGAAATGCAAGACAACTCTGGTGTCCCAAAAATGCCCCCAAATTATACCTATACTTCCCTCTCCCATCCCTCAGATGATGATGAACAATGCCCATCCCAGTGAACAGAGTGTCTGCAACTGCAAGTGAGATGGCTTCAGCCTTCTGCCCCATGGCATCTAAGCTCCCTCTCAATTAGAAGCAGGGTGGGCATCACCATTCAAAAATCCTAAAGATTAGGGAATGAACACTGGACTAAAGTATACTTATTATTATTCTTATATAGACTTATTATTATTCTAACAATGGGAGAACTTATCATTGGTTTATTCTTGAAGTTTCCTTTTGGTAGCTTTTATATTTGAATTTTTGTTATGTCATGAATAATTTATGAGTATGTTTTGAGGTAGAGGTCAATGTTGTTGTTGTTGTTTTAATGTGCTTACCTATTTTTTCCAGACCTGTTTTATTAACTCTATATTTTCACAACTGAATTTTAGAGAAACCTTTGTTATAAAATCAAGTGAGCATATATGTAAGGCTCTATTTATAAACTATATATTATTTTGTTGATCACTTTGAATTTTTGTGAAAACACCAAGCACTATTTATTGATTGTCATATGGTATATGTTGGAGTAGGTCTCCCATTTGAATTATTTTTCATTAATATTATGTTAAATATACTCATTTCTTTGTATTTCTATACAAATTTTGCAATCTATTCCTCCTCTCTACCTCCCTCACCAAAAAAAAAAAGAAATCTAGACAACAACAATAACTGGGGGTTTAGACTAAATTTCTTTTGAATCTATAAATCAATTTAGAGAGATTGAAATCTCACCAATATTGGGTTTTCCTTTGCATGAGCATAGAGCATCACTCAGTTTAGGTTTCCATCTAGAGATTCTTCACATTTTTTATTAAATTTCTTCTAGCATTTGATATTTTTTTATATTATTCTATGTATCATTGTTTTAAATTTGATTTTCAATTTGTACTTCAAGAATATATAGAAATATAACTGGTTATTTCATGCTCTTTGGTTTTGGCACCTTGCCAAAATTCTTCTACAAGGGTGAAAAGAGCATAACAAACCATAGCTAACAATTAAAATGCTAAACCAGAGAATCAAGCTCAGATGTCTGACATTAAATATGAAATTTGAAAGACCTGAATGCATTATGGAAAAGGAAATTTTTATGGAAGAGAAGTAGGCCTAATATCTGACCCATCTGTATTAAAGGAGGTCTTTTGGAAGGAATTAATGAGAGTACAGAATGGAGGTCATAACAAAAACAAAAGGGACAATAACAGTTCTGAGATGAAGAAAAACATGCATCCTTAGCTTAAAGACTCCAAAAGGGCTTTGTAGGAATAACAAATAAAGAACACTTTCTAAAGGAATTACATTGCTATTTTAGAATTTTAACAGTATAAAATATGAAAAGCTTTAATAGAGTTAGAAAAATATACAATCTAGACAACAATTAAATATGCTCAATAATTTTGTTTGCAACACTATGTAACAAATATCACTTGGTAGAATGAGTGTCTTTAAGAGGCAAGAGATCATCTTCCATCTCAAGGGTCAGGCTGTTGAATGAGAACGTACTCAGCACCAAACGGTCATTAAATTAGGACCCTCAGTGGACTTGGTCCAACCCATTGCAATTGGATATCCACTGAACAGGAGACCCTGCAGAGCTAACCTCTCCGTCCCTATGGAATTCTATGAACTTTCCATAGAAAACACATTATCTATTTGCTTATATACTAAGTCCATACCTTCCAATACACGGTGAGAATTAACCATTTGTGTGGGGATGGTGGTGAGAAGAAAATTCATTACTCCATTAACCAGGGGGAAGAGGGAGAAGTGTTGAAAATTTTCCAGTGATCTGAGAAGCTGTGGATACAATGTCACTGTAACATATATTCTAAATGTTTATTATCTGGGTTTTTAGCATTCAAATATATTAGAGTTTTTTTGTTTATGTATATAATTGGGGTAAAAAGTTAACTTTATTTTCTTAAGCATATCTAATTTATGAATATGTGTTTTCAGTATCTATTTTGTACAAAATTCCCATAAATACAGGCATTTGTTTCTGAATATTAACACTGCTTTTGACCACTAAGTTTTTAAATGTACATTGATAATAGTGCACCCTCATTGCTTGCATTTAATGACCATGCTAAAGCAAATACTTCCTGACTTCCAGTAAATTTTCCAACATGTTTCCTCTCCTCTCCATTGGCTTTTCATTTGAAAGCCCTATCCACTTGGAGAATCAGGTAAAATTCAGATGTAAAAAGAGGGAAGAAGAAGAGAGATAATCTCATAGACAATGAGACTGTTCCAGAGAATCATAGATAAAGAACCCACATAGTGTAATCCCTTTCTGCTTCATTCTAGAGACATGTTGAAATGTAACTTTCATTTCTGTGCTTTCTGGGCATTGGCTAATGTCCTCACTGCATCTGCTACTTTAGTCCCTGTCTGTTGAAGCTTTAATTGTTTGCTTTGTTATAACCCCCAGGGTGTTGGATCTAACTCTTGGGTTTATCAGGTTACCACTAGCAACACAGGCCCTCTCAGAATGAGGCACATGCCCTATTTGCATCCCAGCTTTGATTTGATATATGGAATCTCATCACTTTGCACTGCAGCAATCCAAAGGCAACAAGAGATTCTTCACTTTTAGCTGACTTCAGATGCCCATCGCCTTGCTCAGTAGATCAAGTAAAATCCTCTGGATTGTGTCTGTACTTTGTGCAGGCCATGAGTAAATAAGGAACATTGTTAAATGCAGTCTCCTGAAGCTAAAACACATTGATTTAAGAAATTCTATAAGCTGTTCTCTTCTAAACAGGAAAGAGAACAATAGTTTTCTGTTCCCAATCAAAAACAAAAATGAAATGAACAAACACAAACTTGCAGGTGAATGTCTACCTTGGTGCCATTTTCTCTCAACCAGGATGAATCCCCAGTGGATAGAAATGTTTGATATTTAGTAAAGAACTTATCTTGCCCTTCCAACCTTTTCTCCTCTGCCAACTGCATAAGATAAACTTTCCATTCCCTTTTCATTTTTTCATTTACACTGTGGGAAAGACCCATACATCATATGGGATGGGAAAGACCTTTACATCATATGTTTCTTCATATCCAATAAAATCTATCGTCCCCTGGTTTTGGGAAATAACGATGATGGGGCTATAAGGAGTGACTATTGGCAAGAAGAGAAATGCATTCTGAATTATTTCAAAAATTAAATAACATTATAAATGAAACAAATCACTTCAATACTTCCTAGAATTTGGTGGATTAGAAATAATAAAAATATCAAAAGGGCAATTTAGAGTGTTTTGCACAACTTTACAGAGTCAACCTTTTTTCAGTCTCCTTGCACTTCAGATTAATGTATTGAAGGCTAGTGGAGCAGAATAAAGGCCAAATAAGGGTATCGTAATTAACATAGAAAATATGATATACAAGCTATTTCTTTCCAAAATAATCAAATCATCGGTCTAACTAATGATGATATATATTGTGATTAACCAGGTTATCACAGAGTTAATTTTTAAAAATTGGTTTGTTTACTGTGTTAAAAAAAAGGAAAAATTAACAATTAGTCAATAATGGAAAGAAATCAGTAAAAATAGCTGTGGAAGAACTCAATTGAGATCTTTAATTCTTTACTCATTCTTGGGGATTGAATCATGTGTACCACAAAAGTTATGTTCAAGTCCTAACTCATGGTCATGTGAGTGTGGACCCATTTATAAATAGGAGCTTGGAAGATGTTGTTAGTTAAGGTGTACACAGTCTGAATGAGGTGGGCCTTAATGCAACATGGCTGTTGTTCTTACGCAAAAGAAATTGGATACAAAGAGAGAAACCATGAGAAATAGCCAGAAGCTGGAAGTCAATAGAATACAGAAGAAAAAGAAGACACCATCACATACATTGCCATGTGACAGAAAAGCCAAGGAAACCAATAGATTGCCAGCAAGACACAGACCCCTGAAAGAAGCACATCCTCTAGGCCCCGAAACCGTGTGCCAATAAATTCCTGCAGTGAAGTCAGTTCATTGTATGGTATTTGTTTTAGCAGCTGGGAAACTAAAACATTCATGTTCCAAAATAAATTCTTGAAATTAAAATATAAATATAATCAATAAGCAAAGAAATAAAAACACTTATGTGGTTTTGGAGTAGAAAGTAACTTCTAAGTGTAGTGTAAATGAAGAAAATTTTAAAAACATGTAGATCTATAGATTTGAAAATTTAATATTGAAAATACATTTTCAAATCCAAGGCAAATTATAAAACTGACGAAAAATGAGAAATAAGACAAATTTAGAATGTTAAAATACTAAAAGACTAATAGATAATAGTCACACCAGTGTCTTAAAAAAAAAGTTGAGTTTGATTGTATTGTAGGTATTTATGCACATAAAGGTGAGAGAATGTTAAATAAAAATGATGACTACATATTGTAGCAAACAGAAGGAGATTTTTAGAGGCAAATTTTTGCAGAGTTGATACAAATGCTGCAAAGAAAGAATAATGCTCTGTGCATCTGGTATGTTTACATCTTTTGCTAAACTCAAGTTACTCATCATATAATCTGCATCTAATTAAATGACTCATTAAAATACATGGAAAAAAATTTTAAAGCCTATTGGGTCAGCATGGCTGGGCTGTCTATTACTACTGATAGCTGTTGTTCACAGGGTAAAGTACTAAACTGGCATTCTCAGGAGGTGAGTATTGTGAGGATTATTAGCATATCAAAACCATGTGTGGAATAAACTCTGTGACACTATCAAAATACAACTTCTGAGTCAGAAGCTGAAGGCTTAACTAAGTTTAGGGTTGGTTTACCAAGGTAAATGAACTCTTGGCAGTCCCTGTTAGGACTTCCCTTGAAGGGAAGTAACCAAAGTCCTTGTTCTGGGAGACATCTCAATTCACCCATCAAATAGGGATGGTGTGATGAAAAGCCTAATCTTGTACTTGCCCTTGGGAAAAAAATGATTGGGGGAAATCCTCCATTGGGCTCTTGCATTTGTGCATGTCTCACGAAGAGACATTGATGATTTTGTTCAGGAATATCTTTTTCAGACAACTTTGGAAAATACTGATGATGCTTCCCTCCAGGTCAGATTGCAGATTTGTTTAAAGAACAAGGAAAGAAAGATAATGTCCCTCTTTTGGGCAAGTTTGGACAGGTTTTTCCAATGACTGTTAGATAGTCAGGTTGCAAAGTATAATCCAGTCAGTTCTGCTCTAAAGTGACACAAGCTCCTAAAAACCACCACACTGTGCAAAATTTTGTAGTGAAAGTCACAGCATTTATGGGAAAATGGGGTTAGAGGAACAACACTCAAACATTCAACAGTGTCGTTCAACAGTGACACCTTCAAAAAAAGATAAGAATCTAATAAATTGATAGGTTAGCATTAAGTATGCTAAATAGTTAATATGTGTAAAGACTACCACAAATGAGACACTACCTTGATAGGAACCTGAAATTTGCATGGGCACATGAGTACCATGCTCTTCCTTGGCTAGTTCACCTGGCTCATGCTGATCACCCTATATGCAAGAGGAAGAGAACAAAAGGGAGATGGAAAATGAGTGAGAGAAAAAGAGAAATCTGAAAAACCCCTAACAGACATAGAGAGAAGTGGGAAGAATTAAGGAGGGGGAGGAATTGAGCCAGTTTCGCTTTTGGAAAGATTATAGCTTATGGGTCATTGTGAAGTGGTGGAAGGAGGGTTCTCTGAACCCAGGTGGAGAGTTATAATACTAGTTGTGGATAATCACTGTGAAGTGTGTGCCTGTCCACATTTTTCTGTATTTCTAGGTGGCTGGGTTCAACGCATGCAATTGCTTGTGTTCACTTCATGCTTCTTACAAACGATATAACACACAAGCATGCAAATTTCATACTATGACCAAATTGTTCCCTAATACCTCAATATTTGGAAAAATATTATTTCTCCAAAAGAAATGTCATAGCGGAACTAATTACAGTCTCTGAAGACCTATCTCTTTCACACTCAATGTAAATGATAAAATTGATGCTAACTTTAATTTATTAAACTCAGGACCTGAACTCACAAATTTGAAAATCATCTAACATTCCTAAGAGGAAAGGAAATAAAACAAAATAGACCCTAAGAGTATGTCTTGTGATAATTTTAGCTATATCCAACACTGACACTAATTGCAACCCATTAAATCAATAGTCAACATTCCCTCATTGAGCACACTTAGTAAGAGACCTTCTCTTTTATCATGGTTTCCACTTAGTCTCAAATAGCCTGTGAGATTAACACTATTGTGGGCCTCCTGAAATTATAAAAGTGTGAAGCCTACTGTTTCATTTAGCAATGACTTGGGAATTATATATATATATATATATATATATATATATATTAGCACTGATTCATGTGTTTGGCACTCTGTACATTTCACTTCAGTTTCAATTTCGTTCAGATCTGCATGAGTTTCAAACCAGGTGAAAAATCATTTCATTATGGCTCAGCAGGGACACAAAATAATTTCATTGAAGCCCAGCTGGTTTAAAAATTGTAATGACTAGAAATCAGGTAGGTTTCACATGTTGGCAGCTTTGGAAATCGAAGCTTTACACACCTCTGATTACATGTAAATTTAGATTCCCAGTAAAGGTCACAGGTTGTACTCAGTTTTAATGATTCTCCTGTAATCCTGGAACTATAGCAAACTTGTTATCAGTAGCAATGATTTGACTCACCTTGTGGGAATGAAGGTAAAATGTTGAGCTCTGTCAACCATATTCCTAAGGCTTGACCATATAATTCTGAGGGTCCTGATCCATTATTTGCCACCTTACTTAAAAAGTCATCCTTAGTTTAGTGTGTCAAATGATTTCAAGTCTCTATACTAACCGTAATAAAATACTAATAGCTATGAGATTTCAATGATTTTATTTCTTTTAGAAATTTGTGATTTGTGGCCATTGAAACAAATGCCAGTTTCCCTCCCCTTCTTTCTCTTTCTCTCTCCTGCTTTTCAAATTGCCTGAAAATTAGGGTCACAAAATTAAATGTAATACACAGCTCTATTAACTGTTATATTTATTCATATTTCAAGGACTAGCACTATCTAAAATTGAAATGAATTTGACATAACTTATCTATTTGGAGAGGTAGCTGTAGATAAATATTAATTTCATAGATTCTTTTACTGGCATTTTTGCTAACGCTATGGTTTAGAGTTCCCCAAAACATTAAAAACTAAGGGGGAAAGCCAGCTAGAACTCAGATTCCTTATACACTATTTTTCTTCTAAATTTATATAAGTTCACTAGAAAAAAGATGAAAAGCATGAATTTTAATTAATGTGATATTATATTCCAACACAAAATCCATATTAAAAAATTTGGAAAAACAACCTCTTCTATTAATAATTAAAATGTAAAATATGTAATTGTTATGTAACTATAATAAAGTTCTGGTCAATCTATATAAATTTCTCTCACTGACACCATCAAGTTGCTTTGGGCTATTTCCCAAGTCTTTGCCTCACTGTTTCAGCCTTCATTATCTCTAAATATTTAAATTTTAGCTGTCATGTGAGTCCTTCAAAACTACTTACAGATGTGTTTTGATTCACCTTTTGGGGGGGAGGTTTTGGATTGCAGAAGGGTTGAAATTGTGGCCAGGGAAGATCACTGGTTCAGGATGTAGGTGATGAGGGAATGTATGGGGAAAGGTATACCTGGGGCATGCCTTTATGGAATTTGAATATGTTCAAGTGGTATGGTGTGCTGTCTTGGTGGAAACCCACACAGTAACCAAAAGAATTTTGAATTCCCATCCTGGGAAGTCTAGTTACATTCTCCAATAAGCAACAAGAATCCCTGAAGTATATTGTCAGTACCTAGAGAAAGAGGACAGAAAAATATGCTATGCCAGGTCCTTGACTTTGATGGTTGTACTTATGAACCTTGTTCTTGAACAATTGAAACTTAGCTTAAAATTATATATTACCAAAGAGTTACCTCCTGAAAACCTTATTGTTGCTCAAATGTGGCCTTTCTCTAATCCAAACTCAACATACAAACTTACTACCTTCCCCCCAATGTGGGACCTGACCCTTGGGGATCAACCTTCCTGGCACCAAGGGGTTATTACCAAGCACCAACTAATGATGCATATAGGAAAATACTTTGACCAAAAGAGGGAAATATTGAATACAAATGAGATTTTATGGCTAAGAGATTTCAAAGTGAGTTGGGAGGTCATTTCAGAGGTTACGCTTATGAATATCTCAGGACCCTCAATCAGAAGTGTCCCTGAGGATTCTAGAGACATCTAGACACTATAGGCAAGGCAGACTATTTCAGAAACTTAACACCCTGTCAGTGGGCCTTACCTTAAATTACATATTCCCCTATGTAACAGCATTAGACTCATTTATAATTTCCTTATACATAGCTATCCTGTCCCTTTTATTTGATCCTATAATTTGGACTGTACTTGTTAAGTATATGTACTGGGGACTTAAATCTTTGGTCTGTTCATATTTCAGTTAAGGACAGAATCTCAGCAGAGTTGCAACTCTTACATTCCAGTTCATCAGATTCACATAGGACAGCTAAC
This sequence comes from Dasypus novemcinctus, assembly GCF_030445035.2. Lineage (NCBI taxonomy): Eukaryota > Metazoa > Chordata > Mammalia > Cingulata > Dasypodidae > Dasypus > Dasypus novemcinctus. Next base: position 22,003,135 of record NC_080674.1, read on the forward strand.
AAAAGGATGATGATGGACAACATCCATCCCAAAAAACAGAGACTACCTACAAAGTCAATCAAGAGAATTCCATCCATCTGCCCCATGGGATCTAAGCCCCTTCTCCATCAGAAACAGAGAAGTCACACCATCCTAATATACTCAAAATTGAGGAATGAACATAAGGGGGAACTGCAAGTATGGACTAAAGTAGACTTACTATATTCCAGCAAAGGACGAGCTTGTGACATTGGCATAAAGGCGGTGGTCACCAGATATTCTGATGCAAGGGAGAGAAGAATAGGTGTAACATGGAGTATTTGGGGGGCAAAGCATTTGTTCTGAATGGCATTATAATGATGGATACAGGCCATTATACATTTTGTCAAAACCTATAAAAAGTGCAGTGTAAACTGTAATGTAGACTATAGACCATGGTTAGTAGCAATGATTCAATATGAGTTCATCAGTTGTAACAAATGTATCACACTAATAAAAGATATTGTTAATGGGGAAAAGTGTGGGAGGGGGAGGCGGTGAGGTCTATGAGAAACCCCCTGTATTTTTGATGGATCATTTATGTAATCTAAAACTTCTTTAAAAATAAAATTTATAAAAATTACTTACATAAATAAATCTTCAACTACTCTCAGTTACATAAAATCCAATACTTCATTTTTAAAGTAAATATTTTCTGTAGAATTCTCAACTGCTTTCTCATCTCTGTCTGGACCACCAAAGTGTCCCTTATTAATTTATTCTCATTTTTTCTCATTCAACTTTTTGGATGTTAAGCATAGTGACAAGTTTTGAGCTAACATAGATGAGTATGACAAATTTCTTTTTCCAAGAACTTACAGATGAGTCAAATGAAGTTGCACTGAGTATTTTCACAGATTAGGATCACAATAGGGAATATGGTCAATTCTCCCACAGGAGATGAAAGAAGCTGGTTCAGGCTTCATAGTGATTGCACTTCTAGCATTCAGAGGAATAAAGCTTTGGCTGCCATCAGGGGCAAATTTCATCTGTAAAAATATGCTGTCTTTTACATTTGAATCTCTGAGTGACTAATCTTTCCTAATTAACTCATTCAGGTCCTTGCTCTTTCCAGGAAAATGTCACCTTTTTAAAATTTGACATTTTAAAGAGACCAGAGCATTTTGACATTGAATCAAATATATGTTAATTAAAATGAGTTCACCAAATGTCATATAGATAAGTGAAACAAAAGATTCAACTATTTTTTCAAGGCTGTGACAAATTTTAATAAAGAAAAATAAAATATAGATTGCCAGTCACTGTCTTTAATTTCCTTGAGAGAGGAATGGAACATACTAATGTGAAGGACTTTTTAATTTATTGGATCAGTATAATTTTAGAAAAATGTGAAGTATGATATCCAGTTACCATTTTTTTTTGCTTTTGCCTAGCAAGAACATGAAAAAAATCACAAAATCAAAACAAACAAAAAATTTTTTAAAAATTTAATCTCCATCTTGAAAGAAAAGATTTAAAAGGTCATAATATGAAAACAAGGAGTAATTTTCTAAATTGAATGAATATGTCTTTATGACAAACTCATTGTCTTTTCCTTATTTTACTGTATGTAAAAATTTACTCAAAACTCTGCACTAAGACATGAATCAGGCCTAAGGACCACTTGTCTGGACCAATAAGCAATCCAAAATCTCAGGAGTGAATGGTGGGAAGCAAGAAGGGGAAGATTATGGAAACTGACTCCACTATAAAGTTGTGGTGAATTAAAGCATTGCTGTTTTTGTGTAAGGAAGTTTAATTCTATGTTAGTGTTACATACACCTTGCCATATAGGGTGGGATTACTGGAGTCTTTTAGAAACAGAAGAAATTCAGACAGAGTCAGAGAAAGCCACTGGCTGGAGTCAGAAGCCACAAGTAAGAAGAAACCTGGAAGAGAAAGGAGAAGACCTCATCAAGTGATGGAAGCATCGATTCAAGTTAAGGGATCCTAAGGATTGTGGCATGCTAACAACCCCAGTTGGAAGTGATTATCCTTGCCTTCAAAGCTGTGAGACATACTCCCCCCCCCCCAATTGTTTAAAACAACCCAATGTGTGATGTTGTCATAGAATATCAGGCACCATAAGACAAAGTAATTCTGTTTTCAAGACTAATTACAGGGAATATTTCTAACCAAGGACCTACTAGGTTGGAAATTAAAGTGTTTCTCATTCTGACCCTGTCCAAGTAGCAATCGTTTATCAAGGTATGAAATAGCTGGAGAGCAAAGATAAATTCTAGGTCACTCCTAAGAACACATGACCTCAGAGTCAAAGTCAAATCAATAGTGTGACTGGACAATGCTTTTTTAAACACCTCAGATTTAAGTTCTGAGTTTCCCAAAAGTAGAGAAGAGGCTGAATCAAAGAGATTTATCAGGGTGATTTTTTTAATGGAGAGAATTTTAGTTTATTATGTAGAATTTCTATGCAATATTTAAGGGAACTGTATTGGGAAAAGCACCATCAGCTGGTACTAAAATGAATGGAGAGAATAAAAGAACAATAACAGGCTTCTGGGATCATAATTATTTGTGAATACAAAGCAGGCTGAAAAGGTTATTTAACTACCAACATGGTGTATTTATTTTGCAAATGGGAGATATTTCATAAAAAAGAACAAAGAGGACAGAGTCAAAAAGTCAAAAGTCAATGAATGCATTTACTTAGAGAACCATTCAAGATGGTAGTTATAGGCTGTTATGGACTGAATCATATCCTCTACAAAGACATTTTCAAGTTCTAAACCCTGTTCCTAGGGGTTTGATCTCCTTTGGAAAGAGGATCTTTGAAGATCCAATTAAGACGAGGCTAAAGTGAGTCAGCGTTGGCTTTAAACCAACATGGCTGGAGTCTTTATATGCAGAGGAAATTTGGACACAGAAGTAAAAGACAAGAAAGGAAGATCATGTGATGGAGGCAGAGAATGAGTTATGGATTGTTGGCAAGCCACCACCAGAATGCTGTAGACATCAGGGAAGTATGATCCTGCCAAAAATTTGATTTTGAACTTCTAGCTTCCAAAACAGTGAGAAAATAAATACCTGTTGTTTAAGCCAGCTGGTCTATGGTGCTTTGTTACAGCAGCATTGGCAAACTAAGACAGTTTGTGGAAGTATAAAAATCTGTATTAGTCAGGGTTCTCAAGTGCAACAATAGGAAATAAAAAGAGATTGACTGTAAGGAATCCATTCGTGCAAACCATGGGAAAGCTAGCTGGCTGGAAATTCTGGTAAGAGCCAATGTTTAAGCTGAGGTAGAGATTCTTCTTATGACTTTTATAATCCTCACTTGTGGCCTTTAAGACCTCTAACTGATAGGCTAAGGAAATTTTCTACATCTCTGAGGGAAAGCTGCTTTGTTTACTATAGACAATCAACTCCTTACGGATGAAAATCCCATCTTTGAATTATCTTCACAGTAACAAGTAAGCCATTGTTTGACCAAATAACTTGTCACCATAATCTAGTCAAGCTGACACTAAAATCAGCCACTACATAAGCTCTAATCAAAGAATATTCCCCACTCATGAAGTAGGAATCCCTGGAAACACAGGCCTGGATCGATTTCAGAATTGCTAAGGACACATTATTACAATGAGTTTTCTCTTATCCCTGTTGTAAACCAGAGGACTTTTGCAGTTTTTCTGACTTGATATCATCATTGTATGTTGGGTATGTAGGCAGAAGGTAAGATACACATTTGTTCACAGGTCTCAAGAACAAGAAAATGCACACATGAGGAGCTTCATCTGCTTTTAGATAGGATACATATTATGACAGTGTAATTGGATGAGATGTTAAGTTCTCAGGAGGAGGCACACACATATTTTGCATGAGTAAATATTGTGGATTGCTATGGCCAGAGAGTACAATGCGGCAGGTTGTCTACAAATACAGATGCCAATAATTTCCTCCATCTCTGTATACACATGTTCCTCCCTTCAAGAAATGGAGCCCTTCCCACTTACCACAAATCTGGCTTAACCTTATCATCTTGCACTGACCAAAAGAATGTGGAAGAAGTGACATTCTGGGACTTTCAAGTCAAGGATTTAAGAAGATTATCAGCTTCTACTTTCTCCTTCTAGACAACAGGCTTCAGTGCTATGAGGATGCTAGGCTTTCCTATTGAAATGAAAGATCACAGGCATCCTTAGTGGATTTAGAACTTCTAGCTTTTAAAACAGACATCACAGAAGTAGAGGGCATAGAGAGAGGAATAAATCCCCTAGGCCAACATCTGGTGTAAAAACTCCCATATATTAGAAAGACTTCTTGGGCTTGCCAGCCTAGATTTCAGATGACACTCTGTAGAGTCATGAAATTACAATAATTCATGGAGTGATGATAATTAAATTATTGTTACTGTTAGCTATTATGTTTTGGTTGGCTTATTACATGTCAATGGATAATTGAAACAACAACTTAGATAGATGTTCCTCTAGAAAGAATGAAAAGAAAAAATTTCATGATTAATCTGTATTAAGCAAATACATTATTTAGCAATAGCATAAAAATCTATAATGCTTAAATCATATATTACTGAATTAGAATTTATTAGTAACAGCAATATTATAGAATTTAATATTAAAAGGGAATGTGTAAGAAAAACATGCAAACTTAAGTGCAGCAAACATTATACCAAATTCATGAATAGAGCAATTAAAATCTATTTTCTGAATGATTTTTCTGTAAACCTAAAACTTCACTAATAAAAATAAAGGAAAAGGAAAACAAACTGTCAAATATTCTACAGTATCAATGGTTAGATTCATAATTGTTTAATTGCAAGAATTTCAGAGGTGATATGGAAAGACACGTAATGTATGAGCATAATGTTAAAGGTAATATTTAACAAAACTCTTCACACAACTATCAAAGTCACCATAAAAGAGAAACAAATTAACCATTGTTATGACTCAGTACATCTTTCCTAAAAGAATACCATCTGAGTATCTGATTGAGGTCATAAGAATAATCTATTAACAAATGGAATCATGTTTTCAGAGAACTTGAGGGGAAGCTATTGAAGAATTATTATTCAAATGGAAATCTAGTGACTACATATTTAAAATCTTCTAGCTCAAAATGCTGTATAGGAACATACCATAGTTTGTAGTCAATCTACATGAGAAAAACAAAAATCTCTTTAACTTTTTTACTTCCCATTCTTATACTAATTATAGTGGCCCTAATTTTAAAAATGCATGTAAAATCTTTTTTTTTTTAACCTGACAAATTATGTTATGTGTTAAGGGGTAAAATTGTTACTTTCATTGGTTCTTAGTATAAAAATTGTAGAAATTGAAAGTAATAATTATATAACTCAAATGATAAACGTTTTCATGGGTCTGGTAGGCAACAGTTCTAATTTTTATAGGAATAGAGTGGAAGACTCATAGTCCCATTATATGAGGGGTGGGGGGATGTACTTCATGGGTAATATATATAAAACTATATATATATATAACTATTTTAAATAGGTTATGTGAAACCAGTGTCCAATACAATTGCTGGTACATGATGTGATTGCTGATTGAGCATTGCTATGATAGATCTAAATATTAACTCTTTAAAGCCTGTAAGTTACAAGGTTTTTCACTGCCTTAAAAACTACCAACTGCAAATAGAGAAACTGCCTTGACATAAGATCAATGAAACCATAAATACAGCAGATGAGGTAACTATTACACATAGCACCTTTATTATTGGAAATTAGTTTCAGTAGAGAAAAAATAAAACAAAACAGACTCTTAAAATGAATTGAAAAACTCAAGTCTAACAGGAGGACATTTGCCAAACTCGAAGATTTATATTCTCTGTGTTTCTATGATTTATTTTTCACAGCCTTTCCAAATGTGACTCTTACGACTACATAAACTTAATATATATTAGAAAGTATTTAATTTCAATGACATCTTTTTAAATAAATACTGATTTGAGGAAGAGTGTCTGTTTTATTCATGGATGTTGTTTAGTTTCCATAGCAATTGGTAGATAAAACAGTGCAGATCACTCTTGCATTGACACCTCTTCTACTGTCCCATGGGCTGAATTCCATATATCTGCATTACTCACACTTCTCTTCAAAAAGCGTCCTGGCCAGTGGGTAGAAACACCCAGTAATATACATTTGTATGAATATATAAATATATGTGATATATATGTGTGGACTTGATGTTGAGCTAATTCAAAGTAAAATAATTAACAGTGCAAAATTGATCTATACCCAAAATATTAGTAAAATAGAGTAAAAAACAAGAGCTTAATTATGCATATGTAGGTTCCTGACTACTGACAGAATTTCCATCATGGTTTTTGAAGCAAAATTGTTTGCTGTGCATATCTAGAAGCCTGAAAACTTCAAGCAATATTGTTATTAAAATGAAGATTGACATTAGGGTACTTTATTGCTGGGCCTTAGTCTCTTCAACGATAAGACGGGGTGCAATTATTCTAATGCCCTTTCCTGCTTTTAGATATAAACTGGATGATGTGACATAGGCTGAATTTTGTTGCTGGAGCTTCTGCAGGAAATGCCAGATTATAAAGTGAGCAGTAAATGGTGTTAAGATTTTATAGGATTGTAAACGGAGCCTGGAAACTTAGAAGGTCAGGCTGTGGCAGAGTTGTCTTTCTGTTCTCTAGTAATATTTTCCACATACATACACGATATACTTTTCTCTTTTCCCTGCCAAAGAACAAGAGATTCACGATGCAACAATAGGATACATTTAATTGGTCTTCTTATATTCCAGGGGTATTTCTTTCCACTTTATTTTTGAGGAAAAACGGAAGAAAAATCTATTTTAGGACATGAAGCTTTTTAATCTTTGAAGGTTTTACTATCTGATTTCCCTTAGGTGATAGAAATCTGGTCCAGCAGCTAATTAATTATTTCTCAAGGATTAAACTCCTTTTGAAAAGACAATTAAACGATTTTTTTAATGTTTAGCAGTTGACAAATGCTACACCTAATTTATGAAAGACATATACTTACACTAATGCTTTTAGGATTCAAACCATATTATGCGTTAAGAAATTTTGAAATATGGTACATATGAAATTGAATAGTTTTAAGACACTTTCATTAATGTTTTCTCTAAAAACTCAAGGGAAGTTGAATTGAAACTGCTTTCAAAGATACTTTGTACTGAAAATAATCCACTTGAAAACAAATTATATTGACTCCTATATTAAATGCTTTCTTAAATTTTAGAGGTTCTCTTTTTTTCTCTTGGGAGTGAAGAGCAGTATATTTCTATGGAAATAGGAATAGATATCGTCATAGGTCATTTTCTATCTCTTTGATTCTGTGATTAAGAAAATATCTTTGTGAATAGATAGCCAGTGAGAAGGAACAAAATGGTAATAATTCCCTTTAATAAAGAAAATGGTTCAAAAGTGCCATGTTTAAAAAGTCTGTTTTCATCATAAGACCATGCCCAGAAAACATATCCAGACAATTTTGCCTTCAATACAATGAGAGTACCTGTAGTAATTTTATTTCTAGTGAAGATTCTGTTAAGCAGAATGTGTCTGGTGATATTGTTAGTTGTTGTTGCCTCCCTTCACCCCTCCTCCTAGCCTTTGTTATCTCCCTTTTCCAGCCGTTGCTATCCTTCCCGCCAGTCCCGTCCACTTAGCCAACTCATAATCTGCCCCCTTTCTTAATCACCGCCTACTTCATAGCTGCCTGCACAGTTCCGCCTATCCACTACCGCCCCGTAGTTTACCCGCCCCAATTCCTACCCCTCCCTTGACCCAACCTTATATAATCAAGTGTGTTTCCGCAATAAAGTAGACTAGCTCATTCTCACAGGCTGTCTCCATGGTTTTTACCGCGCGTCCCCCACGCCTGGAGAACCTAGGCCTACGCGCTGGCCTAGGGGCTCACCGCCGAGCCGTGGAAGCCCGCCCGGTCCTCGTGGGTTGCTAACTTAGAATAGCAGCCCACAGCAGGGGTTGCTAACTTAGAGTAGCAGCCCACAGCAGGGGTTGCTAACTTGGAATAGCAGCTCACAGCTGGGGGCCCGTCCGGGATCCTTTCCTTCCACCGCCCTCCGGCCCCTCTCTGCTGCTGCTGCTGCTGCTGCTGTCTACTGGCGACCATTTCAGCTCTCCAGGTAGGGACCCCATCGCCGTCTTTTCTTCTCCCACTATGGGCACCTCTCTCTCCTCACACCATACCCCTCAGGTTCGGCTTTTAGCCGCCCTGCTTGATACCAATGGAGTCCGCGTTTCCCTGAAACAGCTCCAAAATACTGGGACCTGCTACTCCCTTTTAATCCGTGGCTTGCCACCTGCCAGCTCTGGAGCCCAGACACATACTCTCGACTCATAGATCGAGTCACCTCCGCCATAGAGCATGAAAAGCGGTCTTTTCCGCACGGCCTGCTGCCTGCTCTAGTAGCCATACGCGCCTGTCTCCTTGGTGCGCCGTCAGAAGCTATCCGAGACAAATCGGTTAAGCAACCCAATGACTATGAGCCCGATGATCCTGGCGACACAAATTCTCTGTCTGACCAGCTCGCCGCCGCTCTCGAGCGCGAACCTCCCCGCCCGCGCTCCCCACGGCCCGCAGAAGCCGCTTCAGTAGCTCCTCAAAATAGCGGACTTTCTCCTTCTTCTTCCACCTCTGCCCAAAATGGCGCACTTCCGGCTTCTTCTTCACCTATGTCCGAGCCCACCGGCGAGAACAAAGGCGCTTCCTCTCACCTTTACCCGCCCCTCCCTGTCTTGTCATTTTCCGGCCCTGCCCCGGAAATAATGCAGTCGCCATCTTGGCCGGCTCCCGGAAATGATGTGACTTCGCCGCCATCTTGGCTGGTGCCCAACAATGACGTAACTACACCGCCATCTTGGCAGGCGCCTAAAAGTGACGTCGCCGCTCCGCCATCTTGTCCAGCGCCCAAAAATATCCCGCCGCCAGTTTGTTGCCGCCTTGACGCTGCTAAGCCATCATTCTCTCATCTGTTTCCCGCTACCGTTCATCCCTCGCCACCACCGTATGGCAGCAGGTCCCCACCTGCTTCTAGCGAAGCACATTCTCCCGCCCCCCAGCTATACCCGCTCAACCCGCTGCCCACGCAGCAACGCCCTCAAACTTGGCTTCCCTTCACAGTAGAAGAAGTTAAAACTCTTCGTAAAGCCGTTAAAGAAGACGGCATTGATAGCCCATATGTTCGACAACTAATAGAAGAGTTGGGGGTTCAGCTTGTTCTTCCTTATGATTGGATTTCTCTAGCCCGTTCCATCCTTCAGCCAGGCCAGTTCCTTGAATGGCACGCTCACTATCAAGTAGCTGTTGATCAACAAGTAGTGGAAAATGTTCGAGCGGGTGTCCAAGATCCAGCTGATGCCTACACAGGAGTTAACAACTATGCTGACCCTCGTTCCTATGTAAACATGGACCCAGGGTTTTGGCACCGAGTGAAAGTTCTCGTTCAGCGGTCATTCTCTTTAATTTCCACCAAACAATCCACCAAGTTCGCGCAAATGCTTCAAGACTCGCAAGAAACCTTTCCGGCATTTGTCGCCCGCGTTATCGAAGCATGCCAACGTAAAATTACTAACGAAGATGCTCAGTTTGCGTTAGCAAAAGAACTCATTCTCGATGGGTGCCTCGCGCCCTTCCGAGCTGTCATCCTTCCTATCCGCGACAAGCCAATGCACGAATGGGTCCTAGCTTGTCGAGACATTGACCCACAGACTAAAGCACTTACTGCTGCCTTCGCTTCCACCATGGCTGTCTCATCTGCCTCCACTTCTGCCTGCTCCCGATGCGGTCAGCCCGGTCATTTTGTTCGTGAGTGCCCTCAACCGGCAGCTTCCCGCCCTGCCGTAGCACTACACAGACCAAGAGGCCCCCCCACACCATGCCCGCGCTGTGGCAAGGGGTATCACTGGGCCCGCGATTGCCGCTCATCGCAACGTATCTCCCAGCCTTTAAACTTCCAGCGGGGCAGGCCTCAGCCCCTCCCCCAAGAGGCCCTCCAGAGAGCTCCAAAACCTTAATGTGGACAATGCCTATCAAACGTCACCGAAAACCTTCCTTAGAGCTTAAAATAAACGGACAATGGCTTGAAGGGCTCTTAGACTCTGGTGCTGAAATCTCTTGTATTCCCTTTGAAATCGCCGCCTTCAATCATTGGCCCCTCGAAACTGGCCCTCAAGTCATCGGCGCCACGGGAGCTGCTACTTCTTGGAAAACATCTCAGCCTCTGCATTGGAGCGACCAAGAGGGTAACGAAGGTCAAATTCGTCCACTCGTCCTCTCTTCAGTCCAAACCATCCTGTGGGGAAGAGATGTACTCAGCCAGCTAAAAGCTCGAATCACCACAGAAGCCTTCTTAGCTGTGCCGCCCCCCCCCCCCCTTATAGGGGCCACTGCTCCTGTTTCAAGACCTGACCCTATCCCTCTGGAATGGGACACAGAGGAGCCCATCTGGGTCGAGCAGTGGCCCTTGCCAACTCATAAACTGCAAGCTCTCTCTGCCCTCGTCGAAGAACAGCTACAAGCAGGGCATATTGAGCCGTCTACCAGTCCCTACAATTCGCCAGTTTTCGTCATCAATAAAAAGAACACAAGCAAGTTCCGCCTCCTTCATGACCTTCGAGAAATTAACAAACATATTAAGCCAATGGGATCACCTCAGCCTGGCTGCCCGCATCCCACTGCAGTCCCTCAGCATTTTTATGCAGCCACCATTGACATCAAAGATTGCTTTTTCTCCATTCCTCTTCACCCGCGAGACTGTCCACGGTTTGCGTTTACAGTCCCGCGTACCAACAATCAAGGAGCAGCACTCCGATTCCAATGGCGAGTACTACCACAAGGCATGCGGAACAGTCCAACTATATGTCAGCTCTATGTCAATCATGCCATTGAGCCGCTACGCTCTAAGTTCCATCCAGAGCACACATACATCATCCACTATATGGATGACCTCCTTTTAGCAGCAAGTTCTAACACACTTCTCAATGATTTACTCTCTGCAGTTACGACGAACCTTTCAAGTCTTGGATTAATAGTGCAACCTGGCAAAGTCAACCCCCAGCCACCTTTCCAGTTCTTAGGCTTTCATTTTCATCAATATATTTGGCCCACCAGCCCGCAAATCCATGTTTCTGTTCACATGACGCTGACTGAGCTCCAACGGCTTTGCGGACAAATCAATTGGCTTCGATCAGCACTCCCCATCACAACAGCGCAAATGCAACCCCTTTTCGAGCTCCTGCAGACTAAGTGCAGTCCATCCGCTGCAGTCGTTCGCCCCATCACCATCACCCCAGCTGCCAAAGAAGCCATCCAACAAGTAAATGCTGCACTCCAGCAATGCCGCCTAGAGCGATTCTCTCCCGATCTCCCAATCCTTGCCTTAGTTTTGCCAACACCAGTCACCCCAACGGGTCTCCTATGGCAAGATGGTCCTCTTCTTTTTCTACACACGTCAAAAAGTAAACTCCCAAAAATCTGCCCATTTACAAGGGCTTGGATCACATTAGCCACTGACTTAGTACTTCTCTCCATACAAACGTACGGCGTCCCGCCACACACCATTGTTTGGCCCTTTGATGCAAAAGAAGTTACCTCTCTCATCATGAATAATGCTCAAATGCAGAGCCTAATAGAGTTCTTTCGTGGCTCCTTCGACAACCACTATCCTCATCATCCACTGCTGCAAGGTGTATCTCAATTAGCATTTTTCAACCCGTTCCGTCCGCTGCCCGCAAGAAAGCCAATCCCCTTTGCCATCACTGCTTTCACTGATGCCTCAAAAAGGGGCTTCGCTGCTGTCATATATGTGCCAGGAAAGCTTGAGCCACGACAGTTGATGTTTGCCAATCACCTTTCTGTTCAAGTGGGTGAACTCTTAGCTGTCGCTGCAGTCCTCAATCTTTACCCAGACCAGCCTCTCAACATCTTTACAGACAGCTTGTACACCTTACAGGTATGTCGCAGCCTCCCACTTGCTACCTTTCTACCCAGCGACTCATCTATAGACCAAGCACTCGCCTTTGTACAGCGACTGCTTGAAGAAAGGCAACAACCCTGGTTCATCGCTCATATCAGAAGTCACTCTGGCCTGCCAGGACCACTGACTCAAGGAAATGCCCTTGCTGACGCCTTAGCGTCCGGCCGCCATGTATACCCAGCTGCCATTCGAGAAGATTCCATTGACAAAACAAGACTAGGAGACTTCGTCAACCAAGCCAAACTTTTACACTCTCAATTCCACTTCTCTGCGCGATCTATCCAGAGGCTCTTTCCAGACCTCCCCATCGAAACATGCAAACATCTTGTGCGTTCCTGCCGAACATGCGCACCTCTGCTACCCCTTGGACCCTTGCAGCCCCGCGGAGCTAATCCCCGCGGCCTGCGGCCTAACTCCCGCTGGCAGCTAGACGTCACCCATGTTAGTGCTTTTGGGCGCCTTAAATATCTTCATGTTGCAGTTGATACCTTTTCGCACCTATGCTATGCCATGCCCCTCACAGGAGAGAGTGCCAAACATTGCATCAAAGCGCTTCGGCAAGCCATTCTATTCATGGGAATTCCCTGGGATCTCAAAACCGACAATGGACCAGCCTATCGCAGTGCCACCTTTGCCAGCTTCGTACAAATGTACCGCATCACACACCATTTTGGCATCCCCTATAACCCACAGGGGCAAGGAATTGTTGAGCGCACTCACCAACAGCTCAAGCTACTCATTCAAAAAGAAAAAGTTTCCTCTCCCCATAAAGCCCCTGCCGACGTCATTACTGCCTGCCTTATCCATCACAATCTCCTGACCTTCGATGACAAAGGACTCTCCCCAACCCATAAACATTGGGGACCCATGTGGCAACCTTCGCAAGTTCCCCTTGTTCATTGGAAAGACCCTGCCACAAACCTTTGGCAAGTTCCAGCTCCCTTGCTAGCACAGGGGAGAGGTTTTGCTTGTGTCTTCCCAGACTCCGAGCCACAACCGCTCTGGGTTCCTGGGCGCTACATCCGGCCTGCCACCGACCCCAAAGTTCCACCGAATGATGAACACACTATGCCCTCCGTAAGAGACAACATCGACTGCGGAGGCCCAGATGTCGCTCCATTCGCTCAAATCCAGCACCAACCAGCCCCTCCCTGAAATGTTTATATTAGATAAGTGCTCTCTCTGAGTTTCTTTCTGCTGATTATCCCTCCCCTATGAGGGCTCTCTTCTCCTTTCTTTGTCTTTACAGATTCCCCAGAAGGACTCACCTCTGCACAGTCTACAAGAAGAGCCTTATTGCCGCCTCTACAACCTGCTGCTGACAAGTGCCTAACCTCCACCGAAACGTGCCTTACAATTTATCAGAGAAAAACTCTCAGTGCAGATGCTCTTCCCACTCCCCTCGCACCCTCACCCACTTTTATACTTCTTTTTTATAGTCTTCATTTTTTTAACAATCTTTTCAGCTGTCTGTCTCGCAGCCACAGCCCCGACAGATTGGAACCTTCGTCAACGCCTTCTCCTCGCTGTCGCCTGGCTGCTTCTGATTGGCATCTTCACCTCCCTTGTTGTCCTCCTCCCATGACTACTATGCGCCCCCAAGTACATTCATCTGAGCCTGCTATTCCAACACCGTCGCCCATGGGGACCACACCAGCTCTCTCTCGCCGCGAACGACGTCGACAACATTTCTTTGCCCGCCGCCTAAGCCGTCTTTCTCTTGAAGATGATGACCCCATCGAGCGCCAAGTTCTCCAGCTCCTCCGACAGGCCCGCTCTGTTCACACCCCCGCCTCCTGTTCCCCTACCCTTCCCTACCTCATCCATCTCCTCATTCTCATGTTGTCTCTAGCCTCCTCTGCCCAAAGCTCCTCATCCCATCAGCCATTCAACTGGATCTTGCAGACATTCCCGGAAAAACGCATTCTCGCTTATAATGTTACTAGTGTCGCTCCCTCCTTTCTCACACACGTCTGCCCTCTTGCTGGAATTTCCCTCCATCCCGAATGCCAAGTAAACAACATCAGAAAAGCGAAAGTAGGCCACCACTCCTCCTCATCCTGTCGAGGCGGGAATACAGCATGCCTGCTTTCTCGAAACAATCGTCTCCTTGGCCCTCAATTTAACCCTGTGTCTGGTTTTTACATCTGTCCTGCTAGTGCTCGAGGTTGTCATGACCCATCACACTTCTACTGTCCCTCTTGGGGATGTGTGACCATGGCCCATGGATGGTCCGGCGCCCCCAACAGAGACCCGTATCTCTCTCTCCAAGTAGCCAACAATTCCCGTTGGGACTTCATTTGGCTGACAGTAAAAAACCCAAACGACGATACATGGCTGGCCGCTCGCCCCTATGGACTCCGGTTGAATATGAGCAACTATGATCGTGGCGCTTTGTTTGAAATCCAAAAGCGTGTTGTCTCCGCCCCACCCTCTGCTATTGGTCCCAACCACATCCTTAACCCTCCTCCCTCACCCACTGTTCACCTTCTTCCGTCCTCATCTACCCCCCTCAAAATCTCTTCCACCTCGGCCGCCATCGTCCCTTCTACAAGCCCCACTTCCCCCCCGCTTCAGGTATACAACCACATCCTCTCACCCCCTCTAGTCCCTACTTCAAACTCCTAAACGCCTCCTATTCCTCTCTCAACGCCTCCCACCCCAACCTCACTCACTCTTGCTGGTTGTGTCTTTCCCCCAGCCTCCCCCTCTATGATCCACTTGCTATCCCTTCACCACTCTTTACTTCCTCCACCGACGATTCCCCCTCTTCCTGCAATTGGAATCAATCTACTCATGTCCCACTCACTTTTACGCACATCTCTTCCAAAGGTTTATGCATTCACCCCCGTTCTTCCCACACTCCTAGCCTTACTGCCTGTACCAACTATACCTCCCCAAACATCTCTGCCAAATACTTAGTTCCCCTAAACACCACCCAATGGCTCTGCTCTTCCACCGGACTTACCCCATGCTTATCTGTTGCCACACTTAACAAGACCAAAGAAACGTGTGCTCTCATCCTCCTCACGCCTCCAGTCATCTATCACACTCCTCTACATTTCTTTGAAGCCTTTGACCACACTCAAGAAGCTATTTACCTCCACAAACGCGAACCTATTACTGCTGTACTCACTGTCACTTCCCTCCTAGCTACAGCTGGAGCTGCCACTGGTGTTGCAGCCCTAGCCACACAAGCCTCCGCCCTCCAAAACCTCAGACAAGCAGTAGACTCTGATATCATCTACCTCCGAGATGCAGTCAAATATCTTAAAGACTCCCTCAATTCCCTTTCAGAAGTTGTCCTGCAAAACCGCCGAGGCCTTGACCTCCTCCTCCTCAAAGAAGGTGGCCTATGTGCAGCTCTGGGAGAAGAATGCTGCGTCTATGCCAACTATACCGGTTTAGTAGACTCCAGCTTAAAAGAACTTGAAAAAGGTCTCAACCAACGCCGACTTGAACGAGCCCAAACTGCTGGTTCCTGGGGTTTCCTGCAGCCCCTCCTCCCCTATCTCCTCCCGTTACTAACCCCAGTTCTGCTCATCATCCTAGGTCTCACCGTTGGTCCTTGGGCCATTCGACGAATCATCCGCCTTGCCAAAGATCACGCTGACAGTGTATTTTCCTCGTTTGTTCAAATCCATTACCACCGTCTTGCTACCTCTGATCTCGCTTCTCAATCTCGCCCTTGTCCTCGACCCCTTCCCACCGTACTTCCCGCCTGTGAAGCTGCTTGCTGTGAAACTCCCTGACCTTAGCCGCCGGCACGGGTTTGTTTCCCTCGGCGTAAAGGGCTTGGGTGCACCCTCCGCCCCCCTTTATTGCTATACGTCTGAGAGTCCTTCGCGGTTAAGCCAGCCACAGCGCTATCCACCCCAAAAAAGCGTGCGCAACATCATGTTAGATATTTCGTCTAGCACCGGCACGCACCGACCCTAAGGGCTATGCATACATTCTGGCCAAATGATATGTCATTTGCCCATCGCCAGTCGATCCTACCCCCTTTTTTCTCTCACCCTTCACAGCCCATCCCCCTACTCTCTCACGCCCTTTTTTTTTTAATAAAACAAAAGGAGCAATTGTTGCTGCCTCCCTTCACCCCTCCTCCTAGCCTTTGTTATCTCCCTTTTCCAGCCGTTGCTATCCTTCCCGCCAGTCCCGTCCACTTAGCCAACTCATAATCTGCCCCCTTTCTTAATCACCGCCTACTTCATAGCTGCCTGCACAGTTCCGCCTATCCACTACCGCCCCGTAGTTTACCCGCCCCAATTCCTACCCCTCCCTTGACCCAACCTTATATAATCAAGTGTGTTTCCACAATAAAGTAGACTAGCTCATTCTCACAGGCTGTCTCCGTGGTTTTTACCGCGCGTCCCCCACGCCTGGAGAACCTAGGCCTACGCGCTGGCCTAGGGGCTCACCGCCGAGCCGTGGAAGCCCGCCCGGTCCTCGTGGGTTGCTAACTTAGAATAGCAGCCCACAGCAGGGGTTGCTAACTTAGAATAGCAGCCCACAGCAGGGGTTGCTAACTTGGAATAGCAGCTCACAGTTAGTGATTTATCTAGGAAAATAGGGCCAATTGAACAAACACAGTTTTGACTTAGCTAATTTCCAAGGGAATTTCACTCTATATTCAGATTTTTGTAAAGCTGTATTTAGTTCATATTAAGATTGGAAAACCTATGTTAAAGTCTCTTCAAAGACTTCAGGTAATCTCTGCCCTTATTCGGATGTCTGTCCTTTAAGTTTTGTGGTCCCATTCCTCCTGGAGGCATTTTCCATGACTTTGAGGCCCTCAGTAAGTGTCAGAAACCGTTATCATTAGCATGGGAGTTCATTAATATTCAAATGATTGTATTGGATGTTGATGCCTTAAAGCAAAATAATAAAGACTCTTTATAACTCAGTTTTTTGTCACTTGATCACACAAATTCATTTGGACACAAAGAATCATTAATATGGATAATCATTTCAATCCACATTACCATTATCCAGCAATCTTATTAATATTTGGAATCTAGTATTTATAACCAGAGATTTAAGCAAGGGTCTGTGTGATTTCAAAGCTGATAGCTTAAATCACTAAACTGTCTTTTAAGATTTTAGAATTTGACTTATCTCTTTTACACAACAGAATACAATTACAGAGGATTTAATTTTTGACTCCAAGTTCGCACATCAGGTTAGGAAACAAAAACAGAGCTTCATCTCAGAGTTTGAAACACTCAGGATTGCTGTTCTTTTAAGATTTTCAAGTATGTAACTCACATCTCTGACCACAGAATGTGGAATTTTACTTCTTCAGGCACCTTTGTTGTTCCCTTTGTTGTGTCTGTTTTATTATTATTTTTTTAATTCCAACACATCACTGTCTTCTGGAGGAAATCCCAAAATATTTGCTGTAGAGACTGCTGGTGGTCCCCCAACATCTATTTCCTTTTTTATTAGTAATAGGATCCACAACATTTAACTTGGCAAATGTCCATCAAGAACACAGATTAGAATTCCATGTTTCCCTTGCAAATAATTTTGGCCATGTAATTAAGTTCTGGGTAATTAACTGTAAGTCAAAGTGATATGTGTTTCTTTGTAAGGGAGCTGATGTGTCCTTCTTTTGCCCTTCTTAATTCTCCCTGGATGCAGATGTGACATGAGCGATCAGCCACCTTTGAACCATGAAGTAATAACTATTAATGAAGAATAACAAGATAGGATGTGCTAGGATCTTTGATATTAATGATGTTATCCTATAAGTGCTATACTATTCAACAACAAACTTTGCTGATGAGAGAAGGATATAACCTCTCATCATGCTTTTAACCAATATTATGTATATACCAAGTACAATAGTTTCTTTTAGCTTTATTCAGTTAAAACTAAAACTTTCTCCTATATTCTGTGCGTGACTATGCTGTGACCTAAAACTTCTTTGAGACAAATGAAAAAAGTAAGTCACTGGGGGAATAAATGGAAGAAAATGTCACTACATACAGAAGAACAGATCTTACAGTAATGAAAGATAAAATGTCAAAATGTTTTTTCATTATTTTTATTATCCCAAATTTTTAATTTTTAAATTTTCAATTTTTTTGTATTTTATTTCTTATTTTTAAAACTATCATTATTATTATTATTTTATTTTCTTATTAATTGTATGTTGTGGGAAACTGGCTTACCTGTTTCTTACTGTAAATGTTACACCTGTTCTATTGTAGATGTTGCAGTTGTTAGATGTTGCAGTTGTTCCCTATTACTGTAGATGATGGTGCAGTTCTAATAGCCAACAGCTGCTTGGTAGCTTCCAATAAATACAAGGTGGAAGCTAGGGTCAATGCTCTCAGTTCCAGAAGCTGTGAGTCCCCTGGTTCCATTTTTTATATCCTTTCTTGTGTGTCTCTCTCTCCCTTTATTTCTTAAAGTTCTGTGTTGCCTTTCCTTCGAGACAACCTATTGCTGAGCTGATTGTAGCAACTGGTGCCCAAGATGGGGTGTGAAGGGAAGAAGGCTCACAGCAACTGGTGCCTGACCAGGGACCCGAAGGAAAGAAGGATCACCTCGAGTGAAACTAAAGTTGGTGTAACGGCGCAGAGTCCCGAGTGCTTTGGAAAGCCTTTGAAGTCCTTAAGGGTTTGCTTATATTCTCTCAAGAAATGTAGAGCACCTTGTGTGGGTCCCAGCTCATTGGATAAAGCCATACCATGACTGCCAAGAGATGGCAAAAGTTTTTGTGAAATTCAGAACCTCCGGGCATGCAGAGAGAGAGACAGATGATGGAAACTACAAGGCTGGGTCTCATTCTGAAGACTAGATGACTTTAAAAAAGAAATTGAGAGGAGGAAAACTGGAAAAGAAATGTTGAATTATAAAAGGAAGCAATGAAGAATTTCTAGATTAATAGAATTGGAACTACTTTTGTGTTTCTGTTCAATGTCAGTGTGTGATTATTTAAAGAAAAAGAGAAAAGGGAAAAAATGTGAGAGATAGAAAAAGGAAGGAAAAAAGAAAGAAAAAGGGAGAAAAAGAAAAAAGAAAAGAAAAGGGAGGAAGGAAAAAAGGAGAGGAAGGAGAAAAAGAAAAAGGAAGGAAGAAAGAAAAAAGAGAGAAAGGAAGGATAAAATGGAAGATGTAAAAATTAAGCGAATATTGAAAAAGATAAAAAGTTTGTGGGAATGCTAACTGAAATTTAATAAGGTGTATTTTGTCCTAAAATAAAATGGTTAGTTTTATAAAATCAGAAATGGAGATATGCAGGACAGAATTAGCATACATATAGCACGTTGTAAAAGTATTGTGGTAGCATTCAGTGAGCTAACATGTTTTGTAAAAGTAAAACACGCCTGAATGAATACAAAAAGTGTAAAAACTGTGAAAAGGTAAGCAATGAACTTTTGCAATTTTTCAAGGCTTTCTGCCCTGGCCTGATGGCAATGAATCCAGCTGCATGGAAGAAACCTGTGGCAGTGACCCTAATAAAAAACATCAGAGACAAAGGTATTTTAAGGGCCTGGAATAGGCAAACAATTGGGACAAGCTGTTAAGTTCCCTGCAATGTTGTTTGGTTGGGTAAGACAAAACTATACTCTCTGCTGTATTTGATAAAGTACAAAGTTTTCTCATGGTAATAGAATTTGTAATATTGTTGAAATACTAAAAATCTTTCATCCCTCACTGAGATGTGTTAATTAAGTAAGGTCCTTCATGGGAGTAGGAGGACCTCCATCAGATTGCTTTAAAAAATTAAAAAAAGA
This sequence comes from Dasypus novemcinctus, assembly GCF_030445035.2. Lineage (NCBI taxonomy): Eukaryota > Metazoa > Chordata > Mammalia > Cingulata > Dasypodidae > Dasypus > Dasypus novemcinctus. The sequence continues at coordinate 22,022,882 of NC_080674.1, forward strand.
GGTAGAAGGTGGATATTGACTTAGCCTGTGAATTGGATGTGGCCCCAGGTCCAGTGAAGATGCTAAGAGCAATATACATACTGGGGAAATTGAGATTGTTTTTGATTGAGTACTGGCCTATATAATAGCCTTGCTGGTTGGGAATATCAAGCCCATGAGAAACGAAAGTATTTATTAAATGTCTGCTAGTTGGGAGTCTTATTGTTTGTTGTTGCAGTTATGGATTATGTATAAAATGCTTGAAAACTAATCAGAACTTTAATAATGTAACATGTTGTGTATTTAAGTGATTTGATGAACTTTAAGTGATTATATAAATGTACCTTGTTGAATGTACATGTAAATCTCTTGTTTTAAATTTGAACAATCCTGGTACTGAAAGTACTGAGAAAAATTTAATAAGTATTGTTCAAATCTAAAAGTGGAAGTCTTATTGTTTATTGTATAGTCTACGGTAGTTAAGGATTATGTATCAAATGCTCGAATACTAATCAGAACTTTAATATAACATATTGTATACTTAAGTGATTTGATGAACTATAAGGGATATCTAAATGTACCTTGATGTAAATCTCTTGTTTTAAGTTTGAACAATCCTAGGACTGAATATATTGAGAAAAAATTTAATGAGTGTTGTTCAAACCTAAAAGTGAAAATATCATGCTGGAAGCTTTGTTAATTAGTGAATCATCATTTGCATAGACTTTGCAAAAACAAGGGGGAAATGTGGGAAACTGGCTTACCTGTTCCTTACTGTAAATGTTACACCTGTTCTATTGTAGATGTTGCAGTTGTTCCCTATTACTGTAGATGATGGTGCAGTTCTAATAGCCAACAGCTGCTTGGTAGTTTCCAATAAATACGAGGTGGAAACTAGGGTCAATACTCTCAGTTCCAAAAGCCGTGAGTCCCCTGGTCCCATCTTTATCTCCTTTCTTGTCTCTCTCTCTCTGTGTCCCTTTATTTCATAAAGTTCTGCATTGCTTTCCCTTCGAGGCAACCTATCGCTGAGCTGATTGCAGCAATTGAATTTGGCTGTTGTTTTGCCTTCATTTTTGAAGAAGCTTTGGATCACAGAAGGGTTACAGTTGTGGCGGGGGAGGACCATTTGTGTGGGGTGTCAGTGATGCCATAACTTACAGAATTGTGTGGGAGAGAGTGTTAACTACAATGTTAAACTTCAATCCATGCTTAGGGGCAATGCTCCAAAATGTGTTCATCAATTGCAATTTATGTACCACACTAATGAAGGATGTTGTTAATGTGGGTAAATGTGGGTGGAGTGGAGAGTGGAGCATATGGGAATCCTCTATTTTTTATGTAACATTTATGTAATCTAAATATCTTTTTTAAAAAAATGTAAAAATTACATTTAAAAAAAGAATAAACAAAAAAAAACAAACCAAAATCTTAAACATATTAAAGAAACTCCTACACATAATATGATTGGCATGATCTAAATTATGTCAAAACTTCATTTGATTCAGTTAGTGATATATGGTTAGTGTCCATTTCAGAGTTATCTTTTCTATGCTTAACTTTCATCTCTACATGCAATTGGAAATGAATACTATCAAAGTTTAAACTCAGTAACATTAACGTACAATGATTTAATGAGTAAGTGCCTGTGTGAGCTGTCTTCTGCCATGATTACCTATCTATGGAGTATGGGGTTAGCCATTTACTACACAGATGTCCCTTGCTTCTCTCTCTCTCTCTCCCTCTCCTCTCTCCCCCTCTCTCCCCCTCTCTCCCCCTCTCTCCCTCTCCTCTCTCCCCCTCTCTCCCCCTCTCTCCCCCTCTCTCCCCCTCTCTCCCTCTCCTCTCTCCCCCTCTCTCCCCCTCTCTCCCCCTCTCTCCCCCTCTCTGCCCCTCTCTCCCCCTCTCTCCCCCTCTCTCCCCCTCTCTCCCCCTCTCTCCCCCTCTCTGCCCCTCTCTGCCCCTCTCTCCCCCTCTCTCCCCCTCTCTCCCCCTCTCTCCCCCTCTCTCCCCCTCTCTGCCCCTCTCTGCCCCTCTCTGCCCCTCTCTCCCTCTCTCTCCCCCTCTCTGCCCCTCTCTCCCCCTCTCCTTTTGCCCATGAAATTTTGTTACATGCCCTGCTGATGAACTAAAATATGTATACAATATATTTAGGTATAGATACTTTTTTATTTTCAGATTTTAAGCAAAGTAGTTACCTGTAAACCACCAGTGTGAAAATTGTCAATAAGATTTCTATAGATTTAGGAAATTAATAAACTATGTTTCCCTTAAGAAACACTACTTGGAGAAGTCCCATCAGTCCATTTTCCTCTGTATTACTGCCTTGATAGAATAATAATCTTTTTAACAATTTGTTGGATGTGTATTAGAAATACACATTACTTGTGTAAGTTTGGTTTTTGATATTAAATATTTTAGAATTTATTCACTTGAATATTGATTTAAAATGTGTGCCATAAATAAATCTAGACATAAAGTAAATGGAAAAAAAAATTATGGTCCTGAATCAAAGATCTGATTATATTAAGTCAAAATTACTGAAGACAAAAGAGAATTTTTATAAGTTTATAGAGAGGTAGAGCTAATAATAATTTTATTACTGCTACTAGTAATATTAATAATGGTTTTGTGTTTACCTGACTTCTTTGCATTCAATCAAGTTTGCTTTAGGACCGATAATATTGTAAACAGCATAGTTAAAATCTATTGTTCACTAGCTAAAAATGTATGCTCCTCAATTACCGTAATTATAGTACTTCAACTAAATTATATTGTGTTCTTATACAGTCCCAGGAGTTGTGTTGACCTCTCTTGCAAAATGATCCTGTTGCTTCTCTAAATGTCCACATTAAGACATTTTAGAAACTCACAGTCTTTAAGATCAGATAATATTTCTCAGGGAATTTTAAGAAACCTGAAAGATCTCACATACTGCAGTGCAATTGTAAAGTGCTACAGTTCTGAGAAAGTAAAATGTAGAACTTTGTTAACCTCAAAAGAGTATGTGTCCTATGACCCCACAATCTAAACTGAGAATGTAATCCACAAAATTAATGTATTGAGATGTAAAGGTGAATACAAAGAATGTTTCACAGCATTGATTTTGGTGGCAAAAGAAATGAAGATCTGAATATCTGTCAATGGGGGAATAGGTGGAATAATTTTTGTCACATTTTGGGAAATTTTGCAGCTTTTAAATAAGTTAGTCTGCCTGTATTAACTTGAAGCAATGTCTGTGATATATATTCTGTGGAAAAATATTTGTGGCATAATCTTATTTTTGTGCACAGTATTAGCTAATGTGTTCAAGTATTTACTATATAATATGAAAAATGATAAGGGATTTACACACATTACCTAATTTAATCCTCAATTCTACCTTATGAAAGCGAATTTTTATTAACCCATTGTATACCTCAGTAAGCTAAGGCAAGGAGTATGTACAGCTGGGGTTATTAAATAATTTGCCCTAACATACAGAGGTAATGAGTGGTAAAGCCACTTAAATGGTCCATTAAGTTTTAGGATTTTAAAAATTTCTGAAGAGATTTGGTGGTCTTTTAAAGATGGCATGTACTTTATTCCTTAAGAATATGTGCTTGTGAGTTTCATTTCCTTTGAAATAGATTAAATGCCATGGACATTGTGTTTATTGATTTTTTCAGAATATTCTGCAGAGTATCTTATGAGATTTGGATGCACAAAACAGGGTAAATAAGGAATATCAAAGTAGATGAATTATAGTTGGTTGAATAAGTCATATTTTGAAAGGAAAAATAATAATCTGTGTCTCTCGGTGAGAAAGCCCTTTGCTGGTCATTATTAGACATTGAGAATTTTAGATTTGGGGTTGATTATTACTGCAGCATAGCCTAGCTTATTCTAAATGATACAAATGGCTGAATAAAATGTTTGATCTAGAAATGTGTGGAAATCTTTCACTAGGAAAACTAGATAATACATTAAATGATAAAATCAGGATTTGAGATAAGATTTGCAGCAATGAATTTTTTAATGGTATTTTTAATGGAAGTTGATCAAGGTCTCATAAAAAGTACTATTCTTTTGGTTATAAAAGCTGTAAACACTGCAGTTGGTAAAACCCATTATATGATGTTTTTAATGAATTTGTCCTGGTGGAAATCCTAAACTACAACTGTAAAGCTAAAGTAGGCTGCAGAATGAAGAAAAGAAAAAAACTGAATAGATGAGTCTAGATTCTAGATGTAGATGTTCGTGATCAATTCTCACCTTAAAAATTTGAGAGAAATATAGGCAGATTATAATTTTTACAAGAGAAGTCTTGTCGAGAATGGTGTAAGTGGAAGACACTTTGAAAGAAGGAAATATGGAAGTTGGACATTCGGTTTGAGAAAAGGAGGTGTAAGTCAAACAAGCTATCTTCTGCTATGTAAAGGAGTATTTCTGCTAAATAAAAATAAATGGAGATTTGTTTTTAAAATTTTGAAATTATAAAACAAATGGAAAATAAAGTGAGGAATTACTTAGCTCCATATAATGATAAGCATTTTAACTAGCAAACATCTACTAAAATATTAAAACCTCATCCCCGGGATTGTTGATCAAAGGCTGAAAAATAAACTTAAAAATGTTGTACTTTACATTTTACAAAGAGTGAGGAAATAATCCAAGCTCATTTGTTCTCTAGGGTTTATGAACATATAGTGTCTAAAATATATCAAAATAAGATGAATGATATCATTTAATTGCAGCTGGTATTTAAAAATAACATTTAATTCTAACGTAGTAAATTTATGGAAAGATTTTCTATATAAGAAATGTCACCTGTTAATAAGTGCATGACATTAATATATTTTCTGTAGTTGGAATCCTTAACTAATGTACTTTAAATGTTATTAAGGACAAGTTTTAAATAAATCTTTTTTTCTGAGACTATTTAACTTACCACATGCAATTCAAATATTGTAAAGAACAGTTTCTCATATTTGGTTTGTCAAAACCAGGTGATCTACAATCCTCATTCCAAAACAAACTTTTTCTTTAATATGAAGATTATTGTTAAAAGTCTTGTAGCTGCCATGAAAATGTGCTTGACTTGAATGTCCCTTGTCAAGGGAGTACAGATGACAGACAACCCCAGCTGTCCCCACCACTTCTTTTGTACCAAATTTACTCTTCCCATAGCTGTTCCCAGGCACTGACTATGTATGTCCGGAAGATGGAAGACAAATTTGGCTCAAGTATCTATATGGGTTTGGCCAAAATATGTTAAGAATTGTGCTGCTGAGGTTCATCTTACTCCTCCTTTCTCCTGCCTTTTCTTCACAAGAATCAGGACCAAAGTGTGGGCTGAAGGCTTTCTCTATCTACTTTTGTTTCCTCATCTTTTTTGGAAAGTGTTCCCCTAATCTCTCACGCATCTCTCTTAGTTTGCCTGGGCTGTTATTACAAAAGCTACTCAATGGATTGGCTTAAATAACAGAAATTTTTGGCTCACAGACTTAGAATCTAGAAGCATCAACCAGACCATGCTTTCTCCCTGAAGACGGTGGTGTTCTGGCTTGCTAGCGGTCCTTGGGGTTCCTTGGCTTTCCTGTCATATGATGATTTTCTGACCTTGCTCTTCCAGTTCCATTGAATTCTGGCTTCTCGTTCCTTCTGTGGCTTTCTCTGAATATGTCTGAATTTTTTTTGCTTATAAATGACTCCAATAACCTGGATTAAGAACTACCCATATTCACCATACACCATAACTAAAAAATCACACCTTCAAGGGGTCCTATTTACAATGGAATCATATCCACAAGAGGATTATGAGTAAGAGCATGTCTAGTCTCAGGCATATTTGGAGATACCTGGGCATGCACTGTAAACATCATTTGCACACACCCCTGGTTAAGTAAGATAAAATGGATTTGATTTTATATCTATTTATGCAGAATATTTAGGAAAGTTACACTAAAGCAACATTAGTTGCATTTTTAAAGAAAAATCATGTAAATAATCCCTGAGCTCTTACTATCAAAGCAATCACTTAGTTTATTTTTTGAAAGTTATGTCTATTATTAAAGTACTTGGATTTTAGGAGTAGGCTGTGGTTTGTTTTTTTTTTTGTTTTGTTTTGTTTTTTGTGAAGGCTATAACCATGTTCCCATTGACAAAAGCTGAGGACAAAATCATTTCACTCTGACTAGAGTTGCATGTGTGCCTTACCCGGGTGACAGCTAATTTCTTGGCTGGGTGAAGTGTGGCCCAGCAACACAGTTCTGCATAATAGGAAAGAGTTACAAAGTGAACTAATCAGAGCCCTGAAAAGAAGTGCAGTGAAGGCAGGGACTTTGCTATGTATCTTTGTGCCTATAATAAGCCTGACCTAGAGGAATGCTTTGTTGAATATTTTAATTACTCCTGGGTAATTTGGATGCAAGTTATAGGAAAAGGGAGCAGCTGCTAATAGGGACAGATGCAGAAATATGCATTGAAATAATGCATTAAGCTTGAAACATGGAGCAGGAGAAGTTATGGATAAACTGAAACCTTAGTGAAAAGATTGCATGAAAAGATAAGAATGGGACGCGGACTTGGCCCAGTGATTAGGGTGTCCATCTACCACATGGGAGGTCTGCAGTTCAAACCCCAGGCCTCCTTGACCCATGTGCCGTGCCACACAGGGGTGTTCCCCGCGAAATGGAGCCCCACGTGCAAGGAGTGTGCCCCGTAATGAGAGTCGCCAAGCACGAAAGAAAGTGCAGCCTGCCCAAGAATGACGCCACACACACGGAGAGCTGACACAACAAGATGACGCAACAAAAACAAACACAGATTCCCGTGCCGCTGACAACAACAGAAGTGGACAAAGAAGAAGACGCAGCAAATAGACACAAAGAACACACAACCATGGTGGGGGGTTGGAGGGGAAGGGGAGAGAAAATAAATAAAAATAAAAATAAATCTTTAAAAAAATGATAATGGAAATCCTTATTTAAAAAAAAGATGAAGAAGGGCTAAGTTGGTGAAGTCACAGGTCTTCTAGAAGCAGAAATTAACGATATATGAGGCATAATAATGATGGGGAACTAGAATGAAAAACAATGCTTATGTTGGAAAATTAGTCATTTCCAAATGGGTATTACTTCCATGAAATAAGAATTGACCCCAAAGGAAAGATAATTTGAGAAACTGAGAAATGGTGGAGGAAGGAAAAATCTCTGCAAATATCATCAGTGCAACTCTAATTATGAAACATTTTTTGAACACCAAAATCTATGATTTTTCCTTAATTCTGATTCAGTCTCCATGGGGCTTAAGGTTGAGTGAGGTTGTTGCTGTTCTTTATTTCCAACAATACTTAATAATAAAACTTCACTAATTTACATAACCTATTCATGTCTCCAAACCTTAAAATCTCAAATCATCTAACACACGTATCATATTGTCATTTGAAGGACAATATGATTACAAGCCTAATTAATTTAGGAGGTGGCAATAATACATTATCAATTGTAATTTGATAATACTAAATATAATTGAAAAATCAAATTAAATGCAAATATGAGAAGCATTATTTTGTGGGGACATCATTTTACACCTAAAACATTTGTTCATAAAAGTGCTTTGCAGTGTGTTCAGTCATCTAATTTCTGAAATAGTTGAAGTAGGCTATTTTAAGACCTTATAAATTGACAAAATGATGCAAACAGATAATGTGTCTCCATTTATTGAACAGCAGAGTTACTGAGAAAATGGTTTTTCTGTCCTCATGTTCTATAAGTCAAGAACTAGAGCTCAGGTTTAACTTTTTCTTTCAGTTTCCCTGGGAATAGAGTTACAGTCTCTAAGGGTTTGAAATGTTCTTTTTTCTAGCACATCTCACAGAATCATATAGAAATATGTAATCTGTGACTAAGTCGGATATTAGTTTAATGTCAGCAATTTTCTGAAACCAATTTTGTAATAAGTTTCAGTAAGAAATATTGAAGGGAGTCTTTGTCCCTTTTGTTTTTTTGAAAATTTATATTTCCTGCTATATAAAAGAGCAACCATATTTATTACCATAAGGATTTTGAGAAGAAATATGAAGAAATGCAATATTGCAGGATATGTTATATTATTTGAAAGTTCTAGAACACTATACACCAGTTCCTTTATCAAAGACAATTCTATTCTACAGACAGAGAAACCAACTCTTACTACAATATGTGAAAAATAAGATATGATATGCTAGACATTTCAGAGTAATTGATAACAGAACAAATGCTATTTTCACATGCTTACTTTCCTGACTGGAGGATCAGTTTTAATTAACCAGTTTGCATTCTTTTGAAAATATTTATGGCTTTGAAAATAGTTTATATACTTAGTTGAATGTTTATAATAATTCAGTATATAATTTCTATACCTGATTTTTTTCTTGACAACCTCAAACTTACTTTTGTATTCAGTAAGACTTACTTAAAAAAAAAGCAATTTCTTATAATCTATACTATTTTAAATACCTAAAGTAAGCCACTTCTATATAAAAGAGCTCTTTTTTCCCTTTAAAAAATCTGCCGTGTTTAAAGAAACACGTTTACACTAAGTAATATCACATTTTTTATATTAATTGAAATAGAAGAATCAACAACGGTTATAGGAATCTGTGGTTGAATATTTTTCCTACACCAACTTCTAAGCTAAGCATTATGACTACTACCTAAATTAATAGTCATAATAAACTTCTATAGTATATTTTGTTAATCATGCTTTATAATATGTGAGGAAACTGACATGCAATGACATTATATAAATTTTTCCAGGCCACAAAGATAGAAACACAAAACCACAAATTGTACCCACTTATGTCACTCTAAATCTCCTGCCCTTAGCAAATTAAGTAGTATTTGTGAAACAATACAATACAATGTGATACAAATAATATCTGTGATACGATTTGTGATACAATCATGAAAAGTTATTTGATAATTTTAGCTCTGATCATAATTGAGATACAAGCACTTAATTCTTGACTCTAAAAATAGATTAAGACCCATCTAGAACATGTGATGATTACCTGGAAGAGTCTCCACATTTTAGACATTCAAAGATGGCAGAAAAAGACTTCTTTGAGCATGATGGATGAATGCAAGCCTTGCAATTCAAAATTTATGCTTAATACAATGGGATTTTTAAAAATGAATATACAAAATTGTGACTACTACTTTTAATAAAAACATATAGAAATATTTTATCAATATTGCTAAGGCAATGGTTTATAACAATCTAGACTGCCTTTCCTCCTGTGCTCTTTGGTTTCTTTCCAGCAATTTTTAGAACATATGTTATTTCTCATTTTAAGCCCCTTTTGACACCTGAAGATTCTTTATGCAGCTAATGTGGGGAGATTTTTCTTTCCTACAAAATATTCTGCCAAATGCAGCTACTTGTTTTCATTTGACAGTGTTTGCTTGTTTGCTTCACGAGGCAGCTTTCTGGAAAACCTGAATCACTCTTCTTGAACGGCAGCTATGTTATCATTTTCTCTAGGAGTTGAGGCAAAGGATATTGTCAAGTTTGAGTAGAAAATATTCCCCATGACTCATTCTACTTAATATGGTTGAACATACTTCTCAATCTACTACCTAACTGCTTCAGGCTCAGTAATGTGCTGGCTATCTCTTCAGAAACTAGTTTGCATGAATTTCCTTAAATCCTGTCAAGCCAAATCAAGGGCAGGTTGGTGCCTTACCCTCAGCATACCATCACACCTCTCTAAGAGTCCTTTTAATTGAATTAACTCACTGGCTTTTTCTTTTTCTTTTTCTTTTTTTTTTACATATTAGACTCAAACTTGGATTTCTTTTAAATAGATGTATGTTAAAATTACACTAAATGTTGTGTGCACAATATTATGATATGTATTAGCATCTTTCCCTTTCTGACAATCTTCAAATTAAAATCAAATGTGTTCAACAGATCACTATGGGTCAAAGAATTTTCTAAATCAGTTCAAAACCATCTCCTCGATGTTTGGAATTGCAAAATAAATGCAAATTTTAAAATTCCTATTTGAGACCCTCTGCCATAATAAAGCACTATAATTAAGAGGACAGTATTACTGCAGTACTTACTAAAAATTATAATTAAGATAACTCATAAAATAAAACAAAAATAAATTTTAGTAGTAGCTTTTTCTAGAATGCAATTTAAATGTCAACTCTCTAATTTTAGGATTAGATTCTATTAATTTTTTTAACTATTTTTATTTTCCTGGTAATGGACCAGAAATCTGAAATTGCACATAAGTGTTCCTCCAATGGACACACACAGGCCTTAAAGGAAAGACATAGTGAAGACAAAGAGACTTTCAGTAAAAATGTATACAGTAGTTATTAAATTCTTAAGCAAAACACACACAAATAGACAGGCTTAAATCCAGATGAATGACCATTCTATGGGAACACTCTACTCATTATGATTATGCATGAATGATTGCAAAACGTAGCAAAGAGACATGTTAACACAAAAACACAATCCCTCTTGTTTTCTATTCTCCCTAGCACCAGATTTTCAGTTACAAAAAAAGGCCAGGAAAGTTGAAACAACGTTAATTTGTCTCAATGAAAACTATTTCAAACAAAAAACAAAACAAAACAAAAAAACTCAAAGGGAAGAACAAGAGCCAACACTCTATAGTTATACTTTGTTTAAAATCCTATTTTGTTATGCATTCCACGTTACAGATTAATAAGAGATGAACTTAGAATTGATTACTCTTACAAAGACAAAATATTACAAACCTTTAAACTTCAGAAACATACAATCTAAAATAAATTGCTTTAATTTTCTGGACCCTATGCAATGACACCTAAATAAAATACTTCAGATATGTAAACACACTACTCATATTTTTAAAACTAAGCAACTTAAGATGCTTGTCTTTTTTAATTGTCATAACAAACTGAAAGTGACTTTGGCATGATTAGAAAGCAGATTCGACACAACTTGAAAGCAGATTTTGGCATAAATTGGAAGTAAATTTAGCATAACTTAAAAGTGTTATCAGGTACAATAGTTTGAATTCTCAATTCAATGTATGTGCCTGTTTAATTGCAAGCTTCTGTGGCACACTACAGCAATAACCAGATCAAGGGCACACAACACATATAAAGTTGGAAGATACCAGGGTGTCTATAGTCCTTTGGCCCAAGGGTTGACGAAAGGTACGCAGGTCTTTAGCCACAGGTCTTGCGAGCCCGTTCCTTGTGGTATCAGTGGAGGGTCCCAGACTGTTGCAGGCAGGTGCTGGATGCAGTGCGGGGCAAGGGCAACGGAGAGCCTCCCGGCTCAGGACAGATGTTGGAGCCAAGGGTCGGAGCTGCTGGGTGTTAGTCTGCCTCTAAGTGACATTCACCAAAGCAGCACCTGCGCTGGGTGTTTATGCCACAGATGTTTTTACGGAAGGAGTCCGCCTTTGTGTATCAAGCTGGCATCGAGCCGGTCCATATTACATACAGTCCATATTACATTACGTACTTGGTTGTCACTTGTTACAAAAACATCTGTTGACATTCTGATTATGGTCAATATGTTTATAAGATTTTTGGGATTCAAGATCATTAATATCATTTCAATACACAACCGTGCTCTACATTTAAAGTCTGAATTGTGAAAATAATTTTCTATCACTTCTGATAATTCAGAGCTGGGACCGATTTGTTTGATTATGTACCTGTTGTGCAATTCTGGAAAAAATAAATCTGATTTTCATCTCCAAACCACCTTAGGCTATGCAGTGCAGGGATTAACAATCAAAAGTAAAGCTCACTTTATGTAATGAAGAAGACAAAGGAGAAATCACATTAACGAAAATGAATACATGGCTTAGAAGTCAATTCTAAAAATTATCAAATGGATGTGTGGAAAAGCAACAAGTATTTTGATTGTGAAATCTAAATGACTGTAACTTTAAACTTAGATAGCAAGGAGACTGATCTATTTGTTCAATAATCTTTTCAATGATTCACCCCAATTTTTGTCGTTGTATATTATTTCCCTTGTCTGATAGAAGCCTGTCCTCAATAAAATGTCTGCATCTGAATTTCTGTATTAAGCTCTGCTTCCAGGAACCCCAAACTATGAGACCATTATTTAGAGAGAGAGAGAAAAAAAAAAGAAGAGTTTTTTTTCTGGAATTCCATCCTTTCCATTTCCCTGCTGTCAATATGAAGGATTTTTAAATTACTACAAAATTTGATTTACCAAACACTCCCCCGACCCCCTTATCACTCTTTCTCAGAAAGTAGGTAACATTTATCATATCTAAATTTTTTTCCATCTGATGATTTAACTGAAACTTAGACAGTAGAGATATTTGCTCAAACTTATGATTTTAGGAAGGGGGAGAGCTGAGATTTGAATCTGGGCAGTCTGTCTTTAGAGAATTATCAAATTCAATACCTAAACCACAGTGCTTGTTTTATAATTTAGGAAAGAAACCTAAGCAGCAGTGATTATTACCAACCCCTAATATTCCAGTTAGACACAGGGCATTAATCCATTTCAAATCTTCAGACACAGGGTATTTTGGCATATTATAATTATAGATATGGATGTTGTACAGTTTGATATGGTAATGAATTCCAAAAACAGATATTAGATTATGTTTGTAATCTGGTCTGTACCTGGGTATGATTAAGTTATGAATAGGGCTTTGATTGGGCCATGTCATTATAGCACTGAGTCCCCACCCCTTGATGGGACTCAGATAAAAGGCATGGCAAAGGACAGAGCTGAGGGTTTTTGATGTTGGAGTTTTGATGTTAGAGTTTGATGCTGAAGCCTTAAACTGGAGCCCCAGGAAGTAAGCACACAGAGGAAACAGAAGCAAGCCCCATGAAGAGAGGAACCCGGAGCCCAGGAAGAAGCAAGCCTTGGGAAGAGAGGAACCTGAACCCGGACAGAAGCAAGACTGAAAGAGAGGAACCCAGGAAGCCTGAAACCTTGCAGAAGTCGGCAGGCATCTTGCTCCAACACGTGAAAATAGACTTTGGTGAGGGAAGTAAATTATGCTTATGGCCTGGTATCTGTAAGCTTCTACCCCAAATAAATGCCCTTTATAAAAACCAACCAATTTCTGGTATTTTGCATCGACACCTCTTTGGCTGACTAATACAGATGTGGATATAGAAATACATATGTAGAATATATATGAATATATTTTAGATATCTAAGATCTATGTAATTTATTTAAATTCATCCAGGTATGAAATTTTTAGGCAATTGTCTTGCAGAGGAGTTTTGGAAAGACCCTAAGGATTTTGCACAAAAAGCAAAAGAATAATTGGGAGTGGTAAGTGTTCCATTAGACACATTCTGTATTCTTTACCTACCTACTACATTAGTGCAACTCAACGAACCTATAGGATAGTTTCTCTCTCTCTACATTGCTCCAGTTTTTTATTAATGGTCTTCTTTCATCCATGTTAGAATTCTAATACTATCAGCATCCACCTAGGCTGGGGACTACCTAACAAAATATCTCTCCTGTCCCTGCTTTGTTTCTTTTAATTCACACTGACTTTTCCGTCCAAAGGTAGAGATTTGGATCTCCTGGTATTTAATTTAATTGGTAAAAATAGTGTTTTGTTTAGAAGGCTTTATGTAGTCAATAAGTTTGCTTCTTCTCAAATGAGATATTTGCAATTCTGTCTTCCAAAACTTAGGTGCCATTTCTGTGGTTACGCTTATGTTTCATTTTTGTGATGCTTTAATTCTTTTATATTTTTTAATTAAATAATAAAATTACTTAATTTTTACATATCTGTAATCTCTTAAATGGAAATATACAGAGAGAAAATCAAGTGTTTTTACTCATCAGAGAATATTTAGAATATTACCTAAATTCTAAATTTAGGGTTATAAATTTAGAATTTAGAATTTAGAATTTATAACCCTAAATTTCTAAGTGTTATATTAGAAGATCAAGAATTAACTAATTAAATAGAGATATTCCAATTTTTAAAAAAAATTCCTTACAGGACATTAATTGAAAAGCATACAAGTTTCAAGGAGCACTATTAATTGTCATTGAAATCTTTGCCTCTTTCTTTTGCCAAATTGTGTTTGGAATATTTTTGCAAAATTAAATGTACAAATTCTTTAATGTGTTTTCTTGTTTCCAGTTTGTTATGAATTTTAGGGGCCCTTATGATTTTGTGGTGTTACTTCAATCACTTATCACAATAACAAATCTTTATTTTTAGATTCATTTACAGTAATAAAGATATATTTATCTTAATTTCTTTTTTTTTGCATTTTATCTCCTTATTCTTAAAGAAACTTTAGATTACATAAATGTTAAATTGAAAATATAAGGGATTCACATATTCCCCAACCTTCCCCCTCCCACACTTTCCCCATTAACAAGACCCTTCATTAATGTGGAACATTTGTTGCAATTGATGAACACATATTGAAGCATTGCTACTCACCATGGACTGTAGTTTGCATTATGGTTTACAGTTTGAACCACACAATTTTATAAATTTTGACCAAATATATATATGGCTTTTATCTGACATTGCAGCATCATGCAGAACAATACAATGTCCCCCGAATGCCCCATGTTCTACCCTATCTTCCCTACTTCTCCCCTCAGAACCTATAGCAATCACTAAATTTCAATTTTTGCATAATTAGGTTCATACTTATATGTTTGACATATTGGTCTATTTTCCTTTATTAGATACTGCCTATGTACTCCAGAGATTCATGCCCCTCTTTTTGAGAACATAGCAGGACTCCCCATGATGGGAGTATAATATTTTGCTGGTGATTGTGTGGTTCTCCATCCACTTTGAGAAAATACTCTATTAAAAGGTGAACAGGAGAGGGGGCAAGATGGCGGCTGAGTGAAAATCCCTGTTAGGGTCTTCTGCAGGGAATCGGCTGGGCGGCGTTGGAGACTCTTTGGGACCGGATTGTTTCAGGATTTTTGCTGGTCCGGAGGTGTCTGGACATCGATTTGGAGGGAAGGTAACAGAGAGGATTCGTCTGTGAAATATACACGGAGATCCCAGCTACCTGTAGAGGATTCCCTCCTTGGGTAGGCGGAGACGAGGCATCTAGCCCCGCTTGGTGGGGCTGAGCCAGGCCGGGTCGCAGCGGCGGACGCCGGAGCCGGGCCGGGCTGTGCAGGCGGCGAGCGGGGCCGGGCGGGGCCGGTCCAGGACGCGGCGGCGAGAGGCGGACGCCGGAGCTGGGCCGGGCCGCTGCAGCGAGCGGAGCCGGGCGTAGCCGGGCCGGGCCGCGGCGGCGTACGGAGCCGGGTGGGGCCGGTGCAGGCCGCGGCGGCGGGAGGTGGACGCGGGAGCCGGCTGGGCCGCTGTAGCGAGCGGAGCCGGGCGGAGCCAGGCCAGGCCGCGGCGGCGTAAGGAGCCGGGCAGAGCCGGTCCAGGCCTCCGCGGCAGGCAGTGGCGGGCGGAGCCGGGCCTGCAGAGGGGTTTCTGTTCTTTGTTTTTTGTGTTTTTTTTTTCTTTCTTTTTTTTTTTTTTGGAGCATCTGCAGTACTGGGGAGTTCGTGGACCCTGGGCGGCCTATAGGGGGTTTGTGGGAAGGGAGGTGCTTGCAGACCCATTTGGGCAGACAGACGGGGGTTTTAGGGCAAAGCGGGGGGAAGATGTTGTTTTAGATAGTGTTGCAATTGTGACACGTGTATACCTGTATCTCTCTTCCCCCTATCCGTTCCCCCCGTTTGCCCATCCTCTTTTTCTTTCTTCCTTTCTTCTTGTCTTTCTTTTTTTCTTTATTATAATTAGTTTTTTTGTTTTTCGGTTTTCTCTTTCCCTCTTGTCCCTCATCTTCCACTTATTTTATTTTAATTCAAGTATACAATAGGTGCTACAGGGAACACCTCACATTTGCTGGGGTTTTCACATCCTCCACTGTCTCATTTCTGTGTGAACTGATTTAGGCTACCTACACTATCCCCCTTCCCCTGCATCTTGATATCCACTATCGTCTACTGTCTCTCCTATATTCCACCCCCCACCTCCCGTTCTTTGATCCACAAAGTGTCTAACTCTTAATTTCTAATACCTTTGTTCTGTTTTCTGTCTGTTATCCACTCTTGAAACTATTACCTTTCTTTTCTTTTTCCCTCTCTCATGAAAACAATAGCTTTGTAGTTCATACCATATTCCTCCCATATTCAGTCATCTACTTCATAAAAGGTACTCTACCTACAGCTATAACGCTATACAATCTACACGAATCTAACCTCCATCCTCCCAGATCTCATATTCTTGCTTTGTTAACATACATCACCAATACTACTTTACACTTTTCCCTTGCTTACACAATTGCCTTTCCCCAACACTAATACTTTCCTCTAAAGTGAGCTTAACCAACAACAAGTAACTAGAATAAGAAGAAAAAAGTGACAAAGAGAAGATATAACACCTATGCAAAAATAACAACTAATTAACCTCCAAGAGCAGACAAAGAAGCTAAGGAACTGATTAAATTCGTCAAAATAAAGAGATGACCAGAAAGCAACAAAAATCTACAAACCAAACCAATAATCAGGAAAACATGGCTGAATCCAATCAACAAACCAATAATCATGAAGGGGAGCAAAACTTGGCACAAGCAATGAAAGATCTCAGAACATTTATCACTGACAAATTTGATGCAGTAATGAAAGAGGTTAACAACATGAAGACATCACTTGGAGGGGAAATTGCAGACATACGCAAAAACATAACAGATATGATGGGAATGAACACCACAGTTCAAGAAATCAAAAATACACTTGCAGCAAATATCAGCAGACTAGAAGAGACAGAGCAGAGAATTAGTGATGTGGAAGACAGTACATCAGAAATCAAACAGATAGTAGAAGGGGTTAATAAGAAGATAGAAAAAATCCAATTAGGATTTAGGGACCTGAATGACAATGCAAAATGCTCAAACATACATATTATAGGCATTCCAGAAGGTGAAGAGAAGGGAAAGGGGTCAGAAGGAGTGTTGCAGGAAATAATGGCTGAAAACTTCCCAAATCTACTGAAAGAGACAGATGTACATATCCAAGAAGCACAGCGCACTCCACAAGTCATAAACCCCAACAGGCCCACCCCAAGACATATACTTGTCAAATTATCCAATGCTCAAGACAAAGAGAAAATCCTAAAAGCAGCAAGAGAAAAGAAAACCATCATATACAAGGGAAGCTCAATTAGATTAAGTGCTGATTTCTCTTCTGAAACCATGGAGGCAAGAAGACAGTGGTATGATATAGTCAAGGTACTAAAGGAAAAAAATTTCCAACCAAGAATACTCTATCCAGCTAAACTAGCATTCAAACATAATGGAGAGTTCAAAATATTCGCAGACAAACAAAAACTGAAAGAGTATACCAACAAGAAACCTCCCCTTCAAGAAATTCTAAAGGGAGTTCTGCAGGAAGAAAGGAAAAAACAGGAAAGGCAAAGTTGGAGGAGAGTATAAGACCAACAACAACAACAAAAAAGACAAAAAAAATATACAAACAAAATATGACAAACACAAATCCAATCAAAATATGGCTAACACAAATAATTCCTTGATAGTAATAACACTGAATGTCAACGGATTAAACTCACCTATCAAAAGATTCAGACTGGGACATTGGATAAGGAAATATGACCCATCCATATGCTGTCTACAAGAGACACATCTTAGACCCAGAGATGCATGGAGATTGAAAGTGAATGGCTGGAAAACAATCATACAAGCTAACAATAACCAAAAAAAGGCAGGAGTAGCTATATTAATATCAGACAAAATAGACTTTAAGTGTGAAACAATTGTGAGAGACAAAGAAGGATACTACATTTTAGTCAAAGGGAAAATCTGTCAAGAAGATAGAACAATCATAAATATCTATGCCCCTAACAAGGGTGCCTCTAAATACGTCAGGCAAACGCTGGAAAAACTAAGTGAAAGAATAGATACATCTACGATTATAGTGGGGGATTTTAATACACCACTATCAACTCTGGACAGAACATCTCAAAAGAGAATCACCAAAGAAACAAAACATCTGAATAGTATATTAGAGGAGCTCGATCTAATAGACATATATAGATTGCTACACCCAAACACAGCAGGATATACATTTTTCTCAAGCGCACATGGATCATTCTCCAAGATAGATCATATGCTAGGCCACAAAGAAAGGCTGAACGAATTCAGAAAGATTGAAATCATACAAAACATTATCTCTGACCACAGTGGAGTCAAGCTGGAGATTTGCAAGGGACAGAAGCCCAGATTTCACACCACGATTTGGAAATTAAACAGCACACTCTTAGAAAAACAGTGGGTCAAAGAGGAAATCTCAAAAGAAATCAATGACTATCTTGAAACAAATGATAATGATAACAGAACATACCAAAATTTATGGGATGCAGCAAAAGCAGTACTGAGAGGGAAGTTTATAGCCATAAATTCATATATCAAAAAAGAAGAAAGAGCAAAAATTGAAGAACTAACTGCACATTTGAAGGAATTAGAAAAACAACAACAAAGTAGCCCAACAGGAAGAAGAAGGAAGGAAATAACAAAGATAAGAGCAGAACTAAATGAAATAGAAAATAAGAAAGCACTTGAACAGATAAACAAGACCAAGAGCTGGTTTTTTGAGAAGATTAACAAAATTGACAAACCTTTAGCAACACTAACAAAGAAAAAAAGAGAGAAGATGCAAATACACAAAATAAGAAATGAGAAAGGCGATATCACCACTGACCCCACAGAAATAAAGACTATCATAAGAGGATATTTTGAAAAACTATATTCCAACAAAAATGACAATCTAGAGGAAATGGACAAATTCCTAGAAACACATAAGCAGTCCATATTGACAAAAGAAGAAATTGATGATCTTAACAAACCAATCACAAGCAGAGAGGTAGAATCAGTTATTAAAAATCTCCCAACTAAGAAGAGCCCAGGGCCAGATGGCTTCACAGGTGAATTCTACAAAACATTCCGGAAAGAACTGACACCAATCCTGCTGAAACTATTCCAAAACATCGAAACAGAAAGAACATTACCCAACTCCTTCTATGATGCCAACATTACCCTAGTACCAAAGCCAAACAAAGACATCACAAGAAAGGAAAATTACAGACCAATTTCTCTAATGAACCTAGACGCAGAAATACTTAACAAAATACTTGCTAATCGTATTCAACAACACATTAAACGTATTATACACCACGACCAAGTGGGATTCATCCCAGGTATGCAAGGATGGTTCAACATAAGAAAATCAATCAACGTAATACACCATATAAACAGATTGAAGGAAAAAAATCACATGATTATATCTATTGATGCAGAAAAAGCATTTGACAAAATACAGCACCCTTTCTTGATAAAAACATTCCAAAAGATTGGAATACAAGGGAATTTTTTGAACATGATAAAGAGTATATATGAAAAACCTAAAGCCAATATTGTTTACAATGGAGAAATCCTAGACTCCTTCCCTCTAAACTCAGGAACAAGACAAGGATGCCCACTGTCTCCGCTCCTATTTAACATTGTCTTAGAAGTACTTGCTCGAGCACTGAGGCAAGAACCAGAAATAAAAGGCATTCAAATTGGAAAGGAAGAAGTCAAAATTTCATTATTTGCAGAAGACATGATCCTATACATAGAAAACCCTGAGAGATCTACAACGAAGATTCTAGAACTCATAAATGAGTTTAGTAAAGTCGCAGGTTATAAGATCAATGCGCAAAAATCAGTAGCATTTCTGTACACCAATAATGAGCAAGATCAGGAGGAAATCAAGAAACAAATACCATTCACAATAGTAAATAAAAAAATCAAATACTTAGGAATAAATTTAACTAAAGAGGTGAAGAACTTATACACCGAGAACTATACAAGATTGTTCAAGGAAATCAAAGAAGACCTAAATAAATGGAAGACTATTCCTTGTTCATGGATAGGAAGACTGAACATTATTAAGATGTCTATCCTACCAAAACTGATCTACACATTCAATGCAATCCCAATAAAAATCAACGCAGCCTTCTTTAAGGAACTAGAAAAACTAACTATGAAATTTATTTGGAAAGGAAAGAGACCCCGAATAGCCAAAGACATACTGAAAAAGAAAAACTAAATTGGAG
Organism: Dasypus novemcinctus; assembly: GCF_030445035.2. Taxonomy (NCBI): domain Eukaryota; kingdom Metazoa; phylum Chordata; class Mammalia; order Cingulata; family Dasypodidae; genus Dasypus; species Dasypus novemcinctus. The sequence continues at coordinate 22,043,011 of NC_080674.1, forward strand.
GAATCACACTACCTGAATTCAAAACATACTATAAAGCTACGGTGGTGAAAACAGCATGGTATTGGCATAAGGAGAGACACATAGACCAATGGAATCGAATTGAAAGCTCTGATATAGAACCTCACATATACAACCACATAATATTCGATAAAGCCACCAAACCCTCTCAACTGGGAGAGAGTGGCATATTCAACAAATGGTGTCTGGAGAACTGGATAGCCACATGTAGAAGAATGAAAGAGGATTACCATCTCACACCTTATACAAAGATCAACTCAAGATGGATCAAAGACCTAAATATAAGAGCCATGACCATAAAAACCTTAGAAAGCAGTGTAGGGAAACATCTACAGGACCTTGTAATAGGAAATGGATTTATGAATATCTCACCAAAAGCACGAGCAGCAAAAGAACTAATAGATAAATGGGACTTCCTCAAAATTAAAGCCTTCTGCACCTCAAAGGAGTTTGTCAAGAAAGTAAAAAGGGAGCCCACACAGTGGGAGAAAATATTTGGCAATCATATATCTGATAAGAAACTTATAACTTGCATATATAAAGAACTCCTATATCTTGAAAATAAAAAGATAAACAACCCATTTAAAAAATGGGAAAAAGACTTAAACAGACACTTCTCCAAAGAAGAAATACAAATGGCAAGAAAGCACATGAAAAAATGTTCCAAATCTCTAGCTATCAGGGAAATGCAAATCAAAACTACAATGAGATACCATCTTACACCCATAAGATTGGCAGCTATGAAAAAAACAGAAGAATACAAGTGCTGGAGAGGATGTGAAGGAAGGGGAACACTCATCCACTGCTGGTGGGAATGCAGAAGGATCCAACCATTCTGGAGGACAGTATGGCAGTTTCTCAAAAAACTAGCCATAGATTTGCCATATGACCCAGCAATACCACTGCTGGGTAAATACCCAGCAGAACTGAAAACAAGGACACAATCCGATATATGTACACCAATGTTCATAGCAGCATTGTTCACTATTGCCAAAAGTTGGAATCAACCCAAATGCCCATCAACAGATGAGTGGATCAATAAAATGTGGTATATACACACAATGGAATACTACTCGGCTGTAAGAACAAACACACTACAAACACATGTGATAACATGGATGAATCTTGAGAACCTTATGTTGAGTGAAGCAACCCAGACATTGAAGGACAAATACTACATGACCTCAATGATATGAAATAAACAAGCTGCCCTAGATAGCAAGAGACTGAACGATAGGCTTACAGGAAATCGGAGGGTGGAGGAAGGATATGAGCCGATGTCTGCAGGGGTGGAATTTAAGACGAGATGGTGGTAAGTATGAACACAAAGAAGAGATAAAAAGGGGGCAAGGGGGTGCCTTTGGTTGGGGCTTTGCGGGTTTGAGGGTGGCTGGGGAGGGACGGATGGGTAACGTTGCCCAAAAGTGGGGGGAGGGAGGGGTAGCATACGAACACAGGAGAGGGTCAGGTGTTGGTGGAGAGTAAAATGCTGAGAAAATCATATCAAAATATAATAAAGAGGGTTACCTGTTTAGAATGCTCGGAGGGGAGGGTCTGATGCAGGACGGGCTCCTGGGGAATGTCTAAATGCTCATTCTGCCAGAGTGGGTGACACCATGGGGTAGAAACCCAAGTAGTGAGAGTGGGGGTGGACCCACATCCTGGGGAGGACTAATGCCATCAAATAGAGGGAACTGTATCCCTCGAGAGAAAGGGTGGCTCCCAGGGCATTAGGGCAGTTGAGCAAGTTAGGCCCTGAACACTACTCCATCTATCTCTGGAAGTGGCTCCTCTGGAAACGGAGGTTGGCTGTCACTGTGGGCACCAAGGTGGAAGGGAAAATGGACGTTAAATGTGTGGAACCAAAGTAAATGGGGGGTAAGAGAGGAGTTTCTTGAGAGTACACAAGGATGGATATAAAACATGCAATATTACACCATAACATATAGGAGATGACACACTGATAATGTAAACCATAATGTAAAACATAGGATAACTAAAAATGTAAAGAACTGTGTATCCTAAAGTATGCACCATAATGTAAGCACAGATGTCACCTTGTTAGAAAGCTAATGTCTCAGACTCTGTACATCACTTTAAGTAAATATGATATGAATAGGGCGTAAGAGTATCACTGTGGAAGGGAAAAGGTTTTCTGGTGGATGTGTGGGAGTGCTGTATATTATATATATACATTGCTGTGGTCTAGGACTCCTGTGAAGAAAAGCTGAATAATTAGGGGGGGGAAAAAAAAAAGAAAAAAAAAAAAAAAGAAAAAGATAGGATGTGGAATTTTTTCAAGTCAACATTCTTTATCTAAGCTCTTTATCTAACTTTATCCAAGTTCTTTATCTATCCTTTAAACCCATCGCTATATGCCATTCCCTAGTAAGGGACCATGACATTATATTGGGCTTCAAATTTCGGGGAGTTCTGGATCACAGAGTGTTTCAACAATGGCAATGGAGGGATACTGATATGGGATACCAATGACAGGTGATATATGGCTGACAGGGAGCTGTACAGAACATATGTCCAGGGTGCATGGTAATGTTTGGATATACTCATAGTGGCAACAATTAAAAACCACAGCAGGGGGGGTACTGGGTTCCTGCCCAGTGGTGCTCTGTCGTGGTCCCTAGGGGAGCAGCGACAGTCTCCCAGGTACTGTGGCGGGGACCGGGAGGGAGTGAGGGTTCAACAGTGAGCCCCCGATGCTAATGACTATGCTTGTGAGCTGATAAGCCTAAAATAAGAACAAGGCCTAGAGCAACATTGTGCCTGGGAATTTCCTCCTGTCAGCCTTCATGTTACTCAAATGTGGCCAGTCTTGAAGCCAAACTCAGCATGTAAATGCAATGCCTTCCCCCCAGCGTGGGACATGACACCCGGGGATGAGCCTCCCTGGCAACGAGGGACCACTATCAACTACCAACTGATGATGCAACTGGAAAATGACCTTATATGGAAGGTTCAATGCGGATCAGCAGAATATCCATGTCTACATAAAATACCATGACTTTAAAATGCTGTTTGACCTAAAGTAAGGGGGAAATGGAAAGGAGAAATGAGTTTATATGGCTACGAGTTTCTAAAAAAGAGTCTGGAGGCTGGCAGAAGGATTGCCCTCATGCACAACTGAGCAGAGTCAGAGAGACAGATAAAGCAGATACAACCCCCAGATATTGGTTCCTTTGAGGGCTAAAGAGACCCATGGGAGTTATGGTCATGGCCGATGGGGTTAACTACCAGGGCAGATGGCCCCTCTTTGGAAATGGTGTTTATGTGTGATGAATCTGGACTCAGATGGGATCTCCCTTCATAAGACTTTCATGCTAATGTGCTGGAGGTGCAGTTAATGTTGGGGTTTAAGATATATTTAGGGGATTTGAATCTCTGGACTGACAATGTGATAGCCAGGTCCTGAGCCTCAACAGACTCCAGCACCTACAATCTGATCTATTGGACTTACCACACTCAGCTAAGATGGAGCTGAAGAAGGACAACCACCACACCATGGAGCCTAGAGTGATTACAACTGAAAATGGGAGGATTGCATCCAGCATCCATGTGGAATCTGAGCCTCCTCTTGACATAGAGGTGCAATGGACACAACCAATCCAATGTCCACATAGAAGAGGTGGCATTGGAGTGGGAAAAGTGGACATGGTGGACGATGGGTATGGGGAAAGGCAGGAAGAGATGAGAGGTGGAGGCATCTTTGGGACATGGAGCTGCCCTGGATGGTGCTTCAGAGGTAATCACCGGACATTGTAAATCCTCACAGGGCCCACTGGATGGAATGGAGGAGAGTATGGGCCATGATGTGAACCATTGTCTATGAGGTGCAGAGGTGCCCAAAGATGTACTTACCAAATCCAATGGATGTGTCATGATGATGGGAACGAGTGTTGTTGGGGGGGGGAGAGGGGGGGGTGGGGGGGTGGGGTTGAATGGGACCTCACATATATATTTTTAATGTAATATTATTACAAAGTCAATAAAAAAAATAAAAATAAATAAAATAAATAAATCATATCAAAAAAAAAAAAAAGATGAACACATTCATGTTACATAGAAGCATGCCCCAGGGTCACTGTTCCCCACCGAGCCCCTCACCGCCAACACCCTACATGAGTGAATGTCTCTTGCCATGTTTGCAAAGAATATTCCCACCATTCTAGTTTCACCTACAGACCCACAAATCTCTCAGAATTCACCTGTTCCTTTCTGCAGTCCTCCTCACACAGTTCCATGGATCGTCCAACCCAAACCCACCACACTCCTCACACTCACATTCCACCAACCCTATTTGCATCCCTGCACCACCATAACCCCATCCACTGCCAAATCATCCCATTCCACCTTATCATGTGTTTTGTCTTATTGAGCATCAGCTTGCCAACTACTCCCTTTCTTTCTCCTGTTCATCTATCTTCCAGGCTCTGTGAGTCTAACATCACCGATATGACCTGAGCGTATCATAATTTTTAACAAATAAAATAGGAAAATTTTTCTTGGGACAAACAATACTTGTCTTCTTGAATGAGTTGCATATGATTACCCTAAAATTTCTAAAAATTTTCTCTTAAAAATATTTTTATAGTACTCATTCACAGATCTTAAATCAACTTGATTATCAGTTGTTTTTAATGTTCAAATATGTAGGACTTTCTTCTTTGGTAGAAATGGTCAGTAGCCATTGATTTGATAGCACCAAAATGAAATACAGTTCATTGATATTAAAACCAAAGACAATACATAAATATATAAAATTGTGAAGAAATACAGAAAGTATAAAATCATGTCATTGGGGTTACCAAGAACAAGTGTGAAAGTTCAATTAATAATGAAACCACTGCTTATATAATACAAATGGATTAAACATATAAAGATAATTATGAATATATAATTTTATTATATATCTGTGTAAATATATTTCTTCCAAATCCATCTTTCCTTATTTCTTGTATAAAGTAATTTTGAGAGCTGAATATTCTTAATAAATCCATGCTTGTGAGTAAAAGCTATGATTGCAATTTCTTTATATAGTCTCTTCTTCTTTTTTTTTTTTTAACATTACAGCAATCAAAAGACTATGAATGAAATCAATAATTCTCTGAATGTGTCCAAATAAGATAATTTATATGGATTTTTTCATGCAAGATGTTTTGGGAAATTCAGCTCTGGTGGTCTATGACCATATGCATGTATACTTAGTTAGCAGTAAAATAAATTTTGGGAGAGAAATTGCATTGGTTCTAGAAGCCTATGTAATAATTATTATATTTAAGGATGTGAATGTATGCACAAATGGTCAGCTAGTAAGTCAAATAATTTTGCAGGGAACAAAGCAGACACCACTTTAATGTGTGTAAGCCTTTGTGTGTTAAAAAATAAGAGAAAGAACATATTTCAAAATTACTTTGATCACAAGAAAAAGAGCAGTCTATGCTCATATTTAATATGATTTAAAATAAACTGATTAAGTCCAATACGTTCTTTCATCTGAACAATGAATCAGGGGATGAACAAGGTGTTAATAATAAGATTCATTAGCAATCTGGATCCTGACAGGTAATTAATGAATTAGAAGTAAAGACAGATACAATGATTTTTAAGAGGTTAAGCCTTTGACTTACATATTATTGTCTATTGCTTCTGTAACAAATTACCACAAACTTATTGGCATAAAATGACACAAAGTTATTTTCTTACAAAGCGGATTAGAAATCTCACACTGGTCTCACTGAGCTAAAATTAAAGTATCACCAGGGTTGCAACCTTTCTGGAGAATCTTGGGAATAATCGGTTTTCTTCATTTTTTCACCTTCTAGAGGACACCCACAGTCCTTAGTGTGTGACCCCTTTATTCTATGAAACCTAGCCAAGTGCATCTCTGCGCATTCTTTTATAGTCATGTCTCCCTCGCTGACCACAGCCAGGAAAGATTCTCTGCTTTCAAGGATCAGAGGGATCATATTAGACCTGCCTGAAACTCTGGGATAACCTTCACATTTTACTGTCTTCAATTACATTTGTTTTACCTTGTTAAAGCTGCTGATGCAATATACCAGAAATGGGTTGACATTAAACTGGGGATTTATTAATTTATAAACTTAGAGTTCTGAGAATGAGAAAAGTATCCAAATCAAGGCATCAGGCAAGCTCCTTCCCAAAGGCCAACTGCCTGGGATCCCAGACTCCTACCATGTGGCAGGGCACAATGGCTTCTCTGCCAGTCCCTGCCAGTCCCTGCCTTCTACTCTTGGCCACTGCTACTTTTTTCTGTATCTGTTGCTTTTTAACAACAAACGCAAAATGAACTGACACAGAAAGTACAATGAGGGAGTGGGAAGAAATAAATAAATCTCTTTCTTTTAATTAAAAATTAAGACCCACCTTGGATCATGCAATCTAATTAAAGGCTCTTTATCAAAGTAAGTTAATCACAAGTTCCTGCCTATAATAGGTGTGTGTATGTTAATAGGAATGGATTAGCTTTAAGAACAGATTTTCTGGGGGCCACAAAAGCTTCAAACTGTTACAATACTTAAGTACCATTGGCTAGTTAAGGCAAATATTTGTGGCTAGTTAAGGCAAATATTTGTAGTGTCCAGTGATAAGAGCACAGACATCATAAAGGACCATCATTCTGCCCACCCCAAAACACAATTTATTATATTACTGGTTATGTATCCATCATTTGGTCAATGCAGCTTTAGAAAGATAAGGATTGATAACTAAAATTTGTATTTAATTAAAACATGTGTGTGCACTATAGAGAATCCCTCAAAGTAACATTTTAAAACAATGTTAGAAACATCAGCTATAGATTTATAACAGTTTTCTCAATAAAGATTTTTTTCTAAAATATGAATGTCATAAAAATCAATTATTTAATCATGATTGGGAAAAAATAAGTATAAGACATAGTAGTTGTTTTAGTTTCTTAGCTGCCAAATCGAATACCATACAATGCGTTGGCTTAAACAATGAGAATTTATTGGTACATAGCTTTGTTGCTAGGAGATATCCAAAGTCAAGGCATCATCAAAGTGATGCTTTTCCCAGAAGACTGTGGGGTATGGAGCTGGCTGTTTGTGATCCCTGGTCTTTCACTTTTCTGTCACATGCTAACACACATGGCAGCCCCTTCTGGCTACTTCTTCTCTTCCAGATTTCACTGACCTTAAGGTTCTGTCTGCTCCCTTTATGTCTTTTTTCCTCTCTGTAACTTTCCCTATAAGACCTTGAGTAATGGGTTTAAGACCCACCCTGATTCATCTGGGCCACACTCATGAAAAGGTCATATATACAAGAATTCACACCCATAATGGATTAAATTTAAGTACATGCTTTTCTGGGGTACACAGCTCCAAACCAGCAGAACAGGTTTATCCAGTGTAAAGAACTATGGCAACTATTAAAGAGGAATTTCAGCAGAGCCATCAGGAAGATGCATGCTTTTGCCCCTTAGCAACCTCAGTAAATCTCTGAGAATATATTTCAGTAATACTAAATAGAAAACTTCTATATAAAATGTGTCAAAAGGAAAGGCAGAAGAGAGAAGAGGTATTAATGTCAGTCCCTTCCACAGGCATTAAGCGATTATCTACTGTAGTTCTAGCTCTGTTCAATGGTCAACAATGTTTCCTATTATGCCCAAACTGTAATTCTTTGATTTGTTTATCCATTCATCAGTTGAAGGACACTTGGGTTGTTTCTATCTTTTCACAATTTTGAATAATGCTGCCAAGAACATCAGTGTACAAATGTTCATGTCATAGCCTCGTTATATTCCTAGCAGAGGAATAGCTGAATCATATGGAACCGCCACACTGTCGTCCTCAGAGGCTGCACTAGTTTTCATCCCCACCAGTATTGAAGGAGTGTCCCTAATTCTCCACATCTTCACCAGCATTTGTTTCCTGTGTGGGTTTTTTTTTTTTTTAATAATGGCTGGTCTATGAAATGTGAGATGATATGTCATTGTAGTTTTAATTTACATTTCCTAAAAATGAATGGATATTGAACTTTTTTTTTTCCATGTGCTTTTTCACCATTTGCATTTCCTTTTTGGAGAAATGTCTTTTAGTCTTTTGCTTATTTAGCATCAAAATCAAACACTTATCAAATACGTGGTTTCCAAATATTTTCTCCCATTGACAAAGTCCTTTGAAATACAAAAGTATTAAATTTGTGGCTGAGGGGGAAAGAAGAATGGAATGGTTGCCATCCCCAGAACTGTTGACTTCTTTCTCTATTATCTGTGAAAAGGCTCATAACATTGAAAGGCTTTCATCCAAATGAAAAAACTGTTTCCCTTCTCTATTTTGGTGTTTTGTGTTTTCTCTGGTGTTGTCTCCAGATTTTCAGCAAATGTAAGTTTCATTCCACTGGACTGTAACAATGACAAGTACATGAGCCTAGAAATGTTTTGCACCAGGGAATACTTTCCTGTGTGTGGATCAGATGGCAACACATATGTCAATCCTTGTACATTTTGCACAGAAGTTAGAAACAGTGTTGGGTAACTTCAATTTAACCATTATTTACCATGTTGATCACTTGATGGAGCTTTACATTGAAATGACTCTTCTTAACCACTCAGTTTTGCTGATAGTATACAGTGGTATTTCCATGCTTTTTGCCAAATGTCTGGAAATTCAAGAAAGCCAAGTGTATGCCTGTAATGTTTGTGACAATACATTTCAAGAACTCTTGAATTTAATATTTCTGACTCTATATGATTTTGTAATTAAATTTCTCTATCTCATTCCTTGTTATGATTTTCTACAAAAAAAAAATTTATTATGCTGAATAAAAGTGATTAACCAGGCAAGAATGAAAAAAAAGGAAGTGTTGAGTTTGAGTAGGGTCTATTTATCAATTTTTAAAAATTTTATTGCTCTTGCTTTCAGTATAAGGTTTAAAGAATTACCAAGTACCACCAGGTCTTGAAAATGTTTCCTTACATTTTCATCTAGAGGTTTTATGGTTCAGACTTTTGTATTTAGGCCTTTGTACTATTTTCAGTTAAGTTTTGTATAAGCTGTGATATAGGGATATTCTTTCTTTCTTTTGGATATGGAGATCTAGTTCTCCTGGCACCATTTGCTCAATAGAGTGTTCTGCCACAGCTGGGTGGACTTGACAGCTTTATAAAAAATCACTTGCCCATAGATGTGAGGTTCTGTTTCTGAACCATCAAATCTGTTCCATTGGTCTATATGTCTATCTTTATGCCAATACCATGCTATTTTTAATACTGTAGCTAGGTATTATGATTTAAAGTCCAGAAGTGAGAATCCTCCAAATTTTTCTTCCTTTTTAAAATGTTGCTATTGGGGGCCCCTTACCTTTTCAAATATATTTGATAATTGGGTTTTCCATTTATTTTTTTTTAAAGTGTTGGTGAAATATTTTAGCAGGATTGCATTGAATCTGTATATCAGTTTGGATGGAATTGACATTGTAATGATATTTAGACTTCAATTCCATTATCAGAGAATATTCTTTGTTTATTTATGTTTTTTTATTTCTTTTTATAATGCATCATAGTTTTCTGAATAAAGTATTTTACATCCTTGTCATGTTTATTCCAAAATATTTGACTCTTTTAGGAACTATTATAAGTGGAATTTTTTTTTCTGACATCCTCTTCAGATTGCCCATTACTAATGTATAACAGCCCTACCGATTTTTGTAAATTGATATTATATCCTGCCATTCTGTTGAACTCATTTATTAGCTCTAGTAGCCCTGTTGTAGATTTTTCAGGACTTTCTAGTGATAAAAACATATCATCTGCAAATAGTGAATGTTTTACTTCTTTTTATTTATTTATTTATATTTTTTATTATTTTATTGCCTTTTTTTTTAAGATACATAGGTCACAAAAAATGTTACATTAAAAAATAAAAGAGGGGGAAGCAGATGTGGCTCAACTGATTGGGCTCCCATCTACCATATGGAAGGCCCTGGGTTCCCTTACCAGGGTCTCCTTGTGAAGGCAAGCTGGCCTGTGCCCACGGAGAGCTGACAGCCTGTGCCCATGGAGACCTGACACAGCAAGATGAAGCAACAAAGGGAGACAAGCCGACACAGAGAAACGCGAAGTGAATGGACAGAGAGAGCAGAGAGCAAGCAAGTGACAAGGTGGGGATAAATAAATAAAATAAATTTTTTATAAAATAAAATTTATAAAAAATTTATAATATAATATATATAATATAATAATATATATAATATAATATAATAATATTATATTATATATAATATATATAAAATTATATATATATAATATATTTATTATACATACATATATATATGTATGTATGTCTGTAAGAGGTTCCCATAAACCCTCCACGCCCCCCCCCATTCTTCCCACATCAACAACCTCTTTCATCATTGTGGCACATTCATTCCATTTGGTGAATACATTTTGGAGCATTGTTGCACCGCATGGATTATAGTTTATATTGTGTTTTATACTCTCCCCCAGTCCATTCAGTAGGTTATGGCAGGATATATAATGTCCAGCATCTGACCCTGCAATATCATTTCAGACAACTCCAAGTTCAGAAAAGGCCCACACATCACATCTCTTCTTCCCTCTCCTTGCCCTCAGCAACTACCATGGTCACTGTCTCCACATCAATGATAGAATTTCTTCCATTGCTAGAATCACAATAGTTCTATAGTAGAATACCAGTAAGTTCACTCTAATCCATATTTTATCGTCCATCCTGGGGACCCTGGGATGCTGATGTCTACTCCACCTCTAAATTGAGAGGAGGCTTAGATCCCACATGGCTGATGGATATGATTTTCCTGCTTGCAGTTGTAGGCACTCTCGGTTCCCTGGTATGGTGGTTGACCATCTTCACCTACCTGTTAGCTGACCTGGGTAAGTCCAATGAACCAGAAAGTAGGTGTTGCAACTCTGCTGAGGCTCAGGACCCAGGTCACAGATGTTCAGTCCAGAGATTCAAGTCTCCTGAGTATACAACAACCCCAGTGCCAACCACAGGTTCAGTGAAAGTGATAGAAGAGGATGGGTATAATGGTCACATTTGAGTCCAACTCTGTCACACTCAGGAGCACAAATTCCAAAGTAGGGCCCACTGATTTGGAAGTAGGGCCTTTGATTTCATTTTCTTGCCTGACCGCTCTAGGTAGAGCCTCTAGCACTAGATTGAAAATCAGTGGTGACATTGGGCAACTTTGTCCTGTTCCTGATCTCACTGAGAAAATTTCAGTATTTCAACATTGATTGCAATGTTAGCTGTGGGGTTTTTTATATATGCCCTTTATCATGTTGAGAACTTTTCCTTCAATTTCTATTTTTTGTAGTATTTTTATCATGAAAGGATACTGTACTTTGTCAAATGCTTTTTATGCATCAATCGAGATGATCTAATATTTTTCTTCTTTGATTTATTAGTATGGTGTATTATGATGATTGATTTTCTTGTGTTGAACCACACTTGCTTGCCTTGTATAAAACCCACTTGATCATGATAAATACTTCTTTTAATGTGTTGTTGGGTTTGATTAGTGAGTATTTTGTTGAGGATTTTTGCATCAATATTCTTTAGGGAAATGGGTCTCTAATATTCTTTTTCCATAATTTCTGTATCTGGCTTTGTTATTAGGGTGATGTTGGCTCATAGAATGAGTCTGGTAGCATTCCTTCTTGTTCAATTTTTTGGAAGATTTTGAATAAGATTGGTATTAAATCTTTGAATGCTTGGTAGAACTCATGTATGAAGCCACTTGTTCCAAGAATTTTCATTTTGGGGAGTAGTTTGATGACTGTTTCAATCTCTTTACTTATGATTGTTTTGTTGAGGTCTTCTATTTCTTCTAGGATCAGTGTAGCCTGTTTGTATGTTGCTAGGAATTTGTCCATTTCATCTACATTGTCTAGTTGACATACAGTTGTTCATAGTATCATCTTATGATCTCTTTTATTTGTGTGGGACAGTAGTAATGTCACCATTCCCATTTCTGATTTTATTTATTTATTTGTTTATTTATTTATTTTCTCTCTTTTTTTCTTTGTAAGTCTAGCTAAGGGTTTGTCAATTTTGCTGATCTTCTCAAAGAACCAATTTGGATTTTGTTAATTATTTCTTTTCTTTTTTTGTTCTCAATTTCATTTATTTCTGTTCTGATCTTTGTTACTTTCCTTCCTTCTTCTTGCTTTGGGATTAGTTTGCTGTTCTTTTGCTATGTCTTCCAACTGTGTAGGAAGGTTATTGATTTTAGCTCTTTCTTTTTTTTAATGTATTTATTAAGGATTATAAATTTCCCTCTCAGCACTGCCTTTGCTGCATCCCATAGGTTCTGATTTGGCATGTTCTCATTTTCATTAGTCTTGAGACATGTCCTGATTTCTCTGGCAATTACTCCTTTGACCTACTAAATATTTAAAAGTGTCTTTTTTAATCTCCTTATATTTGTGAATTTTCCCTTTATCTGCCTTCCAACTTTATTCCATTATGATCAGAAAAACTGCTTTCGATCATTTTAAATTTATTGAGATCTGTTTTGTGATCTAACATTTGATATATTCTGGAGAAAGATCCATGAGCATTTGAGAAGAGTATATATCCTACCATCTATTTCTCCCTTCAATTTTATCAGTGTTTGCCTCATAAAATTTTGGGCATCCTGTCAAGGTGCATATATATTTATGATTGCTATTTCTACCTAGTGAATTGCCCCTTTTATTAGTATATAACATCTTTCTCTATCTCTAATAAGAGATTTGCTTTTAATGTCTATTTCATCTGAAATGAATACAGTCACTTTAGGGTTTTATTGGTTCCTGCTCACATGGAATGTTTTTTTTCAATGTTTCCCTTTCAGTCTATTTACATCCTTGTGTTTAATCTGAATCACTTATAGACAGAAAATAGATAACTCATCTTTTCTTATCTATTCTATCAATCTGTGTCTTTGATTGGTGAATTTAGTCCATTAACATTCAATTTTATTACTGCAAAGGCAGTTCTTATTTCACCTATATCAAGCTTGGCATCTTATCTGTCATATTTTATTTTTACCACTCATTTTACACTTTTAATCACTTTTACTGAAATATAATCTTCATTTTTGGCCTCTTCCAAGTTTCTCCTGTCTCTCTTTCACCATGTAGCCCTCCCATTCGTATTTCCTGAAAAATTGTCTCTTGATTACAAACTCTCTGTTTCTGGTCATCTGTGAATAATCTAAACTTGCCCTCATTTTTCAAAGACAATCAGGTTGGATATAAGATTCTTGGCAGGCTTTTTTTCTTTCAGTATCTTAAATATATCATAGCACTGTCTCCTTGCCTCCATGACTTCCAATGAGAAATCAGCACTTAGTCTTATTGGGCATTACTTGTATATGATGACCTGCTTTTAACTTGCTGTTCTCAGCATTTGACACTCTGATGACTATATGTTTTGGAATATGTCTGTTCAGATTTTTTTTTGAGGTATCCAGGGTGAAAAGTTGAACCTGGGACCTCATTTGTGAAGAGTTGATGCTCAACCACTGCGCCACATCAGCTTCCTTGAATTGGTTTTATTTGTTTTGCTTGTTGTTTGCTATTGTTTTTTCAGGAGGCACTGGGAACCAAATCTGGGACTTCTCATATGTAAGGCCAGTGCTCAACTGCTTGAGCCACATCCACTTCCATTCTATTTGGGTTTATTTGGGTGGTAATATGTTGTGCTTATTGGACACAGATATCTATGTCCTTCAACAGGGTGGGGAAATTTTCCACCTTTATTTGCTCAAATATTCCATCTGCCCCTTTTCTTCTCCTTCTGGGACACCCAAGACACATATATTTGCAGTCTTTGCTATAATTTAGTTCTCTGAAACCATGTTTAATTTTTTTCCCATTCTTTTCTATATTTGCTTTTGGAAATCTTATCTTTAATCTCCCTGATAATTTCTTCTGCCTCTTCAAACCTGCTGCTTTATGCCTCCAGTAGATTTTTGTTTAATTTATTGTGCCTTTCATTCCCATAAGATCTGTTATTTTCTGTGTATGTTTTCATTTTGTCTTTGTGCTCACCCAGTGTCTTCTTTATATCTTGAAACTGTTTTGCCATCTCATTGAATTTCTTAAGGAGATTTGTTTGTACATTGATGATTAATTGTCTTAGTTCATTTAAGTTGTTTGGAGGCTTAGTTTGTTCCTTTGACTGGGTTATAACTTCCTGTTTCTTGGTATGGTTTGCAATTTTTTACTGGTGTCTTAGCATCTGATTTACAAGATGCATTTATTATAGGTTCAGATTCTCTCTTTAGCTTAGGGTTTTCTATTTTACTCACTTTTGCTACAGCCCCTCTTTGATACTTGGCTCAATGAAATTTAGAACTTTATAGTGGCTCATGTTTATCCTATCTGAATCTTTTCAGTTCTTTTTCATCTGTTTCTTTCCCTTTCTCCCTTGCTGGTTGTGGAGTAGGAGTTGCAGAGTCTGTTGGTATGGTAAGCCATGGAGGCTAAGCTGTCTGTGTTGCTCCAGGACCCAATGAAGCTTCCCCCACCTTTCTCCTCTGGTGTAAGGACAGAGCCACAGCCTTGTTCAGTAATACAAGCTCTATCACTCCTGCTCCCTGTTGGGGACAGGGATATATCCATAGTTATGTCCAGCAGTCCAGTCCAGTGGGTCAAAGTAGCTGCAGTTGCCCAGAGGGGCTGGGAAAAGATCAGCTCCCCTCCTCTTCTGTTAGGTGGCAGGGATGGAGCCACAGTTTTCTAACCAGTTGGTCCATGTGGTCTGAAAGTGCCTTTCAATTGCCCAAGGATGTTGAGGAAACATTCTTCCCGCTTCTATCCTATCAGATGTGGGGATAGAGCCACAGGTAATCAACAATCTAGTCTGTGAGGTTTAAAAGCACCTGAAGATGCTCAAAGAGGCTGGGGAAATATTGTCCCCTTCCTACCCTACCAAGGGTGGGAGAGGGATGGGGCCACAGGTATCCAAACATCAAGTCTGTGCAGGTCAAAAGTGACTGCAGTTGCCCTGAGATGCTGAGGAAACAGTGCCCCCACTTGTTCAATTGGGTGCAGGGATGTACCCACACATGTGCCCAGCAATCTAGTCCCTGTGGGTTGAAATTGATGACAGTTGCCCAGAGAGGCTGGTGCAGGTCCCCTAGCTTCTTCTCTGCTGGAGATGAGGCTGGAGCCAGGCCAGAGTAACAACCTAACTTTGGTGAAAAGAAGCCAGGCCTTATCATTACTGTGATTTTCAATCAGCCCTGCTTCCCATCTTGCTGTGGATGGAGTTAAAACGTAGGCTCCTGGCCTCTGTTTTACTTGGACAGGTTCATGCTTTAGTTTTTCTTAGGATTGGAGTACAGTTAGCTGAGTTTACTAATCAGTAGCTGAAGTCAGTGCCTGGCTATCATTTTCTGCCCCCTTTTTGAAAATGCAGCTTCCCACTCTAGTTAGGGAAAGGCACCCAAAGTGATCTTGTGCCATCAGTGTGGGATGGGCACCAGCCTCCATGGCATGAAGTGCTCTACTCACAAATCTTCACTGCAAATAGGCAGTCTCCTCCTTCCGTTCTTCCAAGGATGTTGCAGGATGCTGTTCAGGTCTGCTGGTCCCCACAAATAAGTGATTTAGATAACTCTGACTGATAACTAACTGCACTGTAGGATGAGCTGACTCCTGAAGTGCCCTACTCTGCTGCCATTTTGCACCTTCCTCTCATTTAATTGTATTAACATTGTTCCATTCATATACCAGTGGCTTTCCACTGTCAATCAGAGTAAGCTGGCAAAACAGAGGTGCTCATTTCAAGCAGAGAGATCATATGCTCTCTTTGTATCTATGTGTTTATCATCTATCTATCTATCTGATCAACTATCATTACCTATGTGAATCAAATGTGGAAGCAAGGCTGATAAAATACTCATCCAGCTGATATTGAACCAACCAGAGAGGTGGAGTTAATTGTCAGTGATCACTAAATGCTAGCTACTGATTTTTTGACTGAAAACCAGTTCCATGAATTTTAACAGACTTTCCTCTAAAACTGTAAGACCAAGTTGGCTTTTTGTGACAATGACAAAAGGGAAACATGGACTTAATCCAGTTATAATCAAGAGGAATGTGTGATCCACTAGACAGTGATCCTCATGGAAGGAGGATTGATGTCTTATTTTTAACTCCTTAGAAATATTTTGAACGATTAAATAAATAAAGAAACACATTAATTCTAATGATGGGAAATTAAAAAAAATATTTTTCCACTATCCTTATTTCACTATGCTGTGATGACTTAGAAAAATCTTATCTTTTCTATTTTCAAAGTATGTATAAGATGAAAACAATTTCAAATTTAATATGATTACTTCTCCTCCATAAGAAATGAAGAAATTCATAAGAGTTTATGAAAACTCTGTACTTAAAAGGAAACTAGTATGTTCAATACTAAGTATAACTGGTATTATTTATATCTTATGACATTCTTGTAATTCACTAAGATCAACTTATTTCATAGATCAACTATGCATTTGGAATATTTTAGTATGTGAATCAACAAAGGGTGTAAATTTCTGTAAAATATTTCCTTATCAGAAATTTTATAAGTAACAGTAGAAATTATATAAAATAGAAAACCATTTGAGGAATGCATTTAACTTTAAGAAAATTGATTTTTAATAATTCTTTGCAAATGATGCATTGTGCTGGATAAATTTTATAAGTTCTTTTTCTTATCCATAAACAGGGAAAATATTAACTGGTTGACCAGGTCATTCAGAGGATCAACAGTCATGAAATAAAACAATCAGCTTTGTAAGACCAAGTGTCTTTGCGATGAGACCAAATAGGAAAATAGATTGGGGGATGGATTACAGGGCTGGAACTATAGGTGTAGACGTTAAAAAGGGTTTCCAAAGGCATTTACAAATGAGGAAATTAAGAGCTTTGTTATATTTACTTTAGAATTTGTTAATTCAGGAATGTATTGTTACACAAATTATTTTTCTATATATTGATAATTCCTAAGGGAGAAAAACAACTGACTTCCATATTTCTTCATCCTTGAAAAGTAGATTTTAAATACAAATATATGGATGAGGTAGCAGGTTAATGTAAATAAGTTTAATGTTTTTTTTCAGTTTCCTGGTAAAATATATCATGTTCTTCTGTAATATACCCTGACAAGGGAATTAAAAGCCTAGATTTTAACTATATTAAGCTATTGAAGAGAGAGACAGCTCTACATGGACAGGGGTAGTGAATAAAGAAACTGATGGCTGGTACAGAAGCCATTCCTCTAACTGGACACACAATTAAAAATTCCTGGAATTATAGATGTGTGTCAGCACCTGGAAGAAGCATTGGGGATTGTTTACCACCTTCTTAGCTGCTACAACAACAACAACAGCACAAAGGCAACCATATAGACCACACAGACTGGCACCTGCCATATATTTTTGAAGGCTTTACCTCTGCCTGGAGGCATGAGCTTTTTCTGGAGTCTGTCACCTAAGTTGCCTGAGGGTGCCTACTGGCTTTTCATTAAGACCAAAGTCCTGACTTGGGAACAGTGTGATCTGTTTTATATTATCAAAAGCTATACTTTTTAAAGAAATTTCATTTTACACAATATTTTGTATAAGAAGAAAAATCTAATAGGTGCAGAAAGTATTTATATACTTGGAAAGATCCCTTCATTATATTTCCAAAAGTCAGCATTTCCTGTGGTTACTTATTGCCAGAAAACATAGAAAACTCTACAGGAAAATCCCTGATCCAAATAATTCAAGACTATCATTGTAAAATTCTTATTGCTCCTTATTCTATAACTAAAAATGTGAGACTGGCTTGATGAATTTTGTTCATTTTTAGTACTTTCCCCAAAGCATCAATGTTCAATCTTTAATAGGTAGGCTTTTGCTTAGTGCCATATATAATTGTTCTGATTGTAAATTGTCATCTCCCCTTAGAGTTTCTTTGGCCTGGCCTTCAAAATTGTTTCTTCTGGGTTATACCTAATAAATAATTGGCAAAGAGATAATTTCAAGATTAAAGATGTGCAATAATCTCTCAATAACATAATAAATCTTCATAAGTCTAAAGTAAAATAGAGCACCCTACAGGCATTGCTTTCCCTGGGGGCATCAACCCAATTTCTGGGCTGAAGAAAACTCCACAGATGTGTTCTAGGGTATCCATTCTTTCTCCAATGGGTAAGGAGGGGTACTACTAGTTTCCTAACAAGAAGTATTTGACTATGTGGAGAAGGGCATTGTAGCCAAGCTCAGTTCATAATGTTTTTTTTTTTTTTAAGATTTATTTTTATTTATTTCTCTCTCCTCACCCCCCCCCCGCAGTTGTCTGTTCTGTGTGCCCATTTGCTGCGTGTTCTTGTTTTTTTTGTCTGCTTCTGTTGTCAGTGGCACGGGCATCTGTGTTTCTTTTTGTTGTGTCATCTTGCTGCATCAACTCTCCGAGCCTGCGGCACCATTCTTGGGCAGACTGCACTTTCGCGCTGGACGGCTCTCCTTATGGGGCACACTCCTTGCTCGTGGGGCTCCCCTACACGGGGGACATCCCTGCGTGGCACCCTGGGTGGCACAGCACTCCTTGCAGTGCATCAGCACTGCACATGGGCCAGCTGCACATGGGTCAAGGAGGCCCAGGGTTTGAACCACGGACCTCCCATGTGGTAGACGGACGCCCTAACCCCTGGGACAAGTCCGCTTCCCATCAGTTATAATATGTTAACATGGATTTAGGACAAATCTCCAGTAACATGTGTAAGAAGTGGGTACTGGCTCTTCAAAATAGAAAGCTCAATCCCTCAATAAATCCTTCATTAAACATTATTTGTGTTTTATTTCTCATTCAATACTATCTTTTTCAAAATGAAGATCTTCAAAGGGATCCTTGTGCATCCCCATGTAGGGAAGATGGGTATCCTCACACTGACTTGTAGCATCTTAATTTGCCCAGCTCCTATGACAACACCACACAGTTGGTTGGCTTAAGCAACAGGACTTTATTGTGTCCTATTTTTGGAGACTAAAAGTCCAAAATCAATGCTTTGAAATCATGTTGTCTCTCCAAAGTCTGTGGTATTCTAGTTCTGCTTTGCCTCAGGTCTACGGTTCTTTGGTTTGCATCTCTCCCTCTCCTCACTAGGCCATCTCTCTCTGTGGGTCTGCTCTCCTCTTCCTGCTGACTCTGGCTCCTTCCTGTGGCCTTCTCTGACTGACTCTGCATTTCTTCTGTGTTATAAAGGACTATAGTAATGCACATAAGGCTCAGCCTGATTCAGTTGGGCCACAACATAATTAAAAATAATACCTTAAAAAGTTCTCTTTTATAAATAGTTTCACACCCATTGGAATGTGGGTTAAGATTAAGAACTTTTGAGGGAGTACATAATTCTATCTACCTCACAAACAGGCTTTGTTCTTATTTATCCTCTTCTCCTTCTGCAACCCTCTGCTAGCATTTCTAACTTGAGAAAGTGGAGGAGACCTTGTAAGTCTTATTTGGACGATGGGTTGTTAATTGCAACGTGGATTCCAGGGCTGAGTGAATTCTTTCCTATCAGCAACCAAAACCATAGACCCATAAACTCCTTGAAGCTTTGTTCTGGCTTCATGTTATAAGCCAATATTGTTTCAATTATTAGCCAAGGTATGATTTCCCATGATGTCTAAATTTTTGAGAGGGATTGAATCACCAGTCTTCTCACTCTGAGAACCACACTGTTGATACAATGTTTTTGCCATCAATTTTATTATGCTACTCCCTCCCCCCCAATAAAGAAAACACGCCATTTATTTCTCATCCTTTAGTTTTAGGGATATTTGGTGATACAATTGCCTTTTGTTCATTTATCCCTTAGCCAAAAAAATAGAGATTTATTTAGATCAAGAATGCATAACTGGTAGCTTTGTATGTATGAATCAGGCCACTTACTCATTTGCTTTCTTTTTCTCATTAGAGACTTCCTAACAAATCATACGAGTTCTGCAAACTTCCTCTTTGTGAAATCCTTTGAATCCTTTTTAGTTTCCTATTCCTTTAATCTTCTCAATTTGCAACACTTCTACTGATAACCTGCTTTCAAAGACTCACCTTTGACTGAAGTAGATCCAATGGGAAATCTTCTTTTCTTAATTTAACCAACCATTCATAGTGGATAATTTCTAATCCCTACAGAGATTGTTTTTGTCTCCTAGGCTGCCAAACTGCAATAATTCAGAAATGGGCTGTATTTTACAGTGAGGGTTTTTTGGTTTGCAAGCTTACAATTCCAATACTGAGAAAAAGGTCTAAATCAAGGCATCTTCACATGTTGGTTTCTCCCAATCACTTATATGATTTGTCTATTTTCAGATCGCAACTGACATGGTACTTTAGATAAACATATATTTTTTTTGATTAATGATAACCCACTTAACAAAATTTAATATATGAATGGGATATCAGATATTGTTAATTCCTTGGATTTATTTTTGGTACCTAGAATCTCTCAGAGAGTTCTGAAAGAAGTTTGTTGTATTATTTAGCTTAATGAGGATATATCTATTATCTAATTTCAATATAAGTGTAAATTTTAGTGGATGCCTTTATCAAGTTAAAAATGCTTTATTTTATTTCTAATATTCTAGGAGGATTTACACCAAAGTGCATGCAAAATTTTATACAAAGTTTTTTTCAACATCAATTTAATTGGTCATAAGTTGTTTATTTTATTTTTTTCCTTTTAACCAGTAGAGTTGTAAAGTATATAGTTTGCTGTAGTGTCTTTTGTCTATAGATAGTTTAAGAGCAATTTCATGAGGAAAATTCATAAAATATTGAGTGCTTTTTATTAAGCATACTCCAGTGTTCTTCAAGAAATGTTAGTGAAAGACTTGAATTTACTCTCAATTATTTTCAATTTTTAAAATTATTTTGGGATATATCCCAACACTCCAAGATTTATCATGCATATATAGAAAAATAATGTAAATTTATATTTATATAAGTAAATATATACACATACATAGACATATGCACACATGCACATACATGCATATATAAATAATGCTATTTTATGTTTATAAGCACTCTTATATACATGTTATACACATACAAGTATAAAAGACATATACATACATATTTATATGTAAAAAATACTTTTTTTCTGGAACTTATCACCAGGGAATCTATGTTTTAAGGGGAAGATATCCCTAAAAGAAATATGTACAATAATTAGAACAGCTTTAGAATCTGACAGTCACCTATAAGGGCTTTGTTAATTAATAGTCAAGTAATCTTAAGCATTTAGTTTTCTGGAACTCATTTGCTACCTCCGTAACCTAGAGAGATGCATACCTATGGAATATGTTCATTGTGACGTTTAAATACTATAAAGTCTGTATAGTAACTAGTATAAGGCCTTAAATACAGTATGGTGATTTAAAGCTGTATGTACCCCAGAAAACCATATTCTTAACTTTAAACCATTTCTGTGGGTCTGGACCTGTTGTAAGTACGACCTTTTGATTAAGTGTGACTTACCTCATGTAGGATGGCAGTACTTTGTAGGACAATGAAATTCAAATAAAGAGAGAAAAAAGACACCGACAGAACAGCCAGAAGCTGAATATCAGCAGACCCTGGAGATGTTGCCACGTGCCTTGGCGTGTAACAAACTACGGACCAAGGGTCAGTGGTAGCAAGCTCCAGAAGACGCAGTCTTTGGGGAGAAAGTATTGTTTGATTGTCTTGATTTAAACTTTTTCCCAGCTTAAAACTGTAAGCTAATAAATTTCCATAGTTTACGCCAAGCCATTTCATTGTATTTGCTTTAGCAGCCTAGAAAACTAAAACACACAGTAAGTTATAAAAATGTTCATATTAGGTGAGAAAAATTGACTAATTCACCCTAAATTTGGATTATATGGGTATTTTTTTTACCAGCTTTGCTGTGGTAGTTTTATTTATTTAACATTCATAAAGATATATATATATATATATATATATATAAAAAAATAGAAAAAGAAAAATCATCCTTACCAACACTATAGAAGTCAAATGAGTAGCTAATTATGTCATTTCTAAAGCATCACTTTGAAGTACAGTATTTCATTTCTTATTTTTAATTACACAAAGATCTTGTAAAAAATAGAACATTCCCATATACCACCTTATTATTAACATTTGCATAAATGTAGTGGTACCTTTCTTATATTGATGAAAGAATATTATAATAGTGCTATAAACTGT
This sequence comes from Dasypus novemcinctus, assembly GCF_030445035.2. Taxonomy (NCBI): domain Eukaryota; kingdom Metazoa; phylum Chordata; class Mammalia; order Cingulata; family Dasypodidae; genus Dasypus; species Dasypus novemcinctus. The sequence continues at coordinate 22,065,293 of NC_080674.1, forward strand.
AGTCCATCATTTATATTAGGGTGTATTTCCCCCCATATTCCACTATTATAAGCACCATGAATTAATGTGTTATATTTATTATAGTTCATGAAAGAGTATTTTATATATTAATTATAGTCCCTCATTTACAATAAAGTACACTGTTGTAAATTGCTATGGTTCATCTTTTCACTTGTATTCTAATAAAATACATGCAACTTAAAACTTTCCCTTTTAATTACATTATTATATATAATTCAGTGCTATTAATTATACTCACAAAATTATTCTGCCATCATCACCATTCATTTCCAAAACTTTACAATCGACCCAAAAATAAATATAAATTCTACAAATTTCCCATTCCCTAAACCCAACCCAGACCCTGGTAAGTTATATTTGTCTTGGACCTGTGAACCACTAGAGTAATTTGCTTTTGTTACCAGGGGAAGTCATTTTCTGTATTGTACTTTGCTTATTCCTAAAACTTCCAGAAAAGTATTGTTAAATACTGCAGTCAGGAGTAGACAAGGGCAGCGAACTTGGCCCAGTGAATAGGGCGTCCGTCTACCACATGGGAGGTACGCGGTTCACACCCCGGGCCTCCTTGACCCGTATGGAGCTGGCCCATGTGCAGTGCTGATGCGCACAAGGAGTGCCCTGCCACACAGGGGTGTCCCCCTATAGGGGAGGCCCACACGCAAAGAGTGTGCCCCGTAAGGAGAGCCGCCCAGCGCGAAAAAAAGTGCAGCCTGCCCAGGAATGGTGCTGCACACACGGAGAGCTGACACACAAGATGACGCAACAAAAAGAAACACAGATTCCCGCACCGCTGACAACAGAAGCGAACAAAGAAGACGCAGCAAATAGACACAGAGAACAGACAACTGGGGTGGAGGAAGAGGGGAGAGAAATAAGTAAATAAATAAATCTTAAAAATAAAATAAGGAGTAGGCTAAGTTCAGCTCAGTGGCAGAGACAACTTGTGTACTTATTTGGTATAAAGTTGTGTTTGGGACAGAGCAGAACAAGTTTGAATCTTTGAAAATATGTATGGAGATCCACAGTGCTTTGGAGCAGATTTTATGTTAATGAAAATGTCATCCAATAATTCTAAGAAATGCCCTGTAAGGAAATTTAGTCAAAACTAGCAACTGATTATTAGGGCTTAGGTTTTTTGAATTTGGATATGAAAGTGGTTTTATAGATTGGTGGGGCTTGCAGATGCAACTAGACATCACTCTTAAAGTGAAACCTGTAACATCTCTTTTAAAAGTGTTTTTCCTCCAAGAATTAAAAAGGAATAATAATTCTCTCTAGATTTACTTTTATTAAGTGTTCCCATTGAAGATAATAGGAAGAGAAAGAAGCTGGCACATAACATTTCCTATACGGAAAATTATGTCTAAACCTATTCACATGATTTTGTTTTGGGAAAATACCTTTTTTTGTGTTTCTCTGTCTCTGTCTCTACCTCTCTTTTTTCCTCTGGCCTATCAACTTAGAACATTAACTTTAAAACTTAATCTTAATTTTATCATCATATCCTAAATGTAAACACACCTTTGAATACATAACCCAGTCCCAATCTAGCTCCCCAGGTACATCTTTCCTGTACCTTAAAACAGAAAAGGAAAGAAAGAAAAATAAAAGAAAACAGGGGAAAAAGAAACAAAGGAATAAGTGAGTGAACAAAGGAAGGGAAGAAGGAAAAAGGGAAAAAAGAAACAAAGGCAGAAGAAAGAAATCCATCAATTTCAGCACATCTGTAATGTTGAGAATCTAAGGTACATGCATATCTAAGAAAAAGGGCTAGTCCATGCTTTTCTCAAAATAAATTCCTTTATTAAGCTTGAACAAGTGACTTCCCTTAGGTTGTTTTGAAACAGGGAAGGTTTATTTTGCTTAGTTTCAAATCATGTCATTCATTGCTAAAATGTCTATAGAAATGGATCATGGAGATATTTACATTAGTCACTAAGTGCTCAATTAGTTTGCACTCTACTACATTAAAGAAAAATATATCATAACAATTTCTTCTACCTACTTCTGGAAGGATTCTGAATTTCACTGTTTGTCTAAAAACACATGCCAGGACTTTTCTGTTTTCACGAGAAAATATAGCTAATATAAAGTCTTTAGATTTTCGAAGGGTCAATAACAGTATGCTATTGTAGTACATAGGGAAATTAGGTCCTTGACTTTAGCTTCACTATTACAAATAAGTGGAATTCCAATTTTATTCTTATAAAACATTAAATTGTTGTTTCAGGCTTTGCTATTATGGCAGAATTGATTTTCACATTGTTTTGATGTCACATGGTTATAACCTCAGAAGTGTAACTATAACTTTGAGTTGCCTCTTCACTTCTTGTAATAAATAGAGAGAAAATGTCTCTGACACATTCAGAAATCCACATTCTGTACTTCTAATGTGTTAGATGCTCTATTAGGAAGTAATAAGATTTTAGCCACATTCCCTGCAGCACTTTGGGGTGCTGTTACTTCATGAGATTTTCTCTAAAGTAACCTTTCAAAGTCAGACACAAAAGATCTTATTCTAGATCACACTGGCATCTGACCTTTGTAAACTTACACAGAAGAAAAAATAGGAAAAAGTAAGATGCTAAGGGAGACACAGCTATCTATTTCAAAACATAGTTATACCCACAAGCTACAGAGATGGCATGACCTATAAAGTTCAGGGCTGTGTTGATTTCTTCCTAACAATTACCCATAGCTATTATGATTTCCTTCCATCACTAAAAATGCCATTGCTCAGATAACTGCTTCAGTTAGAGAAGGCAGGAGATTTAATAAGGAACTAACAGGTACAGAGTAGTGGGAGATTGGGAAGAGGCTTACTTGATTACTACTGTTTCAAAATATTAATATGCCAGCTGATAAAATGTCTAATTCTCTTTCGAACTCTATCCTTCTTTAGGCACCCTTCTGTGTTTTATTCTCATATAATTCCTTAAGATATGGTCTGTTTTTATTTTGGTTTCTTTTAAATTAGCTCTGAGATGGCCAATGTTCAACCTAATTATGTGATAATAAGTGTTAATGACAGTTTTATCAGATGAAAACTGGGCTTCATTAATGTGTCTCATTAGGATGTTCAGGCCTTTGTGAAAGGTTGTGAAGGAAGGACCTTGGGTGTTCCAGATGATTTTTGAAATGTAACAGGAATACATAGCCAGGGAGCATATGCATCAGCGACAACTTTCTCAGGGCTTTGCTTCCCCAAACCTAAGGGTACATCGATCACTTCATAAAATTCACTCTATACCTCCAACATAAAGGAACATCATCAATAAAATTCTGATTTGATAAACAGAGTGTAAGATTGTCTGAACTGTAGTTGATGATATACTTCGGTAGAAATATACAGGAATTCATGCCCAAAAGATTACCAGCTTGATTATCCATAACCAGGATCAATTTGTTTAGAGAGAAGATACACTTAAAAAGAGTTTGCAAATTTTCTGATTGAGTTCAACTATGCTGTTACGAATACTCAAAGGAATTTAGAAAATACTTGTCAAGTTATCACTCAGGTTCCATTTCAATTCTTGATTTATCCAGGCTACATATTATAGTGTCTATGTGAAGCAAGTACATGTGAGTGTGGATACTAAGAAGTATGTATTAGGTATACAGCTAAATACTTGCACATAAGGTTGAATTAAAGTCTTTAATCTTTTGCTCATAACTAACTCACATACTCACATAATTTGTCTTATTCATATAACATAAATTTAAAAATATGGGTAAGACAAATTTGACTTCTAAAGGTGAAACTTTTACATCTTAAGAGTTTTGAGAATTTAAAACTTTTGACAGGCAAACAGCATAATTTGTTTGGAGGAAAAATGAATCTTGTTGAATAAACAACTCTAATGGGATCACCAAAGATCTCACAAGCATTCTACTCTACGTAAGATTTTAAATGCAAGGTAAGTTATTATATTTTAAAAGTAGGTTCTAGTTTTAGATTTATATCTGTTTTGTGAAGATATGTGGTTGTTTTCTTACATCTAGTGATATCTATATCCAGCTTGAATTTATCATCCTTAGGGCTCAGGGTAATAATAATCAAGACACAATAATATTTAACTATTGAAAAGTTATGAATCAAGTTAACAAACTGCTAAATAAAGTAAGTTCTATTCTACCACTTTGCTAAAAATGCTGGCCTAATAAAGACCAGATTAGAACTAGAATTCTTGGACCCCCATGTCCTCCACTAGAATATTTTAACACGAAGTAAGCTGGCCTTTAGCCCTGGCCCTTGTCAGGCCTCTATCCAACACCATGGAAACCTGTGGGCACACATTTTGGACACCTCAGTTGACATGTCCAAACTTACTAGATCACTGTGTCTCCAACAAACTGCTTCCTTTGACCCCATGTTGGATCCATGGAATACTTTGAAAGACAAACCTGTGGGAGAAGAAGACAGTATATCTGGGAAACAGTCTCAGAGCCCCTTAGGACAAAATTAAAGGTCTTTAACTACCAAAGCATGATCTAAAAGGTGGTAGATTTGTGAATGGCATCGACTCACCCATCCTCTTGAGCTTGTGAACTCCTTGCTTTCTGGACAGGTCTCAGAGAAAAGTACCAGAAGGACAGTAGTTAAGTAGCAGAACTTTATTAAACTGCCATGAAAGGAGAGAAGAGAAGCCAGCAGTGCTTGTTTCAAGTCCAATCAGCACAGACAGATTTTTTAAAGGGCACAAGAAAGAAGGGACATGAACTAATAGAAAATTACTAAGATGTTCTGGGGGAAGCCTGAGAGGAAAAGGGGAAGGAGAACTTGAAAATTACTGAAATGGTCTGGGGGCAGTCAGAGGGATTCGGTAATGGGTAATAGAAGAGGGTCAATTCGTTGTATTCTTTTAAAAATATACATTTTGTAGTCTAGCAGTTGTTTTAGTTTGCTGATAGCTACTGGGAGCAATATACCAGAAATGAGTTGGCTTTTACAATGATTTATTAAGTTAACAGCTTGGTGTTTTGAGATTGTGGAAGTATCCAAATCAAGGAATCATCAGGAGATCATTTCTTCCTGACTTGCAGCTATAAGTGATTAAGCATCTATGGTATCTGCTTATCTTTCCTCTCTCATCCAGGTCTCAGTGTTTTCAGCTTCTGGCTAAGGTGACTTTCTCTCAGCTCCTGTATTCCATTGATTTCACCTCCTCGGTTCCTTTCTGTTTGTGAAGATTTTTTCTGTATTTGTGAGTTTTTATTTCTCCAATTGTAAAATACTCCAGGAGGATTAAGATCCACCCTTGGTCAAGCAATCTGATCAAAGACCCTTTACACAAGTAATTCAATCAAAAGGGCCCACCTACAAAAAGTTTACATACACAGGAATGGTCAACTTTAAGAACAACTTGGGTACACAAAAGCTTCAAATTGTCACAGCAGCAGGTAATCATTGTCTTAGGTAAAATCTCAGGATGTGGCATGCCCAGGGAGATTGCTTAGCATTTGGAAACTCCACCCTAAAATTTGGATAAGTCCCTAGAGCAAAGGTTGGACAAGTAGCAGGAGCAAGAAGGATCTGTTAAAAAGGTTCACACACACTATATACAAATATTAACACAAAAATAGATCAAAGACCTAAATATAAGAACCAAAAGTATAAAATGCCTGGGAGAAAACACAGGTAAAATCTTCAGGATGTTGCATTAGGCAATGCTTTCTTAGATTTCAGAACTAAAGTTCAAGCCACAAAGTAAAAAATAAATAAATGGGAATTCTTCAAAATTAAAAACATTTTGGCCTCAAAGTACTTTATCATGGAAGGAAAGGAGAATCTACAAAATGAGAGAAAACGTTTGGAAACCATATCTCTGATAAGGGTTTAATATCCAGAATATATAAAGAAACACTAAAACACAACAAAAAGACAAACAATGCAATTTAAAAACTATTCAACAGGCTTGAACAGATATTTTTCTAAAGAAGATACACAAATGTCTAATAAGCACATGAATAGATGTTCAACAGCATTAGCCATTAGGGAAAAGCATATAAAATCCACAATATGATATCATTTTATACTAACTAAAAACACAGAAAGACAGAAAAGAATAAATATTGGAAAGGATGTGGAGAAATAGGAACACTCATTCATTATTGGTGGGAAAGTAAAATGGTGCAGCCACTGTGTAAAAATTGATGGTTCCTCTCAAAGTTAGATATAAAATTACCGTATGGCCTAGCAAATCCACCTCTGGGTACACCTCAAGGAATTAACAAATAACACTGAATTCAGTGAACCTTAATGTAAAGTATAGATTCTAGGTAATAGTGTAATTATAATAATATTGTTTCATCAATTGTAACAAAATTATCACACTGACATGAAATGTTAATAATAGGGAAAACTTTGTGAGAGAGTTATATTGGAACCCTGTACTTTTGGCATGTTTTTTCTGTAGTTGTACAGCTACTTTTATTAAGAAAAAAAGAGTTAAAAATAAAAATATTCACACTCTCTCCTATTGTTCAAGCGAAAAAGAGGATTTCTTTCGTGCAGAACAATGCACTTCTTTGGGCTGTTTTGCAAGGTCTTCAATAAGTATATTAGTCAGCCAAAGAGATGCTGATGCAAAGTACCAGAAATCTGTTGGCTTTTTATAAATAGTATTTATTTAGGGTAAAAGCTTACAGTTACAAGGCCCAAAAGAGTACAAATCAAGATTGCTTTCTTACCAAAGTCAGTTACCATGTGTTGAAGCAAGATGACATGGGGTCTCTGCCAGGTCTCTTGGGCCTTAGCTGCTCAGCTTCTCTGTTCTCTGCATTTGCAACTATCAGGTGAATGGCTCATCTCTCCCCAGGCCAGAAGATCAATCCTCTTCTGTGTCATGACCAAGTTCTCTTCTCTTCCATGTCTATGGAGCTCTCTCATTCTTCTTGTGTCTTCTTGGGTAAGTTCACATTTATATCAGCCCAACAAAGGGTGGGGACTTTACCTGAGTTATACCCTACTGACATGGTCAAATCAAAGCCCTAATCTTAACATAATTTAATCAAAGACATCTCAGCTGAATCAAATACAATCAAAGGGGATCACACCCAAATAAACAGACCAGTTTACAAACATATTCGGTCTTTTCAGAATTCATAAATAATCCCAAACTGCCACAATAAGAGACCAGCCATTGATTCCAAATTTTCTGTGATCCCAGAGGAAATGAGATTGACAATATGAGGCCCAAGGAAGTCCCATCAGGGTTAGGAAGCACATAAGAGACAAAAACTTGGCAATTATGAATGAAATAAAGGGCCTTAGTCCTTGAGAAGTCCCCTGAGCCATCACATAAGTGGAAGAAATCAATCAAAAAGGGAATCAATCCAGCTAAATTAGTTGCTTCTCTAGCATGGGCTTCTGCTTCCATTATACTTTGGTAAAGTTCCTTTTGAATGCACTGGAGATAGCAACTTCAGTGACAAAGAATATGATACCAAGAACAGAACTGCGGCGGCTTGCTCGGTCAGTAGAGGTGGGGTCTGGCTGTGGACGAGGGGTCGGTCCGGCTGTGGACGAGGGGTCGGTCCAGCTCTGGACGAGGGGTCGGTCCCACTTGGGACGAGGGGTCGGTCCCACTTGGGACGAGGGGTCGGTCCAGCAGCAGACGAGGGATCGGTCTCACAGGGGTTGCGCGGTTCGGCTGACGGGGTCGCCCGGCGAAGCCGGTGACGAAGGGGTCGCCCGGAGAAGCAGGCGATGGACTGGGGACAAGGGAGGCCAGGCCCTTGTAGGGGGCTCTCAGGACTGGAGGGCGCACGGCAGAAGAACTACCACGGAGACAAGGTAAACACGCAAGTCCACTTTATTGAGGGAGAGGCAACAGTTTTATAGGGGCTGGGGAAGGCTGATTGGTCAAAGCCACGCCCTGTTCTGATTGGTTGCCGGCGAAAGGTCAGTGGGTGGTACTGGACGGGGGAGGGGTGGTGGTTAGGGATTGGCTGTCGCTGTTGCTGGGGGAAGGGGCAGGGTTTAGGGATTGGTGACTGCTGTTGCTGGGGTGGAGGGCAGACTTGAGTTTCCTGCCCACGCCTGGCTGTTGCTGCTGTCGGGGGGAGGGAAAAGGGCAGACTGGATTTTTCTGCCCACGCCTGGCTGTTGCTGCTGTCGGGGGAGGGGAAAAGGGCAGACTGGAATTTTCCGCCCTGCGCCTGCGCAGGGAGAAAGAAGAAGAAGGGTGCCGCCCCACAGGCATCGTGTGGCGCCATCCGGGAGGAGGGGCGGCCGCGGAAGCATGGCTGCCGAGAAGGGGAGACCCGAGGGCACTCTGCGCCCATGCCGAGCTTCCTTCAGGGGTGGCGGTGAGTCCGACCAGCCACCCTATTATGGGGGCAGCGGCTTGGCCTGCCGTGGCTGCTCCCCCGCCAGGCCAGCAAACCACACTTCAGCCCGAGGGGTGACCGCACAGAACAACTACATTAGTTTGGCCTAGATTAATGGTTCTTTTCCATAATTCAGGGACATCTGTCCATTTTGGCAGTGATCCCTTCATTTGTTTTTATAGTATGGAAAGAGGTCATCAGAGTTCTCATGCTTCTAAATTATCTTTTTGAAATCTTATTGCAAGTAGCCATTTGGAGAATATCATAGGTTACTTGCATGTTCTTATGTCCACATACAAAATAATAACCTTGGAGAGAGGATAATAAGGGTACTGCAGCCTTCAAGGAATGAGATATTAGCTTGTAGGGGTAGTCAGGAATGTAAACTCCAAAAGTTGATTCATAACTATAATTGTCTTCATTGCTATCTGATACTTTGGTGCCATTTAACTAAAAAGTTCCTGTGCCTGATCTTTCAACTCACCAGAAACTTTTGCCTTAAATGGAATACTTTATTTTATTATTGATACCTTTGGGTGCTTGAAGAATAACGGTATCCCTGAAAGGTTTCTTGTCCCTAAGTAAGTTCTATTTCTAAAAAGAAAAACTGAACATTTACAATGCCCTATGAGGTGGGCACTATTATTTTGTCTGGTTTCCCATAAAAGACCATATTCTTTGGGTTAAAATATCCACATCATAATCCCAGACTCAGGGACTCTTAAAACACAGCCCAGAGTCTCTCCAGAAAGGAGTTCTATCTGATTGGGTATAGCTGATCTTTCCAGTGAGGGCCCACTCTACAAGTATTAGGGGAATACCTGTTTTGAAACTAAATTGGAATTGAGCATTTTGATTAGTTTCAGCAGTTACTTCGATTACCTTCATTTGCGATATGTTGTGCCGGAAGGATGAAGGAATTGGGTTCATGAGATGAATTTAGGGGAAAGAATGGGGTAAAAAGGAGAAAAAAGAAAATTATGGTAGAAGTAGCATGTTATTGTGGATGGAGATTGTATGTTGTAAGGGAAATAGAATGAATAGGACAGATGGCAAGAAAGAAGAGACAAGGAATGTGTAAGGAAATCCAGGCAGATCTTAATCCATGCTCCTGGGTAAAAGCTTATTGCCTTGAGATGCCATCAACTTGTTTCAGATGTCTTTGGAAAGCTGTCTATTTCTGGCTGCCAGCTATTTCTGGATTTCTCAGGGAAACCTCAGATTGAGGTCTCCTATTGGAGGGTTCTTCCAGTCCGAATAGTTTTTATGTTATTTTAGCTGTGACACATGAATCCAAGGTTGACCACTCTGTAATTTAATGGCAGTGTTAGCAAGAGTAAAATAGCATAAAGTCATTGCACCTAGATTCAAGGTAAGATTTTCTATGATGATGTTTTCAAAGTAACAGGTCTACCACCTGTATATTATGCAAGAGTCAATCAAGGAGCTCAGATGGGAAGGCTCCCCTAAATTATGGGTTATAGGAGTGGGCATATCAGATTTGAGTCTGCTGCTAGCCAGGATGAATAAGCATTTTTCATTGATGTTTTGTTATCTTCTTGTGATGATTTCAAAGAAGAATAGTCTATGTGGAGTTATAGATAAAGAAGTTAATTTTATAAGGGCAATAGGAAATATTTATGGTCAAAAGAAGCTCAGTTTTTTGGTCAACTTAGCTCACAGATTTTCTTGAGAGCATTGCATGACTAGGAATGATAAGAGCAATAGAGTCATTGGCTGCAATGTATTGCACTATCTTGCATGACTTTACCTGTGAAATGAGACCCCCTTATATTTGAGATAGTAGGAGTGATTTTCTATGTAGGAGGGATCCATTTTAGAAGCAACTGAAGTCACACTAGCATTTGACAGGGAAAGGCTCCCAGCCATTTAGAAAACATGTGAATTAAAGTAAGTACATATTGGTAGGCTGTGTTTTGGGCAGTTAGATTTGATTTGCCTTTGAAGGAAAGACCCTGGTGGGGCCACTTCCTTCCCTTATCCCACCCTACAATTTAGTCAGGGTTATGCTTTGGCAGATGAGGCAAGTGAAAATTGTCTAATCCAAAATAAAAGCTGAATGTTTCAAGCCACTGTTTTTTCTAAAATATCCTGCATTTTTTTCTTTTTCCATATTGTGTCAAATTTTTGTGTAGGCCATTTACACTTGGTCAAGCAAGGGCCTTTGGAGCCACCAAGTGGCCACCTGGGTGTCTCCAATGTCTATTGGGATAGGGTATATATCCAGCTCTTCCCCCTTCAATTGTTTCCATCTCAGAAGCTGTTAATTGGTACCGACAAATCTCATATATTATATCTTTTGGAAGCATATTAAAGAACTGGCAGTGGAGATCATGCAATGAGAGAGAGTAATCCACTGTAACTTTAAGCCAGTACTGGGGAGATGAGAAATGGGCAAATAGTCCCATGCTTTAGATCTCACTTGAATTTGACTTTGAATTCTGTAAAAGTAACAGATAACTTAACAAATGTGTCATTTAATCCCCTCTAGCTTTACTGAGTTTTCTGTGTTATGACCTTCAGCTTTAATTACAGTGACCTGCCACAGTAATAGTAAGGCTTCTAGAATCTCTGATATTTATTGTTTTATCTTTAATTGGGGACTCTGCTGTCATCATAAAACCTTTTTTTGTTTCCATAACATCACCAAATCATGTACAACTCCAAAGGCATAGTGACTCTTGGTATAGATGTTAGACCTTTTCCCTTTAGTTGTTAAGGATGCTCATTTTAGAACAATTGATTTAGCTACTTGGATTGACTTAAAATTTGACAGATCGATACCTGAGTAGTTTGTGTGGATCAGAAATGGCATATCCACCTTGGAAAGTGCCATCCTCCCTCTGCAGATAGGAACCATTGACATAGAGGGTAAGGCCAATTTGTGATAGAGGGGTAGTGGATATGTCTGGTCTTCATCAAGTTAGTGACTAGATTTGACTTTTATGGGCATGAAGAGTCCCTTCATCAGATAAAGGGACTAGAGTAGCAGGGTTAAAATTTAACAGCAGTGAATTGTATTGTGTGATGTTGAAAGTATTAAAATTTCTTAAGACATGAGTCAGAGGCTGAAAACTGTTAAATGTTTCAGTAAGTAGTAAAGTTTTCACAGTGTGGGGAACATAGACATTAAGCAGGTGACTAGAATTAAGTCAGAGATGGCTTGAACAAACATGGCAAGAGCAGGTACTACATATTAGTTAAAGAAGATAAGCCTTAGCTCTCCAATCCAGGGTTAGGTTGCAGCATTCCAGCAGCTTCTTGGGACCATTATATTTGGGGGACAAAACACCAAGGGCATATATTTTCATTCATGTAAAACAATGAGAAGGGTAAATTGCAGCTAAGCAGTCTGAGGGTATGGTTATAAATGTGAGCCTTTAAGACATTTAAAAGTCTGTTTATATGAAGAGTCCCGTATTACAGACTCAGGATACATTTATTTAGTCTTAAAATAAAAGGGTGCTAGTTGGTGCTTGGTATCACTGATGTGCAGGCAGTGGCCACCAGAAGCTCTGAGGGCAGGGGGAGGAAAAAAAAAGTGTAAGATGGGAGCATTTTAGGGACTTAGGGATGGTCCTGAATGACGTTGCAATGACAGATACAGGCCATTATATATCTTGCCAGAATATACAAAATTGTGTGGGAGAGAGTGTAAACTACAATGTAAACTATAATCCATGCTTAGCGGCAATGTTCCAAAATGTGTTCACCAAATTGTAACAAATGTACCACACTAATGAAGGTTGTTGTTAATGTGGGAAAATGTGGGAGATGGAGGGAGCAGGGCATATGGGAATCCCCCTATAATTTTAATGCAACATTTATGTAACCTAAGTATCTAAAAAAAAAAAAAAGAATAAAAGGGTGAAGCAATAATGGAAAAAGTAAGTATCTTTATTCTACAGTATCCTATGAAGTCTGTTTTAGTTTGATGAAGGATGCCAATGCAATATATCAGAAATGGGTTGGCTTTTATAATGTGAAGACTGTAGGGTAAAACTTTACAGTTCCCAGGTTTTGAAAATGTCCAGAAGAAGGCATCATCAAAGATGCTGTCTCATCAAGAGTTGGCTGCTGGCAGACCCTGGAATCCCGCCATGTAGCAAGGCTAAATGGTGGCTGGTCTCTCTCTTTCCTCCATGCTTACTTTCTCTCTGACCTCAGTTGTGACCAATCAGGTATATGACTTGTCTCTCCCTGGGCTATATCTCTTCAGCTTCAGTCTGTTCTCTTGATTCCAGCCTCTGGTGTCTCTTAGCCTCCCAGGGTTTCTCTCTCTTTCTGAGGCCATAGGTGATCCTGAGGACCTCTCTCACATGGCAGAGTAAAAATGGCAGCTCTTTCTCTGTATGTGTCTGCTTTCAGTCCTCAGTTTATGTGAAAGTCCAGTACAAGAATTAAGACCAACCCTGGATCCTGCAATCCAATCAAAGTCCCTTAACTGAAAGAATATAAGCAAAAGTGACCTAATCCAAAGATCCCCTAACTGAATGTAATCAAAAGAGTCCCAAATAAAATAGGTTTACTTGCACAGAAAAGGGTTAGCTTGAGAATATAATTTTCTGGGGTCAAAAAAATGTTCAAACCAGTACAAGTTTTAAAAAGGTTCTTAGCTGTAAAGTAAATACATTTGTTTCTGGGAAGGGAAAGTGTCTAGTAGTGTAGTGGCAGCTCAATGTGGGGACATAGTCTTTCCTTCAGCTGAGTTATTAAGAGAAATGCATCTGTGTATGGAATCATGGTGGGATCTTTGGGGAACTTTAAGTCCTTCATTTTGCATTCAGAATTCATGAGAAACAGGAAGGGGTTTCATTGAATTGTTGTGCTATAAAACTCAAGGAGTATTGTTGGTCTCCCCATATGAAGGCAAACAGATATTGAAATCTTGGTGATAGGGATACTAAAAGAAAATGGATACAGATCTATCCTTGTAAAATACTGGGTATTAGAGAGAATGTTCAAAAGGATAGTGCTAGGATTGGGAACAAAAGGAAATCTAAGTTTAACAGTCTTGTCCATTATCAGTGGAAGGTTTTATCCACAAGGAAGGGAAAATCTGGTAATAGGTCACTTAGGTTCTCAGATAGGTTGGTGATAAGAAGACAGAGGAATTCTGGAAAATCAGATAAAACTGATAAGGGGCGTATATGTGATAGAAATGAGTTGGGGACTTGAAAAAATGTATCCTTCTGGGGTACAATTGATCTTAATACTCCAATTTATGGGAAAGTGTCATCCTATCAAAATTACTGGGGTAATAGGACTGAGAAGAAAGTTATGTTGGACTATGGCGGAGGATATCAGAAATATCAAGTATTTTAGACAGAAATACATCATGGGGCTAATTATCAAAGGACACAATAGGTAAAGTTTGGAAGAATATGAGGATTGAGGGGGTAAGGAATGAATTGGTATTAAGGGTGGAATGGGTTTCTCTGTGTCACGAGAAATGTGATGGGATGCCCATCAATTTTTAAAGTAATTTTCCCCTGGTAATTCAGTGGTAAGTGTGGGCATTGGATAATTATTTCTTTAGAAGGTAGTAAATATTCTTCTCAAGAGAGATGTTTGAATATTTTCTTTTCCCTTAAGGGTTATGTAGTCTCAGATCCAGTGGCCTTTTTCTTTGCCTTAGGGACAGTCCTAGCTGAAAGAGATTCACTCCTTAGGGACTTAGATCAAGTTAAAATTTTCAGGCTTTCCTAATTGTTTTCATTGTCAGGCCATGAGTCTTCTTTGTGTGTTTTCTATATTCTTGGAGATACTGTCTTCAAAACATCTTCATGATGTTCCATGAAGCTCTGGATTAAGACCATTTACAAAGCTCATAGCCAGAGCAGAGGTATTTTATGATTTAGTTCCAGCCCTGAGTATTCCTTCAAGGTAGTTTCTAATTATTGGTGATAATTTACCACAGAGTCATCTTTTTGTTGTCTGCAGTTTTGAATGAATGACAAATCAAATTTAGTAGGATAAATTTGGGGAGTGGATTCTAAGAATTTTTCTCTGAATTTTTCACTGTCTGATAGGATTTGAGAGTGATTTGGGACCCTTTTAAGTAATCAGTAATGGTGATCCACTTAGCTTTTTCAAACCATAGGGACGCATTTCTGGATCCCACTACTAAGTGAATGAGTTGACGTAAGTCAGGGAATCCTACAGAGCACACTCCTAAAACAATTGGAAATTGTTCAATAATTCTAGCCGCACCTCCCCCCTCCCCTCAGATTTTGGGAAATCTCTAGTAATTCCACAAAGTTCAGATCAAGACAGGGGCTAAAAAAGTTATTTCTTCAGCTGATTTAGATTGGGAATGGGTAGCTGAACAAACCTGAATCTCTGAGTCCAAACAGGGTGGGTTTGGTGGTCAAAGGGAACTGGGATATAGGTGGACATTCAGAGAGCGCAGAATAAAGGATGGTGTTAGGAGGATGATATGGGGAGGTGGACAGGTGAAGTTTCATTACAAGTTCTAGAAAATGGAAGAATAGGAGGAGCTTTTGGAGTAGAAAATATCTTTTTACAATATGTCGTTAAGGACTTCAATAGTCTGGCTGAGATTTGATTTAGTGAGTCACTTTTTATTTTCCGCATAAAGCAAATTAGACAAGTGTGAAATTGAATTAGAACCCATTTTTTTCTAGTGTCCCTAAGATGAACTTGTTTGGGTATATCCCATGAAACCTGAAGGATTCATTGAAGTTCAAGGGACTCTTCGGTAAAATTGTGCCAGAAAGAAAGTGTATGGATTTAGTGCCATGGTGGCAAAACCTATAGTCAGGAGTTGGGAAAAAGAAATTTCATTCAGCTGAGAAGCTCTCATGAGCTGAATCTATTACAGCATCACTAACAAAGAAGCCTAAGACTCTAACCCAACTTCAAGAGTATACTCAAAATCTTAAGAATCAAAGCCTGCCTTAGCCATGTAATAATGGATGTGATCCAGAGCACTGGATCTGGACTCAAATTTACCACCAGCTATCTAAAGAAGCACACAGACTGAAGACACAGATCTCAGAGCATTCTGAGGTGTTCAATTGTTGCAATTGAAGATCCAGTGGCAATTCCAATCCCAATCCCAGACACAGCACAAAGAAATGTCAAGAAAAGCACTGACAGTAGTTAAAGTGACAGGAAAAATGGTTTTCAAAGTGCCATGGCAGTGGAGAAGCAAAGCAAACAACAGCTGGTCTCAACTCCAATTAGCTCAGAGGAAGCTATATTTTTAAGGATACAGGAGGGCAGTGAAATGGGGTCCTAGAAAATTTCTGAGTAGGGCCTTGGGAAGGTAATAGGAGTCTGGAAATGGGCTTATGGCAGAAGATATTGTAGTGGTACAGCCTTTCTAATAATAGTACATTGTGTGGTTTAACAACATTGCCTCATCTTAGGTAAGAGCTCAGGAAGGGGTCAGTGATCTACCCAAGGTAATGGCCTAAGTGTAAGGAAGTCCTCACTAAAGTTTGAACACGTGTCTAGGGCCATGTTTGGATGAGTAGTGCAGCCAAGAAGAATCTCTTGCAAATTAAATCTGTCCATGATATAGGTAGTTAATATCAATGCATGCTTAATAGAACAATGCCTATAGAATTGAGTAAGGGAGAAGCTTTCCTTGAAACTTGTGCTTTAGAGAATTCCATTCTGACCATCCTCATGGATGGTCTATATCATGGACAGATTAAATTTAGTATTGCTACACTGGAAGTATAATGACCTACAGATCTAAGTGGTCAGTTTTCAGCTCATATTCAAAAGTAGAAGTTCAAATGTACTAATTATAAAAAGTAAATTTTCCATTTTATACAATCTATTTCTATGTATGGTATATTTTAGATAGACATTCACTTTTTGCCCGAGTAGAACATTTCTTCTTGTCAAAGCAGATGATATATATCATTATTTGCATTACAAAAAAAAATACAGACTTTTTATGTTTCCTTTATTGAGAGCTTATTTCTAAGTAAAATATTTCCAGAAAAAAATAAAGAAGAATTAAGCTTCACAATTTCCTTTTATAGGCCTGAAGTCCTATATCACTCATTAGTCATTCCATGATTCTTTCCTTTAGTAGTGGAGAAAAAAATACAATAATTAAGTAAATACATTGAACATTGATTGCAAGGAAGGTACATGAATTCAATTGTACTTTTCTTAAAAAGACATTTTTCAATTGCTATATATGGAATATACAATGCTAGAACTCCCCTGTGAAATATTTCAAAAGGTAGTCTGTTTCATGTTTCATGTTACTGTTAAAGATAACTCATTTTAAAGATTGTGGTAGATTAAATTTTGTACCCCAACAAAGGTATGTTCTTTATTTTAATCCTCATTCCTATGGATATGGACTCATTTGTAAATGGGGTCTTTTCAAGATGTATTATCAGTTAACGTGTGGGCTACTTTATAAATAGTATCTTCTAAGAGCCTATTTAGGTGTGGCCACACTGAATGAGAATGGGCCTTAATCTGTATGAATAGAGACCTTATTCAGAGAAGAAATTAAAAAATGCGGCCAAAGGAGCCAGAATCCAGAATCATCAGAAACTGGAAGAGCAGATGCAAGTCAAGAGAGATCACCATGTGACAGGAGGGAGAGATGCAAACCGAGGAACCCCAAGGACTGTGCAAGCCAGCACCAAATGACTATAGACTTCAGGTGGAACACCTGACCTTAACAATGCCTTCATTTTGGACTTCTTGCCTCTGAAACTGTGAACCAATTAAATCCTGTTATTAAGCCTCCTAGTATGGAGCATTTGCCATAGCAGCCCTATTGAGCTAAGGCAAAGATATAAAAAAGGTGTCATCATTACGCATCCTTGCCCATCATTTTTTATCCATGATTCATTAGAAATGGTCCTGTAAAGCCTTGTACTTCGGAAGCAGACTACGGTACATGAGCAAAGCCCATGGTCACCTGCCCTACCACATGTAGGACATTTGCAACTGCTCACAGCCATGGGGAAAATCCCACTACCAAAAGGCTGACGTCGCACGTTAAAAGTTAACATAGCTGACGTCACGCGTTAAAAGTTAACATAGCTGACGTCACGCGTTAAAAGTTAACATAATGCCCTTATTTTGAGAGGAGAATAAAGAAGCGTTTTAATAATTATTTGATCTTTTGATCTCTTAGTTTCCTAAAATGTATATTCCATTCCAAAAATAGAAGTTACCCCTGCTTTTAGCAGAGACCTAATACAACTCATTTATAGAATTATAGGAAGTAAATGGAAGGAAGTTATAAAACTCCATCAGCCTTACGTGTGTGGAGCCTGTGTTTAGACTCCTCTGAGTCTGTCGAAGCTGTGGAAGTTAAGAATGTGTTTCTGAAACAACCCCGCCAGCACCCATCTTATTTATTTTGCTGATGAAAATTGTTGAATTCTCCCTCCTGAGATTTCAAAATGCCTGGAAGGTAGAGAAAGTCTGCGTACTTGCCACTCTTTTTTTCCCCATCACCTCACAGAATGGGAAAGGACACATAGTGACTGATAAGTTTAAGCGCATCTCCTCTTCTTCCTGGCTCATAATGAAGAGTGGCAACCTGTTAGTGGCATACAAGAGACAAGTGAGATCCACAGAGTGGAGACCTACACTGAAAATTAATATGACTATAACAGGTTGGTAAGGAACCAACCACATTTATTGATATCAATTCATTATCTTTCCTCAAATATGTCAGATTATGTAGAGCAAAAGCTAATTGGAGTCTTCTTTCTTTTGCCTTTAAAATGGAGACTGCTTAAAATAACAGAGAAAAATCTTGATCTGAAAGGGTTTTGGAATATGAAAATTGGTGAAAATGGAATTACATTTTCAGAGATCTAGTCATCACTGTATGGAAGGTTTCAAAATAAACAAATTAATATGAATGGCTAATCATAAGAACAATGATTCAATGTCAGTGTGGGAGATATTTTTACCTGTCAGGTAACTCTTTTTTATTTATTTATCTTTTAATGTGGAAGAGTACCTCTTCCAGTCTTAAATTTAAGTTACCCATACTTCTATAAAAGTGCTGGTGGGAATGTAGAATGGTGCAGACATTGCGGAGGATAGTTTGATAGTTCCTCAGGAAACTAACTATAGAACTGCCATATAATCCAGCAATCCCACTACTGGGTATATACCCAGAAGAACAGAAAGCAGGGACATGAACAGATACACACACACACACCAGTGTTCATAACGGCATTATTCATTATTGCCAAAAGCTGGAAACAGCCCAAATGTCCATCAGCAGATAAGTGGATAAACAAATTGTGGTATATACATACAATGGAATATTACTCAGTTGTAAGAAGGAATGCAGTATTAACACACAGGATAACATGGATGAATCTTGAAAATCGTGTGTTGAGTGAAGCAAGCCAGGCTCTGAAGAAAAAATATTACATGACCTCACTGATATGAATTAAGTAAATTGAGCAGACTCACAGAGCTAGAGTCTGGTAGATAGGTTTACAGAGACAGAAAGGGAGAAAATGTTTGTGAGTCAATGCCCATAAGGGCAATACCTATAAGATGGAATGTGGAAGAGTGTAGTTGTGTTATGGATGGGTATAACAGTGGTGCAGTGATGCTATTGGGTTGGATATTGCTGGTTTGTCAGGGGGGTAGGGTGGAGAGGGTGGGTTGGATGGTCCATGGAAATAGGGGGAGGGTTGGGAGAGGGAACAGGTGACTCTGGTGATTTACAGGTGTGTGGTTGAAACTACAATGTTGTGAATGTTCTTTCAGCAAATATGGTAGGGGAGGGTTACTGGTTTAAGGTGTTGGATGTTGGAGGCATGTGAGACAGTGTGCACCTGGGGCAGGTTTCTAGGGAGTGTGTAGTGTTCATCTTGTCATAGTGTGTTGTATCAGTGGGTGGAGACTCACATAATGAACAGGAAAGTGTTGGTTTCCCATCGTGGGGAGTCCTGTTACATTCTCAAATAGAAGGGCAGGAGTCTATCAAGAGCATAGACAGTTCCTAATAGTGGAGGACACACCAGTATGTCAAGCCCTTAGTGTTGTTGCAAATAACTATGAATGTTATCCTTCAATGAGTTAATCTTAGTAGATATGATGGGTCCCAAGGGGAGGGGGAGGGAGGAATAGAATAAATAGAACATGGGGCATTTTGGTGGTGATGGAATTGTTCTAAATGATCTTGCAATGATGGATACAGATCATGTTAAATTTCTTCAAAATTTATGAAAGTGTCTGGTCCAAAATGTAAACCATAAGGTAAATCATTGATCATGGTTAGAAGCAATGTTTCAATATTTGTACATCAGTTGTAACAAATGTACCAACCACATGTAAAGGATGATGAGTGAATGGAAATCACCTATATTCTGTAGGTGACTTTTCTGTAACCTCAAGCTTCTTTGAAGACAAAATTAATAATGTCATTGTATCTACAAGACAAGAGATCCTACAGTGATGAAAGACATAATGTCAGGATTTTAAAAATTTTATGTTTTTTAGCTATATTTACTGTTGCAATTTTTAAAATTTTGAACTTTATTGTAAAAATATCATTATTATTTCATTTCCCTATTAATTGTATTTGATTATTTTGTTGGCTTCAACTTTGAAGAATTTTTGGATCACAGATGTGTTACAACAGTGGTGGGAAGGATCACTGGTGCGGTGTGTGAAAGATGGAGGATGCATGGAAGGAGGTTCACCTGGGGTATACCCATAAGGCATATGAATGTGTTCAAGTGTTCACAGGGCAGTGTCACAGTGATTCAAGATTCATACAATAACCAAAAGAATATTGAATTCCCATCATGGAGAGCTCAGCCACATTCTCTGATGGGACAGCAGGAATCCCCTGAGTATAGGCACAGTGACTAATGAAGGAGGATAGACCATTGACCAGCCCTTGCCTGTGATGACTGTACTTATGAACCTTTACTTTTGAAACTGAAACTTAGCTTAGTATTTTTAAAAACATAAAACTGTATTTATTTAAATATTAAAAGTTTTTCAATCACAAGAATTTATTGAAGCATACTATGTATCAATATACAGTAATGATCTTTACAATTTAAAAATGAACACAATAGAAACTGAAAGTTTATTAACTGTGAACCATAAGCCATGAACCTCTCAGGGCTTAATTAAACAAGAAAGTCTCCTCAGTGCTTGCCCCGTGGGTCCTTGCACCAGGGCCATTATCAAGGCCTGTTGACACCTATGCAAACTTTCATAACAGCCTGCATTCAGCCATTCCAACTGACCTCAACAGTCTGCCAATACATCCTTAGGAAATTCATTTCTACACCAAAGATAATTTTCTTTTTTCATCTCCAACACTTGAACTGACCTCGTGACTACTGAGGCCTGTTACTTTTGGGATTTAAATCTCAAGTAATTCTGTCCACTCACTCTGATTTGAAGGCTACTTCTCATAAGGTTGCTATTTTGAAGTCCCCAATAACTGAAGCCAAACTGGAGTAGCACTCGGTTCCCTTCTGGATTTCCAAATATTGGACTTGGCAGTATCATTCTGGGAGTTGCCTCCTGGCCCAGCA
The DNA here is from genome assembly GCF_030445035.2 of Dasypus novemcinctus. NCBI lineage: Eukaryota > Metazoa > Chordata > Mammalia > Cingulata > Dasypodidae > Dasypus > Dasypus novemcinctus. Next base: position 22,086,205 of record NC_080674.1, read on the forward strand.
CTGGGCCTCAGGACAGCCATGCAGCAAAACATCGACCATGAAGCACCCTTTAGGAGCTATTAGTAAAAGGACCATGTTTTGAAAGGCAATGCACTGTAGCAAGACATTCTGGATAAAGCCATTTCTCTAGAAACAATTGCCTGTACATTTTAAAAGGGAATGGATGCTGTGCCTTTCATTCAGCTCATGGTTTTGCTTCTTCCCACCTCAAGAGATCTTATCCAGACACAGGGCTCAAGTCACAGGAGGATTTGGGGAGGCATTTTTACACATTTCTACTTCTGACTCAGGACAGCATCATTTCTTAAAACAAATTAACATCTAGCCTGGGTGGAAATCAAGGAAAGATTGCTTTTACTATAGGATTTATTAATTTATTTTTTATTTTCACCATTTTATTTTACTTTTTTAAAAAGATACATAGATCACATAAAATGTTACTATAGGATTTAAAATACATAAAATCTTCCAACATAGCACTAAACATGATGGACCAGGTCTTATAAATGGACCAGATCCTGTAGCTAGAGAATTCCACTGATTTATTTCATGGTATAACTTACAGAACAAGAAAATGCATTACTTGTAAACAACTTAGTAAAAAAAACTGAATTAAACAACAAACTATATATATGTTGACATTATAGGGTGCCTAAGAGTTACCTCCTGAGAGCCTCCTTGTTGCTCAAATGTAGCCTCTCTCTAATCCAAACTCAGCATATAAATACATTACCTTCCCTCCAGCTTGAGACATGACTCCTGGGGATGAACCTCCCTGGCACCTAGAGATTACTGCCAAGCACCAAATAGCAAAGCAACTGGAAAAAGATCTTGACCAAAAGAGGGAAAGGGTAAAGACAAATGAGTATATATGACTAAGAGACTTCAAAGGGGTCATTCCAGAGGTTACACTTATGCACATCTCAGCAGGATCTCATTGACTGCCAAAGTAAATATCACCTCAAATAGCAGGGCTTCTGAGGGTTCTAAAGAAAACCAGACAATAAATAGCTCAGGAGTTTGGCCCCCTGACAGTGGTCCCCACTTTGAAATTTATGCTTCCCAGTGTGACAGAGTTGGACTCAGTTGTAGTGTCCTTACAAATGTCTCTTCTGCACCTTCTTTTTGAATCTATAGTTAGTACTAGAGTGGATAGTTGTATGTCCAAGAGACTTAAATCTTTGGGCTTTCCATGTTTCAGCTGGGCCCTGAAACTCAATAGACTTGCAACACCTACTCTCCAGTTCATTGGATTCACCCAGGACAACTAACAAGGAAGTGATGATGGACAATGACCATCCCAAGTAACATAGAGAGTCTACAACTGAAAGCAAGAGAGTCCCATCCACCTGGAGCTCCAGGAAGTAAGCACACAGAGGAGCTTGGTCATGAGTAAAGAGAGAAAACCCTGAGAAGAGAAATAAGCTGTTTACTGAATAATCTACAGTTGGCCTTGTGGAGAGAGCACCTGAGCCTGGAGAGAGGCAAGCCCTGGGAAGAGAGAAACCCAGGAAGCCTGAATCCTTACAGATAGAGGCAGATATCTTGCTGCAACTCTTTGTAATAGAGCTTGGTGAGGGAAGTAACTTATGCTTTATGACCTGGTAACTGTAAGCTTCTACCTCAAAAAAAATATCCTTTATAAAGTCCACAGATTTCTGGTATTTTGCATCAGTACCCTTTTGGTTGACTAATACAGACGTATTATAAACTAACAATTTCAGTTAAAAGCAAGGAACATTAGCTTTTCAGAATTTTTAAAGTAAGCATCTACTTAGAAAAATCATATTCTCATATTTAAGCACACAATAAAAACCTGGATGAGACAAAACCTCATATTGGAAAATACAGTAAACACACACACACACAAACATGCATATGCACATTCCTGACTCTTTGAATCTTTTCTTTCGAAGAATATTTCAAGAACATAGTCCTAGATGGAGAAAGACAAGTGTTCCATATGAAAATACTCAAAAGCTGTGGCATTTATCAAATTGAAGCTGCTTATTAATTTGACAAAGCCAAAACAAGATCACAAATTAAACCATGTTTTAAACCAGTAATTTTAATTCTAGCACTTAAAGGGAGAGCAAAAAAATAACATGTTTGTTATACTGTCCTGGTACAACAACAGCACAACAACAAAATCGTTGAAAATATGCCAAGAATATAGAACTGGGGTTGAGTAGTTAAGACCGATTTTTTTTTTTAATTTTTTTATTTTTTATTGACTTTGTAATAATATTACATTAAAAATATATATGTGAGGTCCCATTCAACCCCACCCCCCCACCCCCCTCTCCCCCCCCCCCCAACAACACTCGTTCCCATCATCATGACACATCCATTGGATTTGGTAAGTACATCTTTGGGCACCTCTGCACCTCATATACATTGGTTCACATCATGGCCCATACTCTCCTCTATTCCATCAAGTGGGCCCTGTGAGGATTTACAATGTCCGGTGATTACCTCTGAAGCACCATCCAGGGCAGCTCCATGTCCTGAAGACGCCTCCACCTCTCATCTCTTCCTGCCTTTCCCCATACCCTTTGTCCATTATGTCCACTTTTCCCAATCCAATGCCACCTCTTCTATGTGGACATTGGATTGGTTGTGTTCATTGCACCTCTATGTCAAGAGGAGGCTCAGATTCCACCTGGATGCTGGATGCAATCCTCCCATTTTCAGTTGTAATCACTCTAGGCTCCATGGTGTGGTGGTTGTCTTTCTTCAACTCCATCTTAGCTGAGTGTGGTAAGTCCAATAAATCAGATTGTAGGTGCTGGAGTCTGTTGAGGCTCAGGATCTGGCTATCACATTGTCAGTCCAGAGATTCAAATCCCCTAAATATATCTTAAACCCCAACATTAACTGCACCGCCAGCACATTAGCATGAAAGTCTTATGAAGGGAGATCCCATCTGAGTCCAGATTCATCACACATAAACACCATTTCCAAAGAGGGGCCATCTGCCCTGGTAGTTAACCCCATCGGCCATGACCATAACTCCCATGGGTCTCTTTAGCCCTCAAAGGAACCAATATCTGGGGGTTGTATCTGCTTTATCTGTCTCTCTGACTCTGCTCAGTTGTGCATGAGGGCAAACCTTCTGCCAGCCTCCAGACTCTTTTTTAGAAACTCGTAGCCATATAAACTCATTTCTCCTTTCCATTTCCCCCTTACTTTAGGTCAAACAGCATTTTAAAGTCATGGTATTTTATGTAGACATGGATATTCTGCTGATCCGCATTGAACCTTCCGTATAAGGTCATTTTCCAGTTGCATCATCAGTTGGTAGTTGATAGTGGTCCCTCGTTGCCAGGGAGGCTCATCCCCGGGTGTCATGTCCCGCGCTGGGGGGAAGGCATTGCATTTACATGCTGAGTTTGGCTTCGAGACTGGCCACATTTGAGTAACATGAAGGCTGACAGAAGGAAATTCCCAGGCACAAAGTTGCTCTAGGCCTTGTTCTTATTTTGGGTTTATCAGCTCACAAGCATAGTCATTAGCATCTGGGGCTCACTGTTGAACCCTCACTCCCTCCCGGTCCCCACCACTGTACCTGGGAGACTGTCGCTGCTCCCCTAGGGACCACGACAGAGCACCACTGGCCAGGAACCCAGTACCCCCCCTACTGTGGTTTTTGATTGTTGCCACTATGAGTATATCCAAACATTACCATGCACCCTGGACATATGTTCTGTACAGCTCCCTGTCAGTCATATATCACCTGTCATTAAGACCGATTTTTAAAGAATGAAATGTTACAGAGGAAAAAGAGCCTGTAGCCCCAGTTTCTGAGCTGAATTATGAAGAACTAAAATAAAAGCCTTCTATATTTGCTAAAAGTCTTATTTAATTGTCCATGTATATATGTATGTGTACATCTATATATGCTATTCATTCATATATCATTATTTCAGAATTGGGGGAATTTGGTGTTCTTAGTTTAAAGAGAGTAAAATAAGAGATATAAAATGAGAAAATTTAGTATTCTACATTTGGGTTATTTTCTGCTTGAATTAGTAAAGTGTGTTTTTATAAGATTAAATTATTTGAAATAGCATCTTGCCTTTCATCATGGTAATCTTGTGATTAACAGAAATAGAAATACAGTAAAGGCATATCTTAATCCTTCTAAAAATTAAAGTATTTTCACTAAATCTAAAAATGACAAAAATGTTTGTGACTGTAACTTTCTAAACATTATGTTCTTACACTATAAGATAAACACCAAACAACACCACTACCCAGACTGGTTAAGGAGAAATGTGACAACAGGAAAATGGAAATCATTTCAGTCTTTTTTATGGTTGGTTGGTACTTGCAAAATATCTGAGATGGTATTTAGAACCAATAAATTAATTTTACATGGCAATTAGACATTTTTGCAAAAAGCTTTTCATAATCATGTTTGCTTTGTAATAATACTCTTGTATTTCAATTATTATATAATATCTGAAAATTTTCTAAATTGCAACAAACAAGTTAATTCTGAGCCCATTTACATGGCCATTAACATTCATATCCTACCTATACCTTTGATTTTAATGTCCTTTTTTAATTCAATTTTCTTCAGTTTCAGAAATGTGGTTTCAACATCCATTGCTAAAAGTTGAATTCCATCAGAGTCCTTACTCAAAACATGTCAGGAAGTTCTACCATTGAAAGCATTTGAAATATTGGGTATAATTTTATTAAATAATCTGCAAAAATAATAGCTTCAGGAACTTATACAATGACATATTTTTGTCTGGAAACCAGTAAAAGATGGTGGAACTGAGTTTTTTTTATATATATATAAATGAGTTATATTGTACACTAGTTAGTATTTTGAATGTAGAATTCAGCTACCTGCATATGAAATAACGCTATGCCACTTACCTGTGATAAAACTTATGCAAATTGCTTTAATCCTATGGGCTTAAGTTTTTGCCATAATACCTTATAATTTTTTTGTGGGGCCCACATAAGTTAACACATGTACTGTTCTTAGAACAGGGTTTAGTATATATGAAGCACTCAGTAAATGAATATTATTATTATTAAGAATAAAAATATTTTATTTTTTTTGCAGTTAGTATTAAACTATGGCTGCCTACACAGAAAATGGAAAAATCAAAAATCAGATAAAGAAAACAAAGCAAAGCAAGGAAAAAAGGAAGGAAAAAAAAAAAAAACAACAACTAGCTTTTCTTGAAATATATTTAACCTGTATAGAATTTCTGAAGTGAAAAGTATTTTAAATATATATATATATGAATTATTAAATTCAACATGCAGGCCTGGTTTAGGGGTGTAACTCCTCTCTGTCAAATAGGTCTTGCATTAAATAACAACCACTTGCCTGCCCATAACTAGGGTTAATTTTGCAAGCAATAATCTGGCTCTATTTCTCATTGGTTTGATGGTCAGTAATGTTTGGGAAGAGAATTATCACTCATTATATGCCACTTTTCTTCTCCTTTCTCTCAACATAGACAAAATCACTGGAACAGAATAAAAGGGTAAATACCCCGCAGTGCAGAATTCCCACATTGTGGAAATATTTCAGGTAAAATATTTTAAAATATTATTTTAAATTACTAGTCATCAATGCAGAAATGAGTTCATATTTCAGCACTAATGCATATTAAATGGGTTCATTGGGCAAGTAAGTACACAATGTAAAAGGTTCAAATTCTTTACCTGCATGAGATAACAGAAGGTCATCAAAACTTAAAATACATTAAATTAAATTACATTAAATTATAAAACCAATCTGAAGCACTTAATAAACTATTTGCTATGCAGAAATTGTTCAGTGATTTTCTATAGTTATTATGTATCACTACCAAAATTATTATAAAAAGCTGAATTGCCTTTATAATAAAAACTCATTTGTACATTTAATTGTCATCAGTGAATCCATCTCTCAGTGAAACAAGTTTTATTCTTGACATTATAGTAATAATTCAGCCACCAAAAATTCTTTATCCTTGGATAGAAGAAGAATAAATGAATTAGGTTATATGAACTCATTGACTTCAATTCTTCTCTACTTCTGTGTTTTGTCACCAACCTTTAGAGTTCCTCTGAAAATCTAGAAGTGAAGTGAACTTCCTTTTCTCAGCTATGTGACTTGCTTTGGTCAAAAAAATGTTAGCATCTTGAAATGTGCTTGTTAAGTGGGGATGTCCATTTTAATTTCTACCCTCACTCTGAGAAGAACTTGCCCTGACAAGCTTTACATTCTCTGAATAACGCTATTCAAAATACTGCCAGAACACACTCTGCCCCAGCTGGTCTCAAAAGCATAAGAAAGAAATTACTATTGTTGTCTGCCACTGAGATTTTTTAATTTATTCCCTCCCCCCCCTTTTTTTTCTGTTACATAGGCTGAGTAACATAGCCAACACTAATTTTTAACAGTTGGACTCTCCATGCTCTTATTATCTTTCTCAGCCTATGAAACTTTCAAAAATGCAATCATGTCTGTTTAAAAATAAACAAAAAAGAGACAAGTCTGAACAAGACTTTAACACTATCGTAGTTTTATGACCTTTATTCCCTTAGAAAAATCATATTAATATGAAAATATGAAAGGAAATGAAATTTTCAAACTGCCTCTTGACTCTGCCTATCTTAAAAAATATTAAAACAGCAGGCAGCATCATAAGCCAACCTAAAGCAGTGACATTTTTTCAGATCACAAAGAATAACTAAAGGAGAAATGGAAGGAACTCTTGATTTTAATTACCTCTGACTGAGGTTGTTTTAAACATTTGTAGAATTCCTGGCTTTAGTGAAAATTGGGTGGTAATGGGATTTCAACAAAAAAAATTAAGTCTCCCAATGCAAAAAGTACACTAGGAACCACTTGCTCATATATTTCTCTTCTATCTCACCAAGGCTAAAATATATTTGAAAGAAAAGGGAAGAGGTATTAAGTAAATAGGTGATTTACTGTTCTTTTCCTTTTAAATTCATTTAATGTCATTTTTTTTACTTTCTTGTATTCTTTTTTAATATATACATTTTGCTTTCTATTCTGAAAAATGTAAATTATAAAAATTTCATAAGACTATCAGTGACTATAATTATGGTAAAATAACATAAACTAAAATTATTTCTAACAGAGATATCATTTCAGCAAAAAAATCAATCAATATGAAGACTTATTTGATTTCCTGGTTGTCTTATGTCTCAAACACTATCCATGAGTGCTGAGGTTAATTTCTAAAGCTGATCAAATGTATCACCAGGTTTCCTGTTCTTCACTGTAAAAGTATAGTTTTAAAATATTAGTTAAATACTAAATTTTATTCCCTGAGGTAGTGTGAGAACTGTGACTAGTCTATTGCCAAAGTTTAACTCAATACAAATGTTTATATAGAGGAAAAAAATTGAAATAAAAAAGGCAAAGTTCTGGTGGCAGACAAAATAATGCTTCCGCAAAGATGTCCACAGTAATCCCAAGAACATGTGACTATGTAATGTCACATGGCAATGTGGAATTAAAGTTGCGGATGAAATTAAGGTTGATATTCAGCTGATTTAAATAGGGAGAGTATCCTGGATAAGCCAAGCTGGCCTTGTGTAATCCTAAGTATCCTTACAGTGGGAGAGAGGGGCAAAAGTATTTTTAAAAGGATGATAGAGTACAAGAAAATTTCAACCGGCCATTGTTAGCTTTAAAGATGGAAGGTGAGCATGATCCAAGGAATCCAGGTAGCCTCTAGAAGCTGATAAAGTCAGGAAATTGGATTCTCCTAAAGAGTCTCCAGAAAAGAACACAGCCCTGCCAACATCGTGGTTTTAACCCTGTGTAGCCCACTTTAGAATTTTGACTTCCAGAATTGTAGTAAACGGAATTTGTGTTATTTTAAACTGCCAAGTTTGTAGCAATTTGTTACACAGCAATAGAAAACTAATACATATACTGGTAAAAGAGAATTATCTCCAAACATAGGAGGTTAGACACAGCTGCTTTTGTAGGACTGGAGGAACAGACCTGGAGAAACACCCAACCTTTAAAGCAGTACAGTACGTGACAAAATGAGATAATCTTTCAATATCATTAGAATTATTCTCTTCTTTAGAAAGACATGGTAATTTTTAATGTTGGAGGGCTGTGACATTTCATCATTGTAAATTAGATTAGGGTTTCTCCCATATGAGAGTAAGACCTTATGAGAGTAATACTGTGATCAAGGTCTAAGAGCTAGAATTGTTTAATACTGTTGATTAAAAATATCCTCAGTGATCTGTTCCTGATGGTATTAAATATATGAGATCAAATGCAGAGATATTATATCAATTTTGCAAATAATACAATTGAAGGAACATAATAGTGATAAAAACTAACATTTTGGTTTCCTGCTTTTATTCTTGCCTTGAGTTCTACATCCATGAGTCAGTGGAATTCACTGGCAGGCTGTATATAGAAGTGCTTGTATATTTATGTGTGTGTTTTTGTTGGGGAGTGGGGAGATAAGGGTGGTATCTATAGGTAAAAGCAGCAGATGCTACTGAAACTGAAAGTAGGGAGGTGGTTCCCCATGATGGAAAGAGAAAATTAATCCATTTAAGAATGGGGGTCTTGCCTACTTTGGAATTTGTGCTCCTGCACGTGACAGAGTTGGACTCAGATGTGACTTCTCTATGCATGCCTCTTCTGTCCCTTTTATTGAACCTGTGGTTGGTGCTAGGGTTGGTGTATGACCAGGAGACTCTCTGGGCTGTCCATGTGCCAACTGGGCCCTAAGCCTCAGTGAAGTTGCAACACTGACTCTCCAGTTTGGTGGACTTACCCAGGTCAAATGACAGGGAGGTGAGGATGGTCAACCACCACACCAAGGAACCAGGATAGTCTACAACTGCAAGCAAGAGAGTCCTCTCCATCAGCCATGTGGGATTGAAACCCCCTCTCAATTTAATGGTGAAGTGTGCATTACCATCCCAGAGTCCTCGTGATTGGAGAATAAAATATGGACTAGAGTGGGCTTACTGGTATTCTACTATAGAATTATTATGACTCTAGCAACGGAAGAAATTATACCATTGATGTGGAGACAGTGGTCATTGGAGTTGCTCTAGGCTGGGAGAGGGAAAAATAGGTATAATATGGGGGCATTTTCAGGGCTTGGAGTTGTCCTGAATGATATAGCAGGGACAAGATTCAGGACATTATATATCCTGCCATAACCCACTGAATGGACTGGGAGAGAGTGTAAAGTACAATGTAAACTATAATCCATGCTGTGTAGCAGTGCTCCAAAATGTATTCATTAAATGCAATGAATGTGCCTCCCTAATGAAAGAAGTTGTTGATGTGGGAAGACTGGGGAGCGGGGCATATGGGAATCTCTTATATACATTTTTAATGTAACATTTTGTGTGATCTACGTATCTTTTAAAAATAAATATATATATATATAAATGAATGGGAGGCTTGAATACATCTAGAACAAATAAAGCAGGTGTGGGAGGTAATTTTGCCCAAGTTTGGGTCAAGTCATTCAGGGATGTTGATGGAATCCTTGGAAAAATTTGGGGGACCAAAATCAAAAGAAGAGTTTTTAATTTTCTGTCTTTTTTTATAGAATACATCCTCATCAAGGGGAGTGGGTCATCAACCATATGGCCCAGCTGCATTTAAGTGGAATCAGGACTACCTACATATTTATGTAACCTTGTGCAAAATGAAAATGCAAGTTCCCTTGTTAAATTATTAAGAATTCTAAGATGGTGACAACAGTGCATTAAATCTTACACACATGTGATTGCACATGTCACATGCCCATGATTTTGGCCCTGAATGGAATGATAGTATACATTGGACAGGTGTAGGTTGAGGCTGATAAATGACTTGAAATATCTGTCTCTTCTCCTGTTATATCCCCTTTTCTCCACTAGGACCTGGAGGAGAATCATGGTATTCCTGTTGACTGATCTAAAGTTTGGAAAAGGTACTGAGAAAGGAGAGGTGTTTGTTTTGATTTCCAAGGTAATTATATTGTGAGATGTTGAATCTCTAGTTGAATCTATGGTAAGGAGAGCCTAAGCAAGATATACTTGTTGTCTGAGCCTTGGTGTGAAAGCATCATCAGTGAGATGGCAGCACCTGGACTTCAGATTAACTATTTCAATCTCGTTATTACCTTGAATTACCAGCATAAATTAGTAGTGATGACACTGGTAGTGACTGCGTAATCAGAAAATCTGCGTACAATAAAATATATAATAATGGGTGAAATAAACATTATTTTAATGAGTACTTACAATTACAGGGGAGTAGGGGAAAAAGGATAGTGCAAATGAATGTTGTATTAATGTTTGGTGCTTTGCAAATGGCCGGTCTCCCAGAAATCAAGGCGTGCAAAATGATCGAGAGAGACTAGGTATTTCTTTCTTGTCAAGTTGAGCAAATAGACGCCGAGGAACGCACAGAATGGTGGGAACCCTGAGAAGTCATTGAAAAGGAAAGATAGAATATAGGCTTGCTTAAAAAATGGCATGGCAAAAAAAAAGTATGAATATCTTGGCTGGATACTTCAGAATTCAAAATCACCTACATAGTCTTATGGTAAAATTTTGAATTTTGTGAATTACAGAAAAAGATAAGGTTTTGAATGAATCCGTCCCTGGGGATGATGGACATTCTTGACTGGACTGTGTCAGTGAGGCATGGCTCAGATTGAGTTTCTGCCCTCTTGCTGGGTCTGATATCAATGGAGGCACAAGAGATAGAGACTCAGACAGGAAAAGGGAGCTTTGCCATTTTTGATCCTGCAGTATGAAAGAGAGGACTGCAGGAAAACAGAAGCCCTGTGAGTCTAAGGAATCAAGCCCAGAGAGATATGCCATATACCTGATTACTCACAGTTGAACTCAGGAAGAAAGTGGAGCAGTTGAGACTGACAGAGGAGGCCCACTTGCTTCTACCCAAACTCAGCTCCAGATACTTTAATCTGGGTGGACACATCCCAGACCAAGAGAGCTTTCTGTCCCCAATTCCCAGTCTGGTGCTAACGTTTTACCACTGGAAAGACAGGCTGCTGGTGTTTCATGGCCTCCACCACAAGCACCATTTTGCAGGAGCTCTATCAGGGTGGGGGTGGTTAAATTCATTGCCTCTCATTAGTAGGGCAGACATTCTATTCCCAGACATGGCAGGCCAAGGACACTGAAGTTCCAGTAGCTCCCAACCCATTTTGCTCAGAGAAAAGTTGTTCAATATTAAGGGGGCAAGTTTTGAAGCTGAGGGTCTATGAAACCCATACCAGTGGCACCCAATTCAGCAGGGGTGTCACTCTGGGAGAAGAAGCTCTGTAATATCCCCACCTCCTATGCACTGGTACAGTTTCTTTCCAGGGAGGAAACTCGCTATTAGGACAAGAGCCACAACTCTGCTAGAGGGGACTTCATTTAGGACAGAGTATGAAGAAGGTTATACCTACAGACATTCTCAAGAACAATGGAGATATTGATGGAGAATAATTAAGAGGGTCCTGGTGGCCCATGATAATGGTAGCAACAAGTGAAATAGCAGGGCAGCCAGAAGTTTAACTGAAGGATCTAGATTAAGGTGCAGGCAGGAAGAGTCCTGCTGGGATCACAGTCAGCACAGAGGCTTGGGAAAGCTGTATGCATGCAAACGAGTGCACCTTTTTCATGGGTCCATCAATGAGGGCAGCCTCAAGGACCTTCAGCACAAGGACCTTAAGCTGAGCTTCTGATGAAGCATTGACTGAACAATAAGCAACTCCCATGCTCCAATACTTAAAAATAAAATCACACCCCATCCCTACAGTTGTGTGAGACTGCCTGCCTGATTAGTAGCTATTGAAGGCGGAACTTGTAAGCTACCAGTCATTGTCCGAGCAAGAGAAAAAAAAAATGTTAACTCCCTGAAAAATGAAAGCAGCCTCCCAGCCACATAGCATCCAATAAAAAAGATTAAAAATCGAACTGGCTAAAGGGGTTTAAGCAAATTCCTGACCAATAAGTGGCTTTGCTGACGCAGTATCAACCCATAGGTAGCCAGGTAAAAAGATAACAACAGAACAATACAATCTGAGCAGAGAAATCAGAGGCAACAAACTGCAGGGGAAATAGCACACACAGTTAGTTGAGCCAATTCACTAAAAAAATGAAACAATCAAAAAAAAAAAAAAAAAAAAAAGAATAAACCATCCAGGAAGTGGGAATCGGTGATAACAATTCAATTCCAAGTTAAGAGTTGACCTCTCATGAGGAAAAAAAAAAAAAAAAGTACAGCATCCAATAAAAAAGATTAAAAATCGAACTGGCTAAAAGGGTTTAAGCAAATTCCTGACCAATAAGTGGCTTTGCTGACGCAGTATCAACCCATAGGTAGCCAGGTAAAAAGATAACAACAGAACAATACAATCTGAGCAGAGAAATCAGAGGCAACAAACTGCAGGGGAAATAGCACACACAGTTAGTTGAGCCAATTCACTAAAAAAATGAAACAATCAAAAAAAAAAAAAAAAAAAGAATAAACCATCCAGGAAGTGGGAATCGGTGATAACATTTGCTAAAACAAAGTATTTAAAGTGTCCAGCTTGGAGCAAAAAAATTCCAAGACTTGCAAAGAAGCAGGAAAGAACAACACAGAGACAGAAAACAAACAATAACAACAACTGCAGCAAAAAGTGCCATGTTGGCTTTAGCAAACAAATATTTCAAAAGCAGATATTATAAATTTATTCGAAGAAGTAAAGGAAACCCTGTGTAAATAATTAATGGAGAGTATGATGATAATGTCTCATCAAATAAGAATGTCAGTAAAATGAAAGAAATTATAGAAAAGGACAAATGGATATTCTGGAGTTGAAAATGCAATAACTGCAATGAAGTCATTAGAAAGATTCCATGGTATATTTGAACCAAATCAGTAGATTTGAGAAAAAATATCAGCAAACTTCTAAATACAGCAATAGATATTGATAATAGATATAAGAACAGTAAGAAAATGAAATGGAAAATAATGAACAGTAGCTCAGAGAAATATAGGTCACCATTAAACACACATATAATGGGTGCCCCAGAAAGAGAAAAGAGAAAGGGAAAGGAAAAGTATTCAAAGAAATGTAGGTGTATCTGCCCACATTTGAAGATAAACAGTAATAAACACATCTAGCAAGCTCAACGATCTCCAGTTTAGTATACAACAAAGAAATTCACCTCCAACATATCATAATAAAAATGTTTAAATAAGAATATAAAGAGAAAATCATGAAAGCAGCAAGGGAAAAACTACTGCTTTGCCCAATGGAATTCCAAGTTAAGAGTTGACCTCTCATGAGGAAAAAAAAAAAAAAAAATTAGGCCAAAAGGCAGTGAGATGATATATTCAGTGCTGAAATTTTTTAAAAAGTAGATTGTGGCTCTTATACCCCAAAAAACAATTTTCAAAAACGAAAGTAAGACAAGAACATTCCCAAATAAACAAAAGTTGAGAGACTGTGTTAACAGCTGGCCCACCTTACATGAAATACTAAAGGAATTTCTTCAGGCTATAGAGCAAATTAAATATACAAGTATGCACACACACATACACATATACTAGAGCGAGCCAGCAAAGTTAAAGGTAGTTATGCAGGAAACTATAAGGGCATGATAATTGCAATTTATTCTACTCTCTTCCATAACTGATTTCAAAAGCAATTGCCTAAATCAAAATGTATACAATTTTATTGTTGAACACATAGCACATAGAAATGAAATATATTTGACAATAACAATGCAATGGTGGTGGCAACAAAGCTCTCTTACAGAAAGGAAATTATGCCAGATGGTAACTGTAATCCACAGGAAAAAAAAGAAGAGAATAAGAAATGTTAAATAAGAAGGTTAATATAACAAACTCTAAATATATAATATCTTTTCTTCTCTCTTCTTTAAAAGGCATAAGATTTGGTGAAGTGGTGATTATAATGATTTATTGCTGGGTTTGTAACAAATATAAACCAAATATGTATGAAAATGATGGCATGTAGAAGTGAGGGAAGGAATGAAACTATGCAGAAAAAAACTTTGTGTTTCACTGGATACAAGTCTGTGTAAATCTGACGTAGGATTTGATAAAGTTAATGTGTACATTGAAAATCAAGGCCAACCACTAAGAAATAAGAAAAATATAATTAAAACTCACTAAATGAATTAAAATGTTATACTAGAAAATATATACATAATACAAAAGAATCAATATAAGAGGAAAACAGGCAAAAAATGAATGAGACATATAGGGGAAAAAACATCAAAATGGAAGATATACATTCAGCTACATAAATAATATAATTGTAAGTGGATTGAACAATACATTTGAAAGTCAGAGATTATGGATTTGATAAACAAAAAGAAGATCCAATTACATGCTATTTAAAGGGAGACATTTTAAAATCATAGATACAAGTAAATTGAAAGTTAGATTCATAGATACAAATAGATTAAAAGATAAAGGATGAATAAAAGATATACTATGCAAAGACCAATCATGAGAGCTGGAGGCACTAAAGACAAAATAAACTTTAAACAAAGAAAAGTGAAATGTTGCAAGAGATAGAGAGGAACAGTACATAATGATAAAAGAGTTTCTCCATCCAGAATGTATAGCAATTATGATGAATATATATGTATATAACAACAGAGTCCCAAAGTACAGGAAGTGAAAATGGACAGTATTTAAAGGAAAACTAAACATTTCAAAAATAGCATTTGGAGGTTTTAATACTTCACTTTCAGTAATGGTTATAACAAATAGGCAGAAAACAGAAATAGAAGAAAATAAAAGATTTGAACAACAATATAAAACAACTAAACCAAGCATACATCTATTGCATGATCCAAAATAAGCATACATATCTCCTCAAGAATACATGCAACATTTTCCAGGATAAGCTATACGGTAGGTCATTAAAAATGCCTCGGGAAATTTAAAAGTATGGAAATCATAAAAAATATATTTTTCAACCACAATGAAGCTGGAAATCATTAACAGAAAGCACTTTGGGAAATTCACAAATGTGTGGAAATTAAACAACACACTCTTAACCAATGGACTAAAGAAGAAATTACAAGGGAAATTCAAACATACTTTGAAATTAATGAAATTAAAATACAACATAAAACTTATGAGATGCAACTAAAGCAGTGCTCAGAGAGAATTTATACCTATAAATGCCTGTATTAAAAAAAAAGGAAAGCTCTAAAATATATAACATTAAAAGAGCCTATTAGGTTTACCCTAGAGAAAATGAGTGGTAGAGATAAAGATTAGATCAAGAATCTATTACAGATAGTTAAGGAATTGAAAAATATGAAAAGGAATTTGAGCAATATGGATATAGAATGAGAGTTCTCTCTCTCTCTCTCTCTCTCTATATATATATATATATATAATATATATATATATTATATATATATATATCCAATAGAATGTTTAGAATGTAATAGGAAGTAGAAGAAGGGATAATAGTTAAGGAATAACAACTGAGATTTTCTGGAATTGATGAAAGATGTCAACCCTCAGATCAAGGCCGCATAATAATTTCCAAATTGCTGTGTCCAAGGATTCTAGGAAAGTGAATGGCACTTAATTAAACATTTGTTGAAAAAAAAATCTAGATGCATTGTAGTGAAACTATGAGACATTAAAGACAAAGACATGATTTTGAAAGCTAACCCTGGTCAGATTGCCTGCTAAGAAATAATGATTAGGTGACAACAGAATCTTCAGTAATAGAAAACTGGAGCTACACAACCATAGAAGGTGTGTTGGAAGAAAGTAATATTCAGTTTAGAATTGTTAACTACAAATAATTATAGATTGATGGGAAAATAAACATGTGTTTAGACAACCAAAAACACAGAGACAGAATATATGTATTTGTATTGTGAGATACCTTTCAGAAAGTAAGTATGGATCCTTTTGTAGTATATCAGAAGAATTGGGTAAATCAGAAATTGGCAAAAATGATATTGAATCTAGACAAGTGCTAATAATAAACAATTGCCACTATTTTGGGGGGAGAGGAGAAAATACAAGGCAGTGTTGTGTAGGGAGGGAGCTGGCCTAGAAGATGTGAAATATTAAAAGCATTTTATATTGGTCACAAGGAGAAAAGAGAGAACTATCACTATGGGATTTGGTCAGACAAGTATTCATGCTAATATTTTAAGTATGACCAAACAATAAATGGAGAATGTGCAAATTCCAAACCTGTAAAGTATAAAAGGGAAATGGAAAGATATTAATAAAAAATAAATCTTAAAATAAAATGTAAAAGAAAATTCCAGGTTCATGAACCAAGTAAAAAGGGAGCTGAATTTATTAGTAAGTTATATATCAGGCATTAATAACTGAAGGTTTTTATTTTTATAGACGATCCATGGTTATTGTTCACATACCTTTTTCACCATTATTTGAAAATAATTACTTTACTTTTAGTTAGTAAAAAAAATGTACATTGATTTGGACTTTTTCAAAGATGAATTCTAGTTCATAGTTGATGACTCACTGACCCCCTGTAAAGAAATCATTAAGCAGATGGTACAGTGTGTCTTCGGTATAATTTAGTTCACATTGTTCCAATTTGGCACATCCTATTTAAAACCATGACCCATTTTAAGATGATTGAGAAAAGTCTGACAGTGCCATTCACTTTTCTTATTTACTCTCTGAAGAATTTAGTTTGACACAGAAAAATTGTGTGAGATTTTTCAATGGCCCTGAAAATTTCCATTGAAGATCACAAAGCCTAATCAAAAGAAATTCTTTCTATGAATGTGACCATAATGGATATTGCAGTTTCTTCAGTTGCTGGTGAACATTAACTCTGATCATAATTCAGATGCTCTGATTTTAATAAATTGTTTTGGACTTCACATAATTTATCAAAACTACACACAACCAAAACATTTTATAATTAAGAAATCTAAAATGAGATATCTTGACTTAAATTATCTGTATTAAGAAAAACAAGTCTTTTTTGGATTATGTTCTATATTACTAGATTTTTGAAGTAGAGTATTTGTTCACAGTATTGTTAATGCTCTTAACAACAGGCATAATATTGAAAAATTATAGATTTTGAAAATTAAATATTTTTAAGTTTTTTCTATATGGTTGAATTTTGTTTTCATATTTACTAGGAATTTTTTTAATACTACTTATTAGCTTTTACAATTTATTTTGATATTCATTGCAGGTTTAGGCAGCATAGTAATAATAGATTTATTTGAAATGGAAGAAAAAAGATGTAATAATATTTTTCATGGTTAATCTCCATTAACTGAAAAGTAGAAACCTTCTACTAGGCCCTTCCAGTTCTAATGTGATATTTTGATATGCTTGTTCAACTAATCTGCCAATGCAACACATGGCATTCTCATCCTTTACACTTTGCTGCCAAATATTTCAAAAGATAGACTAACCTAATGCCATGATTCTTGTGATAGTCTCCTGCTCCTGGAATTTACGGTTTTGAAATAGGTCATGCAGGTAATATTCACGAACAAACCAAGTCATATCTTAATGTTCACCAGTATTGAGATTTTAACTATAGTAGGTGCACATTGTGTCAGGAAGAAATGGGATCTACTGGAAACTGATTTACAATGACTTAAACAAAAAGGAATTTATCTAACACAATAGAAGAAGTTCTGAGGATGACAGTAAGGAACTGGCATGGCATCTCCATTATAATATCATGGATCCAGTTTTCCATGTCTTTCCCCTCTCCAACTCCCAGCTTGTTGTCTTTCATCCTCAGCCATGCTGCCATATGTTGCCATATGCCTGCCTTACCCAATATATTATGAATATACTCCAAGAGGAAAGTTTCAAATGGGTACACTGTTTTGGTTGTCTTTTGCAGCATAACCAACTAAATCAAATTTAACGGTTTAAAACCCAACCACTGAGGAATGGGTGTAGCTCAGGGTTGAGTGCCTGCCTCTCATATATGAGGTCCCAGATTCAATCCCCTATACCTCCTGGAAAAACAAAAACAACACCCCCCACCATTTTATCATTTCTCAAGATGCTAATGTCAGTGCTAAGCTCAGCTGAAAGGATCTTCTGCTGATCTCAAGAGTTGGAGGCTCACCTGTCTGCTCTCTTGCCTTTGCTCATTCTCTCCATTTGGTCTAACCACCTATGTCTCTTCCCTGATGGAGAAAAAAAAATGTTCATGGTCATTGAGTTTTTCCAAGGCACAAATGCAGCAACTGCTAGGCTGTTTTTTAGGTCTTAGGCTTGAGGTGACTTCTGTCACATTCTATTGGTGAAAGTAAAGCCCAGTGCCATCCCAGTGTCAAGAGAAGATTACACAAAGGTGTGCTACTAGGAAGCATGACTCACTGGCAGCCACAATTTTATCATACTGTTATAGTATGTCACCTGCCTCTAATAATTCACATTCCTCTTCACATTTAACAGTTATCTATCCCTAAGGTCATTCGATGTTTCATTCCATTATGGTATGAGACATGCTTGAAGTTTGGGATAGTATCATCAAGATCTTAGTGTCACTCAAATCAATCTGAAGTTCTGTGAACTAAAGAGACAAGTTACCTTCCACACACACATATACAATGGTGAGAATAGGTCAGGAAAACCAAAACACATACTTCTTTTCACAAGGGAAGAAACTGGGAGTCACAGAGCAGAACTGCTCAATTGGGATTATAAAATTCAACCAGGTACCTATTACCCATTGCCAGATCCTTGACTAGAGTCCAATTCTATACCAAGTCTCTCAATTGCCTTCTAAGTCATCCTTTCTTTTCTGTTTTTGTAGCTTAGTATCTTTTTAGTTTCATTCTTGCCTGAGAAGTTTGGGGACACAGGAGGCTCTTATACAATTTCTGCAATAGCTATGTCCTCACTTCCCTTCCAGATTCCACTAACAGCTTCCACAAGACTCTTTAGGACTCTGCCCACTAGCTAGGCACAAAATCAAAGCCACTTTTATGAGGTTTTTGTTAGAGAGGCATCTTTTCTGATTATCAATTTCTTTTCTGATTTTCTCTTCAAGTGAAATAAATCATACCAAAATTTAGTAAATTAACACAACTATCATTTTATTGTTTTTAACAATTCTGCAATACTGGCTGGGCTCATCTGGGCAGTTATTATTCTTGTCCTGACAGTCACCACTTGAATGGGTGCCTTTCATTATCAAGTGTGTCTGAAATGGGCTTTCTTTTTCCCAGTAATCTCACATTCTTTCCCTTTTCAGATGAGTGTTCTACCTGGTTTCTCCAGGACAATCAGAGTTTCAGGACTTTTTACCTGGTGGTCCTTTATGCACAAGAGTACAAATCTGGAAGCTGCCAGTCCTCCTCAAGCTTTAAGTTGGAAACTGGAAGAAATGGTTTTAGTTTCCTGGCTGCTAAAACAAATATCATACAATGGATGGATTGGCTTAAACAATGGAAATTTATTGGCTCACGTTTTTGAGGCCAAGAGAAATCCAAAATCAGGCATGAGCACGGTGCTGTTTTCTACCCAAAACTGTAGTATTTGGGAGAAGAATGAAGCTTGGGCTGCTGCCAACTATCCTGGACATTTGTTTTTCCATTACATGGCTAAGCACGTGATGGCATCTTCTCCTTTCTTCTCCAGGACATGAACATGCCTTTTGTGTAGAGCATGATTCAATCCCCAATTGTATCATTTCTAATATTGATTGACACAAGTCACAGCATTAGCCCCCACTCAAGCAGAAGAGACTAAACAAAGCATGAATATAAGGAGGCATGGTTCACTAAGGTGAACATCTCAGACAAAAAACAGGCATATTTCAATGTTCTCCAAAGTTTGGGGGTTAAAATATAATATACTACAAGCACATTGTATCAGGAAGTAATTCAATCTACTAAAAATCAAGTAACAGTGCCTTAAACCAAAAGAAATTCATCTTTCCTAACAAGAGGATTCCAGAGGGAGACAGTATAGGGTTGTAGTAGTCTCAATGATAATATCATGGACAAGGTTCTTTCTGTCTGTCCCCTCTCCTGCCCTCAGCATGTTCCTATCATCCATGGTTATGCAGCCTCAAGGTTGCTCTAAAGCTGCCATGAATCTATTACGAAGTACATTGCAGGTAGAAATATTATAAATGAGACAACATGGTTCTGAGAGTGATTTTGTTTCACGAAAAAGCAAACCTAGGAGATTTCTACTTACTTTTCATTGAGCGGACTTATAGGGCTACTGCTAACAGTAAGAGTGATAGTGCAGTCTAGAAAGTTATTGATTATTGTTCTTCCATGGCAAAACATTTTGAAGTGGACCATTTTGCATACACAATCTATTGCTTTAGGGAAAATAGCTGAAAAAATGAAAACAAATACAGAAAAAAAAACCCAGAATGATGGTGCATTTTTGTTGTTCCCTTACTTCCTTCAGTAAAGGGGGGTATTGTAGGGTAATAAAATTTCCTGAAAATAATTAGATGTAAACAGATGAAAAAGAATACATTTCTAGTAAAAATAGTTCTGTCTACCTACAGACTGTAATCTAAATTTCCTAAAATTTCATTTTTTTGCAGGCTTGTAATGTTGGAAAATAACTCTTGTTGTATTTGAAATACCAGGAGGATCAGGTATCATTTTGAGTCCTTTGTGAGAACCTGCAATTGAGAGAACTCAGACAGATGATGGGAGCCAGCTCAGTGGCAAAGATCAAATCAAAGATGTTGCATTCATGCCAATTGCACCCTACAGGCTCTCCTCCTAACCAGTTATGTTCTTCTCCCAAAGTTCATAGCCATCAAGCTACAGACTGTACTTTCCAAACTCCCTTGAAGTTAGGTGCCTTATGACAAAGTTCTACTAACAAGATGTGAGTAGAAGTGATGTAGGAAACTTCAAATACATCTTAAATATGCTTGCCCCTGACTCACTCTTTCTTTAACTTGCTCCCAGATGGAAGTGATAAATGACCAGCACATTTTTAGCTGTGTATTGTCAAAGGCAAAGACACACACAATTGCTTGTGTTTCTGCACTGCTTCATGGAGCAGAAAATGCCTGGACCCATAATGGAAATGGGGATTATAATTCTATTGTGTTTAGACACTGAAATCTTGAGGCTTATTAGCTATAGCAACTTGGCCTTTATTCCAACTAAAACAGAGTTAGAGTATTGGAATGATTCCTCCCTGCCACAAGAATCTAAAATATGTTGAATTGAAATGGCAGTCAGGCTCTAAGGCAGCACTTTTATTTCAAATGTCACATCTGGTAACTGGAAGAACAAACCACTTGACTAAATAGCCTAAAGCTCTAGGAGACGCTGTTGGAAAGAGCCAGAATGTTACCATGTTTTAGCCACTTACTGCTGCACTTAGCTGTTACAATAAATAAATTAGCTCAAGCAAGAACTAGTCAATTTTCAAGTAGAGGTTGTAGAGAATATAAGAGGGTCAGAAATCTGAATCCCATAAATTTGGAAAGGCCAATTGCTTTATTACTCCATAAAGCAGGAAATTACACCATTGCTCAGAGCCTTTCAGAAGAGTGACCGTGAAGAATTTCGGCCCAAGAAATAAATCTATAGATGATCTGTGGCGAAGATCAGATTAAGGCTGTTGCTTTCCAAAGAAGCCTATTGTTCTATATGGTTTTGAGATAGCTGTCATAAAAATGATAATGAATGAAAGGGGCTTAACAAAGAAGCCAATACCTAAAAACAGGTCTATTTAAAAAAAAAGAGCCTTGGCTGTAGTTTTGATCACCTGAAAAGAGCCAGAAAAAATAAGCCAGAAGACCTCTGGGAATTTTACAGAATTTTTTCGCCAATTTCTTTTTTTTTTGCCAAGCCATATATTGGCCTTCAAAAACTCTCTAACTTCCAAATCAGTGGCAGCAGAAGCAGGCCATAAAAACTGCAATGACCCTGAAAAAAAGTAGGTCAGATATTTGAACTGGTGCTTTGTGTTTGTAATTCTAAGGTAACTGGAAAAATAAAATTGAGTTCAATGTTCCTGCATGTTTTTTGCTGGGAGAAATGGAGAAGTGGAACATTCAAGAATAAAGTGATAGAGTGGAGAGCTGGCCAGTGGAACATTTAATGGGATTCAATTGACTGTGAATTGTGGCTGAAAACCAATGGAGGAACTTCATTAAAAGAATAGATACTCAGCTGTTACTGATGCACTATTTATACAGATGCTTTCATCTTCTTTTTACATTATGCACATTTATTAGTCCAAGTCGTATTGCAACAGTGGTATCTCGCTTCATTAATATAACCTATTGTTGCAAATTTTTATTCTGTTTTGTTCAAATCTTAAATAATATTTTAGATTTATTAGAAATGCAAAATTATTGGTTGTTAATATTATTATTATTGCCATTATTATTACTATTAATTATTAATGAAACCCAAAGATAATTACCTTTGGGGTGATGATTAAAAGTAGTAGGGCATGGGAAAACCAGCAAAATGGCAGTGGAGTAAGGAGCTCCTAGAGTCAGTTCCTGCTACAGGGCAGTTAGCAAACACCCAGAAATCTCTGAAGCTAGCTGAAACACCTGTTTGAAGGCTCCAGACCAGAAGAGCATCCTGCAACATCCTTGAAGGAGTAGAAGGAGGAGACTGCCATCTGCAGAGAAGACTCAAAAGTAGAGTGCTCTATGCCGTGGAGGCTGGTGCCTATCCTCCACTGGAGACACAAGCCGCCTTGGGATCTATTCCATGACTGGAATTGCAAACTCCACTTCTCAAAAACGGGGGAGGAAGAAATAGTTGGGCACCAACTTCAGCTACTGATGAGTAAATTCAGCGGGCTAAAGTATACTCCTGAGCACAGTTAAAGTTTGAGTCTGTCCAAGTCAGAAAGAGGCTGGGAGCCACCATCTTAACTCCATGCCTGGCATGAGGTGTGGTGGGGTGGATTGAGAATCCCAGTGCTGGTGGGGGCCAGCTTCTTTTCACCCAGGTCAGACGGCAGCTCTAGCCTAGGCCTCAGTATCACCTCCATCAGGGAGGAAGCTGCGGGGACCTGTGCCAGCCTCTCTGGGAAATAATCAGCCAAGCCATTGGAGGCCCATGATTGTCCTACTCTGGCAGCATGAGCCACTCCAGGAGCTATTCTGTGGCTGGAATTGGAACTCCACTTCCCAAAACAGGGGAGGAGGAGATGATTGGCTGCCAATTTCAGCTACTGATTGGTAGACTAGGCTGGCTAAAATATAACCCAGGAACAGCTGGAGTGTGAATCTGCCCAAGTTGGAAAGAGGCTAGTGGCCATCATTTGGACTCAGCAACAGCCTAAGGGGAAGCATGGATGACTTATAATCACAGCGATGGTAGGAACTGGTTTCTTTCACCAAGAAAGACCTGAAACCCTATACTAGGCTTCAGCCCTGCCTCTGGCAGGGAGGAGGCTGGCAGGCCCTGCACCAGCCTATCCAGGTAACTACAGGTACATTTGGCTGGCACAGATTGAAAATCAGAAGTCTACAGGGGCAACTGCGGTCATCTTTGACCCATATTGCATAGATTGCTGCCCACACCTGAAGCTCCGCCCCTCCCCAGGCAAGGGAGAAAGGGGTGTGATGCTTCATCAGTCTCTCTGGGCAACTGAGTCTAGGCCTGCACAACTTGGATTATTCCACACAACTGTGACTTTGTCTCTACCCTGGCAAAGGAGAAAGTTGGGAGAAGCTTCATTGGTCCCTGACATAACAAGTGCAGCTTAAGCTTCTGCAGATTATAGCACCATCTACTACCTTGGCTCCTGCTGCACAAGCAGCAAGTGAGAAAGGACAGGAAATCATAAACTAAAGAGAAAAACTGCACCCAGAACAAATACTCTAGTATGCCAGATTCCGAGACACCAACAAAAAATTACAATCCAAACAAGAATCAGGAAGATATGGCCTAGTTAAAGGAATAGGATAAGACTCCAGATGACATAAAGAAGTTGAGACAACTAATCATAGATATTCAAATAAATCTCCTTAATAAATTCAATGAGATGGCTAAAGAGATTAAGGATGTTAAGAAGACACTGGATGAGGACAATGAAGAATTTGAAAGTATACGTAGAAAAATAGCAGATCTTATGGGAATGAAGGGTTCAATAAATTAAAGAAACATTGGAATCATATAGTATCAGATTTAAGGAGGCAGAAGAAAGGATTGGTGAGCTTGAAGAAATAGCCTCTGAAAGTGAACATAAAAAAGAATGAAAGAAGAAAAGAATGGAAAAAATTGAACAAAGTTTCAGGGAACTAAATGACAGCAAAAGATATGCAAACATACATGCCATGGGTGTCCCAGAAGAAAAGAAGGGAAAAGGGGCAGAAGGAATATTTGAAGAAACAATGGTAGAAAATTTCCCAAACCTATCGAAGGACATAGATATCCCTGTCCAAGAAGCACAACGTACTCCCATCCAAAAAAAAATCCAAATAGACCAACTCTGAGTCTCATGCTCATCAGAATGTCAAATGCCAAAGACAAAGAGTGAATTCTGAGAAAAACAAGAGAAAAGCAATGCGTAACATATAAAGGATACTCAATAAGATTAAATGCTGATTTCTCACCAGAAATCATGGAGGCAAGAAGACAGTGGTCTGGTGTATTTAAGATACTACGAGAGAAAAACTTCCAGCCAAGAATCTTATATCCAGCAAGACTGTCTTTCAAAAATGAAACAGAAACTGAGAGAATATGTAAGCAAAAGACCAGATTTTCAGGAAATACTAAAGGGTGTGCTAGAGCCTGAAAAGAAAAGACAGGAGAGCGGGGCTTGGAAGAGAGTCTAGAAATGAAGATTATATCAATAAAATTAACTAAAAGTGTCAAAAAGTGGTGAAAGTAAAATAAGACAGGTTAAACTCAAATAGTCAGGAGTAAACTTAACCAAAGATGTAAAGCGCTTGTACTCAGAAAACTGCAACTCAATGTTAACAGAAATCAAAAAAGGCCTAAATAACTGGAAGAACATTCCATGCTCCTGGACTGGAAGACTAAATATCATTAAGGTGTCAATTCTTCTAAAATTAATATACAGACTCAATGCAATCCCAATAAAAAATTCCACCAGCATTAAAAAAAAAATTGAAAACACGATCATCAAATTTATTTGGAATAGCCAGGAACATCCTAAAAAGGAAAAGTGAACTCCCATCTCCAGACTTTAAATCATATTACTTAGCTATAGTGGTAAAAACAGCATGGTACTGGCATAAAGACAGACACATAGACCAATGGAACCAAATTGATGGTTCAGAAGCACACCATCACATGTATGGCCAAGTGATTTTTGACTAGCCTGTCAAACCCATACAGCTCAAGCAGAACAATCTATTCAATAATGAAAGAACTGGGTATCCTTAGCCGACAGAAGGAAAGAGGATCCCTATCTCACACCTTATCCAAAAATTAACTCAAAATGGATGAAAAAGCTAAAATTAAAAGCAAGAATCATAAAGCTTCTAGAAGAAATTGTAGGAAAATATCTTCAAGACCTGGTGGTAGGTGGTGGGTTCTTAAAGGAGATAAGAGGAGGACTGAGATGGACTACTGATGTTTAATGTATATAGAAGTTTTAATTAGCTTTACTGTAAAAGTGTGGAAATATATTGAGTGGATGGTAACACATAGTGAATAACAGCTGGTTTATAAATGCCTGAAAATAGTGGTCTATGTATGTAAATACCAATTGACAGAACAATTCTCACATGTGTACTGTTAACCACAGTCCATCACCCATCCCAGAGTTCATTGTATTATACAGGCCCATGCATTGTACAATAAAAATGAGAGTGTTCTCGAATGAACTATAGCAAATATACAGTACTAATATATGATGTTAATAATAGGGTGGTTCATGGGAAAAATATGCCAAATGTAAGATGTGAACTATAGTTAGCAGTAATATTTTGATCATTTGTAACAAATATTCCATAGCAATGCCAGGCATTGGTGGTGGAGTGATGTATGGAAATCCTGTGTGGTATGCATGATTGTTTAATAAAATAATAATAAAGTAAAAAAAAAAGTAGTAGGCCATGCATTTAACCATATAGAAAATATCCCAAAACTTTATTTATATGAGACAAAAAGTTAAATGGCCTCAGTGTGTAATATATTATGTGTGGGGCAGGAGAGCTTTTACAAAAGTAAAGAAAGCTGTACATTCCTATTATGATTTCATTGTCTTAGTAGAAACTTTATGGAATTGGGAATACTATTCTTTGCATCAGTTGGACTAATATGAACAGGATTGATTATCAATAGTTTTTGGCACATTTATCCAGCATATCTCTCCTCCGAGTGTCACTGGAGCCTGAAATTCTCCATATCCTCATACATTATGTTTGGCAATGACTTATGTAAAAATGAATGTGCTAACACATTAAGCCCTTTACATTATGATCAATATACAAAGCAGTTTTCAGCTTTCAAAATATGTAGTATCTGATACTGTTTGAAATAAAATAGGTTAGACTGAGTTGAAACTCAACAATAAAGGAAGGGCTATTTGGCAAATGTAAGATTTATTCTGTATTTTCTAGTCATGCATATTTTCCAGAAACAATTTATCTGAAGCTGACAAACCCTGTTACTTTGGTCAGAATTGGAAGATTATAACTTGGCCATCCATATGTTTAATTTACTTTCAAACTGATACTATGGACCATAATTCACAAGATTTAGAAATAGGGAGACTGGAAAGAGAATCTCAATTATTTTTTTTTTTGGTAATAGTATATTGTGATTGCTGGAAGCATTCAGAATAAGTATCCTGGAAAATGGAAAAAAAAGATATAATATTTCATTATTTTAATGCTATTTAAAATGTTTATATTTTAATAAAATATGCTGTTGTTAAAATCAGGAAGTGGCTTGTAGTTTTATTTCTTCCCTTTACAGTCCATATACTTCTGTAGCTTAAGTACAATTTCACTAATAAAATTATTATAGTTTATAAAACAAGTTGCTCACTTATTGAATCAGGGTACTTTATTATTAAATTGGACTTTTTTTTTCCTTCTTAATCAACCATGGCAGTCAGTTGTCTTTTGGGGAAAAAAAAGTTAATGTTATCTTTAACTTACTTCAGTCAAATGTTAACATAATAAGTAGGAAAACTTAAGGAAAATATAACCTCCTTGGAAATTTAGTTTCAGGAATGTGTTACTTTACCCATACTTAAATATTATTTCTTGGCTATTTAAAATTTGCTGAATAAAGTTTTTACTTTATTAACACTCAAATCCCATTTGAACAAAAATAAGAAGATACAATATAAACAAAGGTTTTTTAAACAGGAGATACAGTATAGCTAAAATTTGATAAAAAGTACTAATATTCAATGAATGCAATTTTTCTTTTAAAAGATGAAAAGTAGTTTCTGATTTTGGACATCTAGTGCCAAAAAACTATTATTTTTTTCCCTTTAAAATGCTTATTAAGAAAAAAAATATGTAGAATGTGCCGTATGTCTATTACTTTATAGATGAGAGGACAACGTATCCAAACCTAAGAAAGAAAATGATTTAATTTAATCCAACATGAGTAGGAAGGAATTAGAAAGATATTTTTGTACTACATTTCATCTACTACTTATTCTGGACTAAAGCAATGTAGAGGGAACCTAATAGTTTATATTTCAAAGAATTATAGAAAATTAACTATGTGTGTATACATGTTCAGATAATTACATACCTATATGTTGACCTTATCTTTAGAAAATAAAAATCAGACTAATAAATATTTGCTTATTTTCTCATTTTTATTTAAGAACATGTATATATTTTACTTAAGTGAAGAAAAGGAATAAACTAAAATGTGCTAAAATTTGATATCATCTTCCCCATCATAATGTCATGTGAAAGAAAGGTTTGTACTCCTTACCTTTGGAAAAACCCTGAGATCTTATAATACACTGCTGCTGTGTGGTCATAAAAGGTTATAACTGATTTTTGAAAACCTCTTTTGCTTTATATAGTAAGAGTTTTATATTTTTTCATCTATAGGAATCTCTTGAAATACATCTTCGTATGTATATGACACGTCCATTATGTTAATGAGAAAATTAAATTCTCTAATATATTATCCAACAATAGGGAACAGATGAAAGACATTTCATATCTCTGATTTGGAATATCTTATAGCTTCTTTGATGCTGCAAGGAATAAAGTAAAGTTTGAATTACTTTAAAGAAACATTGCTTCTTAAGATCTAACAGGAAACAAGAAATATAAGCACATTAACAAAGTTGCAGGCTGGATTCAAAGGTGATTGGAAACCAACAAGGAGGCCTCCCTGTGACAATAAATACTGACCCAAACAATGAAATTTTGTAGGGACCATGTGAAGCTATTTTGTGGAGTTGGGACAGGGAGAGGATAGATAGTGTAGGGAAGTAGAAACTGTTAAGCTTCCCAGTAGAAGTCAGCATAGTAGTGAGCGACTGAATAAAAAGACAGTGGTCAGTCCATATGTAAAAATAGAACTCTGACCTACTATCTGCAACAACCAAACCAGGAAAAAGACTCATTATCAGCAGCTAGCTGTCCTGGTAATGATCTCCTCTCTACAACAAACACTCCAGGAAGTGAAACCACAATCTCTATAACAATTGGTCCCAAATGTCCAGGACTTGGTCAATATTTCCTTAATTTTTGTCCCTACATCCACCTTTGAACCAACTGAAGAAAGCCAAATGCAGTGCCCTAATAAATCACATAGAATACCTGTCTTCTAGTTAGCCCATCTCCAACTGCCCCACGCCAACAATGTCCAATCAGGGCATACCTGAAGTCTTCCCTTCCTTTCTGCTATAGAGCTTAACCATTAAGCTGACTTCCTTGCTATTACAAGCTCTGAAAGAGAAAAATACCCTTTTTTTGCATGTTTTGAATTTGGTTGTTTTTTATTTCCACAGTAGATAAGCCACTCCCTTAGTCTCTTCATTCATTATGCAAAATTAAGCAAAGCATTACTCATGGAAATATGCTTGCCTTATGAGGTAAATTAGGAAGAGAAAAGCCTCATCCATTTAGGTTGTATATACTAGTGAGATGGCTAATTTCATCCATCAGTTTAGCTAAGTCAATTTAGCTATGGTATCCCGCAGTTTGGCCAAGCATGCATTGGTCTGATTGTTACCTTGACAATTTGTATCTATAGTCAGAGGATTGCATCTACTGTTGATTGCATCTACAATTAACAAAGATTGCCCTCAGCAATAGAGCTTCTCCTCATCCAATAAGTTATAGGTCTTAGAGTCAGAAATGAGGATTTCAAAGGTCAGAAAGAAGAATTTCTATCACTACATCAGCCAAGGAGCTTCTCCTGAAAAACTCAACATCATCTTGTCAGAGACGAAGCCTGCCCTATGGAATTCAGACATGCTAATCCCAATGGTCATGTGATTCAATTCTTATAATACCATATTATTCATATATATATATATATATATATCATCTGAGTACTGTCGCTATGAAAACCCTAATACAAAGAGTAATAAAATGATTAAAAAATTAAAAAAAATCACTTTGAGCACTAACTCTATGAAATGAAATGTGGCAAATACTTTCACCTACATCATTTCATTAGCCTCACATCAATCCTGTGAGTCTTAAGAAATTATTATAATAGAGGTCGGGGGGTAGGGAACCTCTTATGTTTTTTAATGTAACATTCTTTGTGATCTATCACCTTTAATTTTAAAAAGTGTTAAAGAAAGAAATTATTATAACTATTTTACAGATGTTGGAAATGAGGTTAATGGGTAAGTTGTAAAAATTCCCATATTAGTATTTGGAAGACCCAAGATTCAGGCATAGACAGATACACACCTTTATCATCTGTTCTCTTCACCTTTATATTCTAGATGTTATCAATTTAATTGTATGTTATTATTATTATTATTATTCAGATTAGTATATAAGCAAATGTAAAATCAGGTTAAGTTGCCTTTAAAAATGGCTGGCAAGAATAATACCATCATGTAGACAGTGTTTATTCTGCCTTGTGGGTTGATATACTGGGTAGTTTTAATTTCCTTTAATACAATTTGATTTATTCCAAATTTTCTAAAATAATATAAATTAGCTTTATAGTAGAAAAACATGATTTTATTTTTTAAAAAGAGACAAATTGCTGGACACATGGGAAAATATAATGTATATATAAACCTAAGTTTATGTGACACATTTCATAACAGTTTAAACTGAATGTAAGTGTTATAGCTTTGGGGAATAAATATGCAGCACTTCCTGTAAACTTATATATTTTAAAGTATTGTGAAATATTAAGTAGATATGATTATTAAGGAAATGGATTAGGCACAAAGACAAATACTACTCGGATGTTTTTTCAGAATGGTTACAATGCACTAAAATATATATATAATTTATATTTTAGGCATGAGGTTAGATACTTTTCTTTACTGTCTCATTTTTTATGATAATGCTTTGAAATACATGCTAATACTATCACCATTTCATCGATGGAAAAATTTAATCACCAGTTTTTTTTTAATTTGCTAAAATGAGCAAAACTTTTAACTTGTGTCACTGTGATTCACAGGTGTAAGTCCAATCTCAATTCTTCTGCTTTTTTTTATCCTATGATACTGGTTTTCATGCGACAGATGTGTAATTTAGCAACAGTCATTTGAATAAGCAATTAAATCATAGCTGTACTTTCTTTTAAGATTTGCAATCATTCCATCATTTTTAAGCTATTAAAAAATCTATACTGATGTAGTACACTTCATATTTACTGAGCAAATATGTTGATGGATATTAAAGCATGGATTCACAGTTTTACAAGACATTTGTTAAAAAATATGACTCATCTTTTATTTTTAAATTCTAATAATCTAATTTAATTTTACAAAAGTAATTTTAAGCAAGCATTTAACTAAACCCATAAAATGCACACAATTTTAATTTTAGAGCATTAAAATATTGAAGTTTTATAATCTTCTGGAGCAATTTCGTTTACAAGATCTCTTTCTGCTACACAATATTCACATTTGGAAAACATGGACAAGATTTGCTAATTTTTCTGGAGTAAAAATACAGAGTAATTGCAATTAACCTGCATTTGAGGAATACAGAAATAAACAAAAGCACATAATTAATTTTAATTCTTGATATTAGGACATAAGTGTATATGTTGCCTTATAGAAACAATGTTTTTCAAGTTGCCTGTCCATCACAATGGAACAAGGAAATGATAATGGAAAGACAACAGGCACATTTCCTTTAGGAAAAAAAAAATGATATATACATTTATGGAGGACATTACATAAATAAGGAATTAGCAAAATACATTCCCAGAAGCATCAGGACTTTTCAGGTCCCGATCCTTCGTCGTTGGACTTCAGCTGTGGTTTACCCCACCCCCGGGAGTCATGATTCCACCAGAGAGGAAAAGCTCTCTTCCATTGATCATAAGTGATTTTTGCCCCCACCTCCCTCTTCCCTGAATGTTTTGGGGCCTCTGATTTTGTACCTATTCCATTTTTCAGGTAAAAGTAACAGAAATAGGAGAGTGGGTATAGCTCTGTGACTGAGGGCCTGCTTCCCATGTACAAGGTCCCCGGTTCAATTCCTGGTCACTGCTAAATAATAATAATAATAATAATAATAAAGAAGTAACAGTGGTAGAGTATACAAAATCCTCAGCACATTTCTAAGTATTTACTCAAACTGGATCACATGAGTATCGGTTTTTGTACGTGGTTCAGTCTTGTCATGACCTGTTAGTATCTGTTGTGAAAATTATTGTCGACTAGCCAAGTTGAACATTAGGGAAGCATTTGACTGACCGGCTCTCTCCAAATCATATGCACACATCATCACGTTACGTAAAATGTGAAGGCTTGAGTGGTTTTCAAGGTGAGTCTCAAGCAGGGTTAAAAGCTCTAATTCAATTTCAAGTTCAGAAAACTATGGGGAAATGGCCTATGAAATGAAACTTTTCTGTCCTGTCTACTTTAATAAAAAATGTTAGAAGTAAGTTATTCATGGTTTCTGTATTAAAGACATCATATTCCTTTCACACCATTGAATATATTTGATTCTTTCTCTTCTCATACTGTACTTAAATTTATAAAATATGTAATGAAACTCAAGGAATTAAAACCCTGACATTTTTTAATCCCACAAATAACTAGTATGTTCCCATATTACTTTTTTTTCACCTTTACATCTACTTATCATTGACAGTAGGGCCAGGATATATATAAATAACTCTTTCATGGAACTCCATCAAATCAGCATCAATGTGAAATATGAGATATATTAGTTACCTAAATCGCCTTTCTCCTGAAGGTGCCTATGTACTTTTTTCAATAAATTAATAGCAGGATACAGATGAATGCTTTTGGAAGTGCTCAATTTTGATATGATTTAAAATGTGACCTTAATAAGAGCTCAGACCTCTTGAAACAGAATGGGCTTATGATGGTGTAATTGCAAATATCTGGATGAAATTTGGGCTGCATTTGGGAAGTGAGCAGCAGAGCAGAGAGAAGTATGGCCTTCTGAGATAAAATTAAAAGTAACAAAATATAGCTTGATGTGTATGATATATTGTGCACAGAAAGAGCACAGAATAAATGGTTAAAGAAGGCCCTGGAAGACCAAACTAATCAGGTTCAGGCCAAGCTCCAGCATTTATTTACTATTTCACTTAATTTCACTCTTATTCAGTTTCTTCATTTGTCAAGTACAGAAATAATAATAGCAGTGTCTTCTGAGGTTACATGTGGGAACTTTAATGTTAAAATTAACATAATATTAACAGTGTGTAAATGTTAGATATGATGATGGTGATGAAGATAATGATTAGTATTCTCAAAACAACATATAACTTTTGGGTAGGAATACCAGATATTTGGAAAATAATTGACCACTTTTCACCTACCAGTGAAATTATATTACTTACCAACTTTCTGCCCACATTTTAAGACCTGATATAGATAATCTCGCTTTTGACTGTTGAAAACACTTTTGTGAGATGAGATTTGTTTGAGCATCATGACATTAATTTTCCAAATTCAGGAACGTGAATATTCTTTAAGGGTAAATTTGACTTTAATTCATGAATTCACTCATTCCTGTTTCATCTTTTTCTCTTTTTTCCCTTTTATTTATTTATTTTTGTCCTTGGATGTAATTTGGAATTCTGCTATAGAAGACAGCCCTTCTTTCCTCTCTATCATCACATATCACACTTTCTGTTTCAAGATTTGCTTCTAAAGAAGTTAGAAATTCTGAGCTGTGCTGGTAGCAAAGTATGGCATCTAGCCAGAAGCTTCACAAGACAACTCACTCTCTTTAAAGAACTTATAGTACAGTCCTTCACCATTAACCCAGCTTTTATTTTAACCTAAGATTTCTGGTTACTACATCGTGTCTTTTATTTTAACCCTAAGATTTCTGGTTACTACATCGTGTCATTCTGCATACTTAGGCTTTTTTATTAATTCCATCAATTTTTTGTTCATATGTTCTTTTCCTGACTTCATGTACATTTATTGAGCCACACCCTCCATTAGGATTCTATTTTATCTCCACTAGTGGCTTCTTAGCTCTCCCTATATATTTTTTTTGCTAGTGTTGTTCTTGCTCTTGTTATTAATGTTGTTATTATTGCTATTATTTTATTAGTGATTACTGTAGTTTTTACAATATGCATCTTTAACTGATAATTATCCACCTTCACAAAAATCATTGCACATAAGAAGACTTATTTCTTCTTATAAGAAGACTCTTTCAGCCTGTGATATGGTGAAGCAGGCATATACCACCTACAGAGAAAATGTGCGTATCTCTTCCCAAATCCACATCAGCGACATCTCAGTAATAGCTACAATTTGTTGCTATGCAAGTATTGACAAAATACAAAAGTCAGAACTTCCTTTTCACTAGAGAGCTGGTTGTTAAACATTTCTCAACACACCACAGTATTTACAACAGTAAATATTTATAACACACTTCTATGTCTCTCCACCTTTCCCGCTGTCTTCCCATCTCTCCCTGCTATCTCTCATCTCTCCCAGTGTCTCTCATTTCTCCCCAGTGTCTCTCCATCCCCTGTCCCATCCTTTGTGCATTTTTTCATAATGATTACTTCTACTTATATTACAAACTTTACAGTAGACAGTTATTTTTGAACATTTTAAAAATTAATTTTAAAATTGGTAAGTCTTGAGTTCATCACAATTTGCCATTTCTGTCATTCTTCATTCCTTTTTGTATATCTAAATTTCCATCTGATATTCTTTTCCTTTTACCTGAAGAGCTTTCTTTAAAATTTGTTGTATTCACCATCTGAAAAATAATCTACAATTCACAGAGTATTTTTGTTGTCTGCAGAATTCTAGTGTGAAAATATTTTCTTCCAGCACTTAAAATTCCATTGTCTTCTGGTTTATATTATACCTCTTAATAATTTTGTTTTCTTACATTTGGTTCTTTGCACATAAAGAGTATTTTTCCTCTGAAAGCTTTTAGCATTTCTATTTACTACCGATTTCTAAGCATAGATTATGCTGTGTTCTATGGGTTGAAGGAATGTTCTATGTTTGTTTATCCTGTTTAAGGATTCATTGAACTTCTTGGACACATGGATTTACATTTTTCATCAATTCTGAAAAA
The DNA here is from genome assembly GCF_030445035.2 of Dasypus novemcinctus. Lineage (NCBI taxonomy): Eukaryota > Metazoa > Chordata > Mammalia > Cingulata > Dasypodidae > Dasypus > Dasypus novemcinctus. The sequence continues at coordinate 22,120,866 of NC_080674.1, forward strand.
ATATTAGCTGCTATTTCTTTAAATGTATTTTCTGCTGACCCTGTTATTTGGGGACTCTAATTAATATGTTAAATTGTTTGATATTGTCTCATAAGTCATTGGGATTTTGTCAAATTTTTAGTCTGTTTTTCACTTTAAGCTGTTTTGGATAGATTTCAAGTTCACAGACTATTTCTTCTATATTTGCTTACCTGCTAATTCTCCCGGCTAATGAAATGTTCATTTCGGATACTTTTTTTTTTTCCTCACTTAGGTCAGTAAAAAGAATTTATTTGGGAAATGGGGAAAAAAAAACAGAGTTAGCTGAGAAATGGGAGAGAAAGACAGAAATACACACCAAGATTTGGTGTGGGCTCCTCTAGGCAGGGAGAGTAAGTTCTGCCTTGTGTGATTACCTTTTAAGGTGTTAATAATTTTACTCCCTTGCTAATGATAAGGGGATGGGACCAGGGGTTATTGGTTACTCCACCTATGGTGGGGGCCAATGGCGAGGCCTTTGTAGGAATTTCTAGGAGCAAGAAGAGGTTTCAGAAAGAGAAACTGGGACCTCAAGGTTAAACTCAAGGTCCCAGCAAGATCTTGCAGCCATGTTATCTGCTGGCCATGAGGTCTGTCAGTCATGTGGTCTGCCAGCCATGTGGTCTGTTGGCCATGTCTGTCATTCATGTTGTCTGTCATTCATGTTGTCTGTCAGCCATGTTGTCTGTCAGCCATGTTGTCTGTCAGCCATGTTGAGGGTCATCTTCTCCTCCACTAACCTGCCTCAATTCCCCCCTCAGAAAATATACCCCCTTATTCTTAAGGGGGTGCTGAGGGGCAATGATCATTCTTCTGTAGTTATTACCTGCTGGCTAGGGCAGTAGTCCTACTGCCTCACAGAGTGTAAAACCTCTCTGACTATTTTATTGAGGTTGAGGGAATATGTGTCCGAAACTGGTTTGAATTGGCTGAAATCCCCATGTGACTAATATCTTGTTTTCAAAGGCATTATTTATGGAAGAAATAAACCTAGTGAGAATTTTCAAGATGCATGGCCCTCTAAAAGGATAAAGAAGATGGTGATAAGTGGGCCCAAAAAGGAGTTAACCATGACATACTCAACCATAAAAATGAGAAAGCCCAGGCGCTTCCAGCGGCTGCATCCTCCCAAAGTTGGTGGGCTTCATCTTGCAGGGTTTGGATGCTGTTTAGTACTATTCTGGAGAGATTGATAAACAGCATTTTTCCTTGAGAAATAGGTATATCCCCACACCCCTGTGCTGTTAGCATCTTTCAGGATCTGCAATTTTGCAGCATCACAGCAGCAAGAAAGTCCATTTGCTGTCTAAGAGCTTTCAAAGCATGGCTCGTTTCTTTTATGTTGTTAGTTGGCTCTAGGGAGAGAGATTGTAATAGATAATGGGCTTTGGTATAAATTGCCAGTCCTAGTTTTCCATGGTGGTGGCTATGTTTAAGATAGCTAAGGGGGGGTGGAGAAGAGGCATTTCCCTTTCAGTTATTGTATAAGGAGAAACTATAGGAAATGAAAACAGACAAGACTTCTTAAAGGATGTCTGGTTTACCTTCTTCCTAGCAATAGGTGTTTAAGCTAGAGTTAGAGGAACGGCTGGCTTTCACACAGACACTACATCACCTTGTCTCTTGAAGAGGTATTTCAGGGCATACAGTGACTGGTACTCATACATTCCATCAGGTGCTTCGATTGAGGTGGCATTTCCTTGGGCAACTGGCTTCACTCGGAATAAGTATACCCAGCTAGGAATTCCTTTAACAGCTGTGGGAGTGATCAGACCCAGAGAAAGTTCTGTTTTCCTGCCAGGTTTTGATCAGAATCTGGTTTCCAGGTCCTGGGTGAGATCCTGGGTGAGGAAAGGTTTCCCATAGGCCACCTTGAAGGGGCTAAGCTGAGGTGCGTCCTAGACACCTCATTTGCTGTTTCCCTTCTTGTGGGTAAATGCTTAACCCTGGCAGGATGGCAAGTCATTCTGCCAGTCCTCCTCAGGTATGAGTGTTTTGCAACAAGGGCTAGGAGGGAAACCTGGGCTTAAGCATGTCTTTCACCTGGTGTGGGGTGAAGATTGTGAGAAGTTGCCCCCAAGTTAGTTTGGTGGTTTTTTAAATGAAAAAGACTGTTGCCTCCAGTCTGAACTGTTGTTCAGGCAAGGTGGCCATACCTTTATCTTATAGGCATGCTTATTAACTACTTAGAAAATGAAGTTTACCAGGACTATTTTTACCATGTTTAATATCCCTCTGCATAAACTTGGATAGAAAAGATTTACTATAATCATCAGGTATATAGGTACAATATTTAATACTAATCAACACACTACTCAATGCATAAGTTTTTATATGAGCAACAGTTAAATAGATCTAAGCTCCAGGTTTGCAATACCATGCATATTATCTCTCCATGGGAGCGGGCCATAATGCCAATTGTTTTTAAGTTCTACTTACATCACTCTGCTAATTGTTGCTCTACTGGTATGCCCTTCACACAGTTAGCATGCTGCAGCACTGATGACCCTAGACAAATGCTAGGAAAATAGGCTGCGGTATTTCAGTGGCCTGGTGCATAGCACCCTTTGGCACTATGAAACAGTGCCAGCCTGGAGGTAATATCCATTGTGCATCTGGCCATGTCACGAGCTATTGCTGGCTGCTGCAGGAGTTTGAAACTGCATCATACTCTCCATCCATGTCAGGAACATCACCAAATAGGTAGTAGATACCTTTGTTGTTTTAGGGGTCAGTGACCAAATTGGCTAATAACTCAAATGGAGAAACAAAATGCAGTTTACTAAGGCCTGGTTTGAATGTGTAAGAGAATTTAATACTTAAGTCTTTTTTGATTTTTATATACTTTCTAAATAGTTTCAATGCTACATATAACATATCAAATGAACTTAACTATCTTAGTACTTTATTTTTCACTTCTACATCTTTACCATGATGATGTTAATTAACAGGTATTTTATTTTTGCAGTATAGGAAAAAATACTTTCTTAATTATTTTATGAAAATTGAAAAATTCCCAATGGAATTAAGATTTTCTTTCCTTACTGCCACTTTAACATGCAGATTGAGGTGGCCTCTGATAGGTTTCTGTTATGAAGTTACTTTTTGTTATTGATATTAATTAGGTTTCTAATAAATTGCTTCTTGGTATTAGCCATTTAAGTGTTTCAGTTTAGAAGATGCTTTTACAAACTTCTTATAATTAACCATAATCACATAGACTAGGAGCCTTATATTTAAATGAGCTTATAAAATTACAGTCAGTAGTCAATGAAATTTATTTTGACCATTTAAGAGAGGGTAGATCTACATGTCCTTTTTTTAAAACTTAATATCATTAAACATAAACTTATAACTTTCATCATCTTAAAGATTAATACCTATAATGTCAATTAATTTATCTGGTATTCTATAAATCTAGGGAGATAACACTCAAGCCAAATAAAATTAAAACCATTATTGTTTAGGCACGGAATATTCTTTTTCCTTTACAGGAGGCTTACAACCTCTTTTCTTTAATAAAATTCTAAGGCTGTGAATAATCTCAAAAGTGTACTGACTGCTAGTAAAGCAGGCTAGATAGGGAATCAATAGATGTATCTGGAACCTGGCGGAAAAACCACCACCATTGAACACATGTTCTTCATCGCCCCAAAGATGGCTGCTGGAGACCCTCACGAGAAGTCCATTTGAAACAAGATTTGCTCTGGAAGCCAGGAGAAGCCCAAGATATTCTCCAAAGACTTTATGGTTGGGCCCTCCCGGGGATTGATGGGCAGGGTAATCAATCAAAATGACAAACAGTTAGAACTTCTCCCATGCCATTAGCAAAGGGTCAGAATAATTAATGGTTTAAAAGGCAAGCAGAAAAGTGAATCAGCTCTGTCCTTGTGCCTATTTGTGCCCTATTCTGGCCTTTTTTGTCCCTGCCTGGACCAACACGCAAGTAAAACCTGGGCATTTATTATCTATAATGGGGAATAGTATTCTGAAAATCAGCCCTCTATATCACTTTTCAGCCTTTTTCTCTCTACCTGGGACCCATGATCTGTTATTTTCTCTCTTTCTCTTCCCTCCTACCTTAAAGAATTACTGGCCTAATCAACGTGGCTTGCTCTTGAAATTCATTTCTTGCAGTTTAGTCAAGAGCCTAGACAAAATCCGGCTATACTAGGTTCTCAAATATATTACAATTGTTTAATTTGTTTTAATTACACTTTAGAAAATATCTTTTCATACCTTTTAAAGATTTTTACTTTGCCTACTGAAATTTGGTAATAGAATTATTAACCACCCTTATTATATAGCTGAAAAAATGTTTGAAGTGGGGAATTACAGGGCAAACTGATTCTTAATTCCTCCTGCCTAGAAGAGCTTTAATCTGTTTCACCTAGTCCCTCCCTCAGAGCTCTTGCAAAGGGAAGGTTTTAGGGCTGGGTAGGTCAAAGAGCTCAGGAAAATCTTTCTGCCTTGTCCAATAGTTCCTGTATTCAGATTTCTATAGGACTTTTCCATTCTACTTAGCCTAATTTGGGCTCCAGGAATATTCATTCACATATACAACTGCATATTTAATTTTACACTTTGAATAGAGCTCTTGGAAGGATTTTTTTGTTGTTGTTGTTGTTAATTTGATATTGCCATTCCAATATATGAACATATACACTGAACAAATAGGTGGGTACCAGTAGAGAATGTGACACTAAAACACAAATTATTAAAGTTACTTAAAACTTTCATTCTTTTACAAAACAAATTTAACTGTAAAATAACATTTGAAAGAATTTTTGAAGGCTATTTTTAATTAACCTAATTTGCACTGTGATCATGCAGTTTTGCATAAGGATTTTGTTCCATTTCTTATTGGCTTATAACCAAAATTTCCCAAAGCTTTAAAATAATGCTTTTTTTCCCTTACTTCAGAGCTTTGCTTATTTCCCATTTTGACTTTGGCAGACCTTGGATGAGCATGACTAATTCCAGTATACACTATATATTGAAGCCCCAGGGAAACTGGTTTCTCTCATGAATTGCTGCTTTTAGGAACTATCAACAGTCAAGGCATGAAGCCTCCCTCACTTTCCGGTCCTCAGAGATAACAGGAATCTGGTGGCTGCTGGACTGGAAGAGTAGACGTTCAACCCCAAAGGTAGAGAATTCCATGAGGCAGCAGTTTAGTCTTGGAGCCACAAGAGAATGCAGGGTCACTAATATTTGTGCATGGACAGAGACAGAGGTATCTTATGTTTGATTTCCCCTTAGCTATAGAGGACACAATCTGTCATGGAATAACCATAAGCAAAGGCAAGGGATGAGGCTAGACTTGAAGGGACCATAAACAAAGACAAACTCCTCACAATAGCTGAAGTTTAAGGGCTAGGTGAACTTAGTTACAAAATAACCATAATCAAAGGTGAGTTTAGTTTAAGATTACCATTAAAATAGTTACATCCACTCAGTTATAATAATTTCAGTTACTATTCTTCTGCTATTTTATAATATAAAGGCATCTATATATAATGATCTTAACTCTTACAGTTTCTAGCAAGTTTTCACTTAAAAACAATTTGAGCACTTTTGTTCATTAAGCAACTGAAACAATTTTATTAGTAACAAATTTGCTGAGTTTTTCTGCTTTTCCACAGTTGAATTAATTTCACTCGTGATTTCTTTTATACATTAAATTCAATTACAAGTTAGTATTGGAATTTAAAGACTCATTTTGTTGGTTACCTTTCGCTGTTATCCAATTTGTAACAGGCAAACCCCAAATCTGATTTCCTATTTCCTAGGCACAAACAGACTAACATAATTAAAGCAAGCACAGATTAGAACAGAAGAGAGAATTTTACACAAGTAGTTTAGTTTAGGGAAAGACTTGACTTTAGAATCATATGGGAAAAAGCTCCCAAGCTCTGTTCATGGCAGAAACTTTGTGCAAGACCCTCCAGCTTCATTCCTCCAGGAAAATCCCTGGGCAGCTGTTAGATATGGAGCTAAGGAGTCTAGTCAAGCTCTGCCCCCAATGAGACACCAATTGGGGATGCTCTAGGGGCTGTATTGTTAGTTATTTCCCACAAGGCATAAAACCCTGCAAGCCTTTTCACTGGAAGGATTGCAGTTTTACAAGGAAATAGGATTCTAGGAAAGCCAGGAACCTTTTAATTGTAATTGATGACACATGGGGGTTCGTATTCTACAAGGGAGAGTGCATTTCCTCATTCCTTTAAAGCATGGTTTATCAAGCTCTTTTTGTTCTATGGACCCCTTGTTAAGAACTCCTGCTTTAAGGAGATAACCACGTGGTTGTGGTCTTTGGCCCTTGGATCCATCAGTCCTCTCCTCTTACACAGGTTCAACTGAAATTTTTTTTTAAAGATTTATTTATTTATTTATTTCCCTTTCCCCCTGCTCCCAGTTGTCTGTTCTCTGTGTCTATTTGCTGCGTCATCTTCTTTGTCCACTTCTCTTGTTGTCAGCAGCATGGGAAGCTGTGTTTCTTCTTGTTGCGTCATCTTGTTGTGTCAGTGTGTGGCACCATTCCTGGACAAGCTGCACTTTCTTTCGCGCTGGGCGGCTCTCCTTACGGAGCACACTCCTTGTGCTCAGGGTTCCCTACTCAGGGGACACCCCTGCGTGGCACGGCACTCCTTTGCATGTATCAGCACTGTGCATGGGCCTGCTCCACACAGGGCAAGGAGGCCCAGGTTTTGAACTGCAGACCTCCCATGCGGTAGACGGACGCACTAACCACTGGGCCAAGTCTGCTTCCCTCAAATGGAATTTAAGTTCTCCTACAGAGCCCTTTCTCAGCCATACGGTGGCCTAGTTTAAAAGATTAAACTAGGCAGGCTGTCCCAATTTAAGAGCCGCCCATTATCCCAAGGGAGGAAAACGTGTCAGTCTGGATGGCATCCCTTGCTGTTCCAAAAGAATGGGGTTGCTCGCTGAGCCAGTGTCCTGGAATTGGGAGCCCTGCTTGCTGTCCCATGTTTTGGGGATTGGGAGCTTTGTCCCTGGGTGTTCCCATCATCTTCGAGGTCTTGGGCGGCGTGGTAGGTGTCTGGGTACAGTTCCCAGACTGAAACACCCTAGGTGAAATTTCCTAGGGTCAGCTGACCCTAGGAAAGGGGCTGGCTAGGGACACTTTTGGCTACTTTGCAGCAATCTTAGGAGCTGGCTATGAGTGAGCTCACCCCAAAATAGCTTCCAAGGGCCAGGTTCCTTGAAATTGAAGACCAATAAAAAACTAGAGACTAACACTCCCGTGACTTGCCAGCAAACACCCACAGGAACTCCCTTCCCCTCAAAGAAAATCTCTGGACCTCTCCAGGAGAAGGAGCAAGGCCTCAGGGCTCTTTTGAGGGTGGGGCTTAGGCCTCACTCTGACAAATGCATTTTTGGTTTCTAGGGCATTCTAAAGCACCTCACACACCCAGAAGGAGGACAGCAGTAGTCCTAGTCAGAAGATCAAAGGCACCTTTAATTAAAAGGAATTAACTAGGGATCTGAGTTAACAATACAATGGGTGATAGCCAGTCTGAATTTAGAAGGGTCTGTAAACTCCCTGCAGACTCCTGCTCTGCTTAGGCCATGTGCCCGGTAGGTCTCAAGGGCAGTTTCCCCTGCCACCCAGCACTTCCTTGGAGCTACACAGCCTGGGAGCTAGCCCTTGCCACCTCTGGAAAGAAAGCTGGGAGTCTGGGCAGACTGAGTTTATGTCCTTTGGGAGCTTATCCAGGAACCCCCTAGCCACTAACCCCCTATGAGATGGCAGAACCCAAAGAGGGCACAGACGGCCTTAAAACTCACCAGTTTCCGGTGGGGTCTGGAGCATCACTCACCTATATTTCTCCAGGCAATGGCTCGCCAAATGAAGACGGAGAAGTGTTGGATTTCTCTAGGTTCTTGGCTATGATGCATAAAAGAATTTATGAACACACACCAGTTTACTTAGGCCAGTAAAAAGAATTTATGGGAAATGGGGGAAAGAACAGAGTTAGCTGAGAAATGGGAGAGAAAGACAGAGATACACACCAAGATTTGGTATAGACCCCTGTAGGCAGAAAAAGCCTCATTTCAGATATATTTTTAGTTTATATAGGTTTAATTTGTTTTTCTTCCATTCCTCTCCTTGCTAAGTTCACATTTTGCTCTAAATACTTGAACTTTTAAAATAATAGATGTTTTAAGATCCTTGACTTCTAGAGTCATCATTTATGTTATTTCTGGGTCTGTTTCTATTAAGTGATTTTTCTTGGTATGGATCATGTTTTTTTTTTCTTTCTTTTTATTGCTTTTGGGCATAGTAAGTATTGACATTGTGACTGAAACATGTTGATTGCCTAAACCTTTTGTCTTCCTTTCAATGTTTTGATTATTATTTTGGCAAGCAGTTAAATTAAATGCATTTGACTTTGATCACTCCAAAGCTTGTTTTTTTAAGCTTTGCTGGAGTGGACCTAGAATAACCTTCACCCTGAGGCAAGTTCATGGCTACTATTCAGACAGCAACCCTCTGTGGTCTCAGTTGAAGGCACAGGTTATCACTGAGGACCCTCCAATTCAGCTAATCAGAACTTGAATGTCTTGCCACGTTAGCTGAGTTCTAGGAATGTTTTAACTTATATGTCCATGATTGTACCTTGTCTGATTTTGTGAAGTTTCATGTTATGCATATCTACCCTTTTAATTAGCAAAAACCTCTACAAATTTCTAGATTCTTTTCTTGGCCTGCTGCCTCCTATTTGGAATTCTACCTCACAATTTCCTGCTGTCTCAACCTCCTTGTACTCTAGTATCTCCTCGACTCATCAAATCCATGATATTCTCTTTGCATTGCCCTTCTTCTGAAGAATGTTTCAAGCAGAAAGCTTGAGTTATGTGGAACTCATTACGGGCTTACTTCCTTTCTCACAGGGAGCATACTCTTGTGCTGTTTCACAATATTTTGGAAAGAAGAGTGATTTATTTTATGCTGTTTTCCTGTTTTTTAAGGTCAGAGGTCAAACCTGGTCTTTGTTAGGCCATCATGATCTGAAGACAAATTTCTCCCTTCTTTACTTAAATTTCGACCTCATCTTTCTCACCTAGTTTGTCTAAACTCATAAAAGACCCTTAGTTTTCTCCTTTACTTATGTCACTCACTTTCATAATCCTGATCCTTTTGACCTTGTCAACCCCTAGAACCTAATGGTCTTTGAAAGGATAAATGAGATTCTAATTTTTGACTATGTCTTCTACTATCAGTGCTCTCACTCAAGTAAAAACAAAATACTCTCCTTGATCCCTTCAAGATATCTGGTCATAAACTCTTTTACATTCATTGTGAATGCAGTAGCCTGGTAGTTTGCCTTTCTTACTTTCTTTCCACCTTCATTATTTTCGTGGGGCTATACACAAATGGTTATCTTAAAAGCAAGTCAAACTCAACTGTCCAAAATCAAAAACTCATCATATTAATCATTAAACCTATTTATTTTCTGGAGGTGTTCACTTCATTAAATAGCACCAGCATGTACCCCAAACATCCATTCATTTACCTAGTCCTGTCAATTGCAGCTCTTAACATTGGATTCTTTCTTTTACATTCTATCCCCACTGTCATACCTCCAGTTCAGGATATCATTATCCTTAACATGAATGAATACAATGGCTCCTTAATCTCTTTGCCTGCCTTTCAACCCATTTTCTATACTACAAAATCAATCAATCAATCAATCAATCAATAAATCAATAAATCTTACAATGTTGCTTCTTACTTGAAACTCTTAATGATTCCCTTTGTCTCTTAGGGGAGGAAAAGTCTTTAACATGCATGGCTTTGAACTCTATCTACATCTGCTGTTTTACTTTCTCAGCCCTCACACTAACCTCTATTATGCTGTGATTGAGCTTACTATATGTCACAGTTTAGAATCCATGCACTATACAGTGAGTATTCAGGGCATGTATAGAATACCACTGTTGTGTCTAAGGCAAAGGGTGTTTTAAAAATGCCAACTCATTAGGATCATTGAGGAAAGAGTTTATATGCTTTTAATATGGGAACAGTGTTTATTTCTTACATCTGTCCACTCAAGGCTTCACACCCAAGACCAGAGAGAATTTGTAAGATCTATTGAAGGGTTGACAGCACTGAAGTTCACTCATTTATTCAACAAGTGCTGATTGTTTTCTATATATCAGGTATTGTTATAAATGCTTGGAATAAAGCTATAAATGAGTTCAATTCCCCAATGCATAAGAAGGGGGAGCTATATAGTGAACAAATAAAAGTAAAACATATTTTCAGGAAATTAGAACTGCTATGAAAAAAATAAGGTAAGATTAAAAGCAGAGTTATTTTTAAATAAAGTAGACTATAAAGGATTCTCTAGAGAATTGATACATGAACAAAAAGTCATGAGCCTACATAAAAGCCTTCAACAAATATATTGAAAGGAATCTCTATTTCTATATCCCCTCCCATTTTAATCTTTTTATACAACTCTTAGAGATAACCCGAAGATAGTTCATAAGCTTTCCATTTCCCTTCTTTGAACCTTTGTGATCAATACTTTTCAAAAACATAAGATAAGAAGACTTCTCCTAGATGAACACTTTTCTATTTATTACTCATTTCTGGAGAACTGTCTTGAATACATTTTAATTAACTAAGCTCTGACATTAAGGAAATAATCAAAAAGAATTCCAAACAGCTTTTACTCTGTATCAGTCAAGGATCATTGTGGGGAATAGAATATTTCTTACATTTATCACTAGCATTGATAAACAACTACATTTGCTCTGCAAATATCTGTCAATCAGCATCATCCTTGATATCTTTTGACTTATCTATGTTAAAAATTTCAGATAAAAAAGAAAAAAATATACTGCAATATTTGAAATATCATGAGATATTACAAATAACATCTATTTACATGGTCTACAAGTCTATTGAACCAACATTTTAGAAGAGTCACAGAAAAAATAAGGATTTGAAAATGCAGTAAATGTGAATCACAGATGCAAGCAGAAAATTAACATTTATATTAGTCTCTGTGTGTCTTCCAAAAAATATTTGTAAGACTTGTCCGATTTTAATTATTTTCCTTAGTACTTTGTGACTCTCCACGTGGGTACCAAGACATTCTATTCAGTTTATCTTTCACAAAACATAAAGGGATTCTAGGTATTAAATAATTCCCATTAAGCCTGTAGCTCACAGCTCTATTACCAGAAGTTTTGCCAAAAACAGATATGGCCATTTTTGACAGCAGAAATCACTTTTATGGGGTTTTCTCTACCAGCCCAAACTCTCAGCACTCAGAAGTTTCTGTGACACAGATCAGGCATGCCAAAGAATATTTTACTATTGAATGCACCCACCCTGTTCGAGCAGAATTGGTGCTAAGCAAAGTTGAAACATAGGAGAGGTTCTGCCTCTTAATTTCATTCACTGGCCTTTTGGCTGCCCACCCTTTGAAGAACCACTATCTTTCATTAGGAGGCTTTCTCAGCCCCCCTTTATGGGAGAGTGCTGCCCTTTGATTAACAGTGTTACATACATCATAACGGCCTGGACAGATAATTAAAATAAGTTTACTAAACTAATATTCAGTTTAGTAAACTATTAAGCTTGCTAAAGTATTAAGTTTACTAAACCAAAGAATGGGTTTCAGTGGTTGAATTTGTAAGCAAGCTAGGAGGGATGGGAGGTCCTATGACTAAGTGATAGGTGAGATACTTTTGGAAGTATCACTTGTGCCATTTCACAAGTTAGACTGTAGCTACAAGTGCCCAAGTAACTATTTTCAAAATAATTACAGTTAAAAATAAGTATTTCCATCTAACAAAAATGTAAAAACTAACAAGCAAAAAAACCCCACATCCAGCTAAATCTTCAAATAATATTTGCCTAATAAATGAACATGTATGCAATGATATATAAAAACATTTTAACTGTAGTACAAAGAGATCAGTTTAATATCAGTATATCAGAGACAACTTACAAATAAGAATGTTAAAACTTGAATATATCATTTTTTATATGTTCTCCTCCATAAAATATATTTTATCAAAGAGATTGCCAAAGGAACATACTGTTTTCATGTATGTCCATAACTTGGTGAAAGCACAAGGAAATTAAAACCTAGTTCTGTGAAAATAGAAGGAAAAATGTTACAAAAAAGTAGATAGAACTCAGTGTCTCTAATAGAGTTACCATTAAACCTCTGGAGAGACAGTCTTGAAATAGCATTAAACTGATAGAACTAAGTTATTTGCTGGTTTCCTGCTTTCAAACATGAAACAGGCAAACCTTATTGTAGGCTTCAGTAGTCATAATAAAAGAACTAACACAATTCACGATTCATAGGTAGAACATTCTGAAAACCATAGGAAATGGGTGAAAGTGATTGATGAGCATGGTGATTCATTTTCTGCCATAGAAGGATTAAAAATAAGAAAAAAGTGACAAACACTTTTGCATATTTCTTAACGTATCATGAATTATATATCAAAATATGTACTTAATGAAGCAGATAAATGTATTAATAAACTTGACATGAGTAGCATGCATTTATTCTGCATCTACTATGGTACCATGAATCAGGTATATCTCTGCCATAATGGAACTATTTGAAAAATTGTACTAAGTATATCAAAAATCCACTCTCATAAAAATATATATTAGATTTTCTTTCAAAGTTTTCTTGAACTATTTTAAGAAAAATATCTAAGTGATAGCTGCATATATAGGTATCTAATATCAAAACAAATTTTGAGTAGTGATTATAATCTTTGGAAAAATGTATAGTTTCCATGGGACTATAAATAATTTGTTTCTGTTCTCAAAGAGCTCACCAACAAAATAGCAATAGATTATTAGTCTATTGATCACTCATGTTCCTCATCTTTTTTGTGGATATTGTATATTACTTATGTTTGCGATTGAGTGAGCTATTTATTATTTTGAGAGAAGAATTCACTGGGTCATGAAGATGGATTGACACTGAAAATAAAATGATGATCTTCCCATAGTGAAAATATAATTTATATACATAACAAAAAATCAGGAAATCTAATCCTTGTAAAGTATTTGTCTATTGAACGAATGTTATTTATTTAAATTTAACACATGAATTCAAATGAAGAAATAATACTCTTCATAAAATAGGACATTGTGCCAACTAACAAGATAAAATTATTGATATGAGTTAAGCAAATTGAGAAGACTCCCAGAGCTAAAGTCTGGAAGATAAGTGATCAGAAGAAATAAATGGAGCAGAATGTGGGAGCTGATGCTCAATATGGCAAAACCTATGATAAGGTGGAAGGAGGTGGTTGGGCAGTGGATGGGGGTGATAGGGGTATACTGATGTGATTGGGGTTGACGGTGCAGGACAGTGAGGGGGTAGTGCGGGAGGTTGGGTTGGGCTATCCATGGAAATGGGGACAGGGCTGAATGAAGGAACAAGTGAACTCTAGGGATTTGTAGGTCTATGGTTAAACTACAATGGTGGGAATGTGCTTTTGGCAAATATTACTGGTGCAGGGCGTCAGGGGTGGGGGGAAGCACTAAGGCACGCTTCTGTGGAACTATGAAACTTTTCATCTGTTCATAGTGTATTATCTCAGTGAGTAGAGACCCACACAATAAACAAGAAAATATCAAACTCCCCTCCTGGGGAGTCCTGCCATGTTTTCAATTAGAGGGACAAGAATATCTTGAGGACATAGGCAGTGCCTAATAAGAGAAGAGACCAATATGACAAGCCCTTAATATTAATGCTTGTAACTATGAACCTTTTTCTTAAAAAATTGAAACTCAGTGGTTGCTATAGGTTCCAAGGAGATATAGAAGGAAGAATAGTATAGATGAAATATACGGCATTTTTAGGGTATTGTAATAATTCTGCATGATCTTGCCATAATGGATACAGGCCATTTTAAATTTTGTCAAAACTTATAAAAGTGTACAGTGCAAGTGTAAACCATTGACCATGGTTAGTAGTAATGATTCACGATCAGTTCATCAATTGTAGCAAAGGTACAAACTCTTGTAAGATGTTATTAATAGAGGAAAATGTGAAAGTGGAAGAGGTGGGGTACACAGAATCCCCTATATTTTCTACATCAAAGTTAATTTATCTTTCAGTGACAAAAGATGCAACGACTTTAAAATATAAAAATTATTGTATATTTTTATGTTTGCATTTTATTTGTTGTTTTATTATTTTATTATTTTTCTTTTTTTTGTATTTGTTTTTGGAGAGGTATTAGATCACAGAAGGGTCACATTGTGGCAGGGGACAATCACTAATATGGGGTGCTGCTGACTGGAGGATGTGTGGGGAAGGGTGCACCTGGGGCATGCCTCTATGGAATATGAATGTGTTCAAGTGGTCATGCGGTGTTGTCTCAGTAGGTAGAGACCAGCACAATAACACAAAGAATACTGAATTCCCATCCTGGGAAGACCTGCTACATTCTCTAATAGAACAGCAAGTACTTGGGCAGTGCCAAGTGAAGGAGGGCAGACCATTACACTAGGCCCTTGACATTGATGATTGTACTTATGAACCTTGTTCTTGTGAAATTGAAGCTTAGCCTAATAATATACGTTGTCTAAGAGTCACCCTCTGAAAGCCTCCTTGTTGCTCTAATGTGGCCTCTCTCTAAGAAAAATCAGCATCCTTTTCCCCGGCTTGGAACATCATTTCTGGAGATGAGCCTCCCTGACACCGAGGGATTATTGCCAAGTACAAACTAGCAATGCATTTTGAAAAAGACCTTGACCAAAAGAAGGAAATATTAAATGCAAATAAATTTTTATGGCCAAGAGATTTCAAAGTGATTTGGGAGATCATTCCAGAAGTTACACTTATACAGGTCTCAGGAGGATCTCACTGACTACACAGTAAATAGTGCCTCAAGCAGGGGTGCCCCTGAGGGATTCAGGCACTATTGACACTATAGGCAGGACAGAAAATCTCAGGAATTTGGCACCCTGTCATTGGGCCTTACCTGGGCATATACGTTCCCCAATGTAACAGAGTTAGACTCATTTATAATTTCCTTACACATGACTCTTCTGCCTCTATACTCATTAAATACATGTGCCAGAGTCTTAAATCTTTGGTCTGTTCATATGATGGTTGAGCTCTGAATCTAAGCAGAGTTGCAACACTTACTCTCCAGTTCATTGTACTTACCCAGGATGTAACAAAAGGATGATGATGGACAATGCCCATCTAAAAAAACAGAGTGTCAGCAACTACAAGAAAGGAAGTTCCATCCATCTGCCCCATGGGATCTAAGCCCCTTCTCAATCAGAAACAGAGTGGGCACCATTCCCAAATCTTCAAGACTGATGAATAAACAAACATAAGGGTGGAACGCAACCATGGACTAAAGCAGACCTATTATTATCTAGCAATGGAAGAACTTGTAACATTGATATAAAAGCAGTGGTCACCAGAGGTTCTGAGGGGAGGGAGAGGGAAGAATAAGTGTAACATGAGAATTTTTAGAATTATAGCAATTTGATATGGTTTATGAATTCCAAAAATAGATATTGAATTATGTTTGTAAACTGGTCTGTACCTGGGCATGGTTAAATTATGATTAGGGATTTGATTGGGCCATGACAGTAGCATGTTGAGTCCCTGCCCCCTTGTTGGGCAAGAACTAACAGATAAAGCTACATACATGGCAGAGGAGTTAGTTGGAGTATTGATGTTGGAGTTTTGATGCTGGAGTCTTGAGCTGGAGCCCCACGAAGTAAGCACACAGGGGACATTGGTGGTGAGGAAAAGAGAAGGCCCTGGAAAGAGAAACAAGCAGTTCTCCTAATAGTCTACAGCTGGCCTTGTGGAGACAGGCAAAACCTAGAGAGCCTCTTAATCTATAGCTGATCTTGTGGAGAGAACAGAGGAGCTGAGCCCAGAGAGAAATGAAACCCCAGAAAGAGAGAAACCCAGGAAACCTGTACCCTGGCAGAGGTTGGCAGCCATCTTGCTCCAATACATGGCAAAAGACATTGGTGAGGGAAGTAACTTATGCTCTATGGCCTGGTAACTGTAAGCTTCTACCCCAAAAAAATACCCGTTATAAAAACCAACCAATTTCTGGTACTTTGCATCAGTACCCCTTTATCTGAGTAATACATGGACATTGGAATTATTTATTATTACAGTGCCATAATGGATACAGGCCATTATACCTTTTATCCAAACCTATAAAATTGTGTCCTGCAAAGTGTAAACTATATTGTAAACTATGGATGTTGGTTAGTAGCAATGCTTCAATATGTGTTCATCAGTTTTAACAGATGTACCACACTAATGAAAAATGTTCTTAATAGGGAAAAGTGAGGGAGGGGAAATGGGCAGTATATAGGAATTCCTTATATTTTGGATGTAACATTTATGTTGTCTAAAGCATCTCTAAAAATAAAATAAAATAAAATAAAGTTATATATTAATGTTTGCTGGCATCTTAACTGAAAGTTAAAAATCAGTTTATACAGTAGTATCTAATTTTTCTGTACATGCATCAAATAAAAATTAAGCGGGTTTTTAAAGATATCAGTAAAATATTTATGCAAATTTCATGAAAAATGTAGATTGTAGAAAAGCAATAAACCCAGACATGGTCCTCCAGACAATTTTAGGAGTTTCTAAATGGCAGAGAAAACAATAACAAGTATAAGTACAATAGAAGGAAGAACAAAACAACACGAAAGACAATGCTCACATCCCAAGCTATGAGGAGGTGAAGACTAATGTGGACGCCAGGGTCTAAGTTGATCACAATGATTATACAAATCTACAAATCAGATGCTTCACAATCTCAGGCTGATTTATCCTGGAACTTCACCATACCACCATGTCACCATGTCACCATGTAAGCCTCTGCAGGCTAAACTCAGTATGCTCACAGGTCAAGGCAGTGGGGACACTAACTGGACTATATAGAGGGTACAACTTTCCAAAGTGTATCAACCCGAGTGGGGCAGGAGGCCCTCACACTTTGGGGATAATCTACCAGCACATTCCTTGCAGAAGCATCATCTGCTCCAGCCCTACAAATATCTCGGGATCAGATATTCTTAAATTAAAAAGGGAAATAAAGGGAAAAATAAATGATCAGAAAATCTACCACCCCTAAACAGAGGGCATTAATCTCAATAAATAGGACAAAAAATAAGTAAGCAGAATTAATATAGCAAATGAATATGCAAGTTACAATTATAAACTGAGAGACTGAGAGAAAATCAGGAAAGATTCAATGGGGCATTTATACTTGAAGTTAGATTGAAGGAGCTGGTGGTCAACAGCCAGATTGGAGCATGTTATAGCTCTTGACACTCTTCAGAACCATAGAACTAATTACAGCAGCTCAAAGTACCACCAGCCATCAGCAGGGAGCTGTCAGTCCTCCAGGAATAGCCTTTACCTGATGACGGATTTACTTGAGGTAACATCTCCTGCTTGTGACAACCTGATTTCAATGACTGATCTATGTAGAGAACACATCTAAAGGCTGAAACCACTCATTAAATTCAACTCTTTAGAAAAATCATAGTTTTAGAGCTTTCAACAGAATCAGTGGAAGCTTCCTTGAGACAACATATTAAGCTACACTTCTCCCTCTGCCATTCCTGCTTCCTTCCCTCCCCCACAAGTGATAATCCCAAGAGCACTCTCTCTTAAATTTCTTGGACATTAATCTCTGTCTCATAGTCTACATCTGGGAGAGTACAGCATGCAAGATTTTCCAGAAAGAAGCGGCAGTAAGTGCAAAACACAGAGGCATAAAAACAACCTGTTATCTTTGATTTAGGTGTAATTTAGACAATTCTGCCATGTAAATAATATCTAGATGTCTGTCCTACACTTAGAACATCAAGAAAAGTTTAAGATCAGCTTTGGAGTAATGTGACTTTCCTGGAAAAGGAGATAATTTTTAACAATAAGTTTTAATATCAAATGTGAGAAAAGCAATATACAAGCACATTTATATAATCAGTTCTAAAGCTTTTAATTCTAATATTGATTGCTTATATAATTTTGTGTATAAGCATTATAAACATTTTATTATATTTTTAAATTTTATATTAACAGAATTTTAACTATAAAAACTTTATGTAAAAAAAGGAAATGGAGATAACATTGCAAGCTTGAGATTAATGATGCAACTGAAAATGTTGCAGGTTATTTGAAATTTTACTGCGTTGGCTGATAAAATTTTAGAGAGAGTTAAACAATGGAAATTTGTTTATGACTCTATTTAAATGTAACTACATTTTATTAATATGGCATATAGATGACAGAGAGAGGGTGAACTCATGAGTGGTACTGTTGAGAATGTGGGTGAATTCCTTACCCCATTAAGAATTGCTCAGGAACTGGGAAAATGTACTCAAAGGGTAAGCACTGCAGATGAGCATCTAGGAAGGACAAAATCATGGAAAACAAGACAAAATTTCTTCCATGATTGCTCAATTATTTTAATGAACCCAATCTAGAGAATTCAGTTCTCTATTGCTCAATAATCACTATATTTAATGCAAATTATTTAGCTTTAAAGCGTCAACAGTTATCAGCTCATTGAAAATCATTTGCTTAACATTTTAGGAGTTAATTATTCATAAAGCTTTGCTTTTGGCCAGCTAATGCAAATGACAAAGATTAAACTACACTACAAATTAATGCAGACAATTTAGTTGGCTTTGTATTATCTGAATCTAGGGGTATTATTTTTTTAATTAATAAAAGATAAGATGATCCTTATTGGAATGCATAGGGGTTGCTTGGTCCCCACAAATCTACTCAAGCAATCAATTTAGGACTCTTTTTTTTAAGTAACTCTGTCTTGGGAGTGAGCATAAAATATAGGATAAAGTCCCATTTTTTGTTATTGTTAAATACTCTGCTTTAGCTCAAGAGTAAACAAGCAGCTCCTTCTACATGTACCTATTTCATATTTGAGGATTCATTATATAAGTATGTCAAGCTGCTATGTTTTCTGGAGTCAAATGCTTTTCATTCATGATATTTCATTTATGAAACCATAGAGAGATCATGACTCATAGGTGTGTCGTGTGGTTTCATGATATTGCTTCATACTTACAGGCACAAAACAGGATGGCACTTACTTTCCCCTTGTAGGTAGGCATGGTGAAATGAATTAATTTGAACAACAAGATGCTGTGTAAAAATTTTAAGTCAATGGATATTTCAATATATTCTTTATCTTCTACCCCTATAGCCAGTAGCATGGAACAGGCACCCAGTGCTTCAGGATACTTAGTGCATAATTAGTTTTGAAAGAGATGTTTTATTGTATAGAATATTGCATAGGTGTATCCTCATAGAACCGTAGAAACTGGATTGACTATTGGGATGCTAAAGAGTATATAGTTAATTTTTCTCACGCGACAAATGTAAGAACTAAGGCATATGTAATTTTTGAATTGCCCAAATTCACGAGAAAATCCAGTTTTTCTGTTTTTAATGAAATTGTTTGTTCCCCCCACCCAGCCAACCTTAGAAACCTAGTTACATTGCTGTAACAGACACATCTTACTGGCTTAAAATAACAAAGATTTATTTCTGACACATGCTGTAACCCATGTTGTCATACACCACTGAAGTTTTCATTTTGTTGCTGTGTTGTTATTACAACATAACCTAACTCATCCTCTGTTAGGTCAGAAACAATAAAGAGTCGGATTTTACACTACTTGCAACCCAATAAGTGAAAGCAAGACATCTGGGTCAGAGTAGCAACAAAGGTAGTTGATCTTTCACAGAAAAAGCAGATGCCAGTGCAACATCTTGCAACGGTTTCCTAAGACCCATTCTTCATAGGATATGACCGTGAGGCGGCTCACATGTGCATGCACATGTGGTGGGGTGCATCAGAGGATGGCAACTCCTAATTTTAAAAGCCCTCATATTTTATGGGGTCACTGATAACCTGTCCAACTTCTCCCGATAGGGTTCAGTAGAGAGAGGATCGAGAGGAGAGGGAAGGAGAAAGATGGGTAGACTTTCTCTTTACTCTTCAATGTAAGCAAATCTTCTCCCAGGAGGGGAGTAGAGGTGTCTTTCTGTTTATTATCCTGGAACAAATCCAAGAGGGAAGGTGTTTCTAAACTTCCCTGGCTGGAGAGTCTCTCTATATAACTATTTCTCTAAATTGGCTCTAAATACCTTTCTTCAGAGATGGTGAACATTCAGAAACAAAAGGAATCCGGGGAAAATTGTCTCTCAGCATCCCCCCACTAGACAATTCACTTTTGCAGATAATTAGGCTGTCTGACTGCTATCATTAGACATTGTTGTCACACACTGTCAAACTGCAGCTATTGGTGCACCTACTAATGCTTAAAATATAAAAAGTCAACTATTGCCTTAATTTTCTACAGGTACAATGAATAACAACCTTAAATAGAGGACAAAACCATAGGCTTTTAAAAAATTATAAAAAGTATATATTCCAATAGGAGAATGATAAATAATTATGGCAAAACTTTCCATATACCATTATCCAGATATTAAAAAAACAAGGCTGCTCTATACAAGTTACAGCTCTTCAAAATATATTAGGTGGAAAATTATTCACAAAAGTAAATCAATGTATAACTCCATCTATGTCATAAATTACATGTATACTAAAATAAATTATGCACTACCTTTTATGAAATGTTTTAGAAATCGAGGAGGTTGGTTGGTCCTAATAATTGAGAGTTACTACCAGTATTTAGTGGGTTGGGATACAAGATAACCTATGGAGCTGAGCAGTCCTATCCAACAAAGAACGTTCTTGAACACTGCACAATTTGCTGAATGCCTTACTATATACTAATGTAGGTGAAAAATCTATTTATGAGTATCATGTTGGAATTTGCTTCCTTAAAAATATAAACACAATGTGTTTTATGTGTATGTTGTTTTCATTTGGTAATATATTTAAGGAATACAACCATCATGTAGGTCAAGAGAAAACTATGTTTTATTCAAACTTTATCCAAACTTGTCAACAGTTGAGTCTGCTGTGCTAATGCTGATTCACCATGGTATATGTTCACTTTTTCATGGCTCCTTCCTCCCTGTACCTGAACATTTATATGTTAAAATGCATATGACATATTATGCTCTTATTTCTCCTTATGTTTCAGTGGCAGAATTATATTGATTTTATTAATAAATGTAGAAGCAGTTCGTATAGGCTCTAAAATGAATTTTGGCTGGTTAAAGGGAGCAGTAAAAATATTTATTGTTAAATATTTTTTTGGGGTCCGGTAAATTTGAGACCCATCGCTCTCTACAATTCTTTATTGCTTGGATGTCTAAAATAAACATACATTCACATAGTAATTTTTAACTTTTTATTAAGTGTGAGTGATGAAGCCATATAGACATTAATTTGACCCTTGACATGGACACTTACTAGGTGACCATAGAAAATTTGCTTCTCCTTTATTTTGCTTTGATATCAGTTTACTTATTCTAAAAATATGAAATAACCCCACACTTGGACTGCTGTATTAAACAAAACATTATTCTTAAATCACAATTTACAAATGGTTATCATGAAATACATAATATGCACATTCATATTTCATAAAATATTTCATCACATCTTAATATCCAGGTTCAGTTGTCTGAAATGTATACAATACCATAGGAAATTAGCTCATTGCACATAGAAGCTCTAAAGAGCATTTGGTGTATAACTGAATTTATACAAAGAATCTTAACTTAAAACAGAACGTAGAGCCTGATAGAACCTTGCTCATTGTTTTCCCATGGGTTTCATATGCTGATTATTAATAGATTGGGGTGTGTGATGGCTTCTAGGAACAGTTCTGAAATATACAGTATTCAAGCCAAAGTTCATTGACCTGATTGTTTCTAAACTTTAAAGTCTGGGATAATGCTTTCATATTGATTCGATAGTCAGAGATGATGTTGTCTTTTGATAAGGACATTCCTCATTAAATAGCAGTGTAGGTGCAGCCCAGGAGTGCTCAACAAGACTCATTGAGAGCACAGCCTGCAGATCGAAAAGCAATTAGCATGTTGGATTGTGATAATTACCCACAGTATGGGAGACTTTTCCAAGATGGAACTTCCACTGAGTCTAATAATAGATTTCTTTAAATGGTGCTATATTTTCATACAGACATCAGATCTCACCTCAACCTTTCACTGATATCAGATGGGAAAATATATATCCTTCACACATTGTTTCCCTTCCTGAATTAGAGCACACTGCTGTTCTGACAACGTGTAAAGTCACCCAAAAGTTACCTTGAATCTTGATTTTATTGGCCAGAGGAAACAACATCTCATTTATTTTAGTTGTATCTTTGCCTTACAATGCAATAATTGCCAAGACACTGAAATTTAAATTAGCTCTGACTAAAACTGACCGAAGAGGCAGATGGAGCAGTTATATGTTTGGCATAAGTTGCCCCTCATTATAAAAGGTAAAGGTGACTCTAATGTCTATTTACATGGGAGAAAATAATTGTGGGATACAGCAGAAGCCATATAGAAATTTATTTCACTCAAAAACAATCAATTCTTTCTGAATAATAAACTTAAAATATTGGTCTTCTTTTGCATGTATCATTAACTGGAAACGTTTATAGGATAACAAATATATTTTGTTTTAACATTCATGTCTATTTCATGAATAATTTTTAAAATAATTTGATTATTCTATTGCTTATTAAAAATAGCATCTTAGGAGATAGATGCAGGGTATTAGTATAAATAAACAATTTAGACCAGAAGGACTGCTCTCCTTGAGGGAAATATTAGACTCACAACACATTTTATGGATCATTTCCATATGGCTCCGTATTTATTTATTTATTTATTTTTCTTCCTTCTACTCTAGTTCAGATCTCTGAGGACATTTATAAATGGCACTTGCTAATTAAATTTTCAACCTACTTGATAGCTAATATTGGGGCAATCACCTACATTTTTATTCTCTGTTGATTCAAATTTTGGTTGCATACATGCACAAAAAAGATTATTTTGTCATTTGGGTAAGTCTTCAAAGATTATAAGGAGGGAAAAACAAATGCATTGATACATCAAAATTGAATAAACCAATGACATATAAAAGGGATCAAAAGATGCCATTTAGCAAACCTGAATTCAAAATTTTAACTGATTTCTATTAAAAAATAAACTTTATTGCTGAATATGAATCAATTTTTAGCTTATTTGTTTAAAAATGCACCATTGTTATAACAGGATCCCACCAATGTGTTTACTGGTCATGTAGTATAGTATTTTTTTAACCATATAATTATTAAAAGTTGCTTATTTTTAATATCTTCTACCCACTGCATTTTAAGAACCTTAAATGCTTTATGTAAATTACTTCTCTTCATCCGATTCACCATCCCCATTCACTGGTGAAGAAATAATGGCTTAGAGAGTTTAGATAGTTTTCCGACAGGCACAGGGTGGTAAGGTACAGTCAGACCTTGACCCCAGGAAGACCCTGTACCTGTAATCACTCTACCAGATTGATATAGAAAAGATTTCATTTACTTAATCCCTAGCATGAGTACAATGGACGGTAAAGGAGACCAGAGAGTGAGGAAGGTAGATCGAGGATCCAGTGGTGTCATTTATTCACACATGGAAGCAGACACCTTCTATGGTGAGGACACATTTGAATCGATATATTCTAAGTCATCCTCATCCTGTTAAGATGACAAAAATCATCAATTTTTCACAGGTCTCTGAAAACACATTAGAATGTGGAGGAAGAAAGAAGTCCTAAATCAAGAAAGAAAGAACTGTATTTTGCGGTATATTTATAGCTCTCTGAGGATTATTCATAGTCTGCCTTCTAATGTATTTACATGTTTCATCATAACTTTTTAGAATACCAGTTCCTTGAAGGTCTGTTCAATTAATTTCAGAAGTGTTGTAGCATATGAATCTAGCAATGTATTTTTCTATAGGACATATTTAATGAATCTCTATAGGATAAAAGTGAATATAATTGCTAAATATAAAATAATGGTTAAGAGCACAAGTTTTGAAGCCAGACCCATTGGCTTTAAATGCCAGCTCTTTGATTTTGGGCACAGTAATTAGCCTAAGTCATAGTCATCTCATCTCTAACCTCGAGATCATCATGTTGAGATTTAGAAGAGTTAACTTGTGCAATGCTTTGCACAAATAATTGCACATTTAAGCAGTTATAAGGTACTATATGGTTAAGTAGAATTTGAGAATAGCATATCTACATTGTGATTATAAAGCCAAAAGTGCTTTGAAAATGATTAATGAAAATTATTATTTTTTAGATATATTAATATATTTTCATCTGCATTTTCATAAATCTGATCATCTCCCTAGTGATTGGGGGCAGGAGATGAGGATTGTTTTAATATGAATTAAAATAAAAATAAAATGTCATTTTTGTTTTTTTGCAGAATTTAGAAACCAGGATTTTTTAGGGATGAAATAATTTTCTAGTTTCCTTTAAAACATATTTTACACATCCAAATCCAAGTTTCATGACTTAGATCATAACATTTTTATTATATTAAACATTTTTCTTATTTTGTGTTCCAAAGGTACTAGAAAACCCCTCAATCTTGGCTGAAGACTTTTGGGAAGAAAATCTTAGGCAGATGTAGGGGAGACCAGAAGAAAAAGTATTGTTTTATTATAGTGTTACAAAATGTGAATAGAGATGGAAAATGCTCATTTTCCTCAAATTCTGTTAGGAGTAATAGGAGAAGATAACATCCAACTCCCAGTATGTTCCAGTAACAACCTGGGGAGGTAGGAAGGAATTAGCACTTCTCAGTCATTCTCAGCATGTATGTAGTCCCTTTATACTTTGCAGGGAGATGTGGGAAGTAGCTCATACTTCTGGAAAGTAAGCTGACATGAGGGTTTTCAAAGATGAGAGAAATGGAGAGCAGTACTCATAGTTCTTTAGCAAAAGGATGTTTGACCCTTCTTGAGGATAAGTGGATTGTTACTGCTGGGTATCTGGTGGATCCAAAGGAAGAGGGGAGCCACTGGACCTTGTTCAAACCAAATGAGAACAATATTTGCATTTCAGAAGCTCATGCCTTCCAGACATAAGACCTCACCAACTGCTTCATGACCATGAACCAGTGCACATCAAATAACCAGATATGGTCATGGCCAACATTGCTGTCTCATGCATTTATCTTCATAGTAGTCATAGCAGTAGGAATAAAACAGTCAGTGAGTGACCAATGCCTAAGCCCTACTCTCCTGGAATGGGGTTAAATAAATTATATTCAATACAGTGGCCCTCCATATTTTATATTTCCTTATTTGGCTAAACCCTTTACTGAGTAATACATGCTTTTTATAGATGCGTTAACAGTTATAATCAGTTAATGTCAAGTCCTGCTGGCCTGGGAACCCTTTTGCTCTTGAGGTGTTTTCTTAGCTAGTCTTTGCTCCATAGGGGTTTTATATAAAAGTATGTCTCAGAGATGATTTTCTACAGTTACTTTCAAGTCAGCATTTCATAGTTTAGATTTTACACCCACGTTATTTTTAAGAGATATTACAAAATAATCATTGCAATTTTATTCATTTTTTATACATTGAAAATTTAAAAATAATTCCAAGTTTTGACACTAATGAAATGGTAGTTTTGTAAAATGTGTCATTTGACACAAAGGGTTAAACTAGTAAACCAAATGATGGATAGAGTTTTACGCTTGATGGGATAAATTGTGTTGGGTTTTGTTTTGCTGGTTTTATTAAAAAAACAATGAGCAAATTTAATAAAACAGAGGTATTAGATAAGAGTTCACAAAAAAATTGTGTTTTTTTCTGCTGCACAGAGTTAGTACAGTGTTAAATAAAAAGATCAGCCCACACTTAAAATTCTCAAGATTTCAATAATAAGAATTCAGATATTCTACCTCTTGACTCTGGGTTTGAATTACTATATGACAAAACAGCTGCAGCTGAAGACACATTTAAAAGGAAGAAAAATATTTCTTCTCTATTGTCATTCATTGCTAAAAGTATGAAACTAAAAGAAACACAGAGAAACGTTCATTTTAAAGTTAAGGTATAAAAAGAATATATTTCTTAGTTTAACTGAAATATATTTCTACGGGTTATTACACAGATTTGTTAAAAAAGGAGATTTTGTGAAGTAGTTGCCAGCCACTTTCCCTAAATTATGTTAACTATCATCCATCTACACCGCTTTTCAATATGTGACTCTTGCCTTCTATCACATTTGTCTGTGTATACTCTCTGTGACTGGCCTGCACACATATGGTGCTAAGTGGTTCTCAAGACCAACCATGTCAAGTCAACATGGGGAGAACCACCGTCATTGGGGAAGTGCTATAGTTATGGTGGAATATCAAGCTCAGTAGTAAGAACAGTGAGATGGCACTATAGAATTTTGACAATGTCGTTACCAAAATAATTTTCAGAGAAGTTGGTACTGAAACGGTGAGGTTTAGATATAATAAATGTGGTGTCCTCATGAGAAGACAGCTCCCCAAAACATGCATCTATAAACATCATTGAAATTTGAAATAATTGCACAATAAGCCTTGGCTATTCTGAAATAGTGTGGTTTAAATTGTGTTGGAGAGTCATGTTTTCTACAGAGCTTAGAGATTATCTTTGGCATCAAAATATTATATACATATACAATACCTATAGGAAAAAACATTTGTACAAATACATTACTGGATTAGGCAGCAAAATAAAAAGACATCCTTAAGGACCAAGGAGCTTTAAAGCACCCATTGCTATATGTTTAATAGTTTCTTAGGGCTCTGATGTTTGAACACTTGGTATTTTTAATTTGCTATTGTTTCTATCAGGTATTAACCTCTTCTCTTATGCTATCAAATTGAAGACTCTTGATTTTGCCTGGGTTAAGTGTGCCTGTTCCTACCAATATAATCTATCCTACATGCCCTTCAATATTTGGGCACAATGAAGCCCTGTTAATAGAATAAAATGTAAAACATCAGTATGTTTCTGAATGGCTAGAATGTGTAAGTTGTAATAATAAAACACTGGGATCTCCCTTCTGACTCTTCTTGGTTCTATTTG
Source organism: Dasypus novemcinctus (assembly GCF_030445035.2). Classification (NCBI taxonomy): domain Eukaryota; kingdom Metazoa; phylum Chordata; class Mammalia; order Cingulata; family Dasypodidae; genus Dasypus; species Dasypus novemcinctus. The sequence continues at coordinate 22,147,997 of NC_080674.1, forward strand.
CTTCACTATTTCTCCAGCACAGCCTTGATGGTAGATTAAATATAATTGTAATAGTTTTATAGCTCTAGAGAGGTCAGTCATAATCCTTTAATGTGCCAAACCTATTTTTCTTTCACATGGATTCTTAGCCAACAAAACATGGAAGCCAATATACTCATACTGTTATTGAAATGTAAGATAATAGGGTGAACGAAATCCAGAATGCCATTTAGTTAAAACTAATTCAATTTTTTGGTCCATAGAGGTTTCTATAATTTTAAAAGCAAGTATATTAAAAATTTGCATATTTTAACCTATATACAAATTTAAACTGGATGCATAGAAACCTTTACATGAAAAATATGGTTCTTCCAGGAACCAAAATAAAATTTTTAAAATGTCAAAAATTCTGATACCTTTCCACAGCTTTAGCAACCTTTTCTCTTGTATAATTCTGTATACCCTACATTTGTGCTCCTCTTTCTTTCTCTCTCAAATTCTCTCTCTCTGTCTCACTGTCTCTCTTTGTATTACTGGCTCCCTTGTGTGTATCTCTCGCTCTCATCTTTCAGACACATGAGTAGACAAATGACTCCTGATGTCACGCTGTCTGTGCCCTCCTGTCGAAGACCATTGGAAGTACACGTATAGCTGAACAAGTTGGGTTTATTACAGGCTGCAGTGAGGGAGAAATCACACCACTGGGGAGCTGTGAGTCATCTTAGTAAAGGGTATTTGAAAGGCTTTATTACAGGATTTGGGCTTGTCTTAGTTTAATTGGGGGAGAGTTTAAGGAAGTGGGGCTTTTTGTGCATCAGGAATAGGAATAATTATATGAATGCATATCTTAAATCTTATTAGATGGAGGGGAAACTGGACTTAGGCTAAAGCATTAATCAATACAGAGGCAGTACTAACTTATATGAGCCAAGATAGGAGAGGGTTTGATATTTTGTGACTTGCACAATGATCTTTTTTTTTTTTTTCCTTCTGTGTTCAGACATGATAATGAAGTGGTTTTGTTTATTTCATGATGCGTTTTGGTCACAGAATGTCCTTAACCAATTTTGATATTCTATGAAATATCTATTTGTGAAACCATTGATATTCAGTGAGATTATAGCCAGAACTGATTATGGGGGACAACTTCTGGCCATCAGGGGATGCTTTTCTTTCTCATAAACAGTTACAATCAATTCAAGGACATATCATTTCTTAATTTTTACACCTCAATTTTTCCCTCTGATATGACTGAGCTACTAATAGTTGCTATCTCTGTAAGTTTGTTTTGAGGATTAAATGAATTAATAAATATAATGTAATTAACCCATCCATGAGGATACAAAAGTATAACTAGATACTAACAACTACTGCATAACAATTGGATACTTTACTATGACAATTGTAAATGTTTCTCACAATTTCAGTGTATCTGTCGAATGGATGAAAGGAATGACTGAAGAAATAATATAAGTTGCTGTCATAGGACTCATGTATATGACAGGACTGTGGAAACACACTTAGATATTTCATTTATATTAAGGAAAATCTAAAATTCTTCAAATGTGGTTTTTCAAATTCATGACATGTTTTAGATTATGGGGTTGTTTGCAATGAAAAATAGTTTCAAATAAGAACTGAAATAAATATTTACTTATTCTTGAATTTCATTTAGGAAAATGCATGTCATGACAATTTCGTTTGGGGAACCAGACAATAAAATACGTTATGAAGCAGTAATTGAGTTTAATTAAGCTGTATTTGTCAAAGACATTATACAAAAGGATAATATAATATCTTGTGTTTATAAATTTACCTCTTGCCAGAGAAACTGTTTCAGAAAATTTAGGTGTTTTGTCCCTTTTATATAAAAATGATCCTTCTTTTTGTCTTTCATATTAAATTTCTAGACAGCTAAATATGTGATCTTCTCTCACCTGTTTAAATATACATGTTATTTTTGTCTTTGTATAATGAAGCCATTGAAACTACTATTTAGAAATATATTATTTGATAGACCATTGAAAATATGCATAAGAATTCGTTAATATACATACAAATACTCAATAGTGCATAAGTATTCCAGTTAAACCCATATTTTTTTCTCTGCATATTTTAATTCTGGTAAAGCCAACATCAATTGATATCTGACTAATATATGGAAGACATACATTAATCTAGGTCTAAAATTGCATATGAATGGCACTGTTGTTCTAAATTATTTAAAAAATAAGTTGCTATAAGAAATGTTAGAGTTATTTTCTCCAAATGCTTTATTATATTATATTTAAATCTGAGGTACAAAGACATTGAGAGATGTAATAAATATGTTCACTTAGTTATAGCAGAATTGGAAGTAAGATTTCTGAACTCTAAATGGCACAACACCTATACAATAAAGAGTACTTGCACATTTGCTATTGATAAAAGAATAATTCCACCATTAATAATGAATTCTCGTTTGAACTGAGATTATTGTCATGAATTTCATATAGGCTTATTTTTTCTGGCTTTTGATCTTGCCTAATGAGCTGGGACTCAGTGGCTTTGAGGAAGTAATTCTCCTCAGTATTTCTTAGATAAATCTCATAGCATTTCTGAGAAATACTCAAGTATTTCTTAAAGATTCACACTTATGTCTGGTGAGTTTCCCTATGCTTTCTACCAACATTTTTACTTTACCTGTTCTAGCTTTTTTCTGCTGGACACCTCTGCACCTTCCATGTATTCCATCATTTGCTGAACCTCACAACCAAATTTTTCTGAATACCATTCCCTCTCCAGTTTCTATTTTTCCCCTTAGTACATCACATTTTTCTTCAGGGACCTGGAGCCATAGCAATACCAAGAGAGTGAAGAATTGTTTAAAATATATTCTATTTCTCTCTTAAATTAACATTGTCCAGATTAGCTGTTGGGATTTCAAACAATATATTCTACTCAAAATGTCTCTCTATTCATGTAATAAGGTAATTGGTATTGGAAAAATTTATTAGGAGGGCTTTTACTTGAAGAAAATCTTGAGATTTTCAGCAACATTGAATTTTCAAATCCCCCTGGATGAATTCATAGTTCTTCTTAGAACTGGTGTAATTATTATGAATGAGACAATTATAATACAAGGCAAGCCCCTCCATCATTAATACACATTTAACATCTTTCTATTCAATTTAGATCAGCTATAAAACAAACCAAAATCTTAAAATGGGAGGCAATGTTAAATGCTGCTACAAACTATCAGATGATTACTACGACCACTATTCAATTCACATTACCTCCATACCTCCAATGCTCCTCATGGTGGCAATAAATCCTGGACACACAGTATCCTGATTACTTTCACATTATACTTTCCACAGGAGGATATTATATGACACCGAATTTTATGGATATAGGGCTTTTTGGTTTGAGTTTGGGATAGTATTTCTCCCTGTATTTCCCTAGATTTTTTTTAAAGTTACATATCTACTTTCTAATTTTTCCTTAATCATAACATATATTCATTCATATTGTTTCTCTAATTTCTGCTTTGTTTGAAATTTACACATATCAAATTCATTAATATTTAGTGAATCAATGATGTCACTTTTAACTATCATTCTTCATTTTCATTTTGAAAAAGGATATTAGGTAAATCAAATAAATCTTTAATTAGAATCAGTCATTCTGACTAAGTGAGAAAGTTAGAGGGAATATACTATACAATAATCTCTACCTTACAGTTATTCCAAATCAAGATTTAAGTCCTTGGGCACTTCAGAAAATGGGAAGTGGAAAGTCAGTAAATCAATTTCACAAAAGCTTTCTATTCCATCTAGTACTTTTGGCTTCTATCCCAACATTTTCTATTTCAATAACCTGGAACTTTTTGTTCTAATTCCTAGGACTTCATCATTCTTTCTTTTTGTTTTCCCAGTGAATTTTCCTTCTTTTTCTAGGATTTGAGTCATGCCTTTACCTCATTTAGCAGTCATTTGATGGATAATAACAGCCTTGGAGGAAATTAATTTTTACAAACTTCAAACTTGTTTGGAAACTAGGGTGTTCAGATTTCTTCTAAGAGTCTGGGCTACTCTTCCTGTAATCTATTACTTAAACTTGATTTTAAAAAGTCCATGCCTAGTCTTCCTCATTGTTTGTATACCACAAGATATGCTTGTTTGTATTTTTATAGTTGTTTTAGTTTGCTAGATTATTTAAAGGAATATAATATTACATGGGTTGGGTTTTAACAATTGGAATTTGTTAACTTTCAAGCTTACAGTTTTGAGGCAGTGAAAATGTCCAAAATACAGCATCATAAAGATTATGTTTTCTCCCTGAAGACTGGCTACCAGCAATCCTGGACTCCTCTGTCACAAGGCAAAGCATACGGCAGAGTCTTCTAGTCTCTCCTTTCCTTTCCATGTTTCATTGCTTTCAGCTTCTTGCTTCTGCATTCTCTTTCTGTATTCATCCCACTTATAAAGGGTTCCATTAAGAAGATTAAACTTACTCTGGACCATGCTTTAACTGAAGTAACCTCATGAAAACCTACTATAGGTTTACACTCACAAGTTTGGATTACCTTTAAGTACATGATTTTCTAAGGTACGTACAGCATCAACCCACTACACTCCACCCTCTGGACTACAAAAAGACACGTTCTGTCCATATGGAAAATACATTCATTCCATCACAATATTCCAAAAGCCTTAAATCATATCAGTAATTACACTAAGTACAAAGTCTCAATAAAATTCAGTTGAAGGTGTGTTCTCTTGTGAATCACAATTATGCTTCAGCTGTTGAACTGTAAAACCTAGAGAACAAGTTGTCTGCTTCCAATATAATCAATGGAGGGACAGACGTAAGGTAAATATTCCCATTCCCATAGGAAGAAATTGGGAGAAAAACTGGGGTCATAGATCCCAAACAATTCTGGATCTCTGCAGGGCATACTTCATTACATTTCATCATCTGAGAGTCATCTACGGAAATATAATTTGTCCTCTGGACCTGATGGGGTGGCAGTCCCACACTTGCACAGTGGCTATGATATCCCCAAACCCTGGTGTGAAGGTGACACCATATTCAGGCATTGGGATGACAGCCAGACTCTAGTCTCCATCCTTTGCAAGCATCACGTTGGCTGCCAAAATTCCCATAATTCCTCAGACATCTAAGAAAACTGGGTTGGTAATATTTTTTTCTGAATAACAGGGTAGAAGACTGGCCCTCTCAAAGTACCAAGGCACTCACTCTTTCCACACACATGGGTGGGTTCACTGTCTTGGTCAGAGAAGATGTCCTTAGTGCAGAGTTCAGCTTCCATGGTCCTGCCCTCAAAGTGATTTTTCCTTCAATCTGTCCTTTTTAGTACAGGATGGCAGCATTTCCTTTCATAGAGATCTCAAACAATTTGTCAGTATAGCATGTAGTAAAAAGGGGTCTAAACCATCAGGTAAGAGAATTTTCTATAAATCCTTTATGGATAACTGCATTTCAAATTCCGATGTGTGCTAAAATGGATGACTAGATCTATGCCAAGTTGAACCCTTACATGGAGGACTATTCCCTGGGGACTTGTTTTCTAGAATCTTAGAATTTTCCAAACCATCTATTTCTGGTTCCTTTGTGCCCAAAAGTTGAGTTCTCAGCTTATCCCTTTCCTCTTGCATTTCACTATAAGTTACAAAGAAAAACAGGCTGCACTTTCTACAATTATTTGGGAAATATCCTGAGCTAAATATCCAAGTTTGTCACTTTCAAATCTTTCTTCCAGTTTGCAATGACACATTCATCAAATCTGTCTAAGGACTCATTGGAAGTACCTTTAGCATTCATATTTCTATCAACAGTCACTTTAAAGTTATCTAGAACTTTTTCTATGAAGCATCTCATAGTTCTTCCCACCTCTGCTCATTACCCAATTACACAACCTTTTAAAATATTTTTGGTATTTGAAATTGTACCACCCCATTTCAGGTATCAAAAACTATTTCAGTTTGATGGACTGCAGAAAGCAGATAACATGAAATGCATTGACTTTATCAGTGAAAATTTATTAACATACAAATTACAGCTCTGAGACCATGAAAATATCCATATTGAAGCATTGACATGATACTCTCTCCTTAAGGCCAGTTGCTGACAATCCTGGGTACCTCTGTTACGTGGCAAAGCACATAGTAGCCTCTTCTGGTCTCTTTCTTCTCTTCCAAGTTTTGTTGCTTTCAGCTTTTGCTTTTGTGACTTTCTCTCTCTGCATTCATCTAATTTATAAAGGACCCCAGTAAGGTGTTTAAAACCCATGCTGGGCTAAACCTTAACTAACATAACCTCATGAAAACTTATTTACAATAGGTCCACACTCAGGGGAATGGATTAGTTAAGAATATGATCTTTCCAGAAGAAGTTCCAGTTGTAAATCAACAGAATGGGAGAATATACCCTCCTCACAGCAGGGATAAAATAATATTTCATTTTTTCATCTTAGTAGTTATGAGGAAATTCAAGACCACTTATGTAAATACGTTGGAAATAAGAATACAAAGATTTAAATATTATTAGTGGGGGAGAATATTAACTGTGTCTTGAAGCCGTTGGAAAAGTGCTAGTACATAATTACATATATATATATATATGCAATGAATTTAGACAGTTTGAAATAAAAATGCAGTGTTATAAGGCTATTTTCTACTGCAGTACAAAATCTAAAGGAAAAATATCTAAAGGAAGAAAAATGATTGTGATAAAGTTTCAAGAAAATGACCACCTTGAATGTAATAACAAGTTGTAATTTTCAGGTTTGGAAAATGAGCTCTAATGTTTGTTTTACTGGCAATTAGTGTCAAGCTTGGATACAGATGGTACATTGTTAATTTGTGCAATTCAGCATTGATTTAAAGAACTAAAACATATCAACCATGTTGATGACTACATAACTGAATTCCACAATTTCATTTTCCTCTAAATATCTTTTTGAGAACTAATGCTTACTGACAAATTTACCAGTCTATGACTTTGGGCCTTTGCAGATATTTGAAGGACAGTGCACCACCTGACAAGCCTGCAAAAAACTCACTGTGACTTTACTTGAATGACTGCAGTATTCTAACATAAAATTAAATTGTTAGAAGTACTTCAATTTCCTTACTCATTTAGGACTGAGGTTTGTTAAAGATATCTGAAATTCAGTTAAGAACTAAATGTTATAATGCAGCCAGATCTTCATTTCCTCCTTTCCATAAGGTCTTATGTGAGTTTTAGAACAGCAGCTCACACTCTTTTATTTTATCCCCTTTGAACATGCTCATCAAATCTCTTTTCTAGATGAAAAAATAAAATAAGAATTTGTTTCTTGAAACTTCTAAATTTTTGTGGAGGAAAATGTAGTCAAATGATTGGGAAGGCTCAATTCAATGGCTGAGAAAATGAGTTTAAATAAATAAAATACTACAATCAGAGTTAATCTCTCTCAATTTTCTCATAGCATGAAGGTAGCTAATATCCATAACTCTGCAGTTCATTTGTATAGTTTGCAAAGTCTATAGTGGTACATAGGTTTAAAATAGAGGCTTAAGGTAGTGGACCAGTTTTATCATTCATTTTAAATCTATTCTACTGTTGTTTTAACTTAATTAATTGTACTTTATTTTCTTTGTTAGAGAAGCTGTGGGTTTACAGAAAAATCATGCCTAAAATGCAACATTCCTATATACCTCCCTATTATTGACCCTTAGCATTTGTGAGGAACACTTGTTACAATAGATGAGAGCACATTTTTATAATTGTACTATTAAAGTCCATGGTTTAAATTATGGTTTACTTCTGTCAGCCTTCATGTTACTCAAATGTGGCCAGTCTCGAAGCCAAACTCAGCATGTAAATGCAATGCCTTCCCCCCAGCGTGGGACATGACACCCGGGGATGAGCCTCCCTGGCAACGAGGGACCACTATCAACTACCAACTGATGATGCAACTGGAAAATGACCTTATACGGAAGGTTCAATGCGGATCAGCAGAATATCCATGTCTACATAAAATACCATGACTTTAAAATGCTGTTTGACCTAAAGTAAGGGGGAAATGGAAAGGAGAAATGAGTTTATATGGCTACGAGTTTCTAAAAAAGAGTCTGGAGGCTGGCAGAAGGTTTGCCCTCATGCACAACTGAGCAGAGTTAGAGAGACAGATAAAGCAGATACAACCCCCAGATATTGGTTCCTTTGAGGGCTAAAGAGACCCATGGGAGTTATGGTCATGGCCGATGGGGTTAACTACCAGGGCAGATGGCCCCTCTTTGGAAATGGTGTTTATGTGTGATGAATCTGGACTCAGATGGGATCTCCCTTCATAAGACTTTCATGCTAATGTGCTGGAGGTGCAGTTAATGTTGGGGTTTAAGATATATTTAGGGGATTTGAATCTCTGGACTGACAATGTGATAGCCAGATCCAGAGCCTCAACAGACTCCAGCACCTACAATCTGATTTATTGGACTTACCACACTCAGCTAAGATGGAGGTGAAGAAGGACAACCACCACACCATGGAGCCTAGAGTGATTACAACTGAAAATGGGAGGATTGCATCCAGCATCCAGGTGGAATCTGAGCCTCCTCTTGACATAAAGGTGCAATGGACACAACCAATCCAGTGTCCACATAGAAGAGGTGGCATTGGATTGGGAAAAGTGGACATAATGGACAAAGGGTATGGGGAAAGGCAGGAAGAGATGAGAGGTGGAGGCGTCTTCGGGACATGGAGCTGCCCTGGATGGTGCTTCAGAGGTAATCACCGGACATTGTAAATCCTCACAGGGCCTACATGATGGAATAGAGGAGAGTATGGGCCATGATGTGAACCAATGTATATGAGGTGCAGAGGTGCCCAAAGATGTACTTACCAAATCCAATGGATGTGTCATGATGATGGGAACAAGTGTTGTTGGGGGGGGGGAGAGGGGGGGTGGGGGGGTGGGGTTGAATGGGACCTCACATATATATTTTTAATGTAATATTATTACAAAGTCAATAAAAAATAAAAAAATTTAAAAAAAATAAATAAATAAATAAAAGATAAAAAAAAAAATAAATAAATTATGGTTTACTGCTTGTGTAGTGTAGTTCCATGGACTTTTCTATAACATTCATTCATTCATCCATCCATTATTTATTCATTCATTAATTCATTCATAAGTCAGGTAATATGTTCTATAGAGTACTTCCCGTTCTAAATTTGGCTGATTGCTTCATTCTGGTGAACTTTAAGTTTTCCTCTCTTCTGGGGCTACAGAGACTTTCTGTAAAAAGCCAGATAGCAAAATTTTAGCATTTGCAAGTCTAACTCTTGCCTTTGTCCCGAACAGCCATAGAGACTACTTGAATCAGTGGGGCTATGTTCCAATAAAACTTTATTACAGACATTGACATTTGAATTTCATACAATTTTCAAATGTCATGCAATGCTATTATTCTTTTACCACTTTTCAACCATTTACAAATGTAAAAACCTGCTTTTAGCTTACAGGTCATCCCCAAAAAGGCAACACACAGTCATTTTGGCCACCTTTGCTCTACCATCTTTATTTCCTGTAAAATGACATTGGATTTGAAGGCTGGAGTGGATTTTGAATACATTATTAGGCAGGAAAACTTCATGGAGGGTAGGTGCACTGAAGTTACTATTAAATCAAATCACAGAGTGTCTAATTTCTGGTTGTTCCCAGTTAAGTAATGCTGATTCTGATTAGTGAACTCAGTTCATGTCAGTCTGATTCCTCCATTACAAAGTTTTCAAGCACCTTTCATTTTTTAACAGAAGTTTGAATGGATGACTGTTGGCTCCATTGTTTCCTTTGGTTTAAAACATTAGTGACTTTTAATTCCATCTTTATTTTCTGGCTTTATTAACACGAATTCTTCTAAAGGGAACTTTGCACCATTAATCATTTGGTTATACTACCATTGCTAGCCTGTTAACTTTCCCTCTGGTTAAAGGTGTATTTTTAGATTGGCTATCTAGAGTCAATGACTTGTGATCTGATATTCAATTATCCATGATTGTCTTTATGAATCAATCCTTTGGATTCTCAAAAGTTAATATTGATAAAGTGGTATAATATCATTTTATTAATACCCTGAAAAAATCAATAGCTTTGGATTGTGTGGTAGGTTGAATTATGTAATCAGGAAGGGTTGTTCTTAATTTTAGTCCTATTCCTCTGGGTGTGAACCTAATGTAAATAGGGCATCTTGAATTTTTTTTTCAGCTAAACTGTGGCCCAAATGAATCAAGATGGGTCTTAATTTGATTACTGGAGGTTTTATCAAGAGAAAGTCATGGGGAGAAGATGGAAGCAGGAAGCCAGAAGTCAATGGAACCCAGAAGAGAAAAGAACTGCATGATACAGGGCATGACTACAAACAAGGAACTCCAAGAGTTATCCACAGCAAATCCTTGTGGATTATGGACTATGAAGAGAAAGCATCACCTTGCTAACAACTTGACTCTGGACTTCTTCTAGCCTCAAAACCATGAGTTAATACATTCATGCTGTTTAAGCCATGTCATTCTGTAGTATTTGTCAGAGTAGCCAGGAAACTAAGACAGCTGATATATACCAAACTGGTTTAATTTAGATTTTGTTAAATTAATATCAACAATAACAAATCCTGCTATTTTTCAATGAATTAAGATCAATAACAACAAATCCTGGGAAGCGGACTTGGCCCAGGGGTTAGGGCGTCCATCTACCACATGGAGGTCCACGGTTCAAACCCCGGGCCTCCTTGACCTGTGTGGAGCTGGCCCACGCTCAGTGCTGATGCACAGCAAGGAGTGCCGTGCCACGCAGGGGTGTCCCCCGTGTAGGGGAGCCCCATGGACAAGGAGTGCACCCCGTGAGGAGAGCTGCCCAGCGCGAAAGAAAGTGCAGCCTGCCCAGGAATGACACCGCACACATGGAGAGCGGACACAACAAGATGATGCAACAAATAAAAACACAGATTCCCGTGCTGCTGCCAACAACAGAAGCAGACAAAGAAGAACACACAGCAGATAGACACAGAGAACAGACAACTGGGGTGGAGGGGAGGGGGAAGAGGAGAGAAATAAATAATCTTTAAAAAACAACAACAACAAATCCTGCCTATTTTTCAATGAAAATTAATTAGTAAAATTTATTAGTCTGTGCATTCTGACACTGAATATTTTTTAAAGGAATGAACTTTTTTCATGATTAATAAGACTTCTGGGTGATTTGCTCTTATATGGGGCAGTTCTTTTAAGCTTCTCAGGAGACTTTATATTTAAATTACTAATAAAAAATGACCCTTAAAAGCTCACTTTATGTTAATTAATGACTAAAATAAATCAGTATATGTTGATTAATTTTAAAAATATTAAAAATATAGGCCCAGCGATTAGTTTTGCATTTTTCAAATAAAGCACATATATTTCTATTTATCTATAATGTTTATGTCATTTTCTATTTTAAAATTGGTTTCTAATGAAATTCCTGTCTGGTAGTATATTTATAGGGTCCTACATATACAGTTTGCATGAAGTTGGACATTTAACTTACTATAAAGGAAAGCAAATATTTGTATCTGAAGAAATTAATTGGTTAATATCAATAAACTATTCCTGGTGTCTTCAAAGGCACTTCCCCATTTTTTTTTTTTTTTGGATCCCATATCATACTCTTTATCCAAGGACATGGCATCAATAGTTTCTCCCCTACCCTTGAAAACGTTAAGGTTCTGCTACTCTACTAACTCATTCTCATCATCATACATACTTTTTAATATACTCCTATCTTGAAACAATGCCAAATTATCTTGATCCCATTTCATCCTCTTGGTATATTTTCATTTCTTTCTTTCTTTTTTTTTTCAGTAAAACTCCCCAAAATAGTGGTGCATACAATCTTCAATCCCTGTCCTCCTATTTTCTCTTTTGTTCTTTTTTAGCCAAAATTTTATTTATTTTAAAAATCTAAATATAAATCAATTAATTATTCAGGTAAATTATAAATAGCTTTATTTACACATGCCTCTATTATTTTAAAGAATTATTTAGTAGCCTTGTTTGTGTTTTTTTAAGTTAAATTTTAATTTTTTAATTAAAAAATTTTAAAGAAGCTTTAGATGACACAAATGTTACATAAAAAATATAAGGACTCCCCTATGCCCCATGCCTTCCCCCTCCCACACATTCCCACATTGACAACAGCTTTATTTAGCGTGGTATATTTGTTACAATTGATGAATAAATACACAAGTGCTTTGGATCATGGAAAGGTCACAGCTGTGGCAGGAGAGGACCACTGGTGCAGGGTGTCAGTGATGGGGGCATGTGTGGGGAGGGGTGCACCTGGGGCATGCCTCTAAGTCTTATGAACATAATCAAGTGGTCATAGGGTATTGTCTCTGTAAGTGGAGACCCAAAAAATAGCTGAAAGAATATTGAATTCCTATTCTGGGGAGACCTGCTACGTTCTTTTATAGAATGGCAAGAAACCTCCAAGTATAAAGTATGGCCTAATAAAGGAAGACAGACCATTACACTAGACCCTTGATATTGATGATTGTACTTATGAACTTTTACTTGTGAATTTGAAACATAGCCTAGTATTATATATTACCTAGGAGTTACCTCCTGAAAGCCTCCTCATTGCACAAATGTGGACTCTCTTTAAACCAAACTCAGCATATAAACTCACTACCTTCTCTCCACTGTGGGACATCACTCTAGGGATGAGCCTCCATGGAACTGAGGCCAATTAGCAGTGTATCCAGAAAAAGACCTTGACCAAAGGGGGATGTATTAAATACAAATGAGGTTTTATGGTTAAGAGTTTTAAAAGTGAGTAGGAGGTCATTCCAGAGGTTATACTTATGCACATCTCAGCAGGATCTCATTGACTGCCATAATAAACAGTGCCTCAAACAACAGGGCTCTTGAGGTCTCTAGAGACATCTAACACTATAAACAAGGCACACAAACTCAGGATCTTGACAATCTGTCAGTGGACCTTACTTTGGAGTTTATGTTCCCCAGTGTAACAGAATTAGACTTATTTATTGTTTCCCTACACATGAATCTTGTATTCCTTTTATTTGAGCCTATAATTAGCACTATACTTGTTAAATATATGTCCCAGAGACATCAATCTTTGGTCCATTCATGTGCTGATTGAGCCCTGAATCTCAGCAGAGTTGCAATACCCACTTTCCAGTACATTGGACTCACCCAGGACAAATAACAAGGAGATGATGATTGACAATGCCCATCCCAAGGAACAAAGAGTGCAACTGAAAGCAAGATAATTCCAACCTTCTGCCTCACAGGATGTAAGACCCTTCTCAGGTAGAACAGAGTGGTCATCACCATCCCCAAACCCTCAAGATTTGGGAATGAACAATGGACTAAAGAAGCCTTATTATTATTCTAATAATGGAAGAGATTTTATCATTGATATAAAGGCAATGACCACCAGAGCTTCTGAGGGGTAGGAGAGGGAAGAAAAAGTGTAATATGGGGACATTTTCAGGACATTGAATTTGTCCTGCATGACATTGCAATGACTGATATAGGCCATTGTACATTTTGTCATAACCTATAAAATTGTGTGGGACAGAGGGTAAAGTATAATGTAAACTGTAGTCCATGATTAGCAGCAATCCTATCCTCTCTTAATCCCACTCCATTTAGTAATTTCCTGCAATCCCATATTTTTTCAAGCCCTTCAATGGTTTATATTTTATTAATTCACTGTATAATTATAAATCTTCAACTCTTTTATCCTATTAATAGTATTTAATTTATACATCATTTTTGCTTCATATAATTTTTGACACTTAAAAAGTATTCCTTTGACTTAGGCCACACATTGATGTCTTCTTCTGCCACTCAATTTTTTTGCTACGAACTTAATACATGCCAACAGGATATAATGTTTGAATTCTGAGTTTATAATTGCAAATACCATCACAACTACTTGAAAATATAAGATGTTATTATTGACTTCATTCATGATTCTTGCTATTTCCTGTTTGCCACATTAATTAGTAGTAAGTTACTTCATTTCCAATAGCAAGATTTTTTTTACATTTGTGTTTGTGTCTGTGCTTATTTTATTGTTCATTTCTAATTTTATTGAATTGAATCCAGAATACATACCTTCTTTGAGATATATTACTTGGAATGTTTTGAGAATTCTCTTGTTGCTGAGCACATAGCAAGATTTTAAAGTTTGTATTTATATTGATATTTATACCTGATAAATCTATCCTTTTAGTGTTCTAGTTGTTTAATGTAAGAGTTGCTAATATAAAATGCTAAGATATCCCAATGTTATTGTGGATTAAAAATGTAATCAATTTTGGCTTAAAATTATTTGGAAATATATATTCAGGTGTTTGTAAGTTTAATCATATTCTTGTTCAACATGCCCTTTAATCAACATATCTATTAAGTTATTTCACCTTAAATTCTTTTCTCAATTTTAAATTTATATCTGATTTTATTGCAATATATCCTTCTATATCTTTTTTTCATTCCTTTATACTCAAACAGATGGCTTAATACATACACGCTTAGGCTTAATACACACACACACACACACATATATGAGTTTTACCCCTTATAATTGCTTGAATTCTTTTTCCTTCTGAATTAATATTTCTTCTTATCGAATATTTTACATGTCACATTTTGTTCATTTGTTCCCTCCTGAATTCCTAGCAACATATGTTGTTTTTTATTTTGCATATTTTTGGTTCTCTTTTATATTTTTTCTCTCATTATTCCTTGACCTCTTTTCTGGATTATTTTCTTAATTCTCTTTTAACTTTTCTAATTCCCTTTTCTGAAGATTTCTCCCATTAGTGATGTTTTAGTTTGTAAAAGCTAATGGGAGGAATATGCCAGAAATGTGTTGGCTTTTACAGTAGGGTTTTATTAGGTTAAAAGCTTACAGTTCTGAGGTCATGAAAATGTCCAAATCAAGACGTCAAGTGAAGCTCTATTCCTTAAGTTTGGCAGTCTGTGGTCCTGAATCCTCACGTGTGGAAAGGACAATTGTGGCTCTGCTGGTCTCTGTCTTCTCCTCCAGGTTTACTTTCTCCCCAAGCTCGTATGTGGGTGATCAGACCCATCGTAGTATCCTCTTTTCTCTCCTCTTTCCTCTGGTCCTCACTGCTAGTTCTTTTTTGGGCTGCTCTGTCTATGGCTTTTCTTTCACGTGGGTTCATTGATTTCAACTTCTGGAGGCTTCTTTCTGTTACCGTTGCTCTTTTCTGTGTCTGAAGATTTTATTTGCCCAATTATAAAAGACTCCAATAAGAAAATTAAGACCCACCCTGTGTAGGTTCAACTTAAGATCATAACCTTTTGTGGTCCACATAAAAGACTCAAATTAACACAATGACTTACAGAATTTTAAAGGATTTGTTTTTCATTACAAGCACTTCAACTGGCCTTTTATATAGCTATCTAAACTTGTGAGTTAATATTCTTATAAGCATGTCATTCTTTAATCTCTTCAAAAATATATATGTATATATTTATCTGAGTTATGAATATTTGTTGAAGCTATTAGTTGCTCCTGTATTTACGTTTTCCAATGCTGTTTCCAATATTTGTCTTATTACTCATTTGCATGGGATTTTTCTTCTGACCACTTGCTCTTATGTTTTGATATTTTGTTTTCTTAATCCACTTCTGTAAAAGCATTTCCATAAACAATGTTCTAACTTAGATAGGTACCCCACCCTCTGCTAAACTAGTGGCCTCTGGATGGTTTGGGATATGGTGCAATGTTACTCTGGGAACTCTTTTTGATTCTAAAATATTGGAAGCTCAACTTTTGTTTCTGTTGAAGGTGGGTAAGAAATTCAACAGTAGCAGTACTAGAAAAGCCTTGTTGAGTGGTAACCCATGAAATTTACACTTTTGTCGCCTTCATCTGTAACAACAGCATAGCCCATTGTGAAGGTAATGGTATGGTTGATGACAGAGGCTTGTTAAGTAATCCCATCCTTTTGTTTGGTTACTGTCCCTTCTAGATATGATACTTTCTGTTGGACATTATTATATTATGCTATGCACAAAGTCTCATATTTTGCACCTATTTCCAAAGGATATATACATGTCTTTTCTCCATAACTTTGTCACCAGACTTCTAAACTTGTTACTTCCAAGAAACTGGCCAACTAACCAGTTATTTGTCACTACTCATAAATCCATGTGATGGTTTGATGCTAGATGGACCCCAGATAATCATGTCTTTGGAGATAATCTATTCCTGTAGGATGTGAACCTGTTGTAGGTAGGATCTTTTGAGTATATAACTTAATTTAAGCACCTTATGATTAGATTACTTCAGTAACACGGTGGGTTTTATTCCTCTTACTGGAGTCCTTTATAAATGAGATGAATACAGAGAGAAATATAGGCTATCAGAAAGGAAACGAGAGAAACTGAGGAGAGAGCCCCACACAGAGCAGCCAAAAGCTGAAAGTGACAGAACCCAGAGAAGAAAGTAGAGACCAGCAGATGCCACCATATGACTTCCAATGTGACAGAAGCCAACAGTCTTTGGAGAGAACATCATCTGATCATGCCTTGATTTGGATACTTCTCAGCCTTGGAACTATAAGCTTGCAAGCCAATACACCATAATTGTAAAAGCCAGCCCATTCCTGGTATACTACTTTAGGCAGCTTTTAGCAAGCTAAAACACATGTACATCTTTAACTCATTCAACACCTCACACCCCACCATGTGAATGAAAAAGTAAGCCTCACAAAGCTTTGACTACTAAGAAGCATCACTCTCATCACTGCTTTTCAGGGTCACTATTCAGTTCTCAGTATTTAGACCACTCTCTACTTTTGTGCTATGATAGTACCTACCTCAGGATGGGCAGTTTGAGCTACATGGTCTCTTAATAGTCCAGGATTCAGCACTCAGTTTTAAACCGGATCCAGCAATATGCTAGGAGCTAAACTTTGAATGGTGTCAACTTATCAGCTACAGATAGAATGAACTTGCTCACTTATGCGTGTGTCACTGCTGTCATGACCCTGGTCAGAAAACTACCATTGCCACTGCTACCACAGCTGTTGGCCCCAGAGTCACTAACATGAATGAATCTTGTGACTGGACAATGATACTTAAGCTCTGTCTGCTGCAACACCACATCCTCTAAATACTGTGTGTAAATTCTCCCAGCCACAGGAATATTGCCTTTTCCATCCATTTGTCTTCTGGGTTTCACACAAGTGCATTCCATAAACAGACTATGAATTGGGTCCAATTCTCTGGTTACATGCAATTCTCTAATATGTCCATTTTAATTCACCATTTTCATTAAGAAGAGAACTTTAAAAGAGAGCTAATTGTATCTTAAAAAGTTTGCAATGAGTGTACATCATATATTGCAATGTTGATTCCTTTTTAGATAAGAAGTTCAAGCACCATTCTCTCTCCTAACTTACATAGCTAAATGAATTCCTCAGTAGGTACTTAAGCTTGCCAAAACCATGTTGCAACTTCTTGGTAGACACCCCCTTCTCACAGGTCTTTATTTCACAGGCAGATACCACGGATTTAGAATTTTTGTAATACTATAAAATTATGAGAGGTCATGTTCATGTATTTTATCGATAAATTGTACCCCCCCAAAATTAAAACTTGCATGGATATATTATTCACTCATACTAGCAAACTATGTATGCCCAGTTATTTTATATGCTACTTTAAGTAATTTGGATTTGAGGAAGGTCATGTTACAATATACACGGGTTGGGTCCCTTGCACATTTATTCATCATGACTCTACTTTCAATGCATAATTTCAATTTAAGAAATAAATCCAGTTTCCAGGGATATGAGAAACAGAACTGGATCTTTTCACTTCATTCAAAGTAAATAGTTTTCTTGTAAGTAAAAAGAGGATACAAGAGCTCCTGTAATTTGTGAAAGGATACAGCTTGTAGTTATTATGATGAAATATCACGATTATGTTCATCTACATCGAATGATGGAAACACTGTAAACATAGCACTGTCAACTTTTTAGAGCAGCACTCTGAAATTGTTTTAATTATCTTAATCTAAAAGTTTCATAAATGTTCCCAATTTTCATGTTCTTAGTGAATTGTAATTATTTTATAGTACTGACAATTATACTGTGGATGTAATGGGCACTGACATTTTCATAACTTATTTAAATGTAAAAATTTCTGTGTATGGTGGTTCACATGAGTCACATTTATCAACAGTGCTCACAGTATGATGATATAGTGACAGATCATTTCTAGGTACAGTCAACATGAGAAGTGTAGTCCAATTACTGCAATGAATTCTGGTAATACAATGATATTATTTTTTGCTTAAAGTGGCAATGCAGAAGGAAAGGTTACTTCTCACATATGTTTGAGTATAAATGTAAGCTTATTAATTTGGTTTATTATATACAAGTATAACAGAGGTCATTTCTGATGAACCTACTGATTTTTATTCAAGGTAAAATAATTTATTAAGTTCAGAAAAGTGCCTCAAGCTTATACAAAGTTACTATTTCAAGTAAATTTTGACATAACTAAAATGAATAATTTGCTTCTGATATATTTCAGGAATTCAGCAAATTCCAATTCCTCTCTCTCTCTATATATATGTGCACATTAGGCTCTATTTCACATACCATGTGACTCATACATTTAAGTTTGAAGTTAACCATCCAGTGATTTTTAGTATGTTCACAGAGTTGTGCAATCATTTTTTTAGAACACAATTAATTTTTCAAATACTTTCATTATCCCAAAAAGAAGTGACACACTCATTAGTAGTCATTCCCCACTGCCTTTTCTAGACATTTTATAAAATTGAAACCATACAATATGTAATCTTTTGTGAATAACTCCTTTCACATAACATAATTACTTTAAGATTCATCCACATGGTAGTATAAATCAGTATTTCATGCCTTTTTATTGACAAATATTATTAAATTGCGAGGATATGTTACAATTTATTTAACCATATGTTGATTCATGTATATTTAGGTGGAAACAAGAAGAACATTAAGAAAAGATAGAAATACTAGCATGAGGAAGGAGTTGATTCACATTTCAAGGGATAGCTACATTATCTACTAAGATAAATTATATTCAATTTTGATCCTATACTCAGGCAAATGATCAAACAATTTTGAAAGCAAAATGAAAGGATTTTCAGGCATCATTATTAAAACTAAAGAAAACAAAATATTACACATGCACAAAACAAGAAACTTCCACATGCCCTTTCTCAGGATGTTACTGATAGAAGACAAAGGAAGAAGTAAAGGTAGGATGAGGAAGATAGAAAGTGTTCAAAGATGGCACTTGCTAGAATGGGAGGGTAAGAGAAATCCCAGGATGCTGAAGACATCCATTCCCATCCCAATAACTCAGCCATAGGTCCTGATGGCAGCAAGACAGAATGCAGCATGAAGAAATGGTTTGCAGAAAACAATCTGAAGTCACAAGTTGGATGACATATTTTACTGTATGGAAATCTGACTTCTATCAGAAGAATTTGGGGAGAATAAGCTTGGAAACACAGAGAATTTATCGGCAAAACTTTTGTGATGGTAAAATTCATGTGTCAACTTGGCTAGGTTATGGTGACTAATTGTTTGGAAAAGGAAGCACTGATCTATTACTGTCAGGATATTTTTGGGATTTAAGTCATAAGCCAGTTGATTGCATCTATGGCTGACTACATCTAGAATCAACAAAACAGGCTGCTTTCAGCAGTGAGAGAAGTCTCATCCATTCAGCTGAAGCCCTTAAGGGAAGAACTGAAGAAGGAAGCATTTCAACAGTCAGAAGGGAGAATTTCTACTTCTATTTCAGTCAGACAACTTCTCCTGGGGAATTCATCACAACCTTCATTGGACTTCCCAACTCACTGCCTGCTTTATGGAATTCAGATTTGCCAATCACCATGGTTGCATGATCCAATTCTTATGATAAATCTCATAATATATATCTTTCAGTTATATTTCCCTAGAGAACCCTGATTAATACAAATGCGTACCAAAAAATAAAATAAAGATTTGTACATGGAAGTCAATTTAACAATTTAATAATAGCACACGGAGAAATTAAGTTGTGCATATACTTCCCTAAAATTAAAATAATATAAGCCCTGCATATAGATTTTACCATTTGGTGATTTAACAATATTGGAGGATGTCAAGGAGAAGGAAAAGGGCTATGGTATTGTAAGGCAAATTAATCATTATCTCCCATAATAGAAAAATCAATAGATATTTTAAAATGATAAATCATTATTGTACCACAAGCATAAAATGTAATATTACAGACAGATATACAAGAAGAGAGATAATTGCAAATACTTGTCTGTTAAGGATCTACAGATTGAAAGGAGTTGAACTGGATTCTTCTACTAGGGATATCATTCCACAGTACTGGTACTAAGTAGGCTGGTCCATATTCTAGGGTCAAAAAGCATGTTAATTTTAATGGAATATGTTTACATGAATATTGTCTTTTAAAATTTATTTATATAAAATGCTTTAATTTTATTCTAATCTACACTGATAAATTTTTATCTCTAAAAAGCTAATCTCCCCAGTCTCCTATAATTTAATACCCTTCTGTATGAAAAGCCTTATAAATTTCACTGCCTACCATCCTATAGGCATTTGATGTGAAGATTTTCAGCAAACTTTTAACTACTTCATAATTATTATTTAAAACAATTTATAAAATGTTATATGTTTCTTATTTCACAAAATGAACCCTATAAGATTTATAAGAAAAAAAGCATTCTTAATGTTTAATAAAAATAACATTCATTTTAGCATATAATTTGAATTTAGGGGTCTATTTTCCCTTTTAATCAGCTTCTCTAATTCCTATGTCATTACAATAAAGAATTATTTGTATTAATAATTGGAAAATAACATTTCATAAAATACTTACTGAATTAAAACAAGGAACCAGATATAAACATATGAACAAGTTGAATATCACTCAAGACTTGATTAACAAAAATATAATTGCAGAGAATGCTTCTTTCCAGCTATCTTTAATCAGGCTGTCTAGTTTTGAAGGTCAAAAGGAAGAAAATAATGGAAGAGAAGTTAGCCAATCAGCCAACTCACTAATATAAGCACAAATGTCAAATATAATTACAAACCTGTAGGAAGGAATACAATGTGGAATTTGAATTTTTTATTCCTTTCATGTGTATTTTTAAAATATATTCATCTATAATAATAGTGCATCTATTAGGAAAAAAGAAAGGATCGAATTGCCAATTGCTTAACCACTGTATATACTCTAGCTGTGTGTGTATCTTTGTAAGTATGTGTGAATGTTTCTAACCTGTACTGGGGAAAATGATGAACTGAGGAAAAAATCATACTTGTGCCGAAAATATCAAAGAGGAAGAATGATATCATACCAGTCTAAATTTTAAAAAGAAAAGTGAACAAAATACAATAGTGTGTGGTTAATATATGAATGAAGGGATAAACTCTGGATTTTCTTGGCAGAATTGTTTCTTTAATAATTGTACGTAGCAATGCATCCCGAAATACTAGGTATCTTAAAATGAGCTGTTTGCAAAGTTGAAGAACATATTTCATTTGAAAATACCAAAAAATTGGAAAAATAAAAGACTAACAAGCCAGAATGTGATGCATATTCCAATGTACTCCAGAAACAATGGACTTCACTAAAGAGGAGTAAGCCATGGTCTTGCTCTGAACAGAGCTTCTCAAAACACCGTTTGTGGTGCATGTTGGTCCAAGACAACTCACTGTGCCCTATAAAATGGAAACTGAGACTGAGCATTTAGACATGCTAACATCAGGTAAGAGTGATTTATCTTCTGATAACATTAAAATTTTAAGTACATCCTTCTGTTTAACATTTTTTATTCCTTTTTCCTAATGCTTCACATCTATTGTATTATTTAAAAGTACAAGTGTGCAAAGGATGGATTGAAGAAAATTAAAAATAATACCCTCTAGTCATGGAATGGCAAATTGCATCCTCACTGGCCTAATCCAACCTCCCACTTAATGTTTCTGTAAGAAAACTTTCACTGAAACGAAGCCCTAATCATATGTCTACACATTGTCTTTGGTTGCCTCATACAGTGTTCCAATAAAGAAAGTATGACCCACGGACCCTAAAATATTTAGTATCTGACTTTTCCAAAAAAGTTTATCCACCACTTTCCAAAGCATTATTACTAGCATTGTTATTCACAACAGATAGAAGAAGCACTGCCATGGGCTTGGTTACAATGCTGCTGTTTGTAATATTTATCTTTCAGTACTCTTATGACCTGAAATTTCTCTGAGTTGATAGAGGAAACAAGGTAGAGAATGGAAAAAGAAGGGTGCCTGTATATTGATTATGGTGAATTCCTGATTGATTTACCATTTTAACTTTGTGAAAAGCCTCTTTTATTTTTTTTTAAATTAGAGAATTTATAGGTTTATAGAAATGTCATGCATAAAATATATAAAATAAAGAGTTCCCCTCTACCACCCAATTATTAATAGCTTTTATCAGTATGGTGTATTTGTTATAATTCATATAAAGAACATTTTTGTAATGTCCATTGATTACAATAGGGCTCACTGTGTTGTACAGTCCTATATTTGTTGTTTAATTTTTATTCTAGTAACATATATACAACCTAAAATTTCAACTTTTAAACATTTTCACATATATAATTAAGTATGTTAATTGCATTCACAATATTGTGCTACCATTTCCATCAACCATTACAAAACTTTACTATCAAATGAAATAGAAACTATGGTGATTTCAAACTGTATGTACCCCAGAAAAGTATATTCTTAAAGTTAATCCATTCCTGTGGGTGTGGACCTGTGGTGTAGGACCTTGTGAGGGGGCTACGTTAGCTAAGGTGTGACTCACCTCAATCAGCATGGGTTTTAAACCTCTAACTGGAGTCCTTTATAAGAGAATAAAACTCAGACAAAGAGAGAGAAAACCATGAATGCAAGAAACTGAAAGCAATAAGACCTGGAGAGAAGGCAGAGACCAACAGATGCCACTATGCACCTTGCCATGTGACAGAGGAGACAAGATAACTGGCAGCCAGTATTGGGAAGAAAGCATTGTCTGATGATGATTTGATTTTGATGTTTTTCCCATTCTAAAAACTGTAAGCTAGTAAGCAAATAAATTGCCATTGTTAAAGCCAACATATTTCATTGTATCTGCTTTGACCAGTTTAGCAAATTAAAGAAGAAACTCTGTAAACTCAAGCATTATCACCCCATTCCCTACCACTGACCCAACCACAGGTAATGCCAGATTCTGACTCTATGATTTTGCTTATTTTAATTATTTCTTATCGGTGTGATCATACAATATTTTTCCTTTTTGGTCTAATTGATTTATCTCAACATGATATATTCAAGACTTATCCATATGGGTGCATATGGATCAGAATACCATTCCTTTTAACAGCTGAATAATATTTCATTGTATATATAGACCACATTTTACTTATCATGTCATCAGTTCATGGACATTTGGATTGCTTCCATTTCTGGGCAATTGTGAATAATCCTGCCATAAACACCACTGTATAAATATCTGTTTGAATCCCTGCTTACATTTCTTTTGAATACATACCAATGAGCAGGAATGCCATGTCATATGGTAATTCTATACTTTATCTTCTGAGGAACTGCCAAACAATCTTCCACAGTGTCTGTACCATTTTACATTCCCACTAGTAATGAATGAGTTTTCTTATTTCCCACACTCTTTCCATTACTAGCAGTTTTCTCTATTTTTGTCAGAGTAGCCAGTCTAGTCATTGTGAAATGTCTCTCATTGTAACTTGTGATTTGCATTCCCTGTTAGCTAATGATGTTGATCATCTTTCCATGTGCTTTTTGGCCATTTGAACATCCTCTTTGTAGAGATGTCTAGTCAACTCCTTTGCCCATTTTTTATTTGAGTTGTCTTTCTATTGTTGAGGTGTGGGATTTCTTTATATATTCTGGATATTAAACCATTATCAGATATTTCATTTCCAAATAGTTTCCCTATTGAGTAGGTTGTCTTTTAATACTCATGATAAAGAGTCCATTGATGCATGAAACATTTTGATTTTCCTCAGGTCCCATTTATTTTTCTTCTATTGCTTGGCTTTGTGTATCAATTCTTAGAAGCCTTTCCCTAACATAAGTTCCTAATTATACTTCCTTATGTTTTATTCTAGGAGTTCTATAGTCCTCATTTTTATGTTTGGGTCTTCGATCCATTTTAAGTTAATTTTTATATGTTGTGAGATAGGGATCCTTCTTCATTTTTTGCACGTGGATATCTAGTTCTCCCAGTACCACTTATTGAAGAGACTATTATTTCCCACTTCAGTAGATTTGGTAGCCTTGTCAAAATTAATTGGCAAAAGATATGAGAGTCTATTTCTGAACTCTCAATTTAATTCCTTTGGTCAATATTATCTAGCCTTGTGCCAGTACCATGCTGTTTTGACAACTGTAGTTTTGTTCTAAGTTTTAAAGTCAGGCAGTATGATTCCTCAAATATTTTTCATCCACTTTTTCAAGATGATTTTGGTTATTCAGGTCCCCTTACCCTTCCAATAAATTTGATGATTGACTTTTCCATTTCTGCAAAGGAAAGCTTATGGAAATTCCATTGGGATTGTTTTGAATCTGTTAATTGTTTGAGAGTAGAATTAACATTTTAATAATATTTAATCTTCTACATGAGCATGGAATGTCCTTCACTTATTTAGATCTTTTGTGATAATTTTTAGCAAAGTTTTGTAGTTTTCCATGTATGAATCCCTTATATCCTTGGTTGTATTTATTCCTACATATTTGATCCTTTTATTTTCTATTGTAAATGAAATTTTTTTTTATTTCTTCCTCAGATTCCTCTTTAATAGGGCATAGAACATTACTGATTTTTGCATGTTGATATTGTACTCCATCAATTTGCTGACTTTGTTTATTAGCTCCAGTAGCTTTGTGGTAGATTTTTCAGGACATAATAATTATAGCATCACGTTATCTGCAAATAATGAAAGTTTTACTTCTTCCCACCCAATTTGGATGCCCTTTATTTCATATTCTTGCCTAATTGTCTGACAAGAACTCCCAGAACATGTTGAATAACACTGGTGACAGCAGGTATCCTCTCTTGTTCCAGATCTTAGAGGAAACACTCTCAGTCTTACTCCATTGAGTGTGATGTTACCAGTGGGATTTTCATATATGCCATTAATCATCCTAGTAACTTTCCTTCTTTCCTATTTTATCAAGAAATTATTCTGAAGTTTGTCAAAAGCCTTTATATTCCTGAATCAGTTGAGATGATCATGTGGTCTTCTCCCTTTGCTTTCTTGATGTGGTGTGTTACATTGATTGATTTTCTTATGTGTAAATAAATTTGCATACCTGGAATATATGCCACCTGATTATGGTGTATAATTCTTCTAATGTACTGTTGGATTCAGTTCCTAATACTTTGTTGAGGTGATTTGCATTTACATTCATAAGAAAAAAATCATCTATAATATTATTTTCTTGTAGTATCTTAGTCTGGCTTTGTTATTAGGTTGCTAATGACCTCATAGAATGAGTTAGGTCGTGTTCTCTCCTGTTAAAATTTTGGAGGAGTTTTAGCAGAATTGGTATTGGTTCTTCTTGGAATGTTTGGCAGAATTCACCTGTGAAGTCATCTGTCCCGGGCTATTCTTTGTTGACTGATTTAATCTCTTTACCTGTAATTGTTATTTTGAGGTGTTATATTTCTTTTAGAGTCAGTGTAGATTTTGTATTTCTAGGAATTTGTCCATTTTTATCAAGGCTGTTTAATATTTTAGCACACAGTTGTTTGTAGTGTATAATTATGATCCTTTTTATTTCTTTGTGGTCAGTAGTTATGTCCTTCCTCTTCTGATTTTGTTTATTTGCATCATCTCTCTTTTTTTCTTTGTCAGTCTTGCTAAAAGTTTGTCAACTATGTTGATCCTTTCAAAGAGATCTGCTAATGTACTCTTACTATTTTTCATTTTCTATTTAATTTATTCCTGTAATTATCTTTGTTATTTCTTTTCTTCTATTTCTTTTGGGTTTAGTTTGCTCTTCATTACCTACGTCCTCTGGGTATGTAATTAGGTCTTTTATTTTAGGTTTTATTATTTTTTTAAATGTAAGCATTTAGAGCTAAAAATTTTCCTCTCAGCATTGCTTTTGCTGAATCCCTTAAGTTTTGATATATTGCTTTTACATTTTTATTCATCTCAAGATATTCACTGATTTCCCTTGTGATTTCTTCTTTAACCCTTTGATTGTTTAAGAGTGGTTGATTTAGCTTCCATATATTTTTGGATTTTCTAGTTCTTTGTTATTAATTTCCAACTTCCTTCCATTGTGGTCAGAAAAGTTGCTTTGTATATTTTCAATCTTTGTAACTTTACTGAAGCATGTTTTTTGAGTCAATATGTGACCCATCCTAGAGAATGATCCACGTGTACTTGAGAAGAATGTATATCCTGTTGTTTTGGGGTGCAAGGTATATATATGTTAGGTCTAGTTCATTTATCATACTGTCTAAGTTCTCTGTTTCCTTTTTGATCATCTGACTAGGTGTTCTATTTATTGATGAAAGTTGTGTATTGAAATCTCCATTATTGTTGAACTGTTTTCCCTTCATTTTTGCCAATGTTTGCCTGATATATTTTGTGGCAACATTGTTAGGTGCATAAATACATAGTGTCCATTTTTGTGTTTTGTATCAGCTTTTGACTGTTTTGTCTTTTTTGGTTACTATTTTTAAAGATTACTTTTCTCCACCCTTTAATTTAAATCCATCTTTTGTCTTTGGGACTAAGACAAGTCTCTTATAAACAATATGTAGTCGGAGTTTGCTTTTTTATACATCCTGCTAATCATGTCTTTTAATCAGTGAGTTTAATCCATTAACATTCAGTACTATTACAGTAATTGCAGGACTTGCTTCAGTCATTTGGTCATTTTTTTTTGTGTGTGTGTGTATCTTATATCAATTTTGTCTGTCATTTCTTTTATTGTAGCCTCCTGTTTGGCTAGTCTTTTGTGATGTATCGGACTCATCCCTTTCTCATTTTTGTTTCTCTGTGTTTACCTGATGTTTGTATTATACAATCTGCATCTCTAATGCAGTAATTTGAAAAGATATCAATTAATCCTCAACATTATACATGTTTTAGATTCCCTTCTCCTTCCATTTTCCCCCTTATCTCATTTTGTCCACATTACCTCATTATATTTTGCATGTCCAGTAATGACTGTTATCAAGACAATATAACTATTTCTTACTCAATCATATTCTAACAGCACCAGGAATTAAAGAGTAGATCTATATATTGAGGATACAGTGCTATTGTGTTTTGGATTTACCCTTTTACATACCTTAACTGAAGATCTTCATTTCTTCACACTGCTCCAAATCACTCTTTCTGGTCTTTTTCTTTCAACCTGTTGGCCTACATTTAGTCATTATTGTAGGGCAAGTCTTTTGGTGATCAGTTCTCTTTGTTTCTATGTATATGTGTATGTTTTAAACTCTTGCTCATTTGTGAAGGACAGCTTTGCTGGATTAATAATTTTTGTCTGGCAGTTTTTCTCTTTCACTACCTTAAATATTATTTTATTGCCTTCTCATCTCCATGATTTCTGAAGAGTAATCAGCACTTAGTCTTATTGAGGATCCCTTACATGTGGTGAGTCACTTTTCTCTTGCTGCTTTCAGAGTTATGTCTTAAGCTTTGGCATTTCACATTCTGATTACTATGTGTCTCTGAGTAAGTCTGATAGGGTTTATTTTATTTGAACTATGTTGTGCTTTTTGGAAATGTCTTTCATAAGAGTTGGGAAATTTGGGGCCATTATTTCCTTATTCTTTCTGTGCCTTTCACATCTCTTCTTCTTCTGGTACTCTTGTCATACATATGATGGTATGTTTCATACTGTAACTCAAGTCCTTTAGGCACTGCTTAGTTTTTTCTATTATTTGATCCATGTGTTCTTCTGATTGTATGACTTCAATTGCCCTGTCTCTAGTTAGTTGATTCTTTCTCTGCCTTTTCAACTGTGTTGTTGTATGCCCCTAGTGTATTTTAATATCCATTATTATGTCTTTCATTCCCCTAATTTCTCTTACGTTTCTTTTCATATTTTTAAATTCATCTTTTGCTCACACATTGCCTTCTTAACATCCTTTAACTCTATTTCCATCATTAGTTTCTTTCTATTCATATTTTCCTTCACCCCACTGAGTGAAATTAGGGGATTAGTTTGAATTTGTTTGAATAGGTATTCCAAATTCTATGTCTCCTCTGAGGTATTTGTTCCCCTGTCTAAGCCATATATTCCTGATTATTAAAATGGATTGTAATTCTAAGCTGATTATAGCAGTTTGATGTGGTTATGAATTCCAAAAATAGATACTGGATTATGTTTGTAATCTAGTCTGTACCTGGGCATGATTAAGTTATGACCAGGGCTTTGATTGGGCCACATCATTAGGGTGTTGAGTCCCCACCCCTTGGTGGGCATGGCAATGAACAGAGTTGAGGGTTTCTGATGTTGGAGTTTGATGCTGAAGACTTAAGTTGGAGCCCCAGATAAGCTTGCAGAGGAAAGAGAAGCAAGCCCCAGGAAGAGAGGAACCCTGAGTCTAGGAAGAAGCAAGCCCTGGGAAGAGAGGAACCCTGAAGCAAGAGAGAGGTAAGACCCTGGAAGGGAGGAACCCAGGAAGCCTGAATCTTCACAGACATCAGCAACCATCTTGCTCCAACACCTAAAAATAGACTTTGGTGAGGAAGTAACTTATGCTTTATGGCCTGGTATCTGTAAGCTCCTATTCCTAATAAATACCCTTTAAAAAATCCAACCAATTTCTGGTATTTGACATCAGTACCTTTTTGGCTGAATAATACACTAATCTTTCAGCATCTGATTATTTTGATGTATTATCACTGAAGATCAGTTTATCCCTCTTGCCATGGGTATTATACATTGACTATGTGTTAAGGCTCTTCTTTGACACCTTTTCCAAATTACACTGAACCTTTAGAGTAGCTCATGTTTACCTGTTTAGGTTTTCTCAGGTATTCCATATCTGACTTTTGCCCTGGATATGCGGTACAACATTTAAAATTACCCTTTTATGTGAAATTGTCTCACCTACAAGACACAGCTTCCTTTTTTTCGGAAGATAAATTTTTGCAATTGTAACATGTAGCACATACTTTTCTTACAAAACACTCAAATATTTTTAAATGTTGAAAGTACTAACTTAGAAATGAATATAATATTCTCTAAGGCAAACAAAACCCACAAACATGCACACATATACAAAGAGAAATAACTAAAGAGTATAAGAGACCCACAACATATAAGAAGAGGAAAGGCAAAAGAGCAAAGCTAGGACATGTCAAAATGAAATAGAATAGATAAATAAAGATGGGCAAATCAAATTCACATAGGAATATATTGCACCTATTCGCACTTATCAATACTTAGATTAAATATAAGTAGACCAAACAGTCCAATTAAAAGGAAGACATTGTAAGACTGGATTTAAAAAGCAAAATTTAACCGTATGTTATTTACAACAAACTTTCCATAAACATCGAGACAGAAATGGATGAAAATAAAAGGATGCAAATCAATTTTCCATGTAACCATTAAGCATAAGAAAGGTATACTTAAATTGGAAAAAAGTAACATTCAAGTGTGTAAGACCTCCCCTGGAAAAGTCTGCCTTGAGAAACAATGAATAAAATGACAAATCCTACTTTCTTGGAACTCTGGAGTACAACTGAGACTAGAGAAGGACTCCACAAATGCCAAATCAAAAAACAAGAACCAAACAAACAAACATTAATAAAAGGGGGAGATCTCTGACCCAGACAGCAATTTCTGACGCTCAGTTGGTCGCACATAGCTAAGAGTCACACGGAGGCTGCAGCACAGTCCGGACACCTCCTTCCTTGGATGCAGAACATAGAGCCACTGACAGCTGCAAGTTAGAATTCTCCACATATCCACCAGCTATCATTCTTACCATTTTGTGTTATTTTCTGTAATGTTTCCTTATCTTTTTCTTACCCTCTGCCTGCCTTCAAGATTTTCCTTTTACTTTAGTTTTCACTAGTTTGATTATGTAGTATCTGGCTGTGTTTTTATTTGTATTCGTCACATTTCAAGCTTTCTAATTTTCTTGGCTCTGCAATTTGTTTTGGTTCAAACATTTGTAAAATTCTTATCCCTTATCTTCAATCCTGCATGTGTGACTGTTTTGATATTCTAGTTTAGGTTTCCAGTAATCTATTCCCTTTTTTTCCCTTTATTCTTAGTTTTCTGCTCCAGTTCAGGTAATTTCTATTGTGATCTAGTTTGTAGCTGAGTGGAGCTGAGTTTTGACTTTGTAGTTGCTTTAGTTATATTCAGTGCATGACTCATTTGAAATTTCTCTAGTGATAGAGTGCTTCCGCCTTGTGCTGGAAACTTTCTCTCTGTTTCTGCTCCACCTTCAGGTTTCATCAGGCCTAGCAAGAATTTGCTAATTGATGGGTGTCTCCTAATTTGCCCCTCTCAGCATTAGGTCACACTTGCATGCTACTGAATTAAAGATTTACAGTGAGGGAAAGATTGATCAGTTCCCATGCTTCCAACTCAGTCTGAAGCAGAACCTGTTTCCTTGATCCTCCAATACTGGGGTCTCTTCACAGCCCTACCATTCCTTGGCAAATACCCTATTCAGTGCCTAAACCAAAGCCCAGATAGTTTTTCTTCAGAGGCAGACAGCTTTGTGCCATAGACTTTGTGTCTCTGGTGGGAAAAATTTCCATCCTTTCTGCAGTGCGGAGTCTGGTGCAGGCAGGCTTTCTGTCCCTCTGCCAGGGCACTCTGACCTCAGCCTGGTGTCAGTGCAGGATTGGGGGTTCTGGTCATTTTTCTGTATTTCCCCTGCAGCAGATGGCTTCTACCCTGTCAGTAAGGTTGTCAGTTCTTCCTTCAGGAGTGGATAACTTCTGCTCCTCATCAGAGCAAGACCATGGTGTTAGGGATGGTTATCTTCATTCCTTAAGGCAGCAAGCCTTCTATGACTAAACCTTGTAGTCACAGATGGTTTAGAAAACAGGCAAGAGCTTTAGGTTATCCTTCTCCACTCTAAGTCATTGGCAGGCCTTTCATGCCTGTCCAGTTACTATTTCTGCCCCATCCTCAAACATCCCGAAGTGTTGGCAAGTGGATGAAGGCTCCACTTATGTCTGAGGCTTTCAGGGGTTCTAAACTTTCATCCTAGCCCATAATCCTCATTTAATAATTCACTAAAATTTTGACTCTTTGTGCAATTCAATTCTGTGCCACTAAGTCTATTACTCATTGTTCTGCCTTAGGATAAATGCTTTGTGAACCCCATATACCATTAAGAAGGCATGACACCCTTTGGAATTTATTTTCCCAACTGTTCATGTGATCAACGGGCTCTGATGGCTCAAAAAAATTATTGTTTTATTGACAAACAGTCTGGCTCTCATTTTCAAGGAGGTAACAAAATTTCCTTACTACTGTCTACATCCTAAGCAAAAATGAACAAAATAATAAATTTCATTTTAAATTTAAAAATAATTTTAGAATGATGCAGATTTTTGCCAACCTATTTAATGTGTATGCTTTGCACCTTTATTGATGGCGACTTTCTTCAGTCACATTTTTCTTGTCATTCTACCTCTCATAGTGATATATGTATTTGAACCAATTCCATAATAAACAAAAATGAATGTTTCCTGTTCCATGAAAACTTTGATAATTTGATAAATCAGCTTTTCTTAGCTGGATTACTATATTTTATTAAGACCATCAATTAATGTATTTCACAAAAAGCTGCAATATAGGAAGAACAAATTGATTAGTTTATTTCCTGATCACACATTTCCGTAGATGTACAAATGCACACACATACATATACTTGTGTTCAACAAATTTTCTTTTCAACATTATTTCATTTTACAACTCCATCTTCTCCTGAGTTTCTTCACCTCTACACCATCAGTGTCATTTGTTTACAGAAAGGCACATTTGGAATCTTGGGTCATTTCTTAGCAATATCTGCGGATATCAACACACATAATCAAGTGTGCTCACACCTAGGACAAGGCACACAAATAAAAACATAATATTTGTTCCTAGAAGTTGTATGTTAATCTCAGATATTGGGGATGGGGACAGCAGATATTTATTCTGTGACAATATATAGTTATGTAGTTTATTAAGTCCTTATAAAAGGTGTTTAGCCTATTTTCCACAAACACTATAGCAGTACATTTTTAATTAAAAAAGATATTTTGTGAGAGTGGCTTACTAAACTTTTAAATTATATAACTATAAACATTTAAACTATATAACAATGAATAACTTAAGTATTAAGGTAGAGAGAGTCCTAGATTAATAACGAAGAAAGAGTTCCTTTTGATTTTGCATAGGCAAAATTCTCGACTAAACTGATGATAAACAGATGACTCTGAATACTTATAATAGTTTTTCAAAAAAGTCCAAAGTAGACATGCTTACTTGTAATAATGAAAATGACAATCTATTCAGCTACATGCTTATTTCAAATAACAGTAATTTGTAAGTGCTCTTGCAAGGAGAACTAATAATTATATTTCCCTTTCTTTGATATGCTGAGATAATAGTAAGTTATTCATGGATTTTAAAGGGGCATGCATATTTCAGCATATTTCTAGCAGTTCTAGAATGAGGAATATATATTATGGGCTTCTCAGTTTCTTCATCAAATTATTTTTAATAATACAATTTCACTGAATTTTTAACTAAAGAAAAGTAAACAATCATATTTGCACAGATGATGCATTTTCACAAAGATAATTGATCCATGTGACTGACATGGGAAGAAACAGAATCTTAGCAAGTCCCTACGAAACCTCATTCATATTCTCTTGTACTTGTCGCTTTCAATAGTCCTAACATCATCACCAAAAGAATAACCACAATCCTGCCATCTATCTTCATATATAGTTTTTGCCTCTTTTTGAACTTCAGGTAAATAATATCAGCCAATGGAATCAATCTATGCCTGGCTTATTTTGATCAATATTCTGTCTGTGACATCCATCCATATTGTTGCATTTCATTTTCTACTGTGAGCCCATTAAAGGCTTCCTTCATTTCTGCTACGGGTTTTGAATACTGGTATTTTATTTTGATTCTTTTTAGAGTTTCCGTCTCTCTGCTTACATTGTGCATCTATTTGTGCATGTTGTCCACTTTTTCCATTTGAGTCCTTGGCAAATTAAGCAGTTGTTTTAAATTCTGGTCTGATAGTTCCAAACTCTCTGCCATTTTTGAGCCTTGATCTGATGTTTTACTTCTTTCTTCAGACTGTGTATTTTGCTTTGTAATTCTTTTGAATGCTGGACATAATCTAAAATAACAAGTAAAAATAACTGAGGTAAATAAGCCTCTAGTGTGAGGTTTTATGTTTACCTGGCTAGGAGTTAGGCTATGTTTCCTATTTGTTGTAACCTTTGGTGTCAGAGGCTAAAATATCTTCTGGTGCCCCTGTTTTTTGTCTCTCATTGTGTCTCTGGGTCTCTCTAGAGACTCCTTCTTAAATAGTAGTTCCTTAGGCTTTCAAGATTTTTTATATAGGTGCCCTATTGAGGTTGTGGTGAAGTATGGTGTAGGAGAAACAATCTATAATTCTAGAATTAGGCCTCAGTCTTTTAGTGATCCTGTGCCTTAGTGCCATGAACTTCATGATTGCTTCTTTTTTTTTTTATTGATTTTGTAAAAATATTACATTAAAAAATATATATATGAGGACCCATTCAACCCCACCACCCCCACCCCACCACTCCCCCCCCAGCAACACTCATTCCCATCATCATGACACATCCATTGCATTTGGTAAGTACATCTTTGGGCACCTCTGCACTTCATGGTCAGTGGTCCACATCATGGCCCATACTCTCCCCCTTCCATCCAGTGGGCCCTGTGAGGATTTACAATGTCCGGTGATTGCCCCTGAAGCACCATCCAGGGCAGCTCCATGTCCCAAAGATGCCTCCACCTCTCATCTCTTCCTGTATTTCCCCATACCCATCAGCCACCCTGTCGACTTTTCCCAATCCAATGCCACCTCTTCTATGTGGACATTGGATTGGTTGTGTCCATTGCACCTCTATGTCAAGAGGAGGCTCAGATTCCACATGGATACTGGATGCAATCCTCCTGCTTTCAGTTGTAGGCACTCTAGGCTCCATGGTGTGGTGGTTGTCCTTCTTCAACTGCATCTTAGCTGAGTGAGGTGAGTCCCATAAATCAGATTGTAGGTGCTGGAGTCTGTTGAGGCTCAGGGCCTGGCTATCACATTGTCAGTCCAGAGATTCAGATCGCCTAAATATATCTTAAACCCCAAAACCAACTACAACTCCAGCACAGTAGCATGAAAGTCTTATGATTGCTTCTTAACAATTTTTTTTTCACACATAATTTGAGTAAGGAAGGCCAGAGAGAGCTGAAGATGGGCATTTTATTTACCCAAGATCTGTTAGGTTCTGGTAAAACTCACGTTGTTTAAGCTCTGGCAAAATAGTTTTACTTGAGGATAGGCCTTTATTAAGAAGAAGAAAACACAGTGGACATATTTCAAAATAATTACTTTATTATTTCTTTGATAGAAGCATGAGGGTTTTTCTCTATATTCACCATGAGATCCTGGTAGAAATGCTGGTTGTAAAACTCATGAAGTGTGGGATACCCCTGATACAGGGCCACCAGGAACTTAAGTCAGCCTATGTTCTGTCTTCAGCCATTAGTTAATTACCATTTAAGTATTTCTACCTGATCCTGGCTACAGTGGACGTTAAGTGCCACTGTTCATGGTAAGCTATGGTCTCTTTTATCAGGTGGTTTCTCCAGTTTTCAGCAATGTGGTTTGCACTCTAAATTCAATTATCTGATTTGTGTAAGAAGAGTTTTTGACTTTCAGTTTTTTAGTTTATTTGTTGTTGTGATGATGGGAATGATGTCTTCCAAATTCTTTACATGTTGGACCAGAAACTGTAAGTCTATCGAATTTGGTTATTTGCTCATTCTCGTTGTATAAGATCACATTGCATGAATGTATCATATTTCATTATCTGGTTTTACTGACACTGGACAATGTCTTTCAAGATTTTAGCTCTTACAAATATTGCTGTTATGAATGGTCTTGTTACTGCATTTGTTGAACATATATGTTAAGGGATACAAAGGAATTGAGTTACAGAGCCATACACAAGAGTAAGTTAGCTCTAGTATATACTGCCGAGCAGTTTTTCAAAGTGATTTACCAATTCACATTTCTGCAAGAAGTACAGGAGAGTTCATATTGTCCCATATCCTCTCTCAAAACATGGAATTGTCTGCCATTTTCATTTAGCCATTTCTGTGAGTTAACATTTGATTTTATTTTGCATTTAATAATATATGACTAATAAAATATAACACCTTTCATGTTTAGTGGTCATTTGGATATTATCTTTTATGGTGAGCTTATTTGAATGTTTTGTCAAGTTTTCTAAAGTGCTTGTTTTTTTTATTATTAATAAATGTGTTCTTTACATATCCTGGATACAAGTCCTTTATTCTATCTTTTTGCTTATTTGTGCTGTCTTTTTATAGTAAATAGTTTAAAATTTGATGTCCAATTTTTCAGTTATGTTTATTGCTTTTGTGCCATGATAGGAAATCTTTACTTTGCCTACCCCAGGTAATTAGTTTACTCAGCTATGTATTCTTCTCAAAGTTTTATTGTTTAATCTTTCTTATTTGTATATAAAATTTGGGTAGTACATCTTTACCATAAATCATAAAACAGTATAATTTGGTCACTCTCATTTTCCACTGGTCTTTTGGTCTATCTTTGTATTAAACCACAAAGCATAATTGCTTGGTATTACAATAATTCTTGATATGTTACTGTAAATCTTTCATTTTCTGAAAGAGTGCTTTGCTATGTCAAATAATAAATCAGGTCTAATTAGTTTTTTTGTGTGTGTGTGATTTTGTGGGTTAATTTTC
The DNA here is from genome assembly GCF_030445035.2 of Dasypus novemcinctus. Taxonomy (NCBI): domain Eukaryota; kingdom Metazoa; phylum Chordata; class Mammalia; order Cingulata; family Dasypodidae; genus Dasypus; species Dasypus novemcinctus. The sequence goes on from NC_080674.1 coordinate 22,184,149, forward strand.
AGGCACTTTGGAATTTTCTAAAAATAATTTTCCTATCCAAACCTAACTTATGATCATAAAACATAATTATTTCGCTTTGTCAATTTATTCAGACTTGCTTGCAAACTCAACATATAGTCAATTAAAGTAAATATCAAGTGTTTACTTGGCAGAAGTGTATATTCTGCTCCTTATATGTCATGCAAGTCAATAATTTTGTGATTTATGGTTTCCTATATCCTTACCAAATGTGCCTACTTGTTCAATCACCTCTTCAGAAAGGTTTCTTAAAATCTACCACTGAGATTGTAGATTTTCTTAAGGTTAATCCATTCATATAGGTGTGAACCCGTTGTAAATAGAACTTTTGATGAGGTTACATTATGTAAAGTATAGCCCATCTGAGTCAGGATGGGTCTTAGTCCTCCTGAAGATCTTGAAGGCCATTAACGGAGAAGCTTGAGAGAACTACAGAAGCTGAAAGTCATTGGAGCCAAGGGGTTAGGAGAGGCTGCCATATGCATTGACATGTGACAGAAAAACCAAGGACCAGGGATTACTGACAGTCAGTCCCAGAACACCACAGCCTTCTGGGAGGAAACATCTCCCAGATGCCTCCCTGAGTTTGGATTTCTCCTAGGGTCAAAACTGTGAGCAAATAAACCCCCATTGTTTAAACCAACCCATTGCATAGTATATGGCTTAGCAGCCAGGAAACTAAAACTATCATTTTAAAAAAATGACTTACCAATATTGTACATTTAATTTAATTCAACCTGTAAATTCATTCATTCAAGAAATTATCATGATTATTTTGCGCTCAGTCAATACTTATATTTACCTACTTTGGACTTCTACAAATATTTTTACTTCTTTATGTAGTTTTGAATTTTCCTCCAGGACTAATTCCCTTCTACATGAAACACTTTCATATTTCTTTTAAGCCATGTCTCTGGGATAAAATTTCTTTTGGGTTTATTTGAAAAACTCACCTTCTATCTCGTATTAGATTTCTAGACTGCAAATTAGTTAATTTTCTCATAGTATATACATCAGCACCATATTATTTATTTGAGTAGACAGTATTATTTTCCCTTATATGAAAATGGGGACATGAAGGAGCAGAGAGTTTATATAACATTCCCAAAGTAATAATACTATGATATAAATCTAGTTTGGCTACAGAATCTGGCTTAAAACTTTCCGCTATTCTTTAAAACACCAAGCTATCTGCAAATACTTAGCTACAAATATTTAGGTGCAATGAATTTGAAAAATTCCAGCACTTATTTTACATTGCATTAGTCAGATTTCTCTAGAGAAACACAATCAGCAAGAGATATCTGTCAATAATATGCTATTCTCTAAGAGCCTCTCATGCAGCCGTGGGGATGCACAACTCCAGGTCCACAGGCAGGCCACAACCAGGGGCTGCAATGAAAACCCAATGAAGGTTCTTGATGAGTTCCAGGAGATGTTGGTTGTCCAAAGATGAGCTGGGAAATTCTCTCTCAATGCTGGAGTCACTTCCCCTTTTTAGGCCTTCAAATGATTGGGTTAAGCTTCACTCACCGCTGATGGCAATCTCCCTGATTGATGTAATTATAACCAGCTGTCTATGATTTATCACTGCAGTAAAGTCAATGGTGACTAAAGTCCATAAATACCCTTATATGACACTTAGCCCAGTGCTTGCTTGATCAAATAACTGGGCACAATTACCTGGCTGAGTTGACACAATAGACTACCCACTACATACATGATCCCAGAAGATCAGATGTCTTCATTTGCCAGGACCTCCAAAGCAATGTACCACAAACTGGATGGCTTAAAACAACAAAACGTATTGTTTCTCAGTTCTGTAAGCTAAAAGTCTAAATCAAGGTATCAGCAGAGTTTAGCTTCCTCTGAAGTCTGTAGGGTTCTGTCAGTGGCTTGTAGTATAAGTCAATCTCTGTATCCACCACAAGGCTGTTTCTGTGTGTGTGTGTGTGTGTGTCAAAATTCTCTTTGTTTATGAGGAGCCAGTCATATTCTATTAAGGGCCCACATGAATCATACATATACATATTTTCTAAGTCAAATCTTTACAATCATGGTCTCAAATAAACAAAATGTTTCACTACTGAACTAATGAAACATACTTGGTTCAGTGTAATAATTTTTATTCTCATTCAGTTTTAATGCATGTGCATATTTTTTGCTTTGTTTTGCCTCATATTTTCAAACCATAAGTCTCTAAGTAAGTTTCTAATCTCTTTTCCAACATTTATAAGGCTCATTTAAAATATTCATGTTCCACTGGATACAAAGCAACATAAATCCTAATAATATTTAATTTTCAGAATAAATATAGGAACTCTCCTTAAGACTACAGAGTCATAAATAATTTGACCAGACCTTTATGAAAAAATATACACAGAGCCAAGAAGTCCAGTTGGTAATTATCAATGTGCTCAAATAGGTACACATCAAATTTTGTACAGTAATGAGTCCCGAACATGCCATTAAACATTTGTGCCCCACATATTATGATAAGATATTAATATATGGGAGGTAAAACAATTAGTTATAAATATGTTGTAAAAAGACTTAAAGACATATTTTCTCAAAATTCTACCATGTCTTTGGAATCTTAACTGATTTCAGTATCCAAAAAGGAAATGTATACTTATTGTAATGCTACTGTCATTTTTCAAAGCAATTTTGGGGCTTTCCATAGGAATTGTCCAAGGCAGTATTAATTTATCACTATTGTTTTCTAAGGTAAGAAAGGCTCTGAATTTTTTGTGGTAGATTTGATTTATTAAAAGAGCCAGAACTCGTATATAACTTAAAAATCTTCTTTAAGAAAGCTTTGAAAAATATTTTAATAAGAAAATAAATAAAGCTAACACTTACTGAAAGTGTACAATTTGCTGAGAACTCCATATTACTTTATGTACAATATCTCATTTAACTTTTATAACCAACCTATAGAGTAGCTACTTTATTATTTCAATTTTGTAGATAAGGGCCAAGGAATTGAGAGGTTAGGTATTGTGCCAGTGATATACAGTTAATGTGCAGGGAACCTGCTGATTTCAGTAAAGAAACATTTGTAGTGTAGCCAGATAATCTTTTTATACATATATTCTTTTTTATATTTATTTTAACTGCCTTTTTTAAAAGACACATAGATCACAAAAAAATGTTACATTAAAAAATACAAGAGGTTGCCATATACCTCCCCCCCAACTCTTCCCACATCAACAGCCTCTTCGATCATTGTGGCACATTCATTGCATTTGGTGAATACATTTTGGAGTACTGCTTCACTGCATGGATTATAGTTTACATTATAATTTACACTCTCCTCCAGTTCTTTCAGTGAGTTATGGCAGGGTATATAATGTCCAGCATTTGACCCTGCAATATCATTTCAGACAACTCCAAATCCATAAAAGGCCCACACATCACATCTCTTCTTCCTTCCCCCTGCCCTCAGCAACTACCGTGGCCACTGTCTCCACAACTATGATAAAATTTCTCCCATTGCTAGAGTCACAATATTTCTATAGTAGAATACCAGTAAGTCCACTCTAATCTATATTTTATTCCTCCATCCTGTGGACCCTGGGATGATGATGTCCAATCCACCTTTAAATCGAGATAGGCCTTAGATCCTACATGGCTGAAGGATGTGACTCTCCTGTTTGGAGTTGTAGGCACTCTTGGTTACCTGGTGTGGGGGTTGACCTTCTTCACCTACCTGTTAGCTGACCCAGGTAAGTCCAACAGACAGGAGTATAGGAGCTGCAACTCTGCTGAGGCTCCAGGACCAGCTAGCATATGGCCAGTCCAGAGATTTAATTCTACTGAGTATACACCAACCCCAGTACCAACCACGGGTTCAGTAAAAGTGACAGAAAAGGCATGTGTAGAAATGTTCTATTTGAGTCCAACTGCATCACACTCAGGAGCACAAATTACAAAGTAGAGCCCACTGACAAGGCACTGAACTCCAGAGCCATCTGCCATGACTGTAGAACCTGTGTGTCTCTGTAGCCCTGAGGAGCACTGGTACCTGGGGTTGTATTGACTTTGACTGTCTCTGGGATCCTGCTGAGATGTGTGTAAGCGCTACCCCTATAATGGTTTCCTGACTCATTTTGAAGTCTCTTAGCCATATAAACTCATTTGTCTTTACAATTACCCCCTTTCATTTAAAGTCTTTTTCTAGTTGCATAACCAGCTGGTGATTGGCAGTAATCCCTCTGTGACAGGGAGGCTCATCTCTGGGAGTCATGTCCCATGCTGGGTAGAAGGTAATGCATTTACATGCTGAGTTTGGCTTAGAGAGTGGCCACATTTGAGCAATATGGAGGCTCTCAAGAGGTAACTCTTAGATACCCTGCAGCTCTATTTCAGGCACACATATTCATAAGCATAGACATTGGTATCAGGGGTTCACCATTGAACCATCCTTCTTCACTGGTCTTTGCCCTTTCACTTTGGGAATTGTTGCTGTTCCACTGGGCAATGTGACAGAGCTCCCTTGGCTAGGAATTCAGCAGTCCCTCAGTTGTTTGTAACTCTAACTACTATGAAAATACCTAATGAATATCCGAACATTTTTATATTCCCTATCTATATGCCCTGGAGGACTCCCTCCCAACCATGTGTCCCCCAACAATAACATCACACACCAGTGTTCATCCCCTGCTATTGTTGAAACCCTCTGCAGCTCAAAACTTCTTCAAAAATTAAGCCTAATATATTGCCAAATTAAATTAGTAGGAAAATGAAATGGTAAAGATAGGTTTAAAGATTAGAAATAGAATACATACTAATTTAGAAAAACTAAAATAAAGTAAAAATAAATTGGGGTGGTAAAAGAAGAAAACATATCATAAAACTTTTTTTTGATGTTTTCCTTTCATCACTGTAATAGGTTTTGCCCTGTATGTACAGTGGCAAGGCAATTTCTTTCATTGTCTCCCCAGTGTCTACATTTTAAAAAAATTTTTAGTTTTGTCTTCAAAAAAGTTTTAGATCACAGTAAAGTCACATATACCATATAGGGGAATCCCATATATCCAACATAAAACCTTTTTCCCCTTCCCCAGCAATGATCTTTTTATGTGTTCATGTTATATTTGCTGCAGTTGATGTACAGATATTAAAACATAGCTATCAAACATGGTTCCATTTTGGTTTACATTATGGTTTATATTTTAGACTGTACATTTTTCTAAATTTTTAGTTATATTATGGTTTGCATTTAGACTATACACTTTCAAAAATTTTTGGTGAAATTTAACATGTCCTATATTCATCATTACACAATCTTGTGGAACACTTCCATTGTCCCCCCAGGTACCCCTGCTTCCCTCTATTCTATTCCTCTCTCCCCTCCCCTCAGGACCCACAGTGACAACCAAGTTTCACTGCTTGAAAGACCAGATTCACAGAGACTTGCAGCAATGCTGAGGGCTTGACACACTAGACTGTCCTCCCCCATTGGGAGCCACCAATTCTCTTGAGTGACACCCTCCCCTCTTTGAGAACATCAGACTTCCCCAGAATGGGGGTATACCTTCCCACTCATTGTATGGGTCTCCACCCGTTGATATAACACACTATGACAAGATCAGCACTCACACACTCCCTAGAAGTCTGCCTCTGTGCCAGATGCCCCCATTATGCACCATAAACAAATAACCCTTCCACATACCCAACAATCTCCCCTGTTCATCTGCTCCCCCCAACCCTCGTTTAGAGAATATAACATTCAATAATATGAATGAAATTGACATATAAAAATAAGTTTATTATGCATAATATATTTGTAATTAAAACAAAAAATAAATTCTGATTCACATAGAAACTTTATTCTAAACGAAAAAAATATTCGTAATTGAAATTTTGTATTGAAATCATTTCCTGTGGACGAAAATAGTTGTCTTTTATGTAGAAATTAAGTGAACCCATTTCATATTCCACAGATTACTCAAAAGAAGTCAGAGAAAAGTAACTTCAAGATTTTCTTAAATCTCTTGGGGTGATACCAAGACTGGTATCTAATACTAACCTTGTGGACACTGACACAAGCAGTGTAGTATGATCACCTGGGAATTCGAGAAGGATTTTGCTGAGGATTAATATTGAAATAAATCACTGTTTCCATGTTATCACATTTCTCCATAAACTAATCCCAAATGATTCTTGGTAAACTTGATTTTTAAAAATTATCATCAAAGGAACAGAAAATATGTTAAAACAAAGAACACGACTGTTACACAGTTGTGTAGCCAGCTTCAAATTCAAGATATGTAGAGTGTTTCTACCAATCCCCAGTTACTAATGGCATTTTGCAGTCAAATTTCTCCCATGCCCCACATTTGGCAACCACTGATGTGCTTTATGTTTCCATAGTTTTCCATTTTGTAGAGTTTCACATAAGTAAAATCATACAACATATTGACCTCTGGTCTAGTTTCTTTAAGTTATCATGATGACTTAAGGATCATAATTTGTGCATAAGTAGTCCACTATTTTTAATTTCCAAGTAATAGTGAATTGCATGGATTCAACAAAATTGGCTTTATCCATTGTGCTATTCATAGTCAATGTTTTAGAGCCTACATTTTATTAGTTGATTAGTTGATTGTATTACTAAATGCCAGTTATATATTACATATAATTCAAATTTCTACTGAGGTGAAAGATGTTGAACATGTTTATACACGCTTCAATTGAGTTTGAAAATATCATTAAAATAGTAATTTAAGAACATTGTGTCACTCGTCTGTCAGATACTAGCAGCAAATGCCTGGTCCAAATGATACAACACACTAGAGAGAGCATATTAATGCAATATTTTATTTGTTTGTTTGAAAAGAAAATTCACATTTTTATGTTCAAATGAATAGATTTATTTTTTTTTGTACAGAAATTTAATGTAGCTCTTGTATATAGACTTTTGGCTTTAAGTAAACAATGATTTAGGAGTAGGAAAAATACAAAATAATACATAGAAAAATATTACAAGGACACTTGATGGAATTTTGGATTGCCTGGTTGTCTGTATTTGGATCTATAAATAAGTTTATTCACAATTTAAGCTCCTCATTTATAAAATATAATGGAAAAGAATGGCATATTCTCTTCCAGCTATACATAACTTTATGAGTTTCAATCTGAGTTAACCCTCTAAAATGTTACCTATGTAATTTCCCTGCCTAGTTTGTCCTCTTCCTTCAAACAAATTCTACTGTTAGAGTAGGCCATGAAAGTAAATCCTGCCGCAACCTGTGCGGGTGAACTGAGAACCTGACAGGAGGCGACAGGAGCTGAAGAAAGACACACAGAGACAAAGACAAGAGTAGAGGGGGCCAGGTGGGCCAGGGCTCACTGATGGCAAAGCCAAGACTCTGATCTGGCACCACAGCTTTATTTAAAGCAGTTAACTAGATCATTGTTCTCAGAGCAGGGGCATGTAGTTCTTTGAAGAGGGTTTTGAGGTCCTTCCTATCAGGACATCAGCTCCTTTCTGCTTACTGGCAGGTACAGGCATGGCTGACCACACCCTCACCACTCTGCCCACATTGATCCACCCTAGAAATGTGACTTGAGCCCCGCACATTACTTCAGGGACCCCTTCAAATCATGTTGCTCCAAAAATAAAAATAAAAAATACATATTGCAGAGAGTAAAATGACGCTGAATAAGTTTAACTTTCAAGTTACATCGTTTAAAATACTCACACCCAAATTATGGCATGAAAGTAAAAGATGTTTGATTATGAAGATTAAAGTAATTTTTTTTTTTTTTCATTTAAAAGTCTCTTCTTGGAAGATCATTGCTCCAGGAAGCATGTGAATATTCTGTGCATTGGGAAAAAAATTAGCAAGTATTGTTCAAACCTAAAAGTGAAACATGATGCAGGAAGCTTTGTTAATCAGCAAACCAATGCCTTCCTGGTCAATACTTCTCATATTTCAGGAGGAATGATGAGAACTAGAATAGTTGGCACATTAAGGGATGTTTTGTAACAAATAAGAACAGATAGGGTGCATTCCAGGAGTACTATAATCCTTCCTGGGACAGCTGGTCACTTGCTCGGAGACTGGCACAGAAACCTGGAATGTATTGTCCAGGGGAGTGTTGTGTTCCTTCCTGAGGAGGCTGGCCACTTCCTTGGGAACTGAAGCAATACTTGCATGTTGGCATGTATAGTATCGAGTTCATTGATTAAGAACTCAATAAGTGATATTCTACTATGGAACTACTGTGATTTACTTCCATTACTATGGAAGAAATTGTAGCATTGATGTGGAGAAAGTGGCCATGGCAGCCACTGAGGGAAGAAGAGATATGATGTGGGGGCATTTTCAGTACTTGGAGTTGTCCTGAGTGATACTGCAGGGACAGATGCTGGACACTGTATGTCTTGCCATGGCCCACTGGGTGGATAGGGGAAGAGTGTAAACTACAATGTAAACCACTATCCATATGGTGCAGCAGTGCTCCAAATGTATGCACCAAATGCAATGAATGTCCCACGATGATGAAAGAGGTTGTTAGTGTGGGAGGAGTGGGGTGAGGGAGGTGGGGGGTATATGCGGACCTCATATTTTTTTTAATGTAACCTTTAAAAAAAAAGCTAAAGAGAGAATAAAAATTAAAAAAAAAAAGAACTCAGTGAAAGGGACAGTCTCTGGTCCGGCCAGCTGAATCCTCTCCTGGGAGAGGGTGCTCTACACAGGTGTTGCTGTCAAACAAGAGTCTGGTATCAGCAGCTAATTAGGGGCTTCCCAGCCATGAGCTAATTGTTGGTGAGATTTTATGTAAGACTATTCTATTTTTCTGTCATTTTGTGACTCTGATCAATATTGATTTAATCTTTTGACTGATTATGTTATTATGTTTCTCTAATTGTCAGTATAGACTTATTAAACTAGATATGTATATACATATTTATATTGCATCCAATCAGGTCTCTGGCCAGAGGTGGGTCAGGTATGTTGGTGTGTCTCTTGGTTTGGTGAGCTTGTGAATGTATGTGTGCATATCATGAGGGATTGGGATATAACAGTTAGACCCCTGTTTATAGACAATCCTTCACTTATTTTGCATTCTTTCAATTAACACAGGTTCATTAACTAGATATATATATATATATATATATATATATATATATATATATATATTTATATTGGATCCAATCGGGACTTTGGTCAGAGTTGGTCCAGGTATATCAGTGTGTCCCCTGATTTGGTGAACTTACATCTGCATGTATGTATATCATAAAGGATTATGATATAGCAGTTGGATCCCTGTTTGTAGACAATCTTTTGCTTATTTTATATTCTCCCAATTATTAACAGAAGTTTAACAAAATAAATAAATACATGTCTGTGTATTGCTTTCTTATGATTGAGTTAAGCCATCATATCAATCTATAAGCATGCATATATATATAGCAAAACATTTTACCTAGTGGAACATTCTGTAAGAGCAGTTATCTAGAAGTATAGTTTCATAAAATGTCTTGGTTTGTTATGGAATAGTTTTGGGCTTATTTGAAGACCGTTGCAGCAAATACACCTAGAATCTTGTCTAGATCCCCTTGTAGTTTACTGGAATTCAGAACACATTCTTATTAACAAGGTATAATCCATGAATGCTGTCTACCTGTAATGAAGTTCTCTATTGAACAAGTCTCTTGAGAAGATGTCCATTTTCCACTAACAAGGAAATCATTTATTCTGTCAATTACATAATCAAATTTATACCAAATTCCCACGTCTGAGAGTTTATTTTGAGGGAACATTCCTAGTACAACTTTTTATTAAGACATTTAGGGTCTATTCAGAATAATTAAAATCACCCTAACTATGTCAAATACAGTATATTTTATATGAAAAAAAATGAAGACAAATTTTAATAGGCTAGAAAAACAATTCAGAGACTAATTACATAAAATAATTCTCATATCTATGGTGAGTCAGGAATAATAAACCGAAAACAATATGTTGTTATGAGAAAGTAGGAGCTTTTAGGAGTTGCCCAAGAAAAGCTGGTATTCTGATGTCTGGGACAATGGAGTAGATCATTGGATATAAAAGAGAACACCCTGCAGTTAACTCTTTGAACCTGCAGCAGGGGCTTCTTAGTTTGTGCTTGGACACTGAAGGGAGATTTAATGACTGATGCCCAGTTTTCTACCAGAGTGATCCCATAGTTTATTCATGGATTACTTGGGTGTGAACTGTGTTTGGTTCCCAGAGCTCTTGGGGGAGGACACTGGTGATTCAAACATAGAGGTTGGGTATTCCTTATGGTTTTTCCCAGGCATCTAAGAGTGGTTGATTCTGGTAGTACATAAAAAATCGGAGACTGAAATTTTCATTGTCTTCTACTCTATATATGTAGAAATTAAAAACGAGAAAAAAGCTTTCCTTTTACGTATTTTGATCTTCTAATCTCCCACTACTTTCTATCTCATAACCTGATAAGAAGTCAGCTGCAAGCAGATCATGACAATACAACGTAGTTTGCAGACTCCGGCAACCTCAGTATCACAAAACAGAATATTAAAATATGGCTTGTGGATAAGAAACCATAGCTAAATAACAGGCACAAAAATAAGATAATTTTAATTTAAATAAAGTAATTTAAAGAGAGACAGTTGGCTTTATTATGAATTACAAATGGGTCTTTGCAGAAAAATTAAATATATATCCAATAAGTAAAAATGATATGGGACAAAGTGTATGTGAAGTATACCAAGAAAGTACAATGGTAAAGACTTTCTGAACAACTGAAGAGGAGTAATTAGGTAAACTGAAAGATTTGGAGGGAAATGTAAGTACAGATTTATATTGATCCCTCTTTATAGTATTGGAATTCAGAGCATTGGCCTTGCACTGTGATTATTAAGACAATAATACAAAGCACTACCCATAAAAAATTTCTGTATTTATCAATGCGTTGAAGAACTTGGTTTATAAAATGGGAATTAACAATGGCTGAGTAAAACAATTAAGTAGATGGGCCTGCAGCTTCCTAGAGCATTACATACTTCATGGAAGGCAGTGAATATTTTTCAGGATGCAAGAGCATAAACAAATCCAGATATGGTCACATAATATCCAAAGGACAAGAGAGAACTGACAGTTCACTGGATGTGACAACAAATTTTAACTGGGATCTTCTCCTAAATTTTATGTTTCCAGATGCCACCTGAAAGAAACAATAGCTGTAATTGTGTGTGTCTATGTGTGTATTTTTTAGGTTTGCCATTTATATTTCAATAATCCTTTTCACAATTCTTTGTACTGTCATTTTTTAAAATTCTGTATAAGAAAATATGAAAACGTGTTTTTTTTGTTTTTTCCATTTTAAAAAATTATTCACATAAGCGTTTGATTTATATGTTATAATATTAATAAAATGAGTAAACAAGCCATTGTATTCGATGTCCAAATATTATGTATTAACAGTAATAAAAATAAATATGACTTTTCCTTTCATTGCTTCTTTGTGAAATTTCTATTCCTTTTTCTCCATGAACTAAAGCCCATGCATTGATTTTAAACTACTTATTTTTTCCTTTCATAATCTTTGGGTTTTTATTTATCTGTCATTTTCTGGGAGAAATACTTCAATGTTTTCTTCTAGTTCAATAATTCACTGTGGAGTTGTGTTTAGTCAATTAGCTCATCAATCAATATACTTTCTGATAATTTCAGAATCATATATTTATAAACCAAAGTTATTGATGATTCTTTTAAAAAATATTTGTTTCAAGCTTATCACTTATATCATTATTATCAATACCATTGCTTTCTTACTCTCAGGATCTTTCTAATGCTTCTCTTAGTGCCTACTATTTACTATTTACATTATTAATTTTATCCTATGTAGGATGTATGCTTGTTAATAAAAAACAAGAAAGTTACTGAAATATTGACTATGCAAATTAAGTTATTTATCAATGAGTAAGCATCCTTTATTAGCAAATTCCAGCAGTAACTTTTTTTTTTTTTCAGGTGCCCAGGGCTGGGGATTGAAACCAGGACCCTGTATATGGGAAGCTAATGCTAAACCACTTTGGCTTCCCTGAGTTGGTTTTTTCCATTTGTTTTTATTATTGGTTTTTCTGTTTTTTTCCAGGAGACTCTGGGAACAAAACCTGGGTCCTCTCTTGTGGAATGTGAGAGCTCAACCACTTGAGCCACATCTGCTTCCAGTACCCAATTTCATACCTACAATGGTGGTATAAAAATAAAGCAATGGTGGGTGACATCATAAACATGGTACTTTAGCACAACCCCTGGAAAAGTCTCCTCTTACTATTAACTATTAAAGGACAAATTCCACTTGCTTGGAACTCTGGTGGATGATAGAGACTGGAGAAGGACTCCACAAACACTGAATAGAAAAAAGTTATCTACAAGATCAGGAAGGAGATTTCTATCCCATACCTACAAGTCTGTACATCTCTTCCTCATGTGAACAGGGCAGCTTGGGAATTGAATAAGCAGAACAAGTCTGAGTTATCTCCAGCTACTTAATGAGAGAAAATGTTTGGAAACCACATAGCTCATAAATACTTAATATTCAGAATATGCATTGAAATCCCACAGCTCAACAATAAAAAGACAAACACCCCAATTTAAAAATGGGCCAAAAATTTGAGTAGATATTTCTCCAAAAAGGATACACACATGGTCAAAAATCACATGAAAAGATTCTCAACATCATTAGTGATCTGGGAAACAGAAATGCAAATCAAAACCACAATGAGATGCCATTTCATGTTCATTAGAATGGCTATTATTACCAATGCCCCCCCCCCCATAAAACTACAAATGTTGGAGATGATGTGGAGAAATAGGAGCACTCATTCATTGCTGGTAGGAATGTAAAACAGCACAGCCACTGTGGAAGAGAATTTGGCAGTTCTAGAAAGGTAACTATAGAATTACCATATGACCCTGCAATCCATCTACTAGGTACATATTAAAAAAAAAAATTAGAGCAGGGTTTTGAACAGATATTTGTATACCAATGTTCATATTGGCATTATTCACAATTGCCAAAAGATGGAAGCAACCCAAATATTCATCAACTGATGAACAGGTAAAGAAAATGTACTATATATACAATGGATACATTCAGTCATGGATGAACCTCAGAGATAGAATCTAGAATATAGATGACCAAGGGCTACATTGGAGCTAGGGACTGGGGTAATGTGTAAATTGTGTGGAATATTTATTTGGGTTGATGGTAAATTTGGAAATAGATGGTAGTGATGGTAGCGCAACACTGCTAGTAAAATTAAGAGCATTTAATGATATTGGTGAATATGGTTAAAATGGGAAATTTGAGGTCATATATGTTACTATATTGAAATTAAAAGATAAAACATAGGACCATACAACACAGTGAGCCCTATTGTAAATATTGGACTACAGTTATAGTATAATAATAAAAGTGTTTTCATTAATTATAAGAAATGCAAGGCATTAATAACACGGTAGGATGTGGAAAAATACATCCTAATGGAATCTCCAGACTATAGTCAACAGTAAAATTAAAATATTCTTTCATTAATTGTAACAAAGATACCACACAAATGCAAAGAGTTAATAATAGGAGGTGATATGTGGGATTGCTTTATTTTTTTACATGATTTTCCTGTAAACCTAAAACTTTTCTAATTTAAAAAAAGTAATAAAATAAAACAATGATAAACAATAAAATAATGCAATGACAGATTTTTGTGTGTGTCTCTTATTAGTGTTCCTCCCTATCATTTTATTTTTACATTTCATACACTTTCACTTTCACTTTTGCTTCAGAGAATCTTATTTCACTTCCTTGGAAATACATCAATATATGAATAGGAGTGTTTTGCTCTTTCCTAGAGATACATGGGAGTAGAGTATTATGAAGGAAATGAAACTTACATGCACAATATGGTGTTATTTTCTTACCCTTTAGATCTGTCGACAATATGTTGTCAAATATATATATAAGTATATATTTAACTTTATTTATCTGTATAGAATTTCTTCTAACAATACCTAAATACTTTTCCAATGACAAAAATGGAATTGACTCTAAAAAAGTATTGATGCTGGAGTCAATAATATTATTATGAATTATATTCATTTCAAAAAATTATAACTCTCTTTTCTAAATGTTTTATTTCTAAGACAAGGAGTCTTCAAAATGCATTTTCAATTGACAGAAGGAATTACATTCTCAGTTATAAATATTACGAAAATAACATAAATTATAAATTGATATTGACTTTTAAAAATGAATATCAAAATTTATTGACTACAGATATATCTTTATCAAGGATACCTGAGCAATAATTAATCTGATATTCAATGTAAATTTAAATCAATAAATCCATCCTAGGGATTTATTACATCCTATGTACTTCTAGGAACTGTAAACGAAACACAAGAAGCCTTAACGCTACCATTTATAAATTGCTTCTATGTTTCTAGTATTGCAAAGAGTAACATCAGCTAAAATTATTTAGCCTAACTAAAATGTGTGTTATGTAATGTCCTGAAGTTACAGCTGTTTGGAAGTATTAGACAGCTTGCCAAATCGGAACTTACTAGATGGCAAGACATTTAGACTTCTTTCACCTAAGTAAAATTAAAATTTAATAACTAATAAAGTATAATTCTATAATTATGATATTGCTTTCAAGGTAGATTTTCAAAATTGAAAGAAATGTAGAGTAGGTGGGAGGGAACTGCAGTCAAAATACATAGTTAAGGATTATGGGGAAAATGTGTGAAAGCAGGAAATATTCCGAAGGAGTAAATTGTACAATTTTATTCTACAATAAACAATTATGTGAGGATAATGGTATAAAAAGCTAAACAAGTAGTTTAGAATCATACTGAGGAGGAATTTAATTGCCAGAAATTAAATAAACAACTTATTTAGCGTATTTCCAGATACCATATCACATACTAGCAGTCTATAATTCACATTACAAGAAATCTTGGTGGAATATAGCCTAGATGAGAGATAGATAGGAATGGTATAATTACATGACTGTAACAAAAACTACAATTATACCATCCTGAGAAAGCTTTGATAGAAAGGGACCCAGTGCTAGAGAATGTAAGATAGGAAATCTAACCTCAGTGGATAGATCAATGAAGAATTCCCTAAAGAAAAAATCTGAGTATGAAGATAAGAGGACAAAACCCATTATATGTAGGAGAAAGGGCATGTATAAAAGGGAAGGCTAAGGTAGCTGAATCACAGATAAGCAAGTGTTATCTGTTTGTGAGGGAGAGAGGAAAAATAATCTAAACACAGAGGAGGTAGCGTCTTTTTCCCCCAATTGGGATTTTTAAATTACTTTTTTCTCCATCCAGAAGTAATGCTGACTTATTGAAGTGAATAATAAAATTAAACATGTTACTATCATCACTTTATTAAAAAATATAAAACAGTGTTGAGTGAAGCAGAGTTGGGAGAGACAAAATAACTGAGTGAAACAAATTGACTATAGTAGCCCAGTTGTGAGTTAATGGTGGCTCCAGTATACAGTTTACAGAGAGCTATGGGCCAAATTAAATAATATTAAAGATTTAAAATTGAAATTGCATGTTGAACAATAAGAGATCAGAAAAACAGTGCTTTCTAAGGTTACTCTGTGGTCCTGGGATTGTGATATTTGGGGAAATGATGTTTTTTTGGAGGATATTTTCTAGGGAGAAATATATAAAGTAAAAACAAACCCCAACATTTTGGTCAGGTAGAATAAGGTAAAGCCAAAAGGAGATCCTGAAAGAATAATTCAGAATATTAAGAGAAAACCCAAGAGACTGTGAAGTCACACAATTGTGTCAAGAAAGAGAGTCAACAAGGTCTGTAAATGCTGAGAGGTGAGGTAAGAAGCTATTGACCTGGCTTTTGAGATAGGGAAATCAATGAAAGCATTAGAGATGCTATTTCATAGAAGCCATGGAATAGAAAATAAATTGTATCAGGTTAAGGAAAGATAAGTAGGTGAGGAAATGGAGCCAATGATTATAGGTAACTATTTCAAGAAGTGATTGAGATAGAGGGGCTGTATCATGGCATTTGGAGAAGTATATCATTAAAATGGAGGATTTTTTAAAATCTTGGGCATATTCAATGAAAAAATGCAGTTGAAGAGAAATTGCATTGCATTATTGCATTCAATTTGTGACATGACATAGGTCATTAAGTTTTCTAACAGAAAAATGACAAAATAGAAAACCTCATTTTGAAAATTAATTCAGAATAGGCAAAATGATGACTTGGAATTAAATGGCTATTGCAATATCCAAGATAGATGCAAAGGCTAGTGCAGTTAGATGTATATGTGTGCTAATAATATTGATGACAGATGAACAGAAAAAGAAAAATAAAGGAACTCATGTGTTATTTTGCAAACAAATATAGAATCTGTTTCAACTAGTAGATGATTTTACTCAAAGGAGGAGAGGCTTCTAGTGAAACAAAGAGACAAATGCCAAGGATATAATCATTGCTGTCTGAAAACAGATGAAGAAATAACTTGTGGGGAAGATAAGGTATTTCCTCAAGGACATGCTGAGTACTTGCAATCCAGATTTCATCTTCACTTCAACAAATTTTTTCTTCTGACATTCATTAATAATATCCACGTGGCTAAAGCTACTACTCAGTTTTTCTTTCTGATATTGCTTGACTTATTGGCAACATTTGTTATTGCTGATCAGTCTTTCCTTGAAACATTGGGCTTTAGAAGACCACATTTTTCTCCAAATTTATTGTCATTGGATTTTCAGTCTCCTTTATTCACTTCTTAACAAATTCGTGGAGTGATCTGGACCTCAGTTCTTAGATGTGAACATTTTGCTGGTTTCCAGAGTTATCTTTGCTCTGAATGGCTTGATATAATATGTATAGATTTGTTGTAGAAGTCGAGAGAGGTTCAATTATTTGTGTATAGAAAGGCCAGGACTCAAGAATGATTTTGAGAAGGAAAAAATGATTTATTGACCACCCACAGGACTCGGGAGCTTTCTGTTTCAAATCTGAGCCCAGAACAAGATTTTCAAGTTCCTTTTATACAGGGTGGGGAGTCAAATGGTGCTTTTATGAAAGAAAATGACCTTCTTTGTTAATTAAGCATTTACCTGAGTACTGGATAGATTTTGAATTAACATATCGCCCACATTTCAGGTGAGCTTGAATTAGCATCTTGCCCACATTCCATCTGGATGCAACTTTGAGTACACATTCAGTCTTACATCCTTTCTGAACATTCAAAGCTGGATTTCTAGAGACTAGGCACACTTGGATACAGAATTAGATAATTTTGAATTTATGCATAGACTATATTATACTTCCCATTTGAGGCCAAGTCCAAGTCCTCTTAAGCTTCAGCATCACCACCATCAGAGTCTCCCTGGACTAACACCAAGGGCAGGACTGCAGCCTCTCACTGCCCACACCCACAAGTCAGGACACATCCATCTTAGGTTATCTATGAAGAGATGAACAGCCTCCCACCCATAGCCCACATCAGACTGACAAGTTTGACGTTTTCATCTCCAACCTGAACTCAACAAACATCTTTTAATCCATTTGACTTCTATGTTTGAACATCTAATGGTTTCTCAAAAATTAATATCTCCCAATTGGAGTCAACTAATAATGACCTGTTGTTCTTGAAGTCTCTCTCACTTAAGCTAATGACTACATTATACTTCTTGTTTTGTCAGGCTATCATCTTGAATTCAAAATCTTGCCTTCCATCACACCTCATATTTGTGCCATCAGCATATGTTTTGGCTTTTTCCTCAGAACGTATTTCATATCTGACCACATCTAACTCTTGCTACTGCTACAAAATCCCTTTTTTAAATTCTTTTTGCTCTGCTTTTTTTCAGACATACAGACCTCCACATTCTTCTTAGAATATGCTTAATGTGCTGCTGCAGAACCTTTACATTTGCTGATCCTTCTGCCTGAAATAATCTTCCACATACTATGTATGGTTTTCTTATCCATGTTTTTCTACACAAATAACACATTTTAAACAAAATTTTCCTTTAACACCAAAATTAAAAAGATTACGTCCACTTCCTTTAACTTTTTCAAGCATTACTTTACCCCATGATAGTATAGGTGCAAAGCACAGTATATTTTGGGTATTTTTTCTATTTGCCCTTTCCATCTAACTAAAACAGCACTGTCAATTGGCAATGCCTCAATGATGGAAATATTCTATATTTGGACTTTTAAATTTAGTAGCCCCTAGTAACATGTGACTACTGATCAAATGAAATGTAGCTAACATTATGGAAGAACAGGAAGTTTAATTTAATTTCATTAATTTAAACTTTAATTTCAATATTTCCATATAGATAGTGGTTATCATCTTGGACAGGAAGATATAAAATGAAAATTTTCCGATAACAAGAATTGTTCTCTGTTTTGTTTACTGCCTTATTTCTTTCTCACAGACCAGAGCACAATATGTGCTCAATAAAGATATGAATCAATGAATGAAAGAAAGTAGAAGAGTGATAAGTAGTAGATAATATTAATATTAAATGTGGATCATGGGAGAGAGATAAAAAGAGAAAGCATGTAAAATCTGAATCTAGAAAGATAGTAAAGAATCAGCAAAGTGTGATATTTCAAAAAGATTTTCAGGAGGGAGAAATTGATTAGCAATGAAATGTTCTAAAGATTTTGAAGAGGATAAGCGTGAACATAAATTTGTTGCATTGTAAAAATGGTAAGCATCAAGAGAGAAGAATCAGTATAGTGGGGAAGGGGAGCATGTCATGAAATAAACAGATTTTAAAGAGTTTAGGGTGGGGTTGGGTGAGCAAAGGTTGATTGAGTTTGCCAACTTGACCCAACAGTCATTTATTACATACTAGAAGGGGAAAAATGGCCAAAACACTTATTGTGGTAGTGAAATGCTTTAGTTTGTATTAGTTTGGTTTTTGTTTAATAGCAGCTGTACATATTTTAGTACAGAAAAAAAGTAATTATATCCTAAAAATAGGATATAATTGATACACTAGGCTCTTAGGGGAGGTAGTTAGGCATTGGCTCAGAACATAAAGGTTTAAATTAAAAAGGAGATTATCCTTTCTCTTTCCATCTCCCTCTCCCCCCACACTCCACAATTTTTATTTTTCTTTCTCAGGGAAGAGGAAAGAAAAATAAGGGACAGACAGGTAGAGATATTAAAGACTTTCATTTCAGGCATCCTGAATCTTAACAAAACATGGAGGAACTGCTTAATTTAAGTAGAGAATAACACTGCTCCAAAAGATACCCTATGAGTCAAGTGTTGCTGAGCAGTAAAGCAGGCCCAACTGAGGTTAGAAAACATGAGCAAATCATGTTTTCATGAATGTTGTCACTAATATTTGGCAGCTCTCATGTTAGAAGATAGAAAAAGGGAAGGATGGATAATGGAAGTTCTAACTAGAGTTTCTGATATTGATATAGTCTGTGCATAAATTCAAAATTGTTTCCAAGTGTACCTAGTCCCTAAAAGTCCAAAGTAATATAGGCCCTACAGTCTTTGAATGTTCAGAAAGGATGTAAGACTGAAGATATATTCAAGGTTGCATCCAGATGGAATGTGGAAGATATGCTAAATCCAAGCTGGCTTGGAATGTGGGGAATATGCAACTTACCTGGAGGAAATAACCTATCTGATAGATCAAACACTGAAGAAACTAATCAAAGGTCTCTTTGTATACCATCACCCTTTGTATCCTTAATCTTAAACCTCTGTATAAAAGGGACTGAATAATGCTATTTGGGACTCGGTTATTATTAGGACAAGAGTCCGCCGAGTCTGGCTGGTCGAAATAAACCAACTTCCTTTTCAGAGTTCTCGTGTCCTGGCCTTCAATACCGTGCACACCCCACTTCTCTACAACAATATGACTGCTAAAAAGATCCAATCTGTACAATATCACAAATGTCAGGGAAGCCACACAAGGACAGAAAGATATATAGGTGGTGATGATTGGATTGGAGGAAGAGATATAGAGTAAGGTTACATACCTGAAGGAACCTCCCAAAGGCTATACCTGAATTAAGACTGACGTTATAGTTGCATCTTTTCCTGTCCACTGATAGTTGTAAATGTAGATTTAGCTGTTATGCTAAATCTGTTATGCATATATATAATTGTCCTAAATTGATAAAACATGAACACATACCAGTAGCAACTAAAACAATATACAAAAACTCCATTATAAGTTTTTTACACAATCTGCATTGAATTAAAAATTTTTAGATGCTATCTATCTCTTCTATTATAATGCAAGTTTCTTCAGGGCATTGAGAGCAGTGCCTTATTCAGATAATTAATTCCTTCCATTAATAAGTGGATACAATTTAATTTTCTTTTTGCTAATTTGTATGTAATAAAAGGTAAATATCATCTAGTGCCAGCTCAAGTTCTGTCTATATTTGAAAATGTCTTCTGGAAGTTTGAAATCCTCTACTTACTTTTAATGTCTGTTGTAGAATTAAGGTTGGATCTATGACTTCTGCAATGTCTTGTCTGGGGTACTTTCTCTGTATTTCTTTGCATTCTAAATGACAAATCAAGCTTTTTTATCAGGCATTCAAGGAACCTCATGAATTTTTTCCTGTATATATTAACAATTACAACTCATTGATATAAAATTATCATGTCATTTTTCATCTATTTTCCCTGGGCTTCATACATTCTTAGTTCACTCTTATTTTGCTGCAAACTATCTCAGTTAGCTTTCTTAAAACAATATCCTGAAGATATAGTTTCTAATGCCTTCATGTCTACAACTGTCTTTTTTCTACCTTCACATTTGATTAGTTATTTGATTGGACAGATGTCTATTTTAAAATACATTTACCTAAGGACATGAAAGCACTCTTCCAACATTCAGTGTTACTAATGGAAATTTTATGCCCATTTTTATTCTCCCTATTTTGGGGATGTTTATTGATTCTATTTCCAACTCTCTAATTTTTTCTTATAAAAAACTTATTTTATTATTCTTTTTCAAAGATGTCTATTTTTACAGATAAAATTTTTTCATGGTGGAAGTAGCTTATTGGTTGAGCACCTACCTCCCACATATGAGATCTCAGATTCAATTCACCATACTGTCTTAAAAAAAAAAAATTTCTTCATGGAGAATGCTTCTTTTATCACCTTTTAAAACCAAAAAGAATCCAGTAAATTTCTTTGGTAGATTTATGTTAGTTTCTGGGTTGCCCTATCTAATGACACTTCAACATTATTGCTGACTGGAAATTATTTCTATTCATTTGATATATTTTAGGTAGAAAACAAGAGACTGTTAATAGATGACTAAGTAATAAAATAATTAGATATTGGTAATTTCTCTACCGTCTATATATTGATTTTAGATAAAATATTTTATAAGCATATGTATACATTTCTATTATGCATATGTGGAAGGAAGAGAAAGAAAGATTTTTCATTTCATACTATGCATGCCTTTACTTGCAGAATTTGTCAAGACCTTTTGGAAGTGGCAAAATATGAAACAAAGTAAAAATGAAGATCATATATTTTAAATATCTATTTATTACATATTAGATTGCATGCAATCCCTTTCATTGACTTATTCTAACAAATTGATTTGATTAGTCTTTGTGTCATAGTGCTTATGCATCCTGCTTATTATAACTCATTCTGTTATATCCATTGCCTTGTACAATCTCTTTATGTAAATGAGACCTTTCTTTGCTATGTCCCCTGGGTATAACTTCAAATGTTTTTATCCATTATATTATAATCGTGACTCAATAATATCATACCTCATGTTCCAAATACAGATTCTGAAACCATATTCTGGTGTATGATTAATATTTTATTGCTTTGCTATCTATCCCTCAAAGGGAGAAAAATCTTCTATACAATTGTGGAAGCATATACATGTATTGTTGTTTACTATAGCATGTAAGTTAAACATACATGTTATTATAAAATATTTAAGGTCAGGAATAATATAATTTTATGATTACTGCTGGGCTTCTAGAAACTACAATTCTTCTAGAATGAATAGTAGTTTCATTGCTTGAGGTCAATGGGATACTGGACCTTGTCCATATTAACAATCAGAAAAGATGGGAGTGACAAACTTTAGTGACTGATATGTTGGTGTTGAAAAGCTCCTACTGGAACAGATAATGTATACATTTGCAGCAAGGTAACAAAAAATTATAACATGAAATGCTTTCTAAATTTTATGCTTTTAAAAGGTTTACCAGGAGAATACCTGTTCTTGTTATTTTCCATTTATCATTATATTTCTTCCCTTTGCATTGTGTTCTGGAAACTAACTTTCACTAACTGCGTCATCTAAACACACTTACTCTATGGCTTTTAGTGGGATTTGAAGAAGAGACATTTGGGGTACATATCCTTCTTGTTTTCTCCCTGAAGATTAAAGGTTTTGTAGTGTCAGAATTTCTCCACTTCTTTTCTGGGTACTATATATTAATATGAGGGGGAAAAAAACCATACAAAAAAAACCCACTACAGGTCAAATACTGACAGATTCTAAAATTCACAGACACATATTGAGCAAAATAAGTCAGAAACAAAAGTATACTGAAAGAAACAATTTACATGGAGTTGAAAGACAAGCAAAATGAACCAAAGGTGAAAGAAATAGTTTCTGGGGAGATGAACAGCGAAGGGGTATAAGAGAAACTTGGGTAATGGATATTTTGTTTATCTTGATGGATATGGTGGTTTCTTGGATATATAGGTGTGTAATACATCATGAAGCCCAAGAATGATGCTGCATATGTTTTATTCTACAGTAACAAAAAGAGCAAAGAAAAAATAACACTATGTTTTAAAAGGATTAATAAATACAGATCCGAGAAAATAACTCTATATTCATAGCATTAATATTTTACCTTATATTCATAACATTAAAGTTTGGGGTGGTGGACTTGGCCCAGTGGTTAGGGCATCTGTCTACCACATGGGAGGTCCACGGCTCAAACCCCAGGCCTTCTTGACTTGTGTGGAGCTGGCCCATGCGCAGTGCTATTGCACGCAAGGAGTGCCCTGCCACGCAGGGGTGCCCCCTGCATAGGGGAGCCCCATGCACAAGGAGTGTGTCCTGTAAGGAGAGCCGCCCAGTGCGAAGAAAGTGCAGCCTGCCCAGGAATGGTGTCACATACACTGAGAGCTGACACAACAAGATGACACAACAAAAAGAAACACAGATTTCTGTGCCACTGACAACAACAGAAGTGGACAAAGAAGAAGACGTAGCAAATAGACACAGAGAACAGACAACCGGGTTGGCGGGGGGAAAGGGGAGAGAAATATATCTTAAAAAAATCAAAAAACAAAACAAACATTAAAGTTTGATGTCATAATATTTATGTGAAATGCATTCTGAAAAAAGATATTTGAATATCTGACTTGAGTTTTATATTTTAATGTAATCAAAATAAAATTTGAGAGAAATTAAAATTAAGAATAAGTGTAGCAATAAATTATAAATGTAGTTTATTATAGATATTAACAAGGTGACTGATCATTTTAGAGTAAATGTTTATTGTTGTAAAGGAAATCATTTACATTTTCTCTCTTGTCTGGTAGGTATTTACTTACTTTGATTGAAGGCTGGTATTCATAGTAATCATCCTTTAATTAGATTTACATAGTACATGCACTAAAGTGATTTTTTTAAATCACTATACTTTCTAGAGAATGTTTCTTTCAGTATTATGATTACATTTCAGTGATTTAAAAGTCAATTATTTTAAAAACCTCTCCTTTCAGTATTTCTTATAATCAGTTTTTACATCAAAATCACTTTATCATCCAAATATTTAGCAATATGTAATAATAGTCTCCCAGTCAAAAAAAGAATTGATAAATTTTACTCTATAGACATGATCCACATTTTGAATTTTCGGGAAATGTTTATAAATGAAAATAGACAAAGGAGAGAGAAGCATATTTTTACATTTTCAACCATAAGGTCACATTTCTTTCATGAAAAAATTTCTTGGGCCTAAAATCTTAAATATATTTGTCTGTATATATTACTAATATAATAACTCATTAAAATAAACATGGAATAGACACCTTCTACATCTGAATTGATCAGTGACTGAAAATTTAGACCCAGAAACTTTCTGAGTAAAGAGATATTTATGCTGGACAAGAGGAGTATTTAATAATGGACTTGAAAACTCAAAACATTTCAATAAATGATCAGAAACCTTTTTTTGTAATTCCACCATTGGTGTCTTTCTTTCCATTCTTTGAATTCAATAAAAATTTTAACTTTTGTTTTTGGAAGAAATATGAATTTTAGAATGATAGATATTATGAAACACTATATTCAAGAAAACATTAAATAACATATTGTTACTGTCACTTTTTTAGGTTCTCTATGAAAGAAAGATAAAAGAAAAGGAATTACTAATAGTGGTAGAGGTGAATAATTTCCTTGTCAAAATGAACAAAGGTAATGAAGATACTGCTAAAATTGTGTTTTTGTCTGAATTATTTATATGAAAATATCAAAGATGAACTTTTAACAAACAGCTTATGTTTAACACATTAAGCAAAATACAGCTTCTTCAATTTATCCCTTATATAGACAAGTAGTCTCTATTATCGTTTGCATTTATACATTATTTCCAATATGAAAAAACAAAACATACCTGTAATTTCTTTAATGAAATTATACAATAAAGGTAAAGTTTAACAGTGAAAAGTATTTTAAATTCTCATTTTGAAAATGGAACAGTAAAATCACACATACCTGGTTTACTTGAACAAAGATTACAATTTTCCCCCAATATATGATAGAAATAAAATGGTACCTTATGAAAGGGACATGATGAAGCTAGACTGAGACAATCTAAAACGCAGAGCTTGAAAGTTCTACAGTTCATGACAGACTGCCTTGGGGAAATATTCTGAAGGTATTTATGGAACTGAGAGGAGAATCATTTTCCATCTATCACATTGATAGGTCTGAGATATTTTGGATGTTGTAGCTACTTTTGTAGTTATTTTCAGCACTAGATACACGACAATGAAGTTGATCTCTTTCTCTTCTACTTTCATTTTTTCCTATTCTTATTCTTTTAACGAAGTGCCTATGGAGTTTATATATTAAGTTTTGGAAACATATTTAAAAATGGTGATTCATCAGCATGCTTATCTTTCATGGATAAATTCTATAATTTGCCTCTGAGTTGTAGTCAACTCACAAACGCTCTAGTTATGCAGACTTAAGAGATTTTCCCCTAAACTTAGCTTTCAAACACGCTCTGCATGAAAACTATTTTCTTGTAAACCAGAAGGGAATAATATTTGGTAAATAATGAGTTAGTATTTTCCCCAAACATTTCTTCTCAGATCATGTAGAATCAAGAGTGCACTATTGCTGAAAGAAGTACAATTCTCATTATTTTTAAATCACAGGGAAGATATGCTTTATATTGCTCTTGAATAAGTACTACCTAGACATAACTGTTGTTTTGGTTAAACGGAGCATACATTGGAGATTGTGCTTTCTGGATCATAAGGCTTTCTGGGTGTGCTTATGGTAGTTAGATGTAAATTAAGCTGATGGGATGGTTATCAGCATTGGCACTCAGGGAACTGGAAATGAGGTGGTCCTTAGGGAGAAATAAATTTCTGGCTTCTAGAATGCAAGATGTTGGACATATATTCTGATAGCTGGAAATACTTGGAAAATTTCTAGGAAGCTCAAATGCAATGGACCTTGTTCTGTGAAGGCCAGATATGAGCTATTTAGCAAATGATGGGAAAAGAGAATATGAAGCTAAGCTTGAGCCTGAGACTCTTAAGAATATACTCTTCTATTAATAGTTGTATATATTTCCCTACTGTATGCCTTTAAATCCTTATCCACAGTATTGCCAAAAGTTGAAGACTTTCTCTGTTTTCCTGTGGGTAATCTGAGGAGAAGTGTACTTCTTCAGAGGTAGAGTGTAACTGGTGGTAATCTGTAAATAATAGGAGCATCTAAGGAAATCATTGATATTGGGAAGGCCACATGACAGACTTAAACCAGATGGATCCCAGAAAATCCTGTTCTTAAATCTAACCCATTTCAGTGCATGTAAACCTATTCTAGATGGGACCTTTTATTTTAGATGCAGTTAAGGGACCTTCCTCAGTAGGCATGACCCATTGTTGGTCTTAATCTTCTTACTGGAGTCCTTTGCAAATGGAGGGGAAAAAAGCGCAGACACAGAATAGAGCTGCAGAGCCAAAGAGAAACCTCCAGTAGTTTAAACCCAGAGAGAAAAGGCACAGATGGAGCAGCCTGAAGCGGAAAGCAGTGAGGCCCAGGGGAGAGGGGAGAAATGAACAAACATGGCTATCAACCTGATTGCCCACAGTTAGAACTCTATGAGGTTGCATCACCTGAAAATGCCTTGATTTGGATACTTTCAAGGCCTCAGAACTATAAGCTTTTAACCTAATAAATTCCATTGTAAAAACCAACTCATTTCTTCTTTATTGCTCCCAGCAGCTTTAGCAAGCTAAAAGCGGCCATCAGCAGATGAAGGAGAGATGGCAAAAATCATAATGAAGCTGGCTTATAGAAACCAAACTACAAGCCTTTGTCTCGAATATAGTTGAGCAAAATTATTGGGAAACATTCAGAAATTCACAAGTGGGCTTTATAAGCAAGCTTTTCCCCCCAACTATTAGATTAATAATTGCTTGCACTAAATTATTTAGGTAAAAACAAAAAACAATATAACCATTATCTTCACTGGAAATTTGGTTTAGTTTGAAAGCTAGCACTTCTTCTTTTTCACTATCTAATGAGAGAGAGGGGCATGTAAAATAAAAATTGAGGCAAGGTGGTATAGAAACATAGTAATATCAACTCATAATCTGGTAAATTGCAGAAAACTTTACTACAGAGGGATTGAAACTCAGAGAGTCAAAAAGAGGCAAGATTAAAAACTGAAGAAAGCATTAAGTGTAAAGGCGATGGCAGGGTAATTTGAAAGAGTTTTGTATTAGTATGCCTAGAGAAAATGCTATTTGGAGGCAGATTAACTAATGAAGAGCTCATAAGAAATCCATGCTGAGCTGTATTGACCTTATCATTTAAAAATTATGAAGGATTATAGGGTTCTAAGCAGAAATACAGCATCATCACATTTTACCATGTTTATTTGGAGACAGACATGACAGAAGACTTGGTAAGGTGTTAGTTGCTATTTGCAGTGGTTTGAATCCAGGTAGTGCTTGTGGGAATGAAGAGGATGGGTGGATTCCTGACTGTGAAGGAGAAGGCAGTGCTAAGAGTATGTCCTGTAGTTGGCATGGAGGAATGGATGGATGACCCTGTTCCTCACAAAGACCATGGAGGGAAAAGCAAAATCAGTCCTGCTCGTTACTCTACTTGCTAAATCTTTAATGGTGGGTTTTAAAAACTGGGCAGAGTTGGTAGTAAACATGCAATTTTAAAATCTCTATATCTTTTTACATTCTATTGTTACCTAAATATTGAGAAGATATTGTTTGTGAAAAAGGTGATTTGGGAGCATTTTGTAAAAAAAGAAATTTGAGTCTGGTCAAAATACTTCTTGAAAATTGAATGCCAGTTGCCTTTCTCATCTTATCTTGGAACATGCAAAAGCAGTCTCTGAAATGAAATATTGTGGGTATCAACCATGCATGGAGCCAAACATATGTTTGACTAAGATTATTCACTTTCAGTATTCTATTTTCTTCCAAGTTTGTCTGAGTGTGAAGAGAAGATAATAACTACTAGCATCACTATTCTAAAATAGCTTGTTCAAAAAGACAGGAATCTCCTTGTTTAGAGAGCATTGTTTTTCTCATCAGAGTAGAGTTCCTGAGATAGTGAGAGTTAGAAATAAATAATTATCTTCAAGTTTAAGATTTACTAAGGTATTTGGCACTCTACGCACAATATTCCTGTAAAGAGTCATGACCTCCCACACAATGACAGACTCCTTGTTTTAGAGACAGGAAATGGCTGAACATCTGTCTCTTGCTACCTCCTTGATCTGTACATTTTAGTCTAAAAAGCCCTAAAGTGGGAATATCAACAGCTTTAAATTAATTAGAGCCTATATCCAAGGAGCCAAACTCCATACAAATATCAATAAATACCTAATAGAATCTCTGAAAACAAGAATAACTTGTACAATTTCATCAGGATTTTACAGCAGAAACTAGAAATATGACCTTGATTAAAAGAAAAAAATGTGGTAGAATTTAAATTTGTATTCTTTGAAGAATACTTGCCCTCAGGTTTTACTAATACAAATGATAGGTTGTTAAATGGAGAAGCATTCTATTTAAGGTTCATAGATGCAGTAGGGAAATATCTACAGGACCTTGTAATAGGAAATGGTTTCATGAACTTCATACCCAAAGCACAAGCAATGAAAGAAAAAAATAGATAAATAGGACATCCTCAAAATAAAAGCCTTTTGCATCTCAAAGGACTTTATCAAGAAAGGGAAAAGATAGCCTCCCCAATGGGAGAAAATATTTGGTAACCATATATCTGATAGGAGACTAGTATCCATCATATATAAAGAAATCCTATACCTTGAAAATCAAAAGGAAAACAACCCATTTTTAAAATGGGCAAGAGATTTGAACACATGCTTCTCCAAAGAAG
Source organism: Dasypus novemcinctus (assembly GCF_030445035.2). Classification (NCBI taxonomy): domain Eukaryota; kingdom Metazoa; phylum Chordata; class Mammalia; order Cingulata; family Dasypodidae; genus Dasypus; species Dasypus novemcinctus. The sequence goes on from NC_080674.1 coordinate 22,212,867, forward strand.
AAATACAAATGGCTTAAAACGACATGAAAAGATGGTTACCATCCATCACTAGCTATTAGGGAATTGCAAATCAAAACTACAATGAATATCCAACTTATTAAACATTCTGCATACATTAAGCATCAACACCACCTTCTCAACACACATTCTGTCTCCTGCTAACATATACCCTATAGTTTAACTCCATAAATTCATTCATTTTATTTAGTTCATATCAGTGAGGCCATACAATATTCATCCTTTTGTGTCTGGCTTATTTCACTCAACATAATATCCTAAAGGTTCATCCATATTGTCATATGCATCTCAAGTTCATTTCTTCTTACAGCTGAATAGTATTCCATCTTATGTATGTACTACATTTTGTTTATCCATTCATGGACTTATGGGCACTTAGGTTGTTTCCATCTTTTAGCAATTGTGAACATAATGATGTCATGAACATTGGTGTATAGATATCTGTTCTCACCCTTGCTTTCAGTTTTTCTGAATATATTCCTAAGTACAGGATTTTCAAATGATATGGCAGTTCTATATTTAACTACCAGAAGAGCTGCCTAACTGTCTGCACCAGAGAAGCTGCACCATTTTACCCTCCTACCAGTAGTGAAAGTTTGTTCCTATTTCTCCACATCCTCTCCAGAATTTGGAGTTTTCTGTTTTTTCATTTTTATTTTCCAAAAATGGCCATCTGTAAGGCATGACGTGATATCTCACTGTAGTCAGTTTTTTAAAAATTTAAAGTGCTTCTTTTAAAAAATTTTTTTATTATTATCATTTTTAAAGATACATGGATCACACATAATGTTACATTAAAAAATATAAAAGATTCCCATATACCCCACTGCCTGTACATGCCACTCTTCCCACATTGAAACTTAGCTACTAACCATGGTTCCATTATGGTTTCCATTATGGTTTACATTTTAGACTGTACACTTTTTAAAATTTTGGTTACATTATGATTTGTATTATGATTTACATTTTATACTATACACCTTTATAAATTTTTGGTGATATTTAACATGGCCTGTATCCATCATTGGAGGATTAAGCAGAACACTTCCTTTGCCCCCCAGTTACTCCCTTCCAACTATTCTATTCCTCTCCCCTCCTCACCTCTGGGCCCACATTGACAATCAAGCTTCAATGCTTGAAGGACAAGGTTCATAGATACTTGCAACAATGCTGAGGGCTTGACACACTAGTCTATCCTCCCCATTTGGGAGCCACCCATGTTTTTGAGGGATACCCTCCCCTCTGTTTGAGAACATCAGGCTTCTTCAGGATGGGGACATAACACCTTCCCATTCATTGTATGGGTCTCCACCCATTGACATGTCTCACTATGGCATGATGAGCACTCATACCCTCCCTAGAAGCCTGCCCCAGGTACATCCAGTGCCAGATGTTCCTGGTCAAACATTGTAAACCAGTTACACTTCCTTATTGTATTTTCTAAAGACTTTTCTCAACATTATATTTTAAACCACATACCCGACAATCTCCCATGTTCACTTGCTTTTCCCCAATCCTCCTCCCAATTCCTTGGACCATCTGACCTATCCTCCCAGCCCTATCCCCCCTCAAGCCTGCAAAGCCCAACCCAATATTGTTCCTATGCCCCTTTCTTTTCCTTTCACTGCACAACTACTTAACTCCTCTTTATCATAGATTTCACCCATGTAGGCATCAGCTCACAACTTTCCTCTCTCCCCCGCCCCTATTTCCTGTAAGCCTATTTTCCAGGTTCTAGCTCTCTGAGACAACTTGATTTGCTTAATTCATATCAGAGAGGTCATGTAGTGTTTGCCCTTCAATGCCTGGCTTGCTTTACTCAACATAAAGTCCTCAAGATTCATTCATGTTACCCCATGTGTTAGTACTGTATTCCTTCTTACAGTTGAGTAGTATTCCATTGTAATTACATGCTACATTTTGTTTATCCATTCATGTGCTGATGGGCATTTGGGTTGATTCCAACTTTTAGCAACAGTGAATAATGCTGCTAAGAACATTGGTGTGACTATATCGGTTTGTGTCCTTGTTTTCAGTTCTTCTGGGTATATACCCAGGAGTGGAATTGCTGAGTCATATGGCAAATCTATAGCTAGTTTTTTGAGGAAGTGCCAAACTGTCCTCCACAATGGCTGGTTCTTTCTACATTCTCTACCAGCAGAGGAGGGCATCCATTCCTCCACACCTTCTCTAACACTTGTAGTCTTTTCTATTTTTATTTTTTTATTTTTTATTTTTTTGTCTTTTCTATTTTTAATAGCAACCAGTCTAATGGGTATAAGATGATATCTCATTGTAGTTTGGATTTGCAATTCCCTAATAGCTAGTGATGGCAACCATCTTTTCATGTCATTTTAAGCTATTTGTATTTCTTCTTTGGAGAAGCATCTGTTCAAATCTTTTGCCCATTTTAAAAATGGGATGTTTTCCTTTTAATTTTCAAGGTATAGGATTTCTTTATATATGATGGATACTAGTCTCCTATCAGATATATGGTTACCAAATATTTTCTCCCATTGGGGAGGCTATCTTTTCCCTTTCTTGATAAAGTCCTTTGAGATGCAAAAGGCTTTTATTTTGAGGATGTCCTATTTATCTATTTTTTTCTTTCATTGCTTGTGCTTTGGGTATGAAGTTCATGAAGCCATTTCCTATTACAAGGTCCTGTAGATGTTTCTTTACATTGTCTTCCAAGGTCTTTATTGTCTTGGCTCTTATATTTAGGTCTTTGGTCCCTCTTGAGTTGATTTTTATATAAGGTGTGGATAGTAACCCTCTTTCATTCTTTTGCATATGTATACCAGTTCTCCAAACACCATTTTTTGAAGAGGTCATTCTCTCCCAGTTGAGTGGGCTTGGTGGCCTTGTCGAATATCAGATGACTTTATATGTGATGATCTATATCAGAACTCTCAATTTGGTTCCATTGGTCAGCATGTCTATCCTACTGCCAATACCATGCCATTTTGACCACTATACCTTTGTAGTATGTTTTAAGGTCCAGTAGTGTGATTCTTCCAATTTCATTTTTCTTTTTCAATGTGTCTTTGGTTATTTGTGGCTTCTTTCCCTTCCAAATAAATTTTATAGTTAGTTGATCCAGTTCATTAAAACATGCTGTGTTGATTTTTATTGGGATTGCATTAAATCTGTAGATCAGTTTGGGTTGGATAGACATCTTAATGATATTTAATCTTCCTATCCATGAACAGGGAATATTCTATTATTTCAGTCTTCTTTGAATTGCTTTAACAGTTTTGTGTAGTCTTCTTTGTATAAATCTTGTACATCTTACTTAAATTTATTCCTAGGTATTTGATTTTTATTTACTATTGTAAATGGTATTTTTTTCTTGATTTCCTCCTCAGATTGTTCATTATTGGTGTACAGAAATCTATTGATTTTTGCACATTGATCCTATAACCTGCAACTTTACTGAAATCATTTTTTAAATTCTAGAAGCTTTGTTGAAGATTTCTCAGGGCTTTCTATGTATAGTATCATGTCATCTGCAAATAGTGAAATTTGACTTCTTCCTTTCCAGTGTGGGTGCCTTTTATAACTGTTTCTAACCTCAGTGCTTGAGCAAGTACTTCTAACACAATGTTAAATAGGAGGGATTATAGTGGGCATCCTTATCTTGTTCATGTTATTAGAGGGAAAGATTTTAGGATTTCATCATTTTAAATGATGTTAGCTGTGGGTTTTTCATATATACCCTTGATCATGTTCAGAAAGTTTCTATTCCTATCTTTTACAGTGTTTTTATCAGTAAAAGGGGCTGTATTTTGTCAAATCCTTTTTCTGCATCTATAAACATGTTCATGTGATTTTTTTCCTTTTAATCTGTTTATGTAGTGTATTACATTGATTCCTTTTCTTACATTGAATCATCCTTGCATAGCAGGGGTGAAACTCACTTGGTCATACTGTATAATTCATTTGATGTATTGCTGAATACAATTTGCAAGTGTTTTGTTGAGGTTTTTAGCATCTAGGTTCATTAGAGAGATTGGTCAGTAATTTTCCTTTCTTGTGGCATCTTTCTTTGGCTTTGGTATTAGGGTAATTTTGGCATCATAGAATGAGTTAGGCATGTTCCTTCTATTTTGATTTTTTGAAAGAGTTTAAGCAAAATTGGTGTTAGTTCTTTCTGGCATGTTTCATACAATTCACCTGTGAAGCTGTCTTTAACAAGGCTTTTCTCAGTTGGGAGGTTTTTAATGATTGATTCCCTCTTTACTTGTGATTGTTTTGTTGAGATCATCAATTTCTGCTTTCATCAACATAGGCTGCTTATGTGTTTCTATGAATTTGTCCCTTTCCTCTAAATTGTCCTTCCTATTGGCATATAATTTTTCAAAGAATCCTCTTATGATAGCCTTTATTTCTGTGGGGTCAGTGGTGATATCCCCTTTCTCATTTATTATTTTGTGCATTTGCCTTTTCTCTCTTTTTTTCTTTGTTGGTCTAGCTAAGGGTTTGTCAATTTTATTAATCTTCTCAAAGAACCAGTTCTTGGTTTTGTTTATTTTTTCTAGTGCTTTCTTATTTTCTCTTTCATTTAGTTTTGCTCTGATCTTTGTTATTTCCTTCTTTCTTATTCCTTTGGGATTAGTTTGTTGTATTTTACTAATTCCTCCAAGTGTGCAGTTAGGTCTTCGATTTTAGCTCTTTCTTCTTTTTTGATGTATGAATTTATGGCTATGAATTTACCTCTCAATAGAGCTTTTGCTGCATCACATAAATTTTGATATGTTGTGTGTCATTTTCATTAGTTTCAAGATAGTTACTGATTTCATTTGAGATTTCTTCCTTGGCTCATTGTTTGTCTTATTGTATGTTGCTTAACTTCCATACTTTTGTGCTTAACCTTGTTCTCTGGCCCTTGCAGATTTACAGCTTTATTCCAGTGTGCTCAGAGAAATGACTTTGCATTATTTCAATATTTCTGAATTCATTGAGACTTTCTCTGTGGCCTAGCATGTGGTCTATCTTGGCAAATGATCCATGTGTGCTTGAGAAGAATGTATATCCTGCTGTATTTGGGTGTAGTGTTCTATACATGTCTATTAGGTCCAAACCTCTAATATATTATTTAAAGTCTTTATTTCTTTATTGATTCCCTGTTGAGATGTTCTGTCTAATGGCAATAATGGTGTATTAAAACCCCCCACTTTAATTTTAGAGGTATCCATTCCTCCACTTAGTTTTTCCAGTGTTTGCCTCATGTATTTTCAGGTGTCCTTGTTAGGTGCATAAATGTTTATGATTGTTCTTTCTTCTTGAAAGATTACCCCTTTTACTAATATGTAGTGTCCATCTTTGTCTGTCACAATAGTTTTGCATTTAAAGTCTATTTTGTCCAATATTAGTATAGCTACTCCTGCTTCTTTTTTTTTTTTTTTTTTGGTTATTATTTGTTTGTAAGATTGTTTTACAGCTGTTCACTTTAAACCTCCTAGAAACCCTGGATCTAAACTGACTTTCTTGTAGACACAATATATATGGGTCATATTTCCTTATCCATTCTGCCAATCTGTGTCTATTTGCATGTGATTTTAATTCATTAGCATTCAATGTTATTACTTTCAAGGAAATTACTTTCATTAGCCATATTTTCTTTGGATTTGTGTATGTCATAAGTTGTTTTTATTACTTTTTTTGTCTTTTTATCCTGTCTCTCCTGTTTTTTTCTTTCCTCCTGTAGAACTCCTTTAGTAATTCTTGAAGGTCAGGTTTCTTATTGGCATTCTCTCTTAGTTTCTATCTATCTGTGAATATTTTGAATTCTCCATTATTTTTGAATGCCAGCTTTGCTGATAGAGTATTTTTTGCTGAACTTTTTTTCCCCCTTTTAGTACTTTGACTATGTCATACCACTGCCTTCTTGCCTCCATGGTTTCAAATGAGATACTGGCACTTAATCTTATTGAGTTTCCTTGAATGTAATGTGTCTTTTTTTTCTCTTCTTGCCTTCAGTATTTTCTCTTTGTCTTGATCATTGGGTAATTTGACAAGTGTATGTCTTGGAGTAGGCTATTGGGATTTATACTGTTTGGGGTGTGTTGCAGTTTGTCATCATGTATATCCATCTCCCTCAATAGGTTTTGGAAATTTTCAGCCATTATTTCCTCCAACACCCTTTCTGTCCCCTTTACATTCTCTTCTCCTTCTGGGATGCCTATGATGCATATGTTTGTATAGTTTGTGTCGCCATTCAAATCCCTACGTCCTTACTGGATTTTTTCTATCTTTCTATCTATCGATTCTGCTATCTGTTTGCATTCAGATGTACTGTCTTCCACAACACTAATTCTTTCCTCTGTCTCTTCAAATCTGCTGTTATTTGCTGAGAGTGTATTTTTGATTTTTTGGATTGTGCCATTCATCACCATCATATCCTTTTGCATTTGTTTACAATTTTCTTCAGTATGCTCTCTAAGTGTTTTATTAATATTCTTAATCTCGTCCTTCACTTCATTAAGTTGGTCCATGATATTTGTTTGGAGAGCTTTGACTAGTTGTCTGATGTTCTCCTCCTCTTCCTGGTTTTGTGTTTGTTCATTGGACTAGGCCATGTCTTCCTGATTATTGGTGTAGTTTGTAATTTTTTGTTGCTGTTTGGTCATTTTGTCTTGATGGGTTTGTTCAGTTGATTAGCTTCTCCATCTAGTCTTGGGTTTTATTTAAGTGCTATATTTGTATGTTTGTTAAGTTTTCTCTTGACACAATGTTTTTCTTATTCTATTTCCCTGTTCTTGTCTCAGTTCCCTTGAAGGAAAAGATTAGGGTCAGGGAAAGCAAAAGAGGTAAGAAAAGTATAATAGTAGTATTATTAGTAAAAGTTAGCAGAAAAAACATATAAGACCCAGGAGATTGTATATGAATCTCATGTAACCAGTGTAGATTTATAGGAATAAAAAAATGGGGTGCCTACAATGAAATGGGAAACTGAATATGGAGAAAAATATAGTATGAATTAAAAGGCCAGCATGATCAGAATAGAGGGAAAGAGAAAAGAAAGTACAATAATATAACTTAATAAAAGATAGAAAATAGAATAAAAATGTTAGAATAAAAAGTCAGAACAATTGAGGGCTAACCAAAGAGAGGTGGAATGTAAGAGTAACAACAGAAAGTAGAAAAAGAAAAATGTAAGAAGGAAAAGAGACAGTGTTGGTAGCCAAAATCAGTACACGGAGAAAAGAGGAAATCAAGGATGAGGAAGCATAGCAAATAAGAAACAAGTCAGCAGTACCTGATAGAAAAAAAGAAAGAAGAAAAAGGTGGAGGGATAAAGAGGAAGGAAAGACAAGAAAGCAAAACAAAACAAAAACTAGACAAGCCCTCAAGCAAGGAGTCAACTTAATCTTAAGAAAAACCAGACTTCCTTCTTATGCCACTGTGGAGCTTGTCAGGCTGCTGGTGTTTATCAATCAATTTCCCTGCAGCTTTCTACCTGCAGATTTTGAGGTGGGTTTTAAGGAGTAACTAAGTTAAAATGAGACCCCTGTGTGATGTTATGTATGTTTATTTTGTAAGTTCACAATCTTTACTATACACTTTTTGTTTATGTGTGTTCATATATGAATGATATACTTCAATAAAAATTTAAAAAATTAAAAAATGTTTAACAAGAGTAATATATATATATTTTTTTAGAAAAAATAAGGTACCCTATGGAAGCTAATACAAGGATAATGTATTTGTTTTCCCTGTCTCAAAGCATCAGTTAGATGCTTAATATCTCAGTGGGTCCCTGCTCTAAGAGGAGCTGGGACCTGAACCAGGACCTTGCACATTCAAGGCTGAAACTGCTCTATTGGCCAAACCCTCCTTCCAATTTGACTTGCTCCTCAAAAAGAGACCCCTTCCCAGGGCAGGGTCGACTCTTTGCAATTGAATAAACTGATTTAGGAATTTCTCCTTCTCCCTTTCTCCCTTCCTCACTTTCCTCTCTCCCAGGGCAGCAGGACGCCCATGTGAGAGTTCCCCTCATAAGCTTAAAGGAGACTCTGATGAACCAACTCATCCCAGAAAACAATGACTTCTAGTCTCTTTGACAGAGCACCCACACCCTACCAGGAACCCCAAATATGCTCTTCGAAGCCCCCCAAGCACCATTCACTGTCCCCCTCCCTTATATGTGTTGCACAGGACTAGTCAATTGCCTGCCTCCACCTTCTCTCAGACCAACCCTCCCTTATCCCAGGGAGTTTGGGTAAATCAGATTGCCTCAGCAGATTCGCCTCTCACATCTTCCTAGTCTCCTCAAGCCAGTTAACATGCTCCTCAAAGCTCAAAAAAGGGGGTCCAGACAACTGAACCCACACTTGCTGGACCCCTTTGCACTGCTCATCAGAACCCTCCCACTTCCGGAGTCCATTGTCGGAGACTGGTGGGGTTTGGAGAAAGCCGGGAATGCTGGGCTTAGGGAATGCAGGGTTCCGGGAACTTGTGTTCAGGGATCGCAGGCTTGGGGAGCACGGGGCTTGGGGAATGCTGCACCTTTCTGCCCTAAGGGGAGCGTCTTAGCCTTCCCACAGCTTCAACAGTAAGCACCAGAAACCTGTGGTTTTACCTTGAGCAATCAATCATTTTGTCACGCTCTCTCCAGATCAATGTCCAGAAGCCTCTTGCTTGTGTGTTCCCCAAAACAGCTTACTCAGGCAGGATTTTGTCCCCACTCAGATGGTTTTTTGTAGGAGAGAGAATGTGGTTTCACCTACTCCAACACCATCTTGCCCCGCCTCTCACTGTAGTTTTGACTAGTATTTCCCTGTAAGCTAGTGATGTTGAACATCTTGTCATGTCCTTTTTAGCCATTTGTATTTCCCCTTTGGAAAAATGTCTGTTCAAGCCTTTTGTCCTTTTTAAACTTGGGTTGCTTGTCTTTTTATCTTTGAGTTGTATGATCTCTTTGTATAACATGGAAATAAAATTTTAATGGGACGTGTCGTTTCCAAAAATTTTCTTCCATTATGTAGGTTGCTTTTATACCTTTTTAACAAAGTCATTTGAGGCACAAGAGTTTAATTTTGAGGAGGCCCCATTTATCTACTTTTTTTCTTCCATTGCCTATACTATAGTTGTAAGGTTTAAGGAAACACCACCTAAGACAAGCACTTGTAAATGTTTCCTACACGTTTTTAGAAGTTTAACAGTTCTAGCTTTTATATTTTAGTCCTTGATCCACTTTGAATTGATTTTTGTATAATGTGTGAGATATGAGTCATCTTACTTTCTTTTAGATATGAATATCCAGTTCTCCACACATGATTCATTGAATACAAAGTTCTGATGCAGCTGGGTGAGTTTGACAGCATTCTAAAGAATTCCTTGATCAGAGATGTGAAGGTCAAATTCTGAACTCTGAGTTTGATTCCGTTTATCAATCTGCCTTTCTTTATGCCAGTACCATGTTAATTATACCACTGTAGCTAAGTAATATGCTTTAAAGTCAGGAAGTGAGATACCCCAAATTTGTTCTTTTTTAAAGATATTTGGCTATTTGGATATTTACCCTTCCTGATAAATTTGATAATTGGCTTTTTCAGTTCTTTAAGAAAAGGTGGTTGGAATTTTTAGTGGGATAGCATTGAATCTGTGCATCAACTTATGTAGAATTGACATCTTAATGATATTTAGTCTTCCAATCCATGAACACAGAATGTCCTTCCATTTATTTATGTCTCCTTTGGTTTCTTTTAGCAATGTTTTGTAGTGTTCTGAATACTACCCTTGCCCTTGGTTAAGCTTCTTCCTAAATATACCGTTATTTTTGCCACTAATGTAAATGGAATTTTTTTTGTGACTTCCTCATCAGGTTGCTCATTAGTAGGGTATGGAAATACTATTGTTTTTATTTTTAATTATTTTTTTTACCTTTAGAGGAGTTTTAAATTACATAAATGTTACATAAAAAATATAAGGAATTCCAATATGCCCCAATCCTTCTCTTTCCCATCCACATTAACAACATCCTTTATTAGTGTGGTACTTTTGTTACAATTGATGAACCCATATTGAAGCATTGTTAGAATGAGCAATGGACTAAAGTAGACAATATTATTCTACCAAAGACATTATTATTCAAACAATAGAAGAACCTTTATCATTTATGTAAAGGCAGTGGTCACAAGAGATCCTGGGGGATGGGAGAGGGACGAAGAAGTGTAATATGTGGACATTTTCAGGACATTGAATTTGTCCTGCATGACATTGCAGTGATGGATACAGACCATTGTATATTTTGCTATTTTTTAATGTATTAATCTTGTATCCCATCACTTTGCTGAGGTTGTCTATTAATTCTAGTAGCTTTATTGTGGATTTTTCAGAATTTTCTAGGTATAGGATCATATCATCAGCAAATAGTGAAAGTTTTACTTCTTCCTTTCCTATTTGGATGACTTTTATTTCCTTATCTGGTCTATTGTTCTAGATAGAACTTATTGCACAATAATAATTACAGTGGATACAGTAGGTATCCTCATCTTGTTCCTAATTTCACCAAGAAAGCTTTCAGTCTTTCACTATTTAGTGCAATGTTAGCAGTGGGTTTTTCATATATGCACTCTATCATATTGAGAAAGTTTCTTTCTATTCCTATATTTTTGGAGTGTTTTTATAAAAAATGATAGAGTGTTTTATCAAATCAACTTATTTTAATGCAAGAAAAGTCACTGAAGATTTTCATTCAGAAGGAGGAAATGATCCATTTTAGATCTTATATGTATGGCTTTTATGTGTTAGACTGGAATGGTGAGGAGTGATGAAAGCAAAATTATTTTATGAGTTAATAATGCAAGCTGGTGTAACAAATAAAACTATCAGTGGATAAACACAAAAAGAAATTTCTTGCATAATAAGACAATCTTTGGGCTCCATCTTCCCCTAAAACAGTATTTTATAAAGCAAAATCAATAGAAGAGCTTCTTAAAACACAGATAACGGAGCCAGAACCACAGAATGATTCATAGGTTGGGTGAGGATGGGGAGTTTGCAGTTATAACACGTTTGCAGGTGATGTTGATGTTGCTGATCGATGGACCACATTTTTAAGGCCTTGCCCTAAGGCTTCAAATGGTTTGGTTAAAGTTGGATGAGAGGAAAATATACAAGAGGGAGCAGATGTGGCTTAAGCATTTGAGCACCTGCCTCCTACATGGGAGGTCCTGGGTTCAGTTCCCAATGCCTCATAAAGAAAAAAACAAAACAAAATAAAAAATGTAACTTTAAATCAGCAATAGTGGGAAAATATTCATCAAGGAAATTAGGAAAAGTTTCAGGACTTTTCTTTTTCTGCAAAACTGGTTGTTAAATACCAGAACACCACTAGGTATTGGGAATAAAAGCAAAATCATCAAAAATAACTTCCAAATTTCTGGCTCCATATTCTAAGTGGACTCATTTAACATTTCTAAAGGGGAACACTGAAGTAGGATCACTATTTGGGAATATTGCTTTAGAAGTACCTGCAGGCTATGCAGCATGTATATATCATGTAGCAAATTAGATATATGAGACTGGACTTAAAAGAGCTATTGAAGAATATACCATGTAGCATCTTCTAGATCTTCAATCAGTTAAGAAGATTTAAACTGCATCCAAAAAATGTCTGATTCAAAATGATTTAAACAATAAGGGAATTTATTAGCTTATGTGTTTGGAAAAGTGCTGTTATGGTGGCATTCAATCTTGCTTCAATCTGCGTTCTATCTCTGTTTATATTTTATATCCTCTGACTTTTTTATGTACCTATGTCATCCTAAGGGTGGAAGTGAGATAAGGCACAGCTACCACTTTTTATTCCTCTATTTTTAAAATTGAAGAAGCTCATTTACCCAAGACAATCTGGAATTTCCTCTACTGTATAAATGGGGGTTTTCAATAACTTCTTGTATCAAATCTTGCTCACTCTGAAATAATATTTGATTTGTTTATTTATGATCTTAAAAAGCTCACAGAGGCAAGGGAGATAATAGAACCCTTAATATGAAAATTCTCCTATCTTACATAGATTCTGTTGTTGAATGGTAGATCTGTGTCAGTGAAGGGAGGAGGGTCAGTGTTAGCTAGACAACCAACAGTGTACACAATGATTACCATAATACTACTTGTTGCTTTATTTCAATGATATACTGGAAATAAGAGTTATAGAGAATAAAAGGAAGACTTTATGAACACTCACATAGCTTTGTTTGAGCAGTTGATCAAGAGGACACAATAATAAGTCTGTTGTAATTTTTCTCATATAAATATATATGGAGGGCATGCAGAAGAATTGAGTGGAATATTAACTAAAACTAAAATTTAACAACCTAATCCTGGATTTATTGAATCATAATCTCTGATTATGGAGGCTCTGATAGTTCAATTTTATCATCTTCCCAATTAATTTTGCACATTAAAATTTGAGATGCAGAAAGCTATATCATAAGGCAATGAAAAATATTCCATCAAAATAAGGCATACTTATGTTAAGAATAAGCAATTTCACAGAGAAAATATATTCTTATTTAGTATTTCTTCAAATATGGACACATAATCTTTATTACTTATTAGGGAAATTATTTTCAGGGAGGTGTAAGACTCATCAGTAAACAGGTGATTGAAATGATAATCATCCTTACTATTGAATCATTGCTTTTAGGTGTAAGTAAACATACAACACTATATCTTAAAATTAATACCTCCAGATAACCAGCAAGATAGCAACAGAGTAAGGAGTTCCTAGAGTCAGCTTGTGCTATAGGGCAGTTAGTAATTGCCCAGAGCTATCTAAAGCACCTGTGTGGGGGCTTCAGGAGAACAGAAGAGCATCCTGCAACATCTTGCAAAGAATGGAAGGAGGAGGCTACCCATCTGCAGAGAAGAATAAGTAGGGCACTCCACACCACAGAGGCACAAGTTGCCTTGGGATCTATTCCGCGGATGGAATTGGAAACTCCATTTCCCAAAAAGAGGGGAGAAAGAGATAGCTGTGCACCAACTTCAGCTACTGATTAGTAAATTCGGTGGGCTAATGTATATAATCCTAAGAACAGCTAAAGTTCAAACCTGTCCGAGTCCGAAAGAGACCAGTAGCTGCCATTTTAGCTCCATCACTGACATGAAGAGAAGCTGAGCAGACTGAAAATCACAGAGCTGGTAGGGACTGGCTGGGGGACCTCCATCGGCCTCTCCAGGAAAATACAGGCCATGCCGCAGAGGCTGGTGATCATTCTACTCGGGTGGCACAAGCTGCCTCAGGAGCTGTTCTGTGACTAGAATTGGAAGCTCCATTTCTTAAAAACAGGGGAGGGAGAGATGGTTGGCCAATGACTTCAGCTACTGATTAGTAAATTCAGCTGGCTAAAGTATAACCCTAAGAACCCTAAGAAGCTAAAGTTTGTACCTGTTCTAGTGAGAAAGAGGTCGGTAGCTGCCATTTTTGACTCCACCATTGACATGAGGGGAAGCCAGGCTGACTGAAAATCACAGTGAAGGTAAGGACCAGTTTCTTTCATCCAGATTAGACTGCAGTCCAATCCTAGGATTCTGCTCTGCCTCTAGCAGGAAGGAAGTTGGCAGGCCCTGCACCAGCCTCTCCAGAAAACTACAGGTACATTTGGCTGGCACAGACTGAATAGTTGGAAATCACCAGGGCAACTGTGGTCATTTTGGAGCTGTACAGCATAGATTGCCACCCATACCTGCAGATTCATCCCTGCCCCAGGCAGGGGAGAAAGAAGCATGAAACTTCATCAGTCTCTCTGGGCAACAAGAGTCTAGGCCTGCACAACTTGGCTTATTACACATGGCTGTACCTCTGTCCCTACCTCTGACAAAGGAGAAAGTTGGGATAAGTCTCATTGGTCCCTGGGACAATGTGGGCAGCCTGGTCCTCCACGGCTTACAGCACCAACTACATCCTTGGCTCCTACTATACAACCCACAAAGGAGAAAGCACAAGAAATCCCTACACTGAAGAAAGAAACTGCACCCAGAATAAATAAATAGTAAGGTAGATGCCAAGACACCAACAAAAAAATTACAATCCACACCAAGAAACAGGAAAGTATATCCCAGTTAGGAATAAGATAAGCCTCAAGATGACATAAAGGACTTGAGACTACTAATCTTAGATGTTCAAACAAATCTCCTTAATAAATTCAATAAGATGACTGAAGAGATTAAGGATATTAAGAAGACATTGGTAAGCACAAAGATTTTTAAAGCATACTTAGAAAAGTAACAGAACTTATGGAAATGAAAGGCACAATAAATGAAATAAAAATACACTGGAATCATATAATAACAGATTTGAGGAGGCAGAGGGAAGGATTGCTAAGCTTGAAAAAATGGCCTCTGAAAGCAAACATACAAAAGAACAGATGAAGAAAAGAATGGAAAAAAATTAACAAGGTCTCAGGCAACAAAATGACAGCAAGAGACATGCAAACATGTCATGGGTGTCCCAGAAGGAGAAGAGAAGGGAAAAGGAGCAGAAAGAATATTTGAATAAATAATGGTAGAAAATTTCCCAACCCTATTGAAGGGCATGGATATCCATGTCTAGAAAGTACAACATACTCTAATCTGAGTAAATCCTAATAGACAATGCTGAGACACATACTAATCAGAGTCAAAGAGAGAATTCTGTGAGCAGCAAGAGAAAAGCAATGCATAACATAAAAGGGATATCCAATAAGATTAAGTGCTGATTTCTCATCAGAAATCATGGAGGGAAAAAAGACAGTGGTATGATATATTTAAGACACTGCAAGAAGATAATGTCTAGCCAAGAATCTTATATCCAGCAAGATTGTCTTTCAAAAATGAGGGCAAGTTTAGAATATTCACAGGTAAACAGAAACTGAGAGAGTTTGTAATCAAGAGACTGGATTTGAAGGAAATACTAAAGGATGTGCTACAGTATAAAAAGAAAAGACAGAAGAGAGAGAGGTTTGGAAGAGAGACTAGAAATGAAGATTATACTAGCAAAAGTAACAAAGTCTCAAAAGAGTGGTGAAAAGAAAATATGACTGATAAAACCCAAAGGTCAAAATGGGTGGAATAAGAACTGCCTTTACAATAATAACATGGAATGTTAATGGATTGAACTCCACAGTCAAAAGACACAGACTCTCAGAATGGATAAGAAAATATGAGCCAAATATATGCTGTCTGCAAGAGACTCACCTTAGACCCAAGGATGCCAATAGATTGAACGTGGAAAGCTGGGAAAAGATATCCTATGCATGCGGTAATGGAAAATAAATAAATAAAAGCCAAGGTAGCTATACTTAAATCAGATGAAATATACTTTTTAAAAGACACTAGTAATGCACAATCTGAGATGGAAGTTGGGGGCAGGGGGAATTCCATTTACAATAGTGAATAAAAGAATTAAATATTTAGGAAAGAGCTTAACCAATGCAGAGTGCTAGTATTCAAAGAATCACAACTCATTGATAAAAGAAGGCAAAAAAGATGTAAATAATTGGAAGAACATTCTATGCTCCTGGATTGGATGACTAAGTATCATTAAGACATCCATTCTACCAAAATTGACGTACAGATTCAATGAAATCTTGACAAAAATTCCACCAGCATTTTTTAAATAAGTGAAAAATATGATTATCAAATTTATTTGGAAGGGCAAGGGGTCCTGAATTGCCAGAAACATCTTAAAAGGGAAAAGCAAAGTTAGGGGATTCTCACTTCCAGACTTTAAATCATATTACCTAACTACAGTGTAAAAACAACATGGTACTAGCATAAAGACAGACACATAGACAAATGGAACTGAATTCATGGCTCAGAACCAGACCCTTAGTGGGCAAGTGATTTTTAACAAGCCTGTCAAACCCACCCAATTTGGGCAGAACACTCAATGCAACAAATGGTGCTGAAAGACCTGATTATCCACAGCCAAAAGAAGGAAAGAGGACTCCTATCTCACCCCCCTTATAGAAAAATTAACTCAAAATGGATTAAAAAAACTAAATATCTAAGCAAAAACCATAAAACTTATAGAAGAAAATGTAGGAAAACATTTTCAAGACCTGGTGGTAGGTGGTGAATTCTTGAAGGAGATAAGAGGAGGACTGAGATGGACTACTGATCTTTAATGTATGTATAAGCTTTAATTAACTTTTTAAAAAAGTGTGGAAATGTACAAAGTTGATGATAATACATTATAGTGTGTAACAGCTGGTTTATAAATCAGAATGTGACTTGAAAGGGTAGTCTAGGGATGCAAATACCTATTGAATGAAAGCTAGAGAATAATCTAGGGACTGACTAACACAGTAAACCTTGAGGTGAATGAGAATTGTGGTTGACGGTATAGATGCAAAAGTGTCCTTTGTGAGCTAGAGCAGATGTATGTCACTATTGAATGGTAGGGGGAATGTGGAGAAACATGGGAAAAATACAACTGGAGTGACCTATGTACTGTGGTTAACAGTAATAATATAATATTCATGTATGTATGCCAAAAATGCACCATGTTGATAATGGTGGAGTATGGCAAAAGTGTGCTAAGTATATTCTATGGACCTGGTTATAGTCTAATGATATTGTCTCATAATCTGTGACAAATGTTCTACCACAGTGTGGTGTGTTGATCGAGGAGTATTGGATGAGATTCTCCATGTGTGCATGATTGTTTTATAATTTTACAATTCTGTCGTAAAAATATACTTTTAAAATAATAATAGGGTTTTTTTTTGGCAGGAAAAATAAACCAAATGTAAGATATTTTGGTTGGTAGTAATAGTTTGAGGATGCTCATTCATTAATTAAAAAAGTTTCACAACAATGCAATGTATTGTTTGTAGGGTGAGGTATGGTAGTTCTGTATGATATTACATATGTTTGTTTTATAAGTTCACAAGTATTAATATACTCTATACTCTTATTGTTTACGTATGTTTATGTATGAGTGATATGCTTCAACAAATTTTTAAAAAATTAATACTTCTCCTGATGATATGATAGCTGTGCTGAGGCACAAAATGCTAATTACTAATAGAAGTTAATGATTTACTATACAATCTATAAAACAAATATTTGCATAATTAGTAAATAGTATTTTTCACTTATGTTAATAAATGTCAACAATCTTAATGTTTGTAACTTTAACATTATACTAATTTCAAACCTCTTCAGAGAAAAATTTGTACTTGAATATATCACATCCCAAGAAGTTCTGATTTTTTTCATTATGAAAAACCTTCATTTTCCTTAATATAGAGGAAAAATGCCCAACTCTGTGGTAGGACCTATGTTTTATGTTCATATAAGACACTGTTCACGGGAAGAGAACTTGGCCCAGTGGTTAGGGCATCTGTCTACCACATGGGGGGTCCACAGTTCAAACCCCAGGCCTCCTTGACCTGTGTAGAGGTGGCCCATGCACAGTGCTGATGTGTGCAAGGAGTGCCCTGCCACACAGGGGTGTCCCCCATATAAGGGAGCCCCACGTGCAAGGAGTGCACCCCAGAAGGAGAGCCGCCCAGAGTGACAGAAAGTGCAGCCTGCCCAGGAATGGTGCAGCACACACGGAGAGCTGACACAACAAAAAGAGAACAGATTCCTGTGTCACTGACAACAACAGAAGCAGACAAAGAAGACGATGCAGCAAATAAACACAGAGAACAGACAACCGGGGCGGGGTGGGGGAAGGGGAGAGAAATAAATAAATAAATCTTAAAAAAAAAAGATGCTGTTCAATACCTACTATCATTTTTTACCTTACCTTTTATCCCAGGCAATGTAATTCTATTCCACACATGCCTAGATCCTAGCAAAGATAAAACCCTACCAGAGTTCCAGGGGATGAATCAGACTTAGTTGAAGCCAGTAGCCATAATCCGTTTGCACTTTATCAGCACTTAGTCTAAAGGCATACTATAATTCAATGATGAGGAAAAATCAGGTGTATGATCTTTATGACCTATTTAAAAATAGTTTGCAAGGCTGAGATTTGAAAGTAGCAGTCTGTGCTCTGCCCTTCAGGACAGCTATATACCCTGAAGTGAAGACTTTAATCCTTCTGAAGAAAGGGTCAAATGAACACAGATGTGATGGTGCCCTGCCATTGTTGAGTGGCTGAACCAAAAGGGCAAGCAATCTCCAGACATCATGTTAAGGCAATGATATATTGCCTATGATTTATGTCACTATTAGTTACCTATTTGTCAAGAATCCAAAAGAGCTGCAAACTTTTATGTTGGTGCTGATACACTGCAAATGATGATTCAAAAAGTATCTGCCCCACTTCTCAAAAGTGTGCAATTCCATGACTAAGTGAAAATAATTCAGATGAGCACTTGGTCTCAAACTGGGTGTTTATGGTGTGGTCAGGAGAAAAATCTTCTGATGCATTTAAGCTATTCATAGGCATCAGTAGTCAGAATTTTCCTAAATTGAATTGTTTTTGTGGAGTAAACATATTGTTATGCCAGGAAAGTTGTCTATTTTTTGGCTTCACTACATGAAGCCTATTAGGGAATTTTTCACTTGAAAGTATTGGCTGGAAGTCTTGCTGGCAATGTGGAAGTTAGCCCTAAACTAAAGAAGAACGTTGTGGGCACCGTGCCCTGCCAAAAGCATCTGATTTTTTCAAGGAAAAGAATCAAATCTCTTTGGTTGGAGGGCATGTTAATTATTTGGGACCACATCATGCAGAGATAATTGAGTCCTTCACAAAATCACTTCTTGTGTTCCATATAAAACCCTGTGGTAGAAATGATGGTTCGGTGCTGCACAATGAATTTGTGAACTGGAACCATACTTGAGCTGTCACTATGGTAAAACACCATTTCAAGTCTTTTTTTAAGGTTCCTACAACATGTATAGTTGGTCAATGGGAGTCTGGGTGAAAATTGGATAGCAGTATTAATTATATATCTACTGCACACTCTGTCTAGAAAACCAGCAGTTTGATCGCAAGGGCCATAACTTTTTAGTTCACTGCAGTGTCCCTAGTATTGAATAATCATATCTGATATATGATAATATTTACTGAATAAGTTACTAACTTAACAGAATTTTCTACTCAAACAATATAGTTAGTGCTCCTGTGTAAATAATGAAACACACTTAAGATATAAATGACGATTTACCAAAGAGTATATTGTAAGTACTATTCTCTGTATCTCTATTTTCCTTTGCTTTTAATTGAAATTATGGAATTATCTAATTTAGCATTTTCTCTCTGAAACAAAATAGAAACTAAAATATTTTAATCTAAATAAAATATATTGTAAGAGATGGAGTTTTGTACCCCAGAATAAAAGCATGTTCTTAATCTTTGTCCCATACCTGTGGTGTGAATCCATTTACAAATGGAACCTTTGGAAGATGTTATTTTTAATTAAAGTTTGACCAAGTGAAGTAGGGTGGTCCTTAATCTGGATTACGAGAAGGCTTGTAAAAATAATCCAGAAATCACAGAAACCAAAATGAGAAGACATTGCCATGTGGTGGGAGGTGCAGGGGCAGAAAGCGCAGGAACCCCGAGGACGGCCGGTAACAAGCACCAGAATGCTACAGACACTAGGAGAAAGTGAGTCTTGATGACACCTTGATTTTGGACTTCGTCTGCCTTTAAAACCTCAAGCCAGTAAATTCTTGCTAACAAACAGACAAACACAAAACAGTTTATGGTATTTGTAATAGCAGATCTATCTTGCAAACTAAGACACACATAGTGAAAAATACAATATTTAGTCAAAACAAATTGAACATATAAATAGTAAAAGCATGTTAAATAATGCCAGTTAAGGAAATATACTAGAATAAAAATGAAAAAAACAAGGTATATTAAATTGAATATACAATACTTCATCTGCTGGCTATGTATGGGGTATGAAGAATATGGAAGAATAAAAGATGTCTCCTTGGTTCATCTATTAGGCACATGATTGGATTGTAGCACCAAGGGGTGAAATTTTAGAAAAGTCAAATCATAGTCTACAAAAACTGTTCAGTGAATTTGGGGAACTTTCATTAAGGATACCTGCCATCCATCCAAATGCAGATATCTAAGAATGGCTTGTAGTCACTCACTCATTCATTCATTGACTCATTCATTCATTCAGGAACTGTTATATTTTTTGAGAAATGGTATGACTGATACCGTCCTAAGCACTGGAGTTAAAAAATTGAATTGGAAACACTAACCATCCTTGGAATCCAAAAAGAGAAACAGTTATATAAGTTTTCAAAGACTTAGGGAAGAGAAGCTTTTGAAATAGAGAATACTGAGAATTCTGGCAAATTTGGAACTTCAAAGTAGCATTGGTTTTAGCAGTACAGCGGTCACTGTTGACAATGGCTCTAGCAATGTATATAAAGAGATGGAAATGAGACTAGTCCTTGACAGTCCAAGGTATGAGTGTTTTATACAGACAATTATAACTCAGAGTTTGTTTTGGTAAATTTACATCATAGAAGACTAAATTATTTGTTTAGTCAAGGAACTAGAAATACTAGATTTATAGCAAGGCATGGTGAATTGATAAAGTCCTATTTTTACTTCAATTTTTAATAAATAAGTTATTTGGATATATGGAGTACTGAATTTTAGCAGGGAAATTAAGCAAAAATGTGCAACAAGTTACAGAGAGTTGAGGTAATAAATGCTAATTTCTAAAATGCTGAATTAAAAAGGCATAGCCACACATTGGAACAAAGATATTTGGAGTAACCTAGAAGAGAAATTCTGCTGTGCACCCGAAAACTACTTTTAAGCAATTGCATTATTACTCTAGAGTTTCATAATAATTGAGGATGAAAACTATGTATGATATTTGTCAAGGATTCAAGTTTTATTTTTTGGACAGAGAGAGCAAAACATTTCTGTTTTTATTATATCAAATATCATAGATTCTGTGACATGTTGTTTCTGGAAAATGTAAGAACATCAGATTATTATTTTTTTGATTTCTATGAATCTTGGAATTATTTTTCTGAGCCAACTTTTCTCAGTAAGACAGAGAATATTACTGTCAATATTATAAAAATAAATCCATATAATATATAATTCACATAAACTAGATATATGAAATATGTAAAGATATGACATACATTGCATGGACTCTATGGGAATATAAAATACAAGATATATATACTCTATTCACATACGTGTGAAGAAAATATTACAGAATATAATCACCTAATTTTGAGTCAATAATTTATCTACTAAAAATAGTGTAGCAGTTTGGTATAATTGATGAATTCCAAAAAGAAACATTGGATTATGTTTGCAAACTGGTCTGGGCATATGAGATTATATTGGTTTCAGAGGTTTACCTGATTACTTAATCAAGTAATTACTCAATTAATTAATCAAGTAAAACTTTTTTGCCAATAGGGCATTCAGTCCCCACCCCTTGATGGGTGGGGACTTAGATAAAAGGCATGGTAAAAGACAGAGTTGGCGGGTTTTTGAAGTTGGTGTTTTGATGTTGGAGTTTGATCCAGATGCTTTAATCTGGAGCCCTGGGAAGTAGACTCACAAAGGAAAGAGAAGCAAGCCCAAGGAAGAGAGGAAACCTGAGCCCAGGAAGAAGCTAGCCCAGGGAAGAGAGGAATCTTGAACCCAGATAGAAGCAAGACCCTGGAAGGAAGGGACCCAGGAAGCCTGAACCCTCACAGACATTGGCAACCATCTTGCTCCAACAAGTGGAAACAGACTTTGGTGAGAGAAATAACTGATGCTTTATGGCCTGGTATTTGTAAGCTCCTAATCCAAATAAATACCTTTTATAAACACCAATCAGTTTCTGATATTTTGCAGCAGCACCACTTTGGCTGACTAATACAGATAGTGATAAGTTTTTTCCTAAAACACTATTTTTTTTTAATAGGTTTCTCTGTTCCTGAAACTTCTGGCCACTAGTAAGCCAAAATCATGATATTTGTATTTCAAGGATTAAAAAGATTCAAAACTAGTGTTCATATCTCTAAAGTGCTGGTAAATTGTACTTAACTCTTGCAGAGGTCACAAAGAAAAGAATGTGGGAGAGGTTGATTATTAAGTCTTCCCTGCATGGGCAGACATGATGTTCATATATTGTCCCCATAGCCCTATGAAGTACTCAAAGGCACATCTCAGGTTCTCTGCTGCTTCTTTCATAATAAGCAAAGGTACTCTGGGGAAAAATAGTTCCAAATGCTAGGTTCACACTTCAGATTTTTTTTTGTCTTCTCTGGGAAGATGGCCCAGAAATTCTTGGCAATTTATTAGCTCTTTGATGCATTGAAGGAGATTTTTAAAAAAATCTGTACTGTCCAGCTTTCTTAGCTGCTCTCAGCAGAAGAGCTGACCTCAATTACATAATTCACCATTACCAAAAGTAAGAATCTTATATAGTTTTTCCATAAAACATAATCTGCCATTTGTTCATGTATAA
This sequence comes from Dasypus novemcinctus, assembly GCF_030445035.2. Classification (NCBI taxonomy): domain Eukaryota; kingdom Metazoa; phylum Chordata; class Mammalia; order Cingulata; family Dasypodidae; genus Dasypus; species Dasypus novemcinctus. Next base: position 22,235,300 of record NC_080674.1, read on the forward strand.
TGATAGAGACATACATGCACACACACACATGCACACACACATAAAGAAATGCTGATAAAAATAATAGACGGGGTACTCTTAATAGGAATATGTTTTTTTCCTTATAGTCTCTCTAGTTTTTTACTACAATTTATTCATTTCTATATATTTGTAACTTCCTATACAACACCCAATACAGTGTTTATGCTTAGAGATACATTGCATGAACAAATGCATGTTTAAACTGATGTGGAGTGAGCATTTTTTTTAATTGGCTTTTAAAGATCATTATTGTTGGGGAGGGCCAGGATAGAGGTTGAGTAAGATATTCAGGAGTCAGCTATTTCTACAAGGCAGTTAGTAATCTAAACAGAGCTATCTAAAACTCTTATTTGGGGTGCTCAAGAGACAAGAAGAACATCCTGCAACATCCTTGAAAGAGTGGACGGAGAAGACAGTCCATCTATAATGAAGATTCATGAGCAAAGTACTCCAGGCCACTAAGGCCAGTGCCCATCCTTCACTGGCACCTCAAGAAGTCTTGGGAACTAATTGTGTGGTTGCAGTGGGTAGCTCCATTTCCCAAAAACAGGGCAGGAAGAGCTATTTGGGCACTGATTTCAGCTACTGATTAGTAAATTCTGCCAACTGAAGTATAATCCTAAGAGCAGGTAAGGTTTGATCCAGTACAGGTGAAAAAGAGGCCAGTAGCTGCCATTTTAACTCTGCTCCCAGCTTGAGGAGAAGGGGACTGATTGAAAATCACAGTGATGGTTATGACTGGCTTCTTTCCAACCAGATCAAATTGCAGCCTGTTATGGTTAGGCTAATGTGTCAACTCAGCCAGGAAATTGTGCCCAGTTGTTTGGTCAAGCATGCCCTGGGCTAATTGTAATACAAGGATATATATAGGTTTTAGTTATCAGTGAATTTACTGATTACATCTGTGATTAACCAGGGAGATTGCCACAAGCAATGAGTGAAGTTGTATCCAATCAGTTGTATGCCTTAAAAGGAGAGGTGATTTCAGCGTTAAGAGACAATTTCACAGCTTGTCTATGGACAGCCAATGTCTCCCAGAAACTCATCAAGGACCTTCATTGGACTTTCATCAGAGTCCCTGGTTTGCAGCCTGCCTGCAGAACCTGGACTTGTGCCTCCCCATAGTCACATGAAAGACTCTTATAAACTCTCATACTATTTACTGATATCTCCTACTGATTCTGTTTCCCTAGAGAACCCTGACTAATACACAGTCCTAGTTTATGCCCCAGCCCCACCTCCAGCAGGGAAGGTGGGGGACCTGCAACAGCTTCAGGAAACTGCAGGAACTTTCAGCTGGCACAAACTGAATAATCAGATACCTGGGGCTCCATTCCTGCACCTCAATAAGATAGGGGAGAAACTGTGTTTCCTGGCCAACTGTGGAAGCTTTTGACCTGCACATACTGATTTGTTGAGTGTCTTCAATTCCATGCCCATCTTCCAGCCCCATAGGATAAGAGGAGGCTGGTGTTTCTTAATCCTCTCTGTGCAACTGCAGGTGCTTTCAGCACACAGACTGGATACTTAAACATCTGTATCTCCCCACCCTCCAAAGAGATAAGAGGGGAGATGTGTTTCCTCATCATTTCAGGGCAATGGCAGGCACTTTGAGCCTACATGGACTGAATAATTGGGTGCCTGTGGCTACATCCCCACCCCCTAAGTGGCAGAAGGGTTGGTAATTACTCAGTCTTTCAGGGCAACTGCAACTGCATTGGGAACACATGGATTAGATTGTTGGTCAGTTGAGAGGGTCCATCCCCACCCTGGCAGGGGATTAGGGAGAGTGAGGCTACATCATTCCATTATGGACAATTTGACCCCCAAGTCATAGATTGCTGCCCATACCTGCAGCACCTTTTCTGCCCCAGGAAATGGAGGAGGGGGTATGAATCTTTATCAGTCTCTCCAGACAATTACAGACAGTCTTGGCCTGCTTGACTGGATTATTACACACAGCTACAGCTCTATCCCAACACCTAGCAGAGTAGAAAGGTAGGAGAAGCTTCATCAGTTCCTGGGAGAGTGCAGGCAGCTTCAACTTCCACAAGTTGCAGTTCTAATTACATCCTTAGTTCCTACTACCCAACCAGCAAGTGAGAAAGGGCAAGACTGCCCTAAACTAAAGAGAGAAACTGTGCCCAGAATAAATACATCTATAAGCCAGATGCCAAAACACCAACAAAAAATTGCAATCCATATCAAGAAACAGGAAGATATGGCCTACTCAAAGGAACAAGATAAGCCTTTAGATGACGTAAAGGAGTTGAGACAACTAATCATTGATGCACAAACAAATCTTCTTAAAAAAATTCAATGAGATGGCTAAAGAGATTAAGGATATTAAGTAGACACTGGGCAAGCACAAGGAAGAATTTAAAAGCATACAGAGAAAAATAGCAGATCTAATGGTAATGAAAGACACATAAGTGAACTAAAAATACATTGGAGGCATATAACAGCAGATTTCAGTAGGCAAAAGAAAGAACCACTTAACTTGAGGTCTCTGAAAGTGAACATATAAAAGAACAGATGAAGGAAAGAATGGGAAAAAAATGAACAGAACCTTAGCGAACTAAATGATGAGAAGAGACGTGCAAACATATGTGTTATGGGTGTCTCAGAAGGAATATTTGAAGAAAGAATGGTAGAAAATTTCTGAACCCTATTGAATGGCACAGACATCCATGTCCAAGAAGCACAATGTATATCCAAAAATCTGAGTAGACCAACTCTGAGACACATACTAATTAGAATATCAAATAGCAAAGACAAAGAGAATTCTGAGAGCAAAAAGAGAAAAGAAATGCATCACAAACAAAGGATAACCAATAAAATTAAAGGGCATTTTCTCATGAGAAATCATGGAGGAAAAAAGCAGTGGTAAGATATACTTAAGATATTGCAAGAGAAAAACTGCTAGTCAACAATCTTATATATGGCAAGATCATCCTTGAACAATGAAGGTGAGTTTAAAATATTCACAGATAAGCAGAAACTAAGAGAGCATATAACCAAGGACTGGCTTTGCAGGAAGTTAAAGGGAGTGTTTCAGCCTGAAAAGAAAAGACAAGAGAGAGAAGCTTGGAAGAGAATGTAGAAATTAATTTTATATTAGTAAAAGTAATTGTTAAAAGAATGGTGAAAATAAAATATGATAGATAAAACTTAAAAGTCAAAATGAGTGAAATAAAAACTGCCTTTACAGTAATGATATTGAATGTTACTGTTTTAAACTTCTTGTATTAGTTAATCAAAGGGGAACTGGTACAAAATACCAGAAATCAGTTGGCTTTTATAAAGAGTTTTTATTTTGGGATAGACGCTTACAGTTATAAAGTGTCATAAATTATAAATTACTTCCCTCACCAAAGTTTATTGCCACATGTTGGCAAGATGACTGCCGATGTCTGCCAGGGTTCAGACTTCCTGGGTTCCTCTCTTCCCAGGTCTTGCTTCTCTCTGGGCTCAGCTCCTCTGTTGATTCCACAAGGTCAGCTGCAGACTCTCAGGTGACTAGCTCTGTCTCTCTAACCAGGGCTTGATTCTATCCCGGCTCAGCTGTTCTTCTCCTCTGTGTACATACTTCCCAGATTCCAGCTCAGCTCAAAACTCCAACTTCTCTTGTCTGCAGTGCATTTTTTCTGTGAGTCCCTACTCACCAAGGGGTAGGGACATAACATCCTACTAATGTGGCTCAATCAAAATCCTAGTCATAATTTAATCAATTAAAAGTGAGACTTCTGACAGACCAATTTACAAACGTAATCCAGTAACTATTTTTGGAATTCATACATAATAACAAGCTGTCACACTCCCCAATCAAAAGACATAGGCTGGTGGAATGGATAAGAAAATAACAACCCTCTACCTGTTGTCTACCACAGACTCACCTTAGACCCAAGGATACCAACAGATTGAAAGTGGATGACAGGAAAAAATTATTCCACATATGCAGTAACCAAAAGAGAAGCTGGAGTAGTCTTTAAAAGAAAAACTGTTTAGAGACAAGGAAGGACATTATATATTAATAAAAGGGGCAAGTCACCAGGAATAAATAGCAATCATAAATGTATATGAACCTAAACAGGTTGTCTCAAATTACAGGAGGCAAACACTGGCAAAAATGAAGGAAGAAATAGACAACTCTATAATAATGATTGGAGTCATTAATACACTAATCTCAGCATTGGATATAACATCTAAGCAGAGAATCAATAAAGAAACAGGAATTAAATAATATGATAAATGGACTAAGCCTAATAGACATGTAAAGAGCATTGTACCCCAAAACAGCAGGATTTAAATTCTTCTCAAATGCTTATGGATCTCTCTCTAGGATGGCAAATCTTAATAAGTTCAACAAAATAAAAAATTTAAAAAGCACTTTCTTAGATCATAATGGAATAAAGTTGGAAATTAACAAAAGGCAGAAGAAGGGAAAATTCACAAATATATGGAAATCAAACAACACACTCTTAAATAATCAATGGGTCAAAGAAGAAATTTCAAGAGAAATCAATAAATATCTCGAGATGAACCACTCATAGGAAAACATATCAGAACCTGTGGGATGCAGCAAAGGTGATGCTAAGAGGAAAATTTATAGCCCTCAATGCTTACATTAAAAAAGAAGAAAGAGCTAAAATAGATGACCTAACTACACTGCTGGCGGAACAAGACAAAGAAAACAAACTATTCCCAAAGCAAGTAGAATCAATGAAATAACAAAGATCAGAATAGAAGTAAATGATATTGTGAACAAGAAAAATAAAAACAATAGAGAGAATTTAAAAAAATGTTTCTTTGAGAAGATTAACAAAATCAGCAAAACCTTAAGTTGGCTGACAAAGAAAAAAAGAGAATTACAAATAAAATAAGAAATGATAATGGGGACATTACTACTGACCCCACAGAAATAAAAGAGATCATAAGCACATATTATGAACAACTGTGTGCCAACAAACTAGACAATGTAGATGAAATGGAGAGAAATTCCTGGGAATGTTCAACCAATCTACACTGGCCCTAGAAGAAATAGAAGACCTCAGCAAACCAATCACAAGTAAAGAGATTGAAACAGTCATCAAACAACTCCCCAAAATGAAAAACCTAGGATCAGATGGTTTCACAGAAGAGGTCTATCAAGCATTCATTGAAGATTTAACACCAATTTTACTCAAGCACTTCCAAAAAATTGAACAAGAAGGAACATATCCAAACTCATTCTATGAAGCCAGTATTACCCTAATACCAAAGCCAGATAAAGATATTACAAAAAAAAAAAGAAAGAAAATTACAGTCCCATTTCCCAAATGAATACAAATACAAAATTCCTCAAAAAAAAAAAAAAAACAACAACAAAACTTGCTAATTGAGTCCAGCATACATTAAAAGAGTTATTCATCATGATTGAGTGAATTTTTTATCAGGCATGTAAGCTTGATTCAACACAACAAAATCAATCAGCATAATGCACCATATTAATAAACCAAGAAAAAAATACCACAAGATCCTATAGAACGACACAAAAAGACATTGAGGAAATACAGCACCTCTTTTAATAAGAATACAGCAAAGATAACAATTGAAGGAATCTTTCTCAACATGATAAAAGCGATATATGAAAAATCCACAGTGGCCATTGTACTCAAAGATAAAGAGCATTCCAACTGAGATCAGAAACAAGAAATGGATGCCCATTTTCACCTCTGATTTTAAATATCATTCTAGAGGTTCTAGCTAGAGCAATTAGGCAAGAAAAAGATATAAAAGGCATCCATATCAGAAAGGAAGAAGTAAAACTTCTGCTATTTTCAGATGACATGATCTAATATCTAGAAAGTCCAAAAAAATCTACAATAAAATTGCAAGAGCTAATAAATGATTTCAGTAGTGTCAGGGTACAAGATAAATACACAAAAGTTAGTGTTGCTTCTATACACTAGTAGTGTGATATCAGAGGAAGAAGTCAGGAAAAAAATCCATTTCAATAATGAATAACAGAAACAAATATTTAGTCATAAACTTAACCAATGATGTAAAGTGATTGTCTTCAGAAAAAAATAATGCATTGTGAAAAGAAATAATAAAAGACCTAAATAAAAGGAAGAACATTCCACGCTCATGGATTGGAAGGCTAAATATCATTAAGATGTCAATTCTACCCGAATTGATATACAGATTCAATGCAATCCCAGTAAAAATTCCACCAGCATTTATTTTTGTTTCTTGTCTTTATTGTTTTCAATGTTACATTAAAAAAAAATGAGGTCCCCATATACCCTCCATCCCCCTCACCTCACTCCTCCCATAATAACAACCTCCTCCATCATCATGGGACATTCATTGCACTTGGTGAATATGTCTCTGAGCACTGCTGCATCACATGGTCAATGGTCCACATTATGATTTACACTCTCCCCCAGTCCACCCAGTGGGCCATGGGAGGACATACAATATCCAGTAACTGTCCCTTCAGTTCCACCCAGGACAACTCCAAGTCCTGAAAATGCCCCCACATCACTTCTCTTCTTCCCACTCCCTACCCTCAGCAGCTACCATGGCCACTTTCTCCACATCAATGCTACATTTTCTTTGATTACTAATCACAATAGTTCATGAATAGAATACCAATAAGTCCACTCTAATCCATACTCTATTCCTCCATTCTGTGGACCCTGGAAAGGTTATGTCCACTCCACATCTATACTGAGAGGGGGCTTAGATTCCACATGGATGATGGATGCAATTCTCCAGCTTTCAGTTGTAGGCACTCTTGGCTCCCTGGTGTGGTGGTTGACCTTCTTCACCTCCATGTTAACTAGCTGGGGTAAGTCCAATAAACCAAAGGGTAGGAGTTGCAACCTCTGTTGAGGTTCAGGGCCTGGCTATCACATGGACAGTCCAGAGACTCATGCCCCCTGAGTATACACTAAACTCCAGTGCCAACCACAGGTCCAGTAAAAGTAACAGGAGAGGCTTGTGAACACAGATCACATCTGAGTCCAACTCCATCACATTCAGGAACACAAACTCCAATCTAGGGCCAACTGATATGGCACTGAACTCCATCTGCCATGACCATAGAACCTGTGGGTCTCTGTAGCCCTCTGAAGAACCAATATCTGGGCTTGTATCTACTTTAGCTGTCTCTGGGACTCTGCAGAGGTTTGTGTAAGGGTGACCCCTCTGAGGACCTCCAGATTCTTTTTTAGAGACTCATAGCCATATAAACTCATTTGTCCTTTCCATTTCCCCCTTTTATTCAAGGTCAAAAAGCATTTTTAACCCCTGATATTACATATAGTCTGAGATATTCTGCTTCCACCAGCATTTTTTAAAACAAATGGAAAACAAAATTATCAAACTTATTTAGAAGAGTAAAGCTCCCAAATAACCAGAAATTTCTTAAAAGGGAAAAGCAAAGATGGAAGACTCTGACTTCCAGTCTTTAATTCATATTACCTAGCTACAGTGTTAAAAAAAAAACAACACAAAAAACAAAAACAAAAATCAAAAAACAAAAACCAGCATGACATTGTCATAAAATAAACACGTAGACCAATGGAACTGAATTGATGGCTCAGAAACAGACCCTCTTACATCCATGGTCAAGTGATTTTTGGCAAGCCTGTCAAACCCACGCAGCTTGGACAGAACTGTCTCTTCAACAAATGGTGGTGGGAGAACTAGATATCAATATACAAAGGAAAGAAAGAGGAGCACTATCTCACACCTTATAAAAAAGTTAACACAAATGGATCAATGACTTAAATATAAAAGCTAGAACCATAAAGCTCCTAGAAGAAAATGTAAGAAAACATCATCAAGACCTGCTGGTAGATAGAGGATTCATAAACCTTACACTGATAGTATGAACAATGAAAGAAAGCATGGATAAATGGGACCACCTCAAACTTACACTTTTGTTATTCAAAGGACTTCATCAAGAAGGTGAAAAGGCAAATCACTCAGTGGGAGAAAATACTTGGAAATTACAAGTATTTGATACCATATAAAGAGATCGTACAACTCAAAAATAAAAGAGCAAGCAATCCAATTAAAAAATGGGGAAAAGACTTAAATAGACGTTTCTTTAAAGAGGAAATACAAATGGCCAAAAAGCACATGAAAGAATGTTTCATATCACTAGCTATTAGGGAAATGCAAATCAAAATGAAAATGAGATAATATCTCATACCACATAGAAAGGCCATTATTTAAAAAAAAAAAACAGAAAACAATAAGTGCTGGAGAGGATGTTGAGAAATAGGAACACTCCTTCACTGTTTTTGTAAACTGGTTTACACTGGTTTTGTAAAATGATGCAGGCTCTGTGGAAGAAGGTTTGGTGGTTCCTCAGGAAATTAAATATAGAACGGAATATACCCAGAATAACTGAAAACTGGTATGAACAGACCTCTGCACACTGATGTTCACAGCAGTGTTTTTAACAATTGCCATAAGATGAAAACAACACGTATCAATCAAACAATGAATGAATATACAAATTCTGGTATATACATATAATGGAATACTATGCTGCAGTAAGAAGAAGTGAAATTGGGACACATATGTTAACATGGATAAATCTTGAAGATATTACGCTAAATGAAATAAGTCAGACACAAAAGGAGAAATATTGCATGTTCTAATTAATATGAAGTAAATACAAGGAATAAATGCATGGAGTTAAAACCTAGAGTACAGATTATTGGGAGATAAGGGGAGGGCTGTGTTTAATGTATGTAGAGGTTTTAATTAACTACTGTAAAAGTGTGGACATGGATAGAGTAAATGGTAACACATTATAGTGAGTAGCAGCTGGTTTATAAATGGGGTTGTGGCTGTAAAGGATAGTCTAAGGCTATAAATGTCAATTAGAAGAAAGCTAGAGAATAATCTAGGGACTGAATAACACAGTGAACCCAGAGGTGGTTGAGAATTGAGGTTAATAGTACAAAGGCAATGTCATTCTATGAACTAGAACGGATATATCTCACTATTGTAAGTGGTAGGAATGTGGAGAAGCCTGGGAAAAATACAATTAATATAACCTATGGAATGTAGTTAGCAGCAATACTGTAATATTCTTGTATCAATGCCAAAGATGTACTGTGTTAATAATAGAGGGTATGGAAAAACATGTCAAATGTACATTATCAACCATAGTCAGTGGTAATAATCTGAAGATATTATCTCACAATCTGTAACAAATGTTACACAATGGTGTGGTGTGCTGGAGAAGAAGTGTATGGGATTTTATACATGCAAATGATTTTTTTGTAAGTTCACAACTTCTACAATAAAAATATATTTTTTAAAAACCTGAAAATATCATTTTTATATTACATGGTCAAATACAGTTGATTCACTTTAATTAAATATGCTTCAGAAATGTTGTTGGATTGTGATTTCTGAATATAGGCACACAAAAACAGGAACAAAATAACTCAAGATTAATTTATTCTGATTATCCATTTATAAATGTCACGGATTGAAGTGAAAATATTGGAATTAGGATATTAACAAGAAAAAATAAATTCTCTCCCTATTTGACCTGGAAAATATAGACATTTTGACTAACTGTCTCAACATGTCTGAATGTAGTGGGGGATGTGACATTGCAAAGGAAAACTAGATAAACTAGTCCCATAAGAAGAAAGAATGTAAACTGTTCCTATAAAAACAACAAACTGTACACTTGAACATTATAAAGGACAAAAATGGTGCATCTCTGATGTCAAGGAAGCTATGTTCAATCTGTTATATTGTGCAATATCCAATGCAATTCTCTTCAATTCATGTGTTTTGTCTATGATTATATTATTACATTGGCAAATATTCCTGGAAAGTATCTCTGATACTTTTAAAAGGCAGTACACATACACACATAAATGTGTGTATGTGCATTTATGTATATAAATATTATCAATGTATGTAACTATGTTTATAATTTTAATTATGAACTAATCTACAGAGAAGATTTTATTTGAAAATAAATCAGGGAAATGCAAACTAGTATTTATTTACAATTGTTTGAGTCATTATAGGAAGTTATTCTTTAGCACTGTCAATGAGCATAATTATCATACCTGTATTTTTACATATGGGAGTGATCCTGCCATTTGTGGCTACCCCTGCAAGCGTGGTTGTCCTGGATAGGCAGTGTCATCTACATCTGGAATTTGTTAGAAAAGCAAATTTTCTGACTTCATCCCCAAACTATTATAGCAGGAACTATAGTTAGAGTCCAGTAATCTGGTGATTCTGATGTCAAATACATTTTGAAAACCATTGGCTCACAATGTCAAATAAAGATTATGTATGTAAATGAAACTTTGTATTATAGAGAGAAATTCAACATATATCAATAAATTAATTTCAAAGAGCACAATAATAACATATTGGAAAAAAGTATTAATTCACCAACCTCACTACCAGTATGTATTACAAAAAGAAAATTTAGACACATATCATAATCTTAGTTAAAGAGAAAGCATAACATCAAAATAGTGTCTTTCTCTAAAATTAAAAAGAAACTTGAAATGTTGATGACAATAAAAATAATTTGGGTAATAGATAATCATAACAACATTATATTTTTCTTTTGTAGATATTTATATCAAACATTGAAAATTGTGTAAGAGAATAGAAGCTATCATCCTTATTACTAAAAGTAGAAAAGTATTTAGGAAAATGAGTTAAAATGTTATGTAGCTCTCTGAGGCAGCTTGGTTTGCTTATTTTATATCAGAGAGGTCATGTATTATTTGTCCTTCAATGCCTGGCTTGCCTCACTCAACATAAGGTCCTCAAGATTCACCCATGTTATCCCATGTGTTTGTACTGTATTTCTTCTTACAGCTGAGTGGTATTCCATTGTATGTATATACCACATCTTGTTTATCTACTCATCTGTTGATGGGTATTTGGATTAATTCCAACTTTTGGCAATAGTGAATAATGCTGCTATGAATATTGATGTGCATATATCAGTTCATGTCATTTTTTTCAGTTCTTCCTAGGGTCCACAGGATGGAGGACTAAAATATGGATTAGAGTGGACTTACTGGTATTCTACTATAGAACTATTGTGACTCTAGCAATAGGAGAAATTGTATCACTGATGTGGAGATAGTGGCCACAGTAGTTGCTGAGGGCAGAGAGAGGGAAGAAGAAGCGTGATGTGGGGATATTTTCGGGACTGGGAGTTGTCCTAAATGTTATTGCAGGGACAGATGCTGGACATTATATATCCTGCCATAACCCACTGAATGAACTGGGAGAGAGTGTAAACTACAGTGTAAACTATAATCCATGCAGTACAACAGTGCTCGAAAATGTATTCACCAAATGCAAAGAATGTGCCACAATGATGAAAGAGGTTGTCATTGTTGGAGGAGTGAGGGGTGGGGGATGGGTATATGGGAACCTCATATTTTTTAATGTAACATTTTATGTTACATTACATACATACATACATACATACATACATGATCTATGTATCTTTAAAAAAGATAAAAATAAATAAAAATTAAAAAGATGTTATATAGTATGCATGTCTGTTCTTAATGGAAGAAAGCAGAGTTGCCTAATGGAAAGAACAACGGGCTTGTCTTAGGCAAGTGGTCAGATAGAATTCCTGGCTTTGCCACTTAGCAGGCTGTGAATGTAAACAGGTCACTTAGATTGCTCTTCTGCATAACTCGACTTTCATTTGAAAACATTCAGGTAGGTGATGCACAGAATGTTTAACATAAACTACTTAAGGAGACAATTAAAATAAAGAGAATTGGTATTACCAAAAGTCAAGGAAAGTGGGCCAATGACAAGACAGAAATTATCTGGAAGAAGAGATTATTCTGGGTTACCAAATACCAGTTAACACTCCAAGGCTGTTAGACGTTTTTAAGGTAAAAGCATGGAAGGGCATAAATAAAAAGTGAAAATATAACAAAAGAAAAATAAGAAAGAATGATACAGAGATAAGGAAGGAGAGACAAAGAGGAGAAGGAAGGAAAAAACACAACGGAGAAAGGTAGGCCACACAGAAGAGAAAAGGAGAACAGGAAGAAGGAATACATTTTAGGCACTGAGTGTTAATGAGGGTTCAGTGGGTGACTTAGACTTGATCACAAGATGGAATGAAGACAGATATGAAGTAATTAATTGGAAAAATTGATTAGACTGCCAAAATGGAAGTTTCTGTAGCGGTAAAGAGACTGTCAGTTATGTTGGATAGAGAATATTAAGCATAAAGTTATTTGAATTCAGAAACTCAGATGTTCACAAATTCTTCTTAATTGTTTGTAATTGATTTTTCCCTTGCTTATAAGCCTCATGTCCTTGAAGGAAGATGAAATGTAAGTATATATTTGGGATAACAATCTTGTCTGGTTTAAAACCATCTCTATTTTATTCAATTTCTTATGGATAACCATTTATTCAAGCACAGCCTTTCTCATTCACCTACCCAAGAAGGTGTCCAGATACCCATATAAATAACCACATGACTATAGGAAGAGGGACTCTGGATCCTCTGGTGTTCTTTGATGCTCCACTTTTATCAGATTTAAGACAGTACTATGATGTAGTCTCTGGATGACCAGGATATGTGCCCATTAATAAGAAAATAGTAATCCCTTTCTTTTTCAGTCAAAACATTTTAGTTCAAGGGAAAAAGAGTGGCAAATATTCTATATTCTGCATGTTTTGACTTAAGGAGAAATCCAATACAAAGTTTCTAATGTCTTAGAACTTTTTCTTCCCATTCTCTCCTCTTTCTTCTCAAAGGTAAAAATGGTTACTCTTTTCTTTTCCCCCACATTTTCTTTGTGGGAGATCCTCTATCATTCAGACATTGGCCCTCTGCTTCTCTATAACAATTAAGTTTAAAAAGCATCTGAAAAATAAAAATAAATAAATAAATAAACAGCAAAAAATAACACGTTGGAATATATTTTAAAAACTGATGTCTTGAAAAGATAAATTTTTAGATCAAGACCATAGAAATGACGAAGTCATTGTTGTGGCTAGACCAATAGTTTTCTGCATAACAAGAAAATTAAAACCATTATACTTGATAAGATTAAGAAAATATGTATAGGATTAGCATGTCATGCATCTGTGAATGTAGATCATTAAAAAGCAAGAAATATGAGGCAGGTGCTTATATTTTCAATGAAACTTGGATATTCTGAATTTTGAAATGTATTACAGTTTTATTAGGCATAATTCACTCTATACTATTGTGGAGATATTATCAATTCATACCATAAAATTCATGCCTTTAAAACATATAGTTAAGGGGCTTTTATTATATTCACAAAGTCAAGCAAACATCATTGCAATCGAATTTAAAACATTTTTATCACTCCAAAAAGAAATCCCATGCCTATTAGCAGTCACTGCCTAATTACCTCAATCTCTCCAGTCCTAAGCAATCGTTGATCTACTTTCTGTTTCTATAGAATTGACTAATCAATACATTTAATATAAATGGTATCATACAATGTGTGGTCTTTTGTGACTAGCCTTTTTGACTTAGCAAAATACTTTTCAATTATCATCCATATCATAGCATGTATCAGCATTCCATTCCTTTTTATTGACAAATAACATTCTATTGTACAGATTGCTATATTTTATTTATTCATTCACACATTTATTAATATCCGAGTTGTTTCCACTTTTGACTCTTATGAATATTGCTGCTATGCTCATTTATGCACAAATTTCTGTATGTTCATATGCTTCCATTTCTGTTTGTTATAATCCTAGGAGTGTATTTGTGAGTCATAAGGTAACTCTAAGCTTAAACATTTGAGGAAGATCCAGATTGTTGTCAAAAGTGACTGTGCAATTTTACATTTCTATCAGAGTGTATGAGAGTTTCAAATTCTCCACTATGTAATGAACATGTTATTACGCTATTTGCTTATAATTATCTACTAGGTTTGAAGTTATATTGCATTGAGCTTTAATTTGAATTTTCATGAGGATGATATAGGTAGAGCATATTTTCATATGCTTATTGGTCATGAGTATATGTTGTTTGTAGAAACATCTATTTGGATCATTTTCTTAAATTTAATGGAATTTTTTTTATTATTCAGTTGTAAGATTTTGTTATATATTTAGACACAAGTTCCTTACCAGCTTTATCATTTATAGGTATTTTATCCCATTCTGTGGGTTTTCACCTTTCTTACTATATCTTTAATGAACAAAGATCTTTTAATTTGATGAAGGCCATGAAGTTTTATGCCCATATGTTTTCTAAGTCTTTTATAAATTTATATTTATAAATTTATATTATAAATTTATATTTAGATCTCTGATCCATATCTATTTTGTATAGGATGAAAGTAAGGGTTTAACATCAGTCATTTACATGTGATTATCTGGTGTCTTTATTACTATAGGTGCTAAAATGTAATTGAATTAAAAGTAATGACAAATATAAGTTTTTGGACATACAAAGTAGAAAGATATAAGTTGTTCCAAGTACAAAAAAATGGTGATGGGACAGAGAGGTAAAGTAAAATTGTATATCCATGCTACTGATATTAAGTTGGCATCAAACCAAATGTGACTGTTACATATTTAGGATATTAAACTTTAATTCAGTGATAACCATAATGGAAATAGAAAATATATCCCAATAGAAAAGAAAAGGTACTCAATATGATAGAACTCAAAAAAGAAAATAAGTATAAAATTATATATTAATAGAAGTGAGGGGGTTAAAGTGTCATTGACACAAAGTGTCATAGTTTGAGTGTTTTCTGGCAATTATTTTCTTAAGCTAATCCATTTCTATGGGTGTAAACCTATATTCTGTGGGCTTTTCTTTTTATTAGATCACTTAAGTACGGCAAGACCCAGAGTGGGTCATAATCCTCTTACTGGAGTTGTTTATAAACAGGATGAAAATACAGAAAAAAGAGGTTCAGAGACAGAGAACCCCTGCCCTCCTCCCTCCCCCCAAGAGCTGAGAGAAACTGTCCTGGAAGCCAGAAGTTTAAAACCCACACACGTTGATCAAAATAATGTTCCAAAGGTTTGATGTTGGAATCAGCAATCAGCAGAATCAACAAAGGCACGGAGAGAGGAACACAATGAAGTGAAGAGAGGACATCATAGACAGAGGAGCCTGAAGCTGAAATCAGTGGAGCCCAGAAGAGAAGGTAGAGACTGCCAGACAACAGCACTGTGCTTTGCCATGTGACAGGATTCCAGGACCACCACCAGCCAGAATTTGGGATAAAGTATCACCCAATGAGGCTTTGATGTGGACATGTTTCTCAGCCTCAAAACTTTTAACCAATAAATCCCCATTGTAAAAGTCAACTAATTTTTGGTATATTGCCTTGGCAGCCTTTAGCAAATGAAAACACAAAATATAAGTATCAAAATGGTACAAGAAAGTCCTGTATTATCAGTAATGACTATAATGTAAATGGATTAAATTCAAAAAATTTCAGTCAAAAGGTAAAGATTGGCAGAATATATAAATAACATCATGTAACTGTATGCTATCTGCAAGGGAATCACCTAGAATTAAAAGATACAAGTCTGCTGAGGGTGAAAGATTGAAATTGAGATATATATATATATATAATGCATGTAATAACCAAGAGAGAGCAGAGATGGCGATAGGTAGGCTCATGTATAAATTTGCCCAGGCAATGGTGCCCAGTTGTTTGGTCAAGCAAGCATTGACTAATTATTACTGTGAGAACGTAATGTGGATTTAGATCATTAGTAAATTGATTGCATCTATGGCTGATTATACCTACAATCAACTGAGGAGATTGCTTTCAGCAATGAGAGATGTTTCATACAAACAGTTGAGGGCCTTAAAAGGATGTGATGATTTCAGCAGTCAGAAGAGAAAATTTCTATCTAGACTTCAACCAGTCAACTTCTCCAAGAGAATACATCAAGAACTTTCACTGGAGTTCCTGGCTTGCTACCTGCCCTACAGAATATGGAATTGTGTTCCCCAACAGCTGCATGTCACAATTTTATAAAATCTCATCATATTTACAGAGATCTCCTTTTGGTACCCTTTCCTTAGAGAACCCTGACTAATATAGCTTGGCACCAGGAGTGGTTCTTGAGAAACAGAATCTTACAAATGGGATTTCTGAATTAGTTTTGGGGTTTTTGCTCTCTACTCTGATTAAATTCAAGGACACTAATGATTCTATATCCAATAATCAAGATGCCAACAATAATCTATGCACAGGTTGGCAATAGAGATATATAAAATATCATCATTAGATATGGGTGCTTTCATGCTTAAAAGAAGTTAGGCTTTGGGTGAGAATGTTTTTGACACTTTATCACAGTTTTGTATAGTTTAAATATATAATGATGCTGGTTGTTTTTTCCTAAATATGATGACTACTGCTATATACAAAAGGGATGAGCTGAAGTTTTCAAATTATCAATTTAAGCACCACATGAAGGATGTAAAAGTTTCTGTGTGCCCTTAAAAAAACCTTATTTTGTGTAGCTGCAGACTTGAGATCTCTAAAAACCAGACCCAAAGTCTCATTGTGTGAGTAACAGAGTTACAGTGGAAACTAAAGTCTCAATCTTGCAGAGTGTCTCTTGTTAAAGTGAGGGCATTGATTGAAAAGGAATAGGAAAGGGAAAATTGGAATGGAAATGTATGAGCTGAGAATTATTGAATGGGGGCATAGAAAACCTAAATTCTGCTGAGTCTTTGTCAGATAAACCTGTAATGTGTCTGTCCTGAGAAAACAGCCACCAGATCTGCTGCCTGCCCTGAGGAAACAGCCACCTGTCCTTCACCCTGCCTTGAGGAAACAGCTTCTTGACTTGCAGTCTGACCTAAGGATTCTGCCATCCAACTTACATCTGAAAAGATTAATACTGCTTCACCAGATGAAACTGCAAAGAAATGCTCTGAGGTAATTGCCTTGCAAGAAACTTCTCATCCTTCTTGTTAACCAACACACCACCCTTCTTTTCTTTAAGACTTTTAATTAGACTAATTCCCAGCAGACCCCGAAGAGTGAGGCACAAAGTGTTACTCATGAGGAAATACATTACACTCTAAAAAAATTACATGGGTTCTCCAATTTATATAGATAGAAATTAAGGGAAAATGTATGAGAATATATATTAAGAGTGTGAGATAATGGAGAAAAGAATATAAAGTTGGGTCAGCCTGAATTTATTGATATGGGCTACTAAGCAGAGACTCTGGATTCAATGTTGCAGCTTGAAGGATTAAAATTGGACTTACCACACTCAGCTAAGATGGAGTTGAAGAAGGACAATCACCACACCATGGAGCCTAGAGTGATTACAACTGAAAATGGGAGGATTGCATCCAGCATCCATGTGGAATCTGAGCCTCCTCTTGACATAGAGGTGCAATGGACACAACCAATCCAATGTCCACATAGAAGAGGTGGCATTGGATTGGGAAAAGTGGACATGGTGGACGATGGGTATGGGGAAAGGCAGGAAGAGATGAGAGGTGGAGGCGTCTTTGGGACATGGAGCTGCCCTGGATGGTGCCTCAGAGGTAATCACCGGACATTGTAAATCCTCACAGGGCCCACTGGATGGAATGGAGGAGAGTATGGGCCATGATGTGGACCATTGTCTATGAGGTGCAGAGGTGCCCAAAGATGTACTTACCAAATCCAATGGATGTGTCATGATGATGGGAACGAGTGTTGTTGGGGGGGGAGAGGGGGGGTGGGGGGGGTGGGGTTGAATGGGACCTCACATATATATATATTTTTAATGTAATATTACAAAGTCAATAAAAAAAAAAGACAAAAAAAAAGACAAAAAAAAAAAAAAAAAAAAAAGGGCTCTAGCTGAGACATGAAAAAAAGATGGCCAACATTACCTGAGGTTGAAATGCCAGAACAGATTGGTATACTGTAAATGAGGGAATCCAAAGGCCTAGAGGAATTGAAATGTTAGAATGGATGCATTATATAAAGACTGCTTACCCACCACAGGAACGTCCAGAGGACACATTTTTTACTTAGATGGCGAGGAATATATTTGTGAGACTAATAACATCTTCCCTGAAGGTTGGTTGATCTTCTTTGTAGTTCAGATATTGCCTTGGCAACTGCTGTCACTGGACAAGCTTCTTTAAACACAATGGGGATGATCAGATCTTAGTTGGCAGAAGTCAAGTGTCAGCCAAAAATAACATGGGTAATGGCTACCACAGTGAACAATAGACTCAAATGAGCAATCAAATTAATCTGAGTTGCAGAGATATATGGCATTGATGAATAGATAAGGGAAGCCCTCAAAGTAAACTAGATGAGCCGTCTACCATTCTGTGGTTATTTCTCCTGTTTCAGAATGCCTAAATCTAATAGACATACTCAGCAACTGGCAGAATTCCCACATTGGTTCCTTGACTTGTGAAGATAGGACTGGTGTGGTAGAAAAAGTCAACTGGAAGCCATTAGAACTGCTCCTACATGGCAAAATAGTAAATGAAAAGCAATACCAGACTTCTAGAGGGATTGCAGAGATCAGTGCCACCACCAAGGCCTTGAAGGATACAGGGGTTGTGATTCCCACTACATCCCCATTCTACTCTCCTATTTGGCCTATGCAGAAAACAGATGGCTCCTTGAAGATGACAGTGAATTATTATAAAGTTGTTCAAGGCGGCGGACTTGGCCCAGTGGTTAGGGTGTCTGTCTACAACATGGGAGGTCCGCGGTTCAAACCCTGGGCCTCCTTGACCCATGTGGAGCTGGCCCATGCCCAGTGCTGATGCACGCAAACAGTGCCCTGCCACTCAGGGGTGTCCCCCGTATAGGGGAGCCCCACGCGCAAGGAGTGCGCCGTGTAAGGAGAGCCGCCCAGCGAGAAAGAAAGTACAGCCTGCCCAGGAATGGTACTGCACACACGGAGAGCTGACACAACAAGATGATGCAACAAAAAGAAATACAGATTCCCATGCCTCTAACAACAACAGAAGCGGACAAAGAAGAAGACATAGCAAATAGACACAGAGAACAGACAACTGGAGTGGGGGGGGGGGCGGGGGGGAAGAAGGAGAGAGAAATAAAATAAATCAGTAAACCTTTAAAAATCAATCAATAAATAAAGTTGTTCAAGTAGAGAATCAATTTGTAGCTGCTGTTCCAGCTGTTTCTCTCAGCCAGAATTCACAGGTCCGGGAATCAAGGACTGGAAATGGGAATAGTAACACTTACTATTATCCTAGTGATCCACTAGGAAAAAAAGTGCTTCCTGTCCCTGTAACTTAAACTCTGCTGGTCTACAGGTCTTAGTTCCAAAAGGAGGAGTGCTTCCAACAGGGAACACAACAACAGTTGCCTGACAGAAATTAAGAATTCTACCTGGCCATTTTGGGTCCCTGACACCTCTGAGTCAACAGATAATGAAGGAATTTATTCTACTGGCTTGGGTGACTGATCTTGATTATCAAAAGGAAGTAGGATTGCAACTACAAAATGGGGGTAAGGAATACAGGAGACACCTTAGAGCATCTCATAGTATTACCATTCCTTGCAATTAAAGTCAATGGAAAACTGCAACAATCCAATCCAGGCAATTGAATGAAGATTTGGGTCACCCCAGCAGACCAAGAACCATGGTCACCTGATGCACTTATTGAGAATAAATGGAACATGGAATGGGTAGTGGAAGAAAGTAGTGTTAAATATGAATTTTGGCCATGTGACCAGCAACAGAAATGACTGTAATGGTTATGAACTTTTCTTCCTTGTGTATTAATGAGCATGCCTGTATATGTACATAAAGAATATATCTTTGCTTTCTTCCCTATCTTATCCCCTTATCATGTGACATAAGTTATATTGGTTCCATGTCCTATTTAAATCATAGGACATTAAGTTTAGAGTGACTATTACCCAAGGACTTGTACCTTATTCTCAAGAGATTTAGAGCATTTCCAGTTGTACGCAGGACAGTTGAGTATTGTTGGGTGAAAAATATGTCTGTTATTGTTTTTATTTAGAGATGGTTAAAAATGATGTGTATAGTTCTAAGTTGACATGGGGTGTACTTTCAAAGTTAGGCTAATGTGTCAACTTCGCCAGGTAATTGCCAGTTGTTTGGTCAAGCAAGCACTGGCCTAATTGTTATTGTGAGGACATTTCATGGATTTAAATCATCAGTATGTTGATTGCATCTATGGTTAATTATATCTACTACCAACTGAGACAAGTGCCTTCAGCCATGAGAGATGTCTCTTCTAATCATCTGGGGATCTTAAAAGGAAAAATGATGATTTCAGCAATTAGAGGAGATAATTTTCATTGGGGTGGATGTGGCTCATGTGGTTGAACTTCTGTCTTCGACACGGTAGGTCCTGGGTTCAGTTCCTGATGCCTCCTGAAAAAAAGTAAAAAAAAAAGACAAATTGAAAATCCAACTCTGGGGAGTCAAAATGGCTCAGTAATTGAGCACCAGTTTCCCACATAAAAAGTACTAGGTTCAAGTCCCAGCACCCAGTACCTCAAAAAAAAAAAAAAAAGCATTTAAAAATTAATTAAAAAATAAAGCTCTCCCGTCAGAGAACACTGACTAATAGAGCTGGGAATGCTAATATCAGCTTAAAAAGAACTTTAGTAAAAAGAAGTTTAAAGGGACAAAGATGTCCATTATATTCTGATAAGGGGGACAATTCAACAGGAAGATATAGCAATTATAAATATAAATTCACCTTACAGCAGATCTCCAAAATATATACAGCAAATGTTGACAGATTTCAAGGGAGAAATTGATAGGTCAATTTTAATATTTGAAGACTTTAAGACACCACTCTCAATAATGGATAGAACATCTTGTAAGGAGATCAGATAATAAAGTAGAAGAATTTAATGATAAACTAACCCAACTAGACCTAACAGACATATAAGTGCACTGCACCCAACAACAACAACAGATGATATGTTCTTTAGGTTGATCCTCTCTCAGAGGACTCGCTACAGACCATCCTGGATTCCTCTGTCACATTACAAGGCACATGGCAGTGTCTGCTGGTCTCTCTCTTCTCTTCCAGGTTTCCTTGCTTTTAGCTTCTTGCTTCCATGGCTTTCTCTCTCTTTGTCTGAATTTCATTCTCTGATAAAGAACTTTAGTAAGAGGATTAACACCCACACTGAATGAAGTGGGCCACTTCTTAAGATAACAAAAGAACCTACATACAATGGGTCCACACCCACAGGAATGGATTGACTTTAAGAACATATGTTTCTGAGGTACATACAGTTTCAAACCATCACAGAGGGCAAAAAAGCAACAGGAGAGATATAAATGAAAATTAAAGTAAAATGTAGCTAAATATATAATTAGTATGAATAATATATAATTATATAGTCTTAGTACAATAATAAAATAAAAAAACAAATACCCAAAGCTTGCCCTCACTCTGTTTAGGAGAATCACGGTGGTGACAAAGAGGAAAAGTCACTTGGTATTGCTATGTTGAATAAAGTCAAAGATCTTGTGGCGTCACAAACACAATATTTGGGCTGTTAGAGATTAGAGATCCTTAAATGAATGGTTCAAAATTCCATATTTCTGATAAATCTATGCTGCCAATGCTTCAGAGTTAAACTTAACTCTATCATTCTCTTTCAGCTGTGATTTTTGGATGTGTCATTTAAATTTTGTATGCCTCAGTTTCATCATCTAAACAAAAGCAACAATAAAGAACAATTCTCTCATAGAATTGTGAGAAAATAATCTATTAGTATTTATGAAATACTTAGAGTAAATAGCAATCACAAATGCAGTGTTTTATTATTAAAAAAATTCACTATTTTTAAATGACATATTTCTCAATTTTTCATTGCTTTAAAAGAATATGATTGCATATTTAAAACTGATTTATAACTTTCTTTTTTAATGTTGAAATACAACTTGTGTAATTTGTTTTATTTTCACTTTGTCCTTCTAATATAATTATTTAGTCTTCCATTAATCTATAAGTAAGTAATGTTTCTAAATAAGCTATGTCTCAATATGTAAAAATTTATTTAAATGTTAATTTGACCATTTGGAAGGTCAAACTTGTATTTTCCTTTTATTTATATAGCATAATAACATCTTGGAAGAAATCAGTTCAATTAAACAAAAGTGTTGACATTTTAAAATGTTAACCGATGTGCTTTATTGTCCAATATAATGAGTAGATTGCTAAAGTACTCGGACAATTTTGAATTATTTTAAAAGAAAGAGCACAACATGAATGACAATATATTTCATGAAATTTATAAAGCTCAAGGCAATTTAACAAAGCCCATTTTATTATGGCTAAAAATGAGATAATCCCATACTTTTGAGAAGTTGAGATATATTTGTCCTGAAGGATAGTTTAGTTGTTTTTAGGAGGAGGTAGTCAAATAAATTGGGCACTTGGTTATTATAATTAAAATTACCTTTTTCTCAAGGGTCATATTTATCTGCAAATTAAAAAAAAAAAAACAAAACCCTAAAACTGTGTGATAGTTTGAAGCTGTACAGACCCTAGAAAAGTATGTTCTTAAAGCTAATCCAATCCTGTGAATATAAACCAATTGTAGATAGGGCCTTTTGATTACTTCTTTTAATGTGTGTTCCAGGAGGGTCTGAATCCTCTTATTGGAGTCCTTTATAAATGCCATCAATACGGAGAGAGAAAAAAAGCCATGAGGCAGGAAGCTGAAGGCAATGAGACCTGGTGGAAAAGGGAGAGACCAACAGACACCTCCTGTGCCTTTCACGTGACAGAAAGCCATGATCTCCCACAGCCGGTCCTTAGGAATAAGACATTGTTTTGACAGTGCCTTGATTTGGACATTTTCATGACCTCCTGACTGTAAGGTATAAACACATTTTCATTGTAAAAGCCAACGATTTGTTACTATCTGTATTTCAGCAGACCACAACACTGTCGTTCACATAGACTAAAATCTGTCTATAATGATGGCTATGTCAAGTTCTTTATTTACATGAGTTTTCCCACAACAAAAGAAAAAGAAAAAACTTCCTAAATTATTAATCCAAAGAGAAAAATATGGAGTGAAATTCAACTCTCTTGGTATTTCTCTGTGATTTTTGTTTTAATGTTAGTAACTGAGTCTATTTCAGGCTTTTGTAATTAAACTTTATCTTTCATAGACACTCTACACTTAAATGCCATATATTTGAATAGACAGCATCAAAAAAGAACTATTTAAGAGGTTAATTACCTAGAGGAAAAAAAGAAGAGGCCAGGGCTATAGTCCACAATCACTGTCAGTTATGACCTCCAGGTCTTAAGTTAAAAAAGAAACAGCACATGATTTTGTTCCTTACCCACATCCTCACCTTGACTGCGACTGTTGCACAAAATAACTTATGGGGCTAATTTTGGCCAAGTCCTCCTTTTCTCTTACTGAAAGCTGAGAGAGGACCTCTAGACACATAGTAACTGCCTCATTGAGTCCAAGACTCTGGCAGATTGGGGGATGGGGGTGGCAAGGGTAACCTGAGGGGAAGATGGATGAGTTCTGCTCATCTGAGCAAAATACTGGAGGAAGCCTCCCAGGCACTCCAAGCCTTACCTTGAGTACTTGTGAGTGGTAGTCTACCACTATGGGAGGGGAGTGAGCTTTGAGGGCAGGCAGGAAAACTGATACAGCTCTGCTAAAGGAAAGCTTTTGTTTCCCAAAGATATATATTTTTTAACAAAAGAATTGTATTGATACATATTAATGAAGCGCAAATCCATTGAAAGTACACGATCAATGGCATTCGGTATAATCATATTGTTGAGCATTCATCACCCCAATCTTTCCCAGAGCATTTTCATTATTCCACTAATAATAATAATAACACCTAAAAACAAAGGCCAACCAGCTAAAGAAAACTCATCACCTCTCAATCTCTGATGCTTCCCCTAAAATACATGTCAGCTATTCTGTTTCCTTCTCTCTAGTTTATCTGTATTTATATTTTGTAAAAAGAGTGATATATACAATATCACCCATATTCATATTTTAAATGCAATTTCACTATCTTATACAGTCCCATGTTACATTTTTTAGCTTTGCTTCTAGTAATACAAGTGTCCTTAGTCTTTCCCTTTCAACCACTCTCATACCCCTATAATAATTCTGCTAGTCACAAACAGCATGATGTGCTCAAAACATTTCCATTCATTTCCAAAGATTTACAGTCAACTTTTTAACCAATTCTGTCCAGATTAATCATCAGCTTTCCAGCTCTACCCTCATTCTATTTTCTGGTGACCTATATTCTAATTATTAACTCCATGCGGTTATACAATATATTTAGTTCATAAAATCACAATCATACAGTATTTGTCCTTATGTGTCTTGCTTGCTTCACTCAACATAATGTCCTCCAGGTTCATCCCTGTTGTCATGTGTTTCATGACTTCATTTCTTCTTACTGTTGCATAATATTCCACTGTGTGTAACCACCACAATTTGTTTATCCATTCATCAGTTGATGGACATCTAGGTTGTTTCCAGCTTTTGGCTATCGTGAATAAAACCACTATGAGCATTGGTGTGCAGATGTCTATTTGTGTCACTTCCCTCAGTTCTTCTGGGTATATACCTAAGAATGGTATTGCTGCATCACATGGCAAGTCTATATTCATCTTCCTTAGGAACTGCCAAGCAGTCATCCACAGTGGCTGTACCATGTTTCTCTAGTATTTTATGAAGTTTTTGAAACATATAGGAAAGCTGAAAGAACTGTATGATGAACACCAATATACTCACCACATACATTCTACTACTAACCTATACCTTACCAATATATAACTTCATCTATCCATCTTATATTTTTGTTGCCTTTCAAAAGAATTTGGAGACATCAGTACACATTGCTCTAAATAGATGAGCATGGATATTATAAAGTAGGGTTAAAATTTGTTACAGTCATTTTTCTTTTGAATATGCAGGGAAATGTATAAATATTAGGGGTGCCATTTAATGTTTGGTAGTCCTTGAATATTTTTTTGAGAAGAACCTGCCATGTCTATTGCAGTAAATAAATGGATATAGATATAGAAATATATATATAATCATATCACATATATGATAAAAATTTATGTATAAACACACAAATACAAACACACAGATTTATTTGAGGTATGATTTACATGCATTGAAACACATGATATTACATGTAGAGTTTGATGTGTTTGGACAAGTGCATGTACAATGTAACCTAACGTGCCTGCAAAGATAATATATCTATCACACAAGAAATTTCTCTAATGATCTTTGAAATAACTCCATACTTCTTATTGCCCAACCAGTCAAATACTTTTTCTTATTTTTCCAATATAAAAAAGTTTGCTGTACTAGAACTCTATACAAATGAAATCTGGACATTTTGTGTACAGGATCCTTTATTACATATATTTTTGGTAAAGTTGTTCCTTTTTATTGCTGAGTAATTTTCCAATGAAACAAACTACCATTTGTTAACTCATGTGTTGATGGACTTCTCTGGGCTTTTTTCAGTATTTGAGATTAGTAAGACTAATTTAAATATTCTTGCACAGTTTTTTTTTTTTCTGCCTGTGGAGATACACATATATTGTATTTTAAGGTAAATACTGATGAGTAGAATTTTGGGGTCATAGGGTAGTTTTCAGAAGGAAATGACATACTGCTCAAAAGGATAAAGATTAACCAGATTTATGCTCTCATAAGCAAAATGTTAGTACATGTTTCTTCCACATTTTTGCAGGCATGCTTTTGCCTTTTTAAAATATTTTAGTATTATCTGTTTGAACTTTTAATTTGCATTTGCCTAAAGACTAAGGATGTTGATATTCTTTTTGTGTTTTTTGGCCATGTGTATATCTTTTTTTTTGAGAAGAAACTTTTTAAGTCTTTGCCTACTTTTACTTGGGTTCTTTATCTTTAAAAATCCTATTACATGTGTATATATACATATATGCATACAACTATATATACATATATGTAAATATTAATTTTCATTCTTATAAAATGTAATGTGCAAAAAATCCTGTTTATGTATAGATATATATATAGATATAGATTGGTAAATTCTTTTACTGACAAATACATAGTTGAGAGAAGTACATATTTGAGTACATACTCTTAATAAAAACATAGCAAATTGTTTTCTTTATTACTTTTCATTGCTTTAACTGCTCCTGTATTGATGGTGGTTTTGGTTTACAAAGTAATGAATATCCCTGCACACACATTTAGCCTGCTCCACTCATTTCATGGAATAAGTAAGAGATCTGGTCACGTTATATATACCTTTATTTCTGAAAGACTCCAAGGCATTTTCTTGGGGCCTCATTAAAAAGGTTTTTTTTTTTTCACTTACTGGAGCTTCCCACATTCCTTTCATGTCCATTGTTGTCTAGGGGCCCAGTGTGGTATTTCTATATTGACATGTCTACTGCTCTCCAGTATTTTCCATCAGGCATTTCTGCTAACCCAAAAGAACACCTCTTAAGCTCAATGAAGTCTCACGCTGTTTCCAAACCTTAAAAATTTTGACATGCTCAAAAGGGCAGTTCCTCTTGTAGTATACAGTGCACTCATGTTATAAAATGGCTCAAGCAGAAATAGGAATAATTTTCTACTCAAACTTCGTAATCAGTTTATGATTCTTTCCTCAGAAGCACATTTTTTATCTTTATATTTCCCTGATTTCTCTTATCTTTGCCTCTATATAAAACATATTTTCCAGACTGCAGTACATTTCTATCAATCTCGTGAATCAGATATCTAGAGTTCATCACTTTCAATGTAAGAACCATAGAGATGAGTTTTAGGAACATTGCAAATCTTCATATTCCATTTAAAAATACCATCTAAGCAGTAAAATGTTAAATATTATAATTCTTGTGTTGTATAGAAGATATGATTTTGCAAAAGCAACCATTTTCAAATATCAAAAGGCTTTCTGTTCTTAATTTCAAAGTTAGGCTTCCATATATAAGCAATGGTTTGATTTCAAATCTGATCTGCATTTATGTTTTGGATTGTGATTTTTAGCATTCATGTTTAAGTTCTGAGCCCAATGAGAGGAGAAGGCAAAAAGTAGATAAGTGGTCTTTATTTTAATTGGAAGCATCTCCATTTTTGACAAGTTTCCTTTGAAATACAAGAGGATACTAAGTTTCTTAGGAAAAAAAGACTATGAATAGTTCACAAGTAGTTTAAGATAGCAGCAGGCTTATAGTATTTTCATTAAACTACTTTTCTTTTTTTTTTTTTCCCTACCTGGATGTGAGAATCAGGTCACTAAGTGATTCAAAAATTAGGCAGGTGTAGCAGTTTGATATAATTGATGAATTCTAAAAAGAAATATTGGATTATGCTTTCAATCTGATCTGTACCTGGGCATGACTGAATTATGATTACAGCTTTGAGTCCCCACCCAGTCCCCACCCCTTAGTGGGTGGGGACTCACTGAAAAAAGGCATGGCCGAAGAACAGAGTTGGGGGCTTTTAATGTTGGAGTATTGATTTTGGAATCTGATGCTGAAGACATAAACTGGAGCCCTGGGAAGTCAGAAGTCAGCACACAGAGGAAAGAGAAGCCAGTCCCAGGAAGGGAGGAAACTTGAAGCCAGAGGAAAGCAAGCCCCAGGAATGTAGGAACCCAGGAAGCCTGAACCCTCGCAGTCATCGGCAGCCATCTTGCTCCAAATAGACTTTGGTGGGGAAGTAACTTATGCTTCATGGCCTGGTATCTGTAAGCTCCTACCCCAAATAAACACTCTTCATAAAAACTAACCAATTTCTGGTATTTTGCTTCAGCACCCCTTTGGCTGACTAAATCAGGGGGAAATTCATCTTAAACTCTTAAACTTTGCATTTAGGGATGAGAGGATTAAAGAACTGAAGGTGAAGTGTGCATTCAGTACTTTTAAATTATTAGTAAGGTTCTCATTAAAATAAATTATCCAACTTAGTAAATGAAGGAATAAACCAAACCTCTTAAATAATATATTGTATTTGCAAAAGTCATGAATATTTGAAATATTTTGCATGAAGAATAGTAATAAACACACACATGGCATCTAAAGTCTCATAGGGATTAACAAACCATTATTTATGTATTTGTTTATGTATTTACTTATTTATGCTAATTCAGAGACATCGAAGGATAGTACTGTAGATCTAGAAAATGCAAGATAAGATGGCTTTATGGGTTCAATTGTGTTCCCCCAAAAGGCATTTCAAGTTCTAATCATCAGCCTGGTGGAAGTAACCTTATTTGGAGATAGGGTCTTAAAAGATGTTACTAGGAAAGGTCCTACTCAAATATGACCTCTGTTCTGATAAGAAGGTGATGATTGAAATACAGAGGGGCAAATGAGGGGAGATTGTCATGTGACAGGTGAGGCAGAGAACACCTTCTATTGGCTGTAAACCGGGCAAAAAGAAACAAACTCAGACTTCCCTGCAGACTTCAGAGGAAATATAGTGCTGCCAACATTGGATTTTGGACTTCTAAGTTCCAGCAATGTGAGACAATACATTTCTGTTTTAAGCCATGCAGTGTGTGGTACTTTGCAATGACAGTCCTAGGAACCTAAGGCATATACTGAAATAAATATAAATAAAGTCTGTCTATGTACATAAGGTCATAGTTTAGCTGTAGACCTAAATTTATAGGCAATAATAAGTAATAAAGGTTAGGTTATTTATAAATTAGGAATCAAAGTATATGGTGTTCCAACCTTTTATACAGAGGCAAGAACAAGGCAAGCAAAGAGAAGTGTGGAGTTAGTTCAGTTTTGACATATTTAGGTGCAAGTGTCTAAGCAACTTGAACATGTCTATGTCCATTATATATTGATGCAAGTTGGCATTTAGGAGGAGATAGAACCTGCAAATTTTAAGTATAGAGAGACAGAATTGTCTCAACTAGGAACCTTGGGACACATAATACTGAAGCGTTAGGGGCAAGCTAAAATCCAAGGTACAACATGTGGGAAATATCAAATGGAAAGTGATCAATGTTTTCATTTGCATCACGGAGTCCAGAAAATCAGTGCATTAACATAGAAATTATGTTTCAGGAAAGGAAGTTATTGTTGCTTTTGGAATGAGCGGTTTAAGTGGAGCAGTGGTATAGCCCCACCTATTTTACAATCAGTTGTCAAGTAAAGGAAAAGTAAAGAATATGGACTATGCCTAAAAATCACTCTCACTCTTTCTTCCTTTGGTCTTATACTAGTCCAGTTATTTTGAGGGGAAAAAAAAGAAAGAATAGATCATTGTGCTGAGTTTTGGACCTGAGACAACATAGTCAGTTGTTTACTTCAATACTTGTGGGAATACAGGCAAAAGGTAAGTAACACTGACATAATGCAGTGTACATTTGTTGACATAATTACATTGCTTTGTTTTCTCATTACAGCAGTGTGAAAGGGTTCGCAGCTTAGCATCTTGTGGACTGAATCCAATCACACAGTATTGATAGAACCACTAGATTTGAATGTCTTTAACAAAGCATAAATCATCTGGTTCATCATAACTACACAGCTCTCTATTATGTTATATTCAGTCCATTCATATATTTCCTTTTACTGCTAATCCCTGTAGTTATTTGAGAATGAGATGATGGAACAAAGTGCAAATACTCACATGCCATCTAGCAATAAAGTCTTGTGGCTATCCTGTTGTTTTCACTATAGAATCCTGCTTTAATATCTCTGATTCTATGTTGGAAATTGAATTATAGCCCTTAAAAAAGACATTCTCTTGTCCTAACTCCCACCTCTTTAAAAATAGGATCGTTGAAGATATTATTACTAGTTAAGGTATGTCAAAACTAAATGATAATAGGCCTTAACCAATTATGGCCAAAGTTCTTAAAAGAAAAGGAAATTGGTCATGGAAGAGGAAGTCAGAAGTCTGCAGTAACCAGGGGAGGAGGTGATGTCACCATGTGATAGAAAATTCCTGGAATACTATAGGCTTTGGTCGAAATCAAGTCCTGCCAATACTTTGATTTTTGAGCTTCTAGCCTCCAAAACCATGAAACATTAAATCCCTCCTATTTTGCCAACCAGTATGTGGCATTTGTCATGGCAGCCTTCAATCTATCAAACTAAAGCACTTCATTTTCCCAAGGCCTCTGCAATTAGATCCACCAATTTTTCTATCTGAAAACTCACACACACTCAGCTGCCATGTCAATGTGTGGAGACTCAGTTCCCCCTTCCCCTCCAAGTCTTCAATGTGTAGTTGCCTTTGTGACCTGGACATAAATTAAAGGTTAACAACCTTCCCAGGAGGGGAGAGATGGTATAGATGCTGTCGTAAACTATGATCTTCCCAAAGCAGTAAATGTTCTTTATAAACAACCACCCTATCAGGGTAGTGAAAACGTCAGTAGACCCCATGTGCGCACTGCTCGTGACCCCAGCAGAAACTCTGTTCTCATACCCTATGGGATGTCCTTGTTCTGAAACCCCTTAAATATCACCCGTCATTTTCTCATCTCTTTGCAGAGCACTAACCTCACTCATTCTTTGACCAGTAGCCGTCAAAGTGTCTCTCCTGTTCAGAAGACCCAATAAAGCTTATGTCTGTTTTTCTGCCAGCTATGTTCTTTGGCCTTGCGGCTCTGCCAATTCATGTCCTTCAGGAGTTAGGTTGTAACATTTGGCAAGCCACAGCAAGGAGACTGAAGGACCACCGGCAGTAGCGGGCATGAGCTCAGGGAAAGCAAAGTCCAAGGAGAATTCCTGCATTGGCATTTAACATCCACGTGGGGAGGAGTGGCTGCCTTCCAGGATGAGTGGGGACAACTAAGAGAATATGGGGACATCCTAAAATCTCTGGCAAGTGTGCTGGCTGTGCTACAGCAGACAGCAGACAGCAGAACAGCTGCACTTAAAAAAGGAAAAGGGAGACTGCCAGATAGTGGCAGCTATGGTATGGCCCCTGGTAGAAGACTTGCAGATGGCTACCAAGGCAGCAGAAGTTGCAGAGGCCTCTGCGTGTCACTCAAAAGGAGAGTTAAATCCTGAAAGGGATAAGTCCTAGTACAGGCGGAGATGAACAATTACTCATCAATCACCTGAGCCGAGTGGATGATCACTTACATGGTAAAACTGTGTAAGCTGGAAGAGTGTAATGGGGTTTTATTTTGACAATGTTTTGAATTTTATTCACATTTTATTTTGATAAGAATTATTATCAAGTTGCTAAAAGAACTTTCAGCTTTAAATCAATAGCTTACTCCCGAACTTTGAGCCTAAGCAAACTCCTGAAGAGTAATCCAAAATATGTGTGTTAAATGTCTATCTGTCTAAACTGCTGAATTAGTGCATTTATACTACACAAGTATTCCTAACTTGTGTCTGGTTATGTTTCCAAGAATGAGCTTGCATGTTACAGGCAACTCTGATTCCAGAGGAGATCTTAAAAGCAGTACGAATCAGAGATATGGAATAATGGAGCGCTTGGACGCAGTTGTACCAAAGGAATGAGAATTATGAGTCAAATTAGTGGGTTTTGTTTCTGTTGGAGTCTCTTCACTCTTTTCTGTGTTTGTCTGTTAGTTCAGGGTATATTTTCATACCTCCAGATGGTAATATTAAATTAACAAATGAAAATTCTTAAAAGAGCTCTATACAAATGGCCCCAAATTAAATAAGTTCTTATATTGGTAAATGAGTATTCCTGAAGCACAAATTGGAAAAGCCAAACAGGATAAAAAGTCATATAAAATCTGAATAAAGAATCTATTTAAAGGAAAGAAACTAAAAAGTTTATCCTGAATTCTTTCATAACCTTTTAATAACCTATCTACCCCAGGGTCTTCTCCTAAACTTTACTCAATACCAGTGACTCATTAAAACTTATTTAGGAAGCTAAGGGGATGGGCTGGGTGTAGAAAGATAAGGGAGATGTGACGTTAGCATAGAATTCTGTCTACCAGGCCTGGAAATTAAAATGATAGGGACATGTGGAGCGGATGTGGCTCAAGTGCTTGAGAGCCTGCTTCTCACATGGGAGGTCCCGGGATTGGTTCCTAGTGCCTCCTAAAAACAAATAAACAAAACAAACAACAAGCAAACAAATGAGAAAACAACCTCAGGGGAGCCAATGTGGCTCAGTGGTTGATAATCAGCTTCCCACATAAGAGGTCCCAGTAACTCAAAAAAAAAAAAAGAGATAGGGACAGAGGATATATTACAGAAGTAACCTTGTTTTGTATTGTCAGTCCTGTAATTCCCCAATTAAATTTTAACAGTTTCTGAGATGACACTAATAATTCAATGGCCAAATTTCAGTAAGTAAAGAAAAATTCCTTGAAAACTATGGAAAGATTTTTTCTAAATTATGATTAAACAAATTAAACAATTATAATATATTCCAGAACTTGGCAATCAGTATGTTTTTAAGGTTATTCATAATTTTAGAATTTTATTAAAGAAAAGTGATGTTTAGCCTCCATGGAGGAAGGCAGAAAAAAGAACATCTCTTGCATAAGCTTTGCAATTTTATTTAGCTAGGGTGTAATCTCCTTAGGTTTATAGGACACTAATAAAATTAATTAACATTATTAAATCTTTAAGAAGATGAAAATTGTAAGTTTTTGGCTAATGAAATTATTGCAAACTTTAAAAAAAAAAGTTTTTGCCTAAATTGAAATGAAAAGTTTTTTTTTTTCTTCACAGAACAGAATGAGGGATATGAGACTTAATTGTATATAGAAAGAAGTAAAAGGTTTGTGGAAGTGAATTCATAGTCTGTGCTGACTAAAGTTTGATAAGTTTGTTTGAGGGAATGTGTTTTGTCCTAAAATAAGATGGCTGGTTTTTATAAAATCAGGGTGGAAATATGTAAGACAAGGCTTGAATGAATATTGAAAACTCTAGAAAGTATTGTAGCAGGTAGCATTAAGTAAGGGAATGTGTTTTGTAAAGGCAAATTTTGTCTTGAGATGAAATAACTATAGTCTATATGGTTACGGGTAGTTATGAGAAGTTTATAAAAGCATTTTGCAAACTGAAATATTATAATATGACTGATTCCAAGAAACAATTATTAAGCAGAAATCTAGTAGTTAATATTAATAATAAAAAGTTACTTATGGTTAGTTTTAAGAAATTTGTAAGAGCATTGTCTAAACAGAAGTACTTAAATGGCTAATTCCAGGAAACCATTATTCAATAGAAACCTGAACTGATGTTGATAACAAAAAGTAACTTTATATCAGGGAAAACTGTCAGAGGCCACCTAAATCTAAAATGGAGATGGGAAAAGATAATTTTGATTCCATTGGGAATCTTAGATTTTCCTAAAATAATGAAGAAAGTATTTTTTCCTATACTGCTAAATAAAATACCTATTAACTAACATAATCATGGTAAAGGTGTAGAAGTAAAAAGTAAAGTACTAAAAATAGCTAAATCCATTTAATATGTTATAAACTCCATTGGAAATATTTTAAAAGTATATAAAAATTAAGAGATAAATTTCAATATCATCAAATTCTCTTGTGCATTCAAACCAGGCCTCCAGCTCCCTGCACGGTGCCTCTCCATTTGAGTTACTGGCTAGGTTGGTCACTACAACTCCTAAAATAATAAAAGTGTCTACTACATTTCTGAACATGCTCCTGAAGTGGTTGGAAAGTACATTAACATTTTGAACTTTTGCAGCAGCTGGTAATGGCTTGATTTGGCCAGATTTACAATGAACATTGCCTCTAGGCTGGCTCTGTTTCGTAGTGCCAAAGGGCACTATGCACCAGGTCAGTGAAGGACTGGAGACTTTCTCTAGACCACTGGTGCTGCAGCATTCTGGCTTTGTGAGGGTTATACCAAGGAGAGTAATAATTACCAGAGTAAAGTCAGTAGAACATAAACAGACACAGTTGTCATTATGACCTGCTCCCATGGACAAACATGTATGATATTGCAAACCTGGTGCTTATATCTGTTAAATACTGCAACTCAGAAAGGAACGTGTTCATTGATTAGTGCGTTGATTAGTATTAGATGCTGTACCTACATTCCTGATGAATATAATATTTCTTTGATTCTAGATCATATACAGAAAGGTATTGAACATGTTAAATGTCTTTGTCTCAGTAATTAATGAATATGCTTATAAGACAAAAGAATGGCTCTCTTAATTATTGTCTTTATTTTGTTTGACATATGCTTGTCTTGTTGTTGCCTATATTGTCTTTGTGAGTTTATGTCTAGGGTAGTGCCTCTCCTCATAATTTCCCTAGCTGTACTTGGCATAACCTCTTCTGTGGGAACCGGAAGTGACAATTTCCTAGATGACATTTGAAACTTCAAGATCAAACACATCAGCTTTGGGAGGATGTAGCCTCTGGAGACACCTGGTCTTTCTCATTCCCATTGCCCAGTATGTCGTGGCTGCTCCCCTTTTTGGGGCAATATACCACCATTTTCTTTATCTTTTTAATAGGGCCATGTATCTTCAAAATTCTAACTAAGATTATTTCTTCCAGAATCAATGACTTCCAGAACAAGGTGTTAGTCATGTGGAGATTTCATCCAGTTCCATTCAGCACTGGACCCTGCCTTATTCCAACCTCAATCAAGTAGCCAGAGAGTTTCACACCTTGTCAATCAGGTCTTCTGCCCCTAAACAGCAAGTAGCAGCTACAGAAGGATGACCATTGCTCTTCAAGTCCCCCTTAAGAGAAAGGGTGTAAGCTTCCTGACGGGGAAGTTGAGGCAGGTTAGTATAGAAAACAGGGATGACAACTGGTCAGAATAAAGCCTGCCAAAGACCCTGTGTTACAAGGTTCAGTTTGAAAGTCCTGGATTACTTTATTATCTACTAATGGAAATATTGCTTGTATACTATTACTCCAACATGATCTGCCCTTTATTGTTCCCCATAAATCTCTTTCTTCTTGCCCATTATGCCCTACTTCTTTACAGTGGGCTTTGGCAGTAACTCATGCCCACAATCAAAATCGAACCCAATGTTGGGTTTGCACAGACTTACCATCCTTGGGTGCTACCGGCTTTCTTTGGACCACAACTCCTGCAAATTGGGAAGTATGGAACACCTTGCTGGCATGGCTGAACCTGACCCATCAACAACTTTGGAACAAGACCTTCACATTTAAGACTGAGATTCAGCTACAGTCTTTAAATGGGACTTGTAATTATATGTTTTCCTTGTATGGGAACAGGTGAATAAGCCCAGGCCTTCATTAGGATATGCTTTATATAATGGTTTAGGATGCTTAAAGGCTGAGTCTGTCAACCTAGATTATATTGTCCCTGTCTGCATGGAATGACAAAAGGGAATCTGTAATGTGAGGTGGTAACCCCGAGTTGTGTAATTTTATATCAAGGCTAGATATAGAGTAAAGCATGCCCCCTGGTGGTCTACCTCTTAACCACTTTTATACCGGATGGAACAATTGTCACTGAAAAACGCATAATGGCTTTAGCTGTTGTATTTTGTGTACTGTTTCTATGGAATGTGGATGCAATGCTTGTCCTATGATCAATGTAGGCTGCTATGTGGGGGTGGATTGCAGGGACCCAGGGCCCTCCTCTAAGACCTCAGCATGTAGCTAGCTGCCTGCATAACCAAGACTTAAGTTAAAGATTAACAACCTTCCCCAGAGAGGAGAGAATGTATAAATATTATCATAAACTATAATGTCCCTTATACATTCTTGATAAATGTTCTTGTTATGATCATAGTGAAAACTTCACCAGACCCCATGTGTATGCTTCAGGTGAAACCTTTGTAGAAGCTCTGTTCTCATACCTTACGGAAAGTCCTTATTCTGGAACTCATATATCATCCCTCATTTTCTCATCTCTTTGCAGAGTGCTAACTTCATTCATTCTTTGGCCAGCCACCATCTAAGAGTCTTTACTGTTTATAATCTCAGTAAAACTTATGTCTGATTCTCTGCCCAGTGAATATTTTGGTCTCACAGTTACACCAAAATATTCAGGCAATGTCTTTGATTAGCCAAAGTTCCTTACCCAATAGTCTTTAATATGATGTTAATACCCCACCGATGTCAGCTAAGAAGAAAATTTAAGATATGGGCAAAATCTTAACAAGAATTTCCAAAATCTTTATGAAAAACTCTATAAACCTCTTCTGAATGAAACAAAATGAGGTTTGAATTCATGGAAAGGGCTAATTTCTTTCATAGAAAAACTTACCAACAATATGATGTCAATTTTTCTTCTGTTAATTATGGCAATTCCAAACACTATCATGACATATTTTTGTAGCTAAAAGCGTTGATTATAAAATATATTTTGAAGAACAAGTAAGAAATAATCTCTCTTGAATATGTGAAATCATTATTAAATATGTGAATTTAGTTGATTACACAATTTTGATGGTTAATTTTATAACTTGGATAAGCTATGATGCCCAGTTGTTTGGTCAAACACTAGCTTAGATGTTGCTATGACAGTATTTTATAGATGTGATTAGAATAGAAATCAGTTGATTTAAAGTAAAGGAGATTACCCTTGACAATGATGGTGAACCTCATCCAAATCTTCAAAGGTGTTAAGAGTAAAGAACTAATGTTTCCTAAAGAAGAAGAAATTCTATCTCAAGTCTATCACCTCTACTCTTGGCAGACTTTTCAGCCTGCCACCTGCCTATGGTTTTCAGACTTATCAGCCTTATAATCACATGAATGACTTTCTTAAATAAACCTTTATATTTAAGATCTGTCTTTCTTCTCCAGCACAAAGAAAGGCATGTGGAGCTGCAACCTACCAACTCCAACCCAGAGCAGTTTTGGCCACCCCAGGATATTCAGCCACAATAGGATTTCTTCCACTGCTATTTTGGACAATTTGTGCTATGCATATACATATATATAATTGGGATTTATACATATATATTTGGACATTATATATAAATTCATGGAGAAATAAAATTAAAATTAAAATCTGTTCCCACACCAGAAAAACTTTACACAATGTTACCAGAAAAAGAAAATAGTTTTATCATTGAATAGGGGATTAATCCACAATGTGATGTGTATCACAGGACATCTGTTACAGAGATTGCAAAAAAAGGAAGAAATCTCATTCTTTTACAAAGCCAACCAGATACAATCTATTACATGTTTTTTCTCAAGATAAACAGTACCTGGTCTTCAAGTAAGAGGACTTGACAGCACCATTTATCATACGTAATTCATCCTAAATCCCCCTGGCATTTGAGGTAGGCACATGGGTTTGCTAATTGTTTTATCCAAAGGAAAATAAACTCCACATATCCTTATGTCAGGGGATAGATTTGTAACTTGACTGCAAAGGTAAGGTTCATAATTTACCATGGAACCTGTGAGATAGGGTGCTGTCTACCTTGATGACAATATTTTAATGAGAGGGCGCCCATATCCTTGAAGAAATATTTCTGGTTTGAAAAGAGCCTATTTCAGCTTTTAAAAAATTTACATACTACTCAAAGGGATAGAGAAAGAATTTACAATTACAAGTTTTCCAAAGGAAATTCTCTAAGGGAAGGGAGTGGGAAAGAGAGTCTTTCCTTTTTGTCTTTACAATTTGTACTACTTTTACTATATTTAATGTGTATATTTATTTATTATATATGTGTGCATGCATATATATGTGTATTATATATAGCTATATATATTTCTCTGAGAATCTTGACTGTTATAACAATATATTTAGAAGAATATTTTAACATTTTAGCTGATTATGAAATGTATTGGAAGAACAAAAATTCAGAAATAGTCTCTAATAAATAGGAAGTTCAGTATGTACTATAATAAAGTCACATTTCAAATCAGTGAGAACAAAAGAGCTTATAATGCTTCAATAGCTATATGGAAAAACTTAAGACCCTTTACACCTTACTCAGAAATAATTTCCAAATACATTAGAGACGTAGATGCACCCAACATTGAAATATATTTAAAACAATGGGCCACGTGGCTGAGTATATTATTAATTTATTAATTTACAGATTCATTTAACTGATATTAATTCAGTATTTATGTCAACATAAGGTTCTTGAATTCCTCAAATGCACATAAATTATGCTAGGTTATTTGGAATTCCAAAGAAGTTTATGTACAGTATCCCTGTCCAAGAAGCACACAGTCCATTTTGAAAGAAAATACATTTATTCCTGAAATTTTTAAGTAGTAAAAAGTTACCATTCCTAAATCTGATAAAAACATGTTTAAAGAGTAATAAACAGCTTAAATATTGTGAACACAGAGGAATCCAAAAGGGCCAGAAGGTTGTACACATTTCATAGTCCATTGACCACTGAACCACCACATTGCTTCACATAACAAAATATTTTGAAGAAGGTAGTTTGGGGGTAAAGTGATGGGTCAGTAGTACTTTTGAATATCCATCCTATTCCTCACAGCAGCTGCAGCTCTAGCCAATCTGTCCACATTCCAGTCAGGGAGAAAGAAAATGTGTCGAAAGCCTTTTCTTGCTAAGAATTATTCTTTATTCAGGAATTGAGACTGCTTCTGAGGAATCACACTTGCAATGTATTGGCCACAATTGTGTCATACGGTATTAGGGATGTCACAGACGTCTGTCAAGCTGCCAGACCTCACCTACTCCCACCTCTTTTGCTGGGAAAATCACAAACACACACTAAGAGGATATGCTCTGTCCTTCCACCACTCTACCTCCTTTTCTGTTGTGTGCCAAGTCTAATGAAAAGGTCCAATCAGACCTTAATCCTGGAAAGGAGAAACAAGCAGCCCCAGCTGCTTATCAAAGCAGAAATTCTAAGTGGCAGGACCCCCACCCTCCAAGGTAGGATGAAAATCACACTCAAACCCTACAGATCTGTCTCTCTTCTCCAGTACAATATAAGGCTTATGGAGCTGCCACCTACCAACACCAAAGCAAGAAAATATCCTTGGCTATCCTAGGATAACAGCCACAATGGAATTTCTTCCACTACTATTTTGAACTCTTTGTGCTGTGCAGGTAAAAGAGATAATTTGCTTTTCTGGATTCTTTAGACTGTATAAGTAATAAAACAGTAGATTGGGCTCACCT
Source organism: Dasypus novemcinctus (assembly GCF_030445035.2). Taxonomy (NCBI): domain Eukaryota; kingdom Metazoa; phylum Chordata; class Mammalia; order Cingulata; family Dasypodidae; genus Dasypus; species Dasypus novemcinctus. The sequence goes on from NC_080674.1 coordinate 22,274,412, forward strand.
CTCTGATGTGAAGTATCAGCATGGGAAGCTGTCATCTACTGACCATGAGCAGGAACAATTTGCATGATGGGACTTCTTCCCCTGCTCTTTTTTACTCTGTGCTGTGTAAGAAACAAAGAGTTCATTTGCCCTACTGGACTCTTTCTACTGTAAAAGTAATAGAGAGATCATTTGCTGAAAGTTTCTGTTGTGCTCTGAACCTCTTTTCCATTGATTCACTGTTGTAGCAACTCGCTGTCCATATAGTTGCCATTAACTGCAAAAAGAACTGCTATGCTAATCAATATCAGTTTATATCAGTAAGAAACAAGGGGAAAAGAATAGTGCATAAGCTATAAACAGTGTTGTCTAATTTTAAAAACCTTGTGTAAGAAATTCCTGGGCATTATGATGAATTGATCTAAGTTCATGATACTTTGATTGGAGTTAGAAGCACAGGGGAATAGGGGCTGATAGGCTAAAATGTAAATCATAATGTAAAACATAAGATAACTAAAAATATAGAAAATTGTATAGTCACAAATATAAACCACAATATAAACCCAAATGTTACCTTATTTGAAAGCTATTGTCTCAATTATCTGTACATCAGTTTCAGTAAATATAGTATGAACATGTTAAAAGATTATTGCTGTGGAAGGGAAAAGGGTTTTACATTGGATATGTGGGAGTACTGTATATTGTATATATGAATTACTGTGATCTAAAACTTTTGTGAAGATAAGTTTAATAATTAGGGAAAAAAAAGAAAAAGAAAGGACTTAGACACTGATGAAAAGACGGAAGAAGTTGCCTTGCCAATTTGCATACAGGGCAACACTTATTGCAGTGATGGAAGGCAAAACATCAAAAACAAAGCTTTTGCATTTTTAAATTTTTTGATGCCTTAATTAATTTTTACCTTAATTTTTCAAAATTAATATGTATTCTATATTTAACCTTTAAACTCATCACTATATTCCATTTTACTATTAATGGAACCTGGCAATATATTGGGCTTCATTTTTGAATAAGTTTTGGATCACAGAGAGGTTCAACAACGGCAGGGGAGGAATACTGGCATGGGATGTTATTGACAGGGGACACACGGTTGGCAGGGAGTTCTCCAGGGCATATATCCAGGGTACATAAAAAAGTTTGGATATTTTCATAGTGGTTTCATAGTTGAGTTCCTAGCCAGGGGAGCTCTATCACAGTCCCTAAAGGAACAACAACAATCTCCCAAGTCCAACAGCAAAGACCAAAAAAGAAGGAAGGCCCAACAATGAGCTCTTGATGCTAAGGACTATGCTTGTGAGCCTGTGCACCTGAAATAAGAACAAGGCTTAGAGCTGCAGGCTGCCTAAGTTACCTCTTGAGAGCTACCATGCAGGGGCACCCCTGTGTGGGGCTGTACTACAAGCAAGGAGTGCCCCCTGCAAGGAGAGCTGCCCCGGGTGAAAAAAGCGCAGCCTGCCCAGGAGTGGCACTGCATACACGGAGAGCTGACACAGCAAGATGATGTAACAAAAAAGAGATGCAGTTTCCTGGTGCCACCGAGGGTACAAGAGGGCACAGAAGAACACACAGCGAGTTGACACAGAAAGCAGACAATGGGGGGGGGGGGGCGAAGAGGGGGAAGGGATGAGAAATAAATAAAAATGAATTAAAAAAAACACAAAAAACTTTAAATACCCTAGAACAAAACATGATCAAACAGGTTTGATTATTAGATCAACTAATTTAACAGCTAGGCACACAAAAATAATGAACATAAAAGAAAAAAAATTGTAAATTGGATTTTCCTAAATTAAAACCTCTTGTAATACATAGTTAAGAAAATGAAATTGTTAACCACGCAATGGGAAAAATATTTGAGTACATATATCTGACAAACTTCTTGCATTCAGAATATGCAAAAAATATATAAAGTCTTAAAAAGAATAAAAAGAACCACCGTCTCCTCTATAATGGGGCAAACATCTAAACAGATACTCCACAAACCAGTATATATGTAAATGGCTGAAAAACACAAGATAAGATGCTGTGAAAGTCTGAAGTTCCTTTATGAGTCCCTAAAAGAGAAAGATCATGTTTTTGAACTAATCCATTCCTCTGTGTATGAGATCCATTTGATTGGACTAAGTCAGTGAGGCATGACACAGGTCGAGTCTCTGCTCTCTTGCTAGGTCTGATAAAAATGAAGATACAGGAAAAGGGAGCTGCTATATTACGTTGATCTTGCCGTATGAGAGAGAGGACTTCAGGCAAACAGAGAAGCCCTGAGAAGCTCAAGGAACAGAGGCCCATGGAGAGACGAACCATATGACTGTTAGCTCACAGATGAACTCAGGGAGAAAGGTGAACAGCAGAGACTGAGAGAGGACGCCCAGAAAGAGACAAGCCCTCTGCCCGGTTGCCCACAGCGCTGGGAGATGGTGGATTCTGGAGGGGAAGGCAGAGATCAGCAGCCATCTTCACACATGGCAGGATGCTAGGATCAAGAGAAGATGACTGTGGTGAGAAAGCCTCTCTGATAGTGCCTTGATTGGGACATTTCACAGAGTCAGAATTATAAGTTTTTACCCAAACAAATTTCTCATTATAAAAGTCAAGCCATTTCTAATTTGCATTGGCAACCGCGTTGCAAACTAAGACAAGGGCTCAACATCATTCGTCACCAAATAAATACAAAGTAAAATCACGATGAGATACCACTTAATATCTCTTTCAATGCCCAATTAAATTAGACTGACAGAGTGAAGTTAAATTAAAAAGACTGACAGAGTGAAGTGTTGAAAAGTGGGAGAATAACTGTAATGTTCATAAACTGCTGTGGGAGTTTTCAAGAATTTTGAAAATTATTGGCAGTTTACTAAAGATTTAAACTTATGTCTGCAATATAACTTTGGAATTCCATTCCAATATATTAAATTAAGAGAGATGAAAACAAATGTCAAGGCAAAGACTTGTAGCTGAATATGAATAGCACCTTGAATTACAGTGACAAAAATGTGAAACACAGCAAGTATTCATTAATGGGTGAATAGAAGAATATTCATTAGTAACAAGGATTACAATGGTACATATGCCCACATTGGAAGATTTTTAAATTTTAAAAGTATTATGCTGCATGATGAAAATCAGACACAAAATAGTATATACAATATGACTTCACTTACATAAATTTCTGGAAATTGCAGTCAACTCTATAAAGATAAATTTATTGTTTGCAGGTTTTAGCTCACAAAGGGCCCCTTGATTCAGGGTTAGTTAGACAAGTTGAATAGCTTTAGCTTATCTTTTTTTCTTCCATATTATTAAGTTAAAATAGTGTTTACTAATTATAAATACAACACTGATAATATAGCCATTTTATTTTACTGTACCTCTTGATTCAGGTATATATTATAGCTCTAATATTTATTCACTTTTTACTTATTTTATTTTTTAACCTGAGAATGAGGGAAATCAGTTTTTTGGATGATTTGTGTCTAACATCAGAAGGCATGCTAAATTGTTTAAACCTCTTATCATCTTTAGAAAAATCATTTAACTACTAAAAGTGAACTCTGATTTTCAGATGGTCACATAAAATCACTCACTTATTTTAAGTCAGTGTAAGTTTAAATCAATTTCTTCTTAAAGTTACTAATAAATGGAGGCAAGTGACACACTTAGAGTTTTGCTGCTTTCTTATGGATTATGTTTGAAGTCAGTTTCTATTTTAGCATTATTTCAAGATGTAAAATATTTTAAAAGATTAGGAAACTTGTGTTTCCTAACTTCTTTTTTTTTGACTTAGAAGAATTCAGTTCTGTTTTACCATCACGATTTATTCCTCTGTGAAATTCTTTCCATTAGACTCAAAGATGCACACATCCTCCTACTACCATAAAAATAATTGGTTAGAATTTATGTTTTCACTCCTCTATGCAGGGCCGGCTCCAGGGCGGTTCCATCTTTTGCAGTCAAGCTCAGAAGCATTCAGAAAGGTCCCACTTTTGGTTTAACCATGGCTGTCTTGAAATTCTTTTTTTAACATTAAACATGTGTCTCATAAGTGAAGTCTGGTGGGGCACTGTAGCATGCATTTGAGCAGAGGAGCTGTTTGTAATGTATGCCTCCAACATTCCTTGCCTCCCCATTCATATACAGTGCTTATGATGTCCCATGAGCATAGACATGCAGAGAACCCGAGAATCATGCGAGGTGGGTGTGATGTAAATACCGGGTAAGTGTGTTAGGTCTGTGGCTGAGTGAGCAAAGTGTTGACAGCCCCAAGAGTTCATGCTTCCACTTGAACCAGAATTTGCTTCAAATAGAGAAAGTCATGGACTTCTACGACACAAAATGACTGAGAAAACATCTACTTTTCTCTTAATTGTGTTAATTCCTGAATTAATCAATCATTTATGTTGAAAATGATGATATTGAAGGAAAGGTAAAGATAGGACAAAACATAATACTTTTGCTTTCTTGTCCTTCCTTCCCTATCAGTGAGCCAAAGGCCGAAAGTATTGGCAGAATGTGTGTGTATCAAAAAGTAAAAGGAAAACCATGGAAATAGGTTTGTACATTATTTCCACTATCCTGGCCAGATCAAAATACATATACCTGTATGTGCTATGAAATATGAATTGTGTAATTCTGGTGATTCTACATACAAGTAAATGCTCTTACATTTAAAGTTAAAACTGGGGAAACGGACTTTGGCCCAGTGGTTAGGGCGTCCGTCTACCATATGGGAGGTCCGCGGTTCAAACCCCGGGCCTCCTTGACCCGTGTGGAGCTGGCCATGCGCAGTGCTGATGCGCGCAAGGAGTGCCGTGCCACGCAAGGGTGTCCCCCGCGTGGGGGAGCCCCACGCGCAAGGAGTGCGCCCGTGAGGAAAGCCGCCCAGCGTGAAAAGAAAGAGCAGCCTGCCCAGGAATGGCGCCGCCCACACTTCCCGTGCCGCTGACGACAACAGAAGCGGACAAAGAAACAAGACGCAGCAAATAGACACCGAGAACAGACAACCAGGGGAGGGGGGGAATTAAATAAATAAATAAATCTTTAAAAAAAAAAAAAAAAAAAAAAAAAATAAAGTTAAAACTGATGTGCCATAATATAAAGGTAAATGGTTCTACTAATTTATATTTTAATATAAATATATCTACTAATTTATATTTTAATTTTTCTTAACTTAAGAAAAACATTAGATAGCAAATTAAATCACCACAAGTTGAGGGAAAGACCATGGAGAAAAGCAAAAAGCTTTGCATTTTAAACACTTAGTGATTCGATTTAGCTTCTTTTTTTCTGCTTTTTGAAGTGGCCTCATGTATTCAGTTGCACTAGCCCCCACAAGTTATGCAGTTGGCCCTGATTTCACATGTATGCTCATTTTAAAAGTTGAAGAAAAAATTTGCCTATATTTAAAATAAAGTATTGTTTAATTGAGAGGAATTAGATTTTAGCAAACTACTGGTAATTAATTTTACTGTAAGTATAATTTTACTATGACTATAAGCATAGAATTTTCTAAGTGTCACTTAGAAAGTACAGAGGTAGTATAATGGTCATGGGTTATTTTTCTTTTTTCTTTTAAAAATATTATTCCTGAAAGTATTGTCAAATGGCCTTACGTTAAATTTTATTAATGTAATCCCAAAATGAAGTTAATGTATGTCACTTTATTATGTCTAAGTTGTAGTGGAATCTGACTGATTATTTGAATATTCTTCATGGAAATTTGTCCACATATTTGTACATATTGTCATAAAAATTGTTAAAGAAAACTTAATATTCAGTACTGTATTTATGATCACAATTATGGAAATCAAAATTAGTAGATGTGTCTTATATTACCTTAATTGAGATAGCGATACTTAAAGTTTGTGTACAAAGATCTGATTGGCAGGGTAAGAATAGATTAGCGCTTGGTATTGTTTTTACATTTTTATCCAAAAGAAATTTTCAAGTTTCATAGAAGAAGATGACCATTTTTTTATCTTGGCACTCAGCAGACAGTAAAAACCTGTGGAAGGATAATCATTTCTAACTATGGCAGAAATCAGTCTTCTTTCAAATCCATTGCTTTGCCTTATATGATAAGATTGTAAAGTAAGTGATAAGATTTTTGGAAAATAAGCTTTTAGAAAAAATGTGCATCGGTCTTAAAAGAATCTTACTGATTGTTCTTTATTGTGTATTTTCTATAGAATCCCAAAGATAGGAGGGAAGTGACAATTGCTGCAGATAGAGTAGTTTGTTTGTTTTATTTTTGCTTTGTTTAAATACACACCAAGTCATACAGGTAGTAGAAAATCCTAGAACTAGCAATTAGAAGAAGAGGTCATTATGTCAGATAGTGAATTAATTATGACCAAACTTCCTAAGTGATGACGCTCAGTTAGTTAGGAAAAGCATATTTTTCAACTAGCAGGGCAAGTTTTACAGACTATCATTGAGTTAGACATCTATAGCATATAAAGAATGTTTTTGAGAGCAGTTAAACAAAGCATCCAATAAGAGTAAAGTTAAATAATTCCTTTGGATTTTATTCTTGAATAACATAATAATATAGTTATTCCTTGAAACTGTCATGGGGGTAAACAATTTAAAATATCTGATTAAAAAGGGAAATAAATGACGTAAATAATGTCTTTACTTTTTGTATTACTTTTGTATTCCATATGCATTTCATATAGATCAATGATTATTTAGAACTTGCAAAGAATGGCTCTGTGCATCTACTTAAGATGGAATCTGAGCCTCAATCCCCCGTTCCACTCTTCCAAAGCCTGCATGAGATAAAGACAGAGGTGTGGGTAATAACTAAAGGGAAGCAAGAAACTTGGAAAATTACAAAATCTCAGACACATTTAGGGACTATGTGTTTACATGAGTGAGGTTCTAGGAACACAAATTTGCAATTTACTTCAATAACAGGAAAGATATTTTCTTTTCATACATAGATTGAATAATGACTGCACCAGAAAGTGAAAGATTTTCAGGAAATTTTATTTTTTCTTGACTTGGGTTTAAGCAGAAAAGTGTGTAAAAATGATTATGATCATCCAATGCTAATGGACCCCAACATCAAATAGGGCAAAGTATTCTCTTGGTTTTCTCTATTTGGGAATATAGGAAGACCACGTCCCCAAGCCTCTCTTGAAGTCCATTTGAAAGCCTTACAAATAAGTGTTGGACAATGGAATGTTTAGAAAAGCTCCACGTCCAGCTGGACCTTTAAAAATATCCAGTGTGTAACTTCCACTCTCCTTTCCTCTTCTGTGGTTCTTGGAGACATTTGTCTAAATGACATAGCAAGAAGGAAGAAGTCCCAGCATCATCATCATCTGAGGAAGAACTGTGTAGAGCTAGGCCATGAGAAAGAAAACATCAACAATTAAAACAACAACAACAACAACTTTTAATGAGTTAAGTCACAAGGATATGGGGCTTATTACTATATACTACTATAAGATAGTCTAGTCTAGCTTAATTATTAAAGTGATTAGCACAGAAATGGGGTAATTCACTATCAAAAAAGTAAACTGTGTCACAGTGCTATCCCTCGTGCTTAGGTAGCAAGATAAGACTGGTAAAAGTGGCAGCAAGATAACAGATGGAGGAGGCTGAGTGATGGGATTATATTCTTTAGAGGAAAAATTTCCTAAAATTTCCACCTGCTATAAATTGGGAGGAAGACTGCATGCTTCAGAAATTTAGAGAATTAGAGAAGATAGTAGTAGCCAATGCGTTCGAAGCTGTTACAACTATTAAACGTTTTTGTGTGCTGCCTCGGCATCCACCTTTCTTTGGCTAAGCCACTTGCCTCAACACTGACCTTTGGCCTAGTTAATAAGCAACTCCCAGCCCTGGGGTATAAACTTCCTGAGAGTCCAAACTTGCCTTTGTGACTACCACCCCCACCACCCACTAACCTCACCCGAAAGCCTTAATTGGTCCCAAATGTTGTTTGCCACCCCCACTGCCTCCAGTCCCCTTTCCCTTGCATTTCCCGTACACAAACCAATCTTTGACTCCTGTGGGAAATTTACTAAACACCACCCCTCCCCAGACCACAGTAAGGTCACCAGTCCATGAGTTCTTCTGTTTCTGCCTGTATAAGTCTCACCTGCTGGTTGAGCCCCTTAAGCTGATTACGCTTCCCGTCAACCCCTCATGTGCCACCTTTCTGGCATTACGATCTCAGTTTCCCATTTTGTCGTACCAGACGTCCACCCAGACCCAAATTTAAAACCCAACTGTATTTGGGACAAGTGGTGGAGGCAAGCAGGGTGTGTTGGTCACAACAGCAGCCATTTGGCGGCTCTCCCAGTTAGTAAGGGGCCATGTCTTGCTGACATACATCCATGCTGCTTTGTGCCACTGCCTGTTGTCCCTGTTGAGTGTTGCCTAAGTTTCCCACCTTAAATTGGCCAGCCTGTAGATCTGAGTCCTCCCCAGGAATCACAAATAGCCAGCCCTAGTATGACAAGAGGAGGTCTCTGGTCTCTGACACTCTCCCAAATAGGAACAAACCAGCATTGGGTGAGCCCAACACTGAGTAACTTTGACTACATGATGAAAGTCTTGTCATGGTTCCAACAGCAGGAGAGGATGGGCTGCGTTTCTCACCCGGAGCTTTGACTCACCTCCCAGCTCCTGCACCCCTGCAGCTAGGAGACTGCTGGGAGAGTCTCCCACCACTGCCTGTGGCCCGGGAGCCTGGACCTTAAACCCAGCCCTAGCTTGAGGGGCACCCCATGCACAGGAAGCACAATGGCACCCCCAAGCAACAGGGTGGGGAAGTGGGGAGGGGGGGATTGGAAGGGGGTTGCCTGTGATCCTTTAATTCTTGCTGTCTCTGCTGCTGCCCCTCCTCCTCCCCAGACCTCATGCCTCATGGGATATAAAATCATCTAACCCCTGGCAGGGGCTGGCTAAGGAACGACTGGACAAAAGGGGTGCAGAAGCTTAGCAGAGTGTGCCCGCACTCCCAAAAACCCCAGAGGAAGTTTCTAAGCTGCTTAAGAAACATGAGACTCCCATGCAAGTTGCACGGTCCCTGCACAGTGCTCATGCTTATCAGCGTGCCAAACAGCTGTTGTTGCCTGCGCAGGCTGGGGGCTCCGTCTAATGAACTCATCACTGTCATGCTAGGGTAAAGAAACCCCAACCCTTATGAGGTCATTGGGACACCTAGAGAGCGATGGTTGCTTATGGGTCCGTTCAGCACACTTAAGATCAAGCAGGGGTCAAAGAGGGAGCCCAAATTGAAAAATAAACTCAAAATTTTATTTATCGTAATTTCACACCATACTTAGAGATTTTGTTCCAAGGAGAAAAGGACAACTTGGATGCTGGCAGTCTTGAATGTGGGGTCTGAATTGCCACTTTGATCCCCAAAGAATAAGCTATTAACTGGTATCACTAAAGACTCCGAGTCCCTCCTCCTTTGGTTAGAAAAATAAAAGAGTCCCACCCACAGGATCTACAGCAGGTATTACCTCCAAGACAGATGCCCACCGGCAAACAATTATCAAGGTCTGGCTGTTTCTTCAAAAATCAAGACACAAGGCTATGGAGATAGCGGAGTTCTTGTCAGGATTTGAGGAACTCGCATCAGAGTCATAGATCTTGGCTGCTCAGGCTCAGGCAGCCACCCTACAGGGGACCCTACGGCCCCTCCCCTGGAGAGGCCCCACCTCCTCCTCCTGCTTCTCACAGGCCTAGTCCTGGCCTTGGAGTTGTGACTGTCGAACAATTCTGAATACTCGCCTCCCCCCTAGTGGTGGCCCCTTTTGCTTTTCCTTTCCCCACTACAGGTATGGATGTTTTATCACATTACCTGGAATAAGAGGAAATCTTTGACTCCCTAGGTGAGCCATGCCAAATGGAATCCCCCATGGTACAGCCCGTGTCAATCAAGGTGATGAAAGCTACAGTATTATCGGAAACAACGGGACCATGTTCCAGCCTCTAATCTAAGATCTTCTCAAAGAGGGAGGCATTTTATCTGGCGTCTCTCCATTCCATAGCCCTCTCCCGTCAGTTCTTAAAGTTTACACCAAAAAAAGGTGATTAACCATAAATTATACCGAACTTAATGCACAAGTCTTATCCATCAAGGCTGCTATTCTTAACATCATCTAATTAATAAAAGCTATGCACATGCTTTGCGGTGTCTGACATAGCCAACATGTTTTACTTAGAGCCCAGATCTGAAAAAAATACATATATTCCTAATTGCTGCTGCCAAAGCTTTAACAAACGATCTTTAAAAAATTGCTTAATCTGGCACGAAGGATGACATCTCATTAAGGGGTGACTCTAAAGAGGGCCTCTTAGAGGACTCTCACACATCGTTTACGAACCAGCACTGGGAAATAACACCTTACAAAAAGCAAGGGCTATTAAACTCTGTCAAATTCCTGGGCATCATCTGGTCTCTAACGGCAGCCAAATTTCCACCACCATCAAACACAAGCCCACTTCAGACATGGGGATATGCATATCCCTTTTATAGGCTTTTCATGTTCTGGAGGTAAGACAGCCTGCATCTCTCACTCTCATTACAGTCAGATACAAAATCACATATATATCTTCTGTTTTCTACTGTGCAGAGCTCCAACAGCGAGCCTTAGAATGGATACTTTAGGCCATTTTCTAAAGCATGCCTCTTTTCCCACCAGGAATGGATTTTAAATTAGAGGCTTTGGCTACTTCTGAACATGCCTTTTGGAGTCCTTGGACTAAGCGTGGCAAATCCTGACTCTTAATCAGGCTCTTGTAAAATTGGAGGCGCTTACAAGGCCATGACCATTCAAACTGTGCAGGCAGATTGCAAGAATGCCGTGGGTGAGCGATAATTCCTGCAGGAGCTCAGCACAGTCATTGAATCCTCACTTGTGAAAATGGAAATTGTCCCTACAGGAGAAGGTTAAACCTGACTAACATGGCCTTTCCAAATTGTAGGAGAAGGTGGTATCCCCCATGCTTGGCTGCTTGCCAGCATATCTTTAAATGGTAATAATAGTTTTGCCCTTTTCCCCCTACTCTGGCCAAATGGGGAGCCCCCAGCAATCAGCATCTCAGATGACATCATCCCAGCCCATGAGTTTTCCAAAGGGGAGGACACCACCCGAGGCTACCACTGAGATCACCCACAGCTGTCCCTGTCACCAGGAAAAACCAGAGCCACCCCTATCCTTGTGTAAGCTGATGAATCTAAATGCTGCCTTGAGAAATGGGACCAGGGGATCAGATTACTACTTGGCTAAAATGACACAGGCCTAACCATGGGACCCTATTTGTTGTGCTTGTCATCATGAGTGGCATCCCCCATGAGTTCTTCTGCCTCTACCACGCCCATACTGGCATGATCAATGTTTTATCTTTAATATCATTCAAGAGGGTCAACCTTCCAATATCTAGAGGTACACAGATTTACCCTCAGTTCCTTTGCTTAAGCTCTTGTCCCTCTATATGCTAATAAGGGCTAAGATAACAACAGATTCTGTAGCACAGGTAGAGTTAGATAATCACCTTGTCTTGTGGATCCATCAAAGAGAATATGGTCTCCCTTCCCCAATTGTGATATGGCTAAAGATAGTAATGAGCCTGGGAGAGTGTCTCTGAAGTTAGAACCAGAGTTTGCAAATAACCATGGACAAAGGAGTTCCTTCCAGTGAACAACATTAGAACCAAATCAAGGAATGTCCTTCACCTCTGATGTTTGTGTTGGGAAATTTATTAAAAGTTCCTTCCCAATGGTATATAAACATTTTTATTGCCCGATTGGTGCTGCATGCTTTGCAATTTCTCTTTCCAAATGGAAATATTTACTATGTGTATCCTGTGCCTTCTCTATCATTGCATGCTGTATATGTTGGAGAAGGGAAAATAATTTGCCCTTTAGATTTGTAGGTTATCCAGAAAGGTGGTAAGAATGTAGAGAAGCATGGGAAAAATACAATTACTATAACTATGGGCTATAGTTAACAGCAATACTGTAATATTCTTGCATCAATTCCAACGATGTACTGTGTTAATAGTAGGGGGGTAGGAAGGAATATACCAAATATACACTATAGATCATAGTGGTAAGAGTCTGATGATATTATCTCATAAACTGTAACAAATGTCCCACAGCAATGTAGGGTGTTGGTGGAGGGGTGTTGTATGGGAATTCCACACATACGCGTAATTCTTTTTCAAGTTCACAACTTCTTTAATAAAAATTTATTTAAAAAAATTTAAGTCTCCAAACTAAAAGGAGTCACATCTGAATCTGAAGACACCTAGAGATGCTAGATTTTGAGTAATAATTAGTGGTTAGATAGGACTCTGTACTATCACTCCTGGGGAGGGGGAGGAGCATGTTCGACCTATGATATGTAAAATAAAATGGGCTGATGAACAAAAATGGCTCTGTAAAGCAAAGGCATATTCAAAACACTGTTTATCTTCTTGGGCACACAGAAAGCTGAGCTTCCAAGCCTTCATTACAGTTAGGTTGGGGGTCATGACTGAATTCTGACTAGTTGAGTGTAGGCATACATGACATAAAATACTTCCTTTCAAATCACGGCACCACGTGGCCCAGCCAACCTTGCCCTACAGCAGGAACCTCGGGGGTTGGATAGTCCAGACCCACATGTATAGAATAGCATGTCCTCCAATACCAAACCACCATGGGGAGAAAAGCAAACTGCCTGAGACTGTGGGAGCATCAGGAAACAACACTTTATTGTACTGACAATTGGGGCAGGATTTTTTTTTTCCATACTAATAAAATATGTTATTCTATTTTTGCTTACAAAATAATCATGCAGAGTATTGATAAAACCTTAAAGAGAAAACAATACAAGATAAACAAAAGGGCAGAAAGTCCCTGTGAGAATATGGCATTAGAAAAATAAAATGCACAAAAGCTGCCATGGACTATCCTTCTTCCTATAACCAAAACTTAATTTTTCCCAATCTGTCTCTGTTATGGTGAGTGAGAAAAGGAGAGCAATTTCTGGTTACATGTTGGCAACGGGAGGATATAAATACCATCACAAAGCTTCTAGCATTGGCAAAGGCCCAGGAGCTCATTCTGAACTGAGGGATTATCCAGGCCTTTTATATAATGGAATAAATCCTTGCACAGTACTCTCAACTCAATAACTGAAAAGAAACATAGAGACCAAATCCAACAATTTATATTACCAACTTCTCCAGCTGAGTCCTAATTTCCAAAGCCATCAGAAAAACAGAAAAGCAAGAAAACAGATGTCAATAACTCTTTTAAAAGTGAAAGCCTGAGGGGAAGAGATCATGAGATAAAAAGGACAAAGAGGAAACATAGAACACATGCCCTAGGATAGACTATAGGGATATATCAATAATTAATTAGCAATCCTTGGAACAAAAAATGATAGCAATAATACCAAATACATATGTTAAGGAATAATTTATAATGAGTTGCACATTTAGGTAGAAAGAAAACTCCAATGTTCAGACACTTCTTATGTGTATGATGAAGAAAGTAAATGGATGAATAAAGAGAGGCTGGGAAAATGTTAATATGAGAAAGAAGAGACAAATTAAAAATATCATATGTCATTGATTTAAAGAGAAACCAGTGAATGTGAAAAATGAACACTCTCTACTGTTATATAACAGTGGCCAAAATGCAGATATAGCTGCTATGAATGCACAAATAACTGAAATGCTGGTAATCCAGTCTGACTGAGAAACATAAGACCTTAATGACTGCTTTTAGCATTTTATTTTCTCACATTTCATGTTTGCCTCTTTGATATTCTTGCAATGATTATTTCTTTTTTTGGTAAAATCTGTCCTTTATATTTTCTTTTAATGAACTTCTATTCATACTGAATTATCTTAGTTTTACTTTACTTGGAAATATTATTTCATACTCATTATGCAATAGAAGTTTTTCTCCTAGTTACATATTTCTACACTGATAAACACTTTCTCTCAGTTTTAAGATAGTATTTTACTAGTTTCTGGTTTACATTTTTTTTCTGTTGAAAAATCTTAGTCTCGTTGCTCCTCCTTTTTAGATGTTCGTTGTCTTCTCCATGATTGATTTTAAATTTCCTGTCTAGTGTTTTGGAGTTTCATTATGAAATCTGGATTTACTTTCTGTTTGGAATAGATAGTGGCTCCTGAAAATATGGATTCACGTTCTTAAGCAACTTTGGAAACTTCTCAGACTTTATTTTTCCATTATTTCTCTGTTGTCTCTCTGTGATTCAGATTCAGCAAAGATCAGGTCGTTCCATCATCTATAGCTCTTAAACTCCTTTCATATTTCTATCTATGTGTGTCTCTCTGCTGATCTTTGCTAAATCAGGAGTCTGATGTTTAGGATTCCCACCCTCCTCAATGCTGACAGAATTCTGTATTTGGAACCAAAGTGGTCCCATCCAATAGAAAGGGATGCTCATATCTACCCTGGGCTGAGGACTGCTCTGCAGGGATTTAGAATCCCTGTCAATCTCAATCTTTACCTCTGTTGAGCCTGAAAGGAAGTCTTCAACCCTAAGTTACAGAGGCTTTCAGGAGGCCCCTGGGAGCATGTGAGGAACAGAGCAGAGGGAACAATAGGAGACACTGACAATTCTGCTCTATAGAACTTGAAGCAAACTTACTTCAAGGAAAATGAAGAGTTTCACGTTAGTGAAAATAAAATTGCTCCATACTGATTCTACGGGGAACAATGCTAATATGAAATTATTCTGGGCCGCAAAAGGTAAAATGATAAGGTGAAATTACAATGGACAGTTTCAATTCAAATGAAATCAGGGCATAAAGCATTAGGAGCACAAGTAACTGAGCAATTACCAAGTTTTATTATTGTAATAATTTTAAATAATGGAATAATTGCCATTAAAACGTATGAGCCAAATATTAAAGCAGCCAGTTTTATAGAGGAAAGGTTGTTGAAATTATGAAATGAAATTTTTGGTATATCAAAGTTAAAAATTAGTATAAACATTTGCCTTGAAAAATTAAGAAGACTAAATAACTATGGGTATAAAATAGGAGTGTCACACTGATAAAATCCATGACAATCAATATATATTTTTGGTCTATTTTTTATTGCTTTATAATAAATTTTGAATCACAACATTTTTTACATAATACTTTTTCACTGATGAGTATGTAGACTAATAGATATATCTTTACCTATTAATACATATCTATATCTATATTTATATCGATATATAATAATGATTTTCATTTCTTCAGAATAACTTGTTATATATCATTTCTCCCAGAATTTTAAACGGTAATGCTTTCACATGAAAATTTCTTGAATATTTTTCTTCACTGATTGTGATGGCATTGTATAGAACTTCTAATCTTTAATTATTCTTGTATTCTTACAATGAAACTGATTTAGATATGATGTGCTATTCATTTAATGCATAATTTTATTTTCCTTTGTACTTTATTTAGAGCAGAGGTTCTTAACCTTGTTTGTTCCTTGGACCTCTTTGCCAGTCAGGTGAAAATCACAGACCCCTTACTAAGCCCACACTATACTGTGTATTATTTAATAAATATATCACACCTGCACAAACACATCCCTATGAGAATAATTTTTTTTGAATTTCAATTCAAGTTCATGGACCTCTTGTTAGGAACTCCCAATTTATAGGATGTTTAATACTCCGTTTGTTTATAAGCTATATTGCAGATTTTTCTTCTCCTGACTTTATTATTTTTCTTCTTCAGTTTTTCACTTGGGATATGCTGTTCTTTTAATATAATTTTGGTTGCTTTTTTTTAAAATTTATTTTTTGTACTATAATTTACAATGGTTTCCAATGTAGGGATTCTTTAGTCTTTTATTTCTTCATTCCATCTTCTGGGGTGGAAAACTCCTCTCTGTCCTAAGGCTTGGCATTATGTTACTTTCTAGAGTGACTATCACGTTTGTGTTGGGTTTAAGGTGAACCCATTTGCATGGTTTGGCCCACATGGCTCCTCCATCGGTGATACCTCTCCTAGCACTGTCAGCTTCCCAGTGACCTCTCTTGATCTTAGTTCCTGCTAACTCTGAGCTTGATATAACAGTGGAGCAACTTCCACGTTTTGTAGCAATCATGTCTTAAGCTATTCAAGCATGTAAATTAAGGAATTCCTTGCATTTTGTTTGCCTTATCCATTATGATTTCAGAAAGTTCTGTAACTGTCAATATTATTGATTCATGTATAAAAAGAAAATATTCATCTTGACAATAATTGGAATACTTATATCAATATATGTAATTAAAATTACCAGAGAAGAGATGCTTTGCTTCCGTGTATTTTATAAAATGAGAAAAATAACAAACAAACATATAAACATAGATAAATCTTTGATGAAATGAGACAGCAAACCTAACTCTTAACCATAATCTCTGGAGAAATTCTCCCCTGTGGAGTAAACTTGAGTATTGAGTGTGGAAAGAAAGCATGAACTTACTTTCCTACAGATATGTTATAGTGCAAAGGGCTCTCCAAAAGTAGGCTATGCTTCAAGAGGGATCAAATCAAGAAATCCTTGCTTGACATGGTTGGGTGTATATCTACTGCAGGGTTTTTGTCAAGAGGGACAGGATCAAATAAAATAATTAATTAATTAAAAAAAGAAGAGCCAATAGTATTCTTACTAAAATAGCTATGGTGGAAAATAGCATACCAAGATTATGGCCCATACTACTGCAGCTACTGAGCTGAGCCAGTAGCTAACCAAAATTATTATGAATTCACAAAACTATCTGAAATAGGCACATGCTACAAAAGAGGTTTCTGCTTGTCCAGGGCAAAGTTGCACTTAGTCTGGGTTAGATTTAGAAACTGTGGCTGGTGCAGAAGCATTTGCTCATGACCCAATTTCCAGAGTGATCACTGGAAAATGGTCAGCATAGAATTTAAGCAAATACAATGAATGAACTTAATAAGTAAGAAAAGGTGGATATCCACAGGGGAAAATGCGAATGAAGATAATTATACTACAAAGTATATAAACATTAATGACGCATTTCCACAAGCCCTGAAAGAAATATAAGATTATTTGAGCTCCCTAAGCATGGGAGAAAGGATAATCTGAAAAAAAAAAAGGCATTAAAATTTTGAAGTGGCAGTTTGAGAAAACTGCATAAAACATATATAAAATTGAGGTAGAGTGAAACAGTGAAAAGTTGGATATAGCTGAGTTTAGAGTACCTGTGTTTCGATGACACACCATAAAACAGCTCACTCCACAATATTTCCTTAATAACATAGCTGATAGTTAAATTTTATTATTCTCTCCTCTCCACTATATTGTGTGCTCATATAACAGAAACAATTTCTTATTCATCAGTTTGTTTTCCTTACTCATCACCAAGCCATAGCTCAATGCCTAACAAAAACAAATAAATTTTTGTCTAATCATTTGTCTTCATGTACTTGGTAAAGCATGTATATATATATGATTTATGTAATATATATATATAACATATATTTCTGAATATATATATTTTCAGGAAATTATAAGGAAAGAAATAAGGGAAATAGGAATTTATAGGAATTAAATAAAAATTGAGCCAGAAGGCTACTAAATACAGTGAATATGAAAAGTGATACCTATTTTATTTATTATCTACCTGCTCTTTCACTGCTCTGTTCTGAACAATCAAAAGATAGAAGCACAAATCAGACAGAGGAAGACATATTTAATGTCAATTAAAGTGATATTATGGGATATGAGGATAATGAGCTTCTTATGACTGTCCCCAATATTGAACATAAATCCAGTGGCAGTCATTGACATTACTTAACAACACAATAGCAGGCCACCCTCTCTGAGGCAGACTGTAATTTTAGCTTGCACATGGAGAAGCAGAAAGTGTATGTCTCTTGAAATCAACGCAGGTTCTCCAAAGAAACAAGAAGAAACAAGAAGAAGTTTTACGTTTTTAGTTCATCCTCACAAATTTATCTGCCTGATCAGATTATTGATTCTGTTCAAGGGCAAGGTCAGTGTTATTGCTTCATATATGAAAAGAAATATTTCACTGCATTACAAATAATTAGAATATTTATATTGATTCTTATAATTAAAAATATCAGAATAGAGATGTTTTGCCTCAGGGTCTTTTCCATTAGGATCTCCTGCATGTGAAAATATGTGGCTGGAGAAAGGAGACTTTCCTCAACAATATTTGTTTTTGAGAATGGAATTGGAAGCCAATATGATTTAAGCAGTTTGGCATCTGTCTCCCACATGGGAAGTTCCGAGTTAGACTCCCAGTGCCTCCTAAAGAAGACGAGCCGATGCAATGAGCTGATGAATGAGCAGACACAATAAACAGGCACTACAAGCAGGGAGCAGATATGGCTAGAGCAGTTGGGCACATGCCTCCCACATGGTAGGTCCCAGATTCAGTTCCTGGTGTCTCCTAAAGAAGATGAGCAGGCACATCAAGCAGACACAATGAGCAGAGACAATGAGCAAACAGATGAATGAACCATCTCAGGGGAAAAAGAAAAGAATGGAATTGTAAAGATTTAGATAATGGTAATAGATTTTTTTTCACTAGGAAATCATAAAAGATCTTGACTACAATATCCCAAATAAAACATTATTTTATAGATAAAATATATTTGGAGGATAAGTAAATACAAATTACCCATTTTAATTTAATACCAAAACATTTGGGAATTCAAAGATCACAAATTCAAGTATCTCTTGCTATGAGCAGCAAAACTTAAAACAAGAGAAGTTAAGTGTCATGCTCAAGAACTCACATAAAAGTAATTAGTGAAAGACTCAGAGCTAGAATTCAATTCCTGTAAGTTTTGGTATCATATTTCTTTCTCTGCACTTCACTGAAAACCATGTAATACATTTAATTAACCAAAGTCTATAAATGCCATTTCAAAATTATAAATATATAAAAAGATATGTGAATAAAGAAAACATTTTTTGCTTTTGCAAAATTTCTAAACCACTCATGACAAATTTGGAAACAGTCTTAATAGATACTTTATGAACATAAATTCCTCTCTAACCTGAATATGCTTATTGATCATTATCATTAAACTAATTGTGTCCATAGTAATATACCAAGTAAAGAGGGCATAATGATATTATACCTCTACTGAGAAAGCTCACAATCCTTCATTAGATACATCACAAATATAATAGGATAAGTATGGTTATGGATTTTGATTATGATTTAATGTTATACAAATTTGGAAAATAAAATCATTGCCTAGTAGAATATAAATTCCTTCATAGATGGGGTTATATTCATCTTCATTATGTCTCTGGGGTTTAGAAGAATATCATACCCATTGACACATACTAAAAATACATGATAAAATTAACTGAATGATGATGCGATCATGAGGCAAAGATATGCCTTAATTTATGTATTAAATGAAGATTAGAACATAAGTAGAACAGCAGCAATTGTAAAATCATGATTTTGTTTTAGAGAGTCACATCCAGAATATAGCTTCTAGGAGCACAGTGTCTATAAGTAAAGGATATCTATATTATGGCAATCAGCATATTTACACTTATCAGAGAGTCAACTAAATAATTCTATTCTACTAAACTGAAAGATGTATTATAAAAAATATCAATAGATTACACGTATAGGTTAGAAAAGCTAAGGAAATTATTTGATTGTAACTTTCATTTAGTATTAAGAAAAAAAGTTAAATTTTTGTGCTACTTCTAGTTCAACATATAACAAAAAGTTACAAACATAGACCAAAAAATTGTATTTCCTCCCAGATATTAAAAAGAGAAAGTAACATGGTAGAAGCAAATGGAGCAAAAAACCGGAAAAAAGACAATCACTATTTGACATTGAAAAATGGTATATATTAAACCTCATATTTAGGGTGTTTACATTGGATATAAATTAAATTAAATGCCATTAAATTGGCTTTAAAATGTGCTGAGCTGTAGGAGAGTGGATGCACTATTGGAGAAGTTCTACTAACTACTGATGTAAACTTGGAAACTCACAAATTATTTATGTCTCAAGATCCTGGGCTGTGAAACAAGAAGTGTGAACTAGACAATCTTTAAGGCTCGGAAGCTTTATGATCCAGAGTCACTCAGCTCATAAACTGATCTTCACTATTAAGAACTATGCCTGTTGAAGCTGCATTAACTCTATCTGGCTAATTAGTTTAATTTACGTGTAAGGCATAACTTTATATGCAAGGATATTTGGCTCCATTGAATTCCAATTATTTTCCCTTATGCTATAGTAGTTAGCTTCCATTTATTGTTTGGCCTCTCTGTTTTGAGTCAAATTTGACCAAAATTCATCATAATATGCATAACAAATAAGATGAACCATTTTATTGAAACCATTTGATGGGCACTGATCAGGTAGTCATTATATAGAATAGCATCTATATTTTAAATACATAGATTACTGTTTTCCAAGAATACTAGAAAATAACAAAAATTATAATATAGCTTTTTAAGTCCAGAGTGTTATTTAATCCTCATCTCATCCATGATTAGCCTTGAGAAATTCAAAGTTACTTTAGTGCAATGTTAATTATTTTTAAATTACTGTAGTACAACATATTTCCCTCTTTCAAGTGCACAATTTATTGGTTATAGTTTCATTTGAAATATTGCACCATCAGTCATTACTCCAAATTTTTCCTAATCTGAAACAGAAATTCTGCACCCATTAAACAATAATTCCCACTTTCTCTCCCGCTCCCTGGCCCTGGTAACCTGTAATCTATTATCTGCCTCTGAAATCTGCTTGTTCTAGGTATTTCATATAAGCACAATCATACAATATTTGTCTGTGTCTAGCGTATTTTATGCAACATGATGTCTTCGATATTCATCCATGTTGCCAGATGCATCAGTTTCATTCCTTAATATGGCTAAGAATATGCCATTAAATATACACCATATTCGATTTATTCATTCATCTGTTGATGAACCCTGGAGGTCCTTCCACCTTTTGGCTACTGTGAATAATGTTGCTAACATTGGTGTACTAAAATCTGTTTGAGTCCCTGGTTTTAATTAGGACATTAATTTTTGTGTGAATTTTTGATTTTATGAAATCCTGAACTAAACAGAAAATGAGGAATTTAGTTCTTCAATGATATCTTATTTTAATTTATTTTTTATCTAATTTATCTAATTTTAAAGAAACTGTCAAAAAGATTCTATACATAATAAATTGCTGGCTTTGGTATAAATAATTATTATCCTTAAGAAGACAGCTATTCACAAGTATAACTGAAAAAATGTTCAGGAAAAATTTCTCTGGCCTAATATCCTGTTAAAGAGCTGATAAGGATAAAGAGAACATTTCTCAATTGTCAATATGTGGTGGGATTTAATTTAAATTTGGTATAAACAAACACATTTCAGTTTAGAATTATTAATTTTTATCTGATAGAAAAGTCAAATATATAGTAAATACTTGTATTAGACTTGAAACATGGTTCACTTCATTCTTCCAAAAGATTCAGACTTCAGAAACAGTCGCCTATGATTGTTAGTGTTAATATGATTGTAAATTAGGGAAAAAAAAAGTATATTCCTGTAAATGCATTTTAACTATACTTGCTTGCTAGTTAACATTGTATATGGAAAGTGGTATCTCAACTTGCTTTCATTTAGATGTGAAACAGTACTTAGTTGAGATATGTTATCAAAATGAGAATATCCTATTTCAATGCTCCAACAGTTTTCAACCACTCAGTTTCCTATTTTTCCCCTCTTGGTTAGCATCTGAAAGCACAATTGAAGATGCCTTGTGACCTTTTATCTCTATATCCTCTTCAATTTCTTGATCAATCAGGTTTTTGAATGTAATGTGGTAATTGAGAAATGTTTCTTTCTACTGTGACCTTTCTCATATTTCACTTGAGAGGTAGTTTAAAAAAAAACAACAAAAAACATTGACCGAGAATCTCAGACCTAGAGTTGATTTTCTTGTTAAGTAAAGTGCAGTCTCCCAATATATTCTAAGATTCAATTTATGACTGGAAACAAATACAATTATTTTCTCCTCACTGTCCTCAGTGGTGTTTGTGAGTTTCTTAGATGCTTTTATTGGGTGTTGCTAAAAAAGTAAACCTGCAAAACCTTATTTAAAATCACTTTGATAGTTCATGAAACAAACTCAAATACTGAATTCACATGAACACTGATTTTTAACCCTGAAAATGTCCTCTCACATAGCCATTGTCAATAATCTTGAGCATACCATCATTATAAATGAGGTTAAATTAGTAGACTATCCCATACCAACAGAGAACCCCATGCTAAAAATTATACAATATGACACTGCTGAGCCAAAACCTAATTCGAAATGCTTTAAATATTATTAAGAAAACATTTGCAAATCATGGCAAACAGCCTTAGAAGAAAGTTCAATGTCAGCATAAATTATATTAAGTAGTTAAACAGATTTGGGATAGAGTCTAGAGGGAATATGTCTATTTTTTAAAATCTACAAAGACCTATTGTGTGTATTTTACCAATACCATTGTATCTCAGCTTTTCCCTTTATAAAAGTAAGAATTTCAATAAATTTATACCACTGTGAAAAGCTTAGAAAATGTGTATTTACTAGAGAATTTATTTTAATTATATGAAAAGATCTGTGTTGCATTTTAATATGAAAACTTCATTCAGTTTTGTTCAACTTAAGATTTTACCTGGGGGTAAATAATAGACTGATGTTTGTTGGATTTAAGAAACTACAAATGATTGTGGAAAAAAAAAACCATATATCAAAATTTTAATTCATCTTCTATACGTCTTTCTGTCATTGCTACATCTAGAAAAAGACAAAAATATTACATCTTTCATTTTATATCTTTATGTCACCTATGCATATAATTGCATAAATTGAATAATGCCAAAAAATATTTTCTTATAAATTTTTAGAAACACAATGATTTTATCAAATATACTTTTCTTTGAGCAGCTTCTGTCTACTGAAGTAGGCACTGAAATTTAAGGCGCTATTACCTAGTAAATCCTTTAATGAAGATACACAAACTGCAAGCAAGGCGGCTGAATTTCCATGGTGGCATGGGGGATGTTATACATAACGTTAATTTTTCAACTTTAAATATTTGAGAGTTTACATGAAGGTAAGAGTGTAAATTTATTTTAGGGATATAGAACAAACCTTCTAAAACATGGAGCTGTAAAGGACCTATTTCTTCAGAAAATGGTGTAATATTCTATGTGACTTGAGTGGGAAATGAGGCTAGAAAGGCAATTTGGAGTTAGGGGCTTGGGATGCTTTCCTGAAGAGACTGAAAATGGGAAGATTTTAGTTATTTGTAAGAATAAGAGCGAAGTCATTAGACATGAAGAGTGTGTAAGATAACTAACTATGAGAAGTGTAAACCACTATTTAATATCCTTTAGGTTATACCAGCATAAGGGATATGTTGAATATTTGTAACCTGATTCTATTAGCTTAAAACAAACATGAGTATGAGATTTCTACAATTATGTCAAATCAAGCTATTCCAGAGTTACAAGCCACACACACGAACACATCCAACCACAACCACCATCATTATGATCAAATATAATTATTGAGATGAATATAAAGTAAGATAAACTCTGGTCATGGCACTTGACCTACCCTATAAAAAGGAGAATAACTCTGTGACAGTTAATCTTTATGGTCTCATTCTGGTTGAAAAGCAGGTGAAAAATAAGATCTGAATACTTCTCAGTGCTTTACAACTGAGGACAGGAAGAATGTACAAAGTACGGTGGAAGATGTGGGTGTGCTGGTTATGGGGTAGTCTACCAGACTAATGAGATCAACAGAGGGTGGATTGTAAACATTGTCCCTTCTGTATTTAAATGATGCCTCAGATTTGAAATCAATCACTTCAACATATTCATGCCGTTATATCTTCCTTGAAACAGTTCTGAGTTAGCAGGGAAAAACTGATTTGAAAAAACACCAGAATCCATATAATGGATGTGATATGCAGCAAATTGTAAAATAACATGATTTTCTATCTTTATCGTCTCTCATTGTTCTTTCTTTTCTGCTTCAGATTGGATACTGAATTCTATATTCTAATTTGATTTACTGACAAAATAGGAACAAGTACCTATAAAATTACAGATACTCACTAACAAATTTATTAGAACATCTTATATATTTCAAGTTAATTAAGGAACTAATATCATCTTGCATGATGTATTTGTTTCCTACAGATGCTTTAATAAATTACCACACATTTGGTGGCTTAAATCAAGAGAAATTTATTCTCTCACCAAAAATCCAAAATCAGTACCATTAGGCCAAAATCAAAGTATTGGTTGGGCTACACTTCCTATGGAAGTTCTAGGGGAGAATATTTTCCTAGCCCTTTCAACTTCTTGAGGCTGCTAGCTTTGCTTGTCTTATAGCCACAGCACTCCAATCTCTGCCTCCATGATCTCATTGCCTTCTCCTTTGTGTATATAGCTAATCTCTCTCTGTCTCCCTCCAATAGGGAACATGTGACTGTATTTATGGTGCACCTGGATAATCAAGGATAATCTCTTCATGTGAATATCCTTAACTTAATCACATTTGCAAGAGCATATTTTTTCCCCCAAATAAAGTAATACCCACAAGTTTAGTAGTGTATTTGTTAGTTAGGGCACTCCAGAGAAAGTAAACCATATATATCATGTTAAGAGATTTGTTTTAAGGAATTGGTTAGTGCAATTATAGGACTGATAAGTTCTAGAGTTGTATAGCAAGCCAACAAGCTGGAAATTCCTGTAAGAGGAATGTTGCAAGTCTTGAGTACAAAATTGTAAGAGAAGGCAGCAGTTGGAAGTTCATAGAAGAACAGAGAGTGTACATTTGAGGCAAAATTTCTTCTTCTTTGGAATCCTCAGTTCTTTACTCCTAAGGTCTGCAACTTATTGGAGAGGTCTACAGACATTATCAAGTGTTACCTCTTTTATTTAAAATCAATTATTGATGTTTATCTCTTCCTCCACCTGCATCTCATGCCTCCACAACAACCTCTACATCAATGGTGACCAAAAAACTTAATACCATAACCTAGCCAATCCAATTGATATAATGAGCCATCCTGCAGGGATTAAGTCCTGACACTGCTGGGGGACATTATTCAGGCTATTATACATAATGAGATGGTATTTCTTCTTCAAAAAAAAAACAACAGCAGAATCCTACTTAAAGTCATGAAAACATTGCTATTATTACCCTGCATATTTTAAAAGTTTACCTTTTCTATTAAAGCAAGACCTTATCTTAATTATGTAAATCACTAATTTTTTAATTCAATTTTTCAGAATTCTCAATTAAATTTTATTTAAGGAATGTCTTGCCATGTATTGTTTTATTTAATATGATTTTACTACTGGTACATGGTACTGAGACCTTTCAAATAATGGTACTTTTACAATGGGCTATTGGGCAGGCATTCAGATAACAGTTTATCATATGATTTTCATTAGATATCTATATTATTAACTTATAAAATAGAACAACATTCTACTTATATATTTTTGGCACACATGCCAGTTCATTGCCTATTTGCAAAAGTCATACCTAAAACATTAATGCATACATTTAATATTCTCTAAGTAGCAGGCTATTGCAAGACAACCTGCTGATTTCAAACAAAAGACCAACAAAAAATGTAGTAATTACAGATGCGCTATGCTGCAGCTGTTGCCAGTTCCTTGTATTTCAGCTCATTATACTACTCACTGCTTCAAAGGACCAAATCAGTCTCCATCACTGGCTCCTGGGGAGTAAAATGTTGCAATTTCATTTCTGGAATGATACTTCCAAAAGTGTAAAATACTTGTATTTGAAATTGCAGATACTTATTATCTTACAGATCTTCCTGGCTTATCATAACTGAACATTCAATATGAATCACTTAGGGAATCTGTGTCAGCAGAAAGCAATATCTTTTCTACTTGCTCATTAGTTAAATGCAAATGCAGGAGCAATTAAGGACTTGTCGGTGGTGTATGAGATTATGTGTATTTGAATAAAGTGTAATAACTCAATATAGTGTCAGACATTAAAAAGTAGACTTTGGATTCCTATTGCTTAGGGTTGAATTACAACATCTATGCTCTTATTAGCTGTGGGACTTTAAATTATTTATAATCTCTTTAGTAAACTGGGAAGGGTACCTGGGGTCAACTGTATTACTGTTTCCAATTATTTTCTCCTTCTCTAAGGGACTCAAGAGCATGTCCTTGTGCCATAGTACTTACAAATGACCCTTTCGGTAGTAGAAATATACTCCATTATACCTCTGACATCAGGATTAGGCATGTGATTTGCCTTTGGCCAATAAAATGAAATGGAAGTGGTTATGTGCCACTCCCAAGGAGAAGCTATAAGAAAAGCCAAGACATTCCTCCATCTCGTATTTGGCTCTTACGCAAGAATTGCATGCCCAAGATATATAGTGTCCTTTGCCCCAATCTCGGAACTAAGAATCTTTGTGAGATAGAGCCAAGGACAACCATAGACATTAGGAAGCATAAGAAAAATAGAAAACTTGACATTTTCATAAGCCTTTGATATTTGGGGAGGTGTAAAACTGAATATAACCTAGAAAAAGCTAAATGATGATAATAGCAACTACTTCAAATAATTATTCCAAGAAGGTTCAAATGTGAAGATATGAAATACTCAAAGAATATTCACTGTATTGGTAGCAGTAGTAGTATTGTTTTTATTTTTAAAAAATCTCTGGAGAGTGATAGTGGAGTGAGTTGCTGCACAGTGTGTGCTGGGAACACAAGCTCTGCCACAGCAGGACCTTTCAGCCGATGGTCACTTTATTTCTTATACAGCACAAAGGGCCCGAAAGAGCAGGGGAAGAGATCCTCTTGCAGCCCACCCTTGGGAAGACCAAAGTGCTCAGGTCAGGATTGGTGGATGACAGCTCCATATACCAATTTGTCCAAAAGGGGAGAGACCACTCTGAGCCGCCATGGGAGAGGTCTTAACATGGCCCGAAGTCTTAATATCTGCTCTGATAAGCAGCTGTTGCTGCTTGTTCTTGGTGTCTGGGTTCAAGGAAGGCCTGGTCAAGCCCTTTCATTAGACCTAATGTCTACCTGGGGCTGTGGAATGGAAATATACTGCAACAACAGCAAAGGAGTCAGGGGTAGGTGAGGGCTGGGAAAATGGTGTCTGATTGTGTATCTGTGATTTCCCGACCAGTGATGGTCTGAAAATGATCACACTTTAGATTTTAAAGACGATTTAAAAAAAAAAAATCATACCCTACTGGGCATACTGTGCTAACGCAGAACCTGGAGCAATGGACATATTTTCCCAAATTTTACTGTGGGATAAACAAGAGCGATGACTTTTGAAAGTTTGAGTTTTTAAATACTCATGAGAATTATTCATACAGAATGTCTGGTAATCTCCTGTCCTGGGATATTTCTTACCATTCTGCCCTCTTGTACCCACTTCACCCCACAAAAGAAAACAAACAAAAATACCAGTGAATACATTATGTCAGTGGTTATAATTGCTTTTTGTACTACCAAAAATATATAATGAGAGTATTTTTTGGCATAGGAAAAGTAGCATAATGTTTTTAATAGTTAAAAATTTCTCACAGGTGGGGTTAGATTTCATTACTCAGTTTAACATGCAGGAGCACAAAAGGACCAGAAAATGCCATCATAAATCACAATAATGCCATTCTCCAGTCCTGTTCTACCACTGAATTCAAATCCTCCCTCTCCATGAACTCACTCCATTCTCAGAATTTCAAGAACCTTTAATTTAAAGACCTTAACTGATAGCCCCATGTATCATTTTATTTATTGTAGAATAATGTCTTTATTCATAAAGGTAAATGTATATAGAGCTAGAGATAAAGGTAGAGATAAAAGTACAGATATAGAGACAGAATAACTACAAGTAGACCATCAGATACTCATGAACAGGGATTGATCCTTTTATTTCTATATATTATTCATTGGTTTAGATGATGGTCAAATGAAGTATTTGGTTACAATTGTACCATATATATGAGTAAACTACTGGTTATGGAATGATAATATGGGAAACTAAGAAAATAGTTTCATTTCCTTACTACTATTAATAGTATGTTTGGTTCTATCCTCTCCAGACTCTATCACCCCAAATTCATTGATGATCTCTTTTTAAATGAAGGGTTTATAGATTTTTCCATTGCAGGAATTTGCTTTTTGTAGTATCACCTTTCTTTTGCACATATTAAGTGCAAAATTCAACAATAAGCAAGGTAAATATTTGATTTACAAAGGGGCCTTAAATGCTCCTAATCAATGTAAAAGTAACTTAAAGATATAATTAATTATTAATGTCAAATATTAGCTACAATTTCTGACTAGCCCTAATTCCCATTTAGAAGTCATTAATATAAATCAACTGAGCTTTTTCAAAGTGATATTTGCTTTTAAAAGATTTGTATTTGTTATTAATATTTGTTGAGTACCAGTGGCACACAAAATATTATAGGAAAGTTAAATTTATACATAAAGCCCATTTGATTTTGAAGCCATGTTAAAGAAAATTCAAAATTGCTCTTAGCTCACATCTTTAAAATGACTATTTTGCCCTAAAGAGTAGGTTTACTCGTATGCATACATTTTCTCATTTAACCAATACTCTTTCTCAATAGTAAATATGAATGTAATTCCAGAATCACAGAAGGGGGTAAAGAGCTTTAAGTAACAGGTCAAGCCCACAGGATTTGGCAGTCAATGGAAGACAAGCTTATAACACTGTAGATAGGTATATATCATGGCAAATTCTGAGCTTTAAATGTTATATGATCTTTCTTTTTCTACCGAATTCATATAATATTTAGTAAAAAAAGGCTTTTACATTTATTTATTTTGCTTTTTTAGTATAAAAGTAACACATGTGAACTGTAGAAATATTTGAAGAGTGTGGAAATACATGGACCAAAAAAAAAAAAACAGAAAAAAACAACAACTTGGTTATTTCTTTTAACTTTTTAAAAAAATGAATTTTATTATAGTTCAGATCAATGCACACACACACATAGAGCTGTCACAGTGTATGCCCAAACTGTATGCATAATATTATAGCATCAGTATTTTTAAGCCACTAACTATTCTCATAAAATGCTGCTGAATTGATGCGTTCTACTTACACAATCTGTATAATCATATTGTTAGACTCCAGGGTGTTTTCAACTCTGAAGAAAGGGAGATTCACTGACATTAAAAATGGGAGAAATTTAGGCAGCTGCTCATTTTTTCAGGAGGCAGTATTTTAAAATGAATAGCAGGTTAAAAGGTATGAGCACTTTTATGGTTCTAGAGCTCTCTTGAACAATTTGCACTTTACAAAGGAATTACTACTTATAATATGCAATTATGTATTTAGAAAGTATACAAAAGACAAAGGGATACAGAAGGGCTTAGAGTGATTTTCTTCTAGTGAAATGTCTGACGCTATAGAGAGGAGGAGTTATTTAATGGAATTTTTATGGGTAAGAATTTTTTTATAAAATAACTGTGTTTAGGTGATTATTTAGTGCCTGCCATAAAGAAAGCGTCACTCTAGGCAGTCATTCTTTCCTTCGCTCACTTATCTAACTTTTGACAATCATGTAGGCGTTCCGTGAGGCAGATTTTCATTTGTTAGCCTCTTTTGGTCCTTTTTTTATTTTATTTAATTCATTTTTAAACAAATAAATTTTATTGATACATATTAATAAAGCATAAAATTCATCCAAAGTGTACAATCAATAGTTTTTGGTTTAATCATGTAGTTGTGCATTCATCACTTTAATCATTATTAGAGCATTTTCATTTTTTCAGTAATAATAATAAATAAAACACAGACACAATTTTTAATTGGTTATTCCTTTGGCCAATAATTCAATCTGTATTTAGCGTGTGCTATATGGCAAATATCATTGTAGGTTCTGGAATGCAGTGGGTCATATAAAACCAGTGAGAAAACTTCTGGCCACACATTGCTCATGTTTCATTCCATGTAATGGAATCCTTGACCAGCCAGTGAGCAGCAAACACCTGTGTTAACAATTCTATAAGTGCTTCTCGTAATATTTCCTACAAATGACTGAGATACTTACGGTAATTTTACCAGTAAAAAGATGAGAAAGGCGATCCAAGAAACTGTGTGAACCAAGGCATAAAGATGTGGATGATGTATCAAATCCAGGCAACAACATATAAACTTGTTTAAATCATGGGTTTTGAAAAAACGTAAAGCAGGTAAGGAAGTTGTGTCTGGTAGAAAGCTACAGATTCTGAAAGTTTATAAGGGGAGGGAATGATAGACTTTTTGTTCTAGAGAGGTAACTTTGATAATTATGAGAAGGCAGGTTGTAAATAAGCAAGAATTGAGACTGGAAGGACGTTATTGAACTACTGCTAAAGTCAAAGTGTAATATAATGATGTTTCTCAAACAAGATTATTTTGGTGAGTAATGAAGAAGGTATAATGAGAAGGCCATCAACATGTAGAAAAAATAAGCATGCTTGGAATATGTTTCACAAGGTTTTATTTATACCTCTGTTTCTCTGCCAGAGATCTTGGTTTTTTGGTGTCCCTTGTCTTCCCTGTGCCTAGGGCATCCCACTGTGCCTAGTAGCAGCAAGAACCTGGTATGGTATTTAGAGTCAGGGGAATTTGATTTGAAATATTACCCTGCAATTTCCTAATATTGACCTTGATTACATTACAGTTTCATTGAGCATTTGCTCTAGAATCTAAAAATAGAGAAATAATTATACCATTCTCAGAGTAACTTAGGTGTATAAATAGTTATTACATGTATGAAATAATTTGTAATGCGTAAATTGCTGTACAAAACTCCACTGAGAACAGGAAAGAATGAGGAGGATGATACTTACTCCAGGCTTTCTATTTCTTACTTTTAACAAATTGTTCTGCTACTTATCTTCTACTTCTGTTATAAATCTATTTATAATTATTAAAAATGTAAAGACTTTTGCATCTGCTTTGTGAATTTTAAAATAGAAATGTTTCAAAACTGACATGCCAAAGTCAGGAAGAAATAAATATGTTTTCCTTTAGATTGTTGTCTCTGGCTAACCTAAGATGTCATTAAAGTTTAGATTGTTAAAACCAGGGTCTATGTTTTATTTCTACTTCTCTGCTGTTGTTGTTTTTTAAGATTTTTGTTTACTTATTTCTCCCCCCTCCTTCCATTGTCTGCTCTCTGTGTACATTTATTGTGTGTTCTATTGTGTCTGCTTGTGTTCTCATTAGGCAGCTCTGGGAACCAATCCTGGGACCCTCCAGAGTGGGAGAGAGGCCATCATTCTCTTGTGTCACCTCAACTACTTGGTCTGCTGCATCTCTTATTATCTCTCCTCTGTGTCTCTTTTTGTTGCATCATCTTACTGCACCAGCTTTCCACGTGGATCAGCACTCCTGCTTGGTGCAGCACTCCTGTGTGGGGCAGCAATGCACACAGGTCAGCACTCTGCATGGGCCAGCTCGGCACATGGGCCAGCTTGCCTTCACCAGGAAATCCTGGGTATCAAACTTCTGCAAATCCTAGTTACCTAACTGAATGGTGTCCCTCACATTCTCAAGATAAAGAATCAAAACTATTTTATATATTTTTCTCTTTGTGGTCAAAGTAGAGTTACTCCAAACAACGTACTTATAAAAAGTGCTATTGAATATATACTAATGAACAAAAAGGATATTTAAATGCCTAAACCATATAAAATGTATTCAGTCAGGAATCAATTAAATAAAATGCATACAATCTCTACCAGGTAATTATTAAGTAAAAATAGTTGCATATTTATCAAGGCACTCATACACAGATAATGGTTGGTTAAATTGTTAAAAAATCTTCTGACAAATAAATTTCTGATATGTATCTAGATTAAAAGTGCTCATGTTCTTTGACCTATTATTTAATTTCTTGAATCAATGAGCATTTGTCCAAATATCATCTGCTTGTAAGATAAGTGACTATTTCCCTTCAAATATGCAATCAAATTGAAGTATAACAAAATATTACATTTATATTGGAAGGCCTGGGCTAGCCATTTTGAAGATTTTAAATGGACAGGATTGTGGGGATTATGGAAGAAGGGAAGAAGAAATACCAGTAGATTACAAATTAAGTAAATAGCACAATGTATTTTTTAACTTTATTTTTAAAGAAGTTTCAGATTTCAAAAAAGTTACATAAAAAATATAGGGGATTCCCATTACCCCAAATCCATCCCTCTAACATTTTCCCATATTAATAACATATTACATTAGTATGGTTTAAATTCAATATCCATTATCTCCAATTTTATTATTAAGAATAAATTCAGAGCCAAAGTTTTTTCTTTCCTAGTCTTTATTCTTTTCCTTATAATATATTGCTTCCCACAGTTAAGGTTTAAGATAAAGCAGTAGCCAATCATTGCAGATCCTTGAGCAAAGGAATAAAAATAAATTTAGCAAAAGGAACAATAATACAGGTCTAACCCCATGTTATACCAGAGAAATTTCTGCAGTGATAGAAATGTTTTATACATCTGCACTGTCCAATATGGTGGCCAGTGGCTATAGGTGGCAATGAGATTTTAAATGGGACTAATTAGTTACTTTACACTTAAATTTAAATTTAAATATTCACTTGTGATCGATGGCTAATAACTTGGACAGAGCAGGTTTAAATTATGGGCAGGACAAAAGTAAAGGACCCCAAATGGTAGAGATAATGTAAGTGAAGTTCAAAAGCATATGGGAATTTCATATGGAAGGATGAAAGCTAAAGAAAAAAAGTAAGGGTAAAATTGAAAGAACGTAATTGAACAGTCTCTAGAAGTTAATGGTTAGAAGAGTGAAAATGTAGAACGAAAATGTAGAATTAAAAACCATTCAATCATGGGAGGAAAATCATAATTAAAATCATTTCGTTAAAGAAAAACATATCCTTTTTGTTTATTTTCATTTTGACTCTAATCAATTTTGTATGTTTGCTTTTTTCTTAGTATATTGTGTAACTATGTTAAATCTAATTCTCTAGAGCTTTAGGAGAGCTTTTTTTTTGAGGTACCTGGGCCAGGAATTTAACCCGTGACCTTGTATGCAGGAAAAGAGTGCTCAACCACTGAGCCATATCAGAGCCCCTGAGCTGGTTTTTCTATTTGTTTGCTGGTTGTTTTTGTTTTTAGAAGATTCAAGGGGACCAAACCCAGGACTTCCCATTTAGGAAGCATGTGCTCAACCACATGAGCCACATCCCCTTCCCTTATTTTAAAAAGTTGTTCAAATAGATAATCTACAGGATTTTATAAACTGTCAACCATAAATTATTTATTCATTTTATTTTTTAATCAAGTTATTTCTGTTAGACTGCAGAAGTGTTTGGTATTATACAAAACTCTTTGTATCGACTTTGTTTGTGGATATATATATATATATGTCTGTCCCGAATGTGTTTACCTATACATCTATACTTGTTTTTATTTGCTTTGTTGTAGTTTTGAATGATTTCAAAAAATAATAAATGGTAAGAAAAATAAAACAATAATCAGTTATATCATGAGAAGCGATAGCCCCAGCAGATGTCTCTAGAGTTAACCATTTTAATAGGTCAGTATGGACTTTTCCAAAAGTTACTGAATTAACTTAAGTATATATATACCTATTTTAAAGTGAGTACAACAATACTCTTTATCTTATTAACCAGCTTCCCATTTCATTTTTATTTTTCATTAACCCCTTTCATTAACATTCTTGTTAACATATTGTACCCTTGGCTATATTCTCACTATTCCATAATACTTACATGACATATTCTTTTTAACCAACCCATTATGTAATATACATTTATATTTCCTTTTATTATTTTACAGAGCATGAGCAATGGAAATGTGTGTGCCTATATACTTGAACAATTGTATGCTTAATTCTTTGTGACATTGTCCTAAAAGTGGAATGGCTAAAACATTACTACTCATGCCCTATGTTTTTTTCTCAAATTTCTATAGCATTGTAATTCCAAGTAACAATATGTTTAATTGCACTTTTTCCTTGTTTCTCAACAAACCCTATATTAGCAATGAACAAAAAATTTGACAGCCAACACAATATCTTGTATTTTCTTTGTATTATTCTGATCACTAAAGTGACTGAAGAACTGTTAATAATATTTTAACTGCTTGGCCTTCCTCAACTTTGAATTTTTTTCAGTTCATTCACCCATTTTCTCTAATTTCCCATTTGCTTTTTCTTATAGATTTGTAGAGATTCTTTGCACAATAATGATACAGTGGTTATATAATGTTCTGACTTATTAATTTGTATGTATTTTTATGGAGACTTTAAAAATATAGCTTTTTATTTCTATTATTATATAATCTATGCAATATTTTAGTGCTTCTCTGTTTGCATATTACTTTAGAAACTATTATTCATCAGAATTTAAAAAAATAATTCCTTCTTTTTTTTGCTTTTGAAGGAATTTCAAGCTCTCAAACTTTTATTAAAATTATAATACAAAACAGTAAAGGATGGACTCTGAAGAAATGTTTTCCCAACCTGTTGTCCTCATATTAGCTTTTCCAATAGAGGTTGCTGGAGGAAACTGAAAGACCAGGGCAAGAGAAAAGCACTTTCCTTCTTCCTTATCTTCTTTGTGTGTGCTGTTTCTCTGCACAGCAGCCAAAGACCCAGCTGGGAAGGGCTGGGACTGCATTGCCACTGCATTGCCACTGGCTGGCACTCATTGGCAAGGTCACTATCAGCCATGGGTAGGCTGCCCCTTCAAACCTGCTGTTGTCCAAGCTTTGAATCCTGGGATTTCACCACCAAGCATGGGAATTCTCTTCCAAGCTAACTGTGGCTCACATCCAATGGCTCGTTTCTTTGACAGAGGTAGATTGCTTGCTCCTCTTGTCACTATTTTTCTTCTCAGAGGTCAGAAGCTCAGCCTTGTGGTAAACTACTCTTTCGAATTTCTAATTCCTTACTTTTTCAATCTCCCACAGTCATCGAAGTAGATAACTTCTAAAATTCCAATTTTGGTGACCTTTAGAGATCTCTGTCAATACTTTCAGCAGTCAGTCACCTTTTACTAGGAAACAATTTACTTTATACTCTTTTCCTTTCCACATTACTGGTGTGATTTCTATCTCCTGGAAGGAACTTTGCCACTAGAGTTATTTATTTATTTATTTTGTTTTGATTGATTGTTAGTTTCCTTCTATATATCTGTAATTTATGTTGCTTTGGGAAAGTTGCTAGCTTTTTTTCCCCATATGTGCGTGGTCTGTTTTTGCTTGTTTTTCTTTTGTTTTATTTGTTTCCTGACCCCCCAAGTGGAGAGCAATGTTTTTCAACAGCAAGTATTGAAGGGTCAAGTCTTTCCTCATTGATGTGGAAGGCACATTTTTAGTTAATAGACATCTCAAAACTGTATTTTCTTGTTCTGTTCAATTAATTTTGGAGCACCAGTACCAAGCTGCTTCCCTTTGCTTCCCTTTTTTGTACATGTATTTTGAGGCATTTAACCCATATAACCCAGACTTCCATTGGAACAAACACAAAAACAAAAAATTTTGACCAGAAGGAATACTAACACATGATCAAAAATTATTTTTAAAAAGATTTTTAAAAATCTCAAATATACTCCTAAAAACACACTTCTATTATTCATCTCTTTGTTCCCTATCCAGACAAGAAGTATTGTTGCTGGTAATTTTCTGGACAATATTAACTCTTTCTTCATCATATCAGTGGGGGAAATGGTGGAATTTAATCTGCATTGTTCTTTCAAGGATAAGACTTTTTTTCATAGTTAGAACTGATTTTGATAGAATTGTTTTGAGTTTTCTGAAAGGGCAATTGTTCAGCTTGTTGGCATTTCCTTTTGGAGAGAACTGATAACTCTGAACACAATATGTAGTTATTCCCATGATTCATCATTATTTAGAATGTCCACTCAAGAAATTCTGCTAGTTCTTAAAACAGTCTTTACCTTAATTTCTGGCATAAAGTTAGTCCGCATTTAAGGCATATTCCCTAGATCATCCCATATCTAATTTGCCTCTAATTGGACATCTTTATGAAACTATTTCCTAAACCCATAGGATACCGATAAAATTTAAAAAGTAAACTATTTCAAGGAAGCTCAATATACACCCTTAAGAAGTTACCTTCTTTTTTATTTGAGAAGCTGTGAGTTAACAAAACAAGCATGCCTGCCTTGTGGAGTTCCCTTACTGCATGCACTGTATTATATGAACCTGTAGAAACTGTAAATATGTAGTCCCATAGAGATACTCCCTTTGCAATTAATAATTCCTAAGGTATCCAGAAGAGACCAAAGAAGTCAAAACATCATACATCTTTCAAGAAATGAATTACAAAAACTACAATTAACACTTTTTATACTTTGACTGCCAAGTATCTGAAACTCTTTCCTATATATGTTGAATTTGCATCATATAGGAATTGGTAAGAGTAAAGCACCCCTTACACTGTAGAAGGCAAATACACTTATTTATTAGACTGCATTAATGTTCCCAATTATCCAGTGCCCTCCCTATAAAAGTCTTATACATCGCTGCCTATTGCTATGCTACTTTAAGTGCCTCTCTTTGGGAGGAGTTTAATTTCCTGCCCCATTAACATCACACTCAGCAATGCAACTTGCTTTCATCAATGAAATGTGAACAAAAATAATTGCATGCAATATCAGAGCAGAAGCTTCCACAGCAACTATATAATTCTGCTCTTTCTCCTTAGGTCCTAAAATGAGAGTGCACAAGGAGTAGAAACTCAGTTAACACATATCTGTCAAGTAAAGGAAATAAGAAAGATGTATTTTTAAAGTTGGGGATTTGTATTTACTGCAGCAGCATCTGAAGGAAGCCAAACAATGCCTCCAGGGGCCCACCTAGGATATGAGCAAGTTGAATAACTTTCACCCATTGGAAGTACCTATTTCAGAGAAGAAACAGGGAGCTAGTGACTAAGGAATGGATTAGTAGAGAACATTTTCCAGAATCAAAAATATCTATTGTTTGATGTTGGCAACAGAAACAGCAGTTCAAGCAGTGCTGTAAATTATTTACCGGCAGTGGGACAAACACTGGACCTGTGGTAAGGATTTGGCTGCAGAACTAGCTGCCATCTAGCCTCTGTTTTTCTGCTCTAGCATCCCATGTAGTTCTGTGAGCTAACCAGCAAACTCTGTTCTTAAATCAGCCAGTTATTTTCTGAACCTTCCAAATAAACACAAGATATTTTAGAAGGGATGCAGGCAATTATTCAGGGAAATGAAAATGATCCATTGATTGTCTAGTCAGGTTTATCTGAAGGCATTTTAAATCCCACTGCTCTTATTGGGTGATTCTCAGGCATCTTAGCCTGTAGTGAAAAAACAAACAAACAATTGAATTGTAAGTTGTGATCACCCAGAAGAAAGTGTACATTGAAAACCAAGGTTTAAAAGATTGAATGACCACTTTCAGAGAACAGTGTGCAGGGCATAAAATATGTAAGGACTATGAGATGTGGGAATTCTTCTAAGTGTTGAACTGCTTGAAAAAAATAAAATAAAATAAAAGGTAAATTTCCTAAATATCCTACTCATGGCAAGGGCTGAAGCCCAGAGGCATTTTAGTACTACACTGTAAAACTACTTATTGTTTGCAGCAGCTGGGCTTCAACAAATGAGACTAAATACAAAATACAAATTTGTGAGATGCCAAACTACAAATTTGGTTAGATTTGTATTATACGACATCATGGAGGATTCACAAAAACATTAAGTTAATAAAAAATATAAGGATAATATTAAGAAGGATGAAATGAGTAAGAAGTAAAACAAAAAAACTCTTGTAGTTTAATATAAGGGCAAAACTTCATGACCTTGGATTTGACAATGGATTCTTAGGTATTTTGTTGCAAGGGCAACAAAAGAAACAATAGATAAATTGAATTTCATCAAAATTACAAACTTTTATGCTTCAAAGGACATTATCAATAAAGAGAGAAGGCATCCTACAGAACAGGAAACAGAGTTGTTAACCATATATATGATAAGGGATTAATATCCAGAATAGCTAAAGAAAATTTATAATGCAACAACAAAAGGACAAATAAGCAAAAAAAAAAAAAAAAAAACTAAACAAAACACACACAAACACACCAAAAGCCTGGCCATGCATATAGGGTTTGTAAAAATGTTCAGATGTTCATTCGGTATTAAAACAGTAAGCAGAGATTCACATGTCAACTGGGGGAGTGCTGGGTTCCCATCCTAGGGAGCACTGCTGGATTCCCTAGTGGAATGTCAACAATATCCCAAGTGCTAGAGCAATGACCAGTGAAGAAGGATGGTCCATGATGGGTCCTTGATACTGATGACTATGCTCATGAGCCTGTTGCACTTGAAATTTCAAACTTGGCCTAGTGTTGCAGGGTGGCTAAAAGTTACCTCCTGAAAACCTCCATGTTGCTGAAATGTGGCCACTTTTAAGCCAAACTCAGCATATAAATGTATTACCTTACCCTCAGCATGGGACATGACTCATGGGGATGAGCCTCCCTGTGTGGGATCGAAGCCCCCTCTCAGTTGAGAGGTGGAGTGGGCATTGCCATGTCAGGGTCCTCAGGATGGGGGAATAAAATATGAATTACAGTGGACTCACTGGTATTCTACTATAGAATTATTGTGACTCTAGCAATTGATGTGGAGAGAGTGGCCATGGGAATTGCTGAAGGCAG
Source organism: Dasypus novemcinctus (assembly GCF_030445035.2). NCBI lineage: Eukaryota > Metazoa > Chordata > Mammalia > Cingulata > Dasypodidae > Dasypus > Dasypus novemcinctus. The sequence continues at coordinate 22,313,195 of NC_080674.1, forward strand.
GGAGAGGGAAGAAGAGGTATAATATGGGGGCATTTTCAGGACTTGGATTTTTCCTGAATGGTATTGCTGGGACAGATGTAGGACATTATACATTCACTGCCATAATCTACTGAATGGGCTGTGAGAGAGTATTAACTACAATGTAAACCATAATCCATGTTGTGTAATAGTGCTCAAAAATGTATTCAACAAATGCAATGAATGTACATGCTAATGAAACAAGTTGTTGATGTAAGAAAAGTGGAGGGTGTGAGAAGTGGGACACATGGGAATGGCCTATAATTTTTTTTAATTCATTTTTTAAAAACTATTACATTAAAAAAATATGAAGTCCCATTCAACCCCACCGCCCCACCCCCCACTCCCCCAACAGCAATATTCTCTCCCATCATCATGACACATCCATTGCATATGGTAAGTACATCTCTGGGCATCGCTGCACCTCATGGTCAATAGTCCACATCATAGCCCATACTCTCCCACGTTCCATCCAGTGGGCCCTGGGGGGATCTACAATGTCCCATAATTGTCCGTGAAGCACCACCCAGGACAATTCCAAGTCCCAAAAACGCCTCCACATCTCATCTCTTCCTCCCATTCCCCGCACCCAGCAGCCACCATGTCCACTTTTCCCACACCAATGCCACATTTTCTCTGTGGACCTTGGCTTGGTTGTGTCCATTCCACATCTATGTCAAGATGGGGCTTAGATTCCACATGGATACTGGATGCAATCTTCCTGCTTTCAGTTGTAGGCACTCTAGGCTCCATGGTGTGGTGGTTGACCTTCTTCAACTCCATGTTAGCTGAGTGGGGTAAGTCCATTAAATCAGAGTGTAGGAGTTGAAGTCTGTTGAGGTTCAGGGCCTGGCTATCATATTGTCAGTCCAGAGATTCAAATCGCCTAGATATATCTTAAACCCCAGCACCAACTACAATTCCAGTAAAGTAGCATGAAAGTCTTGTGAAAAGAGATTCCATCTGAGTCCAGTTCCATCACGCAGAAACACCAACTCCAAAGAAGGGCCAACTGACATGGCAGTGAACCCCATCTGCCATGACCATAGAACCCGTGGGTCTCTTTAGCCCTCAAAAGAACCAATACCTGGGGTTGTATCTACTTTATCTGTCTCCGAGACTCTGCTCAGGTGTGCATAAGGGCAATCCTTCTGACAACCTCCAGACTCTTTTTTAGAGGTTCATAGCCATATAAACTCATTTCTCCTTTCCATTTCCCCCTTACATTAGGTCAAACAGCATTTAAACTCCTGTTATTATATGTAGACACCTCCTATAATTTTTAATGTAACATTTTGTGTATCTAAGTATCTTTTAAAAATAAATAAAATATATTTTAAAAATAAAACAAATGGGCAAAAGGGGAAGTGGCTGTGGCTCAATCAGATGAGATCCTGTCTACCATTTGGGAGGAACTGGGATCACATCCCAGGGCCTCCTTGTGAAGGCAGGTTGGCTCGCATGCTGTGGAGTGCCACCCAGCCTACAGGTGCCATGGAAGGCCAACTCAGCAAGGTGACACAATAAAAAGAAGGGAGACAAGTGAGAACACAGAAGAGCCCACAGCGAATGGACACAGAGAGCAGACGGCACACACACACACATACAAGCTGCAAGGGGCGGGGGGGGGGAATAAAAAAAATTGGGCAAAGGATTTGAATAGACTTTTTTTCCATAGAGGATACACATATTACCAATAAGCTTATTAAAAGATGTTCAAACCCATTAGCCATTAAGGAAATATAGATAAAAAACACAATGAGATACCACTTCATACACATAATCATGGATATTACTAAAAAAATGGAAAATAACAAGTATTGAGGAGGTTGCTGGAGAAAGTGGAAATATAGTGCATTATTATTGCAAATATTAAATGGTTCAGCTGCTGTGGAAATCAATATGGTAGTTCTTTAAAAAGTTAAATATAGAATTCTTATATAACCCAATACTTCCATTCCTAATTATATATATATACAAAGAAAGTGAAGACAGGGACTCAGATATTTGTGCATCAATGCTCACAGCAGTATTTTTCAAAATAGTCAGAAGGTAGAAACAACCCAACCAATGAACGGGTAAATAAAATGTGTTACGTACAGATAATGGAATATTATTCCACCATAAGAAGAAATGAACTTGTGAGACAGTCTGCGACATGGATGAAACTTGAAACATTATGCTGAATGAAATAAGCAAGGCACATAAGAACAAACACTATATGATATCACGTCTATGATATCTCTAGAAAAAGAAAATTCAGAGAGACAGAAAGTAGAGGTTTCTACCTAAAGGATATAGGATGCATGTGTGGTAGTGTGTATGTGTGTATGTGTGGTAGTATGGTATGGTGTAGGTATGGTAATTTCTCCTTGACAGAAATATGTGAATAAAAATTAATGATCAAAAGTTAACCTAACCCTTATATACTCTACATAAAAACTAAATTTAAAGAGACCATAGAACTAGATGTAAGAGCAAAGATAATAAAAGTTCTAAAAGAAAACAGAGGAGAAAAATCTTTGCAAAACCATGTAAGGCGGAGATTTTTTAGATATGAAACACTATCTATTAAAGAAAACTATTGATAAATTGGATTCCATCAAAACTAAAAATGTCTTCTCTTCAAAAGAGTCTGTTAAGAAAAGGAATAGAATAGATGGAAGAGGGGATATTTAAGGGCAATGGAAGTGTTCTGCATGATCTTGGATACAGGCCATGTTGAATTTCATCAAACATTTATAAAAGTGAATGGTCTAAAGTATAAACAATAACATAAACCATTGACAATGGTTAGTAACTATATTTCAGTATTTGTACATCAGTTGTAACTTATGTGAAAAGTTTATTAATATGGGAAGGGAGAAAAGGGGGAGGAGGTTGGATATATGGGAGTTACCTTTATTCTACATGTTACTTTACTGTGACCTAAAATTTCTTTGAAGAAAAATTTTTTTCTTCTTGATAAAAGTAAGACTCTAGGGGAAAAAATGGAAGAAAATGCCACTGTACATACAGGACAACAGATAATACAATGATGAAAGACAAAATGGCAAACATTTTAAAAATATCTTTCATTTTTTTAATATCTCATTTTTTACTTTTAGTTTTTCTAAATTTTTGTGTATTTTATTTCTTATGTTTAAACTTATCATTATTATCTCATTTTCCTATGTGTTGTATTTGGTGATATTCTTGGTCTCAGTTTTGAAGAAGTTTTGGATCACAGAGGGTCACAGCTATGGCAGGATAGGATCATTGGTGTAGGTGTCAGTGGTGGGGGATACATGGAAAAAAGTTCACCTGGGCATACATTTAAGATATATAAATGTGTTCAAGTGTTCATGGGACATTGCTACATTGGGGAGAGATTTAGACAACAACTGAAAGAATATTGAGTTCTCCAGCCTGGTGAGCTCTGCCACATTCTCTAATGGAACAGCAACAATACCCCAAGTACGGGGGCAATGACTAGTGAAGAAGGATGGTACACTGATAGGCCATTGATATTGATGACTATGCTCATGAGCCTTTGCTCTTGAAATTGCAGCTTAGCCTAGTTTTGTAGGGTGCCAAAGAGTTACCCTCTGAAAGCCTCCATGTTGCTTAAATGTGCCCTCTCTCTAAGCCAAATACAGCATATAAATGCACTACGTTCCCCCCAGCATAAGACATGATTCCTGGAGATAAGCTTCCCTGTTACCAAAAGATTCCTACCATAGTCTCTATGGCAAAGAGACTTCAAAGTGAATTGGGAGGTTATCAGAGAGGTAATGCTTATACACATCTCAGTAGGATCTCACAGACTGCCAAAGGGGATATTACTCCAAATAGTGGGGCTTTTGAGGGCTCTGGAGACACCCAGGTTGTAGGTTTTGGCAGGTATCTCCAGAGTTTGGTGCCTTAGCAGTCAGCCCTACTTTGGAGTTTGTGCTCCCAAATGTGACAGGGTTGGACTCAGTTGTGACTTCTCTACACATGCATCTTCTGTCCCTTTTATTTAAACCTATAATTGGGGTTGGATTTGGTAGGTATATGTGCAAGAGAATTCAATCTCTGGTCTGTCCATCTGTCAGCTGGCACTGAGCCTCAGCAGAGTTACAGTACTTACTCTCCAGTTCATTGGACTCACCCAGGAAAACTAACAAGGAGGTGAGACTGGCCAACGACCATGCCAAGGAACTGAAAGAATCTACAGCTGCAAGCAAGAGAGTTCCATCCATCAACAATGTGGGATTAAAGCCCCCTCTCAATTAGCAGTGGACTGGGCATCAACATCTCAGAATCCTCAGGATTGGGGAATAAAATATGGACCAGAGTGGATTTACTGGTATTCTACTATAGACTTATTGGGATTCTAGCAATGGAAGAAATTATATTACTGATGTGGAGACAGTGGCCACTAGAGGTGCTGAAATCAGGGATAGGGAAAAAGAGGTATAATATGGGTTTATTTTCAGAAATTGGAATTGTCCTGAGTGACATTGTAATTATAGATACAGGCCTTAATAATCCTGTCATAACCTACAGAGTTGGGTGGGAGAGAGTGTAAACTACGAAGTAAACCATAATTCATGCTTAGTGGCAATGTTCCAAAATGTGTTCATCAATTACAATGAATGTACCATACTATGAAAGAAGTTGTTAATGTGGGGAAAAGTGGGAGGTGTAGGGAGTGCTGCATATGGGAGTCCCTTATTTTTTTTTATGTACAATTTTATGTAATCTAAGTATCTTTTAAAATAATTAAATATAAATATAAAAAGAAAAAAAAGAAAATTAAAAAGACAAAGCTGATTGGGAGAAATTATTTACAATATATATGTATCAGAAATGACATATCTAAATAAAAGGGATCCAGTTTTGAGTTAAAGAAAGAGCAAGACTAATCTACAAATCTATGGTAATACAAGTCAAAATAGAGGTTGCCTATGGGTATAGGGATTGATTTGAACCATGATGAGGAAAAGTTCTGGGATAATGGGAATGATATATGTCTTGATTCGGGTAGTGGTTAGAGGGTAAAAGCATTTATTAAAACTGATTGCCTTATGCATTTAAAATCTATGCATTTATATATATATATATATATATATATATATATATATATATATATATATATATATATAATTTTATTTCAATTAGGAAATAATTGCATTCAATTTCCAAAAGCAGTAGTGGCAAAGGCTTTGGTAAATAAACTTGGGTCCAGTGTAGCATGTTTGAGTTATGATATCTGTGTTTAGTTATTGGGACCACTAAGCTACTTGCCATCAGCAGTGGGAGTTCCTCTAGCTATGTAACCTCTTAGAGTCCAGGGTACAGTATACTCTTTTAATACAACTGCTTTTCCTTAAATTGTATATAAATGTATGCTCCTGTTTGACATGGAAATTCTGAGTTTCAAGAGTGAATTTTGGACCAAAGATTGTATTAACAACAAATCCTCAAGATAATTGGGATAATCTTGATGGGTTACCTTGCCAAATCAGGACTGACAGCTGTAAACATTAACTTTAAAAATGAAGGGAATTTTAGGACTCAATATTCTGCTCATGCCATAAAATTGTGAAATACGAAATACAGTTATGAGATAATGTGTCCTTTGATGGAAAATATTTGAAGGACATTGCAATCATTATTACAGAACTTTTTAAATGTCATTTCTTAGAATTATTATTATTATTTTTTATCCCCTCCCCCCCATTTCTGGCTTTTTGCATGCTGTCTGCTCTCTCTATTTGCTGTGCTTTCTTTTGTGTCTGCATTTATTTATTTAATTTCCCCTCCTCCCTTGCAGCTTGCTTGCTGTCTGCTCTCTGTGTCCATTCACTGCACACTTTTCTGTGTTTTTGCTTGTCTCCCTTTTTTGTTGTGTCACCTTGCTGAGTCGGCTGTCTGTGGCACTTGTGGGCCTGGTGGTGCTCCATGGAGTTTGTGGGAGAGGTGGTGCTCTGTGGTGTCTGTAGGTTGGGTGGTGCTCCGCAGTTAGTGGGTAAGACTGCCTTCACAGGGAGGCCCCAGGACATGAACCCAGGGCCTCCCATATGGTAGATGGGAGCCCAACTGATTGAGCCACAGCTGCTTCCCTGTTTGAATTAATTTTTTCCAGTTTGCTTTTCATTTTCTTTTCCATTTGAATTCAAGATTGACCTGTCAAATATAGAAGCTACCTTTTGAAATTTTTTTCTTCATGTTTTGTTATTACAGAAGTATTAAAGTATTAAAAGAAGCATTACACATTTAGAAGATAGAATCCCTTGAGCTTCCCCTTCAATTTTCAAAACAGCAATGATGAGTCTCTTACTTCTGCTAACTGTCAGAGAAAACTCTATTCTTTTAAAGGGCTCTTATGATTATATTCGGCACACCTGGATAATTTTCCTTTTGTTTAACTCAAAGTCAATTGATTCCTAACCTGAATTTACATCTGCAAAATTCCTTTATTTTGTAATATCATGTAATCCTAGGCATGATAATTATTTTATTCACATTTGTGAGAAAGAGGGAGGAAGAATTTGATCAGTCATCTGCTTACCACATTATTAGAGCTTGAATTTAGTCAAAGAATTTAGAATTCTTTTCAGGTATACTATTTTGGCAATGGATTATATTGGATTTTCAAAGATGAGTTCATTGTGTGTAAAAACAATTACATGATGGTAACGTTTTCTCATGAACTATAAAATAAACTACTAATACATGTTAGTAATAATGGGGGTTGTATGGAAAAAAGAATAACAAATATAAGCTATAAACCACAGTTAGTATTAACATTTTGCTGATGTCCTTTTATAATCTATAACAAATGGCCCACAACAATGCAAGTTGTTGGTGGAGGTTTGTTGTATGGGAAAACTGCATGCTATGCATGATTTTTTTATAAGACCACAAGTCTTCTAATAAAAAATATATATTAAAAAACAATTAGATGTCTCCTTTATAATTTCTATAATTTCCTCTTTTGTTTTGCATTACTATGTCTATGACTTGAAAATTAATGATGAAATTTGATATCCTTTTCTTTATTTTTCTCTAATAAAAATGCTATATAATATTGTTTTATGAATATGGAATCACTGTAGTTTTTTAAGTTAAAGAAATTATCTACATTAATAATTTTATGATTAGTAGATATTGAAATTTGTTAAACACTTTTAACATATGAAGGTGTTATTACATGCTCTTATACCTTAACTTTGTTAATGTTAAAATATATGTCAATTTATATTTGCTTTGCATTGACACACAAGGATATTTTAACATATTTCTAAAATTTATGTCAAGCAATCCAATTTCACTGATGATGACTCAAATTAGAGAATAATAAAGATAGAAAAAGTGCTAAGCATGTAATATATTTATCCCCAAACAACCCTAACTTGCACACAATACATATTTTAATTATTTTTGGCCTCAAAAATTCATAAAATCAAATTTACAAACTATTAAAAAAAAGGAAAAAAGAAAAACCCTATTTAGTAATAACTATATAATATTTTCTATGTTAAAATTAAAGAAATATATATTTTTACTACATTAATGAAGATGAAAAATTTTTTAAGTAACTCTGAATGAAACATTTCATTTATGAATCTTGGGGGATAACTGATATGACCTAAGCATACTGAGCAAACTTACAAAGATAGGCTACTAGGAAACAGAAAGGCAGGTGAGCCAATGCTCAATTTGGAAAGAAATTTTGACATGGTGGAAAGGGTAGTTTGGCAGTGGATGGAGGGGAAAGGGTGCAGAAATGTGAGCGGTGTCTACAGTGCTAGAGTTTGAAAGTGACCAGGACTGGGGGCGGGGGGAGGGGGGAGGAGGAGAGGGAGGTGGACTATCAGCGGAACCAGGGGAGGGCTGGAGGAAGGAAAAGGTGTACTCTGGGAAGGTGGTCTGTGGTCAAAAATAAATTTGGGAGAATGTTCTTTTGGCAAATATGGCAGGAGAATGATTCTGTGGAATATAAATGTTTTCATCTTGTCATAGGCTGCTATCTCATTTGGTGGAGACCAACACAATAAACAACAACAACAAAAAATTAAACTCCCATCCTGGGAAGTCTTACTAGGTTCTCAAAGAGAGAGACAAGACTCTTTTGAGTACATGGGCAGTACTTAATAAAAGAAAACAGATTAATTTGTCAGGTCATCAATTTTAATGCATTTAACTATGAACATTATTCCTGACAAATTAAAATTCAGGAGTTACCATAGATTCTGGGAGTTGGAGAGGGAAAATTAGGTGGAACATAGTGAATTTTTAGGGCATGGAAATTGTTCTACATCATTATGCAATGATAGATATAGACCATTATACATATTGTCAAAGCCTATACAATTGTACAGAACAAAGTGTAAACCATAATGTAAACTATTGACCATGTTTAGTAGCAATGCTTTAATATTTGTTCATCAGTTATAAAAAAATGTATTCTAATCATGTAAGATGTTATTTATAGGGGGAAACGTGAGAGGGAGAGTGGTCAGAGTTTTGGGACTTCTCTATATTTTCTTTGTTACTTTTCTGTAACCAAAAGCTTCTTTGAAATTAAGGTGGAAGAAAAAAAAAGAAAGCACTGGGGGAACATACAGAAGAAATTGTAAATGTACATAAAAGATAACAGATCTTATGATGATGAAAGGTAAAATACAAGGAACTTTGGGAGGTTTCGAGTTACAGAAAATTTACAGCAGGGGCCAGTCACTGGTGCAGGGTGTCAGTGGTAGGGGCATGTGTGGGAAGGGTGCACATGGGGCAAGCTGCTATGAAATTTTAATGTGTTCATGTGGTTATGTAGTGTTATCTCAGTCAGTGGGGACCCACACAATAACCAGCAAAATATTAAATTTCCATCCTGGGGAATCCTGCTACATTCTCTAACAGAGTGACAAGAATCTCTAGAGTTCATAGACAGCACCTAGTGAAAGAAGACAGACCAATATACCTTGATATTAATGTTTATATTTATGAATCTTATTTTTGTGAAATTGAAACTTAGCCTAGTAATATTTATTGTTTAAGAGTTACCTCCTGGAAACTTCCTTGTTCCTTAAATGTGGTTTCTCTCTAAGCCATACTCAGCATGTAAATGCACTACCTTACCCCCAGTGTGGGACATGATTCCTGGGGATGAGCCTCCCTGGCACTTAGGGGTTATTACCAAGCACAAGGTAGTGATGCATTTGGAAAAACACCTTGACCAAAAGGGTGAAATATTAAATAATAATAACAAGTTTTGTTTATGGCTAAGAGATTTCAAAGTGAGTGGGGAGGTCACTTTAAGCTTATGTACATCTCAGGAGGATCTCACTAAGTGCTGCAGTAAACCAAGTCTCAAGCATGGGCACTCCTGAGGGTTTTAGAGACATTGGTACACTATAGGTAGGGTACACAACCCCAGGAAATTGTCATCCTATCAGTGTACCTTAGCTTGGAATATATGTTAACCTATTCCCCCAATGTAAGAGAATTAGACTCATTTATAAGTTCCCTACACATGGTTCTTATGCCTCTTTTATTTGAACTTCTAATTAGCACCATGCCCATTGAATATATGTACCAGAGACTTAACCTTTCAGCTGTTCATATGACAGTTGATCCCTGAATCTCAGCAGAGTTGCTGCCAACACCTATTTTCCAGTTTATTGGACTTGTCTAGCACAACCAATGGAAAGGATGATGATGGATGTGCCCATCCCCAAAAAAGGATTGCAACTGCAATCCGGACAGCTCCATCCATCTGCCCCATGGGATCTAAGCTAACTCTCAGGTGGAAGCAGAATGATTATCACTATCACCAAATCCTCAAGACTGAGGAAAAACAAATATAAGAGGGAAGTGCAAGCATGGACACTGGTATACATTATTATTCTAGTAAGCAAAGAACTTGTAACATTGATATAAAGACATAGGTCATCAGTTTCTGAGGAGGAGAGGGAAGAAAAGGTGGAACATGGGTCATTTTGGGATTGTTCTGTATGATATTACAATGACAGATAAAGGCCATCATTCATTTTATCAAAACCTATAAAATTGTACAGTACAAAGTGTAAAGCATAATGTGAACTATAGACCATGGTTAAGTAGCAATGCTTCAATATGTATTCATCAATCATAGCAAATGTACCACACTAATGAATGATGCTATTGATAGGGGAAAATGTGAGACAGATGGAGTAGGGTATATGGGAATCCCCTATATTTTCAATGTAACTTTTCTGTAATGTAAAATCTCTTTAAAAATTAATTTAAAAAAAAGAATCTTGGGGGATAATTGCAGAAGAAGTCAAAGTAATATAAAGTAAGTCATTCATATTAGTACAGGTAGATATTAAAGTAGTTGCATGTTGAATAATAATATCAAATGCTGATATATTTTAGAGATCAATAATATATATAAATTCTGACAATTCTAATCAAGTAAATAAAAGTGTGGCAGAGAGAATCATCCATATACAAAAGTATCCAATAAAGCCCTAGTGATAACACATAAAACCTTGAAACATCTCAAATGACCATTTACCATAAACTCCAAAAAACTGAGAGAAATGAAAAACTAAATAGAAAAGGCCTTTACTTTACTTCAATTCTCTTAAGTATACATTTTAACCCTTATATCTAATAGAAGTGTGGCTATTTCATATAAGAGAGAAAATCAGTAGCCTCTCTGAGCATGACTTTCATTAGGCTACTTTCCAAATACCAACGGTTACCCCTTTGGAATATTCCAGAGATGGTAAGAGTGTCATTTATAATTTGTTGTAAGAATTCTCTAAAATAGTCAGATAACACATTATTTAAATAAACTCCAAGACCATCCCATTTCCAAAACTGAAAATCCCCTTCCTATTTTATTTCGCATTTTATATGCAGTCTGGCTTCATGGGCCAAAAGAGAATATCAGAAGTTCTGCAATGCAATAAAATGACAACATTGAGATAAAATGAATAAATGCAGCCTAAAAAATATTGCAGCAACAAGGACATATCTAAGTGTAGACTCCTGCCATAATCAAATTTCAGGTAATAATTAAATATTAATTAATATACTGTCTGATTCCTTCAGAGACTTTTGTGAATAAAATTCAAATTGCCCTCCAGTGGTCACTGGAGTGTTAAAAAGGAAGTAGTCATTGTGAAGTCAGGGATGGTGGATTCCTCTAAGTTCTTGGCTATGTTACACAAAAGAATTTAAGAGTATGTTGGTTTAGTTAGACCAGTAAAAGGAGTTTATTGAGGAATGGAAGAAAAGAACAGAATTACCCATCTAAAGTACAGATGTGGGCTCCTCTAGGCAGAGATAATTTTGGCTTATGGAGCTACCCTTATTAAACCATTAGTCATTTCTGCCCTTCCTAATGTTTGCTGTTTGCTGCCCTGATTGGTTACTCTACCTGTCAGTTCTCAGGGGGCCAATGGTGAGGTGTTTTGATGGTATCTGGGGCTTCTCCTTGACCCTCATACAAATGGGATCTTGTGGCAAGGGTATCACTGGCTTTATTCTTGGCTTCTCGACTGGTTTCATGGCCACGAATCTCATGACCGTGTTTTCTGCCAGGTTTCAGCTAAGACTCATCTTCCCTTTGGCCTAAAGTGACCTGCCTCAATTGATATTTGGAGGACAGCCTTAAGTCATAAAAACAAACAAACAAAAAGTATAAAATCAAATTTCTTTGCTCTTGTGAACCTTAAATTCAGAGACCACAGTTCATTTGTTAAGCTAAAGTCCCTGAATTCTTCTACTACATTTATTTTTTCTTATCAGTCTTAGCAAGAGTGCTTTGGTACCCCAGAAGATTTGGGAACCTTTGAGAAACTGTTACCTGACTGCTTTTCACTGCAATAAGCTTCAGAATTTAAGGTTAATGCAAAGCAATGTAAAGTACTTATTGTGCCTCAGTATGAAACGAATATAAAAGGGTAACAGATCAATAAGAGAATCACTTATGAATCCACATCCAATGAAAAGAGAGAGAGAGGGAGGGAAGACAAGAGAAATAACTCCAAGTAGTTCACTCTGGCAAAACTAGTGCTGTCAAAGAAATGAATAGGGATAGATTTTAAAAGGCCATTATGACAGTAAAGTCCAGCTGGTGATGTCCTTAAAGATAATCTATTCCTGTTTAAGTGAATCTATTTTAGGCAGAAGCTTTTGTTTAAATTACCTTAGTTAAGGGCCTTTCATTAGATTGTGTGACCCAGGATAGGCCTTAAACCTCTTGTAATTGGAGGAATAAAAAGAGCAGATAAAGAAAAAAAAAGTTTCAGAGGCAGAGAGAGACCCAGAACCTGAAAGAAAAGAACCTGGGAGCCAAGGAAGCCACTTTAGTCAGGAGCTGAAAGCAATGAGGCCTGGAGGAGAGCAGGGAGAGGAGTGGATGCCCTAGGTACCTACCTGACTGCCCACAGCTGCAACTGAAGGAGAAAGTGAGTCTGGAGGAGAAGGTGGAGACTGGCAGAGCCACCATTGTGCCCTGCCATGTACTGATCACCCACAACGACAGCTCAGTGAGAAAGCACCCCTGATGATACCTTGATTTGGACATTTTCACAGCCTCAGAGCTGTAAACTTTTAACCTAATAAATCCCATTGTAAAAGCCAACTTATTTCTAGTAAATTGCCCCCAGCAGCTTTTAGAAAACTAAAACAGGCCATCAACCTAGTTCAGTGTTCCATGAGATAATCCATGTCCTATCAAATTAAGTCTCTGGTAACAAGTTAATTTTGGGACTATGCATTTATCATATGTGTGAAAAAATGCATCTATGCAAAAAGTCTGTTTCAATAAAGCTGTGTTAGAGGTATGTTGCCCTCTAGTAAATTTTAAAAATTTGCCTTTTAAGCAGTGCCTTACTGAGAGCCCTTTCTTTTCCTTTTTCAAACCTCATGATTTCCATTTCATTTTATGCCCCAAAGATCTGAGACCTTGAGTTGCTCCATCACTGGATTCACTGGTGATGTTTCCTCCACCATATCTTGAGATGAGAAATTTCAGTCCTCTTCCCATCGTGATATTTCTACTCCCTTTTAATATGGAATTGCTAGACCTGCAAAGCAAAATTCTTAAGTAAAGTTTCTTCCTTATCTTAAGATTATTTATACTACAGAATTGTCCTCAATTAGATACCTGAGTTAAAGCTCTAATTGAAGTTCTTGAAACTTATGTCCCAGGACTCCTATTTGTTGCCAGGACAGAATGGCTTCTTTCCTTTACTTGTTCTTTTCTATCTGCTCCAGATACTTGTTTTCCTAATATGCTCTTCCAAATTTGGCATTTCTAGGTCCCTCATCGTGACAGAGATTAAATCAAAGCCTTATGTTTCTTCCAGAAGCATCCATTATTTACATAACTCTTGTATGCTTTTTTCTCCTTCATTTGCTATTTCCATGAAGGGAATAGCTTCCTGTTTATCCAGTTAGAAGCACATTTAATATATAATTATCTTGTCTATATCCCTTTTAATACCTTTCAGTTATATATGTATTTTTAAGATGCTTAATTTTATAATTTGTCTCATATCTTCTTTCAGAGCCCCAGCAATGTATCGCCTTTATATACACCTAGGATTGCTTATACTAATCTTAATCTCAAATGCATATGGACTTTCTAAAATAAGTTGCTATTTCTGTAACCAATCTTTACAGGTGGTTTCCCAATAACAGCTCATAGTATCTTTTGAAGCATTGTAGGCTGCCTCCCAATTATTTTACAGATTCTGTCTCCTAATGCTTCTTACTCTGCAAGATAACACCCACAATTTATACACTATTAGTAAATAAATAGTTTCCCTGTTTGTAACATTCTCTTTAATAGTAATATGGCTTAGCATGTCCTTTTTAATTTCCTTTGTTTGGAAAATACAATTTAAAACATCAAATATTATTCTAACCACTGATGCTTAAAGGTCATAAAGATAGTTCTTTTCCCATAGTAAGACTTTACCTCAGCTAGGTATATTTAAGAAAAGCTGCACCTGAATAATAAGCTGTGGCAACCTGCACCCTGAGGTCCTGTCTCTGTGGACAGTAATATTGTTAAAGCCCCAGTGCTCTCTGTGCCTTATGCTCTTGCCTCTTTACACAAAACAAATAAACAAACAATCATTTGTGAACAATCCTTCCTTAAACTCTAATCAGCTGCTGAGTTCAAAATACCATGCAAACAGACGAAAGTAATATTGGGAAAAAATAATCACAAATGGAAGAAACTCCCCCACCATTTTCCAGCCTAATATCTCAATTCATCAGAGAAAAGGAGTCATCAAAATTATTCTGAATATGAGCACCATGATCCAGTATCCACCAAATTCTCCCTTTATATAAACTGTGCTCTCTTTAATTTTACACTTTTGTTTTTATTTCTCAACATTCCTAGCCACATTGTTGAGGACTCTGAAGACTTCCAGTAACTAGCACCCATCTTCACTACCCAATCTGTGCTAGAAAACAATGGATTGGTATATGGAGTCATAAAGTTTCAAATTCATAGTTCCGGTGCAGGGTTAGGACAGGACCTGCCATTTAACTCTCTTCCTCTCAGCTCACATGGATTCAGAGGAGCAGAATCTATCCTTTCCCTCCTACCTTCAGTGCTATTATCCCAAAATTGAAGAATTAAATAAGTTACTCTATTTTAGGGATGTGAAAATGGGAAAATGATGGACAGAGGCTAATAGTATGTTTGGGGAAAGACATATTTTTCAGAAAAACCAAGAATGGGAAAAAAGGGAGACAAAGAAATATGTAAATGGAAACCAAAAGGAAGAGAATAAATCAATAGCATAATAGCATTACAGATGACTTAGTTTCCTGGCTTCTTTGACAAGTACCACACAATGGGTTAGCTTAAACAATGGGAATTTATTGACTCGTGGTTTTGAGATTAGAAGTATAAAATTGAGGTTTCAGGAAGGTGATTCTTTCTCCCTGAAGAAGCTTCTGTTCTGGAACCAGCTGCTGGTGAAACTCGGTCTTTGAATTTCCTGTATCATATAGCAGTTCACATGGCTATGTCTTCTCCATTTTCTTCTGGGTTCCACTTACTTGCTGCTTCATACTCTTCCGATAGATTTCTTTCACTATTACTGCATACTTTTTGCTTGTTAAGGGCCCTAGTCATCCAGATTAAGACCCATCCTGCTTCAGTAAGCCACACCTTGATCAAAGTAACCTCTTCAAAAGGCTTCATTAATGGGTTCATACCCACAGAAATAGATTAAAATTAAGAACATGTTTTTCACAGATATATAATTCAACCTACCACAACTAATTTAATATTTTTGATCACAAATACCTAGACTTTGGCAAATGGAGTACAACAATATAAATTATAATTGACAATGTGAGAAAATGGAACCATCCAGGCCATGCTGGTTGAAACCTCAGCTGCATTAATTCTCTGCAGAGCAGTCTGACAGTACTTAAAGAAATTCAGGCTGTTCCTGGCTTACAACCCAACAATTCCATTCCTAAACACTTACTCCAGAGAAATTCACACTTTGATGATGGGTGTTATGTACAAGAATGTCAGAAAATTCTGGGCTTGCAGGAATAAATTGCAGTGGATGCAATTACACAACACTTAGAAAAAATAAATTAGAGGCATAAACAGTACCACATACCGATCTTTAAAAAATGTGGTATTCATTGCAACGTGAATGACGCAGAATCTATAGCATCATATAATTTATGTTTATTAGAATACAAAACACTCAAATGAACACTATTTTATGAGGATACTTACATACCCAGGCATAACAAACACACTACAGAAAGCAAGCTTGGGGGTACAAACAAAACAAAAAAGGAACATTGCAATGGTAATAACTTTCTATGAACTCAAAAAATGATCAACATAGTCTCTTCACCTGAGATTCCCACATATATCAATTGTAAAACACAAAAGCAACAAAAGAGAAAATTATGTATAGTTAATAAAATATTGTCAAATAATTAAAATAGGAAAATCACAGAAATGGAAACACACATGCCAAATAACATCTTAAGAACTGTTCAATATCACTATTAAGTGGACCAATGCAAATATAATCAATAAAATATTAATTCACTTCCATAAATTTTCTTAAAAGAATGAAGATTTGAAATTACTACATGTTTACAAAAATGTGTGGAAAATAAGTGTATTTATCTCCATTTATCTGTTACTGGATGGGTAACTTGCTATACTCATTTTGGAGGAAAAAATGGAAGCATTTGTTATTTAAACTATATTTCCTATTAATAGGCAGTTCCATTTTTTTATTCCTATTATATGCACATTGCACAATTCATAGGAAAAAGGAAGAGAATATCCACTATATTCTTGATTATATTGGTGTATAATTAGAAATAGCTCTCCATCATAACATGAACTATAAAATAAAATTGGAATATACATACTTTGGAATATAATGCAGTGGTTAAAATCATTAAAATAGATGTATAATAGCATAGAAATTTCATTAAATAAGCAATATGATACCATATTAAAAGACATTTATAAAGCAAAACAAATATTACCATGGGCAAATCTGATTGTAAATGTATATAAAGTTTCCTAGAAGGATGCATGCCCTATTAGGAAGTGGTTATATCCAGGTAGGAGAATGATAATGGCATTTTTGTTTATAGTACAAAACATACTCTATAGTATATAGTATATAGAAAGCATTAAAATAAATGTTGAATGAATGAAAATTTAGTAGAACAAAAATATAAAGGCCAAATTAAATTTGAAAATAGAGGGAAATATTCTTTGTGTTTTACTGATTCATGTCTTTGTGGCCATCTAAGACTCACCTTTAAATTATATATCCATTTTCTCTCTATAGCACTGCCTGTGCCAAGGCAAGGATACACAGATCATCCTGACCCAGGTATTTATCTCGTGTATCAGATAAACAGCCCCCAAATCTTGGTGGCTAACAAAAACTGAAGTGTATTTCTCATCCATACTGCGTGTCTTTCACAGGTCACCTGCACTTTAACTTCATTCAAGGATCCATGCTGATGGGACAACCTCTATTGAGATCATTGGCCAGTCCCAACAAGAAAGAAGAGTTCATGCCCTGTGCCCTGGCTCTTAAAGCTTCTGCTCAGACATGTCATGTTTCTGCTCACATTTTATTTGCTAAAGCAAATGGTTTCAAAACTGACACAATTAGGGTGGTGAAATATAATTGTCCCCCAGGGAGGAAGAGTGAATATTTTTAATAATAATACAATGTAACATAGCTGATTTAGGGGAGTTGTCTGCAATAAATGGAAATAAATTGAGCTCTAGATGGGAAGCGGACTTGGTTCAGTGGTTAGGGCATCCGTCCATAACATGGGAGATCTGCGTCAAACCCCAGGCCTCCTTGACCCCTGTGAAGCTTGTCCGTGCTCAGTGCTGATGCACACAAGGAGTGCCCTGCCATGCAGGGGTGTCCCCGCATAGCGAAGCCCCATGCGCAAGGAGTGCGCCCTAAAAGGAGAGCCGCCCAGCACGAAAGAAAGTGCAGCCTGCCTAGGAATGGTGCCGCACACACGGAGAACTGACACAACAAGATGACGCAATAAAAAGAGACATAGATTCCTGTGCTACCGACAACAATAGAAGCGGACAAAGAGGACAACACAGCAAACAGACACAGAGAACAGACAACTGGGGTGAGGGGGAAGAGGAGAGAAATAAATACAAAATAAATAAATCTTTAAAAAAAATTGAGCTCTAGAATCTGATTCACTTAATTCAGTGCACGTTTTTAGCATTATATAGTTACCATAAAATCCTGTATCAACACATGTTATATTGCAGCAAGTTAACATTAAAGACACTTGATAGATGAGCCATAAGCAATACTCTTGAGCTACTGACACCAGTGCTTCATGACTGATAACATGAGAGTTGGAAGAGTACAGAAAATCTGGTCAGTCATTTACTATGTCTTTTGGAAAGACTGTTAATTTCTTTATTTTCTGTGTATTCTGGAGGGATCAGGATAATTGACATTTTCACATTAGAAAATTTTCTGTTGTACACCAATAAGAAAAGAAACCCTTTTGTAATTTTTTCCCCATGAAATAAGATTCTTTGACCTAAAAATAAATAAATAAAAAATGTATATGTATATGACCCTATATGTCATTATTTCTTTCTAATTTTCTAATAACATATAAAATATACTTGGAAAGAGATTTTCTAACTTCATATTAACTGAGATTACCTATATTATTCATTTGTATGCCTAGTTAGTAATCCTCATTGATAGATAACAGCCATAAATTCTTAATGTTCATCTTGTTTTGTGAACATCCTTTTTTGGATATATTATTTCATTTTTAATTTACCAAGTTAATTGTTTAATGGTCATGATTTAGACTCTTACTAACAAAAACTGGCTGCAGATACAATACTGCATATTTCAATACCTTTAATTATAAAAACAAGAAAAAATGTGAATTAAGTCTGCATTCCCTCCATCATCTCCAAAATTGTTAGGAGAATTAGGATGTGACTTCTTCCTTTAGTATGGAATGGCCTCTGGACTCATAACTGGCCTATGAACATTACTAATGGGAAAAAAAGAATTCCTGATTTTTATGCTTTCATTTAGCTCTCCCCATATCTAAGGCAGAGGCCATTCATGACTCAATTGTACCATTCTATGGAAAATTACAAAACATTGAATCATTGGGGCAAAAGTCAGTTTTTCCTCTAAGTAAAGAAAATCAGTTGCTCCACCTTTCCAAAATATTCCCTCCACAGAAACAGTTTTCAGAAAATATCCTCAGAAATCCATCCATCCTGTATGCCCTGCAATCATTTTAACCTCTTCTTTCCTCCAGACGTGAAGGGTGAGCATTGCATACTGATGACCCTTTCCTGACTCCACCCTTTCATGTTCAAGAGCATTCTAATTTAAATACACTTTGGGCCCAATGAAAAGTAGAAAAGGAATTACAGTAAAATGAACTCACTGTTCTAAAGTTATCACACTCAACAAGATGTGAAATGAATTTTAACCCTTACTATTCCTAGAGGAAAGGCAACCCAAAATACAGCTATATACTTTAGCTCCTTGATTTAGTGGATCTCTTTCAACAGGCAGAAATATCTTTATGATCCACGTTAGGGAGAACTGAATCTGACAAAAAGAGCAACATTTGTCACATCTTTCTAGAAATTACATATATTAAAAATCATTCATTCAGTAAAATATATAGTCTCTGAAATTTGGGTAATATTTTTCACCAAAATAGTAAAGTAGGGCTTGTGAGTTCCCGAGTTACTCTGCTTT
This sequence comes from Dasypus novemcinctus, assembly GCF_030445035.2. Classification (NCBI taxonomy): domain Eukaryota; kingdom Metazoa; phylum Chordata; class Mammalia; order Cingulata; family Dasypodidae; genus Dasypus; species Dasypus novemcinctus. The sequence goes on from NC_080674.1 coordinate 22,332,499, forward strand.
CCCCCTATCCTTTACTCCATTCTCCTTACTTTCTTGCTCTTTCCTTAGCATTTCCTCTAAGTCATGCATGCATGTCCTAGGTTTCAGTCAAACAAAGTATTACTTATTGGCACAGATGGCACTAAAAGAGAAAGAAATTCTTCAACCTGGTGTGTGTGTGTGTATGTGTTTGTATGGGTGTCTCTAATTTTGTCATAGTTTTGAGATTCTTTATGAATCTAGCAATCTGAAAAATTTCTCCAAGAACCCAGATGGAGCGCAGTGAACAGTATTAGTGCTATGAGTGGTAAGATTGACAGGAAAGTGTCACTAGACTGAAAGGAAACGTGAGGTTTTCTTTATTTCCCAGCCTTAAATACAGACCTGAAAATATACCTGAAGGAAAGACATTGGCCTAACTAATTATAAGGATGATTGTGATTTAGTTCATAAACCCAGGTGCCCACAGAAAAGAGAGTATCAAAAAAAGATAAGAGGGCTAATTTCCATATTAATTCAGGGGCTCTTCTGTGTGGTTCACATGGCCAATGGATATTTGACTCTGTCTACCTCACTGGTAACATAGATCCATTCATCTTGTCCCCTGGTTACAGAGATTGTGGTGGTGAAGATTCTGAAGCTCCCTTCCAGGCAATTATCTGGAAGGGAGGACTTTTTACCCTAATATCTTATTTTACTGACTTTTTAAAATAAAGGTATCATAATGGATGGTCCTGTAAAATATATACTAAAATCTATAGAATTGTGAATTTAGATTTGCAATTTCAAAAGAATAACAATGAACTAAGTGGAAGATTAAATTCTATAATAAAGAGATCATCATATAGAGAAATCCTGATCATCATTTTATCAAATATAACCAGATGGGAACAAGATTATAGTTAGAAGAATACACACTCTATAAGAAAACTTTTTATTTAAAAGCATTACAAACAGTAAAAAAACAATGAAGAAAAAAATCTTACTAAAGAAGATAACACTATTGTCAATGTTTTGCATAGGAAACACTTCTCTTGTTCTATTTCTGAAAACACATTCTATTATTTCTCCCTCTTTTTTCCTTCTTGTCCCTTCCCTTCCCCTCTTTCTTATTTTCCTCCTTTTCTTCTTCTACCTTTTCCTCTTCCTTCTTTTTCTTCTTAACTACTCTACTTATTCTGCTTTTAAGATTGCAATCTATGGAGGTAAATTATTTTTCAAAGCTAACTATGCCTATTTGTCAGTTTTTCTAATTAATATATGGTGACAAGTAGCAGATATGTGCATTTTATAAATAAAACTTTCTATTATATTTCCAAAAGAGTCATTTTATTACAAAACTTTCAGGATTCAATATCTTAGGCATATCTTATATGATGTTTAAATAATTTGCAAGAACTGATCAAATTTACCAAAGGGTAAGTAATAGTCTAAGTAATTTTAGTTATCATAATTTATGTATTTATTTAAAGAATTAAAATCTGTGGAGAGTCAAAGTAAATGCAATATAAAAAGAAAAGAGATATTCCTTCAAGGATTATAGTAAGAATAAAAGTGCATAAATAAGATGTATCAATTATGAATATTTTATATTAAAATATTTGAATTGTTTCAATCACAGTTTATGCCAAACCTCTAAATACTTGAAATAATATTATATTATAAACTTTAAAAAGTTTCAGATCACAGTATATTCGAAACATTCTTTGCATGGAATATAAATGTTAGTAGTTGGAATTTTTAAATCCTTCAAAATAAAATTTGGTCTGTCAAATAAAATGTATACTTCAGTGGTATTTTACTTTTTTGGTTTGTTAAGTGGCTGAAAGCCCAGAAATAACCCGTTTGGGGAAAAGAAATTAAGACATGGTGTTTGAATATATTAATAAAAACTTCCTTGTTTGAAAACAATGATTAACTGTGGCTTTTGATAGGCTTCATTCTTATTTCTCTCTGTGCTTCAGTACTGCCAATTCCAGTTCAGATATAGAACAATTTCTAGCTCAAATTGTGTAGTGAAACAATTTGCCATTGTTAAAAAATATTCAAATTTAATAACTATATTTTTTTTCAGCTCTAATAATGCATTTCCAGATGCATTAAAACTCCTAGTCATAAAATGGATCTTTCTTATTCTATTTGGCATAATAACATTTCTTGATTTCCAAGTATCTTTCATTTTCCATTTACAGGCAGAGGTAAAATTATGATTTCAATGTCTCAATTGTATTTATTGGGATTTAAAAAAATATTAAACTATTTTCTTTCTCTAAAGGAAATATATGAATAAAAATAGTATTTTCATAAAAGGAGAAATCAAGAAGGTTTTAATTTAGTGGTAATTTATTTTACCATTATAGGTAACGGAGACTTGTTATGTTATTAGATTTCACTACTGAAGTTGTAGGAGGCAATTATAGAAAATATTTGTTTTTAGCATATAAATTTCTATATTAACTATATCTAAGATTTTTGCAAATTAAAAAAGTATTTGCATTGAACAAACTAAGAAGGCATTTTTTTTTCTTTTGGGATATAATAATTTTGAGGGAATAAGATCATTCTGATTTGTATTAGAAAGTGCAGCATTGGAGAAGCTGAGTATTATTTCTCTACCAACTACATCAACATTTCAGTGACTACAGTATTAGTAAATTTTTTCATGTTTGTTCACAGAATACAAGAGATCCACTCAGAAAAATAAATAAAGACAATTCTTTTCATATTCAATTGTGATATGTTGAAATACTACACTAGAAAGGGTCTGAGCTTAATCAAGGTGATGATGTTTATAACGTACTTAAATCTTCAGAGTTTAGGAAGCTATTAATGAAGACAAATGGGAAAGGGAAATGTTCTACTGGTATTCTCATTCTAAACAAGCCTTAAAAAACTTTGGTGTTTGTGAATTAGTAAAACATTCATGAAACAGAATTAAAATAAGTTGTAAATATACCATGCAAAATAGGTTAATTCATATTAATCACATTTTTGTTCACTCAAACTTGTAAGTTATCCAACAATTCCTTAAAACTACATAAAATATAGCAGTATAGAAGAATTTACTTCTTTATGGAAGAAATTTTTGTTTTTGTGTTTGTTTGGCTTTCAATTTGCATATATATGTTCATCCAAATTCAGGAACCTTTCTTACAAGTATATGTACTTTTAAATTACTACTCCATTTTTTCTGTTTTAGAAACAAACAAACAAACAAACAAAAACACTTTAAACACAAGAGTTAAGCACATGAAAATAAGAGGATAGCTAACACACAACCAATCCAAGGTCCACAGAGAAAAGGTGGCATTGGAGTGGGAGAAGTGGACATGGTGGCTGATGGGTATGGGGAATGGCAGGAAGAGATGAGATGTGGAGGTGCCTTTGGGACTTAGAGTTGCCCTGGATGGTGCTGCAGGGGCAATCACCGGACATTGTAAATCCTCCCAGGGCCCACTGGATGGAATGTGGGAGAGTATGGGCCATGATGTGGACCATTGACCATGAGGTGCAGAGATGCCCAGAGATGTACTTACAAATGCAATGGATGTGTCATGATGATGGGAGTGAGTGTTGCTTGTGGTGGGGTTGAATGGGACCTCATATTTTTTTTAATGTAATATTTTTACAAAATCAATAAAAATAAATAAATAAATAAATAAAGAGGATAGCTAACACAGATGAAATTCATCATACTTGTTTAAGGCCTCTTCTCATGCATGGCTATGGGTATTATTAAGAAATAGGATGGTTAAAGAAGTTGGGGTTCAGTGGGCTCATTTAGATAGGGCTTAAGTACTTTTGTTGTTGTTGTTGTTGGGTTGTCCAGGTTCTGAGTTACTCCTGTTAATGGAAAGATCTCAAATAACTGCAATAAGAGATGCATGCCTTCCCATTAGAGTTGATATACTGTGTCAATAAGAATAGCCACAGTTTGAGCAACATCCTCCTACTTGCATATGCAATCAAAAACACAATAAAGGCGGCGGACTTGACCCAGTGGTTAGGGCATCCGTCTACCACATGGGAGGTCTGTGGTTCAAACCCCGGGCCTCCTTGACCCATGTGGAGCTGGCCCATGCACAGATGCGCACAAGGAGTGCCCTGCCACGCAGGGGTGTCCCCGCGTAGGGGAGCCCCATGCGCAAAGAGTGCGCCCCGTAAGGAGAACCGCCCAGTGTCAAAGAAAGTGCAGCCTGCCCAGGAATGGTGCCGCTCACATGGAGAGCTGACAAAACAAGATGACACAACAAAAAGAAACACAGATTCCCGTGCAGCCGACAACAATAGAAGCAGACAAAAAAGAAGACGCAGCAAATAGACACAGAAAACAGACAATGGGGGTGGGAGAGGAAGGGGAGAGAAATAAATAAATAAATCTTTGAAAAAAAACACAATAAAAATCTAAGAAAGAACCTTATGCTAAATGACACTCAATATTTCTTCTTCTCTTCTTTACCCAATATACAACCCACAGCCCAAATACTTGATTTCTTGGGTAATTTTTTTCCCCTTGCCTTGTATTCTCATTCCAATGTATCATTAAAGAAAAAACAAAATTTCCTGTTCCCCTTAGGGACATTCTTATTTAGAAATTTTAAAACAAACAAACACAACCGCAATTGAAAGTTAAGTTTCTATTTGCATCCTACCATTTTCTTAATTGTCAAGGTGGCAAATTTCACTCTTATAACTAATGAGGGTAAGCTCATTCATTGTAATAAAGTAGGGAAATGAATCCCATAGTATAATATTTTAAAATAGTATACCATTACATCTGCAAAATAATTACTAAAACAGAGCTTTGACATTTAGTTGGATATCAATCTGTGTCAACTACTATAACAAAATATTGTGAATATAATTAATACAACTGACTTGTATACTTGCAGTGGCTAAAATAAAAAAAGAAATAGTTGTAAAATGTTATTACAAAAATACATTTATTATAAAAACCTTGTTTGTTGGCCTTAATTCTCACATCCAATTCCCATTTATTATTTTCTTTTTTTCTTTAAGCATTATTTTGTTTATTTTTCCCTATTTGACTCCCTCATCACTCCATGGTCTGTCTCTAGCCTGCTCTATGTTGTGGGAAATCGACCCTTATTGACTCTGTCTCTCAGGCTCCCTTGTCTGACCTTCGGTTTGGTACTGCCAATGGGATACAATGATAAAAGGAAATATCAGAAGGTAGAAGAAAAAGAATTTAGAGTATTTTTTTTCTATCATTTTTTCTCCTTTTTTTCCGACACTCCTTGATGGCCTTAGATGATACTTTTTCTCCCTCAGTTCTTTCATCTGTGAAGCCATAGGACATAATGCCTTTTTGTTTATTGCTAATCTCTCAATGCTTCTACATCCCTTGATTGCTCTGACCACTTAATCTAGGTGCTTATACAAAATGTCTTTTTCCCTCATATGCTTAGTGTCTGGGAAGGTATAGCCAGAACAACTGTGGGCTGTAAAGGCATCTCCTTCTCCTCCTGTGTCTTCTCCTTTGGGCTACCTTGGGCTTCTTCATAACATGACAGTCTTGGTTTAATAACACTTTTTACATGGTAGGTGTATTCCTCCAGAGCAAATGTTCCATAGATCAAAATGAAAGCTGTAAGACTTCTCCTCTAGACTTGGAGGCCATGTAGTAACTCTGGCAACATTCTACGGGCTGCAAATGGGTCACAAAGCCACACCAAAATCAAGAGAAGGAGACTGCCCAAGAGTTTGAGTGCAGAGACGTGTGGTTCATAGGATGGGAGGAATATCTTCCGAATTAGCTAGCGCAATCCTTAAATTATACCTCCTTCCATTACTCATGAAATCTGTATTTGTATATTCAGCTTCTTACTGGTCAGAAGCATTTTAATTCAATATGCCCAAATTTGAATTCCTGATTTTTTTCCCAAATTATTATCTGCCCACAACCTTTCACATTTCCATTAGCTGCCCACATATCCAGTCTTTCAAGTTTCAAAATCTTAGAGGCATCCTTAATTCCCCTCCTGTTACATCATCACAACCTCCAATATTTCAGGAAATAATATTTGCTCAACCTTCAAACTACATTACAAAATCAATACTTTTCATCTCTTTTACTTCTACCATCCTGGAAGGAGCTTTCATTTCTGGCATGGATTACTGCAGCCACTCTAAATGATCCCATTGTTCTCATGCTTGCCTCTTATTTTTTTTTTTTAAGATTTATTTATTTATTTCTCTCCCCTTCTCCTCCCCCACCCCGGTTGTCTGTTCTCTGTGTCTATTGGCTGCATCTTCTTTGTCCGCTTCTGTTGTTGCCAGCGGCACGGGAGTCCGTGTTTCTTTATGTTGCGTCATCTTGTGTCAGCTCTCCGTGTGCGCGGCGCCATTCCTGGGCAGGCTGCACTTTCTTTCGTCCTGGGTGGCTCTCCTTATGGGGTGCGCTCCTTGCTCCTGGGGCTCCCCTATGCGGGGACACCCCTGCGTGGCAGGGCACTCCTTGCACACATCAGCACTTGTGCATGGGCCAGCTCTACACGGATCAAGGAGGCCCGGGGTTTGACAGACGCCCTAACCACTGGGCCAAGTCTGCCACTGCACACTTGCCTCTTATAGTCTATTTTCAATAAATTAGGAAGAGAGATCCTATTGCAAGCCAGATCACGTCCCTCGAGGGATCAATGTTCTGAACTCAAAATTCAAGTCCAAGTATTTACAGTAATGTTCCAGGCTCTTAGTGATCCAGCCTTCTATTGCCTTTCTGAAATCATCTCTTGTATTGTCTACCCCAGCTCACATCAGCCTCAGTGACCTTCTTGCTGTTTGTCACATACATTAAGCTTTTGTACTGGCTTTCTTCTCTGTCTGCATGCATACATCTATCAATTCCTTCTAGTCTGTGTTCTTGCCCAAAGAATGCTATGTGAGACTCTAAAATGACCATGCCTCAGTATTCTTATGCTCATTTCTGTATATTGCATTTACCTTCTCACATACTTTATGATTTACTTTTTAATGTCTATGCCTCACCAATAGAATATGAAACACATCTGCTAAGTTAAAAGGTCTTCAACTCTTTTTTTCACTGTTGTATTCAAATCATCTTCAGGACTTCCTGGTACACAGAATATACTCAATAATATTTGTTGCAATTTTTAAATATTTACTCAAACATCTAAGGAGACTCTACAACACTCAGGGAAAGCATAGGTTTGTCTAAGTTTTGTAGATGTGCATGAAAGTATATGTGTGCAGGTTTGTGTTTATTTGTGTGTATGTGAGTGTGTATGTTCATGAATGTATTTAGAGAGTTAGGCTGGAGTATTGGGAGGAATGGGCATCAGCACTAGCTCCTCACATACCAGAAGTGCGACGGCTTGCTCAGTTGGTAGAGGTGGGGTCTGGCTGCGGACGAGGGGTCGGTCCAGCTCTGGACGAGGGGTCGGTCCCGCTTGGGATGAGGGGTCGTTCCCACTTGGGACGAGGGGTCGGTCCCACTTGGGATGAGGGGTCGGTCCGGCAGCAGACGAGGGATCGGTCTCACAAGGGGTTGCGCGGTTCGGCTGATGGGGTCGCCCGGCGAAGCCGGCGACGAAGGGGTCGCCCGGAGAAGCCAGCGACAAAGGGGTCGCCTGGAGAAGCAGGTGACAAACTGGGGACAAGGGAGGCCAGGCCCTTGTCGGGGGCTCTCAGGACTGGAGGGCGCAGGGCAGAAGAACTACCGCGGAGACAAGGTAAACACGCAAGTCCACTTTATTGAGGGAGAGGCAACAGTTTTATAGGGGCTGGGGAAGGCTGATTGGTCGAAGCCACGCCCTATTCTGATTGGTTGCCTGCGAAAGGTCAGTGGGCGGTACTAGACGGGGGAGGGGTGGTGGTTAGGGATTGGCTGTCGCTGTTGCTGGGGGAAGGGGCAGGGTTTAGGGATTGGTGGCTGCTGTTGCTGGGGTGGAGGGCAGACTGGATTTTTCCGCCCACGCCTGGCTGTTGCTGCTGTCGGGGGAAGGGAAAAGGGCAGACTGGATTTTTCCGCCCACACCTGGCTGTTGCTGCTGTCGGGGGAGGGGAAAAGGGCAGACTGGAATTTTCTGCCCACGCCTGGCTGTTGCTGCTGTCGGGGGAGGGGAAAAGGGCGGACTGGAATTTTCCACCCTGCGCTTGCGCAGGGAGAAAAAAGAAGACGGGTGCTGCCCCACAGGCATCAGGTGGCGCCATCCGGGAGGAGGGGCGGCCGCGGAAGCATGGCTGCTGAGAAGGGGAGACCCGAGGGCACTCTGCGCCCATGCCGAGCTCCCTTCAGGGGTGGTGGTGAGTCCGACCAGCCACCCTATTATGGGGGCAGCGGCTTGGCCTACCACGGCTGCTCCCCCGCCAGGCCAGCAAACCACACTTCAGCCCGACTGGTGACCGCATTTCCCCCTTCTTTTCAAATAAGGGCCAGGATGGCAGCAGCAACAAGTAGCCAGGGCCCAAGAGGCAGTAAGCAATGAGGGAAGCGGGGCTGAAGAGGGCGGTGAGTATGACGGGGATATAAATGTACAATTTAGGGGGCGGTATCTTGCCATGGCAAGCAAGGGTGGCCAATGTCCAATTCTTGTTGATCTCGGTGGCTATAAGGTCCATCTGCTGTTAAAAGTCCCAAATGACAGCACGTTACAGGTAGTTGATCTCTTCTTGGCGGTGAAGAGCGGTAAAGGCAGACTGTGTGATGGTCTGGAGGATCGCAGCGGTGAGGACAAGTCACGTCAGGGCACCAGCGACGGTGGTGGCGGCAGTGTCGGGAGTGGTGGAGAGGTAGGCGAGGACAACAAGAAGGCCAAAGTCTCCACGGGCGCGAGAGAGGCCGATGTTAATGGGGCGGGCTGACATGGGGCGGCCCAATCTGCAATGTAATGGGGGTTCAAGCAAAAAAGGAGGGGGGTGGTGGATGAGAAAGCACGCTTTGGATGGCTGAGAAGAGGAGTGAGGTCGAGACAGGAGGAAGCTCCGCAGAAGTATGGGGAGGCAAGAGCAGAACCGTTATTGGATGCTAGAAAGCAGGCTGCGGGCCGGGGAAAGTGGGTTGCGGGCCGTTTAGCGGGGCTGGAGCTGCTTGAGAGCAATGGCGGCATGGGGGGCCACGGTTACAGAAGACTTGGGGCTGTTTCAAAGAGATCTTACACCGGTGAGTGTCTAGGAGACCGGCGAGGGCCCGAAATTGTGGGGCTTGCTTAGCAGATAGGATGTTACCCATTGCTAATGGCCTTTTGGAGCCGATAAGAAAAGGGGCCCTTACCTTGAGAGCGCGGCGATGGGAGCCGAGGTGCGTGGTGAGACGAGGGGTCGGAGCCGATGGGGCTCCGATGGTGGTCGCGGGCCAAGAGAAGGCCCCGACGAGGGGAGGGTGGAACGACGAGCAGTGGAGCAAGGCAAAGGGGAGCAAGCATGGAGGGGAGGAGGCAGAGGTGAAGGCAGGGGTGGAGGTGCTCAGGCACGCGCTCCTGAGAGTTTTATTGGCGCCTCTTAATCATAGCGGGTCGGTATAAGCCCCCGACATGGAAGGAGAAAGCCATCCAGCGATTCTCCCAGACCGCCGTGGATCGTATGAGGTCACCAAGGTTCAGGAGCAGCAATGCAGAGCGAAAAGATAGGGGTGAGAAGAGAGGAGAGCATAGGGCTATGGTAGGGTTACTTCAGACGTGCAAGCGCGTGCTCCCGAGAAATCCAAGGCTCCTCTTAATCATAGCGGGTCGGTATAAGCCCCCGACATGGAAGGAGAAAGCCATCCAGCGATTCTCCCAGACCGCCGTGGATCATATGAGGTAGCCAAGGCTCAGGTAGCAGCAATGTTGCACGAGAGAAGTCCCAAGGTGAGAAGGGGGGGGTGCCGTCAGGTTATGGAGTGAGGTTGTGGTGGAGTTGCCTTGCCCCATATTGTGCTGTGGTGGGGTTGCTTAGCCCCACGTTGGGCACCAACTGCGACGGCTTGCTCAGTCGGTATAGGTGGGGTCTGGCTGCGGACGAGGGGTCGGTCCAGCTCTGGACGAGGGGTCAGTCCCGCTTGGGATGAGAGGTTGGTCCCACTTGGGACGAGGGGTCGGTCCGGCAGCAGACGAGGGATCAGTCTCACAAGGGGTTGCGCGGTTCGGCTGACGGGGTCGCCCGGCGAAGCCGGCGACGAAGGGGTCGCCCGGAGAAGCCGGCAACGAAGGGGTCGCCTGGAGAAGCAGGCGACGAACTGGGGACAAAGGAGGCCAGGCCCTTGTCGGGGGCTCTCAGGACTGGAGGGCGCACGGCAGAAGAACTACCACGGAGACAAGGTAAACACACAAGTCCACTTTATTGAGGGAGAGGCAACAGTTTTATAGGGGCTGGGGAAGGCTGATTGGTCGAAGCCACGCCCTATTCTGATTGGTTGCCTGCGAAAGGTCAGTGGGCGGTACTGGACGGGGGAGGGATGGTGGTTAGGGATTGGCTGTTGCTGTTGCTGGGGGAAGGGGCAGGGTTTAGGGATTGGTGGCTGCTGTTGCTGGGGTGGAGGGCAGACTGGATTTTTCCGCCCACGCCTGGCTGTTGCTGCTGTCGGGGGAAGGGAAAAGGGCAGACTGGATTTTTCCGCCCACGCCTGGCTGTTGCTGCTGTCGGGGGAGGGGAAAAGGGCAGACTGGAATTTTCCGCCCACGCCTGGCTGTTGCTGCTGTCGGGGGAGGGGAAAAGGGCAGACTGGAATTTTCCGCCCTGCGCCTGCGCAGGGAGAAAGAAGAAGAAGGGTGCTGCCCCACAGGCATCGGGTGGTGCCATCCGGGAGGAGGGGCGGCCGCGGAAGCATGGCTGCCGAGAAGGGGAGACCCGAGGGCACTCTGTGCCCATGCCGAGCTCCCTTCAGGGGTGGCGGTGAGTCCGACCAGCCACCCTATTATGGGGGCAGCGGCTTGGCCTACCGCGGCTGCTCCCCCGCCAGGCCAGCAAACCACACTTCAGCCCGACTGGTGACCGCAAGAAGAGATATTCCTCACATTAAAATGATTGTTTTAAAATGCAGAGATTGGAAGGGAAGTAGAAGTGAAGATTTCGCATTTTAATATTTTAAGCAATCTGTCTCTTCCTTTTATTGGGCAACTGGATTGTTGGAGAAAAGATAACATAGATGCAACACCAGACAAATTTTGGTAAACACCAAATTTTGGGCTGCAATATAAGGAAATTATTCTGCTAATCCAAGAATGTCTTAGAAGATAACTTGTACCACAATTTGATAGAAAGAGGTCTCAAGGGTAATCTCACCTTTGTCTATTGACAAACACTGAATGGTCCAGACATAGCATCAACTGAGTATTACTAATAGCAAAGAGGGATAAATACTGACTTGAGGCTAATGGAGCAAATTCTTGCTGAACAAAGGAAAAAAGAATATAATTTTGAATTCTGAAAGAAAGAACAAATTTTGGGGAATATTTTACTAGAGAAATAAGTAGAGATTTCTTTGAGGAAAGCCATTTAAGTCTTAATTAAATAAGAAAATTTCATAAACTTCGTAGTTAAATATAAAATTGAAAAGCAAATTCATCAAGTTTAAATGGAAATGAGACAGAGTAAAAGGATGTGTTGCAATACATATGAAAGACAGAAATGTGTGATCTAACCTAAGAATATTTCATTCCAGATGAAGATAACAGAATAATCAGGAAAATGTTACCAAAGAATTTAAGCAAAATTATCAGCCCTTATAGAAGACTGAAGAATACAGGAAACAATTCTAATTTGCTTCCAGGGAAAAAGTAAGAGTAATTCACACACATTCATTCTGACAATAATTTGTAACTAAACTGGTGAGAACAAGAAATCCTTTAAGCAAAAGGAAAAAGATGTTAGAAAAGAAAGAAACCAAGAAATATAAATAAATCAGAAATCAAGAAGAACTTAAAATTTCTGAGACACTGATTTAGATAATGTTCTATGGTTACAAGTAACAGAAACTGACATTAGAAAGCAAGCATGTTCTAAGAGGACAGTATGACAAACACAAAGAAACAAGAAGCTAAAGGTAATTGGGGAAAGTAGTTTCAATCAAAAAGGCTAGAAGACAGAATAAAATAAAACCATAACAGGATGAGCTGGATGTGGGAGTGATGATAACTGCCAACTTCCCTCAATGTAAATTCTCTGCTTCTTTCTTAGAGAAAAAGAACTTCTCAGCTTTCAGCTACACTGAATGCCCATTAACACACTCTATTTCCTTGTTTCCATATTGTTTTGTTATTGACAAGGGATTATGGTTAGGACAATGAAAGGTGACAGGAAGTGATGGCAATTTCCAGATGATTTCATTAAACACAAAGTAGTTGGCCCTAGAATTCTTTTCTTTCCAATTTTTCACAGTCTGAAATAGGAACAGGTCTGTGAAATTTGCTTAAATCACAGAGATAAGAAAAAGCCTTTGAAACCAAATAAAAGGGACCAAGATCCCTAAAAACACACTGGAGGTGAGTCAAGTGAAATTTACTTCTATATTATTTAAAGACTGTTTGTTGGAATATTTGTTTGTTTTGGTAGATTTAATGCAACATCATAGGCTGTGCCATAATTATTACAAGTGGTTGTAAGCCTTGGCACTGGATTTGGCAAAGTGCTGAAGACACAGACTGAGTAGTAATGATATCACATTTGCATTTTAGAATAGTCTTTCTGGATGCGGAGTAGAGATCCAATAAAATCCAATGACCTAATAAGGAAGTTGCTTTACTAATACAGGTAAAGCAGGTTTATAACATACAAATAAGTATAAATGAGGTAAGGCTATGATTCACTTAGAAAGGAATCATTGGAAGAGAAACTTTAAGCTTTTGGAGTCTGTGGGAAATCACAGTTAAGTTTTCCATGAGTACATGGTGTCTATTATGAGGATTTACATATTAGTGAATGTGCATTGTACCTATAAAAGAAAATAAAATCATGCGGTGATTACATGGAAAATGTGAACAAGAGATGGCCAAATTCAGAACACAAAGAGTGTCAATATTTATGGTTCATATACACGAAGTAGAGAACATGCATAATTCTGGAATTTAGCAGGCACCAAATAAGAAAAAAAGAAAAATAATAAGGTAAAATAAAATAAAATAAAAATTAAAATAAATAAATTAAAATAAACAAATTAAAATATACTTCAGGAAGGATAATGTGGTCTATAGTAACAAATACTGAAATAGCCAATGTAAATGACTTTAAATATTTCCCTGAATTTTATAAACAGGTGACTGTTGATGACTTTAGGAGAGTGGTTTTATTGGAGAAGTAGGGTTAATGACAAATTATTGTATGTTGAGAAGCAAATAAAAGACAAATTATTTAAGATTCTTGACCAAAGGAAAGGATTGTATTCAGTTTCCTTGAGAACAACCTTCTTACTTGCAGCTGTAGAAAATAAATCACATTAGAGGAGACACAAGCAAGGAGGAAATCATATGTTCACTGATATCATTGCAGTAGAATGGGTAATGCTAAAGTAATTGCTTCACCCAAGTAGTTCTAAATCTTCTTGTTATTAATGTGCTATCTTAAAAAATATCTTTTATGTATTCGGAGTAAATGCTCTGGTGAGATCCAAACTTCTGAAATCGAGATCCATCATTTTTCTTTCCTATGGTAATTTCCTAAATGCTTCAATGATTTTCCTTTGACTTTAGAACAAAGGTAAAACTCCAGAGTTTGACAATCAAGGCTCTCCACACTATCTTTCTAAATAATTTTTCCCCTTTATTTTCAAACATTTCACTCCTTTGTCCTAAGATTCTTTAAGACAAAACAAAACATATGCCTTTTATTTTTCTTCTGGAGTTTTCTGTTTATATGATTATCTTTTATTGAAGCACATTGCTTCATTTTTTATCTTTTATTGAAGCACATTTCTTCATTTTTTACATTTCCAAATTTTTATTTCCAAACCCCCCCTTCTGAAATGATTGTTTGGACCTTAAACTAGAGTTGAAGGATGATATAAAATATGTCTCTAAATATGGAAATTTGTATGTGTAGATTATAAAATAAAAATTAGTTGTATAATGGAGAGAAAGAGTGATTCTAAAATTTAAGTAGATCTAAGGCTTTGGCCCATTTTTTAATCAGGTAGTTTGTCTTTATATTGTTGAGTTGGATGATCTCTTTGTATATAATGGATTTTTAACCCTTAGTGGATATGTGATTGCCAAATATTTTCTTCCATTGAGTTGGTTGAGTTTGAGACAATTGTCTAAAGAAGAAATGCAAATTACAAAGAAACACATGAAAAAACGTTCAACATCACTAGTGATTAGTAAAATGCAAATTAAAACTAAAATGAGATATCATTTCACACCTATTAGACTGTCACTATTAAAAAGTCAGAAAACTGGGAAGTGTCTGTGGCTCAATCAGTTGGGCTCCTGTCTACCATATGGGAAGCCTTGGATTAGTGTCCCAGGGCCTCTTTGTGAAGGCAGGCTCACCCGCACACTGCAGAGAGCCCCCAGCCCGCAGGCAGTGCAGAAAGCCAATTCAGCAAGGTAATGCAACAAAAAGGGAGACAAGTAAAAACAGAGAAGAACACCCAGTGAGTGGACACAGAGAGCAGACAGCAAACAAGCTGCAAGGGAGGGGGGGAATTTTTAAAAAGTCAGAAAACTATAAATGTTGGAGAGGATATGGAGAGATAGGAAGACTTATTGTTGGTGGTAATGTAGGACGGCACAGCCACTATGGAGGACAGTTTGGCAGTTCCTAAGGAAGTTAAATATAGACTTGCTATATGACCCAGTAATACCATTACTAGGTATATAGCCAGAAGAACTGAGAGCAGAGACACGAACAGACATCTGTACACCGATGTTCACAGTGGCATAATTCACAATTGCCAAAAGCTGGGAACAACCCAGATGTCCTTCAACTGATGAATGGATAAATATACTGTCGTGTGTACACATGATAGAATATTGTGCAGCAGAAAGAAGAAATGAAGTCGTGAAGCATATGACAACATGGATGACCCTAGAGGATATCATGTTGAGTGAAGCAAGCCAGTCACTAAAGGACAAAAATTATACGATTGTGCTCTTATTCATTATTTAATTATTAATTATTTAATATTTGTTTATTAAATATATATCACCAAAAATTGAAGGAAGGTGGAGAATGGAAAACTGCGAGTTAAATTGTGCAAAATTGACCAAAGTTTGTTTGTGAATCTTTGGAAATAAATAGAAATGGTGAAAGCATATCACAGTGTTTGTAACTAGTAGTGCTATTGTATATGTATGACAATTTTTGAAACGGAAAGTCTAAGGTCCTTATATTACTAGATGAAAAGCCAAAAACTGTAACATGGGACTGTACAAGATAGTAAAATCTCATGTAAACTATGAATATGGGGGATATTGCTTACACAACATAAATACAAATATAATAGAGAGAAGGAAAAAAGAATAATAGCTATGTAAGGCAGGCAAGGCATAGAGAGATTGAAAGGTGAGTTTTGTTTGTTTGTGGAATAATGTAAGTGCTCTGGAAATGATTGGGGCAATGAATGCACAAACATGTGATTATACCAAATAATATTGATTGTACTTTTCAGATGGATTCATTCTTTAATATGTAACAATAATAATGATTTGTTAAAAAATTAGGTAGATTAAGGTCATAGATGCACTTAAAAATTAAAAAACAGTAAGCCAATCTAGGAACAGAAATAATTTCAAATGGAAAATTATAATTCTAAATAATTCACTATGATTTCCCACATTATAAATGTTTTATTGATAGAAACTTGTATTACTAGTAGAATATTTCAATATAGAGTTGCTTTTCAAACTTTATTTATGCACAAGCCCAGAGATCACTATATTTTTTGTTGTTTTTTTTTTGTTCTCTAAGGGGGCTCTCCTTCACAGAATAGTGAAGATTATCTAACATAACTCTATCTTCTTGTCCTAGATATCTATTAAGATGTAATGAAGAGATAATATCAGTATATCTCCTAAAAATGGTCAAAGTTTCTATGCTTAGTTCCGAACCATGGGTAAGCCAAAATTTGAACAAAAGGAGGGAGAGAGAAGATTATTGAGCATTTGCTAAATCACTATTGTTTCTCAGGCAGGGTTCTGTATGTTAAATGGGAATATCTCATTTAATCCTCATATACAGGAATCAAAGTCATAAAATTACCATTTGCAATGGGGAAACATCTTCAATAAGTGTAAATAACCAAAATATAATAAGACACAGCTCTGAATAAAAGATATTGATAACATCTAAGAAATCTTAAGTAATCATTACTACTCAATACATACTCCTTCAAGGCACAGTTAATGCCAACTTCTCCTTAGAATAGTTTCTTTCCAATTACCTCAGCTCTTTGTAATTTTTCTCCTTCTTCCTTTTCCACTCTTCATTTCATCTGCCTCTCTCTCCAGCTTTCCCTTGTCATTTCCTCCATATATTGCAAACATTTGTGCATTTGCCTTATTTTCCCTATTACTCATTAAGCTCTTGAGAACTAGTATGATGTTTCCCCTATATACTACCTCAAGAGAGAGTTTTTCATTGTATATGTTTATTAAATATTTTTAATGAAACAAAAAGTGTAGGGTGGCACCGTGTGGGAGCGCGGCGACGGCAAGGGTTGGCTCGTCTCCAGGCGCCGGTGCGAGTCGGACCCGGGTGGCGGGAACGGGCGTTAAGGCCCTCCGCTTGGGGTTTGGGCGTACTGCCTGCCCCTCTGCCCAGCTGCACCCGCTTCCCCCTTGGCCTAACCCCACCTCTCCCCCGAGGGCCACCGCCACGCCATGACAGCCCCGCCTCGCTGCCGCCGAGAACCCTGGCTACCCCATCGTCTTCTGCCCGCAACCAGTGATGCACCCCTGCACGAACCTATCAGCCGTCTGCCGCCCCCGGCCACGCCCCCTGCCCCTCCCCCGTCTTCGCCCTATATTAACCGCTGTACTTCCTGAATAAATCAGACTTGCGCACAGATCCTGGTCTCCTCGGTAGTCTTCTTCCTACCGCGCGGCCTCCGCACCTTGCCGGCCCCCGGGCGCCTTCTCGGAAGGCCCCTCCGTGTGTTGCAGCCCTCCGCCCGAGCCCACACCGCCCCTGCAGCGGCCCTCCGGGCGAGCCCACACTGCAACATCATAACTTGTGAGACATTTTTTAAGCCACTAAAATTTAGACAGGATCTTCAATTTGGTTCTGAGACACAGATCATTACCAAGGGCAGGGTTGGAAAGGAACTTAAGAGAGAGTTGTTTTTCATTGATTTCCTGAAGAAGAACCATTGAGATGTAGTCCAATCAAAGGAAGAGTGGCTCAAGGGTTTGGGGGAATTTGAGATGAAATAATCCAAGGAACACAAATTGAAACTGAAGTTAGTAGATGGAAGGGCATGACGGAGGTACATCTGTAGAAGACTGCAGGTTTTGCTGGGATTATAAACCATGTCCAAGGAAAAACAATATGTCATTGAGAGGTTGACCCTCTCATCTTCCAGCATATCACTCATACTTCAACAATAGCAGTTCAGAATTCAGCATAATGAAATAAAAAAGACAGTTCCCGTCCCTGATTTTCTCAAACTATTCTAGAGAAGGAAATGGGCTTCCAAATATTGTCAAGTGGTATTTCCCATCAACTCTGTTCTAGCGGGCCAACCAAATATATATAGACTAGAAAATTAAGTAAATGTTTTGATACATAAACAAAGATACTAATAGAAACCTTTAATGTACCTATTTCAATAGTGACCATTGTTTCTTATAACTAGAAATTGAGGCTCAGTTTTTTAAAGAGGGCTAGATATCATAGTTCCAAATAATTATAAAGCTTTTTTGTAACATGATTGCACTGCTTGACTTTAAGATATCTAAAAGTATAATTCTTACTTTGAAAATGCAAAGAGAATTCCTTACTTATGGTTTATCATAGGTATTTGAGTACAGTTGTAAAAATGAAATGCACTCATCCTCCTCTAGCATATGTTGTATTTGCAGCTACCAACAAAGGTGCTGGAATTCATACTTCTCCAGGACCACTCATTGGAGAATGGGGTGGGTTCACATAGATTGAATTGCAATTAGAATTTAGCTAACTCTAATTAACTGGTTCATGGATGATTCTTGTCATTTTAGAGATGTGAGTTTATGGTGTTGCAAACAAATAAACAATACAACCTGTTCTAATTCTGATCTGGGACATACTGCATTGAAGGATAATAGCCACATTTTGCTTCAGGTAAGAACTTTGCATTCCTGATAAAATGCTTCTGCAACTCTCTGATAAATTTAGTGGGATGAAGGAAAGTTCTGTGACACTAATTACCCTCTGACCCAGGTAATGTCAGCCACATAACTCATTATTTAATTCAGACAAATTGTTGCCTTAGTTCTAATTTGCAAGTGGTTATCTAAGATTTTTCTTTCTGTATTCATACCTAATATTAAAGTATCTTTTAATGAGCCTCTAAAGTTGTCTTGTTTTCTAGCATGCTTGAAATTAAATTCTGACATCATTTATAATTATTCAAATTTTTCATTTGTCTTGTTTTGTTTGACACAAGAGAAATAATCAAAAGGTTTCAGTGCACTGTGAACAGGACCAGAATCGATTGCCATCAGGAAAGAAATGTTTTGAAACTTAAGTACAAATAATTACTTTTTCCACTGAGGTAATTATGTTATATTAGCATATCTCTAATCAATTGTGCAACTTCTCAAAAATACATTGAGAAAACTAGATAAGATAAAATAAGCTAAATTAGAAATGAGAAAATTTAAAATATTTTGAGTAATATGATACTATGTTCTATTTGATATTGCAATTTTATTTATTTATTTATTTTATTTTATTTTTTTAAAAGATTTTTATTTATTTATTTAATTCCTCCCCTCCCCCGGTTGTCTGTTTTCTGTGTCCATTTGCTGCGTCTTGTTTCTTTGTCTGCTTCTGTTGTCTTCAGTGGCATGGGAAGTGTGGGCGGCACCATTCCTGGGCAGGCTGCACTTTCTTTCGCACTGGGCGTCTCTCCTTACGGGGCGCACTCCTTGCGCATGGGGCTCCCCTACGCGGGGGACACCCCTGCGTGGCAGGGCACTCCTTGCGCACATCAGCACTGCATGTGGGCCAGCTCCACACGGGTCAAGGAGGCCCGGGGTTTGAACCGCGGACCTCCCATGTGGTAGACGGACGCCCTAACCACTGGGCCAAGTCCGTTTCCCTATTTTTTTTTTAATATAAATTTCTAACTGTCAGTTTTCTTTTAAATAGATTTCTTTTAAAATCTAAATTATCGGTTCCAGAATGGAGACTTCAGATTCTTAAAGTGTTAGTATCTGTAATATGGACATAAAATTCCTCCTAAAACGAAGAAAAATAGACATTCTAATGGTGGACAGTAAGGGTGGACTCTGGGAATATTTTCTTGGGACAACTTGGATATATTTTCTTATATTTTAGATTTAAGTCCTTTACTTGCATCTTGTCTGAGGAGTAACATTTTTCCTAAATAGCTAATCATTTATTATTTTAAAAAGGAAAACAAGAAGACAAAATGTCCTGTCAGCTTTTTAAGAGGTTGTCTTCATAGTTGCTATATCAGATATTTAAATTTAGGGCAGCAATTTTATCTACCTTCTTCAAAATTCTTGTACTACATTCTCCAATTTTTAAATTTTCTTAACTTAAAAATAAACTCTTTATATAAATGTTTTAGCTTTTAATTTAATTTAATTTATATATTTCTCCCTGCCCTTGTTGTTTGTGTTTTATGTCTGCTTTCTGTGTCTGTTTGTTGTGTGTTATCCATGTCTCTTGTCTTCTTTTTAGGAGGCAGTAGGACCTGAACTCAGGACCTTCCTTGTGGGAGGGATTTACCCAATTGCTTGAGCCACCTTCTCTCCCTACTTGCTGTGTCTCTCATTACGTTTCCTCATTGGGTCACCTTGTTGCATCATCTCATTGTTTCATCTTGTTGTATCAGCTCACTGTGCCAGGATACTGTCTTGCTCATCTCATTAGGAGACACCAGGAACCAAACCTGGGACCTCAGTAGTAGGCAAGCTTCCAACTTCTTGAGCCTCATCCACTTCCCCAAATGTTTTAGTTTTAAGATTCTTACGGACATGACCTATAATGTAGCCCCACATTTATTTGGGTGAAAGAAAATATTGCTGTTATTTTGCAACTTTTTTTGTATTAAAATAAAATCTTTGTTATTTAAAGATGATTTTTATTACCCTGAATTGCCTAATTTATTAATAGGATTACATGATTCATTTTTCCTTTGTTAAGTTGTTATCTTTGTTTGTTAAAGGCTGCTAATGCAATATAACAGAAATGGGTTGTTTCATATCTTGGGAATTTATTAAATTAAAAAGCTTATAGTTCTGAGACTGTGGAAATGTACAAATCAAGGCAGCATTAGAGAAGCTGTCTCACAAAAATTTTCCTACTGATGATCCTTGAGTCCTACCATATTCCAGGGTAAAATGGTGGCTGATCTGCTTTCACCAAAAGTCTCACTTTCTCTTTGAGCTTAGCTGTGGACAATCGGACCCATTGCTCATCTCTCCCTTCTCTACCAGATCTCATCTCTTTCAGCATCTGGTTAAAGTGGCTTTCTCTCAGCCTCTATTCTTCTTTAATTCCAACTACTGAGTTCTTCTCTGTCTCTGCCACTACTTTCAGTGCTTCTTTGCTTTTATTCTTCCATTCAAAAGACTCCAGTAGGAGTATTAGGATTCACCCTGGGTCCCTTGATCTAATCAACTTCTGTCCTTAACTGAAGCAAACTAATCAAAAGGTCCCTTAAATGAATGTAACTAAAAAATCCCACATAAAATAGGTTTGCATGCATATGACTGGGTTAGCTTAAGAACATAGTTTTCTGGGGTTCACAAAAGAATCAAACTAGCACACTCTACTCTCTGGATCCCCAAAATATATGTTCCTTCTATATGCAAAATACATTCATCCCATCACAATATTTCCAAAATACATTCATCCCATCACAATATTTCAAACAGTTTTGAATCATTTCAGTAACAATGCTAAGTAGAATCTCATAAAAATTATTGGTTAAAGATATATAGACTGTATTGGGACAACATGTCATTTTGGCATGCATGTTTAGCAAACAAGTTATTTGCTTCCAATATACAAAGGTGAAAAGATCATAGAACACAATTTCCTATTGCTATGGGGAGAAATTGGAAGGAAAACAAGAGTCCTGGTCCCAAACTGTTCCAAAAAACCTGCAGGGCATACTCCACAAGATCTCAAAGTCTAAGAGTAATCTATAGAATAA
Organism: Dasypus novemcinctus; assembly: GCF_030445035.2. Lineage (NCBI taxonomy): Eukaryota > Metazoa > Chordata > Mammalia > Cingulata > Dasypodidae > Dasypus > Dasypus novemcinctus. The sequence goes on from NC_080674.1 coordinate 22,353,761, forward strand.
TGGTTTCTTCTCCTTGGAGCCTTATGGAGGCCACCCTTTCCAAGAACTTGTCCAGCTGCCATTATCTTGGCTCCATCCTCATCAAGCATCTGTGTAGCCACCAAACTCTAGGCCTCACATTCTGAGAACACTGGGTGGGAGAGGGGTGTGTGCCACACTCTCCCCAATCTCTGGGGCACAGAACCAACTCTCTAAAACTGTGGGGCAGTGACTTAACTTTCCATATGTCCTGGGGGAATGAATTCTACCTTCTCTAAAGCTTGAAGTGGCAGCACTCTCCCTAAAAAACTAGGTGGAAAACCCAGCCTCTTCAGATGTTGGGGCAAACTAAACCTTTCTGCACATATGGATGGGCTCCCTCTTTTGGCCTGAGAAGTTATCTTAAATCCAGACTCAGCTTCCATGATTTCACCCTTGAAGTAGTTTTTCCTTCCATCTCTCCTTTTTCTGGCCCTTTTAGTGTAGGTCTTGTTTCAACATACAGATCTCACAAAAAGTTTGGTGGTTTAGCATGTATTTCATGCATGCATTTCACAGTGGCCAAAGCCATCAAACAATAAGTCTTCCTGGATAACTGCACTTCCAATCCTGATTTGCAAGGAAATGTCTGCCCAGTGCCAAATTTAGTTAAGTCCTCACATGGGGCCCTATTCTCTGGGGACTCATTTTCTGGAGGCTCAGAGTTTCCTAAATCATCAGTTTCTGGTTTCTTTGTACCCAGGAGTTAGTTCTTAGCTTATTCTCTTCCTCTCACATTTTGCCATAAGCTGCAAGTAGAAGCCAGGTGCACTTCCTATATTTCTTTTGGAAATCTGTTCAGAAAAACTACCCAATCTTTTTCCTTTCAAATTCTACCTTCCATCTAACATCAGGGTCAATTTTGCCAAGTTCTCTGCCTCTTTAAAGCAAGGGTTGCTTTCCTTCCAGTTTGCAATGTCACATTCAGCATTTGTCTAAGGCTTCTCATAAGTAGGGTTCGTATATTTTACCAACAGTCTCTACAAAGAAATCTAGTCCTTTTCTTTCAAACCTCTCACAATTACTCCAAAATCTCCCCATTAACCATTTGTAAAACTGTTCCAACATTTTTGGTATTTGCAATTACAATACCCTACTTTCTGGTACCAATTAGTATTGTGAGGGAAAAAAAAATATATATATATATGTATATTGTATTAGACTGTAAAAGGGGTGCTGATACAAAATACCAGAATTCTGTTGGTCTTTATAAAGGGTATTTATTTGGGGTAGAAGTCTAAATTTACTAGGCCATAATGCATAAGTTACTTCCCTCACCAAAGTCTATTGTCATGTGTTGGAGCAAGATGTCTGCTGATGTCTGCAAGGGTTCAGGCTTCCTCTTCCTCTTAAGGTTTCATGGTCCCACGAGTAGAATAAATGTAGTCTCTCTCCTGGGGCTTGTTTCTCTCAGGGATTAGCGCCTCTACTCTCTCTACAAGGTCAGCTGTATACTATCAGGTGATTGGCTCATCTCTTCCTGGGGCCTCTGCCATGTCTAAGGGACCCTTCTCTCTCTCCTCACTTATCTTCTTCTCTGTGTATTTACTGTCCAGGGATCCAGCATTAAAACTCTACTAACTCCTCTGCCATGTAATTTTCTCTGTGAGTCCCCATCCCTTTGATGGCTGGGGATTCATTGTGGCCCAATCAAAGCCTTAATATTTATTTAATAAAGTAAAAGTAAAACCTCTGAATCCAGTACTATCTAACATACCCAGAGGAATAGACCAGTTCACAAACATAATCCAATATCTATTTTTGGAATTCATAAATCATATAAAACTACTACATCTGTTATTGTTTTTATTTAGAGATTAAGAAAGGTTTGACATGGTGTGTATTAGCTGCCAAGTTGATAAGGGGTGGACTGTGATGGTTAGGCTCATGTGTCAACTTGGCTAGGTAATTGTGCCTAGTTGTTTGTTCAAGCAAGCATTGGTCAAATTGTGTATTGAGGACATTTCATGGACTTAAATCATCAATGTATTGATTGTATTTATGGCTGATTACACCTACAATCAACTGGGAAGATTACCTTCAGCAATGATAGGCATTTTATCTAATCAATTTGGAGGTCTTAAAAGGAGACAGAAGTTCGTCAATCAGAAGAGAGAATTAATTATCATCTCTACTTCAGAGAGCCAGCTTCTCTTGGAGAATTCATTAAGGACCTTCACCAGAGTTGCTGGTTTGCATCCTACCCTATAGAATTTGGAATCATGCATCACCACAGTCATAAGAGACAATTTTATAAAGTCCCATAATATTTACAGATATCTCCTGTCAGTTCTGTTTTCTGGGTGAACAGGTGAGAATAAAGAAAATCATTTAGTGTAATCTGAGGTTCCCTTTTCCCGTAAAAGGTGGAGTGTTTGTATCTACAGAGAATGGAATAGAAGGGGCACTTCAACATCTGTTTTCCTAAATTATTTTTTGTCTGGTTTTGTTGTTGATTTTTTTCAGCCAGGCTTTTCTTTTATTATAGGTCAGTTATAAAAAGGGACCAAAATGTAAAGAAGATATTTAAATTTGCATTGGTACCTCACCTAATTGTTTCCTGTTGTGGTTCTTGTTATTTTACATGAAAGGAGGGTATTATAAGAAGGGAAATTTCTCTTTCTGCAGTTTTTAATTTTAACCCAAATATTGGGGAAGAAAGTAGAGAAAGGGTTTTCTTATTTCTTTTCACTCCTTTTTTATCCAAAGATAAAAGATTATGCTGTATACAAACAAGCAAGAAGTAGAAAAATGGTACAATCTTGGGCATATAATTTTTAATTCGACTTTAATTTCTGTTTTATTTAAGGCTGAATTTTAAGGAAACTTAAGAGAAGACAGAAGTAGAAAATTATGAATAAAGCAACATTCATCTAGGATAAATATTAATTTACATACTATTTAATTTCTAAAATCAATGTGTTTATATAATAGAAAAAGTACATAAATATGAAAATGAACTCATTTTTAAAGAAATATGAATGAGTACATCCTTTCCTTAGGATTTATAATACCATACTGAAAAAAGAAAAATGCAGTTTTCTTTGTGGTTTCTTTATAAAGCTCAGTGCTTTTTCATGTCACCTTACCAAGTTTATGATTCAAAAAAAAAAGTTGAAGACCTTCTTACAGCTTTCATAAAAATTGCTTTATAAAAGTGTAGCCGTAAGAAGACATAAATAACATAAAGTAAGTGAGGCCAATGGCACAGTTTATAAAATAGAACCAACAGTATCATACATTTATGGGATACTGCAAATCATCTGAATTTTAGCTCTCAGTGACAATAACACTTTCCATTTTTTCAACTCAGTATTACTTAGTGCAGTAATTTTCTTGTATTTTTTATAATATGCTCCCACTTGTACACTTGTCAGCTTCATTCAACATTTTCAAGGACAGAGTTAGTGCTACCATTTACAGAATAAAATCATGGACAAAAACCTTTTCATGGATGAGATAAAACTGTTAACACTTCAATCATTAAATTTATTCCACCTGATTATATTCTAGACTTGATATTAAAAATTAACAAAAGCAATGACTCTTAGAGAAGAAATGTCTTTAATGATTAATGTCCTATGGTTTGTAATTTGCACAACTGTATTAAAACATGCCTGTTCTTTATTATCACTATGATTACATAATACTTGTTTGCCCCTATAATTCAATAGTAATTCCTAACATTATAAAATTCAGACTAAATTTTGAATGACCAAGACTATTTCGAAATGCTTTGGCTTTTGAAAGCTAAATTGCCACCATGTACAGTGGGAAGAGTGCAGTTAGAGTCTAGTGAGGATTGTCTTCAACAGGGGTGGGGAAGTGGTATTAATCTTGGACAATTCCGAAATAAGATGTTATTTTGCTTTTTTTTTTTTGAGTCTGTCTTTAACACTTTATTGAAAATATAGGAGAAATTTTTAGCCTACATTTATATTTTTTCTTGGAAGTCACATAAAGAAAATGGGCAATGCTTTGGAAAATGTTTGTTGTAATTGGTCTAATCTCCAGTAAAATGCCAAAGTTGTTTTTTTTCCCCCATTCTTACTTTAAAGTATAAAACATTTATGCTCATAAATATTCTATTATTCTTAGCTTTGACTATTTTTCATAGGTATTCTATTTATTCTACTCTTCTAAGTGTTTTTGTCATTCTAATTTTAATATTTGTTTTGGCCCGAGGTATTTAATGATATTTCACATATTGTATTTTGTTGTTGTGAGGAGAATGTGTACAGTGAAACTGTATTTTATTAAACTTCGGTAAGAGAAAATATCCTGAAAAACTTCACCTTCAATAGATTTTTGTAAGTATTGTGTTGCATTGTAATCATTTTCAATGTTTCATTGGCCATTAAAATAATTTGCTTTGCCTTTATAAGTTATAAATGCAACACAGAATGACTACTCACTTTCTGGATTCCAAAGGTAACTACACCATCATTTAGTTGTGCAATATTGGGAAAGTTATTTATGAAATTCACTTCTGCCATTTGTTTAATAGAGATAACTTTAATTCATATCTCACAGCACCATTGTGTGGTTAAAATAATTGGGTTTAGCATCAATGATATATTTAACAAAATGTCAAAAATGTTTGCAATTATATAACTATCGAATTGTCATCATATGAACATAACTTTTATATAAATTTTCAGTTACTAAATCTTAAAAGAGTAAAGAAATGAAGTTTCTCACTGATACTATACTAATACTATTCCCTTTATTTTTAACTACCTGAGTATATAATATTGGGTCTACAAATGCACACAAATAATACATACACACATATACAAACACACAGCTCTGCTAGTATTACTTCTTCATTTCTTATTTACCAAAAAGAAAAATTGATTCTTATTGCCAGTGATGGTGTGTTAATTTATTCAGACATCCCTCTTCCTTAATACCATAAACAGATGCATGAAATACATCTCGAAAGCTTACGGTATCCAAGAGAGGGTAAGAAATTACTGGAAGAAACCTGAGTTAAAACAGAACACAAAGAAATAAACACAGATATGAGCCACCTGTACCTAAGCATACTCAAAAAGCTGGAAATTTAGAAATATATTGAGAATCATATGGGATGTGTGGAGCAAGTTGTCATATGGTGTGTCATGGAAACATAGGCTCAGGCACAACAGAGACTCCCAGCAAATGACTACTCTATTGCTTGCAGAGCACAAACGGTCAAAGATCAGGGGAAAAGATTCCATCTTGGCTGGTCACCCCAGGAGGCCAACTCCTTTGGTAAGTGTATGTGGATGGCAACTCTGCATGTCTTTCTTCATGTTGGAGATGAGTGACCAATCGTGGCTTGCACCCTGAGCAGGCCAAGTGTTCAGCAGTTCCCAATGCATTTCTTCTCATTTGAGATGAAGGGCACCTACACTGACTGAACACAGAGATTTTATATACTCCAGGGGGAAGGAGGCTCTACCAATGAGCAATCCTTGTGCCCTGGTGAGCAGGTGCATCTGATTAAAGATTTAACGGCTCCTCCCTCAGACTGTGGTCTCTTGCAAAATAGAAACATATCAAACACATGCAAACAAACGAGAGTGAAAATATAAGAGACAATTGCATGCAAAAGTAACAAACACTTTCACACAAGCAAGAGTCGGGAAAAGGAGGCAGATAGGCAAGGGCTAGGAGATGGCCATTGTGTGTGTACTTGATGTACCCAACAAGATGATGGAGACAAAAATGAATACTCAGTACCTAAATAAAGTGTAGCATTCTAATAGAAGATCTTGTCTCCAAATAAATAAAAACCATTAAAAAAATGCAGACATGAGTCAATATGCTGTCGGAAAGAAAAATCTAGAGGACATGTTTGGGCAGAAGAAAAATAAAGTGAGGGGATTGCGTGAGACACAAAAGGAAATGAATAGCATAGGAAAGACTATATATTTGAAAATTCTTAATTGCAGTGACTATGTAAAGTAATAATAAAGTATTTTGGGTGGATGTTAGAGAGAAAATTTAAATATCTGACCAAAAATATGTAAATTGAGTTGGCAGTAAACTGAAACAAGCATTTGTAAAATACTAGATTTCTGCAGAAGGAGTGTAAAGGTACCAATTAATTCTATAGAGTATAGAAACAGTATGTATAAGTGCAAAACTAGTGAAGAAGAAAATTGTAATTATTTAAATAATTAATCTAAAAGAAAGGATGAAATTGCAGAAATCAAATAATATAAAACAAATAAGATAGTAGATTTAAAATTCCAAAATATCAGTCATTATGTTCCATAAAAACATTCAGATAAAATAAAGAAATGCAAGATAGGATTTTTAAAATCTAGCAGGCTTCTCATTTCCAAGCCGGACATGTAAAGATCTTAGAAGTCAATAGAGTGGGAAAAGTGGACATGGTGGCTGTTGGGTATGGGGAATGGCAGGAAGAGATGAGATGTGGAGGCGCCTTTGGGACTTGGAGTTGCCCTGGATGGTGCTTCAGGGGCAATCACCGGACATTGTAAATCCTCCCAGGGCCCACTGGATGGAATGGGGGAGAGTATGGGCCATGATGTGGACCATTGACCATGAGGTGCAGAGATACCCAGAGATGTACTTACCAAATGCAATGGATGTGTCATGATGATGGGAGTGAGTGTTGCTGGGGGGGGCGGGGGTGCGGTGGGGGTGGTGGGGTCGAATGGGACCTCATATTTTTTAATGTAATATTTTTACAAAATCAATAAAAAAAATCAAAAAAAAAAAAAAAAAAGAACTTAGAAGTCGTCACTCCTAAAAATAAGACAAAAAGGTGGGCAAACCTAGTGTAATCTTTTCCACACCCTCCAGAGAACTGAGGTCACAGGGCAAACCAACACCTAGAAATCTGCTTAGAGATGAATACAGGGAGCCCTAGTCAAGGTCAGCTTTTATGGAGCAAAAGCTCTGGAACTATAACCTGGTAGAGCCATTTAAATGGTAACAGAAATTGCAGTAGGCTGAGCGAGAAAAAGAAACACCTGAGGGTTCTCAGTCTCATGGAGCTATCACACTTTCATAGATTTTACCTCCAGAAATCCCATGGGGCTTTTAAAGTGAAGAGCCAGGAAAGATGGCTTTTGCAATGGGGAGAGGAAAATAAACATTCTAAAATATACCCAGAATGTTCTTCAAATGAAAAGCCTGATGTGCAAGGGAAAAGATTTACCAGAACCCTATTCCACCAGGGGGAAGGACATTTCCCTGACTCAAGACTTTAGCCTTCCTGTCAGTAAGGTGAGGCAGAGCACTAAAAAAAACTAGTGAAGGTCACAGCCCAGGGACATAGGCCCAGTAAGCGACTGAGATTTAATCATATGATTGTAGGATACTTCCACTCTCACATACTTTACAACTACGCTAACAGTGCTCCAGTATAAAAATAGTGGATTACAGCTGAAAGAGCTTCAAAATGTAGAGTGGACCTAACAAGGAATTCTTAGGGAACTAAAGACAACATGGGCATCAAAAACAGGGAAATTAGAGGCATCTGAAGCCTCTGACAGCTACATGTAGAGCAAACATTGAACATTGTCCAACTTCTAGACACATTAATATAAAACCTCTTGATAAAGGCCTTTTACCTCAGTTCCTATCACCCAAAGCATCATGTTTGACTTTCTATAATAAGTTATGAGGTAAGCTAAAAGGCAAGGATAATAGTTTAGTCTGAAGAGATATGACACAGAGTTCAGAATTCTCACAAATGGAATTTAGAATAACTATGATTAATATGTTAAGGGCTTTAATTGAAAGGAGACAGACACAAAAACACACCAGGAAAAAACAATGCTGTAACAGAAAGGAAGAAATTTTTGATGGGTTTATCAGTTGATTGGACACTGCCAAAGAAATAATCATTGAGCTTGCAGATATGTAAATAAAACTCCATAAAATGAAATGCAAAAGAAAAAAAAAAAAGAAAGATGAAAGAAAGAGAGAAAAAGAAAAAAAAACCACAACAATCTAAGAAATTTGGGACCATCTCAAAAGTTATAAAATACATATAATTTACATTTTAAAGTAAGAATGGTCAATAATTTTTCAAAATTAATGACAGACATCCAAGCAAAGACAAAGCAAGATCTGCCAACACCAATCAGAGTACTACACATATCAGATTACACTGAAGAAAACCAGACAACCAGAAATTCTTGAAAGAAGCCAAAGGAGGAGGTACTTTAACCTATAATGGGATTAGTATAAGAAAGGCAGTAGAATTCTTAACAGAAATCATGTAAGTAAAAAGAGAGAGGAGTAGAATATTCAAAGTGTTCAAAAACAACAACAATAACAACAAAAATACCTATATCCAGCAAAATCAACTTTCAAAACTGAAAGAGAAGTAAAGATTTTCTGGGAAAAGTAAAAATTGTCAGCAGATCTCCTCTGCAAAAATTTTAAAAAGAGAAAAAGTTCTTCAGTTGAAGGAAAATTATATAGGTGCTTAATTCATAAATACATGAGAGATGCCTTTATAAATCCTACAGTTAGCACTATACTAAATAGTGAAAAACTAGACGTTTCCCCTTATGACTGTGATAAAGGCAACATGTCCTTTCTTACTATTTCTATTCAACACCAAATTGCATGTCCTTACCTAGTGCGATGATGCAAAAAAAAAGAAAAAGAAATAAAAGACATACTGATGTTGAAGATATAAAACTCAGATTTCATTATCATCAAATAGACAATCCCAAAGAAATGCCAAAAGAAAAAAAAAAAAAGAAAAGAAAAGAAAATATCTCCCGGAAATAAGAGGCAATACAGCAAGGTGCATTTATTGAAGAACACAAGGTGAATATAACTGCAATGAACAAAAGAATTTGAAATGTAAAAAAAATGAGTAGCACAAAAAAAGATGAAATATTTAGGTATGAAGTAGAGCACAGAACTTAAATTGTGCTTACAGGACTTATGCAGAAAACTGCAAAACTCCAATGAAAGAAATCAAAGATCTAAATAAATGGAAAGATAGTCTATGTATGGAAGAGAAGATCCAATACTGTTACGATATCAATTACTTCCAACTTGATCTAGAGTTTCAACTCTATCCAAGTCTAATTTCAGCAAGGTATTTTATAGAAAAGACAAATTGATCCTAAAGTTTATCTAGAATAACTCACACAGCACTGAAGAAGGACAAATTCTGAAGATTCACAGTATTCAATTTCAAGACATAATATAAAGATACCACAATCAAGTTAGCATGGTACTATTGAAAGGTTATACACACAGTTAAACGGACAGAACAGAGAGCCCAGATTGGATACATACAAACATGGTCAACTGTTTTTTGGCAGAGGAGCAAAAGCAATTCAATTTAGAAAGGATAGTCTTTTCAAAAAATTGTGTCAGAACAATTTAAATCCATAAGCAAAACAACGAATTTAGACAAAGACATTTCATCTTTCATAAAAATTAACTCAAAATACATCATGCATCTAAAATGTAAATGCAAAATTATGAAAATTCTAGAATAATTCTAGAATAAAGCAGAAAATTTAGATGACCTTGGATTTGGTGATGAGTTTTTAGATACAACACCAAAAACCCGATCAATCAAAGAAAACATTACTAAACTGGACTTTAATAAAATTGAAAACTTTTGTTAACAAAATATTACTTTTACAATAATGAAAAAACAAGCCACAAACTGGAGGGAAATATTGGCAAAAGAGATCTCATACGTTACTTGCATACAAAATGTAAAAAGAAGTCTTAAAACTCAATAATAAGAACAAAAAACACAAGCCAGTAAAAATGAGAAAATAATCTGAACAGATATTTTATGAAAGATGATAAAGAGATGGCAAATAAGCATTTGAAAAAGTGCTAAATATAGTTTGTCCTTGGGGACATGTACCACACTAATGAAAGATGTTGTAAATGGGGGAAATTGTGTGAGGGAGAGGGGATGGATGTATAAGGGAATCCCTTTTTTTTCCTATGTACCATTTATATAATCTAAAGCAAATAAAAATAAAAGATAAAAAATCTAATGTACTCATGAGATGTACCAATTACATAGTAAAACTCAAACTGGAAGTAAAACAATGAAAAGTGATATGCCTTCAAATGTTAATAGAATAAAAGCTAGTTTAGTTATGTCAATAGCAGTCAAAGCAAACTATAAAACAAAAAGCACTATTGAGTTAGAAGGAGTCATTTCATTCATTCATTATGAAAAAGTTTCTATTGAAATTAAAGGAAGTTTTTTTAATACCTAATTACTTGCCCTCACAATGTATAAGAAAACTGGAGGAGAAGTCAAGAAAGTGTGACAAAGAAATTTCTCCTACTAGGTATTTATATAGTACAATGCTCTCCAGACTGTGGTATACATATTTTTCCAAATACATAGGAAAAAAAATTGATCATATTTTGGGGAATATAGTTAGACTGAACAAATTTCCAAGGAGGGAAGATATAAATAATATAGTATATAATAGAGTATATTGATTACAAAACAATCCAGAAATCAGTAACTAGAATGTCTCCCCAAACATAAAACTTACACATAATTTTAAACATAAGAAATTTATTTCTACACAACCCATGTGTAGTAAAAGAAATTAAGACAGAAGTCAGAAAATATTTTCAATGATAAAATATTATTTTAAAATACTGAATAGTTATTGATAAGTATTGACTTGGACAATAAAATATTACATATCAGTTTGGAAAATTATAGTTTTGCATGCAAATATTAATAATGATCATGAACAAAAAAAAATGGAGATAAATGTCATCTCAAAAGCAGACTTGGCTCATCGGATAGAGTGTCTGCCTACAACGTGGGAGGTCCAGGATTCAAACCCAGGGCCTCCTGGCCCACGTGGTAAGCTGGCACACGCACAGTGCTGATGCGCACAAGGAGTGTTATGCCACACAGAGGTGTCCCCCTCGTAGGGGAGCCCCACGTGCAAGGAATGCCCCTGTAAGGAGAGCCGCCAGTGCGAAAGAAAGTTTAGCCTGCCCAGGAGTGGTGCTGCACACACGGAGAGCTGACACAATGAAAAAGAGACACAGGTTCACAGTGCCACTGACAAGAATAGAAATGGACACAGAAGAACATACAGGGAATGGACACAGAGAACAGACAACTGGGGCAGGGGGGCAAGGAGGGGAAAGTAAAGAAATAAAAATAAATCTTAAAAAAAGATCTAGACAAAGAAGAGGGAAGTAAACCTAAAAATAGATAGAATGAAGGAAATTATAATGATAAGAGCAAATACTAATGAAACCGAAAACAAAGACAATGAAGAGAATGAACAAATCTAAAAATTAACTCTTTGAAAAACATAAAATTGAAAAAAATTAAGACTCAGAAAACTGGAGAGAAATTATTAATAGCAATGCCTGGAAATGAAAATAAAATACCACTACCCATTCTTCCAACATTAAACTTATTTTAAAATAGGATACTATTTAAAAAACTGTATGCCAAAAATCTTGAAAAAATAGATGAAATAACATTCCTAGAACAATAAAACTTATTCAAAATGACACAAAAAGAAATATAACACTGGCATAGTTCTAGAATCACTTAGTAAATTATATCATTGCAAAAATTAAATGGCTTTTTATAAAGAAAAGAGAGGGCTCAGATTGCTACTCAGGGAATTGTATAAGAAAAAAATTCCAAACTTTCGCATAACCTTCCATAGTATGTGAAAGCAATAACTGTCCTCATCTCATTAGACCATCCTGATAGCAAAAAAAATACAAGGAGATTACAAACTAGTTAAATTTATAAGTTCAGATGTTTAAAATTCTAATGAAATCTTGCAACTAACATTCAGCAATATTTACTATCACTAACATATCAAGATTGAGTTCCCTCCTACACTTAATGGGCTAAGTATATATTAACTAGAATATGTAGTCTTTCAATTATAATCTATTATCATGGTAAATTACATATTGGTAGGATTTTCTACCAAAATCCTAAATAAGCATCACAATTTATGACATTTTGAATAATTTTTCCCTTTGAGATAAAATTATTCAAAACCACACTATAACACCTCTTCTATTCAATATTTTATTGTAGTTCCTATCAACATCGGTAAGGTAATATGCATATGATAACCAACATTGTTCACAGTCATGTATAAGTAAAAAATATATTTAAACATGTAAAAAATATAGTAGTGCTGTTATTTAGAGGGCTTAGCAATTAAATGTCCTTAAATAAGAAAAGAAAGTTTAAAAATGATATTTCTATATAGTAATATTCATATTGAAATAAAATCAATGGAATTATAAGAACGTAAAAATAACCTATAGAATGTGTGTAAATTAAAAATTGTATAAACTAGTGGAGAAACTCTTGCTTTGCCTTATTTTGATTTCAAAATAAAAAGAAGCTTTAGAAAAATAGTAAGCTCTGATTATGATGAAAAGTTAGTCAACTAAACTAACTGGAAAGAATAAATAACCAGAAAGAGTCCCATGCAAATAAAAAAAAAGTAAAGGGTACACATTGCACAGTATTGGGTAAGGGCTAACCTTTTCAATAAATGATGTTGGGGAAAACGGATGTACATGTGAAAAGAAAAGCGAACAGGAAAGAAGAGAAAATAAAAGAACAGAAAAAAGAAGAAATGAAGGGAAAAAAAGAACTTAACCTTATACCGTACTTTAAAATAAAATACATATACATTAAATTCTAAACATGAAAGGCAAAACTGTACAAGTTTTCAGGAAAAATATTTCACATGTTGAGATCAGGAGTTTTTTCTTTTAAAAATAAGACACACAAATCACTCATGAGAAAGGAGAGGCTGGATAACATAGAATATATAACATAGAATATATTAAAACTGAAACAATGATAAATAGACTTCTTTCTGTCCAGCAAAGATACCATTAATGCATGAAAGGATAAAATGGATAATTATTTTCAAATCATTTAACTAACAAAGAACTCATAGCCAGAATATATAAAAGATATCCAACACTAAGTAATACAAAGAAAAATAAACCAATAAAAAATGGGCAATGACTTAAAGATAAGTTACAGAAGAGAATAGTCAAATGGTTAATAAATATGTGAAGATGTTTATTATTAAAAAATGCAATGCAGCATAAAACATAATGCAATATCCCCACACAAAAGGAATTAGCAGAAATGAAATTGTGATACTTCTTAATGGAGGAAAGGGCACTTTCAGATAAATAGTGATATATTACATTGATAGAATGGTAAATTGATATTTGTATTAGTCTGCCCAAGGACTTCTAATGCTAAATCTAGAAATATGTTGGCTTTTATAAATGGGGTTTATTGAGGATAAAAGCTTAGAATTCCAAGGCCACAAAAAGTCCAAGACTAGGCAGCAGAAGAGGTACTTTCTCACCAAAGTCACTTGTCTTGTGTTGAAGCAAGATGGTGCCAATCCCTGACTGGTCTGTGCATTCCCCTCTGGGCTTACCATTTCCTCATGACCTCAGTGGGCCCAGCCTTTTGATGCTTTGTGCGTAAGTGGTCCTGTAGTCCTCTCTGTCCTAGCATAGGGCTTGTTTCTTACCTGGTCTCCTGCATAAGTCTTGGGTCTTCTGCTCTCTTTCCAATCTCAGGCAAATGTCTCATCTCTCCTCAGGGCCAGCTGTTTGAGCCTTCTCTTTTCTGTTACTGGCAGGATAAAAAATGACAGCGCTCTCTCTTTCTTTGTCTGTGTGCCAGTTTATATCAGACCCAGCAAATGAGTGGAAACTCAACCTGAGTCATGCTCATTGACCTCTTTGAATCACAAACTCCAAAGCAATCTTATCAATTAATCTAATCAAAGCCCCCTCTGCTGAATTTGATGCAATCAAAGGGTGTCACACCCAGAGGAATACATTAGTGTATAAACATAATATTTCTCTTTTGGGAATTTATAAAAATGTCAAACTGCCACAATATCCTACAGAAATGAAGGAAAATGTGCACTAGTAAATTGACAAAGGTTGCTCATAGCAGCACTCTTTATAATATCCAACCTGGAAACAGTCCAATATACATCAACAGAAGAATGTATAAATGAAATTCTGTATATTTTAACAATGGAATACTAAATTACAGGGAAAATAAATTAACCGTAATTGCGGGTAAAAGGTAAAAAAGGTAAAAAAAAACAAGGTTGAATAAGAAATAAAAGACATAATACTAGACATAATGTAAGACATTTTATTATTTAAGTTGTATAAAATAATGATCAATAAGTAGGCAATAAATCATATAGGATAGCAAGGAAGCATTGCCATTAGAGTCAGAAAAATGGTTATCTCTAGAGCAGAGGAAAAATGTGTTTGGGAAGGAAAACATGGGGGCTATTGAGTGGGACATGGTTCTATTTCTGTTCACAAATGAGAAAAATATGTCATACTATTCATTTTACTATACATTGATATTTTCTTAGTTTTTGTATTGTGTGATATTTCAAATCAAAGGAATTGAAACAATAAATTCACATAATGCCATTTTGTAATCTTTGCTGCTATGCTTTTATAATTACTTTCATCTAATATATTTTCCTCTAGCTGCTCAATTCCTTTGAACATGTTATTTTGATTTTGACTTACCACAGGGATATTATTTTTTAATGTTTGAGATGGTATTTTAATTTTTTTCATTAGTTGAGTTTCAAAACTTAATTATAAAAAAATCTCTGCTATAGTTATGAATCTCTGGACTAGTAGGTATCCTCTCAAGAAAATTCCTCAATGCAATGTGTGCCCTTATTTGTGAGTATATGCTGATTTTTCCTTTCCTTCTCTACAGCTGACCCACATCGGCAACTGTATGGTCCTTAGATATTAAATTTTCCCTTCAACATACTATGATGATAACAAAAATGGTTACTTTTCAATTGTCATTTCCAAATTCCACTAATACCATCTGTTGTCAAAATGAATTCAGAACATGTTACAGTCAGTCATACCTTTCACCAATTGTCTGAGCAAGATGGCATTCTGTTTACTCTAAATGCTCCATGCATGTCTAGCTGTACCCTATGACAAAAATATCACTCCCAGGATCAGATGGATTTGTCTCATCAGCTATTTAACATTGATTATTTGTTTGGCTTATTTTGTTGATTGCATACTTCTTTTATTTAAATGTTTTATTCTTCCTTTCCTGTTTTCATCTTATGTTTATTATTTGGAACTACAATACTTTTCTGCAATTGCAAGAGTTTTGTTTTTTCTTTTAATCCCTAGAAGTTTTCTATTTCATATTCATGAAGTACCTATGCTCTCATACTCATTCTTTTTAAAATCAAACATTTAATGATCTTTCAGCTTTATTCCCTTTCAATCCCACTTTTTGTCATAGCTGCAGGCCTCTTTGAGTTCTCTTCTGCTCTGCTTTAATCATTCGGTTTCATATGTACATTATTATAGCTGTCTTTCTAGGTAATGCAATAATATGTTAAAATCTTATATGTTATCAGGTCAAATGTCTTCACAAGTGGGTATGAAGATCATGATCTCTACCAAAGTAAAAATCCCTGAATAACTCGGCACTTGGGAGACTCTTTTCATAATGTATGTCTTATTAATATTTATTTTCCTAATAACGATATAACTTTATTCTTTCTCAGGACCCTTACAAGCTTAACCACTAAAAATTTATGGGACACTTTTGACATCAAGCAATGAAAAAACATCATTCCCTAAGAGATAGACAAATGAAATTATCCCTATGTCTTCTTAATTTTATAGCCTGCAACATTTTTCCAGACCATGGCATAGGGAAAGAAATGCATGACAAACCCATTGGTCTTCATGAATTGATAAAACATGGCTGGGAATATGGGAAAACCAAGATGACTTAGATTCATAGGACTGAATGTAAGAACAAAAGAGCTGTACTCAGAAAGAGCTCTGTAGCTATACGGAAGGTCTCCTAAAAGCTTTCATAGAATAGACATGAATGTATGCACATGAAGAAACTGCCTGGAGCTAGGGAAAGACACATCTTAAAATGGACTATAGTGACAAAAAATATAGAAAATGGCAGAGTAGAAAGTTTCAGTGGTCAGTCTCTAATCTGAAATAATCTCTATGCTGAACAAAACTATCCAAATAAACTGTTTTGGATGTGGGAACACAATCAGACACTTACAGCAAACAATGGAGTTCTTGATAAAGATGATGCTGAACATCAATACAAGAGCAACAGACATGAACCAGCTACCATTCCCCATTCCTCAGCTTTACTGTGGATGTAAGGATGGTAAACCATACTTCTAGAATAGTTGAGATGACTTCCCCAGAAATGTCAATCAGATTAGAGAATCACACACACACATTTGTAATCCAAAAATGCAAGGAAATCTCTGTCATATTTAGCCACAGAGATAATACAGCAGAAAATTTAGTGACAACATGAAACAATGTAGAATTTGCAAAAATAGGATGGAAAACTCTTTATTCAAATAGATGACTTCAGCCCTAAAACATGCAAAAACACAATCCCTAAGGAGGAATAGAATCTGATTTCCAGATTCAATATTAGTCTACTTAAAGGTCTAGTTTTCAACACAAAAAAAAAATCCTAAAATTTACAATAAACAGAAAATATAGCTAATTAATAGGAAAAAAAAAAGAATACGACAGAAACTAATCCTGAGGAACTCCAATAATTGGAATGTCTAGTCAAAGATGTTAAATCAATTATATTAAATATGATCAATGGACTTTAGGAAACAATGGGAAAAGAAATAATGAAAATCAGTAAAATCATGTTTGAACAAAAAGAGAATGTCAATGAAGAGATGTAAATCATAAGAAGAAGAAAAATAGAAATTCTGGAGCTTAAAAGTAAATTTGCTGAAATTTTAAAAAAAGCTAGAATATTTCAATAGCATATTTGAACAGATAAAAATAGTCAGGAAACATGAAGAAAAGGCAATTAAGGTGTGCAGTCTGATGAACAAACGAAGGTGCCAATAAACACAAGGGAATCAAATATATATGAGGAAATAATGGCCACGAACTTCCCCAATTTGACAAAACACATGAATCTACATACCCAAGATGAGCAATAAACTCGAAGTAGGATGAACTCAGAGATATTCACAGTGAAATAAATTATAATCATTTTGTAAAAATACAAAGTCAAAGAGAGAATCACAAAAGCTGCAAGAAAGAAATTACTCATATACGGGGGAACGCAATATGATTAACAGCTTATTTGTTATAAAAACAAATGGAGGAGGAGCTGATGTGGCTTAAGCAGTTGAGCACCCACCTCCCACATGGGAGTTGCCAGGTTCTATTCCCAGTGCCTTCAAAAGAAAGTGAACAAGACAGCAAGCTGAAGTAAAGGGCTGGCATGGTAAGCTGATGCAAGGAGATGATGCAACATGATGTTGCAGTGAAATAATGCAACAAGATATTGCAATGAGATGATGCAACGAGATGTTGCAAGGAATGGTGCAATGAAGAGACACAATGAGAGACACAATAAACAGGGAGCAAATGTGGCTCAAGCAATAAGCAATTGGGTGCCTTCTTCTCACATGGGAGGTCCTAGGTTCAGTTCCCAGTGGCTCCCAAAGAAAGACAAGCAGACACAAAGAGCACACAATGAACAGACACAGAGAGCAAATAGTGAGCACAAACAAAAAAGGGGGAAATAAATAAATAAAATACATCTTAAAAAAAAAACCATGGAGGCTATAATGCACTGATATGACATATATAAAATGCTGAAAGAATAAAGAAAATGCTCAACAAAAAATTCAACACTGTCAAAATTAACCTTCAAATATAAATGAGAAATTGGGACAATCATAAATGTCTTAAGAAAGAAAAGCGATGGAAGTTCACTACAAGAAATTCGACCCTACAAAAAAAAATGTTGAAGAGAATAATTCAGGGTGAAATGAAAGGACACTAGACAGTAGTTTGAAATATATGAATAAATAAAGAACACTTACAAACATAACTTCATAGGTAAATATGTTAGTCAGCCAAAGGGGTACTGAGGCAAAGCACCAAAAAATGTGCTGGCTTTTATAAGAGTATTTATTTGGGTAGAAGCTGACAGTCATGAGGCCCTAAAGATTCATCTCAAGGTACCATAAGAGGTACTTTCTCACCCAAAGGCCCCATGTTAGATAAAGGTGTCAGACAATGTCAGTGAGGGTACAGCCTTAAGGCTCTTAAGGCTATGTGGTCCCAGCTTCTTCCATTCTCAGCTGTGGCTTGTATATGGCTCATCTCTCTCCCCAGGACTCTTTTTGCTCCAGGCTCAGCTGCAGCAATAGGCACTTAGTCTCATCTCTCTTCCCAGGTCTCTGCTGTGTCTATGGAGCTGTCCCTATTCCTCTGTGTTCTTTCCCTGTGTATTTACTTCCCAAGTGTATCAGTTGATTCTCTAGGGAACAGAATCAATAGGAGATATCTGTAAATGTATGAGATTTTATACGAGTCTCTCATGTGACTGTGGGAATATACAAGCCCAGGTTCTGCAGGCAGGCTGCAAACCGGAGGCTGAGATGAAAGTCCAGTGAAGGTCCTTGATGAGTTTTCAGGAGATGTTGGCTGTCTAAAGACCACCTGTGAAATTCTCCCTGAGTGCTGAAATCATTTCCCCTTTTAAGGCATTCAACTGATTGGATAAACCATCACTCATTGATAATGGCAATCTCCCTAATTGATGTAAATGTAATCAGTCATCTATGTATGAAACTCACTGATGACTAAAACCATAAATATTCTTTTTTGAAGCTTTTAAAAAATTATTATCTTTTTAAAGATACATATATCACACAAAATGTTACATTAAAAAATATGTGAGGTTCCCATATATCCCAACTCCCCACCCCCCACTCCTCCCACATCAACAACTTCTATCATCAGTGTGGCACACTCATCACATTTGATAAATACATTTTGGAGCACTGTTACACAGCATAGATTATAGTTTACATTGTAGTTTACATTCTCTCCCAATCCATTCAGTGGGTTATGGCAGGATATATAATGTCTTGCATCTGTCCCTACAATATCACTCAGGACAATTTCAAGTTCTGAAAATGCCCTGATATCATACCTTTTCTTTCTTCTCCCACCTCACAGCAAGTCCCATGGCTGCTGTCTCCACATCAGTGATATAGTTTTCTTCCATTGTACTGCATGCAATAAAAGATTAGAAGACAAGCAAAAAAACAAACAAACAAACAGCAAATGATGCCATATCCAGAGGAAGAGGAAAAAATATTCAGAAGACATCAATGAAGTAGACAAAATTGTAGACATAACAAAAAAGACCTTAAAAAGTTATTTTCAATATTTTCAAGGAGATGAAGGAAAATACAGAAAAATAACTAAGGTATATCAGGAAAGTGATGAATGAATAATAAGAGATCTTAATAAAGATATGGGAATTTGAAAAATAAAACAGAATTATGGGATTTGAAAACTCCAAGAAAAATAACTGCAATGAAAAGCTCCCAGGAGAGTTTCAACAGCCAACTGGAGCTGCAGAATAAAGAATCAATTAAATAAAATTTGAGACAATTTAAATGTCAGGCTGATGATCATAAAGGGAAAAAAAGAATTATAAAAAATGAAAATAGACTAAGAGACCCCTGGGATACTCTCAAGTGCACTATTATACATATTATGTAAGTCCCAGAGAAGAAGAAGCAACAATGGAAATATTCAAAGAAATAATGACATAAAACTTCCCAAACTTAGCAAGAGACAGAAATATGAACATCTAGGAATCTAAGAGAACACCAAGAAGAATAAGCTTGAAGACAATTATTCCCTGTCACATACTAATCAAACTGCCAAATGTAAAGAACAAGTAGAGCATTTTGAAAGCTACAAGAGAAAAGCAGCATGTTATATACAAGGGAGTTCCAATTAGATTAAGTAATGATTTCTCATCAGAAACCAGGGAGGCAAGAATCCAGTGTGTTTGACATTAAATTGTTAGAAGAGAACAACTGCCAACCAAGAATTGTATATCTGATGAGACTTTCTTTTAAAAATGAGGGAGAGATTAATACATTACTTGGTAAGAGGAAGCTGATGGAATTCATCACCGCTAGGTCTGTCCTACAAATAATGCTAAAGGGAGTCTTTCATACTGAAAGGAAAGGACACTAGAGAGTGGTTCAAAGCAGCTTAAAGAAATAAAGACCTCCAGTAAAGCGAATCGTTTGAGTGATTTTAAATGTAAGTAATATTGTATTGTATTTTTGATGTGTAACACCACTTCTTACATCCCACAAGTGCCAAAGGCAAATGCATAAAATATAATGACAGATTTATGGTTTGGGGCACACAATGTGCAAAGGTATAATTTGTAATAATTACAGAAAAAAAAATGGGGTGATGCGAGAGGTATAGGAACAGTATACTCTATGTGTATGCTGTTAAAATCAAGTTGGTGTCAAATAAAATATTCTTCTTATATAGTTAGGATGCTAAATTTTAACCCCATAGCCACAAAGAAAATATATGATAAATATATCCAGATAGAAAAAAGAAAGGACTCCATATATTACAACACACACAAAAAAGTAAAATAAAAATGAAAGTAGACATGAAAAGGACTAAAGACCAAAAAAAGTATGAGACACACATTCAAGTAGCAAAATGGCAGAAGAATGCCTCACATTATCAGTAGTGATTAATTAATCATTACTGAATTTACATTAACTTAAATGTAAATTAATTAAATGCTCCATTCAAAAGGCTGAAATTTGAAGAATCGATTAAATAACTGACCCAACTCTATACTGTGTGTCAGTTGGAGATTATTTATGAATCCAAAAAAGAAAGATTATGTTTGTTAACTCATCTATTCCTCTGGCTATGATGCCCTTTGAATATATGAGATTCAGCTGACATGTCTTGATTAAATTACCTGTTAAGTTTATGGCTTTGACTGGATCACATCAGAAGCGCATGACTAAGATCGAGTCCCTGCCCCTTTGGTGGGCTAATATAAATGGGCACTCACAAGGAAAGAGGGAGAGCTCCATAAATGTCAGAGGAGAGAATTTTGTCATGTGATCAAAAGGAGAAGTCTGAAACAGCTAAAGCCTGGGGAGAGATGAGCCATTTGTCTGATAATTTGCAGCTGAAGAGACCAGATAAGCTGAGCAGCTGAGAAGGCCCAGAAAGAAATAAACCCTATTCCAGCTGAGAGAAAGGAAGGTTGAACCCTCGAAGATATCAACAACCATCTTGCTTCAACATGCGGCAATTGGCTTTGGTGAGAAGGTAACCTTGAGCTGAACTCTTCTGGGACTTGTAACTGTAAGCTTTTACCCCAAATGAATACCCTTTATAAAAGCTAACAGATTTGCATCAGCACCCCTTGGCTGACTAAAGCATGTTGTTTATAAGAGACTTATCTTAAACTCAAAGATATAGGTAAGTTGGATGGAAAAATAATATATATAGTATATATATAGTATATATATACTATACACACACACACACACACACTAGGCAAGTAGTAATGAAAAGAGAGCTCAGGTATCAATGCTAATATTAGGCAGAAGATTCTTTAAATAAAAAAAAAACTATCATAATGGAAAAAATGGTCATTATATCCAAATAAAGGGGTCAATTAAACAAGAAGCTATAACTATTATAAATATATATATACATCTAACAGTGGCACCCAACAATATACGAAACAAATATTGACTGAATTGAAGGGAGAAATTGAGTTCTACATTAATAGAAGGAGGCTTTAACACACCATTTTCAATAACGGACAGAACACATAGCCTATCAATAGGGAAAGAGAAGACTTGAACAAAACTCTAAGACCAAATAGACCTAACAGACATCTATAGAACACTTCACCCAACAACAACAGAATACACAAGCTTGTCAAGTACACATGGATCATTCTCCAGGTGTAGCAGTATGAAATTATTTTACGAATCCCCAAAACAGAAGTATTATGTTTGTAAACTAATCCATTCCTGTGGGTGTGAGAACCTTTCAATTGGACTACATCAGTGAGGCATGACTAAGGTGGAGTCTCCACACTCTTGCTGAGTCTGATAAAAATGGAGACACAGATAAAGGAAGCTGCCATATTAATCCTGAAATGTGAGAGAAAAGACTCCAGTTTCACTCACCGCTGAGCTGCAAGAAGCCCTGGGAGGCTCAAAGAGATGAAGCCTAGGGTGATGCCTGATCGCTTGCAGATGCACTCGGGAAGATACTAGTGCAGCTGAGACTGGAAGAGTGGCCTGGAAAGAGATAAGCCCTATGCCTAGTTACCCTCAACTGATCTTTGGGAGACAAGAGACTCTAGAGAGGAAGTTAGAGACCTCAGCAGAGTTCAGTGGCCATTTTGCTTCATCACATGATAGCTGAATTTGGTGAAAAAGCATCTCTGCTTATGCCTGAATTTTGACATTTCATGGCCTGGGAACTGTAAACTTTTATCCCAAATAAATTCCCACTTAATAAAAACAACCACATTTCTGGTACTTTGAATTAGTATCCTTTGGCAAACTTATTTTAGGTCACAAAATAAGTTTCACTAAATTAAAAAATATTAAAATCATACCAAGTGTCTTCTCTGTCCACAAGGGAATGAAACTAGAAATCAATAACAGAGGGAGAAATGGAAAACTCACAATGTAGATTTTTTTAAAAATTCTCTTAAAAAAGCAATGGGTTAAAGAGGAAACCAAAGCAAAATTAAGAAATATCTTGAGGTGAATGAAAATGAAAATAGAATACACCAAAACTTATAAGAAGCAGCAAAGACATAGCTGACAGGGAAATTTATAGATGTATGTGTTTACACTAAAAAAGAAGAAAGACATCAAATCAGAGACCTCACCTCCAAAGTGGAAGAACTAGGAAAAGCAGAGCAAATTAAATCCAAAGCAAACAGAAGAAAAGAAACAAAGATTATAGGGGAGATAAATGAAAGAAATACTTAGAAAACAGAGTATGTTTAAAAAAAAAACTTGGTTCTTTGGAAAATCAATAAATGTGACAAATCTTTAGCAAGACTGACAAAGACAAAAAACGAAGAGAGGCCACAACTAAAATCAGAAGTCAAGAGGGGTTATTCCTACTGACTTTAATGAAATAAAAAGGACTATAAGAAATAAATAAATAAATAAATAAATAATAAATAAATAAGTAGAAAGGACTATGAAAAACTGTACACGAAAAAATTAGATAACCTAGATGAAAAGGAAAAAAGTTCCTTGAAATGCACAAACTGCCTATACTGACTCAAGAAGATATAGATCTCAACAAACTAACAACTAACAAAGAGATTGAATTAGTAATCTAAAAACTAACAGGAAAAAAAAAAAAAAAAAGGAGAGAGAGAAATCCAAGACCAGATGTCTTCACAGGACAATTTTAGCAAACATTCCAAGAATTAGCCCTAATTGTACTCATACTCTTCGAATAAATTGAAGAGAAGTGCATTGGTTTGAAGCAGTATGCATCCCAGCAAAACATGTTCTTAAATCTAATCTATCCCTGTGGGTATAAACCCATTGTAAGTAAAATCATTTTATGAGGTTGCTTCAGTTAAGGTGTGAGGATGGGACTTAATCCTGCTAGTATGTCCTATTATAAATGGAATGCATACATAGAAAGAGAAAGAAAAAGAGAAGGTCACAGAAGCAAGAAATTCAAATCAAAGGAACTTGCAAAAGAAGGGAGAAAACAGCAGTCACCTCCATGTGCATTGTGACAGAGGAGTCCAGCATCACTGGCATCTGGTCTTCAAGAAGAAAAACATTGCCTGGATGATTCCTCGATTTGGACATTTTCACAGCCTCAAAACTAATAGTTAATAAACACCCATTGTATGAAACAAATTGTTTTATGCTTCAGTTTGTTATGGTAACTGCTTTGAACAGCTTAAGAAACTAAAGCAGATTTCAGTACCAAGAGAGTGAGGTGGTAATATATCAGATACTAAAAATGTGGAAAAGCTTTGGAATTAGGAAATGGGGCAAGGCTGGAAGAATTGTGAGCTGTTTGATAGGAAAAGCTTGGATTGCTTTGAAGAGACTGTTGGTAGAAATAGGAATGCTAAAGGTTTCCAGTATTGGAACTGGAAGAAATATGATCCTTGTGTTAAAGTGGCAGAGAACTTGACAAAATTGAAGATAGAAGGTAGAATTTGAAAGCGAACAGCTTAGATATTTAGCTGAGGAGATTTCTAAGCTATGTTTGGGAAGTGCTGCCAAGTTTCTCATTGCTTTATAGCAAAATACAGGGGAACAGGGATAAGCTGAGAACTGAACTCAGGGGCCAAAGACATTAGAAATTGATAGATTGGAAAATTCTCAGTAAAAGAACCAAGACTGATCCTCAGCCATGCCTTAACAGAAATCACCTCATTACAAGGTCTTACTTAAAATAGTTTACACCAACAAGAATGGGTTAAATTAAAAACATGATTTTCTAGGATTCATACAGTTCCAAACCATAACACTCCACCCTCTAGACCCCAAAAAGACATGTCCTTTTTATGTGCAAAAATACATTCAGTCCACCAGACTATCCCTAAAACCTTAAGTCATTTCTGTTATATTACTAAGCATAAAGCCTCATCAAAATCAATTATTGGTGTGCCCTGTCCAGGGATACAAATTCCCTCTGGCTGTGGACCTGTGATATCTTCCAGTATACAAAAGATGGATGGCATAGGCTTAGCATTTCCATTCTTGAAGGGAGAAATTGAAAGGAAAACAGGGGTCACAGTTTCCAAACAATCCAAAACCCTGCTGGCATACTCCATTAAATTTCAAGGTCTTGAATCACCTATAGAATGATTATTTATAGCAGGCTCATCATTTTCAACTGCTTATGCAGCAGCCATTCTCTTCCCAAATCCTGGGATGAAGATTTCACACTGATCAAGCATCAAAAGGGTGGCCAGGCTCTAGGTCCCTCCCTTGTAAGACAGTGTGGTGGTAGCCAGGATTTCCACAATCTCCCAGGCTTCTGACAAAACTGGGGTGATAACCCTCTTCCTGAATAATGGGGCAGAAGGGCTACTGTTTCCATATTCCAGAGCATACTTCCTCTTGTCTCAAGACTATGTCTTTTTTCCAGATTTCAGCTTCCACGGTTCTGCCTTTGAAGTCATTTCTCCTTCATTCTATACATTCTCTGTTTGTTTCCATCTAGGCCAGCAGTAGTTTCATTTATATGGACCTCATAAAAAACTTGTCAGTTTTTCTTGTAGTGCAAAGGGGTCCAAACCATCAGACAAATCAACTTCCCAAAAATCTTTTCTGGATTCCTGACATGCACTGAAATGGCTGACTTGTTCCATGTTCAGTTAAACCCTCCCATGGAACACTGGTCTCTGCAGACTGACTTCCCAGAAGCTCAGAATCTTACAAACCATCAATTTCTGGTTGGGGTCTTTGTTCCTAGGAGTTCAGTTTTCAGCTTACCCCTTTCCTTTCACATTTTAATATATGCTGAAAGGAGAAACCAGACTGCACTCTTCACGTTTAGTTTAGCAATCTCCTTATCTAAATATCCAAGTCTGTTACTTTTTTATTCTGCCTCCTTCTATCTGAAATCAGGACTCCATCATCAGCCGTGTGGCAAACTAGGACTTGTGCTATATGGAATATTTCCTTAAAACAGTTTATCTTATTATATATCAAATTACACTCATAAATGAAATGTTTTGGATTAAAAATAAGCTGTTTATAATATGAATAACAGATAAAATTTGAATAGATACATGTTAGTATATTTTTTCAAAATTTTAAATGTGTACTAAGATATTATAACAAATAATTGAAGTTAGAAAATAAAAGATTGAATCAATGATGTGTTAAATGTTAGATCATTATGCTTTGAAGTTTCAGTTGTTTATGAGTTATTCCCTATATATCAATACCAAGAATAACTTGTGAGGCAAGTATTACCTTTTTAATGTTTTGCATACAAAATGATCACATCAGAGTTTGTCTTTATTTGGAAATCTATATCCATAAGCTTTCCCATTTTTTCAGTCAAAGGATAAAATAAAGAAGATGAAAGATAAGAAATATAACCTAATAAGCACAAATGTATTGATTTTATTCAACCTATCAAAAATATATGGGACCACATAATTTATGGCAACCTTGGCCTCATCTTTTTTCTCTGCCTCTTGTCTCTTTCTATCATCTATTTTTTTTCTGTTGTCTTCTGGATTTCATCCCACATTCAATGCATTCAATGAAGAATTCAGTTTCTTTGTTTGGATTTTGTTCCTTTAAACTCTAATTTGAAGAGTTGCCTACACAAATGTGTCAAGGTGCTCAGCTGAACCAGGCTCATTACACTTACTACGGTATACACTCATTTTAAGTTTGTTCCCGTTAAGTGAAATGTTTTCATTTTTGGTGTTTTTTTTTTTTTTTCCGTTACTCCTTAGCCAGAAATCAAATGCATGTTTGTCTTTTGAAAATTTTCCTATTTAGCTTCTCCATGATGAATGGGTAAGGGAAATATAATGTACTTAATAATATATCTGAAGACCCTATTAGATAATTGTCTTAGTTTGCCACTGGGCTGCTGATGCAAAGTACCAGAATTAGGTTGACTTTTATAAAGGGGTTTTATATAAGGTAAAATTTTACAACTCCAAGGCCGTGAAATGCTCAAATCAAGGCATCATCTAAAATGCTTTCTCATCAAAGCCAGCTACTGTTCATCCTAGTGTGGCAAAGATGGCTGTCAATCTCTGCCTTCCCTCCAGGCTTGCTATCTCTGGGAGTCCATCTCCTAGAATTCAGCTGTGGCCAACCAGTCATAGGGATCATGTCCTTCTGAGCTTGTCTCTCAGTCTCAGCTTTTCCACTTTCTCTTTGAGTTCAGCTGTGAGCTATCAAGCTTATGGCAGGGCTTATCTCCTTAGTCTTGAGCTGCTCTGTGGGCACAGCCCATCAGACCTATTTGTATGCCTCTGTGCTCTGCTAGTTACAGATTCTGGGAACTTTCTTAATCTTCAGGGCTTCTCTGTTTTCCTGCAGTCCTCTCTTTCATATGGAAGAATCAATAAGGCATTTTCCTTTTCCTCTATTTGTATCTCCATTTATATCAGTTCCAGCAAGAGGGCAGAGACTCAATGTTAGTCATGAATCACTAGCATAGCCAAATGAAAAAGTCTCACACCCACAGGAATGGAGTAGTTCAAAAATATAATCATTGTCTTTTGGGGATTCATAGATGAACTTCAAACTGTCACAGCACATATTTGTGGAAAGGCATAATCATATGATATTTTAAAAATTAATCCAATGAATATATACATATATTAGTTAGCCATAAAATTAATGCGATAATATTTTTTAAAACAGAATTGCTTAAACTTAGGAAAACTCTAAAATTTATTTTTTATTAAAAGAGGGATAGTAAGAGAGTGAGAAACCTAGGGTGAAGGGGATGAACACAAAGAGAACATATACATCAGAGTTTAGTAGCTGTTCATATATTAGATTTTGTTTTGGACTGCCAATGCAAAGTACCAGAAATGGGTTAGATTTTATAAAGGGGATTTATTTGGGGTAAAAACTTACAGTTACAAAATTGAGAAAAGGTTCAACTCAAGGTAGCATAATAGGTGTTTTCTCACCAAAGTCAGCTGACATGTGGTGAAGCAAGATGGTGGGTGATCTTTGCCTAGGTCTCTGCCTTCCCCTCTGGGCTCTACCATTTTCTGGAGCTCTGCTGTGGGCAGTGGGGCATAGGGCTTATCTGTTACCCAACCTCCCCTCTCAGTCTTGGCAGCTCCACTGTCTTCATGACTTCAGTTGTGAGCTATCAAGCACATGGCTTTTCTCTCCCTGGGTCTCAGCTCATTAAGCCTCCCCTTTCCCTAACATGACAGGTCAAAAATGGTGTAGCTCTCTTTTCCTGCATGTCTCCGTTTATCTCAGAACCTGCAAGGGAGTGGAGATTCAGCCTGAGTCACTCCTCACTGATAAAGTCCATTTTGAAAGAGTCTCACATCCACAGGAATGAATGTAGTTAGTCTTTCTCTTTTGGGGAGTCATAAAATAATTTTCAAGCTGTCACAGATTTCCATATAATTTAAACTGCATTTTAAAAAGATGGGCCTTCTAGATACCCAATTTATTCTAATAGTGTTGGGTCTTAAAACTTCTTCCTTTCCCCAAGACACAATGAGCTAAAAATGCAATATTGATCCTCCAATAGCATTTAGGATTCTACTGAAAAGTGATATCAAACATAATTGGGTCCTTTCATCTCTAGCTCAAAAACAGGTCAAATTTTCTCTACAGGTGCTTTTAGGAAATTTGACCTATATTTATGTGTCTTTAATAGGAAAGTTACTCTGCACAAAATACTACCCTCCAAATTTCTAAGCACCTGGAAAAGAACATTTAGCTTTTAATTAAATGAACTTTACATAACTACCATCATTTTTGCTTAATTTTTTTTTCATTTATACCATTGAAATTGCTTTATTTTTATACTCATATTAACCCCTAAAGCAAAGTATACAGCTTAAATTTTGGAAATAAAAATTCTTTCTGAAAGCTCTCAGTATCCATATATTAAAGTAAATTTAGAGTAAAAAAAGATGTCAAGGAAATTCAGATAGTTTTAATTTATCTTTGATTTAATCAGTCTATGCAGAGATGGCACCATATATTTTTAGTAATGCTTTTTAAATTTTTTTTTTGTATTTTCCAGTACAATTATTATAAACATTTTATAACCTTTGTTTAAAAGGATAGATTTTAGAGAACATACCTGAATAGAGCAGTTTTTTTTTCATTTGGCACTACGAATCCAACTTTATTGTTATGAGAAAACAGGTTTTCTACAAAGGAGATTAAATTAATGATATGTATCCAAAGATATTTAGGAATTATAGACTAACTTGTTGAAATCCTTCTTTGTATTCGTGATGTTTTTCCTTTATTCCTGTTGAGACAGTTAATCCATTGCTAATGTTAACCTATCTCTTTGAGTAGATAGGTTCAGCTATCAAAGGTAATAATATTGTGTTGAAAACATTAATAGATACTTAATGATTTATAATATTCTTTCGTTTTCCTTTCTCTCATAGATCTGGCCACTAACTTCCCAACAATCTGGACATTAGCTCTTTGGTGTACTGGATGTCCAGTCACTATATATTTATATGCTTCTTCCCCATTTACTATGGGTCTTAGCAAAGTTTGTTTAAGTCATGCATAATTAGGCATATCAGTATCTTGAGGAGGATAGAGCATAAAACAATTGCAGCTGTTTTGAACTTCATGATTAGTTCAGAATATCTTTCATGATTTTCTCTATTAACCAGGTTCCAAGTTTCATCAATTTGTTTCTGGGTTGAGAAGTGCCCATATTCATTGAAGTATTTAGGGAGCTCACTTTATTCTAATCCTTGCCAGTCTTTTCTCTTAGGAAGTATTGTCTCATAGAATTCTTTTCTGTCCATCCATTCCTCCAGTTCTGTGAAGTTTACATTAATTTCTCTTGTCTTCCAAAGATGAAGTCGATATCTCACATGGTGGATGGTTCTGCGATAAATGTTTAAAACTATTCTCAAATTTGGTCCATGATAAAAGACTTGGTCATTATCCTTTTGTACCTTTGGAGTTCAAGCCATCCCCTGACACATGCCTGCATGATGATGATAATTCTAACTACTTTTTTGTATGAAAGGAACATACATTTGTTCCTTTCTCAGAACACCTGGAAGATTTCTATGAGTGATCTAATTTTTCCAACTTTATTGTCACTTTTCTCACTTTTATTGAAAATAGATTTTGTCCTGTGTTGTGGCTTTGGTTCTGGCTTGATAGGTTGTTGCTCTTTTTTCACATGGGTTTTAGTACCATAATCCCACAATAATGATGTTACAGAGAAAGTTGTAAATGAAATACATAGAAACAATCCTTCTCCAGTCATAGACTGTTTTATCATTTTCCTCCAGAAGCTTCCTAGAAGAGGAGGTCAAAGTTTGCAAGGGCAAGCCAAGGTGGATGGGGAAGGTATCCAACATTCTGTTCTTTCCATGGTACTGTTGCTTTTCTTTCCACAATTTTTTACTCACTGACTCAATATTGGTTACTATATAACCCCGTTTAAATTGTTCAGTTCAGGAGAACCAGCATCTCTTCCCTACCCTACAATGAATGATGATGAAATTGGTCAAAGTAGAGATTTTATAACATGGAAATCAGTCAACACTACCAATAAAGTGGTATTTTACTAAATAACTATTGATATGGTATAACTATATATGACTGTTAAACCCACTTAAAATAACTCCATGTTGAAAAATTACATACTTGTATCACCCAAATGAACTAATTTGATTTTGCCAGAGGGAGAAAATATAAAAAGTAAGTGAAAACATTATATTTTAAATAAATTTTTAATTAGTTCATTCAGGGTTGAAACATAAGCAGAGCAAATAGTGTACTAACAAAATGTATATGTATATTATGTACAATGTATAATGCATTTTACATATATGCACATATATATATATAAATGCTGAAACTTGATTCCATAGGCAGTAAGTCAGGAAAGACCTTTTAGGAAGTTTTCAAAGTTCTTTCACAGCTGTATCTATGTAGGATTTGAATGAACAATTGTAGCTACCTAGGTGACACATCAAAAATATATCTCAGGGAGAGGGATGTAGCCCAGTGGTTGAGCACCTGCTTCCTATGTATGAGGTCTTGGGTTCAATCCCTGGTACCTCTTAAAAAAAATATTACAGTACATGTTTTGGCTGCAGAATACCTACTACTTTTATATGTATCTGGCATATTAAGTTTCACTTGCTGTGGCAGCTCATTACATATAATTTCTTATAATTTTATTTTCCTTTTTTTGCTTTAGTTCCTTTAGAATTAGAATAATTTTTACCATTATATATATTTATAACAATTACTTACCAACAAGTATATATAAGAGTGCAGTACACAGGACCCTTGTTTTTGGTAGAGGGAATTTGAACTGACTCAGTTAAAAGTAACACTATAATATCTAAGTTCTGTCTATTCTTTGAGTTGTTTATGGTGGTATTTGTTGATAGATGTTCAATAAAATATCATAAAGAAATTTCTTTGAAATACCAAGTTTAGCCTGAAGGCCAGTCCAGTAAATTTCTCTCTAGTTAAAAAATAAATTTAAAAAATTAATATAATTACATTTTTAAAAAGGATATTTTCCTTGCTGGTTATGGGAGACATCTCTTCTGAGGCAGCTCTGGAAATTAGGGTGAGAGAAAATGGAACTAGCTGGATATATGGGAGAAAAATCAGGAATAACCAAGGAAATGTAGTCCAGCATGACCTAGTATGGAAAGTTTCTTCTTCTTTGATGTAATCCATCTCAGTTACCTTTAAACCTTTACTAAAACATGAGAATTGCAATGTACTTAGGTTAGTGAAGACTTCTGTACTAAAGGGATAGCAACAATGGTCATGAACATGGTTAAGTTACGTGGAAAACAAAGAGGATAGTCCCAGCATACAAGAAGAGGGGCACACATCAAGCATTTGGAGAAAGAAATTCAGAGCATGAGATGACAGTGGGACATGAGCCAATTAGGAAACCTCAGACACAGGAGGAGTGATCTCTGACTTCCCATAATGCAAGGGATGGGAGTTGATGCCATTTTGTTTGGGAACAAAAGTAGTTGTACTAGTCAGCTCAAGGGGTGCTGATGCAAAATACCAGAAACTGATTGTTTTTATAAAGGGTATTTATTTGGGATAGTAGCTTATAGTTACCAGGACATAAAGCATAGGTTGCTTCCCTCACCAAAGTTTGTTGCCATGTGTTGGGGCAAGATGGCTGCTGACATTTGCCAAGAGTTCAGGCTTCTTGGTTTCCTCTCTTCCCAAGGTGCCATTTCTCTCTGGGCTCATCTGCCCTGTTATCTCACAAGGCCAGGTATAGGCTATTAGGCAAATGGCTTGTTTCTCTTCCCTGGGCCTTCTCTCTTTCCTCATGCCCATGCTCCTCTGCATGCTTACTTCCCAGGGCTCCAGCTGAAGACTCCAGCATCAAACTCTAACTCTGTCCTTTGCCATGTCTTTTATCTCCTACTGATGTGGCCCAGTCAAAGTCCTAATCATAATTTAATCATGCCCAGGTACAGAGCAGTTTACAAACATAATCCAATATTTATTTCTGGAATTCATGAACCATATCAAACTGAATTTAATCATGCTCAGGTACAGACCATTTTAAAAATATATTTTAATATCTGTTTTTGGAATATATGAGCCATATCAAACTGCCACAGTAGAGAAGGATGGTGTATTACTAGGATTCAATATGTAGAAAAATGGATTATGAATGAGTAAACTTTAAAGGTGAAAACAATAAATCATAGTAATTACAAATAAGTATGATAGATGACCCAGAAAAAATACAAAGGAAAACTAAAGGGAAATTGAGTATATCCTACTTGTAATTTATAGCATGTTATATATTTATTGGGTATTTTTATGTTTACAGTTTTGGAGATTAAACCAAAATCATTTATTACAGACTTCTGAGTAGATACACATTTTTATTTTTCATTAAAAATGATCTAAAATTGGAATTGTAAGGTCACATGTGTGTATATGCAGTCGTTTAAGAAAACATCATATTTTCCAAAATAGCTTTATGATTTTGCATTCCCATTAACAAAGTATAAGATTCTAGTCATTCTCCATTTTTACCAATACTTGATATTGTTATTTATTTAGTTAATTTTGAAGTTATTCATTGCTGTTCTGTTAGGTAGGCAGTAGTATCTCATTGTAATTTATTTTTATTTTTATTTTTTTTATTTATCTCTCCCCTCCCCCCGCAGTTGTCTGCTCTCTGTGTCCATTCACTGTGTGTGTTCTTCTGTGACCGCTTCTGTCCTTATTAGCCGCATCAGGAATCTATTTCTTTTTATTGCCTCATCTTGTGTCAGCTCTCTGTGTGTGCGGCGCCATTCTTGGTCAGGCTGCACTTTCTTTCATACTGGGCGACTCCTCCTAACAGGGCGCACTCCTTGCGCATGGGACTCCCCTACGTGGGGGACACCCCTGCGTGGTACAGCACTTCTTGCGCACATCAATACTGCACATGGGCCAGCTCCACGTGGGTCAAGGAGGCCCGGCGTTTGAACCGTGGACCTCCCATGTGGTAAGTGGATGCCCTATCCATTGAACCTAGTCTGCTTCCCATCTCATTGTAATTTTAATTTCCCAAATGATATATTTTATATGATTATTTGCCATCCATATATTGTCATTTCTGAAGTGTCTGTTAAGAGTTTGGCTCATTTAAAAACTTTTATTCTTATTATTGAGTTTTGAAAAATTGAGTATTCTGGAAAAATACTTCACTTGATAAGTGTTTTAAAATATTTTCTCCCATTCTGTGACTTATTCTTTCATTCACTTCGGGTGTCTTTTAAATAACAGACATTTTTAATATTGACGAAGTCCATGTATTGATTTTTTTTCAATAGACTTTGATTTTTTTACGGCCAATCTAAGAAATCTATGTCTAACTCTAGTTCACAGTGACTTTCTCCTACAATTTTAAAAATTTTAGGTTTTGTATTTAGGTCAATTAACCATTGTGAGTAATATGTTTTATTTTTATATGGAATTCCAATTGCTTTAAGGCCATTTTTTGAAAAGATTAATTTTCTCTATTCAATAGTCTTTGCAATATTGTTTAAAATTAATTGGCTATTTAGTAATGGCACTATTTCTGGTCTTGAAATCTCTAGCTTTTCATTAATAAGATACAGTAGGATTAGCAAGCATTATCTGTAAAAAAGCAGATAGGAAATATTTAATTAATACACCTTTCAGTCATATGATGTCTAGTGCAATTACTCAACTCTGTTGTTGTAACATAAAAGCAGCTGGGCTAGTTAAGGTTCTCTAGGGAAACTGAACTGATAGGAGATATTTGTAAATAGTATGAGATTTTAAAAAAAATTTCTCATGCAACTGTGGGATTAACAATTCCAAATTCCACAGGGCAGGCTGCAAATCAGCGGCTCCAGTGAAGGTCCTTCATGAGTTCCCAGGAGACATTGGCTGTCTGAAGAAGAGATGAGAATTCTTTTTCTGAATGCTGAAATAACTTTCCTTTTTAAGAACTTCAACTGATTGCATGAGATGCCATTCATTACTGAGAGCAATCTCCTTAGTTGATTGTAAATGTAATCAGTCATCTATGCAATCAATTCACTGATGATTTAAGTCCATGAAATGCTCTTGTATTACAATTAGCCCAGTGCTTGCTTGACCAGACAGTTGGGCACCATTACCTTGTCAAATTGACACATTAGCCTAACCATAACAGCAGTCCTTCACAATTAAAAAAAGGAATGTGGATTTGTTACAATCAAACTTAACGGACAATAAAATTTGATTTTAATGTAATTTCCATGTGTCAAAATATAATTATTCCTTTGACTTTATTTTCAATAGTTGGAAAATGTAAAACCATTCTAGATTGCAGACCATGCAAAAATATTTTATGGGGCAGATTTGGCCCATAAGCTCTTAGATCATAGAATGCCAACCCATCCCTTTTATATTTATCATGTATCTGGCAACCTTGCTAAACTCACAAGTAACAGCAGCTTTTTTATATATTCTTTGGGATTTTCTACATAAACAAACATGTCATTTACAAATAGTATTTTTGTTCTTTTTTAAAAATACGTATAACTTTTATTTATTTTCCATTTTTTATTGAACAAGATGGAATTTACAGTAAGATGTGGATTAAGAATGATAAAAGTCAATATTTATGGTGTATTCCTGATAATCAGGGAAAATCATAAAGTCTTTTACCTACAAGTATGATGTTAGCTGTAGATTTTTAAAAAATATATGTTGTACATACATTTTTATTCAGTGATAAATAGTATATAATTTGCAGATAACTTCTTTGACTCATGTTATTTGATGAGTATCTTTGTGACAGTTTGATGTTATGTATGAATCACAAAAAGAGAAAGATTACATTTGTAAAGAAATCTGTTCTTCTGGGTATGATGCCTTTTGACTGTATTAAATTCAAAGGATTCAAATTTACTTGATAAAGTCACTTTTAGGCACTTTGATTCAACCACATCAGTAAGGCATGACTCAAGTTGAGTCCCCACCCCGTTGGTGGGCCTATATAAATGGACATTTATTCAAGAAGACAGATGGGAAGAGAGCACTCCATAGATTACAGAGGATAGAACTTTGTCATGGAATAAAAAGGTAAAGGCTGGAATAGCTAAAGCCCTGTGGATAAATGAGCTTTTTCCCTGATAGCATACAGAGGAGAGTTAAGACAGAGATCAGGAACCACCTTGCTTCAACATGAGGCAACTGACTTTGGTGAGAAAGCAATCTTGAAGTGGACTCTTGAGGTCCTTATAAATGTACGTTTTTACCTTAAATAAATACCACTTTATAAAAGCCAACAGATTTCTGGTACTTTGTATCAGTGCCCTTTCTGCAGACTAATAGAGCATTCTTTCCTTCATTTTCAAATATTTGATTATTTTTCAGATAATGGATTTTTGTTTTGTTTTTGGATTTCTGGATTGCTTCCATTACAGGCAGAGGACATCTTATTCATGGTTTCCATTGTTTTGTGCACAATGGCCTTTATTCACCTTAGAATGTGAAGGCACTGACACTGAGAATTCCCCTCTTGATTTACTTCTGGGGCTGCATCTTCCCAGTTTCTGGTTTTAAGGTCTGACCAGGCTTTTTCTTTTAGACTTGACATTTCTCTTGCCTGCAGAATGACACATAATAGAAAAGCATGTGGAGGTACCTGAAGGCTGGTGGATGGCAGCTTAGTGTGGGTTATTGACTTCCCCAGAGGAGAGGGGTAGATGAGGTCTGTGATTCCCTACCAGTCTATCCTTTGGCCTATTGACCAGGCCCACCTATTCCAATGCATTATTTTTCTAAAACATAAGCCCACCTCCTACATTTACATAAAGGCAGAGATGGGTCATGCCTGCCAGCCTGTCACCTTCAGCAATGTTGACAGAAAATGTTGGGAATACCGGTGACTACATCACATTAGGAAGGCTCTACCAATGCAAATTATTATTCTAAGCAGAGTGATCATGTCTGTCTGAAGTAATGGTTATCTCCAGACTCCTCTAACCCCTGAGAGACAGCTAAAGAGACCCCATATAGGTTCTGCTTGTAAACCTTGCAAACAGTGGGCTTGCTCTTGGATTTTAGTTACCTCCTGTATAACCTCCCCTGAGGTATTAACCATAAATGGCAAGTGATGTTAGCAATAGCATATATGCCACCTTGTTGGGCTAGGAGGAAGTCTAAGGCAGTATGATTATCAGACACTATATTGGTTAGAGGGTCTAACGATTTTTGCTGAGTCTGAAGGGCTCATGCTGTGAACTGAGCAATGCTAGCCAAGGTGGTTGACAGATTGCATGTCATACGTTCACTGGTGAACAAACTGGGAAGGCGACTGAGCCAGTCACCAGTTTCATTGCATCAAGAATTGTTGCTTCTCAACAGGTTACCAAAGGCTGTGCCATTATCCTTATTTCAGGGATTTCCTGGTGTCAGTCACAAAGTGAGGCAGGGAAGATTTGCTTCTTGAATGCAGTGGAGTAAAAAGTAATATGGTCTCCTGACAATGGCCCAAAAAGAGAGCCCCAAGTGATGTGTACTTGTTCCTCTTTCTGAGACCAAATCTTATCCTGAAAGGGTAGATGTGCAGCATATTCTGTGAACTTGCTCCACTCTTGCTCCTACCGCAGGTTAGGAAGCAGGATAAGACTACGTGTCTCATCCAGGGAATTGCCGAGTTCAACTTCCAGAGGGCCCAACTAAGGAAGAGAGTCTATCCGTAAGAAAGTTGCCAAGGTGTAGACATCAAAGCTTACTTTTCAGGTGGTTATTAAAGTTCTCACAATGCTGGCTACATATGGTGGTGGGGATGATATGGAAGGTCCATCTAATTCCATGGATCTTGGCCCCTCATTGAGTGGACTATGCAGTAAAGTGAGATCCATGGTCAGAGGAGATGTCATCTGGGTACCCAAAGCTGTGGCAGAGCAGCTTTTCCAAGGTATCTCATGTGTGTACTAATGTCTGTGATGAACTGGAAAGGTATGGCCATAGCCTGAATAGATATCCACTGCAGCCAAGGCATAACACCCATATTGGGATTGTGGGAGAGTGCTGATGCCGTCTATTTGCCATGAGTGGCCTGGTGCATCCCCTCTGAGAATGGCTTCCAATGCCTTCCAAATGCCCTTTTTGGACTCTGGCTCATAGTTGACATTTCTCACATTGATAAATGGCAGATTGGACCTCTTTTAATGAAAGAAGCATTCTGTGTTTTTGGGGCCATAACTTCGTGGTGTCCGAAATTTCATATCTTATTTGGTGGTGGGTCCACACAGCAGTGGAAGTATCCATGGGAAATTCAGCTATTAGAGATGTCATCTTGGGTAAGTTCATTGTCTTTTTTTTTCTCCGCATGTCCCATTCTCTGCCTCTTTCCCAGGAAGATCTCTAGACTTGTCAAATGAGAAAAATAGCTCAGAACATCCTTTATCTGCTAGCCATTCCAGTGATGTTCAGCATATGAGCCCTTGCCAAGTACATCAACATGAATAGCATAGATGATTCCTTCCATGCTGCCAAATGTTTCCAAGGGTCACTTCCCCAACTGAGGAAGTATTGATTCTTCAACAGGTTCCCTCTATGA
Organism: Dasypus novemcinctus; assembly: GCF_030445035.2. Classification (NCBI taxonomy): domain Eukaryota; kingdom Metazoa; phylum Chordata; class Mammalia; order Cingulata; family Dasypodidae; genus Dasypus; species Dasypus novemcinctus. The sequence continues at coordinate 22,391,525 of NC_080674.1, forward strand.
ACTTGGCCAGACTGCTGGGTCTTTGGCAATAGCCCAGGAGTCAACAAGTACGTAAATGGGTCTGCTTGGGCCCACGTGTTTTACGCCTAAGAGGATTGCTTACAGTTCAGGCCATTGGGCAATTTTTCCAGTTCCAGAGGTGTTACAGAGTATGCCTGAGGCAAGAGAAACAGTGGCTCCTGTCCAGTGAATGCCAGGAAGCTTTAACTTGCCTGATACATCCGTGAACCATTGCTGAGCATCGGGTGGAACATCCTTGAGTTGGGGTCTCCAGGATGACAAAACAAGGAAGGAAGGGCCCTCTTCTGATGTTGCAACAGTATCATCATTGAAGGGGGCCCCCACCACCTTATATAAAGGTGAATCACTCCCTGGGTGCCCAAGTGAACAAGATCTTGAATATAACACTTCTATTTGATGATTTCCTGTTGCTGGGCATTGCCTGTGCCTGGGTGAGTGTTCTGATTCCCCAGGACTCAGGATATGATGGGAATTTCTGGCCTTAGGAGGACCCAGGCACTCTTGTTGATCCTTTCCATTTCCAACAAATCCCAATAGTATGTTACCTCTCCAAGGGAGAGAGAAGAGTGCAGACTTGCATCTTGGAACTTCTTGGTCCAGAGGCTCAGGTATCTGCAAATTCCTCTTTGCTCCTTTCTTATGCCAGAAAGACCAGTAAGTCCAGGTGGGGTAAACTTTAACTCAAAAGGATATTCAGGTTTTCAAGTTCCCAGAGGGAGAGTGGCTGAAATGGCCACCTATACCTACTGAAGTGCTTGCTTCTCCTCCATTCCCCGGTGGAATGCAACTGTTTTCTGTGTCACCCAATACCAGGAGGATACTATGGTGAGGAATATGCTGGTGCCAATATGAAAATAACTCAATTATTAGAGATGGATGCCTTTAGGGACAGTAATTTGTTTCATACCAAGTCAGGGATCCAATGCTGTGCTCTGGCACATATGCTAGCCAAGAAGGTGATTTGAAGGACTGAGCCTTTTATGTTGTTAGAAATGATGGCTGGCCCTTTATCTTGTTAGAATTGATGGCTCAGTCACAGCGTTCAAGTCTGGTTAGTAATATGCCCAGTCCCAGGTGGTAGTTCCTTTATCCTGGCTCAACAATATAATAGAATACTTTGAGTCCTTAGGATGGGGGTAGTTTATACAAATCCTGCCCAATCCATTGATGGCAAATAGTGGGGGAGTTAAAATACCACTGTGGAAATACGGTGAAGCAGATTGATCTGGTCTAGATCCCAGAGTGGAATTGTACAAAAGGCATTTGCCAGGTCAATATTTGCATACAAAACCCTGGTGGAAGCCATAATGGTTTCTGTCCAAATTACGATGTCATTTTGGGACCACAGGTTTCAAAGGGGAGACCTCTTCATTCGAATTTTTCACTATCCACACTGGGTTATTATAAACAGAAAGGTTGGTGCAGAGAACACCCACAGAAAAAAGGTCCTTTATAAATTCAGTAATGTCATTTTCCCCACCAAGGAGGTGATATTGCCTCTGCTGGACAATATGCTGAAGAGATGGTAACATTGAGTAGGGGGGCAGGGGCTTCACAGCTGTTTATTTGCCTAAATGTGATGTCCAGAATTTGCAGGTTTGGGGGAGCACATCCCTGCAGTTGTCATTGGGAGCCACAGCAGTGCAGGACATCAGCTCCTACAATGCATTTCCTGGTGGGAAACTCAGCCACAAGTTGCAAAAAAGCCAGGAGAACTGACTCACTCAACTCACACAGTGGCAGTAACCTCCAAATCCCATCAGGGCATGGAATGCCCAAAACTGTCCAGTGTGATTGGTCAACTTTCTCTCTGCATCTTCTGAGAATAACAGTGGCTTGGGCACCTATATCCAAAAGTGCTATAAACTTTCCTTTACTGCCTCTGAGAATAATACCTCCAGTCCCTAGAAGTGGACAGGAAACTTGACCCTGCCCCTTGGCCATTTTTAATTTAGACAGGACTGGGAAGAGAGGTCTTTCCCAGGGATGAGACTCCTCAGTCAATACCAAATGTAGAGGCAGGAGATTTGCAAATTCCACCTCCTCCTCCACCAACCAGACATGAGGATTAGGGGAAAGAAACCATTCAGGAATAAATTGTCCCTGTCAAGAGCATACTCTTTGTAGCAGTTTGATATTATTGATGAATTCCAAAAAGAAATATTGGATTATGTTTGTAAACTGGTCTTTTCCTTTGGGCATATGAGATTATATTAGATTCAGAGGTTTCCTTGATTACTTAATCAAGGAAACCTCTTGCATCAGTAGGGGTTTGAGTCCCCATACTTAGGTGGGTGAGGGCTCAGTTAAAAAGACATGACAAAGGACAGAGGTGAGGGGTTTTTGATGTTGGAGTCTTGATGTTGGAGTTTGATGCTGAAGACTTAAGTGGGAGTCCCAGGAGGAGAGGAACCCTGGAAGCCTGAACCCTTGCAGACGTCAGCAACCATCTTGCTCCAACACATGAAAATAGACTTTGGTGAGGGAAGTAACTTATGCTTTATGGCCTGATATCTTAGGCTCCTATCCCAAATAAATATCCTTTTTAAAAACCAACCAATTTCTGGTATTTTGTATCAGCACCCCTTTGGCTGACTAATACAGCCTTCTTTCAAGTTTATATCTTTTCCAAAGTTCTTCAAGGAAGACCCTGTCTATGGTGGCCATGAAGACCCCCTGCTCTAGTAACCACAAGAACATAGTTCAACAATCTGGGGCTCCAAGAGCTGAACCGTGGGTCCAAGAGCTTGGTACATTACTGAGCATGTGCCTACAGCCTGGCCCCCTTCTTCTCCTCCCACCCTTCCCCTTCTCTGCCAGTCATCATGGCAGCCACTCATTTAGCATGTGAGCCTCTCCCATAAGAAGCAGGGAGAGTGGGTTAAACTCACCCAGCTGCATATTCCAGGGAATGTGTGGAGGAAGGAGAAATAATTAGCTTGTTACCCTACACAGGAGGCCCCTTTCTAATAAAATCAACAATGATTATCATCAGAATTTAGCCATAGCTTCTTCCTCTACTCCAAAGCATAGGTCGAATTCAGGGAAGGCCCACCCAGATGGAGATATGATCATCTAACTCATTTGAGGACCCAGGCAAACAAAGGGCAGCACTATTCTGTGGCCAGCTGTGGCTCACTTGTGGTGGCACTGTACCCACTCCCTCTTCATCCCACCACCCCTCCTTTCCTCCTCTTTCATCTTCAGCTGGTTGAGAGTCAGTTGGAAGATGGGATTGGATGTAAGGTGCCTGAGACTTCTCCACTCACCCTGGTTAATCTGGGCAGCTGTCGCCACCTAATCATAAAGTTGGGAAAGCCACAATAAGAGTTCCTCTCTTGTATTCTGGCCACATTTATCTTTCATACCTCATTTCTCCTTTTCTGTAAAAGCTCCCATTTTCCTTTTCACTTCCAGTTCCCCATCTTCCGTTTTAATTGTCTCCTGAATAGTGACTGGTCTCGCATTAATCTCACAATCAGTCTGGGAAGCTTTAACGTGTTGAGTTTGTTTGCTCCCAGAAAAACAGATGTAAGAAACCATGAGATAGAAAAGTGTATGTTGGGTGGTGGAAGCCCAGACTTCTTCGATCTCAGCCTGAAACCAATTAGGCAACTCTGGCATTTATGGGGGGATTTTCAAGTCACATTTATCACTGCTTCTTTCCCTGAGTGCAGAGGTAGCAACCCTAGGTCTCTTATGCATGGGCTAGTATCTCTACACAGGTTATTAGGGATGGTGAAATTCCTCAGTTTATCTCACAAAGGCCTGATTTCTGTATTTCCCAAGATGTCCTTGTTCAAAAGGAATGCAAGAGTGATGCACCCCAAAATTAACCACTCCATATTTCTCCCTGCACCCTGTTCACTGAGCCAAAATCTGTGGAGTGAATTGCTACAATGGAGCATTATGGGGACACAGGCTCATGGACACAACAGAAATTTTCAGCCAATGACCTTTTTTTTTTTAAATTTTTTAAAAGATTTTTATTTATCTCTTCCCCCCCTAGTTGTCTGCTCTCTGTGTTCATTCACTGTGTGTTCTGTGTCCGCTTGTATTCTTGTCAGCAGCACTGGGAAGCTGTGTCTCTCTTTGTTGCGTCATCTTGCTGTGTCAGCTCTCCGTGTGTGCAGCGCCATTCCTGGGCAGGCTGCATCCTCATTCGCGCTGGGCGGTTCTCCTTACGGTGGGGTGCACTCCTTGCACGTGGGGCTCCCCTACACGGAGGGACACCCCTGTGTGGCAGGGCACTCCTTGCACGCATCAGCGCTGCGCATGGGCCAGCTCCACATGGGTCAAGGAGGTCCCGGGTTTGAACCGTGGACCTCCCATGTGGTAGGCGGACGCCCTATTCACTGGGCCAAGTCTGCTTCCCAGCAAATGACCTTTTTATTGCTTATACAACATCAAAAGTACAGAAGAGTCAATAGCCTCTTTGTTATTTACACAGAACAAAGAGTCCAAAAGAGCGGGAAATGAGGTTCCATCAAGGCCTGGCCTTCTAGGAGAACTGAAAACTGCCCCAAGTCAAGGTGGGTGGATGGCAATTCCACATATCCATGTCATGTTGGTGAAGAGATGAATTATAAAATTTGAGTGTGTATTTTATCCACCTTGGGGTGGAGGTGGGGGTGGGGCCCCTGATACTGAGAATCCCTGCCTTGATTAGCACCTGGGGATGCTTGTTCCTGGTTTCTGGGTTTAAATCTACCATAAGACTTACCATTTCCCCCAGGTTCTGAAATGACACACAATGGAAAAGGAGATGGGGTCACTGAAGGCCAGAGAATGACTGCTTAGTGTGAATTTGTGACATGTCTAGAGAAGGAGGTAGACTAGTTTAGCTATGGAAGATTAACAAGTTAGGGAAGCCTAACAGGTCTCCTTTGGGTCCTCATAAAATCAGATCACTAAGCACAAAATAGTAAAGGACAGATGTCAAAACACAGAAAATACACCATATTAAATGTCTTCTTGTAAAAAACAAATGACTGCCCTTTCCCAAATGATTAAATTCTCAAGAAATGAACACTAAGACAAAATTTTATGCACGTTGCTTTAAGAAAACGTGGGGTAGAATTAGACAGAGAAAGTGAAGCTGCACTGGGATTGTCATAGAAGGCTGCCAGCCCCACAGGGAAATGTGAAAATGGAGTGAGCAATTTAGGGATGTCCCAAATTGAGGGATGAGACCCATGGTTTTACATTCCAACCGTGGCAAGCCTTTGAACACAGGCTACTCTCAGAAAGGAGCACCTCTTTTACCCAAAGACAATACCTGGGAAGAGATACACAAAAGAGCTGTCAAAGGGCAACTGTCCCAGCATAGAGAAAATGAAGGACTAAATCCTGAAAGGGGAACTGGATGGTGCACTGGGTCAGATCCTACATATGTTTTGATAAGGTAGCTAACTGTATTTCTAAAATCGTTTTTTTCTATCAGTATACATTGGTAATTTCCATGAGAAACTGGGTTGTGCAAGAAAGATTAGAATTTGTCATTAAAATTAGATTTTTTATATGGCTTTTTCTAAGTAGGTGTTAATTTGGAGAAAAAATAATAGCAGGGTGTCTATAACTTGCTCCTCTTTGTTCTAAAATATGATTGTATCACTTATAGAGTACTTCAAGTATGTATGCTTAACATTCCTATCAGCAGGAGAGACCTTACATACTTCATCATGTGTGCCACCATGTGATTATTGCCAGCACATTTGATAGAATTCTGTGAAAATGTGTCTTTGTCCTTTAATTTGAAATACCAGTGCACAAAAGCATTCATGCATCTTAAATTGCTCCCTTTTTCATGTTACCATCAATGATTTTGTAGATTTTAATAAATGTAGTTTAATTTCATTATATCAGTGACACTATCTTGCAGAATACATGTGTTTTATGGGCTTTCAATATTCACAAATTACTCAAACATTTGCAGTAATAATATGACACTGTTTTCATTTGTTTAGGGATTTTGTTGTTTACATAAACTCAAATTCCCTGATTTCATACTCTAATTAGTAATTACACATATCTCTTCATGTATCAACCAATTGAGATGAAAACTATTTTTTTAATATTATCTGGTTATCTATATTTGTGTAATAAACAATTTCAAGATTCTGTTGTTTAAAAGAACAACCTTTTTTTCCTTCTAAAATAGCTTACAGTTTCGTGGATACATTATGCATGGAAAGTGAAGCCAGAGAAAGAAAGGACGAACAGGGCCTGAGGCTTTGAAGACTGACATGTTGGAGACAGGTCATGTCCATTAAGGACACGGAGAAGACCATCTTGAGAGGCAAGGTGGAACGCAGAGGTGTATGGCATCATAGAAATCAAGAGCAGCATTTCAAGAAAGGAAAGTTTTATTTTATTTTTGTTCTTGAAAAGGGAGACATCTAAACATATTTAAATATTTATATAAAAATATATAAGAAGAGCAAGAGGACAATTTATATTAGAAGAGATTTTTACTAAAGATTAAATCCTTAGCACAAAAAAAATCTTCTTTGGGATAAAGTGAATCTATTATTGGGGAAGATAGCTATTGTCATATTAATACCTAATGGGCAAAATAGTGTGAATTAAATGGATTAAAATGTTCTAAAAATTGCCTATAGGAATATTGCGTATATAATTAAACTATAATATGGAATATAAAAATGTAGGTAGGCCTTTTCCACTGATATTAAATGAAAAGCTCTGATTCTTTATGATATGAACAAAGCATAGTCATACATACCCATGTAGAAATCAATAATTTTCCCTTGTTTTTGATACTATTTACATCATTGAAATCTGACTAATAAAAATTTGTTTTATAAAATTTATTTTGTTTAATAAGAAGAGATTAGGGATATATTAGGTTAACATCTGGTTTTCTATCCCCTTATTTAAATTAATTTACATTTGAATGTAAATTAATCACTTTCTTATTGCTGACAATATTCAAATTTTAGCCATTAAAAATGAGACTAAGTTGTTTATTTTTATTCATATTACATTGCACATACATATGGGAATTTCTATAGGATAAATTTCATAACAGCTGAATTGCTTATTCAAATCATGTGCAATAAAATCATATACCAAGCAATACAACTGCAATACATCAAGTGTATCCAGATAAATGTGTAAACACACAATGATTTTTATAATTTTTTAAAAATATAGAACTCCTTCATTCATTATATATCTAGACATTTCAAGAAATGGAATGATAAGGTTCAAACTAGCTATGCATGCTTTGGATTTGAGTGGGTGAGAGGAAAGAGCGAGGCAATGAGTGCATGAGAAAGAGCTGTTTAGGTCAACCATCTTGAACTTTGCCTGATTTAGGACTAGTTTCAGGAACTTTTCCAATCAGTGATGCCACGAATCATGAAATTAATAAACAAGCAAAGATACACAAAGAGAAAAAGAGAAAAAAAATATTTTGTAGGTAGTCACTCTCATACACAGCTAAGATATAAATCAGAACTCATTTCAGAACATTGGGTAGAGAGGGTCTCTCAGGATGGAAGCACAACTTGCACTGCAATTTTGAACTAAATTATTTTCTACTCACCTTAAATGCTAACAGAGTTGAAAATTAAATGAATTTCAAGTGAAGTCAGGTGAAGTTATTCCATATTCATGACTCAATGTCTACAAGACAGAAATAGGATTATGTAAATTAGGATTTTGAAGAGCATAAAGAAGAACTATATTAATGATTTGTGAAAAGTGATCCAATGGTCTGAATATGACATGAGTAAATAATGTCTAGTCAAAATTTGGTTCTCATATGGAAATTTTTATAGAGAATTATATTACTTAAATTATAACCTGTGATTGAAGAAAAGGTTCATCCAGAATGTAAGAAAAAGGTAATTAACCCATGTCAGTCAATTTATTTAATTGAATTCATCTTTTCCAGTTTATAAATAAGTGCTTCTGAGATGCTACTTTTATTCTAAATTGAAAGCATTGAGCATGCAGTTTTAAAAGGCAGCCACTTTGCATTATTAACAGCTCAATGATTTTATTTTTAATTTTTTTCCTATTTTAATCCTATGTGTAAAAAGCATATGATAGTATACTGAACAAATCACAGAGAAATTGAGATCATAGATAAATACACAGAGAGATCCTTTAAATATATCTATACATCATGGGTATATATGTAACATATATTAAGAATTAAATTTATTGACAATGCATATGCATATAAACATGGAATATATATTCATAATATATACATTAAGAAAGTATATATTACAAATTAAGTTATATTTGTATATTAAATTGAAGTTTAATTATAAATTTTTTTAATCACTATTCCTATTCTAATATAAAACTTCAACTTTAACTCCTTTATTTCTAACTTGTTAAAATTAGTCTTTTGGACAGAACTCATTTTGTTTCCCATTTAAAATTTAAACCCAGTTAGGGAAGTGGATGTGGCTCAAGCAATTGAGCTCCTGCCTACCATATGGGAGATCCATGGTTTGGTTCCTGGTGCCTCCTAAAGAAGACAGAGAGTTGACGTGATGGTCAAGTGTGACAAGCTGACACAACAAAATGGTGCAATAAGAGACACAAGGAGAAAAACATAATGAGAGGCACAATAAAGCAGGGAAAGGAGGTTCCTCAAGAGGGTAGGTACCTCTTTCCCACATTGGAGGTTCAAGGTTCAGTTCCCAAGGACTCCTAAAGAAAAAAGGAAGATGAACAGACACAGCAAGTGCAAACAACATGGAGGTGGGGAGAAATAAATAAATTAAATTAAAAAATAAAGTTCAATTAAACATATATATCTAGATCAAGTCAAGCATTTCAAGTAAGATTATATACATGTAGAAATTTTTTCTTTAAAAACAATAAAATATTATATAACCATTATTGAGAATTTGAAAAACACAATTAGTAAAGAAAGAAAATAAATATTACTAAGGACTCCATTGTACAGGTATAAACTCCATTTTAGATTGATCCTTTTCTTTCAGTTAATATTTCTGTTAATTTATGGATTTGAATGCATACATATAATTTTTAAGTGAAATTTGTGTCATTTGGAACAAGTAACTTATATTCAATTATTTTACTTACCATTCATATTCATTGTATTTTTGCATAGCTTCAAATGTTGCCTAAAAACATGATTTTAATTGTTGCATGGTATTCCAATATACATCAAGATCACAGAATAGGGAAGCAGACTTGGCCCAATGGATATGGCATCTGCCTACCACATGGGAGGTCCATGGTTCAATCCCAGGTCTTCCTTGACCCATGTGGAGCTGGCCCATGTGCAGTGCTGATGCACGCAAGGAGTGCCCTGCCTTGCAGAGGTGTCCCCCATGTAGGGGAGCCCCATGTGCAAGGAGTGTGCCCTGTAAGGAGAGCTGCCCAGCACGAAAGAGTGCAGCCTGCCCAGGAATGGTGCAGCACACACGGAGAGCTGACACAACAAGATGACGCAACAAAAAGAAACAAAGATTCCCAGAGTCATTGATAAGGATAGAAGCAGTCACAGAAGAACACACAGAGAATGGACTCAGAGAGCAGACAACTGGGGGGGGGGGGCGAGGTAAGGTGAGCGAAATTAAAAAATAAATAAATAAATCTTTTAAAAAAAGATCATAGAATAAAGCAGGATTAGCCTCAGATATATAATTTGTACAGAAAAAGTTGTGACAGGCTAGATATTTTGGAAGCAAATTAATGCTTCCATTAAGGAGAGGGATAAATCTGAGTTTTAAGAATTACCTCTCAACCATTTACACATAGTTTGGTTTTGGATATTTCATTCTACCTCCCTTTAGCAATCATATTATTGATCTGGAATCATCTGTGTTTGTATTTTTCTAGAAAAGTTTAAGCTGTTAATGGTAGGAATTCTCTTCATATTTATTTCCCCAATCTGGAGCACAAGGCTCAGCACACAATTTTCATTTGTTCAATGACTAGTTTTTAAACATTTTTATTTTAGTAACCTAAAGAGAACACAAAATTTCCCATTTTAACCACTCAAGTGTACAATTCGAAAGTACTGATTATATTCACACTATTTTGCTACCATCACCAATATCAAATACTTATCCTTTTTCATTACCTCAAATAGAAACTACTTACCCATTAAGCTATAACTTCCTCTTCCCACCAACTCCCCACTCCTATGCCTGACAACATACATACCACCACCTATCCCACTGAAGTTTGTTTTTCTAGGTAGTTCACAAAAGTGAGATCACACAATAGTTATTTTTTTGTGCCTAGAAGTTTCTTTCTCTAATTAATGTACTTGGCACCCTTGCCAAAAATCAGTTGGTAGTAGAGGTATGGTGCGGCGGCTTGCTCGGTCGGTAGAGGTGGGGTCTGACTGCGGACGAGGGTTTGGTCCAGCTTAGGACGAGGGGTCGGTCCCACTTGGGACGAGGGGTCGGTCCGGCAACAGACGAGGGGTCGGTCTCACAGGGGTTGCGCGGTTCGGCTGACGGGGTCGCCCGGCGAAGCCGGCAATGAAGGGGTCGCCCGGCGAAGCAGGCGACGAACTGGGGACAAGGGAGGCCAGGCCCTTGTCGGGGGCTCTCAGGACTGGAGGGCGCACGGCAGAAGAACTACCGCAGAGACAAGGTAAACACGCAAGTCCACTTTATTGAGGGAGAGGCAACAGTTTTATAGGGGCTGGGGAAGGCTGATTGGTCAAAGCCACGCCCTGTTCTGATTGGTTGCCGGCGAAAGGTCAGTGGGAGGTACTGGAAGGGGGAGGGGTGGTGGTTAGGGATTGGCTGTCGCTGTTGCTGGGGGAAGGGGCAGGGCTTAGGGATTGGTGGCTGCTGTTGCTGGGGTGGAGGGCAGACTTGACTTTCCCGCCCACGCCTGGCTGTTGCTGCTGTCCGGGGGAGGGAAAAGGGCAGACTGGATTTTTCCGCCCACGCCTGGCTGTTGCTGCTGTCGGGGGAGGGGAAAAGGGCAGACTGGAATTTTCCGTCCTGCACCTGCGCAGGGAGAAAGAAGAAGAAGGGTGCCGCCCCACAAGGCATCGTGTGGTGCCATCCGGGAGGAGGGGCGGCCGCGGAAGCATGGCTGCCGAGAAGGGGAGACCCGAGGGCACTCTGTGCCCATGCCGAGCTTCCTTCAGGGGTGGCGGTGAGACCGACCAGCCACCCTATTATGGGGGCAGCGGTTTGGAATAGGCCTACCGCGGCCACCGCCCCCCGCCAGGCCAGCAAACCACACTTCAGCCGGAGAGGTGACCGCAGTATGGGATATTTTTGAGCTCTTGATTCTATTCCATTGGTTTATGTGTCTGTTTTTACGTCAGTACCACACTGACTCAATTACTGTGACTTTGTAATAAGTTCTGAGATTGAAAAGTGTGAGATCTTCATCATTGTTCCTTTGAAATATAGATTTGGCTATTCAGGGCCTATTGTGATTCCACACGAATTTAAGAGTGAGCCACTGGAATTTTGAAAGGTATTGCAATAGATCTGTACATAACTTTGTATGATACTGACATCTTAATAGTATTGTCTTCCTCTCCATGAATACATATGTCTTGCCACTTATTTAAATCTTCGTCTATTTCTTTCAGCATTGTTTTGCACTTCCAGTGTACAAATCCTTCATCTCCTTAGTTAAATTTATTCCTAAGTATTTTAATCTTTTATGAACAAATTCAACACCTTTTCATGATAAAAAACACTCAGAAAAATAGGAATATAAAGTAACTTCTTCAACATAATAAAAGGCATATATTAAAATCTACTGAAAGCCTCCTCCCTAAAATCAGGAACAAGATAAGAATGCCAAATTTCACCACTGATATTAAACGTTGTAATAAAGGTACCCAAATGTGGCAGTTTGGTATGATCTATGAATTCCAAAAATTATAGTTGATAATGTTTGTAAACTGGTCTCTTCCTCTGGGTGTGATACACTTTGATTGTATTAGATTCAGCTGAGATGTCTTTGACTAAATTATGTTAGGATTAGAGCTTTGGTTTGACCAAGATAGTAGGGCATGCCGGGTTGTGTCCCCACCCCCCAGATGGGGATAAAACAGATACTCATATGGAATACAACACAGAGAAGAACACAGAGGAATAGAGACAGCTCCATAGACATGGCAGAGGCCCCAGGAAGAGAGATGAGTCTGATATTCTTCAGCGGACCTTGTGAAGAGAACAGAGCAGCAGAGCTTGGGAAGAAATGAGACCCGGGGAGAAAGATGAGCCTTATGCTAGCCTACAGCTGAGATCAGAAGAACCTGGGACCATGAAGTCTTAAGAGGAAGCAGGAAAACTGAACCTTCATAGACATTGCCTGTCATCTTGCTTCAACACATGACAAATGACTTTGGGTAAGAAAGTACCTCTTATGGTACCTTGCGTTGGACTCTTCAGGGACTTGGGACTATAAGCTTCTACCCTAAATAAATACCCTTTATAAAAACCAACAGAGTTATGGTCAGCACCTCTTTGGCTAACTAATACACCATATAAGAAGTTAAACTATCTCTTTATGTGGATGACACGAACATGTTCCTTTAAATAGAAAATCGCAAAGAATCCTGAAAAAAAGAAACCTAGAATTGATGAACAAATTCAGCCAATTTTCAGGCTAAAATATCAAGGGAAAATCAGTTTACATTTATACATCACCAAAGTATATTCTGAAATGGAAATTACAAAAAATGAATCCCATTCATAATAACTAGATGAATTTCTAAATGAATTAATTAAACTATAAATCAATCACTCACAGACACCCTTAATTCAACCTACATTGTAGTCCAATATTGATTTTATTTAAGAATCAAAATGTCTTTATTGCCAAGATATAAAGATCTTATAAAAAATGATGGTAGGATGTAGGCATTCCCACGCAATGCCATGTTTTTCTGATATGCAAGATAACACAATGAATTGTCTCATGAGCTTCCACTATTCTTTGAAAGTCACACTATTTTTTGTTGTAATTATAAAATCAATATGTTATAGGCAAGTTCAGTAACTACTGTAAAATGTTATAGGACTAAAGAACTAAAAATCAAATAACTGACTTTGTGATTTGACACTTGGTCTAATTTTCAACTATTTTTATTTCTTTACCCATAAAAAACATGAGAATAATATCTGTCCTGACTACCTCACAGTGTTTCTGTGAGGGTAAATGAGAGGCTATCATTGAATACAATTGTAAACTATAATTTAATGCAGAAATGTGTTATTATCTTCACATATTGAATTCAGTGGATTAATTAAATCTATAAAATCACACTAATTTAATGGACTAACTTTAGTGTATGGACTTTAAAGTTTTGTAATTTTTAGTTTACAGATAGGATTATATCAATTTATCAATGCAATTAACATATTGTTTTATTTTTTATGTAATAAATATAGGAAATTGTTAGTTTGGCATTCGGTAGAACATTTAACTTTTCTATGATTTAGAATTACAAGTCCACAAATTCTGATCCAAAACTCTCTCACTGGAAACACTTTGGAAACAGAAAGCTTTTTCTTTTTCCCTTAGCCCAAACTCTTGGCAGAAAAACCTCTTTGAATTGTCATGAGAATCCTATTAGGTCTCATCACTGCTACCAAGAGCAGACTCCTCTGCTAGTTGGTGATATTTAATTTTATTCTGTTACTTTGTGACATTATTTCTCTGAGAAAATTTTAAAAAATGAAAAGAAAGAAAAAAAGATATCTGTGTCTGCATGGGTAAAAGTGACCAGAAATCAACATCAGTATTATGATAATTGGAAAAAAAAGAGAATGTGGTATTGTATAACTTGGTGATTTCTTTCTGAATAATGTGGTATGAAATTACTACCAACCACAACTTGAAGAATCAAAGAGATAATTCGTGAAGTTTCACAGTGATAGTGATTAACACAAACCAAAGGGAAAAAAATGAGAAATATTCAATAGGGAATATTAAAAAGATCTTGACCATTTTTTTTTTTTACCGAGCCGATACTCAGCGAACAAATGAACATATGCCATTTAATTACTATTTGTCCATGATGATTCAAATGCCTAAAATGAGCATGAAAATCAGAAGACTGAATGCAGGAATTTAAGAAGCATCATAGTATAAAATAACCTAAAATTTACCATGAATAACTTCTGACCATGAAACAACTAAAAAAATATAGATAAATGTTTCATTAAAATATCTTTAAAAATCTTAATCATGAGCAATTTATAATTTACAGTGCTGATGAAACCACTCTGGCCTATGCTTGCCGGCTTGAAAAGAAATAATTGCTAAGAAAATATCACTAAATATTTAAGAACACTAAACACATTTTGGAGGTTCTTGGCGTGCAAATACTTCAGGCATATAATATTAAAATTTGTAGTTCTGGTTCAGGAAAAGCCAACATCTGAGAAACCTGAAACCCGTACGCAATGTAGAGAAGAATTTTGGGAAAAACAAAAGTATGTGTGTTGGTTTTGGAGCTGTGTGTACCCCAGAAAAAGATAATCTTTTTCTGTGGATGTGAGCTCATTGCTAAGAAGGACCTTTGGATGAGATTACTTCAGTTAAGAATGTCGGTCAAGATGGGTCTTAATCCTATTCCTGGAGCAGTTTATAAGCAGAATGATTCAGACAAAGAGAGCAGGCTAAAGAGGGAGCAGCCAGAAGCTGAACATCAGTGGAGTCTGGAAGAGAAAGGAGAAACCAGGAAATATCACCACATGCCTTGCTGTGTGACAGGCTAAAGACCATGGTTCTCCAGCAGCCAGCTCCAGATGGCACATTCCTGGAGGAGAAAGCAGTACCTTGATGATGCTTTGATTTGGACCTTTTTCTAACCACAAAACCATGAGCTGAGCCATTAAATTCTCATTGTTGAAACCAACCCATTGCATGGTATTTCCTTGAGCAGCCAAGGAAACTAAAACAATGTGCAACAAGTTAATTTTTTTCTGACTGCTTTAATAATCACTTAAAAAAACAGCAACAGTAGCATGAACTATTAGTAGACAAGATGGGTTAGGACAAAGTGTAAAATTTTATTATTTTGGGAAAACTGTTCCACATCTTCTTCTATACTTTGCAAAATATAATCTTTTTAATGTGTATTACCACTCAATGTAAATCTATGTTATAGCATGCCATTAAGAACTTTAATGATCCATGAACAACCCATATTGACACTTTGATTGATTGATTGATTGACTGATCACTGTGTTGTTGCTACAGTTACTTTGCTGTGTTCTTATAATTAACAGATTTCTAGGACTCAGGACTTCATGGAATTGGGAAGAATGTCATTTACCCAGTTACCAATGACTGGTGTAATAGGTCAGCATTAGCAAATTCTTGGCACAGATTTTGGTTCCCTGTGATGTTTAAAAATAAACCTTAAAATGAAGAATTTTAGAGATTCTGTATCAGTAATGAGAAAATGATTTCAAATTCTGTTATATATGTCAACATTTATCAACCAGAATTATAAAATAAGTTAGGTACTGTGAACATCTGAGAAATGATGACTGTCAACTATAAGGCACCTCTAGTACATTTCTTAAGAGATGGCAGAGCTGCGGAAAGTGGATTAAACACAAACATGTGCATGATTAAGTGATGATTAAGCTTGTTAATGTGAATTATTTGAAAGAAATATTTTTGGGTATGATAAAATCATGTCCTCATGTAACTTTTGGTTTTAATACATGTAAGGAGGCTGCCTAGATAGAAACTTACTTTAATGAGGTAGATGAATCTGGAAGAAGTCCTTACAAAGACGTTCTATCTTACATTATTTCAGTATTTAAGAATCTTGCTCTCTTTCCATTTTCAAATATTCAATGCTAATATCATGATGATGATGATGATAATGATGATGGCAATAGATATTTAACTTTTTCTCAAAGACCCTCCAATAGTCAGATGTAAATAATGCTTTATCCACGTGGATAAATAAGTTTTAATATTAATAGTCTTTTAAAAATTAAATATATTGAATATATTAATGTTTGCTTTTTAATGATGCTCTAGAGCCTACCTGGATTTTTCTTTTCAATACATGGAATAAAGCACTTTATCATATTTTTAACTTAAAAAACTCTGAATGCTGAAAAACATCCTATTCTGAATATTGTGGATAAAAGGCAGTGAATCATTACTAGGTAACTAGTCAATTTACACAAACTAAATGTTTGTTCAATAATTATGCCCCCCAAAATTTAACATGACAATATATATTGTACATAGCAACCATAAAAATAATGCCACAATGTAATAAAACAAAAATAAATTATTTGCCAAGATATGTTACTAATTTATGATTCAGTTTTATTATTTTATTTTCTCATAAATGGATACTTACATTTCTACCTTGTTCCTGAAATATAAACCTCTTTTTAAGCAGAAAATTTTGAATGAAAAATTCTAGATATACTGAATAGTAGTGATTCAGTAGTGCTAACAGTAAACTAAGACTCTTGAATTCCTTTTAAAATGTGAATTTTATGAGATTTATATTTTGATTCATGCCATATATATTGTTTATTCTCTTATTTATAATTACTTATTAAGGTTTGTGTTAATAAAGACATGTATAGACATGTTGTAGAATTCATTGGTCTAAATTCTGGTAGACTCATAATATGTTTAATATGTAATATCACATATAAGAATATATTATTGACTTTTCTCCATCTCTTAAAAAATCTTCTTTAATACATAATGTATACTAAAATTCAGGGTTGCAAAAACTTTTTTTTAAAATCTTTCACATTGTGTAATTATCTGAAATATATTCACTTTTCTATTTTGTAAGTTTTTTATGTTTATTGATTTTTAGGTGACTGCAGGTAAGAAAAGAAAATCATCAAAGCTCTTTTAGATTTAAATACATTGAATTTGGATGGTTAGTACTGATGTTTCAACACATTTATTGAATAACTTTACATTAACCATTAGTTCTTTATATTTGTTTAAGAGTTTTGCTGCTATTTAGTGTTTTACTTCCATAGAATTGAAAATATTATATTAATAGAGAATAATAACTCACCTTTATTAAATGCAGTTTTACCAAATATTATTTCATGCTATGCCAATTATGTGTTCAGCTTGTGTTGCAAGGAGGACTAATTATCCTCCCCAAAGTTACTGGACTCATGGACCTTATAGTCCAGTAGGAAATTAAATAGACCTTATAGTTCAGTAGGAAATAAAATATAAGATATTATAAAATATAAGACCTTATAGTCCAGTAGGAAATAAAATATAAAATATTATAAAATAGCTGTCATAAAAATCTCGTAAGATTTTAGAACAAATGTGATATGAGGAAGCGGATTTGGATCACAGGTTAGAATGTCTGCCTACCATCCAGGGCTCCAACCCAGGGCCTCCTGACCTGTGTGATGAGTTGGCCCACGCATAGTGCTGATGCACGCAAGGAGTGCCCTGCCATGCATGGGGGTCCCCCACATAGGGGAGCCCCACATGTGAGGAGCACGTCCTGTAAGGAGAACTACCCCATGTGAAAAAAGTGCAGCCTGCCAAGTAATGGCACCACCCACACAGAGAGCTGTGTCGTGCAGCAAAATGACATAACAAAAAGAAATACAGATTCCTGGTGCCACTGAGAATACAAGCAGACACAGAAGAACACACTGTGAGTGAACACAGAGAGCAGACAACTGGGGGGTAGGGAGAGAGATAAATAAAAAATAAGTCTTAAAAAAATGTAATATGAACTTAACCATCTCATGATTTTCATGCAAAAATAAAGGAGGGGAATAACTGTAACTACTTCTCTCCATTCCATATGTAAATTTAAGATTCTGTTTTATGTATGAGAGCCTAGGAGTCTGCACCCTATGGTCCTATGAATTCCTTTGGAAGCCTCAGGAAAGAAAAGGCACTTGAACCTATAATTCACACTATACTCATTTAAATATGTGTCCAAAGGACTTAAATCTTCTGACTGTTCGTAAGCCTACTCTCCAGTTCATCAGGCTCACCCAGGACAACTAACAAAAAGGATGATGATAGACAATGCCCATCAACCAAAACAAAGTATTTACAATGCAAGCAAGACAGTTCCACCTCTCTGCCCCATGAGATCTAAGTCCCTTCTCAATCTGAAGCAGAGTGGGCATCACCATCCTAACACCTCAAGATCGGAGGAATGAACAAACATAAGGGGATTTTGCAAATATGGACTGAAGTAAACTTATTAATATTCTAGTAATGGAAAAATTTGTGACATTGGTGTAAAGGCAATGGTCACCACAATTTCTAAGGGGAGGGAGAGGGAAAACCAAGTTTAACATGGGCATTTTGGGGCATGGAAATTGTTCTGCATGACATTGCAGTGATGGATATACAGGCCATTGTACATTTTGTCAAAACCTATAAAATTTTGTGGGTGCAAAGTGTAAACCATAATGCAAACTATAGACTTTGGCTAGTAGCAAAGTTTCAATATGTTTTCATCAATTGTAACAAACGTACCACACTAATGAAAGATGTTAATGGGAAAAGTGTGGGAGGGGGAGGGGGTGAGGTATATGGGAATCCCCTATATTCTTGATGTCATATTTATATAATTTAAAGCTTCTTTAATACTACTACTACTAATAATAAAAGGGCATTTGAAATTTACATTTGAGAAAAGATACAAATCTGTGATTGGAAAAGTTAAGTTTTACTTTTAAATCATAGGAACAAAGGGAATGTGATAATAAACAAAAGTAAATGCATCAAGAAAATAAAACATTGAAATTTCTCAATTTTTCTCTCCTAGGTGTTTTAACATTTTAGAATATGTGTCTTGAAATTTTTGTGGATTATGAAGGACGTGTGATGTTATCATTGATAGAATATTATGGCAATTCATAAAGGCCATTCCCAAGTCCATTTTACTGTGAAACCACATTAGTGAACTATTTTAATTTTATTCTTTTAGGTCATGATTATTGCCGTTATTTAGAAATGAACCTTAGCAGGTGTAAGAACAAGTTATAGATCATCTCCACAAATTCAGAAAAATATCTATACTATCAAAGCTATTTGAGAAATTATTCATGTTTCAAGATATATATATGCTATATATCTAAAGAAATCCACTTTTATTTAGTTACTTACATTTCACTTTATACTACCATAGAATTGAGGTTGATGATCCTTTAGTACACAGAAGTGTACCTGATCCAGTATTTTATAGCTGGTATTATAAGATAATTGTATCAACATATGCTTTGATCAGTTGGTGCTTCTGCAGTATTGTGTGTATATCTGATATTTTTTTAAAATTAACTGAAATTATTTGCATCTGATTTTATGAAAGTCATGCTTTAACATGACTTCCTGAGATCTAATTATTTGTGACATAATACATACCCATCCACACACACTCTTACACATCTATTCTAAATATATGCTTCTGCAAAATCTTTTTTTTAAGATTTACTTTTATTTATTTTTCTCCCCTCCCTCCCCCATTTTCTGCTCTGTGTCCATTTGCTGTATGTTCTTCTGTGTCTGCTTGCATTCTTGTCAGCAGCACTGGGAAACTGCGTCTCTTTTTTGTTGCATCATCTTGCTGTGTCAGCTCTCCGTGTGTGCCACACCACTCCTGGGTGTGCTGCACTTTTTCTCGCACGGGGCAGCTCTCCTTGCAGGGCGCACTCCTTGCTTGTGGGCCACCCCTACGTGGGGGTGCCCCTGCATGGCATGACGCTCCTTGCACATGGCAGCACTCTGTGTGGGCCAGCTAACCACATGGGTTAGGAGGCCCTGGGTATCAAACCCTGGACCCTCCATATAGGTAGGTGGACACTCTATCAGTTGAGCCACATCCATTTCCCTCCTCAAAATCTTATCTCCCCCCAAATTTTGATAAGTTTCAAATTTTAGTGGTAATATATCTACTACTCAAAGTAATACTATAAAAAAGTTGCTATTTATATTAATTTACTATTGAAGTTTCAACTTTTCAAAACAACAAGAAACCTCCCATTAATATCTATTTTCTCTTCAAATTACAAAAAATTAAATATGGATCTATAAAAATATATCATTTTTCATTCACATATTTACATTATGGACATGAATACTAGAGCAACATGCTGGATCAAATATTTCTTTCAAGAATTATCCATACCTTTAGCAGGGTATTTTTCATTTTCTGCTTATAATATAATGAGCATGCTATAAGTTTATTTTAAGAAGTCATGGTTTCCATTATGAAATTGGAACTTGAGATTTCATAGTTTCTATGGCTTATATTCTCATCCAAATAAGGGAAACATGTTTAAAAATGCAAAAGATATACACATATGTGAATCACTTATGCAAATCTTATCCAATGTTATATTTTATAAACTGGAAGATAAATGAGAATTTATAACTTTTTATCAGCAATAGCAGTATTTTCTTTATCAAGACTTTGACTGTTTATCTCCAGAATTCAAGGAGTAATAGGCATTTATTTTTATCTCCAATAATTCCAGGCATATGATTCTGGATATAGTAGCTATGACACATTCATCCAATATTGATTAACTTGTGTGTAACGTTATTTTGAAATGGAGTAAATGATCCAGTTAAATGGGTGTCATCAGGATGGAACATTTAGGAATACTGAAGAAATAAAAGTACAAAATCTGAAAGCAATAAATATTTTTATTTTAATACAGGTAATTTTAATTTACATTTTCATTTTATAGTGCTCAAATTCTTCTCACTTAAAAAGAAAAGAAAACGTTCTTACATTATAACTTCTCTGTACATACAGAAGCAAAACAGAGAGGATTTTCTTAAAGAATAATACATAGTTTCAGTTCACTGGATATTTTCATTAATTTACATGTGCTTCAGTTTGGTATGGAAATAAAATTATTTTACTTACATATGATGCATCATATATATTAAGGCTTCATAATAATCTCATAGTGCTTCTAGGGTAAATAAAAAATTAGATGGATATTCACATGGAAAACAGTTACAGTGATTTTGACATTAAATTAGATCTTAAATGTTTTGATGAACATAAATTGATTATAATTAAAAGGAAAATTAAATTTGCTGTTATAATTAATATGAAAGTTATGTGTTATCAAAACTAAATTTTAAAATTATAATCCAATTAACTGGCAGAATATGTATTTTAAAGAACGTATTACTATGTCCTATTTCTGAAAAAAAAAATCATACATTCCTCTATGCAATTTCTATGCTGATAAAATTAAACCATCAGTCCTAAAATGCTGCAAGGGATTTCTGTTTCTGAGAGTATGGGTTAGCTAGATGTCTTCATGTTTCAAAAGAAGTAGTTATAGAAATAATCATTACTTTAATGTTTAAATATTTTGAAAACTCACAAAAAGAAAAGGGAATTCCCCAAAAGCAAAACAACAACAACTAAGAGCTGAAAAGAAATGGATGAACAAAATATGGAATCTGACTTTAGCACAGGAGCAAATGTCAATACCAAGCATGAAATGAATCCTAACAACTATGTTGAATGATGAGGAATACAATTTTGAACCACTGAGAAGTGGCAGTTAGAATTGAGACAATCTACATAAAGGTTGGACCCTTACTTACAATCTTAAGTAAAAGGTTGGGCTGCCAAAATGTCACTCTTGCAGAAAACTGCTTTAACAATAAAATCTTTTTTCTCCATCATTTTTTAGAGTGGAATAGGTAAGACAATAATCATCTTTCCCAAGACAACCCAAGATGACAAATTAAAACAGTGACTCTCCAGGATGGGTAGAGAAATTGTTATATTCATATGATGAAATACTATAAAGCTGAGAATGAACAAATTATTGCTGCCTCTCACAGCATGGACGGATGTGGTAAAAATAATTTTAAACAGAAAAGACAGTTCCCAAAGATCATGATCTGTATGGTCCAGCTATAGAATCTTTGAGCAATGGCAAAGCAAATCATCGCCAGGAGTCAGAAGCAGTGTTGTCTTACTGGAAGATAATGACCGGGAAGCATAAAGGGGGCTTCTAGAATGCTGACAATATTACATTTCTTTATTTGGATGCTGGGTGCACAGGAATGTTTACTTTATGAAAATTCATTCACATGAATATTTATTATCTGTTCACAATTTTGTATATGAATTAGTCATCTTTAAAGCTTTTGCCTAAGTAGAAAAAGAAGGTGACTCTAACATGTATTATGGCTTAAGTGTTCATATTGAGCATGATATTATTAAGACCTTTGAATGTGGACATATTTCTGTTTTGGGTGTTCCACTCTCCACTTTGCTCAACCTACAGCAATGGTTCGCATTCATATTCACAATGGAACACACAATACAAAATATGAGTCATCATACTTCAAGTTGACTTAGATTTAGGAAAGGGTTCCTGACAGCAACATCATTGCAGAATTTTTGGAGCTTCCAGATACAAATCCCAACGTCTGAACTTTATGTTGGATAAGTGTGTTTAGGAAAACTAATGCTGAGTGTATGTTGACCAGAATATTCCCACAGAGATGTATCTATAGCTTGAGTCTCTAGCTCAGCTATTCACTGTCTCTTTTAAAAAATATATATATGATTTTTTTAAAAAGGGGCTTTAGATTACAAAACTCTTACATCAAAAATATGGAGGATTCCCATATGCCCTACTCTCTCCCCCTCCTACTCTTTTCCACATCAATAGCCTTCATTATTGTGGTACATTTGTTACAGTTGATGAACACATGTTGAGGTATTGCTACTAGCAAAGGATTAGTTTACATTATAGTTTACAGTTTGTCCCACACAATTTTATAGGTTAAGACAAAATGTATAATGGCCTGTATTTGTCATTACAATGTCATGCAGCACAATTCCAATGTCACAAAAATGTCCCATATTTCATCTATTTTTCCCTCCCCTTCCCCTCATAACTTCTGGTGGCCACTGCCTTTATATCAATGATACTGTCTCTTAATTTAATCAAACGGCTTCTTATTTCAAGGTATACTGAAGAGAGTATCCAGTTTCCTGGAAAGTGGCTCCCTCTTGTGTTCCTATCTAAGAAACAAGCATTTCTATTTCTAGTCTCAAAATCCAGTTTCCAAGGCTCCAAGAGCATACCCGGGGGCCAGTGTATGGCCCAGTGTATGGCCACTCTTAATGGCTGAGTCATTAAGAGTGCTGAGTATTTGTGGTGATGGTGAAATTCAAGTAGATTATATGCATTTCAGTAATGTGCCACCAAGGCAACTGTTAGCTGAGCATGTTCAACAGATCTGAAATGTATAGACTTTCGGAACCATACTTGTGTATTCTGAAGTTCTGGGGACATCATCACTGATCTGTGACCATTATATTAAATCACTATTCACCCTCCTGTACATTATTCTGATTCCTTGAACAATCACTTGTTTAATGTTCCATCCGTACTCACATCTGGTCTAAACAAAAGAACAAATCAGACTACGCATAAGAGAAGGTAGCAGAAATGTCTTTGCCTTCATATTCCTGCAATTGTCTAAGAAGACATGACGGTAATATGCCAGCCGCTTTCTACCAGTCTGAAATGATCCAGCCTGATCCCGAGGTAGTAGTCCTCTTGATTTATCACAGGAAAAAATGTGATAAACGTAACCAAGAAAACGCTATACAGATGATAAAGCCAATTGTGATTAATCGAGGAATTGGTTACCAAGGAATGCTGATAATGTCTTTTTTCAGTAAAGTAGTTTGTGAATGTTTTAGCGTGTTTTCTGTGCAGTGGAAAAGAAACCTGAGGTTCCTCACAATTTTGACCAGATCTCAACCCCACATTTAAGAGAAACACCTTAGAAGATGGTTCTCTTGCTCTGTGAAGCTCAACAATGTAAGCCATGATTAGTTTCCTTTCTAATTTCCGTGTCCATCTGTGTGCTGCATTTCCACTCACTGCAATTTCTTCTCACTATATTACCTCCTAAAGCAGATTTTTGTCTCCTTATTAAAAACCCACAAGGATAGCCTTTGCACAGTTTCCATTTTGTTCGTTACCAAACAGAAATAATAAAATTTAAAATATAAAGTATTGCTTAATAACAAACCAAAACAGAGTTTATCAACATTTGTTATCTGTTATTCCTAATTGTTTTTTTTTAATGTGAGATGTGTTTTCCTTTTTATTAAACTTTTCATTATACAGTAGATTGAAATTTACAGAAAAGTTGTGAAGATAGTACAGAGCATTCTCATATAGTACACTCTGGTTTATGAACATCATGCATTAGAAATTATCACAACATCTAATGAATCAATATTGATATACTATTATTAAATAAAATTCATTCCTCACTCAGGCATCCTTAGTTTCTACCTAACGATTTTTTTTTCAATTCCAGGATTCTATCCTGGGTACAACATTACATTTAGTAGCAATTTCTCCCTAAGATTCTCTTAGCTATGCCAGACATTCCTTGTTTTTGATGACCTGGACAGTTTTGTGGAAAACTGTTCAGGAATTTTGTAGAATGGTCCTCGATGGGATTTGTCTGATATTTTTCCCCCCAGGTTTAGACTGCATGTAAGGGTTTTGTGGAAGAAAGCCACAGAAGGAAAGTGTGATTGTCATCACATTTTATCAGATGTACGTACTCAACATGACTTGCTGTGAATGTTAACCTTAATAATTTAGTGTTTTTCTCCACCATTAAATGCTCCTTCTTATCTTCCTCCACATGATTCTATCTGGAAGAAAGTCATTATTCACAGCCAACACTGAAGGAGTGGGGAGTTATGTGGGAATTCTACATAAATTATTTACAATTCTTCTTTTTTTTTTTTTTAAAGATTTATTTTTATTTATTTAATTCCCCTCCCCTCCCCCGGTTGTCTGTTCTCTGTGTCTATTTGCTGCGTCTTGTTTCTTTGTCCGCTTCTGTTGTCGTCAGCCGCACGGGAAGTGTGGGCGGCGCCATTCCTCCGCAGGCTGCTCCCTCCTTCGCGCTGGGCGGCTTTCCTTACGGGTGCACTCCTTGTGCGTGGGGCTCCCCCACGCGGGGGACACCCTTGCGTGGCACGGCACTCCTTGCGCACATCAGCACTGCGCATGGCCAGCTCCACACGGGTCAAGGAGGCCTGGGGTTTGAACCGCGGGCCTCCCATGTGGTAGACGGATGCCCTAACCACTGGGCCAAAGTCCGTTTCCTACAATTCTTCTGTATGGAAGATTTATCTGTTCTCTCCCATTGATGAATATAGGATGACCAAATACCTGAAAGTAACTTGTCCTCTCTCCCTGTTACTAGGATACAGAGAAGATAATTGTGTGTAAATCAGAAGGTAATGAAATGCAACCCTCTCTTAGGGCCAAATTCTGCTTTTGGTGGTCAAGAATATCCTGTTGAAGTAATGAAGTATGAAAACCAGCTTTAGCCAGTTGGCCTGACCTGCACAGAAGCAGCGGCTTGCTGTCCTCGCTTCAACCTGCTTAATTAACATAGCAAAATTCTCACCCAGGGGTGGAGTTATCCACCCTTTTCTTGAGCATGCAATGTATGTGCAAGCATGATTTCTTGAACATACTAATCATACAATTATATAACCAGCTATGTGTTTTCATCCATATGCATAAAAACCAATGCATAATCAAAGCAAATGCTAAGTAGTAACTTGGGTATCTAAACAAAAGTGAAACTGCAGCACAGGGAGTCGAGTCTGAGTCACTTTAGACTGGCCTTGGCTCCTTACCTCTGCAGACGTAATAAATGTGAGTTTGCCTAACTCTCGTGTTAAAGTTTTCTTCATGCTATCTCTGGTTATCCACAAGGGCCCTGCCTTGAAGCCTAACACCATTTTTTAAAAAATTATTTATTTCAGTATGGATTCATGGTATTTATAATATTTTAGGTTACAGTGCTATGCTATTTTTTTTTTGGTGCTTAAATTTTTCCAGATTTTAGCATTGGGAGCTCTTTTTGCTGACTTCTATGTTCCTTTAACATATTGCCATTATTGTTGATGGTGGTTTTTTAAACCCTTGAACACTTCCTTACTTTATGGTGATGGAAGATGCTCCAAATTCCTATTTTATATTTCCTGTTCCATCCCTGGAATCCATTTCTCCAAGAGTCTTGATCCATTGTATTGGATAATGGTATTAGAAACCAAGATCTGGTGGTAGGTATGCTCATTGCTACCAGAGTGTCAATGCTTCTAGGCCTTCTCAGCAGACATGGCAAAGAAATATATGTATGCATACTAACCTATTTATGCACACATATATATAAATATAATAAATATATGCATTATAGTTGCATTTATATTCTTGTAAACAAAAATTCATACTATCTTCAACTCTAATTCATCACCACATTTTAGCCTGCTGTCCTTGCTGGTCTGTATCCTTCCACTTAGTAAGAAAGATGACTTCTACTATTTTCCATCTACATAATTGTTCAATTATGGACTGTGGTTACATGGACTGTGGTTTCAGAATTCTTAATCTGTACCTCTGTGGAGGAAAACTTTAACAAAAAATAATGCTTATAGATAGTTCCTTTGACTTTAGTCTTACAGACTACTCATCCTCACATTTACTTAGGCCAGAAACTTTGTACCTCACCCCTTTTAATAAGGTTGCTTCATAACTTAGTAATAAAAATTATTTTGTCACATTCTTTATTCTATCCTGTGATTCCCTGACCTCCTAAATGATTTTTTATTTGCTTATGTGTGATTTACTCTTCGTGCTGAAGAGGTTGATAGACTTTGACAACTGTATCATGTCATGTTTCTACCATTGCAGTATCACCCAGAATCCCCTGGGAATTACCGATTCATTCTGCCTTCTTTAAAGCTATGGAAATCACTGATTTCCTTATTCCATAATTTTGCCTTTTTCAAATATCATATGAATGTAGATGTAGACTCTTCAGGATGGCTCTTTCTCTTAGAAATACAGTGAGATACGGTAAGTCTTCTACTGTTCAATAGTATGTTGGCTAAACTATATCTTGTGAATTTCCTTACACTTTACTTTTTCGGGGCCTATGGTAATTCATTAAAATTACCACTTAAATGTTCCTACCACTTTATGTCTCCAGCAGCTTTTTCTACAGGTAAACATATCTCAGCTTTGATTTTTTGAATTTGTCTGTCTCTTCAGATTTGGGGTATTGGGTTGTCCTGTGACTTTATTTTTTTAGCGGGTCTGAGAGAAGTCATTGGTTTTCTGTTTGTCCAGATTTTCTTTTAGTAGTGGTGGGGATAATAGCTTCTAAGCTCCTCACATGTCATAATCTAGTATTTCTTTTAGATAAATAAAAACTATAACCACCTAGATATTCAGATGCAGCCTTACATTAAGATTTGCTCTGCATCTTATTGTTGGAAGTTAATGTTTAATTATTTTTTTTTCTTTTACAAAATAAACAGGTTACAAAATGTAAATAATATAAAAGATGATGGGACTATCTCCATAAGAAGGCATTGGTTTACACAAATGAGATAAACTTAGTGTTTTGCCCCCTTGTTCCCTTAGATATATGCACATAGTCCGAGAAAATGCAATAGTGAATTGAGAAGCAATTTTTCTACTGCTGGGAGAAGAAGTGCAGTCTGACATGGGAAAGCAAAGGAAAATGTTTTGAGGTGGGAAAGATGAAATATTATGAGATCTCAACATCTTCTATCTTCTCATTCCTACCTCCACATGACAGAAAAATTTAAAACTTTCCTCCATTAGCTAATAATTAAGTAAAATGCACAATGATCAAATTAAGGTAATCATTTTCTTTACTTTCATTAATATTTTTCTGTCAAACTACCAGATTGTGTGTAATAAGGATATGGTATATCCAAATGATGTTACATTTTCCATCCATTTTTTTATATTGGCAACAATGAAATGCATATTTTGATCCAAACAACAAAAAATGAATCTTGAGTCAAGTTTTATTGTTCTAGATGCTTAATCATAGTCTAGGCTATTGCTTTGGTTACAGAATCACAGGTATTTAATAAGGACCTATTTGATCCTATAAGGGTCCTGCCAATTATGGCTGACATTGATCTTCAGGGAGCATCCATGACCACATTACAATAATTGCTTTCTTTTTAGCATTCTGCATAGTCTTTTGTTACATTTTCATCTTTGGATAACCAATGGTTGCATCATCACTCTTTCCAATAATTTTAGGGTTTGAATCCCTCCAAATTGTATTCATTTATTTAACCAAGTAGCTACTCCAGGGGGAAAAGATCGGAGGAACAGAATTTGGCATCATTTCCCCTTCTGGAAAAGCAAATGTTTGTTTGTTTGGTTGGTTTTTTTCCTGGTGGGCATCTATATGTATCAATTTAATTTTTTCTAGATATTCCCATAGGAAATTCCGTCATTGTTTATATACTTGACCCTAGGACAAAAACCAAACCAAACAAAATTAAAAATTGTTCATGCGCATGAGTTGATAACTAATACAAACATTCTTCTGGCACTAAGACCCTGATGTTTCCCATATTGCCAAGCACATTGGCCACTATTGTGCTCATATTATTGACATAGCCTTGCCCCTCTCAACCAAGGTTTTACCATCTAAAGTGAAATTGTGACAGACCTATGAATGGCATCACATAACTCAATCTGCCATCAGCTTCCATCAGTAAACCAAACAATACACCTTGCTTTGGGGGACAGGAGAGAACATTGTATGTTTCAAAACATTTGTCTATAAGACCTGGCACTTTCCTGGGGGTTCTACCATGATCCCCAAGAAAGGGCTGCAAAATCATGAGGAGTTCCAGGATCATTTCTTTGTCAGTGCCAATATATACCATTTCCATACCATTTTCTTTTCTTTTTTTTTTTTTTTGGTAAGCATACCTGAACCATTACTTACTATAATCTCTCTGACATATATATAATGTAGTTTATCCTATCTTTACGTTTATGATAAATTTCCATGGTGGGAGATGACTCTGTTGAAGTTCAGGAACACTTCAGCAATTTTCACCCAAAGAGACCCCAACTATCTAGTCCCTGCCTCAGGTAACTTAAAAGTTCAAAATTCCTATGGTGGGAACCTGTAAAGAAGTGCTAACATTCAGCTAGAAATTCTAGAAAACTTGCATCTGCATAGCAAATATTTCCAAAATATTTCTTGATTTGCTTCACAGGGTTACGAGAGCAGTGCTCAAGCAATAGTATCCAGCACCAAGTTATCAGATGTTGAGGCAACAATCAAGCCTTTATTTGATTAGTGCAATAGTGCAAACAAGAGGAAAAAGAGAACTGCCAACTTCCAAGAACTCCTCTTTTCCCCATGAAATCACATCAGGTAAGGGTCAGGTGAATTCAGCACAGACATGGGAATTGTCTCACAGTGGGGAATCACCTCATTATCAAGGAATCCCAAACTAAGGACTGCTGTATTGGGCACACAGTGATAAGGTAAAGGAGAAGGAAGGGCTAAGAGTGGAAAAGCACTGAGTCAGAGTGAAGAAAAGTGCTTTAGCCACTTCCCCTGATAAGGAGGTCTTTGAATGGAGGTACGTGGGCTAGGAATGCAACTCTGCATATCAACATGGCTCCCCAGTGAGACTTGAGCCTTTACTGAATCATCTTCTAGAAAATGGCAATGTCTGACTGTTCACAAAGTTGGGCTGGGGAAGGTGTCTTCTCCACATGGGGCATGCCAGGCAAAGCCTTGTAATTGCCTATGGTTGAGCTTGAAAGAACATACAAGGGATTTTTGCCTGGAGCCATTTCTCCACTGTATGCCTTTGTCCTTCAAGGCCAAAGCAAGAAGCATAGGCTACCTCACTGTGGACTCACCTATGTAGATATTCATGGTTTTGACTGCAGCCAGTTAATCTGTTTTAGCAGACCAGGTCTGTGATCCAAATCAGTCATGTAGGATTATCAGGCTTGCCTGGAGTTATGAACCCAACCATTAACAAGATAGGAAAATATGCTCAGAGTCAATTAGGGTATTCTAGAGAACCAGGAGTCTTTCTGTTTAAGCCTTATAAATGGGCTTTCTTACTTTGTCAGTTTTATAGATACAGGTGAAACTCAAGATATTGGCAATCACATAGGCGATCTCCTTGACTAGCCAACTAGAAATTTAGGGAGATGTGGTTACCTAACATTACTTGTTCCAAGGATTTGAGGGTGGCCTATTGTGTCTATAAAGCTGAGGTAGTATTATTAATAACCTCAGTGAAGGTCAAGGACAAGTGATTCACAAACTTTTTAAATTAGATGACCCCAAAATTGGCGTTACCATCCAGAGAGTGCACATAAGCAGAGAGTAATGCCATCTACCATCTGGCAACTCAATACAGATTTTTGTCTTTTAACTTGATTTATTGGTGCTACCAGTATACATGGGTGTGGCATATGTATCATTTAAAATCCGTGAGTCCCCCCATGGGTTTGTGCTTTTTTATTAAAAATCCAATTATGCAAAGGTAATAGATAATTTTGCATATCTATAGACTATCTCTGGGGACCCCAGGTCATGTTATTCCACAAATTTAACCATTGAGCTGTGCCCTATATTTCATCTGTATTAATTAACCATCTTGAACTATTATATGTCCTTCATAGTTTTTAATTCTTCCTTGACCTACTTCTCAGAGAAGAATCACATCATGATATTATCACAATAATAAATCAATTTCATTTTGATAATGATCAAATAGAAATCTATTTTCAGGAGTTTGATTCAATATTCTTCAGAATTCAAGTACCCTGAATGGAAACGTGATGATGATATATATTAAAATACTTTCCATTAAAAAAAATAAAATGGCATTTTGTGTGTGTGTTTCCTTTCAATATTAGAATAGAAAATAAAATACTGGCCAGGTCTATATGAACTTACCAGCCGATTTGGATTGTCTGACTTCCTGAATAGTTTTCAGCATGTCTGACAATGTGGAGGTTGAAAAGCATGAATTTATTCTAGCCACAATAATTAGCAGTTAGCCTCCTTGAAATTTACTTATTTTTTCTACAGGACTCACAGGAGAGATATAAATAATTTTGAGAAGACTAACATACTATTGAAAGCTGAAATTTCGTGTCCTTGTGAAATGTGGACTAAGATTTTACTAAGGAGTAGAGTTTGGGAAATTCTAAATATTCCCATTACCAATTAAAACTGGGCAAAGTACAGACTTACCCAAGATCTAACCAGAAGCATAAATGGTGAAGCACTCCACACCTCACAGTCATCCAAATTATGCATTCCTAGTTAAGTGACGTCCCCTCAGGTTTCACTTGGCTTTCTCATTTTTTTAATATGGTATTTCACTATAACTTTAGTATCTTCTACAATAACATTACTTTACCCATGAAGATCCACATTTGACTTCGGACAGCATCTTTCATCCTCCAGAATTGCATTTAAGAACATTGTGCACAGGTTTATAATAATCACCATTCTCAGATCACTTCACTTTGACCATGGCAAATGATCTCTAATTCCTATGGGGAAATAGTAAGGTGATCGTGGAACTCTCATCAGTCATCTTTGTTCCCACCCTGTAACAGATGGAATAAAATTAATAAGCTGCTTTAACACCCTCTCTCCCTAATCTCATTCATCATCAAGTTGATATACTTTAATATATATTTAATATAGACTTCCCTAATGAAGAACAGACATTATTAAAGTGTACTATACCGCAATTTAAATAGTCATTTTATTCCAATCTAGAATTTGCCTGATTGATCTACCACAATTGTCCTTGTAAGTTTTATCAATGATTTTATTTAGCTCATTTTTTATTCCTAATCTTGCTTGATCTAAGTTATCTCATTCCTTTTTAAAAATTGTTTCCTAGTCATCTGTAATAGTACACTTTTCCAATTCTTTTTCCTTTTTTCTTTTTCTTTTACTAACACACTGCATACCTCTGGGTCTTTTGTTTTGGTTTCTGTCCTCCACTTGATTCCTAAGTGCAGAATATTCTTAGCTTTCCAGTCTAAACTATCTTGATGATTTTTCTTACAACTTATTTTCTCTGGATGCTCTTGTCAGGGTAAGAAATCCTTTTAAGAATAATAAAGCCTCAGACAGTAAATATTTTAGGCTTGGTGTTCTATCTGATCTTTGTTGCAGCTGCTTAATTCTGGGCTATATCATGAAAGCAGCCATAGACAATGGGTATGGCAACAGTCCAACAAAAATTAATCTACAAAAATAGGCAGTTTGGTCCCTGGCCAATAGTTTTCTGACCACTAATCTTGTCCAATCCTGTGAATTTCTTTTTTGCCTCTATATCATTCCAATACATTAACTTTCTAATCCAGAACATTGTGTTACTGCAGACACTTTATTCAACCAAATATTCCCTTGGCTATATGAAAGAATATAAAATCAAAGTTTTCAAAGTATATATCCCAATTTTCTCATTTAAACATTACACTCTACCAGATCAGAAAATAGCAATACCATTTTCTCTCAAATTTTCAAGACAGAAAATTGCAAGTTGTATTTGACTTCTTCTTTGTTATAATCTCCTGAATCAAAATAATTATAAAATCATGTCAATTCTTTCCCCTAAATATAATATAAATATGCAACCAGATAGGTACTCAGGGAAAAAGGAAACATATGACTACACAAAGATGTGTACACAAATGTTCATAGCAGCATTATTCCTAACGTTCAAAACCTAAAAACAATAAAATATCCATCAAGTGGTTATTGAACAAACTGTTAGATGCACATACCATGAAATATTAATAATAATAATAACATTTAAAAACACAATAGAACAAAAATATTGGGTAAATTCATGAAACATATTATTACATGTTGGTAATAACATGTACCACGGGTACATGTTACCCATGTACATGTACATAGGTATTAAATCATGTTCTTGGGTATTAAATCATGTTCCACAGAGCAGACAAGTTCAATTCAAGATCTGCATTCCTATAGGTGTGTATCGATTTCTAAATAGGGTTTTTTTGAAGATTAATAGTTAAGACTTGGCCAGATTGAATTAGTATGCATCTTAATCATATGCCTGGAGTTTTCATAAAGCACAGAAATTTGGACACAGTAAGTAAGAAAAAGACAGAAGTCACTATAAGCATGACATCTGAAGAAGCCAGAGAGGACGGAGAGAACAAGGACTGTCATCATCGGCCTGCTGCCGATGCCAGGAGAAAGCACGGGCTTCCTGATGTCTTGAGTATTGACTTGTAGCCTTCTAAAAAGCAATAGTTGCTTGTTGTTTAAGCCAACCCATTGTATGGACAAACATTATATATTATACAAAACCCTATGTGCACATTATATTGTTCCATTCATATGAAATTTATAATAGTTTGAGATTTTTAGGGATCTCAGAGAAGATAATGTTCTTAGGGATAATCCATTCCTGTGTGTGTTAACCTATTGTGATTGGGACCTTTTGACTGGATTGTTTCAGTTAAGGGCTTTTTGATTAAGCTACCTCAGTGAGGCAGGACCCTCTTACTGGAGTCCTTTATAAAATGGATGAATACAGAGAGAGACACAGAGAGAAATCCCTAGAAGCTGAGAGAAACCCAGAGAGACAGAAGCTGAAATCAACAGAAAACAGAAGCAGAATGGAAGTCAGGAAGCAAGAAGCTGAGGAGCTGCTGGACAAGGCAGAGTCAGGCAGACACCACCATGTGCCTTGCCATGTGACAGAGAAGTCTAGGATGGTCAGAGGCTGCTTTTATTGCATCAGGTTCCCCCATCAGGTTCCTCCATCCGGTTTCAGTCTATGAAGAATTCAGTGGACTCTCCTCTCTTAGTTTCCTTCTATTTAGGATCACTTTCTCCTCTACCACTAGGCTTAGCTAGCCCACACATACATTTGGACATTTAATAAATTTGATAACTTTTATGACACATTTTATTTTGGAGCCCCTTATCGGTTTGTATGACACACTTGGCAAAAATTTTACATACACATCAAAACTGCCATTAGTTGTTCAGTATTTATCTTTTCCACTTTCACTACATTTTGAGATCTATCATTCAGAAATGATCTCTATCTTGTTCATTGCTCTAAATTTGTAGAGAACTCAGGGAGAAGTCGTTTCTCAATATATGTTAAGTAAGCTTGCAAACTTACAAAAATAAGTTGTAACCTGGTTGGTAGACTCAAATATCAATAGCAGCTTACACCTTGACCTAATTTACCTAACAGTCTCTCTTGAGAGTGAGTTCTTCAGACATATATAATACCTTACTACTGTTACTATCTCCTTGCAACTAATAGCCCGGCACTTAGTAGAGAACCAAACATGCATGTCATATTTTATAATATTAAACTGATTTAAACACAAGAACACAAAAATAATTCATTTGCCATTGAATAATTGATGTTAACTTAGTACATAAAATTTTTTCAATGCATTTATTATGTAAACACAAACAACGTTTGAGAGACACCGCAGTATCCTATCCAAGATTTTCCTTTTGTATTTATCTTCTTACATAATTTTATTAATTAATGAAATTTGTAACCATCCAGAACTATCCAGTCTGGGTATTCACAATGCAGTACTTCTTAATTTTCTAGCCTGTACTCTGCTGTGCAATAAAGAGGACAGATGAAAACCATCAGATTTCCACAGAGAAGTAATGAAAGCATTTTTTTTTTAAGATTAAAGTTTAAAATTTAATCAGTTTTTTGGGAATCCATGGTATGTTTCCTTGGATGGGAATCTTTTTACCCTTTTTAGCATATACTGATCATTTCATTATTTCTATGAAATCATGAATACTATTTATTTATACCAAACTATTTTAATTGTGTGAGAAATAGTTAAAATGTCATGTATATGTGTGGATTTTACCTATTAGTACTCTTTACACAGCTGCAAGATGTTTAAGTTGTAGCTACACATGCAGGATGAAATTAAATTAGTCTTTCTAGAACATTTACATCTCCCAGAAGAGGTAAGATGTTTGATCATTTTTGGAATGTAAAATTATGAAGAAAGTTGAAGTGATATGGTTTCCTTTAAGTACAGCTTGAATAAATGAACTCAAAACATTTCCTGCTCCATGAGAATCAGATAAAAATATCTTTTCATGATTTTTCCATGAAATTTAAAAATTTGCCACATATTTTTAAAAAATTTTAAACCTTGAAAGTTACAAAAACTAAATTTATGCCTTGAAAGTATTAGATATGTCTTTCAAAACAACTGAGAAACAAATAATGTTTGTATACATAGAGAAAGACCATATATATAACCATATTTATGTCCTATATATCTATATCTATATAAAATTCAATATTGATATTGTTATTAGTACTTTCTTGGTTCCAAGATTGATTGAAAATTTTAATTTTAATTTAATTTCTACTTAGACAAATTTTTTTGAGCGAGAGTGGCTATATTGATGTCCTAGTTGAGGAATCATTGCTCAAGGTAAGGTCTTAAAGACATTGTCTTTTATTAAATAACTTTATTGTTTCACATTTTATATTCAGGTTTATATCACGCTCAATCTAATTAAGTTAGGATTAAAGGTTATTTTTTCCTGTGTGTTTGGACACAATTTTTGAAAAGTTATACTTTCACACCACTTCTTTGGCAAATGTGTCATAAATGAGGTGACCCTACATGTAAGGTTTATGTCTATTTTCTCTCTTATGTTCCATTGGCTTGTTTTCTACATTGCACCAAATCCATGCTGATTTTACTATTAGGGCTTTATTTTAAGGCATGATATCTGTTAGAGTAATTCCTCTTAACACATTTCTTCATAAGAATTGTCTTCCTTTTGTTTGACTCTTTGCATTTCAATATGAAATACAGAACCCACTTGTAAATTTGCTAAAAATAAAAATATAGATACATTTGGGCAGAATTGATGTCATAACTATTAAGGTCTCCAGTCCTTATATTCGTCATTCTTTTTAGAAATAGTTCCTGGATATCCATCTATGAAAGATACAGGATCAATCAATAGAAATGATACTACATTCATGTATTCTTATTTCTACATTATACCAAGATATGTGTTGCAATTTGACTTAATTTATTATAATTCATCATAAAATTCAAACAGTTCTAATTATTCACATTTGTTTGAGCTAAATTATTAAGAACAGAAACCATAAGTGTATCAACGTTGATATTTTCTGCCTAATATAGGCATTTGTGGCCTCTTCCTTAGCCTTTCATCCTTAGACTCTATTCCCATTCATATTCCCTGGGTTTAAGCTAACATAAACTGGCCACCATCTTGCAATCATTATGTTATGTAAGCCTCATTTAACCAGATATGATTTTGTAGTTTGCTTATGAATTAAGCTGGCATCTTAGTCTATAAACAGGTCTGAAAGCAGTGAAGTATGGCAGAAATGTTGTATAAGTAAACCTGCAATACCCTTGCAATAAAACTAATAGCCTTGCAATGAAACTAATTCAAGATGTGCCAGTACAGTATTTCCAAGATGTCTAATAAGGCAGTAGAGAGGGGTCTGCTTTGGCTGGCAAGGGAGACTCAGTGGTGTCTTGGGTTCAGGGAATAGCAGCACCCAAAAGGCCTCCATTTCTATCTCAAAACTTCACTGTTTCCCAACTAATAACATAAGATTTACACAGAGACATTTGCAGCTGTGCAATCAACCGTCCTTGAAATTCAGCAATGGCACTCTCTACATCTGATACTGGAGGGCAGTCCTCGAAGATCTGTACTCCTTTTATCAGTCCTTCACCTGAGATTTTAAAACCCTAAAATTTTAATTTTTCTATTTTTAAGCTCTTCTTACATTAAGATGCCACTATGTTCCCACAGTGTTTTGACTCCTTATTCAAATTATACTAATCAAACATAGCAGACACTCCTTCTGCTAAAGTCTTCTCTATAATAGGTTTTTCTTTCAGACTATGTCAGTGATAATATAAATATTTTGCTCTTGTGTGTCACACTACCAGTATTCCTTTTTCTTAAAGAAACAATAATCATTCCTTCAAACTGAACAAGTTCATATAAGCAATCCCAATTTTCCAAACTTAAGCATCTGTTACATGTAAACAATTCTATTATCAACTATGATATAAACTAGTCTTCAGAGCAGTGACAATAAACAGTCTATGAATGTTACCAGAACGGGCTTAAGTACTAGGGGTTATGCAGTATAATCTTATGAAGGATAGAGTGTGCCTGCTCCAAGCTGTTTCTCCTGAAATGAATTTCAATATACTACAAAAAAAGATACTGTTGCCTTGGCTGTTATCAGAAAGATTGAGATTGGGGAGCCATAACCGGGATCAACGAATTGAAGAACACAAACTACTAAAATGAGACTCCAAGAAGCAGGAAGCCAACCAAGAAATCCACACTGTGATTTTTTTTTGTCCAGTGCCCTTCTCAAGACTGGTTAAAATGTTTAAGAATGTCACCTATCTTTTAAATGCTTTTGTATTAAGTAGACTAACTAAAATTCTGATTATGTCCACTTTCTCATTTCTTTGAACACAGGCTTCTGTACCATCAACCACAATTCTCATCCATCTCTTGGTTTACTGTGCTATTCAGTTTCTAGATTAATCTCTAACATTCTGTAATTGATATTTACATATCTAGACTACCATTTTCAGTCACATCCCCATTCATAAACTAGCTGTTACTCAATATTTTTTACCATCCACTCTATACATTTGCACACTTATACAGCAAAGTTAATTAAAACTTTTATGTACATTAAACATCAGTAGTCCACCTCAGTCCTCCTCTTATCTCCTTTAAGAACCTACCACCTACCACCAGGTCTTGAAGATATTTCCCTACATTTTCTTCTAGAAATTTTATATTTCTTGTAATTATTTTTAGGTTTTTGATCTATTTTGAGTTAATATTTGGATAAGGTGTGAGATAAGGGTCCTCTTTCCTTCTTTTGGCTATGGACATCTTGTTCTTTCAACACCATTTGTTGAATGGACTGTTCTGCCCCAGATGTGTGGGTTTGACAAGTTGTCAAAAATCGCTTGACCATAAATGTGAGGATCTGTTTCTGATCCATCAATGTGGTTCCGTTGGTCTATGCATTATCTCTTTATGCCAGTACCATGTTGAATATTGTCACTATAGCTAGGTAATATGATTTCAATTCTGGAGATGAGGGTTTGCTTTTCCTTTCTATGATGTTTCTGGCTATTCAGGACCCCTTACTATACCAAATAAATTTGATAATCATGTTTTCAATATTTTTTTAAATGCTAGTGGAATTTTTCTTGGGATTGCATTGAATCTGTATATCGATTTGTGTAGAAATGATATCTTAATGATATTTAGTCTTCCAATCCATGAGCATGGAATGTTCTTCCAGTTATTTAGATATTTTTAAAATTTCTTTTAACACTGATTTGTGGTTTTCTGAGTACAAGTACTTTATATCATTGGTTAACATTATTCTTTTTTTTTTAAGGTTTATTTATTTATTTATTTATCTCCCCTCCCTCCCCGACCCTGGTTGTCTATTTTCTGTGTCTATTTGCTGTGTCTTCTTTGTCCACTTCTGTTGTTGTCAGCAGCATGGGAATCTGTGTTTCTTTTTGTTGTGTCATCTTGTTGTGTCAGCTCTCCATGTGCGTGGTGCCATTCCTGGGCAGGCTGCATTTTCTTTCGCACTGGGCAGCTCCCCTTACGGGGCACTCTCCTTGCACATGGGGCTCCCCTACATGGGGGACACCCCAACATGGCACAGCACTCCTTGCATGCACCAGCACTGCGCATGGGCCAGCTCCACACGGGTCAAGGAGGCCCGGGGTTTGAACCGTGGACCTCCCATGTGGTAGACGGATGCCCTCACCACTGGGCCAAGTCTGCCGCCAACTTTATTCTTGACTATTTGAGTTTTAGTTGTCGTATTTTATTTTCATCACTCTTTTGACACTTTTAGTTACTTTTATTGAAATAATCTTCATTTCTAGACTCCCTTCCAGGCCTTTTTCTCCTGTCATTTCTTTTCAGGCTCCAGCACATCCTTTAGTATTTCCTGAAAATCTGGTCTCTTGCTTAGAAATTCTCTGTTTCTGTTTATCTGTGAATATTCGAATCTCATCCTCATTTTTGAAAGGCAGTCTTGCTGGATATAAGATTCTTGGCTAGAAGTTTTTCTCTTATAGTATCTTAAATATACCAGACCACACTGTCTTCTTGCCTCCATGGTTTCTGGTGAGAAATCAGCACTTAATCATATTGGGTATCCCTTATATGCTATGTATTGCTTTTCTCTTGCTGCTCTCAGAATTCTCTATTTGTCTTTGGCATTTGACATTCTGATGAGTATGTGTCTTGGAATTGGTCTATTCAGATTATTTTGAATGGGAGTACGTGTGCTTCTTGGACATGGATATCTATGTCCTTCAATAGAGTTGGGAAATTTTCTACCATTATTTCTTCAAATATTCCTTCTGCCTCCTTTCCCTTCTCTTTTCCTTCTGGGAAACCCATGACATATATATATATATATATATATATATTTGCACACCTTTTGCTGTCATTTATTTCCCTGAGACTTTGTTCAATTTTTTCTATTTTTTTCTTCATCTTTTCTTTTGTGTGTTCATTTTCAGAGGTCATTTCTTCAAGCTCACCAATCTATTCTTCTGCATCCTCAGATCTGCTATTGAATGATTCCAATGTTTTATAAATTTCATTTATAAGAAATTATAATTATAATTTCATTATAAATGAAAGCTTCACACTCCTTTCTCTCCTGTTTGGAGTGGGGATGGAGCTGCAGATGTGGGCAGCAAGATGACCACCTTCGCCCCATTAGACTTCCAATTATTCAGTCTGTGCCAGCCAAAGGTACCTGCAATTACCTGGATAAGCTGGTGCAGGGCCCACCAGCTTCCTCCCTGCCAGGAGTGGGACTGAAGCCTAGTTTAGGGCTGCAGGCTCATCTGGGTGGAAAAAAAAAAAAAACAGTTCCTACAATCACTGTGATTTTCCATCAGCCGTGCTTCCTCTCACGCTGGGGACAGAGTCAAAATGGCAACCACCGGCTTCCTTCCAAATTGGACAGATTCACACCCCAGCTGTTCCTAGATTTATACTTGAGTCTGCCAATCAGCAGCCAAAATAGGTAGCCAATTGTCTCCTCCTCCCCTGTTTTGAGGAAATGGTGCTTCCAATTCCAGCCACAGAATAGATCCTGAAGTGGCTTGCACTGCCAAAGAAGGACAATCACTGGTCTCTGCAGCTTGGCTGGTAATTTCCTGAAGAGGCTGGTGCAGGTCCCCACAGCTTCCTCCCTGCCATGGGTAGCACTGGGGCCTAGGCTACAGCTGCAGTCTGACCTGGATGGAAAGAAGCTGTTCTCCACCAGCACTGGGATTTTCAGTCCGCACCACTTCCCCTCATGCCAGGCAGAGTTAAGATGGTGGCTCTAGGACTCTTTCTGACTTGGACAGGCTCAAACTTCAGCTTTTCTCAGGATTATACTTTAGCCTGCTGAATTTACTCATCAGTAGCTGAAGTTGGTGCCCAACTGTCTCTTCTTCTCCCATTTTTTGGGAAGAGGAGCTTTCAATTCTAGCTGCGGAACAGCTCCTGAGGTGGCTTATACTTCCAGTGGAGGATGGGCACTGGCCTTCGGAGTGTGGAATGCTCTACTCAGGAATCTTCTTTGCAGACGGGCAGTCTCCTTCCATTCCTTCAAGGATGTTGCAGGATGCTCTTCTGCCCTCCTGGAGTCCCCCAACAGGTGCTTCAGCTAGCTCCAGATAGCTTTGGGTGTTTACTAACTGCCTGGTAGCAGGACTCTAGGAGCTCCTTACTCCATTGCCATCTCGCTCGTTCTGGTCCTCTTCCATTATTTGTAACTATTAAGAATGATACATATTTAACATACATGACTTTACATTTTCTCCCCCAACCCTTCCAGTTCTTTCTTCCCCAGATTGCAGCAGCATTCCTGAGCAGTTAAAAAGGCAAGGCCACGGAACTGGTTGTAAAATGGTACCTCATCACCTCAATTAGGAAACCTTTACTCCTTTGCCAAAAACATCTCTTCCTTTAGAATCTGTTTCTTGTGATTGTCCTTTTGGTTCTTGAGCAATTCACTGCATTCCTTGGAAAACAGATCCGCCCCCCCCCCCCCCATTCCTCATGGGACCTCTCTCCCCTGGCACTGAGGAAGATGTCAATCCAGGAAGCTCTTTCTTTCCTCCTGCCACTGAGGATGCGGCTAGACTCAGAGTCATCTTATCCTCCCACCACTGAAGATGAGGACCCCATGTAAACTGTCATTTTTAAACAGCTCTTTGCCACCCTGTTGATTCCCAAAAGTATGAAAAATAACAGATTTTACTTAAATACAATGGGCATTTTTCTAAAAGTTCTATTTTAAACTGTTTATTACTTCAGATTGATTATCTGAATAAGATCCATATTAATTATATTCTTATCACTAAATTATTGGGGGCTAACAAGGACTGTAGTACTAGAAATACCTGGTATACCTTTAATATTAAGGCACTGTACAGTACCTTATAATGTTACCAAAATTCAATATAACACTTGCTTACCTGTCAGGATGCACACAGAGCTACTACAGATATAACATTAACGAGATTTAGCTGCTCCAAATATGCATAACAATGTGCTTCCTCATCTTTTCACATCCATCCTTCCTGCCATCCTTATCACTCCTAGTTTACCAGACCGCAGTTGCTTTGCATATTTTAAGATTAAAGCAAAAACTAATTTTTTCTGGACCTTCTTTAGGAATGTCACCCTGATTTCAACTGGTATGAAATCTGTGAGAAAAACCTTTAATAGGTAACGTGATTTGAGATTGTACCTCTCTGGTCTTCTCTGGTGAATAAACCCTCTTTTCCTTCTTAGCCTACTTCTGTGTGTTTGTCTGATTTGCCATGTAGAATGAAGGCACCTAGCCAAGGACCATCTCAGGCTCTCTTCAGGAAGCCCAGAAAGATGTCTGTGTGTTCATTAAGCTGTCTTTGCATAGTTGAGTGCGTATTAAAAACAAGGACTCAATAGACATATATATCTCTGTCTTTCTCTTGTCCTGTTTAATCATATCTTTGAGTCAAGAAGGAGACTGACTCACCTAAGTAACAGATCTGGACTTTGATTCAATCTTGTGTTGTTGTATGTGTGGTTTTTTGTTTATCTGTGTGTGTGTTTGTAGGAGGCATAAGAAATTGAACCCAGGAAACTAATATATGGGAAGCAGGTGCTCAACCAGCTGAGCTACATCCACTCTGTGCAATCATGTTTTTAAGGCTGGGATTCTTTATTTGGAAAGGTCAAGGGTTTTCTTTTGTTGTTCTTTTCTACTTTATACTTCTCAAACAACTGGATCTAAAATACAAATCTTGTCCTGGGTCCTTATGGCAAACTGGTGTTTTTGCCTTTTTTCTTCTTTTCTTTAATATAAGTTGTTAGGGACTTAGTTATTCTCACCACATTGAGTTTGGTGTCCAGTTGTAAATTGGAGCGCATTGGAAATTTAGAATGGATGGCAATGGCTTAGATTAAATTTTTATAGAGCTTACTATTGGTGCCAATAGTAAGATATGGGAAATAGAGTGTTATGGATTGAATTGTGTCTCTTAAAAACAGGTGTTGAAGAACTAACCTCCAATACCTGTGAATGTAATTTAATTTGAAAATAAGGTATTGGAAGACATAATCAAGTTAAGATGAGGTCAAACTGAATTAGGGTGGACCCTAAACCAATATGACTAGAAGACCTATTAAAAAAGGAGAAGAGACATAGAGACATAGATATAGAATGGGGAATGTTATGTGAAAAAAGAAACAGAGAGGAAAGCCATGTGAAGATGGAGACAGAGATTGAATTTATGTTGTCACAAGTCAAAGCTCATTTGGGGCATGCAAAAGCTCAGAAGTGGCAAGGAAAAACTTTATAATATTCAGAGGAAGCATGGCCTTGCTGATTCCTTAATTTTGGCCTTTAATCTCTAGAACTGTGAGCCAGTACATTTCCATTGTTTTAAAGCATGCAGTCTGTAGTACTATTTTATAGCAGCCATAGGAAAATAATACCTATACCTTCCAGATATTAATTATGTTTTAATTTTTCCTTCAGGAATCTTACAGAGGACAAATGATGGGAAAGAAAGAATTCTCCTATTTTTTATCAAATTCTTATTAAACCCTTACCATTGCAACATATATTGGTAGTCAGAGAA
Source organism: Dasypus novemcinctus (assembly GCF_030445035.2). Lineage (NCBI taxonomy): Eukaryota > Metazoa > Chordata > Mammalia > Cingulata > Dasypodidae > Dasypus > Dasypus novemcinctus. The sequence goes on from NC_080674.1 coordinate 22,434,679, forward strand.
GAAGAATGAGTTTGTGGCAGGAATGAGAATTTGGAGATCCATGTGTCATTTGGGAATAATTGGCTCAAGCATTGGTAAAGAGTTTAATATGGAAGTACAGAACAACTCAGTGGCCATCGAGGTAATCTTACCTAGATCCCAAAATGAATCCCTACTCCCTCGAAGGCTTCAGTCTGCTTCAATTCCGCACTCTAGGAGAGAGATTAGGTCTAATGAAAGGCTTTGAGCATGCAGTGACACTTGAGTCCTGAAAAAAGCAGCTCCAGCTGTTATCAGGGCAGGAAACCTCAGTGACCTAGCCCCCTCTACCTGGGTCATATAAATACTCCATTCTTGACAACATAGATTTATTTCTCCTCTCCAACGCAAAGTGGTGCAGGCAGAGCTGCCAGCCACTTACTCTGACTTGAACAGTTTGAACTTCCTGGGTGAACAGACAAAATGGCATCTCTTCCCCTGCTCTTTTGGACTGTTTGTGCTGTGTAAGTAATAGAAAGGTCATCTGTTTAAAGTTTGTGTTGTGACTGAGCCTGTGTTCCCAGGACTCGCCGTGTAATAACTCATCCCAATAATGGAACATCCTCTCCATTTACAAGATGTTTTATGGGCAGAACCAGAGAACAACGTCTATGAAAATTGACAAATGGGCTGAGGAACCCGATTAGGGAGGTCAGGTGGCACATAGTCCTTTCTACTCCCCCACGTGGCCTGTCCAGAAGTCCAAAGGAACATGGTGCATGATGGTAAATTACCATGAACTAAATAAAGTGACTCCAGCAGTCCCATCAGTGATTGACATCATGGATCAGCTATCGCATGTGTTAGTACAATGTCATTATGTGGTAAATTTGGCTAATGTTTTCTTCTCTATAGATATTGCACCAAAGAGTGAAAAACAATTTACCTTTACATGGGAAGGATGCCAGTGAACCTTTTTGGTGCTTCCTCATGGGTATATTCATAGCCCAACCATCTTCATGGTTTGATTGCATAGGATCTCTTTATACTTGGATGCATAAATCCTCTGTTCATCTATTTCATTATATTGATGATGTCATATTGACCTCTGATTCTCTTTCAGATTTAGAAGGAGCAAAGGACCTATAAAATAAGCTGACAACATGGGGTTAAGCAGTCAACAAAACAAAAGTCCAAGGGTCTGTAGTATCTGTCAAATTCTTAAAAATTATTTGGTAGAGTAAGGCAAAAGTTATCCCTGAGGCAGTACTAGATAAGGTACAAGCATACTCTCAATCTTATACAGTAAAACAGTTACAGGCATTTGCTGGCTTAGTAGGATACTGGAGTGTGTTTATACCTCATCTAGCACAGATACTCCACCCCTTGTATGCCCTTCAGAAGGGAAATGTTTGGGATTGGACTGATACCCATGAAATTGCTTTTCAAGCTGCCAAGCAGGCAGTTGGTTAGGCTCAGGCCTTGCAAGTTATTGATCATTCCCTGCCTTTCCAACTTGATGTCACTTGCTAATGATACCGGGTACAGCTGGGGCCTTTGGCAGACCCATGGAATATGTAGGGTACCCATAGGAAACTGGTTCTATGGGAAGGGGCAGAACCCTGCTATTATTCTCCCACTGAATGCCACTTAGCAGCAGTGTATGAAGTGTATGCTCCTCTTCAGGCATGTGAAGTGCTTACAGGACCACAGCATGTCCTAGTACGAACCTCCCTCCTTATAGCAGGATGGGTACAGTTGTGGTTAAATGCCTCCAAGACTGGAGTGGCTCAGACACCCTCATTAGCCAACGTTGAGTACTACCCCCTGTAAGCAAAGTTGCAGAAAGTTTTAAAACCAATAGAATGTTGAGTTGACCACTCAGCCAGAGGGCTTCCTGGTCCCCAGGTTGTACAGCCTAGCCTGTACAAAGATGAAACGGGCACTACACCAGCTATGCCTAGTATACTATGCCTAGTATACAGATATGTCCAGCAAAGACCTGGTAATGTCTTAAACCACTGTAGGTATTTGAGTGGATACAGAAAATATCTACTTTGAAGCCAAGTTTGGTCAAAGCAGTCAGTGGGCTGAACTGAGAGCCATGTGGCTAGTTATAATGCATGAACCCAGAAACCTTACTGTGTGTTCAGGTAGTTGGGTCATGTACAAAGGCCTCACTTTAAGGCTGCCCAATGGGAGCAGCAAGAATGAATGATTGATAAAAAACCTCGCTGGGGACAAAATTTGTGTTCCAAAGGACAAGACTACAGCATAACTGTTTATCATGTTGCTGGGTATAAACCTCTCATAAGCTCAGGAAATAACACTTCAGACAGTCTAGCACAAGTTAGAGCTTTTACCGTCTGATGGATAGATGGGCTGCCTGGTTACACAGACATATGAGATATGTGGGGGCTCAAACCCTTCTGCAGATATCCAGGTGATCTGCTATTCCATTAAAAACTGCAGATGCAATGAACACAGTGACAGCTTGAGAGATATGTGCTAAACAATACCCATGGAGATGTTGGTTGTCCATGAAAAAAAGAAGTTGTAAAGCAATGAGATAGACCCCTACAGGTATAGCAGGTAGATTATAGTAGACCCCTGCCCTCTGTAAAAATGTAAGTTTTTATTCACAACTGTGGATACTAATACAGGTTTAGTTTTTGCCCTGCCATTCTGAATATCCACCCGAAAGAGGATTCTTTGTGGCATTGGATATTTTAAGTACCCAATATGGGCATCTCCTTGAAGTGTGGAGTGACAGAGGCACCCATTTCACAGGTTGCAAAGTACCAGCCTAGGCAAAAAATGAAGACATTGATTGGCATTTGCATGTTCCATATCAACCACAGGCAGCAAGCATGATTGAATGGTATAATGGTTTATTAAAAGACAAATTATGCATGATGTCTCCAAAGGAGCTGACTTTGCAAGGGTGGGCTACCTACTGTGAGTAGTATGCCTTCTAAATGAGCAGCTGCATTGAACAGGGCAGTCTCCCCTAGACTTGGTTGTATAGGGATGTGCTTTAGCCTTACATGTAATAATGAATACCTCAGACTCTCTTGCATTTCCTAAAATTTTAAATGGGACTTTGGTATTGTTTTCTCCCACTGCCTTAGGGACAGGACAAATGACAGTGTGGATATGGCCACAGTCGTAACCAAAATCCCCACATGGAGAGCTGTCCTGTTATTATATGGAGATGGCATGAAGAAGGGATTGACCGTGACACCTTGGGTTTGTAAATGGCTGACAGAAGTACAACTGCACTAGTTGAAAACTCAGGGGAAACCCTTCTGAGGGGAATTTTGTCTTACAAATGTGGCCCATACTATTGCCCCCAGTGGGGCTATCCCCTTTGCAGTCGACTTTAGTGTGGGGAGACAAGATATAGTATTCCAGACCAAGGTGGCCACCAATGTCTGCCACCATTAGTCCCAAGATGAATGCGTCACATTTACATTGCCTGAGGGATGTGATTTACCTCTTATGGTCTCTTTGGCATTACTGTCTTTCCACCCAAGTTAACAGCAGCCAATACTGTACTGTCATGGGCTCATACCTATGCCTGTGCTCACAACATAAACCCAGTGCTGGGTATGCACTGACGTGCCAGCAGAAGGAACAGAAGGCCTTCCATGGACCATTGCCCCAGCGACTGAGGCTAATTGGACTTGGCTTCAGACAACTGACCAGTCTACATCAGAATGGGAAACAATACAAAGACAAGTAGAAGCACTGCTCCACAGAGATATGTATAATACCTGCCCCTCAGTGAGTTATGCTATCTATAATGGGTAGGGGGCTTCCAGCTGAACATGTAACATTAAGGGAAATAGTGACCCTGTGTATTGAAAAATGTGCCAGTGATTCCCAGAAAATAGCAGAATGAACCACCCAGTTTCTTTGTAATTGAACTATAATCAATAGTCTAACCAGATATTGATGGAACAGTGCCAAATATGTGGGAAAAAACCTACAGATCAGTTGCCCTCTGGATGTTGATGGCTTGTGTTAACTGGCATTGGATTTGTAACATTCTTAGTTATGTTTTGTTGTGCCTTATATTGTTGCTGTGGCCTTTGGGCTCAGGTTGCAGCCCTGTGATGGTAAACCCTTAAAACCCTGGCCTTTTAAAGAGTAAAATGTAGAGGGAGCTGGAGTCCAATATTTAAATGGCTGAAGCTTCCTGGATACTACTTGGCCATATCCAGGAAAAAATAATGTAGCATAACTTCACTCAGCTTCCAGGGGATGGGCTTGGTCCTGACCAGGACATGGGCCAGCTAATCAGTATATGTAACATGATAGGTATGCCACTGTAAGAACCAATCATATATTCTGATAGTAGTAAAATAAAAGCAGCTCCCTCGTAAACAGAAGAGTGGAACAGGAACAGGAAAAAAGCAGAGAAAGAGCAAAAGAAAGGGAAAGAGCACGGAATAAACTCAATATGCATAAACTCGCCACAGCTCCACAAGCCTTTTTCTTTGCTAACAGCTCTGACTTCCTTACTCTGGCCAAGGAGCTCAAACTTAACAGGGATGTAGAGAAAAAGCCTGAGACCAAGGCAATCTAGTGCTTGCTGAGCCCAATATACTGCCATCATCCAACAAGCTACCAAATAGATGGATGAAGCCTTCTGGATATTCCTAGCCTAGCAGCCATCTGACTTTAGTCATATAAGAGATCCTAACAGAGAAAAGTTTATGGACCACTCAACTGAGCTGCAGTCAGATGACAAAATTATGAGAAATAATAAAGTGGGGTTGCATTAAGCCATTAAGTTTTAGTGAATTGTGTTGCACAACAATAGATAACCAAAACATTGCTTATTAGCAGCTAGGGCGCAGACATATGATCAGTCTTGGTCAATTATTGGCTTTCACCTAGGAGAAATCTGTACTTGTTTAACTGGATTAGCTGGATCTGACAGAAGTGAAAATCCAATTCATATTTTAGGTGTGGGACCCATTAGTCCACAGCATGCAGTGGCAAAGGAATAATTTATATTATTGCTTAGAGAAACCTGGAATGTTGTGCCTTTCAGTTTAACATAAACTTCCCAAATCAAATATTATGTAAGGCAATGAAAACAAGGTATTGTGGGAACATTTTTCATTTTCACTTAAGGGACAAAAGAAATTCAACTGTTTGTGTAAAAGGGGCTAGGCACAATCTATAATAATGATTAACAGAGAGAACTATATAACACAGTAATTGCAGAGCAAACTTTAAAATGTAATATTTGAAGGAAGTGACTGTGTTTTCAATTGGCCAGAGCATCAGATTAGTTGGGAAGACCCCGAAGCAGTGGGCAAACCTTGAGGTAAAAAGGAATAAGTCTTGGATAAGGAAGAAACCAGGTAGAAGACGAACTTATGATCCTGAACACAGGACCTGAATCACCTGTTTACTCATATCTCCAAATTAGTTCACCTAAGATGGCAATCTTTTGGATGAGGTAACACTTTTCAAATATTTGTAATCATCAGATCATTTTCCTTCACTACAAATCAATTAGGTGAGAAACCAATAAATAAAACAAATCATAAGATGCAAACAAGAAAACTCATGAAATTTTGTAACACTAGAAATGTGGAAGTTAATAAAATAATTTCAATAATGTATGAGTCAATTGAATCATAATGGTGAATTGTTTAATAATATAATTGTAGTTATCAATATATATAGATAGAATATTCATAGAATTTTATAGCCTTAATTTGTTTTAGAAATGCTAAAAATATCAAGTTAAAAGTTCACATTGCTAATTACAAAAAGACAGAATAAACCTAATGGAAGATATTAGAATTTTAAAAATTGCAAATGAAAGAATGAACTTTTAAAATGAAAAAAGAGCTTTTAAAATTATTTTTATGGGAATAATAAATAGTAAATAATAAAATAATAAACATTGTAAAGGAAAAAAATCACTGAAAGTATCAACAATTCCTAGAAATGCAAGATGAATAAAATGATACTTTATAAGCAATTTCCATGTGAGAAAATATTATTAAACATTTTAAACCAATATATTTGAAAACTTATTTGAAATGGACCATTTAAACAAATACTTATAAAAATATAACTTATCAAAATAATACTTATAACTTAGCTGTTTGGCAGTTCCTGAGGAAGTTGCATATAGATTTGCTGTGGGACCTGGCAATATCACTGTTAGGTATATATCCAAAAGAACAGAGAGCAGTGACACAAATAGATATCTGCACACCAATGTTCATAGCAGCAGTATTCATGATTGCCAAGAGATGGAAACAACCCAGGTGTCCATCAACTGATGAATGGATTAAAAAATTGTCGAGTATACATCCAATGAACTATTAGGCAGTGGCAAGAAGAAATGAAGTCATGAAACATATGACAACATTAATGAACCTGAAGGACATTAGGTTGAGTGAAGCAAGCCAGACCCAAAAGCACAAATATTTTGTGATTGCCCTATTACGAACTAAATATATTATGTGAAATATAAATATCGTAGGATTGTGTATTTATGGCCATTTTTCCTTGAAGCTGAACAGATGTAAATAATACTACACAATGTTAAAATCAGATTAAAAAAAAAACACATTATACTAAGTGGAGGAGATGAGATACAGAGTACTACATATTGTATGATTCCACTACGTATTGTATGATCCATTTATATAAAATGTCAGTATAAATCAACTCATAAAGATGAAAGATTAGTTGTTATGTAGGTCTGAGGAAGGAATGCTATGGGATTTGGAGTCTTTCTTTTTGGAGTAATGAAATGACACTAAACTTTTTAAGATCATGAATGTGCAACATTGTGATTATACTAAAGGCCATTGATTATATACTTTGGATAGAGTAGCCAGAAACGGCAACTATGTACAGTAGAGGAAGCATAGAAAGACTGAGAGGTAAGGGATTTTCTTATTTGTTACTTTGTATTTTTGTTTGTTATTATTAATATTGAAATAATGAAAATGCTCTAATAGTGATTGAAGTGATAAATTCACAATTCTGTGATTATAGAAAATTCCATTGATTATACACCTTGGAGGAAACATATACCTTATTAACATGTATTAATAAAATTGATTTTAAAAAAATTAGTCCAAGAAAAAATTAAAATCTGAAGATAGCTGTGAAATTTAAAAAATATATAATCAAATAAAATCTTCACTAAAACAAAACAATTTACCCAGACGGTTATAAAATCCAGGTGTTTTAGATAAGACAGATAGTTGAAGCCATTTTTGCATTCTTTAAAATGAGTATTTCAAATATCTAAAAACTATTTCACAAAAAGTTTGATGATGATAATCTCTATGCCATTTTATGGAACTTAAATGTATGTATCTTTGACGAGCAAACAAATAAAAAATAACAGAACAAACAAGAAAAACACAAAAGAAGTAGAAAAAAATTATGTCAATTTCACTTATAACTTAGTAGCAGAAATCCTACACACAGTCAATAAATTATAAACACTGGATAATTAACAACCAAATTAGCTTTAGTGAAAGAATGTAAAGTCAGTGTTATGTATAAACAATAACAAAAACAAGGTTAATTCACTACACTCAAACTCTATAGAGAAACCATATGCACATCAAAGTAGAAGGCATTAAAGGAAGAGATGAGATGTGGAGGCGCCTTTGGTACTTGGAGTTGCCCTGGATGGTGCTTCAGGGGCAATCACCGGACATTGTAAATCCTCCCAGGGCCCACTGGATGGAATGGGGGAGAGTATGGGCCATGATGTGGACCATTGACCATGAGGTGCAGAGGTGCCCAGAGATGTACTTACCAAATGCAATGGATGTGTCATGATGATGGGAGTGAGTGTTGCTGGGGGGGGGGGGGGAGTGGTGGGGGGGGGGGGGTGGGGTTGAATAGGACCTCATATTTTTTTAATGTAATATTTTTACAAAATCAATTTAAAAAAATCAACCTCACAAAATAAGGAATAAAGCATATTTCTTAATGTTAACAAGAAAAAACTAATTTCAAAATTATTGCACACACCATTCTTTTTGTATAAAACCTGAGACAATAAAATCATGCACACTACAGGGATACAGGAGTTTCTTAGCATTAAAATAATTAAATAAAAAGAAATAATGGTTATAAGAATATAAAAGGAAAATTAAAAATTAAAAACTGTTGTTTAATGCAAATGATATCATTTCCATAAGAAACTCAACAGATTTACCAAGGTGAAAGGTTAGAGGAGCTAGACAGTTACTAACTTCATTTCTAGGCACCAGAACAGCAATATTAGCAGATGTATTTTTAAATACTATTCATGAAGATTGTGGCAAGGGGGTGGAGTAGGGAGCCCAAGATTCAGTGCTTCTACCAGAATAGTTATTAAGCAGGCAGGGACTGTCTGAAATAACTATTTTGACACTCTGGATGCCCCTTGATTTTTTTTTTTTTAAGATCTGTTTATTTCTGCCCTCTCCTCCACTTCACTGTCTGCTCTCTCTGTCCATTCACTGTATGTTCTTCTGTCTTCTCTAGGCAGTACCAGGAACCGATCCTGGGACCTTCTGGAGTGGGAGAGAGGCACTCAATCTCTTGCGCCACCTCAGCTCCCTGTTTGACTGCTTCTCTCATTGTCTCTCTGTGTCTCTTTTTGTGGTGTCATTTTGCTGCACCAGCTCTCCGTGCAGGCCAGCACTCTTGCGTGGGCCAGATTCTCGAGCAGGCCAGCACTCCTGCACGTGCCAGCACTCCACATAGGCTGGCATGCCACCTAGGCCAGCTTCCATATGCCAGCTTGTCTTCATGCCTTGGGAATTGAACCCTAGACCTCCTACGTGGTAAATGGGAGACCAAACTACTGAGCCACGGCCACTGCCATGCTGCTTGATTTTTGAGGGAGAAAGACTTTTTGAGGGGAGAAAGACTATTCAATTGTGAAATAATAGTCTCAACAAATGGTGCTGGGAAAACTGGATCTCTATTTGTAAAACAAAACAAAACAAAAACAGAAGGAATCCTCCCTCACACCTTAGGCAAAATCAATTAAAAATGTACCAAAGACAAATGTAAGAGCCAGAACTATCAAACTCTAGAAGAAAACATAGGGTAGCCTCTTCAGGATCTTGTGTTAGGCAATAATTTCTTAGACTTTACACACAAAGCACAAACAACTAAAGAAAAATAGATAAATGGGACCTAATAAAGATTTAAAACTTTTGCACCTCAGATTATGTTATGAAAGTAAAAAGACAACCTATATATTGGGAGAAAATATTTGCAAATCACATACCTGATATAGGATTAATATTCAGAATATATAAAGAAATCTTTCAACTTTCCAACAAAAGACAGTCCAATTTAAAAATGGGCAAAATAGTTGCATATATATATCTCCAAACAGGATAAATTTCCAGAAAGCAAAAGAATATCCAGAATGAATACTCAAAAGAATTGAAAGCAGAACCTGGAACAGATACTTGCACATTGATTTTCATAGTGACATAATTCACATAATTGACATAATTGACAAAAGATGGAAACAACTCCAGTATCCATCAACTGGTAATTGGATGAAGAAAATGCAGCATATACATACAATGGGATATTATTCAGTCATACATTAGAATGAGGTCCTGATACATGTGACAACATGAATGAAGATTGAAGTAATCATATTGAGAGAAATAAGCCAGTCACAACATGACAAATAATGTATGATCTCAGTGATTAGAAAGAAATAGAATTAACATACTCATACAGTTAAAATTTAGAATATAGGTTAAGAAGGGATGGGGTGTAGATAGGGAATGGGAAGTTAAGGCTTAAAATGTACAAGTTTCCTATTTGGAATGATGGAAATGTTTTGGAAATGGATGATGTTGATGGTAGTATCACATTGTGAATGTAATTAACAGCACTGAAATTTATATCTGAATTTTGTTGAAAGGGAAACTATTAGGTTGTATATATGGTTAAAGAATAAAAATTTTAAAAAAACAAACTCTATATAAAGAGTGATTGCTATATTAAAACATGGGCTATAGTTAATAGTACAATTATAAAAATGTTCTTCCATCAATTTCAACAAAAGTTCCATACCAATGCAAGGTGTTAATTATAGGATAGTATATGGGAAGCCTTTATTTTTGGCATGTTTGCTCTGTAAAGCCACAACTTCTCTAATAGCCTTTCCTCTATTATAAATTCACTGTAGTTTGAGGTGATTTCATTTCCTATGCTAATGCATCCACTCATCCATTGTTTATTTATCTGAATTTTCCAAATCCCTTTAACTCTACATTTAAGTTAATCATGTAGTAGTCGCCAAAGCTCATCCTACCTCTTAAATAATAATCTTTGATTATACATTGACAATTGTCTCCTTTTCCCTTACACTGAGTGAAGTGTCATTAAGTAATTTGTGTTTTGATTGCATGGAGAATGGCAGCCATCATTTCTATCAATTTGGCCAAGCACCCTCATTATTTCATTTTACACCCAGTGCTAGTGGCCTGGACTATGCAGAGCAGTAGCACCAATTCTTTTTCTGTTTGTGTCATTTTCCAATTGTGCCATTTCCAAAAAGAGTCCAACCAAAATTCCCTTTTTGCTTCTGTAATCTCTGTTTCTGAGAATTTGCTCCTCTATAATCAGGAGTTGTAGTTTTATATATAAGCTGTGTCTGTTGCATTGCCCCCAAATTATGTTGCTCCTTCGTCAGCATCCGGTGACTCTTTCTAACACTGAGTATTCTTCTCTTAGCAGATGACTGTGTTTTCTAATTCACAGAGAGAGTTGAGTCTATTGGACGTGAGCTAAATACACAAATTATTCCTTCACAGCACATTTATGCTATTCCTCCAAGCAATTTGATTTACTTGGGCATTTGTTTAATATCTGTCACCTCCAAATGACTGCAGTTTATGTGGCCCAGTGATATCTGTATTCCATGTCTAGTATGTCTAGTATGGTGCCAGGCACAAAGTGGGAACTGAAACCATTGTTGAAAACACAAATGACTTCCATACATTTTGACTTGATTATAGACCAAAAACCGTTAAGCCTCTGTTCTTGGCTAAGTATTACACATATATCATATCCTTAATTTCTAAGGAGATGTATCTGGTCAAGATATGCTCACCTTAAAAACAAACAAACAAACGAAAAACCCTAACCAATTTCAATCAGAGAATATAAAAAGTAAAAGCAAAAGTCTCCTTTTTACTTTATATAATCTAGTCTCTAGTCTTAGGTTTGTAATTATTTAATATGTAATCTGATGCATTCCAACTCTAACAAAACTGCTTTAGCTAAGTCCCCAAAAAACTCTTAATTGAAATAAGCAATGAACAGTTTTGTAACTTTTCTCATTGTGCTCCTTGATGGCCTGTAACGCTGCTGTCTATTCATTCTTCCTTCCCTGATGTTCTCTACTCCCTTGATTTTCTCCAGCTTTTCTTCTCTTTTCCAAATTCTTCTTTGTCCCTAAGCTTTGTATAATTTAAATGCCAAGCTTTCAGATGATTTGTCATTAACCTCATTAACTCACGAAATAAGCTCTTCGATAAACTTTTAAAGTACTCTGTCCACATTTTTTTATTGTCTACAGGAATACTCCATCTAAAAATGCCACAGATACTCTGATTTCAACAATGAAAAATTGAATTTATTATCTATCTCCATCTTTGTCTCTTTGAACAGAAAACCCACCCTTCTGGTTTTCCTCTTAATGAAGTTCTCGTTCACCTATGAGTTCTACTTGAGTTTTTCTATATTCTCCTGTAACCAAATCATATGCGAGTACTCACTTAAGCCCTCACTATCTATCCTAATCTTGTCCATCTTCACTCATGCATTTTCTCTTCAACTGGTGACCTAAGTGCACTTTCCAGCTCATCTATTACTTAGGTTTTTCCAGAATATCTAAAAGGTACATGTGATTGTGTCACTTCTCCAACTAGTGTCCATCAGTGGGATTTCATTTCTTCCAACAGGACTTTAAATCAATTCCTGGGATTCTTAACAACTTCCCTAGTATGATACCTAAATAATTTTGAAGTTGGATTTCTCACTCACATCCTCCATTGTGAAGACATGCCACATAACAGTTGATAATTTGAAATGTGCTGAAAATAGAATTTAATTTGTGATTTTGCCAGCAATCACCGCTGTGTCAGTAATGATGCTCCCTTCTTGATAATCAGGGGTAAGCTCCTATTTTTTTCCTTGAAAATTCCCCTTTAAAATAATTAAACATCATCTCACAAGTGAAACTATTCCAGATCTGCTCTTTTATATTAGGTGTGCATTTTCCGAACCACCTGAATGTATTTATTAACTAGAAATTGACAATTTTCTTGTATATTTACTGTGACTATTTTAACACATCAATTTTTCTTTGCAGGCTATAAATTCTCTCAGGGTGAGAACATTCTCATTCATACTTGTAAGTTCAAGACCTCATGAGAAGATAGAAACAGCTCTATAAATATTTATTGAATGAAGAGTCTGTATTGAACTAAAACTCTTACATTTACACCTGATAGTCATCATAGTAAACTCAATAGTAATAAGCTACTCTGCTGATTAGTCGAAGTATTAGAAGTCCAAGGCAGAGAAGATCATAAGTCAACAATTGTTTAGAAACTGTTATTCTTACCCTAAGTGTTTAGCTTCAGCTGTGGTTAAGTACCAACCAACTAACCAGTTACCATGTTGGAATCATATATCCCTTATTAAGATAAGTTATACACAATAACTTAGGTGAACAAAAATGTAGGTTATTTTCTATTTATGGATTAAATATTTTTATGAACACTCACCTTAGCAGGGGGAGGGGACAAGGCTTGAATTTTCTGAATAATAATATTTAATGACATTGAATTACCTTCTTTCAAGTGAGTGCTTCCTCTTTTGGATAACATTCTCTTTCCTCATCTCCTCCTTGTGACAGCATCTTAGACTATTAGGAAAACAATAGTTGGACTCTGGAGGGAGATCACACTGCATAACTTTTCAATCAGAAACTCTCCTCTAGAATTCTGTTAGAGACAACTCATCCCTTCCCATCCTTGGGGCTCTCCAGTATATTTTGCTGTGGTTAACAGTGATCAAACAAATTTTTTTTGAATATCAGTTCTTTGACTTTATTGCTTCTATTTCCCAACCTGGGATTCTGTAGTCCAAGTAGGCGTTGCAGCCTCTCTAAATACCATCAATAAAGGCATACGTGGATTTCTAGGCCACTTGCATGCAACATGCAGGTTGTGGACAACCAAGGACAATATTTCTGCTATAAGTCTAACCAAAATGTGTCAGTAATCTGTTACATTGCTTGGTACTTGTTAGACATTGAGGCGAGAAATTCACAAGACTTCTTGACCATTTTACTTCCCCCAAGACTAAATCAGGGGAAATGACTGTAATTTCAACACTCAACTGCTCCCTCAAGCATATATGGATATGTAGGTGAGATTTGGTTTCAGAGAATGAGCAAATAAGCACCCAGCAGGTCCTATACGAACCCTAGTTATTTCCAATAGAACACTCCCTTTTCTCTTTCTTCCTGATGTGTCTTTCTCTTGTCATATTGAGAAGAGCTTTTGTACAGTAACTAACAATTAAGGTCTATATTCTTAGCTTTGAACATATGCTTTTGATGTATGAGTATATCTGAAAGAATTTAGAAATTCCTCTAGTCTGTGAATAAATCCTGACTCATTATCTCTATGGATTTAAATGTAAGAAATTAGGTCTGAGATTTGAAATCGCCTATCACTCATTTTCTATAGGTGGCATTTACTCTTTTCTTGGGGTCATAAATAACATTGATGAAAGAAGCTTAAGTTCAATAAGATTTATAAGCCTTGCAAATTTAGTAGAAAAAATCAATAAGTTTCTTTTATAGTAATAAATTACTAGCTTTGAGTTTATAATTCAGTGTTTTTACAATTACTGTTTAAACTATAGAAATATTTACAGAAGCAATTTTATTGCATAACTCTGAATGAATCATTAAAATAGGATTAAACACAATTTATAAATAATATTTATGATGTAATTACTGTAAAATTTAAGTTAAATATGAAATTATTTTGTAAATATGCATCATAAAATATTGGGCAAAATGTTATAAATTGAAACAATTTGCTTTTGTTCTTATTACTATTAGAAACGTTTTTTATCAGAAGTTAAATTTTCTTACCAATCACTTCATAATTAACTTATCGTATTAGTTTAATAGTCTTCTTAAAATTAACCAGTTACTCTGTTGGAATCCTATATCCCTTATTAAGACAATAAATAATATTTGAAAATATTCATCTGGCACATGTTTATATACATTTATGCATATGCACATGTATTTGAATGTGTATACATATATATGTTTGCAGTTGCAGATGTTTATGTAAGTATGTATATATACATGACATTTTAGAACACACTGTTGAAATCATACCTTACAATTCCACTTACACAACTTTCTAGAATAAACAAAAGTGATCTATGACAAGAGAAGAATTGGAAGAATTTTTGCCTTAGTGGAAGTGAGGTTAGGTCATCCCTGGGCAAAGGCTTAAAGGAAATTCCTGAGGAGATGGTAATGGTTTAAATCTTGATGAAGTTTTAATTACACAAATATATGAATTATTCAATATCTCATAAATGGTTCAGTTAAGATTTCTGCATGTCATTGTGTATATAGATGTGTGTGTATATATATATATATATATTTAACCTAAAACAAACGTGAAAATGAATATTGAATTCTAGTTACTGATATGCATGTTGTACAATAATATCTGCAACTTAGTTTAAAACACATAAAAATAAGATGGATTGACAGATGAATAGAAGTATGAGTAGATAGATAAACAATAAACCAAATGCACTAATATATTAATTCTAGAATCTAGGGAGTAGCTGCATTGGAGCATTCTTTCATCTTTTCTGCATGGTTAACAATTTTCATGTTAAAACGTTAAAAAAAACACAACAATTGTAATACCTTATCAATCTTCATACTATTACATTTAGTTTATAAAGAGAAAAATCATCAGTCTAACTACTATTCCCCAATGAATATCTGCAAGAAAGGAATTTCTTTATAGTACTTACAGATGAAAGGCATAGAAATTTGATAATTCTTCAAAATGATGAAAAAGTAGGACATGTATAAATTAAGGCATTTTTTTCATATTTTCCTGATTTGGGAAATAATTACTTTTCTGCCTGTGAAATCACAGATCAACCATTTAAAAATTACAAAAATACTAACAGAAATATGAAAAATAGGCTTCTAGGATTCATTAAGGTCTCATGAGCTGCTTTAATATCTAGAGGTTTAGAAGCCTGAGACTTCCTCAATATCCTGTCTTTAACTGGCAACAGAAAAAATGTTTTGGTTGCTGTTTTTAGTTTGTTTCTTTTGTTTTGGTTTTCTCTCTTATATATCAGAGGAAAGTATGACTTCAACTTGTTTTCTCCTCTTTTAGTCTTTAATACACAATTATCTGGCTTAGATGTGTCTTAATTCCACAGGCTGTTATGACAAATAGCACCATGGTTTCTGAGGCCAGAAATCCAAAATCGAGGTATTGGCAAGACCATGGTTTCTCCCTGAATTCTGTAGCATTCTGGTGATGGCTTGGTGCCATCCTTGAGATGTTGTGATTTTTTGACATACATCGATGCTTCCTGTAACAAGATTCTCTCTCTCTCTCTGAGCTCTGGTTTCCACTGTCTTCTGGCTTCTTCTTGAGATCTTCTCTATCTGTATCCAGGCTTATTCTGATGATCAAGTACTCCAGTAATATGGATTAAGACCCATTATGATTCAATTGGGCCACACCCTAATAATACATCTTTCATAAATGAGTTCACACCCACAGAAATGTGGATTAAAATTAAGAAAACATCTTTTTTGAGGTACATAATACAGCTACCACATCTATCCCTGGGCTTATCTACTGAATTTCTAACTCCTTTTATTGTCCCTTCTTCTTCTTTTGCTCACTTTGAATGAAAATGGAAAAAAAGAAGCAGTATTGATAGAATAAATTTGGTATATGACAATAAGAAAGAAAACTTTGTAGAGGAAAGGTATTTGAGTTAGGAGTTTATAGAAAAAATAAATAAATGGATTCCAATAAGCCTAGCATCAGGCTTAGAACTAGAGTTTATTCTTCATTGAAACTGGAAGACCACATTCCTAGGAATAGTGTTGTAAAGGAAGATTCTTGGTTTCATGTTAATTAAAATGCAGACCTAAACTCACACTGAGTAAAGAAAGAGCAAATGCTTTTTTAGGACAGAGAAAGCCCCAGAAAGATATTTAATTGCTATCTATAAAGCTGAAGTTAATATTATTTCACTCTAATAATTTATTAATCTGTAATAAAAGCCTCATGGGTGTATATTATCTGTTGGGTTTAGGTATCAAAATGTTTTTATGGGTTGTACATATCTGTCAGTGGATTAAAATAATAAAAATGAGTTTTTCTTATATGTCAAGGCACAAATCCATTTAAAAACCCATTCCGAAAAAGCAAATATATTTAAAAAAAATTTTTAGGCTCTACCAGAGAATGAACGCAGGACCTAGCACATGGGAAGCAGGTGCTCAACAAATTGAGCTACATCCATCTCCTCTTTTTGTTTCTTTTTTAAAGTTCTTAATTTTCAAAACATTTTTTCCCTAACATAATACAATTCACTGTCATGCATTTTCAAAGAGATATATAGAAAGCACTATAATGTATTTTTTGAGAGAATTACTGTGATTAATTTGAAAACTGAAAAAGAAAAAGAAAACTTTAATATAAAATTTTACTACATCTTTAAAACTTTAGATAACAACCACTAGATATGCTATGTAGAGATCAAATAAATTTATAATCTAAAACCAGAGTGTTTTACAGATTTTAGATTTACTGAACGGCAATAAACAATATTTTAAAATTTATAATGAAATATATTTAAATATTTCATATACATGCACATATATACAAACACATTTACACTCATATGCATATATATAACTTTCAAAATGTAAAATTCATATTAAAGGAGGAAAGTATTGGTTGAATGAAATACAACCACTTCTAGTGTCTAGTTACTTGTTCTCCAAATAATTTAAAAGCAGCAAACTGAAGTAGATGCTATAAAAATATTCTAGAAGAGATATTAGAAATTAGATGAGTCACTTTTAAGATTAGAAATGGAGATTCTACCTTTGCTGGAGTATTGATTTAATAAAAAAAAAAATGTGGGCAACATGGATTAAGAATTGGTTTACTCCCATGTGTAGCACTTCTAAGTTAAAATACTGTCTCAAATTTAGCTCTAGAACTTTAATGGCCATAATATTAAAATGTGAGTATTCTTTAAGGCCACAAAATTTGCAGACACGAGTTCATTGATTTTCTCTTCAACATTGTTTAAAGAGTGAAATGTGAAGGTCCTCTGCCCCACAACATATGATCATGTTATAAATGATAAAATAATCAGTTTTATTACAAATATAATACATCATCACTGTATCAGTTTGTCCGATGTCAGTGTCTGGAAAATAATTAAAAACATTAATGCACCAAGGACTAGGCAGAATCCTTAAAACAGTGAAGAAAGGACAGTACTGAATAATAGGAAAAGATTTGAGTCAGTTAAGTCTCTCTCGAGAAACAGAATCTATAGGCTATATAAGAGTGTATATATGTATTTATTTCAAGGAATTGGCTTTTGCAGGGGCTGGCAAATCCAAAATATGTAGGGCAGTCTAGCAGTCTGAAAATTTTCAGGCAGGATGTGAAGTTACAATATTGAGGCAAGACTTCTTCTTCCTGAAGGAAACCATAGCATTCCTTTAAGAACTTTCAATTGATTTGTTGAGGCCCAGACACATTATTGAAAAAAATCTCCTTTACATTAATTCATTGTAGCTATAAACCACATTTTTAACAGGTGCTATGAACTACCCAGTGTACATATAAAACTACCCATCACTGGGTTGTATGCAATTGATTCCGTGGCTCTTCAACCACACATGCTTAAAATATTGAACTTTGGTGTGGGATTATTTTGTGCACTGTGATCTAAAGTTAAAATTAATAGAAGACCAATAACCTAGAAGAAAATGAGCCTAATATATGAACAATAGCTTACAAGCAAAGATAGCCAATTATCTCTCAAATATATGAAATATATTCAATATTTGTTATAATGAATAGAAAAATGAATCATAATTGCAAAGAAATAACTTCTCATAGTTGGGTGGAAAAATCTAGAAGTTTGAAATTCTCAGTTGTGCTGAGTTTTTGAAAAAAAGATAGTCTCATAAATTAGATGAAAATACAAAATTGTATAATTTCTATTGAAGAAAAATTTATAATTTAGCAAAATTACTGACAGTCTGTGGGTTTGAGAAACAGTTTCTGGGCTCAGATAAAGTGCTGATTCTTTTGGAATGTTCAAATTCAATGCACTGAAAATGAGGCCAAGGGAAACAAAGCTGCAGTACCTGCTGTCTCAGCTGGTCCAACAATATAACTATTTTTCATCATCTCTCCTCTATCAAACCATTCTAAATGTCTTTTACAGTTGTCCAATACATTGGTTGATCTATATTGGCTGTGTGATAGGGAGAATGCAACTTTCAAACCCTAAAGTATCTGAACCCTTAAATTCCTACCTTTGCCTGGACTTTTTTTTTTTTTTTTTAATAATTGCCTAGAGGCAGTTATACCTGGTTTGGAAAAACTGAAAGACAACCTTGTAAATTGCCTGGATTCCAGAATAGCAGCCCTCCCCCCACTACTCCACATTGTTTAGAAGCAGCTTAGTTCTTCATGTTAATTAGGATTTACTATTCTACCCTGTGCAATATTTTGTATTGCCTGCTTGTCCACCAGCATGGAGACACCAAAGAAGCAAAATAGTTCTACAACTTCCAGATCAATGCAACACTTACTGTAACCTCATATGAAGTAGTTCCTCCCATCTCTGAATCAGTGCCTCTATCCCTGTAGATTCCAAGTTCTTGATAAAGCCCAAAGTGTGTAAATGGATAGTACTGGGTTGCACAGTGAGAGGGGCTAGCACTGCTTAAATTCCTTGGCTTAAAGAATCATGCATAATTATAAAATATATTAGTTGTTAGATCAGTGCATCTGCCACATTCTAGAAGATAGTATACTTCTCAAACTCCTCTGTCACCTTAAACTTTATCAGTTTAGATGCCTCTAGATTGATTCTACAGTCAGAAGTCTATTGACACTCCTCTTTAGCATACAATTGCTCTTTTGTTCTGAAGCAATATTGAGTAGCATATTATGTTGACAGTTAAAACATTATGCAAGACTTCAGAAAATGGTTCTTGTAAACACAGTTCAGGTAGATGATATAGATATAAATATAGATATAGATATAGATATAGATATAGATATAGATATAGATATAGATGATATAGATATAGATATAGCAGATAGATTGATTGGTTGATAGTTAGAAAGAGTCTGGTTAGGAAGAATTACTACGATATCTATGATCCATGCTGTTTTCATGTCAAAGACAGAACGTTCATCTGTTTCTTTTCAGTGGGGCAGTCTGCAGTGATGTAGCTACATGAGGCTTGGTGAGTTTAGCCCAGTCAGAGTCCCTAATTCAGTGACCAGCACTGCTCTACATTTGGCAAATGGATTGACAAACAGAGCCCCTGGCTGGCTGACATTGAACTGCTTGTTGAGGGCCCCCACTGCAGTGAAGGCTTTCTGATAGGCATTGATTTGCATCAGTAAAGTCATCACTCATTATGTTCACAATGAAGGACTATCCATATATCTTTTCCCCATAACTCCTTGGCAGAGTAGTTAGATCAGTCTTGATGAGAGGGAGTTCATATGGTTTAGTCCCTCTAACATTTTGCCTCCTTTCAGTTTTCAGAAGTAAATGATACACTGAATATATTTCTGTTGTAATCCAAAAAAATGTGGGAGATTTGGTGTGATGGTTAGGCTACTGTGTCAACTCAGCCAGGTATATACTGTTAATCTTCCTCCCATCTTTCCTCAAGGACATCTAGGGCCTTTTATCAGAGTAACTGCATTGGTGAAAAGGAAATGAACAAACATTTTGGGGGTTGTTAAACACTGGCTCAGAAGTGACATTAATTCAAGGACACCCAAAATGTCACTGTGGTCCACCAGTCAGAGTAGGGGCTTATGGGGGACAGGTGATTAATGGAGTTTTAGCTCAGGTTCATCTCACAGTTAGTCCAGTGGTTCCCCAGACCCATTCTGTGGTTATTTCCCCAGTTCCAGAATGCATAATTACAGTAGACATATTCAGTAACTGGCAGAATCCCCACATTGGATTCCTGACTTGTGGAGTGAGGGCTATTATGCAATTGGAAGCCCCTAGAACTGCCACTACTTTGTAAAATAGTAAACCGAAAGCAATACCAGATTCCTAGAGAGATTGCAAAAATTAGTGCCACCATCAAGGATTTGAAGGATGCAGGGGTGGTGAGTCCTACCATATCCCCATTCAACTCTCCTACTTGGCCTATACAGAAAACAGATGGATCTTGGAGGATGACAGTAGAATATCATAAACTTAACCAGGTGGTGACTCCAATTGCAGCTGCTGTCCCAGATGTGGTATCATTGCTTGAGCAAATCAACACGTCCCCCGGTACCTGGTAGGCAGCTGTTGATTTAGCAAATGCTTTCTTCTCAAGTGCTATTAGTAAGGACCACCAGAAATGGTTTGCTTTCAGCTGGCAAGGCCAGCAGTATACCTTCACTGTCCTGCCTCAGGGATATATCAACTTTCCAGCCCTATGTCATAATATTGTCCACAGGGATCTTGATTGTCTCTCCCTCCCACAAGACATTACACAGGTCCATTATATTGATGATGTCATGTTGATAGAACCTAGTGAGCAAGAAGTAACAAAGACTCTAGACTTATTCGTAAGGCATTTGTGTGAGAAAGGATGGGAGATAAATCCAACTAAAATACAAGGTCCTTCCACCTCAGTGAAATTTCTAGGTGTCCAGTGGTGTGGGCATATTGAGATATTCCTTCTAAAGTGAAGGATTAGCTGTTGTCTCCTCCTATGACCAAAAAAGAGGCACAATGCTTAGTTGGTCTCTTTGGATTTTGGAGACAACTCATTCCTCGTTTGGGTGTGCCACTCTGGCCCATTTACCAGGTGACCAGAAAAGCTGCTAGTTTTGATTGGGGACTGTAACAAGAAGAGGCTTTGCATCAGGTCCAGGCTGCTGTGCAAGCTGCACTACCACTTGGGCCATATGATCCAGTGATTCCAATGGTGCTGGAAGTTTCTGTGGCAAATAGAGATGCTGTCTGGAGCCTTTGACAGGCCCCTATAGGAGAATCACAATGCAGACCGTTAGAATTTTGGAACAGAGCCCTGCCATTCTCTGCAGATAACTGGTCCCCTTTTGAGGAACAGCTTTTGGCCTGCTACTGAGCCTTAATAGAGACTGAATACTCAACCATGGGCCATCAATTTGCCATGAGATATGAGTTACCTATCATGAGCTGGGTATTGTCTGAGCCATCAAACCATAAAGTTGGGTATGCACAGCAACACTTCATAATCAAGTGAGAGAGGCTGGAGCAGGTCCTGAAGGCACAAGTAAGTTACATGAGGAAGTAGCCCAAAGGCCCCTGGTCACCATCCCTGCCATGTTACCTACTCTTTCCCAGCCCATAGCTTGCCTCTAGGGGAGTTCCTTACAATCATTTGACTAAGGAAGAGAAAACTCAGGACTGGTTTACAGATGTTTATGCATGATATGCTGGTACCATCTGAAAGTGGACAATTGCAGCACTGCAGCCCCTTTCTGGGGCATCCCAGAAGGACAGTGGTGAGGGCAAATCCTCCAAGTGTGCAGAACTTTGAGCAGTGGATCTGGTTATTCATTTTGTTGGAAGAAGAAATGGACAGAAGTGCATTTGTACTCTGATTCATGGGCTTTTACCAATGGTTTGGCTGGAAGGCCAGGGACTTGGAAGGAACATGATTGGAAAATTGGTGACAAAGAGTTCTGGGGAAGAGGTTTGTGGATTGACTTTTTTGAGTGGGCAAAAAACATGAAAAATTTTGTGTCCCTCATGAATTCTCACCAGAGCGTAACTTCAGCAGAGTAAGATTCTAATAATCAAGTGGATAAATGACCCACTCTGTGGCTAATGCTCAGCTTCTTTCCCCAGACACTCCTGTCATTGCCCAGTGGGTTCATGAACAAAGTGGCCGTGGAAGTAGGGATGGAGGTTATTCATGGGCTCAACAACACAGACTTCACCTTACCAAGGCTGACTTGGCTATAGTCATTTCTGAGTGCCTAAACTGCTAGCAGCAGAGACCCACACTCAGTCCCAGATATGGCACCATTCCTCAAGGTGACTAGACTGCTGCCTGGTGGCAGGTTGACTACATTGGAACACTTCCACCATGAAAGGGGCAGCAATTTGTTTTAACTGGAATAGATACATATCTGGGTCTTAGTAGAGACTGAATGGTTAACCATGGTCCATGATGGATATGTGTTTTTATTTCCTGCACACAATACTTCTTCCAAAACTCCCATCCATGGACTTACCGAATGTCTTATCTACTGCCATGGCATTTCACACAGCATTTCTTCTGATCAAGGAACACATTTCATAGCAAATGATGTGCAGGAATCTGCACATTCCCATGGAATTCCCTGGTCTTACCATGTTCCCCAACACCCTGAAGCAGAAGGATTGAGAGAATGGTGGAATGGCCATTTGAAGACTCAGTTACAGTGCCAACTAGGTGGCAATACCTTACAGATGTTTTCCAGGAGGCTGTGTATGTTCTAAATCAGCATCCACTCTATGGTTCTGTTTCTACCATAACCACAGTCTATGAGTCCAGGAATCAAGGGGTGGAAATGGGAGTGGCAGCACTCATTACCCCTAGTGACCCACTAGGAAAATTTTTGCTTCCTCTCCCTGCAACCTCAAACTCTGCTGGTCTACAGGTTTTAATCCCAAAAGAAGTTGTGTCACCAGGGAACACAACACTGATACCATTGAACTGGATATTAAAACTGCTGCTTGGCCAATTTGGGCTTCTCTTACCTCTGAATCAATGGTCAAAGAAGGGAATTACTGTACTGGCTGGGGTGATTGGTCCTTACTATCAGGGAGAAATAGGACTGCATCTACATAATGGGAGTAAAGAAGAGTTTGCCTAGTATACAGGAGATCCTCTAGGGCATCTCCTACTACTCCCATGCCCTCTGTTTAAAGTTAATGGGAAATTGCAAAAACCCAATCCAATCAGGACTAACAATGGCCCAGAATATTTTGGAATGAAAGTTTGGGTCATCCCATCAGGCAAAGAACTATGGCCAGCTGAATTTCTTGCTGAGGGTAATGAAAACATGGAATGGGTAGTGGAAAAAAGTAGTGATAAATATCAACTTTGACCATGTGACCAGTTACAGAAATGAGGAATATAATGTTTATGAATCTTTCATCCTTGATTCATTATCATGATGATTGTATATGTACACAAAATGAATTTCTTTGTATTCTTCCCCAAACTTTCCCCTTATCATATAACAAGTTGTATCCATTTCATGTCATAATATTTGAGGATGTCAAGTTTGAGAATGAATATTACCCAAGAACTTGCATCCTATTCTGTATGATATTAATGTGTTCTTGGTTGTATGTAGGAGAGTTGAACATTGTTAGGTATTAGGTGGTATTAGGTGGTATGCATGTCTGTTATTGTTTCTACTTAGAGACTAAGAATGGTTTAAGGTAATGTGTATGGTTACTGAATTGACAAGGGGAGGACTGTGATGGTTAGACTATTGTGTCAATTCAGCCAAATAATTGTGTCCAGTTGTTTGGTCAAGCAAGCATTGAGCTAACTGTAATACAAGGGAATTTATGGACTTTAGTCACCATTGACTTTATTACAGTGGTAAATCATATATATAGCTGGTTATAATTACATCAGTCAGGGAGATTGCCATCAGCAATGAGTGATCCTTAACCCTATCAGTTGAATTCCTTTAAAGGGGAAGTGATTCCAGCATTGAGAATTTCCCAGCTTGTCTTTGGTCAGCCAACATCACCAAGAACTCATCAATAACCTGCATTGGACTTTCACCTCAGGCCCCAGTTTGCAGCCTGCTTGTGGAACCTGGACTTGTACATCCCCACAGCTACATGAGAGACTCCTATAGAATCATATACTACTGACTGATATCTCTAGTTGCTTCTGTTTCTCTAGAGAAGCCTAACTAATACATTTGAGGATACAAAATATCTCTGTAACAAACTGTACATGCATGGTATAATTACCAATGAAAACTGTCTCATTTAGTGCCATAAAAATAGATATCAAAATACCTTGACACCCTGTGTATTATCACAACTCAATAACTAAATTCTTCTACTAGAACTACTTTTCTTTTTCATTTTTCTCCTGCCAATGCCACATGCTAGTTACATAAGCTTATAGTTATATAGAAAATTCTAAGGTTTCAGTGAACAAATTCTTAATAAACTAGGTGATATATTAGTTCAAGTTGAATTAACATTTCTGAGTTTTAAATCAATATTTCTAGAGTTGAAGCTTGCCTAATATTTTTGATACTTAACATGCACTCGCTGAATTTTTCAAGGCTATAAACCACTAATTGGTAACATTTTAGTAATTAGTTGTTTTCATTTAATTTTGATTAAATGAAAATCACTGCATATAGTAGATAAAATTATTGGTCTCAATATTTTACTCCACTTAAGTAGTATTATGCATTGATTGTGGCCTCATGGAATTTTCTTCCCTGCCCTTGGAATGTACATTGTTCCAAAACATCACTTTTTACAAATAAAATATATATTTTTAAATTGCAATCAACTGTAAAAGAAACATGATTTTCATTGATTATAGAGCCTGTTTCTGTAAAGATAAAAATAATTGATTAAAAACCTATCAACTCTAAACCACAGAACAAGCCTTAGACCTAAACACAGCCACAATGAAACATTAAATCAACAACATTAACTGACAATCACTGGATAGCATTGACAGCTTATAAGAAAGAATTGATGTTGGGAATAGAATCATACCCCCATAAAGACATTTTGAAGTCCTAAACCCTGATCCTATGGGTGTGAGCTTATTTGTAAATTTGATTTTTGAAGACATTATTAGGTAAACTGAGGCCAAATTGAAAGAAGGTAGGCCTTAATCTACATGATGGGAGTCCCTTATAAGCAAAAAAAATCAGGTGCTGTTGGTAGGTCAATGCCAGAAATGTGAGAAACCAGACAGTCCTCATGTTATGGAGGATTTCTATCACCAGAGGAAACTTGGGAGAAAGCTTTGCTTTGTTGACATCCTGATTTGAAAATTCTTGTCTCTGAAAGTTTGAGACAATAAATTCCTTTTGATTAAGCCAACTCGTGTGTGGTATTTGTCATAGCAGCCTTGACAACTAAGACAATGGGGGAAAAATGATGTGTATTATTAGATAGAAAGGATTAATTGAAATAAAGCCACCCAACTTGTGTTTAAAACCAATGTAATATTATAAGATGATTTGAGTAATAAAAAGTAATTCCTATAAGTATAAAACTATTCTATTTTTTTATTTAAATATTGTTAGCATGACAACCATTCACAACATAATACTTAGTGCCTAAAGAATCATCTTTACATGTTTACTATAAAGATATCTACATGGAATAAAAAATTCTGGCAACACCAAGCAAATGAAAATTATCTATATTTGATTTATAATAATATTGATAGAAAATAATATTAACCAATTATAAGTGAAATTAGTTTCAAAATCTATGCAAAATAAAAATCCATCATTGTTAGTAATTTTATACTTTAGAATTATTGCACAAATGCAAGAATTGAGATCCCTAATCCATCAAGATTCAGATATTATTTTTTGCTATGCATGTGATTTCAAATAAAAATAGTACAAATTGTTGAATGGTTTGCATTCAATCAGAATAGAAATGTTCATAAATCTTTCCAAGCAAATAAATTTGCAATAAATTTATGGAAACCCCAAAGAGAGACTACACAAAATCAAAATGAACTTAGAAACACTGCTGATATAAAATGATAGATTAAAATACATCCAGTTGACAGTGCAGAAAACAAGTTATCATAAACAAATAAATTATGAGAGCCTTGAACAGCTTAATAAAATCCAGTAAGTCACAGCATCAACTCAATCTACCATGTCAGCTACAGCATAGATCATATGGAAAACATTATCAAGTTTAAATTCTGATGATGAGACAATATTTAAATAAGTTTAGAACCTATAGCACTTAAATTTCCTAGTCAAACCTTTGGAGCCAAAGTTATGTACAGAAATAATTACAACTTCTATGATAAATCTATTAATTTTCCTAGTCAATATATTTACTATTTTAAAGACTTTTCATTTCTAAATGTGTTTGTACATGTGTGTTCATGTATGTGATTGTGTGTGTTTTATTCAATCAGTGAATAATAAATATATTTTTTCATATATGGATTTGTTGAGATATTTAGTGATTAGTTTAAATGCCTATTGGGGATTGAATCAAGTCCTACACATAAAACATGTTCAAGCCACAAATACCTGGTCTTGTGGGTGTGAGTCCATCTCTAAATGAAGCTGTTGATGTTATCAAAGTGTACCCAAACTGAATGAGACTTGTCCTTAATCCAATATGACTCAAGTTCTTATAAGCAAAGGAAAGTAGACACAGAAAAACAAGCTTTGAGGAGCAGCCAAAAGGTGGAAGTCAACATAACCCATAAAAGAAAGACCCTGTCCTGAGCATTGCCATCCAAAGAAGAGCCAAGGAACCAGAAAGATTACAGTCATCTAGAAGTTACTGGCTCTGGGAGGAAGCAAGTTTTCTAGCCTCTGAAATTGTGAGCCAAGAAATTCCTGTTAACCCACACATTGCATGCATGTTTTAGCACCTAGGAAACTTAAAACAGTGCCCAAAGATTGAGAATTCTGAGAAAGAAAGGAGGGAGATTGTCTACATTGTTGTGTCTTTAACCTCACCACCTAAAACAGTGTTAAGCAGAGACCTTCCATAATCATGTGTAATTATGGAATAAATGTATGAGTTAATGAATTAATGACTGTGAATGCATAAAAGCAAAAAAAAGTTTGAAAAAAATTTTAGTTCCAATTTTTTTGAAGCACTTGGTATTCAGAAACTTAGGATAACATGCACATTTATTTTATCTGGTTTCCATCATTTCTCCTTTTAAATCTTAGCTTTAAATGGACTTCTCAGGGAAACTGGGATGAAAGTGGTACTAAGTCTTATTCCTGTTTTAACCAGAACATATCGACTTTTAACTAATTTAAACCTTGGCTCCCTAAAATAGTCAATTAAAATTACCTTATTTAAAATGTTTCTGTTGAAATACATATTTATTACAGAAATGAATAAAAACTAAAGAAATGAAAAATTCCCCATGGTCACATTGCCCAAGGATTTTCACTATTTTCAAATAGGGATTAAGAGTCTTTTTTTTTACGCATGTGTACTTTCTAGTTTTGGAAAACTAGGGTTATATTATACATATCTATCTCCTTGGTTGTTGAGCATTTTTAGCATTTCATTTTTCACTCGTGTATGTCTTAACTTTTTTTTATTAAATCAATTTCTTTGTTACGTATTAATAAAGTATAAATTCATCCAAAGGGTACCTTCAACTGTATTTGATATAATCATATA
The DNA here is from genome assembly GCF_030445035.2 of Dasypus novemcinctus. NCBI lineage: Eukaryota > Metazoa > Chordata > Mammalia > Cingulata > Dasypodidae > Dasypus > Dasypus novemcinctus. Next base: position 22,462,423 of record NC_080674.1, read on the forward strand.
TTTGTGCATTCATCACCCCAATCACTCCCAGAGCACTTTCATTATTAAAATAATAATAAGAAACAACAAACAAAGCTCATCAATAATAATCATTAAAACCAAACAAAACTCATCACCTTTCAATCTCTTTATGCCTCTCACCTGCTGTACATAGCTGCATTTTTTTCCTTCTTTCTAGTATATTTGAATTTATATTTTTTCCCTTTGGATATACTTCAAAACCCACACCTAACTACAAAGACCTGAACAAAGTTGCAAAGATTGGCACTGATGATCTATCAACTCGATATGAAACCTGTTTTATCTCTGACCCAATAGCATCAACATTATGGGACATTAGGTTCTTCCTTAGACTGGGCTTACAATGTGGGCATCAAAAACACATTTCCCTTTGAGATAAAGTCAAATTTAGTTTTCTCCTTTAAGAGTCTCAGATAAAGCCAATCTGTAAAGAGACCATGCTAGCTGTTAAATTTATTGCCAAGTATATCCTCAAGCATGTGTCATAAAGAATTGTCCTGAGTTTAGAATACATAAGTGAATCTTTGTGTGTGTGTGTCTTTTTCCAGAAAGTACATTTTCAGTTATCCTTAGATGTGGTATCCCATCAGATGAAGAAGTCCATCTAGTGCTCGCTTAAGTACTATATTACTTCTCTTTGCTTTTATTTACATTTAGTAGCAACTGAGCAAAGTAACTTTTAAGTGAAAGCTTTTAACTATGTTTCCTTGCTCCAGGTAAATTTTGGACCCAACAACAAGTATTATTGTGAGTAATTCTAAAGGTGTTGTACAGTGGGGTGGAGGAAAGAAATAAGAATCTTCAGTTTCTCCAGAATCAGATTTTCACCAAGGGGCTGCATCATTTCATGTGCTAATATAATAAAAATAAAACACATTCCAAAACTTAAAAAAAAATCTTCTAGATGGTAAGTTCAATAAAGATAAAATTTATATTTTGTCCATTTTTGAGTCTTCACAGCATTGAGAACAATGACTTTCCTTTAATAGAAATTTATCAAATATTGGTTTGATAGTTCCTCGTTTCAGCACCTCCAGGTGTGAGTGGTATTGTGGTAATGTGTTTGGTGAAGGTTTTCATATTATCCAATCCTGTCATGTTTGGAGTAACACAACTTGCAGTGATATTTTATGTCTGTTTTTCTACTTGAGTTCTGAAGTTCAGAAGTCTACCCGTTCATAGCAAATGCACAAGAAGGACATAGTATGACTTCCATGTTTTTGTGTTAGTAAATACAAGACATCCAAAGTGAAAGGAAGTTCATATCTAGGTGGTAAATGAACAGCTAAACTTAGGGAATGTTGAAATTGCTGTGCTAATGAGACATTCAAATTGAGATATATTTATGCAGGTGGCGTAATACTAGAACTCAGGAAAATACAAAAAGGAATCGAATAGAAGCACTGGATACATTTACCAGTTGATAAGAAGTGTTGTAACAAAATTTCTCTTGACGAGAGAAGATAGGAGAGGCTTGGGATACCATAAAAGTTATAAATATAAGGGAAATGATGACAGAGGCCTGAAGAACACTTACATTTAGGAGGAATGTAGATGAACTGGCCTGACATGGACATATTGATGTCCAATCAATATATAAATCTGAAGAAAAAATGGAATTTACCTATATGTACAGAGAACAGAGCTAAGGGAATTATAAAAATTATATTATTATTATTGTAGTGTTGTAATCATTATTTTGTAATTTGCATTTACTTTGTTTTCTCTCCTGCTACCTGGAGAGTGGCTAATATGCTTCAAATTCCTGGGTTCCAACATTTAGCGTAGACTTGCAATGTATCAGAATATTAATATTGAGCATAATAACTGTATAAATAAAATTTTTTAAATAAAATTATGTATAAGTAGTAGCAAATAATTAGTAACAATGTGGCAATATTTTTTAGCCTTAAAATGAGATTAAATGTGAAGCATGTAAGATACTTCACAGAATTTGTATTTTTCTCTCTCTTAGAGTAATATATTAATAGTATTAACTATATGTTAATCTCCCTCAAGTATAGTAGAAAATATATTTAATTCTCTATTAGAACTTAATGGGCCTACATTTCCACCTACACAAGCTAATCTCTCCAAAGATAAAGCAACAAAATTATACTCAGTGCTTAGATAGTATATCTTGGCTCATAAATTTTAATGACTCATAATTTTGCTTTGTGATATTTAAAAGAACCAAGTTTGAGGCATGTTTCTTTACTGAACTTATCTCAGTAAGAAAGAACTGTCAATAGAATTAGATTTATATGATCTCATGTTGCAGCATAGAAAGAAATAACTTATTGAGATTGAAGCTTGCAGCTCCTACTAATGATATGAAACTTGGGAGCTGGGAAACTGTAAGACCTGATAGAATAAACACAATGTGGTTTACAAATAAAAAAAACCTAGGGACAGATACCTGAACTGATGTTGCAATAGCTGAAGTTGTGTTCATCAAATGTAATCATGACTGAAACCCAACATTACTTAATCAGTTTTCTTTGGCATGAGGGAGAGAGTAGCTCATCTCTTAAACAGGAAAGCTTGAAAAGAATAAAGCATTTTTATATGAAAGGACAACTGTAAGGATTTGGTATGGTCACACTGAAAGGTAGAAATTCAATTTTTTTTTTCATTTTTATCCTATCACTTGTGGATATGCTCTCTGTTCAACTGAGGCATGAAGAAGTTTAAAGAATAAGTGGAACCCTCCTACAAAGGAGTGGCTGAGGTTTCCTGTCCTTGGACACATAAGAATTGGAGGCAAAGAGATGTGAACTTGGAAAGTCTGGAGCCAGCTTGCTCCCTGCCCGCCTCAGGATCACCCTTTCCCACACAGAAAATAAATTTACAAAAAATTTAAAAATTAAAAAAAAGAATAAATGGAAACACCAAGCACTATTATTCAATAACTACAAACTGAAAAACTAAAACAGTCACACCAAAGAGTAACTGTATATTAGTAGTATTTATTGAGAAGGACTGTGTTCAGTACATTAAAAATAATTGCAGTATACTCTAAAAATCCTCCTGTAATACAGAGCCACTCCTTGAGTTGCAAGCATTCTTAGGATATGATATTTACATTTAGTTTTTTCAAACTATTATACTATTTAGTCAGTGGTCATATTTTTGCTTCTTATAAAGAACTTGCACTGCTTCTTTCTCCCTTCCCCAATCACAAGCTTGAAGATATCACAGGTACTGCCAGGAAACAAATATGAGAACCTGTTGTAAAAAATATATATATATATATATAGAAAAAAAAATTGTTTGAGAGAAATCGTCCCATTGTGTGAGTTTGCAATTGGCCCTCAGAGTACAAGAGTACATCCCAGGGATGAAGAAGTTGTATATTTTAATTTCTCCATATTGTGTTTCTACTCCTTCACTCTTGCAAAGTAGAAAATCAGCAGCAGCAGCTCCTGCTAGGAGCTGAAGGATTACAGCAACTGGCTCAGGATGCTTGGCATGTTTAGAAGCTGATAAAAGGAGAAGGCCTATTGATCTATCCATTAGCATTTTCTCCTTACCCAGATACTGAATTTTGGAAAGAGACTTTAGGAAAAGAGTAGGTTCTTGAACACAAGTACAAGGGAAGTTTATCTTGCTGGTGGTAGATATGATAGATAAACAGCAAGTGGTTAAGCTGGATGTAACATCAGAATTTCTGAAAATAGGATAACTCCTGTAAAAATATTCACCAAGTTCCTCCAGAGGTGAACTAACTATGTCCTAAGCTCTAGGTCCTCACAGATAACCACATGAGAGAGGATATAGCCTTAGGGGAACATGTGTTCAATGGTTAAAAATATCAAGCAACACAATTGGCCTAAAGAAAACAGTAAGCTAAACAAATAAAAAAGAATAATGTACCTAATGGCATATAAATACCTATAGATTTGCAAAATATTTAGGAAAATTAGAAAGAATTAGGAAATCCAAAATATGAAGCAAGAGAAAGATCTGAAAAGATAATAATGAAAACTAAATCTCATGTGAAAGGTTTAGTACCAGAATAGACACAAACAGAATGAATGAGTGAGATGGAATAGTAAATAAATCAAAGATTTATCCCACAATGCACGAGGAAAAGAAAAAGAGATGCAATATACATATGAATACATATGTGGTATGTAGTATAGACCTAAAGGGTTATCATCAATATAATAAAACCTCCAAAAGACATTGTGAAATATCAGTTGTAGAGAAGAAACATTTAAAGAAATTGCCAAGTATTTCCCATATTCAGAAAAGACATTAGGCTTTAAAATGAAAAAGTAAATTTATTTCCTATTGGTGATAATAAAAACATCACCCATCCACACTGCATGAAAATTATGAATAAAAAAGATGAAGGGGAAAATTCATTAAGAGCTAAAAATCCGTTCACTCAAAGTAAAAATATAAGATTTAAATAAATTAATCAATAGCAATAATAGATATAAGAAGACAGTGGAGTAGTATTTTCAAAGTAATTGTATAAGTCAGCCAAAGGAGTGCTGATGCAAAGTACCAGGAATCTGTTGGCTTTTATAAAGGGTATTTATTTGGGATAGAAGCTTATAGTCACAGGGACTTAAAGAGTCCAAAACAAGGCACAATAAGAGGTACTTTTTTACCCAAAGTCATTTGCCACGTGTTGGAGCAAGATGCCAGGCAATGTCTGGGAGGGTTCAGCATTCCTTCCTCTTAAGTCTCCATGGTCTCAACTTCTTCTAACCTCAGCTGGCATAAGGCTTGTCTCTCTCCCCAGGACTCGTTTCATTCTGGGCTTAGCTGCTCTGGTCTCTTCACAAGGTCAGCTGTAGACTGTCAGGCTCATCTCTCTTCCTTTGACCTCTGCCATGTCTATGGAGCTGTAGCTATTCCTCTGTGTTTTTCTTCTCTGTGTTCTACTCCCAAGTGAGAGTCTGCTTTATCCCCAGCAAAGGGGTGGTCCTGCATGCCCCAATGAAGTGGTCAAACCAAAGCCCTAATCTTAACATAGTTTAATCAAAGACATCTCAGCTGAATTTAATACAATCAAACTGCTATCATGCCAGAGGAACAGACCAGTTTACAAACATAATCTATATTTCTTTTTGGAATTCAAAAAAAATATCAAACTGCCACATTAATGTAGGAAAATGACTCCGATTTTTATAGAGGATTCAATGATTATTTAAATCTGATATGAAAATAAAGATATTCTAAGTTACAGAAGGTTCTTGAAAAAATATCTTGTAGAAATACTTCAGCAATAAAAGACATGTTTTCAAATTGGTAAAAATAAGACGTTCAAATAGCTCATGATCAAAATCCAATTTCACTATTAACACAACCCTGAGATGGAATATAAATGGCTAAAAATTCTCACCTGTGGATGAACCTGTGCTGGGGTGGACTTAAAATACACTCCTGACCACTGAGAGAAAAGCTGATGGCTGTCTGGAAGATGTTTGATCTACTAATACAGTGAACCCTGTCAGACTCACATTTTTAATTCTTTCATCTGAAATGTGAACAAATTGGAAAAGTTATGGCAGTCATTTTGAGATGATAGAGCTACAAATATTGGTACAAAGATATACACTCAATAACAACGTAGTTGACAGATGGAAAGTTGCTGGGTTCCCTGAATTTAACCCTGCGTGACCTATTTGTCTTATTTGCTTCAGAATTACTGTTACAAGAGAAATATAACCCCCATCAGCTTATGCCACTCTATTAGAGCTTTTGCTATTTTCTGCTAAATGAATTTCATACAAAAGGAAAAATCAACATATCTAGTGAGATCTAGGAAATAAGAAAAAGAAACAATGTTTTTATAAAAGGCAATAAATAGAGCACTTGGAATAAGAAGTAAAATTTAATATAGTACTGGTAACAAATTATAAATGTGCTTAACTCACCAAACAAAAGGTGCAGGTTCTATAATTGATCAACAAATATAAATTAGAAAAATAATTTTGAAAACCCACAAATGTGACTCATCAACTACTCATATATGAGAGAAACACTTGGGTTAAATGAGGAACTACAGAAAGTTGAAATATACAAAGCTTGAAAAAGATGTAGCAGATAAAAATGACTGAAAGGCAAAAAGGAGAGCAAATTTAGTACATTAAAAAAATAAAATTTTAATGAAAAACATAATTGGAAAAGAGATATTTATAGATATAATTCAAGCATTAATTCAGCAAACAATTTCTTGGTATTTCATATAGGCCTTATTTGTTTGATACCTTGAAGATACAGACATAATAACTAAAACAACCACCATCCCATCAGATTTACATTTTATGGTATTTTTATGTTATTATGCATAATATTCACTTAGGGAATATTTATTTGTGCACTGGATCCCATTCTTTCCTAAGGGCTTTTCTTCCTTAATCATCCCCTTCCTCTGTTGCCTCTACAAATTTCTTCCCTCATTATAAAATCATGATCTTAGAAAAACCATTGAAATATCAGGGTGAGTATGCTAAATGGTTAAAATATAACCCCTGCTATCAATCCCCACCTCCTTCTAGTGTAAATTTCAAGACTTATGAGGCTAGAATTCTAAAAATGTTATCTCCTAGACTCCCCTATGATCAGGATTTTGGAATTCAGTTAAGGTCTGCCAATTAGGTGCATCGTGAGAGGTTTATAAGCAGCAGTAGGATAAGTGCCAGCCTTTTTGCTCTTCCAACCGTTGTTGTCAGGCAAGAAAAGTCAGAGACATTGGAGCTTTTGGCAGCAGAAGGACATATATGCCATTAGTTTAGTGAGTGTAAAGGCAGAAGTGGAGGGATGTCAACAGATTTTGGATTCTGTGTGAGTCTGAAGACCAATTTCGTTGTTGAAAGCCTCCAACAGTGGAGGCTACTTCCTGATCCTTTTATCCCAGCTACCTTAAAGTCATTATACTCATTGGATTTCTTGTATCAATCATGGAACAGTCAGAGAACAGCTTTAATTCAAAATATTTTTCAATTAGTAACCTTTATGGAAATACTTACAGAGGTGTTGGCAGGAGTAAAAGTACAAACTCCCCCAGTAAAAGGAGTTAGCATATAAGGGCTGAGGAGGCAAGGGATGAAAAATGTTATTGAATCTCAGAGAGAGCTCAGACTATGGAGGAGGCTCAACCCGGTAAGAACTGAGGTTTTGGAAGGTCACAACTTCTACTGCAGGTGGTGGTGGTTGTTTAACTAATTATTTGTATTATATCTTTTTTTACTTAAAGTAGTTGTGAAGTTTCTGTTTCCTGCAGTAAAATCCTGACCCTTGAATAACAGAAATTTCCCTTTGATTCCATATTCCCACAGTGCCATTATTTTTATGCCATTCTTTACTGTAGTGGAAAAGAAGAAGATTTGCTCTCTTGCGCACCTTCTTTTCTAATTTCCTACTGCAAACATTCCATATAGACTTTCATCCTCACCCCTTCAGACCAAGTTCTTGTTATAGAATAAGTGGCTCTTAGTTTGTCAAATGCAAGGATGAATTTTCAGTTCTCAACTTTCTTGACCATTTAATTTCTTCACTTTGCCACAAAACTCTGTTGTTTTATTCCACTGTTCATTATTTCACAGAATCCATTATTGAAACATTTTCATCATTCCAAACACTAAATATTTCTGAATTCTCCTCTAACTTCTTTCCATTCATTGTTTGGAACCATAGCCATTGTCTGCCACATGTGTGACAACTTTGACTATAGTTCAGGTATCATAAGAAAAGAGATAAATAGGTATGAAGAAAAACTAATACCTGGCAATCACTTATATAATTCAGTTCTGGTTAATTTTCATTGAGGAAATGTCACCTCTTTAACAGCCTCACTCTGGGAGGTAAGGGAGAAGTTTTAATATTGCATCATTTTATAGAATGAAAGTGAATAATCTTTTTAATTTTGTGAGCTTTCTAATCCAAGAATTATTTACTCTGCTGATGACCAAGCTATATTGGGAATGGCATGGGAAGTTGTATTAGTCAGGGTTCTCTAGGGAAACAGAATCAATAAGAGATAACTGTTGATAGTAAGAGATTTTATCAGAGTCTCTCATGTGACTGTGGGGATGCACAATTCCAGGTTCCACAGGCAAGCTGCAACCAGGGACTCTGATGTAAGTCCAATGAAGGAGCTTAATGAGTTCTAGGAGACATTGGCTGTCCAAAAACAAGCTGGGAAATTCTCACTCAATGCTGGAATCAGTTCCCCTTTTAAGGCATTCAACTGATTGGATAAAGCATCACTCATTGCTGATGGCAACCTCCCTGATTGATGTAAATGTAATCAGCTATCTATGTAGAAAAGTCACTGGTGACTAAAGTCCATAAAAGACCTTGTATTACAATTAGCCCAGTGCTTGCCTGACCAAACAACTGGGCACAATTATCTGGCTCTATTTGATCTGTCTTACAAGTCCAGGGGTGCCTGGAAATGCTTGGTGGCAGGGTCTCTGATTCCCAAGGTGGTGAGAACCAGAAAAGTAACTCTTAATTTTCCCCAAAATTTTTAAGGGCTTGGGCACTTCAATTCTGAGAGCAGCCAAATGTTTCCTGAGATTTAACTTAGAAACTTCTGTTTGGGTAACCATGCAGTCTCAGACCCTGAAATGTCAGAGGTGCTAAGAAATAGAGCATTAAACTGAATTGCCTCCATTCCTTGGACCCATCCATTCAGAGAGCAGCCAAATATCCCCTGAGAGACAGACATCTCAGCTGCTTTGATTTGGGGACACTGCTCAGTTTCCCACCAATTTGGTTTGGGCACATTGATCTGATGGCTGGAGGATGCATCAGATATCACCCCAACCTAGATTTCCCATAGGGATGCTTGTGGGCCAGGCAGACGCTGAAAATTGAAATTTTCAGGATGCTGGGATGGTGCTTCAGTTCCAAATTATGTGGAGTGGTGAACATTTTAGTCAGACTAGGACTCTGGAATGCCAGAACAGCCAACTAAATGGTGCTTTTCATTCCTCCTAGAGTAACGGGCACAGCCTCTAGCATACCAGTAAATTCCCCATAAGAATCTCTTCTCAGGAATCAGGAAATTCTGCCTACTGCTGGTCCACATGGCCACAGTATAGCCAAGAGCAACCTCTGTATAAGACCCTGAATTTCAGTTAAACTAGTGCAAGAAAAGAGAACAGATAAATCTGAGGTCCAGAAACTTCATGTCATGTCTCCTTAAAGAAATGAGGAAATATACCTCAGCCTTCTCAGTTTAAACTTGATTGTACCTATAAAAGGTGTGAATAGTGTTTAAAATAAGAAACCTTACGTGCCCCCAATTAAAATCAAAGAGTTCCTTGAAATGCTAAAGGTATAAAATTCTCTCTTCTGTTTTAATCTGTCCTTAACTTTGTGTTCAATTTTGAAATCTGTTTAACTTTGTCAGTTTGCTTGTGCCCAGGAAATTAGATTTGGAGTTCACCTGTTGCAAATTGGATAATGGTGAAAGGTGACATAAAATGAAGTCTTTAAATGTCAATATTCTCTTGGGAGTGGATTTAATGTATAAATCATAAGAGGAATTAATTCATTTGCTAGAAAAGCAGAGAAATTTTGTGAAGTTGTTCAAGAGATAGACTTCAGCATTGTCAAAGTCTCTTGTGCATTCAAACCAGACCTTCAATACACTGCAGATTGACTCTCCATATGAGTTATTGGCTAGGTTGGTCACTAACCCCTAAAACAATAAATGTATCTACTACTCTCTGGTTGTGCTCCTGAAGTTAATGGAGACTACATTGCAGTTTCAAACTCCTGCAACAGCCAACAATGGCTCAGTACAACCAAATGTACAATGGATATCACTTCCAGACTGGCACTGTTTCATAGTACTGAAGGGTGCTATGCATCAGGCTGGTGGAATACTGGAACCTACTTTTCTATCTTCTCTCTAGAGTCAATGATGCTGCAGCTTGCTGGCTGTGTAAAAGACATAACAAGTGGTGAGCAATGATCACCAGAGTACTGTGAGTAGAACTTAAACACAACTGGCATTATGGCCTGCTCCCACAGAAAGATAACATGTATGGTATTACAAACCTAGAATGTGAATCTATTATTTGAAGCTCAAAGAGCTTCAAATTTATACTTTGGGTAGTACATTAATTAGTATTAAGTACTGCACCTATATCCTATTCTAGATATATGCCTGATAATTAGTAATATCTTTTCTATTCTATACCATATGCAGAAAAACATTGAACATGTTAAAAGTCCTGGTAAACTTCATTTTCTAATTAGTTAATGTATGTGCTTAGTCCAAGTCTCCCTCTTAGCCCTTATTCCAGAACCTGTTCCATTCATACTCTGGAGAGGACTGGCAGGCCCACATGTCATCTTACAAGGTCTGAGCATTTTTCCACCAAAAGGGAAACAGCAAATGGGGTGGCTAAGACCCACTTCAGCTTAGCACCTTTGAAATGTCCTATGGACAACCTTTCCTCACCTAAGACCTGCAAACCAGGTTCTGATCAAAACTTGTAAAGAAAATAAGCCTCATTCTCAATTAGAGCCAAAATGTAAGAAACTTTACTCTATAGTTCTGATCACTCCCACAACTATTAAGGTTAAAGGAATGTCCAACTTGGTGCACAAATCCAGAATGAAGCCAGCTACCCAAGAAAATGCCAGCTCACCAGAAGCACCTGATGGGATGTATGAATGCCAGTCATTGGATGGCCCGAAATACCTCTTCAAGAGAAAAACTAAGCATCATCTATGTCAAAGTCAGCTGTTGCCTCTAATTCTAGCCCAAATGCCTAGCACTAAGGAGAGGGCAAACCAAACATACTTTTATAAAAAAAAGTCTGTTTTCATATGTAGCTTAACTGAAAAAGGCAATGTCCCTTATTATCCCCCTCTTGGCTGTGTTAGGTATAACCACAACCCTCAAAAACTGAGGTTGACAATTTATACCAAACCATGTTTTCTATTTCAGTCTCTCCCTGTGTTAACTAACAGCATAAATGAAACTAGCTGTGCCTTAAAAGCTCTTACTGCTGTGGTGATGCAAAACTGCAGGACATTTAACACACTAACCACAGCATAAGGAAGAGTATGTCCTTTCCTTAAGGAAGAATGCCATCTCTATGTAAATTACTCTGAAGCAATTCTAAATAGTATTTGAAATCTGCAAAAGGAAACCCAACAATGTCAGGGAGATACAACCTTTATAGGTGCCTTTTTTTTTTTTTTTTTTTTCACTTTTATGGTCCAGTATCCTCTTAGTTGGACCATATATTTTTAAAATTCTAATCAAGTCTATTTTTTCCAGAATCAACATCTCATTAGCCACATGGGGACTTCTGTCAAATTCACCTAGGATGCTAATTCCATCTTCCTCTGTCAGAGATAGAGCAGTCAGAGGGCTTTACACCTTGTCAGGAAGGGCCTAGTGCCCCTAACCAGCAAGAAGTAGCTACAAAAGAATTATCATCTCCCTTTAGCACCCCTTTAAGAGTAAAGATGTAAACTCTCTGAGGGGAGAAGGAAGCAAGATTGATAGGAGAAATAAGCAATCACAATGGTAAACAGCTGGAACTCCTCCCCTGCCATTAGCAAAGGGGTGGGATAATTAACAGTTCAAAAAGGCAGGCACTGGGCCCAAGCACTCTTTCTTTTGCCCCTTTGGACCCTGACTCTGACTGCTTTCTCCCCTGCTTGGATCACTACACAAGTAAACCTGGGCATTTGTAACATATAATGGGACATTGTAGCCTATAAATGAGCCTGCTTTGTGAATTTTTCAACACCTTCCTCTCTATCTGGGACCTCTGATCTATTATTTTCTCTCATTTCTCTTCCCTCCCTACCTGAATAAATTACTGGCCTAACTCACCCGATGTACTCTTGAAATTCATTTCTGCAGCATAGTCAAGAACCTAAATAAAGTCCGGTAACAGGAGGAAGATTAACACTATAATTTTTTGGCAGTTTAACAGATCCTTCCCCAAGGGAACCTGGCCTTCTCCTCATTCATGGGGTTCTGGATTTGTAAACTGTCTCAAGTCTGGGAATTGATTAAGGGGCCATGATTCTGTGTGTCTGTAATTTGAGTTAGGATTTTATTCACTCAACCTAGAATTCTTCTGTTTATACATATACAGAAGAAATTAAGTAAATTGCCCACCTATTTCACTTCAAGGTACCCCATGATGTATTAGCCAACACCGTAACTCAATGTGATTCAGACTATTTTGAGTGCTTTTTTGATTCTGCCTTTCATTGCCATAGCCACATCCACCTTGTGTTGGCAATTAACTGCCGATACTTGGCTTCTACCTGACCGACATCTGATTATCCCCTTAATGTTTAAGGATTTTAATTCCATTACAGCCCTCCCTACAGTAATATCTTGACTAGAGAGAAGAGCAACCAAAAAGTTCTTCAGGGAAGATGGAGTTAGTCTTACAAATTTATTCCTCACAGTTCTGGTTAAAAGCGTACCCTCTGGACATTGCTGGCATGGGTGGGCAGGTCTCAAATGGTAAATCCATTCTAGCATTCCTATCTCTCTAAACCTTTGAATTTCCTTTTCTACTGTATATCAGGTCAAATCAGACATCTCGAACTCAGACATGCTATGCTATCTTTTGTTCCATGTTTCAGTCAGCCACCCAAACTGTTAGAACTCTTTCCAATCCCATGAGCCACAGCATTGAATCCAGAATTTCTCCTTAACGGACCCATATCAAATGTTATATTTGGACCCTGATCAAATGTTATATTTCTTCAAATGTTATATATTTCTTCAAACATTATATTCTTCAAATGTTATTTCTTCCACCATTATCCTATACCCTTAGTATCTATTCTGATACATGTTCCCCTGATTACTGTCAATATAAATTGAAGAACTCATGCAATTCTTTCAGAGTATACTTTATTAGGGTCACACTTTGTATTTCATCTTTGGGGTTTTGTTGTGATTTTAATCTAGTAATAGGTCTTAAAGACAAGAGAGGTGGTGGGGTGAGTAAAAAGAAGGATTAGAAATGCCTTACAAGTTACAGACCTCAGGGCATTCCCTTGCATTTTCTTCTGGTGAGACAGGATTAAGGTTTTCAGGCAGAGGTTGGAAGACAGTTTCCTCAGGGCAGACAGCAGCTTGGCAGTGCGTGCTGGAGCTTGTCTGGTACCTGCCTCTGGGCTGGGAGGAGGTCTGGACTCCCTGGGGCAGGTCAGAGACTGGGTGATACAAGGTTGGCAAGGTGTGGACACCACAGGGCAGGCATCTCAGACTTACCTGATAATGTCTCAGCAGAATTTAGAGTTCCAATGTTCCCACCAATATCATCATCATCCCATATGTCTCTATCCCAAATCTCTGGGTTTCATTCTTTTCCAATCAATGCCTTCACTTTAACTGCAGAAAACCTGCAGGGTTGAGATTTTAGTTTCCTTTGTAACTCCATTACTCATACAATGACAGTCTGCATTTTGTTCTCATATTTTGAGCCTGTGGCTAAAGGAGACAAGATTTTCTTTCAGAGCACACATAGAAACTTTCACATCATTTATGTGGTGTTTACGTTTAAAATTTGAAGCCTTTAACTCATCTCTTTCTTTTGTATCCAGAGTATACAGAGTATCTACGAGGAACCAGCCAACATAATTATACCATTTGACTCCACAAACTCTGTTAAGGTGTTGAAAACACTCTCACCAGGTCCTTGCTTCTAATAAACACAGAAGTAGGGGAATCCAGTGATGATATTTTGAGTATCTCGATAGTTAACTTGCATCATGGACTGTTAGCAGCCTCTTTGCTATTGGAAAGGGAGTCATTAGTACTCGAGTTCAATGAGAGTAGAAAACAAATTGCAAAACTTCCCGAACTACCTCAGACATTCTGTGTTTGAGAATCTGTTCCTCAAGAACCACTCCCAGTACCAAGCTGTATTAGTCAGTGTTCTCTAGGGAACAGAATCAACAAGAGATATGTGTCTAAAGTAAGAGATTTTATCAGAGTCTGTCACATGACTGTGAGAATGCACAAGTCCAGATTCTGCATGTAGGCTGCAACCAGGGACTCCAATGAGAGTCCTATGAAGGTCCTTGATGAATTCTGAAAGACATTGGCTGTCCAAAGACAAGCTGGGAAATTCTCACTCAATGCTGGAATCATTTCCTCTTTGAAGTATCATTCATTGCTGATTTCAGGCTCCTTGACTGATGTAAATGTAATCAGCTATCTATGTAGTAAAGTCACTGGTGACTAAAGTTCATAAATGCCCTTATATGACAATTAGCCTGGTGCTTGCTTGACCAAAAACTGAGCACAATTACCTGGCCAAGGTAACACATTAGCATAACCATCACAAAAGTATTATGGTCTTTCTTCATATGTATTACCTGAACAAGTAACTGATAGGTTAAATATCTAAAAGGAAATAAAACATTATAGATTACCTTTCATTTGATGTAGCAATAGTAGAATTGGTTGGCCAAAATTTGAAAGACTAGTAACATACCTTAAAAATAATAAGGGAAGAAATGAGCTACATTTGCAAATAAAACATAATAGCAGAATGATTAGCTTTGAAATGAATAATAGTAGAAGTGAAGAGAACAATTTTGGGATACATTGCAAATGCGTAGTTTTAAGTCATCAATAAGTGAACAAGAAGAATTGATGGAAGTAGTCTCCCAGAAGGAAGCAGAAGAGGTATAAATAGGAGTCATAAAAGAAAAGAAATTATAAGCAGAGACAAACAAACATTTGAAAATATGATTGGCATTAATTTCATAATATAAAAAAATATTTGCAGGGATAGATGCAGGACATTATATATCTTGCCATAACCCACTGAATGGACTGGGAGAGAGTGTCAACTACAACATAAACTACAATCCATGCTGTGTAGCAATGCTACAAAATGTACTCATCAAATGCAGTGAATATACCACACTATTGAAAGAAGTTGTTGATGTGGGAGGAGTTGGGTATGTTGGGAGTGGGGTATATGGGAACCTCCCATATTTATTTAATGTGATGTTTTGTGTAGATTATGTATCTTTAAAAAATGATTTAAAAAAGTTACACAGTATTGTCAATGTACTTAATGTCAAAGAATTATCCATTTAAAATGACTAAAATTATTTCATGCCATATATATTTTATCACAATTTTAAATACATAAATGAATAATTTAATTATTAAAATATATTAAAAAGGAAAAAAATGTATGCATTAGAATAAATGGGTTTATAGTCTGCCAAAGACAAAACATAAGGAAAAATCCACCCAAAGAAAATAAATGCTATAGAGAGGAAAATAAAAAGAGAAAATCATTCTAAAAATTTAAAGGGAGAATGGATGGATCATCTAAGAAAATCAAAAAGTATATTTACACCAGCTTCACAGAAAGCAGAATAACATCCAAAAGATGAAAAAGTTAAATACCAATTAATAAAATATATGCAATACCTGTGCAATGAAAACTATAAAATCCTACTAAGAGAAATTAAAGAGAAGCTAAATAAATGGTGAGATATACTTTGTCTCATAGGTTGCAAGACTCAATATGGTAAGATTACAATCTCCCCAAATTGACCTACACACTAATTTCACCCTTTTTTTGTGTGTGTGTAAGTGGTCAGCTGACTCTAAAATTTATTTGGAAATGCAAATGAACTAGACCAGACAATAAAATTCATATCAGGAATAGATCAGTTGGGGGATTCTCACTACCTGGTTTAATACCTACTATAAATGTCCAGCAATCAAAATGGTGATTTTCTTTTTCTATTTTTTTTTAATTTGGATTTAAAATTTGGATCAATGCAACAAAAAAGAGAAGCTAAAATGCACATAAATTGGTTTTCAACAAATTTAGCAGTACAGTGGAGAAAAATTAATCTTTTAAAAAAATATTAATGATACAAATAGATTAAAAACAATGAACTTTAGTGCTTAAATTACATTGTAAAACCAGCAAACCAATTAGAAAACTCAAAATTTGTCATATGTCTAAACTTGAAAGTTAAAAACTATAATATCAACAGAAGAAAACATGAGTAAACCTTTATGCCCCTGGTTTAAGCAAGGTTTCTTATAATGTTACTTATAATTATAATTGACTCAATACTATTCAAGACCCCATTTACTTCACTTGCCAATATTTAACTTGACAAATGCATTTGAACTCAATTGAAAACTGGTAAAAATTATAAGTGTTGTGATACTTATAAATCCTGTTGCATGCCAAGACTTAACTCCAGTATGCTCAAGCCATTGTACTCATTTCCATGAAATCAGTGAGTAATCTTGCTCCCAGATCCCTTCATGAGGTCTGGTAAATAAACTCCAGCAAAAATTGTCTTAACTTGTGTCCCCAAACAAATAGATATGGAAGCAAAAGCTAATATACTACAACTGCACTAGGGACTAAAATTCCAAGGAATCAGGAATGAAGGAAAAAGCAAATGACATGAAAGGTAGGATAGCTAATACCTGGTATTTTAATGAGCTCTCCAGTGTTTGATATTTATTTTGTAAATACATTGTACAACAGACTTTATGAACAAAGGCATATCCACATGATCTGACAGCTGAAGAAAAAAGGAGACATTTATTTGCTTGTCCCAATTTTCTGTTTGTCAAATGTTCATCCCTTAGGATATTAGTCCTTCTGTGTTTTAAGTTGCGTGGGAGTGGATGCTGAATGCTATCCCACATCTCAAGTCTGCAGAGAAATA
This sequence comes from Dasypus novemcinctus, assembly GCF_030445035.2. Taxonomy (NCBI): domain Eukaryota; kingdom Metazoa; phylum Chordata; class Mammalia; order Cingulata; family Dasypodidae; genus Dasypus; species Dasypus novemcinctus. The sequence continues at coordinate 22,479,136 of NC_080674.1, forward strand.
CTGGTGACAAAAGCAATGGTGTACATTGTGGAAATAAGGCAGAACCATTTTTGACTGTACTGATTGAAGCCAGTTAGAGCTGAAACAGATGTCACGCCACTGAGACTGGGCCTGTGAACCTAGAGGACTTGAAGTGGAGTATAAAAAATCTGCTGCAGATATACAACAAAAATTTTCCCATATGCTATTGTTATTTCAGCCACCCACTTTATTTTCCCTGAGGCAATAATAGTTATTAAATACCTTGTATACTGCTAAGAGTTCTTTTATGCAAATGTATTTTATAATGTACTACATGCAATATATCTATGTACATATTTGTGTTCATATACGATGGATTTTTAAATTATTTACAATTACTCTCATCTTTTATAAATAAAATATGAATTTCTCCAGGCTTAATTTTTTACAATTAAAAAAATCAAGAAAAATGAAAAAAAAAACAACAGCTCTATAATAATATTAACAGACGCTAGCATATTTTGTTTCCCTTCTTGACATTTCTCCTATGTCAATATTATACCCATATATTTTGTTCATAAATCACAATATGCACTTCAATTGCATACGGAATTATTGGTTTTTATGTTTGAATTCAATTCAGGTAATCATATATATTTCTTATCTATATGATGCCATAATCCTTTGTGTTTCAAAATAAATAGATGCCTACTGAAGGACATGTATGAACTCATCCAAATTGAATATTTTATGTAGTTCAAGATATAAACCATAATATATAAATTTTATAATTAAGAACAAGTTGTCTAAGCAAAAAGCTGCAAAGATAAATTTAAACCATTAGGAATAAATTAATATGCCCATTGTTCTTCTTCACATTAGTCATCATAGGTATTCTATGCATATAAATTTCACATGTTTTCCAAACATAAGAAAATATCTCCCAAATTATTATTTTCTTTCTCATTACATAACATTTATTAAAACATCTCCACTAAATTTCTTAAGTCAATTTAAAAATATTTTTCACTCTTCTTCCACCATTTTCTCATTATTTGAAAAGTGTTAACTTGTTAATATATTCAAATGAATATAAAATGGGAAAAAAAGTCTGACATAAATCACCAAGACTTATTTCTAAAATATGCATCTCTCACTTGTCATTGAAGACAAATATTTTCTAGCTTTTGAATATTCTAATTGAAAAGCCTAGTTCTGAATCCAAATATCTACATTTGTTTCAAATAAGAATATTTATCCTTTGAAATGTGAGTCTATCTGTAAATATTACCTTATATCTGATTGATTAAATCACACTTTAAAATTTGTATCAAGTCTAGAAGAATAAATAAAATATTAGGAATGATTAAGTTTAAATATTAGATTATGTTAAAGAAAGATTATTTAGGCATCAGTGTATTTATACAAAAAAATTAAACTCACTTTATAATTCGGCTTTTTCAACAGGTGGGAAAACCAAGAAAATCTAGAATAATACTTAGTAAAAATAAGTAAGAATTTTTTGCCTGAGAATAGAACAAGTACTTACTGAAAAATTACTGTGTGATTGACAGTAAACTCTGACATGGAAAGCCTGCTTATGATTCCACACCTTTCAGGATTATCAGGGTGGTAGTGGAGCCCTCATCAGAAATTTGGGACAGCATGGCAGGAGATCCTCTCCAGGCTTCCACCCATACCTATCTCTCATAACCAGTATCTCCTCTGTAAAAGCTCACGCCTTCATTTTCACCTCTGAGTCCCCTTCTTCAGCTGTAATAGTCTCCTGAATGACCAGCCTTACTAAATCAAGATCATTCTGGACCACCTGATACATGTATGTCTGGTTCCAGAATGAGAATAGATAGAAGAGGTCATGAGCAAGGGGACTCGATGAACTCAGCATGAAACCAGTTAGCCAGCTCCCTGGTATTCACGGGGGGATTGCTAAGATCCCATTTATCATCACCTTTCCCCAAAGGTATCCCAACTGTGGGTCTGTACCTCTACCCAGGCTAGTAGGGTAGGGAAGACCCCCCACTTTTGGTCACAAAACATCAGTCCTATGTTGCCCAAGTGTGGAATATGTGGGAACCTCTTATATTTTTTACTGCAACAGTTTTTGTGATCTATGTATCTTTAAGAAAATAAGACTATTAAAAAAATAAAATACATACATTTCATAAACTCATGGAGGTGAAAAAGAAAAAAGCATGCAAGAGTGATGAAAAGAATGAATGCCAAATCAACCCACTCCATACTTCTCCATACACCCTATGTCCTGTGCCAAAGTCAGTGCAGTGAGTTGCTACAGAATGCATCATGGGGACACAGGCTCTGGCCCAACAAAGTCTTTCAGCAAATGCCTGAGTTATTACTTACACAGCAAAAGGTGTCCAAAAGGACATGGTAAGAGATCCCTTTGTGGCCCATCTTCTGGTGAGACTAACCGCTAGGGTCAGGAAGTGCTAGAGTCAATGTAGGTGGATGGCAGCTCTGCTCCCCTCACATTGCATAGGAGAAGAGAGACAAATCTGGGCTATCTGAGGGTGAGGTTTTTATATGACCAGGGGAAGAGGCCCTGTGACTGAGAGTCCCTGACCTGACAAACACCTAGAACTGCTTGTTCCTGGTTTCAGGCTTAAGGTATGGTCAGGCAGCTCTATTAGACCTGACATCTCCCTGTGCTTAGGAAGAGAAACACTGAAATATCTCCACACAATGGAAAAGACTGGTTGGGAGGGTGGGGTGAGAAATAGGTGAGACCTGGGAAATGGTGACTAGGTGAAGTGACTTCTCCAGCACTAGGTCCAGCCTAAATTGAAGGACAGTGCATTATATAAGGGTATGGAAATGTATAAGGATCATTGAGTGCCATCTTAGAAGGCTGTGTTTCACAAGCACTGAACAAAGTTTCTTCTTCATGGAGTTCATATGCTCCAGCAAAAAGAGAGATATCAAATAAATATTTATATAGAAGTGCACATGCACATACATTTATACTAGGTGGTTACCTGATCAATTATAAGTAAATCAATCAAATATAAGGCCTAGCTAACAAAAATAAATTGCCCTTTTTATATGAGATTTTGAAGGAAGTCCTATCTGGTCAGGTAATATTTGAGCAGAGGACTGAAATTTGGGAAGGAGCCTTAGGTCAAAATTATAGTAGCAGACATAGTAAGAGAAGAAGAGAAACTAGTTGTATGTAAATGTAGATCCAGCAGCATTTTATGACAGATATCCTATAAACTATGAGAGAAAGAGGTCAAGGATAACTCTGAATTTTAGTCTATGCACCAGAAAGGGTGGAAGTACTATTTAATGAGAAGGGGTGACTATAGGAAGATCAAGTTGAATCAAGTTAGTTACATTTGAAATAACCATTATATATAAAGCTATAGGCTAAGGAGTCATCTCTATATGAGTCTGAAGTGCAAGGAGAGGTAGTCCTGAATATATAAATTTGTGTCATCAGATTGCATTTAAAACCATAGGATTAGCTAGGGAACAAGAAGAGATAAGAGCAAACAAAGATAAGAGTCTGAGATCTGACCCTGGGAATTTCTCTCACTGCCCAACGAAATAGAATATGAAAAACTTCATTACATTCTTGGGGACATGGAGAAGTTTAGTGGTCCCTATCATATTGCCATTTTATTTACCCCTTCAAAAACATTACATCCTGGAGAATGTATGTAGACCACCATGAGCTCAATTAAGTAGTAACCTGATATAAGTAGATATTTTGGATATGTTGTATTTCCAGGGCAGATAATATGCCTTATGTACATGTTATCAGGAATTTTCTGGTACTCTCTGAGCCATTACCTCTGTTAATGGACCATGGCCTGAGAAGAGTATTATTACTCTTAGGACTTAGACAACTCAGGAATGAAGACTTGGTTTGCAATCCCAGATAATGTACTAAGAATTTCCAATATAGCAACTGATTAAGTGGGGAATTTAGAAAAAAAATAATTAGAGGAGTTGGGAGAGATATAATCCCACTTGCCACCCTGGGACCAACTGCTGCAACTAGGAGTGTTCATCTTGCTATCCCCCATTTTCTAAGATTTTCCTCAGGAGCACAGTCGCATGGGAATCATGGTAGAATTGCTCATTAAGGAATGCCTTATTATGGTCGTAAAAATATGCTGATCAGATGTCCTGCTGCAAGGAGTGTGGTTGGCGTATGGCCATTGCTGCAGATGCTCTAGATTCACCAAGGCCATGGTTATTTTGAGTTGATTCCAGTTGATGAATACAGGGCTACTAAAGCTGGTCATTCATGTGGGCTGCAGGATGCTGGATGCCTAAAATGGGAAACTTTGGCTTGGGGAATCACCCTTGACCTGGATGGAAATACTTTTAATCAGCTCTGAAAATTGTGGTCCTTCCTACCAAATCTTTCTTCTCTCTTTATTTTACAGTAAAATAGTCTGAAGATTCTCTACTTCTGCTCTTGCTTCCTCCCACTTATCTTTCAAGGTTATTTTCTTCAGTAATTCTTTTACAGATCTAATCATGACTTGGCATCTGCTTCTGAGAAGGTCCTAATTAAGACAAGCATTGCTGTGCTTTTTAAAAAAGATTTACTAGAATGCATGTAGAATTTTTCTTCATCCATTTTCTCCTTCTCTTCCTCCTCTTGCTTCTCCTTTTTCATTTCCTTATTAATATCTCTATACCTTTATTTGTGCAGATGGAGGTTAAGCTATGACAACAGAGAGAGCTACATGCAAATATTAATTGACTGCACTCTTATGATTTGCAATAAAGATCTAACTTGTGAGAAGTCAAGATTGCTGTAAACCAATTTTATTAATAACAAGTCAGAGAGTGTGTACTAGCAACAATTTAAAAAATGGTCCTTAATCACAATTTTCCTAATGGAAATATGAAAGAAAGTTGTTTTGCCTAAACTCATTTAGAAGGTCACAATCTTTCTTTGTTATTTTAAATGCCAACTATGCTTGACCATTTATCAGAGTAAAAAGTAATAGTGAATTAATGTGATGAAATTTTACAGTTCATTTTTTAAGAGGATCTGAGGGACATTTAGGTAATGTCACTGAATCAAGCTGTTGTTTTTTTAAGTCTTTTGATTTCACATATTAAAAACAGTTTCATATGAGGAGGAATTCATTCTATTATTATTTATTTTTCTTGTTATACAATAATGTAGCAATGTGTTGAAAGGATTAATTTATACTTCATGCACCTTGAAAAAGAGGCAATATGATGTGATAAAATCCTTAACTTTTAACTGATTGTTTTAATTCACCTACTGGAGAAGTTTTGATACCTTTATCTAGTCAAGAAACATTGTGTATTTACATCATGCAATGCACTGTACTGGGCACTGAAAATGTAGTGATAAATAGAATGTACCTTGCCTACTTCCTTTTGGAACATGTAGATTATTAAAAGGACATAGAAATAAAAATGTTGAATCAATTATTCTGGAATGAAAACTACTTCATGTTATGACCTGGAATTTGATCAAGTCTAAGATAGCTGGGGAGCATAATTTATTCAAGAATAATGGGATGTCTGAAAAGGTAGACAAACAAGCTATTCATTTATTTTGGAGGAGAGACGTCTCCAGCATTTTTCCCCGTAGGGAAAATGCATGTTTTCTTCTTAGATGATGTTTTTTCAGTTTTCCTTTTTCATTACATGATCCTATCTCAGTGATAACTGTCATAAAAGGATAAAGGCAACCTTTAGTTCTAGGGCAAGGTACAACAGACCTTGAGTCTGACAAATGGTAGCCTTTCAGAGAGCTTTTGCTTTTTGAAGTGGCTGCAATAGAAAGAATAGAGAGTTTTGTACAGTGTTAAAGAGATTTCTGGTCCCTGAACCGAGCAGGGACTAGAGGTGCTATATCACAGATGGTGACTCAAATGTCTTCTATTTTAGGAAGGTCATTATTAGAATCACTCTAATGGCATTAGATTGTCCAGAACGAAGTACAGTTCCTTGCATTAAAGTCTCCGAGGAACTCATAACAGGTTCTCACAGGGAGGGAAGGAGGCATCTTTACTGTGATTCAGGATTATCTCCAGGGTCTATATGCTTATTCAGAATATCTTTATGCTGTTAAGCTTTGGGGTCTTTGAAAGCAACAGTTACCCAGACACTGTGGCAATTTTCCAGAATAGTGGTTGAATGTGAATATATATAAAGATTGTAAGCTTGGAAAATAAGCTTGAGTCTTTATGGGAACCTAGAACATCTCTCCAGAACTCTGGCTCACAAGAAAGATCATTAAAATAGAGCAAAAATGATGCATTAGCTGTCTCAGACCTTTTCTCAGTAATGATATATTGCACCATATCACATACAGACAAATGCCAGACAGACAAATGCACCATACACAAACAGACAAATGCTAGTTCTAGTGTTTCAAACTGATTTGCTTGGTGATATGTTGACAATTTTCATATGAGTTTTTCTTTATGTACTAAATGGCCCTGTAAATATCCCTCCTAAGCCTGGATTTAGAAAGTGTTATTCTTGAAAATTAATTACGTGTGACTATTCTGTCTGTTCATGTGTTCTGGAAGTTTATTTACACAGGTTGTATTTGTGCACTAGGCTAAACTTTTGGAGGACAGAAGTCCTGCTTTGATGTCTTCAATTCACAACAGAGAAATAGAACAAAAAATATTATTAAATCTAGTACAAAACTATAGGTCACATTTTATATTTTTAAATGAATCCTGGCTACAGATATTTTCAAAACATATATATTTTTTAGTTGGGGCAGATTCATTTTGGGGGGGGGGTGGTATATCAATATTTATTGAAGGACAGCAAAGTCTTTCATCATAGGATTTTGTCAATTTGTTTATGCTGTTAGAGACTGATGTATTTTATAGGATAATTATTTACCTTACCATGCTAGATTCACCCATTATTTTATAACAGGTTTAATTTAAATCAGCATCTGAATTCTGAAGAATTATTCCATCTTATTTGTATTTAGATGAATGTCAGATTAAAGTACAATGCCACTCTGACTTTTTAAGATAAACCATATATTTCTTTTATTAAGAACAGATATTTTCACAACTATGTAAAAGACTGAAATTTGGGTATCACTTAAATATTTTTTAGTTAACATTTTCATTAAGAAATACTTACATTCCAAATTTATGTAACTGAATAGTAATCTCTAGTAACATTTTAACTATTATAGAAATCTTGGAATTAATATTCAGTATACGAGAAGAAACATTTGAAAATTAAAGGGGTAAATGAAACAATAAGAAAAGCAAAACTGAGGATAAAAATGAGGGTATGAACTAAAATGCCATTAGATTTTAAAGAAAAACTATTTATATATTATTTTGTTATTTATAGACACTATTTTCTGATACTTTTCCTTAAGTTTGTATACATATAGAACTAATATGAAAGTCTTGTAATTGCAGTTATAATACAGCTTTTCTAATAATGAACTAATTTATAATTAAAAATACAAATGAAATCAATAGATAAAAATAAAACATTGCTTCGATATGGAAGCTGATCATTTGCTTGAATATATATCACTATTTTCAACATATAGAACTGACTGTACTATATTTTACTAGATTTCATGCTCTGATAGTTCTCCCATCAATTTTTTTTTCTCTATTTCAGAGACTAAGAAACATTTCAATACAACGTGATGTTTGGATTTTGGTTGATAACAACAGAAATTTATGTATTAGTACAATCATTGCAAATTTCTCATTGGTCTACAGTGGTTAATTTAATATCACTGGAACTAGAGTAATTGTCATACATAAAAATGAGCGAAAAGAGAATAGCTAAAGTTGGTTGAAAGTAGTTATCCAGATAACCATGAAGAGTGATTCTAAACTTGGGCCAATTTTGCCTCCCAGAGGATATGTGACTATTTCTGGAGACTTTTTTTTAATTTTGTTTTTCATAACTACAGGTAGCTGTGGACTACATATAAACATATATCCATAATGACAGGTGGCTAGCAGGTTAAGTCAGGGTGCTGCTGCTGAACATCTTACATTGTCCATAACAGTCTCCTGCAACAAAATAATTATCAGATCCAAAACATCAGTAGTGTCAAGATGAGAAACTCTGATCCTGAGTATGCTGAAACTAAATTCTTAATGGTAATTAATAAGATGAAAATTTGATGTTATTATAGATACAGTTGTAAAGACATAGGTTTTCCACAATACATCGAACTTAATCAGCAAAAGTTGCTTTCCTTGATTAAAGAGTTTAATTGCAGGTCTAGGGTAAAGAATGGCCTTGGCATTAGCATCCTGATATTAATTTATTTTAGAAGGTTGAAGACCAGGTACTGAGACTGAGTTCTTTCCTTTGAATATACCAGAAAAACAAATTTAGTCCACTTATTTCCTTTTCATGCCATTTAATTAATTTAAAAATGCCTCATTTAATTATTCCTCCTCTTTACTTTTGACTAATGACCTAACATAATTCAGAGACAAGAAAAAAGGAATTAAAAGGCTGCATCATCTTCTATGAATAATTTTCCAAACTTTACTGTGGATCTACAAATGTTCTCATTCATCATACACATTTCACAGAATTTACCTCTGTGAAAGATAAATCCCTTGTTCTTTTCCATTAATGATTTAAGAAGGAAAGAGCATTTTTCTGTTTCATCCACCTCCTTGTGTATTAGATAATTACACCAACATACAAATATGCTCTAGAATCTCTCAACTAGGAAAAAAAAAGAATCAAGAGGGAGTCAAAGTTCTGATTACAATTCTGTCATAAATCCTAGTCTAGAGAATAACCTAAAGGTACATATTCTGGCACAAATATTGCCTTTTTAATTGTCAGGAAATTTCATTTTTTCTCTCTCTAACCCACTACTAGGTTATCTTACTGTCTTACTGCAACCAGTTCTTAAAACTCTCTTTCCCTAGAAAATCACATTGAATCCACTAGGCATTTTATTTTTCCTATAATGCTGCTCTAATTATTTTTTAATCCTGAGTTTGAGTATCTACAAAGTTAGGCGAATATCTGTAGTGAAGACAGTTACCTACCTCACATCCAAGACCCCTAGTAGATCATTACTTTTGTCCATATTTTCAATTCTTTCCTCATGGCTCCTGCTAGCAGATGGTTGAAACCTCCCTCTCCCTCAAAGAGATAGGCTTAGGAGGGATTATGGAAAACTGATCCTGCCTCCCCTTCAAAGAAAAGAATACATATTTTATTCATATTCACATTTGTGTTTATTTTCATATTTTTATATGGAGAAATCTGTGAGAAGGATTCTGGAAAAATTCCCCTCATTAAAAAAAAATGTTAGTCAAGAACTCTTATCCCCCTTTCCTAACACACATTCTCATGTTGACACAGGCAACCATAGCCCTTTTATACTCAGGAAGAGGGGACGCCTGAGAAAAGCAGATATGCTGCAGAGGGCGTTCAAAAAATAAGGGAAATGATGGGTTTCTGATGACTTCATTTAGCCACTGAATTTGACAACCCTGCAGGTGCCTGATCTCTAAAGCCTTGTGTTTATGAGATAATAATTTTCTTTATTGATTTAGGATTTTCTTTTTTTTTTTTTTCAAGCAAAAGCATCATTTCTAGTAGGTTATTTACTCATAATCCTGGTTGGGTGATTTTATAAATTGAGTCACATATAACACATAGCACAGAGCTTGGGATATAAAATACTTTCAAAAATGACAAATATTACTATTTAATTTCCTTCCCTCTTCCCCCTCCTCTCTCTTCTTCTTATCACCATCATCATCACTATTTAAATTAACAGATCATTAGGTATAAATAAATATAATTCCCATAGCAGCAATGGTATGTATTTTTATGACACAAAATAAGAAATATTAAATAATTAGATAAAAACTCAAGAAAACACAAATCGTTTTACATAGCTTAAGAAACTTTTTTTTTTTTGCTTAAATGTTTTTCAAATGGAGGGGGTTTTAAATATCTTCTCAGTCCCTCTGCAGGTTACGTATGACCTAGAAAACTTCCTCTCCTTTTTGCTTCTTGAATATGTTTATAGCTAGCCTCATATCAGTCCTTCAGAGGTGATGCATTTTTATAAACAAAAGCATGTAATAAAATGTAAACAAATAAATTTGACAAATTTCAAATGACATTTTTCTCACTTAGAAAGAACTGAGCTTTTAGAAATAATAGGGGATCAAAAGGAAGTTATACAATATTCAAAAGCAAATTTGTAACTTCTACTTCAGTTATATTAACTGAGGGTAACAATAGATTTGTCTCCAAAAGTGAGTTAAGCACATTAAGAATTCTCATATGATATATGAATATATCTGAATAAACCTGCTTAATAAATAAGTAAGTAATTGTGCAAGAATATTCAGAATAAAGCACCTATGTCCAGAAGGGAATCATAGAGTGATAAGGGGATGAAGAATTTTCTTCATACCATTGATGGTACACTTTGGATGAATTGTATGCTTTATTAATACGTACCAAAAATTGATTTGTTTAAAAAATTTTAAAAAACCTGGAAAATTTCTCATAAGTATTCAGTCTTAATGAATTTTATTTAGATCATAAAGTGTTTTATTGTTTTTGTTGTTAATTTGAATGCCAACCTTGTGAACGGCATGGTCAAGAGTTCAACTGCTATTGAAAAAATTTAATATTTGTATTTAATTTGTGCTTACAAGTCAATGGTAAAAACATTACAAACATTATGCAAATATAAGGACTATAAACACTCTCAATAACTTCTACATAAAAATCAATGGAATGACAAAATACTGAAATTGTTGTTGCTTCTATATTACTTCAAATTAAAAATAAATGTCATTGAAAAGTAAATATTATAAAGATTGAGATGGACAAATATATATATACACAATATATCTAACTTATGACTGATCAAAAATATTTTACTATTTTTGGATAACCCGATGAAATTTAATCCATCCAATTTTAATTTTATGACTCTTTATTTTTATTTTTTTAATTTATAAAATGTTATTGAAATATATCATTCATACACGAAACTCCTTATTTTTAATCATTAAAAAAATATAAAACTACCCAAAAAGCAAAAAGTATCTACAACTGCAAGCAAAACAGTTCCTTCCATCTGCCCCATAATACTAAGTCCCCTCTCAATCTGAAACAGATCAGGATCACTATCCCAAAATCCTTTAGACTGAGAATGAGCAAACATAAGGAGGAAGTGCGACCATGGACCAAAGTGGACTACTTATTGTTATTGTAGTAATAGAAGATCTTGTAACATTGATGTAAAGATAGTGGTTACCAAAGGGTCTGATGGTAGGGGAGGAAAGAATAAGTGGAACACAGGGCATTTTTAGAACACTGGAATTGTTTGGTATAATTTTTCAGTGAAGGATTCAGGCCATTATATATTTTGTCAAAACCTATAAAATTGCACAATACAAAATGTAGCTCATAATGTAAACTATAGATGGTGGTTAATAGCAATGCTTCAATATTTGTTCATTAGTTGTAGTAAATGTACCACATTCATGTAAGATGTTATTACTAGGGTAAAATGTGAGAAGTTGTAAGGTGGGGTATATGGGAATACCCTATATTTTTCTTTTATATAAAATGTCTTTAAAAATAAGTCATACATTTCCAATTTTTAAAAAACCATATATGAGAAACAGATTTATATATTTTATACTCACGACAATAGCATCAGGAAGTTAAATGACTGCACAAATTTAAGACCCATGGAAACTTTTCATTTTCTGTATTACAAGATAGAAGTTTATTATAGTTTTGGCTATATGTTCTGTAAAAAATAAACACTGAAAATATCTGAATATTTTTAAATGTTAGTTTGGCAATATTTTTAAAAATATTATAAATATTTAAATATTTAAAAATATTTAAAAATATTATTTTTAAGGGGCTTTTAATTACTTATTTATAACATTTAAATAAAAGAAAAAGGGCTTAGTAAAATATCTCATTCTTTTTTCTAACTTTGTTTTGTACATTTAATAATAAAAATATATAAACAATTGAAAACTAAAAAGAAAACACAGTTGAATAAACATACATATTTCTCAATTAACTGTACAATCTATGTATCTATAATTTTTTTTGAATCATACAATATGTTACACAATATATTTGGTTCATAATAATGCAATCATAGGGTATTTGTCCTTTTGTGCCTGACTTGCTTCTTTCAACATAATGTCCTCCAGGTTTTTACATGTTGTCAAATGCTTTACGACTTCATTTCTTCTTAGGGTTGCATAATATTCCATTGTGTGAATAAAGCACAGTTTTTTAATCCATTCATCTGTTCATGGACACCTGGGTTATTTTTAAATTTTGGCAATCGTGAATAACGTCACTATGAACATAGGTGTGCAGATGTCTGTTCTGTCACTACTCTCAGTCCTTCTGGGTATATACCCAGTAGTGGTATTGCAGGATTACATGGCAACTCTGTATTCAACTTCTTTAGGAACTGCCAAACAGCCCTCAATAGTGGTTGTACCATTCTACATTCCCACCAACAGTGAATAAGATCCTGAAGTATCTATGACAAAGCTGCTGGAGCTCATTTTAAAAATGATTTAACATTCTTATTAGATTTGAATACTTTTGCTTGAATTTAATCTAAAAAATTAAACTACCATTTTAAACAACTAATAATCACAAATTATAAGGCTTACAATTATTTTTAGTGGCAATTATCCTCATCAATTTTTTTGCAATTATATTTCATTTTAAAAAATTCAAATATTTTCCTTTTCTCTTAACACTGTATCTGTATTAGACACAAATTACTGCAAAGTAAATTTACATTTTAAATTATTATTAACGTGTGCTAAATTAAAATGTGATGTTAAATCTTTCATTTGAAGAAATAGTACTTATTCATTTAAAAATTTGAGCATGAAAACAATGAAATTTTTTTTGATACTCATCATGAGATAAATGAATAGAATAAGATGTGAGAATCATCAATTTCTTAAAAGTCAGTTTTTAATGAAAGAATTTTTTATTGTAAAAAATAGATACACAATAACATCTGAGTCTAATTCCTTTTTTGTTGTCATGACAATATTTGCTAATTTTCAATATTACAGAAATTACTGGCTAGCTATGGCTTTTTAATTCAAAATTTATTTGTAAAAATAAGAACTTTACACAATTTTTGACTGGAAGATCAAGATCACATACCAAAATATTTTTCTTTATTATTACTTAGATTATTTGAGCTTTTATAAAACTGATTTTCCATAATTAAAACTTCAATATGAAGATGAAAATAAAATTTCATAGCTCTCAAACTGGCAGAACTGTAGAAGATAATTTATAATACTGTCAATTTATATTATAGGACTACAGAGATTTAATTTAGTGATGCCATTTATTCTCTTAACCTAAAGATTTGTAAAATTGATATTAAGGTTTAAACATCTTGCAATTTTTTTAAAGAATATATCATTAAAAAGTTAAAGAAATAGCAATTATGCTAAATAAAACAAGCTTTTCTGAGAAAATTAGAAAAATGGGGATTAGTGTATCTATTCACAATTAATTAAATATCATATTTTGTTTTATTTTATTTTCTGATCTTTTATTGTTGTTGCCCTTTATTGCCTCATGTTCTTAAGCTTATAAATCAAATTGGCTTTTATTAAATTCAACTTGGAAAATTAAGAAAGAAATGCGTAATTGCCATTATTCTTTTAGTTCTAAAGATATGCATTGGTAGAACTTCTTTCTTTTCGATTATTGATAATGTGTGTTATCTCTAAATTCTATTTCATTAGTTGGCTACAAGTTTGTGTTAGTTTCCAGTTGTTACAGTAACAAATCACCACAATCTTTATGAAGTAAAGTATCACAGATTTATTATGCTATAGAACTGGATGTCAGAAGTTGCAAATGGGTCTCATGGGCTAAAGGTAAAGTGTTGGCCAGATCATGTTCTTTCTGTCAGTTCTAGGAGACTATCCATTTGTTTGCCTTTTCCAGTTTTTGAGGCTGCCCATGGTCCATGGCTTATGACCCACTTCCATCTTCAAACCTTGAAACAGAGACACTCTGACCTTTGCTTCTCTGGTCACACCTTCTGCTCTGATTCTGACTTTCCTCCTCTTTCTTTAACTTCTAAGGAGCATTATGATAACAATGATAATAATGCAGAATACTCCCCCATCTCAAGATCCTACATTGGATCATATCTTTGAGTCTCTTTTGCCAGGTAAGGTAACATATTCACAGGTGCCAGGAACTAGGATTTGGGCATTGTTGCGGGATCATTATTCTGCTATAAAGTTTTCAGGTTTATTAAAATGATCAAAGATTAACACATTATTAATTTTGCTCTTTTATATCTTTTAAAGATACCATTGATTTCTACTCTTACCATTATAATTTTCTTCGCTCTTCTTTCAGTCGGTTTAATTTGCTTTTCTTTTTGGCATCTCCAGGTGCAGGCTTTAGCTAGTTAATTTCTACACCTTTGCTGTTTCTACCAAGGGCTGTTTTGCTTGAATTCCACATTTTGATACTGTGAAATGTCGTGTTCTTTCTGATCAAATTATAGTTTAATACCCATTGTGGTTGTTTTTGACAATTGTTATTCAGATATACTACATTTTTAGAAAAGATTCTTGATGCTGTGGATTTACAAGTGTCCTTGTAGAAATACTGTTACCCAAAGGGTGCTGAGTTCCTTTGGAAAACTTGGACACCCTAAAAAACTCTTGTTTTTCTGCTTTGTTCTCAAGTATCCACCAGGGAAGGGTCAATTTCTCCTTTAGAAAAGTCCAACATACTGATACATCAACATGCTTCTTTCTCCCTCAGTAGCCCTTAATATCTCTTCAAGAAGACACTCGCCATGGTTTCCCACTCCCCATGGTAAGAAAGGCAGTCTCTGTATTTACCTCCAACTTTCACTGCAAGATGTTAAAAGAGAGTCAAATACTTCAAACATTCATGTTAGCTATTTCCCAGAGTTTAGATACAGATGCAACTGTATATGCAGAAATAGATAAGGATATAAAATCTCCTGGGAAGTTGTCATCACATTGTGTTATGAAAAAAACATCATTTATAGAGAATATGGAGTTAATTTGTATATATGTTTATATAAATATAAGAAATATGCATATGTATTTGTGTGTATATATATAGACATATTCTTGCACATACAGAAAGAAATTTACATTCCAAATTACTTCTGGTTGCATTTACCTAAATATAAATATTTTAATAATGAAATGTTAATATTCACATAATTTTTATTTGCTTATGTGAGCATCCTAATTTCTCCAAAAATTTAATCTAAAGGGTAAATATAATTTAAATTTCTAAATAGTTGTACAAGTACTGATGTTAACTTTCCACTCTTTGTTTTCCAAGTGTGTGAATAATAAAATGTGTGAAATCTTAAAATTCTAACAATAGCTTTAGATATAGATATCAGTAGCTACATACAGAAAATTGCATGCTAAAAAATAAAGTAATAAAAATTGGGAAAATATCATAACGTGAAAAGGAAGTTTAAACTATATTAAGTGTCCCATCAGAAATCTTTTGTTTCCCTTAATTGGACAAAATTGATCAGAAGTTAATATTGTTGGTAATGATTTTATTGAAGGTCACCTTTTCATTATTCCTTAAAGTACTGCCATAAAGTAGTTAAATTCAATCAATTTAAAGTCCGTTGGTTCTTTATAAATAACCTTCAAGCCTGAGAGAAAAGAAACAACAATAAAAAAATCTTTAACAGTTTCTGAATGTCTTTTTCAAGTATGTAAATTTGGCTATACCATTTAATACTACTAATAATTCATTTATTTAGCAAGAATTCTCCTGAATAGTTAAATCCAGAAGTGTTAAAATGTTTTTGATGCTTTGTAATAATGAGTCATTAGAAAATGGGTTATTTAACAGAAAATCTAGATTCCAATAAGATTATGTGAGAAACAACCAAAAATTCTAAAAATAAGGTAAATAACTCATTTTGGGTATATTTTCTTACAATTTGAAAAGTAAGATTTTATATATTTACATCATTTTCAAAGATGAAACTTACAAATATTAAGAAAACTCTCATGAGTGCATGACACATTACATGTAAATGACACTCAAAAACTGTCAAAGCAGTTTATTCCCTTAAAATTATTTTATTGAACAATATGTATGAATGTTACTTGTGAAATACCTGAATTATAACATCAGCTTATTTAAATTTGTAGTGCATAATTATTTAAATTTCAAATTGTGAATGGTTCTGGATGTGCTGATCATAACTCTTGTAAATATTCTGTGATATGCCCTAGATTTTTTAAAAAGTAAAATATTAGAAGTAAAAATGATACTTGGAGTGTAGGGTGATGCTGCAGTGAAAATAACTAACATTAAGGTGACTTTTAATAGTATTTTGTTTATTCATATTGTGGAAATCAGAAAGGAAAGGAAAAAAAATCCTCTGTTGGCATCATTTATATATTCCTTTTGAAAAAATAGTTGTGGTCTTTTACTTGACTTTACAGGAGACAGCTGCAGACTTGAGAGATATCATTTAATTTTTAGACCTAGAATACCTACAATGTCTTTGTTAACATCAGAGATATTTATTTCAATATATGATAAGCATCTCAACAGAACTCACTTGTGAAGTTGTCCATTGCATATACAAGATCAAACTACTGGTGATATCTCTGGAAGAATGTATTTTATCCATGAACAGTTTGAATCCCCTTTCTGGGACAAATGATAATACTCCTAATAAAACTTACAGCCTCTATTTTATTTTAAGGTACTTGCCCAGAGACTGAACCCTGGACCTCTTGAATGTGGGAAGCCTGTGCTCAGTTCCTGACCCACATCTGCTCCACTGAGTTGTTTATTTTTCATTTGTTTGCTTGCTTTTTTGTTTTGTTTTGTTTTTTTAGGGGGTCCCAGGGACCAAACCTGGGACTCACCATAGGGGAAGCAGGTCCTCAATGGCTTGAGCCACATCTGCTCCGCTGATGGGTTCTAATTTTCAATGCTAAGAAATTTAGGATTCTCTTCCTGCAAAAGCAAAGTAGGTATCGTATCATGCTATACTAATGGGAGTTCCAATTAAGGAAAGCAAGTAGTTTGAGATCATGCAGCCATTTTCCCTGCAGAGGATAAAACCTTAGTTGAACTTAAGGGTAAGTACACACTATGGACAGAACTGAGGCCAACATGCATGACAAAAAAAAGGGGGGGAATTGGGTAATTTTTAGACATTTATTGATTCTTGGGCCATGATCCGTAATATTGACCAATGTTCAGATATACGAACAGATAATGGTGCCCAGTACTGATTTCCTTTACATGGTTTGTAGACCATTTACAACTGCTATGAGTGTGCCTAAAAATGGCTCAAACCTTCACCATTTCCTGATTAAGGCCTTTGATTAATGGAATCATCCGAAGACTTTTAATTCTCTTGGATTTCAATGGGTCAAGAAATTGCTTGCAAAATAAATGAGTTATTGTGGTGGTTTGCTGACTCCTATCTTAATTACTGGACATTTAAGAATACTCATTATTGTTAATGTAAACATCAAATTCCATTTTTATATTTCAAGAAAAATTAAAGAGAAGCATGTGACAATCACTGGTTACTGAATTAAAAAGAGACTAGAATACAAAGCTGGATGCCCCAGGTTAGCCTCTGGAGGTAAGTACTTGAAATAAACAGGGCAGATATATTCAAGTTATGTCACATATGCAGAAAAGAATATATGGCTTAGTCATCTCCCAAAGCTACTAATGTGGTAAAAGTTTGTAGAGAATATCAACAGGAAAGCTGTATATGTGTATGTGCAAGATAGTTTTCCGAGGACAACTTTCTGCATTTAGCTGGAAGTTATAATCCATAGAACACTTACCAAATGATCCAGATGGCTTCAAATGGATCCTGTCTTTACTTGACAAGGAACCAAATGGGATTTTGCTTACTCTTTAATTGAATAAACAGCTCTGAACACTATTAAGAATGTTGGACAAAGTATTGTGTATCAATTTGTTCTCCCCATCTGTAGATCATTAAGACAAACTAATGTTTCCCTGTTGCCAATGATCTAAAATATTCCTCAAACCATTGAGGAATGACATACATATGGATGTATGTTTTTCCCTATGACCCACATGTTATTTGATTGATTACTGGGATGTAAAGTGAAATGTCTGGTAATAGAATTGAGAAAATCAAATGGATAAAAAATTGTTGGCTGGCTCAAATAGATAAGATTTTTCTTTATCTAAATATAAGGGTAGAAAAGAAGAACACTTTTTTATTATCACATTTTTTTAAAGATACATAGATCATACAAAATGTTACATTAAAAAATATAAGAAGTTCCCGTATACCCCGCTCCTCACATAACCAATTCCTCCCACATCGACATCTTCTTTTATTACTGTGGGACATTCATTGCATTTGATGAGTAGATTTTGGAGCATTGCTACAAAGTAGATTATAGTTTATGTTGTAGTTTACACTCTCTCCCAGTCCATTCAGTGGGTTATGGCAGGATATATAATGTCCTGCATCAGTCCTTGCAATATCATTGAGGACAACTCCAAGTCCCAAAATGCCCCAATATCACACCTCTTTTTCCCTCTCCATGTCTTCTGCAACTCCGGGGCCATTGTCTCCACATGGCCATTTCTTCCATTGCTACAGTCACAATAATTCTATACTAGAATACCAGTAAGTCCACCCTAATCCATGCTTTATTCCTTCATCCTGAGGAATCTGGGATGGCTATGTCCACAACACCTCTAAATTGAGAAGGGGCTTAGATACCACATGGCTAATGGATAGGATTCTCCTGCTTATATCTGTAGACCCTCTCAGTTCCCTGGTGTGGTGGTTGACCATCCTCACCTCCCTGTTAGCTGATCTTGGTAAGTCCAACGAACCAGAGAGTAGGTGTTGCAACTCTACTGAGGCTCAGAGTCCAGCTGCACATAGACAGTCTGGATATTCAAGTCTCCTGAGCATACACCAATCCCAGCACCAACCACAGGTTCAGTAAAAGTGGCAGAAGAGGCATGTGTAGAGAGGTCACATCTGAGTCCAACTCCATCACATTTAGGAGCACAAATTCCAAAATTGGGCTGACTGACAAGGCACTGTACTGAAAAGGAGAACACTTTTGAAAAGATTTTGGTAATGTGGAGCTTGGAATGAATGGGTGGGGAGTCATATGGCCACTTGACTACCTATTTTATCCCATTTACATATTATTCATTTCTCTTGGCTCTAAGAGCCCTCTTTAAGTTACCTGACTGAGTAATACTGGTGTTTAGAGCACTATTTCAATTACTTCTAGTCTGTGAAAGTTCTAAAGTAAAATGAACTGAGGGTAATTCCATCTCATTGGCTAACAAGGAGTGCAAGATAGTACATAGTGATTACTAGTCATAGAGTTAGTCCTATTGTCCTTTATCTCCTTCCTCCTGCTAATAGACAATATACAAAGATACAGCAATTCCATTCCTCCTACATGAACTGTGGACAGGCACTTACAGCTGTAATGGAGGCTCCCTGTTGGGACACAAATTCTGGGTAAAAAGAGGGAATACATTGAATGAAGAAAAGGAAAATGTGCCAGCACGTACATGAGAAATTTTGCTGAAGAAATACACTGTCACTTTTTTCTCACATTACCAACTCAGAGCAGGAGAATTATATACTCTGTTTGCTGTCAGATATGATGAAAAATATGCTCCCAAATTTGATACACTGTAAGAAGAAGAAATGATTGTAAATCAACTTACATGAATTTCTAATTCCACTCTATATATGTTATTTGGAAAAAACACATCAAGCATCATTGTTCAGTCAAGTGACTCATTAATTGCCAATTGTTAATTTTGATTGGATTGTTTTTTATTATGCCTATAATATTTTTCTTTCAAAGACTTCAAAGTATCCCTAACTTTAGATCACACTGGGCATTTTGTTATTTATAGTCATCTGCAGAAATGATGAGTTTTCCGTGGTTTATATTAGGGTTCACTGTTTGTGTTATATAGTTATGTGTTTTGTTTTTAAATTTTTATTCTAGTAGTATATATACTGTGTGCATGAGCAAGGCTTGGATTTAGAACAGGGAGTTTTATTGAATTATCTGATTAGTCTGTGTCATTGTAGTACAGCAAATCTCAAGCTTTTCTTTCTTTTTTTTCTTTCCCTCTCTCTTTCCTTTATTTTCTTTCTCCTTGCCTCCAATTGTTTAGGTTTCCTTAAGAAGAATAGTTTAGTTTTATAACTGGACTGTTTATCCTTGATGAATATTTTGAAGACAGGTGAGGAAATGAAATTGGTGTTAGTTGTGGTTTTTGCCAAATATTCTGACTTGTTCTCCAGGGAAACAGAACCAATAGGAGGTATCTGTAAATAATATCAGATTTTATAAAATTCTCCCACATGGCCATTGAGATACATAATTCCCAATTCCATAAGACAGGCTGCAAACCAGGGACTCCGATGAAGATCCTGATTGAGTTCCCAGGGGATGCTGGCTGTTAGAGGTAGAGATGGGGACTCTCTCTCTCTATGCTGAAGTCACTATTCTTTTTAACAAATCAAATTTATTGATACATATTAATAAAACATACAATTCATCCAAATTGTACAATCAGTGGTAATTGGTATAATCACATAGTTGTGAGTTCATCAATTCAAACATTATTAGAGCATTTTCATTATTTTGATTATAATAATAAGCAAAAAAAGTGACAAACAAGAAAATTCCTCACTTCTCAATTTCTCTATGCTTCCCCCACTGTACATAGCTGCTATTTCTGGCTATTCTATCCAGAGTGTATAATCAACGGCTTTCAGTATAATCACAATGTTGTACAATCATCATCTCAAAAATTTTAGAACAATTTCATTACTCCCACAGAAAGACTCCATACCCCTTACCATTCCTTGTTCAGAACTACACAACCTCTAATCTCATTTCGTACCTATAAATTAATTTATATTTCATATAAATGGAATCATAAAATTTATGTAGTATTCTGTGTCTAGTCTCCTTCACTTAGCATAATGTTTGTTTTTGTCTGATATTAACATTTTGTAGTATTAACTTACATTTGTTCAGTTTCAAAGAAAAATGGTTTTATATATACATGTTATATATATAATATGTAATATTCATATTTCATATAATATATTTATATTTCACATAATGTATTTAGTTCATAATAGGGCAATCATACAGTATTTGTCCTTTTGTGTCTGGCTTGCTTCGCTCAACCTAATACCTAATGTCCTCCAGGTTCATTAATGTTGTCATGTGTTTCATGACTTTATTTCTTCTTCCCATTGCATAATATTCCATTGTGCATACACTCCACAATTTGTTTATCCATTCATCAGTTAATGAACACCTGGGTTACTTCCAACTTTTGGCTATCGTGATAAACACTGCTATGAACATCAGTGTGCAGATGTCTATTCATGTCACTGCTCTCAGTACTTCTGGGTATATACCCAGGAATACCATTGCTGGGTGCCATGGCAAGTGTATATTCAACTTCCTTTGGAAATGCCAATTAGTCTTCTACAGTGTCTGTACCATTCTACATTCCCACCAACAGTGAATAAGTGTTCCTATCTCTCCACATT
Source organism: Dasypus novemcinctus (assembly GCF_030445035.2). Taxonomy (NCBI): domain Eukaryota; kingdom Metazoa; phylum Chordata; class Mammalia; order Cingulata; family Dasypodidae; genus Dasypus; species Dasypus novemcinctus. The sequence goes on from NC_080674.1 coordinate 22,500,776, forward strand.
CTCTCCAATATTTACAGGTTTCTGACTTTTTATTAGCAGTCAGTCTGATTTCTAGCTTCATTCTCTTATGATAAGAGAAAGTGTTTTATATATTTTCAATCTTTTAGAATTAATTGGGGCTTGTGTGATCCAACATATGGTTTATCTTGGAGAAGGATCCATAAGCACTTAAAAAGAATGTATATTCTGATGTTTTGAGATGCAATGCTCTATAGATGTGTGTTAGGTCTAGTGCATTTATCATAGTATTCAAGCTCTTTATTTTTTTATTTAGCTTCTGTTGAGATATTCTATCCAATACTAATATGGTGAACTGAAGTCAAAGACATCTATTTCTTTCTTCAGTTCAAGCAGTGTCTGCCTCTGTATCTTGGTGCATTGAGATTATGTGCATAATTATTTAATATAGCTATTTCTTCTTATTGAATTTTCCTTTTTACTAATATATAACAGCCTTCTTCATCCCTTATAACAGTTTTGCACTTGAAACCTATTTTGTCCAATATTAATATTGCTTCTCCAGCTCTTTTTTGGTTACTATTTGCTTGGAATATCTTTTTCTAACTTTTCATTTTTAACCTGGTTATGTCTGAGATGAGTCTCTTGTAGATAACATATAGATGGCTCATATTTTTTTATCCATTCCATCAGACTTTTGAGTCCAAGTTTTAGCATTCAATGTTATAATTTTAAAGGCATTACTTAATTCATTCTTTTTGACCTTTGGTTTTCTGTTGTTATATTGTACTATAGTCTTTCTTTTTACCCTTTAATTTACTCTTTCTAATAATCTTCATTTCTATGCTCTTCTTCAAGTCTCTCACCCTTGTTTTTTCCTTACAGGCTGCAGCACTCCCTTTAACATCTCTTGTAATTCTGGTCTTTTGGTAACACATTCTGTCAGTTTTTTTTTTTCTGTGAAGATTGTGAATTCCCCTTCTTTTCTGAAGGTGAGCCCAGGTACAGAATTCTTGACTAGCAGTTTTTCTCTTTCAATACCTTACATACACCAGACAATTTTTCCTCTTCTCCATAGTTTCTGATGAGAGTTCAGCACTTAATCTTAATGAATTTTTCTTGTATGTGATGCCTTGTTTTTCTCTTGATACTTTCAGAAGCCTCTTATTATCTCTGACATTTGTCACTCTAAATAGTATAGGTGTCTTGGCGTAGATCTATTCATGTTTAGTCTGTTTTGGGTGCATTTTCCTTCTTGGATTTTGCTATTTATGTCTTTCGTAAGGGTAGAGAAGTTTTCAGTCATTATTTCCTCAAATACTCTTCCTATATATTTTTCTCCTTCTGTGACACTGATAATGTGCATGATTTTGCGTTTTGCATTGTCATTCAATTCCTTGAGACCCTGACCCATTTTTTCTACTCTCTTCTCTTTCTGTTCTCCTGTCTTTTCCAGTTCAGATATTCTGTCTTCAAAATCACTACTTCTGTCTTTAAGAAATTCAAATCTGCTCTTATTTGCCTCTAATGTATTTTTATCTCATGCATTGTCTTTCATTCCAATAAATTATGTTCTTTTTCTTTGTAGTCTTTCAAATTGCTCTCTATGCTCATCCAGTGTCATCTTAATGTCCTTTAGCTATTTAGTCATATTTTCTTTTATTTCTTTAAATTGATTTTTGAAAGTTGTATGATTATCATTGATTAATTGTCTTAAATCCTGAATCTCTTTGAACTATTTGGTTTGTTCCTTTGGCTAGGCCATCTCTTCTTTACTAGTATAGCTTTTAATTTTTTTGCTGATGTCTAGACATATATGAAGTTCTTAAATTTACTTTGATGTCCAAATTATCTTTCTTGCCTGTTACTGTTTTTTCACTGCTCTTCTTTGATATTTGGTTCAAGTTATCCTAAGACTTAAAATTACCCAGATTAAGCTATCAAAATCATGACAGAGACTCACTAATGGGACACAGACTTTCTCATAGGGATGGGATAGAGAGAGCTCTAACAGCAGTTTTTGTCTATATAATTTCCAGATCAGCCATGCTTATTAGTGCCCCTTCCCACAGAGGTGCAAATTCACTGAAGAAAAGCCCCCCAACTCCCTCTCCCTTTTCCTTATAACAACTGTCAGGAAGGAAAACGTCTGCTCCCCTTTCAGTCATCTGAAATGAGCCAGGGTTTTTTTTTACCCCTTTGAATATCTTGGGGGTGGAGGAAGGGAGCCCTTTCCAGTGGCTGGTTGGTTTATTAAATCATAGTTTGTTGTTTAGCCTTCTTCGTCTCTCGGTTGCTCACCTTCCTGGGTGTTGTGATGCACTGTCCTGGCCTGCTGACTTGAAAGCAGGTCCCTCCAGCAGCTTCTTGCTCTTTTTCCATTGTTTTTGTGAATGAGCTGAGCCTTACCTGCCTAATCTGATACTATCATTCCACTAACCCTTCATTGCCCTTTTAGTGCCTTCAACTATTTGAAGGAGACATCACTCATTGCTGACAGCAACCTCATTAATTGATTGTAGATGTAAACAGCCATCTATACGTTCAACTCCCTGATGATTAAAGTCCATGAAATGCCCTTGAATACAATTAGCCCAGTGCTTTCTTGACTATACAACTGGGTAACATTACCTGGCTGAGTTGACGTATTAGCTTAACCATCACAGTCTACCCCTGGACCACCTGGCAGCCATATATATCACCTTAAACTATACATAGCCTCTAAATTAAAGAATAGCAGACATATATATATAAGTATATATATATATATATATATATATGTGTGTATTTCCACCAGCAATACTCAACTGTTGTATGTACAACCGGAAAAGCACTAAATCCATTCTGAATAGCATGGAAGTTCCTGGGAAATATTCATTCTTACTCTTGGTATCTTTAAGTACCATGGCATGAAACTAATACAACTTATGTCATATAATAAGGGAGTAGGTTAAAGAAGAAAACAAAGATATTCATTTTACATACATATACAAATATACTCATAAGAAAACAAGGAAGAAATATTCATGACCATTACAATTTTCATTTCTGTAAACAGTCATGTGGTCAAAGTTCGTATTTATCACTACCTTTTCCCAATGCCCATTCCATGTTCCCTTTATCCCTAGCAAACACCTCATCTGGCTGTGGTTCTTTGCTTGGTAGGATGACCCAAACTTTCATTCCTGAAAATTTGGGGCCATTGTCAGTCCTACCTGTATTGCAATTTTTCACTGACTTTAATGACAGGGCTCTATCAAGTTTGGAATTTATGCTCCCCAAAGTGACAGAGTTGGATTCAGTTGAGGTTTCCCTATACATGGTTCTTCTAACCCTTATATTTGAACCTAGAATTAGTATTAGAATTGATAGGTTTATGTCCAAGACTTAAATCCTTGGGCTTTCCATTTTCCAGTTGGTCTCTGAATCTCAACAGAGCTGTTGCACCTACTCCCCAGTTCATTGGACTCACTCAGGAAAATTAACAAGGAGAAGAAGATGGACAATGACCATCCCAAGGAACAGAGAGTCAACAAGAGCAAGGAAGATTGTCCCGTCCATCTTCCCCATGGGATATAAGACCCTCTCAGTTGAGGCAGGGTGCGCATCACCTTCCCAGAATCCTCAGGATTGGGGAATGAACGATGGACTAGAGTAGACTTATTGGTATTCAGCTATAGACTTCTTGTTATTCTAGCAATGGGAGAACTTTTATTATTGATGTGGAGACAGTAGCCACCAGAGGTTCTGAGTGGGAGAATGGGAAAAATATGTGTAATATGGGGGCATTTTTGGAACATTAGAATTGTCCTGAATGATGTTGCAATGACAGGTACAGGCCATTATATATCTTGTCATAACTTACAAAATTGTGTGGGAGTGAGTTAAAACTATAATCCACACTCAGTGGCAATGCTTCAATATGTGTTCATCAATCGTAAAAATTTTACACACTAATGAAGGATGTTGTTAATGTGGGAAAGTTTGGCAAGGATAGGGAGTTGGACATATGGGTATCCTCTACATTTTTAAAAACATTTATTTAATCTAAGTATCTTTAAAAATTTTAAATTATATTTAAAAAAAAAAAGATGCCCTAAGGGATCTCCTGTATTCCAGGCAAACATTTCTTAACCTCCACTGTGTAGATGCAGTCTTATTTCCCCTTGATAGGATCAATCACCCCAGTCAGAAGAGTAATACCTTCTTCTTTGCCTATTGATTCAGAGGCACAAGGAACCCAAAATAAGCAGGTGGCAATCTTAAATTTCAAGTCAATGGAATTAATGTGTCCCCTGGTGGAAGCACTCCTCCTTTTGGAACTAAGACCTGTAGACCAGGGGAGCTTAAGTTTTCAGGGACAGAAATCAAAATTTTTCATAGTGGATCACTAGGGGTAGTAATATGGTGCTATTCTTATTTTCACACCTTGAATCCTGACCTGAATCTTGGTTATGGAAGAAACAAAACCATAGGGTAAATACTGATTTAGAGCATGCACAGCATCCTGGAGAACATCGCCCCAGAATTGCAAGGTATTGCCAACTTTTGGCACTATAATTGAGTCTTCAAATGGTCATTCCACCTTTCTTTCAATCCAGCTGTTTCAGGACATTGGGGAACATGATAAGACTAATGAATTCCATGAGTATGTGTCCAGTACCACACATTATTTGTTGTGAAGTGATTTCCTTGATCAGAAGCAATGCTGTGTGGCATTTGGTGGTGGTGGATAAGACATTTGGTAAGTCTATTTGGTAGTTTTGGAAGAAACATTGCATGCAGAGAAGGCAAACCCATATCCAAAACATATGTCTATTCCAATTAGAATAAATTGCTGTCCCTTCCATGATGGAAGTGGTCCAATATAATCAACCTGTGAATCAGGTATTGGGTCCATTTTAGGGAATGAGTGTGCGTCTCTGCTTTTGGCAGGTTAGACACTCATCAGTGGCTGTGACCAAGTCAACCTTGGTGATGGGAAGTCCGTGTTGCTGAGCCCATGCATAACTTTCATCCCTACCCTCATGGCTACCTTGTTCTTGAACAAATTGGGCTATGACAGGAGTGGCTGGGGAAAGAGGCTGTGTGCAAGCCACAGAGCAGATCATCTTGTCCACTCAATTATTACAGTCTTCCTCTGCTGAAGTCCCCCTCTGATAATCATTCGTGTGGACACAAATATTTTCATGTTCTTCGCTGACTCAGAAAGGTCTATCCCATAACTTTACCACAGAGCTCTTTGTCACCAGTTCTCCAATCATATTCCTTCCAAGTCCATGACCATCCAGCAAACTATTGGCAACAGCCTATGTATAAATGAGAAGTCTCTCAGTGCTGATGACAATCTCATTAATTGATTATAGATGTAACCAGCCATCTACGCAATCAATTCATTGATGGTTAAAGTCCTTAAACTGCCCTTGTTTAACAACTAGCCATGTGCTTAGCTATGAACCAATCACTGAGTTATTTAGAGAAATGTTATGTAAATATAAAGCTATTTGTTTTTTAAAATTCTTACATGCTACCCTGCCATTCTAGCATCTTAATAGTTTAATTTTTTATGCATCTAATAAACTCCAAAACTAGGCATCAATATTGTCAAATCCCATGTCGTATTAGTCTCAAAACTGTTGTCAACAATCACAGATACCAGTCTCAGATATATCATACATACTTTAGCATAACTAAAACAATAAAATACGGAGATAGTATTAGGTATGAATTAAGTAGAGAAACATAACTGAGGATTGATAAAATCAACTTCCCTTGGAAACTTTTTACAGTAATAGGAAAAGGAAATGCAGTTTACCCCAAAATTTGCAACATAATTCCCAAATGGTAATACTCCATCTCTACATAAATGTTTACATTTATAAACTCTATTTATATAATTGTAAATAATAATTTGGGAAGTATATATGTACTATTGTCTCTAGACTTGTTGAAAAATTGTAAAGATTAATTGATATTTTAGGATAACAGGGGGATATAGGACAGTATGGGATTTTTCCTTTTGGAATTATAAAAATGATCCAAAATTGACTGAGGTGATGATAGCAACAACTCTGTGAAGAAAATGAGAACCATTTGGTGTACACTTTGAATGGATTGTACAAAACATTGGACAGTATAACATAGGAATCCACTGGTAGATGGTGGCTTGTGGATAACAAAACAAATATGGGAATGTTCTTCCATGAATGATAACAAATATATAAACTCAATATAGGGTGCTAATAATTGGGTGGATTAGGGGAAAAATATACCAAATATAATATATGGCTTATAATTAGTAGTAACATTTAGATGATGTTCTTTCACAGTTTGTAACAAAAGTTTCACAATATTGTAAGGCATTGGTAATGAGGTGATATTTGGGAGCCCTGCATGTTTGTTTTTGTAATTCACAACTTTTCTGATACACTTTTGTTGATGTGTGTTCATGTCTAAATGATAAACTTCAATTGAAAAAAGTTAAAAGAAAATTAATTGATGTGGCGATATTACCAAGAATTTTTTTCCTGTAATATAATGCATTTAAATTTTTAAGAATATAATTTAGCATATGTCATTTGAAATGGTAGAACTGTAAGTAAAATCCAATAACATATTTAAGAATAATGAATAATTAGTAGTTACTCTTTAAGAAACATCATAGAAATATTAATGGAATGTTGAAAAATAAAGTGGAACAAGATAGTTAAATTCAGAGATGTAAAGAATATCTTTCAAGTATCAGTAACTGTCTCAGAAAAAATAAGTTTATAATAACAGAATTATAGGACCGTTAGTTCAACATTCTTCTTTGAGGAGAAGCATATCTCCTCAATCTCAGATAGAAAAAATATATACTATAATTTTAAGAGCCATAAGAAAATATTTCAGAAGTGTACAAAATAACACATATCAATTTCTAAAAATTTGAATTGAGAAAATATTTAATACTTAAAAATTTCTTCTCTGTGTAATTTTTTTTTGCTATTCTTGAAACCTCCACTGAAATGATTCTAGCAGAATACATTTCTAAATATAATATCCAATGTTACTCCTTATCTATTCTTGAATATATACTAATTGTATATCTTAGAGACTTCTAGTTAGTTTTACATCATTTCTGAGTTCTTGTGAACAGTTACAACATGAAACTTATTTAGGAATATTTTGCATACTGGTCTATCAGTTCCCTTTTTTTAATTTTTATTATTACTTTTTGTTTCATGTTGCTTTGTTTGATTTACTTACAAACTGGTATATTTGGTTTAATGATGAATATTTTATTCTGTTTAGAAAACTTAATACGAGAAAACAATGCAAATCTACTCTTAAAACATAATTGCTTTCTCTAACTCTACTGTTTCTTTATGACACAATTCATGTTTTGATGTATTTTTCTTGCAAGTTGCAAAAATCATATTTTAAGGATGATTGTGTCAGAGTCATATCATCTTTTCAATGGAGAAATTTGATGTAATTTTTAGATGAAATGTATCAAGAAAATGACATGGGTCAATGTCAAAGTGAAAAACTTAAAATGACCTCTTATCAGAACCAATTATGTATCAATACTGAGCCAAGTAAACATCTCAATATGACTATATGACAACATATTGAATAAACCTTTTAAATATACTTTACATAATAGAAAATCATGTTTTCTTCTCCAAAAGTTTCCATAATTGCCAAAGATAACTTACCTAAACTATCTACCGGTATGATCACATGATACTAATATTTACATAGGCAACTGATGTTTGCAATGGAATATCCATCCCTAGTTTGACTCCTTAATATAGTATGCCACATAATGATTAATCTCTTATTTTTAATTTCTAATTTTTTAGAGCATTGTGGGCTTACATAACAATTTTGCATAAAATACAGGTTTCTCATATACCAATCTATTATTAATGACTTACTTTTTTGGAACAATTGATGAAAACATATTTTATAATGGCAGTATTATACATGGTTTAACTTAGGACTCACTGTGTTGTGCAGTTCCATTAGATTTTTAAAATTTTTATTCCAGTATTATATATACAACATAAAATTGTCTCTTTCATCAACATTTAAATATATAATTTAGTGTTGTTATGTACATTTGCAATGCTGTGTTACCATCACCACCATCCATTAGCAAATTTTTCTATCGTCCCAGATAAAAACTCTATATATTTTCAGCCTTAACTTATCTTATCTTGGCTATCTGCTGGGACCATGGCATATAAGAATTTCTATAATGAAATCATTAGACTGAAGCTCTATCCATTTACTGAAACATATTCTCATGTTGAAAGAACATAGAATGTGTACTTGCCAAGACACTTGATGCAAACATGGAAAAGTCCAAGAACTTTTTAAAATATTCATATTGCTTTCACTGGTATGTTACAACAAGAACATTAGGATTGTTATAATTATGTCAGAATTCCATGCCTATCTTGTATCAACGGTGTGACATATTGCATCATTCCCGGGTGACTTGCAAAGAGCAGAAATTTCTTCTCTAAAGCCATTTGGTGTTTATTTTGAAGATGAGTCTCTTAAATTCACACTCCTCTGGAACAAAAACAAGCAAACAAACAAAACACACACACAGACTTTTTAAAATATTGAAGTGGTAAAATAGTAAAGCAGGGTCATCTGTTAAATGGGCTATTTCCTATCTAGCAAGTGGGATGTTCTGTACAATATATATACATATTATATAATATACGCACACACACATTTGGAATTGTGTAACTGTTTATCAAGGACCTCAAAGAGAACACAATCACTGATCTAATCATTTCTCTCCTGGAAATCCGTTTGAGTGAAAGCCTCTTAAAGTTTTCATAAGGTAATGTATTGCAGTGCCATAGGAAACATAAATTAGAAATAAGATGAAAGTGATAAATTGTAAGATATCACCATTTATTGAGCTTTTACTATGTAATTGACCCTTGTCTATATGTTTCCCTATAATAATTAAGCTTGTCAACAACTTAATAATTTAGTTTCAGATTTTACGTCTATGTTGAAAACACAGTAACTGAGCCTTAGAAGGCTTAGAAAATTATTCAAGCCTAGCACATAATACACGCTTTTAATGCAAACAACTATGGCATTTTAATATTCATAAATCAGAGGATGTCAATGTCATTTAAAGTGCATTGTAAAAGTTTTTAATAATATATTTTATTGTAAAACAATAATTGAGTATGTCAGCATGTATGTAGATTTTGTGTGACTCTTGCTTCAAATTTCATGTGCAAGGCATGTTTTCTGTTTTCCTAAAATCAACCTCTTATCTGTCTCCAGTTTCATCAAGCAACAAGTGTGATGAACTTATTTTCATTCATGCTCACTATCTCCCAGCAGGGCTAGATTTAGTGGTCAAGGAGTAATGCAATAGCACAGACTCCCACATTCAGAAGGGTCTGCACTTGGAGTTTTTTGCTCTATAGTAGCAATCTTCATATTCATAGCAATTTTATCTGTGAATTTGTATTTTTATTACTGACATCTCATGGAATAATGGAGCATGCTTCAGGTGTTTTAAGCTTCAACTCATTCACTGCCAGCCAACTGCTCCCCTAAGCCCTGGCACCTGGATCCCAACTGGCCACACTTCATAGCTCATGCCCAAGGACCTCTTGCAGTATGTGCCAATATATATGGTGGATCATGGAAGCAGCACTCCCTACTCCATGATAGCAGTGCCAACACTGGAACAGTAGATAATTTAGAGGACTTGAGCCTTCCCAGCAATCTCCATTTAAGTACCAAATGTACCTGAGATAGAGTGGCCATAAATGTATGTGTACTGTGATATTTTCCAAACACACTGACAGACACTGGAAAGGACTTATATTTCTCTAATGCAGATGCACATTTTATGTAGAAAAACTCCTTGAAGGAAAGAGAACTCATTGCACAGGAAAGAGCCCAGACACCAATGATTTTTAACTAAATGAAATGGAAATAAGGTCATATCAGGTCCAACAACAAGTGTCCTCAGCCATTTTGATGAGATTTGCAGCTCTTGACCAATCAATACCTTACCTTAAAAGTGATCTTTCTCTTTAATATTTCCTGCTCTTTCCAGCTTTATCACTGTGAGTATTTTGTTTTAAGACATAGAAATGTGAGGCAAGAATGAGGTTAACCTCAGTTTGCCTTTTCTAAAAGTTCATTCTAGACACAATGACTGCAATAAGTCCAGTATGTCTCAGGGACACACACATATATATACACATATATATAAATTAAACTCCCTATTGAGGAAAAGTCATTTATCATCTCCTCTTTATGCTTTATAGTATTTAACATGACAAAAATTATTTATTTATTTATTTATTTATTTATGCAATACTTTCCATAAAATATTGCTCTGTGGTCAATAAATTATTGTTAACTTTTAATAGTTTTTAGTAACATGAAGTTCTTTCTCTCTTTCTCTAAAATTTATTCATCTTTACTCATTTACTTCCTCGAACTTGATATTCTTTTTTCAAGTACTTCCTTATCATTCTACTTACATTAATAATCACCCTATTTTATCATTGAAACATATTTTATTTACATAACACATATGAACACACTCAGAAACTTTAACTGATATAGAAAAGACTTTGGTGGGAAGAGTTGAATGGCAGGAGGGCTATCAGTAGGTCTCATTTGAACAGGCTAAGCTTTAAATATCTGTTACATACTCATTAAGTAGAAAAAAATTAGGCTATTAGCTAAAACACTCTGGGACTTAAGAGAGGACATGGAGTTAGTGATAGTATTGTAAGCTACTAGAAAATACTTCAGGAAATGTTGAGATGGAATTATTTTACCTAGACAGAGACTACAGTGAAGAGGAATGAGGACATAATCTTATGGCACTCTACACTTAAGGATGTTGCAGAATGGAAATCTTTATCAAAGAGGACTACTAAAAAATATTCAATGTGATAGTGGGGTTGGGGATCGAGCAACCAACGAAAAGCAACATCAAATTAAGTAAGTGTGTGTCATTGAAAGTTGGAGAAGAACATGCTTTAAGGACAGTGGGCCAGTCAGCTATGTCGAATGCCAACATGAAGTCCAGAATGAAGAAGTCAGGACAGTAATGATAGATTTTGACAAAAGGCTATTTTTTTTAACTCAATAAGAGTTATTTCAGTGCTTTGTGGGCCAAAGTTGGAGTTGTCAGGGCAGAGAATAGGTGATAAGGCACTGGAAAATATACATACATAGGGCTCTTACTACTAATTTTTTTGAGAGTACCAGAGAAATGAGACGTTAGCTAGAAAGAAATGTGTATTAATGGGATTTTGTTTATTTTGATTTTAACTTTAAGATGGAGATATTAAACATATAAGTATGAGGAAGGAGAGAGAAAGATTGGGATTGCAATAGTGAGGGTGATGAACTCCACAGTGTAAGTAGAATGTCTGGCTTTGAATGAGGTAGAACTGCTTTTCCTAAGTAACAGGAGATATGGCAGAGGACTTACATGGTTTCATATGCTTGTCAAGTGAACTCACATGTTTTATACTTGTTTTTCCTATGAACAATAGAGTGAGGCAATTAACTGCTTATGAATGATGAAATATTCCTTTGGGGAATAGGAAAATACAATATACTATGGAATTGCCAGAGAATAGAAATGGATCTAGTCAGCATGGTTTCTCTGTCAAATCAGCTTCTAAAGCATAGATCCAGAAAATAAATACCTGGTTTTTCCCAAGGTCCATGTTTTACAAGAGAAGAACAATAGAAAGGTAAAGAATCAGGAGCAATGAAGAACAAATAAAGTCAATGAATAGTGCACTGCTCCATGCAACATATGCAAGGTAATAAAGAGGATGACAATATAGAAGTGTGTTGGGACACTGTGTTAGATTGAATCATGTCCTCCACAATGATATGTTGCAGTCCTGACTCCAGGTCCTATGAGTATGAGCTCATTTGTAAATTGACTTTTCATAGATCCTATTGAGATGAGTACAAACTTAAACAGGATGGATCTAATCCAGTATTACTGGAGTGCTTATAAGCAAAGGAAATTTGGACACAGAAGTTTATAAGCCACAGGAGGGGACAGAGAAAGAAATTTTACCATGTGACAGAGGCAGAGACTGCAAGCAAGCCACCACCAGAATGCTGCAGACTGCAGAGAGAGCATGACCTGATGAAACCTTGATTCTAGCCTGCAAAATGTGAGCTGTAAAATTCCTGAGGATGTGTTCTTTTTTTTTTTTAAGAGCAGCATTCGTAAACTAAGACAGTCTATTCCGTATCTCCTCATCCCACTACTAATTTCACCTGCAGGTAGAGTGAAGAGTTCAGAAGTATGTTCATAACCTCCCACCTCAAAAGCCAATGACTCTCAACTTCTTTTTCTCTAATGTCTCAAAAGTTTCCTTGGTTTATGTATAGCCCAATCTGGAAGTGCCAAGAGCCTAAACCACAGATGCAACTTTCAACCAAAGTGTGGAGACATTGAGTAAATTTCCCCTATTTCTACATCCTTTTCTATGGAGAATTCCAAAGTGTGATTCATTCATTTCCATGCAGGGTCCCAAGTAAGAATAAAACCTTTTCCCCATTATTATAGCAATTCTTCACTGAGCATTTAATGGCTTTTCTCCCTCCTTGATTCACTTTCCAACTCCCTTAATTGTGCTTCCTGAAAGTCTCTTGCAAATAATCTGTATGTCTCCTTGGATGCAGGCCACACCATGACAGTGCGTGGTGATGGAAAGTGAAGTGTTAAGGTCAGTGGATTACAAGTATTGTTTAGGGTGAATACTTGACTAAGTTATGTTAAATTGTGTAATCTGGAAAGGTGGGAAGTGATGATCAGATAATATTAAGTAGGGAAAGGTGATTCAGTGTTGGTGAAAAGAAGATTTAGAGTATAAATAGATTAGTAATTTAATGAGATATGGCTGAGAAAAAAATGTTGAAAGAGGTATCTTTCATACCATCTATAGAAATGCTGAAGTTGCTAAGAAAATAGTAGGGGTTGTGATAGTTGTGATACAAAACTTAAAGTCATGATTTGAAGATGGGAATGACAGGAGTTTGGGTAAAAATTTAGACTGAGATAAGCTTCGTAGGAGATAGGACATACGAGATTTGCAAAAGAGAAACTGTTTGGAAGTCACAAGAGAGCTCAAGAAAGATATCCAATCCAACTTTTTCTTCTAAATTATTTGTTGGTAGGTTTAAATAAATGCTTGCACTTTGAAAGGTGGAAGAGATCAATTCCTCCAGAAGCCAGGAATTCTCAGAATGGCAAACTATACAAGATCTTCAGGCCTTATATCCATTTGTCCAGGAAGGCTAACTCACAGCCCACTGCCAGAAATAAAGACTCATAAAATTGTTCTGTATCTTGGTCAGGATTTCTTTGAGGTGGGTAACATTTTTTTTTGCAGATGTGAGCTGGGATGTGAAGACTCTCAAGAGTCATACAGAAATTAGCAAAAAGTCTGTACAAGGTTCTAAGTGTTGTAAACAGTTAAGTGTTCACAAGACAGCATGACTTCAGTTTCTTTTCTTGAAAGGAATCACAAGAGCTCAAACAATAATCTTTATTGTATTAGCAATGTGTTGAATGACCCTGGGCCAAGTTCCTTATCTTTATCTTTCCTGCTTTAGTTTTTTCAACTTGTAAAATGTAGATGAGATAAAAAGTATTGAATGCTATTAAATATGTTCAGAAGGACAAATTACTCATATTGAAGCAGGGAAAAATTTTTGTGTTTGTGATAAAAATAGCGAATGCTCTTTAACTTTTCAATTTCATATAATTATCTTGTCCTTTTTTTTTTTTAAATAAAGACGCCTCCTGCTCTGATCTTAAGTTCAACAAATACTACAAGATCATGGAAATTTATATCAACCAAGTGAACGTTTTATTAATGTTGCTCATATAATATGATGTAATTAATTCCATGATAGTAGATGAAGTTGAGTTTCAAATAGTGCTTAGGATGTAGGATCAAAAGGAATAAAAGCAGTATTCCCTTATTGTGTGACCTTATGTATATCATTTACATGCTCTGAGACTCAACTATATAATGGCTAAATATGTATAATGATCTCTCATTCAGGGTAGTCATAAAGCTTCCATGAAATGATAACTATCTTAAAATAGTTTTGAACTGCAAATGGTTAAGCAATCATCACTAACATCTACTTGCTCTGTTTCTTACAAGTAAACCTAAGAAACAAATTGCTCTACTTGTCTTTTCTTCCTCTTTACCTTAATTTCCTGACATTTTCATTATTGTGGTTGTAAGAAGAAAGGGACTAATTTTTATTAGTTAATTCATTCATTCATTGAGTGATCAAGTATTAAACACTTAAAAGGCTAATAATTGAACATTGATATAAAAATATACAGGACAGTCTTTGTATTTCAGAGAAAACAATTATAAAACCATGTGCTATTTAAGAAAGGGAAGTATAAGAACCTTAAAAATAATCCAGGGCTGTTATAAGCATTTTCAGTGCAACAAGTTGTTATATAATATTGCTTCCATTTCATCAGCTTAAAAATAAACACATATGTTATCTCATAGTTTTTGTAGGTCAGGAATCCAGGTGTGGTTTAGATGGGTTATCTACTCTGAATATTCCAAAACTTACAACCAAATCAATGGCCAGTTCATATTCCTACCCATAGGCTCAACTAAGGAATAATCTGTTTCTAAACCCATTCCGATTGTTGACATAATTGATTTCCAGGTGGCTGTATGACTGAGAGCTCTAGCCTTTAGCTGACTGTTGACCAAAAGTTTCTTAAGGTCTTCAAGTCCACCCCTAATTCCTAAAGTTCTCTTGTACTTCCTGGCACATGGGCTTCTCCAATAGGACTACTTACTTCATCAAGCCAGCAATAAGAGTTTCTACCACAGAGAGGCCCTATCCCTCTTTTAGAGGATTTAAACTGATTATGTCAGGTCCACACTAGATACTCTTCTGTGTGATTCACTTTTTTTTTAAATTTGTAAACTCAGTTATTTTTGCAAAATCCTTTCATCTTTGACATAGTTTATTGGCTACAGACAATTCATAAATCCTGCCCGCACTCAAGCAGTGGAATCCCCCAAGGAGAGGGGATCTTGGGAGCCACTCCTACTGTCTGTTGACCACAAGTGTGAAGAGTCTGAGCTTAAAATCAAAACTTAATTTGATTTTAATATTAACAGTAAAATAACTAACTTTATAAGTCCTTCCATTCTTGAAGGTAAAAACAAAAAGTAACAATTTTACACCAGTGATAAAGGATCTATGCCATCCACTCCTGAGAGAAAAAAAAAAAATCTATGCTATCATATTATACAGCACAACGTAGAAAAATAAGGCAGGAAGTGGTTAGAGAATGATACAAGCAGCAGGAGTTGTTCTGCAGAAGATGATCAGAGGAATGTTCTCTGACATAGTCACATTCAAGCAGAAACCTTGAGGAACCACGCAGATATCTGGTGGGAGAATACTCAAGGCTGAAGGATATACTTGATACTATGGCAACTTATGGATGAAATAATATGCAAAAAGATGAAGTGGTCGGATGGGTATGTGATAAAGTATGACATGTAATCAAGAGTTTCTTAGGTCATAATTAGGGAATTGTATTTTCCTCTGAGGGAGTAGGAACACATTGAGAAGGATTTATGTTTTTAAAGGATTGTTTAGACATTGTATACAAAGGGTGACTTTGGTAGAGGAATGAAGAAACAAGGAGCTCAGCTAGGAAGATACCACAGTCATACATTTGAAAGGCAAAGTTGTTAAGGTAGGCTTAGTAAATCTCTGAAAGATTTGCCAAAAATGACTTTGGCTTCCCAGTTGCTGTTTCATTCCTTCGGGCTAACATTCTCTGAGAAAATAAGAGTGATATCATCAGTTATGAATGCCTTGATGTAAATTAACTTGTCTACTCTGAGAATGTCATAGGAGGCATTCTTCAGTCTGCAGCTTGTTAGGATTGGATATTAAATAGCAAATTGTGATACAGGGTGAGGTAAAGTAAGTTTCTGAGGCACAGGGTGCTTTACTTTGTCTAATTTACAGTGTCATCTTGGGAATTGGCCTTGTCTTTGGAAGTGTGGAGATTTATAGGAAAATTAACTTCCTTCATCTCTTCTCTAGCTGTATGCATATTTCAAAATTTGAAAACAAAAAACTATAACACGTGTTTCAGGTTTAGCTTTCTTCATAAGAATCAGTAAATAGTAAAAAGCAAATTAAAGTCAATCTTCTCATAAAGGGAGCAATCTTTTGTTGGACATTGGTGAACTTGCTGACTTAACATAAAATATATTTTACAAAAAGAAAGTTATGCTGAGTTGCACTCGGGCGAATTCATTTTTTTTTAAGATTTATTTCTCTCCCCTCCCCCTCCCACCCCAGTTGTCTGTTCTCTGTGTCTATTTGCTGCATGTTTTTCTTTGTCTGCTTCTGTTGTTGTCAGCAGCATGGGAATCTGTGTTTCTTTTCGTTGCATAATCTTGTTGTGTCAGCTCTCTGTGTGTGCGGCGCCATTCCTGGACTGGCTGAACTTCCTTTCGCACTGGGCGGTTCTCCGTATGGGGCGCACTCTTTGTGCATTTGGCCCCCCTATGCGGGGACACCCCTGTGTGGCATGGCACTCCTTGCGCGCATCAGCACTGCACATGGGCTAGCTCCACACGGGTCAAGGAGGCCCGAGGTTTGAACCACAGACCTCCTATGTGGTAGACAGACTCCCTAACCACTGGGCCAAGTCCTCCGCCTAATTAACTTTTTGACTCAATAGTTTCAACTTATTTGTGTTTCTTTAATAATTAAATGATTTCTAAATAAACTGCTTCAATTTAATGAACAAGGGCCTAGTTAATATAGGTATCACAGAAGCAGAAGTTGCTATTAAATTACTGGATGCTTGCTCTCTCTGTCCTCTCAACACTTTAGATTGGAAATATAAGGGCAAGGGATTGTGGTGAATTCATAACCATTTTGCTCTTAAAGTCATTATGCTGCAGTTGATAAGGCTGCAAGAGACCAGCTCATAAGCAATGGGAGTCAGGCAAAGAGTTAGAACCCATACTGCAAAATACATTAATTTGACCCTCTTTGTCATATCTAGGGAGCCATTTATTTCATTAGCTCTGTAGAGAGCATTTAGTAAAGTGAAATGCATATCTTGTGGATAAGATTTTAATAAATGTTTGTAGAAGTCTAGCTCAGTATGGTACTAATTCATAGTTTCTATGCTTTGTGGTATTGTGTTCTGAGTTAGACATTTACAACCCTATACATTATAAAGTCCTTGAGTTTAAGGGCATAGATTAGCAAATCTTTTTTCAAGGAGCAGGTATTCAGAATGTGAGTGCTGATAAAATTTCATAATTATTTTTTTCTAATATATTCATTATGTTTATGTTTAGCTTTCTTCATTTCTTAAATAAGACCTTATGATTCATGAGTGTGATAAATAAATCATCTTCCTGATTACAAGCTTATTCTCATATTACTGTTTATCTGATATTAGACTCATTTTGCTAAATAAAATACGTTGTTTCTTTTATGCACCTACAGGAATGGAAAATAAAACCTGTCACTAGCCCAAAATACCAACAGCTGGAGGAAAGCAAGTATTATAGATAAGGGTTTATCCGAGGAGGCTCTGTGTTCTAGAAGCTGTGTATTTGTTCCTTTCCCCCCTCCAATCCTATGTGTTTGAGCATTTCTTCATTATTAGTTATTAAGTAAATATCAAAAATAATTATTAGTTATTATTAATATGACTTTGTATTTATGTTTTGTAAAACATCTAAATAATTTATTAGCTAAAATTTATTGGTTATCTTGTAAAAAAGAGTATCAGCAAGAGTTTGGATGAAGAGCTAATATTTTTCCTTATAGTAAATATTTCCTGGGCATTTGGGAGAAAGGTTCATTTATTATGTGCAATTTTCCTAAACTGTTGATGTGGGAATCCGGGTGAAAAGCTTGAACATTTCTCACTTGTTAGTTATATGAATTCATATAATTAAGAGTTTGAATAACAGGATTCAAAATGTAGTTGGTCAGATTAGAGTCATAGCTAGATGAATGAGGAGAGGAAAATTAATAAGGATTCTTGAAGACAGTACCTTATTGAACATGACATGGACAACAGTGATATAAAAAGACATTGTCAAACAGGAGTTTAGATTTCTAAATCTAGTTCAGGATGATTCATCAACTCAGAAGTCATCTGTGACCCACACTCGAGAATTGTACTTGCTCTTCCTATTAGGTCCAACTCTGAGAAGCATATTTTGAAGGGGCAAAATGGAAAGAATTTTATGCCACTAAGGTTATGAATTAATCCCTTCTAAGTTAATTTTGCTGTATACCAGCATGGTATATTTCAAAGCATTTCATATAATCTCTCCATACCAAATAATTCACACTGAAATGTAGTTATTTCATTAAAATGTCTTGTCAGAAGCAAATTCCCACAGAAGAGAGGGAAATATGTGTTCCTAAACTTGTAAATTAAAGTAATGACTTTTTAAGGCTCTTCAAATATTAGACACTACCCGTGTGTAAAGTGCATAGTCTCCTGTTCAAAGTTGATTCAGGATATTTCCTTGAATAGGTAAACATATTTGAATTTACTATATATTCCATCATTCCTTACTGAATTAGAGCAACATCCTCATAATTCTCTGACCTGAATTGACCCTTTCCCATCTCCCATGACATTTCTACATGGCAGCCAGAGTTATCACTAAAACCTTAAGTAGAATCATTTCATTCCTTTGTTTAAAAAAATTGAATTAGTTCCCCATTTCTTTATCAGTATAAGCCAAGGCCTTAACAATGACTTAAAAGTATCCATGATCCTGGTTTCCTTATTCTAAAACTGGTCTTCAATGACTGTCTTTTTTTCACCCTGCTGCAATCACATTGCCCTTCTCCCAATGTAAGAGGAAATTTCCCATCTTAGGATATTTCTCTGCCTCTTCCCTCTTCCTGGACCATTTTCCCCTTTATGGCTAACTTCCTCACTTCTTCAAAATGTTCTCAAATATAACCAAAATAGGACTACATTTATCAGTTTAAGTAAAATTGTAACCCACCATGAATCCCCACTGCACATTCCTGAGCTCTTTCCTTGATCTACCTTATCTTTTATTCCATTAGGCTCATAACCTTTTTTTTTCAAGTTTTTGCCCATTTTTTTTAATTGGGCCATTTGTCTTTTTTTTTTTTTTTATGTTGAGCTGTGGAACTTCTTTATGTATCATCCATATTAGACCCCTATCAGATGTGTGATTTCCAAATATTTTCTCCCATTGAGTAGGCAGCCTTTTTTTTTTAAGATTTATTTATTTATCCCTCCCCCCCTCCTCCCACCCCGCTGTTTTTGCTGTCTGTGTTGTCTTCTCTTCTCATTTCCTCTCCTTTGGAATTCACCATGATTTGATCCTGGGGATCTCTGATGGGGAGAGAGGTTCCTTGTCAATTGTACCACCTCAGTTTCCGCTTTCTGCTGTGCTTCACCTTGACTCTCCCCTTGTCTCTCTTTTGACATGACATTATGTGCTACATGATTCACTTTCACAGGGCACTGGCTCACCGTTTGGGCACTCACATGGGCACTGGCTAACCGTGGGGGGAACGCTTTCTCTTCTTTTCACCAGGAGGCACCAGGGATTGAACCCAGGTCCTCCCATATGGTAGGTGGAAGCTCTATCACTTGAGCCACATCCACTTCCCTAGCTCATAATTTTTAAGGTAAAAAGTGTTATGTTTATCATAACTATCTCTCTCTCCATCAGTTCTAGAATATAAGCTCCATGAAGGCAGATCTTTGTGTAGTTTATATATTTCAAGAAAATGAAGTAGAGCCTAACTCACCATAGATTCTCAACACATATACTTAAAGTTGTATTACATGAAATGGAGGAAATACATTTAACCTTTAACCTAAATATAAATGGAAGTCTTAAACTGCCAATTACCTTTGGAAACAAAAGAGTAAAAGTCACTGAATATTTTTTTGTCCTTTAAAAATGAGCAAGTTAAGCACAGCTGAGGATTCATCTTGGGGCAAATTAAAAGCTATCTCTAGCAAGAATTTTGATGAAGTGTCTTTATTTAAGTTCAAGAAATCATTCCAGCAAGTAAAATCTATGACTCTACATCCAGACTTACAAAGTACATATTAAATGATCTTTGAAATTAAGCATTAATGATCATGAACAATGAAGTAAGTTTCAAATGCCATATATCAGAAAGACCTTCATAAGAAAAAAAATGTCATTTGACTCATTTCAATAAGCATTATTATGTTCAACAAATCAAGAGGTGATGTAATTTAATTTTCATGTTTAAAGCTTGAAATTTTCATCTAGTTTAATGTTCACAGGCTTTCATAATTTTTGTTCACTTGATAATTTTTAATTAAATTCTGAGGATGTGAAGTTTTACCTTCAAAAAGATACCATCCTTATATTTTGCAAAAAAAGATTACATGCTACAGTATTCAGATAACATAATATGCATTTACTCCAACAGCATTTCAAAAGCTATGCTGCTCCAACTAAATGGATTTTGGTTTATTAAACCATAGTAAGTGTTACATTTGAGGAACTACAAGGGGGGATTTGGTAGAGTCTCCCACCCTCCTTTTCCTGTCCTTTGCATTTTATTTTAATGAAGAATTGAAATATAACTCTGAGCAGGGATCCACGCTAAAATCATTGCTCTTCCTTTTGAGTGATGAACTTCTGATACTAAAGAAGTAAAATGATGAAAAGCTTAGAATATACTTCAGTTCATTCTTGTAAAAGTGATAATTGCATCATTAACTAGGTCAAAATCAAGTCAACACTTCAGCTTTAGGTGTGCTCTTCATGTTAGTGACAGAAAAGTAAGATTCAATATTTGTTTTGCTTTAACACTTAACAGTAATATTATTGTAAATCTTTAGTATTAATGATTTTCAACTTTTCCTCAAGTTTGAATATTTATTTCTTTAAATGTCAATCTACTTTATTTAAGCCACTGCCAGAGAAAACCAGAAAGCAGTCTATCCTGTTGCAGGAAAGATGTCTCTCATGGCTGATTAAACATTACAATCAGGATGCAAAGGGTTTCAAAAGGAATCGCGTCCTCTCCGAACGAAATCCACAGCACCCGACCTGGAGTATCAATCTGCAAGCACAGAAAAAGGAAGTTCCCTCAATAATGGCACAGTGAAATTGTATAACATGTTCTATCTCGGCAGTAACAGGAATATAAAAGATGTTGCTAGGATATTAATGTTAAATGTTTCAGTCTATAAGTAAATAATTCATTTTTTTTCAAAATTATAATTAATTCATTTAAAGTCAATAATCAGTAGTATCATTATAAACACTAAAAGGTCTCTTGGAAAGAATGATTAATACACTTGTGTTACCTACCCCTGTGTGGACTGTGTCTCTCTCATGGGTGCAGTGTCTCTGAATTCTTCAAGTTGCATTATTGTCACCTCCATATTTGAGAGATTGACAATCTAGGTTTACTCTCAAAGCATGCTTATAAGAAGAGACTTAGTGCTTTGAAAATATAGTAAATATTAAATCATACAAGTGCATGAAGAAACTGAAATCCTCAACTCATGTCAACAAAGACATCCCATTTGTACAGAATATCTGCAGTGTTGTCAGAATGGAACATTTTCTATTAAATTTTCTTTTGATGTTAGTTTTATATTTGTTTTCTCAAAAAAACTATTATATATATCCAAAACCAAGATATGTCGTTTCACTGAGCTCTTTAATGAAATGCTATGGTCCTCTATTCACTTTAAGTGATTTTTTTCTCCCCTCTCCCTCCTCCCTCCTTTTTCATCCTCATTCTCATTCTTATTTTCCTAAATCCTGGAAGAACTCTGGAAAAACTCTTCAGAACTCAGAGAACTTCTACATAAAGTTATTATGTCTATAACACATCATAGATAAACATGAGAAGTAACTGAGATATAATAATCGAACAATAATTGCCCTTGCTTTTTAAGTAATGTTTTCCTCTAGATCTATATTTTGGCCAATTTATAAATCATATTGTTATGTGTGGTTCTCTCTTCCCAAAAAGGATATCAATCTAATGCAAGTCATTAGTGTATGAAGAGAAAATTTTAGTTCTTCCATGTTGTAAATTTAAAATGCCCTACTTAATATTTCTGGTTTATCTAAATAAGCCTAAATGTCTACTGCATAATACTCTAGTGAGGTGTGTTTTCTGGTAGATATGTAAATGATTAGGCTTTTTTTCCACTGATGTGTCTGATTTAAATGGTACTAATTATTAATATGACAGCAACTACCCAAAGGAAGTAGAGTGTGAAAAATATAAAATATGGGAAGAGAGCCAACAACTGGACAAAGGGAAAACCAAAGAATGAAGAGTGAGTTTCTCATTTGTATCGACAAGGAAGCTAAAATTTCAATAGAAAAACCCACACTCTCATTCTTTTGCAACTCTAGAATATAGAGTTTAGCACATTTACAGTCACTAGAATCTAAAGGATGGATTCCCAGAAAAGAGAGATTCTACCCAAACATCTGACTGACCTCTGAGCTACACATATATGTGACTGACTTCAAAAATTCCAGGAAAAGCTAAAGAATAGAATGGGAATTTGACCTGCCTCCCACTTCAAGGTAAAAATAATTTTGAATTTGAATTAATACTCAAGTTAAATACCTGCTAAAGTAAAGCACAACAATATCAGTGCTTTTAGGAGATATATAAAAGAACCCATATACTCTAAAAATAGCATCACAATGTCCAAGGTACAATTTAAAATTAAGTATAAGAAGGAACAGGAAATCATAACCCATTTTCAGGAGAAAAACTAATCAACACAAGCTAAAACCTAGATGGCTCATGTTTTAGTTTCCCAAATGCTGAAAGAAATACCATACAATAAGTTGGCTTAAAAACAGAAATTTATTGGTTTGTGGTTTCATAGTCTATAAGTCTTGCATTCTCCTGGGGTAAGTAGTTATCATCTAGCTCATTGGCATTCTTTAGGGTTCCTTGATTTTATGTGACATGGCAGCATTTTCTTCTTTTGCTTCTGGTCTCTATTGACTTTTGCCTTCTTATTTCTCCCACTGTTTTTCTCTCTATGTTCAATTTCCTTTGCTTATAAAATGTCAACCCTGTTGGATTCAGGCCTGCCCTCATTCAGTTTGGACACAAGTTAACTAATAATATCTTCAAATGTACAATTTACAAATGGGTTCATACCACAGGAAAGGATTAAGAACTAATTTTCATAGTGTACATGAATTCAAGGCACCACAACACATATGTTGTGTTAGAAGATAAGGCTTTTATAAAAACTATTATAACTCTTTACCTCACAAAGTTCTTCCTTTTCTTTCAAAGTAAAACTTTCAGACTTAGTTAATTAGAGGTAGAATGGGCTTCACCATCCCAGAATTCTCAGGTTTGGGGAATGAAAAAAGGACTAAAGTAGACTTACTATTCTTTTACTATACACATTGTGATTCTAGCTGTGGAAGATCTTATACCATTGATGTGGAGGCAGTGACCAACCACTGAAGTTCTGAGGGGAGGGAGAGGGAAAAACAAGTGTAACATAGGGGCATTTTTGGGACTTCGGAATTGTCCTGAATGACATTGCAATGACATATACAGGTCATTATATATCTTGCCATAACTTACAAAATGGTGTAGAGGGAGTGTAAACTATAATACAATGTAAGCTATAATCCATGCTTAGTGACAATGTTCCAAAATATATTTATCAATTGTAACAAATGTACCACAATAATGAAGGATGTTGTTAATGTGGGAAAATGTGGGAGGGGTAGAAAGTGGGGCATATGGGAATCCCTATTTTTTTATGTAACATTTATTTAATCTAAGTATCTTTAAAAAAAAACTATATTAAAAACTTTTCAGACTTAGCAGAAAGACAGAAAGAGAGATCCCCTCACCTGTCACATACTCATATTGATAGTAAGGGAAAATACTCTAGTGTTTGGTGGCAGCTATTTCAGATGATTTATAATAAGACTTGAGATTTGCTGATATCTATCCACTCTAAGAATCCTAAGCAGAACAGGAACATTTCAAGATTTCCTTTAGCAATATGATTTTGACAAAGATTCAGTTTGCTTTTAAATTCAAAAACGTAAAACACATGAAGTAAAATATGAATCATGTGATGACAGATGTTTGCCAAGTATGACAGTTTCTTCAGCAATGCTTCATCTTCAAGGCATTCAGCAAAATATGGCTTGTTTTTATCTAAGAAGTGCTCATGCATTTTACCTTTCCTCAACAATCTGGAAAACTTATCTTTTGCTAAATTACCAGATTTATTTATGTAGCAGGAATTTATGCACTCTTAAGTACACATTTTCAAGCATATTTTTCTTAAACATTCTCAAGTGAACTAGTGTTTGTTTAAAAATATAAACCTTTTTGTAGCTGCATTCAGTTCTTTTTTTTCAAATTTATCTCCAAATGTTTTTAATATCAGCATTTCTTTGTAAAGAAAGCAATTGGGAATATGTAGGATTTTCTTCATTCTACAAGAGGTGATAAAGTCCATGACACCAACCATTCATGGAGCACTATCTATATACATGCAGCACAGTTTCTCTAAGACAGAAATTTGGTTTCTAGATATGAAATAAATAAATATATCTCTTCCTTGCTTGATGTGTCCAGTTATTTTTAGTAAGTAAAAAAAAATAATTAATTTCACTGTCATTAAAAATTCTCTCAAATGTTACATTTTGATATGTTTTGGTGAAATCTGTTGACAACCTAATAGAAACATTGCTGTATTTTCTATTTCACATCTTCTCTGTAGGATGTGACATGGCATCAATACAACAATATACATTACTATTTGAGAGTGAAACATTTTAATATTTTTTTCAAAATCAGAACTAAAGACTTTTATTACAAATAAAGTTGACTACTAGAGATATCTCTTCACAACTTCTGATCTTTATTTTTTTATTTTTTTTTATTTTTAAGGAAACTTCAGATTACATAAATGCTATGTAAAAATATATATAAAGGATTCCCAGATGCCCCCACCCCTCCCCTCTCACACTTCCCCACATTAACAACATCCATCATCAGTTTGGTACCTTTGTTGCAATAGATAAAACATATTGAAGCATTACTACTAACCTTCTCTACTCTCTTTCTTCCCAACAGATCACTCCAGGGGAGGTCTCCAGCCATTATGGAAAAGGACTCAGGGGAGAATGGAAAGGGACAATGCTCTCACCTTCATTAACATCAACTGAAACCTGGGATCTCCTGGCAGGGGCCTTCTGGCTCCAGATGAGTCTTTTGGTGGATGGGGTGAGAGACTGAGCTCTCATTTTCAAGGTCTCCCATATCCATATCCTGGGGGACTTTCATCTTTTTTGGCATTAGGCTGTGGTTCACTAATCCTGGCTGTTTGGAGGAGCTTCTTCTTCCACTGCTCCCTTCTCTTTCTGGGCAAGCAGGATCTGTTGGAGGAATTTTCTGCACTTCTTCCAGGACAGAGTAACATTAGCAAGAGCACTGGACTCCCATTTCTTGAGGTGGTGCCGTGTGATGAACCCTTGTCTGTCACAGCTGCGACCACCCTGTACCTTTGCCATAGCAACTTGTTCAAAGCCCACTATCACTTGAACAGCTTTTTCTTCAGCTTAGTGGAAGGCAGATTGACCTTCCTCCAGGTGTCCTCATTGTTACGCCATGATGCCCACTATGGATCCTCCATTTTCATATCTTTATACTGTAGTTTTACCACTATTTTACTGTGCATGTTGGATTTAATAATTTCTCACAAACTGTGTGGCCTACTTTTATCTGGGATATAGGTTTTGTTACTAAATAAGGTTGGCACTGTTCATTTTGAGGTTAAATTCATTTATTTACTTCTCAAATGACTGAAATATACCTTAGTGTCTTTTAAATTTTACTGGAACATTGCCCCGTTTACAACTTTTCTTCCTCTCATGGATGATTCTCAATAGATTAAGATAGTTGGGAGTATAGCTCAGGTAAAGCCCTTTTATAAGTAGCATTCATAATAAAGACTAATTTTTCGGTGTTCCTTGCTCAAGAGGGCAGTGAAATTACTTGGAAGTTTGTAATTCTTCATCACTAAATCTGTAAGAAATACTTTAAATGTAGAAACAGAACTCTCTGGTTTTATCAGGTGGAAATGGAAATTAAGAGTGTGGGATAATGGTGGAAGGTAACATAAAATTGAATCAGGCTGAATTTAGTGTTATAGGCCCGCTAAGCAGAGATTCTGAATTCAATGTTGTAATATAGAGTTAGAAAGAGCTCTGGTATTTTGTTCAGGAGGTTAGCTGAGGCCTGAACCAAAAGATGGCCTACTATACCAGAAGCCAAAATTCCAAATCTACCCTCATATAGTGAAAAAGAAGGATTCAAAGTCTTATGCAGATTGGAATGTTATAGATATATCACATAAGATCTGGTCACCCACCCCACAAACGTCCAGAAGACATACCTTTCACAAAGACTGTGAGGAATAAATTGGTGAGACTAACTCAACCATCCCTGAAGAGCTCTGTGGTTGCTCTACTCTGTAGGATAGATATTACTATGGGAACTGCTGTCAGAGAACATGGATCCTTAAACACAATGAGGATTATTGGATCTAGGGTTGACAGAAGTCCTGTGGCAGCAATTAATTGCCAAAGCTTAGGTGGGTATGGCTATCAAAATGAACAGCAGAGTGAAAACAGTAATCAGAATAGTCTGACTCACAGAGGCTTATGATGTTGGCCTGTAGATCATGAGGTACCAAGAAGTAAAATAGATGGGCATTCTACCAAATTCTTCTTAATCTGTACACACAGAAGAGTTCTATGCCAAGCAAAAAAAGTCTAACTTGAATCACCAAAACAGAGTCATGTTACCTCAATCAATTCCCGATTTGAGACATTTTACAGCCCACAACATCTTGAATGTAGGGAAGACTGAGTCCCTTGGAGTAGTCTCCTGCTACAATGACAAACATTTATAATGTTAAACTTTCTCTCAGCTTTCACCAAGGACCCAGCTTTTCCCTAGGGTGACTGTGCATTGGGGAAAGTAAACACTCAAACATTTTTGGGATAACCAGAAACTGCCTCAGAAAAGATATTAATTTCAGGAGACTCAAAATGGCACCATGGATCACCAGTCAGAGGAGTGGTATATGGAAGTTAGATGATGAATGAAGTTTTAGGTCCCTGAACTCATTCTTTAGTTATTTCCCCATTTCTGAAATCCACAATTGTAATAAACATAATCGGCAATTGGCAGAACCCCCACATAGGTTCTCTGACTTGGAATGAGGGATACTATGATATTAAAAGCCACATGGAGGCCACTAGAATGATCTCTAACAGCCAAAATAGTAAACCAAAAGCATTGTCATATTCCTGGAGGGTTTGCTGATATTAGTGTCACTTGAAGGATGTCAGTGCAGTTATCCCCCACCTCAACTCCTTTCGACTGTCCTATTTGGCCTATGTAGAAAACATGGATCTTGGAGGATAACAGTGGATTCTTGTCAACTTAATCAGATGATGACTCCAATTGCAGCTGCTGATGTAGTTGTTTATGATTGCTTGAGCAAATCAACATATTACCTCATATCTGATGTGCACATAGACAATAGCATATGATCTGGAAAATGCTTTTTCTCAATACGTTTTAGCAAACAGAAACAAAGTACATTCAGTTTGCAAGGCCAGAAATACACCTTCATTGTCCTACCTCAGAGGTGTATCAACTCTGTAGCGGTATGTCATAATCTATTCTGCAGATAAATTTATTGTTTTTTCTTTATCAAAGACATTATATTGGTCCATTATATTAATGACATTATGCTGATTTTGCTTAGTGACCAGGAAATAGGACTACTCTAGACTTACTAGTTAAACATCGACTCCTCACTGGAATTTCTAGTGATGTGGGGCAGTTTGTCATTTGCCTTTTAGGGTGGAGAACCAGCTGTTTTGTCTGACCCTCTTACAACCAAATAAGAGGTGTAATGCCTACTTGAAATTTTTGGACTTTGGAGGAAAAATATTCCTAATTTGGGTGTGTTTGTTTGGCCTATTTATCAAGTGATCTCAATTCTGCTCATTTTGAGTGAGAAATGGAACAAGAAGAGACTTTGCAACAGGTTGAGGCTACTAGGCTAGTTGCTTTGCAACTTGAGCCATATGGTCTAGTAGATTCAATAGTGCTGGAATGTTAGTGGCTAGTAGAAAGCTCTCTGGAGCCTTAACCAGTGTCGCACTTTGAAATTATTTTATGAATCCCTAGAAGAGAATTATTATGCTGTGAACCAATCCATTCTTGTGGGTATGAGACCCTTTTGATTGGACTACATAGTGAGGTGTGACTCAAGTTGAGTCTCTGCCCTCTTACTGGATCTGATCAAAATGGAGATGCAAAGAAAGAGACATACAAAGAAAAAGGGAGCTGCTATATTTGATCCTACAATGTGAAAAATTGTACTCCATTTTTACCTACACCTGAACTGCAAGGAAAGAAGTCCTAAGAGGCTCAAAGAACTGAGGCCCTGGGATAGAAGGGCCATATGCCTGATGGGCTGAAGCTAAACTCAGGAAGAAAGCAAAAGAGACAAACTCAAATCCTTGTTTGCCATCAGCTGAGCTCCAGGAGATGGTAGATTCTAAAAGGGAAAGTAGAGACCTTGACAGAAGTCAGCGGTCATCTTGCTTCACCATGTGGCAGCTGACTTTGGTGAGAAAAAATCTCTGCTAAGGTATTAATTTGGACATTTCTTGATATCAGAACTGCAAGATTTTATGCCAAAGAAATTCCCATTATAAAAGACAACACATTTGTGATACTTTGCATCAGTAGGCCTTTGGCAAACTAAAATAGCCAGGCCCATAATCACAGTCCAAACCCTTAAGATTTAGGAGCAAAACCTTGCCATCCTCTGAAGATAACTAGTTCCATTTTGACCCAGCTTTTGGCCTGTTCCTAGTCTTGGTAGAGATTGAACACTTAGCCATAGGAAACCAAATTCCCATGAGTTCTTATTTACCCATCATTAGTTACGTATTATCTTACCTATCATGCTATAAGTTTGGGCATGCACCACAATTCTCCATCATCAAATGAAAATGTTATATATGAGATCAATCTTGAGCAGGATTGGTAGAATGGTGGAATGACTTTTGAGTCCTCAATTACAACACTAACAGGTGGACAATTCTTCATGGAACTGGAAAAATATTCTTCAAGAGGCCGTATATCCTCTAAAGTAATATCCTCTTTATGGTGCTATTTCTTTCCTATCAGAATTCATGGCTCAAAGAATCAAGGAAAGGAAATGAGAGCAACACCACTCATTATTACCCATAGGTATCTGCTACAATAAAATTTGCTTCCTGCCCTATGACCATAGCTCTGTTGCTATATGAGCCTTAGTTCCATGAGGAGAAGTACTTTCAACTGAGACACAACAATTCCAATGAACTGGAAATTAAGACAGCCACCAAAGTACCGAGGTACTTCACCTCTGAACCAATGAGCAAGAAGGGGATTCCTATACTGGTTGAGGTGAATTGATCCTGATTATTAAAGAAAATAGGGCTGCTAGTACAAAATGGAGGCAAAGAATAATTTTCCTGGAATATAGGAAATCCCTTAAGGTATCTTTCAGAACTACTATTCAGTATCATTCACTATCATTAAAGTGAATGAAAAACTGCAATGGTCCTATCCAGGGAGACCCAGACCCTTCAGGAATGAAGGTTTGGATCATCTGACCAGGCAAAAAATCCATGGCCAGCTGAGAGGTGCTTGCTGAGTAGAGAGATTATGGAATGTGTCATCGAAGAAGGTAGTTTTAAGTAGGAGCTATGAACTTGTGACCAGTTTTAGAAACAGGGACTATAATAGTTATGAGTATTTCTTCTTTGCTTTGTTATGAATGTGTTTTTATATACTCTTAAAGCAAATATTTTGTTTTCTTCCTTATCTTATGCCGTTTTCACATAAAATAAGCTTTATTAGCTTTTTGTCGCAGTACTTGTTACAAATGTCAAGTTTAAGAATGAATACTATCCAAGAATTCACATTCTCTTCTTACCAAACACTGAGTTTCTAGTTATATGCAGGACTGTTGACTGGTTAGGAGAAAGTAAGATTACTATTGTCTTTAGATATATGTATAGTTTAGAGAGATGGGTAAGTGTGCTAACTTGACAATGGGTGGACTGTGATAATTCAGTTCACATGACAAATTGCTAAGTTATGGTGTCACATTGTTTAGTCAATGAACATTAGCTTGATTATAACTGGGAGAACATTTCATGGCTTTCAATCATTGGTTAGTTGAATGCATCTATGGCTGATTACATCTACTATCATCAAAGGAGACTGCTTTCAGCTGAAGGCCTTAAATTGATAATTGATGATTTTGGCAGTCAGGAAGAACTATTTCTTTCTCTACTTCAACCAGCCAGCTTTTCCTAGGGGAATTCAGCTTTTCCTAGGGGAATTCATTAAAAACACCATTGGAATTCTGAACATGCGGAATTCAAACTTGCCAATACCTGTGGTTATGGCAAATGTGGATTTTAAAATATGAGACTATAAAATGCTCACTGAAACAATGATTTCTAAAGAAGTCTTCAAGAAAAGAGAAAAAAATAAATAAAACAAAGAGCTCAAACTGGAGACTTTAGGATCAGAGAAAGCAATTTTGGGGAAAGTCTTTATGCACCATCTTGTACAAGCACATAATCTGGAACAGGCAGAAATTTTCAAAAGAAGATGTTATTAAAATTAAAAACTATTTTATTAAAATGAGCATATATCTAAGTAATCTCTGCTTTTCATAAATGTTCACATGGATTTTTAAATTAAAAGAAGTCTTAATTACATTAGTTTTCATCCACTTCATCTTATAATTTTCAGAAAAGATATATTATGCATAAGTGTGATGAAGTCAAATATTTGCATAACAAAGAACCAAAAATATCATCTTGTGATTCTACATCATTCCATTCTGTCTTTCTAATTTAAGACAAGTGCTTAGAAAACACAGAGCTTAAAGAAATGGAAAAGAAATGAGGATATTCAAATCTCCCTCATTTTTGGCATAAAACAACTTCTAAAAATAATTAGTTCCAACAAACTGGTCACACTTGGTTTTATGGTCATTAGTCACAACCTTCTTTCCCCCTAATTTTTACTGCATATACAATGTTTTTAAAAAGATATTGAATACACAAATTTTCAAATTATATAATAAACAGACCATGTTCATCTTATAATTTTGGACTATTTCCTTGATACTTTAGAAAAAGAGTCTGCATTTACTAATCTGGGTGACCAATCAATTTTTCTTTCTCAAATATGTTGCAGTTATAAGAAAAATTATCATTCTATGATCATGGATTTTATTCTGTGATATGAATATTGAAAATGTTACCAGCTTTATCTTCCATAATTATTTCTGTCATTCCAATTTTTAGAAATACTTCTTTCAATTTTAGTTTACTTGCCTAATTGGTTGTATTTCAGTTGGGTAAATTTGGAAATCTTTAGGCTTTTTTGTTTATGTGCTTTATGTTTGGGAAAGTAAGTAGTGATAATGGCAATACAGATTGTGTCATTATTAAAAATAAAACTATTTAGAAAGCATTCCACAATGATATGGTTCTGCACAATCATTCCAACTTATGAACAGCTGATATAATCAGTAAAAAGCCTGGCAACATTTTTACATGCACCATACCAAATTATGCAATACCTGTTAAAATGAAAATTAATGTCATTATAATTATTGGTTTATTTTGAACAATGTTCAAAGAATTTTGAAATATAAAATCATGTCCTCACATATTCTGAATATCCTGACTATATCAGAATGTATGCATGCACATGATACAGAAGAAAAGAAGAAATGTATATCTTTTAAAACAGCATTGTTATATAAAGTCTTTTTCCAAATCCGAATATATATTTCAAGAATCAATATAATTTGCTGATCAGAAGCGGATTTGGTCCAGCAGATAGGGTACCTGCCAACCACATGGGAGGTCCAAGGTTCAAACCCAGGGACTCCTGACCTGTGTGATGAGCTGGTCCATGCCCAGTGCTGATGCGCGCAAAGAGTGCTGTGCCAAGCAGGGGTGTGCCATGCCATGCAGGGGTGTCCTCCACATTAGAGGAGCCCCACGTGCAAGGAGTGCACCCTGTAAGGAGAGCTGCCCAGTGTGAAAAAAGTGCAGCCTGCCCAGGAGTGGCACCGCACACATGGAGAGCTGATGCAGCAAGATGACACAACAAAAAGAAACACAGATTCCTGGTGCCGCTGATAAGGATAGAAGCGGTCACAGAAGAACACACAGCGAATGGACACAGTGAGCAAACAACTGGGGTGGGGGGAAGGGGAGAGAAATAAAAATAAGTAAATAAATCACTAGATTATATATATATATATATATAATTCCCTGAGACAGTGGATTTGATGGTCGTTAACCAGCTCTAATGCCTTAAAATTAGGAAATTTCCTTGATTATAATTTTTCTGCTCTCTCATGTGATTTGGATTTATGAAAACTTTTTGTTGTTATTCAAAGGCAAATGAAAATTATATTCAATTGACATTCTTAGATGTCAATATATCTCTATTTTCATTACATGGATAAGCAAGGGACAGTTTAGATGATGTAAGAGTTATTAATAAGGGATGAATTCATTACTATTGGATGTCTAATTTTTCCCTCTGTGAAGTTATTAGATGGAAAATAGAAGAATAAGAGAATGATGGAAGAAATAAAATAAAAATATGAACATTGTTGTAACACACAATCAAGTGGAAAGTGAACCCAAAGCAAAAGTATTCTAACCCTAGCTTGAGTAAGTCTAGCAAAATTTGTGACACTAACAAATAAATAATATTATATATGACATTATCTGAAAATTTAAAATGCCCAATTTAACACATTGTCATTAAGTTTGATTAATCTTAAAATTTCTCTAATTTTAGAATAAAACTAAACTTATATTTGACTGTTATGAAAGACGAGAGCTAAAACATGGTTTGCATACTAATTTTATCTCAATCTATGTGTTGCTTTGATTTGTTATGTTTCACAAGTTTGGCCTGTCATGTCATTGTCTGCAGATGCTTAGATTATTTAACAGCAAAAAAAAATCTGTGTATTGTCAGTTATCTTGTTAAGTCATAAATACAGTTTCTATTAGTACCAAAATGTATCATAAAATGAATACAATTAACCCTTAGTCTTACTTAGTTACTTTTGCTTTATAGACATCAAAAGAAAAATAAGAATATCACCATCTTATTGTCTATTTATCCTTGTGACTACCTTTAAGAAAATATGTATGTTTTGTGGTTAAGTATTAGTAGACTAGTAACACTATCAGACATACCTGAAAATAAACATTTAAAAAGAGCTTTACATATATTTCTTAAATAGAACATAGAGACATACATATTTTATAAAATAATGTTGTGATTATAAGTTTTGCCTTGCCTTTTGACTAAATACTTTAACACTAGCTACATTAATTTTGTTGAGTCTCACATAATTCCTATTACAGATGCTGAATAAAATATGAATCTCCATTGGATTAAAAGTTTCCAAAGATCAAACATTTTTGTTATATTCAAGCATGATATTTCAAAATGCAGGGGGCGGGCAGCAGTTGTAATAGCTAAGCCTGACATCAGAAGTGCACTGGTGTTTTATATTGTTAAAAGAAAGATTTAATTCAATGGAGAGAAAATGAGGAAAATAAACTTGGATTCCCTGAAGGATATGATATATTGTGAATGGTAAGTCACAAGTAGAATTATTATTTATGTAATTTACTATGCTAGCCATAATTTAAAACTTCCAAACTTGTCTAAAACAGTTTTCATAAGGCTTTACCTCAACAAGAGATTTTTGCATTTTTAAATTAAGGTCATTCTTTAATGAACAACAATAATCAAAGCTTATATAACACCATGCATGTAACCTTACCTGGTTACTTTATTTATTTCATTCTCACAACAATATTTTAGGTAGGCACTATTGCCATGCTACTTTGCAGATGGGAAAATTGAGGCCCAGTTATGTTAACTTACCAAGATCATACAGCTCACAAGTGAAAAAAGATTCTAACTTAGGTTTTTTGGCCCAAAGCTGTTCTTTGTATAAATGTATAAAATATTATAATTTCAATAGCAAGGCATTATTTACACTTCAGGGGTGTCAAGAATCTCATCAGAGAAGATATGTAACTGATAACAGACTTTTACTTTATTTTATTTTATTTTATTTTAGTATTTTGAAAGAAGCTTTAGGCAACATAAATATTACATCAAAAATATAGGGGGCCAGGGGGAAATGGAAAGGACAAATGAGTTTTTATGGCTGTGAGTCTCCAAAAAAGAGTTAGGAGGGCTTCCACTTATGCATGCCTCAGCAGGGTCCGAGAGACAGACAAAGTAAATGCAACCCCAGGTACTGGTTCTACTGAGGGCTACAGAGACCCACAGGTTTTATGGTCATGGCATATGGCTCTGCAGTTCAGGGCCATGTCAGTTGGCCCTACTTTGGAATTTGTGTTCCTGAGTGTGATGGAGTTGGACTCAGATGTGACCTTTCTACACATCCCTCTTCTGTCACTTTTACTGGGCCTGTGGTTGGCACTGGGGTTGGTTTATACTCAGGAGACCTGAATCTCTGGACTGCCCATGTGACAGCCAGGCCCTAAGCCTCAGCAGACTTGCAACTCCTACCCTCTGGTTTATTGGACTTACCCCAGTCAGCTAACAGGGAGGTGAAGAAGGTCAACTAGCACATCAGGGAGCCAAGAGTGCCTACAACTGAAAGCAGGAGAATCACATCCATCATCCATGTGGAATCTAAGCCCCCTCTTGATATAGAGGTGTAGTGGACATAACCATCCCAGGGTCCACAGGATGGAGGAATAGAGTATAGATTAGAATGGACCTACTGATATTCTATTATGCAACTATTGAATTAGTAATGGAAGAAATTGTAGCATTGATGAGAAGAAAGTGGCCACAATAGCTGCTGAGGGTAGGAAGAAGGAAGAAGAGATATGATGTGGGGTCATTTTCAGGACTTGAAGTTGTCCTGAGTGGTACTGCAGGGACAGATGCTGGGCATTGTGTGTCCCACCATGGCCCACTGGGTGGACTGGGGGAAAGTGTAAACTCAATGTAAACCATTATCCATGTGGTGCAGCAGTGCTCCAAAATGTATTCACCAAATGCAATGAATGTGCCACGATGATGAAAGAGTTTGTTGATGTGGGAGGAGTGGGGTGGGGGAGCTGGGGGAGTATATGGGGACTTCTTATATTTTTTTGAGTGTAACATTTTAAAAAAATGGGGAGAGAAAAAATATGTGCTTGCTTTTGCAGCACATATACTAAAAATTGGGAAGATACAGAGAAGATTCGCATAGTCCCTGTGCAAGGATGACATGCAAATTCATAAAGCATTCCATATTTAATATATATTTATATATACATTTATATTTACATAAATATATATGTTTAATATGCCCCACCCCATATACTTCACCCCTTCCGCCTCGCACACTTTTACCCATTAACAACATCTTTTGTAGGGTGGTATGTTTGTTAGAATTGATGAACACATATTGAAGCCTTGCTACTAACCATGGTCTATAGTTTACCTTTGCAGTGCACAATTTTACAGCTTTTGACAAAATGTATAATGGCCAGTATCAGTCATTTCAATTTCATGCAGAACAATTCCAATGTTTCAAAAATGCCCCGTGTTATACCTATTGTTCTCTCTCTCACCCCTCAGAACATTTTGTGGCTACTGTCCTTATATCGATATTTTAAGTTCTTCCATTACTAGAATAATAATGTCTACTTTAGTCCAAGGTTGCATTCTTCCCTCATGTTTGTTCATTCTTCTATCTTGGGGATTTTGGGATGGTGATACTCAACTGTTTCTGACTGAAAGGGGGCTTAGATCCCATGGAACAGATGTATGGAACTGTCTTTCTTACAGATGAAGATACTCTCTGCTTCTTGGGTTAGGTATTAGCCATCATCATCCTTTTCTTAGTTGTCCTGGGTGAGTCTGATGAACTGGAGAGTAGGTATGGGAAACTCTGTTGAGATTCAAGGCTTACCTGGCATATGAACAGCCAGAGGATCAGGTCTCTGGGACATATATTTAATAGGTATAGTGAGAAAAATACTTTTATTTGATTATTTTAATAATTTATTTTTTCATTCATTTAGATAACTATTTTTAAAGAGACTCAGATTTTTAAAAATATTTCCTTTCCTGGAGCCTATATTATTTTTATATGAAAAATAGATTTCAAGTGTTATTAATAATATTTAATAGATGGCAATTTTGAAGAATACAAATTGTTCTGTCCATTTTCCAGTGAATTACTAAATTGAAAAACAAAATTCCTTCTCTTGCACCAGTGAGGAAGGCAGAAGACACATGAAATCAAGATGGATGGTTATGTGGAATAAATCTTTGGTTGAAACTGAATATATACCACAGGAAGAAAAAATAATACCCCTTTCAATTTGTGGGAAGTGTCAATGATATCAGAAAATAAAGAGCAATAAAGACTAACTTACACTATGGTGAAATATAAAGGAAAATGCTTCCAATACTTCTAATACCTAATATGCTGGAGAAACAGTGCAATCAAGGTTCTTTACATTCTCACCAAACGTGGCTATGATTTAACCCATTTTACAATGAGAAAATTAAACTTTCAAGATTCCTTTAAAGTTGTCAAAGTAATATTTTTACAAAAAGTCTAGATGCCAAACGGAGGTGATAATAAATACCATCTTTCATTAATTATATTGGTTCATGTTTTGATACTGTATAGTATATAGATGGAACAGATGAAAGTGAGGTATGGAATTATAGTTTGTTGTTGGTTTGTTTATCAACAATTCTTTACTCTCAACTCAGAGTAATTTAGTACATAGCATTTAGCTAAATATTTAAAAGTCTAATACCTACTACATATAATGTATTATACTCCATGTGATAAATCCTTCAAATCCATAATTATTAACCATCTAGCAGTTACGGGCAACTTGAATAGAAGGATATAGAGTAGTTTCAGTCAAATATGAAACAAGTTTAATGGCAGGAACTTAAGAAGGCTTGGATCATGGAGAGGGTAATGAAATTTAAGACTGGGATGGTTGGATGGATAAATTATAAAATATAAAAAATGGAAATTTTAGTTGAAGAAAATAAATTACTGAATATCTTAATAAATGAAGATCCAAATTTAAGCTGGATATGCATACATAAGGTGTTTTTTTTTTTAAGATTCAAGTTTCTTTACACATTTTGAACAAACTGACATCATTTACTAACTTGTGAATAAGGCATGTTTCAACAATGGATATAGTCAAAGTCATTTGTATATTGATTGGCTATTTGACATCTTTTACAAACAATATAGTCTTGATATTAAAGTATATAGTTTTGTTAGCATATGTTAAATTAAAGTTAAAAATCAGCAATTCATATTCTATATCCCATAATTGAGGCATCTGTGAAAAAGCATCCATCATTATTTTTGAAAACATGTAAATATAACAGTATATGTGGAAGAATATATTGTCAAGGCATTTTGTTGTCAAGATATTTTATAACAGCACAGAGCTAGAGAAAGTAGACAAAATCACTTGCTACATGCAAATTTCACAAAGATATATTGTTAAGGCAAATGGATTTATGATTTTTTACTATGTAGCTTGGATTAATATGAAGAAACATGAACTTAGAATATGAAACAATATAATCAAAATGGTAATAAAACAAGAAACTAATACAAACATTTGTCACCTTAGGAGTCTCAAACAATACCTTCTGAATTTAATAATGTCTTTAGTTAATGATATAATTAAGTTGTGTATTACATTATTAGTTAGATGTCAAATGTCAAACCTGCCTAATCTGTTCATTTACCAATCAATGAGGAACTTGAATAACACCCTAGTCACATACACATACAACAGGAACTTCACTGGCGTGAGGTCTTTAAGAGTCAATGTTATATAAACAGTAGCTGGAACCTTTGAGTACTTGATTTAACACTTCAAAATGGGTTTCAGATGGAGCAGCCTCATCATTTCATGGTGAATTTAAATTAAAAAATGTAAACCATAATGTAAATCATTGACATGGTTAGTAACAATGCTTCAATATTTGTATATAAATTGCAACAGTGTACCACCCACATGTAAAAGGTTATTAATAGGAGAAAGGGGAAAAGGGGGGAGGGTGTTGAGTATATGGGAATCTCCTATATTCTGTATGTAATTTTTGTGTAACCTAAAGGTTCTTTGAAGATAAAATGGAAAAAGTAAGACATTGGGGGAATAAGTGGAAGAAAATGTCACTGCACATACAAGGCAACAGGTCTTATAGTGATGAAAGACATGATGCCAATATTTAATTTTTTACATTTTATTTTTAAATTTTTTTAATTATTTCAAATTCTTTTTAATTTTGCATTTTATTTGTCATTTTAAAAACTATTATTATTTCATTTTCTTATTAATTTTATTTGTTTATTTTGTTGACTTCATTTTTGAAGAAGTTTTGGATCACAGAAGGGTTACAAATGTGGTGGGGAGGATCATTGGTGTGGGGTGTCAGTGAAGTGGGTTGCATGTGAGGAGGTTCACCTGGGATATACCTATATGGCATATAAATGTGTTCAAGTGTTCATGGGGCATTGTCATGGTGGGTGGAGATCCCCACAATAACTGAAAGAATATCCAATTCTCATCCTGGGGAATTCTGTCATAATTTCTAATGGGACAATGAGAATAATTGACAGGCCCCTAATATTGATAACTGTATTTATGAAACTTTTCTTTTGAAATTGAAACAAAGCCCAATATTAGAGATAGCCTAAGAGTTACTTCCTGAGAGCCTCCTTGTTGCTTAAATGTGGCTTTTTCTAAGCCAAATTCAGCATATGAATGCATTGCCATCCCCCCATCATGGGACAGGGCCCCTAGGGATGAGCCTTCCTGGCACCAAGGGAATACTACCAAGTACCAACCAGCAATACAAATGGAAAAAGACCTTGACCAAATGGGGGAAAAGGTAAAGACAAACGAGTTTATATGCCTAAGAGACTTCAGAGTGAGTTAGGAGGTCATTCCAAAGCATATGCTTATGCACATCTCAGCTGAATCTTTAACTGCCACAGTAAATACTGCCTCAGTGGGGTCTTGAGGGCTCTGGAAGCATTCCAACACTATAGGGAGGGCTGACAGCTCAGAAGTTTTGCACTCTGCCAGTGGGCCCTACTTTGGAATTTAGGTCCCCCAGTGTGACAGCGTTGGATTCAGCTGGGTTTCCCTATAAATGACACTTATGCCTCTTGTATTTGAACCTATGATTAGTACTAGAGTTAAGAAGTTTATGTCTGAGAGACTTAAATCTTTGGGCTGTCCATGTGCCATTTGGGTCCTGAATCTCAACAGAGTTGCAGCACCTACTCTCCAGTTCATTGGACTCATCCAGGACAACTATTAAGAAGATGATATTGGGCAATAATCATCGCAAGGAACAGAGAGTGTCTACAACTGCAAGCAAGATAGTCCCATCCATCTTCCTTTATGATATCTAAGACCCTCTCAATTAGAGGTGGGGTGTACATCACCATCCCAGAATCCTCAGGATTTGGGAATGAACAATGGACTAGAATAGACTTACTGTTATTCTACTATAGACTTATTGTTATTCTAGCAATGGAAGAATTTTTGTCATTGATGTGGAGAGAGTGGCCACCAGAGATTCTGAGGGACAGGAAAGGAGAAAAATAGTTGTAATATGGAGGCATTTTCATGACATTTGAATTGTCCTCAGTGGTGTCACAATCATTGTGACAGATGCAAGCCATTATATATGTTGTCATAACTTATAACATTAGTGAGCGAATTTAAACTATAATCCACATGTAATCTAAGCATCTTTAAAAAATTAAAACTAGAAAAATGCAGTTACACATTTTTTCTCTCTGAAACCACCATTATATCGTTTACTCAAGTCTCTGAACATGTTGTTTTCTCTGTTTGAAAAGATGATCTCTTACAAATATTCACACACACACACCTTTCATTTGTCTTATTAGTATTATGGTCACTGGTACCTTAAGATAGAGAACACAGTTATATTGTCTATTATTGTGGTTTGGCCATCACCTAAAATAGTAAAACCAATTAAGAAATTTTCTTATAATAAAGCCATTAATGTACATGGTTACTTCTTCAAAGTTACATTCTTTATATTAATAGTTGTATGTATAGTTTTAATTAACAATAATGATAATTATATTTAATAAAATTATATAAATATATACTTTAAAATTTCTAGAACTTACAAAAATATACACTTTTTATAGAAGTGAAGATAATTTGTCCTGTTTTAGTGACTCAGAGAAGATTTGGGGAAGAAAAAATAGCTATATTATCCTTTAATAGTGTTTCTATGATGTAACACTTTATGCTATTAAATTTTCTGTTATTAAATCTTTTTTATAAGTAATAGGAAGAGTGCTGCCACCCTACTATTCTGAGAGAGTGGAGTCTGTGCCTCAGCAGCTTTTGTAGGCAACCTGGTCACCATCCTGATTCTTAGAGAGGGTGGAGCCTTCACAGAGGTTTTTAAGAAAGCATGGAGGTGCCGCACACACAGAGAGCTGACACAAGATGATGCAACAAAAAGAAACACAGATACCTGTGCTGCTGATATGGATAGAAGCAGTCACAGAACACACAGCAAATGGACACAGAGCGCAGACAACTGGGGGGGGGGGGGGCGGGGAGGGGGGTAAGGGGAAATAAATAAAGAAAGAAATCTTTTTTAAAAAAGAAAGAAAGCATGGCCACTAAGCAAGCACTTGGAAGGGGCTGAGGCTCCCTCAAACCTGGAGCACAAAGCATAATTCTATACGCGACTCTCAGACCTTGAATTCTAAAGAAGTATGTCCTCCACGGTTTTGGAATTGTTAAAGATCTATGAACTATTTTCCTCCCAATTTCTCCCTGAGAATATGAATGTTTATCCTTTGCATGTCTCTCCTTTGTATATAGGAAGCAGAAAATTTGTTCTATAGTTTTCACATATCCACAGAATGGAGAGACCTGTGCCCCAAGGTAGACCACACTTACAACTGATTTTGATAAGACTTGGTACTTAGTATTGTTACTGAAATGATTTAAAGCTTTTTGAATTTTGTGATAAAATAAATGCATTTTGTATGCAGAAAGAACATGTCTTTTGGGGGTGCAGAAGTTGGAGTATGGTGGTTTGAAGCTGTGTGTACCCCTGAAAAACAAATCTAATCTAGTCCTGTATGTAAAACCTTTTTAAGTAGTATCATTAGATGAACCTTCTTCATTTTATGTGACTCATCTCATTCAGAATGCATATTAATCCTGTTTCTGTAGTCCTTTATAAACTGAAGGAATAGGAATTTAGGGAGAGGCAAAAAGCCATGAAACAAAACTTAGAAGAGAAAGGAGACATCAGGAGACACCACCATATGCTTTGCAATGTATCAGAGGATCAAAGGATAATCAGCAGCCAGTCTTTGGGAAGAAAGCATGGCCTTGATAATATCTTGATTTGCACATTTTCCCAGTATCCATATCTTGAGCAAATAAGTTGCCATTGTTTAACCTGACCCATTTTCTGGTATTTGCTTTGAGCAACCTAAGAAACTAAAATACTAACAATCTCAGTTCTTGATACATACTCAAAGGAATTGAAAACGGGGACTTGAACAGATACCAGCACATCCATGTTCATAACAGCATTTTCACAATGGGCAAAAAATAGAAAGAATGCATGGATCCAGCAACAGATGAATGGCTAAACAAAATGGGGTATAAACACAATGGAATATTATTCAGCCATAAAAAGAAATGATATTCTAATGCATGCTATGCCATGGATGAAGCCTGAAGACATCATACTGCATGAAATAAGACAGAAATAAAAAGACAAATACGGTATGATCTCACTTACATGATTTATACATATAGAATAATCAAACTTGTTATAATAAATAGATTATAGGTTACCAGGAAGAGGGGGTTGAGGGGAATGGGTTATTATTACTTAATGGATTCAGGGTTACTTTTGAGTTGATGAAAAAGCTTGGGTAATGGAAGATGGTGATGGTAGCAAAATATTGTGAATATAATTAATACCATTGAATTGTACATTAGAAAGTTTTAAAAAATGATAATGAAGACCATGGATTAAAATAAAGGGATGAACAGAAATATCTCATGCTAACACTGGTCAAAAGAAACCTGGAGTAGATACACTGATTTGAGACAAAGCTGACTTCAGAACAAGGAAAATTATCAAGATTAAGAGGAGCATTACATAATGAGGATAGGGTCAATTCACCAAGGAGGCATAACAGTCCTAAATATTTTTAAACTTAAAAGCACTGAATTATATGTAAGGCAAAAATGGTTAGAACTGTAGAGACAAATAGAGAAAATTACTATTATAATTAAAGACTTAATAGAGACATATATATATATAAAAATATGTCTATATATTAGACAGGTTTGCCATTTGACTTTCAGCTAATTTTATATATATATTATATATATATATAAACAGAGAGAGATTTAGGTATTTTGACTTAGTTGTCAGTAGAAATTAAAACATTTTGAACTAAGTGGAAATGAAAATACAACTTATCAAAATTTGTGAAATGCAACAAAACCAGTGCTTAAAGAACTGAATTCAGTAAATCATATAGTACAAAGAAGAAAGTTCTGTAATCTAAGCCTCTACCCTAGGAAATTTTAAAAAAAAAGAGGAGCAATTAAATCCAAATTCAGCAGAAGAAAGGAGTCATTATCTGATGAACATAAAAAAGATAATTAAGGAATATTATGAACACCTCTGTGCCCAGAAACATCATAACTTTGATGGAATGTGCCCAAACTACAAAAAATCATAGAAGCAAAAATAGATTATCTAAGTAGGCTAATATCTATTAATTAAATTAAATCAATAATAATATATATTAAAAATGGAATAATCAGATTCAGATAGTTTTTCTGGGGAGCACTAACAAATATTTAAGTAATAAAGGATGCCATTATCTACAATAACTTACAGGAAATAGAAGCAAAGAAAATACTTATTCTATG
This sequence comes from Dasypus novemcinctus, assembly GCF_030445035.2. NCBI lineage: Eukaryota > Metazoa > Chordata > Mammalia > Cingulata > Dasypodidae > Dasypus > Dasypus novemcinctus. The sequence goes on from NC_080674.1 coordinate 22,544,026, forward strand.
AGACCAACATTACCCTAATAACAAAAGCAGATAACTATATCTTCATATATAACTATAGATCAATAGCTCTCATGAATTAAGATGCAAAATACTGCACAAATCATTAGCAATTGGAATCCAGCAATGTATAAAGAGATGTCTATAACTTGGTAAAGTGAAATTCATTCCAAGATTTCATGGGAGAATGATACATCATTAAAAATCAATTTTTGTCTTACACAGTATCAACAAGCTAAAAAGAAGTAAAATTATATGATACATCAATAGATGTTGAAAATTTCTGAAAATAATCTAACACCCATTCATGAAAAATTTTTCAGAAAATTAGGAATTCATGAAACTTTTGCAACTTAATAAAGAATATCTTCAAAACACTTAGAGCTAGCATATTAGAGCTAACATAATATTTAATGGTGAAAAACGGGTTGCATTTCCAAAAAATGTCAGCAACAAGGTAAGGATATTCCCTCATTGCTTCTATTTAAGATAAGAACAGAAGCCCTAGATAGTTCAATAAAGCAATATAATAAAATTTAAAAATACACATTTTGGGGGAATATTTTAGTTAGATGTCCCAAGTGCAATATATTAGAAATGGGTTAGCTTTTAAAATGGATATATATATGTTTGCAAACTTACAGTTCTGATGCCATGAAAATGTCCGAATCATTGCTATCTCCCTAAAGACTGGCTATCAGAAATCCTGGACAACTTAGTTATTTGGCAAGGGACATGGTGCCTGTTTGTCTCTCCCTTCTCGTTCTGGCTTCATTGATTCACCTTCCGCCTTTGTTTGCTTTCTTTCTCATTTCTGGTGATTTTCTCTCTCAGTATTCATCCCATTTATATACACCTAACAGCAGAACATCAAAACAGATGGATTCTGGTTATTGATACCATAAAACTTTAGTAAAGTTTTATTATTAGGTTCTGTAAAGCAAAAATGTTACAAACTATGAGTCTGCAAGGCAGTTTCAAACTGAGGACATATTTTGCTCAGAGACATTTTTTTTTCCCTGTGTTTACATTGATCTTTAATGTCCTGGAACAGTTGGCGCACATTCTGATTTGTGTCTCAGTCCATGTCCAGCTGCAGTACGTATTTATAACACTTGTCTAGATCTTGTAGGCATTCACAATTGTACCCACTTTACCGGAAGCAATAATGTCATAAAGCATTCCTTACTCAGCCTCTATGCCTCATATTGAATTCTTAGAAAAAGCACACATAAGTATGCCTAATGCTTGTGTTTTTAAAATATTGTCTTGTCTGAATATTTGGAAATTTTCTTAGTATCAAGTAAATAGTAGAGATTTCTCCATGTCAGTATGCTCACAGTTATATTAAAATTTCAAAAGAAATTTAAGTATTAATTGATTACAAGGACCTTCATTCCTTGTCACCTTACATTCAAAGAGCCATATATATATATATTTGGAGTGTGTGTTCTTGAGTGTGATGGAGTTGGACTCAGATATGATCTTTGCTCACAAGCCTCTCCTGTTACTTTTACGGGACCTGTGGTTGCCGCTGGGGTTTAGTGTATACTCAGGGGACCTGAATTTCTGTATTGTCCATGTGATAGCCAGGCCCTGAGCCTCAAACGACTTGCAACTCCTACTCTCTGGTTTATTGGACCTACCCCAGCCAGCAATCATGGAGGTGAAGAAGGTCACCCACCACACCAGGGTGCCAAGAGTGCCTCCAAGTGAAAGGAGGAGAGTTGCATCCATCAGCCATTTGAAATCTAAGCCACATCTTGATATAGATATGGAGTGGATACAACCATTCCAGGGTCCACAGGACGGAGGAAGAGAGTATAGGTTAGAGTGGACTTACTGATATTCTATTCATGAACTATTGTGATTAGTAATCAAAGAAAAATATAGCATTGATGTGGAGAAAGTGGCCATGGTAGCTGCTGAGGGTAGGGAGTGGGAAGAAGAGATGTGATGAGGGGGCATTTTCAGGACTTGGAGTTGTCCTGGGTGGTACTGCAGGAACAGATACTGAACGTGTATTTCTTCCTATGGCCCACTGGTTGAACTGGGGAGGGTGTAAACTATAATGTGGACCATTGACCGTGTGGTGCAGCACTGCTCAGAGATGTATTGACAAGTCCAATGAATGTCCCATGATGATGGAGTAGGCTGTGGTTATGAGAGAAGCGGGGTGAGGGTGTGTGTGGGATATATGGGGACCTCATTTTTTTTAATGCAACATTTTAAAAAAAGACTATATATATATATATATATATTTGACCAATGGTATTTTATTTTATGAGATTCTGTGTGTGTGTGTGTGCATGTATAGAGATTTATTGGCTCATTGTTTTGAGGCTAGAGGTCTAAAATTGAGGCACAAGTGCAGGTGATGCTTTCTCCAAAGTCTGTAGCATTATGATGCTTGCTGTCGGTGTTCCTTGAGTTTTTTTGGCTTGTACCCATTCTTTAAGTCACATGGTAATATCCTCTCCTTTCTCTTCTGGATTCTGTTGACTACCAGCTTTGGGTTCTTCCTCTGTGGCTTCCTCTCACTCTGAATGTCTTCATCTTATAAAAGACTCAAGTTATATGGATTTATACCTAATCTGATTTAGGTGGGACAGACTTTAATTTAACATAATGTTTTCAAGAGGTCCTGTCAACAACTGGTTCATGCCCACAGGAATGTGGATTAATAGTAATAACAAGTTTGAATTCAGCTATATAATTCCATCTACCATATAGATATTGCATGCCATTTACCTGGGATAAGAATTTTTCTAAAGAAAAAACATGGACAAAATTTTAGTAAGCCATTGGAATGAAGTAAATCACAGAGCTTCCAGGGGCTAAGAACACTAAGGGACAAAAAGCCCATTCATTTCTAGCTAGTAGCTTTTTCATTTAAAAAAAAACAACAACAACTGCATTTAGTAATATATCAGTTTATTCCTCTCCAGACAGGCAGATGTGTCTATCACTCCGATTTAAATGAGTTCATCACTTTTTCTGAAATGAGTTTTCTGGTAAAATTCCATAGGTCATAACAGTTTTATTACTTTCAGTTAGGTCTAAATGGCATATTAAAATTAAGTCATCTAGTGAGTTAATTGCTCTAAGGCAACCTACATTTTGAGAAAAGTGATATAAAATTAACAGCTAATTATTTTCCAGCTGCTATTTAGCTCAGGTGTGATCTCATTTGATAACTTGGATTAAATTGATATTTGTAAATGTATTATACATTTTAATTTGCATATTCTCCTACAGTTTTAATCCAAGTAGTTTGTGTGGTTTATTTAAGTTTGAGGATATACTTTTCTTCATATGTATATAATAGTTTCTTCACAAAATTAAGATACTATATAAGAACTTTAATGTATGTTGTTTTCCTCATCTCTTTTATTCACTATTTTATGAAATTCTTCCAAATCAACAGGCACAGGGATCATAACATTAAATTAACACATGATATGAAATTCTGCATTTGCTCCTTCAGTTATTGCCTTTCCTCTATTGATGGCCACTCATTTCTTTCCAGTAACTTTTCAATAGGAAGAGTAATGTGGTAATCATTCTTGTGTATGCATCATTAAATATAAATTATTTTAATTTTTATAGGATGAGTTCTTAGGAGCAGAGTTTCTCTGTACAAGGGATAAGTATCTTTTATTTTGAAATTTTGGCCAGATTGATCTCCGTCAGTAATTGTCCTAGTGTGGTACAAATTTAGGTTTGAATTTGCTAAAGGCTGCCCATGCAATATACCAGAAATGAGTTTGCATCTATAAAGGGAATTTATTAGAGTAAAAGCTCACAGTTTCAAGGCTATGTAAATGTCCAAATGAGGGTACCACTATGAATGCTGTCTCACCATGTTGCAGCTGTGGGCGATCAGGTACTTGGACACATCACCTAAAGATGCTTTCTCTTGAAACTCAGCTGTGGGTTATCAAGCACATGGCAGGGCATAATGGTGGCCCACTTGTCTCTCCCATCTCCTCTGATCCTGTGCTTAGGTACTTTATTTTAATAAATTATGCTTTTACTTAAAAGTTATCATGTTGTTGAGAGAACTTCCAGTAAGATGGCATTGGAATAGGTAGATGGGGCTCAACTCTCACTCAAAAATAGTGGAAGAAGGACAAAAAGTTGTCTGAGGGGCTTTGGGGATCTGAAGACTAGGAGAGTATTGTACACCTCCTAAGAGGGCAAAGGACAAAGAGATGAAGTAGCTGAAATGAAAATCATGAGTCACTGTTCCTTGCAGCTGTGAATGGCACCCATCTCCTATCCTTAAGGTGAACAGACTGAATAAAACTCATGGCTCACTGCAGCCAACTGAGAAGGCAACAGATGTCTTCTTCCCTGGGAAGAGAGTGAGGGGTCAAAAGAAGATGGAAAGTGGTTTCTCCTCAATGAATCTGGCAGAACTCACTTTGAATCTCCTCTCTGGCCAGATCAGAATCATGGACACGTGAAGATTCAAAGTCATATCTGTGGAAAGAATTGCCTATGAGTGACATCTGCCAGCCAGCTGGAAAACTGCAAGGAGAAAAACTGCTCTTAGATATCTCTTGTCCCAAACTCCTGGGGTGAATCCATGACATTTAGTGAGACCTTGACCCTATTCTGATAGCTGGGAAATTTTAAACTCTTAGAATAAATTGAACCAAAAATCAAAGAAGAGCCATGAAAAAAAACCACTAGGCAAGAGTGAATTCAATTTGCAGAATAAATTCACCAACGTATGTGGATCCCTAGACATCAACAAAAATTACAAGCCATACTAAGAAACAAGAAGATAAAGCCCAGCCTTAGGAATAAAGCAAAAATCCCAATGAGAGATAGGATTTTAAGACACCTAACCATTTCTAATAACACAGATCTAAATCAATTCAAGATGTTGAAGGAAAATAAGACTTAGAAATAAAGGGTATTAAGAAGACACTGGATAACATAAAGAACAATCTGAAATGCTGCAAAAAAAATGTAACAGATCTTATGGGAATGATAGGCATGATGTATGAGATTAAAAATACATGATATGTATATAAAAGCAGATTTGAATTGATGGAGGACAAAATTAGTGAAATCAAGGACAGAACATCTGAACTTGAGAAAACAGGAGAACAGAGAGATAAAAAATATACAAAATGGAAGATAAAAGAATATAAAAAATGGGGAAAGTGGATTTGACCCAATGGATAGGGCTTCCGCTTACCACATGAGAGGTCCAAGCTTCAAATCCAGGGCCTCCTGACCTGTGTGATGAGCTGGCCCATGCACAGTGCTGATGTGCGCAAGGAGTGCCTGGCCATGCAGGGGTGTCCCCACGTAGGGAAGCCCCACATGCAAAGAGTGCACCCCATAAGGAAATCAGCCCAGTATGAAAAAATTGAAGATTGCCCAGGAATGGCATCGCACACACATGGAGAGCTGATGCAGCAAGATGATGCAACAAAAAGAGACACAAATTCGCACAAAAGAACACACAGTGAATGGACACAGAAAGCAGACAACTGGGGGGGGAGGCAGCAAGGAAGGGAAGAGAAATAAATAAAAAATAAGTCTAAAAAAAAAAAGGAACAGGGTCTCAGGAAACTAAATGACAATATGAAACACACAAGCATAAGCTTTAACAATATTCCAGAAAGGGAAGATATTGGAAAAGGGGCAGAAAGAATATCTGATGAAAAATTGACCAAAAATTTCCTGACCTTATTGTATTAGTCAGCCAAAGGGGTGCTGATGCAAAATACCAGAAATTGGTTGGTTTTTATAAAGCATAAGTTACTTCCCTCAACAATGTCTATTTTCACATTTTGGAGGTTCAGGTTTCCTGGGTTCCTTCCTTGCAGGGTCTTGCTTCTATCTTGGTTAAAGTTCCCTTCCTTCCCAGGACTTGCTTCTTCCTGGGCCCACGGTTTCTCTCTTCGTGGGGCTGACTTATCTTTCCTCTGTGTGCTTACTTCCCAGGGCTCCAGCTTAAGGCTTCAGCATCAAACTCCAACATCAAAACTCCAACATCAAAAACCCTCAACTCTCTCCTTTGCCATGCCTTTTATCTGTGAGTCCCCACCCACTAAGGGGTGGGGCCTCAATGTCCTAATGACATGGCCCAATCAAAGCCCTAATCATGACTAACTCACACACAGCTACAGACCAGATTAGAAACATAATCCAATATCTATTTTTGGAGTTCATAACCATGTCAAACTGTCACACTCCACCTTCTGAATTCCAAAAAGATATTACAATATTTAAAAACACTTTAAATCAGTAAAAATGCAAGTACTAAATCATATCACAATCATTTTAAAGAATACAGTTTGTCTTGGGGCAAAGTCCTGTCTGCTATAGACTTCTAAAACTTCCAAAACAATTTATGTTTCCGGTACACAAATGAACAGGCAAAGGATAAACATTTTCCTTAGATAAGGAGAAATTGGGAGGGAAACATGAGTCACGGTTCCTCTACAGTTCAGTAAACCTACAGGGCATCCTCCAGTCGATTTGTCTGGGAGTCATTCTTAAGATGATGGTTTCTTCTCCTTGGTGCCTTATGGGAACCCACCCTTTCTGCAGACTTACCAAATGGCCATATTCTTGATTTCACCCGCATCAAGCATCTGGGTGTCCACCAAGCTCCAGACCTTTCCCTCCAAGAGTGTTAGGGTGATTGCCATACCTTATTTAATCTTTGATTAGTCTTAACCCCCCTAGCACAGTGATATTAAAACATTCCCCCTAACCTTTGGCATACAGGCTAAACCCTCTCAAAGCAACAAATTAACCACATGGCATTCCCTTACTTTTGGGGAACCAAAAGTTCCCTCTCAGACCTGTGGGGTGCTGACCTTGATCACCCTAATCCTTGGGGAATGTACTCCACCCTCTCTGCACCCTGGGGCAGCAAAACTCTCCCAGAACATTGTGTGGGAATATCCTCCCTCTTCAACTGCTGGGGCAAACTCACCCTCTCTGTACACATTTGTAGGGTTCCTCTCTTGGCCCGTGGTGATGTCCTAATTCCAGATCTCAACTTCCATGGTTTTCCTCTTGAAGTCATTTCCCCTTCAATTTCCCCTTTACATGTCCCTTTTATTTCAGGCTGACAGTGGTTTTGTTCATACAGTTCTCTCAAAAACCTTGTTGGTTTACCATGCAAGAAGCAGGGGTCCAAGTCATCAGACAGTAAGACTTTTCACAAGTCTTTCTGAGATAACTGAATCTTCAATCCTAATTTAAAAGTTCCAAGTTTAGTTAAGTCCTCCAATGGGGCACTTTCATCTGGGAGCTTCATTTTCAGGGGCTTGGAATTTCCAGAATCAGCTTCTGTTGTCTTTGAACCCAACAGTTCAGTCCTCAGCATATCTCTCTCATTTAGCACTTTGCTATGAGTTGCAAGCAATAACCAAGTCACATTCTCCAAGCGTACTTTGGAAATTTCTTCAGCTAAATACCCAGGCTCACCATTTTCAAATCCTTCCTCCATAAAACACTAGGAGTTAATCTTGCTAAGTTCTCTGCAATTTTAAAACCTCGATTGCCTTTCCTCTAGTTTCCAATAATAGTTTCATCATTTACTTCTAAGGCAGCATAAAAAGACTCTTTAGCATCCATATTGCTATCAACAGTCTTTTCAAAGCACTGTAGGTCTTTTCTTCCAAGCATCTCACAATTTCTTAAAAAAATACCTCTTACCCATTTATAAAACTGCTCCAGCATTCTGATAATAGCAAAAGCACTTCCCCATGCCTTGGTACCAAATTCCGTATTAGTCAGCCAAAGGGGTGCTGATGCAAAATACCAGAAATTGGTTGGTTTTTAAAAAGGGTATTTATTTGGGGTAAGAGCTTGCAGATGCCAGACTATAAAACGTAAGTTACTTCCCTCATCAAAGTCTATTTTCATGTGTTGGAGCAAGATAGCTGCTGATGGCTGCAAGGGTTCAGGATTCCTTGGTTGCTCCCTTCCAGGGTCTTGCTTCTCTCTGGGTTAAAGGTTCCTTTCTTCCTGGGGCTGACTTCTCTTTCATCTGTGAGCTTACTTCCTTGGGCTCCAGCTTAAGGCTTTAGCATCAAACTCATACATCAAAAATCCAACATCAAAAACCCCTCAACTCTGTCCTTTGCCACACCTTTTAACTGTGAGTTCCCATCCACCAAGGGGTGGGGACTCAGTGCCCTAACGAAATGACGCAATCAAAGTCCTAATCATAACTCAATCATGCCCAGGTACAGATCAGATTATAAACATAATCCAATATCTATTTTTGGAATTCATAACTATATCAAACTGCTACACTTATGAAAGACAGAACTAGTAGCCCCAGAAACTTAATGAGGCAGGGAACTCTAAGTAGCAGGGCTCACTTCTTGTGATGAATAAAGGCCCACCTTAGGCAAGGCAAACTTGACTCATCTCTTCCAGAGTGAGATATGTAAAGCTACCTACCACTGATTCTTAATTGAGCAATTGTCCACTCTGGGAGACAGATCATCCTAGGTTCTCTTCTCCTGATCTTTTGGACACTTTGTGCAGTGTAAATAATAAAGCAGTCATTTGCTGAAATTATCTGTTGTGTCTGAGCCTGTGTTCCTACAATACATTATATGACAACTCACTCCACACTGCCCTTGAAGAGTGATTGCATTGTCATTTTATTACTAAGGCAATTAAAATGGAAACAAATAAAAAGTTGGCTTTGCAGTTCTCTCAACAAGGATTGATGGTGACTTGAACAAGAGTTCAAATTTCACTGGAATAAAATGAAAAGGAAATGCACCAACAAGAGGTCATTGCAGAATATAAAATTTTACTTGCTAGAGAGGGAGGCATTTCAAAAGGACAAAGAATACTTACATGCAGGAGCAGAATCATGGGATCAAGCATGAGGATAAAAAGAATGCATTTTTGAGAGGGAAGAAATGGTCCTCACTTTTAAATATTGGTGAGGTCAAGTTAAGAAACAGACAAGAAAAGATCATTAAAGTTTATACAAAACTAAGTCACTATGTAAAACATATCATATAAATATGAAATAAACACCCAAGGATATTATTTATGCAAAGGATCATTAATATTAGGACCATGTGTTAATTATCACAAACTATTTTTCTTTTTGTCTCAACTTAAATTTTGTATTTATCTTCATATCTTATCCCCATATAACCTAAACTGAGGCATTTATCAACTATCTGGTATGGAGAAAGTCATCAAATCCCTTTGAAAATCACTTACCCCAATTTTAAGAAGAAATTGAATACTTTCGATCCCTTCAAAATCCAGAGTATATATAATTTAATATTTGGGTAACTTATCTGTAAGATATATGAATGCCATGTTTGTCTATGAAACTTAAACATGCCTCCATCTTTCATGAATCGCTGATTATTTCTTTATTCTTCTTGTAATTTTCACATTTACAAGCTATCATTGAACTTGTTCTTCATTTATAAATGTTCTGCAGCCATACATCAACTGGATTGAACAATCTTGGCTGCATTTTGGGCTTTCTGTTCTTCTTCACTTCCTCTTAGCCAATAAATTCTGTCCAGAACTGTGTTCTTGGCTGTTTGCACTGATATACAGTTGATGCTGAATTCTCAGCTAGCAATACTGCACCTGTGTATGGGATGGGTAACTGTTTTCAGGCTAAAGGAAATTCAGAATGCCTTTGGCATTTTTCAAGTACATCATTTCCTAGTCACAGAACTGCTGAGCAAGAGCAAAAACTTTACAGTGCACTATTTTGGTGTTGAAGAATTGAAGAAACAAGCATACAAGAGAAATAAATTTAAGAGCTAAAAACTTTTAGGTTAAAAAAAAAAAGAAGTTTCTCAATACTTTCAGCAGAATCGAATAATAGTCTTTTAAAAGTCCTCTCAATAAGCTGTTAAGTAACATCACACCAACTCAACCTAAGACTCAGGTCACTACTTTCATTTCGCCATCCATCTCATCTTTATAACTTTATTGACTTTCTCCTTTCAGATGTCTTAAATATTGAATTCCAATTTCCAGCTTAAAGACAAATTTCTCATAAAGATGTAAAAAATGTTACACAATGGTTGTTTGGGAAGAATTCATTATAGCTCATTATTGAGTTCACAATGTAAGTGCAAGCACTTTTGAGTCAGACAAGATGGTCTATTGAGTGATTTGCTGCCATTAATCCTCTGGGGTAATTTCCTCCATTAATGTCATATAGCTTGGTGGTGTGTTTTGATATGACATTTGTAAAAGCTTCCCATTATTTTATTAAAATTTTTGTTTGCCATTAATCATATCTGAACTGTACTTTACAGAATGCACCATGCTCAAATCACAAAAATGTAAGATGAGTGGCTTGGAGAAGGAGGAATGAACGTTGGATTATATTCTTTCAATTAAAGTGTTCTTTTTTTAAAAAAAATACACATTATATAGTGTATAATATTTATGCTGAAATCAAGTATGAACAATATAAGAAGTGAAGGTTAGTTTTTGACAGAAGATTTTACATTTAATACTTCTTTCTAAAAAATGTTAATGAAGCAGGAAATAGTCACAAATAATAAGCAGCTGAATACACAATCTCCTCTATCCTCTAAATTTTCAACCTCTAGAGAAAAAATATGCAGTCCTTTCAATCTTGTGTAAATATATGTAAATCAGTCTCCATTTTTGTGACAGTGTCTCTTACATGACCTTCACATGTCAAACTTTTCTTTGTAACTTTGGATATTGCATAGTATTTGAGGTTTGACTCACCGCATGATGTTAATTCAGACTCAGCTCCTATAAATGATTCATTCACACTTAAGTTTGCTGATCTTTCTATTTTTAAATGATTCTTACATAGTCCAGTTAGTTAATTAGAGGTCTGTATTGTTGACATACTCTAGCAATAATTTTGTAATTCTTATAGGAAATTTAGTGTCAAAGAAAGAAAACCTTTTGTCACTCAGAGAAAATACACATGGTCAGCCATTAAATAAAAGAATGTCCTTGGTGAAAGAGCAGAGTGATTCTTATAGCCTCAAGCTCAGGTGGGAATGAAGGGAGAGCTGCTTTTAACGTTCTTTAAGCTCAGTTTATTTTTATTCTAAGGCTATGTTTTACTGAGATGAAAGAAAATTAAATTTCAATCATGATTGAGATGCTCTCCTTTGGGACTGTAGAAAAATAGGTTTTTAAACACATCTCCAAATCAAAGCCATGCTTCTTACATCATGATAATCTCTTCCAATTGATTACCACTGAGAAATATATTGTCCCAGTCTCAAAGCTTCCATCAGGTTATGGGGATCTTCTGTTTGTTTCATGGACAAAGAAAACTTTATTGATACTGAGACTCATTTTAGAGCCAGGCTTCATTCAGAGTACTGTTAGGGAGAAAGACATGCAGATCACTATCTTCTTCCAAGTCAGAGAAGAACATGTCTCAGCTCGATATTCTTAATGTCTTTAACTTCTACCACCCCTTTTCCTACAACCCTAAGCAAACCTAATACATTCTGTTCATTATGCTTGGGATTTTTAAAAGGTAGAAACTGCTAATGGAATCAAGGGTGATTTGCTTTGAACATGAGAATATCCTTGGGGTGAGAGAGTATGAAGAGATTGCTTACTTTCTTGGAAGACGCGAAGGAAAAATAGACAAAAAGAAAAGCAAAATACATCACTCAACAAATTAGACTGAATCAATAAAAAGAGGAGGGAGGATTAGGCGAATTTTCAATACCTGAACACTAAACTATACTGCAAGTTCTAATATCGATGGTCATTTATGTGTGCTTCCTATAAAAACAAATGGCATATGATTGTAATTTTTAAAATGTAATTATGTTATTTTTCCATAGAAGAATTTTAAAAAATAAAATCAGTAGTGTTGCAGTGGGCAATTTAATTTTTCTTAAATCAAATATCAAAGTCCTTAGACATAGTGGCAAAAATTGAGAGTTAAGTGAGGTAGGAATTATATAATTAAAAATTTCCTTACTGATACTGATATCTCTAACTAACAAGATTGAGCAAAGCAGGATTTTAGGAAAATAAAAAATACTAACTCATGAAATAGACACGGTCTTAATTGACCTATTTTTATTCATTCTTCAATAACCTATATTGAGAACAATGTTTTAGGAAGTAAAAATATTTAAACAACTTTTAAAAATAAACATTGTAGGCCTCATATGCTTACTATTCTGTGGGAGAACACCAGCATTGAATACATAACATATGAAGAACATTCTGTGAATGCTCTTATTAAGAAAATAAAAGAGAAAGCCTAGTGATTCATGTGATTTAAGGAGATTGGTGTGGTGGATGTTATTTATCCAGGGGTGCTAGGGAAAAATTTTCTGAAGACACATTTTTGAGCTGTGGTCTTAATTATTAGAAAGGTTAATCCATGTAAAGATCTTGGTGAAAGGCACTCTAGATCAAAGTAATAATACAATAAAATGTACAAGCATGACAAAGAAGGCAAGTATATTAGTTACCTAGAACTACTATAACAAATTACCACAAAATTCCTGGTTTAAAATAACAGAAATTTATTCTTTCACAGTTCTGGAAGTCAGAAGACTGCAATCAGTAACACTGAGTTGAAATCATGGTGGTGGCCACACTCCTTCTAAAATCTCTAAGGAGAATCTGATCCCTATCTCTCCCAACTTCTACTGGTTGCCCCCATTCTTTGACCTGTTGCCCCACCACTCCAATCCTTATCTCCCCTATCTCCCTAACTTCCTCTTAGATGGATTTATGATTGCATTTAGGTTCTACCCATATAATCCAGACTAATCTTTCTATCCCAAAATCTTTAACTTTTCACATCTGCCAAGTCACTTTCCATATGAAGTAATATTCAGAGGGTCTGGAGATTAGCGCTGGTGCATATTTGTAGGGCACTGTTCACACACCCACCACAAGTGTGGCTGGACACAGGAAGAGAATGGAAACAGTAGGGAGCTGATGTCCAATAAATAAAAATGAATCAGATTATCAAGTTCTTCTAAGTCAATAAAAAGCTACTGGTGTAATGCCAGGTTGGTAGAGGTTAGTCAAAGGAGAGACCTGGTCATTGTTTTATTTGGAAAAAATCACTTTGAATTGTAAGGTGCCAGAATGGTAACAGAAAAATTAGTTAGGAATTTGTTACTGTAGTCCAGATAGAAGTAGTCTTATCTTACATTTGGTGTGTTTTCTCCCCAACCCACCCTATGATTATTTTCATACATATTTTTATGACAGAAGTTGTAAATTTATGAAACAATCATGCACATGTGCAGAATTCCCAAAAAACACCTCTTTATCAATGCACCACCTTGTGGCTGAACATTTGTTACAGATAAGATAATATCATCTGATTGTTACCGTGTCCCTAGTATATGTTTGAAACATAGTATCCATACTGCCCCATTATCAACACAGTACATTTTTGTCATAGATGCAAGAATATTATATTATTACTGCTAACCATAGTCCACAGGTCACTCCAGTTGAATTTTCCCCATGCTTCTCCACATTCCCAACACCCTGCAGTAGTGATGTACATTTGCTCTAACTCACAAAACACTCTTGTATCTGTACCATCAACCACAATTCTCATCCACCTCTTGGTTTACTGTGCTATTCAGTCCTTATTCTCTACCATTCTGTCAGTTGCCATTTATATACCTAGATGACCATTTTCAGCCACATCCCCATGTATAAACTAGCTGTTACTCAATATTTTTTACCATCCACTCTACATATTTCCACACTTTTACAGTAAAGCTAATTAAAGCATCTATGTACATTTTACACCAGTAGTCCTTCTCAGCCCACCTCTTATCTCCTTTAGGAGTCCACCACCTACCACCAGATCTTGAAGATATTTTCCTACAATTTCTTTGGAGGCTTTATGGTTTTAGTTTTTATTTTTAGGTTTTTGATCCATTTTGAATTAATTTTTGGATAAGGTGTGAGATAGAGGTCCTCTCTCCTTCTTTATATGGATATTCAGTTCTTTCAGCACCGTTTGTTGAATGAACTGTTCTGCCTGAGCTGTGTGGGATTGACAGACTAATCAAAAATCACTTGACCATACATGTGAGGGTCTGTTTCTGAACCATCAGTTTGGTTCCATTGGTCTATGTGTCTGTCTTTATGCCAGTTCCATTCTGTTTTTACCACTATAGCGAGGTAACATGATATAGAGGCTGGAGATGAGGGTTCACTTTTCCATTTTTAGATGCTCCTGGTTATTCCGGACCACTTACCCTTCCAAAAATTTGATAACCATGTTTTCAATTTTTAAAAAATGCTGGTGGATTTTTTCTTTGGACTGCATTGAGTCTATACATCAATTTGAGTGGAATTGACATTAGTGATATTTATTCTTCTATCTGTGAGCATGGAAAGTTTTCTCAGTTATTTAGGCCTTTTTAATTTTTTTTTTCATTGAGTTAAACACATGCTTTACATCATTGGTTTAGTTTGTTCCTGACTATTTGAGTTTTATCTGTCACATTTTATTCTCACCATTCTTTTGAAACTTTTACTTTTATTGATATAATTTTCATTTCTAGGTTCTCTTCCAGGCCTCTCTCCCCTGTCTTTTCTTTTCATGCTCTAGCACACTCTGCTTAGAAATTCTCTCAGTTTCTGTTATCTGTGAATATTCTAATCTAGCATTCATTTTTGAAAGACATAAGATTCTTGCCAGATAAAAGATTCTTGGCTGGAAGTTTTTCTCTTGTAGTATCTTAATATATCAGACCACTGTCTTCTTGCCTCCATGGTTTCTAGTGAGAAATCAGCCCTTAATCTTATTGGATATCCCTTATATATTATGCATTGCTTTTCTCTTGCTGCTCTCAGAATTCTCTTTGTCTTTGCATCTGACATTCTGATGAGTATGTGTCTTGGAGTTGGTCTATTTGGATTTTTTCAGATGTGAGTACATTGTGCTTCTTGGACAGGGATATCTATGTCCTTCAATAGGATTGGGAAATTTTTTACCATTATATCTTCAAATATTCTTTCTGCCTCTTTTCCCTTCTCTTCTCCTTCTGGGTCACACAAAAATATATGTTTGCATGTCTTTTGCTGTCATTATTTCCCTGATACCTTATTCGTTTTCTTCCATTATTTTCTACATCTGTTCTTTTGTATGTTCACTTTCAGAGACTTATCTCTGAGCTCACCAATCCTTTCTTCTTCCTCCTCGAATTTGCTATTAAGTAATTGTAATGCTTTTTTTTTCTTTTACTGCACCTTTCATTTCCATAAGATCTGCTATTTTTCTCTATATTCTTGCACATTCTTCATTGTGCTCATCCAATGTCTTCTTAATATCCTTAATCTCTTTAGTCATCTCATTGAATTTATTAAGGAAATTTGTTTGAATATCTATGATTAGCTGTCTCAACTCCTTTATGTCTTATCTTGTTCCTTTAACTGGTCCATATCTTCCTGTTTCTTGGTGTGGATTGTCATTTTTTGTTGCTGTCTTGGCATCTGGCTTACTAGAGTATTTATTCTGGGTGCAGGTTTTTTCTTTAGTTTAGGACTTCCTGCCCTTTCTCTCTTGTTGGTTGTGCCAAAGTAGCCAAGGATATAACTGGTGCTATAAATTGAGGAAGCTCAAGCTGCACTCCTTGACCCAGGGATGGATGAAGCTTCTTTCAACTTTCTCCTTTGCCAGGGGTCAGGACAGATTCACAGCTGCGTGGAATAATCCAAGTCATACAGACCTAGACTGTAGTTGCCCAGAGAGACTCATGGAACTTCATGACCCTTTCTCCTCTGCCTGGAGCTGCAGGTGTGGGTAGCACTCTATGCAGAATGGGTCAAAGATGACCGCAGTTGACCCGGTATACTTCCAATTATTCAGTCTGTGCCAGCCAAAGATACCTGCAGTTACTCAGATAGGCTGGTGCAGGGCCTGCCAGCCTCTGCCCTGCCACAGGTGGGGGTCAAGAATTGCCTAGGGTTGCATGCCAATCTAGGTAAAGAAATTCACTCCTGCCATCTTCCCAATTTGAGCTGCAAGATGTCATAAGGCTTGTTTCTTTGGGCTTCCTATATCAGTTTCAGCTGTTCTGCTCACTTTCCAAGTTCATTTGTAAATTCTCGGTTGTATAGTAGGGCTGGTTACCCCTTGAGCTTCTCCATGGGACCCACCTCTTGGGCCTTCATGCTTAAGTGATTCTCTCCCTTACATGACAGGATCAAATATGGAAGCTCCATTTTTCAACCATCTGTTTATATGAGACAATTTATATGAGACCCAGCAAGGAGGTAGGGACTCAACTTCAGTCAGGTCTCACTGACATAGCCCAATAAAATGCCCTACATCAATCTTAACAGGTAATCTAATCAAAGTCCTCTCAACTGAATTTAATGCACAGGATATCACACCTGTAAAGCTGGAAAACATGTTATCTGTTTCCAGTATATAAAGGAAGACCATACTTAGGAAAAATATTTGCATCATCTTAAGGAGGATTTGGGGTGGAAACATGCATTACATGTTCTAACAGGTCCAAAGCCTGCAGAGCATATTCAATTAGATTTCAGAACCTGAGAATTATTCTTAAAATAATGATTTCCTTTTCTCCTCAGTGTGTCATGGGGGCCTACACTTTCCACAAGCTTGCTTAATGGCAATACTTTCAATTCCACCCACTTAAAGCATCTCGGTGACAACCAAACTCCTGATTTCACTAAGAACACTTGGATGATGGCTCCACCTTTCCCAGTTTCTGGGGACAGTCTCAACCCCTTTGCACAGCGAAGTGGCAGCAGCATTCTCTCTAATCTATGGCATACCAGATTTCAGGTCCAACTCCGTCAAAACTGTGAAGTATTTACTTTTCCCTCCTTAGCCTGCAGGATTAGGCCCAACTCTTGGATAAGTGGATTATTAACCTAACTCTCCCCATTCACTGGAGAATGCCCTCTCTGTAGCCTGGGAGGCCAAACTCTCCCTAAGCAATGGGCTATTAAATTCATCCTCTTCAAATGTCAGGGTAAATTCACCTTCTCTGTATACATGGGTGGAGTCTCTCTCTTGGCCCAAGGAGATGCCTTAATTCCTAACCTAAGCTTCCACGGTTTTCCTCTTAAACCATTTTCCTTTCAATTTCTCCCTTCCCTGTCCCTTTTAGTCCAAGCTGACAGTGGCTTTGTTCATACAGATCTTGTAAATAGCTTGTTGGTTTACTATCAGGAAACAGGAGTTTAAGCCATCAGACAATAAGACTTTCTACATGGCCTTCCTGGATAATGGCATCTCCAATTCTGACTTACAAGTTCCAAGTTTAGTTCATTCCTCCAATGAGGCACTATTCTCTGGAAACTTGATTTCCAGAAGCTTAGGATTTTCCAAATCATCAGTCTCTGGTTTCTCTGTGCACAGCAGTATGGTTATCAAGCATATCTCTTTCCTCTTGAATTTTGTTATTTTGAATTAAGATACAAGGAGAAGCCAGGCTTTGTTCTTCACATTTACTTTAGAAATCTCCTCAATTTAATGTACTCAAAAGCCCCACAGCAGTCTTTAACTGGTAATCTAATCAAAGGGCCCTCAACTGAATTTCATGCAGCCAAGGGTATCATACCAGGAAGAATAGGTTAGTTTACAGACTTAATAGTTCTCTTTTTGGTATTAATAAAATAATTTCAAGCTGCCACATCTATTTTGTATGGTATTAGTATAACTATCCCATCTCTCTTTTGCTACTGTCTTCATGAAATACATTTTTTAATCCTTTCATTTTCAACCTACTTGTATTTTAAATTTAAAATG
Organism: Dasypus novemcinctus; assembly: GCF_030445035.2. Classification (NCBI taxonomy): domain Eukaryota; kingdom Metazoa; phylum Chordata; class Mammalia; order Cingulata; family Dasypodidae; genus Dasypus; species Dasypus novemcinctus. The sequence continues at coordinate 22,561,799 of NC_080674.1, forward strand.
TGTCTCTTCAGACAGTATATAATTGGGTCATGCTTTTTTACTCATGCTCACCATCTTTGCCTTTTGATTGGAAAATGTAATCAATTTAAATTTAATGTCGCTATAGGTGAGGTATGAATTTCTTCTGCCATTTTGTTATTTAGTCTTTGTAAGTCATATAATTTCTTTTTCTCTCAATTCTTTACATGAATGCCTGCTTTTATATTTATTTATTTTTTATGTTGTACCATATTGAATGTTTTCTTAATTTTATTTGGATAGATTTTTCATCTACTTTCCTTGTTGTTACCTTGGTGTTAAATTGAATACACTAAACATATAACAATCATATTTGGTTTAATGGCAACTTAAATTCAATATTATACAAATACTTTTCCTATACCCCTCTGTCCTATGACATTTTTTGTGCTTCTTGCCACCATAGATTTACCATGACTTTTTATGCATTTCTCCTTTAGCACCTGTTGGAAGTAAAAAGTGCTGTTAAACACCAAAAGACACACTACAATAATTATGGTATTTATAGATACCCAAAAGCTTGTCTTTATTGCAGGTCTTTATTTTTTTTGTGCTGCCTTGAATCACTGTCTAATCACTCTCTAATGTCTTCCCATTCTTTCTGAAGAACTTCTTATAGCATTGCTTCTAGGGCAGGGCTTGTTGTGGTGCACTCCCTCAGCTTTTATTTATCTTATAGTGTCTTAATCTCTCCCTCATTTTTGAAAGTCACACCAGATATAATATTCATGGTTGGCTGCTGTTTACTTTCATCATACTATTTCAATCCATTGCCTTCTTGCCTCCATGTTTTCTGATGAGAAACAGTCACTCAATCTAGTTTGGACTGCCTTGTATGTAACATGTTGCTTTTCTCTAGCAACTTTCAGAACTTTATCCTTTTCTTTTGCATTTAATAATGTGATCAATAAATGATGGTGCATATCTTTCTCATGTATATTCTGTTTGGTGTTCTCTGTTGTTAAGTTTGGGGAGTTATTTGTCATTATTTCTTTGCATATTCCTTCTGCCCTTTCTCCCTTTCTTCTCCTTCTGGGGACTCCCATAATGTGCATATTGTTCCTGAGGTGTCTTAGTCCATTTTCCCTTTTATTTTTCTTTTAATCTTTCTGCTCTCCAGCAAGAATCATTTCAAGTATGTTATCTTTGAGATCACGGATTCTTCTCCAGCTCCAATTTGCTGTGAAAACCCTCCTTAGCATTTTTCATTTCAGTTATTTTGATCCTCAACTTTAGTAATTTTTAAAAATTTCTACTAAAATTCTCATTTTGTTCATTAACAGTTTTCCTGGTGTCCTTTAATTCTTTCTATTTTTCTTCATCCCTTGAACATTTTTTACATGGTTTTTTGAAGTTTACTTCATTGATTTTTCTGGATTTTTATCTTCTTTCTTCTACTGGTGCATAATTTCCTGTTTATTTGTATTGTAATCTTTTATTGAACACTGAACATTTTAATATTTTAAAATGTTAACTCTCTAGATGGTAGTGGACTAACAGGCAGAGCTCAATGCTCTCAAAAACAACAAAGAAATCACCAAAAGCTCTGCAGGGGATCTGCTTTGGGGGTCAGCAGACTAGGACAGTGTTATACAACATCCAGAAGGGTGAGGTACAAAGAGATGAAGAAGCCAAAAAGGCAAACGTGAGTTACCAAGCCCTGCAGATCATGACCACATCATATAACAGACTGCTCTTACTGAAAACCATTTTTACTTTTTTCACTTTTATGTTTATGACAAAGATAGGCAATATTATAAGATATTTTTTCCCCAAGTGACTGGCAAGTTGTTCCAAAACCCTCTGTTGAATAATTTAGCCTTTCCTCTATCCTGATTGGAAGGCCATTATTATATAATAAATTTTTATATACATGGTTCTATTCCATGCATTTTGTTTTTGCTAAAGACACATTTATTGAATGAAGATTTATATGGGATATAAAAAAGATTATACCAAAACACATAGCATTATTTACAGAATATACTTTCAATTTTATTGGAAAATTATTCTAAGGGGATACTGATACTTATCATTAAACTAAAATTGTCATTTTTTTTTCTTCTTCCACTTCTCAGCTAAACATCTTCTATTCCATGCATTATTGTTTTCACTAATCTGTTGTTCCATTTCATATTTAAAATGATTAATTTTAATACACTTATTTTAAATGTTCATTTCTTCTTCTACTTTGATTATTCTTGTAAGTATATATTATAATTATTTTGTGAAGTTTTACACTCAGAATTTTGTGTTTGAAGTTCAACTCCAATTACAAGGAATTTTTAAGTTGTTTAATTTTGGTGAAATGAAAAATAGATAGACAGGAATGACCCTATATATTATTGAATTCCCTCTACAAAATACTATGGTTTTTCTCCTTTTGATAAAGGAAAAAAAAGTCATATTGAGTACAGAAGTTCAGGAAGTATTGTGTTCTGGCTCAAAGTATACAAGCATATTATCAATTAAGCTCATATTTTACTAGGCAGTAAAATTAAGTTAAAAAAATCATTTGAATTGTTGAAATTTTGTCCATGAGATGAAGTAACTGAATAAATAATTAAACCCTAATAATTGGAATCTGGCATTGCAATGAGAGATGAATCTACCTTTTCTGATGGAGTGAAACATGTGGCAAGTTAGCCTTGCTCACATGAGCATATTTATTTATTTTTTCCTTAAATGCTTCATGTTAAAGAGAATCTTTTTGAATGAACTAAGATAGGAGGCTAAGAAGATTTAAAATAGGATTCTAGAAGCTTACTACTTACCACTCATGTTGCTCAATTTAGTAAGGTTTTGTTTATAATGCCGGTAAATATAGTTTTGCATTTTTTTCATTTTAAAATTTATTATAGAGATATATTGTTGGTATACAGAAATGCTATTGATTTTTGTATATTGAATTTATAAGAGACCATTTCATGGAACTCACCTATTAGACCTGATTTTCTATTCATCTTCTTGGGTGTCTCAGGAAGGTAACTTATTATCTGTGAATAAATAATGATTTGACAATGTTCATTCAAAAATCTATGTATTTTTTTCTTGTTTATAAGTATTAGCCATCTCTTCCAGAAGAATAATGAATACTAGTTATAGTATTGGTCAGCTTTGTCTTTAATACAGCATTTGCCAAGGTGATTTCTGCAGAATTTTAGTTACACATTAAGGCAATATAATATTATTATGTGGAAAAATATTCCAAGATCATCTGAGTCTGGAAAAATGCTAAGTAAAACAAAATTAAGCAAGTCTGATTAGTGAAAAACTGCTCAGGACTTCAAATATGATAAAGATTACTTGGACTCTCTTAAAGTCTAATGTATTCCCAAATTATTTGACCAATTTTGATAACTAATTCATGCTAAATTTAATTTATATTATGAATTGCTTACAAATGGATATAAATTGATTTTATTTTCAAATAAATATTATTTTTCCCCAAGTCATTTTCTTCCTCCACAAATTTGTAAAACCACTTGTGGTATAATGTTTACATTTTGTGCAAGGCTTATTATGCTTATATCATACAATTTCATGTTGTCTTTATAAAAGGCATTTTTCCTTTATATAGTATAGATTTATTTGGTTGGGTTTCTTTTAGTTACATATTAATCTTGTATCAGGCCACTATACAAGGACTCTCATTCATATTTCAGTGTTCCTTTTGATTTAATTTTTGTCAAAGAAATCTCTTTAGGTGACATTATTATTCCTAATACAAATTCTTGAAAAATATATTTTCATAGTTTTGTTTCTATAATATATTTTTATTTTTCTGTTACTAAATTTTCAAACATCTCTTGTAAATGAAATATCATTAATTTGTTAAAAATAATTGATAAACTGAGATTATGTCTCTTAATAAGTTACCTCATTCACATTTATTAACATAATGGATATTTTTATTTCATTTCAGTCATTTTTTCCTGAATAGATTATTTTCTACCTTTATATTCTTCAAAGTTTTAGATTAAATATAACTTGTTTTTAATTTTATTAGTGGTTACTTTTAAGGCTTAATAGCATTTTTAAAGTATATTACTCTATTATCAGAATAAATTGTTAATTGGTATCTTTTGGTATCTGCTTTTCTTGACAATAAGTATCACATACTCAACTTAAAAAACAAAAAAAAAATAACTCTGGGACATGTCTGTTTCTTGTTTTTGTGATCAGCTGGTGATTAGACAGATTTTCTTGAGCTTCAGCCTCCCTATCAAGAAGGTATGCTTAAGGCATATGCAGCATGTAGATTTTTCCTTGTCTTTCTGGTCTCTGTCTTGTTCTGAGTTTTTGCTTGTTATTTGTTTTGGAGTTCCCTAGTTTACAGGATTTTGGTTTTCCCTTCTGTTTCCTAGGAAACAAGTATTCCTTTCCAGGTGTTTGAAACTGTCAGGCCTTTTCTTATACTACTTTTCTTTTTTCAAGCTACTTTTGCCTGGATGGCAAATTCTGAAAGGAGGTGAGTGCCAATGAAAGCTTTCCTAAAGCAATTTATCACAGACAGTGAGGCCCAAGGATCCATGAAGAGGCTCCAAAGTAAGGAGGGGATCACAAAGGGTGCCTAGGGCTGTCCCATGTTTCCCCAAAGCTGAGTTTTCTTAACCTGCCAAGCAAATGCATTTCTTCAACTAACTGTTCTCTGCATCTGTGAGGAAACACAGCATCTTTAAGTTTCCACTGCAGCTGGCCCTCTAGGGAGGGTTGGAACAATGACTATCTCTGCCTTTGTCTGGAGCAGATTGAAACACAGAATACCTTCAGAGTTGGGGCCTCAGTAACCCAAGTTTGTTAATCAAAAAGCCATGATCAGTGGTTAGCTATGACTGTTCTTGGGAAAGAAAATTTTTATGTCCCTTTTTATCATCAGTAAGATAATGGCAACCTGCTGTGACAGTGGGGATGGGTGCTGGTATCCACTGCACAGAAAAAGCAATTTACTATTATTTTCCATAATTTATCAGCTCTCTTTCATCCCTGGGTGCAGTACATTTTTCTTCTGTCAACCAGAATTTCAAAACAGCCATTTCAGACAATTCCTACCCCTTTAATAGTTGTTTTAGCAGAAGGACTGAGTCCTGGAGCTCCCCACTGCACCATCTTCCCACAATCTTCCAGAATGCATTCTTATTCAACTCTAAGCAACATATAAGTTTTTAATTTTATAAAATTATATGATTTTTTCAAGAAGACAATAACATTTTCTTTCCTGATTCACTACATCAACCTTGTCATTTCTCATTTCTTTTTTTTTATTTGGCGTGTGTGTTTGTGTTTGTTTTCTTGTTCAAGTCTTCAGAGAATTATTAGATGACTTATCACCAATTTTGCAAATATTTCTTCAGTAGCTCCAGGTGTATTCAATAAATCCAGAAGGTAGAAATATTTTAAGGGAAAGGAAAATAGTATTTCATAACCATATATGTTTTGAATATTTTTCTAAATTCTAAAAATAATTCAGTATAAGTGATTAAAGATATAGGTGAATGATAACATGTTTTACCATAACAACTAGTTTTGAAGCACTTCAGTGTTAACACTTTTAGCCTTATTATTGCTGTTCACTATTTTTTTCTTTATGGCATCATAGACTCTGTATTATTTTGGAGCCTACCTTATTTAGTGTACTCTACAAAATGTAATCCTTTGCTGACACTAGAAGTTTTATTTTCCTTACAGTCAACACATTTTATACATTTCTTCTGAATCTATCTGATATTGATATCTCTTGTTTCTTTGTGCTTGTCTGTCATGTTCAGATCCAAAGAAGCAATTCTGGGACTCTCTGGTTTATGTACTTCCTTGTACTTCTTGTGCTTTGAAGACTTTAAAGCCCTTAATGATTTCCACATCCTGAAATTCACCATCGTGGGTAGTACCCTCCACTAGAGGATGGGTGAGATATTTGACATGTTTCTAGCCAACTGAGTAAGATGAATGTGATGAAATTTCACTTCCATGTTTATGCTATATTAAGATTTATAATTTCATCTCCCTAGCTGACTCCTTCTGTTGTTTTCTTAGCTTGCATGCCTTGGTGAAGCAAGCAGCCAAGTTGAGGGAGCGCACGTGGCGAGTAACCGTGGGAAGCCTCCCACCAATGACTAGCTGGACCTGAAAGCAACTTCCAGCAGACAACCAAAGGAACTGAAGCTCTCATTCTGACAACCCATAAGGAAATGCACTCTGCTAAGATCCAGGTGCTTGGAAGTAAATTTTCTATTTGTCCCTTAGATGAGACTGAAGTCCTGGTCGAAACTTTGATTTCAGTATTGTGAGAGACCCTGAAGCAGTGAACCAGCTAGACTGTGCCTAGACTCCTGATCCATAGAAACCGTGAAATAATCAATATGTGCTGTATTTAGCTGCTAAGTTTGTGGTAATAGATAACGTATTTTGGAACACAATCTCTTACCCAAATTCTGAGGGATTTCCCTTCAATACTTCCTTTTGTGACTATTTTATGCCTTGCTTTCTGCATGGACCACCCTAATCCTTTTACTCAGTCAGCCCTGAGTAAAATGACCCTAACCCCTTAGGATTACAGATTTATAAGCCTCTAAAGCAGAAAGAAGCACTAATCCTAAAACTATCTTCTTTCTAAATATAAACTCCTTACAAAAAGGAAAGGCTCATAAATATTTTTTTTAAAGTCATAATTTTGGGAGGTAATTATTTTCATGCTAAATATCTTTACACAGAAGCACCATAAAGTGTGAGGATATAATAATGATATTTTCATTTAAAAATAATTAAGTAGCTTCATAGAGATTCTTTAAATGAAACAATTCATTATTATGTTTATTTTATAGATTAGAAGATAGATGCTATCAAACTTCATGAGAAAGTGCAGGTGCTTTGGGGGTACAGAAAATGCACACCATATCCAGCAAGTTCATGGATTTGTTCTAATGAGTGAAATGCATATATATTTTTCTGAAGAAAATAAATCTGAAACATTATCTTTATGAAAAAATATTTAATGAGTAATGGGGTCCTCAAAATTTTAGAAATGTAAAACAGAGACTGTTAACATTTGGGGCTAGATATTTCTGCATTAGTGGTAGCTGTCCTATACACTGAAGGAGATAGAAAATACATCTCCACTACCACTGGATCTTAGTAGCAACTCCCACAGTTGTGACAATAAAAAATGTCTCCAGATATTGCCAATTGTCCCCTGAGAAAGGGAACATATTGTACTTGGCTGAAAAACCCTGGTGCAATGTTATTCTGAGACCAAAAATGATGAGAATTCCTGTTCTGTGGGCAACTGTGGAGAAAGAGGCAGAAGAATCTAGACTAAATGCACTAAGTGAAGTGTGAAGAAGAAATGAGAAAGATAAAGAGTAGAGAACAATCAGAAAAAAAGAGAGATGACTTTCAAAGAAACCAATTAATGGAGCTTTAAGTAAGGACTAATTAATTCATAAAGGCTGGCATAAAAACCAGTCATTGGCTGGATTGAAATGTCTAGACTGGTATTTCTGATTGTTCCTTCTACCTATTTTATCAAAATTAAAATTGAGATTTTTAAAATATTTATTAATTAATTCATTTAAAAATAACAATAATAAACCATTAAACTGTAAAAACAATATATTTTGAAAACTATATTTTTTTTCACAAAAATGCTAGTGGGAAAAGTGGCATTATTTCCTATTTTTCAAGTTTCCTCAAACTTCAGGTGATATATATGATTGTCTATTTTTTTTTAAATTTTATTTATTTCTATCCTCCCCCTCCCCCCGCCCCGCCCCGCCAGTTGTCTGTTCTCTGTGTCCATTCGCTCTGTGTTCTTCTGGGACTGCTTCTATCCTTATCAGTAGCACCGGGAATCTGTATTTCTTTTTGTTGCGTCATCGTGTTTTGTCAGCTCTCTGTGTGTGTGGCGCCATTCTTGGGCAGGCTGCACTTTCTTTTGCACTGGGTGGCTCTTCTTATGGGGTGCACTCCTTGCATGTGGGGCTCCCCTACACAGGGAACACCCCTGTATGGCACGGCACTCCTTGCGTGCATCAGCACTGTGCATGGGCCAGCCCCACACAGGTCAAGGAGGCCCAGGGTTTGAACTGTGGACCTCCCATATGGTAGGCAGACGCCCTATCCATTGGGCCAAGTCTGCTTCCCCCTATGATTGTCTATTTTGTATGTGAAATGTGATAGGCCAAGATTTATAGATCTGTAGTTCTACATGTGGCTAATGGCAGCATGTCCTATTGGTCAAGGCTTGAAATAAATAAGATTAGAAGACTGATAACAAGAAGTTTGGGGTTAGAGATATGTGAAGGGATTCACAAAATGAGCAGGGTTTGTGAGGACATTTGTATACCATGTGTGGTAGTTTGAAGCTGTGTGTATCCCCAGAAAAACATGTACTTAAATCTAATCCATTCCTAGCAGATAGGAGCCCATTGTAAATAGGGTCTTTTGATGAGGCCATTTCAGTTAAAGTGTGACCCACCTCATTTAGGATGGGACTTAATTCTCCTACTGGAGTCCTTTATACATAGAATGAGAGAAGGAAAGCAAGAAAAAGAAATCAATGGAACCTGGAAAGGAGGGAGCAACCATGAGACACTGCCATATGCCTTGCCATGTGGCAGAGAAGCCTAGGACCTCTAGCAGTCAGTTTTTGAAAAGAAGGCATCACCTTGATGATGCCTTGATTGGGACATTTTCTTGACCTCAGAATGGTAAGCTAATAAACTTCCATTGTCCAACTTGACCCATTCATGGTATTAGCTTTATGTAGCCTAGGTAACTAAGATACCTATGAATGTTCATGAAAAGGTCAGTGCAGAAGAGGATCTCAATAATGTAAGGAAGAGTTTGATATGTGCTGTGGATTTTGGTCAGTGTTTTTCATTAGCAACTGTGGTACTTATTCAATGGTTTCATTTTTCTATGTGATCGTTATGGGCTCAAAACACACTTCTTCACAAAGGCTGATCTGGCTGCCACCACTGCCTAAGGTTCAACCTATTACCAAACCTAATTTCCCAATATAAAAATATTTTCTGTTGAAAAGTTAATGTACTTCTTCTGTAATGGAGGGAGCATGATTCATATTTCTGATTATGGACTTTTCTTTTCTTACTGTAATTCTTCTATCAACATTACCAATCTTATACTTTAATCATGCCCTCTTCACTGTAATGATATACCATCAATATTGTTTCCAACAAAGACATTACTTTCACCACAATTGATGCTCAACATTGGACTCACACTCATGAAATACAGCCTCCTTCCACACAGGCTGCTGACCTCACCCAGCAGTAGAATGGTTTACTGATGACCTGTTATGGCATTAGCTTGGAGACAGCACTTATGAGTTGGGATGCTGAATTATATGGTCCAGTATAAACAAGTGAACAATCTATGGTATAGATTCAAATCCAGAACACACTAGCCTAAGAGCCATGTTGTCAAAATAGGAAGAATCCTTTCACTTTCCACCTAGTAACCCAAGCCTAGTGTTTTTTGCCTCTTCTCAGCATAACTCCTTGCTCTTCTGGTCCATAAGTCTTTTATCACAGGACACAGTGTTACACAAAACTGGAAGTTTTAACTGCCACCTATTTCTATGTTGCTTCTCATCCCCCCAAATCAATATGTAGGGAATGGGTTGGCTTTGTGGTCTGGAATAAGTGATTTCAAATATCAGGGCTATAAGAGTTGCTAATACCCATAAATTGATTGCATTGCTTTTTGGTTTTTCTGTGTTCAGGACAAATATGTAACAAGAGACTATAGCAAAATAATACATATAGAACCTGTAAGAAATCATGTCTTCAAAGCGATGGTTTGAGTCAAGCCAACAAGTAAAGAACTCTAAAACTAAGATGATAGCTAAATTAAGGCTAACATAGAGGGACATTTAGGTGAAGAAACTATAAAATATCAGTTTTGGACCCAAAACCAGAAAAAATGAGGATTATGGAAGCAATGCATATTTGGTAATATAAATAACCAATGAACTTTAGTGTTTAACTTTTATTCCCAGGAGTCACATGCTTTGTGACTAGGGTATCTGGGCTACGATGATTGCTTAGATTTTTCCCTTCCATTACTAGGGATGGAGAGCATGTTGATATTTATGTTAGGTAGACATCTCTGTAGGAGTTAATTATAGATGGAAGTGTTTGGATGGTTGCCAAGTAACAATGGCAGGGGCTGAGATGACACTGGGCTCTTTAGTCTTCAGTTTCATGCCTTGTATTTCTTCTCCTGTGCCTTCTCTCTCAAGAGGCACTATGAGACCTCCCATTTTAACTGGCATCAGACTGGACTGAACACTCAGAAACAGAGAGAAAATCAGAGGAAAGAGAAATAGAGAAGAGAGGTTGTTTCAAACCCTGCCCTCCATCCTGTGGACTGATTTCAGCAGTGTCTTCTCTGGCTCAGCTTCTACACCAGAGGCCTGCTGTGGCTCCTGAGCTGCAGTGAGATGCTGCTTCCTGAGAACCCAAACTCTTGGGACTAGGAATATCACATTCTTGCACAAAGCAGGACGTTCTGTCTGACCTCTGCCCAAGCGCAGGTATTCCTCACAGCCAAAAGCCTCATAAAAGAGCCCTAAAACTAGCAAAAGGATTCTTCTATCCAGCCTGGAAATTTTCCAGGCACTCAAAAATTTGAATCAACCAAGGATGGCAAATGTACTGGCAGACCAATTAGAAAGCCTCTCCTACCTCCCAAGATCCCACCCTAATAGAACACTTGACTGTCTTAGTAGTTCTTCTTTGTAATCTATAAAACTTACTCTCCTTTCACATACCTTTGAACTTCTGCTGAAGCAAAAGTGACAGGAGATCATTCCCCTGTGGCTGCAAGTTTATGAACAAGCAGCTTTGCTCATTTTGTTTCTTACTTGTTTCTGCTTTTGAAAGGAGTGGCACTGTCTCTTTAGTCCTTCTTCAAGCAGTGGACTTCTGCTGTTGCCAATATTTGGGTTCCTCACTGATGACTTCTCACTTCCAAATCAACTTTGCAAACAATGTTGTGCTGTAAAATCCCTCTCTTTGGACTAAATACTGAAAGAGCTCTCTGTTCTCTTGGGTTGGACCTTGGATGACCAAATGATTAAGAAATATGCATAAACACACCCATATAATACGAATATGGTATACAAACCTACCTAAATACAATCATCCATTTATGATAAATGTAAATTAAAAACTGCACTTAAGTGGCTTAATATAAAATAAACCATAGCCAAGAATACTTTATTAGCATTATCATTACAAATCCCATAAAACTGTCATTATCAGTAGACATTTTATTATCCATGCCCAAGGTGAAGATTATGTTTCTATTTTAAGTCTGACACATATGATTCTTGCCTTTGTGTGACAATCTTGTTCACATTCAGCATTTGTAGCACTGGATTGTTGTTTTCTGTGGAATTTGAGAGGACATGAATAGTAATTTTGAATTAAATATAAGTCATTGGCTATCAATCCTGGGTAGATATTGCATCTACCTGCTTGAAAGTTCATATGTCAAGCCATGACATTTAATCCACTTTTTGAAGACTAAGATGGAAACTCCTGTGTTATTCTTTTCTCTTCTATCCTTATCAAATTTTAATAACTCTATAGAGCAGAAGCAGTGATTCATGAGTTTCATGGAGTGTTTCAGCAGAGAGCTCTGTCACATTCTACTTGCAAAAACACCACTTCTTTCACTAAAGACTAAAATAGATATGTTTATTATTTGGTCCACCCTCTCTCATTCAAAATATTTGAAGGAAATAATGCTTAATTGTAAGCACATATATGTATTTTTTTTCTGTGTATGCCTTTGTTCTCTGAATTATTTAGCATTAATGCAGAAAAACGGGTTGTTTCAATTCTGGGTAACTACTGAAAACCAGAGGGGAATGAATCTGGTATGTAGTTTCAAAAAGCTCTTGGAAGTAAATACATTCTCCAAATCTTTTAAATTATACATATTTCAAACATACAAAAAAGTAGAAAATAATAGAAATTCATCACCCATGTATTTACAAGATAGATTGTAAAATATACATATTTTGTCATATTTATATACATTGTCTTTCTGCCTTGGCATGCCCTAAGAAAAAGCACAATCTCTCTATGTCATAAAACTATTATTAGCCATAACAAAATAGAAAATATTCCTTAATATCATCCAATGTTCAGGTTAAGGTCTAATTTTATCAATTACCTGGAGGATGAATCTAAAATTTTGTTAATTTTCTTCTGAACCAAGATCTGATCTTAGCTCTTGCAATGTATTTGACTGTTGTTTCATTTTAGATTATCTTATCCTAGAATTATCTCTCATGTTTGGTGTAAAATCTTCTCTGATTAAGTGCTGGGATTATCTGAGGTCATCCTTGAATGTTGCTATTTACATAGATTTCCATGTGAGTTAAATATAAATTTCATCTAAGAATATTTATAGAATAACTGTTTAATAATGCTTTTCTGAATGCAACGTCTTTGGAACTCACTGAAGGGCAGTTTGGAACTCACTTGGGCAGTCAAAACCAAAAATTATTTAAATTGGTAGCAAAAAAACAATTAAGATAATAAATACCAATTTTAATTGCAATTGTCTTCCTTGGAAACATAGGTTTTTCTAGATTTATTATAACAATAAATGTTTTCTTTAATGATGTCATATTTCATATCCTAGGTTATCTATTCTCTTATAGAGTACCTGGCATATAATTGATTTCCTAAGGAAATACAACTATCAGAGACTTTCTAAGGCATTGTTTGTCTGACTGAAAGAGCTCATGGGGCCTTACTGTAGTTTCCAAGCAAATTAAATAGTGACTTCTGTCCCATCCAGTTAGTAGATGTCTATTCAATGCCTGATATGGACAGGCTTTGCAAAGACCCTGTAGAAAAATACAAGCAGGTGATTTCTAATTGTCTGGGTGGAGGAAGGTGTCATCCCCCTCTCTTGGGGGTAGAATTTTTAAAATATTCGCATGTATTTTCTTTTCCTATCCTCTGTTCTGTAGGGGGTGGTCAGGGTTTTCTGGTTTTTGTCCAGCAGTTTAGATTATTCTTTTCTTTTTCCCATTCTAGTAGGGGTAAGTTTCTCCTAACAGGATTTCCTTCTTTTTCAGAAGTGGTCATAGTTTCCCAGACCTGGAACACTAATGGAGACTTTCTCTGCTTTTTAACCTTGGTGATGTCCATAGAAGCAAGCCTGAGAATGGGTGTGGACACTAAGTGTTTGCTGTGTCCAAGGCTTATATCTGCCCATGCTACCTCACACTCAGATTTTAGCAATTGTATATAAAACTTAGCTAAGTTCTTGCCTTGCAGTATGGTGAGTCATCTTCCTCCCTTTGTGAGTGATCACATCCTTTTCCTCCTGTTGTCTTTTCCCTTAGATTTTCTTTCCTGTGGCTTTTTCCCATTGATAGTTCTGCAGTCTTAGCTCTCTGATAGGCTCAAGAAAAATGATAATTTCATACATTACCTACTTTCTCTTTTTTGTTTTGTGGAATCAATGTTCATTCCAGTTTTGTATATTGTAGATGCTAACCCAGGTCTGTGTTGGTTTAATTGTGTTGTTTGTCTTCATTTGAGTTACGTGTGTTGTTTTAATACATTTTGGATAAACCTTTTGTACGGTGTGCAGATTTCAAACATTTTCCTATTCTGTGACTTTTTAAATCATTTTCCTAAATTTTGTCCTCTGTATAGCAGAAGCATTTAATTATGATGAAGCCAAAGTTTCATTCATTTTGTTATAGTGTATATTATTAATATTTACATGACATCTAAGAAATCTTTATTGATTCCAGTGTTACAAATATTATATCCTTTTACTTCCCCTAGAATTTCTGTAGCTTTATAGTTTATGTTTAAGTCTATTATCCATTTTAATCATTTTTATTTATTATATGAGACAAATGTGGAGATTGTCACATATACAGTTTTCCCAGCACCATTTATTGAAATGACCATCATCCTCTATTGAATTCCCTGTTATATCAATTTACCAGGTTGGGGGTGGGGGGAGGGAGAGAGAGGGAGAGAGAGAAAGAGAGAAAGAGAGAGAGAGAGACCTGTTTCTAGACACTTTCAGTTTATCTTTATATCAAAGCCTGTGTTTTATTTCCTGTAGATTCTTATTGTAATTATTGCTGCTAAAATTAGTCATACACCTTAGAATTAGATTTTCAAATTCAACACACACACACACATAAGCCCTTGAAAATCTACAAAAGTGCTGGATTTTTATTGATTGTATTTACAGTATAGATAACTTTAAGCAGAAATTATATATTAATTAATTTTCCAATCTACAAATATGATATATCTTTGTGTGTTCTTTAATTCCTTCACAATGTTTTATAATTTCCAATGTATAGGTTATGATGGTTTTAACATTTGCCAATAAATTCTTTGACACTCCTCCTTAAGATAGTGGAATCAAATTCCCCTTTCCTTGAACGTATGTTGGACATTGAGACAAGGAACAGAGTGTAGCCAAAGGGGTTCTGTGACTTCCTAAATGAAAGCAGATACAGGATAACTGTGTGCCCATCAGTCTCTTGGATCACTTGTTCTGGAGGAAGCCAGTTGCCATGCCATAAGACTACTGCAAAAATCCAGTAGAGAAGCCCAAGGGAAGGGAGTGAAGGCTCCACTCTACCAACCAGAATCAACTCACCAAACATGTGAATGAACCAATGTGGAAATGAACCCACAAGTTTGAATTGAGCCTTCAGATTCCTGGAACCCTCAATAAATATGAAACCCAATGGAGACCCCGACACAGGAAGAAAACACACACACACACACAACACAGTGAGGAGGACACCTTTGAAGTCCTGACCTACTGAAACCAAAAAGAAACCAAAGATGTATTGTTCTTTATAGTTATACAACTTTTCTAACTTAATTTTATTTTTTATATCAATGTTACATTATTCTATTAACACAAGATAATAACTACAATAACAACAAATCTGCTTTTGTCTGTGGTTATACTCCCCCCTTATTTTTTTTCAATCCCTGGTCTTGAGGGGTTTAGGATCATGGTCACTCTAATTGCTTCCAGGTGGGAAGGGATATTGATATTATGGTGCAGAGGAAAGGAATTGTTTTGGGGACAGGTCTGGTAATCATCATCATCATTTTGCTAGTTTTTTGAGGCAAGCCTGAAGATCTTGAGAATAGGAGTTGATCACAACTCTGCTGGGTTTCAGAGCTCAACATGAATAGGAACAATCTGAAGATTTGAGTCTCAGAGAAATATACTTAACAGGAACATCGAAAAGTATAGTTTCAAATAAAAGGAGTAGAAGAGCCATGATTAGGGAATTCATAAATTAGTATAATTATGTTATATTGGGGAAATAGATTTTCATATATTCCAAGATAGGACCTGCCAAGGGGGACTTGATTTCATGAGGCCTTGTGACTTGCCTCTGGTGTCCGGACATCTCTAGAGGTCTTGGGAGCACTTTTGTTTGAGGTTTTGTTAATTGTGACAGTTTGTGAAATCTGCCTGAGACCTGCACATGTGTAACCTCCAGAATGATCTACTTACTCACTTTTGAAATGTCTTAGCCATAAAAACTCTATTTTATTTAAACTCTTTTAGTCAAGGTCTTTTTCCAAATGCACCACTGATTAAAGCTTGGTAATCATCCCTCAATGCCAAGGAGGCTCATCCCTGGGAGTCATGTCTTATATAAGTGTGGGGCAGAGGAAGGTAGTGAGTTTATTTGCAGAGTTTGGCTGAGAGAGAGGTCACATTTCAATAACAAGGAGTTTCGCAGGAGGTAACTTTTAGTCATTATAATTAGGCTTAATTTCATTATTGCAGGAATAAGAATCATAAGTGCAAGCGTTAAGATCGAAGGCTTGGCTTTTTGGACTGTTTTCCTTTATTAGGCAATACTTATATATTCCAGAGATTTTTGCAGAAAATAGCAGAACTTCCCATGGAGGGAGATTGAATATTTCACTAGCTACTGTGTGGCCCTCTATATATCCAAAAAACATACCTATGGCAATAAGGATATATTTATATTCCACAGAAGTATGCTTTAGGTGAATTTTCCCCATAAACCTCCTCACAATCAACATCCTGTACTATTGACGTATTTTATCATAGATCCTGAAAGAACATTCTTATAATTGTATTATTAACCACAGTCCTCAGCCACATTAGAGTTCACCTTAGAACTATTAAATCCTCCATTTCATCTTCTAGCTTTCTGTCTAGCAACATATAAGACTCAAAACTTACCCTTTCAACCACATTCACACACACTCTTCAGTGCTGGTAATTTCACTCACATCCCTGTGACATCATCATCTCTGTACATCTCCAAACCATTACAATCAAGCTATTTATGAATTGTGCACAGATCAAGAATTGGCTCCCCATTCTTTATTCCCATTCTTTCTCTTTGAAACCTATCTCCAGACTCTTTCTCCATGAGTCTCACTATACTTATCAGTGAGATCATGCAATATTTGCTCTTTTGTGTCTGACTTATTTCACTCAATATAAGGTCCCTGAGGTGCTTCTGTGTTGTTGCATGCATCAGTATTTCATTCCTTCTTACGGTTGAATAATATGCCATCATATATATATATGATATATATGTATATACACCACAGTTTGTTTATCCATTCATCTGTTGATGGACACTTGGGTTGCTTTTGTTTTTTGGAAGTTGTGAATAATGTTGCTATAAACACTTATTTGCATATATCTGCTCGTGTCCCTGCTTTCAATTCTATATATCTAGTAATGGGATTGTGGGATCATGTGGCAATTCAAACTTAGTTTGCAAATGATCAGGCCTGGAAGAACACATAAAGAATTTGGTCCAGAAGCCAAATTCCTCAACCCTACCTACTGATCTTTGAGGACATGAGTGAAAAATTTAGGTTACCTGTGAATAGGTTGGACTTAAAGAGGCTATTGCAATAATTGAGTAATTAGTCTGAAACTGCAGTTAAGAAAAGTTGTGATCGTAATCGCGCCAAGCAGGATGATTTAAAATAATCATGAGCTCCAACCATTGCCAAACCAGCCCCTTTGTAGGAGACAGTTGTAGCACAGTCTGCTGCCTTTCCCTGGAACCCACAAAAGCATCCTGTGTTCAGAGCCAGATGTGTCAACCTCACAGGATAAAACAAAAACCTCTAGTAAATAAGGGGATTGCTGGCACATCCCTTTTCCTAGTGTCCCAAGAATATGTAAACATTAAGTGGATTCAGTCTGACTCTGGAATGTATGTTTTGTGGCATCCAGCCCTCATCCATGTGCTACATCTATCCCTGGTAGTGAGGGACTTGGGTTCCTCCACTGCAGCAGTACAGGAATACAAGAGAGGGGTTCTTTGTGTAGAACACTTCCCTGAGTTGCCCACGAATTCATACAGCTGACTCAGGGGACCCAGTGCCCACTAGTGAAGCTGGCCTTAATCTGTCTCATCTTATTCTGACTAAATCACCTTTCTGTCAAAACTGTATGAGTCGTGCTTTTCATGGTGACCCCAACATCTATATTGAAGTGGGTTGACATCTCCTAGAATGTCTCTCCTTCTGACTGACAGTTTGGAGGAATCAGCAAGATCTCCAAGAAAAGCCTGATGTGGCATATTGGAGTATAAGGGGTCATCAGTTCAGTCTTCCAGGATGGTACTAGCTCTCCAGGGGGTGGCAGGCTGACTGAGATGCTGGCCTTTACTGACCCTATGGGACCCTATGGGATGTAAGCAGTATCCCTGTTAACAGGGATGATTTGGTACATGGATAAAGATTGATATGTGAAAGCTTCGTTCCAGGAAGAGTAGGGGAAATAGACCCTGGCCCCTGGTTGCCTACTTTCTGCCTGGTCCCTCACCAAACCCCATGTTGCCTAAAGATTTGCAAATGACTCTAGAGGACAGTCTGGGGCCACCGTGCAGGGAATTGCACCTGGTCCAGGCTCTTTACAGGCCCCAGGTCAGACCTATTTTCCTTCAATGCAGAACTACCAATGGCATTGTTGAAAAACAAGCTGTTGAAATGAAGTCTTTTTCTAAGAGAGAAATATAGAAGTTAAAAAATGGAAATGAGCAGAAGCCAGGGGAAGGTCATGTGTCTTGGTTGGTGCATCACTTCCAGAAGGGGCATTGCAGACTCAGATGTCTGGAACTTAGCAATGGTATCTGGGAAAATTAACCACTGACCCTTTGCTAACAGAACATTTGTGCTCGCATCAAGTAAGACAACCAACAGGATAGACAAATAGGTAAACAATACTACTTTCAATCTGGATTGCTGGTTGTAAGAGTGTGGTTTTCCCAACTGCAAGAGATTTCCCAAAAATGAAATTCCATGGCAAAATTTTAGGAGACTGTAACTGCCAGGAGCCACAAGGCAATTGACATGAGGCTGTATGACCCCACCCGGGAGCAGGGCATGACAGCATTTCAAGTGTTCAGAAAACAAAGGTCATCCCAATGGAAGACCCACTTGTTCTTCTTGTTGTCCCCCAGATGGCAGTGATGGAAGTGGTAGAAAAGCTGCACTGTAAAGCATGGTTCCAAGGTGGAAATAGTGGGGAGGTGACAGCAGGCAGGCCCAGAACAAGTGGAGTGGAGCAAAGTGAAACAGCTCCATCCATCCAAATGGCCTTAAAGAGAATGCAAGAAGTCACTTGGAAATACAAAGAAGGGGCCAGGACCCACCCACCAAGCCCTGTGGCTTTGGTTACTAAAGCGAGGGATAGAGAAAACAGAAATTGATGAGATTCTTACCACAGAACTCCACCGATGCTTTTGGGCAGAGGAGTTCTCTCTGTGAAGGATTTAAGATCCTGATAGGAAATGTGAAGGGAAAGGAAAACTAAGACTTACATGACTGCAAATATTTAAAATACTCCATCACCAGCCTGCCCTCCAAGTTCCTGAAGGCTAAGGAGAGGGAATTCATCAGTTGAAAAGACCTCCCTGTCTCCATGAAATCCTACCATGAACCCACTGAGTCAGATAGGCAGTATGATCTTCCATGCCCAAACCCTAATTTACTCCCTTTAAGAAGTAGTGACGGGGTCAAGATCTCCAGTTCTCTACCAGGGATTCACAACCATGTGCTCTTGTTCAGGTAGAAGAGGAAAAGGGAGGATCAATATTTTCATCAGCTTTTAGATACAGGTGCCCAAGTGACAGTAATCCATGGACCCTACAAGACAAGGGCAAACTGTTTGCATTGGGGGGCTTGGGGGTAGAGGCAAATGTGCATGCACTTGTGGGTGGTACCCTTTGGGTCATTTAGAGTGCCAGTGATCATGGTTCTCACCACTGAATTCATTATAGGTATTGACATTTTGGGTGCCTGCTGCAGGGAACATCACTGTTGCCTTAGAGGGTGTGACCCCTCCTGAGGATAAACTTTAGCCATAACCATGGGGTATGTCTACTCTTACCCACCACTGGAGTTGCCAGGGCATTGCTGGGTTGTTAAATAAAAGTACTGCCTTCCGGTAGGGAATAAGCATTGCTTTGTTGATTCAGGACTACCTACAGGAAAGTATGTTGAGATAAACTCTGTCATAATTTAACAGGCCAGTCTATCCAGTATAAAAAGGTCTTGGGAGCTTGCAGGATGAAATAGCTTAGCACAAATCAAATGCTGAGTGGTGCCAGCACTAAGGGAGTGGCAGCCCACAGAGGGGGCAGGTATGCTGGCTGTTCCACTACTGAGTTCTGTGTGACTCTAAGACCAGAAATGTCCATCCTCACATGAGTAGTCACAAATTGCACTAATAATGTAAGACAAGCTCAGCAAAACCTCATCAATAGAAATGGTATACCTGAGACTGAGCCTGAGGGCCTCAGGGAGTCTGCCTATTATGTGAACAAATCTGCACTCCAGCAGATAGGAAACATGGCAATGCATGTTATGAAATATTGAGCTTGGCCACTGTGGAGGACAAGCTGATTAAGCTGTGCTGAAGGAATCCCAATCCAGTATATGCAACTGTTCTTTTTCTTTTTTACCACTGGAGCACACTCCCCAGGGGTGGTTTGTGGTCTGAGCTGTAGTAGTAATACTGCAAGTACTTTCCAGTTCCAAACATGAAGCAATGGTACCCTCAGGTGCCTCTCTTTTGTGGAAATCCATGGAAACAGAGGGAAGGGGTGACAGAACATTAAGGTGCTAGGGCTTCTCTGGTTATATCTGGGACTCCCAACCCTTTGATACAGATGGGTGACATTACAAATTATATCAAATTTGTTTTGAATGTGCCTTCCATTTCTGGACTGGATCAAGTTTGTAAAGGCTGGGCTAAATGATAGGGACAATAGATCTCCACTGAAATTGTGGTCTCAGGGCTTGAACAGCCTGGGCAATCTTCATTTCAACTTGTTGGGCAAAAACATCTTTGCCCCTGGCAGTTAAGGAGAGAGGGGTTAGTAATGTCTCTTTTCTTCCCCATATTGCCTTATGGTGATGGACAGCCCCATCACACATGGGCACAGATGATGTAGTCTTTTGCTAGAGCTACCAACCATACCAACTGTTGGCTCTGTCAGCATTTGGATCAAAATCACAGGCCATCTCTCCACCTCATTTCAGCCAACCAGTCAACATGGTGGACCACATCAGTCTACTGGACATATGGTCTGATGTCACGTGGAAACCCATCTATAGACAAGTCAGCTCTGCTGACATGGGAGACATCTTTTGAAGCCCAAGGGCCCCAGGTAGGACATACCTCAACCTTGGAAGAAAACATATCCTCTTTATTAAAACATGAACTGTGCTGGGCTTTATCTTGGAGAGTTTCTTAATGACTGCAATAGCCAAAAAGTGCGTTTTAATTCATTGCTATTATTCTGACACAAGGAAGAAGTGCAGTGGCCACTGCCCTCCAAAACTGCAAAGTGCTGGATATAATAATGCTACAAGCTGGAGGTGCATTGTTATGCTATGAAATAAATGTTACTTTTACATAAATGAGTCTGAACCTGCTGTAACATAGAAGGTATTAAAAATGCAGTTCAATTTACCAATAAGGTTGGAGAAATACAGCCTTTTCACCTGTTCACCTGGTTTGTGCCAGGCAATGGAACGTGTAGCTGGTTTTGACCCCTCCTCCAACCAGGACTGATCACCCTGCTGGGGGTGATCTTATTAGTTGCCCTCCTCAAATGTTGCTTGAGTTTAGAAAAGTGATGCTCTGAAGTGACATCTGTCACAGCTGTGTACCATGCAATGGACATGGATCCCCCCATCTGAAATGAACAATACCCATATCGAGACATTTAGTTTGCCTACTGTTGTCCCAGATAAAAAAATCAAGGTATGGACCATGATAGGGAGCAGACATAGCATGGTCTGCTGCCATTCCGGGGACTACAAATGCATTCTGTGCTCAGGACCAGGTGTGCCATCATGGTAGGATAAAGCACAAATGTCTAGTAGAAAAGGGAACTGTCATTATGTTCCTTCCCCTATTGTCCTGAGCATAGGTAAACATTCACTGGAGACAGCCTGACCCTGGGGGGATGTTTAAGGCCACTCAGCCCACACCCTGGTGGAATATTTGCACCTGGTGGGAAGGTAGCAGGGTCCCTCCACTGCAGCAGCACATTAACACAAAAAAGGCATGCAGTGAAAAGAATTCCTGCCTGCTTTGGCCAAGAATTGCTGCCTGGTGGCCATGGGGAACTGACACCTACTAGCAAAGCTGACGCTGTTCTTCTTTTCTCTATGTGTGTAAAACATATTTCCACCCAGTGTCTGCTTTTGCTGATGACCCTGGCACCTGTATTGGAATGGTTTGTATCTCTTTAGGTGTCCCTCTTTCTGACCAATGCCCATAATCTATTAGGATGTGCTTTAGAGAGACCGTAGTTTTCCCCTTCAAGTTTTGTATGAAACACTTTAATCTCTCCAGAGACATCAATAGAGGCACAGCAAAACTCTGGGCAGAAGGTTGAAAGTTTTCCAGAGCGGAGGCAATGTCATGATAGTCAGAGTACCTATATATGAAATGCAATCCCAGAGGGCACTTGGCGCTCCCTGAAAACAAAATTTATAACATGAGAGGACTCCAGGCAGGACATGCATTAATTAGGCAGTACAGGTTAACAGGACTCTCAAAGTGTCCTCCCAAAATGACCTCCCATCGTGGGGCTTTTTGCCTATAGGTTCTCAGTCCAGTCTGACTAATTCAGTCCAGTACCTTGTTTCAGATGGACCGCCTGAGGCAGTCAGTTTTCAATAGTTTTGTTTGTCAGTGATATTCGTTTTCTAGCCTCATGAGTGAGGATGTCATTTAGAGTTGTCTCTGTGGAAGATGGCAGAGCTGAGGTGTGACGGTAGGCACAGAAGTTAATTCTAACTCACAGCACTCTCAGTAGCTTGGAAAGTCAGCATAGGGGTTTTTTGTTTGTTTGTTTGTTTGGTTTGGTTTGTTTTTGTATAAGGGGCAGAGGAAGGTTTCCAGGAAAATTTATGAAAAATACACTCATTAACATCTTTCCCTTTCCCCGGTCCTCCCCAGGTGTTGGTTTTGTTGTTGCTGTTGAGATCAGTGTGTTCCATTTAGTTATCAAATATTTATTTTTTTAAGTCCTTCCCTATTCTTACCTAGAACTTAAGTCTGGAATGGTAGCACACAAGCTCAACAAAATAATTTTTACAGAAAAATATTTTATATGACAATGAGAAAAAGACATCAGGTTGAAAAATGAGTTAGTACCTAATTCTGAATATATAAAAGAAATTTAAAAGTCTTTGTATAACTCCCATCCCTTGTTGTTGAATAGGTATCCTTATCTTGCATTTATTTCAGTCTTTGACAAGGGGTCAAGGGAGATGGAAGGCCCATGTAGAGTCTACTGAAGGAGACCAAGGTGCTAATTCTTATAAAAGAAGGGTTTCCAATGAAGGAGGGTATATGATTGAGAGAAGGTGGCACAAAGGAGAAATGACCTTTGGAAGAATTGCTGCATTGAGACCTCAGACTGCTCATCTGAAATGTGTCTTTCAGGCTGGTGTTATCTTGTCCCTCCCATCAGTCACTTAAACCTGTCCTTAAATTACCCATTCAAACACTCAATCCCTCTGCATTTTGGGGATAATATAGAGCATGTAGAGTCAAATGACCATGATTGGACCACTGATATGAAGCTTGGTCAGAAAATCTGGAGCTGTTATTGAATGCAATGTTCTTAGGAAACCCAAACAGGAAACAAATGTCTTGTAGAGCAAAAACAGTATGGCCTGAGAGAATGGAAGGAAAAAGTGAGAAAGTGTCAGCCACAGGCAGGATCCAGCAAAACCCTCTGGATGGAATGGGACATTCAAGTACTTACAAACACTCTGTAGATTTCAACCGGGTTGCCCCCCTATTGCCACAGCATTTGCTACAGTTGTGGTTTTGGCAAGCTTTTAACATAATAAATCCCCATTGTTAAAAGCAAACCCATTTTTAGTATATTGCATTGGCAACCTTTAACAAACTAAAACACCTAGCATCCCTTGTGAATAGCCTGGTAAGTGTCAGGTGGATCAGCACATATGTGAGAGATGGCTATTTTATTGACCCTGTGGCTAGGAGGATGGAGGGGAGCTAAGAGTGGGAAATTTGAGTAATGAATAAGAGTGGGGAAAATGACTTCAAGTTCTCCTCCTTCTTGGGAGAGAAGGTGGTCTCAGCAAATTGACCTGAGCAAGGCCTCCATTTTGAGCCCTTTTAGGGAGATAAAGGGAACCCTCACCTAGGAATACGATGCACATAAAAGCATGACGAACCAGGGTTCATGAGTATTGACTACAAACCTCTTCACAAGCTGTAATTCCCAGATTGTGTGCCAAATCTGTGTGGGTAGAGCAGCTTTGTCCTGTGGGGCCTGTAAGGTAAAGCTTTCGTAATCTTCTATGTTTGAGCCTAAAATATCACAGCTAGATTTTTGGTCAGGAACTAGACTTTTCTGCTTAAGAGTTTTAGTAGTTTTGTTCTTTAAATTCTTGGTTTCTTCTTGGGAATCAGAGTAATTTTTATCTCAGAATGTGAGTTGAGAGATGGAACTTCCTCTTATATTACCACAAGAATTTGCATAATATTGATATTTTACTTTCTTTAAATGTGTAATAGAATTTTCCAGTGAAGTCATCTAGGCCTAAAGTTGTAGTTGTGAGAAAGTCTTTAATTACTAAAATAATTTATTTAATCAATTTATTATTAATACTTCTCCAGTTATCTATTTCTTTTTGAGTAAGATTTGCTCATTCAAGACTTTTAAGAAATTTGTCCATTGCCTCTATGTTGCCAAATTTACAGATATAATTTTTTGTAAGAATTTAATGTTACTAGGATGTGTAGTGATGTGTCTTTTCTTGATATTATACATTAGATCTACTTTTTAGACTTCGATCAACCTAGCTAGAATATTTAATTTAATTAATTAATTTATTAAAAGACCTAGTATTGTCTGTGGTAGTTTGAATTGTGTACTCCCAAAAAACATATTCTTAGTTTTCATCCATTGTTGTGTGTGTGAATCCATTGTAAATAGGATGCTTTGAAGACGTTACTTCAGATAAGGTTTGCCCCACTGAATTGGGTTGGATATTAAACTGAATTACTGGAGTCCTTTATCAGTAGAATGAAATTCAGAAATAGAGGGAAAAAGCAAGGGAATAAATAAACCAGAAGTCAATAGAACTTGAGGAGAAAGAAGACATTGCTGTGTGTATTAACATGTGATAGAAAAGCCAACAACCAAGAATTGCTGTCAGCCAGCCTCAGAATGCTACAGTCTTCAGGAAGAAAGCATCACTTTACTAATGCCTTGTTTGGATTTCTCCTACTTTCAACTCTACAGCCATTCAATTTCCATTGTTGAAGTCAAATCATTGTGTGGTGTATTAGTCAGCCAATGGGGGGCTGATGCAAAATAACAGAAATATGTTGGCTTTCATACAGGGTATTTAATTGGGGTAGAAGCATAGAGTTCCAAGGCCCTAAACCATAAGTTACTTCCCTCACCAAAGTCCGTTCTCTTGTATTGGAGCAAGATGGCTGCCCAACTCTACAAGGGTTCAGCCTTCCCCTTAAGGCTCCCTGGTCCCAGCTCCTTCCCATCTCAGCTGTAGGGTGGCATAAGACTTTGTCTCTCTCCTGGGACTCAGTACTTTCTGGGCTCAGCTAATCTGGTCTCTCCACAAGGTCAGCTGTAGACTGTAGACTGTAACTGTCAGGCTTTCTCTCTCCTGGGGGCCTCTGCTATGTTTATGGAGCGGTTGCTTATGCCTCTGTGTTCTCCTGTGTGTTTACTTCCTGGAACTCCAGCATCATGTTGTTTTCTCTGTGAGTCCTCTTGGTGGGCAGGGACTCAACATTCTACTGACATGGATGAATCAAAGCCTTAATCATAATTTTATCAAGTAAAAGTGAAACATTTTAATTTAATACAATCTAATTCACCCAGAGGAACAACCAGTTTGCAAACACAATGTAATGTTTAGTTTGGAATTTATAAACTATGCCAAGCTGCCACACATGGTATTTGTTTTAGCATACCTTTTAAGAGTTGGCTTATCTCCACAAGAGGACAAGCTTCATTTTGTGTTTGGGCCATGCTCTAATAAAGACGTCTTTCCTTAACTCAAAGATCATGGTTGGGCTTCTGTCCTGGAGTTGGGATGGGAGGTAGAACTTGTTTGAAAAACAAATAAACAAAAAAGCACCATTTTATGGTACTTGTTTTAGAAGCCAGGAAACAAATAGTTTTTCATTTATTTTATTTATTTCTGCCCTTTTTATAAATTGATTAATAAAATTGATAAAATTAATTCTCCTACCTGAAGTATTTAATTTAGTATTTCTTTCATTGTAAGTCTCCTGTAGAAAAATTATTTCTGTGTTGTTTGTCTGAAAATGTTATTATTTTGCCTTAATTGTCAATGGTATTTTCATTAGATAATAAGTTCTAAGTTTTTTGTTTGCTTTTGTTATTTATTTTTTAAATTTTTTCCTCATTTGGCTTTCAGCAATTATAAATCACTGTCTTTTGGCTTACTTGGTTTCACACAAAAGATGTGTGGTGTCTAATTTTTATTCCTTTGCATATTTTTTTTCTTTTTCCTCCGTGTGGATGGTTTAAATTTTTTTTTTCCTTTGTCATTGGTTTTAACAGTCCAAGTCTGCCTATGCATTGTCAAGGTCTTTGTGTTTTTACTGCTTGGATTCACAGAGCTTCTAAGATTGTGAGTTTATAGTTTTCAACAAATTTGAAAAAAAAAAACTGTTATGTTTCCTACTGTTTTTATTCTGTTCATTATTCTAGTTTTAAAAACATTTTTATTACGTATTTTTTTATTATATTTTACAGTGGGAGGATAAGTCCAATACATTTGACTCATCAGGTTCAGAAGAATTCTTATCAATAGAGCACAGATAAGCCATTTTCTATGAGGCTGCAAAGTGGAAAAAAGTCTCAACATAAATTGTTGCTCACGTATTTTTTTTCTATTATAAAAAAACAAAACAAAACAAAACTGGTAGCAGCATGCACTCTAAAACGCCACTTTTAATAACATCAATTCTTCTTGTATAGCTCTGCTACAAATGTTAACTTAATTATTCACATTGAATTTTTACACCAAAACAATCATTTGCCTCAGCAAAATGATATTATAAACACACCGTTTGGAGAAATCAGAGGCAAAAGAGGAGGAAAAGGAGGTATTTGACAGTGATTTAATGAACCACTGAACTAAATTACGTCTATATTTGCCAGGCTACAGATTCAGAAAATTTTACTTTCACTCTTGGTTAAAGTGTGAGTGTGAAGGCAAGGGAGAAAAGATAGTGATGTAACTCAGGAAGGTCAGCCCCTCCCATCTCTTACTGAGGTATTATTAAGTATTTCTAATGTTATAGCCTGTTCTTTTGAAAAAGAAAATGTGAATTTCTGCAACAAATTTTTGGCAAACATAATATATATATATTGTGTGTAAGTTTGTATCTGTGTATTCATGTGCATGTGTGTGACTTCGAAATTATGCCTCAGGGAAAGGTGTAGCTGTCCTTTCTTGCTTAGGTCTTAGGTGAATATGTATATCATATTAAGGCTCATAACTAAGGGAGCTTGTTTTTAAACTATGCATAAGGGGTTTATGAAATTAGAAAATGAAATATGTTCATGTGCAGAAGTCATGACATAACAAAAGGGTGATGTGAAACTACAATCTCTTACTATTTTAGGTATGTTGGTGTATGAAATTGAATAAATTTATTTTATATTGCCCCACATATACTCAATGATAAGGGAGTCCTAATGTTCAAATTATTTGGCTCAACAGATAGGGCATCTGCCTACAACATGGGAGGTCCAAGGTTCAAACCCAGGGTCTCCTGACCTGTGTGGTGAGCTGGCCCATGTGCAGTGCTTATGTGTGCAAAGAGTGCGGTGCCACACAGTGGTGTTCTCCGCGTAGGGGAGCGCCATGCGCAGGGAGTGCACCCTGTAAGGAGAGCTGCCCTGCGCAAAAAAGTGCAGCCTGCCCAGGAGTGGTGCCTCAAATACAGAGAGCTGACGCAGCAAGATGACAAAACCAAAAGAGACACAGATTCCCAGAGAATGCAAGTGGACACAGACGAACAGACAGCAAATGGATAGAGAGCAGACAACGGGGTGGGGGGAGGGGGGGTGGGAAGCGGGAGAGAAATAAATTAAAAATTTAAAAATTTAAAAATGTAAAAATGTAAAACAAATTATTTTTATATAGGCATTCTTATATGCTTTCACTGGTGTATCTATGCAGGGGAGGATGGTGACGGACCATAGCATATATTAATATGAACTGAAACCACTGACTTATAAATATTCATTAGTGCAAGTTGATTTCAAAATCTGGATATTGCCTAGATTTTGCTCAAGATTTTGTATGCCCTCCCTCAATTAGAGAAAACTGAAATTCCAACTAATGTGTGAAAGTAACAGGTAGGTAAATTTCAGTCAAATATAAGAATGTCATCTGTATCATCTTACCTAGCCATTATGGAATGTTGAGAATTCTGTCAACTCCATGTCTCTCTTGTTCAGCAGACATCTTTACCATAGCTATACTTTACAGCAGGCATACTTCTATTTTACAATAAAACAAAAATAATTAGGTATGAAATGTGTGTGAAACAGCCCCACATCTCAGTATCACACACAAACTGATCAAAATCCCTTCCCATTTTTCCTTCCTAAACTTGGTTCTCACAGAAAAGATCTCTCTTATGTCCAAGGTTAATAATAAGTTGGACTGAATGGAGATCACTGTAAACTGGTGAAAAAAATGCAAATTATTGAATGCATTTGTTATTGTTTTCAGGCATACACAAAATAAGTATGCTAAGCTTAACAACATAATATAATTGACATATGCCAGAGGTTTTGAGGCATAATGTAATCTACTTCAGAAAAATCATTTTAGGAGCACACTGATATTTTGGCAAAATACGTATATCAATTTTCATAATATTTGGAATATGGATAATATGAAAATTTTAGATTTTTTTGTTACCACTACTTACTGAATTTAACTATTGGAAAAGAATGATTATTTAAATTAAATCAAATAGCTTAGACTTATATTTATATCTATAGTCCTTCCTGTCAATATGCATTACAGATACCAGGTCCAAGTTTTCTCTTTGTGTTTGTAGTATCCTTGGATATCTATAAAGAGGCAGAAATCAGTTGCTTAAAAATATCAGATGTCCACCACATTTGGAAAGGCAAAAAATCTTAATCTAAGCATGAATCAAAAAGGGAGAGAGGCACAAATATTTTATGAACACTAGAGATCATCTTTTTTGGATACACTTCTGTAACTTTTAAAACCTCATTCAATTTACAAAGAAAGTCTGAGTGTATTACTCTTCATGCTTACCTTTTGCTTAAGACCTTGTGACATCACAATCAAGTCAGAAGTGTTTTTGAAGATTAGCTTATTTTATAGATAGCAATTTGGAGACTTCCATACGTTCAAGTGTTCTTAAAAGATGGGGGTATATTTTATAAATTAGTTGGGGGAAATAGAAAGAACAAAAAGAAACATTGACAAACCTTGTCATTCAAGACTTTTTCAACATGAGGCAGCACCAAATTTCTTCAAAATGAAGTATAAGAATAAAAAGTTTTTCTCCCTATTTCTTTAATTCAATGCAGTTCTATTTGAGGATGAACTACTGTTAAGTTTATAAGCTTATATTGTGATTCCATATCCTAACGAAGAAACATTTCTCACATGGATGAAAATCCATTTTGCCTAAAGTAAAACAGCAAAACTGTAATCCAGCTTTCCTTAATTTAGTTCATTTCCCATAGGCTGTTAACAATGTAAGACCAAGAACTCATTCATTAAATAGCTACTATATTTTCATAGTTTCACATCTAAGCAGAGCCAAAACTCTGCTACACAATTTTTAAGTTTTGGAAGTCATCTCTCTCCCGTATTTGAGGGGCCACCAGAGACTTCCTCCAACTCACAAAGATTCCAATTCAACATTTCTTTCCTCACCATGGGTCATGTTACTTTCTTCTTCACATGAAAAATAGATTCCTTTTGATTCTAACTTCCACATGGCTAGTCTGTAACTGAAGTTTCATTTGCTCCTCTTTTATATTTGCAGGGTGCATTAACATCTCTAAGAAACTTCAATGCAATTCTGTCTCCAACTACTGAGAACCAGGTCACACTCCACAGGTTAGGGTCACAGTCATCACAAAGCTGTCCTTACTTCAGACACCAGCTATAAGTTGAGGGATTTCCAAGCTACCCTCTAAAGTTCTGACCAAGTAACTACAGATTCAGACTTCTCACCACCTCCTTAGATTCAACAATTCACTAGAACGACTCACGGAGCTCAGCAAAGAGATATAATTACAAATACAGTTTTATTATAGCATAAGATACATGAAAAAGAAAGTCAAAAGAGATGTATAAGGTGAGGTCTGGCAGGAGAGTCTAAAACATAATGCTTCCATGCCCTCTCCCCATTGAGTCAGAAAGCATCACCTTCCTGGCACACTGATGTGTATTACCAATCAAGGAAGCTCACCTGAGCTTGGGTATCCAGATTTTGTATTTGACTTTCCTTACATAGAGGGGTTTGATTAAATCATTACCTACACAACTGAACTCAGTCTCCAGCCCCATCTCTTCCCCTGAGGTCAGGCTGATATGAAGTGCCTTGAAACCCCCACCCATTATCACTTGGTTGATCTTTCTGATTTGGCACGTCCCCACCCTAAGACTACATCTCAGTAGTATAAAAGTCAAGTGCGGTAGGAAGGACCCATCAGGACACTTCTTTGGCAGAAAATCCCAATAATGTAGACTACTCCATGGAAGCTGGGACAAAGGCCAGGCATCGTTTTGTAGACAAAATTCCTTACTGTATAAGAGAAAGGTAAAATTTACTCCTCTCTTTTCTCCACCTACTCTTAGACTGCCTTGTTCTTCCTTTCAACTTACCTTTCCTATCATTATTTTAACATGATTTTTTTCTCCATCTATACAACAAACATACAAACATAACAATTTTATAGATGAGAAAATGAGGTTGGGTCATATTAACTAACGATAAAAGTTTTAGAGTTTGAATTGGATTAATCTTGGATTTGAATCTAGGGATTCATCCCTTCGATCACACAATCTTAACTAATATGCTATTGTTACTCTCCCTTAAGACCTCATGCACAGCAATAGGTAAAATGTGACAATAAATAATTTACAAATATTACTCCAAAATGTATGGAATAATTACATTTACACAATGGAAAGGTATTCCAGTCTTTGGAATCACAATGCCAGTTACCATGTATTAAGTGCACTTACTATTTAATTTGTTCTTATATTTCTTCATTAATGCCTCACAAATACCCCTGCTTAAATAATCAAAAGCACCCATGATGTAGGAAATATTATTATGCCATTTAGTTGATAAGCAAACCAAAGCATAGAAATGAGACTACTGTACAAGTCACATGCTAATAATTTACAGAGGCAAAATTTACAATCAGATTAAGCTAAATCCAGAATCCACATGTTTACCTACCACATTACACTGCATTATAATATTTTCCTAGAAAAAGGAAGGTCCAGGAAAAAATCCTAAATGTATTTGTGATATAGGAATTGCAAATGAACTTTTGGTGATATATAGAATTCGAAAAAATAATGTTAGAGTTAGGTACTTTATTTGCACCCAGAAACAGGATTTATTTATTTATTTATTTATTTATTTATTTATTTATTTATTCAGTTATTTATCATTTCAACTGTTCCTTTAAGTAACTCATTAGTGAAAATAAAAAATATATTGTATTGTATGTGTGGTATTTTTATTTGTTATACATAGAAAACATAACACATGTGTTTATTCCAAATAATCACAGTAAAAGCTAGTTCACTGATAATTCACAAAATATATATAAGGGTCAACATCTCATATAAGCAGTAAATAACTCAGGAATATTTGTATCTATTGTGGTAATAGTTATTCAAGTAAAGAAAGACTTCATGAACTATGTTACTAGTTTGAATTTGGCTAACAAGGGAAATAAATTTTGAGTGAAATGGGATAAAGGATGTATTCGCTTGCTTATTTTTTAAAAATGACATCTTAGTGTAATAAGCTATATGGTCAATGTAATAAATGAAAAATACTTACATCTACACTCACAAGAGCAAGAATGATCATATAATAATGATCACATACTTGGCTTTAGAATTTATAAAATTAGATCTTTAATCTCATTTATTCCTCAGACTATGTGAAATAAATATATTTTACTTGGTGTTACCTGCGTATAGAAGACTCATACAGAAATATAAGCACTGATCCTTTCATTCGTTTAACCAAACCTCATGGAATACATTATCTAGAATATCTTCTCCTCACTGGGGATAAAGTAGATTCCCACAAATGATATTACTTGTGAAGCTTAATAATCAGTACACTGTGTTTTGAGCCTTCAGTATTTTCTGATCTGAATGCATCTTGAAGGCATATTTAACATCTTGAGATTTGGGTTAAGGGATTACATATAGATCCTATACAACCTCTTTATATTTATTTAAGGAAATATAGTGCATTTTCTGTGTTCTTTCTGTGGTTCTAAAAAGAAACATGCAGATATTTCACTTAGGTATTAAATTCAAAATGTATTTATGTAAATAAAGGCAATGTGTCATTCTAGTTGAAACTAACACAATCAACCAATTCTAGCTTTGAAAATGGGTTTCGCTATTGGTATGGTTTGCAGTTTTTCATATCATCACTTAACCTATATAATGTCATTTTCCTGACCTATAAAACAGTTTTTTATAATGACATCTGCTGGATAAAGTTGCCATGATGAGCAAATGTAATCTAGCAGATGGGCTTTGAGGAAAGGTGTCCGTAAATACTCATCTGTATTAATTCTGCATTCAAGGTTATGCAGGATATGCTAAGGCCTCAGGAGACAACAATATTTAAGATGATAAGATGACATCTTAAAACTTGTTAACAAAAATCATGAAGAGTGAAAACTAAACTGAACAAGATTTCCAGATTCAAGTAACAATATTCTTGGAGGCTGAATGGACCTAATGCTGTAGAATCCTTGCTGGCAGAAGCATCACGAAACTTTTTTCAGAGGCTGAAAGATTTCACCAGGAAAGAATTAGAGATGAAAGGGTGAATCAGACGTGCTGACATTTATCTAAGGGGGAGAAACATCTGAGGAAAAGACCTCCCTTTTGTCAAGCTGCCACGAGGTGACCGGCAGGGAGCAGACCCTGAATAATCACACTGCTTCTTTAGGCTTGTACCTTAAAGAGGTATGCACTGAGGGTTTTCAAGGGCAAGAAAAGTTGCTGAGATAAGAGCGAGGTTTCTTGTACATGGCAGGGGTTGGAAGAATGGAGTTCACCTCCTTCCAAAGGCTGAAATCCCAGAGTAACACCTCCTGCTCAGGTTCCTTACTCAAAAAGGCTCCATGCAGAGGGGATGTTATCTTGTCCAGAGCACATAGTTTCCCTTACTTCTTCCAAGTACTGAAGGTGCTAGCAGTCCAGATACAAGGTTTTAGTTTATTCTGTGAACATAGAAATTAGTCTAATATTACTTTTAAAACGATATTTTAGATAATTTTTTTTAGCAAAGATTATGAAGCACACATTGAGACAAGGCAAAAACAAGCTGAAATCAACAGAAACAATGCACAACAGAGCTAGGCCCCAAAGGGACCCTGATTATTAAAATTATTGAGCACAAATGGCAATAGAACATGTTAATGTTTTTGAAGATAAAAGAGAAAGTTAACAATGTATTCAAGAGATTGAAAATGCTACAAAGTAAATTACAGACTTGAAAATGAATCAATAGTAATTATAGAAATGCAAAACAAAACGGCTACATTTAAAAAATAATGGTTGCATTTAATAGACAGAATTATTGACAATGGCGTATAGGTCAAAAAAAGCAAAACAAAACCTAACTAACATAACAAAAAACCTCCTCAGAAAGAAAGCTTGAGATAGAGACAATAATTGAAGTGTTAATAGTCATATTTTCTAAGAATTGATGAAAGGCACTTATAATAGGAAGCAGAAATTTAAAAAAAAGTCAGAGCATAAAACAGACAAAAAGAAATAAACATAATAAAATGATAGGTTAATCCCATACTATGTCAGTAATGCCCTTAAATAAAATGGACTAAAAGACCCAATTAAAAACAATAAGTTGAATAATGCATAATAAAAACTTACCTAAGAATATAATGTTTGTATGAGACACATATAAAATTATTCACACAGGAAAGCTGAAAGTAAGAAGTCAAAAAAATACATACCTTGCAGCATATAAATAATTTCTGATAAACTAGCATAACTGTACTATTGGTCAAATATAGCTCTACGGCCAAAAGTAGTGGTGGAGATAAAAAGATCTGAGTGAAAACAATGTTCAATTCATAAAGAAGATATATAATTTTATGTATGTATGCATCTCATAAATGACCTCAAAATCAAGAGTGGGCCCAGATTTTATGGGGTCTAAACCTTACACAATTTGGAGGATTCTCTTTAGTAATAAAGATTTCAAAATTATGAAAATTGCTAAAATTATGAACGTTGTCAATGCAAAAATTTATGAGTGCAAGAAATAAATTATTTTGCATTTTGCCCATAAAAAGGGTTTATTAGTAATGGTATATGTGCTATTAATATATCTTACTGATAAGAAACAATTTCGATTTTGACTAGTTATCAATAAGAAACAAATCCTCAACTTAGCAGTTTTTACATATCTCATGATTGGAAGAATTTCCCACAGACTAGTATAGATTCCACATATGAAAGTCTTGTTTCTTCTCCACTATCTCTGTACTCATGGTACTGGTCATTCTACAAACCAGTCATATCTCACTATGGCTTGGGTGTCAGGTGGCCAAGGTCTTTGGCATGTTGTACTGCTGTAATAATCTTGAAAGTCATTCTTAGCTGGGGATGGACAGAAAAAAATTTCACTGTACACTGAAATACCAGAGAGTCGTAAATACACATGGCTACACCAACTATCCTCAGCTCAATTTCTCTTTAGCAAGAGCTTAAAATTGCCATGGCTTCCCAGTGACATTCAATGTGAAGGGAAGGTAGACAGGGAAGTAAGGAAAAAAAGGAGAAAGGGAGGAAAAGACAGTTGTCTTAAAATATTTTGGTTACTTTGTAAAAATCAGAAGTACCTATCGATATGAACACTTTGCTTTGTCTTCTCCCAAAGCTTTGAAAGGGGTCATATAATGAGGGGCAGTCCTTCTAGAAAATCTGCCCCCATTTCCTCAAAGCATTCATGACAATTTCATGGGAGTAGGGTCATTTAGGATGTGCTTTCATTTCATATCTGGTGGCTAGAAAATACTCAAGAGACATAGGCCAAATGATGGGCAGAAGAAAATATAGTGCTGATTGAAGGAATGAAAACAAATAAATGAAATTTTAGAGCAACTTAATTGATCTTACACTGTGACACAGTCGTTTCTTCTTTCTATGTACTTGATACCACATTTGTACCAAATTACTCATAATTTCTTAAACACACCCTTATTTTTTATTCATGTTCCCACTCTGCCCTGTATATACTCTCTTTGCCTGACCTGTATACATACTCTTGTTCATCAATCTCATCTTAAAAACCAACTTCATTACAACTGCTCTCTGTCTGGTCTTCCCAGAGTATATTGTAATGGTCCCAATACCTATTCAAGCACAATATAACCAATAGTATTATATTGTAATTATTTTTGTGCCTCTTATTCCCCCAAGAGTATGAGGTAATCAAAGCCAGTATGATATTTTATTTATCATGTTATATGTACCTCTTTCCATAGGACCTGATAGAGTTCTAGCCTAATTATTGTTCCTGTGAATAAATTAATGACATTTGCTACTTTTGCATGAATCATGTCTTGAAAATCTTTGCTTACACATTTTAATGAGTAGTCAATTGCAGAAAAGCCCAAAGCAGTTAGAAAGAATTTGTAGTGAAGTAAACTAGACATAATTTCCAGAAGGCAAATGCATGTATTTGAATGTGCATAGACTTTATATTTTTAAAAAAATCTTTCCCTGGTTTTCAATTATGGACTTTATGACTTTGGAAAGTGATTATAATCACTCTCTTTTTTTCCTCTATTAATGAAGATAGCATCTTTCATTTTTTGCTTAGTTGTGAGATTAACTGATGTAAGTGAATGTGAAAAATCTAAAAATGACTGGCACATAACAAGCATTCAAAACATGCTATTTCAAATCTCTTCAAATTTTATGGAAAGAGTTAGAAATCAGTAGTTCAATCACTGCTCCACCATTTTCAAATGGTTTGATCTTGAAAGAGTAATGTAAATTCTTGGTCTTAGATTTTATCATCAATAAAGGAATTATAACACAATAAAAGAATATTATGGGAATTAAGTTAGATAGCACATGTAAAGTGCTTAACAAAATTCCTAATATATATATAAGCTCAACAAATGATTAAACAGTCTATTATTAAATGATGTTAACAAGAAAATCTTTAGACTGTTGCTCCACAGGCAATGAACAATTAAGTAGCTTTCAATTATTCCTGCATCCTAAAGTATGGTGCTAAACTAGTGATAAGGAGTGCACTGGACATTTTATAACTCTTTTGGTCTGTGTGAGTCAATTACCTACATGAAATAAGAGTTGAGGCTAAAAATGTTTAGGAGAAACAGTTTTAGTCCAGTAATTTTCAGTGTGACTGCATAACTCTCCAGTACTTGTAGTTGGAGAAGTCCTGCGCAACTCCATATTATTAGGGGTTCCTAACATCGTACTTTAAGTCAAGATAGAGAAACTTTGAAGAGACTATTTAGAGAGCTTGACAATTGTGCCCCATAGATTGAGTGGTTCAGGGAAACTACCAGAATCCTGACCCAGGTAGTCTGAAAGTGAGAGGACAAAGATGAAATTTCTCCTTGTTGATGGCAGAGTAAAGATTAAATTTCATTGGGTGTGTACTGTGCTTACACTAGTGACTAGTCAAAGCTCTGGGAGAACGAAATATATACTGAGATGATGAGAGAGAGAAAGAAAGAGAGAAAGAGAGAGAGAAAGGAAAGGAAGGAAGGAAATTATACTGAGATGATGAGAGAGAGGAAGGAAGGAAGGAAGGAAAGAAGGAAGGAAGGGAGGGGGGAAGGAAGGGAGGGAGGGAGGAAGGAAGGAAGGAATCAGGCTCTCAGGCTGCTTAAAATGGACTGAGGCCCAGAGGACAGTCTGAAAATAGGATGTGGCCTCAACTGTCAGAAGGGACACCCAAACCACAAGAAAAGTTGGGAAAGTTCACAGGTCATGAATAGCCTGAAGCATTAGCCTAAATAGAGATGGCAGAGTCAAATGTTGTCCTCAGAGAGATTCTCCAGGGAGCCCATTAATGTGCCAACACCAGCTGCCCAGGTTTAAGAACACCAGTTACATTAGACAGTATCCATTTCCTTTATGTCTCATCTCCCTCCTCTACTGGAGACTAAAAATACTAGACCAGGCCTAAATTGGACGAGAGTTTAAGAGTTTTAATATGTATAAGAATTGGATGTCTTATTTGAGACTAGTATTCACTTGCTTAAAGACAAAACAAAAAACTTCTTTGTAATCATTGCAAGTAACTGGGGAACCTAAGGAACCTGTTCATTATTTCATCCAGAATAGTAAATAGAAAAAAATTAGCAATAGAAAAATAACAAAGTTGGTTTCTGAATTGACACACTACTATATCCATTTCATTCGAAGAGCTAATTGTGTTTTTTGTGTCATGAAAGAGATATATAAAACAAATGTTACTTGTGAGCTACAGGTCTAAATATATTTCTCCTTTACAACATTCTCCCCCAAGAAATCACTAGGGTTTTAACTGAGGTTAAATACATTGTTGTAACTATTGGAATCATCAACAACATGTAATGATGCAATTAAATGGAGCAATCAACCCTTGGCAGGTATATATGCCCCAAGAAAGTTATCAATACAATGAAAGTTTGAATTTATCATTCCATATTTATTTGATTAAAAAGAGAGAAAGGTATATATATATATATATATATATATATATATATAGAGAGAGAGAGAGAGAGAGAGAGAGAGAGAGAGAGAGAGAGAGAGAGATATTGGCATATATCTATGGAGAGAGAGAGATGCAAAATTGAAAGAAGAATGCTTAGGTGAATTTGAGAAAAATTCAGACCCAAGATGACAAGAAATATATATATTATTTTATTGTTTTAGAAGCTCAAATCCATTTGCATATTGTTTTTTGAGTTCACTGACACATCTCTAGATTTCTCTAATACTGGTATGCCCCTTTCTCCTTGTATACTTTTGCTTTTTATTGGTGATGGAGGCGGCTATGTGTATGTATGTATGTGCACATTGTGTGTATGTGTATGTATGTGCACATTTGTGTGTATGTATGTATGTGTACTTTTTTGTGGTAAAAGGCAATACCTATTTCATTGAGATTTACTGATCTTTGTCTATTATATGGGGTTAAATATGTGATAACTACTTAAATCATTGTGCAGCATAAAATTATCCAAACAGCTTTGGGTACCAGTAGATATTTAAAGCAGTTCATTTGCACCACAAGAAGATGGCATTCATTATAAAACATGAGTCATGTAGCTATTCCTAGTTCCTTTATTTCCTTTTACAGTCCAAAACACTGCTGAGACATGTCTCAGAAAAAGAATCATCATTGCCTATAATTAGACACTTAATATACTAACTATGAAAAGTTTTTGGATGTCCCAGACATCAATGAGTCAATTATATTTCTAATCTTTATAACTGCTATGAAAACTGCCCTGCTGAGAGTCATTACTGTTGATTAATAGCAAAGCATAATTATTAGGAGAAAAAGTCAGTAATTCTCTTTGATTTCTAACTGCATGCACATATGACAATTACCACTAAGAGTTTATTCAGCTGGACATTTGGGACATGTGAACTGCCTTTTTACAGCTTTTCCAGGTAGAAAACCTTTTTAATATCTATATATTTTCTATAGCCAGGCAACAAAGAGAATAATTTAAGCTGGCAGACATTCTAAACTTTCCTTCCTTGCTTGTGCATTAATGAAATGATATATTTTAGTGGAATCTATATGCACCAGAAGTTCCAATTCCCCAAAGCAAGCCTATCAGAATGAAATTATTTGTTATTTTGCTTCCAGTTTCCATATTCTGTTTACTCAGAAGTTTGTCAAGATAAATTTCACAAAAGACTTTGAATCTCTCCCATATTGTATCCATTCCTGAAAGTGATGACAATAGCCATCTCTTACATCATCCAATTTTCACTTGTATTGAAATGCCCTACTATAATAGTACATGAACGTTGCAGAAAACTCCATCCAGGGAGCCATGTTCTTCAATAAATGCACTAATTGTGCACTTTTGACTGCTGATTCATTTGGCCTTCATATGGATAATTAAGGACCAGAGAACTGTGATAATCCCCTAATCATATGTAATCCTGAATCTTTGCATTGTCTTTTTAAAAGCATATCAATTAAATTAAATGCATTTAGCAAAAGCTTTAAAAAATGAAAATGTTATTACTTTTTTATTTATACTTGCAAGTTTAAGGCAGTTACTATATTGTCTCCTGGTCAAATATTATAATCAGTGATAATGTGCTATAGTTTTACTTAATTAATAACTTAGTAGGGCTTCATTTTACTATAATATGAAGGGAAATTCCAAGTTTTTCATTTAGAAAATACATGGCTTAAGAAATAGAATGTCATTTGCTATATTACAAAGGAGTTTTTATTTTATTAGATAAATATTTGTTTTGTATGGCTGCTTGAAGAAAAAGGAATGCTTTGAATTTTAAGGGGTAAAATGATCAAATAGTTTAATTGAGTTGACAA
This sequence comes from Dasypus novemcinctus, assembly GCF_030445035.2. Taxonomy (NCBI): domain Eukaryota; kingdom Metazoa; phylum Chordata; class Mammalia; order Cingulata; family Dasypodidae; genus Dasypus; species Dasypus novemcinctus. The sequence goes on from NC_080674.1 coordinate 22,601,288, forward strand.
CACTACTATTCAAAGGGAATCTATTTGAATAGTTGGTTAAATAGGTTTCGATAATGCTTCAGTTTTCACTTATGTTGGAAGAATTCAACATAACTTAAATTTGAAGTATATTAAAGTTTTGCATTTGCATGAAACTTAATATTTGTAGACATCAGTCTTTCACTGAATCCATAAATTAATAATACTATATTTATTCCAAAAAGTGTGAATCTCCATTTGAAGAGGCAAATTAAGAGGAAATAAAAATGATTTACTAAACATTTTTCAAGCCCTTAACTCACCTGCCAAAAATCTCTGATACTTAAATTTCTTTTTCATGTATAAGCAGAGAAACAATGAACTCAGGGAGGAGGGTTTCCTCCAACAACTCTAGTGATAACTAGATTATGGTAATTGTAATCATTCCATTCCCTTTGTCTGGATAGGTTTAGAGTTAGAAGACCAGAATCTGCTCATTGAGATGTAAGAAGACATAGGACTTCTAAGAAAAATTTTCCTAACATGTTGAAGTGTAAGTATAGGCACACAAGCGGAAGACTCCACTTCTTGTAGGCTGTGAATGCTGTCACATGAAGACTAAAGGCTGTGGCAGCTATCTGGGAATATTGCCAGGATTAGCTAACCCAAGACAATCACAGGAATCTAATTTCAAATGCTGTTCATTGACCTTAGTGCCTATTACACTGTGTATTAGTCAGGGTTCTCTAGAGAAACAGAATCAACAGGAGATAGCTGTCAATAGTATTCGATTCTATGAGTCTCTCATGCAGCTGTGGGGATGCCCAAGTCCAGGTGCCACAGGCAGGCCACAACCAGGGGCTACAATGAAAGCCCAATGAAGGTTCTTGATTAGTTCTGGGAGATGATGGCTGTCCAAAGACGAGCTGGGAAATTCTTTCTCAATGCTGGAATCACTTCCCCTTTAAAGACATTCAACTGCTTGGGTTAAGCATCACTCATTGCTGATGGCAATCTCCTTAATTGATGTAATTATAACCAACTATCTGTGATTTACCACTGCAGTAAAATCAATGGTGACTAAAGTCCATAAATGCCCTTGTATTACAGTTAGCCCAGTGCTTGCTTGACCAAACAACTGGGCACAATTACCTGGCCGAGTTGACACAATAGTCTAACCATCACACACTACAACTACTTCATTCCAGAACTTTTATTCTGTGAGATAATCAAAAGCCTTAAACCACTTTCAGATGAGTTTTCTATTCCTTGAAGACAAAAGTGAACTGAAAAAGTAAGAAATATGGAGATACTGGATATACTTCCTGGCTTATTGGGGATTTTCCCTGTTATATCCCTAGTCTCTCTCTGCCCCTTTGAGAGGGTGATGTATCTGATTGATATATTTTATAGGAATAACTATAAATGAGATGTTCAGCTCCATCTTTTTGTCTTAGAAGTAATTTGCTACACAGGGAGCTCTCCATCCTGGGAAGGTGAGTCTACCTTATCTTAGCTTTCAGTGTCACTAAGAGCTTTCAGGTTCTATCCAACTTTGCCCTGTCAGTAATAAAGCCGACATCTTGGCTCCAATCTCCTGCCCTTTCTTTAATCTCTCAATTAACTCAGAATCTGGATGGGGAAAAGTGTATTTGTTTTTTGCTCTTGTTTTTGTTTTTTTGTGTGTGTATTTCAACAATAGGGCGAGTTAGTGATTTAAACTGAACTGAACTTTTTCAGTTAAATATTTCCTCATATGCAATCTACTTGAATCATAAATATGGATTTTTTGTTAATTTATGGTGACTTCAAATTTTAAAAAAAATTAATACAACAAAATTAATTATAAAATTAACAAAAATAAAATTATTTTAAAACTTAGTAAAACAAAATTAGAAGTTCCTCTCCAATATCAAATTACTCATTCAAGTTCAGAGCTGTAAATAGATATCTCCTATTTAACCGGCTTGATTTTTCAGATTCATTTCTGTCTTCCCTCTCCATCTCTTTCCTAAATATCACAAATTCTTGTTTCTCTCATTTGTAAAATGACCCTTGAGGAGTTCCTTCTCCTGTGCCACCTCAAGTACTCTTCTCTACCTTTGACATATCAACCATTGCAACTAATTCCTGTATACATTAAAAAAAGGAAAATTTAAAAATTTGAATTTATATTGCATGACTACCTATCTTGATTATACCAAAAACAAGTTACATGACTTCAAATATCTAATATCTTGAGTCTATGTATCTACTACCCTCTCCTGCTCTCAATTTTAACCTCCATTTAACACCATCTGTATAGTATTGTTAATATTAACTGCCATACTTAGATAACTACTTTAATGAATTTTAAGGTTCTTAAAGATATAGGCAAAATATACTTGACTTTGTATTTCCAGCATGAATCACAGTTTTATCCTATAAGAAATACTCATCAAATAGTTTTTTTAATTTAATGCATGAATTTTAATATTTATTCATCTAGTAAGTCATTAATAAATATAAAATAAAGTACCTGTTCTATTAACTGCTTTTTTAAAAGATTTATTTATTTATTTCTCTCCCCTCTCCCCCACCTTGGTAGTCTGTTCTCTGCCTATTTGCTGCGTCTTCTTCTTTGTCGGCTTCTGTTGTTGTCAGTGGCACGGAAATATTTCTTTTTGTTGCATCATCTTGTGTCAGCTCTTCTTGTGGGTGGCACCATTCTTGGGCAGGCTGCACTTTCTTTCACGCTGGGCAGCTCTCCTTACGGGGTGCACTCCTTGCGCGTGGGGCTCCCCTACGCGGGGGGGACACCCCTGTGGGTCAGGGCACTCCTTGCGCATCAGCACTGCACATGGGCCAGCTCCACATGGGTCAAGGAGGCCCAGGGTTTGAACCATGGACCTCCCATGTGATAGAGGGATACCCTAATCATTGTGCCAAGTCCGCTTCCTCTATTAACTGTTAACACCACATTTTGAATCATGTAAGTCAAAATTACAATGAAACAAGGGCAAAATTAGCATCAGAACTGGCAATATAGTTTACAATCTGAGAAAGAAATGGAATATAAACAGTGATTGACAGAGGCACCAAATCCCCAAAAATGCTATTTCCTTTAAAATTTGTCATCCCTTGGAATTGTCAGTGGTAGATTAAAATTCCAGTTAAAAAGTTGGAATCCTGATTAGCTCATTTTTGTAGTCCCAATTTACTAATTACTGAACAGGGCTTCTATAAGGATCACATGACATGGATAACTTGAGAGTATTTTATAAATTCTTAACTGCTAGTGTACATTTTAATATTTCAAAATAAAGTTTCTAGCCTGATCTTATTCCATCATTCCATCTCTCTATAGCATAGAACTGAAGACTTCAATTCATGTTATTAGAAACACCCAACTTCCAGAGACCTCTACCTTTTCCAAGTCTGGGAACTGGGGAGAATTACCTTACCACTATGAGCCTAATTTTCTTATCTATACAATAAGAAATAATCATAAGGCCAGTTTTAGGGTTGATGTCATTTTTAGATGGCCTAACACATATAAACACTTTATGTCCTCTATGTAATGTGTCCATAATAAATAAATAATGATACTAAAGATTTATTGATAATGAATACTTTCATAATCATACACACCTTAAAATTCTCCTCTCTCACCTCACTTATTTAATTCCTAAAAATTCCCAACAGGAATCTTAAATTCTAGCCTTCATTTTTTTCATTAACCCTCATAAAGAAAACATTCATCAGGTTTCTATACCTCCTTTTTTGTTGCTGTTGTTGGAAACTGCCTTCTCAGCCACAGTGACAAATTAACAAATGAAATCTACCAGGTAAATAAATCTTCTTTTTTTCCTAACTTCCTTCATTTATTTAAATATTTATTGAATATCTATAATGTGCCTGCCTTACTGTGATTAGCACTGGAAATAAAGGATGTAATAAAATAGGTGTTACATATGACTCACTTTAATGTGGGGGAAAAAATGTAAAAAATTGCAAAGATAGAAAGAAACAGGATGAAGGAGTGGAGAATATTGTCACTGGTGAGAGTTGGTAAAAAGATGGTAATCTTGATACAGTGGCCCAGGATAGGCATTCTGAGAATTGAATAAAGAGAGACAGCCATGTAGACTAAAGGAAATGATGCTTCCTGTGAAGGGAAAAGAACATGTAAACACAAACTTACAACATTGATTTATGACTGAATGAAAAAATGAAATTTAAATAGGCTAGTGTGGGCATGCAGAGAGTAAGACTGCAGAGTCAAGCAGCAGTAGCCAGATCATGTTGAATATGAGGGGTTTACAACATCTGTTTAAGTACAAGTTTGTTGGATGGCCATTGACAGATATTACTGTTGTGGGGTGTCATGAAGGTAGTTTGGGGTTGCTACATTAGTATAGATGAGAGAAGGTGTTGGAAAGAAATGTTCAAATATTAGATATATAGGTATCTATGGATAACTGATTTTTGACCTTCTGGGTTTTTCCCAGAACAAATTTGAAATAATGCTTGCCAAAAATCACAATCAACATTGAAAACTTGCTGTAATAAATTTGCACACGCAGGTCAGCAAAAGCATTAAGATTCTACACATGTCTGTGAGAGAAAAATTAGTGGTGTAGTTCTTCTATCCTCCCAATTGGAATCAGTCTCATGCCTATGATTTTTAAATGTATTGTGAATTATACCTAGTATCTTACTTATGTTAATAAAATGTGAAAGTGACTTCTGAGACCTTTCAAAAGCAAGTGAAGAAAGTAGATAAACTCAAGTGACACAGAATGGCTCATATATTAGAAAAAACTAAGAAAGGATGAAATATATTAAAAGAAGTTGAAGGCCAAAACCTAAGCCTGGCAGTGCACAGTTCCCAACCTGCCATACATACTGCATTTTCAATGTGGGAAAAAAAATGATATTTATTAATGATGAATGATTATATGAATGTTTTAGGGTGTTTTTTTCTTGGGATTTAAGATGGGTTGACAAGGAATTACTATTTCTCCCTTTAAAATACTATAATGGAATATAAATCTCCATGTATTAACCAAGATTTTCTAGGGAAACAGAACCAATAAGAGATATCAGTAACTATTATGAGATTTTGTAAAATTGATCCACGTGGTATGTAGATCCACAAGTCCAAATTCCTCAAGTCAGGCTGCAAGCCAGCCACTCCGATGAATTTCAACAGTGAGTTCCCCAGGAGAAGCTAGTTGTCTGAAGTGGAGATGGGAATTCTCTCTCTGAATGCTGAAATCACTTCTCCTTTTAAGGCCTTCAACTAATTGGTTCGACTGAAGACAATCTCCTTGGTCAATTGTAGGTGTAATCAACTATAGATATAATCAACTCACTGATACTTGAAGTCCACAAAATGTCTTTGCACTACTATTAGCCCACTGCTTGTTTGACCAAACAACCGGACACCATTACTTGGCCAAGTTGACAGTATCCAAAATGTAACTATTCTACTACAAGAATCTAATCAAAATTTAACTATTCTACTATAAGAATGTATTTGACTCATATAACAAGTGTTGCCTGCATTTCAGAAATAAAATTTTCAAGGCTTTCAGATGGAATAGGTAAGGTACTACTAACAGAAGGAATTAAGAAAGACATTTAGGATTTGTTTGTGCTTGCTTCAATTCTATTTTTCTTGAACAAAGAGATGATGGTTCCAATTTGCTGAAATTGAGATTTCTGAAGGAAACACAGTTTAGGTAAGGAACACTTAAATGCTATTTTCATATTTCAGAAATTTTAAATATCTTATAGCTGCATATTACTACCTTAGTCAAAAACTCAGTTGTTTTAGACCATGAGTTTCATTGTTCATATTATGATTTTTGTGTCAGAGAGCGATCATTTTGAATTCTAGGTCTAGTTCTGTGTATTGAGGAAGTCATTTAACCTCACTGAAATTTAGTTTTTTTCTCCCATAATGTGGCCACCTTACAATGATATTAGAGGATAATATACACATAAAAGCTTGGATTCTAAATATATCCTTTGATCATAGCTATCCTGATCTTATATACCCTTTAAAATAAAGAAAAAGGGAGATTTCTATTACTTACAAACTTTGTCATGTTTATTTTCCCATGATAATTAAGAATTTTAGAAATGCCAAAAAATAAAAAAAATAGAACTAGGAAAAACATTCTCTCTCCACCAGAAGACAACCGTTATTAACTTTTTTGCATTCTCGTTCCAGACTTTTTATTAAGTTCATATTTTACTTTTCATGGAAACAAAGCATTATTTGTTTTAATTTTTCTAGATTCCATGTGCAATTTTCATAAAATCACTTACCATATTTTTCTATCAATATGTTAGCATTATATAAGGGTTTTAAATTACAATATAATTACTAAAATTTTATTTGATGATTCCCATTCTCTGGTAAAGTGGTAAACATCTCTGGGTATTTCAGAATTTTAACTTGTAATAAATTTCTACAAATGGAATTAAAAGATATGCTAAGTCTTAACACTTTTGATATATTTTTGCCAAATATTTTTTCTCAGATATTTTAAAACTCATTAGTATACCATGTGGATATGAATAATTCCAGATATGCAGGGAAGAGAGGAGGCATTTCCTCAGAGGGAATCTCACCACAAGCTCCAGCATTCCTAACTGCTGGCTGTGATAATTCTTTCAAAAACTAGACAGAAGCTTAGATAGAGTTTCCAGTCCCTCAGAGAATGTGGCTAAGCAAGCTCGAAGTTTGTATTTAAAGCCGATTATTACACTTTTAAGTTTCTACTTCCTGTCATTTATTTTACCTTACTACTAGAAGTTAAGTTCCTTGATGGAGTTTATTCTTCTCATATGCCCTATGGAACCTTGATATTTGTCTAAACACATACTATAAATATTAGTTAATTAAATTCATTTCTAAAGCAATAATTCTTAAAGCACGGTCCCTAGACCAGCATCATAAGCATTACCTGGGAACGTTCCAGAAATGTAAATGTCACTACTGAACCAGAAGTTCTGTGGATTGGGCAGAGCAATCTGTGTTCAACAAGCCCGCCAGGCAACCCAAGCCATGCTAAATTTTGAGAATCCTATGTTACACATGTACTGAACTAGGACAGCATAGGTGACCTATAAGAGTGCTGTAGCCCCCAAAGAAGACATAAAGAAAGGTCTGGCACAGTGACAAGGTATACAAGGCCTTGTTCTTCCACTGAAAGTCACAGACTGTCAAACCAGCTGGCTAATGCTGAATGGAGGCACGGAGGCACGGTTATCAGATGTTCTAATTATTTTTATTTTTAAGGTAAGATAGCAAATGAATTTTTTAGATGGGCATTTCCTGAGCTTTAGTGTTGGCAGCAAATTCTAATAATTGTTATCCAGACCAAATAAAACATGCTTGCAAGGCAGTTCCAGCCATCTTTTTTTTTTTTTTGAAAAATTTATTTATTTCTCTCCCCTTCCCCCCAGTTGTCTGTTCTCTGTGTCCATTTGCTGCATGTTCTTTGTCTGCTTCTGTTGTTGTCAGCGGCACGGGAATCTGTGTCTCTTTGTTGCGTCATCTTGTTGTGTCAGCTCTCCGTGTGTGTGGCACCATTCCTGGGCAGGCTGCACTTTCTTTCCCGCCAGGAGGCTCTCTTTCAGGGTGCACTCCTTGTGCATGGGGCTCCCCTACGTGGGGAACACCCCTGCGTGGCACGGCACTCCTTGCCTGCATCAGCACTGCACATGGGCCAGCTCCACACGGGTCAAGGAGGCCCAGGGTTTGAACCGCGGACCTCCCATGTGGTAGACAGACGCCCTAACCACTGGGCCAAGCCCTCTTCCCAGTTCCATCCTTCTTGACTTCTAATTGGAAAGGAGTTTGGAGGAGGATAGTGTGATAAAACCCTTATTTCCTTATTTTTTATCATGTAAAGATTCTGGCTTCAAATTGGATTCAAAGGGAAAGAAGGAAAAATTGAAGAATTTGCCTTTATTTTATTTATTCCTCCTTGTGGTTTTTTATATAGGTTGTAGTAGAGATTCAAATATATATGTGCATAAAATTCTTCATTCTGGATATTTAGTTATAAATTTGCACTGTTCCTGTTCTGATTTTCCTAGGGCGGGGCTTGGAATTTGGCTTATTAACAAATAAGGCAGGGGATACCTTTAAAAGCATGTCCCTGGTCAATTAAGGTCTTTTTCAGAGCACTTGCTACTTGGAGCAGGATTCCCACTGCCATCTGTGACTTGTACATGGGAATTTAAAGATGGAGATGTGCTGACCGGGATGGTTCCCCTTCCACTGACCATCTGCCACAGGTGCTAGAAACAACACTCACAGCATTCAATCTCCAGATTAAAGGTTGAATTAGCTGGCATGAGTTTCTTACTAAATTGTATGGCCCTCTATTGAATATAATTTTCTATTGCTTAACCTAAACTTGATTTTTGGATGTTGTTGTTTGGTTGTTTAAAGAGATTTCCTTTTTTATGGTGCCATTTAAGTATGAGTGTAAAGAGGGAATAAAAAATATTTTATTGAATTCTTGATAATTATAAAGTAGGAACATTTGCAGGAATTCTGAACAGCTTGTCTCTGCCCCCCAGGACTACAACTTGAGACCTTAAAGATGTGTACAGCTAGTCACACTGCCATAAATACTGACTATCCTTGCAGGTACACAGGATCCAATCACTTCACATAAAGGATAAAAAGTGAAGGCTACCAACTCAAACTTTAGAAACAATTGTCTGACCCCGTAAACAATATTTAAAGGAGAATGGTTCAACTAACAATTTACTGAAACAGTTAAATAAATCACACATCTAGTGTTTCATTTTGGGTAAATGAAATTTCATTTTAAGCCAAATGATGAATTCCACTTAGAAACAATTTCGAATTAATTAAAGTAGACATTTGGATAGGAATTATTACTTTTGCTTTGAAGATGAGAGCTAACTTAGGTTGGTTAAGTATTTTTCCAGCATCTCAAAACAAATACACGGCAGATTTAGAATTCACACTCCATTTAATTATTATTAAACTAAATAATAATAAATATAATAATAATAGCATTTTACAACAGATTAAGCTGCACATTACTATACATGCATTCCACATGGGTCTTGTAAACATGAATACTTTTAACTTTCCTAAATTCTCGAGTCTGTTGATGCTCAAATGCATCAGCACACTCAAAAATTTAAGAGTGAATCTGGAATCCATGCTTCTTGCCTGATTATAAGGAAAACCAGCCCCTTTTGAGTGGTTCACCATTTCTCTTCTCCTCCAAATCCCTTATTTTCTCCACAGTCTTGGACCTGTTTATTAATTTACTTGTTCCATTTTTTGGACTAATTTGCACAGAGATACATATATAAAGTATATGTACCATATACTTTAAATATGGAGACTTCTTTCAATGGCATTCTACTGCAACTTAACTACAAGAAAAGCAACCTCTTTCACTGCATGTATTTCTTAGGTGTACTGGTTTTGACTTAGGTTGAACCTATCTGTAACAAAAGAAAGAGCATCTTGGTACAACGTGTTTGTCTTTCTAGCAAGAACAATGTGATAAGTATTAATTCAGTTGAATTTTTAAGACATAAATGACAACTACACAATCCCAAAATCTCAAATTTACCTTGGAAACTCTCATTATGATTATCACATGAATGTATGTACATACTCAATGGAATGGTACTGATTTAATTATCTTAGATATATCTTTAGATATCTTGCCCAAAATAGTATACTTTACATTATAGGCTGGGTGGCCATAATATTTAAACAAATATTCTGTATCTAGGCACTACAAATTGATCCTCCTCGACTGCCTCTTCTATTAAAAACTTGATTTTAAAAAAATGCTTTCTTAGGCCTATCCTGTTTATACATTGATCTCATTCTCTGAGTCATCCATTTATTTATGACAAAGAAAATGATGACCTGGTCTGTATCAAAGTCTACGGTCTCCTATTTTCAATGGTGTCCTTTTCCCTAATTTGTGCGACAATAAGGGTCATATATAACATAAAAGAAAACTGGACCTTGTTCCCACCTCCAGAATACTCTAGGATATATGAGGACTTTCCAATGCTGAAATTCAACAGCTCTTAGGAGGAAATAAGTCTCTATAACCAACAGAACCACATTTTACATATTCTAAAGTTTTGCATCTCAGGCAACAAAAAGATCCTTCTTGTTTTACTTCCCCAGACATAGTGGTTCTTGAATACATCTTCAAATGTTGATACTTGGAACAGAATTATAATGCTTTTATATATCATGCAGTTTTTGCTGCATAAAATCAGTGACCTTCTAATGTAGGTTTTCAGTATCTCTTTAATTAGTCTTTTAATTAATTTAATTAATTAAAGTTTCAAAATTTATGTCTATTGTGAGTTCTCTCATCTCTTTCCAGTCATGAATTTTTATCTTTCCTAAATAATGGTCTCCTGAATACACTCCAGGTATTTCTAGGAAAGAGTCTTCAGTTAATTTTAGTAGAATAGTTAGATTTTGATGTGTTAAGACTATTTGGTGGGTAATCTCAGCCTGGGGTTTCTCTTTTATTATAAAAGGCAAATTCACATTTATAAATTATATCTTAGCCTTTTTTGCCACAACAAATCCATGCATCCACTTCTTTTTGGGGAGAATGCCATAGAAGTGGTAAGACTTTCTCTTTTCATTTGCATATATCATACATTCTGAATCATAAAGTTAAGATGGAAATAAAACCTGGGGTTTGAGATAAAAACTGTGTACATTCGCCTCAATTTCACTGATGTTTTTGATGATTCATTTTCTTATCTTCAAAATTATTGGTTTTGCCACCTCTAAATGTCATTTAATGATTCATTTTGATGTAGATGACAGTCCCCAGTTGTTCAATCAAACACTAATCTTTATGTTTCTGTGAATATGATCTGTGTATATATTTTAAGGATACATTTAAAATCCATAATGGGTTGGCTTTAAGTAAAGAAGATTATCATAGATAACCAGGTGGAACTGTTACAATCATTAGGAACTCCTTAATAGTAGAGCTGAGGTTACATTAATTAAGGAAAAATATTGTCTATGGACAGTAGCTCAGCCGATGTCCTAGATTTCCAGCCAGCCCTCCTGGATGAACCGCCCTACAGATCTTGAACTTGCCTTTCAAGCTAATACAGTGTTTGATAACTGTCAAAAAATTATAAGCAAGAGAATATGGTTTACTTCCTTCACAAGTGTACAAAATAACAGGAGCACAAGCATTGAATAGCATAGGCTGCCCACTGTAGGTACCCAAATCTTGATACTGCTACTGTTAAGCAGAGTACCACAAGCTTAGTGGCTTAAAGAAACTGTATTGTGTATGGGAGGTGAGAAGACCAAAATGAGTCTTGGTGGGTGTTTTAGATTGCTTAAAGCTGCAGGGAGAATTTACCAGAAATGGGTTTTACAATGGGAATTTATTAGGTTAAAAGCTTAAAGTCTGAAGCTTTAAACATTTCCAAAGCCAGCCTTCATTAGGTGATGCTTTTCTCCCCAAGGACCAGCTCCTGGTGGTCCTGGATTCCTTTCTCATGGCAAGGCACAATGGTAGTGTCAGCTGGTCTCAAGCTATGCTTTCAACTTCAGACTGCTCTGCTATGGCTTTTGTCTTGCCCAGCTTTGTCAAATTCTAGAGGCTTCAGTCGGTCTCTGCAATTTTTTTTCTGTCTCTATGACATTTTATGTGTCCATTTATAAAGGGCTCCAGTAAGAGGATTAAGAGCCACCCTGGGTCATACTCTACTGAAGTGATGTAATCAAAAGGAAGCTTCTTTAACTGAATCTAATAAAAAAATCCCATCTACAATAGGTTTACATACACATGGATGGATCAACTTTAAGAACAGGACTTTCTGGAAACTACCCTGCTTCTTTCACACTGGGCTAAAACCAAGGTACCCACTTGTATGAGTTCCTGGTAAGGGCTCCAGGGTAAAAACCACTTTCTTGCCTTTTCCAGTGATTAGTAGCTAACTTGACATGTGGCCCCTTCCACTCTCTTCAATGTAGCAACTTCAAATTGCTCTCTGACTCTAACTCTTGTATCCTTCTTCCACTTAGGAAGGTGGGAGCAACTGGATAATCAAGATAATCTTCTCATTTCAAGATTAGCTGATGAGCAAACTAAATTCTGTCCACCACCTTAAAGGAAAAACTTCACCAAAGGAATTTGTCATATAATCTAAAAAGTCCACATGTTCCAGTGATTATGGGAATTATAATAGAGGTAGCTTTTTTGGAGGGAGGGCATATTGTTATCTTTACCACACCACCTATAGCTGGCCCTTGGCTCTCTCTTAGTATTATTGGGTTATATCATGCTTCTGTCTGCCTTGATCCCTTAGCTCCATATCTCCTATTGCTATAAATTTAAATTACTTGACTCAATGTCCAGTAACTTTTTTCCTACTATAAAAGTCAGTTTACTTTTCACTTTCCCATGTTTCATATTATCCCTTTTTTCCCATAATATGCAATAAACTGATTAGAAATTTGTTTCATTAAATAATATTGACTTGGAATACAAGTTCATAAACACACCACATTTCTTTCAAAGTATGAAATAAGAGGTTGAAAAATAATCCCTAACCTAATACAAATCAGGTTTCCCTCAAAACTGCATGTTCCCCCCCCCCCCCAGTTTGCTTATATAATTTAACTTTTTAATTCTTTTGTCAACCCCTTTCTAAATGGTGATTAGATTCAAATGCTTATCCTGATGAGTCTACCACTGATCCTTGGTTGTGAGGCCCATCTTGTTTTTGTTTTCTCTAATTATAACTGATATATTCTTCCTTGAATTCATTACTTTCTCCAAATCCTGACTTAACACCTGACCCAAAGCCTTCTTACCCTTCTTCTTTCCCTTTCCTTTTCCCTTCCCAAACACTTCCCACCCTCTTTTAAACAGTTTTTCTTGCCTATCTAAAAAAATACTCCATTTGATCCAGATCAGTTTTGTTTATTCTTTAAATTTCCTGAAAATGATCCATATTACTTAGTCCAGTTTTTGAAAAGAACTAATTTTCATTTACTTATCAAATCACTGTAATGTTGCTGAAACAGTTACCAAATTAGCCAACAGACCAAGACAGGGAATGTAGGGGAACTGAAGAAACTAAAGTGAGGGATATAAATTTAGCAATTTCTGGGTAATTTACATGTTGGTGGGTTACCTAGGCTTTCTCTAAAGATGTCAGTTGTGCTTTAGCTATATGAAATACCTTGAAGGCTAGAAAGATCTTTAGTTGACATGTTCTCAAGAGCTAACTTAACATTGAGATAGTAAACAATAATATAAAGAACTTTTGGATTAAAATAGATTTGACTTCTTTCCTCGACTCTGCCAGTTAGAGGTTTATTTTGGGGGGAGTATTTTCCCTGCTTACTTCATAATTTGCCATTTAGAAGCCATAGGACAAAATATTTTAAGAATTGAGCTACATGTTTATGTTAATAAAATGTTGACATTACTATTATTATTATAAAATAATTTAATGAAGAATCACTATAAAATGTAAATGAATAAAGTTTCATATTTACTTTAGAATTATTGTTAAATGCAACTTTATAATGAACTCAATTAAAGACAATTAAAAATTTGAGATATCTAGATTATGAGGAATACAATTTGAAAATAACCAATCCATATATATATTATTTTCTGAAAACATATCTCAAATTTTTGGTCATTCACATAAAGTAAAGTCTGTATTTCATTTTCCTCTGAATAAGAATAGCAATATTTTAAAAAGGCCTGTATTTTCATATTGTAGAAAGATAGCTACCAATTCCCTTTTCAGTTTTGACATTTATCACATTTATCATACTATTTTCAGTTGTGACATTATTTACTTGTTTTTTCCATGAAAATAAAATCATATAAATATAACCCTCTTTATATAATACTGTAAGTTGTTAAGAAAATTGTTCTGCTCTATACTTTAGAAAGGCACTATGACATAAATGGAAAATTCTGTAAATATCCATTTTACAAATTACAGTCATCATCATTTGCACCCCAATACTAGTATTGAAGAAGACTGACAGTTAAGATTTTGTTTTTATACAATCTAACGTCCAAAATAAGTACCTGAGTCTTTGGGTAGCTTCTGAAAATGTACTAGATATGATTATTGAGTGTCACCAGATGCTTTTAGTTTTCTTGGGTTCTTCCAGACAAGTAACTCTTTATATCTGCAAAAATATCAAAAGTATCTGGCACTTACTAATAATTTCAAGAGATATTTTTAATATAAAATAAAATTAGAAAAGCTATCCTAGATTATCTGGTCATTTTATTTTTGTTAAAATTAAAATCAAGAAAATCAGTACTTAAAAATAATTGTGATATAAACTGTAATTCCTTCAGTGTATGTATCAATAGGACTAATCTGGCTGGTTTAAGATTGAAACTAAAATAGAATAACAGAAGTAAGAATCATCTATATATACTATATATTAAAAGACTCATTCTTGAATTAATTTCCTAGTCTACTGACATAGTTTCAGCTGAATTTTGCAAGTACTTTTAAAGAATTTTAATTTAATCTCCAATATAAATAATTTTAATAATTCAAAATGGAACTTACTGGCAAATGACATCGACTCTAAAATATTTTTACTTATTTATGATCAAAAAGTATGCTTTATTTGATGGAAATAAGGTAATTATTTAATTCCCACAAAATGAATTATAGTTTTACCAGTCAAATAAATTAATTCCCCATGTTTCTGATTTTGCATAAAACACATTCTACAAATTAAAACCTAATACTTCTTGAAATAATGTAAAGTTTAGAATTAGCCTAAGCAATTTAGACATTTTTCTTTGTGGGAGAGTGTTAATCCTTAACTAATGTAGCATTTATCAATTGCTAAATATATGACTACATGAAATTAATACCTACATATTGCCTAAATATTTTAGACACCCTGTCTATTTACCAGGAGAATATCATTGAAAATGAGTGTATCAGCACCAAATGAGTGCATCAGCACCAAAGGGATGCTGATTCAAAATACCACAAATACCAGAAATTGATTGGTTTTTATAAAGGGTATTTATCTGGGGTAAGAGCTTATAGATGCTAAGTCATAAAGCATAAGTTACTTCCCTCACCAAAGTCTGTTTTCACATGTTGGAGCAAGATGGCTGCTGACCCCTGCAAGGGTTCAGGCTTCCTGGGTTCCTCCCTTCCAGAGTCTTGTTTCTCTCTGGGTTCAAGGTTCCTTTCTTCCTGGGCTCAGGGTTCCTCTCTTCCTGGGGCTTGCTTCTCTTTCCTCTGTGAGTTTACTTCCTGGGCCTCCAGCTCAAGTCTTCAACATCAGACTCCAACATCAAAGACCCTTGCATCAAAAGCTCCAACTCTGTCCTTTGCCATGCCTTTTATCTGTGAGTCCCCACCCCTTGGTGGGGACTAATGACGTGTCCTAATGACGTGGCCCAATCAAAGCCCTAATCATAACTCAATCATGCCCAGTAGTAGGACAGATTACAAGCATAATCAATACCTATTTTTGGAATTCATAACCATATCAAACTGCTACAATGAATATCCATTTATTTCTGAATCCTGATCTGATTATTGCACTTTTTTTCTTAGTCTACAATTGTGTTTATAATTCCAACAATATATACATTTACTCTATGCCTTTAGCAAATTTTTCATTATTATCAATAATTTCACTTCTCTTTTCACTGTTTTTATTTTCATGAAGAGTTTAATGAGTAGGATTTTGTCTCTTAGGGAATACGAGATCAACGCTTACCAACAAAGAAATTTTGTTGTTGTTTTTAATGAGTTGGCAAATTTAACTGTTCAAAACTAAAATCTATTCATTAATTCTACAAGTAAACTAATAAATATTTACTTTTTTTATATGCAATATTATACTTTGTCATAAATATAAGAAATGGTGACTAAGAAATACCAGGTTCTTAGTGCTTAGATGATGCTCACATTTAATCAGAGGAATCAAGGAATGAGTAGATAAGCAAATGCATAAACAAAATTTCATCTTATGCCACTGCTCTCCCTTTACATTCTTTCCAGGTCTACTTGATGTTCTTATATTCTTGGAACATTTCAAACTTAGTCTTAACTATGCAATCTTGCACTGACTGGATCCTCCATATGGAACATTCTTGTTTGAGAAGTTTGAATATCAGTATCACATGTTAGATTAAATAATAGCTTCTCAGAAAGGTCTTCCCGGTTTCCCAATCCAGAGCAGCCACATCAATCACCAGAAACTTTATTTTTTATAATTTTTAAAATATTCATAGCAACTTTATTTGCAACCCCCCAAACTGGAAACACTCCAAATGCCCATCAACAAGTAAATGGCTAAAGTATGGTACATTCATATCATGGAATACTTCTCAGCAACAAGAAGGAATGAGTTCCTGCTACACACAGCAACTTAGACAATTCACAAGATCATATTGGGTGGCCAAAGTCAATTTTAAAAGGCATTGCTGTATGATTCCATCTGTGTAAAATTCTTTTATAAATTAAAAAAAAATTATTTTTTATAAGACAGATTATACAAATGTCACATAAAAATTAGAGATAATTCCCATATGCTCTGCTTCCCACATCTCCCACATTTTTTTACATTAACAACATCCTTCATTAGTGAGGTACATTCATTGAAATTGATGAACACATTTTGGAGCATTGCCACTAAGTGTGGATTAAAGTTTACATTATAGTTTATATTCTCTCCTAGCCAATTCTGTATATTGCAGCAAGATTTATAATGGCCTGTACCTGTCATTGCAATGTCATTCAGAACAATTCCCAAGTCCCCAAAATGCCCCCGTATTACACCTGTTTTCCCCTCTCCTTGCCCTCAGAACTTCCAGTGACCCTTGACTCCACATCAATGATATATTTTCTTCCATTGCTAGAACCAAAATAAGTCCATAGTAGAATACCAATAAGTCTACTTTAGTCCATAGTTCATTCTGGGATGGTGATGCCCACACCATTTCTAATTGAGAAGGGGCTCTGATCCAATAGGGCCAATGGATGGGGCTCTCTTGCTTGCAGTTATAGACTTTCTAGGTTCCTTGTTATGGTAGTTGTCCATCCTCATCTCTATATTAGTTGTCCTGGGTGAGACCAATGAAATGGAGAGTAGGTTTGCAACTCTGTTGAAATTCAGGGTATAGCTGGCACATGGAGAGCCCTAAAAGTTAAGATTTTGGACGTATTCCTACCAACTCTAGTAGTAATTACAGGTTCAGATAAAAGGACAGAAGAGCCATGTGTAGGGAAACCACATCTGAGTCTAATTCTGTCACTCCGGGAAAAAAAAATTACAAAGTAGGGCCCACTGGCAAGGGACCAAACTCCTGAGCTACCTGCCCTGATTATAGTGTTTAGGTGTCACCAGAGCCCTCAGGAATGCCTACAATTTGGGATAGTATATACTTTGGCAGTCAGAGAGATCCTGCTGAGATGTACATAATCATAACCTCTGGAATGACCTCCTGACTCACTTTGAAGTCTCTTAGTCATAGAAACTCTCATTTGTCTTTAACTTTTCCCCATCTTTGTCAAGTTATTTTTCCAGTTTCATTGCTAGTTGGTGCCAGAAACTTTCTCATCTATTACTACTTTATTTTCTTCAGAACACTTATTATTACGTGTGTATTATTTTTGATATAAATATTTTTAAAATGTTCATAGAATATAGATGCAATTTGTGTTCCAAAATTTCTTAATTTCCTTCTTCATATACTTATTTCCACGTTTCTTATTTTCTGCTGCTCCCATGCCCAGTAGACCATAAGCTTCATGACAGTTGGGAAAATCTATCAGTCTTGGGTATCTTTAGAACAAATACCGGTTCATAGCAGGGCTTAACATGCATGCTGAATGAATGCATCAATGAATGAGGATCATGGTTATGCATTTTTTTCAATACAAGTTAGAAGTCATTGAAAAGGTTAACCTCAGGGCTGTACTTTATCTGAATCATATATTCTTGCATGAATAAGGCAATCGTTTTATTTCCTACAGCTAACATACCCTTACTGACTTCACAAACTCATTCCAACAATGCATGTCCTCAAGAATGTAGGTTAGTAAAAGGCAAGGATCATAATTTTTATCTATGCATTTTCAGTGCCTAATGGAGGACTGAGCCTGGTTTTTACATTCAGAAATATTTGCTTAATGAAAAAATACCTAACGAATTGCAGACATTGAATTAAGCAGAGTGAATACAATGATTATTAAATTCAATTCCTAACTTCAAATGTTCAACTCTTAATTTCAAAGAGCTCATTAGGTAATGATGAAGACAGTGAGTCTGTAGCTCCTGGAAGACCAGAGAGCAAATGATAACTATTTTTATTAGAACTGGTTTTAAGCCATTTTTCATGCTTTTTAGGACATCTCACATACCTACCAGTTGTATCATTTATCAGATATGTAAAATAAGTTACAATCTAGTACATGTGTATATTTTAGTGGAATCCTGACTGTACAAGAAAGCCACTATTTAAATGATACTTATCTAAAGGGAAAAAAATGTTCTATTATGGAAGAAAAAACAAATTAGAATAGATATTCTAAGAACAATATATCAATTTCTTATGAGTCATATTCTCAAGAGATTTTAAAAGTGTTTTTACCACAGTAGTTTATTTATTTACTAGCTGAATCTAGAAACCAGCTAACATATATGATGAGATTCTGTAGAATTTCAGTTACTAGCTTTACATTTATAAATTAGAAGTTGTCACATCTTTGTACTTATTTTATGCCTTCTTCTATTTAATAAACATAATACTGTCTTCCATCAGTTATTACATTTCATTCTTAATTGAATGATTTAGTTTTTAGCAAAACATCAAATATTAAATAATAGTTTAGGTATTAAGTATAATTATATTAAGTAAATAATAGGATATTTGATATTTTTGAAACACTACACACAAAAGAAATGCACTCCCTTGAAAATATGTAGTTTAATTTTTAATTGTAGTAAAATCTACAAAAAGTTTAATAAGTTATTGTAAGATTATAATTGCTTTGACACTGCAAAAAGAGGCAGCTACATTCTCTCATCATTTTATTTTCCAAATATGGTCTCATAAAATGCTTGAAAGTTGTGTATTTCATAAATATTGCTTTTCCAAGGATCCACATAATTAAATTTAAGTGGCCAATCAATGGAACTGGTAGGGTTGATTTCATGCAAAGAATTTTTTTTCTCTTTATGCATTTTTTTCAATCACAGGTAAATATATGATTATTTTATAATATCTATATACAAAAGAAATCTATTTAGATTTTCATTTCAATTCCAGTTTTAAATAATAGTACAAGGACACTTGTTAAGAAGATAATAAAATCAATTTGAGGAAAATGTTTTTTCAGAAAAATAATTTTGCCATAGTACTCATATAAATGTGTGAGTGTTTTTGTTTGAGGAAAGAGTGTTTAAAGTGATAAAGGCAATGTCTACAATGTTAAATTCTGAAACATAATTAGCACAACATAATAACAAGCACATTAAGTAACTGAGAGCATTAATTTGGCAAGATGATATTCTCCTAGGAATATATTATTGTCAAGTTTCAAAACTGTCGTTTTGATCAGAACTTCATTCAACATTTGTGACCATAGTTTAACAATAGTGCTTCACTTTCTTTCCTCATTTTAGATTTGACCCCTTAAGTAGCATTGGCAATTTCACACTGAGTGTATTCACGTACCAGGTGACTCCGGTTAGAAATATACAATTAAAATGCACTCTCATTGCAGTTTGAAAATTGGTTGTTCCCCAGAGAAAGACAAACTGCTACCAAGGAGCAATAAGTATGTTGACGTTCCAAACTAACACCTAAATTTGTAATCTAATCACTCAAAATAGGTGACTGATAAAAATGCCAAAGCATATCCATGATAAGAGATAAAATTAATTTTCCTTTTTCTTTTTTTATAAAGTTACCATAAGGTCAATTTTGAAATAATGTAACAGTGCCCTTTCTGCTGTGCCATTTTACTTGTCTCTAATATCTATGAGTATTTACTCTACACAAATTCCAAAAAGGGAAAAATTTAAATGAGTCCAAGGATAAAGGAGGTCTACACTGTAAAATAGACTTAGTAATCTAATCAGTGTTTTCTTTGATTTCCCATCAAAGAAAACAGGTCCTGTAAGATTAAGAGTAAATTGACTTCTATAATGAGAAATATCAAAATGTTAGAATAAAAAAGAATCTTTAAAAAATCTTTGTTATTTAAAATGTACAAAGATACATATAAAGAACTTTACAAAGAAAGGAGGCAGAGAACATTGGGAATTTTCAAAGCTCCTTTATATTATGTTTCATATGATTTGGAATAAAGTATTTTTATTTTATCAATCTATTATCACTACAATCAAAAATTCAAAACTATCACCTAATATCGATTTTCACCATTTTGATGTCCTTTCTACAGTATTTTTATAAACATGGTTTTACATAAATAAAGTTATATTATCTAATCTTCTTCATAAATTAGCCATATTAATAACTCCTTTACAATTAAGATGCATCAATTACACAACTATTAATCAAATAATGCAAACAGTTAAAAGAAGGCAACAGAAGCTGTACCATTCTAATACTATTTATAATACAAGTCTATGCTTTTTGTACAATACTATATTGCTCTCTCCACAATGGACTGATCCAATGTACTATAAATCATCCAATTTTTTACTTCTTGAAAATAACTGCCTAGATTTCCAAATATCTATATTAAATGAGAATAAGCACAGCTATAGGAATAACATGCTGCATTCAAACACTCTTAGTCAACAAAATAATTGTTAGAAATACAGTCTTCCAGAAAGGTTTAAGGAACTGCAGATAATGTTTTTGAGATTCTCTTTTAAAAGGCACTGAATGGACTGGAACAGAGCATAAACTACAATGCAAACTATAATCCATGCTATATAGCAGTGCTCCAAAATGTATTCATCAAATGCAATGAATGTGCCACAATAATGAAAGACATTGTTGATGTGGGAAAAGTGGGAAGTTTGGGGAGGGGGGCATAGGGGAACCTCTTATATTTAAAGGAATATTTTCTGTGATCTATGTATCTTCTAAAAATAATAACATATTAAAAAAAAAGACACTTTTAAAATTCCCATAAAGGGAGATATCTCTATTAACAAATACAAAATCCAAAAATGTCAACACAGACAGCTTTCAAAAGTACTTAATTAAAAAAAGCAATAAAGGAGTTTCAAAACAAAAATATGATCCACTGAACCACTTATGAAAGCAAGTGAATTTTAAAAGAGGAAGGAGCTTCAGAAAACCATGTCTGAAAGGAGAGGCCTGCAGTGATGACACTTGAATGCTTTCCCCTTGTTGAGGATTCTATCATGTCCTCCAAAAAGAGCAAGTTCAAGTCTTAATCCACACTCTTGTGAGTATGAACACTTTGTAAATAAGATCTTTGATATTATTAGCTAAGGTGTGGACTCATTTGTAAATAGGATTTTCAAAGACCCTTTGAGGTGAGGCCCGATGGTATCAAGGTGGGCAGGCCTTGATTGGAATTCTCATACACAGAGGAAGTTCGGATGCAAGAGTCAGTAGAAACCTAAGTCAACAGAAGTCAGAAGTCAGAGGAGCAGGCACTAGGAGTGAGAAATGGAGGAATGAGGGAAGATTGCCTGAACTCTGTAGGATCCTGGAGAAAGCATAGCCTGTAGAGACCTTGATTTTGGACTTCTAGCCCCCAAACTCATGAGACAATAAAGTCCTATTATTTAAACGAATCCATTTTGTGGTGTTTTTCATAGCAGCCTTAGAAAACTAAAACACCACCGCTTCTCCAATTGGTAGTTATCATAGTGTAAGTCTTCGTAAGGGTTCATTACCAGTCACAGTGAAGTAAATGTGTCTGGAGACACCAATACTTAGAAAGGCTGTCACTGTTCCCAGTATATGGAATATTGGGCAGCTCCAGGGTAAGAGAAAGGAAAGAGGAACGTTAAGGATTTAGTAAAGAGTTATTTGAATTTGAACACCTAGGCATTATTTCCATTAAAATAAACTGAGAGTAGGTACGGCTCAAGCAGTTTTTTTCAGCACCTGTTCCCCACATGGGAGGTCCTGGGTTCAATATCTGGTCCCCGATAACTAAAAAAGAAAAGTAAAGAAAAGAAAAACAACAACAACAAAACTGCCTGGGCAGAATATGCCACAGTTCTTTGTGTAATCCCAAGGATTAGCAGATACCAGACTGAAAATCAGGGAACTAATTGGCAAATAAATCAAATCAGATTAATTTTTTCTACAATTTCATTTTTAAATTAAGATAAATCTCTTTTGAATTGTCCCAGTGACACCCATCTCAATAGTGAACATTAATTGTAAAATAGATACATATGTAGGTAGTTACATTAATAGATTGTTAAATCAATCTCTGGACACAGAAATGAAAAAATGGGTAGTAGAGGAACCATTATGTACACCAAACATAATGGGTCTCCCAGTAACAATGCCACAAGAGCAAGCCCGTGGATTTGAAACGGAAGAGCACATGACATGTCCACTACCACTGAGATTCACCTTAGACCAAGGGAGATGACATTCCTCTGAAAGCTCAGATTATTTTGGATTTGACCAACAATCGAATTTCACTACTTTTCCTATACATTGCAGGCTCTAAGGACAATTGAATTTCAGAGAGAGGACCATTAGGCAAAAACGTTACAGAAATTTGCTCATGAAATCAGACTTTCCATCACTTGATAGAGTCGAAGGGATATACTAAGTAGGGAAAACACATCCAGAAGATTTTATGCATAAACTTTGCACCACCAAAGATATTTGCAAGCAATTACAAGGTTATGCTTATGTCCTTGTGCTTAAGGTTATATACTATTCATTTGTAAGTGTTTAAAACAGCTTTGGTTACTGACTTAAAGTTTTTCCCTGCTTTTACAGAGTTACCAGAATTGTGGTGAGTACAGATGTTGCAGCTAGGGCAACAAACTCCAGTCACACTGCCCCACTGATATTTCAAAAACATTGATTCCAAGTAATATTTATTAGTATAGGTATATTATATAGCATGATTACTAAGGTTCTTTGTATGAAATAGATGTCAGGTGGTTATTATGGAACTGTCATATAAATCTTAATATATACACAGATAATTTTGAGATACTCTGTAATGCTGCCTATAAGTAGGTAAGAATAGTTGCATTGTTACAATTTTGTCAAATAAGTACATTTCCATAATGGGGAGAGTCTTTGACTATTTAGGGGACTTTTTTTTTTTTTAACATGGGCAGCATTTATAAAGGGCAGCTTTTCTTGCAAAGATATATACTAGAGAATTAACTGAAGATTCCATTTCTATTTTGCTGAGTATTGGTTTAAAGGTTATATTCCTTGAGGCATCAGATAGATTCTTAATTTCCTTTGTAATTTCTGTAACTGACTAAAGAGTACAATGAAGTGAAGAACGCTTTTATTCCAAAATCATGTAAAATTCCAAAATATTTACTCTTTCTGTTTTATGCTTCTGGCTAGTTTGCTTGCTCCAATTACACGAATTAGTTCACTCACTGATATTGAGTGTTCAGTAGGTAAAGCATGTCCAAATAAAATGTTACCTTTCTCCTTGCTAAGATAAAGACTGTCCACAAATAATCTAAGGTTAGGTTTAATTAAAAATGTGCCAGTTAAGTCACATCTGAATTAGATGAGAAACTGATAAGCACGTGGTTGTCTTTCATCCTGGAGGGGAAAACAAGCTGGGTTTGATTTGATGTACTTCAGACCATGATGACACGAGATGTGGAAAACAAAACCTCATGAGCAGTAGAGGCACAGGTTGAAACATACTGAGTGCCACCTTGGAGAAGTCCTGCTTCTTTTGTTTAGGAAACCCTTAAAATAGGTGAATGTGAGAAAAAAGGAAGTCAGGGATTTCAACTCATTCAGCAGCAAAACAAACGTTCATGACAAAGGAGGCATTTTTGGTAACATGGTCCAGAAGAACATTTATTTATATAATAGGAAAAGTCTTGGTATAATTTTTATACATTTCCCAAGTATAGAAAGACACAAATGTGAGAGTGAGAGACCAGGCACTGAGCTATTTGTTTTCAGAGAAAGTGGCCATACTTGCCTTGCTGCCTTCCATCCACAACGTTAATGTTCTTTGAGTTCTTACAGGTCAGAAGTTGAAAAAGACCCAGGACCTAGAAAAGAATTCAAATCTCTAAAAATCAGGAAGTTTATCATTTAAGAAATGGATCCATTCCAGCCAACCTATAGTCATATTTTCATGCCTGGAAGTACCTTCCATAAGCACATTCTGGTGAATCATAACACAAATAATTGAAATAGAATAAAGCCCTTTAGAATTTAGAATTATAGCAGCAGTTTTAACACATTGCTACAAAATTTAAATATGCAATTTTATATCTACAAGTACCTTAAGTTGAACGAAAATTTAACTGAATTTAGGAAAATTAATCAATAAAGCTTTTTTGTATACAGTATTTTTGGCATCCTGGATATCCTTTATCTTCAAAACACATAATTCTTCAGGAAAAATCTGCTCTCCGCACTGTTCTTTTCTATGCACAGAAAAAATAATGAAGAATGAGCTTCTCTTCCACTTCAATGTAATTTTGTCATGCATAAATAGGCATTTTTCTGCATAAATTTCAGATATAGAATTAAAATATCTCATTTGCACAGTCCTTTTTCTCTTACTTTCTTTTTTCCTTTTCTCTCTCTCTCTCTCGCCCCCTCCCCTCTTCCTTCCTTTCTTCATTTATTTTTCTTTATTTCTAATAGAGTGGGGGGAGGAGATGATTGATGAGAAGTAATTGTTATCTAACAGCTTGAGGAAACAAATAAATAGCAATGATGTAGAAAAGTTGTTTTGAAGGCTTTGGTAAATGAAAGTATAGACTGAACAGGGATGTATCAGAGCTTCAAGTATACCTGAGGCTTAAGAAAGTCGTTTTGTATACAGGAGAAAGTTAATGGTCTCTAATTTCAATGTTTCCTTGTCATGAATATAAAAGTTTTGTGTGTTAACACAAAATATTAGAGGAGAAAGTATAGAGTGTTTGGGATACTTTATTTATTTTTCACTCTCTACATAAACATGTATATATAAATAGAGGAGGATTTGAAAGAGAACTGAAGAACCAAAAATAGACTATGAATAAACTCAATATTGTGTGAGAGTTTATATTCCTTTTCTTGATGTTGTCTGTAGCTATCTCATTTAAATTCATTTTGTCTGAGGTGATTTTTAAAGCATGGAATTCTGCATTGGTATGTGAAAAGTTTTGTGAATGTGGTATCATTTAAATATTTTATCCTATGGTAAAACCTAAATGTTTGGCAGTGGTTTGTATTTTATTGTTTAAGTTTGTGAGCAAGTGTGCAAGTGTGTGTTCTAACCTATTCTTTTCATTCCAAGAAAATAATTACAGACAAATTGGAATAGAAATCTATTTTGTACCCATTATCAACCAGCTTTCACTTAGAATAAACCATACAAGTAGTCCTGTGAGAAATGTAGAAACATAGTATGTAAATATAAACTGTGAAGAAATGGACCAGGGTTTTTAGATGTGGATAATAGAAATTTAAATTAAGAAATAAAAATATAATTATTCAGCTCTGTAGCTAAAAGCAGTTGATCCCTTTTCCATAATTTTAATAATCCTGAAAACCAGCAAAAATTTTATCATTATTCATACTCCCCATTATCTACCTCAGTATTCTGCAAAACTATTTTGTTCAGATGACAGTGACAATACCAGAAACTTTTATTTCAGCACTCTAATTAGCACAACTTTTCAGGGACTCATTAACAACCAAACCAAACAAAATCAAACAAGCTTTGTGTGTTGTTTACAAAAGATCTTTATGTTCATTTGCTTCTAAGGCAAGGCATGGCAATCTATCTCTGCCTCTTTCTATCCTGCTTACAGAAATCACTAATAAGTTCACATTTTTAGAAAGACCATATACTGACACCACCTGGACAAATCAAATAAAACTTAAGTATCTAAAGCTTACAGAAGGAAGCGCATACAAATTAATGACAGAAGGATAAATAATAGCCTCTAGAATAAGTTTCAAAAGTCGGAGGTCAGTTTCTTTGCTACAGGAGCCCACCACTGGAGAGTATAATTTCTGTGGAATGAGGGTTCCATCCAATTTCCGGAAGATCCGCCTCTCAGTCCTGTTGCATCTTGGCACAAACACCACTTGTCATCTTTCATCTAAGCGTGTATAGATATATGCTAGGGAATAATGCATCCAGGCCCTGGTGCACTTCGCTTATCAGGATTATACAGTATGCAAGTCCACGAGAGGCTACATATAGGGCAGGGCATGTAAATATACTAGCAGGCCTTAGTAATCATCTGCAGCCTAACGAATCCAGCTTGAAGATTATATATGCACTTAGAACTAGAATGGAGCTTTGGACCTGGAGTGTGAGTAACTTACTCTGAAGTCTCTAGAAGTTCATGTGATCAGCTGTTAATTCTACACTGTACCCCTTAAAAAAAAAACTTTATCCATAATCAAGGTACTATTTTGACACTATCTGTTTGCCTCCCATGCCTAGATTTCAATTCATTTTGAATTTGAGTGGGAGGAAATGCAGTGTTATTTTTAAGTTTCTTGTAATGGTTTCAGCAGCTTTCAGAATCAATCCTCAATGTTAATGTGGCTTAAAGGCAAAAATGTATTTCTTATTCACAACATTCAAATGACGGCATTCCTAGTGGGGGGGGGGGGGGTTTCTCAGGAACGCAGCCTCTTCTGTCTTGTAGCTCCCAAATAGCCTTAGAAATCTTCACCCCAACAGATAAATGTTGAGAGAACAGGAGGACCAGACAGATATATTTATGGGCCAGTCTTGGAGGTGGCATATATTAATTAGGACTCAGGTAGCCTTAGAAATCTTCACCCCAACAGATAAATGTTGGGAGAACAGGAGGACCAGACAGATATATTTACGGGCCAGTCTTGGAGGTGGCATATATTAATTAGGACTCAGGAGTATGGAAATGTAGTCAAGATGGGTATCCAGGAAAAAGCAGGAAACAAGTTTCATAAAGAAGTTTCAATCTCTATCTCAGCTTCAAAGAAACCCAGCTTTATGGAGCATAGACCCAAAGACAACCTACTGACCTTACATTGTCTCAAGGCTCCCATTACTCTTTTTCAGCTGTTCTTATTAACATACATGACTTTGCCTACCGAAGTGTCCCGTGTACTTGTTGACTTCCTGGATCATTGGCTTCAAATGGGGGAGTGGTTGCACATACACACAATCCCCCAAATAATAAGATACTTAAACTTTCTTCACGTATTTATAAATATATATATGAAGTAGAGATGGTACTAGTCCCTTGGATATGAATAAGACCCTTTTTACAATCCATTGCCTCATCTTGTTTAGTATCCTGATAGTCGCAAACTTTTCTCTATAGATTTTACTTATAGCAAAATTTACAATATTTTCAACTATTTAATTGAAGTCATAGAATCCTCAAAATTTCTAAATATATCATAATATAAGTGATTAAAATGATTGACATGTCCCCTTTACAAAATTAAACCCATTGCATTCATTTCTATTGAGTGAGTCAAAGTTAATTCTACTTTTTTTTTTTCTCCTCTATTTCTCAATCTCCTCCTGGCCACTGATTTCCATGCTAATCATGATGTCTGGTGAGTAAGTAAATTTCACTTTCCCAATATGAATTCCACAAGTTGCCATTATTCTATGATTTCATAAAGAATTATTTTTGTGAATTATAAGCCCATGGTTATAATTTATTACTTTTTGCATGCTTATGTCAAGCTATAAGATGAAAACATAGAGATAAACTATATATTTTCCCAAATATCCTAATAGTTTTTATACTGCCTCATATATCACATATTTGTATTGATAATATACTCTTGGGCGTACTATTGGAAATTGATCATATGAAATTTTTGCCCTGAAGTTGAGCTTTGTGAGAGACTTATAAGTTACTACAAAAATGTTACTCCAAAATCTAGTAGCCAAAATGAAATAGTCAATTTCTCTCTATTGTAGGGTCAATAGGTAAGGAGTCCAGTCTTTCATGGCTGTCATATTCAAATCTGTACTTGATCTTTTTGTCCATTACTACTTAGCAAGTGGAGAAATTGACAATGTTTCTCTATCTATTCAAGTTTACTGGTGATAGAACCATACTTCTTCTGAGAAAGATAACGATATTACTGAGATGGGAGGGACCCAAGGTTTAATACAGTCATGTACTTCCTTACTCCAGAGATTTATTACATCATTAATGATCAATCACAAACCAGTTGTGTAATATATAAGTAAGTTATATTAACCTGGGGAATTTTAGCGGTTAGAAAATAATGCACCGATTCATATTATCCAGTAACATCCCACCATAGCGCCAAAGCATATTCAGATGCTTGCCTCCCTGATATTTGAGTCTAAAGTTCTTTGACCATTGCCTTCTCCCAGGATCTCAGACATTGGACATGGGGAAATTTGAGCTTATGTGTATGGGAAATACATCCAAGAACCTAAGTCCAAGGAATCCTTCTACAGAACATATACAAAGTATCCTGAACACATTTGCAATACTGAATTCATCCTTTCTTCATCTAAATATAAAATTATTTATTCATTTTATTGGTTAATAATGCCTTTTTTTTTCAAATTATAAATAAACCCTCTTGGCAGCAATGAGCTAAATAATGCATGATTATTGAAGAGTAAGGCTATATTGATGATAACCATGTAACTTGCAAAAATTGAGGGCTCTAGTGTTATCATTAACCATAAGAAGAGATAAGCACCAATTTAAAAGGAAAAAGCGTCATTAAAAAGCATTAAAAATCATCATTATTAAAAGAAAAGCAAGTATTCTCTGCCATGTCAGGACATCCAGAGAAAAGATGTATTCAACAGCTCCATGAATATACGTGGAGGACAGAATTTCTATCCCAAAAAAAGAATGTATTAACTGAAAACCCCTTTATAAGTTAAAACTAAACGCAAAATAAGAATTTAATTTTCAAAAGCCACTTTAAAACAGTTTTGTGTACAGCATTCAACACCTAGTTTCACAAAGATCGTCTCCCTCATCAGCTCCTCCACCTCAGAGCCTAGAATAGCTGCTTGGATCTCTATTGCCCATGGTGGTGAGGAGGTAGAAGTCTTACTTCTTAGACACAACTGAAGAAATGAAGTGTCAGAGGGGTACAGATGGGAAGATAGAATTAAACTTTGCATGCAGGAGCCCAGGCTCCTGACTTTGTTTTTCTCTACTAATTTAGCCCTGGGGAAAACTTTCCTGAAACCTTAAAAATCATCTATTTAGGTTTTAGATTTGTAACTCAAAAAAAATCTGATTTCTTCTCTCTCTCTCCCACTATTTTTCATAATCTAGGTATAAAAAATATTATTGCTTTCTTACAAATAATTACCCCATGAAATTATATTTGAGTTTGGAGATTTCAAAGTCATTTTATAAGAATTAGTTCGATTGTTACAAAATTTACTCTGGAAAATCTAAATAATATTATTGAAAGCCCATTTTAATTGCTTTGAGAAAAACATATGCTTGATGTGATATTCAATCTTTCAAACTTCACAGTTTACTCTCAGTGCATCTTCCCCCACAAAGACTCAAATCTTTATCTCTTCACTTTGAAATTCTTAGGCTAGAATTCAAGAGTATTAAGACCTGAATGCTTTTGGAGTTACTGGGTAACCTGACTTTTTATGCATTCATGAAAAAAGATATTGAACATCTCATATTTTACAGATTCTACCTTAGAAATGAATATAAAGGAAAAACACACTTGAACACTTTCAGAGGGTGTTTCTAATTTAATTTGGCAGATGACTGCAAAATCAGTAAAAAATACTGACATAAATAATATCCAGTTGGTCCTATATGCAGATATATACAAAATGATTTAGTGGTATGTAAAATTATGGCAGAGATAAAGGATGCTGAGGGCAAAGAAGACTTGAGAGAAGTGAGTCTTGAGCTGACTTTTAAGATTGATGGGATTACGGTGAGGCTGATTGAATTTTTCTCCAAACTTCTAGAAGATAAATATTATTTGTTGTCACCTTCAACTTTTCCAGTCAAGAGATATTGGGTAGTTAATAAAGTGCAAAATACTAAGGAAGGATTCCACAATATCTTGTGGTTACTCTGAGTATAAGGCCAGGTATAAGATTTGAGAGAAAGCAAATTCAAAACGATATTGTCTACCAATCTTACATATTTAAGTTTTAAGAAAAGTTGTATATAACTTTATTTAAGCTATCTGTAAGTCATTGGATAAGGTAAGACTTATCAAAAGTTCATAGATTTTTGTGACAACTGGTGCTTAGGCAGCGCATCTGCCAGGTCAATTTCTTTCTGAAGGAAGTGATCAAAGAGGGACTTCCGTCTTTTGCAAAGGCACAGAATTGGGTAAAAGCACATCACATATGTTTTTTTTTGTTTAAAGTTACATAGTCTAAGTAGTACTCTGTTGGTATTCCATTGTACTGTCTTCTTTGAACATCAAAATACAGTAAACACAGGGAAATATTCTCCAAGTTCTCAAACATCTGAGACTCCCATCTTGTAAGGACAATGATTAGGGGAGATGTGAGAGTGGACCATGGCTATGCCAACCTCTGCACAGGAGTGAAATAAGGTCACACAAGCTAAATCCTACAGAACACAGTGTCTTCAAATGTCAGGAAGTGCATAGAAGACTGGAAAACTTTCTCAAGGTTCTGGATAACTCCATTAAATTGAATAGGGGATAAAAATATCAACTTGGCAGTGGACTTGGCCCAGTGTTAGGGCATCCGTCTACCACATGGGAGGTCCGCGGTTCAAACCCCAGGCCTCCTTGACGCGTGTGGAGCTGGCCCACGCGCAGTGCTGATGCGCGCAAGGAGTGCCCTGCCACACAGGGGTGTCCCCCGTGTAGGGGAGCCCCATGCGCAAGGAGTGCACCCCATAAGGAGAGCCGCCCAGCGCAAAAGAAAGTTCAGCCTGCACAAGAAAGGCGCCGCCCACACGGAGACCTGACACAACAAGATGATGCAACAAAAAGAAATACAGATTCCCGTGCCACTGACAACAACAGAAGCGGACAAAGAAGATGGCAGCAAAATAGACACAAAGAAGAGACAACTGGGGTGGGGGGAAAAGGGAAGAGGAATAAATAAATAAATAAATAAATCTTTAAAAAAAAATGTGAACTTTATTTCTTTTTATCTTTTTTTTTTAATGTTACATTAAAAAAATATGAGGTCCCCATATACCCCCCACCCTCCTCACCCCACTCCTCCCCCATCATTATGAGACATTCATAGCACTTGGTGAATACATTTCTGAGCACCGCTGCACCTCATGGTCAATGGTCCACACCATAGCCCACACTCTCCCACAGTCCACCCAGTGGGCCATAGGAGGACATACAATGTCTGGTAACTGTCCCTGAAGCACCACCCAGGACAACTCCAACCCCCAAAAATGCCCCCACATCACATCTCTTCCTCCCACTTCCTACCCCCAGCAGCCACCATGGCCACTTTCTTCACACCAATGCCACCTTTTCTTCAATTACTAATCACAATAGCCCATGAATAGAATATCAATAAGTCCACTCTAATCCATACTCTATTCCTCCATCCTGTGGAACTCAGAATGGTTGTGTCCACTCCACATCTATATCAAGAGGGGGCTTAGACACCACATTGGTGCTGAATGCAATTCTCCTGCTTTTGGTTGTAGGCACCCTTGGCTACCTGGTGTGGTGGTTGACCTTCTTCACCTCCATGTTAGCTGAGTGGGGTAAGTCCAATAAATATGTGTTTCCTTCAAAATAATCATGACCATGAGAATTTTTAGATCTGATGGAATTTTAATCTGCATGGAGCTAGATGGAACACAAATACTGCATATTACTTTTCTGAATTATCATCTGTGTACATATGACTAAAAGTGAATGGAACATTAAACTGAACTTATATAGAGTAGTATTTGCAAACATTTTTAATATGGAGGAGGATCAATGTGATATAATGGTGACATTTCAAGTATAGCTGGAATTTATGGGACTTTTTTATAAGCTAATAAATGGCAGTTATGTGGTGGAACTTTCTCTAATTCTTTGCATTATGATGTATTTTAACCAAAAATTATTAAATTATAAAGTTTATAACTATTATTCAAATTCTATTTTATCAGAAAATTAATTAGTTACAGCGAAATTGAATAAAAAGGGTCATATACTAAGAGTAATCACATTTTCTTTTCTATAATCACTGAGGAAATAATAGTAATTATGCATCATAACTTGGCTAGGCAGGAAAACTGTAAGTTGTAATCATTTTGAAAACCTCACATTGTTTTTAAGAAATCTAGAATATTAAATCCAGTGCCTTAGATAAATATCTGACTGAAATGCAATGCAAATAAACATGCTAAATGCATGTGGATTTCATTCCAGCTCAATCATGACCAAAATACCAAGGGAAAGAAAAAACTTAATGTACTTTAAGATAAAATACATTTATATTAATCAAAATGCACTTTATCTAGTTTTTTCCTATTTTAAAACATAGTATTTCATTACAAATGTATTATGTACTAAAATGAAAAGCTATTAACTTAAGTCATGGTAAAATTAGGGGTGACAGAGATAATAAAACATGTGAACAAAAAGGATACAAATTTATCTATTTTTTAAATTAGAGCTCTGCCACAGATTTCAGTTGTGTGTTCATGTGCACTCTGACCTTTTCAATATAGCAAGAGAATAAATGTATTTATGTCCATTGAATATTCAAAAGAATTAAGCTAGGAACCTGATGTGTAATAGAAGAAAAAATTCTAAAGTAGGTGCTGGAAATATTGCAATATTTATATATTTTCATCTGAAAATATTTCCAAAACAATTGTTATAAAGATTGGATATGAGTTGCATTCTATAATCTGTGAACAGAGAGCAAAACTGACTAGGAAAGTTGAGAAAAATTATCTCAGTATGAGATCATGATTTATTGCAAACTGAATCCTTCATGATTGTCAATTGTTGATCAAACTAATGAAGATAAAGAGTTCTTCAGATTTCAAGTTATTGGAACATCATGAATATTGGCACCATGAGAAGAACACTCATGTTATCTATGAAAGCTTAAATATACTTTCCACCTAAATAATATATCCTCTGAGTAAGTCACAAATAAATTACTGCGTTTGATTTGCCTTAGTTCATTAATGAATTAAAGGGCAGTGCTTTATAAATTTTGTAAAACACTGAATTCTTTATTATACTGTGTAACAGTGAAACATTAGAAAATTTCCCCTTTCTTTTCAACTTTGACGTTGCTATGATTGCTGAGCTTTTCTTTTCTGATTGTTTTTAGTATATAAATGACCTAGTTTATTGAAAAGTAAAGGAATATTTGATCATTATTAACTGTTTTAACCTCTCTAGGTCATTTTACATGCATTGCCTTCCGGCCTGTGATTCTGCAGAATCTACATATTTAATAGCTGTGAATTTTCTTTTCATAATATTTGTTCACTGGTCCACATCATTAAGAAAGTTATTAAGTGAGGGCAAACCCGACACTAGTACTCCCTTACCACCTTGAAATATTGTGCTGATGTAGAGGTTATATCTGATTTAATTCTACAAGGATTATTGATGTGGAATTAGAGCATGGCTTTACAGCGCCTGACACCTTTAGAAAATATTTAAGAGAAATTGCTTTAATGCTTACTAGAGAAATGCTACCCAAAATTACACCTGAGGAAACGAGCCAAGGGTTCAGTGTAAGCACATTGCAGGATTGGAGTGTGGAGATTGGAGGGGAAGAGGGGGAGACTAGGAAATTAAGAACAAGTGCAAGCTGGGGGAAATACAATTTAGGTTTTGCCAATTTGGTAAGGAAGGACAAATTCTGATGCTTTCCCATATTTTAAGTTCTAAAATAATGAATTGGTTGAGATTTAAACTGATAATACTCCATTCTTATATTGTAATAGAGTAGATCCCTTGGTTTGAATAAGATTTCTACTCTGGGAAATTAATTTTCCCGTTATTGAAGGTAAGAAATACAATTTTAAAATTCTAGTGATTTGTTTCTCTATTCTGCTAAAACCTTAACTATGTTTTTTCATACTGCCAGTAAGAGAAAAAAAATTAAACAAAGGAATTTTTACTTTTTTTACATATCTAAATTAAACTGAAGACAGAAAATGTGTTTCTGTGATTTGTTACAAATATGGCACGCTTCATAAGACAATAGCTACTTTAATAAAATTATCTTCCCCAAGTAACAAGAAGTATGCAACAGATAACATATGTTCTTTAAATATAATGAAAGCCAAAGACATACTCTATTAAAAAATCATCTATTTTTCTTTTTAGTATGCCTAAAAGAAAATTATAGAATATACAAGGATCACTTATCCTACATTCCATCCTCGACACTCTTAATTTGCTAAACATGAAAAATAAAAAAAATTAAAATAGAATAATGTTAGATAGAGAATTCAGATGAAATAAACATTTGTAGCAACTAAAAACTTCTGATCATGAAAGATACTACACTTAAACTGACAGTTTCATTCAGGAATATAAGCTAAACCATAGTAAGGGTGTCCATAAAAACATATATGTATTCTTTTGCATTATTTATAAAACTGATTAAATTGAAGATTTGATTAACAATATACTGACTCAAATATATTCTACTTTCCATTTAATTTTTTCAACATTTTCAATTCTGCTATAGACTTTATAATTGAAGTCTGGTTTTCTACACGCCTTTTTGGGGGGAAAAGCATATGTTTCTCTTTTTGTAAGCTGATTTTTCTGTTGATTTTTATAGATAAAGACTAGAAAGGAATGGGAATGTTTTGAAAAATTGACACTGAGAGACATCTTAGGGATTTACACACAGTTTTGTTAAAATCAATAATCTATGATTGGAAATTATAAACATAGTTCTTTTTTTTAAACTTTAAAAACTTCCTGCCAGGGAATTCAATCATATTAACTGTGTTAACTATGCCACATTCAAAATTATAATGGAAAAAAAAAGTCATTGAGTAATCAAAGCCTGATTATTGGCCCCATTTGCTAATCTTTAAAATATTGAAATTTGAGTTAATGCTGCTTCTAAAGTTATGGTTAAATAAAACTAACAAATAAGACTTATTTCTAATGTTTATATTAATTTAATATATGAGGAATAGTGAGAGAAAGATTATATACAAGCATAAATAAATAAATACCACATATATATTTTCAAAAAGGGGCCAAATTCTGAATTAAATAATCCAGTTTGGATCAGATGCAGAGGTAGCATTCTTCCCTTTATCCCCAATACTTTTTTTTTCACATATGGACCTAAAATGGAAAATAAAGACTGTGAATATATAATAATTTTGTTTGGTTTTCAAATACAAAATAACAGTAACATTAATTTTCACTAACAACTACAAAACTGTGAAATGGGAAAAATACATCATTCTTTTCTACTTCTGGAATGAAGATTTTCACTACAAAATTGGTGAAAATCATTAAGAAACAATTATTAAAATTTCTGGACATGGTCCTAAGTATATATAGCAATTTAGATATTTAGTAGATTTACTCAAGAAAATCTACTATACCTGTAAGAAAAGTGAGAGTTTCTAGTATTTGAACCCAAACTCACTCCTTCTCTTCCCCTCCCAACTCAGCAAGAGAGAAATTATACTCTAGACTGGTATAGCCAACAATACAGGGCTCCCTCTCCTCCATTCCAAGTTGACGTGCCATCTTCCCAGGATGAATAAGATGCTGCATTCCCCATTCTATGCTCCCCTACATGTTGCTGAGGCTAAGTTCTTGGTATCTGTGCGTTGGGAAGTGGGGGCTCCTTTCTTCAGCCTAGCCCCCATTCAGAGAATAAAAGTTCAACATTGGGAAAACTGGGGCCCATATCAAGCCATATAAAGCTCGTGCTCAGCTCCTAAAGTGTGGGTTCCCTTTCAAAGTAATTGTGCCATGGTGACACGGTATCAACCCTTGGCTCCAGAGTCATAGCTTAGAGATTTTGCATTAGGCAGGGAACCAAGATTTTGGGAAAGAGGCAGCTGGGAGGAGTCCACCTGGTGTTCGAACAAATTTCAAACACTGATTTCAGAGAACTGCCCTTGCCAAGGAATTGCACAGGGAACTGTTCCTTCCTGGATTCAATGGAATTAGCCTACAGAGCAATTTAGGATTCAAGGTAAATATTGAAAGCAATATAGCAATATAGCTGACAGTGGAGTTGTGCTATGTATGGTTAGAAAAGAGACACAAAGAGCCCTGCCAAAACCAATTTCAACCTGGTAGCCGTGGACAAACCCCCAAGAAGTAACATGAGAGGCTTAATAGCATGGGGAGGAAATAGACTTCACTAAAAATTGGATTAGTTAATAAACAAATAAATAAGCAAATAACACTAACAAGTCTCAGAGTAGGGGAAGATCGGTATAACCAGAACTTATTTAATTTATTATTTATAATGTCCAGTTGCCAATATAAAACATTCAAAGAATGACCCATACACTTGGTATAAAACAGGCAAAGGAAACCATCTGTGAGATCAACTAGATTTCACAGGCATCCATTATGTTGATGACATTATGCTTATCAGATCTACTGAGCAAGAAGTAGCAACTATTCTAGATTTATTAGTAAGACATTTCCATGTTAAAAGGTGAGAAATAAATCTAACCAAATTTTATGGTCCTTCTACCACAGTGAAATTTTAGGGGTCCAGTGGTATGGGGCATGTTATGGTGCCTCTCTAAGGAGAAGATGTGGCTCTTTGAGATAATTTATGAATTCTAAGAAGAGATATTATGACTCTTCTCAATTGAGAGGTGGAGTGGGCATTACCACCCCAGGGTCCTCAGGGTGGAGGAATAAAGCATGGATTAGAGTGGACTTACTGGTGTTCTACTATAGAATTATTATGACTCCAGCAATGGAAGAAATCATATCATTGATGTGGAGACAGATGGCCATGGGAGTTGCTGAGAGCAGGGAGAGGGCCAATGAGGTGTGATATTGGGGCATTTTTAGAACTTGGAATTATCCTCAATGATATTGCAGGGACAGATGCAGAACATTATATATCCTGCCATAACCTACTGAATGGCCTGAGAGACAGTGTAAACTACAATGTAAACTATAATCCTTGCTGTGTGCAGTGCTCCAAAATATATCCATTAAGTGCAATGAATGATCCATACTAATGAAAGAAGTTGTTGATGTGGGAAAGGGGGGTGGGGGGAGTGTGAGGAGTGGAGAATATGGGCACCTCCTATATTTTTTAATGAAACGTTTTGTGTGATCCAAGTATCTTTTAAAAAATAAATTTAAATAAATTTAAAAAAAGAGAGAGAGATTACATTTGTAAACTAGTCTATTCCTCTGGGAGTGATATCCTTTGCTTTTAATAGATTCAACTGAGTGTCTTTGATTAAATTATATTAAAATTAGGGCTTTCATTTGACCACATCAGTAGGGTGTAACTCAGGTTATTCCCTGCCCTTTTAGTGGGCTGGTACAAATGGGCACTCACTGAAGAAGACACAGAAGAAGGCACAAGAAGAAATAGAGTTCCATAGACATGGCAAGGAGAGGAATTTGATCCTTTGGTCCCAGGAAGAGATGAGCCATTTCCCTGATCATTTGCAGCTGAAGAAAACAGAGCAGCTGATATGAAGAAGCCTGGGAAGAAACAAGCCCTATGTCAGCCTACAGCTGAGATCAGAAGCTGGGCCCACAGAGTCTTACGAGGAAGAAAGAAGGAGAGACAAGTCCTGCCATCTTACTTCAACATGTGGCAACTGACTTGGGTGAGAAAGAACCTCTTATGCAACCTTGAGCCGGACTCTTTAGGGCCTTGTAACTGTAAGCTTTTACCCCAAATAAATATTCTTTATAAAAACCAACAGATTTCTAATACTTTGGATCAACATCTCTTTGACTGACTAACACAAAAGGGTATGTTCTTTCCTCTACACCCTCCTACAACCCAAAATGAGGAAACTGTTAGTAGATTTTCTTTGGATTTTGGAGCCAACATATTCTGTATTTGAGTGCTCTATTCCAACTCTTTTGCCTACTGACCAGAAAAGCTACAAGATTTTAGTAGGCACTAAAACAAGTAGAGGCTCTGCAATAGGTCCAGATTGCCATGCAAGCTGCACTGCCACTTGGGCCATATGATCAAGCAGATTCAATGGTACTGGAAGTGTCACTGGCAAACAGATGCCATTGTATTTTTAGCAGACCCCTACAGATGAATTAAAGAGGAGATAATTAGGATATTTGCTATTAATGAAGTTTTAAGTTTACAGAAAAATCATGCAGAAAGTACAGCTTTTCCCACATACCTGTCCTCACAAACACAATTTTCCCTGTTATTAACTTTTACATTAATATGGTAACATTTTTACACTTGTTGAAATAATAATATAGTTTATAGTATACATTAGGATTCAAGAGTTGTGTCATACCGCTCTATGGTTTTTTAAAAAATGTTTGTGCTGGTAAAATATGTAAACCTAAAATTTCCCCTTTTAAACACTTTGAATACACATTCATTGGTATAACTTTCATCACGATTTTATACTACCATCACCACCCATTCATTGCAAAACTTTTCTATCACCCCAAAAAGAAATTCTGTATTAAATAAATTTTAATTCACCATAACCTACCCATTTTTTTTAAGATTTATTTTTATTTTTCTCCCCTCCCCACCCAGCTCCTCCCCCACCCCCGTGTCCCAGTTGTCTGTTCTCTGTGTTAATTCGCTGTGTGTCCTTTTGTCCTCTTCTGTTGTTGTCAGCGGCATAGGAAACTGTGTCTTTTTTTTGTTGTGTCATCTTGCTTCGTCAGCTCTGCGTGTGTGTGGTACCATTCTTGGGCAGGCTGCACTTTCTTTTGCGCTAGGTGGCTCTCCTTATGGGGCGCACTCCTTGTGCATGGGGCTCCCCTACGCGAGGGACACCCCTACATGACACAGCACTCCTTGCGCGCATCAGCACTGCGTGTGGGCCAGCTCCACATGGGTCAAGGAGGCCTGGGATTTGAACTGTGGACCTCCCATGTGGTAGACAGATGCCCTATCCATTGGGCCAAGTCTCTGAATTTGCATATTATAATTATTTCATGACTTTTGTGTCTGGCTTATTTCACTTAACATGAGCGTCTTCAAGGTTCATCCATGTTGTGCATGTATCAGAACTTCATTCCTTTTTATGGCTAAATGACAATGATGGTTTGATATTTTGTAGACCCCAGAAAATCATGTCCTTAGAGCTAATCTATTCATTTGTTGTAAATCCATTGTGGGTGGGACCTTTTGATTAGATTACTTTAGTGCAGTCCCTTTGATTAGATTACAACCATAGGGCACCCAAGGTGGGTCTTAATCCTCTTATTGGAGTCCTTTATGCATGAGATGAACAGAGAATTAGAGAAAAACTCACA
The DNA here is from genome assembly GCF_030445035.2 of Dasypus novemcinctus. Classification (NCBI taxonomy): domain Eukaryota; kingdom Metazoa; phylum Chordata; class Mammalia; order Cingulata; family Dasypodidae; genus Dasypus; species Dasypus novemcinctus. Next base: position 22,640,881 of record NC_080674.1, read on the forward strand.
AATGCTGAGAGAGAATGCCGTAGAAGTGGAGGAGAAGGCAGAGACTGGCAGGCAACTTCATGTGTCTTGCCATGTAACAGAGTCCAGGATCACCAAGAGCTGGCATTCAGGAGAAAGCATCTCCTGATGATGGCTTGATTTAGACACCTTTCTCAGTCTTGAAATGGTATGCTTGCAAGCAAAAAAACCTAAATTCTAAAAGCCAGCCATTTCCTGTATGCTTTGGCAGATTTTAGCAATCTAAAACAATGACATTTCATTATACATATATACCACATTTTATTTATCTGTTTATAAATTACTAGACATTTATATTTCTTCTCTCTTTTGACAATTGTGAATCATTCTGCAATGAACACTGTGGTGTTAAAATATCTGTTCAAGTCCATGCTTTAAATCATATTGGGTATATGCCTAGAAGTGGGAACGCCAGGTCATATGCTTTTTGAGGAAATGCCAAATTGTCTTCCAAAGTGGCTGCACCTTTTAACATTCCAACCGTATGAACAAGTGCTCCTATTTCTCCCTCTTCTCTCCAACACTTACTTACTATTTTTTGAATAGTAGCCATTCTAGTGGTTGTGAAATGGTATCTTACTGCAGTTTTAATTTGTGCTGCCATAATGGCAAGTGATGTTAAGCAACATTTATGTACTAATTGGCCAATTGTATCTCCTCTTTGGAAAAATGTTTATTCAAGTCTTTTGCTTATTATTTATTTGAGTTGCTTGCTTTTTGATTGTGAGTTGTAAGATTTTTTTTTTAAATCTTGGGATTAAATCCTTAACAAATAAAAGGTTTCCTAATATTTTATCCCATTCTAAAGGTTGTCTTTAATGTACCAAAGTTTTTATTTTTTTATTTTTATTTTGATGAAGTCTTACTTATCTTTTTTTTTCTTTATTATTCATGCTTTTGGAATAAAGTCTAAGAAACCATTGTCTAATAAGATATCCTGAAGGTGATTTTGTGTGATTTCCTCTAGGAGTTTTGTATTTTTGTTCCTGATATTCATATCTTTTATCCATTATGAGTTAATTCTTGTAAATTCTGTGAGGAAGAGGTCCACCTTCATTCTTTTGTATATGGATATATAATTTTCCCAGGATTATTTATTAAAGGGCTATTGTTTATCTATTTAGTGGACTTGCCATCCTTGGCAAAAGTCAATTGGCCATATGTGTAAGATTTTATTTTTGAACTCTCAGTTCAATTCCATTTTTCTATACCTCTGTCCTTGTGCTAGTACCATGTTGTTTGCAATTATTGTAGTTTTGTAATAAGTGTTATATTCGGAAAGTATGACTTATTCGGCTTTGGTTTTCGTTTTCAAAATATTTCCTATTTGGGGTATAGATTCTTCTGCCTAGATTTGAATATTGCAAAGGAGGCTGTTGGAATTTTGATGGAGGTCATACTGAATCTGTAAAACACTTTTACAAATCTGTAAACACAAAATTGACATTTGACAATATTTATCCTTGATAAAGGAATGCCCTCCCATTTATTTACCTCCTCTTTGATTTCTTTCAGCAATATTTTATAGTTTACTGTGATGATTCCTTAAATCCTTGCTTAAATTTATTCCAGGATATTTCACTCTTTTCATTTTCATTCACCTCAAGATATTCCTTAATTTCTCTTGTGATTTCTTCTTTGTCCTATTGATTGTTTAAAAGTACATTGTTTTTGTGTATTTTCAATTTATTCCTCTATTATTAGTAATAATTTCTAGGTTTGCTGTATTAGAGGTCATAGAACATTCATTATTTATCAATATTTTTATGTTTATTGAGACTTGTTTTGTGACATGACATATGCTCTATCCTGGACTTCACACTGTTTTAAGAGACCGCACTTGTGGTAATTCCTTAAAGCTTCCACAAGAAAATAAAACATATGTTCAATTGATTTTGAGCAAGGGTATGAAAAAAATTTACTGAAAAAATAAGAGAATATTTCCAACAAATTGTTTTGGAACAATTAAAATGAGTTATGCAAAAATAAATAAATAAATATAAATAAAAAGATAAAAAGAGAAAGAAAAGGAAAGCAAAGAAACAAAGAACTCATCCACACATCACAGCTTTCACAAACATGCACTAAAATGTATTGTAGTTTTATATGTAAAATTTAAAACTATAAAACATTAAGAGAATGCAAAATAAAATTTTCTGAAACCAATAGTGTGAAGTAAAAGAAAAAACAATGCTATATTGAATTCTTTTAACAGTAAGTATTCCTGCTGTTTGAAAGCCATTGTTATAAAAGCAAAGACAAGCCACAGTCTGGAAGGAAATGCTTCCAAAAGAAACTTGGTAAAGTGTCTTGAGCAAAATATTGAAAAACTATCAACAATCAATAAACTAAAAGAACTAAAGACAAAATTGGACAAAATATTTGGATACTTTACACACACAAAAATGTAGATGGCAAATAGTACTTGAAAATGGTGTTAAACATCAATACTTTCTCAGCAAATGCAAGTTAATGAAATACCCTGACACACAGATTGAAATGACTAAAATCAAATTTAAATATGCAACCATCAGGTAGACACGAAGAAGTATTAATGAGAATATAGAACACTGAAACTTTCTATTGCCAGTGTCAGGCAAATGGTACAAGAACGTTAAATTTACATTTAGTAAAGACCGTCAATTCTACTTCTTGTTGTTAACATATAAGTGGAAAAATTCCCTCAAACAAACACCTGTAAATGAATGTTAATAGCCTCTTTATTCATAATCACTAAAACTGATGAATAGAAAAATAGACATTGTAATTGTTAGGCTAATGTGTCAACTCGGCCGGGTAATTGTGCCCAGTTGTTTGGTCCAGCAAGCACTGGGTTAACTGTAATACAAGGTCATTTATGGACTTTAGTCACCATTGACTTTACTGCAGTAGTAAATCTTAGATAGCTGATTACAATTACATCAGAGAGTTTGCCATCAGCAATGAGTGATGCTTTATCCAATCAGTTGAATGCCTTGAAAGGGGAAATTATTCCAGCATTGAGTGAGAATTTCCCAGCTCATCTTTGGACAGTCAATGTCTCCCAGAACTCATCAAGAACCTTCATTCAACTTTTGTCAAAGCTCCTGGTTGGAGCCTGCCTGCGGAACATGGACTTGTGCACCCCCAAGGACACATGAGAGACTCTTATAAAATCACTTACTATTGACAGATAAATCTTGTTGATTCTGTTTTCCTAGAGAACCCTGATTCATACAGTCATGTATCTTTCCAATGGTATACTACTCAGGGATAAAAAGAAATAAATATACTAAGCTACACAAGAATATGGTTGTGTCCCAGATCCCTTATGCTAAGTTGATCCCAAAAGCTATATGCTGTATGATTTCATATTTATGATGTATATATGATCAGTGGTTTCCACAGCTGGAGCCTGAAGATGGGTTGACCAAGAGGGGCACGGGGGAACTTCTGCAGGTGGTGGAACTATTCTATATTATGATTCTGGTGTTTATTAAACAACTGTGTATGTTTATATAGAGAAGTGTACACTTAAATGAATGAATTTTACCGTACATAAAGTTTGCCTCTATAAGCCTGTGTTGAAAAATATAGAGTTTTTTCATAACCATTAGAATATAACCTGATTTCTTTACCATGGGCTAACTTTGATTCATTAGAGAATTCCTGCTACTGACCTTATAATTTTGATCACACTTCCTATGGTTCATTAAGCCCAAACAGTATTTGATGTACAAAATCACCAGACCTCTCTTTGTCTTGGGGTTTTGTAATGCTATTTCCAATTATTTCAATACTTCACCCACATATTGGTTCTGCTGGTCCCATCTACACATTTATCCTCAGCTCCACCTTCTGTTGTATTAAGTTAGTAGTATAGAATCAGTCATGGTGGGAATATTTAAATCATGAAAATTGGCAAACACTATATGTGAAGGGTTTTGATTCTGGAGAGCTGGGTGAACAGCACCACAACCTCCATACCAACTTTAATAACAAATATTTAATCAGGTTTATCAAGTCACTTCTTAAAATATAGAATTACATTGTTTATATATTTGTAAATCAAAACAAATGATTTTTTCCTCAGCCTACTATTTGTACTATGTGCCACATTTTGCATTTCCATTTTTTAGTTAATGGACACCTGGATTGTCTCCTTCTTTTGGCTATTTTGAATAATGCCACCATGAATTTGGGTGAGCAAATGTCTGTCGTGTCCCTGGTTTCAGTTCTTCTTAGTATATATCTAGTAGTTGGATTGCTGGATCATATGGCAGGTCTATATTTAACTTCCTGAGGATCAGCCTGTCTTCCATAGCCACTGCACTATTCTACAGTTCCCACCAACAGTGAATAAGCATTCCTATGTCTCCACATCTTCTCTAACACTTGTAATTTTCTATTTTTATGTTAAACAGATCAATTTCATTGATGCATATTAATAAAGTGAACAATTAATCCAAAGTGTGCAATTAATGATGTTTGGTATAATCACGTAGTTGTACACATTCATCAATTCAATAATTATTAGAGCATTTTCATTAGTCCAATATTAATAATAAACCAAAAACAAAGAAAACTCATCAATTCTCAATCTCTTTATGCTTCCCCTGCTATACATAGCTGCTCTTATGTTTATGTCTTTCTAGTTTATTTGTATTTATATTTTGTATAGATGGAGTCAAGCAATATGCAGTACCTTGTGTCTAGTTTCTTTCGTTAGTATATTTCCTTTTTTCTTTTTTATCATTACTGGAAGATTATTCATATATTTTACTGTCCATAGTTTGTTTTCATTGTTTTTTTGCCTGATAGTAACATATTGTAACTTTAATATATATTTGTTGATTTTCATAGATGCAATATATAAAACAAGTGATTTTTCAAACTTCCCTATTTAATTAAAATTTGGAGAATAAGTATTTTTCTCTGTATCTCCACCTGCCAAGATGTTAAAGGCTATCGTTTATCACCTAATTTTGAGGTGACACATATGTTCCCTTTGAAGACATGTCAGATCCCTTAGAACCATGAGTTTCAACTGAGGCTGAATTATAAACATTTTTAAAAAATACCTCTCAAGGGGAAGTTTATTTTTCTATATTTTTCTTTACTTTAAAATGTACATTTGATGTTAATTTTCTGGTTTGTTGTTGTTGTTTTTCCAAATACAACTCTAGAAAGGGAAAAATGTTTGTGGGATCAATAGTCCAGAAACTTTGTTGTTATATTTTAATGGCTCAATTGACTTAATTTCTTGATCACTTACTATCTGACATCTTGGTTTCACACTTATTCAGTAATTAGTCTAATAATTAAACAATTCAAACTTTTAAACTGAATTTTTGAAGTTATTTCTATCTCTTAATAATAATTTCTGGAAAATCATACTTCATTGTTATTTAGTTCTACTTCCTGAATAAATATATTTATAAAGAAAATATTGTATTGGTTGTATTAATTTCAAAAGCTGTATCTCCCTGCACAAGAAGGGGTACTCCATTTTCTTCTAAATAGTCAATTATACTAATGAGGCCAAAGAGTATAATCTTGTGTTTCAGAACTGATTATTTATGTTATGCATGTATGTTATGCATATATGTAAGCAGTGCATTAAACATGTGATATAAAGAAACAGAATTTATCCCCCTGACATGCAGTGATTTATTCACACTCCTACTTGCTGCCTAACACACTCTGCCATCAAAGATTCTACCACTTATATAGGCTCTATCTGATCCAGATGATAGGGTGAGTTCAAAATTCCTTTTTTTCCCCCTCTAAATTCTGTAAGATTTATATCCTTCCCTCCACTTACTCTTGGCTTTGTCGGATCACTATAGAATCTCTGGGGAGTAAAAACATTCGACAAAGTACAAACCCACCCAGGTGGTTCTTCTCCACCTCCTCTGTCTAAGTTGTTCAGGGCTGCTATGACAAATGCCACAAAATGAGTTGGTGTAATCAATGGAATTTATTGTCTCAAGTTTTGAGGCTGGAAGTCCCAAATCAAGGTCTCTAGGACAAGCTTTCTCTTGGAGACTGTAGCATTCTTGTTATGGTTTGCTTCAATCTTTAGCTTCCTTGGTTTGCGTCACATGGCTCCTCTGGCTGCTACTTCTCCTTCTCAGCCACCTGTCTCTTTGATTATATTTACTCTCTTGATGAGGACTTCAGCCATATAAACTAAGCCATATAAACTAAGGTTTACCCTGATTCAATTTGGTCTCTCTAAAAAGGAATGTCAGACATGTCATAAATGAATCCACACTGTAAGTAATACCTTGAAAGGTCCTATTTACAAGTGGGTTCACACCCCCAGGGACATATATTAAGACTTGAACATTTCTTTTATAATTAATCTCTCAGACGCTCCAAGAGGCATGCTCTCCTGGCAAAAACTGCTAAAAGTTAATTGTATGATGCAGTAATGATAGACCATGTACGTTTTCTTTACCATTGATCTGTTGTGGGGGAAAAGCTGACAAGATTCTAGGCACAAGATGTATAGGTTGGCCTACATGGAATGTTTGGACTTAGGGACCTCATTTCTGCCCATAAGATGACAAACTTGGGAAAGTAAAAGGTACAATGCAACCTACAATTTTCACTTCATAATTTTGTAAAATGTAATTTATGCCATGTTAAAATATATGTTAAATTACATTCACATAAATATATCATGTATTTTGAAAAATTATTATTATTTTGGTTGTTACAAAATTATGGTTTGCTATGACCATTGCTACAGTACAAAACTAAATCTTTTTTTAAACTCTAAAGATAAAGATTATTCAATGCAAATAAATCAAGAAACACATAGTTTTCATAATAGAGATATTTTCTATTAGAATTTATAACAGTGCTTTACAACCCTGGCTGCACACTGCAAACACCTGAAGAGATTTGAAAATAACTGATTTCTGGGCATTCCCTAAAACCAAGTAAGTAAGGCAGTAGATGAGTTCTAACAATTGTATTTTTGAGACTCCCAGGATTAGCAACTATTGTTACTCGAATAGTTGGAAATGTGTCAGAAGGTAGTATAGAGTTTCTGCTAATGCTCAGTTATCAAAATGATATTTGGGTTAGGCTAATTTTTATTCTGCTGAAGGAAAGATCCAAATTCAATACCAATGATAAAACTTAGAAATGTTCTATCTTGATTGACTGGATTAATCATCCTAAAGCAATCTAGTTTATATGTGTTAGTGGAGCCAAATATACAGTTATTCATTTAGAAAATGTTACACTTCTGTGTCCAATGAATTAATAACTTTAATTCCATTTCAAAATTACCAGCATTTCTCTGGGAGGGGGGAATGTAATTCTTAAATATTAAAACTGCCTGATGCCACATTTGCTATAAAAATGATCATTTAATAATGTACTTATTTTGGCAGAGAGTGCTTGTTAGCTCAAATATCCATTTGTCCTTTCTCCATCAGTAAATCAGTCCTCTGATTTGTAGCATGATCACCTGGAATAAATACTACATTCCCCAACTTTTCTTGATGCTAGGCATGGCACTTGCTACTACTTTCTGGCCCATGGTCCACAAGGAAATTCTAAGAATTTGATTTAAAGGAAGGGGCATGTCCTACTCCTCTTCTTTCATCTTTCCTGCAAAGGCAAAGGTGATGGCTAGACCTGGAGAAGGCATATGGTATCACAAGAAGAAACAACATTTGGAGAATGACAGAGTAACAAGATAAAAATAGTCTGAACTTTTGATGATCATGGAGAAACCATATTTGTTCTGGAGTGTTTGTGTATATCTAAGAGAAAAAGAAACCTCTAACTATTGCTTAAGTGAGTTCTCATACTTGGTTGAACATTAGAATTGCCAGAAGAACTTTGAAAAATCATCAGTGCCCAATCTTTTCAAGTCTCCTGAAAATGGTCCATGGCTGGTAACTCTCCAGTCACTAACCTAAAATCCAAATTTATCTGTTATAACCCAGTGACCATATCCTGCTACAACCTAATATCAGAAAACTCCCATTCTTGTTCTCCTCACCTTATGCACGATACTGCGCTTATCGCCTTGTCTGTTTACCCCGTGTCCTTCCACAACCCGCAGTGAATGGAGGAGTATTTTGCCTGAGCTGATTTCTGTTCTACAGAATCTTAGAAACAAATAATGAACATGTGTTTTACTCTCAGAATTATTTTACAGTCACCACATTTTAGAGATTCAGTTTCAGTTTATTTAGGGTAGGTCCAGGGTATCCCTGCTTTCATTCTCAGCCCTAATGGAGATAACTGATTACTTGGCTGGGCGTACAAACTATGTTGTCAGCAAGAGATAGATAAATTCCAAACCATAACTTATTAGCTTGATGACTTTGGGCAAGATGATAATCTTTGTGTAGTTTCCTCATGAGGAAATTAAATATACCAGTAATAATTTGTTATTTTGTAAAGATTAAATTATTGAGTTAAACATTTTAAATACTGGCATGATATTTAGAAACTCTCAAGACCTTAAAACATGATACCTTTATATAAATTTAATCTCTATGACGATAAAGATGTAACTTTTTTATTTTAACAAATCGATTTTATGATATATATTAATAAAGCTTAAATCCATCCAAAGTGTACAATCAATGGTATTCAGTGTAATCACATATTTGTGCAGTCATGACTTCATTTTTAGGGCACTTTCATTATTCCAATAATAATAATAAGCAAAAACCAAACAAAACTCATTACTTTTCAATTCTCTGTGCTTCCCCTGACATTAGTTGCTATTTTGTTTCCTTCACTCTAGTATATTGGTATTTATATTTTGTAAAAACAGAAAGACGTAACTTTTGATTGCCTTGCTTTTTGTACTATTGCAATGGGAAAAAAAATTCCCTCAAATTTTATTTAATTTATATCACTTAAAATTTTAAAATCTTAACTCTCAAAATATTCTAAATTGTTTCTAAAAGATATTTATGATAATATTACTTAATGAAAATCTATAAAAATATTCTTATTTTTATGGAAATGCACAAGTTTTTATCCTCTATTATAAGGTCCATGAGCTTGTCTTTGTTGGATGTTTTTTTACATGCGCATAACAAAATATCAGAAGCCAAAGTATCCACATAGCATGAGTAGGAACAGCAAACATCTTCCCTGAATAAGTATCAACTTTATAATTTAATTGTATTTACACTGATGAGTGCACACAAAGAAAAATCAATTTGTGTGAGTTTATTCCATTGGTACTGAAAATGTATCTTCCTTGAAAAGCTTGGCACAAAGTACACAGTTTGTCTTCTAAGTTCATTAAATTATTCTTTGAAGTATTCTGTGTTGTTTTTTATGGGCTCAATCCTTAGATTTTCAAAATTGTTTTTCCAAACTACAGAATATTAACTTCAAGTATTTATAAAAAAATCCCTCATATATTATAAAACCACATTTAAAAGGCATACAATGAATATAAATACCCAATTTATTCAAGGTTTAACTGAAACCATTCTGAAATATTACAAGAATAAGCTGAAACTCTGGGTTTATAACATTAGCTATTTGCCCTAACAATTTAACACTACCATTAAATTTTTCTGAATATTTTGTCCGACACAAGTAAAAACATACTTTTATTCTAACGTATTGCAGGAAATCTGGTGAGAAACATAGAAAACACTTCAAATGTATTTAAAATACCACCAGATGAGTTCAGGGTCTTGCATAGGCCCAGTCAATCAATTAATCATTCACGCTGCTATACATTCCTTCTCTTGCTGGCAAAGTCTTCCTCCATATACTTAGTTGCATCAGGATATCAGAATCCAGAGGTGGGATAACTATCTTACTTGATTCTTATGCTTTTTGGAGAACTTTATTTTTCTACCCAGGAATAAAAAATCTCTGAGGCAGAAGCCAGCAATTGCCCTCCTGGATAATTAGCTTCATTAGTCAAACTATTAGCAACAACCTACTATTAGTTTCCAAACTGCTAAAACAAATATGATACAATAGTTTGGTTTAAACAATAGAGATTCATTGGCTCAAGGTTTCAGAGGCTCATATCTTCTGCTAACCAGCAATCTTGGGGTTCCTTGGCCTAACTGTCACATGGCCATGCACATGTTAGCATCTCCTTTCTTGTCCAGGTTCCATTTCTGTCTGCTCCCATGGCTTCTTTGCTCTGAGTAAATTTACTTTATCTCTGAGGACTTCCACCATGTTGCCTTAAGGTCGCCCTCATTCAGTTTGGGCACTCCTTTACCAACAACATCTTCAAAGGTTCTATTTACAAATGTGTTTATGCTCACAGGACCAGGGCTTAGAACCTAAGCATGTATTTTGTGGGGTACATGATTCAATTCCCAACAAAGTTTATGGAATTGTTTTATTCCTATCTCTAAAGTCTGATGTCTGGCAGTCTTAATGGATGTCCTGGGCATGTAGGAGAGGCAGAGGCAGGGTGCAGGCCCCTGAGCACCCAACTGCAGAGGGCCTGAGACTTCCACCTTGACCTTCTACCTTGTGGCATAGCACCACAAAGCCTGGAAACCTGAACTGAAGATCCAGGGGGTAGGTGACATGGTGCACAATCTTCTGGGGGTGATGTAGGTAGGGTAGGGGATTGGGGGGCAGGTAAGAGATAGAGTAGGGGGGTCAGGGGTGATAAAATTTCAGGTGGCTAGAAAGAGGAGCATGTTAAGTTGTTTTTTGAGCTTATGGCTAGTCATTGTTTAGAAATTCTTCAAGACAGATTATTTTCATATTTTATAAATTTGATTAATACATCATCTAAAAAGCCTTACCTTATTTCAAATTCTAAAATAGATACAGTAATGGTCATATAAGTAATTGCATACAAAATGTATTTGTACTACGCAACTTACATCACAGGCAGCCACTCTATGCCAAACAATTTATTCTTTCTCCAGGGGATACATAGGTGAACAGAAATTACTATTGGCCTCAGCCACCTTACTGCCTGATGTAATACTGTTCAAATTAAATTCAGGCAATATTAAAAACCCTGTTTCTTGTGGTGCAAGACCCTACATTTAAATGTATTTAAAATAATTAACATGCATATGGATCGCAATCACTAATTATCCCTGTTAAAAATGTATTTCAATAAAGTTAACACTTAGGTATCTAAGTGTCCATCTTCTGAGCACTTTTAAAAATACAATTGGTTTTGGCTGAATAAGTAGAAAAATCTAATAAGATCAAGATAATGTTTAGAAGAGAAAATTGACACTATCCTAAGAAGTATATTGATAACTGAGATCTAAAGAACAAAACTCAATATTACACTATCTTCGGAAAGGGTCATCCCACTGAAACATGGATAAAATTTATGTGTGTATACAGATGAGTCGGAGCAAATAAAAAAGAAAAGAAAATCTTATAAAATGGTTGATAGACTGCAAAGAAAACAAGCTCTTGTAAAAAGGATCACGGGCTGGACTAAACATTATTTGCAGAAAATATTAAAATCCAAATGGAATAAAAATCCTGTTTCCAAGAGAGCAATTAACTATAGCTCCATGTGTTGAAATTCTTAAATAAAACATTTTTATATTACTATAAAAATCAGATTGTGTATGTTTAAAGATATTTCTTTTGATATCTAAAGTAGCCCTTATACACAATGCTGTAAGACAAACTGGAAATTTTCATCTTCATACTCTCTGTGTTGAATACCTTATGAAATACCTTTCTTAGAAGAAAAAGAATAAAAGCAAAACTACCTCAATTTGTAATTTAAAATGAAAGTTTCAGAGGGGTATAAGCCAGGAGCAGATTGTAATTAAGGCACTTTGTCAAAATGCAATGATAAATTAAGTAAATATTTTTTTTCATTCATATGCAAACATTCACTGAATGTCTGTTGCCTGCTAGGCACTGTACTGGCATCAGGCATTCATTTATAATGAGAGAGAAATCACACTACCTTCACTGAGTTTAGATGAGAAAATAAGCATACACATTAATAAAATTATTTCAAGTTGAAAAGTGGAACACAGGAAACCCAAATGGCTTCAGAAAATAAGTAGAGCACGCCTCACTGAGGCAGTGCCATTTAACCTGAGACCTGAATTATGAGAAGAATTACCAAAGAGAATATGCAGAAAAGACATTCAGGTAGATGCAAGAGCATGTGCAAAATTCCTGAAACATGATAGAGCTTGGAAATTCAGGGAATGAAGACTTGTTTGGCCTAGGGATTAATGAGCTAGAAAATTGAAAAACAATGAGAAATAAATGGACCAAACTATACAGGATCTTTAGGCTGAGATGGAGAGTTTGATTTCATCCTAAGTGACATGGGAAATGATATTAAAAAGAGAAATGGCATGGCCAGATTTCCATCACAGTTAGGTCTGCAGAAAAGAAAATGAGAAGGGTTGGGGAAAGTGGAAGCAGAGAGAATACTTTTTGTAGATTCATTTTTCTTCCCACCAACTATTAATAATATGCCTAACCTTGCCTAGTTTCGTTTTTCTTTATTGAAATCTCTGTGGTGACATCATCAGTCCCAATTCCTGAAGTAAAAACCTGAGGACTTATCCTTGTCTTTCTCTTGTGAATTAAGGTGATGGTAGTAAAGATAGCGAACATCAAGTGTGTTGTAGTTTATTTAGGAGATGAAATCAATAGAACTTGCAATAGATTAGATATAGGCTTACACTAAAGGGATGAAACAGACATGGATTTTGAGTTACTGGCTTGAGTAAATAAGTAAACAATGCTGTTATTCTGAAGAGGGAGTAGATTATTAATAATGCATGCAGAGTTTAAAAAATCATAATAATGGCATTGGCTAATTGGATAACCTGGTCTTAGGAATATTAGGAAAATAAGAGGAACCCTAGAAATGTGATAGTCTTATTATCCATTAGACCATAGGATCAATTCCCATGTAAATCCAACCAGATTTAGAATGTACCTGAGAAAAGAATGAAAGGAAAAGAAATATAAGGCAAGGCAAGTCTGGGCAAGGCAAGTCAAAGAAAAGAAACAAGAAAGAAAAGGATTGAAGAAGAAAAGAAAAAAAAGGATAGAGAGGAAAGAAAAAAATGAAAGAAACAGAACTAGAGATAGAGAACTACATATTGCGAAGTGTCTAAATATTTTTAAATCTTAAAAGTTGCATATCTTTGACTTCTGCCTTTCAATTCAAGGGGACTTTGGAAATAAATCTGTAAGTTTACAAATAATCGCTAAGAATTAAAAATTATTTTTAAATAAACTGCAAATTTGAAAAGGTCAACATTGTCAAGATATATTTGAAATTGACAAATAGTTTTCCTTTTCTTTTTTCCTGGCATCTTATGACTGCACTATTTCTTCAAAAAAGAACTAACCACATTTTCCTGCCAATAGCCTAGCAGGAAAAGCTGTGAACTTTTGATCTCTATCATTATTCAGAATCAATATGGTACAGTTCTACCTCACAATTTTTTCCCACCTGTTGAGGAGTGTCTAAAATTCCTTGCTACACAAATCACATCATTTGTACTATAAAAATTTATACTAGTGTCTGGTATTAAACATGAATTTATTCAGTCTTTTCACTGTCTATCCAAATAGTTGTTTTATTCCCAACATCTAAAATTAACTCAATAAATATATTCTGAATGACTTATAAAATGCATAGACACTACGAAAAATAGGGCAAGAAGAATTTTGAAAGATTAAAAAGGAAGTAGAAGTTACACAATGGGGAAAAAATTCCGTTTCTTTTCAGAGTTGATAATAGGTCTTCAAAGTCACAAGGTGATGAAATTCACAATAGCTTACGAGGAAATAAAATCTTCGTTATAGTATTCTGAGGGAAAAATCATTTAAAAGTTGCATGCAGTAATTAATTCACTTCTACTTGCTTGCAGAAAAGAGTGCTTGGGAACAATAAATCATAGTGAAACCTCCAATCTAACCCCAAAATCTCAGTCTTTTGAGACATTATTTTCATAGGTTTAAATTTTGCCATGATTCAAATTAACATATCACCAGATGAGCTTTACCATTAGAAATGTGCTTATAAGATAAGTATTCCATTTGCATTTGCTCATGTGGGTTTTCCAACAAGTGTTTAAAATCCTTTAGCTATCCAACAACCAAAATCACAATGAGTGATAATTTCAATTCCTTAAGTTAAAAATTGCAATAATCTTTTTTAAACTACTCATTAAGGACATGTAAACATTACTCTTGACTTTATTTTGATCCAATGGCACATCTAATGTCATTAATATTTTATATATATTGATTGTAGATAATGAAATGTAAAAAATGTAGACAAACAGGAAAAAATTACATATTCTAACTCTTAAAGTTAATATTCCTCTTACTCTGCTCTCTCTTTCTTCGTACATTTCTTACATTAAGATTTTCTGTTATTTCTACACTAGTACAGATTCTTTGAGCATGAGAGAGAACAGTGATGAGCATTCAGTATATAACTGAATATAGTTCAGTTATTTACTTTTTTCATACAAGTGACCAAGATGGAATATTCATATGCCTATTTTGATTTTTATGCATGATATGAAACCATCTACAACAATGCTTGTAATTAGCAAATTAAGTCCTCTGTATATATAAAATTTGTCTACATTTAGTCAAGTTGTTTGAAATGTAAAATCTATATATTTTGCCTGTTAGAACACATGATATTAAATATGTGTAACTCTGTCATGCTAACTTACAGCCAAATGCAGTAAGTAAATACTCCAAAATGAATAAATAGAAATTAAGGTAATGGTAACTTGCTATAAATCACGTTGCTATAAAAAGCCCATCATAAGCATCATTGGAAAATACATACAGAACAAAAAATTGAATCGAATGTTTTTTCCTCCTTCATAAATTGTACAAATCATAGAATTTTGAAAAGTCCTAGAAATCCTGAGAAATTGATATCTTTCTAGGCAATATCATGCTATAAAAATTTAGAATTTTAGTGATAAAATATACCTTAAATATCAGTTCATTTTATGAAGCACGTTACTTCCAAAAGACTTCAATAAGTTTTCCAATGATGTAAAATTAGAACATAATTATTTTTAAATAGTTTATGCATTTCTGAAAAGATATATTTACTCAAATTGTTGACACATTGATAGATACAATATTTTATTTTCAAACTTATTTCATTATTCACATTATTTTTGGTCATAATTATTCCTTCTCAATAGGAAAATGTTGAAACCAGAACATCATTAAAGGGATTAGAAATGATAACTGCAGGAAGGGCAAGATGGCGGCTGAGTGAACATCCCTGTTAGGGTCTTCTGCAGGGAATCGGCTGGGCGGCATTGGAGACTCTTTGGGACCGGATTGTTTCGGGATTTTTGCTGGTCCGCAGGTGTCTGGACATCGATTTGGAGGGAAGGTAACAGAGAGGATTCGTCTGTGAAAGATACACGGAGATCCCAGCTACCTGTAGAGGATTCCCTCCTTGGGTAGGCGGAAACGAGGCATCTAGCCCCGCTTGGTGGGGCTGAGCCAGGTCGGGACGCAGCGGCGGACGCCAGAGCCGGGCCGGGCTGCGCCGGCGGCGAGCGGGTCCGGGCGGGGCCGGGCAGGGCCAAGCAGGGCCGAGCTGGGCCATGGTGGTGTGCAGGCCAGGCCGCGGCGGCATACGGAGCTGGGCGGGGCCGGTGCAGGCCGCGGCGGGTACGGAGCCGGGCGGGGCCGGTCCAGGCCACGGTGGCGGGCGGATCCGGGCCTGCGGAGGGGTTTCTGTTCTTTTTTTTTTTTTTTTTAATTTATTTTACTTTATTTTATTTTATTTATTTTTTTTTTTTGGAGCATCTGCAGTACTGGGGAGTTCGTGGGCCCTGGGCGGCCTATTGGGGGTCTGTGGGAAGGGAGGTGCTTGCAGACCCATTTGGGCAGACAGACGGGGGGTTTTAGGGCAAAGCGGGGGGAAATTGTTGTTTTAGATAGTGTTGCAATTGTGACACGTGTATACCTGTATCTCTCTTCTCCCTATCCGTTCCCCACCGTTTGCCCATCCTCTTTTTCTTTCTTCCTTTCTTCTTGTCTTTCTTTTTTCTTTATTATAATTAGTTTTTTTTTTTTTCGGTTTTCTCTTTCCCTCTTGTCCCTCATCTTCCACTTATTTTTATTTTAATTCAAGTATACAATAGGTGCTACAGGGAACACCTCACATTTGCTGGGTTTTCCAATGCTCCACTGTCTCATTTCTGTGTGAACTGATTTAGGCTACCTACACTATCCCCCTTCCCCTGCATCTTGATATCCACTATCATCTACTGTCTCTCCTATATTCCACCCCCAACCTCCCGTTCTTTGATCCACAAAGTGTCTAACTCTTAATTTCTAATACCTTTGTTCTGTTTTCTGTCTATTATCCACTCTTGAAACTATTACCTCTCCTTTCTTTCTCCCTCTCTCATGAAAACAATAGCTTTGTAGTTCATACCATATTCCTCCCAAATTCAGTCATCTACTTCATAAAAGGTACTCTACCTACAGCTATAACTCTATACAATCTACATGAATCTAACCTCCATCCTTCCAGATCTCATATTCTTGCTTTGTTAACATACATCACCAATACAACTTTACACTTTTCCCTTGCTTACACAATTGCCTTACCCCAACACTAATACTTTCCTCTAAAGTGAACTTAACCAACAACAAGTAACTAGAATTAGAAGAAAAATCTGACAAAGAGAAGATAAAACACCTATGCAAAAATAACAACTAATTAACCTCCAAGAGCAGACAAAGAAGCTAAGGAACTGATTAAATTTGTCAAAATAAAGATATGACCAGAAAGCAACAAAAATCTACAAACCAAACCAATAATCAGGAAAACATGGCTGAATCCAATCAACAAACCAATAATCACGAAGGGGAGCAAAACTTGGCACAAGCAATGAAAGATCTCAGAATATTTATCACCAACAAATTTGATGCAGTAATGAAAGAGGTTAACAACATGAAGATATCACTTGGAGGGGAAATTGCAGACATATGCAAAAACATAACATATGATGGGAATGAACACCACAGTTCAAGAAATCAAAAATACACTTGCAGCAAATATCAGCAGACTAGAAGAGACAGAGCAGAGAATTAGTGATGTGGAAGACAGTACATCAGAAATCAAACAGATAGTAGAAGGGGTCAATAAGAAGATAGAAAAAATCCAATTAGGATTTAGGGACCTGAATGACAATGCAAAACGCTCAAACATACGTATTATAGGCATTCCAGAAGGTGAAGAGAAGGGAAAAGGGTCAGAAAGAGTGTTGCAGGAAATAATGGCTGAAAACTTCCCAAATATACTGAAAGAGACAGATGTACATATCCAAGAAGCACAGCGCACTCCACAAGTCATAAACCCCAACAGGCCCACCCCAAGACATATACTTGTCAAATTATCCAATGCTCAAGACAAAGAGAAAATCCTAAAAGCAGCAAGAGAAAAGAAAACCATCACATACAAGGGAAGCTCAATTAGATTAAGTGCTGATTTCTCTTCTGAAACCATGGAGGCAAGAAGACAGTGGTATGATATAGTCAAGGTACTAAAGGAAAGAAATTTCCAACCAAGAATACTTTATCCAGCTAAACTAGCATTCAAATATGATGGAGAGTTCAAAATATTCGCAGACAAACAGAAACTGAAAGAGTATACCAACAAGAAACCTCCCCTTCAAGAAATTCTAAAGGGAGTGCTGCAGGAAGAAAGGAAAAAACAGGAAAGGCAAAGTTGGAGGAGAGTATAAGACCAACAACAACAACAAAAAAGACAAAAAAATATATACAAACAAAATATGACAAACACAAATCCAATCAAAGTATGGCTAACACAAATAATTCCTTGATAGTAATAACACTGAATGTCAATGGATTAAACTCACCTATCAAAAGATTCAGACTGGGACATTGGATAAGGAAATATGACCCATCCATATGCTGTCTACAAGAGACACATCTTAGACCCAGAGACGCATGGAGATTGAAAGTGAAAGGCTGGAAAACAATCATACAAGCTAACAATAACCAAAAAAAGGCAGGAGTAGCTATATTAATATCAGACAAAATAGACTTTAAATGTGAAACAATTGTAAGAGACAAAGAAGGATACTACATTTTAGTCCAAGGGAAAATCTGTCAAGAAGATCGAACAATCATAAATATCTATGCCCCTAACAAGGGTGCCTCTAAATACATCAGGCAAAGGCTGGAAAAACTAAGTGAAAGAATAGATACATCTACAATTATAGTGGGGGATTTTAATACACCACTATCAACTCTGGACAGAACATCTCAAAAGAGAATCACCAAAGAAACAAAACATCTGAATAGTATATTAGAGGAGCTCGATCTAATAGACATATATAGATCGCTACACCCAAACACAGCAGGATATACATTTTTCTCAAGCGCACTTGGATCATTCTCCAAGATAGATCATATGCTAGGCCACAAAGAAAGGCTGAACGAATTCAGAAAGATTGAAATCATACAAAACATTATCTCTGACCACAGTGGAGTCAAGCTGGAGATTTGCAAGGGACAGAAGCCCAGATTTCACACCACGATTTGGAAATTAAACAGCACACTCTTAGAAAAACAGTGGGTCAAAGAGGAAACCTCAAAAGAAATCAATGACTACCTTGAAACAAATGATAATGATAACACAACATACCAAAATTTATGGGATGCAGCAAAAGCAGTACTGAGAGGGAAGTTTATAGCCATAAATTCATATATCAAAAAAGAAGAAAGAGCAAATATTGAAGAACTAACTGCACATTTGAAGGAATTAGAAAAACAACAACAAAGCAACCCAACAGGAAGAAGAAGGAAGGAAATAACAAAGATAAGAGCAGAACTAAATGAAATAGAAAATAAGAAAGCACTTGAACAGATAAACAAGACCAAGAGCTGGTTTTTTGAGAAGATTAACGAAATTGACAAACCTTTAGCAACACTAACAAAGAAAAAAAGAGAGAAGATGCAAATACACAAAATAAGAAATGAGAAAGGCGATATCACCACTGACCCCACAGAAATAAAGACTATCATAAGAGGATATTTTGAAAAACTATATTCCAACAAAAATGACAATCTAGAGGAAATGGACAAATTCCTAGAAACACATAAACAGCCCATATTGACAAAAGAAGAAATTGATGATCTTAACAAACCAATCACAAGCAGAGAGATAGAATCAGTTATTAAAAATCTCCCAACTAAGAAGAGCCCAGGGCCAGATGGCTTCACAGGTGAATTCTACAAAACATTCCGGAAAGAACTGACACCAATCCTGCTGAAACTATTCCAAAACATCGAAGCAGAAAGAACGTTACCCAACTCCTTCTATGATGCCAACATTACCCTAGTACCAAAGCCAAACAAAGACATCACAAGAAAGGAAAATTACAGACCAATTTCTCTAATGAACCTAGACACAAAAATACTTAACAAAATACTTGCTAATCGTATTCAACAACACATTAAACGTATTATACACCACGACCAAGTGGGATTCATCCCAGGTATGCAAGGATGGTTCAACATAAGAAAATCAATCAACGTAATACACCATATAAACAGATTGAAGGAAAAAAATCACATGATTATATCTATTGTTGCAGAAAAAGCATTTGACAAAATACAGCACCCTTTCTTGATAAAAACATTCCAAAAGGTTGGAATACAAGGGAATTTTTTGAACATGATAAAGAGTATATATGAAAAACATAAAGCCAATATTGTTTACAATGGAGAAATCCTAGACTCCTTCCCTCTAAACTCAGGAACAAGACAAGGATGCCCACTGTCTCCGCTCCTATTTAACATTGTCTTAGAAGTACTTGCTCAAGCACTGAGGCAAGAACCAGAAATAAAAGGCATTCAAATTGGAAAGGAAGAAGTCAAAATTTCATTATTTGCAGATGACATGATCCTATACATAGAAAACCCTGAGAGATCTACAACGAAGGTTCTAGAACTCATAAATGAGTTTAGTAAAGTCGCAGGTTATAAGATCAATGCGCAAAAATCAGTAGCATTTCTGTACACCAATAATGAGCAAGATCAGGAGGAAATCAAGAAACAAATACCATTCACAATAGTAAATAAAAAAATCAAATACTTAGGAATAAATTTAACTAAAGAGGTAAAGAACTTATACACCGAGAACTATACAAGATTGTTCAAGGAAATCAAAGAAGACCTAAATAAATGGAAGACTATTCCTTGTTCATGGATAGGAAGACTGAACATTATTAAGATGTCTATCCTACCAAAACTGATCTACACATTCAATGCAATCCCAATAAAAATCAATGCAGCCTTCTTTAAGGAACTAGAAAAACTAACTATGAAATTTATTTGGAAAGGAAAGAGACCCCGAATAGCCAAAGACATACTGAAAAAGAAAAACGAAATTGGAGGAATTACACTACCTGACTTCAAAACATACTATAAAGCCACGGTGGTGAAAACAGCATGGTATTGGCATAAGGAGAGACACATAGACCAATGGAATCGAATTGAAAGCTCTGATATAGAACCTCACATATACAACCACATAATATTCGATAAAGCCACCAAACCCTCTCAACTGGGAGAGAGTGGCATATTCAACAAATGGTGTCTGGAGAACTGGATAGCCATATGTAGAAGAATGAAAGAGGATTACCATCTCACACCTTATACAAAGATTAACTCAAGATGGATCAAAGACCTAAATATAAGAGCCAAGACCATAAAAACCTTAGAAAGCAGTGTAGGGAAACATCTACAGGACCTTGTAATAGGTAATGGATTTATGAATATCTCACCAAAAGCACGAGCAGCAAAAGAACTAATAGATAAATGGGACTTCCTCAAAATTAAAGCCTTCTGCACCTCAAAGGAGTTTGTCAAGAAAGTAAAAAGGGAGCCCCACACAGTGGGAGAAAATATTTGGCAATCATATATCTGATAAGAAACTTATAACTTGCATATATAAAGAACTCCTATATCTTGAAAATAAAAAGATAAACAACCCATTTAAAAAATGGGAAAAAGACTTAAACAGACACTTCTCCGAAGAAGAAATACAAATGGCAAGAAAGCACATGAAAAAATGTTCCAAATCTCTAGCTATCAGGGAAATGCAAATCAAAACCACAATGAGATACCATCTTACACCCATAAGATTGGCAGCTATGAAAAAAACAGAAGAATACAAGTGCTGGAGAGGATGTGAAGGAAGGGGAACACTCATCCACTGCTGGTGGGAATGCAGAAGGATCCAACCATTCTGGAGAACAGTATGGCGGTTTCTCAAAAAACTAGCCATAGATTTGCCATATGACCCAGCAATACCACTGCTGGGAATATACCCAGCAGAACTGAAAACAAGAACACAAACCAATATATGTACACCAATGTTCATAGCAGCATTGTTCACTATTGCCAAAAGTTGGAATCAACCCAAATGCCCATCAACAGACGAGTGGATCAATAAAATGTGGTATATACACACAATGGAATACTACTCGGCTGTAAGAACAAACACACTACAAACACATGTGATAACATGGATGAATCTTGAGAACCTTATGTTGAGTGAAGCAACCCAGACATTGAAGGACAAATACTACATGACCTCAATAATATGAAATAAACAAGCTGCCCTAGATAGCAAGAGACTGAACGATAGGCTTGCAGGAAATCAGAGGGTGGAGGAAGGATATGAGCCGATGTCTGCAGGGGTCGAATTTAAGACGAGATGGTGGTAAGTATGAACACAAAGAAGAGATAAAAGGGGGGCAAGGGGGTGCCTTTGCTTGGGGCTTTGCGGGTTTGAGGGTGGCTGGGGAGGGACGGATGGGTAACGTTGCCCAAAACTGGGGGGAGGGAGGGGTAGCATACGAACCAGGAGAGGGTCAGGTGTTGGTGGAGAGTAAAATGCCGAGAAAATCATATCAAAATATAATAAAGAGGGTTACCTGTTTAGAATGTTCGGAGGGGAGGGTCTGATGCAGGACGGGCTCCTGGGGAATGTCTAAATGCTCATTCTGCCAGAGTGGGTGACACCATGGGGTAGAAACCCAAGTAGTGAGAGTGGGGGTGGACCCACATCCTGGGGAGGACTAATGCCATCCAATAGAGGGAACTGTATCCCTCGAGAGAAAGGGTGGCTCCCAGGGCATTGGGGCAGTTGAGCAAGTTAGGCCCTGAACACTATTCCATCTATCTCTGGAAGTGGCTCCTCAGGAAACGGAGGTTGGCTATCGCAGAGGGCACCAAGGTGGAAGGGAAAATGGACGTTAAATGTGTGGAACCAAAGTAAATGGGGGGTAAGAGAGGAGTTTCTTGAGAGTACACAAAGATGGATATAAAACATGTAATATTACACCATAACATATAGGAGATGACAGACTGATAATGTAAACCATAATGTAAAACATAGGATAACTAAAAATGTAAAGAACTGTGTATCCTAAAGTATGCACCATAATGTAAGCACAGATGTCACCTTGTTAGAAAGCTAATGTCTCAGACTCTGTACATCACTTTAAGTAAATATGATATGAATAGGGCGTAAGAGTATCACTGTGGAAGGGAAAAGGTTTTCTGGTGGATGTGTGGGAGTGCTGTATATTATATATATACATTGCTGTGGTCTAGGACTCCTGTGAAGAAAAGCTGAATAATTAGGGGGGGGGGGGAGAAAAAGATAGGATGTGGAATTTTTTCAAGTCAACATTCTTTATCTAAGTTCTTTATCTAACTTTATCCAAGTTCTTTATCTATCCTTTAAGCTCATCGCTATATGCCATTCCCTAGTAAGGGACCATGACATTATATTGGGCTTCAAATTTCGGGGAGTTCTGGATCACAGAGTGTTTCAACAATGGCAATGGAGGGATACTGGTATGGGATACCAATGACAGGTGATATATGACTGACAGGGAGCTGTACAGAACATATGTCCAGGGTGCATGGTAATGTTTGGATGTACTCATAGTGGCAACAATTAATAACCACAGTAGGGGGGGTACTGGGTTCCTGGCCAGTGGTGCTCTGTCGTGGTCCCTAGGGGAGCAGCGACAGTCTCCCAGGTACAGTGGTGGGGACCGGGAGGGAGTGAGGGTTCAACAGTGAGCCCCAGATGCTAATGACTATGCTTGTGAGCTGATAAACCCAAAATAAGAACAAGGCCTAGAGCAACTTTGTGCCTTGGAATTTCCTTCTGTCAGCCTTCATGTTACTCAAATGTGGCCAGTCTCGAAGCCAAACTCAGCATGTAAATGCAATGCCTTCCCCCCAGCGCGGGACATGACACCCGGGGATGAGCCTCCCTGGCAACGAGGGACCACTATCAACTACCAACTGATGATGCAACTGGAAAATGACCTTATACGGAAGGTTCAATGCGGATCAGCAGAATATCCATGTCTACATAAAATACCATGACTTTAAAATGCTGTTTGACCTAAAGTAAGGGGGAAATGGAAAGGAGAAATGATTTTATATGGCTACAAGTTTCTAAAAAAGAGTCTGGAGGCTGGCAGAAGGTTTGCCCTCATGCACAACTGAGCAGAGTCAGAGAGACAGATAAAGCAGATACAACCCCCAGATATTGGTTCCTTTGAGGGCTAAAGAGACCCATGGGAGTTATGGTCATGGCCGATGGGGTTAACTACCAGGGCAGATGGCCCCTCTTTGGAAATGGTGTTTATGTGTGATGAATTTGGACTCAGATGGGATCTCCCTTCATAAGACTTTCATGCTAATGTGCTGGAGGTGCAGTTAATGTTGGGGTTTAAGATATATTTAGGGGATTTGAATCTCTGGACTGACAATGTGATAGCCAGATCCTGAGCCTCAACAGACTCCAGCACCTACAATCTGATTTATTGGACTTACCACACTCAGCTAAGATGGAGTTGAAGAAGGACAACCACCACACCATGGAGCCTAGAGTGATTACAACTGAAAATGGGAGGATTGCATCCAGCATCCAGGTGGAATCTGAGCCTCCTCTTGACATAGAGGTGCAATGGACACAACCAATCCAATGTCAACATAGAAGAGGTGGCATTGGATTGGGAAAAGTGGACATAATGGACAAAGGGTATGGGGAAAGGCAGGAAGAGATGAGAGGTGGAGGCGTCTTCGGGACATGGAGCTGCCCTGGATGGTGCTTCAGAGGTAATCACCGGACATTGTAAATCCTCACAGGGCCCACTTGATGGAATAGAGGAGAGTATGGGACATGATGTGAACCAATGTATATGAGGTGCAGAGGTGCCCAAAGATGTACTTACCAAATCCAATGGATGTGTCATGATGATGGGAACGAGTGTTGTTGGGGGGGGGGGGGGGGGAGAGGGGGCTGGGGGGGTGGGGTTGAATGGGACCTCACATATATATTTTTAATGTAATATTATTACAAAGTCAATAAAAAATAAAAAAATTATAAAAAAAAAAGTATTTTCCAAAAGAAAAAAAAAGAAACTTATAACTTGCATATATAAAGAACTCCTATATCTTGAAAATAAAAAGATAAACAACCCATTTAAAAAATGGGAAAAAGACTTAAACAGACACTTCTCCGAAGAAGAAATACAAATGGCAAGAAAGCACATGAAAAAATGTTCCAAATCTCTAGCTATCAGGGAAATGCAAATCAAAACTACAATGAGATACCATCTTACACCCATAAGATTGGCAGCTATGAAAAAAACAGAAGAATACAAGTGCTGGAGAGGATGTGAAGGAAGGGGAACACTCATCCACTGCTGGTGGGAATGCAGAAGGATCCAACCATTCTGGAGGACAGTATGGTGGTTTCTCAAAAAACTAGCCATAGATTTGCCATATGACCCAGCAATACCACTGCTGGGTATATACCCAGCAGAACTGAAAACAAGAACACAAACCGATATATGTACACCAATGTTCATAGCAGCATTGTTCACTATTGCCAAAAGTTGGAATCAACCCAAATGCCCATCAACAGATGAGTGGATCAATAAAATGTGGTATATACACACAATGGAATACTACTCGGCTGTAAGAACAAACACACTACAAACACATGTGATAACATGGATGAATCTTGAGAACCTTATGTTGAGTGAAGCAACCCAGACATTGAAGGACAAATACTACATGACCTCAATGATATGAAATAAACAAGCTGCCCTAGATAGCAAGAGACTGAACGATAGGCTTATAGGAAATCGGAGGGTGGAGGAAGGATATGAGCCGATGTCTGCAGGGGTCGAATTTAAGACGAGATGGTGGTAAGTATGAACACAAAGAAGAGATAAAAGGGGGGCAAGGGGGTGCCTTTGCTTGGGGCTTTGCGGGTTTGAGGGTGGCTGGGGAGGGACGGATGGGTAACGTTGCCCAAAAGTGGGGGGAGGGAGGGGTAGCATACGAACCAGGAGAGGGTCAGGTGTTGGTGGAGAGTAAAATGCCGAGAAAATCATATCAAAATATAATAAAGAGGGTTACCTGTTTAGAATGCTCGGAGGGGAGGGTCTGATGCAGGACGGGCTCCTGGGGAATGTCTAAATGCTCATTCTGCCAGAGTGGGTGACACCATGGGGTAGAAACCCAAGTAGTGAGAGTGGGGGTGGACCCACATCCTGGGGAGGACTAATGCCATCCAATAGAGGGAACTGTATCCCTCGAGAGAAAGGGTGGCTCCCAGGGCATTGGGGCAGTTGAGCAAGTTAGGCCCTGAACACTATTCCATCTATCTCTGGAAGTGGCTCCTCAGGAAACGGAGGTTGGCTATCACTGAGGACACCAAGGTGGAAGGGAAAATGGACGTTAAATGTGTGGAACCAAAGTAAATGGGGGGTAAGAGAGGAGTTTCTTGAGAGTACACAAGGATGGATATAAAACATGTAATATTACACTATAACATATAGGAGATGACAGACTGATAATGTAAACCATAATGTAAAACATAGGATAACTAAAAATGTAAAGAACTGTGTATCCTAAAGTATGCACCACAATGTAAGCACAGATGTCACCTTGTTAGAAAGCTAATGTCTCAGACTCTGTACATCACTTTAAGTAAATATGATATGAATAGGGCGTAAGAGTATCACTGTGGAAGGGAAAAGGTTTTCTGGTGGATGTGTGGGAGTGCTGTATATTATATATATACATTGCTGTGGTCTAGGACTCCTGTGAAGAAAAGCTGAATAATTAGGGGGGGGGGGAGAAAAAGATAGGATGTGGAATTTTTTCAAGTCAACATTCTTTATCTAAGTTCTTTATCTAACTTTATCCAAGTTCTTTATCTATCCTTTAAGCTCATCGCTATATGCCATTCCCTAGTAAGGGACCATGAAATTATATTGGGCTTCAAATTTCGGGGAGTTCTGGATCACAGAGTGTTTCAACAATGGCAATGGAGGGATACTGGTATGGGGTACCAATGACAGGTGATATATGGCTGACAGGGAGCTGTACAGAACATATGTCCAGGGTGCATGGTAATGTTTGGATATACTCATAGTGGCAACAATTAAAAACCACAGTAGGGGGGGTACTGGGTTCCTGGCCAGTGGTGCTCTGTCGTGGTCCCTAGGGGAGCAGCGACAGTCTCCCAGGTACAGTGGCGGGGACCGGGAGGGATGAGGGTTCAACAGTGAGCCCCTGATGCTAATGACTATGCTTGTGAGCTGATAAACCCAAAATAAGAACAAGGCCTAGAACAACTTTGTGCCTGGGAATTTCCTCCTGTCAGCCTTCATGTTACTCAAATGTGGCCAGTCTTGAAGCCAAACTCAGCATGTAAATGCAATGCCTTCCCCCCAGCGTGGGACATGACACCCGGGGATGAGCCTCCCTGGCAACGAGGGACCACTATCATCTACCAACTGATGATGCAACTGGAAAATGACCTTATACGGAAGGTTCAATGCGGATCAGCAGAATATCCATGTCTACATAAAATACCATGACTTTAAAATGCTGTTTGACCTAAAGTAAGGGGGAAATGGAAAGGAGAAATGAGTTTATATGGCTACGAGTTTCTAAAAAAGAGTCTGGAGGCTGGCAGAAGGTTTGCCCTCATGCACAACTGAGCAGAGTCAGAGAGACAGATAAAGCAGATACAACCCCAGATATTGGTTCCTTTGAGGGCTAAAGAGACCCACGGGAGTTATGGTCATGGCCGATGGGGTTAACTACCAGGGCAGATGGCCCCTCTTTGGAAATGGTGTTTATGTGTGATGAATCTGGACTCAGATGGGATCTCCCTTCATAAGACTTTCATGCTAATGTGCTGGAGGTGCAGTTAATGTTGGGGTTTAAGATATATTTAGGGGATTTGAATCTCTGGACTGACAATGTGATAGCCAGATCCTGAGCCTCAACAGACTCCAGCACCTACAATCTGATTTATTGGACTTACCACACTCAGCTAAGATGGAGTTGAAGAAGGACAACCACCACACCATGGAGCCTAGAGTGATTACAACTGAAAATGGGAGGATTGCATCCAGCATCCAGGTGGAATCTGACCCTCCTCTTGACATAGAGGTGCAATGGACACAACCAATCCAATGTCCACATAGAAGAGATGGCATTGGAATGGGAAAAGTGGACATAGTGGACGAAGGGTATGGGGAAAGGCAGGAAGAGATGAGAGGTGGAGGCGTCTTTGGGACATGGAGCTGCCCTGGATGGTACTTCAGAGGGAATCACCGGACATTGTAAATCCTCACAGGGCCCACTGGATGGAATGGAGGAGAGTATGGGTTATGATGTGAACCAATGTATATGAGGTGCAGAGGTGCCCAAAGATTTACTTACCAAATCCAATGGATGTGTCATGATGATAGGAATGAGTGTTGTTGGGGGGGGGGAGAGGGGGGGTGGGGGGATGGGGTTGAATGGGACCTCACATATATATTTTTAATGTAATATTATTACAAAGTCAATAAAAAATAAAAAAATTAAAAAAAAAAGCAATGGGGACCCATAAAAAAAAAAAAAAAGAAATGATAACTGCAAACCTAGAACTTTATATCAAGCAAATTCATAATTTAATAGTCAACATAAAGATATTTTAAGATAATCAAACAGGCAAAGGTTTAATCCCAAATGATTTTCAATAACAAGACATCTAAATGGGATACCACAGAATGGAGGATAAGTAATTGAATGGAAATAATCATCTCTGAAAACCTCCCGAGAGATCTTGCAAGACCCTGGCCAAGAAAATCTCATTTGGAATGAAAGGGAAAGCCCCAGACATCCTCAAAAGGCCTTACCTTACCATTGACCCCTGAGGACCGGCAGGTGGGGCAGCCAATGAGAATAGCAAACAGCTGAGGCCCCCACCCCAATATTATGAAGGGGGAAGAGGAAAGAACTTAAAAAGACCTGACCTAAGGACCTGCACATGCCACTCACCCTGCAGTGTGCCATGGTCCATGCCTAAGATCATGTACTTTTCTTATTTTCTTCATTCTTAGTAAACTCTTTATTCCCTTGCCAAAATATATATATATATATTGATTAAACATCACTAATTTATTAAACAACCACAATAGCATCTAACTTATGTGCTAAGAAAGCAAAATAAAATGATGACTAAAATTAATAATTCAGTATTTTTTAAGTGCTGCAGTTAACGAGTTCATTGTAATATTCCTGGAGGCAGGGACATTGAAAAATATTACATTTTAAGCTAAAAATGCTTTAAAACATCAAAGTTAAGTACTAAAGGAAAAATAAAATAGAATCCATAAAATCCAAACTAGAAAAGAAAAAAAAAAGGAATTTTAAAAGTTAATAAATGCAAAGCTAAGCAACGGCGAAAAATAAGAAACAGAAGAGAGAAATAAAAGGAAAACAGAGTGGAAGAATAAAAGCTGAATGAAAGTCTAAGACATAATATACAAGTAGTTAAAAGAACATAATTTAAGTGGCAGAATAGAGATATCCAATGGTTTTATTCAGCAGCTGAGTATCTAATCACACCTGAAGACCAGTTCTTCAACAGAAGTTACATCCGGGTTTTAATAGTCAAAGGGAAAGTAAAGTATAGGCAACATGGGCTTGGCCAATAATTTCGACTTTAACTGAAACTCTAGTTTGTGGATCTATTCTCTTTGCGTGTCCCTTGCTCAGAGTCCCAATATAGATAAGAAAAATATTTTTTGAGAACTGTGTTTGCAGACCTTGTGATTTATCAGCTAGCCAAATCATGCCTGTTCCGGCAAGTAGGTAGCAAAAGGAAATAAAAGGGTCTAATGGTTCAAGGCAAGGGCAAAAGATGGGAACCCTTATACAACTTGCTTCAGTTCTTTCATAAGTCAACACTAAATTTTTCAAATTTAAAAAAGTATTATAAATGATTCAAATCATGAAGTGAGGGACTTAATTTAATAATTCATGAATGTAATTTGGATTGTCAACTCTTTCACAAATACTGGCTAAGTGTTGGAATCAAACAATGAATTGTGAAAAAAATTCCATGCTTACATGAATTTATATTCATAGTGGATAGAAGAAGTTAATCACAAAATAAATTTTATCAAGTTTTATTAAGGGCTTAATCAGTTACAGAATTGTGCTAAGCCTTAACATTGAAGCAGGAATATATGACAGTGATTCCAAGGGCAAAATAATTAAAAAGGAAATAAAATATTACATCTAATATAAAGATGATATATAATTTGATCAGTAATAGTTCCAAGGAAATTCTAATGGTCATTTCATAGGATGCAGGAAGATTTAACTTGTATCTTCAGGTAAGCCTGCTTATTCTGATATGTATTATTTTTGTTGTTAAAATATTCTGTCACATGTATATTTATAATTAAAATTTTAATTTATCAGATAAGGCAGAGGGTCAAAAGTCAAGAAGTTTATTTCTTACTTTCCTCAGTAAACTTGAATAAGTCATCTGACCAAAATATACTAGTTTTAAAAACAAATACCTGTGTTAATTGGTTCTATCCCCTTCACAGAATATATGAAAGAGATATTGAAGATATGGTGATTTTATCTATCCAAAAATTAAATAAATTAGTAATCTGATGAGACAATTTTTTGAGAGGCTGTTTTAATTTGCTAAACACTGTCAAAACAATGCACCAGAAATGGGTTGGCTTTTCCAATGGGGATTTTTTAAGTTTGAAGCTGACAGTTCTGAAGCAGTGAAAATGTTCTAATGTAGACCTTATCAGGTGATACCTTTTCCTCAAGCTGCTGCTGTGGCTGATCAGGCACATGGCAGGGCACAATGGCAGCATTTGCCCATCTCTGCTTCTGTGAGTTCTTTTGACTGTGGCTTCTGGCTCCTGCAGACTTCTTTCAGTTTCTGGGCATTTCTCAACTCTCTGAAGTTTTACTTTGTTTTGTTTCTGTATCTGTAGCTTTTTATTCTTCCCTTTATAAAGGACTCCCATAATTCTACTTTGATATTTTAAGATGCTCATGGAATTTGTCTGGGTATTGCACTAATATGTAATAACCACTTATCAAATTGTCATGGGAATTTCTGTGTCCCCATGTTTTATATTTCTGAAGGCTACTGGGAGCAATGCACCACAAATGGATTGACTTTTATAACGGGAATGTATTAGGTTAAAAGTTAAGAGTACTGAAGCCATAGAAGTGTCCAAATCAAGGCATCATCAACAGATGCTATCTCACCAACTTTCAGCTGTGGGCAATCAGTCACATGACAGTGTCATCTAAAGATGTTTTCTCTCTGAGCTCAACTGTGAGTAATCAGGCATATGAATCATTTCTCCTCTCTCCTCCAGACCTTGTCTCTTTCAGTCTCTCAGGGATCTCATTTTGTGCATCTATGCTCTGCTGATTCCAGCTTCTGACCTTCTGGACCTCTTTCTCTACCTCTCAAGGTTTCTTTCTCTTTGCAACATTTTCTTCCTGTTTCTGAGGTTTTTATTCCTCCATTTATAAAGGGCTCCCATAAAAAAGATTAAGACTCACCCCAATTCATACCCTACTGAAGTGATCTAATCAAAAGGAAGGTCCCTTAATTGAATCTAATCAAAAGGTCCTATCTGCAATAGGTCTATATGCACAGGAATGGATTGGATTAGCTCTAAGGTCATGATCTTCTGGGGTCCACTCAGCTTTAAACTGCCACATCCCATATTTTCTGAAACTCTCAGTCAGCAGATAGACTCTAGTGGTATTTTTGATCAGTCTGAAATATAAGGAGGCAATGGAACTTGCCCTAATGCAAAGAAAAATACTGCTTTTTCTTTCTTGATTACTTTTGATGGATGGGAGAGTTGTATAACCATTTAGCTAAAGAGGAATCCCTCCAGGAAATACTTTAAAGCACTTTAAGAGATAGAGTTGCTAAAGGAAAAAGATTGAAAACAATTGGCTTAGCTGTTCAGAGAGTGGTGAGAATGAAACAGTAATCTGTCATTGTGTGGGCAGACAAGTTGCCAGAAAATTGGAAATCACTGAGAGGCAACTATTTCGTTCTTGCGTACATTAGATGTCTTGGGAAAATGCTATTAAATGTTTAACAATTGTTCCTCAAAGTTTTTAATAGTTTGGAATAAAGAGATACACAAAATAAAAAGATCCATTATAATTCTAATAATAGACAAATGTGAATAGAAATGTCTCCTATATAACACATTAATTTTATTTCTACCTGCATTGTATTTTAAACATATGTGGACTTGTAGTAAATATATATGCAATAGAATATCCAAAAACTTCTTTTCTTCTCTTTTTTAGTAACTAATTCATTAGAAATTCAAAATATCAAGCCCTACCTTAGACTTACTGGATAGAATCTATCTTTTTAAAATATCCACGTTATTATTCACATACTCATTAAATTTGAGAAGTTTCTCAAATATATATATATATATATATATTTTTATATATATATATAACCTACGGTGTCAAGTTTATGACAGAAATTTGCCCATGTTTAGGCCTTAATCAAAATTCACCAGCAGCTTCATTGAGTATTCAGAAGAAGCACTATTATACGGAAATTAGCAGAATTTAGTTGTCTTTTTTTTTCAGCATCCATTTTTGCCCAAAAGTAGATAAATTATTCATCATTTTAAATCATTTTCATGAATGCATAACATTCTATTATATGGAGTTTCATATGTTTGCAAACTGAATGTTAACTGTAAATGAAGTTCAAGGTCCTCTACTATTGTAACTACAACATAGAAATTACATATCTAAACCCAATGAGTACAGTGGTATAAAAGTGCTTAGAAAAGTATTTGGGGCTAACTAAATATTTGCAAATAAATTAAAGAAAACATTGAGCACTTGATATTTATTTCTGTGGACAAAATCCCTAGTTTTGCTTATTAAATTTTAGTGCATTTTCTATAAACCCACAACTTCTCTAATAAAGGGAAGAGAACAAAATAAAATAGCACATATAACTTAATTCTTTATCAAAGATTTTCAGGCAAATTGCATAAGATCTTCTGTCTCTCCAACAACATACCTGTCCCTGGATATCCTCATATTTTTAGTAATTTTCATTTTGGCAAATGAAAAATTATATTTCTCCTAAATTTGAAAATATTTTCTACTTGCAACAAGATAGAGAAACTCTTCAAGTTTTCAATTATATCCTTTCTGTATCAATGCCTGTTCACTTCTTGAGGCTATTTTCCCTTTGGAGAGTTTTATATGTTTCTTTATTTTTATCTTTCTGTTAAGTGTAACATATATACAGTGTGTGGTACTTTGTGTTTTTTGTGAATACCCAAAATTATGTTCTTAAATTGGTCCGTTCCGGTGGCTGTGAACCTCTCATTAACCTTTGATTAGATTAGATTCAGTTAAGCCTTAATGGTTAAAGGGTTGTATTAGTCAGCCAAAGGGGTGCTGATGCAAAATACCAGAAATCTGCTTGCTTTTATAAAGGATATTTATTTGGAGTAGAAGCTTACAGGTACCAGGCCATAAATATTAAGTTACTTCCCTCACCAAAGTCTGGTGCGGTATGTTGGAGCAAGATGGCTGCCAACATCTGCAAAGATTTAAGCATCCTGGGTTCCTCTCTTCCAGGGCTCATTTCTCTCCATGCTCAGCTGCTCTGCTCTCTCCACAAGGCAAGCTGTACTCTATCAGACAAATGGTTCGTTTCTCTTTCTGGGGCCTCTGCCTTGTCTAATGGAGCCTTCTTTCCTTTCTCATGTATCTGCTTCTCTGTGTGTTTATTTCTCAGGCTCCAGAATCAAAACTCTCACCTACCTTCTCTGTAGTGCAGTTTCTCTGTGAGTCCTTGCTCACCAAGCTGGCAGGGACTCAATGTCCGAATGATATGACCCAATCAAAGCTTAGTCATTATTTACTCAAATAAAAATGAAATCTCTGAACCCAATATAATCTAATATGCCCAGAGAAACAGACATAATTCAATAACTTATTTTGGAATTCAGAAACTATCAAACTGCCACACTCCATCCTCTGAATTCCAAAAAGATACTGCAATATTCAGTATCAATACTAAGTACCAAATCACATCACAGTTTAAAGAAATACAGTTTGTCTTGGGGCAAAGTCCTGTTTGGTTGTAGACCTTTGAAGCTTACAAATCATTTATCTACTTCCAATACACAAATGAAAGACAAAGGATAAACCCTTTCATTACCAAGAGGAGAAATTGGGAGGGAAACATGAGTCACACGTCCTCTTTATATGGACATACTCCATTTGATTTCAAAGTCTGAGTGTCATTCTTAAGAGGATGGTTTCTTCTCCTTGGGGCCAAATGGGGACCCACCCTTTCCACAGGATTGCCCAAAGGACACTTTTTTTGTTCCAGCCTCAATAAGCATCTGGGTGGCCACCAAGCTCCAGACCTCACCCTCCAAGAATGTTGGGGTGATTTCCACACTTTACCCAAACATTGGGTTAGAATTGTAACCCTACTAGTACAGTGATCTTTCTATGTTCTCTGCAATTTTGAAGCAAGGGTTGCCTCTCCTCCAGTTTCCTATAACAGTTTCATCATTTACTTCTAAGGCTCATAAAAAGTGTCTTTAAAGTCCATATTACAACCAACAGTCTCTTCAAAGCATGGTAGGTTTTTCTACCAAGCATCTCACAATTCCTCCAAAACATACCCCTTACCCATTTATAAAACTGTTCCAGCATTTTGGTAATTACAAAAACATGACTCCACTCTCCAGTCTGAAATTCTGTATTTGTCAGCAAAAGGAGTGCTTAATTAGATTACTCCAGTTAGCATGCCCAGGTGGGTCTTAATCTCCTTACCGGTGTCCTTTTAAACAGAATGAATATAAAAGAGGAAAATGCTGCAAAGACAGAGAGGAACCTACAGAAGCTGAGAAAGCCATAAGAGCAAAAAGCTGAAATCAACAGAACCCTGTAGAGAGGAAACCAGATGCTGAAAGCAACAGAGCCCAGAGGAAAAGGCAGATACTGACAGATGCCACCAAATTCCTGATCAACCACAGCTGCAGCTCAGGGAGAAAGTATCTCCTGATGATGCTTTCAGTTGGCCACTTTCATCACACCAGAAGTGTAAACATATAAGTTAATGAATCCCCATTATAAAAGTCAACCCATTTATATATAATGCAGACTAAACAGAAACTAAAATACAGAGAAATATATATGAGTATACACTTCAATGAATTAAGTTGCTTTGATCATCCATATTAAGAAAATTCTCTTTTCATTTTCCTTTCTAATTTCAAGCCCTCCCTACCAGGGTTAGAAACAACTATCCTAATTTGTAGCAGTATGGAATCATGTATTACACAAATTTTTGCCCGATTCTTTCACCCAATATTATGTTTTGAGTTTCACAGATAATGTTTGACATTTATTGGTAAATAATTTATTTTCATAACTGTATAGTATTCTAGTGGATTATGTGATGTTAATTTTATATTTCAACTTAGCTTAGATAAGATGTCAAGTTCTTTGGTCAAATAGTGATCTTGATTTTTGCGTTGAAGGTATGTTGTCAATGTGACTAACATCTAGAATAAGTTAGCTTTAAGAAAAGATTACCCTCAATAAGTTGGGTCAGCCTCATATAATCAGAGCAAGGCTTTAAGAGCAAATAACAGAGGTGCCCAGAATAAGAAGAAATCTTGCCTAAAGATTATATCTTCTCTCCCTGAGTTTCCAGGCTGCCAAACTTCTACAAATTTCTGGTTTTGCAGGCCCCAAAATCACATAAGCCAAATCCCTTTGAAAATATTTCTTCATACACACACATGCAAACAAACACATCTTGGTGTTTCTGTATGTCTGGAGAACTCTGACTAAAACGACTGAATATGCCAGTTTATTCATTCTACTATTGACAAGTATTTAAGGATTTTTTTTTTCTCAGTTTGATGGTATTCTGAATAGTGTGTCTATGAACATTCTCTAATTCTTTGGATAGACATATGTATACATTTCTGGAGAGTATAAGAATTGGAAAAGATGGGTCTAATGTATGTGCTTATTCAAAGTGCTTTAACTAATTTACACTAACAGGAATGTATGAGATTTGTAATTACTCCACATTCTCCCTGATACTTTGCATTTTCTATTCCATTATTTTTAAATTCTGACTTTTCCTTTCAAACTCAGGATCCTGTATGATAGGTAGTGAGGTCTCATTGTGGTTTTAATTCCCATTTTTTTGATGAAAAATGGGAATCTTTTCATAAGATTACTGGCCATTTGGATATCATTGTTTTGAAATTTTTAGAGTCAGGTGTTTCACCATTTCTTTTTATATTGAGTTGTCTCACTTATGTTTATTGGTTTATTATATTTTCCGTATGCTATTCCAGTTAATCTTTTCCTGTAACTTACTTGAAATGCTTTCATTATCATATATCAAATTTCCATATGGTTATGTCAATATCTTAATTTCTCCATGATTTCATTAATCTATCTTTTTATTAGTGTCTACTTGAATTAAGATATATAAAATGCTTTATTAGTTGGAACTAATTCAGTCTCTCCATGGATTTCATGGGTCTTTCTTTTATTTCTGGGTGTATCTAGTAATTCTTTTTTTTATTTTTTTTTTTTGAGAAGGAAAAAATGATTTATTGATGGCCAGCGGGACTCGGGAGCTTTCTATTTTAAACCCGAGCCTCAGAACAAGATTTTTGAGTTCTTTTTATGCAGAGAGGAAGGGCCAAATAGTTCTTTTTTTTTCTGTCTTTATTCATTTTTTAAATATTACATTCAAAAAATATGAGGTCCCCATATACCCCCCACTCCCATATCTAGTAATTCTTAATTCCTTATTCCTCCAAGTGAATTTCAGCCCACTTATCTATCTCCAGGAAGGAAAAAAATTCTGTTTTGTTATAGCATTAAATATCTCATTTAATTTGGGAGAATTGGCATATTTATGTTTTTGTATCTTTTTTCCAAGAACATAGTATTTCTTTTGAAACCATTAAGAATTAAAAAATAACTATAGTCATTGAAATATTATATAGATGCTTTCTTACATTTAGTATAATGTAAAATTACTCACTGTAAACGTGACCTTGATATATTTTAAATTTTAAAGTAGCTAGAGACAAATATCTGAAACTTATTTCTTTTAATCTAATACTATGTTTTATTTTTATAACTGTATAATCTTTAACTGGTAACTAGCACCACTGGTATTCTCCCTTGTCTTACCGCACATGCTTCAACTGGGTTTTGTCATTTCTTAACAGTCCCTTGAAAGCCTGCTCTGTTTAGTTTAGCCTCTTTACTTGTCACTTCATGTTAATTAAGCATTTTGCAACTGTTTAGCTTAGCCTCCTCACTCATCTTATGTGGATTGAAATATTTACAACGTTATGTACTGCCCCATCCAAACTTTTAAATGCCACAGGATTTTAATTTAGTTTAGTGGTGTTGCAAATGTATTTGTCCTTTCATTATTTCTACTAAATTTTTAATTCAGTGTGAATGCTGTGAGGAGTACGTATAAAATAAATTATGCTTATTTTCAATATCATGAAAGTAAATAAAATTCAAGTAAATCAAAGTAAAGTAGCTGTAGTTATATTAAGCACCTTCAATGATCTCTTACTATTTCTTCTAGGTTGATTTAAACTTCTTTCTCTATGGTCATTTTCTCCACTAAGATCACTAACAGTTTTTCTAATACTGTGTTTCATTGTTTGCCAATCTCCTGGTGAACAGTCAAAGCAGTAGTGACTGTCATTATGTCAGTAATTTTGAAAAGTCACTGACAATAAAGCTGGTCTGTTGAGAGTTTTTCAGTAGGAGAAATCAATCTCTTGTTAGCCCCAGAGCTCATTTAAAACAGGGTTTTATAAAACCAAAGATTGTGACTATTGATCATATCAATATGGAGACAGATACCTCTGAGATTAAATGATACTTGGAAAAGCAGGGAAATATGACTTATATTGCTTCATATTTTCATTTATTTATCAGATTTTGTTTGAATTTGATGCTCAAGATTCCAAGAAGGTGACAGAGGTACAATTTACCCTATAACCGCCAATGGCTTATTAACGACATTCATTAAATGTAGTATAGTTTCCACAAAACTTCCTATTAATAAGTTCTTCATTTGCCCAATCACCTTACACTGGATTAGGTTGGTCAATTCACGGTTTTTCAATATAAGCATCAATACCACAAAATGACACTTCATTTGTCATATTGAAGTATATTTCTGTCCTTAATAATACTTTTCAAGATTGGATTAGGACTTTAAGGAAGACTAAATATAATGGAGCTTTTTTTATTATTACACCATAAGCAAGGCTGTGCAATCTCATGTTGGTGTTCTTTGACAAAGTGGTGGGTATTTGAAAACAGGTGAAAATGAAAATTTATTTTATAAATGCACAAAGAAAACAAGTGGAGGTGATTTGAATGGAAATCTAAAATATTTGTAGAGTTTTGATAAGTGCTTAAACTGAGAAAGTAGTAACTGTCTATATCTAGAGTTGTATTATTTTTAAACAGTATTATTGATTATCCTGATCTCGTAGATATAGAAATTTTCAACCATGCTTGGAGATTAGATGGATGGATAGATAGATAAGGTAAGAGAGAATATACACATATTTCCTTCCTTCCCTCCCTTCCTTCCATCCTACCCTTCCTCTGTCTCTTTCTCTCTCTTTCTCTCTCTCTCTTTTTCTCTCTCTCTCTCTCTCTCTTTCTCTCTTTGGCTCTTTCTCTCTTGATTCACTTCATTTCATTAATATTTCCCTTCAGGATCTCTCTTGAGGAAGTCTACCACCTGAATGGGGCTTGAATTATGATTATTGTATAACTTTTCTCCTCCTTTATCTTGTCATTTTAATCTTAATTAAAAGTGCATGCAAAACATATGCTTCCGTGGTCAGAATATGCAACAGGAGATTTTTGCATTTGTTTGGAGTTTATTTATAAAACATTTGTTGCTCTTTTTCTCATAGCACATAGGATTATATCTGTTGTGTTGACAGCAGTTTATCCTCAGATTATATTTTGCTTTGACTATTTTGTTCATTATTCTGCTTTTGCTACACAATATAATACTAAAATTTAATTCTGAGTAGGACCTTATCTACATTAAAGGTTTTTAAAATTTTTCGTATTATTGAAAATGTGACAGAAAATATCACAAAAAAATGTGTTTTACTCTATTTGTATTCACTGTTATAAATTATTCTTGGTAAAAATTTGACATTATATGGTAGATCAAAGTATTTTACTTATATATCTAGAGTTTTATTTGCTTGTGTATTGGAGCATGAGTTATAGAGTATTCTCCCATAAAATCAGGACCATGTATAAACAAATAGACATTTGATAGTCCTTCTCTTAAGTACCATTAAAAATTTGCTTATACAGATTCATCAACATATAACACAATTGACTTTATATTAATTAAAAAATTAGGATTAATTATATTTCACAAATGGATATAGGAAAAAGTTTCATTAATTTTGTAAAAAATAAAGGGATTTGCAACATATATTATTTTTCTTATAATAGGTTTACAGATTTTATGACATATTTTTTTTTTTTTTTTTTTTTTTTCTTTTTAAACCTTTATTATCAGCACCTATGTTGCCTTACCTTTCTCTTGGCCAATTCAACAAATATTTACTGAAAATTTTGCTGATAATTTACTGAATAAGACGCAGTCTCTGCTTTCATGAGCTTACAATTTGGTGAGTTTTTTCTTTTTTTTTTTTTTTTTTAATTTTTTAATTTTTTATTGACTTTGTAATAATATTACATTAAAAATATATATGTGAGGTCCCATTCAACCCCACCCCCCCACCCCCCCTCTCCCCCCCCCCAACAACACTCGTTCCCATCATCATGACACATCCATTGGATTTGGTAAGTACATCTTTGGGCACCTCTGCACCTCATATACATTGGTTCACATCATGGCCCATACTCTCCTCTATTCCATCATGTAGGCCCTGTGAGGATTTACAATGTCCGGTGATTACCTCTGAAGCACCATCCAGGGCAGCTCCATGTCCCGAAGATGCCTCCACCTCTCATCTCTTCCTGCCTTTCCCCATACCCTTTGTCCATTATGTCCACTTTTCCCAATCCAATGCCACCTCTTCTATGTGGACACTGGATTGGTTGTGTCCATTGCACCTTTATGTCAAGAGGAGGCTCAGATTCCACCTGGATGCTGGATGCAATCCTCCCATTTTCAGTTGTAATCACTCTAGGCTCCATGGTGTGGTGGTTGTCCTTCTTCACCTCCATCTTAGCTGAGTGTGGTAAGTCCAATAAATCAGATTGTAGGTGCTGGAGTCTGTTGAGGCTCAGGATCTGGCTATCACATTGTCAGTCCAGAGATTCAAATCCCCTAAATATATCTTAAACCCCAACATTAACTGCACCTCCAGCACATTAGCATGAAAGTCTTATGAAGGGAGATCCCATCTGAGTCCAGATTCATCACACATAAACACCATTTCCAAAGAGGGGCCATCTGCCCTGGTAGTTAACCCCATCAGCCATGACCATAACTCCCATGGGTCTCTTTAGCCCTCAAAGGAACCAATATCTGGGGTTGTATCTGCTTTATCTGTCTCTCTGACTCTGCTCAGTTGTGCATGAGGGCAAACCTTCTGCCAGCCTCCAGACTCTTTTTTAGAAACTCGTAGCCATATAAACTCATTTCTCCTTTCCATTTCCCCCTTACTTTAGGTCAAACAGCATTTTAAAGTCATGGTATTTTATGTAGACATGGATATTCTGCTGATCCGCATTGAACCTTCCGTATAAGGTCATTTTCCAGTTGCATCATCAGTTGGTAGTTGATAGTGGTCCCTCGTTGCCAGGGAGGCTCATCCCCGGGTGTCATGTCCCACGCTGGGGGGAAGGCATTGCATTTACATGCTGAGTTTGGCTTCGAGACTGGCCACATTTGAGTAACATGAAGGCTGACAGAAGGAAATTCCCAGGCACAAAGTTGCTCTAGGCCTTGTTATTATTTTGGGTTTATCAGCTCACAAGCATAGTCATTAGTATCAGGGGCTCACTGTTGAACCCTCACTCCCTCCCGGTCCCCACCACTGTACTTGGGAGACTGTCGCTGCTCCCCTAGGGACCACGACAGAGCACCACTGGCCGGGAACTCAGTACCCCCCCTACTGTGGTTTTTAATTGTTGCCACTATGAGTATATCCAAACATTACCATGCACCCTGGACATATGTTCTGTACAGCTCCCTGTCAGTCATATATCATCTGTCATTGGTATCCCATACCAGTATCCCTCCATTGCCATTGTTGAAACACTCTGTGATCCAGAACTCCCCGAAATTTGAAGCCCAATATAATGTCATGGTCCCTTACTAGGGAATGGCATATAGCGATGAGTTTAAAGGATAGATAGAGAACTTGGATAAAGTTAGATAAAGAACTTAGATAAAGAATGTTGACTTGAAAAAATTCCACATCCTATTTTTTTCTTTTTTTTTTTTCTTTCCCCCCCCCCCCCCCCCCCTAATTATTCAGCTTTTCTTCACAGGAGTCCTAGACCACAGCAATGTATATATATAATATACAGCACTCCCACACATCCACCAGAAAACCTTTTCCCTTCCACAGTGATACTCTTACGCCCTATTCATATCATATTTACTTAAAGTGATGTACAGAGTCTGAGACATTAGCTTTCTAACAAGGTGACATCTGTATTTACATTATGGTGCATACTTTAGGATACACAGTTCTTTACATTTTTAGTTATCCTATGTTTTACATTATGGTTTACATTATCAGTCTGTCATCTCCTATATGTTATGGTGTAATATTACATGTTTTATATCCATCCTTGTGTACTCTCAAGAAACTCCTCTCTTACCCCCCATTTACTTTGGTTCCACACATTTAACGTCCATTTTCCCTTCCACCTTAGTGCCCTCAGTGATAGCCAACCTCCGTTTCCTGAGGAGCCACTTCCAGAGATAGATGGAATAGTGTTCAGGGCCTA
Organism: Dasypus novemcinctus; assembly: GCF_030445035.2. Taxonomy (NCBI): domain Eukaryota; kingdom Metazoa; phylum Chordata; class Mammalia; order Cingulata; family Dasypodidae; genus Dasypus; species Dasypus novemcinctus. Next base: position 22,682,341 of record NC_080674.1, read on the forward strand.
ACTTGCTCAACTGCCCCAATGCCCTGGGAGCCACCCTTTCTCTCGAGGGATACAGTTCCCTCTATTGGATGGCATTAGTCCTCCCCAGGATGTGGGTCCACCCCCACTCTCACTACTTGGGTTTCTACCCCATGGTGTCACCCACTCTGGCAGAATGAGCATTTAGACATTCCCCAGGAGCCCGTCCTGCATCAGACCCTCCCCTCCGAGCATTCTAAACAGGTAACCCTCTTTATTATATTTTGATATGATTTTCTCGGCATTTTACTCTCCACCAACACCTGACCCTCTCCTGGTTCGTATGCTACCCCTCCCTCCCCCCACTTTTGGGCAACGTTACCCACCCGTCCCTCCCCAGCCACCCTCAAACCCGCAAAGCCCCAAGCAAAGGCAACCCCTTGCCCCCCTTTTATCTCTTCTTTGTGTTCATACTTACCACCATCTCGTCTTAAATTCCACCCCTGCAGACATCAGCTCATATCCTTCCTCCACCCTCCGATTTCCTGCAAGCCTATCGTTCAGTCTCTTGCTATCTAGGGCAGCTTGTTTATTTCATATCATTGAGGTCATGTAGTATTTGTCCTTCAATGTCTGGGTTGCTTCACTCAACATAAGGTTCTCAAGATTCATCCATGTTATCACATGTGTTTGTAGTGTGTTTGTTCTTACAGCCGAGTAGTATTCCATTGTGTGTATATACCACATTTTATTGATCCACTCGTCTGTTGATGGGCATTTGGGTTGATTCCAACTTTTGGCAATAGTGAACAATGCTGCTATGAACATTGGTGTACATATATTGGTTTGTGTTCTTGTTTTCAGTTCTGCTGGGTATATTCCCAGCAGTGGTATTGCTGGGTCATATGGCAAATCTATGGCTAGTTTTTTGAGAAACCGCCATACTGTTCTCCAGAATGGTTGGATCCTTCTGCATTCCCACCAGCAGTGGATGAGTGTTCCCCTTCCTTCACATCCTCTCCAGCACTTGTATTCTTCTGTTTTTTTCATAGCTGCCAATCTTATGGGTGTAAGATGGTATCTCATTGTGGTTTTGATTTGCATTTCCCTGATAGCTAGAGATTTGGAACATTTTTTCATGTGCTTTCTTGCCATTTGTATTTCTTCTTCGGAGAAGTGTCTGTTTAAGTCTTTTTCCCATTTTTTAAATGGATTGTTTATCTTTTTATTTTCAAGATGTAGGAGTTCTTTATATATGCAAGTTATAAGTTTCTTATCAGATATCTGATTGCCAAATATTTTCTCCCACTGTGTGGGCTCCCTTTTTACTTTCTTGACAAACTCCTTTGAGGTGCAGAAGGCTTTAATTTTGAGGAAGTCCCATTTATCTATTAGTTCTTTTGCTGCTCGTGCTTTTGGTGAGATATTCATAAATCCATTACCTATTACAAGGTCCTGTAGATGTTTCCCTACACTGCTTTCTAAGGTTTTTATGGTCTTGGCTTTTATATTTAGGTCTTTGATCCATCTTGAGTTGATCTTTGTATAAGGTGTGAGATGGTAATCCTCTTTCATTCTTCTACATATGGCTATCCAGTTCTCCAGACACCATTTGTTGAATAGGCCACTCTCTCCCAGTTGAGAGGGTTTGGTGGCTTTATCGAATATTATGTGGTTGTATATGTGAGGTTCTATATCAGAGCTTTCAATTCGATTCCATTGGTCTATATGTCTCTCCTTATGCCAATACCATGCTGTTTTCACCACCGTAGCTTTATAGTATGTTTTGAAGTCAGGTAGTGTGATTCCTCCAATTTCGTTTTTCTTTTTCAGTATGTCTTTGGCTATTCGGGGTCTCTTTCCTTTCCAAATAAATTTCATAGTTAGTTTTTCTAGTTCCTTAAAGAAGGCTGCATTGATTTTTATTGGGATTGCATTGAATGTGTAGATCAATTTTGGTAGGATAGACATCTTAATAATGTTCAGTCTTCCTATCCATGAACAAGGAATAGTCTTCCATTTATTTAGGTCTTCTTTGATTTCCTTGAACAATCTTGTATAGTTCTCAGTGTATAAGTTCTTTACCTCTTTAGTTAAATTTATTCCTAAGTATTTGATTTTTTTATTTACTATTGTGAATGGTATTTGTTTCTTGATTTCCTCCTGATCTTGCTCATTATTGGTGTACAGAAATGCTACTGATTTTTGCGCATTGATCTTATAACCTGCGACTTTACTAAACTCATTTATGAGTTCTAGAATCTTCGTTGTAGATCTCTCAGGGTTTTCTATGTATAGGATCATGTCATCTGCAAATAATGAAATTTTGACTTCTTCCTTTCCAATTTGAATGCCTTTTATTTCTGGTTCTTGCCTCAGTGCTCGAGCAAGTACTTCTAAGACAATGTTAAATAGGAGCGGCGACAGTGGGCATCCTTGTCTTGTTCCTGAGTTTAGAGGGAAGGAGTCTAGGATTTCTCCATTGTAAACAATATTGGCTTTAGGTTTTTCATATATACTCTTTATCATGTTCAAAAAATTTCCTTGTATTCCAATCATTTGGAGTGTTTTTATCAAGAAAGGGTGCTGTATTTTGTCAAATGCTTTTTCTGCATCAATAGATATAATCATGTGATTTTTTTCCTTCAGTCTGTTTATATGGTGTATTACGTTGATTGATTTTCTTATGTTGAACCATCCTTGCATACCTGGGATGAATCCCACTTGGTCGTGGTGTATAAGTCGTTTAATGTGTTGTTGAATACGATTAGCAAGTATTTTGTTAAGTATTTTTGCGTCTAGGTTCATTAGAGAAATTGGTCTGTAATTTTCCTTTCTTGTGATGTCTTTGTTTGGCTTTGGTACTAGGGTAATGTTGGCATCATAGAAGGAGTTGGGTAATGTTCTTTCTGTTTCGATGGTTTGGAATAGTTTCAGCAGGATTGGTGTCAGTTCTTTCCGGAATGTTTTATAGAATTCACCTGTGAAGCCATCTGGCCCTGGGCTCTTCTTAGTTGGGAGATTTTTAATAACTGATTCTATCTCTCTGCTTGTGATTGGTTTGTTAAGATCATCAATTTCTTCTTTTGTCAATATGGGCTGTTTATGTGTTTCTAGGAATTTGTCCATTTCCTCTAGATTGTCATTTTTGTTGGAATATAGTTTTTCAAAATATCCTCTTATGATAGTCTTTATTTCTGTGGGGTCAGTGGTGATATCGCCTTTCTCATTTCTTATTTTGTGTATTTGCATCTTCTCTCTTTTTTTCTTTGTTAGTGTTGCTAAAGGTTTGTCAATTTTGTTAATCTTCTCAAAAAACCAGCTCTTGGTCTTGTTTATCTGTTCAAGTGCTTTCTTATTTTCTATTTCATTTAGTTCTGCTCTTATCTTTGTTATTTCCTTCCTTCTTCTTCCTGTTGGGTTACTTTGTTGTTGTTTTTCTAATTCCTTCAAATTTGCAGTTAGTTCTTCAATTTTTGCTCTTTCTTCTTTTTTGATATATGAATTTATGGCTATAAACTTCCCTCTCAGTACTGCTTTTGCTGCATCCCATAAATTTTGGTATGTTGTGTTATCATTATCATTTGTTTCAAGGTAGTCATTGATTTCTTTTGAGATTTCCTCTTTGACCCACTGTTTTTCTAAGAGTGTGTTGTTTAATTTCCAAATCGTGGTGTGAAATCTGGGCTTCTTTCCCTTGCAAATCTCCAGCTTGACTCCACTGTGGTCAGAGATAATGTTTTGTATGATTTCAATCTTTCTGAATTCGTTCAGCCTTTCTTTGTGGCCTAGCATATGATCTATCTTGGAGAATGATCCATGTGCGCTTGAGAAAAATGTATATCCTGCTGTGTTTGGGTGTAGCGATCTATATATGTCTATTAGATCGAGCTCCTCTAATATACTATTCAGATGTTTTGTGTCTTTGGTGATTCTCTTTTGAGATGTTCTGTCCAGAATTGATAGTGGTGTATTAAAATCCCCCACTATAATTGTAGATGTATCTATTCTTTCACTTAGTTTTTCCAGCGTTTGCCTGACGTATTTAGAGGCACCCTTGTTAGGGGCATAGATATTTATGATTGTTCGATCTTCTTGACAGATTTTCCCTTTGACTAAAATGTAGTATCCTTCTTTGTCTCTCACAATTGTTTCACATTTAAAGTCTATTTTGTCTGATATTAATATAGCTACTCCTGCCTTTTTTTGGTTATTGTTAGCTTGTATGATTGTTTTCCAGCCTTTCACTTTCAATCTCCATGCGTCTCTGGGTCTAAGATGTGTCTCTTGTAGACAGCATATGGATGGGTCATATTTCCTTATCCAGTGTCCCAGTCTGAATCTTTTGATAGGTGAGTTTAATCCATTGACATTCAGTGTTATTACTATCAAGGAATTATTTGTGTTAGCCATATTTTGATTGGATTTGTGTTTGTCATATTTTGTTTGTATATTTTTTTTTTGTCTTTTTTGTTGTTGTTGTTGGTCTTATACTCTCCTCCAACTTTGCCTTTCCTGTTTTTTCCTTTCTTCCTGCAGAACTCCCTTTAGAATTTCTTGAAGGGGAGGTTTCTTGTTGGTATACTCTTTCAGTTTCTGTTTGTCTGCGAATTTTTTGAACTCTCCATCATGTTTGAATGCTAGTTTAGCTGGATAGAGTATTCTTGGTTGGAAATTTTTTTCCTTTAGTACCTTGACTATATCATACCACTGTCTTCTTGCCTCCATGGTTTCAGAAGAGAAATCAGCACTTAATCTAATTGAGCTTCCCTTGTATGTGATGGTTTTCTTTTCTCTTGCTGCTTTTAGGATCTTCTCTTTGTCTTGAGCATTGGATAATTTGACAAGTATATGTCTTGGGGTGGGCCTGTTGGGGTTTATGACTTGTGGAGTGCGCTGTGCTTCTTGGATATGTACATCTGTCTCTTTCAGTAGATTTGGGAAGTTTTCAGTCATTATTTCCTGCAACACTCTTTCTGACCCCTTTCCCTTCTCTTCACCTTCTGGAATGCCTATAATACGTATGTTTGAGCGTTTTGCATTGTCATTCAGGTCCCTAAATCCTAATTGGATTTTTTCTATCTTCTTATTGACCCCTTCTACTATCTGTTTGATTTCTGATGTACTGTCTTCCACATCACTAATTCTCTGCTCTGTCTCTTCTAGTCTGCTGATATTTGCTGCAAGTGTATTTTTGATTTCTTGAACTGTGGTGTTCATTCCCATCATATCTGTTATGTTTTTGCGTATGTCTGCAATTTCCCCTCCAAGTGATGTCTTCATGTTGTTAACCTCTTTCATTACTGCATCAAATTTGTCGGTGATAAATGTTCTGAGATCTTTCATTGCTTGTGCCAAGTTTTGCTCCCCTTCGTGATTATTGGTTTGTTGATTGGATTCAGCCATGTTTTCCTGATTATTGGTTTGGTTCGTAGATTTTTGTTGCTTTCTGGTCATCTCTTTATTTTGACGAATTTAATCAGTTCCTTAGCTTCTTTGTCTGCTCTTGGAGGTTAATTAGTTGTTATTTTTGCACAGGTGTTATATCTTCTCTTTGTCACTTTTTTCTTCTTATTCTAGTTACTTGTTGTTGGTTAAGTTCACTTTAGAGGAAAGTATTAGTGTTGGGGAAAGGCAATTGTGTAAGCAAGGGAAAAGTGTAAAGTTGTATTGGTGATGTATGTTAATAAAGCAGGAATATGAGATCTGGAAGGATGGAGGTTAGATTCATGTAGATTGTATAGAGTTATAGCTGTAGGTAGAGTACCTTTTATGAAGTTGATGACTGAATTTGGGAGGAATATGGTATGAACTACACAGCTATTGTTTTCATGAGAGAGGGAAAAAGAAAAGAAAGGTAATAGTTTCAAGAGTGGATAATAGACAGAAAACAGAACAAAGGTATTAGAAATTAAGAGTTAGACACTTTGTGGATCAAAGAACGGGAGGTGGGGGGTGGAATATAGGAGAGACAGTAGATGATAGTGGATATCAAGATGCAGGGGAAGGGGGATAGTGTAGGTAGCCTAAATCAGTTCACACAGAAATGAGGCAGTGGAGGATGGGAAAACCCAGCAAATGTGAGGTGTTCCCTGTAGCACCTATTGTATACTTGAATTAAAGTAAAAATAAGTGGAAGATGAGGGACAAGAGGGAAAGAGAAAACCGAAAAAAAAAACAAACAAACAAAAAAAACAAACTAATTATAATAGAGAAAAAAGAAAGGCAAGAAGAAAGGAAGAAAGAAAAAGAGGATGGGCAAACGGTGGGGAACGGATAGGGAGAAGAGAGATACAGGTACACACGTGTCACAATTGCAACACTATCTAAAACAACAACTTCCCCCCGCTTTGCCCTAAAACCCCCCCGTCTGTCTGCCCAAATGGGTCTGCAAGCACCTCCCTTCCCACAAACCCCCAATAGGCCGCCCAGGGCCCACGACAGATTTTATGACATATTGACTAGACAGCTCAATATTTCAATTCAACAGTTTTTTTTTTAAGATTCACAATCGACTGAGTTATCAGGATAAACAAAGAGAACATTCCAAAAATAATTTAGGAACAATATATATGATTCAACCACATACACACACAAACACACACACATGTACTCACATGAAAGAACTACTAATATGTATGTTTGGTGTAATTTACACATAATTGTATTAGTAGTAGTTATCTCCATCCCTTACTATTTCTTTGACAAAGAAAGCAGATATAACATTTTGTATATCTTTATATATCCAACATCCAGCATAATATCTAGCATATAGTTTATATCACTTTTGACAAAGAAAGCAGACACAATGTTTTGTATTTCTTAGTCTGTCCAACTTCCAACAAGATAACTAGCAGAGATCCATGTAGTAGTTAATAGATGCTGTTTAAAAGGAAAATTAAATGAGGGAACGAATGTAATTAAAATGTGACATATTTATGTCAAAATTTTATAAAATCCTCTTCAACAAAATTTCAAAAAGGCCATTCATTTTTCAGGAATTGAGTGGAATTTCTCTGAGGTATCTAAAATGAATATATACATAAAATTAGAGAAAAATCTTGAAACAAATTTATAATGATAAAGAAATTTTAGTACTGTCTTATCAAAATGAGAAATATATCAAAGAGCTTCCCTCTTTAAAATAGTAGAACTGTAAAATGAAGTGAAAATAAATCCATAAAATTATTGGTATGCCAGAGACAGACTTAGCAAGATGGTACTAATGATGAGTACAGAAAACACGTTTGAACATTCCTTCTGTGCCAAGTATTTCATTAATTAGTTTGTTTATATTATGTGATTTAAACTTTTTAATTTTATTTTTAAAGAGGTTTATATCACATAAATTTTGCATTGAAAATACAGGGTATCCCCTAGACTACTCCCTCCCCCTCCCACACTTTTCCTCATTAACCACATTTTTCATTAGTGTGGTTCAGTTGATGAGCACATATTGAAGCTTTGATACTAACCAGGGACTCATAATTTACATTATGATTTACACTATGCATTGCGTAATTTTATAAGATTTGGGAAATGTATAATGACCTGCAACTGTCATTGCAATTTCATGCAGAACAATTACAATGTCCCTAAAATGTCTTCATTTTAAGTCTATGCTTCCCTCTCTCTTCCCTCAGAACCCCTGGTGACTTCTGCATTTATATCAGTGTTACAAGTTCTTCCTTTACTAGAATAAAATTAAGTCTACTTTAATCCACAGTTGCATTTCCACCTCATGTATGTTCATTCCCCAATCTTGGGGATTTAGGAATGGTGATCTCTACTTTGATTCTGATTTGAAAGGGGGTTTAGATATCATGGGGCAGATGGCTAGAATGGTCTTGCTTATAGTCATCGATAGTCTCTGTTTTTTGGGAAGGGTTGTTCACCATCATTCTTTTGTTAGTTGTACTGGGTGAGTGAGATGAACTGGAAAGTGCATGTTGACTGCAACTCTGCTGATACTCAGGGCTCAACCTACATATGAACAGTCAGAAGATTTACATCTCTGGGACATATATTTAGTGGGTATATTGCTAATTATAGGTTCATATTAAAGGATCATAAGAACAATGTGTAGGAAAATTCTAAGTAAGTCTAACTCCAATACATTGGGGGATAGGTTATCATATATTCCAAGGTGAGGCTAACTGACAGGGTGCAAAATTCCTGGGGCTTTCTGCCTTGCCTATAGTCTGTATATCTCTAGAGTGCTCAGGAGTCCCCCTGCTTGAAGCAGTGTTTATTGTGGCAGTCAATGCAATCCTCTTGAGACATGCATAACTGTAACCTCTGGAATGACCTGATTCACTTTGAAATCTCTTAGTCATAAAACCTCAGTTGTATTTAATGTTTCCCCCTCTTTATCAAGGTCTTTTTCCAAATTCATTGCTAGTTAGTGCTTGGTAATACTCCCTCAGTGCCAGGGAGGCTCATCCATGAGAATCATGCCTTAACCAGGGTTCATTGCCACAAGCCTGCAAAGAAGGCATTTTTCTTCCTTCATAATTTTTTTTTTAACAAATAGAGCACTTACTTAAGGAGAAAACCTTAAAAATAAATTAAATTAACCTGAAAGTATCTTGTCCTCAGACAGGAGTTAACTGGGTTCTCATAAATATATTGCGGTGATTGAATTTTTTGTTGAATTTCTTTTCAGGGAGCACATAATGAAGTTTTCCTTCTTTGTCATCTTTTATTCTATTCTTTTTTCTTTTTTTATTATTTTTAGAAGATACTTAGATTATGTAAATGTTACATAAAAAATGTAGAGGGAAGTGGATGTGGCTCAAATTACTGGGCTCCCACCTACCATATAGGAGGTTCCTGGTTCTGTTCCTGGTAATTTCTGGAGAGAAAGGGAGCTGGTGCCATGGTCAGGTGCAGCAAGCTCATGCAACAGGATGAGGCAACAAGAGAAACAAGGAGAAAAACACAATGAGAGATACAACAAAGAAGGGAATAGAGATGGCTCAAGCAATTAGGAGCCTCCCTTCCACATTGGGAGTTCCAGGTTAAGTTCCTGGAGCCTTCTAGAGAAGCAAGGAAGATAAACAGACACATCAAATGCAAACGATAAGGGGGGGGGGGGGGATAAATAAACAAATAAAATAAATCTTTTAAAAAATGTAAAGGATTCTCATTTGCCTCATTCCTTACCCTTCCCGCACTTTCCCACATTAACATCCTTCATTAGTGTGGTACATTTGTTACAATCGATGAGCACATATTGGAGCATTGCCACTAAGTGTGAATTATAGTTTACAATATAGTTTAAATGCTCTTTTCCACAATTTTGTAAGTTATGGCAAAATACATAATGACCTGTATCTGTCATTGCAATGACATTCAGGACAATTCCCAAGTCCCAAAAATGTCCCAAACAACACCTATTTCCCCCTCTCATTCCCTTCACAACTTCCAGTGGCCATTGTATCCACATCAATGATAAAAGTTCTTCCATTGCTAGAATAACAATAAGTCTACAGTAGAATAAGAGTAATCTACTCTAGTCCATCGTTCATTCCCTATTCCTGAGGATTCTGGGATGGTGCTGCTACTCCACCTCTAATTGAATGGACCTTAGATCCCATATAGCAGATGGGTGAGACTATCTTGCTTGCAATTTCAGATGCTCTCTATTCTTTGCGATGTTCATTGTCTATCATTATCTCCTTGTTAGTTGACCTGGATGAGTCCAGTGAATTGGAGAGTATATGTTGCAACTCTGTTGAGATTCAGGTCCCTACTAGCACATGGAAAGCCAAAATACTTAAGTCTCTTGGACATACACCTCTCAATTCTAGTATGAACTATAGGTTCAAATATAAGGGGCAGAAGAGCCATGTGTAGGAAAACCACAACTGACTCCAAGTCTGTCACAGTGGGGAGCATAAATTCCAAAATAGGGCCCTGTGGCAAGGAACCAAACTCCTGAGCTGTCAACCCTTCCTATAGTGTCTGGATGTCTCTAGAGACTCTTTGAATCAATATTTACTGTGGTAGTCAATTAGATCCTGCTGTGATGTGCATAAGCATAACTTCTGGAATGACCTCCTAACTCACTTTGAAGTCTCTTAACCATATAAAATCATTTGTCTTTACCTTTTTCCCCTTTTGGCCAAGGCCTTTTCCTGTTGCATTGCTTATTGGTGCTTGGTCGTAATTCTTCAGTTCCAGGGAGGCTCATCCCTGGTAGTCATGTCCTATACCAGGGAGAGGGGAGGGTGAAGGTAATGAATTTATATACTGAGATTGGCTTAGACAGAGCACACATGTGAACAACAAGAAGACTCCCAGGAGGTAAATCTTAGGCAAACTAAATTACTAGACTAAGCTTAAATTTCAAAAGAAAAGTTTCAAAAATAGAGTCATCATTATTCAGTGCTGTTAATGGTCCATCCTCCTTCACTAGTCACTGCCCCTGTACACATGGGATTTTTGCTGTTGCATTAGAGAATGTGGCAGAACTCCCCAGGTTGGTAATTGGATATTCTTTCAATTATTATCTGGATCTCCACCCACTGTGACAATGCCCCATTAACACTTGAACTCTTTTGTATGCCTTATAGGTATACACCAGATGAACGACCTCCCATGCATCCCCCTTCACTGACATCCCACACCAATTATCCTCCCCTGCCATAGCTGTAAACCATCTGTAATCCAAAACTTCTTCAAAATTGAAGCAAAAAAATAACAATAAAATTAAGAAAATGAAATTACAGCTTTTAAAATAATAAATACAAAAATTAAAAAGAATTTGCAATTAAAAAAATTAAATTTTCTTGTATGAACAGTGACATTTTCTTCTATTTATTCCCCACTGCCTTATTTTCTTCATTTTAACTTCAGAGAAGTTTTAGGTTACAGAAAAGTCACATACCAAATATAGGGGATTCCCATTTACCCAACATTCTCTCCCTTTTCCCTGTTCCCCTATTAATAACACTTTATATGAAGGTGGTACATTAGTTACAATTAATGTGCAAATATTGAAGTATTGTTGCTAACCATGGTCAGTGATTTACATTATGGTCTATATTTTGAGCTATACACTTTTATTAACTTTGATGATGAAATTTAACATGACCTGTATCAATCATTGCAAGATCACGCAGAGCACTTCCAGTGCCCTCAAAATGCCCCATGTTCCTTGGATTTTATTCCTCCCTCTCCCTCCCCTCAAGACTCCCTTCCCTCAAGCTTCACTCCTTGAAGAACAAGATTCATAGTTATTTGCGGCAACATTGAGGATTTGACATACTGCTCTGTCCTCTATTCAGTACTGCCTTACACTCTCAAAAGACTCCCACCCAACTATCTGAGAACATAGCAGATTCCCAGGATGGTAGTCCAACACCATCCCTTTCATTGTGTGGGACTCCACCTACTGATACAATACAATATGATAGGATGAACACTCACTTACTCCCTGGAACCCTGCCCCATGTGCATCCTGTTCTGCATGCCCCACTCATCCAACATCCTAAACCAGTAACCCTCCCCTACTGTATTTGCCAGAAAAACATTCCCAAAGTTGTTGTTTCAACCACATACCCACAAAGCCCCAGACTTCATCTGCTCCCTCCCCTGACCCTCCCCCATTTCCATGGACAGTGCAACTCATCCACCCACTCTGTCCTCTTCACAAACCAGCCCCACCCAACCCAATAGCATCACTGCACCACTGTCATGTCCATCACTGCACAACTACACCCTTCTACCTTATCATAGATTTTGCCCGAATGGGCATTCACTCACAACACTCTACTACCTTTATGTCTCCTACAAACCTATCTTCCAGACTCTAGCTTTGTGAATTTGTTGTATTTTAAAACAATGTTTACTGTTCTGATGCATTGTTATCATTGTTGCTTGAAATTCACAATTATGACTTATAGTAAAGGTAATTTACTGTCTATGAAAATTTATGATCTTCTCCCACAGTGTGGGTTTATCTTTGCATACCACCCTTGGGACTCTATTTCCTAGTTGCCACTGCATCTAGGTTATGTCCTGAGATTACTGAACAGTAGAAAGTCAATGGAAGTGATAAATGTTGCTTCCTGGTCATGCTGTTTTCTTCTTGCACTACCCTGATAAGATGGTGGTGATGAGGTTCCAGTAGATATGAGAGCCAAAAGAAGGAAGGATTCCATGTGTTCTGATCTTCACATGAAGGCTAATCACCACTACCCAGACATATCACATCACACACTTGTGTAAAAACGAAATTAATTTATTTGCTGTGAAGCCACCATAAGTATATTTGTTAAATCAGCTATCATTATAAAAAATAATGCAGTATATATATTTTTTAATATTTCAGGTATATACCTATTTAATCCTTGGGTGAACTAAATCTATATAAAAATTACTAAATATTAAGAATGTATTTTATATAATTACAATTAACAAATATGATATACTTACACACAAAAGGATTCTTTGGCACTATTGACATAAGTAAAACATTGTCATGCACTAGAATTTTTAAAAACAATTCAAAATAAACAAAAGTATAAATTTTTCTTATAAACAAAGATCATGCCATTTTTTTTTCTGTAAAGTCTCATTATTTTCCAAATCTTGTATTTTCATAGAAGCCCCATTCTGGCATTTTAGACCTACTATGTTTTTCTATCACGTACCCGGAAATAATTTACTTAAATCCAATATCATTTGTTGTTGCAAACTAACTACTAAAGAAAAAAAAAATTAAAAAACTTGGTATATGAAATACAATGATGATGGAAATTGCTCTACTATCTTAATTGTGTTATTACTCATCGTCCTAATTGCTTATTTAACTAATAGTAATTATTTCTTATGAGACATGGTATTATTCATGTGTGAGCAAAAAAAAATCAGCGTTATCACCATCAAATTTATCTTTGTGTCTTTCTTAATAATTTCAATAAAGGGAGTGGATGTGGCTCAAGTGGTCAAGTGTCTATTTGCCGTGTTTGGTTCCCATGCCTCAAAAAACAAAACAAAACAAACAAACAAACAAAAAAACCACACACACAAAGAGGAACCAGCAAGCAAATGTAAAAACCTACTTGGGTAGCCAATGTGGCTCAGTGGTTGAGAGACAGCTTGCCACATATGAGGTTCTGGGTTCCATCCCTGATCCTTGTTATCTCAAGAAAGAAAAAAATAAATTCAAGAGAGAGTCTACATAAAGTAAAATGGAAAGAGAAGGAGCATGTCTGAAATTTTCTAGTGAAAGAAAAATTAATAATCTGCAAAAATCATACATATTTCCCAGTTCAACAGTAAGTTTCAACGTAAACAAAAGGTCAGCATTTTAAAAAATGTGTTTACTGTTTTATATTGCTTAAGCGAGAGCAAGCACTTTCCATGTTTTAGTTTATTTTTTCAACCACTTGTGTTAATGTTAGAAGGTTAATTTCCAAATTAATATGGAGTAAGTTAAACAAGGTTCTCCATAATGAAAATGAAGCTGAGTTTTGAGTTACTCTTCTGAAATTGGATTTACCGTTATCTGCACTATATTTCTGAAATGTGTAATGAATGAAATGAATTCGGAAATTTTCACGGTTTCATGAGACGTCTCAGCATCTCGAAGGTGTGGCTGATAGTAACGTAAGGGCTTTTGCATTGTCGAGATACCTCAGCTTTTTATACACTATCATTCGACCCCTCCGTGACCACCCCTGATACCTGTTTATACAAGATAAACAGCTGCTTCGTCTCCTCTCCCCGTCTTGTCTGGGTTCACTTTCAGCAAAAGTCAATGCAGACTCTCCAATCCCTACTTTTGCTTGACTGTTAAAACTGTTACAACCCCACCCCTGCCATATTATAAAGGCACAGTCCTTTTGCTCTTCCCCTGCTTGGTTGAGTCAACACTTCCAGTATGTTTCCACGCAGGACCCTGGAAAGTCTGCTGCTCCTCTCTGTTCTAGGACTGTGAGCCCCTAATAAACTTCTCTCTCATGCTTCTCTGGTGTCATCCATCCGTGGGTGCACTTGACTATCTGTATAAAGGTCCTTACTCTTTGCAATACAAAATGTCAACATGTAAAAAAAATAGTTAATTTAAAATATGAAATTGCCAACAGGCTCAGGATACTTTTAAAAAGCACTGGCACAATAGTCATAGGAATTATTTTCCATTATTTCAAACTCATGTAAAACATTTTATACATCTAATCTACAATTGTATTCTTATAAATTTATTCTAAGGAAATAATCTATCACGAATAAAATGACTTAGCATCCAAATTATAATTGCGTCGAATATTAATGTTTCCCTATCTATGCCTCAGGCTAACACCCTTCCCTTGTGTTTCCCTCAAGAATGGTATGGATAGTTGTGATGATATTATACGGGCCTCTTACACCTTTGTTTTAGTTGTGCAGTCTCAAAATTACTTAACCCCATCCATTTATTTTCTGTTCCTTAGCGGTAAATATTTTCTCATTAATTAGATGGCTCATGTAGCACGTAGTAAGGTCCTTTAAGTGATGGCTTTTTGTTCTCTTTGAACTAATTATTCCTAATTTCTATGCTTTTTGAACCCCATGTACCTACTTGCAATCCTAGCTAAGTTGCAAGGTGGAAGAAATTTTAAAGGATAGGTCCCTTTGGTTTTTAATATAACTACTCATGTGTTTTCAGTTTTGTTGAAACTTTTATAATAGACATAAAAACGTTAAAAACATATGAATCAAGATGTGTTTATTTCTAATTAAATTTGTGGTAAACATTAAATGTTATTCTGCATTTTTATATTAATTTTCTAAAATGATTATACAGTTTTGATAAAATTAAAATATTTAGAATGAAATATCAGTGTATATCTCTTGAAATAACATAAAGATAACAATAAATAAATATAACAATATATTTTTATAACACCAACATCAATACCAAACATACCCGAGTACTACTATTTTTTATAGGTGATGAAGGAAAATATAACACTGAAAACATGATATTGTATGTCTTGGTTCCTAGATCTGTCTTTAAAAGTTCCGCAAACTGGATGGCTTAAAACAAAAACAATGTATTGTCTCACACTTCTGGAGGCTAGAAGTTTGAAATTAAAAGGTCAGTAGAGCCATGTTTCAAGTGAAACCTGGTTGACACAATTCTTCCTTTCTTCAAGCTTCTACTCTGCCTCCTGCATATTCACAGGGGCTTTTCTGAAGTGTCTGTTCTTCCAAATCTCCTCCTCTTCTAAGAAAATGATTCATATTGGATTAGTACCCACCCTAATCTAATTTGACCTCATTTAACTGAATATATCTTCAAAAACTGTATTTCCAAATTAGGTTACATTCCTGGAAATCGAGTTTGGGCTTTGAACATACCTCTTGGGGAGGACACAATTCAACCATCATACTATTTGTATGATTTTTTTCATGAAATTTCTGGCTTACAAAACTATGTTAAATTTGTCTCTTTATCACTTTGATTCTGTGATATTGCTTTCCTTTGATCTATTGAAAAAGATAATGCGTAATTTTATTGTTTAGCATTTTAAGTAGATATTTTAATACTTTAGAAAATATTGAAACACTTTTATTTGATTTATTTACCAAATATTTCATTGCATTGCTCTGCTTATAGTCATTACTATTTACCACAAACAACAATCACAAAAAAAGACAATATAAAATCTCTTTTCTGGAAAAGCATAGTTTTCAAATACTTTCTTGAAATTTTTAAAACATTTCTAAAAAAAGTCTAACTTATTCTCCAGTTTACATTCCATTTTATTGTAAATAGTTATAAATTTGAACCATAACAATGTTTATTTACAACGATTGTGACTTCATTAAGATTAAAGTGTTTCATTGATAAATCAAGTTCAGAAGATACTAGGAATGTGCCTCTGTCTTCTTCCATTGATGAAGATGTGTTTCTGTTTTTGTTTTTAATGATATTCAATATAGTTTAACAATGGTCTATTGAATTAACAAATTTATTAGATTATTTAAATCTTAAATTTTATATGCCAATGAAATAGAAGCACTAGAAATGATGTGTATTCTTATTTCATTAATTTTAAAATTAATGAGAAATATAATGTACCTTACTTCCTAGTACAATTGAATTTTTGGACACCAAATCTAATTCAACAGGTAACATTTCAAGGAGCTCTTGAAATGATCAGATAATTACAACAGACTCACCCATCAATACCCAACCCATTTTTCTAAAATACAGGAAGATGGGCAATTCCTGGTAAGTGAGTCATTGATTCTTTGAAGTTTCAAAGTGCGAGAAGGCAGATATAAACTAATTATAATACAATTACATATGTGCATAATTTAATTTGGCTCCTACTTATTTCTCCAGCTTGAAGTCTTGACATTCTTGGACATGGGTCTCCCAATCTTTCCACAGGGAATCATGATTCTCTAAATATCTGGTTCTTTGTTGCTCCTCTGGGGCTTTGCTTGTGTCACTCCCAAATTCTAGATTCCCCTTCCCTACCTTGACCAAATAGTTGTGCATACCTTATGTTTCTTTAAAATTCTAACTCGGCTCTCATCATTATGAGTCCTTCCCTGATCTCTCACTCCTTTTGGTCATCATTATTTTCACTCAGCTATTGTAACACCTCTTATAACTGTTAAAGTCTGTGCTTTTCTCTTGTAATATTTGAGGTCAAAGACCATGTATTATATATCTTTGCATCAATATCACCTAGAACAGCAAAAATGTATGCTTTTTGCTCAGAAAGATCTGTTGTCAATGGGATATTGAATATATGTTCTTGTTATCAGTTGTGGGATTTAGATTCAACAATAAATCCCTTTATTACCATTTATAAAATATCTTTAATTTGAAATCATGCAAGATACAGCTATTTCTTTAGTTTTTCATTTTCATTAAATATGAAATAGTTGAGTTTATTCTGTCATATATTAGTCAAAATATGCAACATACTTTTTAATGCTAGAAAGTGCATATAAATTGTGATGTACAATCACCTCACTTCAGAGGAAAAAATGAAGATTACTTATAGACTAGTATTTTCCCATTTTTAAGGCAATAGTGAGATTAACATAAGGCAGATTGCTCACATATGGGATAGAATGAAATTATATAAATGTTTTGAGAAAAATGTTTATGCCTTTTTTTTTAGTTCCTTGAAAGGAGCATTGAATACAAACTTCTTGTTCTTTTCATTTACCAACTTTTAATTAGGAAACTCTAACCTTATTAAGTAGTGTCTTTCATCTAAGCAGTTTTACCTCAAGCTTCACAGAATTTAGTGAAATATATATCATAATGGGCATTTTGCTTGTTTCCACACAAACAGAAGGGAAACTTATATATATTTTTTTATGCCCAGGAGAATTGACTGTGTTCTGTAAATGGCATATGGTAGTGAATCCTTTGTGAAAACAAATACTCCTGTTGTCAGGCTGAACATGTTTTCCACTTAAATTCATGACAACATATCAACAGTTTTGCCATAAAGATACAGAGAAATCCATTGAAGTAAAATTGTATTTAAGTAATATAGGATTTAAACAATTTGACATTTCTTCCATTCATTTAAATTCAAATTTTAGAGAAGGCATTCTGGAATATGATGACAGAGCACACACATGCACACACACACAAACACATGTTCTGATGAAGGAAATCATCACAGCTATAATGGTCTCATAAAAAAATTAGAAAGTAAAACTTCTTTTAAACTTTTAGCTGAAGGTCATAATAAAAAAAGTAATATGACCATAGTTATTAATTAATGATATATAGAAAATTGAGACAATCTGCATCCACATTACTTAGCTATCAGAATTGAAACCTGAAACCATCTGTGTCAAAACCATATAAATATGTATTCCAGAAATTTATTTTTTAGGAAGGTAAGGCTGTAAATCAGTAAATAACTTCACTGTTTATTTCAGGAAATATCTGCAATCCAGTCTGTGTGAGTAAACAGCTGTTCTCTCAGACAATAGATTGCTCAGATAGGCAGAGAGTCTGTTTACTACACTGTTTACTTATCAAGACTCATTTCAATGGTGTTTATGTGTGATGAATCTGGACTAAGATGGGATCTCTCTTCATAAGACTTTCATGCTAATGTGCTGGAGGTGCAGTTAGTGTTGGAGTTTAAGATATATTTAGGGGATGTGAATCTCTGGACTGACAATGTGATAGCCAGGTCCTGAGCCTCAACAGACTCCAGCACCTACAATCTGATTTATTGGACTTACCACACTCAGCTAAGATGGAGTTGAAGAAGGACAACCACCACACCATGGAGCCTAGAGTGATTACAACTGAAAGTGGGAGGATTGCATCCAGCATCCATGTGGAATCTGAGCCTCCTCTTGACATAGAGGTGCAATGGACACAACCAATCCAATGTCCACATAGAAGAGGTGGCATTGGATTGGGAAAAGTCGACAGGGTGGCTGATGGGTATGGGGAAATACAGGAAGAGATGAGAGGTGGAGGCATCTTTGGGACATGGAGCTGCCCTGGATGGTGCTTCAGGGGCAATCACCGGACATTGTAAATCCTCACAGGGCCCACTGGATGGAAGGGGGAGAGTATGGGCCATGATGTGGACCACTGACCATGAAGTGCAGAGGTGCCCAAAGATGTACTTACCAAATGCAATGGATGTGTCATGATGATGGGAACGAGTGTTGCTGGGGGGGGGGGGGGGGGAGGTGGGGTGGGGGGTGGGACTGAATGGGACCTCATATATATATTTTTTATGTAATATTATTACAAAGTCAATAAAATTAAAAAAAAAAAAAGACTCATTTCAAGGCACTCAGCTCAAAGTGTTCCTAATCCCAACCACTTAGGTATTGAACTGTACCTATTCTGATAGTTACTGGCCATGAAAGACCCCTTTAACCACTTGAGCCCAGACTCCAATACCCTATAAATATTATCTCTTCATCAGCACCTTCTAAAATGCCACCCTGTCAAGGTAGTGGTCTCCTTCACACCCATGCATATTTTAATTTAGATTTGCTTAATCAACATGTTTTAGATGATCTTTTGGGGAGCCAGTAGTCAATAATCTGGCAGGTTCTACTCCCCATTGTGGCTCAAGATCATTACTAGAGAAACAATGATCTTCTCTGGGGTTCTTTTAAACACTTGCTTAAGGAGGGCAGTCTCCCTGATCATAATGGTGAAGTGAACCTTGTGGTGGATTCTGAGATCCAGTTTCTTCCCAAGGACCTAGCAAATTTTGTGTTTATTTTGACTCTTAGAAATGAGGACTATTTTAATGATAAGAACACTTACTTGGGTTATTCACTCCCATTGAAACCTTGATAAAAAACTGCTTTAATTCTAGAACATTGTTAATTGTCTTTCTGTCTTTCCTCATCACATTTTTATGAATCTTCAAGGTAAAGTTATTAGGAAAAGAATAGACTTAGGACCAATAAATTTGTCTCTCAATTGAAATCCAAGGACTGGCAAATTCAATTTCATCAGATCTGTATGTTTATAGGGCAAATTTTGATTTCGGTTTTCTATCAGAATGTAAGAGATCTTTCCTCAGTCTTCTTGTCTTATTTTATCTATGAGAGTGTGTTCTTTGGAGTTCATCTCCTCTCCAACTATTCTACCTGCTGTGAATTTTAGATTTATTGAATATTAATTGAAGAGAGACAAATACTAAGTTAGGGGTCCAAGACAAATTGCAAAAACAATTTCTTCAGCCAACCATTGCCCGCCATACTCATCACCTCATCAATGAAAATTTTAATTAATTTGATGTATACTCTTCCATCTTCTAAATATGACTAACATTGTACCATGGGTGTGGATTGGACAGATAATTAATCTTTTGACTTTACAGGCCACTAAGCCTTGGTAAGCCATATCTGAAACTGAAAGAAAGGAATGTATACCATAAAATAACCTATTTGTAGTTGGATATAGTAACTGGTTGAAACTTTAGATTATTTCTCTTGTGGAGGTAAGTGAGACTTTTGTGAAAAAAGATGTGTGCAAATGTATGTTTCAGGACTAGCCAAATCTCTTACCTGGACTTGTAACATATATAGGGTAATATTGGAAGATAAACTTAGTTGTGATAGAACCTCCATTAAACTGGATGATTCTCTTAAGGAGAGCAACCTCTTTAGCCAAAAATACTTGCCTTGGACTGTTATAGAAGTAAGAAATAGTCTATTTAGCTTAAGCTATTTTTATGTTATTTCTTATTATTTTTATTATATTCTTTGTGACACTGAAGCTAGCACTATAATATATCAAACAAATATTGATATTAAATATATTTTGCTAATAATCATAGCTATCTTATATTTTGTATTTACTTTATATCAGATATTGTGATGGATATTTTAAGCATATTATCTCATTTGATCACTGGAATAAACCTATAATGTGAATAAGAATACACTATTGATTTTATAAGTAAAGAGAAAGGTTTAGAAAACATATACAACTTAATCTTATATATTCAGTAACTATTTAACATCAAATAAGTGACATTTAAAATAATATTTGTGTTTGTTAAGATTCCTTCAGGGTCACCACTCTAAATATCAAATTTGAAATTGATTCGTCCATTCAACAAATGTTTGCCCTGTTTAAGACAATGTGGTAGGCAGAATAATGATCCCTCAAAGTTTTCTATGTCCTGATCTCCAGAACCTGTGCATATGTTGCTATTATAGTGTGCAGATATAAACTAAAGACCTTGTGATGGGAGTTAATCCTGGATGGTCCTGGTGAGCACTATCAAATCCCATGGGTTAAAAGCGGTGAATCTCTGAAGTGTAGATTCAGTAGGAAATGTAACTACAGAAGAATGGTCAGAAAGATGCAATATTGCTAGCACTGAGGATGGAGGAAGGAAGCACAAGCCAAGGAGCGTGGGAAGCTTCCAGAAGCTAGGAAAGGCAAGAAAATGATTTCTCTTTTAGAAACTCCAGAAGAAAACATAACATTGATGAAACCTTGATTTTGGCCTAGTGGGACCTGTGTCAAAAATGTGTCGTGCATAATTGTAAAATAATAAATCAATAAATTTGTAATTATTTTTCAGGGCTTTCTAGGGAAACAAAATGGACAGAGACATCTGTAAATAGTATGATATTTTATAAAATTGCCTAATACAACCATGGGGCTGCACAGAGCCAAATTTTCTAGGACAGGCTGCAAGCCAGGGACTCTGACTAAGGTCCTTAATGAGTTCCCTGGGAGATCCGGGCTGTCTGAAGTAGAGATGCATATTTCTATGAATGCTGAAATCACTTCTCCCTTTAAAACCTGAAAATGATTGGAAGAGAAGTCACTCATTGCTGAACAGCAATCTACTCAGTTGATTTTAGATTAATCAGCCATAGATGCAATCAACTCACTGATGATTAAAGACCACGAAATGTCCTTGTATTACTATTAGCCCAGTGTTAATTCTTCCAAAGAACTGGTCACCATTACCTGCCCAAATTGACACATTAGTCGAACCATCAGAGTCCACTCTTTTTTCAACTTGGCAGTCATACACATCTCCTTAAAACTAATTTAATCTCTAAGTAACTACAATAACAGACATATATTTTTAACATAACAATACTCAACTATCCTGTATACAACCAGAAATACATTAGATCCCTCCAGAATAGGATGCCAATTCTTGGGTAATATTCTTTCTCAAGCTTGACATTCTTAAATACTATGATGTGAAACTAATAAAAATTATGTCACATGATAAGGGGAAAAGACAGTGAAGAAACAGACATTCATATTATGTACACATACAAATATATTCATAACAAAACAAGGAAAAAATATTCATGACCATTACAGTTCTCATTTTTGTAACTGGCCATTTGGTCAAAGTTCGTATTTATCACTACCTTCTTCCACTACGCATTCCATGTTCCCTTCCTCTTCAGCAAACACCTCTGCTGGCCATGGTTCTTTGCCTGGTGGGGTGACCAAAACCTTCATTCCTTTCATTCCTAAAGATTCTTGGCCATCGTTAGCCCTGCCTGGATTGGGCTGTTGCAATTTTCCATTGAATTTAATCACAGAGCATGGTAGTAATAAGAGACGCCCTTGTGGATTTCCTATACTCCAGGGAAATTTTTCTTTATTTCCATTGTGTAGAATCAGTGTTATTTCCCTGTAATAGAATTAATCACCTCACCTGGGACAGTAATTCCCTACTTTCCTTGTTGATTCAGAGGCATAACGAGACCAAAGAGGACAGGTGGCAGTCTCAATTTCCAGTTCAATGGAATTGTTGCATTTCCTGGTGGAAGCATTCCTCCTTTCATTTTTTTAAAAGTTTATTTATCTCTTTATTATTTGTTACTGTGCTCTCTCCCCCTGCCTGAGATGGCTACCTTGTCTGTCTATTCATTGTCTGCTTGTTGTATCTGCTTATTGTCTCTGCTTGCTGTGTCTGTTCATTGTGCCCACTCATCTGCTTGTCTTCTTTAGGAGACACTGGGACCTCCCATGTGAGAGGCAGATGTCCAACCACTTGAGATGCATCCACTCCTTGCTTATTGCACTTGCTTGTTGCATCAACCCATTGCAACAGCTCATTGCATCTGCTCATCTTCTTTAGGAGGCAGCAGGAACCTAACCCTGGACCTTCCTTGTGTGAACTGGAAGCCACATATGCTCCCAGCACTCCTGCTTTTGAAACTAAGAACTGTAGACCAGCAGAGCTTCAGGTTTCAGGGACAGAAAGCCCAAAATTTTCTACTGGATCATTACAGGTAATAATGAGTGCTCCCACTCCTATTTCCATCCCTTGAATCTTAAACCCATGAACTCTGGCTATGGGGAACACAGTGCCATAGAATGAATGCTGATTTAGAGCATACTCCATCCCCTGGAGAACATTGTTCAAGCCCTGCAAGTTATTGCCACTTAGTTGGCACTGTAGTTGAGTCTTCAAAAGACCATTCCATCATTCTATCAGATGCTTCAGAATGGTGGGAAATAGCGTAAGACTAATGAATTCCATGAGCATGTTGCCATTCCTGCACATCATTTGCTGTGAAGTGGATTCCTGGATCAGAAGAAATTGGGTAAGTCCACAGACAGTAGTTTTGAAAGAAGCATTGCATGCAGGGAAGGCAGATCCATAACTGGAATATGTGTCTGTTACAGTTACAACAAATTGATTCTCCTTCCATGATGGGGTGGTCCAACATAATCAAACTGCCAACAGGTATCAGACTGATCTTGGGAATAGTGTCATATTGAGGCTGAGTGTGGGTCTCTGCTGTTGGAGATTGGGCACTCAACAGTGGCTGTAGCCAGATTAGACTTGGGGATGATGTCCATATTGCTGAGCCGATACATAATCTCCATACTTACCACCACAGCCACTTGAGGCCACTGGGCAATGATACACATGCCTGGGGAAAGAGGCTGGATGCTATTCATAGAAGGAGTCATCTTACCCACATGATTATGTAAACCTTCCTCTGCTCAAGTCACCGTCTGGTAAGCATTTACATGGGATATAAATATCATGTTTTTGTCCACCCTGAAAGGTCTTTCTATATACCTCTTCCCCAGAACTTTTTGTCACCAATTTTCTAATGTTACTTCCAAGTCCTTGATCATCTGCCCACTGTGAGGATTTCTCCTAACCACTGTCCTCCAGGGATATCCTAGAAAAGGACTACAGTGCTGCTGCTGTCCGCTCTTGGGTGGTACCTGCATACTGTGCAGAACTATCTGTAAGTAAGGTCTAGATTTTCTCTTCCTTAGTCAACTGATTGTAAGGAACTCTCCAAGAGGCCATAGCTGTGTCCTGGGAATGGGAAGGTCAGGAGTGGTGGCCATAGGCATTTGGAACATTTCCTCATGTAACTGGCTTGTACTTTCAGAACCTGCTCAAGTCCTATATTATAATATATATACTACTTTCAATTTATGATGGAGTGCTGCTGTTCATGCCTAACTTGGTGGTTTGCAGGTTGGGCAATATCTAGATCATGATATGCAACTCAGGACTCATGGTAAGTTGGTGGCCCATGATTAATATTTCAGTGTCTACCAAGGCCAGGTACCGGGCCAAAAGCTGTTTTTCAAAAAGAGAGTAGTAATAAGCAGAGGATGGCAGGGTTTTATTTCCAAAATCCTAAAGGTCTACATTGTGATTCACCTACAGGGGCTGCCAAAGACTCCAGATGACATCCCTGTTTGCCACTGACACAGCCCCATTGGATCTGCTGGACCATAGGGTCCAAGTGGCAGTTCAGCTTGCACAGCTGCCTGGACCCATCACAGATTCTCTGGTTACTCTGGTCCCCACTCAAAACTAACAACTTTATTGGTCACTTGATAAATGGGCCAGAGTGGCATACCCAAATGGGGAATACATTGTTTCTAAAATCTGAAGAAGCCAACTAAGTGTTGTGCCTTTTTTTTTTTTTGGTCATAGAAGGTGCCATATGCACCAGTTTATCTGTCACTTTAGAAGAGATATCTTAACATGTCCCACACCTGTTGACACCTAGAAATTTCACTGAGGTGAAAGGTGCCTGTATTTTTGTTGGGATTATCTCCCATCCAATGATATGCAAGTTCTTTACCAATAAGTTTAGAGTAATTGCTACTTCATTCTCATTAGTTCTAGTCAACATGATATCGTCAAAATAATGGAACAGTGTGATATCTTGTGGAGGGAGAGAAGATAATTTTCCCTGCAGGCAATATTATGACCTAGGGCTGGAGAGTTGGCATACCCCTGGGGGAAGGACAGTAAAAGTATAACGCTGACCTTGCCAACTGAAAGCAAATGGTTTCTGGTGGTCCTTACTAATAACCGTTGAGTAAAAAGCATTTACCAGATGAATAGCTACGTAACGAGAACCAGGTGATGTATTGCTTTGCTCAAGCAATGAGACCACATCTGAAAGAGCAGTTATAATTGAAGTGACCACCTGGTTAAGTTTATGGTAATCTATTGTCATCCTCCAAGACACATCTGTTTTCTGCATAGGTTTTAGCTGTTTGATATGTTTATGAATTTTAAAAAATAGTTGATTATGTTTGTAAATTGATCTGTTCCTCTGGGTGTATTAGATTGTATTAAACTCAGAGTTTCACTTTAAATAATGGTTAAGTGATGGCTAAGGCTTTGATTGGGCCATGTCAGTAGGATGTTGAGTACCTGCCCCCTTGGTGAGTGGGGATTCACAAAGAATATGACACAACAGAAGAGTTAAATGCCCTTTAGAAAAGCCAACAGCTTTCTGGTACTTTGCATTAGCACCCCTTTGACTGACAAATAAACAAGCCAAATAGGAGAGTTGTATGAGGATGTCGTTGGAATCACCAGTCCAGCCTCCTTCATGTTCTTGATGGTGGCACAGATAACTGCAATCCCTCCAGGATTATGGTATTTTGATTTACAATTTGCTAAGCAGGAGCAATTCTGTTGACTTCCACTTGGCCTTTCCTCCCATAAGAGTTCTCACTCCACAAGATAGAATAATGTGGGGATTCTCCAGTTATTGAATGTGTCTATTCCAGTTATGCATTCTGGAACTGAAGAAATAACAACAGAATGGGCCTGGGGACTCACTGGACCCACTGTCAGATGGATCTGTGATAAAATTCTATTGATTACCTGGCCTCCATGAACTCTTAGTCTGATTGGTGGACCATAGTGACCTTTTAGGTCTCCAAGAATTAATGTCACTTCTGATAGGGTGTCTAATATTCCCTGAATTATCTGCTCATTTCCTTTTCCCCAATGTACAGTTACCCTGATAAAAGGCCATAAGTCTTTTTAGAGAAGGCAAGGAGGAAGATTAGCAGTACAAATTTTTGCAATGCAACAGGGTCCTTTCCCAAGAAACCCAGACCTACCGCTCGTTCAAGGGACTCTGGATCTATAAACTGTCTCATCCTGGGAATTGATTGCCCTGACTCTGTTTTTGTAACTCAAGTTACGTTTTTGCTCACTAGACCTCAAAGTCTTCTGCCTATACAGATCAAGTAGGTATTTAGTAGACTTCCATCTATTTTACTTCTAGCTAGCCCATGATATAGTCAATGCTATAGGTTTATGTAAATCATGCTATTTTTATTGCTGCTTTGATTCTGCTTTGCATTGTAATAGCCAAGTACACCTTGTCTTTGGCAATTAAGTTAAGCCACTTTGCTTCTCCTTGCCTGGGATCTGATCATTCCCATAAGTCATTAAGGATCCTAGTTCTGTGGCGGGAGGAGTTGCCATGGTAATATCTAACCTACAGAGAAGAGCAACCACTGAGCTCTTCAGGGAAGATGGAGTTAGTCTCACAAATTTATTCATTACAGTCCTAGTAAAAGATGTGTCCTCTGGACATTACTTCGGTGGGTGGGTAAGCTTAGATGTTAAATCCATTCTAACATTTCAGTATCTCCAAGTCTTTGGTTGCCCTCATCTACACTACACTCATCTACAGTACGCTTTGGCATCTCAACCTCAGGCGTGTCAGCCATCTTTTGGTCCATTTTTTAGCCAGCCTCCCAAACAAACTGCCAGAACCCTTTCTAACCCCTTGAGCTACAACACTGAATCCAGATTCTCTGCTTAGTGAGCTCTTATTTATTAATTTAGCCTGATCCAAGGTTATATTACTTTCACCATTATCCCATACCTTTAATATCATTTCCCATATATATTCCCCTGATTTCTCCCTAAATAAGTTGGGAAATAGTTCTTTTCAAGTATAAAGTACTTGTTAATGAGTCACACTTTGCACTTTCAGCTTTGGGGGCTTGTTGTAACCTTAGTCTAGGTATATTTTTGGAATAAAAGAAGGGTGGTGGGGTTGGATACAAAAAGCATTAAAAGTGTCTTACCTCAGAGCATACTGTTGCGGTTTCATGTGATGAGACAACCCTCTTTGAGATTGGATGGCAGACTCTCAATGTTTGGGTGAGTGTCTCCTCAAAGCAGGGTGGAAGTTGGGTGGTCATCTCCTTGGGACCAGGAGTGGGTTGGGTGGCTGTCTCCTCAAGGCAGATCATTACAGGTTTATCTGGAATAGTCTCAGCAGGATTTAGAGTTTCGTTTTACCTACTGGCTTTATCATCAACCCATATTTCTCCCTTCAAATCTTTGGGGTTCCACTTTTCTCTAATCAATGACCTCATTTTAACAGCATATATCTTGCAAGGTTGAGATTTTAGTTTCCATTATAACTCTGCTACTTGAACAATGAAACTCTGGGTCTGCTTTACAGGTATTTCAAGTCTGCAGCTACATGATATAAGATTTTCTAGCAGGAAACACATACAAACTTTCAAGTAATACTTATAAATGCTTACATTGTGAATTTGAAGGCTTCAGCTCATTCCTTTCTTGTGAAACTGTATACAATGTATTTAGGAACAACCAGCCAACATCATTGTACCTTTTAATTCCACAAACTCTGTTAAGGTGTTAAAAGCACTCTCACTCAGTGCCTCACCTCTTTTTTATTTTTAAAGATTTATTTTATTTATTTATTGCCCTCCCCCATTGTTTTGTACTCGCTGTTTGTTCTTTGTTTCCGTTTGCTGTGTGCTCTCCTTATCTGCTCATCTTTTCTTTAGGAGGCACTGAGAACTGAACCTGGAACCTTCCATGTGGGAGAGAGGCACTCAATCGCTTGAGTTATCTCAGCTCCTTGCTTTGTTGTACTTCTCGTTGTCTTTCCTCTTTGTGTCTCCTTGTTTATATCATCTTGTTGCATCAGGTCGCAGTGCCTGTGCATTGCGCCAGGTTGCTGTCTTGCTCATCTTCTCTAGGCAGCACCGGGAACTGACCCCAGGACTCCCATGTGGTAAATGGGAGCTCAATCATGTGAGCCATATTCACTTCCCAAGGCTTGCCCCTTTATAGCATTGAGGTAGTCATACCCAATGGTGATATTTTGCGTATTTCTATTGCCAACTTATACCATAGATTGTCAATGGTCTCTTGGTCTCTTGTTTATTGGAAACAGAGTTATTAGCACCATTAAATCTAATCAGAATAAAGAGCCAATTGCAAAAATTCCAGAACCAATTCAGAAATCCCATTTTTAAGATTCTAAGATTTTGTTTCTCAAAAACCACTCTCTCTACCAAGCTGCATTAGTTAAGGTTCTATAGGGAAACAGAACCAAGAGGAGAAATTCATAAATAATATGCCATTTTATAAAATGATTTTACATGACCATGGGGAACCACAGACCCCAATTTCATAGGACAGGCTGCAAACCAGGAAATCCAAAGAAAGTTCTTGTTACATTCCACCGTAAATGCTGGCTATCTGAAGTAAAAACACAAATTCTCTCTCTGAATACTGAAATCACTTCTCTTTTTAAGGCCTTCAACTGATGGATGAGATGTCACTTATTGCTGAGGGAATTTGCTCAGTTGACTGTTGATGTAATCAGACATCTATGCAAAAATCCATGAAATGCCATTATATTACAATTAGCACAGTGCTTGCTCTCACAAACAGCTAGGCACCATTACCTGGCCAGGTTGGCACATTGGCCTAAATATAAGATGTTGTTTTAAATCACGAAGTCTTTATAATTTATCATAGTTGCAAAATAAAAATCTTGCAGACAGTTTTTTTGAGAATAAAGACAAAAGTAGAGAGCTTACAATATAATAGAAAAGTGAACACTAAACACATAAGATCTGAACAAATTAGTACACTTTAATTTTAGCTGGTGCAACGAAGGGAAAATACAAAATTCTATAGAATGTTAACAGGAATTTTACAAATTCTTATAAAACAAGAAATGTTCATCTGTCAGCACTCTTTTAGTTGCAAACAACAAATTTAGGTTATACTAAGTCAAACATAAGAGTTTTCTGAAAAGGAACCAAGGCATCCAAAGTGAAGGAAAGTCAGCAGAATTTTAGGCATCAACTGTAGCTTGAAAGAAATTTAGAGTTTTTAAACAGCCTGACCCTTAGAAAATATGTGGCTAATTTTTAAAATTATGGATGTCCTCTAAAATTACTAATCTAATATATGTTCATTTCAATAAAAGTGTTTGCAAAATACAACTTAATATCTTTGGTTGCAACAGGTACCTAATAGAAATTAATTTAAATGCTGTTATGCTCTCCTGTCACCTTGTTTTACACTATCATGAATACAGCTTAATTGCCTTTCAGTTTCTTGGTTTACCACCTTGGTTTAAACTGATGAAGTTACAAACTGTACAAGTTATATTGAGAATTGGGAAAAGAAAAGCATCACTTAGAAAAGAAAGTTATTCTTGTTTTACATTTTCTTGGCAGCTGGACTAATTCAGTTCCTTCCTTCACATTTATGCTTGTGTTTTGATTTTGTTGGTTACATTGTTCATGTGATTTTCTTTCTGAAATATCAGGAACATCCATTCCTTTTTCAATTTTCCTGTGTTCATTCCAGAATGGCAAATACTCTTGCACGTAAGTGAAAAGGATATCTGTGTTGCTTGATTTTCTGTGTGATTACTGTTTGTTATTATCCTTTACCAAGATGATATATAATTTTCCAGCACAGATTATTTTTCAAAAGAATTACTGTCTCAGATTTTATAGAAGGAAATGCCCATTTACTGAAATGCAAACTTGATTTTTGGAAAACAAATACCACACTCTCATACTACTCTGTAGTGTAGCTATCAATTGCTATTTTTCAGAGTAAGACATCTCTCAAAATGGCTACTTATGATATATAATCAAAACAATACTTTATTACTTCTATTGATAAGAGCAGAATATAACATATAATGTGTATGTGTTGATATGTGTGTGCATGTTAACTGAATACTAATATTACATTCAAGGAAAAAACTCATTTGACCAAAGAAACTATAATAAATATACCAGAATTCATTTTTTTATTGAAATGCCTTTTCAAATTGGATAATTAAGACATTCAATTACTCTTCCAATTTCCCTCATCACACACAAGCACAAGCACACATACACACTTTGCAAATGAGTAAACATAATTTTGATAATACAATTACCCACCAAAAAATCGCTTGTTGTCACGGTATTGGTTATGTTTTTACGTTTCCAACATAGCATTATGTAACATAAGGTATGCATGTAGCATTCCTCTAGAATGTATATCCAATGAGGGTCTAGTTTACTTTCTATCTCACATATCTGTAGCACATAAATTAGCACTTAGAAACTAGACTATTTGCAAAAATTGTCTGATGATTGAATAGTAAATCGATTTTGAAGTAATAATGGATGCTAGTGGGGTTTGACAGTATAGGGCAATCATAACTTTAGAAAAGATTACCTTAGCCAGCTATTTTATGTTCTTTCCACTTGAATATCACTAAATAATCTGTTTACTAGATAACATATTACTAAAACTATATCAGAACCCACTGCATTAGGAGAGAGCAACACCTTGATTGATTCTTGGTAAAGTCTCAACAGGAGATATCGGATGAAGATTTTTCAGGTTTGAGGAGGATGGGGTTTTAGGGTAAGGAATTGATGGAAATTGGACAAATTCTTGGCATAATAGCTTAGATTTTGAGACCACAACAAAGTGAAGATTTTGAGGCAAGTCTTGATACATAAACTGTTATTGAATAGATAAGCTATTTGCCAAGGTGAACAGTCTATTGTCTCAGATAAATTGTTCTCTAGTAATTTCCTGAGGTCTATGATGAGGTCATTACTGTTTTCTATTATTTTCTTTCCTGGAAAGAAAAACAAAAACAAGACTAAATTATCTTGATAAAGGTTGTCCGATATTTCAGTTCACTTCTTGTTCTTATTTAACCTGAGCTGACTAATATACTTGGTGCAATGTCTTGGAGCTATATATCACAGAAAAAACATGTACTTAAAATTAACCCATTCCTGTGGGTGTGGACCCACTGTAAATAAGATTTCTTTGGGATATTATTTCTGTTAAGTTGTGTCCAAAATGAATAAACCTGGATTACTGGAGTCTTTTATAAACAGAGTGGAAGTCAGACAGGAAAAAAAGTCATGGAAAGGGGTGGGAAGTGAACTGAATCCAGAGAAGCCAGGAGAGCCTGCCTTGTGTATCTTCATGTGACAGAAAAGCCAAGGACCAAGGATTGATAGCAGCCAGCCCCAGGATTCCACAGTCTTTTGGGAGAATGCAGCACATTGATAATACCATGATTTTGGACTTCTCCTAGACTCAAAACCATGAGCCAATAAATGCTCATTGTTTAAGCCAACCCACTGTTTGGTATTTCCTTTGGCAGCCAGGAAACTGAAACACTTGGAGATATTATCAGTCCATAGCTACACCACTATTTGCATTGCAAGGGATTTATATTAAAGGGGGACAATAGTTGGCACCTAAAGGAACATGTCTACAGATTAAGCTTTGGTTCAAATGCACTTTTCAAATAAATCATAAACAGTACAAGTATTGGACTCTTCTAGAGAGTGACAGAAGATACCAAAAGAAATATTAGAAATAAGAATTTTATAGAATACATAGTTAAATATAACCTTAAATGATATGACTTAAAAAGGAGATATTTAGAGAAATAAAAAACCAAAGCATACAAATTAAGGGTGAGAATCTGCGAGGTTTTTCAGTGGATATTGGAAAATACTTGTTTATATCTCAAATCTTCAACTAATTGATCTGGAGGTTTCTGATGGAATCTGTCTCCTCCCAAAGACTATTTACTTTTGGAGAAATCCTAAGAATGCCTAGTCTGAAGTCTCTGGTTGGGAAAATCTTTCTTTGATTTGAAGATGGTCTACACTTCTTTATTTGAAAGATAGGAATCCAACGATCAATTCTTTGGAGTTTGCTGCTTTTTCCTAGTTGTCAACATTGCCTAATACTGACCTTTCCATTCGGGTCTTTCTTAGATGTCTCTCTCAGAAGAGCAGGTTTTCACGTTGGTGGTTATATAGACGTTGGTTGAAAAGATGTTGAGGAAAGTCTTCAGTACCCGTTGGTATTAAAAATGGAAGAATTTCATGAATCCCTTTGAGTGTTTGCTAACACAGTGTAGAGTTTAGAATCAGAGGTGATATTCCTAGATGTGTGTGTCAAACTGTTACTAACACATAAATCACAAATGAATAAGAGAAAGAGAAAAGACCTGAGGCCTTAACATCTTGAGGGTCAATGAGAACTTTGTCAATTTCAGTTTTGGATATCCACCTGTTCTCCCCACCTTTCCTGAAGGCTGGAGTTGATATGGATAGTGACATTTCTGGCGGTCAGATGGAGTGATGGGATTCAAGCAGAAATATCTCTGACTCCCTAATCTCAGCCTCAAGCGAGACATCAGAGATAGTCTATAAATATCTTACTGTAAGATATTTGGAAGAGGAGAAAAAGTTAAAGACAGGAAAGTCTGTATTTAGATAAAACTGATCATTTGTTTTGGGGATCTTACCCAAAATTGTTTAAAGAAAAATGTTTGGAAAACTAGGTTGTAGCTAGGTCACTGAGTATTTGGAGATGAACATTTCATAGTAAAAACATTTTATAGTAAAAATAAACATAAGAAAGAAAAATAATTTTAGATCAATAAGGTATCTGTTTTTATTGTTCACTGGTAATTCTACCTGAAGTTTATAAACAAAAATGTCTTCCTGCTTCTAATCAGGTAAGAAATAAAAAGAGATGTGTGTGTGGCTGGTGGTGATGGCAGGGTGAAATAGGCAATGACCACACATACCCTCCTAGATTTTAGATATACCAAAAATTTCTGAGTAACTCTATTAAAGTAGGATGTGCTGGTTTGTATATAAAAGATATTTAATTCATGAGTATCTGAGGGTTTAATTTTATATTTTTTGAGACTTAAAGTTACCTATAGGGAACTATAAGACATATAAGCTTTATTTTCATCGAAATGGTGAAAGTGAAATAAAATAGAATATTTAACTTAACAAAATAATTTATGAGAATATTTAACTCTCTAGATTATATATACCCAGGAGTAAAAAAATCGTTCAAGGGCTGAGGAAAAGCAGGAGTCTTTAGAGGCAACAAATTTTTTAACAACATAAAAATGTGATATTTGTAAATTCTATATGTGTTGCCATATGTCAGAAAAGCTAAGGACCCAAGAATCACTGGCAACTAACCCCACAAAGCCACAGTCTTCTGGGAGAATGCATCCTCTTGCTGATGCCTCAGCTTTGTTTTTCACCTAGCCCTAAAACTGTGAGCTGATAGATTCCCATTGTTTAATCCAAGTCATTGTTTGATATTTGTTTAAGTATTGAAAACTAAGGCAACTCATATGCAAAGAATCACTCAGGTAAGCATATACATAACATATTAGTTGTGATTAGGGTAGTATATTATTTCCTTTTATATGTTTTTATTTCCTAATTTTCTTCAGTGAAAATGTACGATTTGGTCATATGATAATTAAGTTTATTTTAAAATAAACTTTCAATACCATTGTCTAAAACATTTAAATGTGTAAAAATCTAAAAATTCAACAATATGAGGATGATTAAATCAATTACAGAACATCTTATACTACAATGAACAACCATTTACATTTGTGTTTTAGTTCAATATTTAGGATAGAAGAAAATGCTGATGATAAATCTTCAGATCTATTTTACAATATAATCCTTAAACATCATATAAGCTAACTGTATTATAAATGTCCTGTGGATAAAATTAATTTATTTCTAGGTTTTACTGTTCCATTAATATCTGACTTCTCTTCCATTATCATTATTTATTTTTATAGTCTGAAAAAAACAACAATAACAAAGATAGATATCACCAAAAGTTAAAGATCTGTGGTAAAGACAGGAAAAGTCTTTGATTTAAGATGAATCAGTATCACATCCAGTAAACAGCTCTAAAACTTTCCAACCCTTTGAATAAAGTATCTGCTCATAGTGTAACTGCTTTTCCTCAACCTTTTTTCCTAGGCATAATATCAGGGAATCCAAAATAATGGCTAGCTACCTTTATGAAAATCCCCTCTACTTCTAAATTTCCACATCCTGTCAGTGATATCCAAATGAAAATATGGGAAGTTTTAAAATCCAGGATTATTTGGGCAAATCATTTTCCATGAGAGTGAATCACTGTCTCTTGGGATGAAATCTATGGAAATAAACATTATTGAAATACCTGGCTTGAGACTATTTTCCTGAATATTTTTAACTTTTCAGATATGAGTTTGGCCCATTAAGAAAAAAAAATATCATGCTTTGCTTTGCATGACTCTTCAGTTGTATTTTATAGTGAAATGTGCTTGCTTGAAAAAGTCCATGCTATCTGAAAGATGCCACATGTGACATTGACTGTGAGCCATTTGAGAATGGCTGACAGCCAATAAATTTTTCATAACTCTATACCATTCAGTGTGGCTTTAAAAATTTACCCTTCCTCCCTTCAAAAAGTTCATTTCAATGTCAAAGAGTTTATTCTATTTAAACTGATACACTAACCTGAAAATTGGGATCTGCAATGAAACTAATTGATTTGACAATAATCTTTTAGAACTTTACTATAAAGTTGCTGCCAACTGTATTTATACATTAGATATGGTTCACAAACTCATCAATCTGTAAGTATCAAAGGAATATTTTAATCCTGATTTATGTATAATGGAATTTCTAAAATTCTGTAAGCTCTGTTAAGGAGCTTATGATACCTAGGTATTGATTATAGAGGGAAACATTACCAAAAAAAAAAAAAAAACCAAGGAAAAAGTAATAAATAAATAATTCATACTTTACAAAGGCAAACACTCAGTGAAGGACACATCCCCTTCAAGGAAGAGTTTTTGCCCCAGCTGCTAAGAGCTCTGCTATATTAGAGTCTTCAGCTGTTAGCCTCTTTCAAACATTGCCTCAGTTGTATGAGTTGCCCAGTCCAATACCACACCCTTCCTGGAGTACCTGACATCCAAATACTGTCACAGGTAGGAATATCAATGCATGGTCATTTTTACCCAACCTGTGATGATTTTGACTGCTACTTTCAGTTCCAGAGCAACTCATGTCTCACATTCCTTTCCTCGCCAATTCTGCTTTGTAGGTGATGTTCCAATGTGTGATACTTAATAAAACTCCCAAACACCAAATTGTCTCTCAGACTCTGCAACACACTTTGTGGTGTGTTAAATATAAAGATAAACATGTGAATTTTAATTCTGAGAAATATTTCAAAATTCAGGAGAAAGCAATGTTTATTATTTGTTGATTATATAGATATCTGATGAGAGGAAGATGTTGGCCAATGTACAAATTATATATGCACTATTCTCTTTCCTTAGAACAAAACATTTCAATATATATGGTGGTTTGCTGTGTTACTGAACTTACTTGTAGTTTTTAATGAATCTCATTTAAGAAGTGACTTCAGTTACTCAGGAATTTGGGGAAATGGGTATAATAGTGAAGATTAGTGGGCAGAGAAAGAGGGTCAATACTTTGGCCTTTGATGAGTGATATTATTGCAACAGGCATCTCCAGTGTAGAATAAATTTTTCCTTTTGCTATCAATTTTTCAATATTCATGCAAAATTGATAACTTTACTTATTACCTTAGAAACAAAGTGCCTATAATCCATATTGACTTATTATTTCTTTGAGGAGCTATTTAAAATCAAATTGCATTAAAAGGGAATAAACACATTTTCCAACCACATCATGCTCTGTGTTTTGAGAGGAAGTACAGCTAAATTGTACAACTAAATAGAACTGAAGGTTAGACTTGTTATCAATCTCCTTGCCTCAATCTCTGACCAGGTTTTTTTTCAATTCTCCATAAAACTCATCACTAACACTTCATATAATCATATATTTTTTAATGTCTGCCTTCCCAAATATACTTAAGTTGCACAAGGGCAGATAATCTTGTCAGTTCATTATTGTTCATAATGCTTCCCTATGTCTAACACTTCTTGGTATAGATTAGGTATATAACCATTATTTGTTGAAAGAATGACAGTTGCTTTCATGGGAAGTCAAAATTGTAGCCTGAGTGAGGGAATCCTTGCCCACATCTGACCCTGAATAAATATCTTATTTATTATTCTTCTTCTATCAAAATACTTATAAACCAATGACAATGATAGATAAATTCATTTTGAAGTTTTTTCGGTTGCTTGTTTTTGTTTTGTCTAAAGGCTTTTTGTCCTCATATGGAAGTAAAAATAATTAGTGACAGTATTTCAAAGTTTTCTCAACACCATGTATTATGCACTCAAAACTTCCTGGTAGTGTGAGTGCTGGCAACTGTGAGTATGTAGCACATAGGGGTGGGAAGGAAGGTAATGAAATCCTGTACAATCCTGTACACTATGTGGTTGCTTTGCTGTAATATGATTTACTATACTGATTTCCCACTCTCTACTCTCCAAGTAAAATTTGTAATAGGCATTTGGGAAATCCTGTAGATAAGGAAGGGAATTTAATACCCTACACAGAGACCAGAAGTAACTTCATTTCAATTTTCCATTTAGAGTTTATATTCTAATTAAAGAAAATGCCCATAAATCTAGAGATAATTATGGATAATAAACATGTATGATTACCATTATCAGTGTATATTACAACAGCAGCTTGAAACATAAAAAGAAATTTAAAAGGATCATCAACATTATGCAAACACATATCTTTAAGAATTCTAGGCATAGTGAAAAGTATTAAAATAATTCAACACATACAGAACCCATATTCATTTGGTCACTTTAAGAAAAAGTATTCAAAATATTTCTGCATGCAAACATTTTCATAATGATCTTGTTTAAATGAAAGTATTTAGAATAGTATGGTACAAAATTACATTGCAAAACACAATTTTTTTCTCTTTAGAACATGCAGACCAAAATTAAATTATCAGTGTTTTTTTTTTTTCATAAACATTAGTTTTAGTGGTGTTGCTTGATGCTTTTAACAAGGGTAATTTTTTTAATATGGAAAACTTAGTATATTAATTATTTCTTAACACAAAAAAGCAAATTCAGTCTAGGCAGAGGAGATTTGAAGATCATGGAGCAAGTGGAGTAAAACATCTCACTCATTTAGAGTTTTAGAGAGAATCATAAAAATTCTTAATTATTATCAGTACATATGTATTTCTGCTAGCTCAAGAGTGAAACTTCACGAAGTTATTTGCAAAAGTCCTTTCCTTCTCCCTAGAAAGCTTTTGCAAGTGCTCTTAAAGTTTTGTGGGATTTTAAATTTGGTTCCAGTGGCCAATGAAGGTCAGGTATGACACAATGGGAAACCGAGGCCATTATGCATTAGAAAAGATAATGTGTGACCCAAGGTCCCAGGGAGAGAAGGGTGCCATGAGGGGTCAATAGGAAGTGTGACTGGGTCAAGTGGGCTCAACCAAGAGGTTGAGAGCACACAGGCAGGGTCAGAGGCAAGAGTGGACTTGTGCCTTTATTGTGATCCAGGGATGGGAGTTAGTAGATTTCCCATGGGAGTCAAGAATTGGTTAATTTAAAGTAAAGACCAGTGGAAAAAGAAAGGGATTGGATGCCTGAGGGCTGTGTGGGATTGTGAACCATCATTTGAGATTAGCTGTAGGTTTTCAGTGAGGGGTTTGGGTGGTGTGGATGGTTTGGACTCTGGGAGAGTTTATACAGCAGGGCTGGAAATTTGCTCCTCCAGGCCAAAGGTCAATGTCGAAGTAAGTGGCTTAGCCAAAGTGAGATGGATGCCTAGACAGCAAAAGCTCTATACTAATCATAACATTGAGAATAATGTTTATTGCCATTCCACCCCCTCATACATTCACTGCATGGGTGAATGGGATAGGGGGAGGAATTACTTAAATGATTAGTTAGTTTTCCAGAAAGAAGGTCTGGGCCTGCAAGTCTCTGTTACTCCTTTCTTTATCTTCTAGAGTAGGGTCATTTTGGTCTGGATTTCCCACCAATGCAGTGAATTTGTGTAGATTCGAATGTTTTGATGTAGCACTGCAGCCAACTAGGCGTGAATAGGAACGACCCCACATGACCAGCCTCAGCTAATTTTTAAAACAAACTCAATCAGGCTGACATTTTAATCTTTATTTTATCACTGCTTTTATAATTATATGCAGTCTATTATTAACTGTGAGGCAGGTTAGTTTAGAGAAAGGCAAGATGGGCTACAGCTGAGACCTGGCAGAAAACATGGCTGCAAGACAAGTGGCTGTGACACCCCACCTAGAATCCCCTGAAGGAATGTCCAACACAGAGAATAAAGCCAGAAAGGCCTCACGAGACCAGCCAAGAGATCCCATTTGGTACAAGATTCCATTCAGGGTCAAGGGTCAAGGGGAAGCCCCGGATACATTCAAAAGGCCGCACCATTTAAGCCTTGAGAACGAAGAGGCTGAGTAACCAATCATAGCAGCAAATAGCTGAGGCCCCTCCCCAACATTAGGAAGGGGAGGAGTGAATAAAGGCTTAATAAGATAGCCCAATGACCCCCAAAACTCTCTCTGCCTAGAGGATCCTGCATCTACAGATTAGGTGTATAATTCTGTTATTTTCTCCCATTTCTCAATAAACTACTGACCTAACTAAACCAGCATGTTCTTAGTCTTTTTGAACACAGCCAACAACCTAAAGGAATCCATTATCACCTGACTTCAAACGGAGCAGTAAGTTTCAATATATTATCATATTCTCAAACTCTAAAATGCAATAGACACACTACATAACCAATACATTACTACATCTTTAGATTCATATGGTAATATTCCTTTTTTAAAATGTATTGAGTGTTTTATATTTATACTCATAAATTTTATACTATCAGTTTTAATATCTTGAGAACATAGGGTAGTAAAGGTTTAAATTCATTTTCTTAAGCATAGTAATTTTATTTGTGCCATTATTTATGTGTTTAAACACACACACACCCCCCACTATTTTAAGGAACTGATTCAGGTAATTGTGGGTCCTAGCAAGTCCAGGATCTGTAGGACAGACAAGTAGGCTGGAAACTCTATAGAAGTTAACATTTGAATTTTTGAATCTGAAATCCATAGGGTATGTTGGCAGGATGGAAATTCAGGCAGGATTTTATGCTGCAGTCTTGAGGCAGAATTTCTTTTTTGGAAAGCCTCAGTATTTGCACTTAGGTCCTTCAACCGACAAGATGAGGCTCACCCATACTATCAGCATAATTTCTTTTACTTAGAGTCAAATTGCAGATGTTAATTACATCTACAAAACACCTTCCCAACATCTAGAGTAGTGCTTGACCGAATAACTGAGTACCATAG
Organism: Dasypus novemcinctus; assembly: GCF_030445035.2. NCBI lineage: Eukaryota > Metazoa > Chordata > Mammalia > Cingulata > Dasypodidae > Dasypus > Dasypus novemcinctus. The sequence continues at coordinate 22,721,499 of NC_080674.1, forward strand.
TCTAGACAATTTGGTACAAAATTCACTGCCACAATCTACCCTTTATCAACTTGGCACCCATACTCTTATCTTTAATCAATATTTATTCTTCAAATAAAGACAATAACTAAGTCAGTTTCTACAAACTTAATACAACTATAACAATGACAATAACAATAATAAACCTTTCTCCAGAAGAAGATGCAAAGAGCTTGAATTATGTCTGCACTTTTCCTTGATATCCTGTATCTTTTGTACTCTTAATTAATGGGAATCCTAGTCCATTCTTATAGTTTTCCATTAATTTTTATCAAAGGGCATGATAGTATTAAGGGATGCTTTAAGAGATATCTTGTATTCCAGACATGCTCTTCTTTTCCCCCATTGCATAGTAGCAGCCCACTTTCCCGTTGGTAATCAGAATCAATCACCCCAGCAAGTGCAGTAACTCTCTTCTTTGCCTATTGATTCAGAGGCATGAGGAGTCCAAAGTAGCTGGGTCACAGTCATAATTTCCAGTTCAGTGGAATCATTGTTGTGCCTTCTGATGGAAACATTACTCCCTCTGGAACTATGAACTCTAGACCAATAGTGCCTAAGGTCGCAGGGACTTGAAGCAAAAAGTTTGGCTAGTGGATCATACATTATTAGTAGGTAATAGTGCCATTCTCATTTCCACCCCTATATTCCAGGACTCATAAATCTTGACTGTGGTAGAAATAGCATTATATATCAGACACTTACTCTTGCAGAATATTGCTCCAGTCATGAATGTATTGCCACCTAACTGGCCCTGTAACTGAGTCTTCAAAATGGTATTCCATCATTCTATCTAGTAAGCTGCTTCTGAATGATGGGGAAAATATTAGCACTAGTGATTCCTATGTGCATAAGTCTTGCAGCATTTCATTTTCTGTGAAATGAGTTTCTTGATCAGACTCAATGCTATGTAGAATACCATGATGGTGGATAAGACATGCTATAAATTGAAGGGTGGTAGTTTTGGCTGACTAATTTAGAACAGGAAAAACAAATTTCCAGATTAACTGCCTGTCATAATTTGTCAGGGCTATAAAAGTACCACACAATAAATTGGCTTAAACAAAGGGTTTTTATTGTCTCATGGTTTTGTAAGCTCCAGGTCAAAAATCGAGGTCTTGACTAACTATGCTTTCTCCCAGAGTCTGTAGCATTCTGGTACTGGCTTGCCACAGACATTGTGGCTCCTTGGTTTGCATCTCTGTCATCATCACATGGTTTCTCTTTCTGACTTCTACTTCTGCTCTGTTGTCTGTGTCTCTGTCTAGATTTTTCCTCCTTATAAGGACTTCAGCCATATGAATTAAGACTAACCTTAATTCAATTTGACCTCATCTAAACAGAATCTTCAAAGATCTTATTAATAAACTGAGTCCATTCCTTATCTAATAATAATGACTATAAAGTTTCTATTTACAGATTGGTTCACACTCACAGGAATGCAAAGTAAGACTTGAACATGACTTTTGTGGGTGATATGATTTAATCTCCTATATCTACCCTCTGACCCTCACAAAGACATGTTCATACATACAAAACACATTCAACCCATCTGAATAACCCAAAAGCCTTAAGCCATTTCAGTAATAACTTCAAGTCCAAAGTCTCATCAAAGTCAGCTATAGGTGTGGCCTGTCCTGGAGCAAAATTCCTCTCCTGTCTGAGAAACTCAGAAAATACAGTGATGGGACAGGAATAAGATAGACAGTCCCACTCCAGAAAGGAGAAATTGGAAGGAAACAAGGGGTCACAAGTCCTAAGGATGTCTGAAATCCACCAATGGCAACTTCTATTAGATTCCAAGATCTGTGTATGGTTTGTTCTAAGGACCTGCTGGAGTTGCATCTCTACTATCTGCTAATTCTGAGGAAGATGCTATACTCTCCCTGAATACTCAGGGCCTAGGCTCCATCTCTCTGACCATAATTTTAGTGGCAATACTCTCTCTGAATACTGGGCAGAGAGGCTGCCTTTCCAAATAATGCAGAAGCCCTGGCCTTTTCAAACACCAGTGTGAGCTCACCCTTTCCAAATATGGGGCTGGCTCTCCATTTCCAAACACCAGAGTATATAACCCACACCAGCCAAAGGGTCTGTTCAGGTTCATCCCACTAAGAGGATTTCCCTTCATAACTGCATAATTTGGGAGATGCCTGCATATTTTGCAGAACCATCTAGAAACCAAGTTCAAGTTTTCTCTTCTTCAGTCACCTGATTATAGAAAATTTTCCAGAGAGAATTCTGAGAGAAAGAAGGTAATAAAGCAAGAGGGGGTGCCATGGGAATTTAAACCATTTCCTCACATATGTACTTGCTCTAACCCAATTTCATATATACCACTCCCATTTGATGATGGGGTACTGCTGTACATGTCCAACTTTATTGCACAGTTGGTCAGATGGCACCCATTTAATGATAAACAACTCAGGTCTCTTGGTAGCTAGATGGAGTCTCCACAATGGCCTTGGCAAATAAAAAGCTACTTCTCAAAATAGAGTAATTTTCTACAGAGGTTAGTCAGGCTTTATTCCACTGTGATTTTCCTATAGGGACCTACTAAAGTCTCCAAATAGCATCTCTCTTTGTTACTGACACTTCAAGCACCATTAGATCTATTGGTCATGAGGCCCAAGTGGCAAAGCAGTTTGCACTGAAGCTCAGACCTGTTGCAAACCTTCTCTTGTTTTGATCCTGATTCAAACATAGCAGTTTTTAGATCCCTCTGTAGATATGCCAGACTAGCACATGGAGATGACTAATATTCTGCCTCAAAAATTGCAAAGAGGCCCATTAGCCATCATGCTTCTTTTTTGGTTGTAGAAGAGGCCAGATGCCACAACCTATCTTTCAACTTAAAGACCTGCTCCACTCCTCTAATTGTGTGGAAATTTCACTGAGGTGGAAGGCCCCTAAATTTTTCCTGGTTTTATTTCCCACCTTCTGACAGATCAATTTCTTACCAATAAGTCTAAAGGAATTGCTAGCTCTTGCTCACTATATTCAATCAGCATAATGTCATCTATGTAATGGAGTAGTCTTGTGGGAGGGAAAGGCAATCAGGTTCCCTGTGGATGGACAGGAGAATATAAGTCTTTCCAACTGAAAGAAAGTGATTCTAGTATTCTTTTCTAATACGTATCAAGAAAAAACAGCACTTTCCAGATCAATAGCTGAGCTCTAGGTACCAAGGGATAAGTTAATTTACTCAAGCAATGATACCACAACTTGAACAGCAACGGAAGCTACCACATGGTTAAGCTCGTGAAAACTATGGTCATTCTCCAAAAGATATCTGCACAGGCTATTTAGGAGAGCTGAATGCAGATGTTTTAGAATCACCATTCCTGTATCCTGCAAGTCCTTTATGATGGCACTAATCATGGCAATTCCTCCAGGAATACATTATTCCTTTTGATATAATATTTTCCTTCATCAAGGCACTTCTAGTGGTTTCTACTTGGCCTTCTTAACCATAATTGTCCTTATGCCACAAGTCAGGCAACCAATATGGGGATTCTACCTGTTGCTGAATATGCCAATTCCAATTATGAATTCCAAAACTGAGGTAATAAACAGAATTTGTTCAAGGATCCATTGGATCCACCGAGATGGACGTGATCTACATTGATCATTTGACTTCCATAAGCCCCTATTTTGAGTAGTGGACTATAGTGGTATTTTGGACCTACTAGAATTAGTGTCAGTTCAGAACCAGCATCCAGCAATCCCAAAAAGGTACAATTATTTCATTTTTCTCAGTTCATAATCTCCCACGCAGAAGTCCAAGCTCATTGTTTTTTTCAGTGTAGCATACCATTTTTTAAGGGAACCCAATCTCCCCTTCATTCAGATTCTCTGTTTTAGTGATTCTAATTTGTCTTCCAGTTATGTGACCTAGAATTCATCCACTTATACAGATCAACTAAGAATTTAGTAGTCTGCCCATCTGTTTTTCTTCTAGAGACTCCATGATCAATGCTACACATCTTTGTAATTTAGACTATTTTGATTCCTGCTTAGACTTTGTTGTCCATTGCAGTAAGAATGACCAGATTATCTTCAGCAATTAAGTGCCTCCATTTGGTCCCAGCCACTCTGGGAAACAGTTTTCATCATTGCATTTTAAGGATCTTAATACGATGTCAGCATTTACCTCTGTTATTTCTCATTTGTTCAGAGGAGGTGCTTCCTTCATAAATTGATTTCTTACAGTCTTCATGAAAGGTGTGTCCTTTAGACACTGCTGGGGTGGATGAGCAAATCTTATATGATAAATCCACTCTAACATTCTAAGCCTTTGGTTACCTTATCCTGCTTTGTACCAAGACGGTTCTGACAGTTCAGGTTTATTTTAGTGTAGGCCACTTTTTCTCCTTATTGTTGGAAACAAAGGCATGGTAGTCTTGCAGGAAGAGACTGCTGTTTCCATGGCTATGCTTTTAACAAAGGAATGCAACAATTAAGCTTTTGGGTCAACAAGAGGAAGCTGTCCAGGGCAGGGAGAAATATGAACAAACAAACTTTGTAATTTGAAGGAGCACTAGGACCTTGTACTCTGAGATAAGATTTTGTAGTTCTTTAGCTTTTGAGATTTATTAATGTGCAGCTGCATGTTATCACTTATGCTCATGATAGCTTGAGTATATATAATGCCACTTGGAGATAATAAAGTTGTCTGAAGAGTCTCTACTTGCAGATTTCCTGATCCCAGCTCTCTCTTCCTTTCTCTCTTTGTTTCATTCCCAATACCCTTCGGGCCCAAATTTCCAATTTCAGTCAACCAACAAAATTATTAAAGCCCTTTTGCATCCCAAAAGCTACAAACACAGAATCCAGAATATCTGCTTATTAAGTAATATCAATAATTTTTTTCTGATCCAATTTTATGTCCTTCCACCATAATTACACACACTTAAAATAAATTTCAACACATAATTTCCAGATTTCTGAGTATATGAATTGGAATAATACTTTGGAGTGTAGTATATATGTATCACACATTCTACCCTACTTTTCAACACCTGCTGAGACTTGAATCTAGTTTAAAATTTAGAAACAAGGAGTGGTGTATGTATGTCCTGAGGACTATCAGCAATGTCTATCAAGACAGCTGCCACAGGGGAGACCATTACAATATTCAGAGACAATTGAGAGTTAGGAAGGAAGGGCTCATTCCTCAGACAGAAAAAGACCTGCTTCTACTGTCAAGGAATACTTAACAGAATTTAAGTGTTCAGTGTTCCCAGTTTTATCAGGCTATGCCCATATGTCTCCATTCCAATTTTCAGGATCCCATTCCTTCCCAATCAATGCCCTCATTTAAACAGCATATACCCTCTAAGGTTGGAAATAAATTTTCTTGTATATCAACCACTTACAGGATAAAACCTGAGCTTGATTTTCAAAAAATTTCAACTTTTATGGTTATAGAAGATAAGTATTTCTTTTAAAGGCAGACATAGAAAATTTCTCATCATTTATACAGTGACTTAGGCTGGAAGTTGAAGCCCTGAGTTCATTCTTTTCATTTCCCATTTTACCTAGCTCTGTTAGGAGCAAGCAATAAATCTCATTATGTTTATTTGTTAGAGAAAAATGTTCTAAGGTGTCAAATGCATGATCATCCAGATTCTTGATTTTTATAAGTATTTGATTAGGAGTTACCTGTGGTAGGAGACACTCATAAACTAGCCTGTCACCCTTTCCTGGGACCCACAAACGGATCCTGTGCTCAGGACTAGATGTGTCAACCTGGAAGAATAAAACATATTCCACTAACAGGATAAGGGGACTAAAGGTACAGCCCTTTCCCTGTTGCCCCCAAACATGCAAACATTCACTGTTGCTGAGCGGGGAGGTCTCAGTCTCGCTCAGGCCCAAGAGTCGGGGGGGTCAGCTCCTACCGAACCGCCGGCGGGGGGTGCTCCAGGGAGAGAGCACTGGGGCTCTCCAGGCGTGGGGGACGCGCGGTTAGGAAAGAACCACGGAGACCGCCTGAGCGCAGGAACAGGTCTGCTTTATTGCGGAAGTACACTCAGTTATATAGGGTTGGGTCGAGGGAGGAGTGTGATGAAGGGAGGGCAGGCTACGGGGCGGTGGTGGATAGGCTGAGGCAGGCGGGCAGATCTGTGGTGGTCTGCCGTAAGCAGTTACTGGGGAAGAGGGCAGATTGTAGGTTGGCAATATGGGCGGGACTGGCGGGAAGGATGGCGGGGGCTGAAAGGGGAGGAGGGGTAGAGAAAGGCGGTAACAATTGCTCCTTTTGTTTTAAAAAGAAATAGAGGCAACAAGTTTTGGTGCACACGGTGGGTGTGAATAACTCGGCGTGCGCAACAACAAAAGACAAGGATTATGAGGAGGAGGAGGAAAAGGAGATATTGGGATAAGGCGAGGGGTGGGGGGAGACCACGAGGACCGGCCGGCCGTGAGCGGACGACATAGCATCTGGCCAGGACGCATGTGCCCGCTATTAGGGTCGGCGCATGCCGGCGCCTGGCGCGCACCGAGCCTTGCCAGCAAAACGGGCCTGCGATGTCCCCGAACACCCCTGCCTGACGGGTAGAAAAGGTGGGGAGAGGTGCAGGGAGAGGGACAGGAGGTTACAGACCTGCGGTCTGGAGTAGGTGGCGTGGGCGGAAGGGGCATGGTGGATGGCTGGGGGGGGACTCATCAGTGGCGAGGCGTTGGTAGTGGACTTGTACAAAGGAGCTGAACACTGCATTGGCTTGGTCTTTGGCAAGGCGGCATTACGCTGGAGAGTGAGGTATGGGTCTTTGTTAGGGGCGCCGGACCATCCGTGAGCGATGGTTTCGCACCCCCAGGAAGGACAGTAGTAATGAGTTGGGTCATGGCATCCTCTGGCGGAGGATGGGCACATGTAGAAACCTGTGGCAGCGGGTTGGCCTGCCCCCCAATTATAAGATGGAAGGTTTATGCGTCCAGTGAGATTGGCGGCATCAGTTGTGAAAGAGGGGGCAGAGGCGGTTACGTTTGAGGCGAGGAGCCTTTTTTGTTCGTGGCAGCCCTCGCAGGTCAAGAGGGAGAGGGTCCAATTGAAGGGCTGGTGACTCGGGTTGGCAGCGGCTGGGAGAGCGAGGGAAGCCAGGACGAAGAGAATGGCTGCGAGGCTGTGTAGAGGCATCATCTGATGGTGCGGCATCTGTGGAGACAAAAGAAGAGAAAACTCCTTGCTCTCCACACTTGGCGAGCGGGCAGCATGAGGGGGGTAAGGAGAGCGGGGTAAGGGTCTGAAACGTTTTAAGGAGGGGCGTTCCTTGATGATGGCTGGTGCTGGATCCGGGTGAACGGGGCGACCTCTGGGCCGTAACCACTGTCAATGTTATCTCTCACCAAAGGCATAGGGTGCTGATCGTTCGGTGGAACTAATGGGTCAGTGGCGGGCCGGATGCAGCGCCCAGGAACCCAGAGCGGCTGTGGCTCAGAATCTGAAAAGACGCAAGCAAAGCCCCTCCCCTGTGCTAGGAGGGGAGCTGGATCTTGCCAACGATTTGTGGCAGGGTCTTTCCAATGGACAAGGGGAACTTGCGAGGGCTGCCACATGGGTCCCCAGTGTTTATGGGTGGGGGAGAGTCCATGGTCATCGAAGGTTAGGAGATTGTGATGAATGAGGCAGGCAGTCACGACGTCGGCAGGGGCCTTGTGGGGAGAGGAGGCCCTTTCTTTTTGAATGAGTAGCTTGAGCTGTTGGTGAGTGCGCTCGACGATTCCCTGCCCCTGTGGATTGTATGGAACGCCGAAATGATGCGTGATGTGATACATCTGCACGAAGCTGGCGAAGGCGGCACTGCAATATGCTGGTCCGTTGTCTGTTTTGAGATCCCATGGAATTCCCATGAACAAAATAGCTTGGCAAAGTGCCTGGACACAGTGTTTAGCACTTTCCCCCGCAAGAGGGACTGCATAGCACAGATGTGAAAAGGTATCAATTGCCACATGAAGATATTTGAGGCGGCCAAATGCGCTGACATGAGTGACATCTAATTGCCACCTTGAATTCGGACGGAGGCCGCGGGGGTTAACACCCTGAGGCTGCAAAGGTCCCAGTGGCAGCAAGGGCGCGCAAGTTCGGCACGCGCACACAAGGTGCTTGCAAGTTTCAATGTATGTCTGGAAAGTATGTCTGGAAAGAGCTTTCGGATGGACCGCGCAGAGAAGTGGAATTGGGAATGCAAGAGCTTAGCTTGATTGACAAAGTCCCCAAGCCGCGGCCCATCGGTGGAGTCGTCATGAGGAGTGACCGGGTTTATCCAGTGGGTGGACACCGAAGCGTCAACAAGGTCATTTCCTTGAGCCAGGGGCCCTGGTAGGCCAGAATGGCTTCTAATGTGAGCGATGACCCAGGGCTGCTGTCGTTCTTCAAGCAGCCGCTGCACGAAGGCGAGTGCCCGATCGATGTTTGAGTTACCTGGTAGGAAAGTAGCAAGCGGGAGGCTGCGACACACCTGAAGAGTGTATAGGCTGTCAGTAAAGATGTTGAGAGGCTGGTCTGGGTGGAGATTGAGGACTGCAGCGACACTTGAACAGAAAAGTCATTTGCGAACAGCAGTTGCCGTGGCTCAGGATTCCCAGGAGTGTATATGATGGCAGCAAACACCGTTTTTGAGGCATCTGTGAAGGCAGTGATGGCTGAAGGGACCGGGTTCCATGCGGGCAATGGACGGAACGGGTTGGAAAACGCCAATTGAGACATTCCCTGCAGCAATCGGTGATAAGGATAGTGGTTGTCAAAGGAGCCGCGAAAGAGCTCTACCAGGCTCTGCATTTGGGCATTGTTCATGATGAGGGAGGTAACTTCCTTGGCATCTAAAGGCCAAACAATGGTGTGTGGCGGGATGCCATACGTTTGTATGGAGAGAAGTACTAAGTTAGTGGCCAGCGCGATCCAGGCTCTTATGAAAGGGCAGATTTTTGGGAGCTTGCTTTTTGACGTATGAAGAAAGAGGAGGGGGCCATCTTGCCATAAGAGACCTGTGGGAGTGACCGGCGTTGGCAGAACTAAAGCCAAAATTGGAAGGGTAGGGGAGAACCGCTCTAGGCGGCACTGCTGCAGAGCGGCGCTGACTTGTTGGACGGCTTCTCGAGCTTCAGGAGTGATGATAATGCTGCGAGTGGTCGCCATTGGAGGGCTGTCCCTTGTCTGCAAAGTTCGAAGAGAGGCTGCATTTGTGCTGTTGTGATGGGAAGCGCTGAACGAAGCCAATTGATTTGCCCGCAGAGCTGTTGGAGCTCAGTTAATGTCATCTTCGGAGAGAGGTGGATTTTTGGGCTTGTGGGCTGGATAAACCAATGAAAATGAAAGCCTAAAAATTGGAAAGGAGGCTGGAGGTTTATTTTGTCAGACTGCACAGAAAGCCCGAGGCTGGAGAGGTTTGTTATTATTGCCGAGAGCAGATCATTGAGGAGCGCACTGGAGCTCGCTGCTAAAAGGAGGTCGTCCATGTAGTGGAGGATGTATGTGTGCTCCGGATTGAACTTGGAGCGCAGCGGCTCAACAGCATGGTTGACATACAGTTGGCACATAGTCGGGCTGTTGCACATGCCTTGAGGCAATACTCGCCATTGAAATCGCTGAGCTGCGCCTTGGTTGTTGATGCGTGGAACCGTGAACACGAATCTCGGACAGTCCCGGGGGTGAAGAGGAATAGAGAAAAAGCAGTCCTTGATGTCGATGGTCGCCGCGTGAAAATACTGGGGGACTGCGGTGGGATGCGGGCATCCTGGCTGAGGTGATCCCATTGGCTTAATATGTTTGTTGATCTCACGGAGGTCGTGGAGAAGGCAGTATTTGCCGGTGTTCTTTTTGGTAATGATAAAGACCGGTGAATTGTAGGGACTAGTGGACGGCTCTATATGCCCTGCTTGTAGCTGCTCTTTGACGAGGGCAGAGAGAGCCTGCAATTTGTGAGCTGGCAAGGGCCACTGCTCGACCCAGATGGGCTCCTCTGTGTCCCCTTCCAGAGGGATAGGGTCAGGTTTTGAGATGGGAGCAGTGGCCCCTAGAAGGGGGGGGGGGCAGCGCAGCTGAGAAGGCTTCTGTGGTGATTCGGGCCTTTAGCTGGCTGAGGACGTCTCTCCCCCATAAGATGGTCTGGACTAATGAGAGGACAAGTGGGCGAATTTGGCCTTCGTGGCCTTCTCGGTCGCTCCAATGCAGAGGCTGGGATGTTTTCCAGGAGGTAGCGGCTCCCGTGGCGCCGATGACTTGAGGACCAGTTTCTAGAGGCCAGTGATTGAACGCGGCGATCTCGAAGGGAATGCAGGAGACTTCAGCGCCCGAATCTAGGAGCCCATCGAGCCATTGCCCATCGATTTTAAGCTCTAATGAGGGTTTCTGTCGGCGCGTGATGGGCATTGTCCACATTATGGCTTGGGAACTTTTCTGAGGGCCTCTTGGGGGAGGGGCTGAGGCCTGCCCCGCTGGGAGTTTAAAGGCTGCTGAGGACTTTGGGCAGAGCGGCAGTCATGGGCCCAGTGATATCCTCTCCCACAACGCGGACATGGCGTAGAAGGGCCCCTTGGTCGTCGCGGCGGCAGGTCTGAGCAAGGTGCTGGGCCTGGCTGAGAGCACTCGCGGACAAAATGGCCGGGTTGGCCGCATCGAAAGCAGGCGGAAGTGGAGGTGGATGAAATGGCCATGGCAGAGGCAAAGGCAGCGGTGAGTGTTTTGACTTGTGGATCGACGTCACGGCAAGCAATGATCCACTCGTACAGAGCCTTGTTGCGTATGGGAAGGACTACGGCTCGGAACCGCGCAAGGCACCCGTCTATGATAAGTTCTTTGGCCAGCGCAAACTGGGCATCTTTGTTAGAAACTTTTCGCTGACAAGCTTCAATAACGCGGGCGACAAATGCTGGGAAGGTCTCATTGGAGTCTTGTAGCAATTGCGCAAGCTTGGTGGGCTGCTTGGTGGAGACTAGAGAGAAAGACTGCTGGACGAGGACCTTTACCCGGTGCCAAAACCCTGGGTCAATTTCTAGGTAAGAACGAGGGTTTGCATAGTTGTTGGTCCCCGTGTATGCATCAGAGGGATCGAGGACGCCAGCTTGGGCATTCTCTACGATTTGCCGGTCAACAGCCACTTGGTAATGGGTGCGCCATTCAATAAATTGACCCGGCGGCAGGATGGCACCGGCTAGTGCAATCCAGTCATATGGGAGAACGAGTTGGGTCCCCAACTCCTCAATTAGTTGTTGCGCATAAGGGCTGCCAATCCCGTCTTCTTTCACAGCTTTGCGGAGGGTTCTGACCTCTTCCGCTGTAAAGGGTAGCCAAGTTTGGGGTCGCTGCGGCGTGGGCTGTGGATTCAGCGGATACAGCTGAGGGGTTTGAGGAGGCATGGCACCGGGGACCAATGGAGCAGCTAAGGCAGGTGAAGGGCTATTGCCGTACAGCGGCGGCAAGGGATAAGCGGAACATGGGTGAGAAAATGGCGGCTTAGCGGCTTCCGGGCGACAACAAAATGGCGGTGGGACCCTTCCGGGTGCCGGCCAAGATGGCGGAGCAGCCACATCCGGCAACAGACAAAATGGCGCGAGGGGCGCTTCCGGTTTAGCGGAAGATGGCGACCATGCAGTTTCCGGGCCCGAACCGGATGCTGACTGGGCAGGAAGAGGCGGGTAGAGGCGGGAGGAGGAGGATACCGGCGGAGAAGAAGCCGGATGTGTGCCATCTTGGGCAGAGGACAAAGGCGCCGGCGGAGAAAAAGGCGGAAGTCCGCCATCTTGGGGAGCGGCAGGAGTGGTTTCTGTCTGCTGCGGGGAGCTCAGGCGGGGAGGTTCGCGCTTGAGAGCAGCAGCAAGTTGGTCAGACAGAGAGTCAGTGTCGGCGGGCTCATCGGGATCACAGTCTAGAGGCCGTTTGGGAGAAGCTTCATAAACGGCCTCAGTCGGAGCGCCAAGGAGACAAGCGCGAATGGCTACGAGAACGGGTAAGAGGCCCGTTGGGAAGGCACGCTTTTCGTGCTCCATGGAGGAAGTGACTCGATCTATGAGTCGAGAGTATGTATCCGGGCTCCAGAGTTGGCAGGTGGCGAGCCACGGATTAAAGGGGAGTAAGAGGTCCCAGTACTTTTGGAGCTGCCGCAAAGAGACGCGGACTCCATTGGCATCTAGCAGGGCGGCGAGGGCCCTGACGTGTGGTGCCTGGCGTAGCGACAAAGAGGCGCCCATGACGGGATAGGGACGGGACGACGGCTCGTCCGGGCGAGGGGTCCCTACCTGGAGAGGAGGACAATCACAGCAGCAGCAGCAGAGAGGGGCCGGGGGAGGAGCCGCCATGTTGGGCGCCAGTTGTTGCTGAGCGGGGAGGTCTCAGTCTCGCTCAGGCCCAAGAGTCGGGGGGGTCAGCTCCTACCGAACCGCTGGCGGGGGGTGCTCCAGGGAGAGAGCACTGGGGCTCTCCAGGCGTGGGGGACACGTGGTTAGGAAAGAACCACGGAGACCGCCTGAGTGCAGGAACAGGTCTGCTTTATTGCGGAAGTACACTCAGTTATATAGGGTTGGGTCGAGGGAGGAGTGTGATGAAGGGAGGGCAGGCTACGGGGCGGTGGTGGATAGGCTGAGGCAGGCGGGCAGATCTGTGGTAGTCTGCCATAAGCAGTTACTGGGGAAGAGGGCAGATTGTAGGTTGGCAATATGGGCGGGACTGGCGGGAAGGATGGTGGGGGCTGAAAGGGGAGGAGGGGTAGAGAAAGGCGGTAACAATTCACTGGAAACAATTTGACTTTAGTGGGTATGTTTTATGACATCCAGTTCTCATGTCAAGATCTCATGCCAGTGCCATATCTGAATCTTGTAAGTAAGGAATGGAATGGGGTCCCTCCACTATGGAATCATGTACCCATGGTTCTCACTGCTGGGTGCATTAAGAAGATAATGATATTTTGGGTGCCTACTGCAGGGACTACAATTGTCTCCTGATGGGGCATGCCCCTTCCTTTAGGATAAATTTGAGCCAGAACCATGGGGTTTATCCACATGTGTCTGCCACTGGAATTGTCAAGTGCCAGCATCAGATCTTTGGGAAAAAAGTATTGTTTGTTGATGCCTTTATGTGGATCTTCTCATAGTCTCAAACTGTAAGCTAATAAAGTTTCATTGTTTAAAGCCAACTCATTCATGGTAATTCATACTTTGAGAGACCTAGAAAACTAAAACAGATTTTGGTACCAGGAGAATGGGATGTAGCTATTACAAATACCAAAAATGTTGAAATGGCTTTGGAATTGGGCAATGAGTAGAGGCTGAAAGAATGATGAACTGTTCACAAGAAAGACCTACATTAATATGAAGAGAATGTTGATAGAATTAAGGATGCTAAAGGCACTTCTGATGACGCCTTAGGCAGAAATGAATGTGTTATTGGACTTTGGAAGAAAGGTAATTTTTTAAAATTAAAGTGGCAGAAAACTTGACAAAATTGAGTTCTGATGTTGGATGGAAGGCAGAACTTGAGAGTGATGAAGGTGGATATTTAGCTGAGGAAATTAGCAGTCTAAATATAGAAATTACAGCCTCGTTTCTCCTTGCAGCTTATGGTAAAATATGAGAGGAAAGAAATAAGCTGGAAACTGAACTCTTGGGCATACGGATCTCAGAAACTGACAGTGTGGAAAATTAAGAGCTTCCAGAAAGTAAGTTCCCAGGGAATAGTACTCCATGTGAGGGATTAACTGAACATGAAACCAGTTGACCATTTTAGTACATCACGATTAGAAATTCAATTATCCAGGAAGGATTTGTGTAACATTCTTTTGTCTGATGGTTTGAATCCTTCTGTACTTCATAGAAAACTAACAGGGTTTTTACATGATCTATATGAATGAAACTACTGCCAGCCTGGATTAAAAGGAACAGAAAAAGGAGAGATAGAGGAAAACTCATGGCAGAACCATGGAAGCTGAGGCCTGGACCAAAGATATCTCGCTTAAGAGAATGGACCCACCTGTGGGTGTGGAAAGGGTGAATATGATCAAATACTTGGAAAGGACAGGCATTCCACCCCATTATTCAGGAAGGGTACTGCTGCCCCAGTTATCATAAAGGGTAGAGCATATTCCCTTGAAAGTGTGGAGAGCCTTGCCACCACCCCAATGATTGAAGAGGGTGGAACATTCACCTCAATTTGGGGAAAAAGATGACCAGAGAGCAAGCACTTGGAAGAGATGAGGCTGCTGCTCTATCAGGCTTGGAAGACAAAACATGTCTCCATAGATGACCCTCATGTGTTGAAATTTTTTTTCTTTCTTTTTTTAAATCTTTATTCATTTTTTTAATATTACATTAAAAAAAAATGAGTTTCCCATATACCCCCCACCCCCCTCACCCCAATCCTCTCCCCATAGCAACATTCTCCTCCATCATCATAAGACATTCATTGCATTTGGTGAATACATCTCTGAGCATCATTGCACCTCATGGTCAATGGTCCACCTCATAGTCCCCACTCTCCCATGTTCCAACCTGTGGGCCATGGGAGGATATAAAATGTCCGGTAATTGTCCCTGCAGCACTACCCAGGACAACTCCAAGTCCCAAAAATGCCTCCACATCTCATCTTTTCCTCCCATTCCCCACACCTAGCAGCCACCATGGCCACTTTCTCCACACCAATGCCACATTTTCTTCAATTACTAATCACAATAGTTCATGAATAGAATATCAGTAAGTCCACACTAATCCATATTCTATTCCTCCATCCTGTGGACGTTGGATTGGTTGTGTCCACTCCACATCTGTATCAAGAGGGGGCTTAGATTCCAAATGGATGCTGGATACAATCCTGCTTTCAGTTTTAGGCACTCTTGGCTCCATGGTGTAGTGGTTGACCTTCTTCAGCTCAATGTTAGGTGAGTGGGGTAAGTCCAATAAAACAGAGTGTAGGAGCTGGAGTCTGTTGAGGCTCAGGGCCTGGCTATTATATAGTCAGTCCAGAGATTCATATCCCCTGGGTATATATTAAACCCCAGCACCAACTACAATTCTGGTAAAGTAACAGGAAAGGCTTGTGAACAAAGATCACATCTGAATCCAGCTCCATCACACAGAAAAAGCAACTCCAAAGAAGGACCAACTGACATGGCACTGAACTCCATCTGCCATGACCATAGAACCTGTGGGTCTCTGTAGCCCTCAGAAGAACCAATACCCAGGGTTGTATCTACTTTATCTGTCTCTGGGACTCTGCTGAGGTGTGCATAAGGGCAACCCCTCTGATAACCTCCTGGCTCTTTTTTGGAGACTCATAGCCATATAAACTCATTTGTCCTTTCAATTTCCCCCTTGATTCAGGTCAAAAAGCATTTTTAACTCCTGTTATTATATGTAGACTGAGATATTTTAAAATCTAATTAAGTATACCTTGTAAAGTTTCAGAATTGTTTGGGATGCATGACCTCTGTTTTCCTTCTAATTTCTCCCTATGGGAATGGGAATGTTTTCCCTATGTCTGTCCCTCCTTTGTATATTGGAAGCTGAGAACTTGTTCTATAGATTTCACAAGCCTACAGATGGAGAGGAATTATGCCCCAGGAGAGACCACAATTATAATTAATTTTGATGAGACTTTGGTACTTAGTATTGATATGGAAATGACTTAAGGAATTGCTGATGTTGTGATCCAATTAATGTATTGCATATGGAATAAAACATGGCTTTTGGGTGTCCAGAGGTAGGAGTATGATGGATTGAAGCTGTACGCAACCCGGGAAAACATGTTAAGTCTAGTCCATTATTGTGGCAGTAAAATCTTTGCAAGTAGTATATTTTGATGAGGTTACTTCAGTGTAGTTGTGACTCACCTCACTGGGGATGGGACTTAATCCTATTATTGGGAGTCCTTTATAAACTGAATGAATACAGGGAGAGACAGAGAAAACCACCAAAGCCAGAAGCTGAAAGCAAAAAAAAAAAAAAAAAAAAAACCCTAGAGGAGAAGAGAGAGACTAGTAAACACTACAATATGCCTTGCCATGAATCAGAGGAGTAAAGGATCACTGGTAGCCAGTTTTTCGGAAGAAAGCATGGCTTTGATAATACCTTAGTTTTAACATTCTCACAGCCTCAAACTGTAATCTAATATTCCTATTGTTTAAAGCCAACCTATTTCATGATATCTTCTTTGAGTAGCTGAGAAAAATAATAAAGCTTGGTTCATAAGTAGATCTGCAAAATTCAAGGCTGATAGAGACCATTGGCTGCTGCAGTCATCTATCCCAAGGATGTCAACTAAGACAGGATGAGGGCATTCTGTCTAAAGAGCTGAACTCTCTGCAGTAGCGATAGCTGTGTAGGCCACTCCAACCAGAACTTCCTACTATACATATACAGTATTATGAGCCATTGTAAACAGGCTAGCCATGTGGTCTGATAGCTGGAAAATCAATGATTAGATGCTCTCCTGTATATGGAGCTGTCTTACAACCTAGAAATGAGGTCACTTTGTCACCCATGTTGATGCACTTGGCAAAGGTTTTTTTGTAGCAGGATGTAAATGAAATTCCTGTGCTGATTAGGTATGTGCCCAATAAGTTTCCATGGTTGTCCACTGGCTCTACTAACAAATGGGACACAGAAATTCACCTCAAGGCAAGAGTGGGCCAAATCATGAGGACTCATCCTAGAGAAAGTGGAAGTCAAAGATTCAGCACATTTATAAGACTTCTGCCAAAGAGGCCAGGCAGTGCAACATGGTGAGCTTGGCCACATATTAGCCAGCACTTAGCATCATGAAAGTGTGGAAACTCAACCAAATGGAACTCCTTATCCATAGTAACAGATGCTGGTGTTGTCTTACTGTCATAGACACATACTCTGGACATAATACAACATTTCCTTTGTGTTATTTGGATACCAGAGCCACCATTGCATCCTTGGAGAAACATCTGCACCATGTACTTGGATACCCAAATAGACTATAATCAGATCAAGGTATGTCATTTATAGTACAAGCAACCCAGCACCATGGAATAGGGTGGAAAGTTCCTGTTTCCCATCATCTGCAATTAAACTGGGCAATAGAAAATTGGAAATGAGGACTATGCAACAAGAAGGAAAACCTACTGGGTTGTGCCCCTGACTAAATATAATTGGACATTAAACACTACCCTATAGCAGAAGGGGAAAATGGCACTGCAGTATATGTTGGGAAATACTGAGCCTGAGGGTGTTGGAGGACAAGGCAGTTGCCTGATTGACTGCACCTGAAGAATCCCAATCTCAGTACACTAACCTGTTTTTTTTTTACCTTTTTTCCACTGCAACACAATCCCCAGGGGTGGACTATTGTCTGGGCTCCAGTAGTATCACAAGGGCCCCGTGATTACAACCAAGAGGTGCTATTCTCTTGTGTGACTCCGTGAAAGTGGAGGAGGGGATGTCATAACTCTGAGGTCCTAAGGTTCCTCTAGTTATACCTGGGTCTCCCAAACCTTCAGTACAGGTGGGTGACATTACAGGCGAGGTTAAATTTGTTCAGGATGTGGTTTCCTTCTCTGGTGATTAGTGTTGAAAATGCTGGGTTTATGAGAGGGGCAATTGATTCCCAAAGATGTAGTAGCCTCAGGTCTTGGGCATTTTGGGTGGCCATACCTGGGAAATCTTCTCCTCAAGTTGTTGGAAAAGAGCATCATTGCTCCTGGCAGTTAAGGGGAGAGGGGTGTAGTAATGTTGTCCCCTCTCTCCAGACTATCTCACAGTGATGAACTGCCTCATTACCCAAGAGTCCTGATGAACTAAGCTTATGCTAGAGCTACCAATGAGATGAATTGCTGATTCTTTGAACACTTGAATCAAATTATGGGCTTTCTCTCTACATCCAGCCAACTTGTCAACATATTGGACTGCGTTGTCTTACTGAATGTATGTCCTAATGCTGTGTGCAAACCATTCTACAAAGAAGTAAGGTCAACTCAAGCGGATATAGGAGATATCTTTCAAATCCCAAGGGCTCAAAATAGGAAGTATTCTAACATTAGAAGAAAACTTCTTACTTAGTATTGAAAGTATGAACAGAACCAGGGCTACCTGGGAGAAGTTCCTCATGACTATTTATAATCAAATATGGAGTTTGGTTCTGAAGATTGTTCTCTTGAGCTCGAATTTAATGTTACTATGGCAATAGCACTATTTCAGTATATAACAAGGAAGTCTAATGTAAAATGACTGGTGCCTGCCATTGGCACACTGGGGAATCTAGTATGCCCAGTACTGCTGGAATATGGAACCCCACAAGTGCTTCCGTAGGACTGGAACACCATATAGTTGTCTGGGTAGATCTTAAGACTGGACTCACCTAGCCTGGCAATGGAAGCCCCCTATATAGTTGCACAGCCAGGAACTAGCACCTTCTATATCACTGTGGCAGTTTGAGATTGTTTTGGGAATCCCAAAAGAAGAAAGATAATGTTTGTAAACTGATATATTCCTCTGGGTATGATAACTTTTGATTGCATTAAATTCACCTGAGGTGTCTTTGACTGGATTATCTGTTAATGTTGAGTTAGGACTTTTTTGATTTGACTGCATCAGTGGGTGTGACTCAGGTTGAGTCACTGCCCCCTTTCTAAGTCTGAAATAAATGGACACTCACTCAAGAAAACACACAAAAGAGAGAGCGCTGTCATTTCTTTATCCTGTCGTATAACTAAAAGTAGAAGTCTCATATAGCTAAAGTTCCTGGAGGAGATGAACCATTTGGCCTGATAGCTTACAGCTGAGATTGGGAAAAGATATGAGACTGATATAGGAGGCCCAGAAAGAAATAAGCCCTATGACAGGGGAGAAAGGACTTTACTTAACCACAGAGCCCCCAGAGGAAGAGGAAGCCCAGAGAAGAAAGCAGAGACCAGCCAGAGATCTGCAACCATCTTACTTTAACATGTGGCAACTGACTGGTGAGAAACCAACCTTGGTTGGACGTTTTATGGCCTTGAAACTGTAAGCTTTTACCCCAAATAAATACACTTTATAAATGCCAACATATTTCCAGTACTTTATATTTGCACCCCTTTGGCAGACTACAATCACCTATATCAGCATGTGTACTGTTCATACAAGGTGACTAGATGGACTTTTGCTGAACATCCTAGGGAGTGGTGGTACACTGGTGCCCAACTAACTTAAAGGATAGATAAAGACATCCATTTATCAACTAACTGGCAAGTCTAAGGGACTACAGTAACTCTCCACTAAAGGAAGCAGCACTACTTATTGTATGTGGGGATCGTTGATATAAGGCCTTTTTCCTACACTGGTGAGGCAAAGTGGCTTAGGATATGTGGTTCCCATTATCACTTGGGAAAGATATATAACACCTGCTAAAATTCCCAAGATGGATTCTTTTGCATATTATAGTCATTGTACAACAAACAGCCCTGTCCTGAATACAGTAGTGTCTTTCACCAGGCAGCACCTGTCCTGATCCCTGGAACTGACATTCATGAACTATAAATGGCTTTATATATCACATGTCCAGCTTTGGAGAAAAGGGATTTAATTCTGTACTTGATTCATTGGGACTATGCTATTTTGACAAATAGTGTCCAGTCATGATAATTCCTATATCTTTATTGCCACATCACTCCATGATGTAGACAGTGCAGTGGCCATTGACTTCCAAAGCTGCAGAGTGCTGAGCATCCTGATAGTACAAACTGGGTGTGCACATACTATGTTAGGAGAGAAATGCTGCATTTACATAAATGAATCAGGGTATCTTGTGAGTAACATAGAGGATATAAAAAATTAAGTTCCATTGCAACACAGAATTGGAGAAATACAGCCCTTTGACCTACCCAGTTGATTTAGGTTGGGCAATGTGTGGATTAGCTGAATGTCATCCCTCCTCCAAGAAGACCTGATCACATTGCTGTTGGTTAACCTATAATTTGTCCTCCTCGAATGTTGCCTAATGAGTTTAGAAAAATGGGGTACCTAAGTGACATCTATCAGAGCTGTGCGATGCACTATGGATATACAGTTCACTGTATGAAATAGACAGTGGGCATATCAAAATATTTAGTTTGTCTATTGGGGTCCCAGGAAAAGGTAATAAGTATTCCTAGCCCAGTCTACTGCCTTTTCTTCAGACCCACAAATAAATCCTTTGCTCAAGACCAGGTTTGTCATCCCAGAGGGTTAAAATATATTCACCTTGGAAATAAGGGTTCTGCAGATATATTCATATATAAATGTTTACTGGAGACAGCCTGATTCTGCTTGGCATGTCATACAGCATCCAGCTCACATACCAGTGATATAGCTGGCCCTGGTAAAGATGGAGCATGGCTTTCTCCACTGTGGCAGGAGACAAACACAAGAGAAAGGTCTTGTGCATAAAATATCTCCCAATGTCAACTGTGAGTTTAGACCCACTGGCTGTGGGGAGCCAACACCTAGTAAAGCTGACTTTTCTCTATATGAGTGTGGTGGTTTGAAGCAATGTAGTGCAGAAAAACATGTCTTTAAACTTAATCCATGCCTGTGCATGTGAACCTATTGTAAGTAGGACATTTTGATGAGATTATTTCAGTGAAAGTGTGGCCCAACCTAATGAGGGTAGGTCTTAGTCCTGTTACTGGAGACCTTTATAAGCAGAACGAAATTCAGAAAGAAGAGAGAGAAACACTGGAAGCAAGAAGCTAAAGAGAAGGGAGAGGCCTGGGGAGGCCGCCATGTGCTTTGCTATGTGACAGAGGAGCCCAAGACCAAGGATCTCTGGTAGCTACCCCCAGAATGCCAGTCTTTGGGAAGAATGCATTGCCTTGATGACTCCTTGATTTAGGCTTTTTTTTCTGACCACAAAACCATGAGGTAAAAAATTCCCACTGTTTAAGTCACCCCATTGCATGGATTTACTTTGGCAGTCTGGCAAACTAAAACATGGGGTAAAATGCCTCTCCATAAGAAGTATATGTGAGTCTTGTTTTCACTGGTGACCCTGATACCTGCATTGAAATGGGTTGACATCTCTTTAAGGGTCTCTCCTTCTGACAAATAGTGTCTAGTCATGGTAATTCCCATATCTCTATTGCCACATCACTCCATAAATTATGTATGCCTTCTTTGTCATTGGGAATAGTCATTAGTGCCTTGAAATCTAATCACATTTGAAAACCAATTCACAAATTTCAGAACCAATTCAGAAAACTTGCCCTTAAGATTCTGTTCCTCTACAAATAGAAAATATGTTTCTGTAAGTATTCTCCAGAGAGAAAGAACCTATAGTTTGTATGTGTGTATATATATACCAATTAGAAAATCTTGTCACTTTTTGTGCATATCAATTATACCCAAAATATGCCTATTACTTCACTGCAATTTTTAAAGTTACTTTTGCCTGTCAATAATCCATGGGTTCCTGGCATTGCTTATAGATTTAATTCCATGGCTCTTTTTTCATATGTCATTAAAAATTGCTATTGACCTTCCAATATTCATAATCCCATTCCTAGTAAGAGAATCCCAATTTTAACTGAGCAACCGGCACATATACCAGCATACATAGCATCTGGGTGCAAGCTTTTGAAGTAAAGATGAGAGTTGTAACTTCTAAGATAGGTCCTTAAATGCAGTTGACTCAAAAAAAAAAAAAATGTTTTTCATCCTAAAGTACTGTGGTGCTCTGGAATGCCTAAGTGATAACTAAAAGCTTGAAGTGACCTTTAAGATGGAAGTCAGATGAAGAAATTGGTGAGAGAGTGATAATAGCTTAGGTTCCTGATGAAAACAGGAAGCTTACATACCTGCAATAGACTGCTGCATTATGGAATTATTCCTTTTGAAATAAAGAAACTGCCATTTTGTTTAAGTTTGTTTAAACTACTAGTGAACAATAAATACAGATACCGTATTGATCTAAAATTATTTTTCATTTTTATCCTTATTTTGTTTAAGTTTCTGTAGTTGGTTCTCTAAATGAAATTTCTTATAGATAGATATGTCTACTAACAAAATATATGTTAGAAATTTATTCATTAATTTAATATTCATAATTTACTACTGGAGGTGGTAGTCTGGCTATGGAAAACACTTTTAAACTGCAAACAATAACATTAGTTACTGGATCTACATCATACTTTTTAATTCCTTTTGGTAAAGGCTGTTATTTACAAGGACACAAAAGTTATTGGAAGAGTTTTCTCTGTATAAATGAATTGTATCTGTTGAATGCTGCATGAATGTGTTAGCAACAGCAGTGTTTGCCTTTTATATATGAATATCTGTAAGGTCTTGCAATTATTTTACACTGATGACATTTCAATTTACTTGGAGCTTTTTGTTATCCCCAATACATTAGTTTTCACAAAAGTAGTACATAATCCAAATATTAATCCCAATGGCTTACCTCTGCAGGTGACCTTTTAGGATAAGAAAGTCTACTTATTATGTTTATAGCTACTTATATGGCACATTTAGTTTGCTAATTTGATACAATGCAGTTTTACATACATGTATAGACTTAAAGGTTTCTGTGGACACACATATCTGATATATTGGAAATTGGAGTAATATCTTTTCTAAAACCATTCTTTAATATAGTAATTAAAAGTGGACAAAATGACCTTCTCTAGATGTGAGTTTGAGAACCTCTTCTTTGGTTTGTTGAATATGTATACAAAGAACACAATGCTATCACTTAGAAATATTTCTAAAGCTTAGCTATACTTCAGTAGCCCTGGTCAAATAGAAAATAATGGGATAGATTTACAAGCTATAAGCCCATAAAAAGTTCTTTCAAAAATGCTTATTAGAAACATTCAAGTTGATCAGGGCCCTTCTAATTATGACATAGCATTCTCTCATTGGAAGTTGCAACACAGCCAGCAAATATGTAGATGAACAATAATAGCAAGACAGACACCTGTAATGAATTCACTTGCTGATCAGAGTTGTATACTGTACTATGATTTCCTTGTCAAATAGGGTCTACAGGAATTTACACTAGAGTATACAACAAAAGAAGTAAGAAAGATATTTTCCTAAGTTTCCAGAACTAATATAGAGCCTTATAAAGAGGCTGGTTTTGGTGATAGCAGGTGGTCATTATATTTGTGTGATTTTTTTGGCCAATACCAGAGATATTTGGTGCTTTTTAAAAATTCTATATGGTTTGAGAATAAGAAGAAGGGATGTAAAAGACAGAATAGAAAAGAACCAGAGTGTGGGGACCATAGGTGGACAGGATTGAGATTCAAAGTTTAGCCATATCACTAAAACAAACTCACTTTTAAAGTAAGAATATTTCAAATGATGCTTTCCTGTTTATTTTCAGCCCAATCAACCTTTTGGCTATACTAATGGCACACACAAAATAAACCACAGGCCTGACTGGACTCAGAACTCCAAGATACTTGACTGCTTTTTGGTGATCTCAGCAGCTGTATGAGAAGCCACCTTTTCCAGAAGACCAGATCTAAGGCCTGTGGCCTTTTATATTGTTTTGGCAGGGACCTGGAAATAGGAAAGGGGTATGTCAACATTCAATCAAGGATCTTCCCTATTGCTGTATGAAAAAAAATCATAATATACTACCTCCCAAGTTTTCCATATTTCATCAGAACTTAGTAGAAAGTTTGCTAAAATTTAAGATGGTAGAAATTCTGGAGCTGAGTCATAAGAGATAAACTCCCTACACCTTGATATTATTCTTTGCCACCATGAGCTCCCTTTGAATGAGGATGAAATTTAATCATAAAACAGTAATTAAATATTTGTTTTAGTTGCATCATTGCTAAAGCAAATATCATGCAAAGGATTGGTTTAAACAATGGGAATTTATTGGTTCACCGTTTGAGGCCAAGTGAAGTTCAAAAATTAAGCCATTGTTAAAGCAATTCTTCTTCCTGAAGATTGGCATTCTAGGGCTGGAGATACTTGGTGCCTTTTTTTTTCTGTCACATAGCAATACACATGGCGGTGCCTTCCCCTTTCACTTCTTGATCCCATTGATTTTCAACTTTTTTCTTCCCTGGACTTTCTATCTGCCTGAATTTCATTTTTATAAAGAACTCCAGTAATAGATTTAAGACCCATCCTTTTTGAACTGAGCCATACCTTAACTGAAGTAACTTCATCAATAGGTTCTGCTTAACAATGGGTTCACACCCACAGGACTGGATTAAATTTAAGAAAATGTTTTTCCCTGGTCTATAGTTCTAAACCATCACAGTATTCATATGTATACACCATTCAGTTATTTATTTATTTTATTCTGGAAACAAACACATATATATCATAAAATTCCCCATTTTAACCCACAATTCATTTTTGATCAGCTAAAATGAGGATGTTAAATAATAATTTCTTATAAAAATGTGTAATTTGATAATAATTTGTTCTATTTATTTGATTTTCTAAACTCTAAAGCATGGATTCTTAACCAGGAGTCTATTCAAGGGGTCTGTGGAAAGATTTAAGGGTTCTGTGAGCTTGAATTGAAAAAATCAATTTATTATCTTTATTTTCTCTGGCCTCTAACTGAAATGTAACATTTCCTTCATTTGTGAATGTATGCAATAAATTACAGTAGTATTCATTTCATATCACATTGCAGTTACTGCATAACTTGAAAAATCACACACCTCCATACTTTGAACTTATGGTAGTTGTTAGACCCGATGCTAGTTAAGTATCATAAAACTACCTGCCACTACATTCTGAGAAGGGGTCCATGGTCTTCACCTTACTAACAAAGGGGTCCATGGAACAAAAAAGGTTAAGAATCCCTGCTTTAAAGATTATTTTATTTGTAGAAAAATACGTAATTTTTCTGCAAAGATTCCTGTGATATTTATCAGCTATCAGTAGGTATAAGCCAGTTAAATACCTCCACAGTGAAGATAATGTTTTTTGCTATAAGGCATTTACGATTGTCAGTTATTCTAAGGCCCATATAAATAAGAGAAACTCCCTAGGATAATGGTTTTAAGAAAGATAGTCTCTTGACAAATAAAGCCAGTATGGACTGACTAGCACATTTATTTATGAATGATATTTTAATGATAAAAAAAGAAAATGTGTTTATATTAGCTGTGAATTACCCTGTGCTTAACTTTATATGGTTACTTTCCATATTACTTGAAAATGTGTCATTTAGTAAAGAATATCATGAAAAGAGCTCTGCTATTTTAAAATAAGATATTAATACAAAATCAATTTATATACACATATATATGCTTGTGTATGCATGTTTGTATATCCACACATACATTATTTCCTAATATTTTTCCTGTGATATTATTTTTTCTGTGATACAATTTTATTTTAATGACTCTAAATTTGGAAATTTCACTATGATTTGTGTGTGTGTGTATTTGTTTATTTTTTTCTTTATTTTTTTAATATTATATTCAAAAAATATGAGGTCCCCATATACCCCCACCCCCTCGCCCCACTCCTCCCCTCATAACAATCTCCTCCGTCATCATGAGTCATTCATTGCACTTGGTGAATACATCTCTGAGCACAGCTGCACCTCATGGTCAATGGTCCACACCAGAGCCCACACTCTCCCACAGTCCACCCAGTGGGCCATGGAGGACATGCAATGTCCGGTTACTGTCCTTACAGCACCACCCAGCACAACTCCAAGTCCCCAAAACGCCCCCACTCACTATGATTTTAAATGATTCAGTCATTTGAAAGTCTTCTGTAAATTTGTGTGCATTTTAAAATTACAAATGTAACTAAATTTATTTCTGTTAAATACCTTTATTTCTCTTTCCTCCTCCAATACAATGCATTCCTCTTTAGAAGAACACTGCCCAATCAAACCTAAGGTTATCCTTTGCCATAAGCACAAGTATAATGGGGAAAAAAAGCCACTCCCTTTTCATTATGAAAATACTTTGGAGTGGAACGAAGGAATGCAAACTGAGGGTGGAAATATTCCTCCATTAGACTTCAGATCACTGAAGGCAGAATTCTAACTTATTCACGATTACATCCTAAAAGTGGGTAAGAGTGCCTGTACCATAATCTTCAGTCGTCTAACAAATATTTATTGATCTCCTGCTATGTGCCAAGAATTGTTCTGAGGTGAAAATAAGGTAGTAAGCAATACATACAATCCCTGACCTCAGGGATCTTGTTTACAGGATACATTAAAGAAATATGCGAAAGAATGAATGGATTTGAATTAGATGTAAACAGTTTTAATTTGGTGTTGTATATTCTAGTATTACTACAGTTGTTATAACTCATTTGATGGTAAGTGGTAGAAGCTGAAGTATAGATAGCATAAGTAAGGGAAAATGAAATGGAATTTTACTCAGATGTGTGTGTGATATAGTCTGAAGAAAAGTAGAATAAGCAAAGGTCAAAACCAATGGACATAGCTGGACCTTAAGGATAATGGGAATAAGGAAACAGCATACTGCCAGAATTTTTGAGTGTTCTTTTCCTTCCCTACCTTCCCCTTCCCCTGCCTCTTCACCTTCCTCTCTGCCTTCTCCTTCCCACTCTTCATCTCTCCCCTCGCCCTTTCCCTCCTCCCCTTATTTTCTTTTCTTTCCTTTTCTTTTCTTTTCTTTTCTCTTTTTTGTTCTGTTCTGTTCTGTTCTGTTCTTTCTGATATTTCTGAACCTTATGCAGCAAGGCTTATCTTTTTGGGAATTTGTTAGGTAGGGGAAACTAGTTACTGGAAAAATCTCTCTAATCAGCTATAAAGTGACTGAGACCTTGGATTCTGGGATAAAAAGACCAAGGAAGGAAACTCCTCCAAATAAGAAACCATATTTCCTTGTTATTTTATTCAGTAAAACATATTATAATTTCTTTTTAATTTCAAAACAAAGGTACAAACAAACGCTAACAACTATACATGCATCTACTTGTATATGCCAAACAAGGGGCAAAGCTTTGTGTTTACATTTTAATGTTTCTTCAGTTTCTTTTCTATCCCTTTACAAATCAATTACTAATTGAAAATCACAGTGCCTTACAATTTTGAATGAATATTCCATAAAAGCTATGACTTTCTTTTCTGGTGCATTTCATACACCTGAAATAGTGCCTATTAAATGCAAAATAAATAATTGTTGCATCTCTATACTAATTAACACACACATCATTCTAAAAGTCACAGAGAAGAAACACAATTTGTTATAGTTAGCAAAAATATTACTGCTTTTTTATACCGACTATATGTCTGTTATGGCACTAAGTATTTTACCTATATTATTTAATTATATCTGTATGTCCCACTGAGGAGTCCAGCTCTTGGCCAAAAATCAAGGTGTGATCTTTCAGGTCTGAGCATAGGCAATTTCAAAGGTTTTACTTGACAGTCTTCATGGGGTACCGTGTCCTCCCCATATATGACTTGGTGTATAGCCAGCTCATAGTAATGTCCCGAATGTCTGAACTCTAAGCCCAGGGTCCTCCATATCTAAGGCTCAAAACTGAGACTTTCCTCGTGTGTCTCTGCTGAGAACTCCTCCAGTGAGGGGACAGGGAACCTGAAAGACACATTTCACAACTCTCACTCAAGACTTGGTACTTTTCCACTTCTATCTTCCTCTTCTTCCTCCCAACACCCCACAGGTAAACCCACACAGGATTCTTTTATTCAGGATACCCTCAGTGATGGAATGGCCCTCATTTCTGCACTGATCCATCTGACCCTTGAGCATTTGTGTCATTCCATTGGACAAATGGAATGGGGGAAGATGACCTCTTTCTTCAGTTTAACCTTTTGCATATATTATTGCAATAAATGATATCTATCCAAAATATCCCTCCCAAATTTTTAAACATATCAGGATGGTAAGAGAATTTTCCATAAAGATTTATATTTTTCTTTGGTTATACTTCTCATTGCTCAACTACCCCACTCTTCTGCAAAGCCCACTTTTTTATAAGCTAAATTTTTAAATTAAATTGAATGCTAAATATTATGCCTCTGTTTCATTTGCTTCTTCTCATCGTTTCCCTTTGAATGAAACTCTGAGCTATTTTGTTTTTTTTTTAAAGATTTATTTATTTATTCCCCCTCCCCTGCATTGTCTGTTCTCTCTATCTATTGGCTGTGTCTTCTTCTTTGTCCGCTTTTGTTGTTGTCAGCGGCACAGGAAACTGTGTTTCTTTTTGTTGGGTCAGTCTTGTTGTGTCAGCTCTCCGTGTGTGCAGCACCATTCCTGGGCAGGCTGCACTTTCTTTCACGCTGGTCGGCTCGCCTTACGGGGCACACTCCTTGCACGTGGGGCTCCCCTACGCGGGGACACCCCTGCGTGGCAGGGCACTTCTTGTACGCATCAGCACTGCGCATAGGCCAGCTCCACACGGGTCAAGGAGGTCCGGGGTTTGAACCGCAGACCTCCCATGTGGTAGATGGACGCCCTAACCACTGAGCCAAGTCTGCCGCCCTGAGCTATTTTGATGTCAACATTTCAGCTCTACTTGTGCAAAAAAATTGGAAACAGATTTTAGCTTTTATCTTCCAGGACTCTTAAAACAATCTAATTTTTTTTTAATGAAATGAAAATCCATTATTAGACAAAATTTCTGTTGCCAAAATAATTAAATTAGTACTGATTTTAAAAGTCTGGAAAAAATGGGTGCTACCCAAATTTAAATGGGAAAATTAAGGAACCTATTCAATATCCTAGTATAGCAGTTTGATATAGTTTGGATTCCAAAAATAGATATTGGATATGTTTGTAATCTGGTCTGTACCTGGGTGTGATTAAGTTATGATTAGCTTTAATTGGGACACATCATTAGGGCATTGAGTCCCCACCCACCAAGGGGTGGGAATAAAAGGCATGGCAAAGGACAGAGTTGAGAGTTCTTGAAGTTGGAGTTTGATGCTGAAGTCTTAAGCTGGAGCCCTGGAAAGTAAGTGTACAGAGGAAAAAGAAGCAAGCCATGAGAAGAAAGGAACCTTGAACCCAAAGAGAAGCAAGACCTGGAATGGAGGAACCCAGGATGTCTGAAACCTTGCAGCTGTCGGCAGTCATCTTGCTCAAACAGGTGAAAATAGACTTTGGTGAGGGAAGTAAGTTATACTTTACGGCCTGGTATCTATAAGCTCCTACCGCATAGGTAGCTCATGCTTCCCATATGAGACATCTTGGGTTAGGACCCCAGTGTCTCCTGAAAACAAAAACAAATGACACGTAAACAAACAAGAGAGCCAATTCAAGACAGCCAATGTGGCACAGTGGTTGAGAGCCAGCTTCCCACATAAAAGGTCCTGATTTCAACCCTGGGCCCTGGTACCTCAAAAAAAAAAAAGTGGGGAGGAAGGGGTATGAGCACTAAAACATTTGAGGACCTTATTTTCACAGCATTTAAATTGTTTAATTTTCAAAAGTAAATTTTTCACTTTATAACTGTAAATATTGAGGTACATATCTAAAGCTAATTGTGTCATCTTCCATTTTGTCATTTTAATCCAAATCAAATTTTTGGATATACATCATTGCCTGAGTTATCAAACTTGATTTCACAAACAATTGTATACTAGGTTGACAAAATACAAAAATAAAATATGTAAATTATATCATAATACAGACTCTATAATCTGCTAGTCTACATAAATTAGGGATATATTGATATAATTACAAAATAAAATTTTATTTTTGATCTGAATAGTTCTGAGGGATAGCTAAATAATTGACACACACAAATGAATCATAGACACTCCATATGGATCATTTTCTGGGAGGGAATATGTATTCAATATGCTACTTTCATATTTTAAAGTGTGCATTTGATTAAAACAATATTATTTTCTTATGTATTTCCCATTTGCAGTAATGACCTCTTTCCTGTATGCTTGTTTAGATATTTAATTGTTCAATTCTGTACAGAGATAATTTAGCAAGTTAAAGCAAAACACATCCTGTTAACAACCATAGATTTTATTAGTTTTGTTCAATGTAACTCAATAATTTTTAGATCAATCATGGGTAAGAAAGAATAAAAAATAAGCACCAAATAAGTAAAAAAATAAATTGATCTAGGTCAACTAGTGCTCCCCAGAAGAAAATTCATGGACAAAATATAAGTAAAATGATGACATAGTATGTGCCATGTAGAGTATGCATTATCATAGTAATGTTCCTTCCCTTCTGTTTTTCCAGTTACTACAACACCCGCTTATCTCCTAATTTCATCACTTAAAAGTGCTTAAATCTTTCAACTGTCCATGTACCAGATGGGCCCTGAAATTTCAAAAGATTTGCAACACCTACTCTCCAGTTCATTGGACTCACCCAGGACAAACAACAAGGAGATGATGATGGACAATGACCATCTCAGGGAACAGGGAGAGTCTGTAACTGCAAGCAAGGTAATCCCATCCATCTGCCCCATTGTACATAAACCCCCTCTCAATTAGAGGTGGAGTGGGCATCACCATCTCAGAATCCTCAGGATTGGAGAATGAATAATGGACTAGAGTAGACTTACCGTTTATAGCAGTTTGATATTGTTGATTAAGTCCATAAAGAAACATTGGATTATGTTTGTAAACTGGTTTTTTCCTCTGGGCATATTAAAATGTATTGGATTCAGAGGTTTTACTTTTACTTGATTTAATAATGACTAAAGCTTTGATTGGTCCATGTCAGTAGGGCATTGAGTCCCCACCCCCTTCATGTGCGGGGACTCACAGAGAAAGTGCACCACAGAGAAGGGAGGTTGGAGTTTTGAGCCAGAGCCTTGGAAGTAAATGCACAGAAGAGTAGAGCAGCTATATCCAGCAAGAATGGAGCCCTGAGGAGAAAGCCAGAGCCAGTTGCCTGAAAGTGTACAGCTGGCCTTATGGGGAGAGTAGAGCAGCTAAGCTCAGAGAGAAACAAGCTCCAGGAAGAGAAGAACACAGGAACTCTGAACTCTTGGCAGTCATCAGCAGCCATCTTGCTCCAACACGTGGCAACAGACTTTGGTGAGGGAAGTAACTTATGCTTTATGGCCTGGTAACTATAAGCTTCTACCCCAAATAAATACCTTTATAAAAACCTACTGATTTTTGGTATTTTTCGTCAGCACCCCTTTGGCTAATGCACCATTATTCTACTGTAGGCTTATTGTGATTCTAGCAATGGATGAACTTTTATCACTGATGTGCAGGCAGTGGTCCCTGGAAGTTCTGAGGGGAGGGAGAAGGAAAAAGAGGTATAATTTGGGGGTATTTTCAGAACTTTGGAATTTTCCTGAATGATATTGCAATGACAGACACAGGTCATTATATATCTTGTCATAAATTACAAAAATGTTTGGGAGAGAGTGTAAGCTACAATGTAAACTATAATTCATACTTGATGATAATGCTCTAAAATGCGTTCGTCAATTGTAACAAATGTACCACACTAATGAGGGATATTATTAATGTCGGAAATTTGGGGAGGAGTAGGGAGCAAGGCATATGGGAATCCCCTATAATAATTTATGTAGCAATTATGTAATCTAAGTATCTTTTTAAAAATATTAAAAAGTATATTAAAAAATAGTGCTTCAACAAAGAATAAGTATGTCAATATTAGCTTCAAAAACTGGAAGTCCATTGTCTAAAATAATCTAAGACATTACTGTCTAGATTTATTTATAAATTTAACTTACTTTATAAAAGATGGACATCTGTTTGTGAATAACTTAGGAACCTGTTATTTTTCTGTATATTTAACTTGTGTCATCTGTAGTTAAACTTTCTATCTAATATTACATTTCATCGAAGGGTCTACATCTAATTACCCTGGCTAATGTGCTTTCAAAAAATGTAAAAATAAAATGTGGAGACTCATACTGGCAGATTTACTATTGGGATCAAATGCTTTATTAAGTAAAAAGTTTTGTTTTAAAATCTTTTGCCTAACCCAAATTTATAGAGATTCACCAATATCACAGCACTCAAAATAGATTCTTTCTTTCAACTTGGCATATTCCTTGTAATATATAATATAATTGGATTCAACACCACTGTCTTTAAAACGATAAATATGAGCAGAAGAGACTCAAACTAAATTAAGTTTTAGCAGCCATCAATTTATCCTGAAATGACACTAGCATGAAAAATGACTCATTGAAGTTTATAAATTTTGTCCTGTTAGCTACTGCTAGTGATACACTAAAAGTTTTCTTCAGACTATTTATTTCAAGACAAAAATCCTCTACTAGTAATAACATTCAGAAGATTATTTTTCTTTTGAATATACAAATGCAAAATTCTTGTTTTTTCTATAACTACCTTTCATCTCTAAATTTATTTCATTGTTAAAAATATGTCATTACATCAAATATTAAAATTAGTTAGTTGAACTTTTCTAGATTTTTATTTCCAAGGTAGAGAAGAATCAAAGGGCAACCTTTGAGGGCACCAGGTTATGCTTGGCTGTTGCAGCTGTCCTGCGTCCTGTGAGAATCCCAGATGTTGATGCGCCTTTCATAATTCTAATTCTCACCTAGACCACCTTTTGTTACTCACATAACGATTTCTATGTCGTATCAGAGACATTGATAATAATGCTTTCCTGAAATTACTGAGAGCCTGAAGAAGAAACATAACAAAAATAACTGAAAATGCATAATTAGCCTTGAATTCATGCACCCAATCTCTAATTTGAATAATATATACATTCAAACATCAGATCTTCCTGACTTTCAATTAAATTATACTCTTCTATTGGAACTTTTATTTGATTAAGATAATAAACAGATTCTTTAGATCTGAAATAAGATTACTATCAATAGGCAAATGGAAATGGTATTGTATATATTGTAATATTATACCGTAACAAAAATAATAATGATATCTTGTGTTCATCTATTACTCACTGAATGTTATAATCCTTGTTGACCTTTTGATAAGCTGAATATTTATTTATTCAGGAACTTTTGCTTTCCTATTCTTCCTTTCCACCCTGTATTAGTCAGTCAAATAGATGCTGATGCAAAATACCAGGAATCTGTTGGTTTTATACAGGGTATTTATTTGGGGTAGAAGCTTACATCCATAAGGTCATAAAGCATAAGTTACTTCCCTCACCAAAGTGTATTACCACATGTTGGGGCAAGACAGATGCCAACATCTGCAAGGGTCCAGCCTTCCTCTTCCTCTTAAGGTTCCATGGTGCCAGCTGCTTCCCATATCATCTGTAGGCTGGTATAAGTCTCATCTCTCTCCCAAGGTTTGTTTCTCTCTGGGCTCAGCTGCTTTGTTCTCTTCATGAGGACAGCTATAGATTGTCAGGCTCGCTCTCTTCCCAGGGCCTCTGCTGTGTCTGTGGAGCCATCTCTATTTCTCTGTGTTCTTCTTTTGTGTGTTTACTTCCTAGAGCTCCAGCATTAAAACTCCAACTAACTCCCCTGCAGTGCAATTTTTTCTGTGAGTCCCTGACCCCTTGGTGGATGGGGACTCAACATCCTACTGACCTGGCCCAAACAAAAACTTAATCATGATTTAATCAAGTAAAAGTGAAACCACTGAATTTAATACAATCAAATATGGCCAGGGGAATAGACCAGTTTACAAACACAATTCAATATCTATTTTTGGAATTCATAAACAATGTCAAACTCCTATACTTCCCAAGGTCCATTCTGCTCTTCATCCAGGGATATAAGAGAATATAAATATAAATTATTCTTATTTGAACAAGGTAGAGAATAAAACTTAATAAAAAAATAAGTTGGCACCTAAAATGGTAGTAAAGGGCATTGGAAGGTGGTAAAAATTATGAATTATAAATGACCATAATAGTAATGATAGATTTTGGATAGTTAAATCAATATAGAGATTGATAAATACAAATATAGACAGGAATATATAGCTGAATAATATGTAATATAGAAAATTAACTCTTACAAAGATATTAGAATATTATTAAACCAAATTTTATAAAATATTGTTCAACTGCTTTTTGCTTATTGTATTTTTATAAAACCACAAATATTCTTTATACTTTAATATGGCTCCATATTTAAAAGACTTTAAACTCTGTTACCAAAGTGAGATAGACTGATTGCATTAATGACACTTACCCCACAATCATGAACTAACTTTGTTCTGTGATTTGTAAGCTCCTATGACTCCGAACTATGGGCTTGAGTATGTGCTTGCTTTGGACAATAAGGTATTAGAGAATGTGATACAAGTAGAGATTTTTTAAAATATATATTCGCAGATATCTGTTACCCTGCTTCTTTCTCAAAGATCGATGTGAGATACCAGATATCAGATGGATAAATTCCAGATTTTCATACCTCCAAGAGACCTATTGAAAGGGGTCCCATTGTCCCTGTGACCTGCCTAGACCACCTAGATCAATATTTAAATATGTGGGAGAGCCCTGCCAACATCAGCAGAGTCTCCCACAGATAAGCACATGAGCAAGCAGGAGTCTCGTCAAGTCCATAAATTAAGTCAGGGAACTCAGAGACTCAGGAGGAAAAAAAACAAAAAATTGTTTTAAGCAAGAAAGCATTAGGTAACTGGCTTAAGAGAGCATGAAGTTGAGAGTGAGAAAGGGAGCAAGAGCTTTACCAATCCAGGGTCTCCTGCTAAAATTTTTGTCTACTTATTGAATTGCTGTTATTTATTAATTCTTTTTTCTTTTTCTTTATTTTCTTTTAAATATAACATTTAAAAAATATGAGGTTCCCATATACCCCCCACCCCCCCCCACCCCATTCCTCCCACATCAACATCTTCTTCCATCATCGTGGCACATTCACTGCACCTGGTGAATACATTTTGGAGCTCTGCTGCACCACATGGACAGTGGTCTACATTGTAGTCTACACTCTCCCCCAGTCCACCCAGTGGGCCATGGCAGGACACATAATGCCCAGCATCTGTCCCTGCAGCACCACCCAGGACAACTTCAAATCCTGAAAATCTATCTCTTCTTCCCTCTCCCTACCACCAGCAGCTACCATGGCCACTTTCTCCACATCAATGCTACAATTCTAACTAGAAAAAGACCTTGAATAAAAGGGTTAACTCAGAGCAGCAGAATATCTCAGCCTACATGTAATATCAGGTGTTAAAAACTGCTTTTTGACTTTGGATAAAAGGGAGAAATGGAAAGGACAAATGAGTTTATGTGGCTATAAGGCTCCAAAAAAGAATCGGGAATTCATCAGAGGGATAATGCTTATACACGCCTCAGCAGGGTACAGAGACAGCCAAAGTAGCTAGAAACACAGGTACTGGTTCTCCTGAGGGCCACAGAGACCTGCAGATTCTATGGTCATGGCAGATGGCTCTGGATTTCAGTGTCATGTCAGTTGGCCCTACTTTGAAGTTTATGTTGCTGAGTGCGACAGAATTGGACTCAGATATCACCTTTCTACACATGCCTTTCCTGTTACTATTATTGGATCTGTGGTTGGCATTGGGTTTGGTATATACTCAGGAAACCTGAATCTCTGGACCGTCCATGTGACAGCCAGGCCCTGAGCCTCAGCAGACTTGCAACTCCTACCCCCTGGTCTATTGAACTTACCCTGGCCAGCTAACAGGGAGATGAAGAAGGTCAGCCATCACACCAGGGAGCCAAGAGTGCCTACAACTGCAAGCAGGAGAATTGTATCCATCATCCATGTGGAATCTAAGCCCCCTCTTGATGTATAGGGGGACTGGACATAACCATCCCAGGGTCCACAGGATGGAGTAATAGAGTATGGATTACAGTGGACTTACTGGTGTTCTACTGTGGAACTATTGTGATTAGTAATCGTTTATTAATTCTTTAATTAGTAAAGAATCAATTTGATAATTTAATAATTTAAATTTAATTAAATTTGATAACTAGCAATTTTGTACATAGATATGCAGTTGTAATAGATGATATGTTTGCATATTTACGGTCTGGAAAAAACTCCTAAAGGACATGATTGGGAGTGGCCAAAAGACCAAAGAACACACCTGGCATTCAGTCAGGCATAAGCTTTATTTGGACTTACAGACAGGAGAGGTTCATTGATGGCAGCTGGTCAAAGAATGAATGAAGATAGCACTCTGCAAAGAGATGAGAAAATGAGGGGTGATATATAAGGTATAAGAACAGACTGTCTGCTGGAGTTGGGTCTGGTGATGTTTTCACTACCCTCAGAGGAAGGATGTTTACCAAGGACGTTTACTGCTTTGAGAAGATTATAGTTTATGATAACCATCTATACATTCTCCCCCCTTGAAGAGAATTGTTACTTTTAACTTAAATCTAGGTCACACAGGTGGCTATGTGCTGAGGACTTAAGGCAGGAACCCTGGGTCCCCACAATGCTAACGTGTAAGAAAAAGAACAGTAGACATCATTTAGTAGAAACTGCTTATTAGAGAAATGAAAAAAAACTGAGACCCAAAGAGATGAAATTGAGTGACCTAGAACATATAGTTAAATAGTGTCAATTCCAAGCCTAGAACCCAACATATCCAAGTTCAAATTAGACTGGTATTTGTTCAGATGTGTAGGAAGTTGTTTAAACCTCTTCCACATAGCTCATAAATGATTTTAGCAGTTAATTGAATTAATTCACACCCAATAAAATCATTAAAACTGTACTGGAATGATTCTTAGTATGATCACACTTAGAGTATTAATTTCCTCTCCAGGACGTATCATTTGCCTCTTCTGAATTATTTTGGTAAGATTAATAATACAATTAAGCTGTGCTCTATCTTTTCTAGTATAATTGATATTACCATAAATTAAACATTCATGTATTAAAATTAATTTCCCATATATGTTTCAGCCTCCTTAAAACTGTGGTTTTAAAATAGACAATTTTGAGTTACTTATTTTTGGAAGCATGAGAATTGCACCACCAGCGCATGAACTGCAGAGATTATTTGGAATATTTTGCTAGATCAAGTAATCTCAACATCAGCACAATTGATATTTTAGACTGGATAATTTTACTGTGGTGTGCTGTTCTGTGCTTTGCTGGATGTTTAGTAATCTCCCTGGCCTCTACCCATTAGCTGCTAGTAACATCTCTCCCCCACAATAGTAAGAACTAAAAAAGTCTTCAAAGATGGATGATCATCTCCTGACAAGGAAAACCACTCCTGGTTTAGAACCATTCACCAAAGCTAATACAGTAATAAGAACTTTCACAGCAGTAACTGCAGAGGGAGTAGTCACCACAAGAATGCAGGGAACATTTTGAATTCTCTACTCATTCTCCTATCACTGCTAAGAATGTCATAATGATCACAATGACATAATCTCTTCAATATTTAAACATCAGCATATAAAATTTCCTTAGACCTTTCCATTAGTATAACTTAAAAAATTCTTTAAATTGGTGTGCATTTGAACTAACTGCTAGGATATATAGATCATGCTATGTAGTACTGTTTTTTGGGGAGGTCAGGGGATTTTACAAGTGTGTTTTGAATTACAAATCATTACATTAAATGACACATTTTGATCCAGTAGTTCTCAATGGGAGTGATTTCACCACCGTCCCCCTCATGCATCCCCAAACAGTGAACATTTGCAAATGTCTACAATTATTTCTGGTGATCACAACTGAGAAGAGGAGCGTGTGCTGATGCCTTCTAGCTGGTAGAGGCCACTAAACATCCCCTAATGAACATTTTCTAACCCTAACATAGGGTGAATTTTAACTGTAATTATGAAATGAGAATTAGAAGTTGAGTTAAATAGGAGAGATAAGCAGGAGGGAAGAGATTTTTTGTAATAGAACCAAATGGAATTTAAAAGAAAATAAGACTATGTAAATCCACATTTCCAAATATTCCTGGAGGACACTCTTAGGTGTTTTAGATAATTTTAATTTTTTTAGGCAAGGGAGTAAATAGCTTATTAAGAAACAAGAAAATGAGAAAAGTACACAATCCAAGACATGGACCGTGGCATGCTGCGAATGAGACATGCGCCCCGGGCCTCAAGTCTTTTCTCCTTCCCCTTCATACTGCTGGGACAGGGGCCCAGCTTATACAGAGCCATTTCCACTGTAAACTTTCATTCTTTGGAGTCTTCAGGACTTCTATTGGACTTGGTAGTTAAAGGCAGGTTTGAGAAGGCAAAAGACAGTAACTTATAAAGTCATCAAAATCTGTACGGTATTTAAAGTTTGGATGTAAATCCAGACACAAAATAATCACTTAGAAAATTATTCATATAAGCTGGAAGGATACAAAACAAATGTGTGTGGTATATGTTAACAAAAATATGAGAAAGAAAAGTCTGAGAAGTTTCTAGAAAATGAACAACCACAAAATTTCAGCGGCCTACAGTAATGAAAATTTACTTCTCACTTTTGTTTCTTGATGGCAGATCAGTGGTTGTCTGGAGACCAGGTAGAGAGAGGGATGGATTACAGAGGGGCACTTGGAAGCATTTTTTGGTAATGGAATTTTTTTCCTTGATTATGTTGATGATTTACAGGTGTATACATATGCCAAAGTCAATTAAATCACATACTTTAAGTATATTTAGTTGACTGTATGTATATTATACCTCAATGAAATTGAAAATATTAACAATGAAAATTAAATCCTGGCACTCACCACTTGTTAATTTCCTTCCCTTTTGTTAGTTTCAAGACTTTCACAAGGAGTTAATGAAAAAAATGACGGATAGAAGTCAAAATTATCTCTATACAGGACTAATTTCCTGTCATTGGCTCAGCAGGATGAATTCATTATACCTGTTACGAACATTTGTCTACTTCTTCCCATAATCTCATGAGGCTTTTGGGCCTTCTGAGCCCCAGATAGACTTCTGAAGCTAAACTCAAAAAATATTAGAGTTTCATTGGAAAAACAAACAAACAAAAAACAAAGCAAAAAGCATTACAGAATATGCCCATCAAGAAGGGTTATGACGTGGCCTGGATAAATCTGGGGTGGTAGCACTGCATCTTCAGTAGGAACTTACTCATTTCCCCCCCAAACAAACCGTTACTCAGGGAGTCTGGAGGCTGCTGTTTCTGTATAAAACTTTTCTCTGATCAGGCCTCGTGCCTGCACATCAGCCCACTGCTCCTAAACTGCTTTGAATCTTGATCTTGTGACTTCAAAGACCCCTGATTTTAGCCATGTACTTTGATCAATTTTAAAACTTTTCACTATGTGCTTTGAATTTAATCTCATGCTGAGACCAGTGACTGACCTAAAGTGATTGTTCCTAGAGTCTGCTCTTTTCTGATCCCTAGACTTCTACTTTAAACTCATATCTATCTCATTTCCTTGTCTCCAAATGCCTGCAGATTGTACAATACACTCTTATCTTAAGCATCATAAAGCAAGAATATACTGTTAATTAAACTAGAACATGCCCTTGGATTGTAAAATGCATTATATTATCAGGAGATATTAAGATATGAAGAGTAGGTGTCTTAGGTTAGAGGAATTAAGGAAGTGCCTTTGCTCTATTTTTAAACTACAATACTACGTAGAATTGTAAATGTGTCTTTATTACTAATTCAAAGAAAAATATCAGTAAAAAAGTGTGTTGGTTGTAGGCACAGGGACAGATTATGAAAGTTGTGAAAGTGACATATAAAAACCTGATCTTAGAAAAAACATGTGAAAGAGAAAAAATAAAATTTTCTATTCCCAAGCCACATGTTGGAAGTTAGAATATATGAGTGCTTGTGAAGAACAGTTTTCCTTAAAAGTTTGCATTCTTTACATTTTTTTTCTCAATTTGGATTGGCTTCAATTTAAATTTTGTTTTGTTTTTTTAAAAACTATTATGTATGGAGTGATTCTATATAAATTTATATTCCATTGTATTACTTTTATATGATTAAAATGTTGTATTGAGTGTGAACTGAATATATAATACCATTTAAATATTCTGTACAGCAAATCTATTTTGAGCTACTTAAATAAATACTGACAGCCAGGGATGGGTAGATTCGCATGTGTGATATGGGGTTTGTACAGGCCTCTTCCATGTGACAAACTAAAATGGTAAAGTGCTAAAATCTTAGAATTTAAGCAGTTTTATTCAATTTTTTTCTCATGGATTTAATTTTGCAAAAAAATAGGAACGAGAAATTTATTATTTTTTGAAGAGGGTATGTTTATTCTATTTAAACAAACTATTTTTTAAATGTTTTGGGTTTTTGATTTACAGAAAGTTTACAAAGATAGTATAGAGAATCCCCATATATCTCACTTCTACTTCCATCTTTGTCATGTATTATAGTAGTATGGTACATTTATTTCGACTACTGAACCAATATTAATAAACTATTAGCTAAATTGCATAATTTATTTGGATACCCTTAGTTTCTATCTACTGTCCTTTTTCTGTTCTAGGATCCCACCTGGGATACCATATTACATTTAGCAGTCACGATTCCTTAGGCTTGCTGTGGCTATGACAATTTCTTGGACTTTCCTTGTTTTTGATAACCTTGACAGTTTTGTACCATTTTGTATTCCCAACAGCAATGAATAAGAGCTCCTTTTGCTCTGCATCCTTGTCAATAATTAGCATTGTCATGTTTTCTTTTTTAAATAAGGAAGGGATTTTAGCCATTCTATTATGTATATAGTGAGATCTCATTGCTTTATTTTACTGTTCTCATATAGCAAATGATTTTTAAAATCTTTTCATATGTTTACTTTCCATCTCTATAGCTTTTTTGGTGCAATATCTGTTCATATCTTTTGCTAACTTTTTAAGTGGGTATTTGTTTTATTACTGAGTTTTAAGTGTTCCTTTCTTTTTTTGGATATAAGTCTTTGCCAGATATTGGGTTTGCAAATATATTCCCCCAAATTGTGGCTTGTCTCTCCTTTCTTCTAACAGTGCCCTATGCAGGGCAGACTATTAGGGAAAAAAAAAAAGAATAAAGTCAAAATTATCAATGTTTTCTTTCATGTATGATGCTTTCCATGCAGCATCTAAAAGCAAATCACCATGCTTAAAGTCACTTAGATTCTCATTTATGGATTCTTTTAGAAAATTTTAAGTTTTGTATCCAAGGGTTAAGACTTACAAATGATTATGATTACAGAATCATTATATAGATGATGACTTTCTACTTTCTAGTATATTGTAGAATTGCCAAATGTAAATATCTGAAATTAATGAAACTTGCTGCACTAGAATCCAGATGCCTTGATGTCTGATAATGACTGTAAAGCTATATAGCCTTTACCCTGTGATTATAAGAACTTGTAACTGACCCTCATTTTGTACCCCTATCCTGTTTTACAACTTTGAAGTCTTATGATCACTAGACAGCCCCTTAAAGTTTATCAATGAAGGAAACTGCTCCACCCCAATAACTCATTAGCATAAAGCTCCCTGTCCTTGGATACTATAAAACTATCAGATTTACTATGGATTTTAGGCAATTAGACATCAATTCTCCTTGCCACGCACTAGCAATAAATTCCTTCTTACTTTGAAAACCCAGTGTTTCAGGAATTGGTCATTATGAAGCACATCCAGCAAAGAACCTCACTTTTACTTGGCAAAAATTTTGTATTTTATATTAAAAGATATTTTTACTCTTTTGATTTGA
Organism: Dasypus novemcinctus; assembly: GCF_030445035.2. Classification (NCBI taxonomy): domain Eukaryota; kingdom Metazoa; phylum Chordata; class Mammalia; order Cingulata; family Dasypodidae; genus Dasypus; species Dasypus novemcinctus. The sequence continues at coordinate 22,762,998 of NC_080674.1, forward strand.
TTTTTGTGAAAGATGTAAGATCTCTGTCTAGGTTCTTTTTATTTTATTTTTTTGCTTTGTTTTTGGATATTTAATTTTCCAACACCATTTGTTAAAAGACTATTTTTTATTGAATTACATTTGATTCTTTGTCAAAGACTAGTTGACTACATTTGTTTACATCTAATTCTGGGCTCCCTCATTTGTTCCATTTATCTATGTATCTATTTCACTAAACCAAGCTCGATAACTGCAGTTTTATAGTAGGACTTGAATTTGGTTGTCATGAGTTCTCCAATTTTTTTCTTCTTTAGTACTATGCTGACTATTTTAGCTAGTTTACTGTTTTTATATAAAACTTAGAATCAGTTTGCCACTATCTATAAAATTGCCTGATTCTATTTTGATTGAGGTTGCATTGAATCAAGTTGATTACTGACATTTTGACAATCTGAGTCTTCCAATCCAAGGACGTGGAATGTCTCTACATTTCCTCAGAATTTTTTAATTTCTTTCATCAGGTTTTTGTGGTTTACTGCATATAGACCCTGTGCATAATTTTATGTTTTTATTTTTTTAGAGAAATTATAGTTTTATAGAAGAATCATGCATAAAACACAGAGGACTCATATACAACCATCTTGCATGAGTGTGGTACATTAGTTAAATTCATGAAAGAACATTTGCTAATTGTTCTATTAACTATTGTCAATTGTTTAAAATAGGATTCACTGTGTTTTACAGTCCAATGTTTTTTTTAACTTTTATTCTAGCAACATATATACAACTTATATTTCCCCTTTTAACCACATTCACATATATAATTCGTCACAGTTGATTATATTCACAATTTGTGCTACCACCACCATTCATTACTAAACTTTAAGATCAACCCAAATAGAAACTATGTACAATTTAAACACTAACTCCTCATTCCCTACACCTATTCATCCCTTGGTAATCTATAGTATTTGATTGTTTTTGCAAATGGTATTTATTATTGTTAGGTAAAATTCCAGTTGTGTAATGTTGATATGCAAAATAGTAACTGAAGTTGTATATCAGCTTTTTATTTTTTTTTGAAAAATTCTTTTTTTTTGCATTTTTATCTTCCTTTTAAAATATTTTTAAAGATACATAGATTACATAAAACGTTACATTAGAAAATGTGAGAGATTCCCATATATCCCACTCCTTATACCCCCCTCCTCCCAAACAACTTCTTTCATTAGTGTGGTACATTCATTGCATTTGATGACTGCATTGTGGAGGACTGCTACACAGCATGGATGATAGTTTACTTTGTAGATTACACTCTCTCCCAGTCCATTCAGTGGGTTATTGCAGGATATATAATGTCCTGCATCAGTGTCTGTAATATCATCAAAGACAATTCGAAGTCCCAAAAATGCCCCCATATCACACCTCTTTTTCCCTCTCCCTGCCTTTAGCAATTCTCATGACCACTGTCTCCATATCAGTGATATAGTTTCTTCCATTGCTAGAGTCACAATCATTCTATAGTATCATACCAGTAAGTAATATTAGCTCTTTATCTTGTGACCTTGCTATATTCACTTATTAATTCTAGGAGTTTCTTCTGTTGTGGTTGTTGATGTTAATTTTGGGAGATTTTCTATGTATACACTTGTAAATAAAGACAGTTTTATTTCTTCTTTTCTGATCTATATAACTTTAATTCAACTTTCTTGTCTTACTGTATTAACTGGAACTTGCAGTATGATGTTGAATAGGAGTGGATGTCTTGTTCTTGATCTTAGAGGAGGAAGCGTCCAGAATTGTAACATTAAGCATGGAATTTACAGTAGGTTTTTCATAGATGTTGACTGTCAAAATGAAGACATTTCCTTAGAACTCCTCAGTAATATTGTTAGATTTTACCATGAATAAGGATTGGATTTTTTCAGATGCTCTTGGGCATCAACTGGTATAGTCATATGATTTTTTTCTTTCACCTCTTGATGTAATGGATTATACACACTGATTTCAAAAGTAGAAGCAGCCTTTAATACCTGGAATGCACCCTGTTTGGCCATGGTGCATATTTTTCTTTTTACATTGTTGGATTCAATTTGCTAATTTTTGTATAGTTTTGCTTATGTTTATAAGAGATATTAGTCTGTAATCTTTCTTTCTTGCAGTATCCCTTTCTGGATTTGGTATTAGGGTAAGGTTGGCCTCATATAATTAGTTTTTGATATGATACCCTTATTTTTATTTGATGGAAGTAATTATGGAGAATCACTTTTTCCTTAAGTGTTTGGCTGAAATCCCTAGGGAAACCATCAATTATTGATTTGATTTCTAAATAGATATAGATCTTTTCAAATTATCTATTTCTCCTTGTGTGTGACTTTTAAGGAATTGTTCAATTTAATCTACGGTACCAAATTTTTGGATATAGAGTTGTTCATAGGAATCACTTATTATCATTTTCATCCCCATGGAGTCTGCAGTAATAACCCCTCTTTCATTTCTATTGATAATTTATATCTTTTCTTTCCCTCTCATCTTCTCTTTTCTGAGCACTTTCTCTCTTTCTTTTTCTTTGTTTCTTACTGAGCTTTATCAATTTTATTGACTTTTTCAAAAACTAGCTTTTAATTTTATGTATTTTCCGTAATATTTTCCGATTTCCAATTCCATTAAATACTGCTCTGATTTTTAAGTTTTCTCTTTCTCTCATCCTTAGATGTTCTTGTTTTCCTAGTTTCTTAATATGTAAGTATAGGTTATTGATTTTGTATTTTCTTCTTTTCTAATTCATGCATTTAACACTATAAATTTCTCCCTAAGAATAATTTTTCCTTCATTTTACAAATTTTGTTGAACTTCATTTCATTTTATTTTTTCTTTTCTTTGCATGATTTCTATTTCTAGTCTTTTAAATTTGTCAAGATGCTTTTATGGCCCAGAATATGGTCTATCTTGATGAATGTTGCATATGAGCATGAGTAGAATTTTAATGTCATTAGATAGAATTTCTATAAATATCACTAAATTCAGTTTGCATGCTATTGCTTTTGAGATCAATCTTGTTCCTACTGATTTTCATCTTTCTTGATGTCAGTTACTGAAAGAAGAGTGTTAAAGAATAACACTGAATTTGTCTGTTTCTTCTTTCATTTCTATAGGCAATAATTAAGTAAGTTTTCAAATCAGTTAACTTGAGGTAGAGAAGTTGTCCTTGGCAAGCCTGGCCTAAGAAGGTGATCCTTTATAAAGTACAGGACTCTTTATAGGAGAGTTGATGTGTGAAAGAGATTTAATGGAAAGAAGATTCCCAGTTGATGACTTTGTATGTGAAGGTAACCCCATGTTATGGCATGTTTTCAGAGTCTAGTTGTTGAGCACAGACCCTGGCTGAATGCCAGTAAGGAAAGAAGAGCCTTTGTCCTACAACTGTGAATTGTTTTAGTTTCCTTGACTGCACAAACAAATACCATGAAATGGGTCAGGTTAAATAATGGGATTTATTTGTTCATGGTTTTAGGCTGGATAAAAGTCCAAATCAAGGCATCATCAAAGTGATGCTTTCTTCATGAAGACTGTGGTGTTCTGAAGCTGCCTGTTAGTGATCCTTAGTCCTTAGCTTGTCACATGGCAAGGCTCACGGTGGCATCTCATGGTCTTTCCCTACTTCTCCTGGTTATATTGATGTCCTTCACCTGTCTGCTCCCTCTGTGCCTTTCTCACTCCCTCAGAGTTTCATTCCATTTATATAGGACTCCAGTAACAAAATTAAGACCAGTTCCAATTGGACTGAGCCACACCTTAACTGAAGTAACCTGATCAAAAACGCCAACTTACAATGGGTTCATCCCTATGGACATGGATTCATTTTAAGAACATGTTTCTCTGGGGTACACACAGTTTCAAACCACCACACTCCAGGTGGACCCCCTAAAAAATAGGTTCTTTCTACATGTAAAATACATTCATCAGACCACAACATCCCAAGACTCTTAAGTCTTTTCAGTAACAATGCCAACTACAAGATCTCATCAAAAATGCTATTGGGAGTGGTCCATCCCGAGGCAGAATTCCCCTCTCTCTGTGGACCTGTGAAAACTAGAAAACAAATTATCCGCTTCCAATATACAATGGAGGTAAGTCATAGGACAAACATTTTCAATCCAGCAAGGAGAATGTCTACCTCTACTACAGCCAGCCAGCTTCACTTGGGGAATTCATCAAACCCCTCATCAGAATCACCAGTTTGCCACCTGCTGTACAGAATTTGGCCTTGCTCATCCTCACAATCATGTGAGCCAAATCCTTCTAAAAATCTCATAATATTTACTGTGTAGGTATATACATGTATCTTGTCAGTTCTGTTTCCCTAGAGAACCCTGGCTAATGCATTGATGGATTCTCACAACAACTTGATCAGCATGGATGTGGAGTCCCACCTAAACCTACCTATCAGAGTTCAGTGCAGCTGAAGCCTTGAATATGCCAGTCAGCAGGGAACGCAACACAATAGCATACAGACTTATAACCTATAGAAACATGAGGTAACAAATTGTGTTGTTTTACGTTTCTAATATTGCTAAATCTTTTCACAGCAACATAAAACTCACCATTAATGAATCTAATCTATAAATAATAACAAACACCTATTGCTATTTAGAGATCATTCTATTCATCACAGTGGAATATGCAAAAATATGATTATCAATGACACATGGACTCTAGAGCTAGACCTTTTTGATATAAATTTGTGGCCATCAATTATTAGATTTTACTTCCAACAAATTACTTTAATAATCTCTGCCTCAATTTTCTTCATTGAAAAACTGGAATAATAAAAGAACCCAAAGGGTTAAATGAGCAAATATTTTTGAAGTGTTTATAAGAGTAACTAGCAAATGTTAAATAATTTATAAGGGTTAAATAAATATATCCTTGAAAATTTTAATGATTTTTATGTTCCTTTTGAAACCACTGCAGATATAAGTACAACTTTAATTTACTTTTTTTGACTCATCTAATTAAAATTAGTTATAATGTACACTTATTTTTATACTCCATATTTTAATCTACCTCCTTTCTGATTAAAATTGAATTTAAGGTTTCTCTTCTAGTATTATGAAACAAATTGCCATTCAGATATTTCTGAACATGACAGGTTTTTGAAATCAAATATGAATATTTGTTTTAAAGTCTTTGAATTCAATTATTTTTCTGTGACTGTATCAACTTGATCCCCAACATTGAACAGAAATTATCACTATTCTCAGAAAAATCATGAGTTTCATTATGAAGTCTGACAAAATTTATAATAACTCTGTCCGAAAGACTAGTAAAGAGGTTTCAGATGCAACTGATGCTATTGAAAAAAAAAAAGTCGAGTTTTGTGGAATGAAGCTGTAGGTAGACAAGACACCTTTTGTATATCAAGTGAAAGCAGTAGTTGATTCTATGTATGCCAAGTCCATTGCCTGATAGCCAAATACAGTGAATTAGCATTAATAGTGTCATTTGTCACAAAACATAGTTTTTATTTTCTAATGCTGTAAATTATTAAGGGATAATAAAAATACAAGCCTGCTCAACATTTACACATTCTAGAAATATGTATTAAGTATATCTATGTATCAGGCACTGTGTTAGGTGTGCAAGATAGATGATTGAAATGTGTAGAACCTCTGACCAATGGAGCTTACCTTCAATTAATAAGAGAAACTTAAAAAACATAGTTAGAAAAATGAATAATTACAAAGAGTGAAAGTTACCATGACATGTAAGTCCATGTAAAGAAAAATAAGGGTGTGGTAAAAGCTTTTGACATTAGTGTTCTGATTTGGCTTTAGGGTAGGTAGGGGGTATTTCATAGACATCCCTGAGTAAGAGGAATCCATTTAAGAACTGATCAATGGCTCTGAAATCACCATCCAAAGACTAAGGAAAATGGTTTCAGGTAGAGGAAATGGCATGTGTAGAGACTCTGCATTAAGACTGGGCTTAACTTTCAGATGAACTGAAAGAACACCCAGGTGCCCAGAACATAGAGTTTTAGGGGGAGCAACTATGACAGGAAGCTGGAATGACAGAGTCTTGTAGACAAGGTTAAGGATTTTCCATTTTACTCCAAATCTACTGATAAGATTCTAAAATTATTAAAGCATGTGAGTGAAATGGCCACAATTATTGAAAAATAAATTTAATGGGACTATTTGTGTCAGAGAATAAATGCTCTTGAGAAAAAGAAAGAGCTTTTGACTTGGAATTTTAGACGGCTATTCCCTTTCCAGCTAGATAACAAGTTAGATTGTCTAAATCACTCTTCTAATGGAAACAAAATGTAGGATAAAAACTGTCTTTTTAAATTCCTGATATAGCAGGAAAGTAAGAATTATTCAGATCTCCCAAACCAACTAAAAGCAGGCATCCTAAAAGTTAATAAAGCATCAAAAATTGCTTTCCCCTTGAGCATTTCTGACTAACCCAGAAAAATGTGAATTCCCACTTTGTTGGATGTATGGAATATGGGGGATAGTAAGTAAATCTAACCTGGGCTGTAAAAGGCTATATCATCAGTTTAAAGGTAAAAGTAAATCCGACAGGAAAAAAATACATATCATATTACCTTTTTGAGAATGAGTTGGCTGGAACTGCTAGGAGTAGAACTATCCAAAGCTAAATAAAATGTTGATGTAGGAAGATACAGCTTATAAATAGGGTGAAATTGTCCATGGCGGCTCATGGTGGTTGAAGTAGAGGGAAGTTATATTTTGAAGAGAGTAAATTAACAAGGTCAAGTGATGGATTGGATGTAAATAGTGACAGAAAAGAGGCATTAAAACAGAACTCTGTTTAAAATGGTGTTTTTTCACCTTGGGAGGTAATCTGACATAAGAGAAGACATAAAATTAAGTAGAGATGAAATTCAAAATGTAATCAACAGGTATAGGAAGAAGAAGAGCTTGCAAAAAAGACTGAGAATAAGTAGTTAAAGAAGAAGAAATAAGAAGAAAAATTCATGGAAAGGAAGGAATTGGAATACTTAAAAAATGAAGATATGATAAATGAAGAGAACTAAAAGAGATCAGAAGCTATATCAGTGTGGATCCATTAAATTCAGTTTATATTTGGCTGCTTAACAGTTTTATAATGAAAATCTTTCCCCAAAAATAACAAATATGAGTAGTAAGGCTATAAAAGAAGATATGATTTTGCCATAAAAGTGTGAAAAATTAGGGAATGGAGAATAAGTATGCTTAAAAAATGATATTTCTCTTCAATGTATATCTTTCTCTTTTTTTTATTATTACTGTTATTGAATTTCAGAATTAAAAGTAATGAATTTCACTTTTCTAAACATTTCTTGTTTGTTATGTAGGGAAATGTACTCATTACTCAGGTCACAAAGTGTCTCCTAGATTACGGCTGTTAATCCATTACTAGAATTACTAGACCCAAAGGCCTGGAAATGTCAACTCAGTTTCCTATCTAGTGAAAGGAAAGAAATTATTAAATGGTGATTATGTATGAAGGAGAGGTTAGGTCTTCTAGATTTACATAGACATAAATATATCAATTAGTGTGCTTTGTCAAAAAGGAAACACAATAAAATACAAAACAGAACTTGTAAGTGACAAATAGAAAAGTGTGTACCTCTACAATATTTGTGTACTTAACTTATACTAGTGTAGTCTATTAAGAGGAATATGTCATTTTTTTTCATTCTGGAATTTCTTTGATTAAAATGTCTAAAGTAGTATAAAATAATGCATAATTACTATTAAAAATTAATTTATTTAAAATTGATCTGCTTTAATAGTAGCACAAAGTAGCATGTGAAAATGACTACTTCTAGGACTGCACCGGTTTACTGCCTGAAATCATCTCTCATGCCAACAAATCAATATTGCTTTCTTTTATTCATCAGCGAGAAGAGAGCTTTTCAATAATTCTAATTTTAAAGGATGATTACTGCAAGTGTATATTCATCGATTGCTTAAAGGGTACTGCTAAAATGAACATAAAGCTAATTTTTCTTTTAACGAATAAGCCTTTTTGAAAAGTCAAGGAATTTTCCTCCCATAGAACTTTACTTAATAAGGTTGTACATCTGAGTATGTGTGAGCTTATTTGTGTGTATTTGTGCCCTTTTGTGTGTATGTATGCATTTTGTGCACGTTTCAATGATAAACTCTTGTACTGTTGCACAGACTGGAATTTATCTATTAACTGAAAATTTTTAAATGGGTTGAAATCTCGAAAACAGACTTAAATAGGTTAATGAACTCTAAAGTTTAGAATACATGCCCAGAAATTCTTCAATAGCTCTCTCTCAAAAAATGAAGCTTAATTTTCCTCCCCTTGAGTTTGAGCTAGACTGAGTGACTTATAAATAGAATAACAGGTGCAGTTAGTGTCGGGGTTTAAGATATATTCAGGGGATTTGAATCTCTGGACTGACAATGTGATAGCCATGTCCTGAGCCTCAACAGACTCCAGCACCTACAATCTGACTTATTGGGCTCACCACACTCAGCTAAGATGGAGTTGAAGAAGGACAACCACCACACCATGGAGACTAGAGTGATTACAACTGAAGGTGGGAGGATTGCATCCAGCATCCAGGTGGAATCTGAGCCTCCTCTTGACATAGAGGTGCAATGGACACAACCAATCCAATGTCCACATAGAAAAGGTGGCATTGGATTGAGAAAAGTGGACATGATGGCTGATGGGTATGGGGAAAGGCAGGAAGAGATGAGAGGTGGAGGCGTCTTTGGGACATGGAGCTGCCCTGGATGGTGCTTCAGGGGCAATCACCGGACATTGTAAATCCTCACAGGGCCCACTGGATGGAATGGGGGAGAGTGTGGGCCATGGTGTGAACCATTGACCATGGGGTGCGGGGGTGCCCAGAGATGTACTTGCCAAATGCAATGGCTGTGTCATGATGATGGGAGGGAATGTTGCTGGGGGGGGGGGGGGAGAGGTGGGGTGAGGGTGGTAGGGTTCAATGGGACCTCATATATATATATTTTAATGTAATATTATTACAAAGTCAATAAAATAAAAAAATTTTAAAAAAATTAAAAAAATAAATAAATAAATAGTATACCACAGAAGGGATAGAATGTAACTTCTGAGATTAGGTTATAAAGCACTATAGCTTAAGTCTTGAGTGATTTCTTTGGTTCCTGGATGATGCGCTCTCTCTCTCTCTCTCTCTCTCTCTCCCTCCCCCCGACCCTTCTTTCTCTTCTTCTCTCATACCAAGGCAGTCCAGATTACTCTTCTAGAGAGTCCACAGAGAGAATGAAGGCCTAAAATCTAAGGGGCCATATGGGAGAAAGCAGAGGCAACCTAAGTAACAGGCAGCACCAACTGCCTGCCATGATTAAGCTTTCTAATATAAATAAACTTGTAGCAGGAGTCAAATCTCCAAAGGATGTAACCTGGAATGATAATTTGTTTGCAGCCTCATGAAAGACCTTGAGTCAGAATCTTCCATCTAAACCACTCCACTTTTTTGACCCTTAGAAAATGTAAAATAGAGATTTGTTGTTTTGAGTCACTAAATTTGAGTGTAGTTGTTTTGCATGGTGTAGCAGTTTGATATGGTTATGAATTCCAAAAATAGATGATGGATTATGTTTGTAATCTGATCTGTACCTGGGTCTGCTTGAGTTATGATTAGGGCTTTAATTGGACCATGTCATTAGGGCATTGTGTCCCCACCCCTTGGTGGGTGGGGACTCACAAATAAAAGGCATGGCAAAGGACAGAGTTGAGGGTTTCTGATGGAGTTTTGATGTTGGAGTTTGATGCTGAAGACTTAAGCTGGAAACCTGGGAGGTAAGCTCACAGAGGAAAGAGAAGCCAGCCCCAGGAAGAAAGGAACCTTGAACCCAGAGAAAAGGAAGCCCCAGGAACATAGGAACCCAGGAAGCCTGAACCCTCACAGACATCAGCAACCATCTTGCTCCAAACAGACTTTGGAGAGGGAAGTAACTGATGCTTTATCTCCTACCCCAAATAAATACCCTTTTTAAAAACCAACCAATTTCTGGTATTTTTTATCAGCACCCCTTTGGCTAACTAATACACATGGCAATAAATAATACATGATTATATATAAAGTTTAAATTCAGAGAAAATTTAATTGCAATAAAATTTACCACTGAATGAATGTAAACACTCATCTGAAAACTATTTTATGATTTTCATATTGCTTTTATGATTTAAGTGATATATCAGGATGTGATAGTCTACCAGGTTCACCATTGGGGGCTTCAACAATCTGTGCTCATTAATAAAAATTTTGTCTCACTTGATTCCACTATTTGAGTCCTGAGTAAAATAAGATGCTTACTGCATATATGATATTTTATTATATTAATAGATAAAGGTTATTCAAAGGACAACTCCAATGCTGGGAAGATATGTGTAATTCATATAATAGCTTAAAATATTGACTAATTTTATTATTCTTCTTGGAAATCATTTTTATTTCAGTTCATCTGTCAATGATGGCAATTAAAGAGGAAATAGTATATATTATAGTGTAAGTATCTTGCAGGAAAGTAAAAGAAGTAAATAGTTTTGGGAGAAAGAAAGTGTAGAGCATGGAAGAGAAGAAAGAGGTCATATATCAGAGCCACTGTTTTTCTTCTCTTCATTAGGGATAAAAACTTAGTGTCACACCAAACAATACTTGGTGTGAAGAAAGACAGGGTTTGTACTACCTTCTCTTTAAGATCTCTAGGAGAATTCACCTACACAGCTTGCTCCAAACTGCATTTGAGGAAGTGGATGTGGCACCCACCTACCGAAAAGGAGATCCCAGGTTTGGGTCCTGTTGCCTCCTAAAGAAGACAAGCAGACTCTGCACCTGCTGCAACCCACTGCAGTGAGCTAGACACTGCAACCTGCTGCAATGAACTGGACACTGCAATGAGCTAGATGCCACAAGCCAGTAGGCACCTCAGCCCTCAGGGAGCAGGTGTGGTTCAGGCTGTTGGGCACTCACTTCCCATGTGGGAGGTTCCAGGTTTGGTTCCTGGTGCCTCCTGGAGAAGACAAGCAAACACAGTAAGCAATCTAATGAGCAGACAGACAAGGGAACCACAGTGGGGGAATAAATAAAAAGATAAATAAATAATCTAAAACAATTCCTTTTAAAAATAAACTTAAATAAGGTCATTTCAGCAGAAGAAAAATAACTATCTTGAAATTAGTTAATTAAGCCTTATAAGAAGATAAAACTACAAGGGTAAGTACCATGTTGTATTAAAAATTTTGCTCTTTTTACCTGGGGCAAAGAGAAGACAGTAAAATGTTTTACACAAGTGGATGTGATCAGATTTGAATTTCTTAATGATTTCCCTGGCTGGAGTATGGAGTATAAATTAGAAAGTTTCAATAGTTCTTTGTGGAGATTAGTTTTGATTGTAATGAAGTAGTCCATGTAGAAATGTAGTTTCGACTAGAGTGGAGGAAATGAGTACACCGAATTTTGCAATATTAGGAAGAAAAATGAACTACTCTGAGAGTTGGTTAAATATGAAGTTTGAAAGAGGAGGTAATAATCAAGTAAAATTCCTAGAATTTTGTTTTACCTAAAAGAATAATGTTTTCTCATGGTGAACTAAGGAACACTGAAGAATAACTTTCTACGAAAGTCACTATCATGAATTTAGTTTCTGTTGGTGAGTTTGAGATGATGCTGAAATTTTCAATGGCAATCCCAAGAGCTGTTATGGATTGGCTGCAATGGAGATTTGGTTTTTGGAATTACATAGTATTGATTAAAATTGAAGCTTAGTGTTTGTATATATATGCTTTTATCTGTAGGGTATATAGAGTGGAATGAAAGAGGGCAATTAATGAATTTGAGCTTTAATGACCATGTATAGGAGATAAATATAGAAAGAAGACAGGAGAGGAATGGCCTAAGGTTAAAATAATGAATATAATATTATAGAAGCCAACAAAAGAAATCATTTTAAAATGGTACATCAGTTTCAGGAAATATGATATGAATAAGCTAAAAGATTATTGCTGTGGAAGGGAAAAGGTTTTATGGTGGATCTGGGGAAGTACTGTATATTGTATATATGAATTTCGGTGATCTAAGACTCTTGTGAAGCTGACATTATGTTGGGATTCACTTTACAGGAAGTTTTGGATCAAAGAGTGGTTCAACAATGGCAGCGGAGGAATACTGATATAGGATGTTATTGACAGGATATATATGGCTGACAGGGAGTTATACAGGGTATATGCCCAGGGTATATAGTAATGTCTAGATATAGGGGAAACAATTATAAACAACAGCTGGGGGGGTACTGGGCCCCTGGCTGGGGGGTCACTGTCGTGGACCCTGGGGGAGCAGCAGCAGTCCCCCAGGTGCAACAGCAAGAACCAGGAAGGAAGGAGGGTCCAACAGTGGGCTCCTGATACTAATGGCTATGCTTTGAGCCTATACACCTGCAATAAGACAAGGCCTAGAGTAGCACTGTGCCTGGGAATTTCCTCCTGACAGCCTTCATGTTACTCAAATGTGGCCACTCTCACAGCCAAACTCAGCATGTAGATGCAGTGCATGACATGACACCCGGGGATGAGCCTCCCTGGCACCGAGGGATCACTACCACATACCAGCTGAAGATGCAACTAGAAAATGACCTTGAATTAAAGGTTCAATACGGATCAGCAGAATATCCCTGTCTACATATAATAACATGACTTCAAAATGCTGTTTGACCTAATGTAAGGGGGAAATGGAAAGGAGAAATGAGATAATAAGGCTATGATCTCTAAAAAAGAGTCTGGAGGTTGTCAGAAGGAATGCCCTTATGCACAACTGAGTAGAGTCTAAGAGACAGATAAAGTAGATACAACCCCAGGTATTGGTTCTTTTGAGGGATAAAGAGACCCACGGGTTCTATGGTCATGGCAGATGGGGTTCACTGCCATGGCAGATGGCCCTTCTTTGGAGCTGGTGTTTCTGCATGATGGAAATGGACTCAGAGGGGATCTCTTCTCACAAGACTTGCATGCTACTTTATTGGAATTGTAGTTGGTGCTGGGGTTTAAGATATATTTAGGGGATTTGAATCTCTGAACTAATAATAAGACACCCAAGCCCAGAGCCTCAACAGACTTCAGCTCCTACACTTTGATTTATTGGACTTACCCCACTCAGCTAACATGGAGTTGAAGAAGGTCAACCACCACACCATGGAGCCTAGAGTGTCTACAACTGAAAGCAGGAGGAGTGCATCCAGTATCCATGTGGAATCTAAGCCCCCACTCGACATAGATGTGCAATGGACACAACCAATCCAATGTCCACAGAGAAAATGTGGAATGGGTGTGGGAAGGGTAGCCATGGTGGCTGCTGGGTTTGGGGAATGGGAGGAAGAGATGAGATGTGGAGGTGTTTTCGGGACGTGGAGTTGTCCTGGGTGGGGCTTCACGAACAATTACGGGACATTGTAGATCCCCCCAGGGCCCACTGGATGGAACGTGGGAGAGTGTGGGCTATGATGTGGACCATTGACTACGGGGTGCAGTGATGTTCAGAGATATACTTACCGGGTGCAATGGATGTGTCACGATGATGGGAGAGAGTATTGCTGTGGGGGGAGTGGGGGGTGGGGGCGGTGGGGTTGATTGGGACCTCATATTTTTTTAATGTAATTTATAAAAATAAATAAATAATTTTAATAAAAAAGAAGAAGAAACAACATATGATTATTAAAAAAATAAAAAAAATAAAATAAAATGGTGTTCAACATTGTTGAATGACATCAAGAGGTCAAATAAGAATAAAAACAAAGTCCATTGTTTAAAAAAATAGTATAGTTATAAGATCTGTTATGATGGTATTCTAAGTACGGAATCTATATTAAAACAGAAGGAGGAATTGAAGAGCATGGAAATTGAACCAATGAGTGTAAACAACTTTTTGAAAAATGTGGTTGTTTAAATGAGGTGAGAGATAAGGATGAAGATGAAAGTTTTTATCTTCTAATAGGAACAACTTGAACATGTTTCTTGCCATATGGCAAATACTTATGTCAGAGGAAGAGGTTGACCATTTAAGAGAGAGAAAGAGTAAAAGACTGCAGGGTTTCTGAGAAGGTAATTGACAAGGAAATCCTTAGGGAGGAGATTATGTCACATACTATGTGGGGAGGGGTGGAAGGTGTGGGGGTGAAAGAGAAGCAGTTAGCAAGAGAATTGAGGAAAGGGACTTGATGAGAGAACTGCCCTAAATATTGAGATCATCTGTGAATTCATCTTCCAAATTACAGTCCAAACAATTGAAGAACAAATTTAGAGACTGAGCAAAAATTCAAATGAAAGGGTGTAGGATTCAAAGAGAGAAAGTTTTAATTAATCTGAAAGTAGAGCAGTTACAAAATGAAAAGGGGAAAAGGGTGATTCCATCTTCAAAGTCAGCAAGTCACATCTCTTTAATCCCTACTTTTTGATCATGTTTCTTTCTCTAACCATACCAGGGAAGTTTAACTGCTTTAAGAACCCATGTGATTAGAATGGGCTCACCCAGACATCTAGGAAAATCTTTCTATCTCAACGTCTTTAACCATGACCACAAAATCCCTGTTGACACGTAAGGTAATATATTCATAGGTTCCAGGGAATTGAGTTTAGTCGTGTTTGGGTGGCCATTATATAGTCTACCATGATACTCAAAGGAAATGTTTGTCTAATTTGTCTCCGTGTTTCCACTATCTAGCACAAAGTAATGAGTAACATAGAATTCAATAAATCTTTGTTGACTTGAAGATAGGAAAAGTAAGAGATATATCATCTCTTTTCGATAAGACATAAAAGCAAGATAAACTTACCAGCTTTCCTTTTTTGAAGAGATTGGAAATGATTCCATTAGTCAAGAAGAAGTACACAGTAACTGACATTAAGCAAAAGAAATATTGAACGTCATTAGGTCTCAAGAAGCTATTTATCAAAATAAGTTGTTTACAAATCCTAAATTAACTATTGACTAATAGCTTTGGGCTGCTCCCAAATATTTATCATCTACCATCACAGTAGCTAAAATGTCACCTAGGGTTTTGAATTTAAAAAAAAGTAAGGGAACCTAATGAAATTAAGCATTCTAGAGTACACCATATCCATGAAAGTTTTATATTTTGAATGTGTTCAAAATAAAGTAAAGCAACCTTGTAGGGAAATAAAGAAAAGGGGGTGATGGAAGTGGAATTGTAGGAAAATAAGATGAATTGTTTTTGCTAAACAGGTAGTCCCTTTACAGGAAGTTTATGATTCACTTACTCTGAAAGATTATCAGTTTCCTACTATGTGTCATACTCTGGTGTATGTAACAATTATAAAATTGTAGAAGGAAGAAAATGTCTTCTCATTCTTTCCTTCAATTGATCTCCCAGGACTTCCTGATATTTGGTCCCTAAATCCTGTAGCTTTCTCCTCAAACAAGCTTAAAATAAATATGAAATAAATGATGGTGATACAATTTTTATATTTGTTATGCTCTTCTGGGATATAAATTTAAGAATCTGAAAGAAAAAGATGCCAGTCTTAAGTCATATTCTTGGTTCAGAAGGTGGGTCAATGCAGGAAAGAGGCCAGGCCTCCTGTACATCCCACTGCCATCCCTTCTACTCAACACTAGGTTGTATATGAGAATTAACACAATAATTACACCACTACCCTCCAAGAAGTCTCTGCCATCATTGTTATTTATGCTACCCAATAAACTAGACTACATTTTCTCAAGACGGTTTTTAAAATTTCCTTTAACTCATATCTCTAATAGATTCTAAAGACAAGTCAAATTTATCCGAGAAAGTGCTTCAATCTGTGAACAAATATACATTTCTGCACTTATGTCGACCCAGAGAATCACAAAATAGCTAAATAGTTTTACTGCCCTAACAGTGATAGACCTGCATCTAATAATTACAGAATAATATTCAGCTAAAGCTCCCTGGATTAACTAACCTTTTTCCACTTTGGAGCTGTGACCTTTTAATGATGAATGTATCACTAACACAAATATTTTACCAGCACTTTAAAGAATAGCTTTTGACAAGTTTGGGAGCAAGGATTGTTTTCATGCAATATCTTAAATAGATTAAAATATGATGAATGATAATGGTAAAAATTAAATAAATTATAATGTTATTGAGCTTTCAATATCCTAGAAACACATGCTCATCAGGGAACTGCAGCTGAAAAGTCTAACTCTCATAAATCAGAGGTTGAATATCTTCAACTCATCAGAATCATACAATAAACTTAATGTGTGCAACCTCCAGAATTCTTATAAAATAAACATGTCTTTTGAAACATCTAAGTCATCTCTATATTGGCAAACTTGTTTTAAGTAGACCTTTATAAGTATTAAGTTAGACTTCCCAAAATATTGTAAGCAATTTTCAAGTAGAGTCTTGTGTGTAAACAACAGGAACACAATTATCTTTTAACAAGAGTTTAATTGTGATAATAATTTTTGTGACTCATGAGAAGCCACAGAGGATAACTTTCACATTTTACAAAATGTATGACAAAGTAAACTCAATTTCTTTTTGTAAATTACTGCCTAAAAAACAAAGTCTGCTTTTCTATTGTTTCCCCTCTTGACATCCGACAATATGCATAATTCATTATGAGTAACAAAGAAAAAGGAAAACCTTTACTTGCCATTTCTAAGTTTTTGCATTAGACCAGGAGAATACATTTGTGATAAGATCCATATTGAATCTCTAGAACTCTGGATCTAAGGTACTATGAGTCACATTATTTGAACAGTCTAAGAAGTCCAGAGGCAATTAGGAACCTGAATGGAGAGAAAGCCTACATGACACTTTTTTCCTTCAGAGAAGGGGAGTAATAGCTACAGAGCCCTAGTTCTGGTTGCTTTAGTTCTCCCAAGCTACTAAAAGACAAAGAAAAATAGCCAGAGGCTTTCTAATACCAATTATATCCAATTTGTAGCACACAGGCAGAATTAGCAATAGGAAAATGCTTGGGGGCTTCAAACTCCATAATGTCAGACACTTAAGAACAGATATTGAACAGAAGCAGAGCACATTTTCTTCTTTAATATTGCTCAAACATGAATTTTTATTACTCATATTTCACATGGGAAAGATAGTGAACCAACAAGTTATTGAGATTTATGTAAAATCAAGAATTTACTCTATTAGGTATATCAGATCATCTGATAAATTTTATTTTGCTGCTTTCCAAATTTTATTTATAACATAATTCATAATTCATATTGTCCATTTAACATGAATTATGAATTATGTTATAAATTAACATACATTAGACACTTAAATTTAATTATAATGATAAATATTGAGCTTTCTAACTGCCCTTTGTGAAATTTGGTGCCTATAAAATATGTGTTTAACTTTCTGATATTTTACATCTCAAAATAGTAAATAATGCCAATTTAACAAGCAGCCTGCAAATTTCTAAGCAATTGTCTTAACTCCCAGTCATTTAGAAACAAAAGAAATACATTGCATATAAAATCCACTAGAGGTTTTGTGTCTCAATTATGTGGCATAAGGTGTGTAGCCTCATGAGCTACAATTTTCCCTAAAAGATTATCAGATGAACAGTTCAAAAGATATGGGCAGGACTTGATCCCAAATTCTTGTAAGTGATATGGAATACAAGCTTGAGGAAACCCCCTAAATTTTGGCACTAAGTCACCGTGGAAGAAAATGGACTCTAAGTGTGTACCGGAATAGTCAGGGCTAATAGTTGGTTTAGGGCTATTTTGTAGATTGAATCGTGTCCGCATACAGGCGTGTTCAAGTCCTAATCCATGGTCTCGTGGGTGTGAGCCCATTTGTAAATAAGACCTTAAAGAGATGTTATTTTAGGTAAGTTGTGGTCAACTGATTTAGGATGGGTCTTAATCCTATCACTGGAGGCTTAATAGAGAAGGCCACAAGGAAAAATCCACAGGGAACTAAGCTGCAAGACAACAAAACTGGGAAGAGAAAAGAGAAGACACTGCCATGTGCATTGCCATATTACTGCAAGGCCAAAGACCCAAAGATTGCGGACAGCTAGCCCAGAAAGCAGGAGTCTTCAGGGATAAATTATCATCTTGTAGATATCTGGAGTTTGGACTTTTCCTATCCTCAAAACTGTAAGCTAATAAAACTCTGTTGTTAAGCCAATCCACTTTATAATATTTGTATTTGCTGCTAGAAAACGAAAACAGATGATTAATTTCATTTGTCAATTTGGCTAGGTTATGGTCTTCAGTTGTTTGGTCAAGCAAATGCTACCTGATTGTTAGTGCTCTAAGTTCCTGACCAACAGAAAATGTGAAAAATAATGAAACATGTTGTTGTTTTAAGTCACTATATTTTGGAGTAATTTGTGAAGCAATAGAATGTTGTTACTATAAGATGATATCATGTTGTATATATCCTTAGGCAAATTATTATTTTCACTCAACATTATTTGTCTATTTATATTTTGATTGATGCATGTAGCTCTATAACATTCATTTTATCTGCTTTATTTGTTCTATAGTATTGGAGTATATTGGATTTTATTTATGCGGATTAGTTTCAAGTGTAGAGGTACATAAGTCATTTTGAACTAATTTTCACTAATATAAATAATTGTGCAATAAATCCTCTTGAAATATAAGTACTTTTAGCAAATCTGCAAAATTGGCTGTAAGTTATTGACATTAGAGTTAGATTTATTGGTGGTCAGTTATGTGTGCCTTTAAACTGACTAGATACTAACATATGAGTCTCCCAAATATTTGTATCAATATAGACTCCCCAAAATAGTGCATGAGTGTTCCCATACTTCCACACTGCCACTAACAATTGGTGTTCCTAGACTGTTGAGATTTTGCTAAACTCTCTGTTTTTTTAATATGCATTTTATAAATCACTAATGAGGTTCAATCATCTGCTTTATTATAGTAAAGCACTGATAAATATCAGATATTTCATGTAAAAATACTAAACAGAAACCCACTTCACATTGCACTAGGTGGACTGTGGGAGAGTGTGAGCCATGGTGTGGACCATTGACCATGAGATGCAGCGGTGCTCAGAGATATATTCACCAAGTGCAATGAATGTCTCATGATGATGGAGGAAGTTG